>NW_023416286.1:57215812-59825812 GCF_014176215.1 Rousettus aegyptiacus | reverse complement strand
ATTAAAATGTTATATGCAAGTGTAGTGCAGTATGTGAGGAATTTTATGGAAATTATTAACATTTCTATGAAAAATTCTTTTTGGACCTATTTATAAACGTATGCCTAAAGATGTGGCATCTCCGATATATAAATATACTGTGTGTGCATGTGCACGTGAGTGTGTTTATGTGTCAAGTACTTGATGATGATTAAGATTTTATTGGTGTGGGTTTAGTTAGATTATAAAGCTGGAAGTCAATACTGAAAAATTTTCCAAGTGTTATTAAAACAACACCATTTTTTTTTTTTTTAGTTTTAAAGAAGAACTGTCTTTAAAAAATTGAACTAATTAGAAAGTTTTATTGGCAGTTATATTGTGTTTCTTAAACTCTGGTTGCCTTGGTTACTCTTGGAATATTAAAATAATCTGGGCCTTTAGACAGTGAGGACTAGTTTCCTATTTATTTTGGGCCCATGATGGTGCTAATTAACCACTCTCTAGGGTGTGTGAAGAGGAAATGTATATGCTGTCTAGAAGGAAAGATAGCTATGGCAGCCAGCAGTTTGGATAATTTCTGAGTCCCAGAAAAAAAGAGCATCATGAATATGGAGAATCATTATCTTCTAGACGCACATGAGTCCTTTTCTGAATGTTTCTGGTGCACAAAGTCACATCTGTGACCACTTGTTTAAAGTTACTGTTTTAGAAGAGAAAATACGGAACATCTGATGATCCTAATCTACATGTTATTTTTTTCTTTAATTATTATTCTCCACCCCAAACCCTTTCTCAGCAATAACCAGTGCTGATAGTGGCGATGGTCACAGACCACTTCTGAAGAGGCAGTGGTTCTCACATGTTTATTTATGGCCTGATGTTGTACCTAGCACCGTGAGGGACTGTGACATTATCCTAGAATCAGCATTTCAAAGCTGAAATAAAACATAAAGGTTTGCTGAGCTCAGCTCACATTTTTCAGATCAAATGACCAATAATCAGAGAAGTAGGATTTCTGCTCTTTAGTTCCTCATTTCCTCGTTTTGGTTTTCTTGCCCAGGCTTTCCATGTAAACCAGAGTCCCTTGTTAAATAATGCTACTGTAGGAAAATTGTTTGGTACCACTGTGGGGATACAATGTGAAGAGAGCAGGATTCAGAAGCCAGAGTATCTGTCTAAATAAGCCTGTTTTGCTCGATTACCACATTTTTTTTTTTTAACCTGCCTAGTTAGACTTATCGACTATAGAATTATTGAAGGATGGGAGCATAGCCATGAGGAAGAATTAGCACTTGGCTTATGACAAAAATAAAACTACTTGATTTGTATTTTATTTTTTCAGGACCATCACATTATTTTTACTGGTAACTTTAGTGTTTAATTGATCTAGCAGTTAACTAACAGTATTAATAATAAACAACACAAGAAGGAAAATGGGAAAAATAACACTCTGTGCTGTATTCTACCTGTCACTCACTTATATTCAATTTTCACCATTGGGTGAAGAAGGTATTCTTATCACCATCTTACAGATGAGGACACTGGAAATTAGAAAGTTTCAATGTCCTGATGGTGACATAGTTAATAAATGGTGATGCTAGCATTGGAACTTGGCTTGATGCCTCCCAGGGAAAAGAAAACTTTAAATGGAGGATAGCAAGTTGATATTGGAGCAGTTCAGCCTACTTACATTTTCTTCCTGTTGCCTAAAAATAAGTCATATCATGTGATCCTGTTAGTGAGTTGTCCCTGCTGGGGCAAAGATGCAGCCAAAGAATCTTCTTACGTTTGCAGATCTCCTGAAGTTTAAAAATGGCAGTTTTTTTTTTTTTTTAAAGCTAACGATTAGAGAAAAGCCAGTGAGTAAGAAAAACATTTAAGACATAAAAGGCCTCACTGGCTCTGTCAGAGGGAAACTCAGTACTATAGGGGAGGGAAGTAGTGATGAGGAAATAGTGAACCCATTTGACTGCATAACTGATAGGCGTGAGAAGTAGTAGAAATGCTTTTGTATCCTAGAAGTCTAAAAAACCCAAAATGATTTAGTGGCAATTGAAAGCAAGTAAGACCTTGATTAGGACAGAAACTTGGTGGAGGGAACTGTGTTGATTCCCTAAAAAGAAGGGCAGTAATTAAGGGTTTATATTATTTAACACACACATATACATGGGCTAATAAGATTGTATTGAAATTATTTTTAGAAAAAGACTGAGCAAGATTAAATGTCAAGCCAGGCTGAAATAAGGACTTTAAATATATCTACATATAGATTAGACGAATACCTTTTAATGAAGAAATGTAGAACTTAGATTTTTGGTTAAGACCACTAAATCACATAGTTTTAGAATCAGAAGTGACAGGAAAGTCTCAGATATTGAATTAAAAAGCCAATATTATTTTATTATCATAAAACCTTACAGAGGTGGTTGAGGGGAAAGTACCAATGAGCCCCACATCCTGAACTATCACAAAAGTGTCATCAGTCTTCTCCCTCCCGCTTTCTTCACTTACCCTTTCTCTTTTTGCATCTGTCTTGCCTGAGTAGTTGCACAGTTCAGAGTTGGCATGGTATCTTCAAAAGGTCTTTCTTTGTTTGTGGGGAAGCATGGCCCTAGCTGCAGGCGGTGCTCTTATGGCATAGAATACCCTCTGAGAGCTTCATTTGTCCCCTCTGATTCAGGGTCGGAGAAGCTTGCTCAGGCCTCTCCTGGTTGCTTGAATATCTTTTCTTGGACAATATTCTCTCAGTGGGCCACCAGCCAATCTCACAATATAGGGAACACTTGGCAAATTACGAGTTTTGTTTCCTGGTCTACATGTGATAATGTGCTTTGTCTATAACTCATAAAGTAGAGGTGCCCGAACTTTACCAGTTCATGGAGCCCTTAATTGCTCAGTAATTTTTTTCAAGTTGCCCCTGGGCAAACAAACAAACAAACAAACAAACAAACAAATAGTGGTTCTGCTTATTAAATAGTTGGATTCAGACAACTTAATGAGTATTTATGTCCTAACAGTGCTAAGCATTTTACATACATTATCTCACTTTAATCATTCAACAATATTCTTCGTTCAACAATTCATTCAAGAAACATTTATTGAGCAGATGCTATGTGCTAAATGTTGTTTTAAGGGCTGCAGATACAGATGTGAGCAAAGCAGGTGAAGCCCTATTGTCAGGAAATTTGCAGTTTAGTGTGGGAGGCAGGTAATAAACAAAGGAAAGGATAGCTATGTAGAGTAATAGCAGATAGAGATAAGTGCTATCATTAAGAAAAAAATCAGGCAATGGAGAAATAGGATGATAGAGATGTCATTTGAAATAGGATAGTCAAGAACGTAACTGAAATTGGTGATATTATCCCCATTTTATGGAGAAAGAAACAGAATCTTGCAGAGGCAAAGTGTCTCGTCCACCTTAGCACAGTTTTAAAGAACTTAACTGGGATTCAAATCACTGTAATAAACGAGTTGATGTAATAGTCTTAATTAATTCAAGGATAAAGTTATTAACGTATTGTCAGAGTATGTGAGTTGATATGTCATTGTACCTGAAAATTTTCTTCTAACATGAACTCTCACCTATAAAGAACTTGAGAACTACAAAAAGATCAGTCTCATTTGCATACTTATCAAGGGGATGAAACCTATTAACATAAGAGTGGAATCATTGAATACTCAAGCAAATATTGCCTAGTTAGGTAGAGCAAAATGACTTCTCTGACAAACAAGAGTTGGCTTCTTTGAAGAGGTAAATCCTCAGGTTGGAAAAAAAGAGTCTAGAGAACAATAATATTTATCTAATTTAAGAAACAAGATTGTTTTAATTGATAGCTAGTAAATAAGAGAAAAATCATTTTGGAATAACATTGCAAATTAAATGACTTAATTTCACCTTCTGTGAAAGACAAAAATGTCTCAACTAAATTTTAAATTCAAGAAAGGGATCATATACTAAAGATAATATATGAGAGATAATAATGTGTTTTAATTATTATTATTATTACCAGGTAATTGGAAAAGAGAGCAAGAGAGTGATGGACAGAAGGATGCTGAGCAAGCTCTGAGGGAAGTGTGTTAACACATCTGTCACACTGTGTTTTGGATATCAGAGTAAATTATCACCTGTTAACACTACTTACTCTTGGGAGATTTATAGCAGATAAGAATAGCCTTCAGTCTCTCAGTATTCTGGGAAATATGTTGCAAATGAAAGCATATAAATATCAAATTGTATTTATTTATTCATTTTCATATTTTATTTTAAATTAAAATGAGAAAATTTTAAGCTTGCAGATTGGTATTAAATGAAAAGTACATGGCTTCCCAACTCCAGTATTACTCTCCAGAGGCAATCATTTTCAGATTTTTCTCTTTATTCATTTATAATATTTTATATTATATATATTTATACATGTGTTGTATATTTATACATATATGTATAAAATGAGTTATATGTTTATCCCTAATTTATCAATTTTAGACAGTTTCTATTGAATCTCAAATAATGAAAAGAGGAATTTATCTTATACATTCTGCCCTGACCCATCCAAAATTTTCTATTTGTATGATTTCATTATATATATATAGTATATATACAATATCATATATATGCTATTGTATTTATATATACATTATATATAGTGAAATGATCATAAGTCTAATTAACATCCATCACCATACATAGTTACAATTTTTTTTTCTTGTGATGAGAACTTGTAAGATTTACTCTTAGCAACTTTCAAATATGCATACAGTGTTATTAACTATAGTAGCCATGCTGTACATTGCACCCCAGGACTTATTTATCTTATAACAGAGTTTGCACTTTTGACCACCTTCCCATACATACCCTTTTTAGATCTTCTATCGGAGTTTCTAACTTTAATATAAAATTAACACCTCTAGACTATTTTATGTCTTTCCACTTCTAGTTCAATTACTTTATTTTATCAGAATTTATCTATTTAGATAGTTGAAAACTGAAAACCAATAAACAACATTTATGACATTCTAACCAAGTAAGTATTTTTCACTGTAGAATTAACTCTGTGATTTGACCTTCAGAGAAGTATGTAATTCCTCAGAACTGAACTTTTGCTTCTCAAAAGAGAATGTCCAAGAATTATAGTCAAAAAGATAGTTCTCTCTCTTAAAAAAAATCTGTATTAGCTCCTCAGAATCAGACCAGAGTTTCCGTTTGCATCAAGTTAAGGCACAACTTTCTATTTTTCCTGGAGTTTCTCATTTGCTGTATGCTTGTTGACGCTACGAATGCCTCCTTCACCATGCCGTTAGATATCCAGTGTAAAAATTATGAGTTTTATTAAATTGAATCTATTCTCATCTTAAAGACATTATTTTTGAGTTTGCATACCTGCCATCAGAATTTTCACAGCACTGCTAGGTTAGTTTAATTGTTTCTATATTCTTTTTTTTTTTTTTTTTCTTGAAGTCCTTTTTATAATTTTCTCCTAAAGTATGTATGGGGGATACATGTCTGTATCCTTCATTGCTGTAAATGTCTTTATTTTGTCCTCTTATCTAATATTTACTCTAAAATAAAAATTGTTAATTCATATGTAGATGAGTGGTGATGCAGAGACAAACTAATTTTCCCTTGGAACTTAATAGGTAATAGTGGATTTTTTCCCTAAAAATCAAATGTTGCTTAAGAGCAGTCTGATGCCAAACTGATTCTTTTCTTTTTGTAATAGATTTTTTTGTCCTTCCTCTTTTGAAAATTTTACAACATTCTTCATTTCATTGGGGTTTGTAATTTCACAAGGCCGGGTCAGGTTGCGGTTCTGTTTGACACTTGGTGGGTTTTTCAGTCCGGCGTCATCAGCTCTGAGAAGTTTTTGCCTATTTAAAAAAAATCCCTCCGCTTTCTTTTTGTTCTTTGCCCTGGAAGTCTTATTAATAGTTGTAAGATCTGAATTGGTTCTCTAAACCTATTAACTTTCCTCTCCTATTTTTAACCTTTCTGGCTATGTATTCTGTATTTTTTGAGATTTTAAAAAACGTACTCCTCCAGCTCTTCTTTTGAATTCATCTAAAAAAATCCAATGTCACTCTTGTTTTCTCATTTCTTACATTTTAAGCGGTTTATTCTTATTTTATGACTGCAATATCCTCTTGAATTCTCAGGGATACTAATTAAATTTTGAAATTATAATTTTACTTTCTCTGAGTCACTTTTTAATCTTCCTGCCCCTCAGTCTTTGTGTGTGTGTGTTTTTTTTTTTATTTTAAAAATTTTGGGTAATATTTATTTCTTTGTTTACAGTTCAAAACAAAGGGCTTCCCACTTGTAAGAAATGGCAAAAGTATGAAAATGTGTGTGACCAAGAATATTGTTTATAGCATTATTTGTAGAAAAGATTGGAAATAACCTATATGTCCATCAATAGGGGACTGGTTGAATAAACTATGAAATATCTTTAGAATGGAGTATGATGATACTATAAAAGTTATTAAATGAGGTGATCTATGAGATTGATTGTTAGGTTAATAAAAAAGGCAAGTTAGAGAAAGTCTTGTGATATTATTTACTGAGAAATGGGATATATAAATATAAATATATATACGTGTGTTTATATTTTAAGAAATGAAAGGATAAACCATGAAAAAAAAAGCTAGCTTTAAGGAGCAATATCACAATGTTCCACATCTTCTTTATCCAGCTTGAAAGGCACTTTGGTTGTTTAAAAGTAATTAAAAAAAAAAAGAAATCCAGACTGCATTTTTAATAGTCTGGATCCCATTTAAACTGGGTTCTTTCGCTACTCTAATAAGACTGTACTGCTAAAGGTCACTATTAACTTTGTACTCTGCAAAAACATCTGCAAACTCATTGCATCGGTAACCAAACTCTTTGTCCTTGCCATTCATCCTTCTGCAAATAACATTGCCTTTGTATTTTCTTTCTCTTTTCCTCTTTAACTAGTTCTTCCTTTATGTCACAGGAAATTTTTTGAAAGAAAAAAATTAAACTTGTTATTTCCACTTCCTCACCCCTATTCACTCTTCATATGAATGTCATATGAATACCACCAACTCACCTTTACCAACACTGCTTTGCTGAGGTTGCCAGTGACCTTGTTGTTAAATTAATTATCATCCTCAATCCTAATATCACTGTTTTCTAGTGCTTTTGTATTTTCCATTGAAGTTCCTGGTAATGCTATCTTTCTAGTCCTTGGGCTCATAATCCCGAAACCATTATTTATCCTGTTATTCATGCAACACATATTTATCAGTGCCGGCATCTACCAGGGTCTGTGCTAGGTGCTGGGGACACAGTGATGAATGAAATAATCAAGGTCCCTGAATTCATGGAGTTGAGTCTTGCAGAGATCACCCATGACCCCTTCCTTTCCCTTGGGCCAAGGTACAGGGACTTCTACCAAGTCAGTCTTTCTCAATGTTATCATCTTTTACTTGGCATCTCTAAAATAGTATGCACCACAGTCTGTATGAGATAATAGTTAGATGTCTATCTCTTCCCATTAGGTTAGGAACATAATTCATTTATCTATTATTCTTTCCCATTTTCCAAACCCTTATTAATATGTGCTATGTTTCCTGGTTTTAAGATGTGATCTTGTGACTTCTTAACTAAACACACACACACACACACACACACACACACACACACACACACTCACACACACACACACAACCACCAAACTAACAGAACTCTGTTCGTGGGCAGTAGTGAGGAATTCCAAAGCAGGTGACCGGATGCCTTATGCTACCCCGTGGCTCTCAGCCAGCAGTTTGATGCCTTCCTCTATTGTTGTCAGTTTCATACCAAAGGGAGAGTGAAAATTAGGTATATCTCCCTTTTCCGATATTGAGCATTATTATTAGAATATTTCCACCTCAATTATATTTTTTGTTGGTTTTGAAAATAAATAGGTAACTTTTATTCATAAAACTTTAGAAGTTCCTCTTATAAAGACAGAAATAAGAAAGGTTTAATAACTATTTATAAAAACTTT
Source organism: Rousettus aegyptiacus (assembly GCF_014176215.1). Lineage (NCBI taxonomy): Eukaryota > Metazoa > Chordata > Mammalia > Chiroptera > Pteropodidae > Rousettus > Rousettus aegyptiacus. The sequence goes on along the minus strand of NW_023416286.1, from coordinate 59,817,827 downwards.
TCAACTGTTCTTAAGATATCAATGTAATCTTGAAAACCATGAGATTAATTACTTTATAGGAAGCGTTTGACATGTAAACAATAAGAGTGATTGAATACTTATATATACCTGGTACTGAGACAAGTCTTTTACATGTAGTAACTTACTTAGTTCTCACGTCAATTCTATGAGGCAGGTACCTTTCCTATCTGTATTTTTCTGTAGATTAAGACCCCGAGGCTTGGAGACAGTAAATAATTTATTCTTAGCTATCAAGTAAGGGATCTGACGTTTGAACTGTTTATAACGATTGTATCAAAGTGTCAAATATAACATTTCCTCCCTCTATCCTTCCCTCCATTCCTTCCTTCTTTATAGTGCTATGGAGAGTTCATTTACCCTGACATACTTAATTTAAAAAATTCTGCTTCAAGTAATAATATTATCATATACATTTATTATTTTGTGAAGAGTAGTGGCCAATTGGATTTCAGTTGTTAAATTTTACTCTGAATGTAGTAGAGAAATATGTTATCTTATTATGTAAGTTACTGAATATAATTGATTTTAGAGAGTTTATTTTGTGTTATATAAAATTTGAAAAAAAATTCCTACTCAAATTCATGATATATTACAGAACTTTTTTTTACCTTGCAACTATGAGAACCTTTGGAGGCACATTTCCTCAGCCGAGGAGCAGTTGGTCTTTGAATGTACGCCCATTTATATTCCTTACTGCAAGTCATTTACATTTACATGTTTTAGCTCTTAAAATGTCAAATGTAATTATCATAGTGAGCAATGACTGGAAAAACTTTCCTCCATGTACTTTCCTCAGGAAAGAAGATATTTTTTTTTCTGCTTTGTTTGAACCCAGTAGCCAGAGGAACCCACACCTCTGAACCAGCCTGGGGATCCGTCAGACTGAGAATGGTTGAGAGTTGGCTGGAATCTCCACCCCTTGAAAGCTGTTTCTCTAGGCTGAAATGAGACTATGGATTTATACCCACACTTTAGTCCTGGTTTGTTTTATTTATCTATTTATTTTTACTGCAGGCTAATATAGGATTTTTACTTGATGATTTTTACCCAGTAGTTATTTTTCCTAATACCTATGGGTTTAATAATTACTGATTTCAAAAACACTTATACCTACCTTATTTTGTATTGTCTGCTTCAGAAACCTATGAGTTAGGAGAGGACATTTTATTAGATGAGAAACTATAGCCTGCAAGAAGTTCAGGGAATCATGACACAACCGGTTGGGGAAGGAATCAGAATATCAAGCTTGGATTTGTGACTGTTGGTCTTGAGCCCATGCCGTTCATATAAAACATTTTCAAAATCACACTTTTCATGAATTGATTTCTTCAGTTAATTTAAGTTTCTGAGGCTTTGCTGTATTGTCAACCCTTGACTTTTGCTGAAATGATGTTGAACCCTGCAATTCATTATGACTTCTTGGGAACTGTGATTCCAGCAGTTGCTAAAAGTATGCTGGACCATAAAGACAATGTCTTAATGATTTAAGACAAGGCTCCTTTATTCCTAAAATAATTCTGCTCACTAATGTGATCAGGGAGTTCAATTTCAGTTTGACAGAGGTTTCAAAATAGAACTTCATGAAGGAAAACTGCAATTAGATATTCATGGCTAATATTCTTAAGTTTATGAGGGAGAATGTTAATGAAGGGGAGTATTGATTTTGTTTTAGTTTAATTACGCTTCATTTGCTGTTATATCTGCTGCAGATTGTAAAGGACTTGATGTTTCTTTGCCTTTCTACTTGTTCAGTGCCTGTTGTGAATAAAGACATGGAATTCTTTGCAGTCTGCAGCAGACATCGCATCAAATGTAATATACCTGTTGTGAGTAAGCAAATAAAATCTTTAAGAAAATTCCTCCTACTAGTGCTTAGTTACAAAATAATGTCATAGTTTTACCTTCTTATCTTTGAAGGCTCTCATCAGAACTACAGACCTTCATGAGATTAGGACTCAAAATAGAATAGAAAAATAGTCAGCTCAGTCATTCAAACCTAAATTATTAGCTTCCTTTCAAAGTCTTCTGCAATTTTTTCTTTATCCAGTATTTGGAGATTAAGGATTTCCATTTTCTGGAAGAGAGCTGTTGTCACTAGGCTCCTCCTGGGTGAATTAAGAAAGTGATAGAAATTGTTTGAGAGCTGATTCTAGATGGCAATGGAGACTAACATGGGACATGGCCTCGTTGTTTTTCTGTTACTGAATGTTGTGGATAATAACAATCATTCTGATAGCCTCCATTTTCTTGGAAAATGATTGAATTGAAAATATAATGTAGGAAATTACAGAGTGCTATGTTAAAGCCTTTGGGGGGAAGACTTATAGAAGTTGATTTTTCTTCACATTTGCTATTGTCTACGTCTTATGTTCAGTGAGAGAGACCAAAGCGACATATTGATTTCCATAGGGTCTCACCCCAATGCCAGTGACCTGGAGAACCTTAGATGCTTTAGGTGGACAAAAATCTTTGGATAAATTTCACTTTACTCAGTGTGTCTCAGGAGAAATCGCAGTGGGTACCTGGAAATGTTTTTCAGTTCTCTTCCCCAGTTCTGAGGGTTATATACATCAACCCCTATCTTCCTTTAATTATAACCCTACGAGAAAGCAGAGCTGAGCTCAGCTGTTCTCTGTCCCTTTTCGTCTGAGGTCCAGGTAGACTATGCTTTAGGCTCTAGTTATCTTCCCATGACCACATCATAAAAATATCTTCTAAAGGAAATTCTGACACATGTTAAAACCTGAATGAAACTTGTCGTGTTGCTATGCTATGTTATTATGCTCAGTGAAATAAGCCAGTCACAAAAGGACAAATACTGTATGATTCCACTTATATAAGGTATCTAAAGTACTCAAGTTCATGGAGAAAGGATGTAGAATGGTGGTTGCCAGGGGCTGGGAGGAGGAGGGGAAGGGAAGTTATTGTTTAATGGATGCAGAGTTTCAACTTTGCAAGATAAAAAACATTCTGCAGATGGATGGTGGTGATAGCTGCACAACAATGTGAATGTACTTAATGCAGCTGAACTGTACACTTAAAAATGGTTAAGATGGTCAAATACATGTTCTGTGTATTTTACCACAATTAAAAATAATTAATTTTTTTTTATATATTATACCATCTATTACATCTAGATTTTCTCTTCTCAACTAGATAATCTGTTTTACTGATTATTCTCTACAGAACATTCACACAGGTGCTCAAATGTGAAATTTGTAAATTCCTTTCCTCTCATCCAATCCATCTCCTCCTAATCTAGGTGATTTTACTCCTGAAATATATCTCTACTCCATACACTGCTTTTGGTCTTTGCTACAGTGGCCCTAGGGCTAGACGGCCATCCTCTCTCCCCTGAACTCCTGTCACAACTCCAAGCTGGTCTCCAACTAAATCTTTTTCAGACTTTTTTTGCTGCTCCTTCTGTATGCAACGTTTGTCCTCCCTCAATTCACTAGCCTGGCCTTCTGGTCTTTTAGGCCTTCCTGCAAAGGGCACATTTCACAGAGGGCCTCTCTCGTCATCCGTTCTAACATGTCCTTCTTCCCCTTCCCCTTCAGATATCCTCTCTGTCACTCCTCTATTTTCTTCACCATACTTACCATACATTATGTCCTTTTCTTGTTTGTTCGATTGGTCATTGACTATCTCTTCCAGGAGAAAGCGAAGTCCGTTAAGGACAGGATCTCACCTGCTCTGTTAAACCTCCAGACCCCCAGCATAGAGCAGAGGACATGTAGACATACAAGGATTTTATTAAACAAATGAACAAAAATATATATTTGTGCAACCTTTCTCACTTTAACAATTTAAAAATATTTAAAAAAATTTTTTAGATATATTATTTCATAGCTCATTACAATACCATAAAAACATGGATTTGAAAAAAAAATTTTTTGTATTTTGTTTCAAAGGTATTTTAAAACATACGATCTTAATATCTAATAATAAAAATGAGGAATTGTACTTTCAGAGAAGCAAGCTAGGATCAGCCAGTTACCAATTTGGGTGTTGTAGAACAGTTTGTCACATGACCACACTGAGTTTCTTTACTATGAAATTGGGATAATGATGCCTGTCCCATCCACTTTAGAGCAGTTATAAAGATTGTTTTTCTATTTCTTATTGTAGAGTGCTTTAACATTTACAAAGTTTTTCTTATTTATGCCTCATAGAAACCTGGTGAAGTAGATACGATTATCTACCTTTTATAGCAGAGGAACTTCATTTCTGGTATTCCAGAGTTAGTGAGTGGTAAAGGTCGGGCACAGAAACCGAAAACAAAAAATCTTGGCCCATTACCACATGTCTGTGTATTGTCTTTGGCTCGATAACTGCCTACTCACTGTACCATGTCTGAGGGAAAGACTGTTTAAACATTCTAAAATGATGCCACAGCATACATTTTTACCGTTATGATTTTTAATCATGCTGAGTTTTACCTACATAAGTTTCTGCATTTTCTTACAAATTGATTAAGTACCTAGGCGTATATATACAAAAGCATACAAATATATGTTCTGCATAATTTTTAAGTAGCAGTTACTCAATTCCAAAATTGTATATTTTGCTTGAATTTAGAGATGGAGAAAATAAAGGTACTGGAATTTATTTAGCTTTCTGAATTTGACACCATGTCTCTTTCTGTTTGCTTTTGCTGACGACACTTTTGGTCATTTGAAGATATTTATTATGCTATGTTTACAATTAGAAACATTTATTTATACATATAGAGTTCATCTACTTTTTCCAAAATGGCAGAGAAGCTAAAAAAATAGAATAAGTCTAAATGAAGTCATATATTCTATGTATATTTGTATATATGCATATATAGGTACGTGTGTATATTTATGAATACATATTGTATATGTATATAATGTACATATAAGTATATACATATACATAAACACACGTATATGTATATATGCATATATACGTGTGTGTGTGTGTGTGTGTGTGTGTGTGTGTATGTAATTATTTTCCTCCTGACAATGAGCAAAGCAGTCTGGCTATTTTTCTTGAGGAATCACCTTTTGTATATGCAGTGAAAACAGACAAGGCCCTTAAAGAGTGTGTTTCCTTTGTGAAAAAAGAATGAAGAAAAGTGATAACAGCTCAGAGCCCAAAGAATACAGGCTCCGTTATGTACAGGTCACAGTCTGAGAAAGGTGGAGCTGTAGGAATTTTGTCAGCATTGGCTCTATTGAGTCTCCTCGATAGGCAGGAATTCTGAAGAAGACAGCACATGTGATTGTAGATGATGACTGAATGTTTCTTTGACCTGTCCTTAGTGACTTCTCTTCTGCCAAGCCTTATGACACATGTACACGAGTTTAAACTTTGACTTGACGTCAGTGTGCACCCTGTGGTGGTTATATGGATGGGTCTTGAAGATTGATGAGATTCCAAGTAATATCTGGATGCCTTTCCTCTCAGGAGACCTGTGTGTATGTGTATAGAACTCTCTAGGTCTTAAATTCGTACCTAAAGATTCTTGAAAATCCAAGTAAATTGTGTACATCAGGGTCACTATTTTCTATTATTTTTGACTTATGGACAATTGTATAAGACACTTCACTGAGGGAAGCTACATTTTCCTCTCCGAATGTTCCTTCAAATATATGTTTTTAATCAGACTCTGGTATATATGTCTCTTCCTTTTTTTAGGTCTGCGTGTGACTACTCATAACTCTCAGCATATGTTCTTCACCTTTTTTGTTCACAATGGACCGATGGAGCATTTTTTTATTTTATGTCTTTCAGGTTCAAAGGTGATGCCGCCCATGATGAGGCTAGCTGTGAGGGTTGATGTGATTGAAGAGGCCTCTGTGATTAACAGTTTCGGCAATGTTATTTGCCGTGAAAACTGATTTTTGGGTTGTAGCACAGGACTCTCATAGCTCTGATCAGATCTGATTTACTGGGGATCCAGGCTTTCATTCTCACAATCTATCCAGTACCATCGCTACAAAGGAGGCATCCTAGCACATTCATTCTTTAATTTGGGAGCAGTGGCAGCTGCTGCTTATCAGCATTTTTCAAGGAAAACCACTCTCTTTGAGGTTTGCTTCAGTGTGCCTTTAAGACACTTTTCTGCTGTCTTTTGTACTTGTCTGAATCTGGTCACCTTGCAGCCACTTTTGTGATATCATATTTTTATCCCATATCTGGTTAAGAGTAAATAAATTGCTGCAAGCTCCACTTTCAAGCTGATCAAATGATTAACTACATAAACAACTGCCGTTTACTGACCATCTGCTAAGTGGTAGACATCTTACCTATACTATCATTTATTTGTTTCCAGAAAGGTAAAGCATATACTCATTTATCCTCAGAGTGTCACTTTGTCCAAGATTTCCAGTTAGTAACTAACTGACAGAGCCAGTTCAGGGCCCAGGCCTATCTGACTTCAAAGCCCAAAGTTTTCTGTGATATGATCATAGGGCCCCAATGGCGTCACATTCGGGTTACATAACAGGTTCTGGCATTTGATTGTTGGGTACATGACTCTCCTTAGTGAAGTGACTCAGTGATTCATATGACCAGTTTTCAAGACTCTATTTATGGCAGATCTCTACCACCTTGATGCACTGTGGATTTGACACCGGGAACTACCCTTTGATTCGTAGATCAATGCCATGCTGCTGAAGGACATGTTGATTTTTCCGATTTGGCTGGTTACTTCTTTATCTGCCAGCCGCTGTCAAAGAGCTTGCTCCCCAGGTAGCAGAATTCAGTGACAATTTCTTTTTCTCTATTGATAATGAGCACCTATAAATGAGTTTACATTCTTCTAAGCAGAGGTTGGTATCTACAGCGATCTTCTGGCAACTGTCAACTTAGCCATGCGAGTTCTAATCATTTCATTTGTAGAGTGCTACTGGTTGTACACAGAATTACTTAAGTATATATGGTATAAGAAACAGGTATATGCCTATTTTCTGGTGCGTCCCCTTTCCTCTGTAACACTGGGTCATGGAAATAGCATGTGGCCTCCATCCTTGGGATGATCACTTAAGTCACATCACAAGTGATGCTTACCATGTATTCTGTTTTATTTAATTGACTTTAAAGAACTTGACATAGTATGATATATAGGAATATAGTTTAGCAAATGTGATGTGCATAGTAATTTTTAGGTGAAGTTAAATATCAGTCTTCATTCTAATTTATGTGTAACACTGTTTTTGTTTCAAAGTTTCTAAGAAATTAAGTAAAATTTTGGTTAAGTTATTAATCTTTTTTCATTTTACTCATAAGTAAAACAGACAATATACATGCTTCTTATTTAAATATTGCTAATGAAAGATATTATACAGAAAGTGCCTTGTGTGGTATATGGCATATTATTCCTCAAAATGGATTTCTCTTCCTCTATAAACTATGAATCACTGCAAAGTAATTCTTAACTCATTTTCTTTGTATATTTGCTTTATCATTACAGTTATCAATATGTAATTGTTATTAGTAGATGACTGCATTTAGGATATTTATTATTCGTAATTGGAAGTTCATTAAATGGTATGGATATGAGTCTGTTACTTATATGCTAATTTGAAAACTTTCTCCCAATATACTATTTAATATTTTATTCAAAACTTGATACAAATATTAAGATCCATATTGTCACATCATTAAAATTATATAGCTATAGCCAGCAACAATAAGCTTTTTAATACAGGTATTTATTTTGTTTTATTTGAGGGAACTATTTTAATTAAGCAAGAATGAAAAATATATTTCAGTTCATTTTTGTTCATCTAGAATTTCCTATAAATAAAATTTCATGGCTTGATTAAATCTATAGGAATTATAGGGTTGTAAAAGAAATGAGAATTGATTATTTAATTATCATTTTAATTTTAATACTCCTTTATGTTTACAGTTTTATCGAGTTTTCTTTCCGAGGAGCTTAGGAACTGTAGGCTAGAAAATGAAAACATTCGAAAGAGAAGTGGCGAATGGGGGCCGAATGCAAGATGGGGATAGACCATGGGGGTCATCACGGAGTCCATAAGAGTAGATTCAAATCAAATAAAATTTAATAATTAATATAAATTCTTGGATTATTCATCCATTGATTTTAGTCTGATATATTCCACTAAGTAAGGTAAAAATCACATCTTCTTGGCTTGAACTCCTTTCCAGGAAGGGATGGAGAGCAGTTTCTCAAAAGAGTTGTTTGGCAGGGAATTTGTCTCTAAGATCCTTGTCACATTCATCCCAGAGGCATTCATTGTCTTCCTGAGGTTCAAGAGTCAGTCAAATTTTGCTGCAGTAATAACTCTCCAATCTCAGTGGCTGACAAGGGCCAAAATTTGCCTCTTGCTTATGTTGCTTGTGGCTGTGTGTAGGCTGTGGCTCTTGTCCAGGCTGCTGGATGACTGTGGGCCTACTCTGTGCTACCATTTTGGAATACAGACTGAAAGGAGCAGCTCCTATGTGGGACATCTCTCGGCAGTGGATGTGAATCCTAGAAGATGAATCACCTACACAATTGGATTTAAGACCATGACATGATGTGACATATGTCGTGTCTGCTCATAGCCTATTGATGGAATCAAATCACATGGGCAATTCCATAGGACAGAGGTGGGTCAGCAGCAAGAGGAGAAAGTGGATATTTGTGAGTAATGATGCAATCTACCCCTCATTGACTTAGAGCTTCTGGAACCAGCTGGATGTCAGGAAATAAATTAAGCGATAAAAATTCATAATATATCGTGAATTCCTTCACCTGCATTTATTGAACCGTGTAGTAGAGTGTAAGTGTTAAAAAGATAAATCATTCAAACTTGATGTCCAAATAATGTTGTATAGGATCATATGTGTGTGTATGTAACTATAACATATTCATCTATTCATTTGTTAATTTGTGTAATAAATACTTATTAAGTATTTACTGTGTGCTGTACATCCGTATGTTGATGACTGAATTTATTCTCAGGCACGGAGTCTATTCTAAGCTGTAAATTAATTACCTTCCAGATGGATACCTATATTTTATTGGTATATAACCCTTTAGTACTTCATGCCAAAATTGAAGTCTTCATGCCTTTCAAACCTACTATGAGTTCTGCACATATACATGCACTTATTTATTTATTCATTAATTTACTCATTCAACAAATATTTACTGAGTACTTACAATATGCTAGGTAGTACTTGAGATGTTGGAAATTCAGCAATGAACAGAACAAGCTTCTTGCTTTCATGAAGTATACGCATAGAGTGTACAACAGTAAGCAGGTCATAAGTAACAAAGAAACTAAGTACAGATAGTGAGAAGTACTGTCAAATAAAAATGAAATAACCATTAGGATGGCCAAGTAAGGTCTATTGAGGAAGTGGCATTTCGTTAAGGACCTGAAGGACAAGAAGGAACCAGTGATGTGAAGATCTGGGAAAAGTCTGCCTCAGGTACAGAGAACGGTGTGTGCAAAGACCTGAAGGTTGGGATAAGCTTGAGGTATGCAGTAGTAGCGTATAGAAGGCTAGTCTGGAGAGTGACACTAAGCAAAGTGGAATTGGAGAAGTGGCCAAGAGCCAGACATGAAGGGCTTTGAAACTTGCAGTAAATGTGGTCTGATGTGATGAGACATCATTCACGTGGCCCCACCACTAAGCCCGAAGCCTGGGCTTTATCCTTGATTACTCTTGTTTTTTCATTCCTATGTGTCCAGTCAATCTCTATGACTTTCTTTTTTTGTTTTCCAAAACCTTCTTGTTAACTTCCTCTCTACCTCCTCACTGTCACCTTCCTAGTCCTTGCTGTTACCATTCAGGGTGGCTTTTGGCTGGTCTTTCTGCCCCTAGACTTTCCCACTTCCAGCATGGTCTCCACCACCCCTCCAGAGTGACCTCTCTAAAATGTCAATCTCAGCATAAAGACATTTGGCGCTTCCAAAAATCTTATGGTCCATCCCCTACCCCCACCCTGCATGTACACACAGGAGCTGTTTCTTCAGCCCTATTGCACTATATACTTGTCCTTCTCTGAAGGTATCAGCCCTCTCACCTCCATGACTAGGCGCGCTCAGTCCCTGTGCATTCTGTTCCTTCCCTATTCTTATACCCGAATGATTTCAATTCACCCTGCAAGTCCTCGTCTAAGTTTCCCTGACAACTCTGTCTGGATTTATAACCCCTCTTATGTGCTCTTATTTCCTCTCATGTTATTCCTTCCCATTTTAGCATCACTCCATATTTTACGCTCCTGTCTTCCCATCAGAGTGTGAGTGAGCTCTGTCTTATTCATTTTTGTATCTGAGAGGCTTAGCGCAGTGCCTAGAACTAGTAGATGTTTAAAAATATTTGTTGATTGAATGAATGAATGTAGATGTATAATTCAAGTGGCCAAAAAATTTGAGGAAACAGGATCTTTTCCTCTGTGGGTCATCCAGTGCTTTGTAAATAAAAGGGACTCTGTCATTTATTGAAACAGAAATAGGGTTAGGTAAATGGAAAGAAAAAGAGAGGAGCATCCCTTCAAAATAGAGAGCAAGGCTGCTCAGTATAGCAGAGAGAATTTTGAGCCTGGCGTCAGAGTACCACAGTTTGAACTTTATTACTCACTGCATATCTTTGACCAAGTAATTTACCCAGCACATGCTCAGGAGTCAGAGACATGAATTCACATCTGGCTGTGGAATTTTCTAATTGTTGCCTTGGGCAAATTATTTATCCTCTGTGGAATAGTAAAAAGAGTAGTACCCTCCTTGTAGGATTGCAGTGAGGATTTTTTTTTTTAATTGCAGCTTTATTGAGGTGTAATTGACAAATAAATTTGTTAGATATTTAAAGTGTACATCATTATGATTTGATATACATATACATTGTGAAAAGATTCCTTCATCTAGTTAATTAACACATCCATTACCTCATGTATTTCTCTCTTTTTCTCTCTCTTTCTCTTATTTTTTTTTTTTTGGTGAGAATGTTTAAAGTTCCACTATCCTAGCAAATTTCAATTATACAAAAGTGTTATTAACTATAGTCACCATGTTTTATCTTAGATCTTCAGACCTTACTTATCTTATAGCTGAAAATTTTTACCCTTTTACAAACCTCTCCCTATTTCCCTGACTTCCCAGCACCTGGCAACCATTTTTCTATTCTCTGTTTCTATAACTTTGGCTTTTTTTAGACTCCACGTATAAATGATAGCATACGGTATTTGTCTTTCTTGTCTGGCTTATTTCATGTAGCATTTCTGTGAAGATTGAATGAGACCATGAAAGTGCTTAGAAAAATGCCTGACAAATTGTTATCATTAGTGCTAAAATAGAGATATGAATATTTTCATCAAGGGTTATAATGTTGACCAAATATGATGCTTTTTAAAAGGCAATATTAATAGCAAATTAGTATAGAAATATATTCAGTTAGAATGAATATAAGGTTAGGAAGAGATGAAAAATGGGACAATATGTGGCAAGGTTGGAGGAAAGAGGTTTTCTGAGCTCTTCCAGAAGTATTATGGCATTCGAGAGTCTTTAGAGAGGTCCTGGAGTCCCCTTCTGCCTTTTTCCATGCTTCTTCCTTCTCTCTCCAGGAGAATGCAAAAATGCCAAGTCCATTACTTCCTCAACGCCAGCCCTGTGTCTAGTGCTTCCTCTGGTCCTTCTGATGCTTTTGGCTCCAGGTTTCTGTTCAGAGCTAAATGAGAGAAATCGAGGTTGTCATGGCCCAGAGGTATCTTCTTAGGTTTTAGGTGAGATCAGATGAGTCCAGTGGATTTTCCCGACCTCTACCGCGTCCCTAACAAAGGTGTTTGTGTTTTTATTGCTAGAGTACAATCATTCACTCACAGCTTAAAGAAATCAGAAGGAACATTGCTTGACAGTTCAATTCCACTCCAGCATTTTCAAGCTCCCAAGGGGTACTAGGTTTTGTATTTCTTGCAGATGTCATTAAGGTAGTGTAAATAACTGAAACACAGGGAATAAGTGGTTGAGTAAAGGCAGAGAATATGAAAAGTAAACAGAGCTTTGGTGAAAGTTTTCTTGGCCTGGGAGAGCTGTGAGACAGGTGGTGGGGACACTGAGGATAAACAGAAGTGCTGAACTTTCGGAACGGCAATTGATTGTGGGAACGTTTTTCAAAGCTGGAAAAGATGTTACAGATTTTAAAAGGAACACGCTCAGAGAAAGAGAGAGAGAAAGGCTGGAAACGATAAAGCCCTAGTGTATGTCCTGGAGTTGGAAGTTGCTTCAGTCACGTTTGAGTGTGCATTGCATAAATGCATAGGGAATTTACAAAGAGGGGTGGTGAAGTTTCTAATGAGATTTCATCAAGCCCCTTTCTAGCCATAGTATTATTTTGGAAATTGAATAAACTCTTCCAGGACACAGAACTAATTAATACACTTGGTAATCTGCTACTTCATTAAATGGAACTCCTTGAGGCTTCAAAATGTGCATTCTAGGAATAATTTTGGTGCTTTTCAGTAATAAAAAACAATAGACATGAGCTATTGGACAGTTACAATGTGCTAGGTACTTTGTTCAGAGTTTTTTTATAATTCTTTAATCTGTACAGCAATCCTTGGCAAGGGTCTTCCTCAGCCCATTCCCAAAGCCTTGCCCCTTACCCTCCTTATTTGTTGCCATTTTACATATTGCAGCTGTTTCTCTGGCCTCCTCATCTCATTATCTATATAATATTATAAAAGGAAGGGGACCCAAAAATCTGTTCACAAGAATGTATTGTAGCCACTTAAGTCCAATTGCTTTGAAGTTAAACCAAAGAGTGCAATGTAAATGAGACAGGAACATTTGAAGATATTTAGTCCTGGTCTCTTAATTTTAAAAATAATTCCTTTGATGCATTTTGCCAATTTTAAACTCAGAAAAATATGGAGGTCTTGATTTTCTAGACATCTTTTTACCCAGAAAATTCATCTTATTATATTCCTTATTTCTTTTTATTCCCTTTAGCCTTTCTTATAACAGTTTTTTTTTATCATTCCTATTAGATAAATTGATCCCTTTTCCAAACTTTAATTAACATTTTGTTATTGATTAAACCTAGAGGTCATGTACTAGTCATGGAATTAGTGTGAATATTATGTTTAATGGTTATTTTAAAATGCAATTTTATTGATTTCAGATATAAAACCATTACTTCCTTCAAGAGAGCAATATGTTGGGGGAAAAATGAACTGTTACTAGTTCAAGATTTGTCTGCTAGTTTCAAGGATTTTCTTTTTGAAATGTCAGAACTAAAAAGGGAAACAAAAAATAACATTAACAGACCCACGTAGGAAATTATATTATTTGAGGATGTCAAATTGGAAGATGGAACATGTTTTTTTTTGCAGACTTCCCTGCTTCCTGAAAATAGTAATGAATAACAGAGAAAATCTTTAATGCCATCTTTGAGCTTTCACTTGATAAAAGGAACTACTGTACAGCTTCGAAGGTTTAAAAAAAAAACTCTTTGCAGAAATAGTTTATCCTTTCCAGAGCATCTTCTTGTCTCCGTGCATAAGTGCACTGCCGGTAGCGTGCTTAATCCATCTCCACAGCCCTATGTGTCTTCAAGTGAGCGCATAAATTCTGTCGGGAAGGCACTACGACCTCATTGTGAATAACTGCAAGCAGCACTGCATGTGTGTGGCTCTATTGCTTGATGTAAAACATGGCCCCGAGTGATCACTCTGTACTTTGGTTTTTAGGGTTATAAGGTTGGATGTGAGCTCCTTGCTATGCTGGTCAATGTCATTGAGCATTTGTTGTAGATCCAGTGCCTGAAGAGCATCACTCGATCCATTTCCATAAATTGTCATCCACCCCCCAGTCAGTCCAAGTGTTCATAGATACTTAAATTTAACCACTCTGTGCCTCAGTTTCCTTATTTGCCAAACAAGAATATTATTGTATTGTTCACATAAAGTAGATATGAGAGTGAATGAAATAAAGTACACAGAACCTCTCAAGCAGTATGTGGTACATAGGAAAATATTCTCTTAATAATGTTAGGTTTAAGCAATTTTTTTTTGTTTGTTTTTGCTCTTAGAAATAGGCTTGAGTTCATCAATCTCAGGAGCCAAATGATTTCTTTCTATTTTAGATCTGCTGTTACTTGTGTGCTTTTTCTTGAAATGTAAGGCATAATTTTATACAATTCCAGTATATTCCTGAGAGCAAAGATGTGAGTGAAAGTGAAGAGTGATTTAGTGTGAAGTGTCACGCTGGGTCAGCACATTAACTGCTTCCTCTCTGTGGTCCTCGTAAAAGGCTGAGGCAGCCACCACCAGTGGCCTACAGAATTGCTAGGGACACCTTCTCAGAAGTGCCTGCCTCCCATCTTTCTATTCAAATCTCTCCTCTTATCAAGTCTCTGCCATCCTTGTCCTTGTCACTTTGGTTTCTTATCTGGTCTGTCCCTTTTGGCCTAGCATATTTGGATTGTGACTCATATATATTGTCTGTTGGGACTTTTGGTTGGTATCTCCCTAAATACCTCCCCTCAGAATGTCCCCTTGGCTTTCTGCTGTCTGGAAGGTAAAGCAGACAGGAAGGGGAAAGTGCTGTGTAGACTGAAATCCCCCCAACAGACCCATTTGGTAGGCATTTCTTATCCCCTTGTACACCTGATGCTAAACAGTATAGAGAGAATAAATAATTTCTCAAGGTCATAGGACTGATTAATGATTTGCTTGGTCTTGAGGACCATGTTGATGGGGGTTGGTGACTTGGTAACTTTGTAGCTCAGAAAGGGACTTAGGAAGACAGTCATGGTACTGCCAGTGTGGGGAGAGCTGTCCTAAGTGGGCATCAGAGATCTCAGAGGGACCTTCTCAAGAGGATCATGAGTCAAACATAGCTCCACAGATGTGGCCCACAGAGCTAGTTTCTACCTAGTAATCATTGCTACAGAACCCCAGTATTTAGCTACCCATATTACTAACTGAGACAAATGGCTTTTCTCCAGGCTTCCTTGCAGCTAGATGTAGCCTGTACCAACTCTAGTTGGACAGTTGTGAGTGAAATAGTATGTGAGGTTTTTGAGAATGTTGTTTAAAGGAATCCGACTCAGTAGGATGCCTCTTCTCTGTTCTGACTTCCCTCCTGCTGGCCTGCAACTCAGACATCATATACTAGGAAACTGAGTTCCTGATGACACCATGAATCTGTCATACCAGAATGAAACTGCCTCCCTGGACTACATTTATATGGGAAAGAAAATTCTGTTTTATTTTTGTCACCAAATGTGTACCAGAAACACTGTTAAGTCTATGTTAACTCTATAGTTAAGCAAAACAGCACCTAGAACACTGTAAAAACAAGATTGAAGAGAAGAGGCACAAGGGACAGTGCAAACACGTATGAAGTGCCAAACAAACACCAGAAAATTTGCCAGTGACCCCCGGTCCTAAGGAAAGGACAGAAAAACTCTGGGCACTTAGGAGTCCTACATATAAAGGGAATAGGCAGGCAGGCTTCCTGTACGAGCCACCACTGGGTCTAGGGTATAGGAATCACATCTAGGCTGGTGGCTGTCATTCATTGTCTGAACCCTGTTGATATTGAAGCCATTGAGAGTGACAGCCAGAGTGCAAACTGACCAGGTGTGCAAACAACCTACCATTTGTGTGAAGGGTCATGTGACTTATATTTGCTCATTGTCACCAACGACCACTACAATGAACACTGAGAAAATCAAAGCCCAGCTGCTGGGTGTCTGGTTTAGGCCACAGCGGAGTCCTCTCGAGCTTGATCGTTCATGACTTTTAAACACTACGGGGCTGAATTTATTTATGCTCTATATGCTTGTTTTCTTTTGATCAATGCCATAAACCCAAACCTCTCTGGCCACTCTTCATACCCAAACTATTGTCTTCACGTACCAACCCGCCAATCCTCCACTCCTCTCTCCCTATTCCTTTTACATCTCTAAATATTTTCCTTTCTCTTTGACTTGAATTGAAACCTGGCTTGTCCTCAAAGATGTGGCTTCTCCTGCAGCTCTCTCTCAATGGTCAGCTGCAAAGCATCTCACAGCCTTTGTTACTCAGGGTTAAAAAGTGCTTTCTTTGCTCTGAAATTCAGCATTCTGACCAGTGTTTCTGCACCATCGTCATGCTCATGTCGCTGGCTCTATTACTCTTTCTTCACGTGACCGCCAGGTGGATCTGTATGATTCACAGAAGACTGGTTCGCTGACAATGACATGACAGGTGATCTAAATACATTTGAAGTAGATGATAAAATTTTTCTTTGGCTGTTAGGACTAAGTACATTCAGACACTAACAGTATATAAATTAAATTGCTTTAATGAGTTAAAATAGGACCTTGGCAACATGAAATTGTATTATCTGTGTATATGGCTGTATAATTAGTGAAAGTGAGATTTTCTATATAGGGTATAGAGTCATTTACTTAAAAAAGGAATAACCACAGATCTCTTGATAGTTACATATTTTCCCTGGGACCTCAATTATTATTTTAAAAATTAATTATTAGCTCACTGGATTGGAATTAGTGGCTATTATGTAGCCAAGTACCTAGTTAGCATTAATTCATTTTAATAACTGAGTATTAGCTATAAAGAAATGAGAATTATTAAACATATATTGATTTTTTTTTAGAGGGATTTCTGATTTCTGTATCACTTCTGTGTATATAATTTCATTTTTAAATTTAAAAGCTAGGCTATACATTGTTATAAGACGAAGCTGAGGCTCTTGCAAATTGTATTATGCTATGCTTTATTTTAAAATTAAACTGAAATGTTGAAGGTAGGCCTACCAGGAAACAACTCACTGATAATCTTACTCATGTTTGGTAAAAGAAAGCCTAGGAATGCCTTTTAGCCAGTGTCAGAGTCAAAAAGAACCTGCAGATTTTGGTTTCAGGCAGTTATTTGAATAGCTTGGTATCAGGCCAAGTGAGAATAAGATTAAAATTAAATTTTCTCAGGCTAACAGACTTTTATGTTCCTTTTAGGAGTGGAAAAATATTTCTGACATTGATAATGAATTACATCCATGTCTTTCAAGTCTCCAAATAAAACATGGAACTATAGACCATGCTTAGTTCCATAATCTCACTTATAATTCACTTCCCTTAAGACAAAGTATTAGAACTGAAATGGGCTAAGATATTTCAGCTCTGTGTCTCAACATCCAAAAAATGCCTCCCATATTTGAGGGTGGAACCAACAAGTGGATTTAACCATTGGAGCTCTATATAGAGTCAACTCTGTAATGGCTACCCATTTTCTTTACTGTAAAATCCAGTTGCCCCACAGTGATTCTCAAGGCCCACGCAGTATGTCTTCATTTACCTTTGGGACTTGGTCACCTACCAGACTCCCTGTGTTTTCTTGACTGTAGCCACCCAGGCCTCTTTCAACAGGCCCACTATGCTCCTGCCTTAGGACTTTGCACTGGCAGCTCCCTCTACCTGGAGAGCTCCTCCCCTGGATATCCAGATGGCTAATTGCCGTAGTCTTCCTTAAGTTGATGCTCAAATATCATGTTCTTATAGTAAGGCCTACTTGAACCATTCTACCTGAAGTTACAACTTGCTAGTTTTTCCCTCTTCTCCCCCAAACCTGGCACATACAATCTTTATTCTCACTATTTCATTTTGCCACATTACCTATTATTTTGTAACTATATTATTTTCCTATTTATTATATTGCTTGCTTTTTTTGTATGTCTTCCCCAAAGTAACGTGTTTTGCCCACTCATATACTTTAAGTACCAAAACAGTGCCTGGCTGTATTTGTTGAATGGATGACTGCAGAATATACTGTGCATCTCATCCAGGATGCCTCTTATTTTAAAATTTTCACAAGTTACATTTTGTTCAGTATATAATCCAACTTTGTCCCGGACTGTAACTTTCATTCATCCCTAGCCTGATCCCACTATCTCCTTTTTGTGTGTGTTCTAGTGCTACCCATGGGCCTGTCAGGACAAAGCCCAGGCCAGAAAACTTACGGCTGTGAGTTCATGGCAGGTGGCCATGGTATTCTGCTTGGATATCTCTGAGAGTAGAGACATAGTTGATAAATGACAGCCTGCCAAGCATCTATTACCACATCCCAGCTGTGCTTGGAACTGGGTGCGCATCCCTCAGACGGCTGTATGCAGATGCCCGTTTCACTCTGAGCTCTGGCATGTGTCAGAATTTCTGATGATGGTGACTGAATAAATGGAACTATTTGGGACCTGATAGAAGGGGCAAAATTTCTTGCCTAAAAAGAAGCTTGGCCTGCAAAATGACATCATGAGAAATTTAGATGCGAGCAGATCTGCTTTTCAGTTAGTTTCCATTTCACATTTCTAAATCCCTTGAATGGAGGAAACCATCCTAGATTAGGCTGGTTGGAATAATGATATCTTCCACCCCAGGTTTCTGTGACTAATATTGGTCTTTACTTGTGAAATCCATAAGAAATTTCACAAAATAGAAAAATTTAGAAATTGACAAAGAACGTGAAAATCCATCATTTTTATAAAGAGTTGCGTTTTGGTGGCATTGCATGAATGATGCTATGTTACTTTTTAATTCCTGTGGCACAGGATTCCTTCCAGTGCTCAAGCTACGTGGCAACATGAACTATATAATATGTTGGCGTTAGCACTATTCTTAGAGTGTAAGCTTCAGATATGAATGGAAAGATAGTAAGTAATGAGCTCAGGATTCTAATTTACTTGCTTTTAGGGCGCTCAGCAAGCGTCATGTGGAAACTATATGAATGCTTTTTTATGAAATTGATGAAGATGAATATTTAATATTTATTAGGTAATAAGTAGCAAGTTCACTTCAGATTCCAATACAAAATGTATTTCTATATATTTGTTGAACTCACTTGGTGTTGAAATGCACAAAAATGTTGGTATATGTATGTATACATGTGTGCGTGTTTGTATACCAAATACTCGATGCTGTAAGAATCAAAGGAATTGTGACCTTAAAATTAAGAATTTTTTTATTGTGAAAAAAATGAAACTTTGAGTTAATATTGAAATCGTGGTGACTTTGAAGCCAAACATCTCAGTGTAGATCTGTTCTAAAATAAGCATTCTAAGATGAACACCTGCATATTGCTGAGTACTGTGATACATTGCAGTGGCTATAAAAGATTATTTCATTCCCTTAATCCTCCTTTTAATGTCTTTTAAAAAATGAATTGATCTGGCACCAATGAAACTTGTTATAATGAATCACACCAGAGAACTGTGTTTTAATGCCTTGATGCCCCATGAAATGATTAGAGGGGGTGAAAGGGAAATGTATCTTCCTTATTCAGGCACTCTTCACATTCATTTGAAATCCCTGATCAAAGATTTTAAAGCTTTTTGTGTACTATCCCTTCTGCAATCCACTTCCTCTTTATGTAACTGCACCGATTTCATCAAATACCTCACTCCTTACTCCCTGCTACCCTAATCATCTACACCATCCAGTCTGCTGTCCCATCACTAAATGATATTGCATGTCATTTCCTCCATTCCATGGCGCTGCAGCACTTTGCTCACTGCCCTATGATAATTTGCACTTCAGCAACCTTAAGACATTGATTTGGAATATCCATTTCCATCCAACGACATCCGCTGCTTTTAGGATTCCCCTAAGAAGGCAGACAGCTCTGGTCTGTGTTACTTTCTTTCCATCATCTCTACCATCCCGAGTTCTCAAGAGATTTTCACCTCTCAAAATTTTGGGAACTGATTTCAAAGGTTAGGTAGTCCAATCTTGCCTTGATTTGATGAGGATTTAGAATTGACTTGCCTGTTGTGAAAATTACTCAGGTCACCAGAATAGAAGGCCTGCAACAGCTTCTGGTAAATTCTCAGTGCTGCTCTTTATTACTGTGTCTCTGACTTTCCAGAGATCTTTTTTTCAGCATGTGATAAGTCCCAAGATAAATTTAGGAAGCAAATTTATTGTAAATCATGATGAAGATTCAAGAGACTCTTCAATGATAAAGTCCTCCTCCCATTCATCCAATTTATTCATCTAATTCATTCATCCCGTTCATTCATTCATTGATTTATTCATTCATTCATTTTACTGTCTGTCTCTTACTCATGATGCCAGCCACATTTCTCCTTATACAGGCATTTTGGGCTTAATCCTCCCTTTTAATATAAACCCCATCCTGTTAAACTATCTTAGACTAGATTTAGTCTGTTTTAAAATTAATTTATTTCTTCCATCTGTTTTCTGTATTTCCAAATTAGAGCTTCACACCCCCTCTAACTGGCACTACTTTCTTGTGAGCTGACTTGTTGACATGGGAAGGATTCTAGAAGCCGTATACTGTATGCCAAATGCAGTATGTGGAGGAACGTGGACAATAGATTTAGTTTTGCATACTTACTCAGTGAAGATGAGTTCAAATCAGGGTTCATACTTAAAGTATTGAAAACACATAAAATATGAAATACTGCTCAGAATTCTGCCCCTTTAATGGTACTACATAAAGAAACAAAATAAGCAAGAGTCTCTATACATCCCCGTAATCTCAAATCTCAATTATTACTATCTGTATAGTATTCATATTCATACCCACATCTTAAAATATCACATATGATTTTAAAGGAAAGAAGGAAACATCAAAAAGAGATCAGTTGCAATGCCAGTTGAAGAAGTTTGGGTACATTCGATACACTGTTATGTGATTATTAAAGAAGGGTAGTATTAAGGCTTAAAAGCAAGTTTCGGATTAATATGTGTCATATGATTTAATTTTGGTTAAAATGTGCACATATTGTCAAATCATTAACAGAAAAAATGAATGACACACCACACCCCTGCTATAGTTTCATCTGCTGCTTTATTTTGCAATATTTCAAAAATATATATTACTTTAATAATTTTAAAGTAATAAAATATTAAAACACCCTTCTTCACATATTCTTTATTATTTCCCTCTTAACACTAAGTCATGTGAAATTTATTGGCCTTCAACTTGACTGTATCATAGACATTTTCCCATTGAAAATCATTCTTTTCAAGGCTACAAAGGATCTATTATATGTATATGTCACACTTGATTGAATCGTTTTGCTATTGATGGACTTTTAGGCCATGTCTAAATTTTTGCTATTACTAGCAATGCTGCACTGAGCATCATTGTCTTTAGATATGCACATATATAAGCAATTATTTCCGTAAGATGAATTATCCGAAATGGGATTGCTATTAATGTATATTTAACATTTTAATACTCTAATTTTCTAGAGTTCAACTGATTCTTCAGAGACTATGTAATATTAAGTATTTTAGAATAAAATATTTGTTCTCCTTTTGATGACTATGCTGATTATTGTTGGGGTTAGAGGATTAGTAACTGTATTTTTTATTTAATGTGGTTGAATTTGGGAAGAACCACTGTATAAGGATAGTACATAATTTCCATATGATCTTTTACTTAAAACACAACATTAGCCAGTATTAAATGGTGGCAGTCCTTTTATTTGCTATTATGTTAATAATATACTTTGATATCCTCAGCTGAAAGGGCACTAAGTAAACTGAGAATTATTATTTTTCTTTGTTTACTTCCATTATTTTGGAAATAGCTATCAATACTACAGAAAATAGGGGAGACTTTTTTTTGTGTGTGTACAAACATCTTGGAACTATAAACATGTAGGAAAATTAGCAGGAACTCTTTTTGGGAAATGAAACTACTATTTTTTAAAAATTACTGCTTCAATGAGCCTCTTATTAATCTCATGATTTTGTGCAGTCTCCAAAATTATATAACAGATTATTTCTGATATTTTAATTTGCCATGGGATACCATACAGTTAACCCTTGAACAGCACAGGTTTGAACTGTGTGGGTCCACTTACATGTGGATTTTTTTCAATAAATATGTATGGTACAGTAAATGTATTTACTCTTCCTTATGATTTTCTTCATAATATTTTCTTTAAGCTTACTTTATTGTAAAGGTATATTATATGATATGTATAACATATAAAATACTTGTTAATCAACTGTTTATTATTTGAAAGGTTTCCAGTCAATAGTAGGCTATTAGCAGTTAAGTTTGTGGGGAGACAAAAGTTATATGTGGATTTCTGACTGCCCGGTGGTCAATGCCCCTAACACCTGCTTTGTTCAGGGTCAACGGTACTACTGTAGACTTTTCAACTATAAAGAAAAAGTAAATTTGGGGTATGGATTTGACTCTAGCAATAGTGATGTAATGTTGAAATCAATAGAGTAATATAGATGGAAAGGCATTACTTATACAATCCTTTGATATTACAAGTTGTGGAATTGAGAAATCGAAGCATTAAGTAACTTACAAAAATCTTAGGATAGCAATGACAGGACTCATACTAGAACCAGGTCTCTGACTAGGCCAGTGTTCTTGCCACCAAACCAGTCTAGATTTTCTAAGGAAGGTCTGGGGTCACTGAATAAATGCAAAATAAGGGCACCGTTGTGTTGTAGGTTAGAACTACAGACATGAAGGAAAATTAGCAATTGATGCTTTCCAACTCTCTGCTGTTTGCCTATGAGAAAAAAAATATTATATGGTTATTGCTTATTCCTAGACTATTCTGCAAGGCCATCATCTGTTATGCACAAGGAACCATGAAATAGATGAATTTAGAAATACTGAGTCTGCTATAGCAAAAGCAGCTGATATCTTTTGGGGAGTATTTGTAGCAAATAAGTAACACTTGTCTGTAGAGCTGACAGCACCCCATGTGGCCTCTGCTACCTCCCGGACCTCTCATGCTACCCACCCGCCCAGGCTTTTATGACCTCGAATACTCCAATCTTCATTTAGCCTAGGGATATGTACTTGCTGTTTACTACTCTTGGCCCTACTCTGCCCCTAGAGGCTGCATGTCTGCTGTCTCCTCAGTATTCAGGTCTTGGCTTTAATTAAAAGGGGCATTTGCGACACTGTATACAGTAGCAGTGGCAGTCCCTCCTGCTAGACTTCGTCATGTCGTTCTTCTTAATTTACTTTGTTGAACTATCACTGTCTAAAAATATCAGATCTATTTATTTGTTTGTTAGTTGTCTGCCTCCCCTTAATAGATTGTACCACCGTGAGAGTAGCCCTTGCTGGTTTTGCTCAGTGCTGTAGAATACAGTAGGTGTTCATTAAATTCTTGTAGGATGAATGGTCGTGTGGAGTAACGTGTTGGTTGGGATACCTCTCTTTCTCTTGGTGTACTGTTTTGTTATACAGGTCAAGCATGAGCTACTCAAACCCTTGCTAATATTTGGAACGAGTTGTCAGAAAAAATATCAAAAGCAGAAAATTATAATAGGAATTAAGTGACAAATGTAAGCCAAAATGTTAACATTTTTAAAAATATTTTTGTGTTGCAAGAATTTCAAGAGTTGAACATCCTTCCCTCCAACTGTGCTTACTAGGATGAGAAGAGATATTTCCTCATAACCTTCCTGGAGAGTGTCCTTCACGGTTAGCCACTGTAGAGTCATAGTTAGTTTTGCTACCTTTGACATGTCTGGAGGTGTGATCTTGGGTTCCTGGATTATTCAGCAACCCCCTGCTCGCACACCATAGTCTTAGTAAAAGTCAAGGAGAACAAAAATATTGTCTTTCTATATTTTTTCTTCTATGACACCAATTTAATTGCCTGTTTATGCCATCATCATTCTTATTGTTGCTATTTCTACCTTAATTATTATGGTTAATATTTGGCTGGTAAAATAAACTCCTGACACTGGGCCATACCAGTGTCAATCCTCAGCCAGTCCTGCCTCCTTCACCTAAGCCACCCCAAACAGTGGTCCATGGTTCCTTTGGAGCTGGGCCACCAGTATCCACCCTACTGATCGTGACATGGCTACAATTTTCAGCTTGCTCTTTCCTGTTTGCATAAATACCTGTGCAACAGGCTTGTTGAATTCCAGTTTCATAATTCTCAGGACTGAATTAACGGCTCCAGTTTTCAGAACAGTTATATATTGTCTAAATGTCTTTTATATTGTGAGGATGTAGAAACCTTTTAAATATATTATTGTTTCCTATTATTTTTAGACACTTTCTTACACTAAAAATCTTTATTTTCTTCTCTAGGAAAAAAAGAAAGATAATAAAGATAATGCTATTTTCTCGTGGAAGTGTGGCACCATAGGTGGCTGTCTTTATATTGTGGTTCTGGGAAACTTAAAATTTTATATTCAGGTTGCAAGGAGCTTACCTAAATGTCTGCACATCACAGTGATGTACTGCTGTTTTTCCTTCACTTACCATTTTTTGGTCAAGAAAACACAAAACCTTTTGTAGATATTAACTCTTTACAACCCCAGAGGACAAGGTAAAAGGCAACTAGAAAGAAAGTTACAGAACAGATAAACAATTTCTTGATATCATGATATCATATAGTATACCAGAAGCAAGAAAGGTCTTTTAATTTCACAAGTTTTCAAACCAGACTATTTCCTGATTAGGATGATTCTACCAATTTTGAAAAACCCTGCTAACTTAAAAACTTACATCGAAAGAAGCTTCTGTCTGACTGATCAGTTGTTACAAAGCACATTCACAGGAAAATATCTCTTGGGTAAAAATTAAAATTTTTGTAAAAATTTTGAAATATTATAAAAGAGGAATAGTTAAAATGCTGGCATCAGTTTTATTGTAGCACATATAAGAAAACATGAGGTCATTATATATGCTTGGCATCTAGTATATATTTCATTGTTTTGAAAATTCCTATGAAAGCCTGTTTCTATTGTGCATTATTTATCTATTTTAAAAGTTGAAATCATATTTAACTTATTTTCTTCAAAAGAAAATGTATTATTAGCATACGATGGATTTCAGTTTCTGTCTTTCAATAACTGTTTTCCTACGAAACTTAAGGAAAATAGGAAAATTCTCTGAATCTGTAGATTTACTTCATATGTGTTCTAGTTGTATAAATGTAGTTCATTTTATATTTTCAGAGAAAATCTAAATACATTAAGGTCTGAAAACGGATTTCAGATACTAAGTTACTTTCTAGAGTTTGAGTTGTTTTATCCTCTTAATTGGCTGATACCTTTTTTGGGGACAAAGAGGGCAAGAGGTTGGAAAACAGGAGGACAAGGGGTGAAGTGCTCTGAGTCACAGATGTAAGACAGGTTTGCTACTTCAGTGGTGAAGAATTCTATTACCAAACATGGCAAACTCACATGTTCACATAATAGTATTTCATTTTTCATTGCTTTATATAATAAGTGACTAGATTAACTATTGAAAATATATTTTCTCTCTCCAGAATCCAAAGAGAGAAGAAAATTTCACCAACTAAATTTATTAACTCGTACCGCTAAAGCAGATGGTATGATAGAAAAATATTGATTTTTTTTTTTCTATACTGACAGAGCAGCTGATAACTTATTTTTGGTTCGACTTAATGTATAAACTGTGAGTTAGGTCAAGGGATTTCTTATGCTATTTTGTACTGGCTTATCTTGGACTTTACAAATCCACATATTGACTTCTCTAAGGAAAAAAAAAAGTCTAATTTAACCCGTTGAGGTTTTCATAAGATCACCACCAAGTTTCTTTAAAATTTAGCCCCCTTGTACAAGCACTTGTCATCTATTTCCGATCATATAGCCCTAAAAAGGGCGTGATTCAGTATTGGGATGCACCACTGCTGTGTCCACACGTATTATTCTTTTTATGGTCCCTTTGTTTCTTTGCTTTTTCCTCTGAATTTGATGTGGATATATTCTTAACTATTGGTTCCACCCAGACCTAAAGATTGTGCATTGTGCTTCTGCGGGTTGTCTCCTTCTTCCTACCTGTGTTGTAATATTTGAGGTGAAAACCATGGTAAGCGAATTAATGTCCGCTACTCTGTGGCCCAGACCTGACTCCTGCCTCAGTACAGGACATTTTGATGTCTGTGAATAGTGAATCTGTCTCACTCAAAAACACTGCCCCTCTACAAAAGAAGAAAAACTTAGGAAAATTCTTGGAATTGCTTTTTTGTAGGTGGATCTAATCCTTATATCTTGAAAGTTATGTACATTTGGTCACTTTTCAGAGATAAGCAAAATAATGGGTCCCAAATGCTAAGTTTGGATATGCTGATAATGAAATAATTTCCAGAATACATGTGTCATAAACCTCTATGACCTTATTTCACCCATTGCACCTACTTTGATTAGTGGAGTTTTTGCATCCTGTTTTTTTATTATGAAGTATTTTACGCCTATAAAACATATAGAGAATAATTTAACAGCATCCTTTAATTCCCAGTTTAAGGAATAAAACCTAACAAATAAAACCTAAAAAATTCCCTGTGGATTTCCTCCTGGTCTCATGACTTTTCTCGTGGATGCCATCACTATCTTAAGTGTCTGTGATCTTTTTCTGCATGTTATGCTCTTACTATGTGTGCATACGTATTCAACAAAATGAGATAATTATTTTGAATATTTTAAAAACTTTATAAAAAAGCATGACACTTGCTATGCTTTCACAATTCCCTTTTCAGTTTAACATTGTTTTAGAGCCTGATCACATTAATACATAGAGATATCATTTGTTTTTATTGCACTATACTTTTACATTGTATGAATTTACCAGATTTTATTTATCCTTCCTCTTGATGAGCATTTTGATTTCCCCAAGATAAGCAGTTGGTACAGTATGCATTTCCATATACACACATTTCCATATACACACATCTGAGATTTTCTCTAGAGCATCTGCCTACAAATGGAATTGCTGGGTCATAGGGCATACATATCTTTAACTTTACTAGATGTAGCCAACTGATGATGCAAGCATAAATTGGAGAGCAAATTGCTATTTTTTAATTTTTGTCAGACTTTTTAATTTTAATTTTAGTTGTCAATCTGGTGCATATAAAGTAGTATCTCATATTTTTTATTCACTCTTCTCTGATAATAAGATGAACCATCTTTTCATATGATTATTGGTCATTTACATTTTCTGTGCAGTTAATTATTTTTAAATAACCTTTGCCTTTTATGGTAGTTGTTTCCTTTAAGATGCTATAACAAATATACTATATACTGGGTAGCTCTAAACATAGCACATTTATTTCTCACAGTTCTGGGGGTTGGAAGTCCAAGATTAGTGTGCCAGCACAATTGAGTTCTGATGAAGGTCCTCTTCCAGGTTGCAGATTGCCAACGTATTATGTCTTCACATGGTGGAGAGAGAATGAGAGAACTCGCTGGGGTCCCCTTTAAAAGGCACTAAATACCTCTCAAAGGTTCTATCTCCTAATGCTATCACATATGAATTTCAGAAGAACACAAACATTCAGTCTATGATGATGATCTTTCTCTTACTGATATGTAAGCAATCTTTATACATTCTGGGTTCTAATTCTTTGTCATATGTATGGCAAAGGTCTTTTCCTTAACTTGTGGCTTCTCTATTCACTTTTTAAAAAATGGTGTCTTTGTTTGAACTATAATTTTTAAATTTGATTAATCTATTTTATCAATCTTTTAATTTTAGTTTCTTAAGATACTGTTCTCTAACTCAAGGTCATTCAAAAACTCTCCTGGAGTTTTACACTTTGCTCTTTCATTTCTGGAGTTTGTATTTTTGTGATTATGTTCTACTTTTATAATCTTATAAACCTGTCTTAACTAGTTTACAAGTCTTCATCAGTCAGGCCAGGATCCAGAATTCCCCCTGTTGACCATTTCTACAAGAAATCTGCTGACACTCAGCATATTTGTGAACTAGTATTTTTTGCAAAATTTCATTTGGGGATGGAGTATGTGGGGGCTCTGGTAAGGAGGAGTTAACATGCAGGTATAGTTGCTCACATCTTACACCACGCCTCCAAGAAGTACGATCTCCCTTCATTTCTGACTACTTCTCTCTTGAGGAGTTAGTCCTGCAATGGTGGCCTGTTTCCTCCAGACCCTTAGAGTTCTGGTAATTAAAACTTCCCATCTCATTACAATAAAAAAATTATATTACTTATAAAGTCCTTATTAGCTGGATTAGCCTCTAAGGGTGGGCCACCTATCCCCCGAATCCATTATTTTAAATACCGTGGATTTATATTACCGAGGGCCAGAACTGGCAAAAATGTAACTGAGCCTGTAGCTGTGAGTAGGTAGCCTTGTTGTGACCTGAATGTCTCTCCATTTAGCATGATTAGGAGACCTACAAATAGTAGAAATCTCTATCTCTAAAATATTTAAAAAGAAATCAAATGAGGTGGTTTATTATTTGAAAGTAAATGAAGATAATCATTATCACTTTAAGAGCAAAATTAAGAATTTGAGGTGTAGATCATTGAAATACAACTGAATTCTAAGGAAAAGAGAGACATGCTGCTGAGAATGCAAGCTGAGCACAGGCAGATGTTTGATTCCAGCCTATGTATAGTTTGTTCGTTGACTTGTTTCTGATCCCCACCTCTTCCCTCGCCCCCACTGCACTACAAATCCCGTTTTAGTGGAGTGGAAGTAAGGGGTGTTCAGAGATAAAGCAAGGTTTCAGGATGGAATAAAGATGGTGGTAAAGGCAGCTTGCTTTTCAGGCCCTTCTCTCTTTCTAAATGTCTGCATCACAACAGCAGCTTAAAAATATCATCGACTTGTTTTGTCCAATTTGCGATGCTGCATTCCAGCAATATTCACCAAAGAAGCAGGACTCTGTTTTCGTGATGTGTCATGTGCCTGTATATGGCTTTCAGCTCACCCAGTGATTAGTAATTCCTGGTTGTTAATGGGTAATGAGACACAAGTTGGATAGCTTGAAAAGAAAATCATTGGTCATTCCGTTAAATTGAATCGAGATGTGAACTGCCGATGGCAGTGAGTTTATTCAACCAATCACATAAAGAAATGTTACCTTTCCCCAACTGTTACCAGTCAAATGTATTTCTTGGTGATATAAAATTGTCTTTTATGGTAATGTAAGAAATAAATATTTTAAAAGACTTAAAAGGAAACTATAAAATGGAACTTTAAATTCTGTTTTGTATCTAAAATATTATATTACTTTGTAGTTTAATTTTTGTGTTGTTGAAAGTAGCTTTTCTTTTGTGCCTTTTTCTTTCTCCTTTTTTTTTAAATCCAAAGAACTATGTTGTCATCGGGTGAGAGGGGGAGAAAGAGGTGGTGATGGGGGACACAATCTGTCAAATGTCTCTTTTGAGGAAGATTTGAAGGCTCCCTTCACCCTAGGCCCCTTCTTCCTACTGTAGAGGTGACCTCTGTTACCATATATTATCCTGGCCTGAGCATGAACAGTCTGCCAGTTCCTGTTTTCTCTTAGCACACTAGGGCAGGTTATAATTTCAAAGGGAACTTTACTAAAAATAACGGGAGAATCAAAGGGGAAGGAAAAGAACACAAACAGCATGAACAGTCCAATTTTCTTTCAGTGCTTGCCTTGTCCTCCCTGCCCTCTACACTCCTGCGGGCCATGGCGCCTGTGGGCCCCTCTTCCTGCGTCTCCACTCTCTTTTTTCTCTAATTCTGGGCCCCGCCTGCAACTCCAGGATGTGTTTCTGGAACCCTCCTCATCTAAGTCTCTGATGGCTCATCCTTTCCTGCCTTGGTTTAGTTGTGGGGTGTCAGGGAGCAAGACTGAAGCTACCAATTTTCCAGGGCTCAGTATAGGAGAAGCTGATTTTGAAAACTATATCGAGTCCAAGAAGCAAAGGATCTAAACTAAGGAGTAAAGGAATGGAAGACAATGAACATTTATTGAGTGACGTGTTTTACTAGGTGTTTTCCATATATAATCTAACTTAATTCCTCCCCAAACTGCCAGATAAGGTTTATTTTTCTTGTTTCATAAATGAGAAAATTGAATTTCAGAGAATTAAAATAGAATGCTCAAGATCTTCATTGCCTTTTGTGGTTTAACAAACCCAGTTTTTATTCATCTCTCCCCCTCCATCAGAATGTTAAGTTTTAGGAGATAATAAAAATTGTTCATATTTGTTCAGGTCTTAGTAGGTGCTTATCACTAAGGACTTCATTGATATTATCCTACTTAATCCTCCTGATAACCTTAGGAAGTATTTATCTGTATTGTCTGTCTGTTTATCATCTATCTATCTATCTATCTATCTATCTATCTATCTATCATCTATGTATCATCTATCATCTATCTACCTAATTTTTATTTTGCACTGAGGCATAGAGAGGTTAAGCAAATGCTCACTGAATCTGAGAGTTAAGAGTAGACAAGAATTTGAAACTAATTTAACTTTAGAATCTGTATTGTTAGTAACTATGTTATAATGCAGAGAAGCAGTAGGTGTGCATGTTTGTGTGTGCGAGAGTGTGACTATATGTACGTATGTGTATTTACTGCTTATGTACATCTTATTTACTGCTCTATTTCCAGCATATAGAATAATTCCTGGCATACAGTAGGTGCTTAATAAATATTTGCTGAATGAATGAAAACATTTATATAAGTCAAAGTCTCAATATGAAAGATATGAGGGAAATGGTGCTCTCAAAATAATTCAAGGTAAATTTATTTATGAAAAGACTCATTATAAAGTTATAGGATAGAAGATTTACAATAATTCAAGGACTGAGGACTGGCAGCAGCCTTGTTCTTCACCATCTCTGTGTCTGCAAAGATAAGGGGCCAGGACAGGGGACAGAAGAATGTAACTGAAACCAGAGGAGAGGGTGAAGCATAGAGCAGACCATCTTGAGTGGCCCAATGACTATTAGGTGAAGGACACAGCAGCTAAAGGGGGCCCTGCATGGAAGGAGCCAGGAGAATAATAATCAGGCCTCACTCTCCTTCTGCCTTCTAGTGTCCAGCCAGGGCTCCCCATCCGCCAAACCCAAGTGGAAGGAGGAGGGGAGAGTCCCCTTGCTGTAGTCCAAACAAGTGAACCTCTAGGGTGGAGAGCAGCATGGAGAAAGATAGAAAGACAAGGGGGCAAGGGATGAGATCTGGCAGAGAATGACGGTGTACAGTGCCTTCCTCTCTTTACTAATCTGGCTATTTCCAGGATCTCACATTTCCTCTGGGAACATGCCAGTTACTGAATCAGATACCCAAATCACTTGCTGCCATGTGGGGAGAAGACAGCATTAAGGATATGTTTAAAAGCATAAGTCAGGAACTGGCTGGAAATGGATACTTCAAGGAAGAAGTGCAGCCTGCCATTAATTAGGGAGGCATCTGTTAAAGGGCTGTGGCTGAAGGAGCTTCTGAGTAATTTTGTCTTGTGCTCTCTGGTGTTATTTACTGACGCCCATCACTTGACAGATGGACTTTCCTGGTGCCGAACTAAGCCTGAGTGTGTACCATTCTTTCTTTATCACAGCTTTGACTGTTCTTGGTAGGGATAGTCTTCAACCCCAATTTCGTTTCTTCTCCTAGTCCCCAACCCACAGTGCTTCTCAGTGGACATTTTTAGTCAGGAACCCAGAGCTCTTAGTCATGGTTGAGCCTGGCGTGCCATTTTCTTTTTTCACAAATGCACCAATGGCTCCTCGAGCTATCCCCTTACAGGACTGCATCTTTTCACATGAAGGTGTCCTGGGGACCAGCTATGAGCTCCAGAAGGTTCCTGTCAACCTTCCCTCTAAGTAGTCTGCCTAAATTGAGAACCTTACATATAAATATATGTTTCTAGAATGACACAAACTCAAGTAGTTTACTTGGGTCACCGATGGTATTGTTCTCTTTCACTTCTTGCCTAAAGTTCCCACCTTAGATAATTTGCCCTGTTAAATTTTTGGCATTTTCTTTCCTTCTTTCTTGTGTATTTTTTCTCCCAATATAGTTTTGCCAACCGTGTGAAGGGGACACAATCTAAATAGCATGAAAAAATTGTTGAAGGTGATAAAGGTTATATTTTTCCGAGAACAATATTTTGTGGTGATTATTTCCTGTGATTGTATTTTGAACCCTATTCTTTCAACATGGTATGTTGATAAAAAAACATGGATGGTGGAGGTAGATCTGAGTTTACATAACCATAGGTGGGATTCTTAAATACTAGTAACTTCATTCATTCATTCATTTATTCATTCCAAGAACATTTATTGAGTGCCTGCTAGATACCATGCACTTTTCTAGGCTCTGGTGAATTTGAGATGGACAAAGCAAACGGAAGAAAATAATTCTGTTTTAGAGAGTGGTTGTTAGGATGAGGTGAGATAACATAGGTAAAATAACCAACATAGAATTTGGCACATAGTAGTTGCTTAATAAATCTTATTTGTCACCTTTTCCCTGTAAATAATAAACATGATATTCGATACATTTTAAAGATTTTTGCAAAAGAGCATCTGGTGGGAAAATATTTTTTGAAAGACCTTTTTAAATAGACAATTTTAAAGCATCATTAAAGCTTTAAATTTTCTGACTTGTTTTCTTGGCTTTTAAGTTGTAAGGCAAGACACATTTTTTAAGGGTGTAAGGTTGAGCAGTTATCTCACAGACATCTAAAGTAACCTTTCTTTTTTCTGTCACTTATAGAACTTAATTAGAAATGGTGGTGATTTTCCTTTTCTCTAAACTATCAGCTTATTAGAGCTAGCTGTGTTGTTTGCAATGATCTGCTACATATGGGCACTTTATTAAAAAAAAAAACTTCAAAGAAACTTTAATTTCTTTTCTGATAAGAGTTTTATATCCCCTAATAAATCTGTGACATTTTATTTGCCCTAGGGCTTCTGTAAATTTACATATTTAGCCAGCTAAGCCATGATGTAAAAATTTTAAGCTGTTTTACTGGCTTCATGAATTTGATACTATAATTGTTGAAATTAATGTGGTCTGACAATATCATGAGTCTCCCATTTTTTATGCCTCAGGGTTGAAACATCCTGTTTGGGATAAATGTACGGATACTGAAACCATGGCAATCCATTACAAAACACTAACCTCATTAATAAATTAAATATCAAAAAATATTCTTAAAACTATAATAAATACTGGAGCCCAAATGAACATTCATTTTGCCAACTCCTTTAAAAGTTTTTACTTGGCTGTTAATGGTTTTTGCAAGCTGGCAAAATAATTTTAAGAGGCCTTCTATCTTTAAGTGGCTAAACAAACTCAGTACATGACATACTTAGCAGTGACACATTTTCTGACTGAATTAATAATTGAAATTTCAACCAGTTCATACGTGGAGCCATGCTTATGATAACCCTTAATTTATCAAATACATCTGAGCATGCTGAGTACTGTCTGCTTGCCTCTTTATATCCACTTTGACCTTCCTTATTCACCTGCTTTGTTTCCTTTTATATTGTATTAGATCAGGCTGCCATAACAAAATAAAATAGACTGAATAGTGTAAACAACAAAGATTTATTTTCTCAGCGTCCAGGAGGAAGCCCAAGATCAGGGTCCATTAGTGTTCAGTGTCTGGCGAGGGGATCTTTTCCTGGCTTGCAGATCACGGCCTCCTCACTGTGTGCTCACATGGCCTTTTCTTGGTGAGTGGGTATGGAGAGAGAACTGGTCAGTGTTTACTCTTATTACAGCACTCATCCCAGAGTGAGGGGACCACCTTCATGTTCTCATCTAACCTTAATTACCTCTTCAAGGCCCCATGACCAGATATCATCACACTGAGAGTTAGGGCTGCAACATATACATTTTGGAGGGACACAATCATAACGAGTAAGAAGCTGACTTGTATAGATCACATCAAAGCATTCCTCGCCTCTGGCTTACTGTGGAGATTGGCCCATGGCAAGCATCAGTGGGAGATGGAGGGAAAGAGAAAAGTGAAGTCAAGGGTTATCATGAGCTGGCTGTGCCCCTTAAACCAAGTTCACAGTGCCTGTCAGGCAGCCTTCTGCACACATCTTCCTGTTTCAGGGCCCCGTAACCACGCCACCTCCTTCCATACAGGCCCAGTGGTGGAGAGAGCCCTCCTGCTGCTGCTGGTCTCACAAGGTACTGCTCTATCCCTGCACTTTCTCCGTTTGCCCTGCGTCCTGGTTCATCTTTGTAAGCAGTCCCTTTATTAATCCTCTCTCACATTACTCTATCCGAGTAATCTGAGTGTTTCTTCTGTTTCTTGCTACAATGCTGGCTGGTATACTTAATTTAAAATATTTTAACATTTGAACATCTTATATATTATTAAATGTTAGGTTAATGTGAACAGATAGAAATAGCTAGTAAAGAAGAACATTTATATTCCCCGTGGCTCAAATACTCTTCCTGCCCTTCCTCTACCATAAAACAACAAACACCCCTCCCCACCTCCACACACACGCCCTTTTTTTAGTTGGGAAAATAGGTGCTGCTTTGTTGTTGGGAAATTGGTTTTTGGCACTCTTCCCTTTAGATTGATTGAAAAGCAGTTAGGGTCAGGGAAAGTCCTTTTGAGATATAATCAAATTATCATCTGTCTATGTGGAGCAAATATGACAATTACTCAAATCACTGCTAGGTGATCATCATTCCCTGAAATTGCCACTTATTTATTTCATTGCTTATGTCTTATTCTCATCTGTAGAATTCAAGCTAGGGATTGTGATTATTTAAATACTATAGTGCGCTATAGACATCGAGAACAGTGCTCATGGTAGCTGCCAATCAATATTTGTCCGGTGAATTTGTTATTCAAATTCTATTGAACTACAGCTGGGGTGGGGAGGCAGGATTTAGGAGAATGGACGCAGGTGAATTCCCTAAATAAAGTTCATTCAGCAGGCAGCAAACAGTAAGGGAAAATATAGTGCAGACGGCAAGGAGTGATATGGATAAACTGGTGGCATCTGGAGTCTAGCAAGGTAAATGTGGTTCCCCAAATCTAATGGATCAGAGGGAAGTTGGCCATAGACTCTTGACCCTCTAGGAGTCTAGACAGTTGGAATGTCTATTAGCAGGTTGTAAGATGTAAGGATACAGGCAGATTACATGTGCTGGGGTGTTGAGATACAAAGATCAATAAGAAATAGGTCCTTAAATTAGGTTATTTGTCTCTTTAGCATGGATTACTGGAAAAAATGATTATGTTCTCCCCGTCAAAATGGAAACAAATCAATCAACTTTTGTTGTAATATTAAATTTTCTATTTAGGATGATAAATTATTTTAATTTTATAATTGATTCTAGATGGTTGAACAGCAAACTATGACATGTTGACTTTAAAATTGCTCAAAGTCTGAAATATAGGTGACAGTACAATTGGATAAAAACAGTGTTATTTTTTCATGGGCAACCATAAGACATCAATCTCAATTCTTTATTTAAAACTTTGTAAGACAGTACTGAAATGCTGAAGTAAATATGATTCCCTCCCCAGCTCTTTATGGTATAACAGGGAATAAATTGATTTCCTTTCTAACAAGGCACAAATCACATAAGACAAGGGAGTAAAGGCCTCAAAATGAACTTTAATAATTTCCAGGCTTAGAAGATACTACAAATGCCTTTGTGGAAAGGCGATGAGCAACATTTCTTATGGTACAACATCAGGTTCATTTTCTGTGGGCTGAAGATTAAGCACACAGGAAATTAAAGAATGTAGTAAAGCTCAGAGAAAACCAGAGGCAAAATAAAACAACGTTAATATGCAAGCAAGGTGTTAACAAGATCTGTATAAGCTAACACCAATCTCTAACTTGCTTTAATGAAAATTGTTCACTGAACTCATACCAGGTAGATGGGCTTAGTCATTTTACTTCAGTTCTGGAAGATTTAGCTCCCAGAGCACTACTGTTTAAAAACAGGAGCGCATTATTCAGATCTAACAACTAGTAATTGCCCTGATGACTGAATCAGTAACAGAATAATTAATATGTATTTATTTATTGAGAATTATTGTGTGTTAGTGAATTTTAGATGAATAATTAGGCAGTTTAAAACTTGGGACCTCTGTGCCATTAATTTCTTCGTTTTTATCTCTTTCTTTTCAGAAATTAATTTCTCATTTATCTGGAAGCATATATTAGCTCACATAGATTAATGATAGGACTCTTTGTAGAGGGGACAACTCTTCTTGTAGCTTGTGTATACCTAGTTTAGTGGGGTTTATGGATTTGAATTTTGTTAAAGGTGTAGAAGCTTTGTTGCACTTTTATATTTTGAAACTGCGAAATCAAAGGTGTTAGGTGTTTCAGTTTAGAAATGGCATGAAACCATATAGTATACTTTAGTATTTGTTTCTGATTTGTAGGATGCATTTGTATGTTAAATAGCATCTTATTGTAAAGTCATGCTTATTTTCTAATATTTTATTTCACCAAAGCAAAAAATTAATTTTTTTGGTTTGAATTTTTATTATTAGTATGTCAGTCGTGTAATCCAATCAGGACAAGAATTGGATAAATAGTGAGCAGAGTTGGAGGAGGGAAGCAGAGATGGATGGGATGATGAGTCACCCTTATTTTGAAATCAGCAATATAATAGTGGCTGTTTAGCTAATGCTCTGCTGCTGAGGTGACAACACACAGGCATTTGTGTGGACATCCTCCAGCTCTAGAACTAGAAAACCTGTTCCAATGCCCTGTACAATGTGGTTGTCCTCACAGTGGCTCAGACTTGCCACTGACACTGTTCAGCTGATTTCCACATTGGGGTTGGGAGGGCTGAGGTATGCAGAGTCTTTCTGACGCACTGGTCTGGCTCTGAACCCAAGGACCATCTCTAGTATTGACATTCTTGGATGGGACCAGAGCAATTGCTTTCAGAACAGAAAAACCTATATTTTGTGGTGACACAAAATACCTCCTTGGATGTTCTTTCTGGAACAGATGCAGGAAAAAAACCTTTATGTTTTTATTTTTTAGTTCGTTTCTTTACTTGCGTTTAAGTTGGAGGGTAGTAGGAGAAAGCAGAAAATTGCTTAGATGTTGCAGTAACATATACACTACAATTTTGTCAATAACTGTATAACTGACCCTAAAAGTTGCTACCATATAAAGGTAAAAAATGATATCCCTGGGATGTCTAGTTGAGGAACTCCAGTCTCTCTAAACCATGACAATTTCTTTCAGACGGAAGCTAGTTCTTAATATATCCCAATCATTTTCATTCTTCTCTTTTCTCTCCTCTTCTCCTTTTTACAGATTATAAATTAACTGAATGTATAAGAACATGACTCAGCCCAGAAGCAGTAAGCTGTCCATCCTAGTGGCACACATAACTCCTTTCACATGTTACCTGTGGGTTTTCAAGATGTTCTGATTTCTGTATCAGGAAATTAGCCTCTATGGTGCTTTCCGTTATCCTGTGGTTCTTAAGGCTAATAATTGCAAATGAGACTCTAGAGCCCTATCACTGTGAGCACTGCTGGTCTGGATAGAAAGAGTAAGATCTTGAACCTCACACCAAATACTAACATAAGAAATTTGAGACCAACTGTTTGGTACCTACTAGGAATTAACAAAACACACTTGCATTGTTATATATGTTCATAGTCCCACGTCCTAGGCAGAATATAAATTATCTTTGTTTTAGGATAAAGGACTATAGCGTTTGAGATAGCCAGTGCTTGGCCCAAGGTTACAGGGTCAGCTAATTGTTTCTTTTTACAAAATTTATTTATTTATTTTAATTAGTTTCAAGTATACAGTACATTGGTTAGACTTTTATATAGTTTATAAAATGATACCCTAATTTCTCCTTCTCTGTTCTGGTTTTCCACCTAGCCAATAAATTAATGCTAACTGCATTCGCTATGCTGTGCTTCCCCTCCCTGTGACCAGCTATTAACTACTAATTTGTACTTCTTTAACCCTTCACCCCATTCTCCCAGCCCCCCAGCCCCTTCCCATTGTCTTGATCCTCTGGACCAGTGATCTTTCTGCAGGGTTCTTCTGATAAGAGTCTTTCACATTCTAAAAATGAATGTCCTCTCCGTCATGCATTGGTTAGATTTCTTTTAGTCTGTTCTTAAATAATTTGGGCAGACTTTTATGTTTGTTTAAGTGGAGCATGTTTGCATTGTTACTGGGAGTGTGTTTAATTTTTCCGAAGGGTAATTGAATTATTCTGAAGTTGAATGCATGGTTTATGCACAGCAATGTATCAGCTTCTAAGTTGGCAATTGAGGGAGTCACTAAGAATAAAACATTTCCTCCAAGCATCATAAGTATTTGGGGAGCTTAAAATGTGAATTTTGATATCAGACATCCTTTGTAGACAGTGAACTTAATTGGTCGTACTTGACAGGTACACTCATATGCAAGGTCATTTGAGAAGTAAATGTGCATCAAATAGAGTTTGGCCTAATTAAATTATCTGAGGGACATAAGTATGTAGAAATGCTGATGCCATTACTACAAATTACCTATAGTAGGAGGTGCAAACAACTGATTATTCTGAGAATATTCCTTTTAGAAACCTCTTCATGAATTATGAAATAATTTCTGAAGTCCTCAAATTAAAAAACAGCAGACTTCAAAAAGTAACGTTCCCTCCACCCCAAAGTGGAACATTTTTGCTGGAAATGAACATCATGATTTTTAATATTTTTCTCACTGCATATATAGGATTACTTTAGGTAATAATGTTGAATGTGTTCCTCTTTTTTTTTTTTTTTGAAGGGACAAACTCATAGATACAGAGAACAAACTGATGGTTGCCAGAACAGAGGGAGGTGGGAGGATGAGTGAAGAAAAATAAAGGGGATCAAGAAGTACAGATTTCCATTTATAAAATAAGTCATGGGGAAGTAATGTATAACATAGGGAATATAGTCAGTAATATTGTAATAACTGTGTATGGTAATAGATGGTTACTGCACTTATCACCTGATAAGGTATATAAATGTCTAATCACTATGTTGTTACCCCAGAACCTAATATAATATTGTATGTCAACTATAATTTTAAAATAAATGCCTAGATAAATGAATTTGGTGGACTTAGAATTTAGAGCATTTAGAAACAAGAACTGGATTTATATATATTTCAAAAGAGAAATGTTAGCCGTTTCAGGATCTTAGATAGGGAAATTAAGACATTACATTATCTTTTATTTTGTTGTTTATATTTTTGTTAAAAATGTGAACTTCTAAATACATACTGTTTAAATGGGACAATGCTCTGTACAATTCTGTCATATGCAGTATATTTTTATGTTTCAAAAAATACAATGGCACAGTTATATCCGTCAAATCCCTAATCTTGGTTAGAGATTTTGGTGTGAGTGCACATTTATGACATATACATAGAATAAAAAATATTAAGCCAAGATATGAAAGGATATTTTTGTCAGGTACATTATAGCAAAGCATTTGAAAATGGATATTATTGATAGAAGTCAACTCGTCTTAAGATCATTCACATTAATCATTGATCTTTAGATAGTCAGCAGTTTTTTGGTGGTCCATAGCGACTTTATCTAGTTAGTATTCTGCATAAGCATTTTTATAATATTAAAATTTTTGACCGGTTAAATTCATGGTTGTTGGGATTAGTCACTTAACTTGACATAAGCTAAAACTGTTTTTAGCCAATGTCTTTGAAAGGATAAGCCATAAAACACTGATTTTGCAGAATCTCATATTTTGCAGGTTCTATGCAAAAGTAAAAATATGTTTATTTTTACCTTTTAAGTATGGATATTCTTCACATATCACATATATTTTTCCTGTCAACATACTGTATTTACTGCAATCTTTGGAAAAAAATTTACCCATCTTTTGCTCTAAAAATAGTTACTAACAGCATTTGTGGAGATTCAGAAGAACAACAGTAATCAATTTGATCTCGCCTCTAAAACAGGTGTCATTTTGATAAATGGTCCTAATTAAGCAGAGATTTCAGGTAGGAAGCTGATTGAGTTAATGTGTTGGCACCTATATGGCCATGACCGGACAAGTACAGATGTTGCAAAGGGGTAAAGGCAGCACTTTATTAACTTAGTCATGTCTCCAAGTTTTGCATTTCTCATCATTTGATCCAAGTATTTCTGTGCTGTGACAGCACTGGCTTTAACTTTCATTTATTCAGTATTGCAGAAGGCAAGGCAGCTATGAAAGTTTCAGCTCTTTCAGGTCATTTTTTACTGATCCCTATCCTGCAGTGAGAGACAAGTGCATAAAAATGATTAATTAGACAAGAAGCCTTATTGTTTCCAATCCATGATTCATATTCCTTTTGCACAACATGGGTTTAAACTGCTGGAAACAAAGCTCTTTTTACCTCTTCTCACATTAATTTCAGAATAGATTGTGTAGGTAAAGAATGTGCATGATGTCTTTACTGCTTGCTGCTTCACATATAGACAGACTTTTAGTGCAAAATGAGACAGGGACATGACCTTCTCTTCTGAATTCACATCGCATTGTGATCTTGCAGTATCGGATTATGCCATGGACAGTTCCACAGTTGGGTACTCCAGGA
Source organism: Rousettus aegyptiacus (assembly GCF_014176215.1). NCBI lineage: Eukaryota > Metazoa > Chordata > Mammalia > Chiroptera > Pteropodidae > Rousettus > Rousettus aegyptiacus. Next base: position 59,777,534 of record NW_023416286.1, on the reverse strand, counting down.
GAAGATTTGTGATTTCTTTTTTTTTTTATTCTCTACTTTATCATTTTTAAATATTTCAAGGTGGGGAAGTCCTTTGGGGGAATATTTTAATAATTCCCTGAACTTAATTCAATCACTTCAACTTTCTAATGCAGAGATCAGCAAACATTTTCTTTAAATGATAAAATATTAAATATTTTAGCTTTGCAGGCCATGCGGTCTCTCTTGCAACCACTTAACTGCTATTGCGACATGAAAGCAGTCATAGACAATACATACATGCATAAGCGTGGCTGTATTCCAATACAACTTTATTTATGGACACTGAAATATGAATTTCACATAACTTTCATGTGCCCTGAATATTCTTCTTCTTCTTTTTTGCAACCAATTAGAAATGTGAAAAATATTCTTAGCTAGTGGGCCATACAGAACAGGCAGCTGGCTGGTTTTGGCCCGTGAGCCAGTTTGCTGACCCCATTCTAATATATTTTATGAAATTCTGTGCTACATAAATAGTACTGCACTTAGTGCTGGAGTGGACATTCAGAAACTATTAATTGTTGTCCCTGTTTTCAAGGAACTTTTCATTCAGATGAGAAAAAGACAATCGCATAAAAACATATCAATATTATAATGTAATTAAATGCTAAAACTCAAACCTTGCTAGTTGTCTAGATAGCCTAGGAAGGAGGAAGAGGAATCAGGGAGAGGGAAGGATGAGGTAAGGAGAAACCGTTGTTGTAGAGGAGTGTGGGTGTGGGTGTGAGGGGAGCGGTGTGAGTTGGGAGGGGATTGTGAGAAGGCAGAGGTCCTGAGAGACATGGAGCTCAGACAGGAACTGGTAGAAGATGCTTTTTTAATTTAGGAGGAGCTACTTCAAACCACCTCAAAGTTTGGTTTTGCTCTTTTCTATCGCTACAGATATACTCAAAGTTAATATTAATTATTAATTTGCTTCGTGTGTGTTCTATGCTAGAAAACTAAGGAGGGGTATTGACTTTCTCACAGTCTTGGAGGCTGAGATGTTTAAGATTAAGGTACCAGCATATTTGGTTCTTGGTGCAGACCTCTTCTTAGCTTGCAGAAAGCCAGGCAGAGACAGAGAAAGATAGATAGAGACAGAAAGAGAGGAAGAGAGAGAAAGAAAGAGGGAGGGGGGAGGGGGAGAGAGGTGTCTCTGGTGTCTTTTTTATAAGGACACTAATCCCATCATGAGGGCATCATCCTCGTGACCTCATCTAAATCTACCCCCAAAAGCCCCATCTTCAAATACCAACACTTTGGGGATTAGAACTTCAACATATGAATTTGTGGGGAGGACATAATTCAGTCCATAGCAGCTGGATACTGGGAATGTAAATCGAGTAGAACATAATTACAGCCTTCTAGGGGCTTGCTGTCTCAAAGGGAGACTCCATTTAGGCTTGTAGCATCACAGAGTGATAAGTACTAAAATAAAGGGAAATATCATTTGCAAGGAGAACGCACAGGAAGAAGGGCTTAACTCTGCTTGGGGGGCTAGGGCAAGGAAACAATTTATAGGGGGAGCAGGCAATATTTGGGCTGCGTCTCAAATGATGAATATGAGTTAACTAGGTGGGAGAGAATAATCTCAACAGCAGGGGTAGAGTTGGGAAAGCATATTCAGGAAATGCAAGTAACTCAACATGGCTAGAGCATAGGAACAACATGTTGGATTGGCAGGAAAAGAGTGCAAGTGGTATCAGAGTTTAGGGTTTTGAAAGTTCTTTCATGTCACATTGAGTAGTTTGAACTTTATCCTCTGGGTAATGGTGAGTTGTTGTAGGACGCAGAGCAGAACAGTGATATGAACAGACTGGCCATCTCTTTGAGCACAGTGTGGAAGATAGATTGGCAGGGAAGCAAGTTAAAACATCATCATTTTAATCTATGTAAAAAGCGATGTAAATTTAACAGGCAGTGAGAAGAGGAATGAGGAGGGTAACAGGAAGGGATGGAGGAGTCTCAATAAACTATTAAAGCACTGATTTGGAGACTCTATAGATATGTGATCATCAACCAGATGGGGATCAGTGGATTGATTTGATGAGACAAAAGCTAAATTTAGTCTTTTTAGATATTTAATTTGAGGTTCCAAGTATAATTATCCAGCCCCTTGGGTGAAATATACGGGTCTGGAGATACAGATTTGGGAGTCAGTCATATGAAATTATAGTTGAAACCTTTAAAGCTAAGGAAACTGGGCAGGGAGGGTGAGCTATGTGAGAAGGTGAGGTCTAAGGATGGAACTTTGATGGAGGCCAATTCCAGGAAAGAACAGAGGAGCGGCATGGAAGCCACAGGAAGGTAGGATGAGAACAGAGGGAGGAGGGCGTGGAGGCATGAGAGTAGGTGCCTTTTGAGAAAACTGGAGTAACTAAAGAGAATGACAAGGTGGCATTTAGAGGGGGACTCAAGGTCAAGGGAAGCTTTGTAAAATATGGGCAATATCCGAGCATGTTTACAGGCTGAGATTGTGGAGCCAGTCAAGGTTAAAGACCGATGGATTTCTGATAAAGTAGAGAAAGGAGGTAATTCATGGAGCAAAGTCCTGAAGGAGTGAAGAGGGAGAGGAAGGATCACGTTGGATAAGAGGGGAATTCAAGATGAACGAAAAGAGATGAGAATATTTGAGGAGATTGGAGATTAAGAAGGGAGAAAGCTCGTACCTGATGGACTGTATCTTGTCTCGGAAAGAGGTGATAAGGCCACCTACTTTAGGTGAAGTGGAAAAAAGAGGTATAAGGAATAAGATGGGAATAACCAGTTAGGAGAGTGGAGAGGGGACTTTCCTAATGAAGCCCCCATAGCCTATATACAGCATGTGTTGGGGAGGGACTGGAGAAAAGGTCAGATGGGGCCAGGACAGTGCTTCTCATAACCTTTGATGTGCTTAGAGATCATTTGGGGATCTTGTTAACATGTAGATTTTGATTCATTAAGTCTGGAGTGAGGCTTGAGTTCCTAAATTTCTTTAAAGCCCTTTAGTCTCAAGTGATGCTGATGCTACAGGTCCATGCACTAAACTTTGAGTAGCAGGAAACCAGGGCATTTTTTAGAAGCTGCACGTGCATATACTCACTGTTTTTACTTAGCTAATGTGTATATGTGGGGGAGGTGCTTTGATGAGGTGTGATAATAGAAATATAGGGGGATTAAGGCCCTCTGAAGCCAGTCTTGATTCCTGGACTGACTGACCAATCATAAAGGGCAAATAAAAGCTGTCTTCCCCCTTTAAAATTGGAAATTAAACATTGCTGTTACCAATGTGAATGATCGTGCTCTGTTTCCAGCAGTGTTTTTCCGCCTGGGTGTAAGTGAGGTGAACATAGATAGTTGGACCAAGGCGAGGGGAGAGGGGTGTGGTAGGGCAGTTGAAGAAATGTGCCATGTTGATTTACTCTTTATTTGGAAAGAGACAGAGCTCATAGTCTGGGGAAGGAAGTTTAAGGTGTATGAATGAGAAAATGGACTGTCAGGAGATTGTGCTCTGAGAATGTGAATTCACAGTATAAGATGACAGAGGTGAGGTAGCCTGAGAGATGGCAGCAGCCGACAGTGGCTGTCAGGGTGGGTTGCTAAAGAATTGTTCAGGTAGATGGCTAGTGAAAGACACACACTAAAGTCTTCATCAGTTGTGAGAGTGATTATGGGATCATAATAATGAGGAAAAGAAGATGTTAAGGATGGGAAAGGCGGATGTCATGAATCTCTGAGGAGGCGTATGATACAAGGCAGAAAAGTATGGTTTGGAAATGGCAAAAAAAAAAAAAAAAATGTTGCACAAGAGAGGGCTAAAAGGAGAAGACGAATCCTCAGAAAAGCAGGATCTATACAGGATAGGGAAGAATCTGAGCATCCTCAGATGAGCCTGACAATACTCAGTGGGATGGTGTGGATGAGAGTGGAGGTGGCCGGGGGTGTTTCCAGAGAGCACAGAGAAAAGGATTGGAGGGGACCGACCATGGGAGGACCCAGGAGGAACAAGGAGGGAGGGAAGAAGGTGAGAATGGGAGAAATGATTGGTACCTAAAGATTACCTTTGGGGCAGTGCTGAAAGATGACAATAAGGAGAAGGGACAGAGATGCTGTTGACTAATCTTGGGGTTCTGTATGAGACTTGGGTTAAAGAGTTTTTGGAAGAGAATCGGCAAACCTGATCCCAGGATGTATTTGGGTGTTTTCACCCAGTATCTTTTATACTGTGTATAGTCTTGGTTCGCCAAAAAAGGAGGTCTTCTTATTCTATGTATGCCAAACAAGAAATCTTTAAAAGATTAATTCCAGAATTTAAAGATTAATTCCAGAATTTTGATAGGTATGTTAAGCATTCTTTTTGAGTGACAGTGCAGAAGAATCTATTGTTTGATTTTTATGTCTGTTTTATCTTATTAAAGCATTGGATTTTATTTAGATGATGCTTTTCCTCTAATTGTGGTGTAGAAATATTTCTTTCATTACAAATAGGAAAACATAAAATTAGAATAAAGTTCTAATTTCCTGCTCTAATTGGGACCACTATCAGGCTATCAAGAATAGAATTTTCATCCAGAAGAAGCCCCTTTTCTTTTGAAGCTAGATAACATATCACATGCAAAAGGCTTGCCATGTTTACCAGAATGGATAGGATATTAGAATATTGCAATATTGGTTCTTTGTTCGTTTTATTTCTTTAGTTTTGTGTAGTAAATATTACTGTCCTATTGAAGCAATAGCCAGTGAGAAATATAATTTTGAACTTCACAAGAACAGGACATTCATTTTATTATAAAGAATTTGAAATACCTAGGAACCTATACTTTAAAGAGCTCCAGCAAAATAAATCTGAAATGGAGAGAGATACAGTGATGAGGACTAGAAAAGACACCTAACAAATCAAAATGAAACCAGTTATGAGGAAAAAGGAAAGCAGAAGGAATTGGGAAAATAAAAAAAAAAGAGATAATGAAACACAATAGGAAAGAAGAAATGGTAGCAATTTGTGTTTACCTGGAAATTTTCATTCAGAAATTAAAATTTGTAGGACTGGGGGATTTGGAGAGTTTTGGGAAGCAAATTAATAATGATTTGGTTCTGGGAGGTTAGGGATGAGTCTGAGCAAATCTGTAAATAGGAAATAAGAATTGTGAAGGAAGTTAAATTTAATCCAGGGATCTTTGGAGGATTTTGTGTAAAGGATTGACATGGTCAGGATGACAGCAAGGAAGATAATTAGCATTCAGCATGCAGATTACGAAAGAAGCCAGAAAAGGCAACTTAGGGGAAGTGTGTACAGGGAATGTGGTTACCTACTGCATGATGGAACAGACCAGCCTTGGCACAGCAGCACACCAAGGCCCTGGAATGAATGCTGGCTTATGAATAAGACCTATCCTTTTTGGTCCTCGTTTTGTCATCTATTAAAAAGAAAGAAAGTAGACAAAGAATGTATCCAAACTTGGCAAGGCACAAGGGAAGTCTTGTACAAACTTTCTTTGAAGATAATGGGATGTTATATCTCAAAAACCTTAAAACCATCCATTTTCTATGACCAAATAGTACTACTTCAAGAGATTTGTTATCGATAGTAATACTTAGAGATGTCTTCAAAGATTTATGCCTATCGTTGTTCATTAAAACATTGTTTATAATATTCCCAATTTGGAAATAACGACATATAACGGAAGCACATTGCATAAATAAATCGCATCTGACTTATCCAATATAATATAATGCATTTATTAAGCTCATGTTATAGAAGAGTATGTAATGTTGGAAATCTTTATAATATATTGTTAAGTGGAAAAGACACAGTTCCACAAATAGGTTGTACAATATGGGAAAAATGTGCATGCCTGAATGTATGGATGGATACTGGATATTTTGTCATTATTTGTGGTTACTAACATAAAAATGCATATTAGAGGACTATTTGGAAATCTGGATTTTAAGAAGTCATATGGTCGAACTGCCAAGTAAAAAAGTATTTGTAGCATGTAGCGTAGGCAGCCAACTGATGTTTGAAGATGGGATTCCCTCTTGCCCCATCAAGCAGAAACTTTATTTTTACTCATAGCTTGAATACCTTAAATGTAGGATAGGCTGCTTTGGGAACAAACATGAAATCAGCAAAGAGGAGACCATATGCTGATTCCAGCTGATGTATTATGAGATTACACTTTGTGGCAAGTAAATTTCTGTTTTTATTCCAAAGGCCAATAAAAAAGTTTCATTAAATGGTTTTTAAAAAGTGTTTTTTAAAAAATAACTGTGTTATTTTCCTCCCTTGTACTCTCTTATGGTTTTCTGACTGATATTTTCCTTTTCCTACATCAAAAACCCATGATCCTTTGAGTTTTACATCGAATAGATATACCACCTTCACCCCAAAATCCATGTTGTCATCTGTTGATTTCCTGGTTATCCTTCTTCATTCACTGAAGATATTACCTCCTGATTCATGGTCTTATTCCCTAACCCAAACCTGTCATTTTCTATTCTCAGTGACTCCAGCACCCATACGCTCATCCAGCTTGGTCCTGTACCATTTACAGCGGTCATCTCTTCCATTGCACTCTCCAGTACATTCTCACTGTCTGTTCATCGCCACCATACTCTTCATTTTTTTCTTTACCCAGCTTAGATTCTGCGGTTGTCTACCATTAAAACTCCCTTGAAAAGTCCCTCAACTTCTTTTACCTTTCTTCCTTTGTGATTTATCTTTATAAAAACTCCTGATACTATGACTCTGTCATTTACTGTCCCCTTGCCAGCACTCAAGCAGCTGAATATTCCTAGAGAAAAAACCCAAGACTGCTTGGTTTAATTTTAAATGCATAATCACAAATGTCAAAGAGCCAGTCAGTGCTAAACTGCTTTCCAGCTATATTTCTCATGGACTCACCTTCCCACTTCCTGAAATGGCTATTTGGTATTATCTGCTCTCCTCAAATCTCTCAGACCTCTTCTTCCTGCTTTTCCTTTAGCTAGTGACCTGGTTTCTTCTGTCATTGAGAAGATAGAAGCCATCAGCAAGACACTTATTTGTGTTCTCATTACCAAATTTATAAACCCACTTGCATTATTCCCCCCTCTTTGTACAATAGGGGAAATATCCCTTCTTTTCCTGTCAAAACCAATTCTTTTACTTTCCACTGGATTCTATTCCTAGTTTTCTGTCTTCTGCAGGACTTCCTTCTCTCACTTATTCCTTCTCCTTGTGTCATTGATCTCTTCCTCACTATCAATTTAGTGTGTAAAAAGAAACCTAAAACTTTGGGCCTCTCATTCTTCTCAAATGTCTGCTCCATTCCTATTTTCTTAGTAATCACCCTCTAAAAAGTTGTGTACATGTATTATCTCTAATGCTTCACCTCTGATTTTGTTTTAACTCAACACTCAGCTGAAACTGCTCTTGTGAAGGTCACACATGATCTTTACCTCTTTACTTGGCCTAATTCGGTGGCCACATCTTTGCTCTTTTTGTTCTCATACTTCGCTTAGGACTAGATTCAGTTGGCCACTCTCTTCTTGAAACATGATCTCATTTTAGCTTCTTTAAATTCAAACTCTTTCTGGTTTATTCTTATCTCACGTGATGATTTTTTCACTCCTCTGACTCAAAATTTTGGTGTTCCTGTCAGCTAAACCTGGGTCTTTCTCCCCTATTCGCTCTCTCTTTACTTCCTTTCTAATAGATCTCACTCTCTACCTATGAATTTAATATTATCTCCAACTGCCATCTTGATATCTCTAGTTGATTGCCTTTTAGGCTTGTCAAGTTTAACATGCTCAGAATGAAACCTTGGATTCCATATCTGTTCTTCTTTTAGTCTTTCTTATTTCTATAAGGACTACCCACATCTACCCAGCTATTTGAGGAAAGCAATGGGAGTCATCCTTAATTCGTCCTTTTCATCTCTCACATCCAGTTAATCACCAAAAAATTTATAGCTTTCACTTTCTGTAGATCTCAAAACCTTTTACTACTGTCTGTTTCTATCATCAACATCCTGAGCCACACAACATAACATAGTCCCTTATTTGGATTACTGCCACAGCCTCCTGTCTTTGCTCCCAATCTCGCACCTTTTACCCATTCTTCAGCTAAAAGTGCTTCATTTTTTTTTTAAGTTATATCTGATTTTTCCTCTAAAATGATCTATGGGCTCCTCATTGTGGTCCGCAAAACAGTTTGGTCTACTATTCCAACTTTATTTTGTGCCTCTATCCCCTTTGCTGCTGAGACATCATTCTTAGGTCTCAGATTAAATGTAATTATTCCAAGAGACTTTCCTCAACCTCCTGATAAAGTAGATTTTCTCTCCATCATTATTCTCTAGCACAGAACTATTCTACTTTTTTTTTTTTTTTTTTTACAATGCTCATAATCTCAAATTATGTATAGTTGTGGCTATTGTGTGTCTCCTCTATTAGGCTAGAAGTCCCCTGAAGTCAGAGTTAAAGTCTCCTCTGATTACTCTTTCATCCTAGTACTTAGCACAGTGCTTGTGCATAGTAGATAGTATTTTTTCAATAGATATTTGTAAAATGAATGACTAGATGAATATTTGCCAAGTGTTGATTCTGTTTGGTGTCGATGTGAAGAGAAAGGAGAAAAATGATCCAGATCGTAAGATGATTACTGTGACTCAGGATAAGTTGTAAGGATTGGTGGCACATGATTGGGAAACAGAAAATACAGCAGCAAGATTTAGAATTTGAAAAATGAGAAAAAGATTATATCTTTGCAGGGATGAGGAAATAGGGCAATAAGTTCTGAGCTAAAAAAACTGGGAGCTCAGTATTCTCTACTGTTTGTGGGAGATCTTATAGTTAAAAAATCTCTTCAGGCAACCTGACTCAAAAATAGAATTCATAAACTTCTTCATAAACTTCTCAGGATAGAATACAGAACAGAAACCACAAAGACATTAAAATTAAGAAAGTTTGAGTATATATCTGGTCCTCACTATCTTACATATATACCAGTGACTATATGAATGCATAACATGGAAATGGTTAATTAGAAGGTTAATTATTTTCATGATTGATGCTTATTGATTATCAAAGAATTTTCTTATTGATTGTCTTATGCTTTCAAGTGTTAATATGAAAGGCATCCCTTCATGTGGCTACAGAAATGAAATCGATCATTTAGCAGCAGTTGGCTTATCATATTGTACTACTTTATGTGAAAGATGCTATACATAAAGGCAATTGTAATGGGTGGTTTAATAAGGCAAACACTGTTAGGGAATATAATTTAACTGTATTCCTAACAAATGCATTACTTTTTGCAGTGCATTTGTTTGTTTTATTAAAGCCAATTATACATTTGTTTTTGCTAATTTTTACTGTACAAAAGTTATTTGAAATACTTAATAGTCAATTACTGTGAGCATGCAGATAAAAATAATGAATGTTATCAAAGAGTTTATATATAAAAGGCAAAGAAGACTAATATAGTATATATGGAAATTTTTCAGACATTAATAACTTCTATTTTAAACTGTTTTAGAGCATTCGGGGAAGGAAAGCTTTTAAATCAATGTAATTTCTACATGGGCCCAGGTAGATGGCTGACATGATTCAATCTAAATGGAATACTGGTAAAAGCTATAATCAATGTCCTCTCAAGAGAGCTGGCTTTTCCCTCAAAGTCACCATTAACACAATAGACAAGCAAACTCTTGGTGCTTAGATCTCTATATTTAGTCACTTTGGAATATTTGATGCTTTTATGAGTCATCAGAAAGGAACTCTATACCTTCCTTCAAGTAATAATGGAGAATGACATATTTCAAACAAATATCAGGTCAGGGGTGATGAATATACTGATAATAAAATAATGGTTATGAGTTAATCAGAAAATGTTTTTATTCACCAACTATTCATTCATTTAGCACTTATAATATTTCAAATTCAGTACCAGATACAGAAAACATTTTAGGTTCAGTACTAAGTATATAAGATATATACTTACGTTTAATAAAATTATATTTAATGAAACATTAAGCAGGTTGCCCCAGTGACCTGTGATACCTGCTGTGATAGGAATTAAGAGTACCACAGGAGAGTTTATCTGTGAGGTTCTTGCATAACAGAGATCAAGGAAGGCTTCCCGGAAGAAATAACAACTAAATTGAGGCTTTCATTTAAGTGGGAGTTAGGCAGAGAGGACAGAGCATGTACTTAGGTCCTGGATCCTTTGCAAAATGAAAGTCCTAGCTAGCTGGAACTTAGAGTGTTGAAAAGTGGCAGAGATGAGTTCAGGAGAACAGATTTAGATTGCCTTGTGAGTCATAATAAAGGAGTTTGCACTTTATCCTAAATTCTGGGATGCCACTAAAGATTTTAAGGAGGGTCAGAACATGATCTCATTTTATCTTATCCTTTTAACTATTCTAGCTGCAGTGTGGAGGAGGGGTGGGAAGGGAATAAGACTAGATGCAGGGAGATGAGTGAGTGAAGATGTTAATATGGAATTCTAGGAGAAAGAGTATGGTGACTTTCTTGGGAAAGGGCATCGGGGGAATAGAGACTAGTGGATAGATTCAGGAAATGTTTATGAGTTAGAATGACCAAAAGGCTGGTAGATAGGTGGTTCTGAATCTCAGGAGAATGGGCTGACCTGACATATGTTTGAGAGTTATCAGCATTTAGATATACCGTAATCGAAGTCATGGGGATTAGTGAAAGGCTTGCAACAGTGCTCTTCAAACCGAGGTACATGTATTTTGGGGGTAGATAAAGACTACAAGGTTTATGTGAGCACATAAATAATTTTAAGGGAATGCAGTTGTTAAGCCCTCAATTTCTATATGTTGTCTTCCTAAGATCAACATTCCTGAAAACTCTTCTGTGGTCAGGTAGGTTCTTCTTCCTCACATCTCCTTTCACAGAGTTCTTTTTCATTGACAAAAGAAGGGCAGGGCTGCAATTTATTCCGTTTATTCCGACTTGCCGTGGTGCCTCTGTGGGAGCCACAGAAAAGCAATCGCATTTATACGGGGAAAATGAATGACCCAAATGAGTAATAAAGGCAATAAGTTCTTTTGCAACTTAGGTACTTTTTGTTTTTGTTTTTGTTTTATGTTTTTTTTTTCGCTTTCCATGAAATGAAAGGAATGCCTAATAGAACTGTCAGCTGATAGATCATTAAAAATAAAATTTTCCATGCTAGATCACTTTGATTTTTGTCATAAAACTCAGAAAGAGTTTAAAGAATTGAGTGACACTGCTATAATAAAACTCCTTCCATTTCTATCTGCTTATATAAAAATGTTCTAGGCACTTACATAAAAAATGAAAAACAGGAATAAACTTGATGCAGAACATTGTCTGAGCCTAGCAATGAATTATATTATTCATAGACCCATGAGATAATTGAAAAAATAAAAACCATTTAAGTTAATTAATAGTTCCATCTAAATTCTGTTTTATATAATTTATAAATATCTGTCATAATGTAAAATATGTTGCATTGTGTTTATCAATTGTATATAATAGTAGTTTAATGAGAACTCAATCCAGAAGAAAAATGTTATCGCTTAGAAATTTATGGTCCCAGGATATTAAAAAAAATTAAGTTTACCAACATATTTCTTTGCAGAGGTATATGATAAGGTGATTAATAGAAGAGTTTCAAGCATGAAATACATTACCTTGAGTTGAAATTTTGTGGAAGTAGAACGGAATTTTAAGTTCCTAGAGAAAAAAAAAATCATGCAATATTTTCTAATGTTAAAGAACTTATTTATGTATTTTTTAATTGGATGAAGGTGAGAATGAAATCACCATGGTAATTTCACATGGCTTAAACATTGAACATGTTTAAAAAAGTGAAATAATAGTATATCTTTAAATGTTCTTACAAAATTTATGAAAATGGAGGCAGTTGTATTCTCTGCCATCCTATGCAAAGTTATAAGATAATTTTTGGATGTCAACTTAAAAATGTGAGAGAGGGTTTTCAAAACCATTTTAGTGGGATGTAAGAATAGCAGTTTGAGGACCACTGTTCTAGAGAGGGAAAGTAGGATGAAAAGAGTAAAGGGCATAAATTGGATCTCTAGAAGTATCTTTTTATTCAGGAATCCTTATACCTTCACCAGGTAATAAGGAAAGGAAGCAAGAAAAGGCTTGTTCGATATAAGTGTATAGGCTGTCTCTATAGGATTGGAGATGAGGACAGGGATGGGGGACCATGTCCAAAAAGAGTATAATATAGAGTATCAAATGATGGGTGAGAAGCCAGTCAAAGTTGACTGACAACGATCCTAGAGTGATATCAATCTGTTTCATGTATGATATTCTTCAAGCCTTTATTGGCAGGAAATTCTGAAAGTCAATAGATAACAGGCATTAAGAAAAGTACTAGAAATTCCATAATACTAAGGGACATAAAAATAATTGGAGGCAGAGATGATAAATCAATTATCCAGGGTTAACTTTGGGAATGGCAGATAAAATCTCAATTTCTCACTTTCCCACTGAAGATTTTAGAAAGTTACCTTGTACTTCTTTGTGATATCTCTTACATCAAGTTTGCTCCTGCCTGGCGCTTGTCTCCCTCCTAACTCCACCTAAATCCTCTGGATCATTTAGGGGCTAGTCCTTCCATGAAATTTCCAAACTCCACTTATAATTTATACCAGCTCTGTCTAGGAGAAAAAGTATACAAACCACAAATGAAAGTCACATACATAATTTTGGTTTTTCTAGTAGCCACATTACAAAAGTAAAAAAAGAAACAGTTGAAATTAATTTTTAATATGCTTTATTTAACCTAATATATCCAAGATGTTGTCCCTTGAACATGTAATCGATATAAAAACTATTAATGAGATATTTTATACCCAGTTTTTGTACTAAATCTTTAAAACTCAGTGTGTATTTTACTTAAATTACATCCCAATTTGAACTAGGCACATTTTAATTGCTGATAGCAATATGTAGCTATTTGCTACTGTATTGACAGTGAAAAATATCCATTTTTATTTGTTGATTGTTTCTTGAGTGTTCTTAGTATTCTTAGTAGAATAAAAGATCCTTAAGGGCAGAGATCATGTTTTAAACTTCTTTGACATTCTCAAGGGACTCAGCATAATGCTCTGACATAAGATATCTCAATCTACCACATCGTTGAATTATTTTGAATAATGAAACTTTTTGTTAAACCACGTTAATGATACCAGTCTATTGACTGGCCCTTTGGAAATAAGATAGCACTTTTTTGAACAACAAAGCTATCAAGAGTTTTAAATAATTGACAAGGCTGCTAATGGCCGCTGCTTGTGTAACTAGACAGTCATTTAAATTTGTGAGCATCCTGGGGGTGGGACTGTGGTGTCTTTTCAGTTATATCCAGACACAACAGCTTTTATTTTCAGTATGAACATCTTTACATACAAATTAATAGTTCTTTGGAAAGTATAAGATACTCTTTTTTAAAAATTATAAGTTTAAATTTTCCCCAGGGTGCTTGTCAAGTTGGTTAATATTATCACACTTATATTTGACTTATCTAAGAACCCAGGCTGAAAATAAATTGGCTTAGCGGTACCAACTGGTCTCTTAGAAACTTTCATTTTTTTTAGGGGGGCGGAAAAGAGGGGTTTGCCTAGATTCTGGAAATATCATTATCTCCTTCCTCTAAGCCTTTATATTGAGAGCTATGGCCTTCAGGATAAACAAAATGGAAAAGGGCCCCTTGGGAATCTTAATTTGTTCAAATTAAAATGAATGTAGGAAGATAATAAAGCTGTTTTAAAAAGATAGTCTGAGCTTTAGCACAGTATTTTAACCATTTATTTGGAGGGAAATTAAATCACCCTTACATGCGGGGTCAGTGGAAAAACTAATTATTTTAAGTTGCGGGAATTTTTATTTTAGCCTTCACATTGTGAATGCCATGATATGAATTCAGTAGTGCAAATTGTTGAGCTGTTGCTCCATGACATTAGAAAGCCTTTTAAGCAAACTGAGTAGGGAGGATGGTTGACAAAGTGATCACTTTGTTCTAATGACTTTAAGCTAAAATAAAGTTAGCCTATCAAAATCAGTTTTGTGATAGAAATCCTTGTAGTAATTGCAGAGTGGAGATCTTTTGCATGAAAAGAGAACATTTTTTTCCCCTGTAATTATGACCACTATGTTAAAGCAATCAAGAAGGTATGCTAATTTATTTCTAACTGATGCAATTGATTTCCTAAAAGCTTTATGGGGAATAGAAGATGTCATTGTGATGAATCAAAAAGCTTAATCCTATCACAATGTAAAGCAAATTGAGTTGTTATGTGGTCCATCTATTTTGGTATTAATCAAAGGGGAAAAAACCCAACTGTGTTCACCTACTTCTAGGTAATTCACAGATGAGAAGAGGATTATACAAACTAGTTTTAAACCTTTATCAGTAGAAATAGAACTGAAATTTGAAGCCTCTGGTGCTGATTATTGATGTGCATTCTGCTAGGGATTGAATTCCCTGGGTGGCCCATAACTGAAGTCTGCCAAATATGACATATTCTGTACGTAGATAATGAACTGTTGTCAGTTTCCCTCAAGGGAAATCTGGCTGTATTGCATTTTCTCTCTGAGGTAGGAGTAACTGTGTTTGAAAATAAATTTTTTGTTACTGCTAATAACTATTAACTTTAAATGTTATTCACTTGTCTGTGCTATGAAGTCACGGCATGTACTGAACATTACTTTTAATCTCTTTCAGCAGCAGTGAAATTTTACATCATAACCCACTTAGATGAATGAGATCAGCTACTGTAGTGCTAATTTAGTGTGCTGTTAATCTCAGACGATCATCTGAGATGATTGAAATTAGGCTTCCAATGCTGATTTGGAATCACCATATAACTGCAAACAATGAGGTGATTCTTAGACTCGACTCATGTCTTGGACTCGTGTCTAGTTTGGACCTTACTCTTTATTTGAGATTCAGAGAATTGAATCACTCAGAGGAAAGTACAAGAAGGATGGCATTAAGACCACAACCTTAGGGTGTCCTAAAGATGTAACTTAATTTTTTTCTTTCATTTCAAATCTTTTTGATAATTCAAGATAACAACTGTCAACTCAGAGTGTCCTCAGTCAGTTCATGGTTTCCACTTTCTCGTAAGTTCCGGCTGATTCGGAGGGATCTTACAGTCGCCAAGACATGAAGGTCCACTCTGGTCCTTTCTCTAGACCCTGCGTGTTGATCCCTACAGCTTGCTGCAAAGCTTATTTGTTTCGGTTATAAAGTCTGCAGGGTCTAGATCCTCATTCCTACTTTCTTATCTACCTGGTACATTTTAGGCTTATTTAAAATGCTTAGACACCCATGCAAACCGTGGCAGTCTGCTGGTTGGGTTGGGAAACACCATATTTTTTTTCTAAATAAGTCTTTTGTACATGTGAGATCCTTAGCTTTTTAGATGCAAACGTCAAGAAGTTGCCTCTTTGGTTCTTCTCTGAAATAAAAACTCCCAAAGGCCTACTGATCTAGATTGCAAAAATGTGAAAATAGAGGCATGTCCTGGGTACGTAGGAAATATAGAGGAAAAAGCACATCAGTTAACTTGTCAAAAATATTATTCTCTACAAGAACAAACTGAACAGAGTTTTGGAAAAGTGAAAACAGATTCGAATTGGTAGGTCTGAGTAAAAGAAGTCTAAATTATATGTGTCATGCATACATATGTGAATGACTGTTTTGTTTGGCTTGTGCTAATAATTTAATTTCTCTTTTTTAGAGCAGAGCTATATCTATAAAGACAATGTACTGCAGTAATTTCTTTTAATAGTTAGGAAACAGGGACCCATACATAACCAGCATGAAGTCTCACAGCAAATACAGAATGTGAAACCAGGTCCTCCGACTTAGAATTTGTTGCTCATCTTTTCCCTCCTTGCCTGAGAATGATATTATTTTGCAATTGAAGGAAATTGGGTTAGCTACTAGGATGAACTTTTTGATGCTAATAGATCGAAACATTGAAATACATTATCAAGGACATTTGCAGTGGTTATTTTAAAAAATGGTTAGGCAGCTACCTTTTTGCTCTGGCCTAGGGGCAGTCCTGTGGAATCAGGGACAATATGACTTATTGAAGTCGATTTCTTTACCCTGGTTTTTAGATTACATGATTTTAAGGCAGATACTTCAAAAAAGATTTACAAATATAGACTTGATTGATATATTTACCACAGAAGCTATCCCTGTAGCTTCTCTAAATTCTTTGTTTATTTCGTGTGTGTGTGTGTGTGTGTGTGTGTGTGTGTGTGTGTGTAGAGAACATCAATCTGCCCTTTCAAACAAATGTAAAGATTTTTCAAGATGTTTAGAAACAAGAGCGAAATAGTCTTTAGATCCCTAGAGAAGATTGGACTGAATAGAACTTTAGCTTCTCTTCCTTGCAATGGAATGGATTTCTGTTGGGAGAGGATTTATAACTTTACAGACCAGATAGTGTAAAAAATGTGACAGGCTTCAAAAATAATTTTTCAGTGGGACTATTTCTTGGGAATGGTAATTGATTTTGCTTAGTGTCTGCTAAAAACAAACCTGAAGTACTGTGTTGCATAAAAAAAGGGCGAAAAGGCTAAAGTATTCACATAGTTATGATTTTTTTTTGTGTAGAGATTTAGACAGGTTTTAGAAAGATTATTTTGTATTTCATGATTCCCTGACTGGGAGAGATACAGTTTGGAAAGCCAGTCAGACATTTTCTTTTCCTATGATAATATTTAAAATTTTAGCTTTTAAGAAAAACCTTCCAGAAGACCTTTTCTTTTCTAAACTGCACCCAGAACACCTCCAGTCCTTGGGCTCTTCCCGTTTGGTGGCAGTGTATCTATTTAATAAGGTTGGGGAAACACCTGTTGAAATGCAGCTCCTTCCCTACCTTCCTCTCTCCCTCCCTCCCTTCCCTCCCTCCCTTCCTCCTTTCCCTCCCTCCCTCCCTCCCTCCCTCCATTCCTATTTTGTAGTGAACAACTTTACCAAAATCAAATAATATGCCAGCACCACAGAGCCTATCCCCCTCTCCCCACAGCTTTGAGATATAATTGACATCTAATATTGTGTGAGTTTAAGGTGTACAGTATGATGATTTGATGAATGATGTACTGTAAAATAATTACTGACAGTAAGGTTAGTAAATATATCTATCACCTCATATAATTACTTATTTGTATATATGGTGAGAACATTTAGGATTTACTCTCTTAGAGACTTTCAGGTATGTAGTACATTAGTGTTAACTTTGGTCACCATGCTATACATTGGTCCCTAGAACTCATTTCTCATATAACTGAAAGTTCGTACTCTTTGACCAACATCCTATTTTGCCCACTCTCTGTCCCTGGCAATCCCATTCTACTCTTTGTTTCTATGAATTCAGCTTTTTTGTAGATTTCACATTTAGTGAAATCATACAGAATTTGTCTTTCTCCGCCTGAGTTATTTCACTCAGTGTAATGCCCTCAAGAACCATTCATGTTGTTCAAAATGGCAGGATTTTCTTTTTTTTATGATTGAATAATATTCCATTGTATGTGCATATGCGTGTGTGTGTGTGTGTGTGTGTGTGTGTGTGTGTGTATAATCTAACATTTTCTTTATCCATTCATCTGTAACAGAGGCTATTTTAAATATGGAATATGGTTCTTTTTATTGAATCTGGGAATCTAAAGTACATACTGCATACTGGAGCTTTATATTTCATCATATTCAGCTAGTTTGAGGAAACTTTTAATTTTATATAATCTCTTAAGGTTGTAATGATAGAGTATTAGCTGTCTTTCCAATATACCGTCCAGTTAGATTCTCATTCTATGTTAACTCTGTAACTTGAATCCCTTTGGGATAGAACCTAAAATTTGGATTTAATTCAAAATTAATATCATATGAGAATATTTTAGGTTATCACCTAATTCCCTATTGTCTGTTTTCCTTTTAAAGTTTACAAGTGTATATAAACTTTTGTTATTCAGATATTTTCTGTAAGCATTTGTAGGTACTTTTACCCTGAACTCACTGTCTGAATCAACATATTACCATAATCAATATGCGTGTGTGTACAACGAAAAACCTTTTGTTCTTGAGATCAGGCAAGAGGATATAGACCGAGTGGTCTGCAGTCTTAAGTTTAAGAGTGTTTGCATTGTCCGTAATGATCTTCCTCATCCTTTTTTCTGAGCTTTTGGCCCTTCCCGAATGTCATTTCCTTTCTACTTAGGAGCTGGGAACACTTCCAGCCAAGGTCTAATTTAGATAGCATCTTTACTATTTCTAATATGTTATGTCATTGTTTATTTACATTGTAGTATATGTTCCTTGAACATGAAAAAAGAAAATATATTTCCTAGTTGATGTTGTAAGGAAGGATTCCTTGTGTATTATATCCAAACATACCCACCAAATACTTTATTATTAATGTTGATTAGATAATTGGTATTTCAAATGATTTAATTTACATTATTCAGAAATCCTGGGTGGACTTGGGTTGCTAGAGATGCTTCCAAGTGTTTTCTTGATATTTGGGGAGATAGGATGGGTATTTGAATGGTTTAGGAACATATTAATTTTCCTAATTAAAATAATAGCATGATAGTCTCCTACCACCTGCAAATTGCTATGTAGTATATTTTCATAAAAGAATTGAATTCGGATGAGCCATGCCTATATTTCTGTTCTGCGCACACACACACATGTAAGTCCTATGGTGGTCGATCCTAGTAGAGGTATCTTGAAACCTTTTACATGACTAATCCTCACGTTTGCCATCTAGTATAATTGATGTGGCTATTTATTCTATCAACCAATACATGTATACCCTTTTGTAGATTTCTTGGCAATTTTCCCAAATGCTGGCTGCATTTCTTCTTCCTGTCCTCTCAGCTGTCATGGTCCTCAGGACGTCTCTTTCCTCTCTTCCCTGAAGACAACTTTTATTCTCATTCCTCTGCTGTACTCTCCATCTTGAGCTCTGTTCTTTCTCATCCTCCTGTCTTCCGTTTTCAAGCAGCTGTTTTTCTACATTTGTATCCCAGTGCCATTTCACATGTAACTTAGCAGGGAGAAAAGGCGCTATCTTAACAGTAGGGCCCATAAACCCCTCTTGGCAGGCAGTGGACTTTGCCTGGGAAAATGCCCTGTAAGCTAATTGATGCTGTAAATCGAGACTCTAAGAAAAAAGGTTGACTGAAGACAGGGTGAGAAAAGGTAGTTGAATCACCCTGAATACATGATGAACAGAGATTTGAGGTTTGAAGGGAAGAAGAAAAATGGAGTTGGAGCAGAGAGGAAGGAGACCAAAGCATGGAAGTGGATGGAAAACTTACAGAGAAGTAGACACAGAGTTGGCAGAAAGGGCCAAAGGACTTTATAGGAACAGATGTATTTGATAATTGAATTTAGATGAATTTATATTCTTTGCAATATACACGTCTTCAACTTTTTAGTACAATCCGTTATATACACAATAGCCTTCTATGAGTGAATTTTTCCATATCAAAGTCTAGCTACAATTAGAACAGCATTATTCATAACAACCAAAAGGTGGAAACAGCCCAGATGTCCATCAAGAGATAAATGGATAAACAAGTGGTATATCCATAAAGTGGATATGCCTTAAAAAGGAATGAAATTCTCTAAAATACTACAACATGATGAATATTGAAGACATTATAAATGCTAAGTGAAAGGAGCCAGACACATTTTCAAACATTGCATAAGTATAGAAAATAGAAAGGGCAAGTCTTGCCCTTAGTTGCAATATTTGGAATGTATCCTTCCATTTTCTGGGTGTTTATAGTTATAAATATAATTATTCCACAGAAGAGCATATTACACTGTAATATATTATTTCTTTTTAACAAACATATAGTAGGCAGCCCTCCTGATTAGTGCCTAGTAATCTATCTTATTTCCAAAAACGCCCATTCTTTTAAAAAGACAATTTGTAGTTAATGTTCATAGTTCCTGCCAGAAGAGCTCAGTTGGAATCAGTCAAAGAAAGTGATGTCATTTTAGGCCTCTAAGGTCTAAAGATGTGTAAAAGCTCAAAGGTATGGACAGAGACTCCAGAGAGAAACCCAGAAACTGTCTAGGAGGAAGCAAAAAAAAAAAAAAAAAAAAAGAGAGAGAGAGACTTTTTGCCTCAAAGGAAAAAATCTTGCTTTAGAAGAAGGAACTTCAAGTTGTTCCAGAAAAAAGAAGGCTGTATGTTCTGAAAAATTGAAGAAAAAAGCTGACTAGGTTGATTCCTGACCTTGTAGCTTTCTTCTCAGCAGTGAATAGAGAAAGCCAGCATTCAGGGAGAATTATGAGTGGATTTCAGCTGTTTAAAACCAATTGCAAAGAGTGAGTCAAAGTAAATGGTGAAAGTTAGGTTAGAAAAGACATTCTGTTTTTCTTCCCTTTTGAAATAGTCTTAACTTTTTAGACCTTTAAAATTTTATTCAACAAGCAATTAATATCTGCCACCTAGCTAGAACAAAGGGAGACACAGAAGACTTGGAGATAAACCAGTCTCTACCCACAGGGAGACCATGGTCTAAATTTGGGATCTCCCCTACCACAGGCATATTGTGAGAGCAGCTTTTATTTTGTACTCTTTTACTGTAGAATGTCTTCCTGAAAACAAAGATGGAAATTACGTACAAGACCTGAGTAAGTCAAATTGGCAGGTTGATGGCAAGGAGTTAAGGAGAGACAATCCATGGAAGTAAAAATGTTATAAAATCCCTAATTATGGCATCAAGGATGGCATATGAACTCTGGATTTTTCTTTTCAAATTTTATAACATATATTTTTGTCTAATATGCTAAAAACTACATGAAACATTAAATATGTAATGTGAATTTTAAATTTTAATAAGATGTTAATAGTAATAAATATAATAATAAATTTTAATGTTAAAAATAATTCCCTACCTAAGGTTCTAGGTGTTTAATGGAGCCTTACCAATTTTCATGCAAAATTTGCTCAGAAAAAGTTGAAACTAGACTTTGTTTTCTCTTGATAAGAAAACTGTTGAAAAGTTTATATCGACAGCTCTGGATTTCTGAGTTTCACTTTGCATCTGAATCACTTAAATGCTTTTCTGATGTTGGCTCTTAATCCACATGTTTTCAAATCTCTCCATTTTCTCTACCCCTATATCTCAAACCGTAGACACAGAGTTTGACCTTAGTTCCATCATTTTATGTACTTCGTTGAATAATTGCTATTTTCTTAACAAATAAACTCATGATTGACCAGCTCATGTCCCATGAGCTTTCAATGTCTTGCTTTGGTATGCTTAATGAAGACATACATTTCCTAAATTGTATTAGTACTTATATTAACATTTTTATTTTTCTGTCTTCCGCTCTACAATATAAACCAGAAAAAAAAAAAAAAACAACTAAATGTTCAAATGGTTACATAAATGCTACTATACAAACAGTGGTAGTACCATCAGGCCATGCCTTAGCCTGAAGTTTTATATGCTGATATATACACACAGAATTGGTATTAGAGAGGGAATGGAGTTTCACTGTATAATAAATGAAAGTCAAGGTTATATGAATCTTGAAGATTCTTGTCATGTGTATATTAAAACATTCTGTCATCTCAAAAGTGCAGTAGGGATGAGAACTAAAAATTCCATGTTATTTCAACAGTGTCCAAATTATTAATTTACCATATCAGTTGGAACCTCCAAGCCTGTTTTTCTTTTTCTATAAAGAGGGTACTGATTTCTATCCAACAGAGTTGCGTTGAGGATTAAGTACTATGCTTACAGGGCATAGCACAGCGCTGGCTGAATGGTGGGAGCCAGCAGTGGAACCTGAGCCTTTTCTGAACCAATGGATGGTAGATAGCTGGACAGCAGGGACCATGTCTTTCATGCCTCTATGGGACTTTGTACAAATTGCTACATAGTTAAAAATTATTTTTTATTTGTTAATTCCCCACCACCTCCTCCGGTTAAAGATGTTTAAGGTGATTTAATAATTGAATTGAATTTTAGGTGAGGAGTTATGAAACAGATATGATCAGTTTAGAGATTTTTAGATAAGCTGTGGATGCTAATCTGCAGAGATAATTCTCACCTGGATGTATTAAGAATTACAAGCAACCCTTGGTTATTTATAATGAGGGCTGCTACGTATATCATCACCCAAATCAGAACGTTTTTGAGACCGAAAGAGCGTGTTGTGAATATTTACACTTGGACCATAGGTGAAATCTGGAATTGTCCCAGGCAAGTGGAGACAGATGATGACCCTATTCATGCCTAACATTCTTCATTTGGAATCTGGTTTTACTTAAGGTAAAGCATTTCTCATAAGGTCTTCCTGTTTCTATTGAGTTCATGTTATAGCCGCATTCTAAACATAAGTGGATTTTTCTTGTGGATGGTCTTTCTCAAAAGCATTAAGGATCCTTATGGAGGCACCCCTTGATTGTCCTTAATTGTACAATGATGTAAGGACCTTGAGATTAATGGGTTTATTAGGAGATCAGAGGATTCCCTTCTAATCATAATCTCCCTGGCTCTGGAAGAGCCTTTGCCATCTACCTACTGTATAGTCACAGGAGGGGTTTAATTAGTCATGCAGTTGCACCTGGAATATAAAGCTCACTGATTCAAAGTCAAAGATTATTCAAAGATTATCTGCAGTTTTCCAATGACCCATGGTGATATTCCTTTCCAGGACTGCTATATGGATTATCATATTTATTTGAGAAACAGCCTACCATGGTGGTTAGAGCAAGGACTCTAGCTGCCAAATAGCCTGAGTTTGAAAACTTGCTGTACCCACTTGTCAATTTTCTGACGTTGGCAAGTTATTTCACCTTTTCAATTTCTTCATTCATAACATGAGGATAATAATAGTACTAACCTCATAGCAAGGTTGTGAGGATTAAATTAATTAATGCTTGTAAAATGCTTATAACACTGTGTGATACTTAGCAAGAAGTAAATAAATGTAAATAAAAAATATAAAGTTTCTATACATAATCAGGTGCTGGTGATAATTAAGCTTAAAATGCTCACAGGCATAAATAGGGGAGCAAAGGAAAGAACAAAAGAAAAATGAGGGCTATAGACAGCTCTGGGGCTTTCGAGTGCACAGTAGGAAATACATTTCTCAGGAGATTTAAAGATGGGAATCTCTGTTGTAAGAGACGGTATTTTATTGGGATAATGAACTCAAAAGACATGTAATTTTTCCTTTCCTTTATCCTTTGAGTTCCATTAAATTTTGCAAGGATGCTGTTGCAATCATTTTTTGTTATTGTTAATGTTGTCATCACTATCATCAATATTTTAATCATCATAAAATATTAAATTCCATTTGATTTTGATAATTCACTATATAAGTTAAAAACAGTGATTCGGCCTCAGAACTTAGAAGTTTAGAAATGAGAGTTCTTTATTGAAGTCTGAATGAGACCGTAGTGGATTTAGTATGTCTATTGTTAAGTTCTCTGAAGGAAACAGGAAAATGAAAACATTCATAGAACTGACAACACGGCACATGGCAAGGACTGCCTCTAAATCCTGGCTAAATGGTCTGAGAGTCACTGCTACTGAGTGATCTGAGCAAGGTCATCTTATTATCTAGTTTGCAGTTCTAATGTCAGTTGTTAAAAAAAAAAAATTCAACAACAAAAATCCCAAGTTTAAACATTAGAAAAAAACAAAGATACAGAAGGGATATCGGCTTTAAAATTTGGTAGGATTTTATTCAAATTCTGGCTCCAGGATTGATTGTATGTGCCTCAATAATTTCTTAAGTTATCAGAATCTATCTGTGAAATGGGATTGACCCCTCTCCCCGCCCCATACAGAGTAAGGATTAAATGGGATCATATATGTCAAAGCAGCTGTGCTTATTGGTACTTGGTATAGGCAATTTCCTTTTGCCTACTGTTCACTAGACTGTTTAATGATCATGGAGATCATGCCTCTTGATCAGTATATCCCCAGCACCCAATACAGTGTTTGACATAGAGTAGATATTAAATATTTATTCAATATTGAATGAATAATGCTCTAACTAAATCCATGAATTCATTAGTCATTGATTAAATAGCCATTTTGTCAGTTACTATGCTAAGAACTTTAGAAATAGAGATGAAATGGCATAAGTCCCCATAGGGACTTATATACTGGAAGAAGACAGTATACATTATGAGTACAATGTAGACTATGTATAAGGCTCTAGGGGCACACCGATGAGGAAGTGCCTCACTCTAACTGGGGAATCTGGAAAAGCTTCACAGAGGAGATATTTGAGCTAAGTAAGGGGAAGGTTACTCTATGTAGAGGGAATTGCGTTTGCAAGAACTCAGAGGGAGGAGAGAGCATCCTATGTTCTGTGAACTACAAGTTTTCACTTATCTAGAAAGCAGAGAGTGTGTGTGTTTCAGAGTCTGGGGAAGGTGAGGGCATGATGGAATCCAGGGTGAAAAGCTAGGCAGGGGAGTAACAGGTCTTGTAAGACATGTTCAGAGCAGGCACCTGAACTTTATCCTAAAGGTAATGAAGAACCTACAGAGGATTTTACAGGACAGCCATGACCAGTTTTAGAAAGGGGCCTCTGGCTGCCACATGGAGGGTCAGACTATTATTTTCCAAGTAATACAGAAGAGGACATGGGAGCAGATAGCGGCTCTGGGAAGAACAATGGATAGGTTCAAAAGATCTTAGGATACAAGAATGATAGGATTTGGGGACTAATTGGATGTAAAGTATAGAGAAATCCAATCATAGTTTAACCTATATGAATAGAGAGTTTTCTATATTTTAAAAGCCATGGAAAATATTTTGTATTTCCTTAAGATTTTTTAACAACCATAAAGATAGCGTTTTATGTGCAGAATCAGAAACAAAAAGAACAAACTAATCAAAAAAGACTCACAGATATAGAAGATAATATGGTAATGGCCAGAGAGGAGGAAGGTCA
Source organism: Rousettus aegyptiacus (assembly GCF_014176215.1). Classification (NCBI taxonomy): domain Eukaryota; kingdom Metazoa; phylum Chordata; class Mammalia; order Chiroptera; family Pteropodidae; genus Rousettus; species Rousettus aegyptiacus. The sequence goes on along the minus strand of NW_023416286.1, from coordinate 59,752,588 downwards.
GGGGGGCTGGGAGAATGAGGTGAAGGGTTAAAGAAGTAAAAATTAGTAGTTGATAGATGGTCACAGGGATGGGGAGCACAACATAGAGAATGCAGTTAGCATTAATGTAATGGCGAGGTGGAGAGCCAGAGGAGAGAAAGAGCAATTAAGGGGATCATTTTATAAACTATATGAATGTCTAACCAACGAACTGTATACTTGAAACTAATAAAAAAAAAGCATTTTAATATCTGAAAACCACTACTCTTTCAAATCATCTTTTAAATTTTTCTTTGGTTCTTTCTAGTTCATGTTTTTATAAACATTTAACTTTAATCATTTAATTTAGATTTTCCATCGGTCTTATTTCTCCCTTTTCTACCTGAAATTGTTTAAATTGGGGGGAAAAAGTAACCATTGATTAGCATCTCTGTCAGAGAGTGGCCATAGACAAATGAGAGAGAGAAAATTTTTGTTTCTTAGTTCCAAAAATTTTATATTATTATATGAAGTATAAACTAGTGATTATATTAAACCATTATTTGGGATATGTAGCAATATTTTTCACAAAATTTTTTTTTCTTGCTAGTACCCTCACTTAGGTGGTGACTATATTGTTTCCATCTGAGTTTTGTAGATAGACAAAATGAGTCAAGAATCTGACCCTTTCATTTATTGTCTTTTGTTACTACTACCAAAAACAAAGCAAACATTCAGTACTACTATATGTGAATATACTTTGATGTTTTTGCTTAAATTACTTGGTTGCTATTTTGCTGGGATCCTAGCTTGAATGGCTTTTCAAGTATTTTCTTTCATTGGGTGAATTCTCTTATAGTTTAGGCTATTTGCCTCTTATTTTAATCCCTTTAACAATGGGTGACTTCCTGGGCTTTAAGGAAAAAGCCAGCTGGAATTTATTTATAGGAACAGGAATTCATGTATTTGAGCACTTTTTTTTGAAGATTGTTCAATTTAACAAATTCATTACTTTGAAAATGTATTTGAGTTGTAGCCTAAAAATTTTATATTTAGTTTCATAGAAATTCTATAGTAAATATCAATAAATTTTAGTAAAATATAACAGGAATTGATTTTTTGCTTAGTTGGAAAGCTAATATAAATATTTTAAGGTAGTACATTTTTTTAAGGTATATATTTGCAAATAATGTTAGGCTTCAAATTGTTGGGCCAAAATAAGTTAGAAAAGTACCAGTCGCAAAAGGGTTTATGGAGCTGGGAATAAAAAATAAATAGATTATACACTGCTGTTTTTCAAACGTTAGCAAGTATCCTTGATAATTTTTTTTTTTCAGTATAAAATGTCCATAAACACAAGAAAATATGGTGGTTCTAAGCTGATAATGAGAAGATGGTATGGTGAAATGAAAAAAAGCATAGGAAATGTTTTCCTCAGCTGAATGATTTTGCATGGGTCACTCAACCTGTTCAGGTTTTTAGCTTTCTTATCTAAGAAGTTGAGGGATTGAAACAGTTGAACTCTAGGGTCTTTAAAAATGTTACTCTTCAAAGCTTGGTAAGTTCTGTGAAAATGCAAATATGTAGAGACTGTGGATCTATAGGGAAAATGGCTCCCAATGGCTTAAAAAAATTTTTTTTGACATCGAAATATGAAAATAAAGATATTTTGTGGTCCTAGACTAATCCACTTCAGCCAGGTCTGGTGAATGTGTTAGGAATTTACAGCAAATACACAGGTCACTGGAAACAAGTTTTTCATAGAAGAAACGGAGAAGGATCAACTGTGTTTATAAAGGTACAATGAGAGTCCTAGAATCATTTTAGAAAGTAAGTGTACATTACCATGGCAGTGAGGAGACAACCCATGTGTTTATCTAGAATGAATGAAGGTCATCAGAATGATAAATCATAACTGTCATTCAGGAATGTTTTAAAAGTATGATGTCGAGAACACACAACTAGATACCTTCCTCCCCAGGACATTGAGAAGGGTCATTTAATATTTGATTCTACTTAAATGAAGATGAGGAAAGAAAAAAAGATAGTAGCAGGTGAAAAATATTTTAAAAATAAGATGAATAGAAGGCTAACACACTTTCTGTTTAGGAAAAAAAACTTATTAGACCAATTTCAACATCTGTCCATCTTTTGTCCTGGTCTGGACAAATTTTGGCTGAACAATCAGACACCGATGTTTAAGTGTTTGGGTGAGTCAGAAACCATGAAGAATCTAGGTGGATATTACTGCCTTCTGTGTCTTATGTGTCTGAAAGTAGCATATGCTTTCTTGGGGAAGAATCAAGAAAATTATGACCAAACCTAGATTGTAAATGTTCCTTTACACAATAAGTGATTTGGTTCTTAATCAGACTTAATGAAATGAAAAATCAGACAGCAAAAAATACAGGATTAAGATTCTCTGTGAATAGTCTTCATAAGCAGCATGGTCAGTTGTGTGTCCATCTACACCTCCTGGGTTTACTGTAGCAGAAATTAATCCTTACTGAACCTACTGAGTGTTGTACCATACATCTACCAGACAATTGGGACGGTTCCTTCTTTTTAACCTCTTAAAAGAACTAGACTTAATGAGAATCCAAACCTACAATTAATTCAAAATGGGGCACATGGTATTATTAAATATTGCATTTGAATGTAGCAAGGCTTTTATTCTGTGTGATATCCCTGAATTATGTTATTAAACATGAATTCCTAACACTGAGGTTTAACCTGTCTATACATTGGACCTCTTTGTTGGTCTGCAGAAGCCTGTGGATGTCTTCTCAGAATGATATTAGTAAGTGCATAAAATAAAATACATAGGATTTCAAAAGAAATCTTTATATTAAAATACTGTTTTCAAAATTGAGCAAGACAAGAATGTGATATGTGGTGATGTCTTAAGTACCATGATTTTGAAGTAATGATAAATATAATTGGTATTGCAAGACAGCTGTTACACCTAATGTGATAAGAAAATGTATGTTAATTCTATTGGTAACCCAGTAACAGGATTGAGTAATACTGTGACGACATGTTGATGACATTCAAAGTTGAAGGAAATGGTAAATTTCTACTGGAGGTAGAGAAAATAAAGATACACTTTTTCTTCTATTCAAATTAATGAATTAACTCTTTGGGCTCTATCCCCAGTTCCTTTGAAAGTTCAAGGACCTCAGATTAAGAACCACTGACTTAGAAGGTTTTTCTGGTCTGTGCTCTATAGTTAACTTTCATGGAGGACAGGAAAATGGGTATATGCTCACTTAATATAATAAATGGAAAAGTAATTGGTCCTATAATATTTACTTTGCTTAGAAAATACTGGACCCTGGTAGGAAATATTAATTCGCTTGGGTATACCTCTCCAGCCCCAACAATCTCCTTAAGATATAAGACTTGTGATTATATTTCAGATGGAAAATTATTTAAAAACTGTGAACAAACTTTCAGAAAATGAGGATTTTTAAAATGCTTGTGATACATAGTTCTTAAGTATTTAATGAAACAAAACATTTGATAGAGACTATAGATGTCAAGAACCAAGCTTCAGATTTTTATTACATGGAATAGACTGTTGGCTTACAAAAAAAACAGATTTGGACAAGAACCGAGCAGCCACTGACTCAGGTCCAGGTCTGGATATTTCTGATTTATAATGTCTTAATAAACATATTTGTAGGGGGGAAAAGCTTCTTTGCCAAAGGGCTTCTAGTCAGTGAGGGGTCCGGGAATTCACTGCGGTGTTAGCCACACCTCTGGGCTCAAGATGGAGCTTGGTGTTCTGGGGAATGAGAACCACTCCTGACCCACCTCACTGGGCTAGGAGCCAGCCAGAGCGGGAGATGCAACTCCATGTTCCTCCCTTAGCTACATGAGAATGTTGGGAAGTTAGTGGCTTTATCTGGGTGGTGCGATGAGGTGCAGTTGGCTGGACATCATAGCTAGAATACACACCTATGTCTATGATAATCTTTTTTGTTTTAATCTCAGATAAAGCAGTTTCTTCTAGTAAAGAATCTATTATCCACATTCATACAAATATCACTGTGGCTCCCTGGGTTGGCAGTGCAAATATTGGATGAGGTGTGGATGTGAATTAATGAGTGAGATCTCCAGAATAAAGATCATACAAGGAAATGAAATGTGCCTTTTGTTCATACAGAACCATTTTTTAACTAGCTTTTACTGAAAGGTGCTCCAGAGTCTGTGCAATAAGGTTCCAACTTTTCTCAGCTACAGAAAACCCTCAGAAGTCTATTGAAGTGTTTCCACTGGTCCTGGCAATTCACAGAGCACACTGACCACAGAAAATTAGGTTACTTCTATTTGTGGTACCACTGACTAATGAACAACCTAGTCTCTCTTTAAAGATACTCTGTCTATAAAGTAGATCTTGACCCTCATGGATGGTCAACTCTGAGCTGAAACCTCTGTAACTCCAATTCGAGCCCTTTTCCCAGCTTTATTTTACAGGAAAGTGAGCTCTTGTGAGATGAGAGAGTTTAAAGTTCACCAAAGCAACCGAATGTCATCATGGGTTATTTCTAAAAGGCAAAGGTATAAGGCTTACTTTCACGGCTTTAAAAAAATTATTTGCAAGTGTTACAAGTTGACATTTTAAAATGCTGAAATTTGAAAATAACTTTTAAAAAGTTCTAATTAAGCAATAATAACTTGGAATTGACATTTTCTACCATTTACTGAGAAGTTACCCAGCTAATAACCCCTTCTTTTCACATTCTCAACCCAAAGCCATTAGATAAATATAGAATGACATTGTAGTACTGTGTAGGAAATTGGGGTCTCAGCATTTGACCCAATTCCACCCTTCTCTTAGTCCCGCTGCAAAGCACTGTTGATATCACCTTATACAGAAGAAGAGTTTACTGTTCCTTGAAAATTTTGAATAGAAATCGACTTTCTTTAAACAATCCTAATTTAATTAATATACTACAGCACTATTGACTCTGTTTCACTTATAATCTCTTGAAACACTCCAGCTATTTTTATAGTATGCGAATTGAAAATTCCTACTTAAGAAGTTAAAGAACTACAGATAGAACTCACATAGGCTGATCAAAAAAGCAGTGAAGCTGATGAACTCGGAGGCATGCTGTGTTTGAGGAAGGGAACAAGGGACAGGAGCAGGTGACCTTTTTCCAACTTTGTCCAGGGCAGAGCCAGTTTATGCTTGTTTTCATAGTTTTTCATTTTCAGAAAGTATCCTGATTTGGATAATAAAATGTATGTTTACTCTACTTAATTGTTCAAGGAATTCCATGGTTTCTTAAGATATAGTAGAAGTGCTACTGGAATAGAATAAAAATATCTGGCTTCAAATCTCTACTAATTGAGGAATGTTAGGCAGTTCACTTAAGCTCTCTGGCTTTATCTTTATCTCTGTAAAGAAGATAACAATCCCTACCTCACAGAGTAGTCTAGATGTTTAAATAATTACCACATATGCAAGATTACCACCATAAATCTTGGCTGGTAGTAGACACAAGGAGTTTTAGTTTCTTTGGTCTGAATTTACTCCCATTTACTGGGTATCAGGGTGCTTATGATTCATCTGATGTTTTGAGGAAATTCTAAATTGCTAATTCTTCTTCCTTGGACCAAGTTCCATGGTTGTTTAATTTGTCATTTAAGCACTTAGGTCTGGGAGAACCAAGTTTCACTTCTGCTCCTCTTCCCCTTGTTGACTTTGACTACATGGGCACATCACTTGAGATTTCTAAGATCTCTCTTACTTCCTTTTATTTTCCTCTCTCACTTTCAATAGTTATAAGAATTGACTAAAATAGATACACTATAACTAACATATTTGACTTTAGATTTTGAGTAGGCATTTATTCATTCGACAAATATTTATCGACTGTCTTTAGTAATTGCCTGTATGCCACATACATTGCAGGGACTGATAAATCAAAAATGAACAAAATATATATGGTACCCCTCTCAAAGGAATTATCAGTCCAGCTGTCCTGAGTTATATTTTCTAAGCATTCTTGATAGAGAGGAATCTTTCTTCTTACACATCAACAGGAAAGAATATTTTAGATTTCTTCATCTATATAACAATTTCTAAATCTTTAAGTCTAACTAAACCTCCTCTGGTAACTACTAAAGTATTTTCCTTTCTGGATTTTCTCAGGGGAAAATGAGAAATCTTTTCTTCTGACTAAATGAATACCTTTTACATTATTAAAAATCTGTCAGGTTTTGTCACAGCACTGTACAGTGTAGTGCCATGTGGTTTCATTAAGTACCATAAGGAACTCAACTATTAGGTTCCATTTTTTATTTTCTTTATGCTAATATAAACTTTTATAAAATATAGATTTTGTTACATATAAATGTTATGTTATAACATTTGCAAGGTGGTTCCTGTTAGGGTGAGAAATTGTGTTAGGTTGAAACATCAAAAAGTGTGTGTGTGTGTGTGTGTGTGTGTGTGTGTGTGTGTGTTGGAACACATTGTCATCTCTGCTGGGAGATTGGTTACTTTCACAATTAACATGTAAGGACCTTAATAGTAGGAAGGAATGGATGCGAAACAGATTCTGGGTATTTAGGCCATTAAAGAAACCAAAAGAATGGGCTTATCAAGTAATGCATTGTGAGTGGAAAGAATCAGGCTTTAAGAAAGATAACCAGGTATAGCTGGGCTCCCACTCTTGACCCCAGGACACAGTCTGGTTGCCCTTGGCTACATTCTGATAAGTCTTGCTTGGAGGAAGGGACTGAGTGTAGGGAGCCAGAGACCAACAAGGCTTATCAGATGATTCTCTGAGTGGCTGAGGTAGCTGATTAGAGCAGAGGGGCTAGGCTCAAGGAAAAGATAAAATCTAACATAGCTACGTTCTGAACTGCCAACAATTACCTACATTTATCAGACTGCAAAGGACATCAGATCATCTTGCTTATCCTCTTGCTTCCCAGCAAAATTGCACATTAATGATTCTGGATGGAGGCGTGTCACACATATCAATTGACTATAGAAAAAGAGCTCAGCTACAGCTAAAGACAACTTTCCTTTGGGACTAGTATTCCCTAAGTTATTTTTCCAACTCCATCCTGGTACTACTTCAAGGAAACGGACATAGTTTTTCTTTTATAAATTATTTAAATAAATAACCACAGAGATGTATATTTCTGAACAGACAGGAGAAAACGTTTCATAGAAAGTGGAAAAATAACTTCCCCACCCTGTCTTTGGTTTAACAAGATGTCCATGTTTCTCAGTTGTATGCATGAGGCAGTCACATTTTATGTGAGGAATAGGTTCATAAAGACCTTGCATTTTTCAAAACTCACATAATTCAACACTAATTTTCCTATTGTGATAAATTGAAATGCTGGGGGATGCATTCTCAGACTTTATAAATCTACTACAATTGTAGTGTAATTTTACTTTTAAATATACTTTTTATATATATATCAAATTACAGAAAAATAATACATGAATAAATAAGCTGTAAAACCTTGACCTTTTTCATAGCTTTTTATCACATCTAATTTTACTCCATGGATCTTGATTTGGGGGCATGTTTAACAGCATCACCATTTGATGCATTTTGGAATATTATTATGGGATACAAAAGAGTTATAATTTATAATAGCATTGAACATTAAAATAATAGTGAAATAGTCACAAAATCATTTAGGAATGTTCTTAGGCTGTAAAGCCAAGTATGACTCATGTCACACTTTTATTTCTGATACTTCTGCTTACTAGCCGAAGTAGTGCTACCTTGAGGAATGGCAGAAATGTTGGCTATGGTCAAACTACTCATCTGCTAGCTTTGAAGTAATGAAATTCATGAATGGTTTTTATTTATTTGTTTATTTATTTATTTATTTATTCATTCATTCATTCATTTATTTATTTATTATGGTGACATTGGTTAATGAAATTCAGTGAGTTTCAGGTGTATAATTTAACAGTAAGGCATATAGATGTATTGCATTGCTTTTTAAAGTGCGCGCGCGTGTGTGTGTGTGTGTAGGGTTGTACTACTTTAAATTTGTCATGTTAAGTTACATATAAAATTCATATTGTACTATATATAATATAAATGATGTAACTAAATCGTACCATTTCAAGTTAGCGTATTTAAATTCTGTGTAATAATATGTTATATCTAGGTGTTATATCTATATCCACTAATGCCCATCATGATTTTTGGTATATTTCAGAAAAGATTTCTTTATATTCTTCAACCAAATATCTGATATATGGTCTCATATAAAACATTATTGCTACGGGCTGAGTTGTGCCAACTGCCCTCCCTGCCCCCCTCAATATTCACATGTTGGAGCCCTAACCTCCCATGTGAGATACCAGAAATCTCTCTCTCCATGTGCTCACAAAGAAAAGGTCATGTAATCATGTAGTGGGAAGGCAGCTGCCTACAAGCCAAGAGAAGAGGCCTCAAAATGAAATCTACCTTGTCAATACCTTGATCTTGGACTTCTCATCCTCCAGAATTATGAGAAATAAATTTCTGTTGTTTAATGTCCCTTCTACTCATGCCGGTCTATGGTATTTTGTTATGGCATCTTGAGCAGACTAATACACATATTTTAATATTGAATATGCTTATTACTTCAGTTTTGAGTCCCCTCTTACAATAAATGCTTATACACATTAAATTGTTTCTTTCTACTTGAAACCTATTATTTTTGTTAATTTTAAAAACTGAGTTATGATTCTATCCTCATTTCTGGGGATTTGACTATTTGTGTTTACTGAGCCTAGTGTTACAAGGATTCAGTCAATCATTCATTTCTATATATGCTCTGAGTGTGTAAGGAACTGGGGTGGGCACCTGGCAATGGGAAGATAAAGAACATAGGGACTCTTTCTTCGACAAAATTGTCTGTTGAGTGACAGAGAAATGCACAAATAACAACACTGTAAAGCAGACCCTTGTGATTGGCAAGAGAGGAATTTTGAAAAAAATGGGGCTAAATCACCAAACCTCTCTCTTTGCATTCTATCCCACCAGATTTTCAGTTCTTTGCCAGGACCAAGATCTTTACCTCCTCACAGAGTTCATGTATTTTCTTTCCCCAGAATGCTCTTCTCCACCCATATACCTAACCAACTGCCAGAGCTCAGGTATCACTTTCTTCAAGAATTTTTCTTGAAACCCCTGTTTATTGTGGAGTCTTCCTGGTCTATGCTTATATTTACTTACATTTCTGGTACTTATCACAATTACTAGTAATGTTTTGGTAAATATTTAACTACCAGCTCTGTTGGGTGGTAGATGTCCTGATTTGTAGTGTTTGCTGATTTCAGTGGTGTAAATACTCCCAGCACAGTGATAATGTACTGCCAATGTGATGTCCTTGAAAGCAGAGTTGAGGAGCACGGTAGCAAATCATTATATGGAATTTCCACCAGAAAGATGCAAATATATATTTAAGTAATTTCAAAAGCATAGAAAATAGTAAAATAGGAAATAATGAGCTTAAAGTTTTTATTACTTCCATTTTGCATATAATTAATTGAAAGCTTACATAATTTAATTTTTAATATTGACGATGCTTAATGACTGACTTAAAAATTCTGAATATTTAGCAAACAGCTCTGACAACTGGTAGGAGCTGGCTCCTGCACACCACTGACAATCACATAATTATGTGTGTAGGCATTTGTTTAGTGGCCGTCTTCTCCATGAAAATGTAAGGACGTTAAGGCAGGGAATGTGTTGGCCTTGATCGAACAGTCATTTTTGATTGGAACAACAGAAGCCATTTAAGAATTGCAAAGAGGAAGAGTTTTACACAAGGAACTAGAGGCTTACACCACCTGGAAGGTCATGGAAGCAGGTAGTTGAGTGCAGCTGACATCTAGAAATTTACCCATAAGCTGTCTCAGGAAATCTCCCAGTCACAGTGGGAACTGCCACTGCTGATCTTAGGGGTTCTCAAGAACTAGACTTTTATTCATGAGTCAGCTTGCAACTGCCAACGGGAATGTCCAAATTTCACCTGGGCACTTTTCGTTGGATGGCTCTAACCTGGTGCCATGCTGGGAAGGCCATTCTAAGGAATTTGGTTTCAGGGTTCTGTGCAATGCTGAGAACCTGCATAACGGAGCAGTGATGACACCGAGTTGATAATAGACAATCTCTTATTCAGTAACATATCATCAGCACCTAGAATATTCTCTTGCACATAGGAGGTGCTCAGCACGTGCTGGTTGAATGGTTGAATGGTTGCAGCCCAGATACTGAAAATATATAATATAGCCAAGAGTAATTGATCTTAAAGCAAAGGATTACTTGGATATCTTAATTACCTTGACCTAGTACTTTAGCATTCAGATAAACCAACTTATGAAATAGTATTCTGAAGTTAATGTATAACTTAGTTGCTTGGAATTTAAAACATATTTGTGCCTATTAATGGTAGTGAGATCTCTAGCCTGGTCCATAAACGCTCATTTCACTCATAATGTTGCTGAAATATAGTGCTAACAATGTAGTAGCTCACCATCTTAGAGAATATTCTGCAGGAACATACACTGCAAATTCCAGTTCTGGTGCTAAATCCACATTTTCTGCTTTTTCATCTCTGGCAACAAGCATATGAATTCCTCCTCCTCATTTCCTGTTTAGACTTTAAGCAACAGGAATAGGAACATCGTGATATAATTTCAGCTTTAGCTATATCAGGGAAAGTTCTGAGTGCCCCAGTAGTAATAGATAAAAAATTCTGGATAACAAAGGGAGTTCCAGTAGCTGTAGTGAAAAAGTAAATTCTATGTAAGGGACATTGCAACTATTTTATATTAGGATTTTCTGTACTATGCTTATTTAATTAAGATCAGAGTTTTCATTGCAAAAGAATATAAGCAATATAGTTAAAATTAAATTAGGAGAATAAGCTATATTAAATTTGCATAGAGATTTTTGGTAGTAGGTCTTACCAGGTGAGTGAACCATACCTTGGGGATATTAACTGTAGCAGTTCTTAAAGGAATCACTTTGTAAATTACTGGTACAATGAACTGAAAGACACTCTAAAGAATACTAAAAAGCACCTTCAGTTTCTGGGGGCAGGGATCATGTCTTATTCATTATGTATCCTTCAAGAGTTAGCACTATGTTTAACAATCAGGCAACCAATGAATGTCAAATGAAATAATACAGGTTGTCAAAAAGATAAATTTAGAAAAGGAAGCATAATCTAATCTAAGGATCCATTAATATTCCATTTGAAAAAAATGAGTAAGAACTATAGATTTACAAATAGGAAAATATAATGAGAGAGAGAGCTTAGAAGTCATTAGTACTGTTCACCAAATAATTTGAGTTCTTGGTTTTCTGGTTGGGATGGTCTTTACCGGTCCCCTTTGAGATAAGATGCCTAGCTCTAGCCAATGATTTGTTTGGAGACATGATGCTTCTAGTCTGGAGCATTTAATTGCTAGTTCATGATATTAGAACTTTTTTCCTGTACCATGTTGACTGGCAATGTTCCAGATAGTGACCATCCTGCCAGCCTAGGCCTCATGTGATGGATATGTAGCATAAGTGGGAAATAAATAGTGTGACTATGTAATTTTGAATTCAAACCAGGTCACTTCTGAGGCTTAGAGTAGTCTCTACTAATAATTTAGCTGAGACAATAGGCGTAAACCAGATAAGGACAAATAAGGACAAATGGTCACTTAGAACTAAACCATTTTTATTTAAACTACTAAGATTGGCATCATTTGTTACTGCAGCATAACCGCTTGCTTACCCAGACTAATAGATGCATTTAATGTCAGAACTGAAAACAACGTTCTTTTTTTCAATCTGTTGATTTTAAATGAGTGTAAGATTTGAATCGCAGGTGACAGAAACTCAACTCAAATCTGTTGAGGCAAAAACAAAGGAATTTAGCAACATTTGGAATCCAAGACAGGTTAAAAAGTAAAACAATAGGAAGCCAAGCCTCAGGAACAACCAGAGACAAGGGATCAGATAAAATGCTCCCAGGACTTCTGTCTCTATTTCCCTGGGGCGAGGCTCGCTACCTCTCACTAAAGTTCAGTTTCCTCCGTAGAAGGGCAAGCCACCAGCAGCTTCCAAATTCTAAGTCTGAGTGCTTCCATCATTAAGAAGGACAGACTTACAGATACCTCTGAATTCAATTTCAAAACTCCCAGGCAAAAATTTCTGTTTGGCTCAGTTTTAGAATGGTGTGAACGAACATGTTAACCAACCGGCTAAGACCAGGAGGTTGAATCATTTAGGACCAAGGCAGTGTCCCTGGGAACATTAGGATAAGGAGAAGAAAAGGAGAGTAGAGTGTGAGAAAGACAGAAGATATTACATGTTTTCTTCATGTGTACTCATGGAGATGGGTGACAACACTAATAATACACGTGCTTAGAGCTGTTTATGGAGGTATTGCTGAACTTTGGAAAAATGTATAACATTTTCCCCAATATTTTCTTTTGTGATTCATTTTGGATAAAAGCCTCATGTTTGAAAATATCTGGGTGGAAACGTGATGAGTCATGGGGCCAAGGGACTGAGTAAAGCTAACTGACCCACCTGGGCATTGAACCAGAAATTCTGCTCTCTGTAGAATTATATTCTGATTAACTGAGCTGAGCTGTGGGAAGATGAATGACATAATGACATTCAAAGTGACTTTTTAAAGCTGACAAGAAGCTTCCACTATCTTCAATTAGTTAACTTAGTCTTAAAAAAAAAAAAAACATCAAAAGTGAAAGAGATTATATTATCAAAAGTTGATTCTAGGGTCTGTGATTTGGTTGCGGACTCCAGCACTGGGTTCGTGCCCTATTGTCCTCCTGTCCTGCCTCATATGTTCCGTGTAAATTTGGGGGTATAGTAGATGCCTGCTCCCAACAAGGTTACCAGCCAAACTCTCCTACTGCTCTGAAGTTACCTATGATTAAGCGCCACGTCGTGATGAAAATAATTGCTTTAATTAGCCATTAAACAGGCTTCAGGGTCAATGTGACAATGGGTTTCTTTCTGTGTTTGATTTAGTAGAGGCAGTTAATGATTTTGTTTTTATTATCTTTACCCCCTGCTTCAGAATTATTTACTTAGCACATAGAAGGCAACAGATATTTGTTATTATAAAATCAATTTCATGCCTGACTAGACCATCTCTTCCACCTTTGTCATTACTCTTTGAGCTTTGGGTGTTATCTTGGTCTCATTTATGTTTATACAACTAGATGGAAATGGGCTCTACCAATAATTATTTGGGGAATTTGAGTCATACAGAAATAGGCAGTGCATTTTCATTCTCATTTTCAGAGAATTTCCATGTGTTCATTTCCTCCCCATTTCTATATAAATTTCTAATCAATAGGATAATATTTCTAAAGTAAAATATCACATCATACTTTCTCTAGTTATCTTCATGATGTTAAGAATGGATTATGTATCCAGAATAAAAATTCAATATATAAAAGGAGTGAAACACACATCCATTAGCTTTCATTTTGGTTAAAAGCACTCTTCTTTGAAATAGCTGTTTACTAAAGTTGTGCTCCTCTGTTTTCCTTAGCTTTTTTGTAAGGCTCAAGATGACAATCATGGCTTTGCTTAAATGTCAGTAGCTGTGAAGTTTAATAATATAAATGCCACTAACCCTCCTTCCTTCCTTCCTTCCTTTCTTCCTTTCTTCCTTCCTTCCGTAATATTGATTCTAAACTAATTCCCAAACATACCTAAAATAAATTAGGTCTGCAAGTCTCCTCATGCCTGGTAAGCACATTCTGGATTTCACCTTGTGGGTGTGGGGTAGGAGTGATTTGACCTGGTTCCTTTTGGATCTGCTCACTATTCCCATCATATTGTGGTGTTCCCGTCATGCTTTGATAGAATCCACCTGCCCTCAGTTGCTGACAGGAGAATTTTGCCTGTTTCTACAGTTTCACTAAGGGTCAGAAGTGAATTGTTATCCCAGTTGAATAAGCAGCCCACCATTTTCCCACTGAGGCAGAATTCCTGCCTTGTTTCTTCCTTCAGCCTATTTCCTGCTTAGTGATTCTGGAGCCATAACACTACCCTGCTTAATACCCTGCTCCTAACAGGTCGGTTATATAGAACCATGATGCCACTCTCTGATCCCATTGCCTAATCTTTCCCACTGATTAGCTTTGACCTTCAATACCCAGCAAACATTTACTAAGCATGCACCCAAACCTGGCTGGGAGTTCTAGCTCAGCACCTTACTGTCTGTGTGATGCTTGGTAGGTTGGAAATAGCTCTGAAACTTAATTTCTATATCTGTAAAATGGGACTAGTATAAATATTTACCTTATTTATGTCACAGTTATTGTGAGGATCAGTATAGTAAAGCATGTGAAAATATCTTGTAGAAGTTCCTGTATAGAAGTCCTTTCATTTCCTTGGGAGTATACACCTAGATTTCTGTTGAAATTTAATCTTTATTATCTTGGTCAGCTAATTTCTCCTAAAAAATTCTGTACTGGTGTTGTAATTTGATATTTTACATGGACTTTATAGAAGATTCTTATGCTTTTAAGCATAACAGAACCATGTAGGGTTCTTTATAGAGATAGATTCCTTGGCCCCCTGACCAAAGATTCTGGTTTTAGGGGCTTAGGAACATGGACTTTTAACAAGCACCATTGATTAGTTTCCTGGGGCTGCCATGAAAACATACCAGAAACTGGGAAGTATGAAACAACAGAAATTTAGTTCTCATAGTCTGAAGACTAGAAGTCTGAGATCATGGTGTTGGCAGAGTTGGTTCTTTTGGAGAGCTGTAAGGGAGGATCTATTTCAGGCATCTCCTCTAGATTCTGGTGCTTTGCTGGCCATATTTAGTATTCTCTGGCTTGTAGATGTATCACCTGAATCTCTGTCTTCATATTCACATGGCATTCTCCCTATGTGCTCATGTCTTCAAATTTCCTCTTTTTATAAGAATAGTCATTCGTATTGGATTGGAGTCCACCCTAGGATGACCTCAACTTAATTTAATTATCTGCAAACACCCTATTTACAAATAATGTCACATTTCAAGATTACTGGCAGACTTTAACATGTGAGTTTGGGACTTCAATATATGGATTTGGGGGAGAATGCAGTTCAACCTATAACATATCTTAAATGATTCTGATACAGGTGAGTGTTGTAGTACATTTTGAGAGACACTGGACTGGAGACTACAGGCTGAGTATGAAAGAATGAAAAGCTAGTAGATTCACAGAGCCCCGTTTTCTTTATATTAGAGAAAAGCAGTGGAGAATAGAAGGAAGAGTGGGATAGTGTAGCTGGAGAAGAATACCTCTGTACTAAAGGTAGGTGAACAGAGACCTTAGGTATATGCTTCCAAGTAGCTCTGGAGGAGGTGTAATTAACACTCCTGTTAACAATGTGAAAGCTGTTGGGCTACACCCTTTATCAGGCCTGTGATCCTTAGAAACCAGGTCCAGGGTCCACACTCAGAACTTCAACCTACTCAGATAGTTTTTCTGAATTGTTTGGCAACTTCTCCCAAAGCCTTGTGTTTATTCCAGAACCAGCAGGTATAGTACCTAAGTGCAGGGCTTTCCAAAAATGCAGTCTTTCTACCAGAACCACGTAGGTGGACTACTCATGTGTAACTTTGAATATATGGTGGCCAATTCTAGGGCTTTCCTCATTGTATCAGATACATCCTTGAGCTGAGCCGGGGGTGAGAAGATACCTGAAACAATGGGGGAATGTTTTACTCCTAACTAGTGTCTGTTTAGAGAGTATTGCTTTATAATTTGGAATTGCTAAGGAGATGATATTTTAGCTCTAGTATTGCAGAACATAAGGCATATTTCCAATACAATTAAAGAAGGGACATATATGGATACTGTGGTCTAATGTTTTAAAGTAAAGAGGACTGTGTTTTTTCTTATGTACTCCTCATACCCCATGGTTCGCTTGGGCAAGATAGTTAGAGCCTTCTAGCCAGTGCCTCAGGAGAGGACTGTCACAGCAGGGAGATGACACATAGGCATTGGAAAATCATGAAAGATATAATCATAAGAGGGACTTGAAAAATGCATTATGATATAAAACCAAGTTTTTCCCATATCGTAGGAGAGAGAGGTACTACAGAATGGAACAGAAGAGGAGAATTAGTTCAACCTACCCAATATTAGGCCTTCCTTAACTAGTTTAAGGCATCTAGCTGTCTCCTGGTGTCTTGGTTGAATTTTCTCCTCTGCTTTTGTCTTATCTCATTTGCTATATTATAAATCGACTGTAATCAGGGATCATGTGCTATCTTTCTGGGTATTTCTTACCACTTCCATTATCATGTGGAGCCTCTAATAGGTGCTCAGTACATAACGTCTTCTTGTTTCATAGCTATTCGAATGTGAAGGCAAAGATCGATGATATTATACTACTAAGTAAGAATTTTTAAAAATGCAAATCTTCAGAATGATGACAGATTTTCCAGATATCCCTGGAATAGAGAGATGGTTAAGTATATTGTATTTATCAAATGGAATATATACACTCATTAAAATTATATCATTGATGATTACATATCAGCATAAAAATGTTACAAGTTCTATTTTAATTTTAAGTGAAGAAAACAACATAAAATTATATTTTTACTACAATTATAGTTATGGAAAAACATGAATAAAGACTGAGAGAGAATACAAATATGAAAACAGTTATATTTGGATGACAGATTAATGGGTGAATTATTTTTCTTTTAATAATAGAATACTATTTGCATAGTAATTGAAAAACATACAGTGATAGTTTGGACTGTGGTCAGCTATGGAAAAAAGTACTCAGTTTCTGAGAATGGAGTACGAAATGAGTTATATGAAGAGTTCAAGAGCCTTCAGTGCATGAACTAATTCTGATAGCCTCTGCTTTTAATTTTTATCTTAAATAATAGTGAACATTCACTTAATATAGGAGATATTTTAAAGACATGGTTACCATGTCTTAGGAGAGCCGTGTTGGAATCCCATCTTATATATAATAAACTCCACATTTCAGTTTCCCCCCAGAAGTAAAACTGCCAGTAGGATATTTGGAATTTAAGACCTATGATGATCTTAATACCCTAAACTTCTTTTACTCAAAATCTACATCTTTTTTGAGCTCTCGTATTTTGTTTGTGTGACAAGAAACGGTTTCTGGAATTTGAATGATCATGTCCTTTCCCCACATAACAATGTCCCGTGGGGTTTTCATCAGGGAAGAAAAGTCAGCACACCAGAGTAAGATTTTGCTACGATTATCTCATCATCTCCCTTCATTTGCAGTGCCACTGGCAAAACTCTTTTTAAAAGAAGGTTCAGCAAAATGATTGACACTTTGTAAGTGGTTGATATTGAATAGGAAAAGCCAAGAGCTAATTTGAAGTCTTTTTATAATGTTCTTTGTTTAAAAAAGTGAAGAGAAAAAATCCAAAATTAGAATACTAAGAACTAGAGCAGTCTTACACCATACTGTTTTAATTGGCTGTTGCTCATGAGAAGAATCAATAATTTCTTTTGAAGTTTCACATCAACTGCTTAATTTTGATCAAGTTTTATAATTAATCAGCTCTGAATAAAATGAATCAGCTATAATTTTAACCTTAGTTTGTTATTTTTTAAATAGCTATAGTGATATAAGTAATAGGTTATCTAACCTTATTCAAAGCCTTATAAATGATTTTAGCAGTATTTGGGAGGAACTACAACTTATCAATTTACTCATGAGTTTCAGCAATCACATTTCAATACCTTTTTAGAACATATTTATTGAAATGTTAATGTAATTTTGAGTTCTTCAGGTATTTTGCCTGTTTTATCTTAATCATCAAGTAATAATTATAGTAGTACTCAGTATATTTCCAACAATGTACCAGGCACCATGGAGGCAGAGAAGTGAGTCAAAAGGAGCATAGGGGATGGATTCTATTTTTAAAGAATTTAAATGTAAATGGAGAATAAAACAAACTGGACATATACAAAACAGGGGATAGCTGACTTTCAAAGTGTCTTGTTAATTGAGTATAGGTAAAGTAATTTCAGAAAAATAAGAAAGCTTGAGTTGTTTTGAACTATTTGGAGGGCGTAGAACTAATTGGAGACTTGAGGGATGGTGTGGCTGAGACTGCTAGTTTTACACAATATTTGTTCTTTGCTTTTTAGATAGGACCAGAATTTAACTGCCCAGCTGAAGGCTACACTTCTCAGGCCTCTTGTATCTTCTTGTGACCATGGGACCAAATTCTGTAAACAGAAGTGTATGTGTGTAGCTTCTAGATTATGCCATTTTAGCAAGAACTATGCCCATCCCTTATTCTTTTTTGTCTGTCTTACTGGGTAGGACACAGACAAAATAGCTGGGAGCTGGAGTAGATATCTTGAGATATGATATTGGAATTGGATAAATATGACAGATAAGATAGAATAAACTAAGCCCCTATCAACCTCATAAAACAGAGTTGTCATGGCACCTGAGAATTTTATGTCTAAGAGAAATAAACTAATATCTTGGTTAAGCCATTGTTATTTTGAGTCTCTCTGTTAGAGTTGCCAATGTATATCCTAACTAATATAGATGTATAGAATTTAAATCAGCAGAAGAATAAAGGGGAGCATTCCACATATGGGAACATGAACATGATGGGGATTAGCATGGTGAAACTGAGTTGTTAGTTCTCTACCTCAAAGTGCCTCCACTTATATTAAATAGTGAGTAAAGGAATAGGTATTACTTATTTAACATGATTATGGCCAGAAAATATACTTTGTATGATTTGAATCCTCTCAAGTTTATTGAGACTTACTTCATGTCCTAACATATAGTTTATCCTGAAGAATGTTCCTTGTACTTTGGAAGAGTATACGCTGCTGGTGTTGTGTATAGTGTTCTATAGATATCTATTAGGTCCAGTTTGTTTTTAGAGTGTTATTCAAACCACTGTTTCTTTATTATTTGCCCAGTTATTCTATTCATTATTAGGAGTGGAATAGACAGGTCCCCAACTATTATTTTTCAATTGACTATTTCTCTCTTCATTTCTGTTAGTCTTTGCTTTATGTGTTTTGATTAAATTCACATGTTTATAATTTCTTACATTTTCATACATTATAATTTCTTATAATTCCATATATTTTCTTAGATTGACCTTTCTATCATTATAATGTATCCTGCTTTGACCTCATATTAATTTTTGTCTTAAAATCAATGTTATCTGATATTAGTATAGTCATTCCAGCTTTCTTATGGTAAATCCTACCATATCAGTAATTACATTAAATTTAAACGAATTGAACATTTCAATTAAAGGCAGAGATTGTTTTTAATTTTTAGTTTTTTACATGTGTTGTCGTTTTTAGTTTTCTCTTTGTTCACTACTGCCTTCTTCTGTGTTAAATATTTTCTAGTATACCATTTTAACTTCATTGTCATTTATTTTACTATGTATTTTTAAATTATTTTCTTAATTGGATTACAGTTAACATCATAGTTTATTACAATTTAGTTTGGATTAATATTAATTTAATTTCAGTATCGTAAAATATTTTAATTTTATATAGCTTCAATTCCCAACCCTTTCTTTATATCATTCTCTCTGTCTCTGTCTCTCTGTCTCTCTCTTATATATTTATAATCATTACTTTATGCAGTTGTTTTCTAAATTAGATAGGAGAAAATGAAGCATCACCAATAAAAATACATTTATGTTGTCCTTTATAGTTATTTATGTAGTTTTCTTTACTAGTGTCCTTCATTTCAGCCTGTAGGACTCCCTTTAGTATTTTTTGTAAGGCAGATCTGCTAATGATGAATTCTTTCAGTTTTTGTTTATTTGCAGATGTCTTTAATTTCTACTTTATTCTTGAAGAAAAATTTTGCTGTACATAGAATTCTTGTTCGACAGTCTTTTTTTCTTTCAGCACGTTGAATATGTCATCCTACTGCCTTTTGGCCTTCAAGATTTCTGATGAGAAATTGGCTGTTAATCTTATTGAGGATCCCTTGTATGTGATGAGTTGATTCTCTGTCAGTGCTTTCAAGATTTTGTCTTTGTCTTTTGAGTGTTTGGTTATGACGTGTCTAGGTGTGAATCTGTGAATTTATTCTACTTAGAATCTGTTGAGGTTCTTACATATATAGATTTATGTTCTTCATTTAATTTTGAAAGTTTGGTGTTATTATTTCTTTGAATATTTTTCTGACTCTTTCTCTTCTCTACTTTTGGGACATTCCGTGTGTATATGTTGGTGTGTTTAATGGTGTCTCACAAGTTTCTGAGGCTCTGGTTTATTTTTCTTTCTTTTTTTCCCCCTTGTTTGTTACTAAGACTGAATAACTTCAACTGCCCTATCTTAAAGTTTGCTGATATAGTCTTCTTCTTGCTCAAATCTAATGCCGAACTACTTGAATGAATTTTACATTTCATTTATTATAGTTTTTAATCTCCAGAATGCCTATTTGGTCCTTTTTATAAGTTCTATCTTAATCTACTTGATAATACATTATTCTCATACTTTACTACTTTAAACATGATTTTCTTTCGTTTTTTGAACTTATTTCAAATAGCTAATTTAAAGTCCTTGTAGTAAGTCCAACATTTGACCTTCCTCAGGGATAGTTTTTATGGATCGATTTCTTTTTCTTTTGTATACATCATATTTTCTCATTTCTTTACATGTCTCACATTTTTTTAAATGATTTTTCTGAATGAGTTCTGTAAATTCTATTCGTAATGTGTGCCTTCTGAAGTTTCTGCTTACTTAGCTTAGTTGTCAATACGTAATTAGAGATTTTCTTAAATATTTAGAACCATCAAATCTCCCAGTCTTTGCCTAGGTGGTCTGTGTGCATGTTGGGGTATCCCTTCAACACTCAGCTAGGTAGTTTACAACTTTGTCTTAGTCTTTGCTTTCTGCTTGTACAGAGCCTCTAGATTGGCCAAAAGTGGGAGCTTATTGTATCTTTCCTGAGCACATATTCAGCCCTGGATATTGCAGTGAACAAGATAGATACGGCCTCTACCACTATAGAGCTTATAATTGAGGGCAGAAAAAAATAAACATTAAACAACAATACAAATTATACATAATATAAAGGTAAGTCTCAGGTTGTTATGGGAATACCCTGAACACATTATGAGAAAATTTAATCTTGAGTGGAAGGGCCAGAAAAGGTTTATTTCAGAAAGTAAATTGCCAGATTTAGAACTAAACACTGAGTAGGATTTTCTAGACCCCATAGCCATAGCCATAGCCTTGGCCATTCCCCTCAATGAAATCTGCTCCTTCTGTTAGCTGCCAATCTACTTTCTTTCATGCTTTGTTCCCTTTTTTTCTTTCTTGCCTTTTTTATCTCATAACTTCTCTTTTGCTTTTTGAATATTACATAAAAGAGTAATCATTGGCATTTAGTCAGTATGTTTCTTTCTTTTTGCATTGGGCATAATTTAGCAGTGTTTGGAAATTCCCAATTATGTCTGCCATTGTTTAGTGCTTAGGGGTTTCTTTTCAGTGTCACCTTGTAAAACTTTATTTTTGTGCTACTTTAATTTTATTTTGAAAAGGTTATTTATATTTTACCTTTACAAGAGATATACGACTCTTTTTAGAAAATGGTCAAATTGTATAAAAATGGTAGGGAATCATAAGCCCCTAAGATGTTATGAATTTTTGCTCTTGTGGCTTCAATTATGTGTGGACATCGCTTCTGGGTTTGTCAATTCTTTGCCTCAGTGCCCTCAATCAGTAGCTTGGCAACATATTACAGTGGCAGGTTCTTATTGTCTGTCAACACAAAGCTTGTTTTGTGTACAGTATTAGCTCCTGGATGGTTCTGCAAAAGTGATGTGTCACTAAAATTTTCTTTTTTGACATGTCTTTTACTTGGTGGTTAATGGCTGTGATGAAATAGTTTTTTCTTCGACAAATGAACTATTTTTTTCTTGGCCCTACATTCAAGTCTTTGATGATATATTTGCCAAAAAATTGCCAAATAAACCTTGCTTTTTTTCTATCCATTTTAAAAAAATCTACCTTTTCTCCATTCTTGGGTTATTATTCCCATCAGTGAAGTGATGTGTAAGTGCAATCTATCAGGCATTTTATTGTAAACCGATTGATTGATTATCTTCAACAGAAGAGACTCAGTGTAGAGAAAGAAGAGATGACAAATTCAGGATGTGTCCCATTTAACAATGAATGAAATAGAAAAGTAAATTTTCACCAAATTGTTTGAACAGAGTTGTGGGAGAGTAGGTAATCAATATAAAATGAATTATGTTTTTGTCTGTCTTATATCACATAACACAAAACCTGATGGATATATTTTCAGCTGAAGAGTAATCTAGAGGATAGGTTTAGTATAGTCTATCTTAAAAGAGGCTTTGTGGCCTAAGCAAAATTTACACAGGTATACTTCAATACATAGTCATTTTCTAAAACAGCAGCTAATATTGAGATAGAATAAGAGGTCTACATGACTGGCATTCCAGAGAGCAAACAACACATATTTGGAGACCATATCTTTATAAAACAAATCATGTTTGCAAGATAATATTCAAAGTAATCAGGAGAGGTGCTCTGAATTGTAGGTATTGGTTTCTGATAGTGCTTCTTTTCTTAGGGCAGCATAGCAACAAGTATTTATATCTTTAAGGATGGTTAATGCTTTGATCTCAGTGTAGAAAATCAGCCAATTTCACATAAATCTGAGGATTGCAGTGGTGAGGCATAAAAACATGCTTTTTTCAGTATCAACAAAAGAAAAATAAACAAAATTGCAATAAGAGTGATTTAGAGAACTGTGAGGAGAAAGAACAGTAGTAATATCACTTAAACACTACAATATAGTTCTGAGGATTATTGTGAAATTTTCATCCCGCTGACTTTAAAAGCAGCATTGTATCACCAGTCCAAAGTGGTTAAATTACTTGCACTGAGAAGGATTTACTAGATATCATAAAATTACTGGAATTATTTTTATACTGAGACCTGGATTCTAGTTCTGATTCTGATAATAGTTATATAATCATAGCCATTATATAATCATAATAGTTATAGGTGTATTTCCCAAAATAGAAAACAAGGAAGTTATATTGGATTCTCTTCAAGGTTACTTAGAGCTGTGAGTTCCTCCATTAAGCATCAGATGACTTTGTCATATTTTGTGTAACTGTTTGTTATTCTCATGAGCTGATCAATGCTACAGGAAAGCTTAAGATTTGTAATAAGACTCTTCCAGCGGGTCTACTTGGTAACATAGACAGACTTAGGACCTCTGGTTGTGATGTTACTTATGTGAAGTTCTAAAATTCTGTGAAGGTTGGGAATATCATTCATTTTAATAAATTTTATGAATCCTTTTGATGGCTTAAACTCTGCTGTACTTTAATCTCCTTATTCTTCTCAGTAACTATTCTAAGCTTTTCGAAACACCTTCTAAGTGTATATTTTGGTATGCAAAATGAGCCTGGGAATAAGGCACATCATGAGTCCTCATCCTCAGCCAATCTTGTATTGGATATGGAAGGGCCTGAATAAGGGTGGAAGGAGAAGATGACTCTTCTGGAGTCAGTATTCCACAGAAGAGAGAGAAGGTCAGTGGTCAGGAAGTCCAATCAAGGTCATGTGGCCAGAAGGACTCCAGCTGGATGTGCTTTGGCACAAACACAAACTAATGACTGGAGAAGGTCAATCCAGCAGGTCAAGAGATAGTGAAGTACATGAGGATCAGATAAGATGTTGCAGGAACTACTTCCATGCTTGCTGAATGTGGGGTCTACAGGGCAAAGAAAAAAGCTTGATATAGAGTTAACCAAAGAGAAGTGTGTGAGGGTTGATGTAATGAACCAACAACCCAAGGTTGTTGTTCCCCCATCAGTGGAATGCCAGGAATTAAACCTATGTCTTTTGACTATAATATCTGTTTAGTTTCTTCTCTACCTCTCATTGTCAAGATCAAGGTGCTCTATGTATGTTAAAGAGTGTTTAAAGTTTCATGTAAAGTTTTTATGTGAAACATGGGATCCTATGGTTTGAAGATTCACTTTCTTATGTGGTAACAGACCTGAATGCAAGTTTGTGAAACAATGTCCTGAAAACATGAGGTGCATATTTCCTCACTCAGGTTGCTTTCCTTTCAAGCAGAGTGTTAGAATTCAAGGTTTACACAAAGGGCTGCTGTGAGCATGAATTTTTAAAATGTGTTATTGTTTAACACAAAATTGCAAATAAGGAACACATGCCTGGTTACCTGAGGGCATCATTGTTGGCTGGAAAAATCCATTCACTCCACAGCTGTCCCTAGTTTCAAAAGTCCCTGATGGATAACCTGGCTCAGCATCTCTTGAATAGCTCTTCCTCACTGTGCTCCAAGCATCTGCTGTCTCAGACTCACCATTTGCTTCTCATGTTTCAGAAAGATGTTAGTGATGCAGGGTGAGTTTTTTTTTTTCCTTGAAAAATGCAAACAAATGTTTGATTTATCAGTTTATTTTTGTATTTATTACTTGTTACTTTTTTTACTCTTAAGTAATAAAGCATTCTTTATTACCCATCTGGATTAAATCATTGTTCTTTTTGCTTAGTAATGCTCTACAAGGCTGCTAAGTAAGTTTTTTTCAATTCTCCATATACCTGGCTTATGCAAAAGCTGTTATTTTATGACTACAAAACATTATTTTTATTCTAGTTGAGGTTTTGTTTCCTCACTTTTGAAAATGTTTATATAATATTTGAATATACAAAATATATGTAGCATAATAATAACAGGGATGCCTGTGAATCCACTCTTTCAATTATGAACTAGAATGATACTATTGCGCCTTGGCCTCCTTTCCTACTCTATTACTGTACCTTCTCTACCCCAAAGGCCCTAAATCACTTTTTAATTAATTTGTATCACATAAGTCTGAATCTCTAAACACTATACAATTTAGTTTTATTTGTTTGACAATCTCAAAATGAGCATTGATGTATATAATTTTCTATGATTTGCTTTTTTCCTGACAAAATTATGTTTCTAAGAAATTTTTATGATTTGCTTCTTAAAGAGCAGTGCCTTTTAGACTTTATCATATGCACAAATCACCTTGGGAACTTGTTAAAATCTGGATTCTGATTCAGTATGTCCATAGTGGGTCCCAAGGCTCTACATTTCTAACAGGCTTCCAGGTCTTGTTCATCTTGCTCATTTGTATTACATGTTGATTTGCAAAGTTATAGGGTACAGATTATTTGCGATTCATAGATAATGTCTTACCGTTAAACAAATAGTTTGTTTATTAAGTTTAGGCATGACTTCCTAGAAACATAGATTTTCACATTTATTTCTCTTACCAAATATAGTGGAAAGATGGAGTTTGTGAAAAGAATTATCAGGCTGGCTCTCTTTGACCTAAGAGCAATGAAGAGCGTCTTTGTCTAAAAACCACTTACGTTAAACCAAGTTTCCCTGTGTAGATGCTCAGTTGGGTGCTTTTCTGTTATAATTCCTGTCGAGAGAATGCTGGTCATCTTTTTTTGAAAACTGTGATTTTCAGGCCATGGTAGTGTGTGTTAGCTATGTATATCTTGATATCTCGGGCTCTGTATTTTTACTTGTCAGTCTTGCACTTCATCACTTCATGAATTTTTGGCTTTGATAAAGTCTAATATTATAAGATAATCAACTTGTAAGACAAAAACGGCAAGCTGCATGGCAGAACTTTGAGCATCTCTTCAATGTGATTCAGCTGAAAGATCTACAAGTCTGATATATAGATGATTTAGCATCCTTGCGTTCTCTAGCACATAAATTTCAAGGAGCAGTTGGCACTTCTGATTCTCTTAAAGATATACTATTTAGCAATAATTTTACTTTCAGACAAACTGAAAGATACTTGTTACTTTGTGCAATTAATCTACTTCTGAATTCAGTGTTCAACTATGAAACTATAATCAGCTTCCACTTTAAGAAGAGCTATTTAGCCTTTGAGAAAATAGAAAACATGGCTACGTATTACATGTTATTTAATAAAATGTTAGGAGAATAGGAAATTGGGCTCTTCAGTTCTTATAGTTGTCTGCTTTGTTTAGAGAAATTAATGATCTGAGGACTAAGTCATGAATTACTTCATACAATATTTGCTGTTACTCTAAATAATGTTAGGTGTGTTGTGGATTTGAGAGTCTTCTTAGGTTGTTTGGAGATAGAAGAGTTGAAGTTTAATTAAAGGACAAGTTGTCTTTTCATTGCAAGTGACAGAAACTCATCTCAAATCATTTTAAACCAAAAGAGAAATTCCTGTGCTCTTGTAGTAACTGGCAAATCCTTAAGGTTCTCAGGTATGGATAGATCCAGGACTTGATCATTATCAACTCCCTTTCTCTTTGCAGCTCAGTTCTGTTTACTTTGGAATTGACTTTATTTTTCCCAGGGGGTAGCCAAGTTGTCCACCTGTGGCTTGAGGCTGACATTGTCTGATAACTAGCAATCTCAGAGAACAGAGTGAGCTGCCTTCTGGGTGGCTTGACCAGTTTGTTCTTTCCTTCCTATCTAACCTTTAATTTAACCTCTTTCTCTTCTTCTTTGTTTAACTCTTAATCCATTAACACTTACATCACTCTCATTTAGAATGGCCTATTTCCTTCCTTTCTTAATTATAATATCTCTTTATATACCTAAGATAATTGAAAGCTCTGGGTATGTGTCGGGGGAATACATGGGGCTTGTTGATGTAGTAGTTTAAAATAATATTATATAATATTTAACCTCATGTAAAAATGTTCACAATACATTAAGTAAAAAGGCAGATCCCGAAACAGCTATAGACTATGATATCTTTTAAAACACATAAGTAGAATACCTAGATGTATATGCATAATGATATATAGATAACAGCAATAATATTCAATAGGATATATTCTAAAGAGTTAACATTGATTATAGTTAAATAAATGTTAGTTCCAGAAATTACCTTAGTATCCTTAAGTCTTTTCTCTTGGTTAGTGTATACTCTCCAGAAAAGGCCCTTTACAATTCTGAGGGGAGAAGTGCTTGTATATGCATGGCTCCATTATCATGGGAGCCTAGAGGAGAGCAAGACTGGGAGTTTTAAGCTAGTTATATCAACTTAATATTCCTGATTTCTTGATTTCAGGGTGGTTCAAACACCTGACCTACTCTTCACTGTGCCTGAGGAGAGAGAGCGTGTGTGTGTGCCCAGGCGCACACGTGCGTATGTATGTGTGTGTGTATGTTGTGGGGAGGAGGTACCAGGTTGAACTGTGCAAAAAAAAGGAAGAAATGATCTGGGAGGGAAATGGAATCCCCCAGCTCCCACAGCAGCACTGCCAGGGCATAACCTCTCTCTGGAGGACCTCAGAACACAGAGAGCTTGTTTTGCTAAGGCACAACATGGTAGAAATTGACTCCAACAGTCATAGTCCCTAATCTCCGATGTTTTCTCATAAAAATAAATCATAACATCCTACAAGTCCCTGTCCAGTTTCTAATTAAAAATCGAAATGAATCTTTTTTTAATAAAGTATACTTCCAAATGTTTAATATCTATGAAGTAAATCTGAGTTACCTCGTTTCAAGTAATCTCAACTATAAAAATTTATAGGAAAATCTTATATAATACCTTGAAATATTTTTATATTTGGCTATTTTAAGATCCTTAAGGATTATTATCTCTTTAGAGATATTTTCAGATCATTAAAGAGTGTTATCTACATACAGCCAGATATGCCATTATTTAATATTGAACTATACTGTATATAGAAAGTAATTTAGCAAAAATTTCAAAATGGAATAATACCTAAATTTAAAGTAACATTGGTGAGGGAATTTAAGACTCAGAGTAGAAAATCATTACATATGTTTTATCCTCACCATACAGGGATGATTGTTCCTACTCTTTTTAATTTAATTCTTCTTACCAGTAAGTTCATATGTTAGATATCGACATATGGCAATAGTCAACGGGCATTGGGTGTTGCGTTAGCCTTCCTTCTTAGCTCTTATTTCTTACCTCTCCTTCTTCCTCTTTATTCTTTAATTCTTTCCTTTTTTAGTGAAAATAATGACTAACATTTATTTAATGTTTACTAGGTGTTGGGCTCCATTTAAATACTCTGCGTACACTAGATAATTTAATTCTCCCTATAGTTCCATGAAGAATGATATTTATCTCCATATAAGTTTAAGCAATTTAGAAAGTTTAAAGCTTCGAGTGCTATACTGTAGAGGTTCTCAAAAGGCTGTACCTGAACTGGCAGCAATAGCATTATTTGATAATCTGTTAAAATACCAATTTTTAGGCATTACCTCAGATTTACAGAATGAGATGCTTGGCGGGGCAAGGCCTCCTAAAGAACTTTTTAAAACAAGTTCTTCAAGTGATTGGAATCTTTATTTAAGTTTGAGAACCACCAATGCCACTCTTTTCTGAACTTGATCTGAAAATTATATTCTCTATTGTTGACTTTTCCCCCTGTTTTAAATATATATATATATATATGTATATGAATTTATTCTTGTAGGTTGTTTTACTTTTTATTTTACCTCTTAATAAATTACTGAAATTCTTCACTTTAAATACGTTTCTTATCATCTATTCTGGTGGTTATTTTTTTAAATGCATGTTTTGGACTAAATTATTAAAAATGTTATCAGCTAGAATCCATCAATGCAGTAATATATATCAAAAGTATGTACTGTGACCAACTAAGCTTAATTCTAGGAATGTAAGGATGATTAGTTATCCAGAAAACTGTTACTATATTTACTGCATCAACAAACTAAAGGAGAAAAATTAATACATTCATTGAAAAAGTTTTTGACAAATTTAGCAGCTACCTCTAATAAAAAATTAAGCAAAATGGGAATGAAAGGAAACTACGATAATATGATAAAGACTATTTACTAAGATCAGTAGTAAACATTATTGTAATAAACACCAAATCCATATCCACTGAAATCAGGGTAGAGAAAGGAATATATCTTATTGCTATTGTTATTAAATATGTATTTTACGGTGAAGTAAATGCAAAAGTCAAGAAAATTAAATAATAGCTATAAATATTTTTTAAAAGTAAGGTCTTATTTTTTTTCTGAAGATATTTCTCCTGTACCTAAAAACTCCAAGATATGCTAGTAAACATGGCTAGAGTCGATGATGGAATTTATAAAGTGCCTAGTTATGAAAAAATATTTAAAAAATTTTTGCGCTCAATACACACTTAAAAGGAAAATTGTAAAAGTATCTCAGTCATAGCAATGACAAAAAATGTCAGTATTTAGATATAATTTTTAACAAGAAAATCACAAAATCCATATGAATAAAATTATAAAGTAGTATTGAAGGATATGAAAAAGACATAAAGAAAAGTGCTAATATCCTATTCATAATATATAAACTCGATGCAATTTATTTAAAATCTTCAGTAATTTTTGGAATTTAATAAAAATATTTAAGGTTAGGAAAAATGAATATCTGAGAAAAGATTAAAATATGCAAAGGAGAATAATGAAGAGCCTTTTTTCTTACCACATACTAAAATATACTATAAAACAACTGTAATAATAACAGTTTGGTGTGGGTAGACTAGAATAAGTACCCTGACAGAGATCTCGCTATAAAAGTAAACAATATATAATAAAGCTGACATTTTATTTCACTATGAAAATGATGATTTATTTAATGAATTGTGCTCACTGACACAACTGGAAATCACAATAAATGGTTACCGCTACATCATACATCATATATAAAATTAGTTTCAGTTGAGTAAAAGACTTAAATTTAAAAATAAATTTCTAGAAGAAAATCAGTATGGTAACAGTACAGGTTATAGAGACTTTTCAAACTGAGACAAGGAATCTAGAAGCTACTAAAGAACTTTTGGCTGCCTGATCCTTAATAGGATTGCTGTAATTCTCTGTAATTTAGGTTTTCCTTTGTTAGTTGTGTGAATACACTGATAGTTATTTTAAAGGAGTTATAGCAAGAAACAAAACAATTGGAATTTTACAATCAGGTTTTGTTTGTTTGTTTGTTTTTTAAATAAATAGTATGTGGTTAAAAGCAGGATTGTGGTAGTAATCACAGAGGGTGATCAATGGACAGGCTTTACCCTCCAGCTGTTTCACCAGATGGCACCGCCCCGTATTTTGTACCTTTTAAGCAGGCTGCATATAATAAATAGAAGGAGAATATTTCCATTTAAACATTATTAATTGGATGATAATATCTCAAATATTTTTCTTTTTTACTTTTTAAACAGAAATAAGTACTAAATGTCTTTAGTGCTTAATAGTTTATGCTCTTTTTTTTTCCGCCCCAGAGAAAAGTATTCAGTGTCAGAACATAGAGGTGTTTTCTTCTCTTCCCCGGCCCCCTCCAAGTGTCAGTGTGATTTAAAAGTGGTTGCTGAAGAGGAGCCATGTTAACATAACAACAGTTGATGCAATTGCAAATCTTTCCATTTTAAGGTTTAGGATTGTCCCCAAGGAGCAATCTTGGCCTATGTGCAGATGTTGAGCTCTCCTTAAAAAAATAGTGCTGAGCCTGATACAGATGTTCCCACATTGCCCAGCACTTTGATTAACCTTTTATGAAGTATCCGCCTACAGAAATCTGGATTAGTATGTTCCCATGTGTCTTATTAAAAGCCTGCCAGGCTTTATCGAACATTGTGTTTATACTTTTTGTTCTATGGACAGCTTTGGTGTCTAGTAAGTATAAAATGGAAAGCATTAGCATACACTAACAAGGATGTCTGATGTTGGCCACTGACTTGAGTTTGGAATGGGAACCTTCATGGTTTGATTAGCTGATTGTCATTAAAGAATGACTGTAGTTACATAAATAGGAGGGAATCTGATTTCCATAAACAAGTTGCTAATGGGTGACCTATTTCGCTTCCTTCGAAGATATGGTCATAGAATCTTTTCCTGATAGCAAATCCTTGGGATTGTTTTTTCAAGTGTATTCCCATATTTTAGTCTAGATCTGAGCTACTACCCAAATGTGGTTACTTAAATGTAAATTTAAATAAAAATTAAGTAAAATTGAAAACTCAGTTTCTTAGTCACACTAGCCACTTTTCAAGTGCTCAGTAGCTGTGCATGACTAGTGGCTATGGCACTAGAGAAAATGCAAACCAAGAATTTTTCTATCATTATAGAGAATCCTATTGAACAGGGTTGCTCTGAACTTTAAATACCTGACTGACTCATATGCTGCAGAGTTTCCAGTTATACTCCACATTCTTAAAAGGATTTCTCCAACAGGCTGTGACTCTCTTTAAATTTATAGTATTGAAATCAAAAGTACCTATCAGGTTTTCCCTAGAGAAATGACTATTCTTTCTAGCATAATATTTGAATTTTTTCAGTGAAAGTTTAGACTTAGAGATTTAAGAATGAATGAATTGGAATAGCTAAATTTTTTTTTTAGTTACCTGGATAACCCTCAAGAAGAAACTCCTGGGAGGCTGACGGCAGTCTACATTATCTTTGTGAACCGCAGAACTATGGAGAGAAAAATTGGCACAAAATTTCCAGTGTTCAGAAACTATCAAAGTTTTCCAGGCTATTTTTGTATGTTATATAATTAATAAAATACTTTGATATTTATATAACTGTTAAAATGACTTTAAATGAATGAGCTCATAATTACTTTGCCCGGAATTACTTCTTTTTTGTCCTACTTTGAGTAAATGGGTTCAAGTATGTTCCAATTTGACAACTTGTATTTCTTTTATAATATGAAATATCTTTTTTAAGTTATATAGTTTCAATATTTCAAATGTTTTGCAAAGAACGCTTTCACTGATTTCTCTGTATCTACCTTTCTCCATATTCTAAGCCAATTATGCTTTGGTTTACTAACACAATTTCATATCCTCATCTCTTACCTGGTTTATTGCATTAGCGTACAAACTGATTTTTGTTGGCCCCAGTTTGTCTCTTCTGTCTATCCTCAATGCTGATACTAGGATTATCTTCCTAAAATGCACATTTGATCATGTTCTGTCATATTCCCACAGTTTTCTGTGTTAGTCAGAGTCCGTAGCATTGCATTTTTTTTAATTAAAAATTATTGGGGTGATAGTGATTTATAAAATCAGTTTCAAGTGTACAAATTCTACAGTATGTCGTATATATATTGTATTGCGTGTTTACCGCCCATAGATTTTTTTTCCGTCACCACATATTTGACCACTTTTACCCCTATCTACATTCCCCTTCCTCCTATCCCTCTGGTAAATACTAATCCACTATCTGTGTCCATAAGTCTCTGTCATGTTTGTTTGTTGCTTTCAGTTTTATATCCTACGTATAAGTAAAATCATATGGTTTTCAACTTTTTCTTTCTGACTTATTTTGCTTAGCATGGAGTCCATAGCATTTTGTTCAGTGGCTGATCATAGAGTGTCTCCTATCTACCTTCTAATAAACTGTATTTTAAACACTGTTTTAAATTTTTCCTCTTTAACATATTTCTAATAAATATGCAGATCTTTAAATCTCATAGGTTCCTAACCTCATTTGAGTCTACTTGCTCTCTGCAATGACCATTTTATTTTACTATAAAAATCGAGTTTATTTTCTTGAATTTCTTCTTTTCTACCTCCACATTTTTCTATATTTTACCTGTTGCTTTTTCTTCCGCTCTTCTCAGAGGAAGAAATATCTCTTGTTCTGTCACATTAACTGAACTGAAGCCGAACTCTGAATCCTTACTCAAAAGACTTTAGTAGTTTCCCCATAGAGTGCAGGTTAAAGTAAATAAAGCTCTTTGCTTGGCATTCAAGACATGCCATGATTTGGTGCAAACCAACTTTGCCAGTTTTAGTCCTCACAGTGTTTCCTCCTTCAATTGTTCGTGCAAGTGGAATCAATTCTCTATGCCTTGCTTAACTTACTCCCTGCCTTGCCTGATGCTCTTTCTTCTAAATGTCATGTTCCTTTCCCTCATGTGTAATGATTTTTGAGCATCTAGACAAGGCTGCATCCCAGATGATGGCATTTTGATTGCCCCAGTGTGCAATGCTCATGCCTCATCTGCACTCCTAGAACACTTTATCTTCACTTCCACTGGCATCCAAAATCTTGCCTCCTGGAGGAGGAGGTCCTTGCTAAAAATTTATTGCTGATTCAGCTTTTTCTGTTCTCCACAATGCCATATAATCCTGTATTCAGTACATGCTCAAAAAATGTATTCTGAAGGAATAAATGAATAGAATCACTTATTTCTAAGCTTAAACGTGATTAAACATTATTTACAAAGCTACACCTGCTCTTAAATTTCTTAAACACACCTGCTCATTTGGCTGTTTCATTAATGAACTCTGGATTAGAATTGGGGAAGTGATTAATTTCTCAATTTTAGCTGGTTAGAGATGATGTGTTTAGACAATTACTGAAATACTCAAGCTTGTTAGATTTAAACATAGATACTTTGTTTAATGGTTATTTCACCAATTCCATTTTGGTGTGCTTAAATGCTAAGGTGTCAGGATATTTTCAACAGAGATGAAATAGCAAGTTTCAAATGAGGTAAACAAAAGTGTGTTTGCACTGATCTGACTATGGTTTTGTATGTACACACAAAAAACACATAGTATATAGTGGGAAGACAGAAATGGAAAATAGGAAAAATTCCCTATAGATATAGATTTTAGACTTTGTACTAAGATGAGTATTATGAGGGACATTTTCTCCTTAGGATCACTGACAAAGAACACTAGCCTAGCTCTGAGATCAAACACATGGTTTTGTATTTGTTCATGTCACAGAGGGTCCTTTAAGGCTGAGTGCTTTGCCCTCTTCTGGTGCACATTCTGTGAATCCAGAGACCTCTCTAATAGCCTGCTACCTAATCAAGATAAAACAGCACCCAAATTGTTCCACAACAATTGAAAAATTTTTTTTATTAGTGAACTTCATTTCAACTTTATAGATATTAGTTGACCTGTCACAAAGAATGAGGTTATCCTGGTTGCCCTTTGTGTCCTCTGCCTATTTTAGGGCAGGAACTAATGGCTCAGCAGAAGTGAAGCTGAGTACCTATTCTTTGTGGTGGCAGCTTCCACTTCTACCAAACACCTGGAGTTAAATGGAAGAAATTTCATATTGCAGAAAAAAAAAAAAATGAAGATTAGTAATACCTATTGGAGACAATGGAAAATCAATATACCTTTTCAACCTTTAAGTTCAATAGTGGTAGCGAAGACTATATTTTGAAATATTTAATTTTTTAAAGTAAGCTAGAAGTATTATCCAACTTAATTCATCCAACTCTTCTACTTGAGTAATTATTTATGATTCTTTTATCCTAGGGAAACTAGAATTCCAGATGTCATTTTTCTTTGGGCTATTTCTCATGGTTGGTTAAACTTCTACTAAATTTCAAGCCTTAATCCAGGCCCTGGGAAATTTAAAGACAAATAAAAATCTTTGCTTGTGTAGAATTTTCAATCTGTTGATCAAGGTAACCAAGTAAAGGAAGAATGAAAATATGGTCACATAATGTAAGTTTAGGATATTAAACTCCATGAAGGTAAATTGTGTCTTTCTTATTCACTGCTTCATTTCTTGTTAGATGTTATTCAGGATTTTACAGAGAGAAGGAACTTGGAGAAGTGGTAGCTGATCCAGTTCATAGTGGTATTTCTAAGTTGGTCCCAACTGAGCAAAGTCTAGAAGAATGTGTAATAGTCATTATGCTTAGATAAAATGGCCACCAGATAAGACTGATTGTGAAGGGTTTTCAGGATGATAAAACAGAGTAGGAAAAGCACAACAGCATGAGGAAGCATGTAATTTTTTGTATTATGCGCAGTGTCAAAGGTTACGGCTATAGAGGCAGCAAGTTCATATTGTGAAAGGACTTGAGGGCTAAGCTAGAAATTGTACTTTAGTATGAAGACTACCAGGAGCCCATGAAGCACTTAGCAGAGTGGCATACTTAGGTTTGCATCAAAGAAAAAAATCACTGTTACATTGATATTTTGAAGGAAGATGGTAATGGGATAACCCAAACCAGACAACTAAAATATTTGAAATTGTGTTATGAAGTCTCACCCACAGAGATAAAATTTCCAGAACTCTTAAGTCAGTGGGGGAAATTATTCTTTCTTTCATGAAAAAAAAAAAAAGTGTAGAGAGCATGAATATTTATTAAGTATCTGAGGTCTTTTAATCAAGTCATTATGTTTTTGTATAAAAAATATATATACTTCAGTATGTTCATAAAATAATCATGTTTGCTCTATTAGGTTAAAAACTAACAATTAATGACAAAATGAATCATTTTATTTTATTTTGAAAGATTTTTAATATAATAAAATTATAGTGACTACATGAGAATATTTTTCAAATGAATAGTCCACACTTTGCATAGATAATGAAAAATACCAGAAGCACCTTCAGAAAGAAGTCATTAAAGTCTAGTGTTCTAGAAAAAAGATACTTGCTTTTTCTGTTCTAGTACACCTATGATTAATGAGAAAATGTTTGAGAGTGAAAGATGATACTGTTAATTATGCTGGATAAGAGGTTACTGAAGTAGTCTCTGATCAAATCAAGATGGATGGTAATCTCTAAGAACAATTCATATAACATTCGAAATATATGTTATGTTTGACTTATTTGTCATTCACAATGTTAGCTTTTAATGCTTTTCCAATATACAAACTAAATAAAAGAAAACGTAAAACAACTCACTATAAAATTTGTCTTTACACTAGATCTTGGTCTGAAACATGTTGGCAAAAGGAAACAACAAAGGGAAAAGAAAATTTCCAGTTATCTTGTATTTAACACTAAAGATGAACTAGGGACAATTTTTGAGCCCTGTCGAACCAATCCAAATGTATAGGTTATAGATATGTAAGGTATGTAAGATATCTATAGATATGTAAACATTTAACAGTGGAAAGAGCTTTGCCTGTCAGCCGAAGACCCGAATTCTGGTCCTAGTTCTGTCTCCATAACTTTGCGACCATGAGACATTACTTACCCTCTCTGAACCTCGGTTTCCTCCTTTGTCTTTCAGCTGAAATTCACAAAATAAGGAAAAAGTTTTTTTTTTAATTAGGGAAAATGTTCAGTCTTTTCATAAATGGAAGAAATAGATATTAAATTATAATGTAATAGCATTTTAAAGTCATCAAATTAGCCAGTATAAGAAAAAGAAAGAACATCATAAGATTGCATGGCAATGAGTATTGCAGTTTACTGGTGATGGAAATATAAGTTGATAAATTCACTCAGACGGGCAATCTGGCAATAAGTATCAAAAGCCAAAGCATTAAAAAAAAATGTTTGTCATACTTTTTTACTTCACAGTTCTCTTCCTAGGAATTTACCATAGGGAGGTAAATGGATTGTCATATAGAGATATACACAGGAAGATCCCATTATTTACTTATTTGTAATATCATAGCAACTAGAAAGAAATATCTAGTATTTAGGGACTGATTAAATAACTTATGGCATATGCAGCTGATGGTAAAATTATGTAGCCTTTTAAAATTATACTCTTGAAGATTATTTAAGGATGTGAGCAAGTGCTTATAAAAATTGTTAAATAGATAAATGGTTCACAAAATTGCGTATGTAGTATGATAATGACTTTGCAAGAGAGTACACATATAAAAAATCATGAAATTTATACATATGAGATTTATATTTAATGACTAGACGCATAAACACCAAAATGTTAATAGTAACTATCTCAGTGTCATGAGATTAGAAGTGATTTTTGCTTTCTTCTTTATTCTTTTTATTTAGAATTTTTTTCAATAAAATGTTGTTTATGTATTTTACAAAGGGAAATCATTGCTATAACTATTTTAATTACAAAAGGTGCTAAGTTAGATAATTTACAGTGCTTTATCTTGTTCTAAGGTTCTATAATTCTATCATTTTGTTTTAAA
The DNA here is from genome assembly GCF_014176215.1 of Rousettus aegyptiacus. Taxonomy (NCBI): domain Eukaryota; kingdom Metazoa; phylum Chordata; class Mammalia; order Chiroptera; family Pteropodidae; genus Rousettus; species Rousettus aegyptiacus. The sequence goes on along the minus strand of NW_023416286.1, from coordinate 59,715,693 downwards.
ACAGTGGTTGGCACACTATAGCCCTTAGACCTAATCTGACCTTCTACCTCATTTCGTAAATAAAGTTTTATTGGAATGCAGCCATGCCCATTTATTTACATATTACTTACAACTATTTTTATGCTACAGTGGTAGAGTTAAGATATAGAGACTGTATGATCCACAAAGTCTAAAATATTTTTTATCTGGCTCTTTATAATAACGAAACAAAACATAGACTCATAGATACAGAGAACAAACTAATGGTCGCTAGAGGGATGTAGGGTAAACGGATGGGCAAAAAAGGTGAAGGGGGCTAAGAGGTACAAACTTCCATTTAAACAATAAATCATGGGGATGTAATGTACAGCATAGGGAATATGGTCAATAATATAATATTATAAGGCGGGGCAGATGGTTACTCAACTTATTGTGGTGATCAGTTGTATATACATGTTGAATCACTATGTCGTACACCTGATATAAAACAATGTTGTATGTAAAGTGTAACTAAAAATTTTTTTCTGACCTGTATTCTAGAATGTTGCTTTGGAAATTTTCATTATTAAAAAAAATACACTAATTCTGTTAATATTATTTCAGATTCATTTTGATGCCTAAAATTCTATTAAGGTTTATACTTTATTTTAAAAGTTTGTGAATATTAAATTCACAGGTCCAGGAAAGAGCAAGATCCAGCTTGGCACTTTTATTGAAGAATAAGAGAAGTTTAGAAATTTAGATAGAGGAGACTTGAGAGATCTAGGCCTGCTCTCATTCTTTGGTGTCCTCGCCTTACAGACTGCATACTGTTATTTATGATCCAGATTTACAGGTTGGAAAAAGAGCTATTATTTCTTTTCATTTCTTTTGTTTTCTTTTGTTTTGTGCTCTCTCCTCCCCATTCCTCTCCTCTCCTCTCTTCCCTCCTCTCTCTTTCTTTTTTTCTTTTTGGTAAAATGGTTAGCCTACCTCCTAATTGAAGGTGAAATCATTCATTTCGATAACAAATATTTATCACATGAGGCATTCTGTGGCTTCTGTGGAGAATGAATGAAGAATCTCTGACCTTGAGGAACAGGTAGAAACGAGATAAAGAAACACATTCTGAATAAGGGGTAAATCAAAGTACCAATATGTCACTAGACCGGTATTTGAGAACTGAGGAAATATAGTGAGTCTGTAGGAATTTGAAAAATGAAAGTGAAGTATATGATAAATCTGAAAAAGAATTGAGTTAGGGTTTTCCACTGATTTTTGGCCATAATTTTTTCTTATTTTTTCCCGTAATATTTTATTAAATTTACCAGAGATTTTAGTGAATAGAACTAGGAAGATCTAGCTTAAAAATGTAATTTGCAGGTTTCAAATATATTCAGCTTTTGCCAATGTTTTCTATGTAATCCAGACATTACATAGACATTACTATGAGGCTGACATTAACTTTTTAGTCATTGATTAATTATTTTCCTTGGTGAATTATTTTGAGGGTGGAGTTGCATCTCCTCTAGAATAAAGGACTCTAGAATCTCATCTGTTTCTAAATATTTTCTCTTTAATTCTCTGTTTAGACATTTATTTGATTTAAAATGCTTTTTTTTTTTTTTTTTTTTTTTTTTCATCAGAGACACCATTAGACCTAAGGAGCATTTAATTGTTATGTATTAGTGCCAAGGTCTAATCAAGTGACCACCTAATGGATATCTGCCATAGTTAATGGGGATGATGATGGTGTGAGTATAGACGGTTGATCATTTGGAACTGCTATTTAATTGTTATATATTAGTGCCAAGGTCTAATCGAGTGACCATTTAATGGATATCTGCTATAGTTAATGGGGATGATGATGGTGGGAGCATGGAAGGTTGCTTATTTGGAGCTGTGGATGTCTTTGGAGGGCACCGTGAACTCATGGATTGCCTGGGAAAGAGGACAGAGCAGAGAATAGCACATGGGTGGACGGCTTCAAAGCTCAGTTACATAAGTTTCACTGCTGGATGTTTTTCTAATGATTTTCCTGCTCTGAGTTTTCCATCTTTCTACCCTTCCACATTTATTAATTTATTAAGAGGTTAGAGGTATCTAAGAATCACTCTGAAATTAATTACCATCTATAGATTATGAGCATTATGAATCCAGATCTTATTATGGCTGGAAAACCTAATGGCTTTTTTATTTGGAAAAAAAAAATCATGGGAACACGATTAACAATGATACAGTCTGTTGCCAAATATTCATATTTGCCTGATATATTTATAGATATTTCTGAAAAATTTATAATTATCCCCTGAGAAATCATTTAAGCTTTAAGGCACTGCATGAGTTTTTAATTTTTATATTTTATAAACTATGTATTTTTAATAGAAAATATTTGTTAAAATACAAAGAAGATATCAAATACATCATTTATAGTTTTCTAACTTTATTTATTCTTGTTATTGTCAAATTTAAGACAGCTCTGTATATGCAGAAGTTATACAATTTATGCTAAATTTAGTATCTAGACATATTGTACTGTGTAAATATGTATATTGTATATGGAATTTCTACTATATATGAAAATAATGTAAGTTCTCTCGCATTATATGTACATAAAATATTATGTAACTAATTTTAGAATCTAATACTAAATCCCATGTAAATCATTAATATATTAGTTTCATATCTTTAGCAATTGTTCTACATAAAAATATTTTTGTGTGTGTGATTCGTGCTGTTATCTACATGCATCCCACAAGAATATACATAATATACCTTGCACAGACCTAAATAGTCCATGATTGGTTTGTTACTGACTTTGCAAGAATTGTTATCTAGCTCATGGTTTACTCTTATCCCTTAGTGAAAATGAATTTAAATTACTTTTGCTCCAAATGATCTGCATGAAGGTGAGTTAAACACTGTCCCTCTTAGAGCAAAATTGCTAGTTAATACATTATCCTTTCCAGGAGCACCACAAGAGTCCCATTGACTGCTGGTGAGGGACTCCTCTCTGAATCAGTGTCTCTCTTCAGGAATCTTGTCTGCTTGCTCTGCACATATGCCCTTCTTGCTTCAGTGTGCAAGTCGATAGCTTCTTTTTGTGTTCCAGGATTTCTGTCAGGAAGTGTTTAACCCAAATAAATAAGCTCTTCACATTTAAGAGAAAATATATTTACCCCCCTCCCCATAAAACTGGATTCTAGATGATAAGAAATCTTGACTTTAACAAATAATTTTTGTCATCATCATTTATAGAAAGCAGCTTTGAAAGTGTCTTATCTGGAGCTGGTCCTGGGTTGGGTGCAAAGTAGATAGGAAACATTGATTCAAATAAATACAAGGAAGATGCAGACAGTTCAATCAATGTTAAAATAAAAAATGGATACATCAAAGAGATGATTTAATAGCATTTTAACTCCCAGGGGAATAATTATGTAGGAAAGGGTGGTAGTAAACCATGAAATTTGTTAGTCTTCTACATTCAATTAAAGAGGATTTAAGAAAGAGGAGGGATTTTAATATATGCTTCAATGAAAGAAAGTGTTCTCTCTAATATCATATTGGGTAGCAAATTAGTATTTTAATGTTTTGCCTGCATTCATAATCTTGGGCAATTATTTAGACACATAGGTATAGTGAATCTTAAAAACTGAAGGAGCAATATCCATACATTTCTGTAAACAATGGGAGTGATTATTAAATCTTGTTTCCTGGAAAACTGAAAAAGAACAGAAGTTGGTAATTTCCTAATCATGGACATTTTGGAACACCGCAGACATTATTTTTTAAAACTACTTTTTGTTTTTACGTATGTGTGATGTCTGTTAAAAAAAAACAAGGTATACTATTAATATAATATATTAACTATGAGATTATTCCTGAGGATGAGGTATCTGTTAATTTTGTTCTTTTGATTGATGCATTGTGACATAAGAAATATTTTACTTTATTATATTTTGAGTTATTCAAAATTCCTAATAATAAAGGATCAATCAATGGGCAGTGTAGATAGTATGAATATTAATTCATGATACGGAGTGGTTTTAATAAAATAAAATTTATCACTAAGAACAAACTCCTACTTTATATACATATTTTTTTAATTTACTTTATATGTGCTACTGCAAGAATGCTGTAATTTGCTTTTTGAAATTATAGCTCTTTGTGATGAGAAAGAAGCTTGATTTGATTAATTATGCTTACAAGCTGTTGGGGGGGAATAGTTTTGACTTTAGTTTTTACATAATTACTGCTTTTTGGATTTATATCACTTCCATCAGTTGTTAAGAAATGGAGAACTAATTTATTTTAAAGAGAGATAAGATGAGTCCAGAGTATTAATACTAAGAAGTAATGACATTGAACTACTACTTTAATATGGTGATCAGTAGGATGAGAGAAAGCATTTATTAAAATATTAGTGTCATACTTTATAGATAATTTTCAATCTTTAAGAAAATAGTTATTCTTATATTTGGAAGACTGATTCTTTAGATGATTTTCATTTCACTTAACTGACAGTATTAGATGTTTCATTAAAAGGAGCAAATCAATTCCTTATACTCTGCTTTTTGAAAGCATTTGTGATGATCTCCAAATTTGGTATTCATTGCCCTTCTAGAAGAGTAATTGAGATTCATTTCAGTTTTTCTTAGTCAAATAATTATAATCAGACAGAAAATATTTATTGCTGGTTACCAGAACAATGAGGTAGATATGAGGCATTAAAAAACAGAAAATACAGGCACCCAATATCCAAAATAAGGCACCTGAATTGTAGACAGTTTAAAAATTAAAGGTCATTAAAATAATCAACATTGTTTCCTTTTCTCTGTCTGTAATTAATTAATGGGTATTGTATTAGGTGGCAGACTTACATAAAAGATAGTACAAGACATTAACTTTGGGAAGTTAGAGGCCAAGTTTATTTCTGAAGTGCCATTTTCATTATTGTTTCCATTACCATTCCAATTGTATTTCTTTCTTCCTGTACACTCTTATAACTGGGATCCAGCAAGAACCCCTCTCAAAAGCCATGTTTGGTTAAGATTATCTTGTTCTTTTCAAGTTCACAGCTTCATAAATATGCATGCTATTCTGCGAAGCAAAGATTCTGTCCATGACAATTTGCTGTCTTGTGGAATGCATGATATAGCCTGTTACAATGGAGAAATTGCATACACATGTTGACTGAAGTGAATTTCACTGATAGAAAAATCAAGGAATTTTCTGGGAAGATTAGGAAAATTAACCTTCGTCTAGAGGGAAAAAAAGAAATTATATTGGGATGTTTCTCCTATATTTGTATAAAATATTTGCTCAGTCTTCAACTGTGGAAAAACAAATTTAAAATATTTTCTAAGTGAATTCTCTGTTCAAATATACACTTGGCACAGTTTGCAAATATTTATTTTCCTCAGATTTTATTCTGATATTGTTCTGAGTTACACTGCACTGGGATGTCATAGCACTTTGATTGACTTTTAACTTAGCGTTTGTCACATTGTTGTTTTTATGATTTGTTTTTCTCACTTAGTCATACATTTTTGAGAGAGCAGGCATTTATTTTAGCATCTGCTTGGTTCCATGCTGAGCATGGCACATATATAGTACTCAACTGTATATATATATCAGGGTACTTAATTCAACTTCTGTAGTACTCTGTGGCTCTAGAAATGGGTTTAATATAAATACAAACTCTTTGAAATAGTTTGCAAAATGTTGCCTGCACGTGCATTTTCCTGGAGAGAGGATCAAAGCTTTTATTGGATTTTCAAAGAGGTTTGTGACTTAAACAAGATTAAAAATGAGTTAAAGAGTAGCTGTTTTGGTGAAAAATCCAGATTTTGTTGGTTATCACAAGTTCTTTCTGTACTTTATAATTTGAATTAAATTTTGATAAAAAATTGAAAAAGAGCGTATGTTTCTATTCAATACTGCATTCACTGTTTGAAAATTTAAAAACATTAATGTCCTTATTTTTAACTAAAATAGAGTTTAAACTAGAGAAATGTTGTTAGAGAAAATTAGTAACTAAAAATATTAAGTGAGAAAATAGGTTACACAACTTGTATACAGTAGATATATTGTATGTAATTAAATATACTTCACATAAAATATGTTTATAAATTTATAGAATAAATACAGGTAAGATATCCTTGAGTTATCTGCAGTGATTATTTCACAATGGTGGATATTACAAGGTTTTCTTTTCTTCTCGTGGCTATTAAAATCTGTAATTTAAAAAATATACCCCATCTACTAAGTGAGGAAGGACACAAAGAGAAGTAGGTGATCCGCAACCTGAAGTGGATCTTCATCAGAACCTGCCCATGCCAGCATGCTAATCTTGGACTTCCAGCTTCCGGAATTGTGCGTTATAAATTTCTGTTGCTTACGAGCCCCTTTCTCCCCTGCATGAATGCATGCGCGCACACACACACACACAAGACACACCCACACAACCAAACCTGGTGATTAGCACCCAAAAGGTCTTTTTCTTTGAAGGTCTTTGCATTTTGTAAGGCTTATTATCATTCTTCAAACTTTTAAATATAAACAAAAACATATACACATACACATGCATATACATGTACCCAACAGAGAGAGCAGTCTTCAATGACATTAGAATAATTTAAACATCATTGAAACTAAATTTTGATTATCATTGTTAGGAGCTTATGCTTCTATTCCATTCTTTGCTTAAAAGTCCTAGTTTTACAGCAGGGTGAAGGGATATCTCAGTTTTTCGGGTACAGATAGGAATTTGGAAGGATTCAGAATAAAGGTAAGCAAGAGAAAACAAGTTAACTCTACCAACCAGTGATAAAAAAAAAAAAAAAAAGGGAGGTGCCCATCTTATTTGTACACATAACAAAGACTATAAAGGAAGGTTTTCAACTGTCTCCCTTTCTGCCCCCAGCCCCCATACATGCACACATGCATGCACACAAAAACACAAACACACATATGCGCTCATATATCCACACTCCACATCCTTCAACATTGCATGGGACTCCTTTTGAGTTCTTGCTGTCTTTTTCCCTTACAGGGTTACCCTTAACATTTCTTTAACTATAGTTTGCTTTTCAAAGTGTGTTTTGTTTTGCTGGAAGCTAGAGGGTTCCCAGCAATAATGTTGCTTTGTGCTTTACCTACCCTTCCCAGTATGAATTGAGTACATCCCTGTAACCATCCCCCACTACCACCACCAACACAAAAAAGCTCTCTTGAAATCATCTATTCATATTTATGAGTGGAAATTCAGAAATATTTTTACCTCAGGTCCAGACAACACTAATGAAGCCAAAAGGACAAATAAAAAAAGTATTCTAATGGGAAAATTTGATAACTGGGTTTTATATTTACAATGCACTGTAAAATACTACCATATTATGTGCCGTATTTATGGAAGAAATCCAAGTATTTGACTCCAACCGAACCTTAGAGAATTGCCAGGAAAGGTAGATTCGTGAGATTTAGTGAAGAACCTTGGTAGTGATGATATCCTGTGTGTTCTTTAATTTCTGCCTTCTTATTTTATCTGCCACAGCCTCTGTAATTGTGGAATTGAAAAATATATGTATCTTACAAGTCATCAAAACACATGAAATGAAATCATTGGCGTTTGTGGGGACACTTTCCAGAAGTTTTAAGAGGACAAGGTATGGGTCGAAGTTAGCCAAAGAAAAGAGGCCACCATTTCACTCCTTCTTTTCTACCATTGCTAGAGTTTTCACAGAAAACATGTTAAAACATGAGTTGAAACAGTTGTTCAATTTTTGGCTAGAAGGTACCTGTCTCCCATTTTGTTGAAAGTAAACCGGCTCTCCTTTAAGAAACCTCATTTTCTCTTCTGCCCATATATATTTGAGGTCTATGTATCTGAGGTGGGCATAATTCAGTCCTGCCCAAATAGAACATTTTGCAATGTCCTATCCAGAGTAAGTGATTTAGAGATGACGTGTGAGATACAATGAGATTTTTCTGGGGCTGGGTAAATCCAGAGAAGGTGTGGGTCTGTAGCTCCTGGAAACTATCAAGCCACAAAATAGAACTTGAGAATTAAACCAGTATGGAGAGGATGCGGGCTTCAAGATGGAAAGACAGTGGGTTCTGGGGGACATTATTTGAGCTCCTAAATAAATAGCTGTTCGCTTTTTCATTTTTATCAGCCAGTAAATTCCATTTTATGTTTAATCTACTTTGAGTTGCTTTTCTCTCATCTACAACACAAAGATCCCTAACTGATGCAAACCTGTGCCTTCCTGTAAAGCACACAGACTCTGTGTTAGCGGGCGAGGGAGAGTCTGGTAGAGCTCCTTAGTGCTCCACAACGGCGCTGCATAATCTGACCCAGCACTGCCTTCCATCTTGTTTGGATATTTTTTCTGTTAAGCATCTAAATTCTTAAATTAGATGCTTAACCCAATAATATTCAGCCCTTCTCTCCTAATATAAATATTTCAGGTTATAAATTTCTAAGTAATGATTTAGTTGAAGTTCTCAGGTTTTGATATATAATATTTTCTAATTTCCATTATGATTCATTATGAAGTTAGGGTAGGGTAGGGTAAGTTGTTGGATTCAGAGCTTCCTTACTACATTGGATTCTTGTTCTTGCTTTCTATTATCATCTTAGGATTCCCTCTATTTTCTTACTGCCATGCAAGCTCTGCCCTGCACTAGAATGAATTTTTTTTTTTAAAGAGTTTTATCCAACATTTTAGGAAGTTTATTTTATCTGTTATCTTGTGAGAAACAGAAATTCTCCTCCATCGTCTGCCCATTTAAATCCTTGTCATTCTTAAAGGCTCTAAAGCTACCTCTTTAGAGAGCTCTTCTGTCAGACAAAATTAATCGTCCTTTTCTCTGGATTCCTATATTCCATATACCTCCACTGAGCACTGATTTCATTCGGTTATAGTAAATTCTCATTATATATTTCATCTCATGTAATTCTTCTTCACTTTCCACCAATAATATCTTCCCTTTTTCTGCCCATCTTCCTAAATGCCATAGATTCTTCCTAAGTTGGGTGCAAATTTCACATCTCACATGATGGTTTCAAATATTCTCCTCTTCACTGATATATTCCATTTCTGAACTTCTATTACTTTCTTTCAGTGTGTCAGAGAAATAGCACATTATGTTTCATAACCTTGCCCTTTTCCCTAATTTTATGATATCCTCAGCTAGAAACCAGAAAGAGGTTAATATATTGCTGTTCTATCCCACCCATATGGTAGTTGAAGTTTCCTTGTCTCCTTAGTGCAGATAAGATTGACTTGAGTCTCTATTGCACCCCGAGCGTATGCACAAAACCCTCACCAAGTTTTTGGCCTTTTAAGGCTGGAGTAGAGGTGTGGTTCTCACACTTACCCCTGTTTCCAATCTTCTGTTTTCACAGGTTTAACTGTTTATGGGTCATATTTACATACCATACTTGCTGTTTTTATTTTTTCCACATCAACCCAGATACGAAATGCATTCTCTTAATTTCCACAAGGAAACCCACTCACATAAGGCAGTAATACACTTCACTAAGATATTGGTAAATTTGTATCCAGCAATGCAAGGAAATTTAACTTTATTTTTTAACTTTGTTTTCCATATATTTTCTTAAAAATGACTCACCTATTCCATCATTAGGAGTAATTTTTCTGACTGCCTTTACCCCTCCCCCCCAAATGTTTTTCCAGCCTTACATCAACTTCCTGGCTTCTCCTTTTCCCTAACTCTCCTAATACCTCAAAATTCTGATTATTTCTAATGCTAAATATTAGTAAAACTTTCCCTTTCATTTCTGTAGATCCACATTCTCAGGTTCTCACAAATCCAAGTAACCTATCAAAGTATTTTCCTAAACCCAAATCTCTGGGGCAGCTGTTAGGAGGATAGTATTTACATTCACCTCTGCCCTAACTCAAACATGCCTTGTAGGGGCTCAAGTAAGGCTAGCTTCCTGTTTTCTTGCAAGTTCTCCTTTAGCAGTGTGGTCACCAGGAGGTTATAACCCAGGTGGCAAGATACAGCTGTTGCTAGCTGTTTCTGGTGGGATGACTGAGCAGAAGAAAAGACCTATACAGCAAAACTTTTTAGCATTTTCTCAGTTGGGTCAACCTGTTTTCTGAATCCCTTTTTTTTTTTTTCTCCCTCTCTCTCTCTCTTAGCATTCCAAGGTAAGAAAAATAGGAGTAGTTCTGTAAGGAATGGCTTTTTTTTTTTTGGAGGGAGGGATGTGAAGTTAGGGTGCAGAGGAAGAGGAATAAAGAAAGAAATGGAGAACTATGTACTTCATGTTTTTGAAATCATGTAATTCAGTATTGCTAGGTTTGACAGACTGTGCCCATTTATTAAATGTTTAATTTATTCCAAAGAAGCAAATTAGTCTTAATGCCTTTGGAAGGGGTAGATATTATATGTGAAAAATATACCAACAATAGCTGTAGCATCAATGTGGATGAATTTCAAAAACATTATGGAGTGAAAGAAATCTCAGAAGACAATATAATTAGCATTATTCCATTTAAGTAAAGTATAAAAATAGGTAAAATCTAAGTATGAACTGTTTAAGGTTACACGCAAAAGTGAAAAAAAAAACAACTGGGGTTTATGAGAATGTTCTACTTATTGAGTTGAGAGTCAGATGCAGGTATTTCATTTTATTACTTTTTTAAAACTATACATTTACATTCATGCATTTTCATATATTCTTTCACATGTATGCTATATTTTAAGTGTACTAAATTTATAAATTAGACAACAAAAGCATAAAATAAAATAAAGTAGACTAATAACACTCCAGTACCAACAAAGCATAATGTATCAGAAACTCTTATTTCCAGTCTGGCATTAGATTTATCTGTGGATGAACAAATCTTATCTAAACGTACTTGACCTTGGGAAAAAATAAAGTACAATTGCTACTAAACAAAAAGTCTTTCTTCTTGCTGAATATATCAACTGTAGAGGAGAAAATCAGTGACTCATATCATACTACACCCAGTGTCTGCACGAAGGATTTAGATTAATTATTCTTGGAAGATTCAGGCATATTTCTTTAAGATTTTGACAACTAATATTGGTTGGTTGTGATCCAAACCATTACAAAGAAACAAAAAGAAACAGACCATCATCATTTCTGTTTATATAGAAAAATTTAAATATATAATCAATTATTATTAATAGCTACAGAATAAATGAGAACAAACATTAACAAATTATTTCACCCAATGGCCAGGAATCAATTGGTTGAAATGCAAGAATATGCTTTTAAACACTTTATTTACATTTAGAACAGTAACTGCCACCATTTACGTTTAGGTTTTTAGATAGGATCCTTTTTCAGAGGTTAATGATGAAAAAAAAAAAAAATCCAACAGATCTTCCTTTACAAGACTATGTCAAAGCTCATGATGAAATTAAAGCTTTATGTAATATAGAGTGTAATTTTCCTATTTGTATGCATTTATTTCTTTTCTTTTTACTTGATCCTCCTGTCACCCAATATAAAATGAAAATGCCATTTTGTTTATAAAGGACTGTTTGTGTTAATTATATAATTATATATATTTTCACAGACTTAATACCTTTTATCTGAGGATATTTATATTTTTTTGCACTTTCAATTGAAAGCTTTCTAGTCCTTTGACTAGGTAGAATACATAATGAAGAGAGATGTGATTTTTTTCCCAAGTCATCTGTGAAGTCAGTGGGTTTTCTTTATAATAAGACCATGACCTCTTTTTTTCATTTTGTGAGAAAAACAAGAGTTGATGCTATTGTGGAGCAAGCCAGACATACTTCAGCATTTGGCTTCTTTCCAGAACCCTGAAGCTCTCACTTCTGGTTATATTTTTTAAATTATCATTATTGTGTTAATATTTACAGTTTGTATTGAATACATATTTGGAGCTAATATTTGTGATAAGTGCTGTTTTGTTTTCTTAAATCAGAAATTGTGGGCATAGTTCTGATACCACTAAAAGTATGAGATTATATACATGCATGTATACATATATACATACATACATAAACATACACCTGTGTGTAGTACGTGTGGGTGTGTGAGTATGATGCTAGTATCTGGAAGTCTTTCTTTAAGAATCAAAATAGAATTTAAAATCCAGAATTTTCTAAGTTTCAAGCTATCCCAAGGTGCTCATCTCCATTGTCTACTTGGGTTTTCTCCAAGTACAACTTATTTATCATGAACTTGGAAGATCTGAGAAGTGTAGTTCTGTTAATGGAGAGAGTCTTGATCCATCCAAAACCATAAGACTACTCTTCAGGGAAGAGCCTACTATTCTGAAGTTACCATGTGGCCCCTTCTCTTCTAAATGATGAGAAAATTGCAAGTCACATCCAGTTTGTTAGTTTTATTTCAATTATGATAATTTTAGCTGAAAGCTAAATTAGAGCTTAATTTTAGTCACAGGCAGCAGGAGCAGATGCTACTGTTCTGGCTTCTGGACATTTCTTCTTCTCATAGGAACAAACATATCTCTCCCCCTCGCCCCACCCCCCCCCCCCGTTGGTTTCCTCAACTTTCTATAGTACACATAAAGCAACTTGGAAAAAAATGGACAGGCATTCTTAAATCACAAAGAATTACTCTTTAGACGGGGATTACCTGTTAAGGTCAAATTCTAATGGCGACATTCAAAGAGAAAGCACTTTTTGGCATATAGATATTCATAAAGGAAAATGTTAATTCCGACTTACTATCTGTCCTTAGCTTTTTAAAATAATAGCTTTATTGGGATATAATTCCTATACCGTGCATTTCATGCATTTCAAGTGTAGAACTCAATGGCTTTTAGTCTATTCGCAGAGTTGTACGACCATCACAGTTAATTTTAGATTTTCATCAGTCCAAAAAGAAATCTCGTGCCTGCTAGCAGTCACTCCCTGTTTCCCTCCAAACTCCCCCAGCACCAGGCTAACACCAATCTACTTCATGTCTATCGATTTGCCAGTCGTGGACATTTCATATAAATGGAGTAAAAAATATGTAATTTTTTTTGTAACTGGCTTTTAAAATTTATCAATATTTTCAAGGTTCATCCATGTTATAGCATATCTTGATATTTCATTTTATTGCCAAATATATTCATTCCTCTGTATGGATATACCACAGTTTATCCATTTATTAGTTGATGGATATTTAGACTGTTTCCATGTTTTGGCTATTATAACTAATGCTGCCATGTACACTTATGTGCAAATTTTTGCAAGGTGTATGTTTTCATTACTCTTGGGTATATACTTAGGAATGGAATCTCTGAGTCACGTGATAACTCTAGTTTAATCTTTTGAGGAACTGCTAGACTGTTTCCCAAAGCTGCTGCACCATTTTCCATCCCAATGGCTGTGCAGGAGGGTTTCAGTTGCTCCTTGTCCTTAGCTTTTTTTTTTCCCCTTGTCTTTACCTTTTAACTGGGGTTTCGTTGTTAAGCCACACAAGAATAAAGTCTATACTTAGGTTAACAATTACAATGTTAATACCAGAACCAATAGTTATCAAACTTGTTATGACTTTTGCAGGTGCATTTTAAGATTTAGTTGTATAATACTTGAGAATAGTCTGTCTGTAGCTCTTCGTTAGGAGTCAGAAAATTTACCAATGCTAGAGCTCTCAAAACACTGGAAAAACAAGATTGCTTCCCCAGAAATTGCTTTTCTTTGTTTTCTAAGGATATCGGATATCAGTCATGGTTTTGGCTTCTGATGAGTTTTGCTGTAAGTGCTTGGATGGCGATGACATTTTTGGTTACTCCTCCAGTGACTCCTTTTAAAAATATCTATCAGAGAACTCTCTGATAAAGCATCTTTATGTTGTATATTAGGAAATTAATATGCAGCTTTATGTGGAATTCTCCTTTTGTCCTTAAAAGTCATTCTTGTGCCTAAGTGAAAACTTTGATCTTTTACTCACTGTTTTCTTAGCAAGATGCTTGTCTTATGTTCTTCCCCCTTTGGCTTCTGAAATTGTTGTTTACTTCTCATTCACAGCTTCAAGTACGTCTGAATGTGTTTCTTGACCCAAAATTGAACTGTTGGAGGAAGAGATTCCAAACCTTCACAGTGCCTTGTGTTGTTATATCGTCTCCCACCCAGAAGTGTTCATTGAGATGTGAGAACATTCAGTTCTAATAAGTAATACTCACTCTTCACAATTGTGCATAGCAGTGCTATTATAGAAATAGACTGTGCTGAGGCATAAATGTGTACAGAAAGCTGACAAAGAAATACAGAAGGTTTGAAAATGGACCTTGTTATCTTTGAGATTGGGTTTACAATTCGCCACGATGTTGATTCTCACTTTAATTTTTTGCTGACATTAGAGTGTGCCTTACTTATTTTTGTTCAGGACAGCATTTCAGCTGACTTTAATAGTGTCAACAGCTGCCAGCCCCAACACAGCCTAACAGCTGGTTGGAGGATTTCAAGGAAGTGCCAAGAGTTGGGGAGGAATGAGGATGCTGGGACCCTGGTTTCTCATAGTGAGTGGGATCTTGGGTCAATCTGTTGTCTAAAGTCTTCGGCGCCTTGATAAGCGTATTTTCTTCACATTGACCACTGCCTCTGTGCTAATCCCATCATGCAGGTCAGTTTGATATTGATGCTGATCAGACCAAAGTTTGCCTCATACCTTCAGATAATATGATGTGGATTTCTGACCTTTTCTGAGGGCTGAGGAATCCAGTGAGGATTATTTCTTTGGTCCAGGCCATATTCTCTCCACGATTGCTCTATTTTATTGCTTTGTGGTTATGATGATAATCAGGATGCTTTTTTTTGACTTTATATAGTAAATTCAACTTAAAAAAATATATACACATATGTATATGTGTGTGTGTGTGTGTGTGTTGTGTGTGTGTGTGTGTGTGTGTATAGTTGTCTCCTTTGGTTTTCTTCTTTAATGCAATAGAATACTAAGAAAAAAGATGTTATTTAATGCCTTCTTTGAATCTTCTAGTGACTCCTTCACTGTTCCAGCCATACTGGTCTGGCTATTCCTGGGATGCAAACCTTCCAGACCCCTTGATCTTTATATTCCTCTTGCCATGACTGCTTGTTACTATACCTCCTTCTCATCTTCACTCAGCATCATCTTCTCTGAAGAACCTATTTAAAGTTACAATCTGCTGCCTTCTGGTACTTTCTATTTTCCTTCCTTCTTTATTTTGCATAGCATTTCTAACCATCTAACATGCTATATATTTTATATCTTATCTTGTTTATTTTCTATTCCCTCCCAGTAGGATATAAGTTCATAAGGGCAAAGATTTTTGTTCATTTTGTTCAAAGCCAAGTATAGTGCCTTGAATAAAAATAACTCAATAAATAGTTGCCACATGAATACCATGTGGATTTAAGTTGGACTTTCTTCTTTCTTATTATAACCTACCTATTTCCACAAATGATACGAGGTGACAAGTCTTTTTTTAGTGAACCACATTGAGAAACTGAAGGATACTTTACCGGTCCTCCATGCCACTATGCTAGCCATGAAGAGGCAGCTTTTTCAGCATGAATAGGCCATCAGAAGTTGCAGAAAGTCTTTCTCTAGACATCCTGAAAAGCTTTATTGTGTGGCTAACAGGTTCACCAATAGGATTGATGGCCTCGTAAGTATTTTTAGGATAAAGGCATAAAGTACCTTTTTCCTTTATTTTTCTAAATTATAGAATTTGAGGGAAGTAATTGCCAATGCTGCCAGATTTCATGATATGTACTTAGTACCTGTTATGGGTTGAAATGTTGCCTCCCTCCTAAAAAATATATTGGAGTCCCAACCCTCAGTTTCTGTAAATGTGACCTTACTTGGGAATAAAGTTTTTGCAGATGACCAGGTAAGATGAGGCCACCAGGGTGGGCCCTAATCTCATAAGGACTCTGCGCTTATAGTAGAGGGACATTTGGACATAGAGACACACACAGAGTGAAGATGACATGAAGACACAGGGAGAACAACATCTGTAATCCAAGGAATGGCTGAGGCCATTTATATTCCTTTTCTAGACTCTAGAACTGCAAGACAATAAATTTCTGTTGTTTAGGCTACCTAGTTTGTGGTACTTTGTTACGCAGCCCTAGGAAACTAATGCATTTTTAAAATTTTATTACTGTATATAGCTTGAGCATATTATTTTGAGACTGATAATTTATTTAAATCCCAGAGCTTTAGATTTTAATTATCTAGAGAAATTTCCATCTATCACTTATTCTCTAGTAAAATCGTGATGTGTCTGGAAACCTTCTCAGAAATTAAATAAAAGGTAATATAGCGTTACTGCTTTTTTAAATGAATCATTTAGGAGGCTGACTGTACAAATAAAAGGGCAGATTCTGTTAAACTATTTAATGCTAGACTTTAAGAGGTATTTTTGATAAATACTACATTACAAATATAATTTGTATAAGTGATACCCTTTTAGAGTTTTCTGAGGTAAGGAAATATTTTTACACAATTTTATATGGATAACATTAACTATTGGGACTATAAATGGAGTCTGTAAGTAAGGATTACTCTTTGAGGGGCTAAATTTGATCATTTTAAATTGGTTGAGAAAGTTTTTAAGACATTGTGAAATTCATTTAAATTGACAGACTGTAATGTTAGTAAGAAGTGGGTTTGTATGTTAAAATCTTTTCCTTCCTGTATTCATTATACATTTTAAGATATGGTAATATATACATACACAAAGCTGTATTTTTAAAACACTTAATTTAGTTTGAAGTTATTGCAAGAAAGAAAAGATCTAAGAAGAGATCAGTGCCTTAAAATTCCATAATGGTAATGAATTTGGAGGGAACCTATATGCTAAGTGAATTATAGACAAGAGTGAGAAAACTATACTCAAGTGATAATAGTGACTATCATTCAATTTATTTATAAAGACCCATAATTTTAAATGTGTCTGATAGTTTTAGTTACTTTCTTTCATGTTTCAGGTTTCTTTTCCCCAAATTTTATATCATAGTTTTAAATTTTGTTACACTTAAAGATACATGACAGTTTTGTACAATATGTAAAAATATTGAAGGTCTGAGTATATATGGCTCTTGTAGGCCTTGTAAATTTTGGATCTTAGTTCTAGCTTGAATTTTAATACCAGCTAACTGGTGACCTCGAGAAAGTCTATTCACCTCTTTGATTTCATTTCGTCATTTATTAAACTCTAACAATCTGTTTAATTTGCCTCGTGACAGTCATTGTGGAGCCTGACAAAGTTTAGATATGTAGTTCTTCCTCCCAAGAATTTAGCATCTGTGTGGCAGGTTTTGAAATGTTCTCTTGATTTCTGTGGGTGTTCTGCCTTACTTTGCTACTGGCTTGAGTTTCCCTTAATCATGAGAGGCCCTCCTTGGGCATCTCATTTGAAAAAGTACTGCTCGATCTGTGAGAATTTGGAGAATGCCACTATGACTTAAGGGATTGCTGTGAAACAAAATGAAGGCATTTCATATTTTTTAAAGGGGATCGCTTAGTATTTAAAATATGCATTGATTTGTGTAGTACCTATTACATGTTTTATCAGGAACACATAGGCAGACATTTATTTGACATCCACTTGAGGAAAGAGAATGGAAATGTAGACACATTGCTGTTACTTATTTTTGGTCGTTGGCTAATATTTATTTATGATCATAATGGTGTGTATGATGGCTGAGCTCAGAACCAAAGCAGGCTCTCTGCAAAGATTCTGAGTTTATCATTCAGAGTAGAAGGTACAGAGTGGCTTCCATAGGATATTTGTGTCCTGTCCTAGCAGATCATCATTCTAAAGTGATAACTCTATAAAACTGTCTACTGTACAGACTTGTGGTAAAAGTAAGGTACAAGCCAAGGAAAGGCAACCAGGGGAAGGGGACAGTCTGGGCACCAAACCTCCCCTCCCTTTTTGAATGTCTACATTGCTGAGGGCTTTTGGGGGAAGTCTTTGGCTTCCCCTAGCTGCTGTTAAGCTTTTGGAATAATAGTAGTTCTGATATTTGCAGGAGAAATCTAGGGTAAAAGGATATAGTACATCATTATAAGCAAATTCTACAAGATGCAGATTTTGGATAGATGCTTCATAAAGTTTAAAGATTCTTTTAAGGGTATAGCACTTGCACAAAAGCAGGCAGAATTCTTTGTTATTTATAACTCCCTCAAAAAGCAGACTGCTCAGCAGGGCTACACGGGGGTTGTTCCAGTGACAAGGTAACAGCAAGCTAGAGCTGCAGGGGACAGCTTATGTATGGCAAGTAGGGTTATCTAGGTTGTGGATTTGATAATTTGAGTAATTCTATAGGCTCCAGAACCTTGAATTGGTCCCTAGTTGTCTGGTACCTGGCCCCGGGGCAATTAGAGTAAATGTATTATAGCCCAGGATGTGAGAGCATGATAAGGAGATGGTTGGTGTATGGACAAGAAGGAGAGCTGATTGGCCTCCAGTCAGTGCCTCAAAAATGGATCAAGACAGCATTTGAAAAGCAAAAAGCTATATGACACTGGTGTAAGTTATTTATAGTTCAGATATCTAATCGATGCTTCTCAGCTCTGCCATGGATGTGTTGACGAGTGGTAGGGGAGAACAATATTCAAAGAACTCAAATACTTTAAAAAGTACCACCCAACATCACCCAAAACTTGTGTGTAAATTAGCCAATATATGACTCTTGGGCATCGTGACATCTCTTGGAGACTGAGGATCTCGTTGACATGGGAGGGGCTGGTTGTTGCTGTTTCTGGATAGCTGGTGCAGGAGGTGTCATGTGCTTATTGAGGACTATTCCCATCAGTAGGAGAGCTTTGGGACCATGCCAACAGATAAGGTAGAAACCATATTCTTCGTAAGGTTTTACAGGAACACTTGGAGGTTGAAAGGGGTTGAAAAATTTCTGGAGTCACCCAGGCCTGTCCTTGCACAAGGGGTTGTCCTAAGTGATGGTGTATTTACCATAGATGCCATTCCAGTCATTCAGGGGTTTAAACAGATGTCCTTGATCAGCTTGGATGGTATTGTGGCTTCACTGACACACCAGACTGCTGGCTTTGCCAACTGAGCAGCACAGTAGCTTGTCTCAATAGCTCTGGCCTCTCTTTTTATCCCTTGTGTCTTTGGTTCTTTGGTGCCGCTGTAAATAAGATTCTGCTTACTGCCTACATCAGCTCTCTTTTAGCTATAGCTGGGGTACAGGTTTCCATGGTGATTCTAACTTCTGGAATAAGGCATCTATAAAGGGGGAGTTTGAGCTGGTATACATGGCCCCAGTTGACTAAATTGCTGCCTACGGAGCATAGTTTTATAAATCAGATGCGGAATTGTGTAATGTTCCTTTCTAGATTTATTTCCCTCAGCCTTTTGATAGAGTCCTCTTTGATAGGATATTAATGGCTTGCATAATTCACTCTTTTGTTTTTTTCAAAAGATGTATAGAAAACAAAGAAGTGTGTGTGTGTGTGTGTGTGTGTGTGTGTGTGTGTTAGAATAATCTCTTCTCTAAATCAGCCCCAAGGTGTCTTACAGACTTGGCCTTCTTTTAGATTATTGGTGCCTGGGAAGTAGTAAACATGAGCAAGTGTTTGACATTTTAAAACATTGTAAGTTCTGGTAAATTTATCATCATTTCCTCAGTTATTTATACTTTAAATGTCACAAATTATTGTACCCCTAAGCATCTGATAAATAAGCTGAAAGTTTTGACTAATTGGTGATATATTTTGGGTTATTATTCATATTTTATAGTTATTTTTATATGAAATACTTTAATTTGTTTATTTTTACTGTTTTAAATATGTGCTTTACCAAGACAACTAGTTCTATAAGACTTATAACAGAAAAATATATTCCCTTTTATCCCTTTGTTCACCCAATTTCTATTCTTCAGAGACGCTTTGAATTCTTTGAGCTTCTTCTACTGTTTGCCTCTATGTTTATAACGTGATTTTTCCATTTTAGATTATTACCTACTGGCCTAATGGTTGTTATGAGCTGAATTGTGTCCTCCCGAAATTCATGTATTGAAGCTCTAACTTCAGATTGTGACTATATTAAGAGACAGAGCTTTTTCATTACAGAGGTGATTAAGTTAAAGTGAGGTCCTTAGAGTGGGCCCTAATCCAGTCTGATTGGTATCCTTCAAGAGAAGGAGGTTGAGACATGAACTTGCACAGGGGGAAGATCATGTGAAGACACCTGAAGGAGACGACCATCTATAAGCACAGGAAAGAAGCTTTAGAGTAAAACCAACCCCGCTGACACATTGCTCTCAGATTTCCAGCTGCTCAAACTGTGAGGAAATGAATTTCTGTTATTTAAACCAGCCAGTCTACGATATTTGTTATGGAAGTTTGAGCAGGAAAAACACACTCCTGTGTTTCTCCTTTAGTCTCACACATACTGCTGTGCTCACAACGCTTCTGGTGCTTTTCCCTACACCAGGCAATTCTCTGAGACACGATGTGTCTTTTCACCTGGCTGTTCATCTCTATTCTTTATCATATCCTATATTAAATAATAAACTGTAAATGTAAATGTGTAAGAGTTTGCTTGAGTTCTGTGAGCTGTTGTATCCAACAGTCAAATCCAAGGAGAAGGGTCTTAAAGTCTCCATAAAAATTGCAAAAGTGTGGAGTGCAGAGAGCTTCTGGGTGGATGCACACATCCACATACTTCTAGGGTGAAGATATACTCCACCTCCATGAGGACAGAAGCTGGAAGAATTTCTGGTGAAAGAGCTTTATCACTTTATAGGTGTGACTGATCACTAACTCAATCTCCAGTCCCTCTCCCCTTCCTAGAGTATGAGGGGTATCATGGAAAGTTCCAGGCTTCTAATCATGGCTTTGTCTTTCTAGTGATCACCCCCCTATCCTGAAGCTCATTAGAACAAGATGTTCTATCACCCAGGAAATTCGAACAGATTTAGGGGCCCCGTATCAGGAACTGAGGTCAAGTATTTTTTTATTTGTGCTATCAAATTTCAATTTAAAAATTTTTTTTTTTGTTGTTAAGGAACAACAGACCACTGGAGACACTTGTTTTCCAGATATTTCTATAACCTTTTTCTATTTTATAGATATGATAACCTCTTTCAACATCTCTAATAGAATTTTAAAGATTTATTCTCCATTATCTTTACTACCTCTATGCTCCTGTTTTATGCTGATTGCTTTGGGCCTCAATTTTTCTGGAGGCATTCCTTAGGTATTTGGAGATCTGATTGAAATTGCTATCTAAAAGTGAGACATGAAAAGGCTCATTGGAAACTTAAATGACCAGTGGGTCATGTTATTAGGGGACTTCCAACCCGCAGGACGTGTAAGTCTTTTTCTCTTGGTTTGCCCATTCACAGGGCAAGCCCTGAGGAAAGAGGACTGTGAGGCTGCTCAGAGTTCTCTATAGATGTTTACATATCCCTGGTTGTCAGGGTTCAGTACTTACCAGAGCTCAGAGTCCTTCTCTTTCATTACCTCCACTGTAATCTACCAGTTTTCGGCCGAAGCATGAGATGGGCAGTCACTTGGCCAGTCGGAGTTGGACAAAGGATCTGGAGAGCTGAGTGTTTTCTTCAGCCAGTATCTGTCAGCTGTCCATGTGGCTCCCTACTTTCATCAGAGATTCCTGGTGCCTCTAATTCCTGGGGTTTGGGGGTCTAAAATCTTTGTGGCTGCCTCTTGACAGCTTCCTCAGGTGTCAGTTACACTAGTGCTTTTCTCTTCAACTCTTTAGCTACAGGGTTATACCATCAGTACCTCTTTCTTGTCATTTAGTGGTATTCAGGAGGAAATGGTGGTACCCGTGTGGGTTCTATCTATCACATTTCCAGAGGGTCAAGGGTAGTGAATGGCCTTCTATTTCTAGGTTCAAAGATTGGTGATTTTGGTTATGTGTCTGCAAAACAGTTAAACTGCTGCTTGCTGGACCTCGAGATTTAGATATTGTGCCTACCAAGGCTAGAGTTTTAGGGAAATAGTAGAGGAAATTCAAGTTGTAAGGTATACGGGCTCCTCCGTGAAGCCTTTGGTGATATCCTACAAGGAAAAAAAGATTGAGCTGAAAGTGAGCTAAAAAAATGTACAAGAATAATTAGTTTTTTTAAAAAAACATACCATTTTTTGGCTAGGGACTGAAATCTGTGTTGGTTAATTAAAAAAGCCAAATTCTCTCCCTTGAGCCAGCAGAGGTGAATGTTTAACAAGAGTTGAAATGAAGCTGAAAAATGAGCTTGAGCTTTCAGGATCTCCCCAAATCCTCTCCTTAAGTATTTGGACCTGCAAGGTGATAAGGCCTGGGGGAAAAGAATACACTCTGGGTGGTGCCTCCTTGCCCAAGGCTATGGTTTCCACTTGCCTCACAGCAGAGACTTTTAAATTGGACAAAGGATCTGTTTGTAGAATTTGGCCAGGAACACTTATATAGACAATCTAACTCAGCTCTCCAGATCCTTTGTCCAACTCTGACTGGCCAAATGACTGCCCATCTCATGGGGATGAGAAAATCTGATACATTGTTTTCAAAAACATTTGCTATGTATAAAAAGTGATTTAAAAATATTAATGGCATTAATTTTTAAATTACTACATATTCAATGATAGAGTAAAACAATAAAATAAATTTTAAAATTTAATCCAATTAAAAATTATTTTAAACTCAAGGCTTGCTTTTATCTGCTATTGGGAAGGGCTTTTATGTCATTCTGTAGGACGAGCTTCTCTTCAGTGACTGCAACATTGCACCATGTGAATCTTAAAATGAAGCAATTTATAAATATATACGCATACATATGTTTGGATAGTTTTTAATAGATTGGATACAGTCCGTATATAAATTTATTATATTTTGTAAATTACATCATGTACAAATTCCTTTCCACAAAGAGATCACTCTAACAAGTTCTTTATGATGCTTTTCAAATTGAAATGCTCATACTCTGGAGATCCATGGTTATGTGACACAGGTATTGTGAAGTCCTAGGGTGAATAGAGCACTTGCCATGTCTATTGGGGGTGTCAATCTTACTGCAATTTTTTTTTTGAGTTTGATTGTCTATATAAGTGTTCCTTAAATGATAAGTAGTTAAAACAGTTTTGTAATAAAAAAGTGGCAATATTTTGGAATTGGTTAAAAATTCTATGTCCTTTTTAAAAATAAAAGTTGAAACTTTTGACACTATTTTTTTGCTCACTAAGAGTAGGGCTCTCATAGTCTATTAGATGTATTTTCATTCTCCTTCACGTTAGTGTAAAATTTTTATGTAAAATTTTCTAAAAATAATTATTTAGTCTGTTTATTTTAATTACCATTTGTAGAAGTGACTTGTGATTTACATATTTTAGTTGATATAGGGTTGCTCCAAATCAGGAATTTAGATGAACATCCTGAAATTGAACACATCCATATGTCTACATTACCCTCTTTTCCTCACTGAACTTTCCTTTTATCCAAAGGGAATTATGTACAAATAGAATGGGTTTCTTTTCAGCATCGATGACAACCAGACCCCTAAGTCTTCTACCCAAAAAAGGTCCACGATTTTCATCAGATTCATGAAGGTATCTATGGTGAAAATAATATTAAGGATTTATTGATTTAAAATTAATTTTTTAAATTTAAGTATAGTTAGTGTACATATATTAGTGCCAAGTGTACAATATAGTGATTCAACATTTGTATACTTTACAATGTGATCAGCACACTGTCTAGTAATCATCGGTTGTTGTGCAAACTTATCACAATACTATTGACTATATTCTCTCCCCTTCAGTTTTTTTTTTAACTTTGTCATTCACAAATTGAGACATCTGTAGGTAAATGATTACTTTCCATATTTGGATTAATTGAAATTCAATGGCAGTTTGTATTTCTTTGTGTATTATTTATTATATTTTAGTTATTTGTTTATCGCCCATATCTCCTTCCTCTGGACTATGAATTCCATGAAGATTATGGATTGTGTCTTATTAGCTTTCAAGTCTAAGCATCCAGCATTAGGACTGGCTCAAGAGTAGGCGTCGAGTTAAACTGAATAACAAACACATTCATATAGTTTCCTCAAAGCATTGCCCTTCTAACCAACAGGACATTCTGTTGCATGTTAATTTGAACTTATGATTCAATAATCATGTTTACTTGCTAATGTCTGCCTATCAATTGTGTTTTAGAGTTGTATATTTTGAAGAATAGCTTCTCTTTAACAAGACAGAATCCAGACAAAGCAATAATCTGTCTTTACTCAACCCAGACCTAATATGTTAATTCTGATTTAATTTAATTTTCTTCTGCTCATGGCACTGAAATTTTCAAATGGTTCATTTAGTGCTTAATTATCAGCTAAAATTTTCACCCTATCTAGAGAGAAGCCATGCTGTGTCAAGTACAGATCATTTATCTGGGCACATTTCTGTTTTCACTGATGTTGGGCTTCGTGTTATTCAAGAAGAAATTCTACCTGTGGCTCTAATTTAGAGATAACTGATATATTTCAGAAAGGACTTTTAAGTATTTTAAGGCTAAATGTCATGTCTTCAGACTCCACATCTGTATTCAGTATACTCAATATTGTATTACTTCTCTCTTCTCTTAAAAGGAGTTGTCATAACTGCCAAACTAGCCAAAGGGTCATGGAAACTTCTTTTCATCAGAAGAGAATCATACTAATTGAAGGGGTTTCTTATTTTTTATCATCATGACAACTGGACTTATTAGTCTTTTTCTTTCCTACCTCTCACCCTTCTTATATTAGCTTTCTCTTGCTGCTCTAACAAATTATTACAGAAGTAATACAGGTCAGAAGTCCAACACATCTCACTGGGCTAAAATTAAGGTGTTAGCAAGGCTGCCTTCTTTTCTTAAGGCTCGAGGGGAGAATCCATTTTCTTGCCTTTTCCAGCTTCTAGGAACTGCCCTCACTTCTTGGTCTGTTGGCCCCCTTCCATCTTCTAAGCCAGCAATGGAAGATCTGGTCATGCTTGCTGGACTTCCCCTTCAGCCTCTGTCTTGCATCACTCTGACCTCCTCTTCAGCCTTTCTCTTCTACGGTTAAAGACGCTTGTGATGACATTGGGCCCACCTGGATAATCCAGGATCATCTGTTTTAAGGCCAGCTGTTTAGTGACCTTAATTCTCCTTTGATACATCATGTAGCATATTCATAGGTTTTAAATATAGGACTTTGCCATCTTTGCTGGTTATTCTTCCTATGACCAAACATTCCATTATCTTTTCCTTCTATCTCTTAAACTTTTAATTATCTTCCTACTTCCCTTATTTTCTCCCTGTCATTCCTTATTCATAGTATCCCTTGTTCAAATTTTGTTGTTTTATTTATTTTTACTTTATTTAACATACACCTATGTAGTATATGTTATATAGATGTGTATGTATGTATGTGTGTGTAGGTGCTAGATGAAGGTTTAAAAATATTAAAACTTTAATCTTCATAAGAACTCTATACGGTTGTCCTAAGATAGACACTATTTTCATGAGGAAATTAAGTCTCAGAGAAAAAAGTAACTTGTCTAACCAATTCTTCAACAATTAACATAATCATTCTTTATTCATACAATTTACTTATGACTAAAAGAAACTGAAAAAAGCTATAGAAATATTCAGGAGGAAAGAGACACTTATTTAAATATCTTCTGTGATAGGTATAATTGTCATCATTTCCTACACTGAGTCTCAAAATTTAGAAGACTTGCCCAAGGTCAGACAGTTGGCAATTGATAAATGGTTGGGATATCAAACTTTATGATACTTGTATCGTACTATATTATCCTGCCTGATGAATATTTAAAGATTTGGTTATACATTGCTAATTATCTTTTTCTTTGTTATCAAGTGGCTACTTTTTAAACTTAATAAGTGGGACTATTACATTTTGATATATTCATTGAATTTGTACTCTCCCCTGTGGTGGTTAGTAGCACACACTGACCCTGCCCTGTCCTCCATCACAAAGTGTTGGGTTTGTATTTCGCTTCCTCCTTTTGATGATGCTTTCACACTGGATGTTTCTGTTTAATGGAAGTCATTGCTTGTGAACAATGTCCTTGGTCCTTTGGAACACTATTCTGAGAATCATTGTGATGAGCCTACTGATTGAAGTATTATATGAATGCCCGTTTTGCCCATAGAAGAATGTGATGACATGATCTTTTGTCTTTCTCCTTTATTACTTGCTTGTCTACATGTAAATAATAAAGACAAAAGAGGAAATTCTTTTTCAATTGAGTGAGGATAAGATTTGAAAAAAAGTAATAGAACATGGTCACATTTTCTAGTAAAACTATCTTCAAGATTTCATGTTGAAGAAACATTCAGGTTAGTGATAATCTTACCTCACAGGATGGATTAAAGCAAAATTTGAGAAACACACTACGGGGCACTAAGAGACATTTTGCTGTTTGTTTTGTTTTAGAGATATATTTGCTTTAAATTAGGCAGCCCTCAGAGAAATCTTCCTTAAAGTGAGCTCATAGTGCCTTGTTATTTATAAGGCTATCATCAATTCTTGAAAAATGTAATTACTCAGAAGACAAAATATAGCCTCTAGCAATTTACCTGAAATATTCCTATTCATATTGTTCTTTCAGAGCATTGCTGTTATCAGGCTAGACAGCTTTTTTCTAAAGCATGTTTGTTTTAATGACTAGATTGATTTTTAAGTGTGTGTGTGTGTGTGTGTGTACCTAGTGCCCAGTATTATTTATTGGAACAGAATGAAGATGTTATGTTGTCAATTGGTTTCGAAAACCACTGGGCATGCGAGAATTTTACTTGGCCCCTAGGATTCATTTCTGCCATGCCCATCTTTACCATTTACATTCCCTGCTCTTCCCTAATGTGTACTAGAGGACAGTGTTCACCATATTGTATTGTATTGTTCATTTTTATCTTATATGGAAAGATTAAGGTGTATTTGATTCCTTATCTGTGATGAAAGCCTCTGTTGGAACCAGCTGTGCTTATGACCATACTAAATATTACTTAAGAAAATAAAACTAAGAAAAACAGGTACTGTAATTCCATGTTTGTATAATCTTGCTAGAGGATTGGAAATATGTTAAAACTTGAGCACTTTTTATACTGACCCAAGACACACTAAGAATGGACCATCAATCGGCCTATAAGACAGCCTCTTTCTTGACCCCCAGTAATACCAGCCTACTGGTATTAATGACCTTGTGTAATAGTCCCTTCCCCTTGAATAACTTTCTTCTAACACATAGAATATGGCACCATTGAAAGAATGTCAATTCTGTGATTAGGATACAAGAGATTGCGACTTCTATCTTGATAGTGAACTGTATTGGCTTCTCACTTATATGCTTTGATGAAGAAAGCTGTCATATTGGAGAATCCCCATGGCAAGGAACTGAAGATGGTTTTCAGACAACAACCAGCAAAGAACTCAGTTCTGCAAACAACTACGTAAGCTTGAAGTTAGTCCTTCTTAAGTTAGGGCTACTAATAAGACTCCAACTTTGACACCTTCATTGCAGCCTGCGAGAGATTCTGAAGCAGATAAACTGTTCCTAGATTTCTGATTCACAGAAGCTATTCTTTTAAGCTGCTAAATATTGTGAAAATTTGTTATGCAGTACTAGATAACTAATATAGCCTGCTTCTTGGGATTTATCTGTCTAAGCTTCTGTTCCATTGTGAAACAGATGATAACATTGCCAACAAAAGCATGTAATGGTTGACCATTCATCCCAACCATATTCATGCTCCATTTTGTTTCTTTTTGCTGCCTATTTTCCACCTAAGACCCAGGCTTGATGAAATTATTATGTTTCATCAGTTATTATTCAAAAAGTTGAATTTCATAATCGAAGCTAGTAGCCTGGTAGAAGCTTCCTTGTGTACATATTCCAAGTTTGCAATTTGGGGGAATTGTAAAATTTTATATTACAGGATCACCTAATATTTGGAATCTATAAAAAATTTCTTTCTTCTTACTGGACCACAGTTAGCATTAATAGAAATTAATAATATAGTCAGTAAAGATTCTGGGTAGTGATGCAGCATTGTTTTTGGCTTTACAATTCAGAGGAATAGAATATATTATATGTTTTTTTGTGATTTGAAAAAATTGCACTCCTATGCTCTGCCTCCTTTTGTTGCCTCTTTTTTTCCCCAGTCACTTAACTAAATGACACGCTCTCCAGATACTTTATACCTGATTCCCTTCTGCGCTTCTTCCATTATGACTAGGCTGTGTACCTCCACCATGTGCTTTCTGTTCCATAGTGCTGATAACGAATCACTATTGTTTAATTAATAGGCTTCTGGCACATTAAGGCAAAGAGCATAAATCTCTTATCCATTCTGTATCTCTAGCACCTAGCACGCTCTTTGGTATAGAGTAAGCATTTGGTATTTTTTGAAGAAACACATAAATTGAAATGTCAATAACATGTAGTCAGAGAATTCTTACCAATGAAGTCAGCAAAAATGTGGTAGGAGGTGCTTGTTTAGAAAATCTACATGTCATGGACAACCACTAACACTTGCTTTCTTGCAATATTACCATAGCACTCTACTGAAAAATTCAAGAATTTTGGATATACATTCTGCAAAAGAGAAAGCCACCTAGGGAAGTGTAACATTCAAAATCCATTAGAGTCAGGTTGAAGACCTATTATTATAGTTGTTCCAATTACTCAGCATCAGGATGTGTTGCTTATTCACATAACACTGAAGGCATGAGTTGTCATATTAGGAGAGTCTGAGAGAATGTGCCTCAAAGTACTCCAGCATTTGAAAAAGTACTAATCAATGACTACCCATGTAGGATGAAACTTAACTCCGTGACATAATTTGCAAATATGCCTTCCATTTTCCCCCTAAGAACTGTTTGTCAAGGTTAGTGAAATCAATGTGTATACTTGTGGATACAGTGGAAACTCGCTAAATGTGTTGTGAAGGCTTCCTCACAGAGGGATTTCATAAGGGTTGCGGGCATGCATTTTACCACCCAAAGAACCAGCACCCATGGCAGTTCAAATAACCTAGCTTTAAGTGGTGGGCACTTAAGGGACCAGCCAATTTGTTCCTATCTATATATTTTCAGGCCATACATGCTCTTAAAGTTTAGACTTTTTGTTCAAAGAGGAAAAAAAGTGAAAAGGCTTGATAACTAATCAAAGTATCCTTAGTCACATGTGGCAGTTAGGTTTTAGTGATTATGTCATGGATAAAAGGCAGGAGTATTTGAATACAAACAACCAATAGGCAAAGAGGTTCAACTATTTTAGGGTTTATAAAATTAAAATTTTCTGACAATATGTCCTGGAACACTCTGTCTTTGGCTGACTACTGATACCTTAAATATTATGCTTCCCATAAACAGGAGTTTGTAAACTTAAATAAAAGATCAGATTTCATGTTTTCAACGGGGATTGATCTAAGTTAAAGTTAAAAAGTAAAACTAACTGTTCTCAGGTTTTTAGCTTTTTCCATGATTTTAAAAGTCGAGCACCCAGTGTATTTGTGTGTTCTATGTTATATTTTTAAGGAAGTTATCGTGGTGATTTTTCATTGTTTGTTTGGTTTAGAATCATACTGTTCTTCGCTTAAGTTTATTTCTCTTCCTTTCCAAACAACTCTCTCCAAAAGCACTGCATAACATTTTCAAAAATTTAAATAGAATGTCACAACACCTCTTGAAAAAGGCAATATCCAAGGGTATAATATTTCAGCCGCATGAAGATTGAGATTCATTCCATTTCTGAAAATAATACTGATAGAGTAGCTTGGTGCAAGTTTTAGCTTGCCAGTCATCTTCCTTTAAAGCAAATATGTGTTGTTGGACTTGATTGCAACACAAGACAAAAAAAAAACTAAATCACCTTATTCACTTCAGTTCAGAAGAAGTAAAGGAAGCAAAAATTTTACAAAAAAATAGAGTTGACTTTTTAATGTGAAGACCTTGATATGTTTGTCAAGTAAAGACTAAGGAGAACCTATTCATACAGAAACCAAATAATGTTGGTATAAATGCTGACTGGAGTTGTCATAGGGGGTACAGAAAATCAGCAATATATTTATTTTCAAGGAAACAATATAACCCCATTTAGATGATGTAGTAAGTGAAGGTAAAAGCCTTTCTCCTTTAGTTGTTGACTCAGGTGCTGCAATAAATTTTAAACTGTGCTTCTGAAGGAAATAGTTGGGTTTTTGAAAAGAAAATTCTTCTGGGTTTTAAATGTAGACTTCAAATCTGCGCAATTCTAACAATCAAAATGTGCTTGCCTGGATTAAATAGTTTTTCTTGTTCTTGCCATTATTTATATCAATTCTGTAGCTATGTTGAGCCAGGCCACTGAAATTAGTATTGAAATAAATCCAGTTCCCAAGTCTATTGTTTTTCATCATGTTCATAACAGATGTTAAGTCTTGAAAAGATATGAGCTGATCATTTCTGTGGTTCCAAGTTAAGCACAGAAAAACCCAGTTTACGTGTTACCGTCACGGTCTGTACTCTTGTAAATCCTGCAGTGTTTGGTGTGAGATGATTCTGTGACTGTTGATCAAAATTGCTTATAAATTTGGCATTGTGATAAGTCACTTGAAAAGTCTTGGCATAACATTTGTTTGTAAAGCACAGAAGAGGGTCTTCTCAAGCAGAATTGTCATTTGTAGGTAAGATAATGTTTTTAGAATTAGAATCTGTAAAATGTGGGACCTCCAAATCTAAACTTACATGTTCATTTTATATAAAGTATTGGATTTTCTTTTGTTAGACATAGATAAGGAAAAAATTGACACTAAACACCTCTAAGTAACAATGAATTTTTACTTACCTAGATGTTATTTTGGCTTTCCTTTCATTCACATACATGTAATGATGAAATTGAAAATCTTTGGTGAGCATTTTAACTCCTGTATTCTCTTAGTGCAGCACAGTGACGAGCGGGTTTACAAGCTTCTAACGTAATTAAAAATCAGTTTATCAGTTACCCTGTAGCATTCTTATTTTCATGAGCCTCAAAAATGTTCCCTGTTGCTTCTTCCCTATCTTGTTTCATCCTGAAATTGTTTTTCAATTTAAATATTTCAGAAATTGCATTATGTTTGAACATTCTTAAAAGAAGAATTTTGGGGGAAGATTTTATTTTCTTAAGGAATGTCGAGATCAAGATGTTGCTCCCTTTCAACTTTAACCTTTATGAAGCATGTTTTTATTTATTTCTATAGTTCTTTCCTTGGGTTAGAAGGATAATTCAATTTTTTGGTTAAAGGTCAAGTAGGATTAAAGATAATAAATGAAAGATAGTGAACTGTGACAACAATTGTCATCTTTTATATTTTAGTCATATTACTAAGAACTTGAAAGCAATATTTGATTTCATATAATTAAAAATTAATTTTGATATTTTTATTAAAAATGAGATATTATAAAAAATGTTAATTTAACATTTTCAACCAAATTGGTGAAGGTGGCAGTCTTTAACAAGAATATTTAGAATAATGGAAAAAAAAATCAAGCTGATAAATACTAATGGTTTATAATGTTTTCTGCTGTAAAACATTTTTAGAGCTAATATTTATTACTTCAGCTAATGCAATAATAGCTATAAAGTAATAATAACAAAAAATAATATCTAGAAAAAGGAAAATTTGAAGCAAAATTATGTTTATTTGTAAATGATATGATTTCTCTCCTGAAAAATCCAAAACAATCTGTTATCTAGTTACTAGAAAAATGACAAAATTTAGCAAGTTGGCTTGTTATAAGTAATATAAGATAAATATCACCAAATTTAATAGTATCAAAATAATTTAGAGAATAAAATAAAAGTAAATATGATAGCAGCAAGAAAAAAAAAGAGAGAGAAATGTATCAGATGTGGTTGAGCAAGATTTAAAATATCTACTAGTTTTTTTTTTTTTTTTTAATCTTGACTCAATGGAAAGACAGTTCTACTTGCACAAGATTGTTCAATATTGAAAAGACTACCCAGGATATGAATTCTAGGAGTTACAGATCGCTGAGGACCATCTTGGAGACTGATTAAAATAGGTTTGAAAATTGTCTTATCAATCATGATGTCATATAGAAAAATTAAAATCTAAGAATACCCATAAAATTTTCTGGAAAGAAAAAGTTAACATTTATTAAAACGTACTTTTTACCAGGCATGATTATAAGCATTGTTCTTGAATTATATCAGTTATAATCCCCATGGGAAACATCCTCATGGGGAAATTGTTGTTATTATCCTAATTACAGGTGAGGAAATGGAGACACAGGGAGATTTAAATAACTTCTCCAAGATCTCAAAGTGGGTAGCAGAGGCAGGGTTCAAACCCAGGCAGTGTGGCCCTAGAGCTTAAGTCTTTAATCAAAGTGGAAAAGGTGGCGTTGGGGTGCCTACTGTACCCAGTACCTAAGTAAGTCTTCTGTAATGAAAATAGTTTTAGTATAGCAACAGAAACAAATTAATGGAACCAAATGGAGTCTAGACATAGGTTTATATACATGTGAAATATGGGTGACATTTCAGATTAGTTGGGACAATTCAGTAAATGATATTGTGACAGCTTCGCTAGCTGTTTGAGAAAAAAATAAGGCTAGCTTAAATCATTTTTTACACCGAGTGTCCATGGATAAAGCACTATAATATAAAAATATGAATATATAAAAGTACTAGAAGAAAAGGCTATGAAACTGTTTTTAATAACAGGTAAGTTATATAGCAAGATAATGATCAATCAAATTGCATGTGGAAAATATACCATAAGCAATCAAAAGATAAACAAAAAACTAGGGAAAATGATGTATCTTCACTGATGCAACCGACAAAGCTCTAATTTTCTCATTTATCAAGAGTTCTTACAAAATCATAAAGGAAAGATGTGTAATTCAATAACAAATCACAGAAATGGTGATTGACAAAAAATATAGGGAGTATATAAACATGAAAAATGCTCAATCTCATAATTGAAGAAATTAAACTTAATTTTCACCTGTCACATTGGCATGTGCAGAGATTAAAACTGTGTTACTTTATAATATTACTAAGGGTGTAAGGGAAGAGGTTATTCTTATACACTACTGGTAATATCTCTCAAAATAAAATAGATCCTGACCTTTCAACCCAGTAGTTTTAGTCTAGATATTTATTCTAAATGCATGCTCTCACATGTGCCCAAAGATTTGTGCACAGTTATGTTTGCTGCACCATTGCTTGAAACAGTAAAAACAAAAGCAAAAACAAAACAAAACAAAAACAAGCAAATAAAGAAGTGAAAACTGTCCATCGATATGGGACTGGTTAAATAAGTTATGCTATAACTCCATGGTGAAAAACCAGGCACATGTCCATTTAAGAGCGTTAGCTGACAGGAGTGTGCTGAAGTGAAAAGTTTAAGTTCATTTTCGGGAGCCAGTCAGATGCAGAACAACGGTTGTTGTAAATTACTATTTGTTTAGAAACAACAACGATGAAGGATTCACCTACATTTATTTTTATGAATTTGAAATTTCTAGAATTCCTTCCTCAAGAAGCTGTGAAAAGTGGATGATTTTGAGGAGGGAGAGACCGAATCTGGAGTAGAAGGAAAACGTAATTTCATTGTATTCCATCTTGTACTTAATTGACTTTCTTTTTTTGGTCTGTGTTTATATTATTTTTATAATAAAAATTAATGTTAAAATTTAGCATTAGTTATGGTATATGATATGAAACTCTTTATATCTTGAAGTTTATGTCCGGTTCCTCTGTAAAATAATGTTATTAGGCGACTTAAAATGGAAAAGGTAATATATGGGTTGTGATATTCTGGTTAATTTAAAATTTTCATGCCACTTTACTATTAGTATTAGTAGTTTATTGAAATAAAGTTCCCTGAATAAACTCTATTAAAATGGTATTCAAGAATTACTTGTTATCAAATATACGACCATATTGTATGTCAGTATTTTCAAGTCGCCTTATCCATGTGATCAAACTTAGCATCACCAGTAGTAGAACAGTCTCATTATATGTGCCCTGATTTGATGTAACAGTACCTAGGTAATACTCTTGCCAAATATGTTAAACTAAATCTCATCATGAAAAAACAATCAGATAAATCTAGAAAGTGGGGCATTGTGACAGCCAGCTGGCTTGGATTCTTTAAAAAATTAGTATCATGAAACAAGAAAAGCAGAAAGAATATTTGAATTAAAAAGATTTAGAGAGCCCTAACAACCAAATACAATGCATGAAATTTGGATGCTGGATTTTAAAAGAAAGGGGACAGAAAACTACAAAAGATGTGTTAGAGCTTTAGGAGCAATTGGAACAATTTGAATATAGACTATGTGTAATAGATCATTAATTGAATAAATGTTAGTTTTCTTAGGTGTAATGATGGTTTTGTAGTTAGTTAGGAAAATTTTTTTTAGAAAGTGCAATTGGAAGGAAAAATATAGAGTAGCAAATGTGGCAAAATGGTAATTGATGAATCTAGGGGAAGGTTATACTGGTGTTTACTATAATATTCTTGAGGTTTGAAGTTTTGCAAAATGAAAAGAAAAATATTAAGTATGAATAAATGACTTGCACTATTTCTAATAGATGCTTTAGTAAGTCCTTGGTGCTGGCTTCATCTTTGCCTTCAGTATGAAATTACAATGTTAGGGGGAAAGTGTTTGGGAAGGTCTTAACTAAGCAAGGTAAATTTTTACTAATGTTAATGAAAGTACTTTTTTTATTCCAAAAATATTTTAAGGCAATTGTAGTACAGCTACGAAGTCATATTCAATCACTGAATATATTCAAGATTATTAATAACAATATTATACATCTTTTCTCACTACTTTAGTATAATTAAAGCATTTGGTTCTATAGATGAGATTAATTGCCATATTCATTCATATTTGCACTACTGGTCAAACAGCATTTTTGTAAATCTATCGATCAAAGTAGTGTCTTTAGTGCTTTTTGATCTAAAGTCTAAGTATCAAAATTGAATGTTTTCTTTTAAAAATGCCACAGTTCTTGATTCCTAGAAAACAGCAGAAAGTGGGTTAATATTTCCAAAGATAAGTTGCAAAACAGTTCTATTCATTATTAGTCCTCAAAGGGGTTGGTAAAGCTCCTCCAACCTGGGCCAAGGGAAAACTTGGCAGGAGAGAAACTAACCATAAAGTAGGAGTGGGCATGAAATGGAGGAGCAGTGACACACTAGAGCCACCCCATTCCTCCACGGCTGGCTGAGGCTCCAAGGGAAGGTCTGGGAAGTGACTTAGTGATGGTCGTCCAGAGAGAGAGTGAGAACGCACTTCAGGAGGACAGGATCGAGAAGAGATCAACGATATGCCTGGCCAGCTCCCAAGCAGAGTCCTGGGGAGTAAGAGGTAGACCCATTGTCAAAGGACTGGGCGCTGGCACAACCCAAGAAGAGAAGTAGCTAGGGACCTTCCTGGGGATCGAAGGAGACTCTGCTTTTAGTTAAAAGTATTTTGATGTTTCTGGTTAAAAGAGACTTCACTTCATAATGAGTCTGGGCCAAAAGGGTGGGCACCCTTTGGGTATTTTGTTGTAGATACTGACAAAAATAAGGGACGGGGTCGGGGGATGTTTTACCTAGTGCTCCTTTGCTGGGGTGCAGGACAAATAGGATTAATGTCAAGTCCCTCCAGGGCTTTGGAAAAGTTAGACCTTCAAGAGAATTGTGGGAAAGGAGCAGAGAAGTGAGGCGAACCTCTGATATTAATACAGGCAGGAGGAGCCGGGAGGGCACCGAACAAATGTCAATCACCCACTATCAGAAAGAAAGCAGCTAATATCCTGTTGGGCTAGGCTTCTATTGAAACGAAGGTAGGCCGAGGTTTGGGGGGAGCCATTATTATGAACTGCTATAGAGAAGTTAAGCAAGGGAGGGAGATGTCATGGTTATTTTGAAATTCTCAGGAGACAGACAGCCTTGATTAATGATGTTTTTGGTATGATTTTAAAAAATGCAAAAAGAGACAAAAAGAGAGAGATATATGTATACATATATATGTGTATATATATGCATATACATATACACACCCACACATACATGCATACATGTATATATAATATATATATATACATATACATATATATATCCATTTATACATACCAGGTATTTATTTATGAGTGCTTAACCAAGAGATGAAAATATTATTGGAAATGCTGTGTGGGAATGGTATATTAGTTAAATAAAGGTGATAGTATGAATAATTAGGCTATTAATAGCTAATGAGTTGATTATTTCCTTTTTGAGGGTGCTTTGATGTAATTATTTGATGTGATAAGACTGTGAGTAGTGAGGGGCACCCTTTTATCCCCATGTTGCAAATGAAAAAGTCCCAGCTAACAGTAATTAAATGACATGATTCATCAGTGAAGACTATGATTCTACCTAGTATCCTGATAGCTTCCTTTTTAACAAGGCTCTGCTGATTCTACCATAAACACATGTTCTTGGCTTTTTAAAAATGACTTTCTTTATTTTTTCTTATTATGAATAGCCTATAGTAGAAAAAAATGTGAGTAGAAAGTTTTTAAATATCCCTTTTAAAAAGCTATTAGAGAAAGGTAAGATGGTTTCATTCCTCTATGTCTGACTTTGGGTCCTAATTTACCATTTTAATGTAACACCTAACTAGCCTTTCTCATCTGACTGTCTCAAATATTTGAAAACAATGCAAGGGTGAGTTACCCATCCTTGGAAGTGCTAAAAACAGAGTGGGCTGCTGTCTTGTTTGGGACTCAGAGGAGTTTCTTGCTTTGGGAAGAGGCTAGACTGATTGATGACCTTTAAGGTCTGACTACCAAGATTCCATGGGAAACTGGAAGCAAGTGAAAAAACAAAACAAACAAACAATAACAACAGAAAACTTGCACATGTATGTTCATGACAGCTTTATTATTTACAGTAGCCAAAACTTAGAAAAAACCCACATGCCCTCTATGGGCTAACAGTTAAACTGATGTAGCCGTACTATGGGATGCCACTCAGCAATAAAAAGCAATAGACTATTGATATGAGCAATACATTTGATGAACCTCAAAGGCATTATGCTGAGTGAAAAGGGCTGGTCCTAAAAGATTACATACTCTGTAATTCTATTTGTAAGACATTCTCGAAATAGCAAAATTGTAGGTGTGGAAACAGATTAGTGGTTGGCAAGGGTTGGGGATGAGAGGGAGGTTGTGACTATAAAGGTTTAACAGGTGACAGAACAGTTTGGTGACTTGATTAGAGTGGTACCACTACCATTACATGAAACTACACATGTGATAAAATTGCATAGGACTGCGCGCGTGCGTGCGCACACACACACACACACAACGGAGTGCTCGTAAATATGAATATATTCTATGGACTGTGAAAATACCAATTTCTAGCTTTTAATATTGTATTACAATTATGCAAGATGTTACCAGTGAGAAAGGCTGGGTAAAGGAGGGATGGAATCTACCTGTACAATTTTTTTTTTTTTGCAATTTCCTATAAATCTGTAGTTATTTCAGAATTAAAAGTTTAAAGAAGAGAAACTTGACTCAAAGTGGCACATCATTCCCTTGGACTTAACTGATAAAGACTAATCATAAGAGTGCTGGGAAATATGGAAAGGGAGAAAATATTTTGGTAGACAGCTACCCTTCTCTGCCACAATAAACATACTCAGAGTTATTGCTTAATAGGTACAGAATTTCTGTTTGAGATGGTGAACAAGTTCTGGAAATGGATAGGGTGTTGGTTGCAAAATATTGTGAATATACTTAATGCCACTGAACTGTACACCTAAAATGGTTAAAATGGTAAATTTTATGTTATATATATTCTATCACAGTAAAAATGGGGGAAGAAAATATTAGAAGGAAAATATCTTAAGACTTTAAGTCAGTATCTGTTTATGCTCATCTTAGACATAACACAGAATTATGTCAGACCAAGAGAAAGAAAGAGATTACCTCAATATATTTTAAAATTTACTCGTAATCTCCCTTCTAGATAGTAGACATCATGTAATACAGAATTGCCAAAGACTGATAAACTAGTTTTTGAATTTTATATGTACTTATTTAAAGTGACATGCTACAAATTTTTTGAAACAGATTCTTCCTTCCCCTCCAAATTGATCCAGTGGGGTAGGACTAGGCATTAGCTTTTGCTAGGTTAAGTTTAGGCCAAGTTTTGGGTCAGAATCTCCATGTGTTAAATGATAGAATTCTGGGCAAAGATACTAGATGTAGTTTCCTGGGGCAAAGGGGTGGAGCTCTCTCTTACTTGACTTGGATATTCTACCTTAACACACACACTTTCAGGATATACTGCTCCTGTTTCTCATGAGACGTTGAAAATTGAAATTCTTGGTGGTTTAATCTAAAAAGATGTGTTTTGTGGCCCCGAGTGTTCTTATAATGTTCTTTTCAATTAGTTCATGTCAGCCTGGCATATTGGCACAGGAAGGATATCAGGTAGGGTACCAGTATTAGGCCTGACCTCATTTAACAAGTATTGATTGGATTGTCTCTCTTTTGCTGTTCTGTGCTGGGTACTAGTAAAAACAGAAGGTCTAAAAATAAGCAGTTCAAAAATCATACTTGTTATACTATTCTATTTATACTGGATGACTCTTCTTTGTGAAAACACTTTGTCAACTGT
This sequence comes from Rousettus aegyptiacus, assembly GCF_014176215.1. NCBI lineage: Eukaryota > Metazoa > Chordata > Mammalia > Chiroptera > Pteropodidae > Rousettus > Rousettus aegyptiacus. The sequence goes on along the minus strand of NW_023416286.1, from coordinate 59,677,093 downwards.
GACATGTAGCATGCACTATGTAAATGTTATTGTTTCTAAAACTATTATTTGTAACTGTCTAAAATAGGAAGATTAAGGAGAAGTCATGAGTATAAAGTGCATTTTTAAGGTTAGTACCTGTATCAGACCAGAAACCATGATTTACTTCTAAAAATGATCATCATGCATATAGAGGAAAGAACAAATATTTCAGGAAGAAATTAGGCTATTTTTTGTGTTCCACTTTCACAGCTTACTACCCGATACACTCTAGGTGAGTCAAAGCCCTGAACCTAAATTTGCTGATGTTTAAAAATGACAATCATAAAGCTGTCTCACAAAGTTGTTGCCATATTAAAAGAGAAAAATTGCAAAGAAATCCTTAAGACTACTAGAGCCCTTTAAAGAGATATTTAAAATGATCATATCTACTACTGAATTAGTTCTGTTTCTTCCCTGGGGAAAGGATTAAAGGAATGGAGGATACTGAATTTCATTATACACTTGATTATCTTTGAATCTTTTTCAGGTATATGTAAATCTAAATCATTTTTCATTTTCTTATAATTTATTGTTTTTAAAAATCACTTATAGACCTTCTAAGGCTGAAGAATCTAGAGTTCCTGCCCAGAAATTCTTCTTTAGTGAGTTTAGAGTAGCAGTTCTCAGTCTTGAGTTCTTGTCAGAATCATGTAGGGAGTTTTAAAAATGCCCATGCCCATTATATCAGAATTCTGGGCATGAAACCCAGGCTGGAATCATCAGTACTTCAGATAATTCTGCTGTGAGTGGTCCAAGAACTATGACTTAGAAAACATGGCTTTAAAGAATAAGTTACTAAACTGAGCTGCTAATAATTACAATTTGAATTTTCCTGTTGTATAAAGGAAGATAGTACTCGTATAACAGATTAAGAGCAATATTGAAAAACATTATTGTAAAAGAAAAACTGAAGTAAAACAAGTATCTTAATTCTTTATAGTAAACTTTATATAATTCTAAGATTATATTCTTAGACAACGGTGATATTATGAAAACAATATTTATTGAATATAATGCATGATAAAAGGATTTGCATTTTTAAATCTTTTGATTATAGGATGATAGGGTTTAAATTTATTTTTGCAAGTCTGATGTCTGCACGTTTTGTTCCCCGTGCTTAATGTGTTTAATTAAATATTGATCCACACTTTACTCAAATTATAGCTATTGACTGTGATGCTGGTGCAATCTTATCATGCATATTTTCTGAGATAAACTCCTCATTTCCTGCTTCTCAGTTCTTACTGGCTCTTATTCCTGTTCTTTAAGACTGGTTGGCTTCTGAGATATTAATAATGATGAAAATGAAAGGGATGTAAATGAGATTATAGTAAAACTTTGTAAAATGTAAGTACAAAAACATATGTTACCCATTATTATTGTTGATGCAAACTCAAAATGTTGTAGAACTCAGTTATATTGAAGTCACAGAAGAGTAGCTGGTAATATCTAGCTTGATGGGCTGGACTTCTCTTGAGATCCAGTATGTTTTGCAACCTAATCCCTTTACTGGCTGTTCACCCCCACCCCCACCCCACCCTGGACTTTTCTCCCTCTAATGACTGCTCTGGCTCTATATGCACACTGAGCGGCACTCAGTTTTATAAGTTTCTATTGATAATTCGGTGAAAAATCATTTCATAATTTTTAGTCCCCTCACTGCCCCCTGTAAATGTATGAGGTCAGAGAGAGTTCAAGGAGCACAATATTTCACTTAAAAAACTTCCAAAATTTCTCACATGTTTTTGCTCAACATTCCCCATGATTACTTTGTTTCCATCTCCTCCCAGCTTCACGCCACCCAACTTGTCCAACAGAGTCTAGCATTGCCGGCTACTTCCTTTTTGCTTCCCCCATATACTCTTGTTTCTCTCTCCTTTGCTATATGTAGTAGTTCATTAAGTTGAGGTTCTCTTTCTATACTCTCAGACTGAAACCTATTACGAACTCCAAAATGAAGTGCTCTTCAGGCATAGGGCCACCTTATTTGGATTGAAGATGAGGTGCTTATAATTAACAATACTTTCAGAACTCAGTAATAAAAGGAAGGCTGCCTTGCATCAAAGGATGTCATCTGTAAATGCCTATCATATTAGGCATTACTATATTTGAAGAAATGTTTTCAATCCAACTGGTAGACATGTTCAATGAAAAAGGACTTCTCACACCATAAACATTAATCCAAACTCAAACTAGCAAGTCTACTGTTCAGAGCTTTTAAAAAGCCGTAATTTTCTCTTTCATTTTAAATTTCATGGTAAAATTCAGAATCTACAGTATAATTCTTCATTTTAACAGAAATACAATAAGACTGAGTAAAATTTTGATTTTTGTCAATTATATTTATGTATTTTCTCTTCTTAGTCAACCATCAGTTTTTTAGAATTTGCGTTGGGGATTATTCCATCTGTTTTCCTCTTTCATTTTTGTGTTTAGACAAAATGTCTGGATTCACAAGGGAAAGGAAAGACTAGATTTGGGTAACTTGGTTATGATGTTGGAAGGGTTGTGTGAAGGTTCAAGAGCAGGACATAACATGACTGTTGACATATGTCAGTGTTTATTATTACAATCCAAGTCTTTACACATTTCCTGCTTCTTATTTCCTGGCATAAATATGTAAAGGACGTTTGCTCCTAGGAAACATTTATCTTGTTATCACTGGGATCTAGGAGAGATTTAAAACTCCATAGTAGTGTACCACGTTTTGACTTAGTAGGATTAAATCTCTGAGAGAGAACTGTGACTCCTTGAGGTTGTGTTTGTGGGGAGGGGGTGTGGGAATATGGATCCAGTGCATCTCAGTATGATTATTCATTTCCTTAGAACAAAAACCAAATTGCCTGTTAGTGGGGGCTCTTTTGCAGCCTGTGAGAGAGAGGAGTCTGAAATTACTTTAAGCAAAAGCATCAAGCAGCAACCAGTTGATAACCTGTCAGAACCAACTGCAGGAGAGTTCGGAAGGATATTTGGTTATTGAATCAAAAGATCACCCCCTCCTTCCCTAGTTTTCTGCACAGTGAAGCAGAAAGCAGATGCCTTAACATACCCAGTTGCCTTAGGTGTTGTTAACAGCTGTCTGAAGACTCTGTGTGAGTGTAATCTGGTATCCCACGACATGGCCATCGTTTAAGCTGCCATTGAAGCCTTTGTGGGCAAAGCCTAGGGAAAGAGGAAGCTGAAAGTTGTATTTTTATATGTGCTCCTTCTGGCCTGCCCTGTACGTTTGTTAGCACCTCACTGGCCTCTGTCATCTGGGCAGCAGTTGCTCAAAAAGACTGATGCATGCAGGGATGAGACTGCTAGACACCTCTTCAGGGTGATTTCTAGGGCTTCATTGCACTTCAGTAAGTACAAAGTGGAACAAAGGATATAAAGCAGGATGGGTCCCCTTCCACCCAAGAAAAGGAATGGAAAAAAATGAAGCTTTATATAATTTTTGCCTGGAGAAAATGTGTGGGGAGAGCTAGAATGCCAGAGGACTCGTGACTATTTTCAGAATGAGATCTTTTTTAAAATGTGCTTTTCCCAGTTCTTAAAAAAATAGAAGTTTGCTGAAATTTCCTGACTGTATAAATATATTGATGGGTTAGTAGATGCTGTCAAGCCTGGAGTTTCCACTGATATAGCAAGTCACTTCTCTCAGGCCTCAGTTTTCATCAGAAAATAGGAGATTGGTCTAGATCAGTGACTCACCACCCTTGCTTCACGTTAGAATCATCTGGCAAATGGTGAAGGTAAACACAAAAGAAAACAACAGATTGATGACTAATTTCTAGCCCTGAAAATTTTGACTTATGTGGTGTCAAGTAGGGCCTAAGCATTGCTATTTTAAAATATCCCCACCTCTCTAAGTTGATTCTAATGTACAGCTAGGGTTGAAAACCACAGGTGTTATAGCTAATTTTCAGTAGCAATATTTCTTAACTGCTAATTTGCAACTTTTCTTTCCCTTTAAAACAATGAAATTTGACCGTTTTCAGTTTATTTTTATTTTTCTTTTAAAAAGTCTCTATGTAATGTTTGTAATAGATGACAAAATTATGTAAGATGTACCCAAGTTTTGAAGCCTAACATTAATATGAAAACCCATGAACAAATGTTTCGACTTAAGAACTAGAGTATTATTACTATCAAACTTGCTTATGTATTCCTCTAAAACACCATGGCTCCTGATCCCCTCAAGGGTACTCACTGTTATGGATTTTGTTTTCATCATTCCTGTTTTTAAAATATTTATTATAATTAACCTATACATGTCTTACTAAACAATATATTGTTTACTTTAGCTGGATTTGGGCATCATAAAAATAATTTTATACTCTATGTCATCTTATACAATTTGCTTTTTTTTCACTTGAAATTGTTTCTGAGTCATTCCTGCTGTACATAGCTGTATTTCATTCATTTTCATTGATGTGTAATATTCCATTTGCGTGACTGTAGCACAGTTTGATTTTGTCATCCTCCTGGCAATGGGCATTGGGTTACACGTTACTCTATTCCACCCCATATCATGAAGTCATACTATTGTAAGCCTTTAGCATTTTTGCCAGTCTAATGTGTATAAATTGGTATTTCATGGTGGCCTTTTACCATTGGGGTGATGTGAAATCTGGCATCGCCCCAGCGATGGGGGAGGAGGACACTGGTGTTGTATGCTGTCCCTCAGTTCCTTCCTGCTGATGCAGCCAAGAATTACAGGTTGGTGAAATTTAGAAAAAGTGAGATTTATTGGACGTATGTTTTAGAAGGAGACAGGCTACACTAGGAAATCCTGCAGCCCTGTGGAATTTGGGAGGAGAAGAGATAAGACAGTATATCCCAAGAGAGGATTGGGTTTTAAGCAAAGAGAGCTGTAACAATGCAGAAATGAGGTCTGTTTATATTTGGGCCATGATGTCAGGTCCTAGGTGATCCATATGTGAGGTCACTTTGACTGACAGTTGGCTGCCATATAACACTTTGCCTAGTGTGCATGTTCTTACCCAGAATTCAGTCTGTTATAATTAGATTCAGGAGCTTCCAGACATAAACACAGTATTATAATGAAGCTTAAACTGTAGGCAAATTAGGATAGCACCTTCTGCATAGGCATCTGTAGCCAGATTAGGCCAGCTAAATCTATGACCCTCCTTTCTTTTGTCTCTGGGGATGGAGGAGGGATTCTCTGATTACCAATAGGGCGTTCTTTGGGTGGTCTCTGGGCTGGACCCCTATTCCTTTGTTCCTTCTGTCCTTCATGTCTGACTAGGTACCTAACAGGCTTAATTGGCATTTCCCTGATTACTAAATATCTTTTAACATGTTATTTGCTATTTGAGTTTTCACTTCCGTGAAAGACTAGTTCAAGTTTTTTACTCATTTTTCTAATGGTTATTTTTAAATTTCCTTATCAACATGAAGTACTTCTTTATATATTTCTAATATTAATTCCTAGCAAGCCATAAATGTGAAAATATCAATTTTATGTATTGCAGATATCATTCTATGGTGTCTTTGTGGGAAATGATTGATTTCAACATAGTCAAAATCATCAGTAATTCTAACAATTTGTAGATATATGGGGGTTTTCTATATAGGTAGCCATTTGTAAATCATTCTAGTATTATCTCTTTTTTTCCTATCCTGTATTTTCTTATTCTTGTCTTTTAGTGCTGTGAGAAATTTTGCTTTAATGTTAAGTAGAGGAGTGACACAAATCATCACTTTCTTGTTGGTTTTAAAGGAAATGCTTGTTTAACATTTCGACAATGAAGCATGATGTTTGCTATAGAGTTTTGACAGATGCCTTCTATTAAATTAGGAAAGTCTCTTTCCATTTCTAGTTTGCTAAGAGTTCTCATTCTTCTTTGTTGATCAGTTTTATCAGTTTATCATGTTTCTAAAATGTGTTGACCATGCTTTATTAGTTTATCTTTAGGTCGTCATATAAACCAAAACTCCATTTGAAGGCCAGAAGTCCAAAATCAAGATGTCAGCAGTACTGTTCTCCCTCTGAAGGCTCTAGGGGAGAATCCTTCCTTGCCTCTTCCAGTCCTGGTGGTTTCAGGTGTTCTTTGGCTTTTGGCTGCATCACTCCATTCTCTGACTCCAGTCTTCACATGGCCTTCTCTTCTTCTCTTCTTAGTTATCTATGTGTCTTTTATAAAGACACTTGACATCAGATTTGGGGCCCACTGGGATAATCTAAAATAATACCATCTCCTGATTCTTATTTATACTATCTGCCAAAACTCTTTTTTTTTTTTTTCTTGAAGAGATCACTTTCACAAGTGCCCAAAATTTAGGATGTGGACATAGCATTTTGAAGACCACCATTAAACCCACTTAAGACACCTACCCTTCTGAAACTAGAGTGTATCATGATCTTCAAATATTCTGATATTTGGAGACCATGCATAGTTACACATAAATTGAATAGCATTATATATACATTTTTTAAATGTATTTTTAAAAAAATATTCGGGCTCTGTATTACTTTTATTTGTTTTTTAAAAAAGGATTGAGTATAAATAGTAATCGTTGCTTAAATAGTAATTGTTTATAAATCAAACATTGGTATGAAACTTTATGAAGGGTAAGCCTTCTATTTTCTGGATTTTCGTACTTGTAGTCCTCACCAATTTGAAAGCAGGACCATTTAGATTTTTGTTCACATTGTTAACAAATATGTGATTTAAAGAGATGTAAGAAAACTCTTTCATGTGGAGCTGTGAGTGCTAAGTAAAATCTTCCTCAAGCATTCTCTACTTATTTCAATCATGTCTGTTCTCATCAATTTGATTGAAATAAGTGGCTGGATTTTTCCCAATGTAATCCCTGGGGTATACAAATCATGGATTGTCTGGCACACTGATATTGACATTAAAAACACTGCCGTGTCTGACTATCACAACTTCTAAGTTGTAGTTATCTTATTTTGCCATAATGTTAGTTTAAATCTGCTTTCCTTCTCATAGAATTTTGACCCTGTTAATCATGCTCCACATTTAAACAGCACAAAATGATTTAGTTTTCTTAGGAGAAGCATTAAGTGCTAAGTAATTTGATCTACTTTCTTGCCCCCAAGCAGGTAAACATCTTGACCAGACCAGTCTAAGTTCTTGCTTTTTAGTCTTAACCTTTATTAGTCTTTTCTTTAAGCAAGTATATCAACCTTTATTAACCTTTATTAGTCTTTTCTTTAAGCAAGTGTCTTATCATGTGTCCTTATATTATTTATTATTGTTTTACTTTTATTTATACTGATTAATCAAAAATAACTTAAAAGGGTTTTAAAAGACATTGAGAAGAACTCTGACCTAACTGACAATCAGTAATTGGAGATTTTTTTAATATTGAATTTTAAAGGTTATTTTAATGTGCTTTTCATATTTATTTTATGTTTCTGGAAAATGTCACATCTTTTTCAACTTTAGCAATTGGTATCTGCTGCTTAAGGCTATTGCACCAGGTGGAATTTCCTATTTCTCTGATTTCATCAGATTTCTCCTTGTGCACTCGTTGTCTCTGGCTCTTTCTATAGAACCTATTCAAAGCTGTAGATTTTCTAAGAAAGAGCAAATCGTGAGGTCCTTCAAGACATTCCTCCTGTGGGCATGCTGTACTGCTCTCTTGTTCTTTTTAATTTTCATATTCTGTGAAGAGCTTAAGTAGCTTTCTTCAGCTATTGGATTTTGACTATGGAACAAAAACTAGGATAAAGGTATTAGAGTCTCCAGAGATAAATATCGTAAGTCTACAGGTGTCCTGAAATGGTCACTAGACATCAGAGAACCTTTAGTTCTGATTCCCTTCCTCATTGATGCCACTGTTTCTGCAGCACTGCCTCATGGTCAATATCTATGAAACAAAAGGTGCAATATGACCCATACATTTCCTTCCAATTCTAAAGTTTTATTATTATTTTCTCCTAATGCACTAGCTGGTCCAGATAGACTGCATTAATTTTATACATGAACCAAGTTATAAAGAACTTTTAGTTATCGTCATCATTTCTAAGTGTTTCATGTCGCACAAAGCAGATCTGCCCCCACATACTTCTTGATCACAAGCCACCCTCTTCCCCTCCTCCTTGCTCATCATGCTCCAGCCACATTGGCACCCTTTCCTTCCCTCTAACATAGAAAGCTCTTTTTTTTTTTTTTTTTTGCTTCAGGGTCTTTGAATTTGCTCTTCCCTCTACATGGCACACCATTCTTCAGGCTCTTCCCTTGGCTTTTTTCTTCTCATTCGTTAAGACTTAGCGAAAATGCCACCTTCTCAGTAGGCATTGCCTGACTACTCTGTAAAGCTCTGCCTTGTCATTTCGACTCCTAGTTGCTTTTCATCACTGCTTATTTTCTTTTAGCCCTTATCATGACTCGAAATGATCTTACTTCCTTATAATGATCTTGATCTTTTTTCTTTTTATTGTCTACCTTCACTCTGTACCTAGAAGAGTGTATAGATGTCCAAAAAAAAAAAAAAAAGAATTAATCTTTCTTAGTTGATCAAATTGTTCTTAAATAAAACAGGTTTAATAAATTATCATGATTTCTCTACAAATCTCTATTTTCAAGTCTGTGACCAGAGTTAGTTGGTATAGCAGGGTGCTTATTTTGGTTCTCGATTATTTATCTTTATTGCTTCTTAATATCTCTCAACACGAGATAAAAGCCAATTAACATTTGCTACCTAAACTCCAGTAAATTGTAATATACTAAGTACACTTGACCTTGAATGAAAATTGGATGCTGATATTTACTTGATGTAGAAAATATATTTTATGGACTTAAAGAACTTAGATGTAACTAGTGAAGATTTTCTTTATGGGTATTACTATGCGTGACACTAACTTTTTATTAATGATGCGGGCAGTCCTGGGAAGGTTAAAGCTTCTCTGTGTGTATATGTTTTTGTAGCTATATTTCAATGATAATTTCAGCCAACATTTTTTTCTGGATTTGTTTACATATTTTGTCTTCTGTATTTTGAGTTGCTGACACTTCAATTCCTTAATAATCTGTTTTCTGAGCTTTGCAACTCAGGCAATATGGTAACAATGCCCCCAGAAGCATATGGAACCCCGAATATCAACATACTCTCGGCTTCCACCAAGTAGGTGGTGTAACTCGAGTCATAAGAGCAGATGGAGTAAGAAGAGTGGCTAATAATATCTGAGAGGCTAAGCTAAGCAGAAGAAAATAAACTTGCCTCCATGGTTTAACTAAAATATATATGTACTTTATCTTTTATAGAACAAATGTGCAAATACACTACTAGTACCATTTGTGCTTTTTATGGTTTGCTGTCTAAAATTGCTTTTGGATAATTAATAACAGATGCTAATTTGTTACTGTAAACTCTTCTAAGAGGCTCTTGGTAAATAGACATATGCTTGGGAATCATTGTGTTGTCCTTCATTTCAAGCAGTTAGATAGCAGAGTGATTCGATCTGGAGATGTCTGTTCTTTAGTGTCACATTCATATGACACTAGTATGCCATGTTCTCAAAATGGACTGTAAGTTTTGATAGGAAAAATTCGCATTTCTTAAAAAATGTCCAAGCCTGGTAGCATGCTAAAAGACTGACATAGGAGGGATTAAATCCTTGATCTGCCTTTTACCAGCATCTTTGACATTTATTGATTATGCCATTATCTATGATCTTCAGCAAGTTCCTTAGCCCTTATGAAACTACTCATCTATAAAATGGGGAGAATAATACGAATGTCACAAAATTATTGTGGGAGGGTGTCATGAGAAATATTGTAAATTCCTGGAATATAGTACATAATAAATGCTTATTTATGCCTTCTTTTCTGTTATCTCTTTTCCTAGAAACTTTGACTTTTAAAAGGTAAGGGGTGGTTCTTTTTAAGAAAATGTAGCTTAATTTTAAAATAAAAAACTATACACCCATATGTAATTATTGGGGTAGTTCTCAAGTGTTTTTGCTATGTTTAATGAGATCTCCTAGGCACAGAGTAGGAGCCCCAACAAATAGGATAAACAAACAAACAAATGCTGTAGTTCTCGAGATATTTTTTTCTAAATAAAGAAGCAACAATTTCTACAATGGATGTAAAATCTGTAAATTAATGAACCAAATGATGCACGAAGGTGCAGACTTAGCATACAGATGCTGACATCTGTGCAGTTTCCATCTGATGCGCATCCGCAGTCAAAACAATTTAAGCATTGTTATAAAAAGAACAAGGAAATGAAGTGACTGTGATGAAAAAGTGTCACCACGGAAGAGGTATACAAAGCCACACGTTACAGAGCAGGAGTTAGTCACAACCAGACACGGGTTTTATTTGTTTTTTGTTTATTATACTTTTAAGTTTATATTAGTTTCAGGTATACAGTACAATGGGTAGACGTTTATATAGTTTATGAAGTGATCCCCCCAATTACTCAACCACCCATCTGTCTTTATACATAGCCATTACACTACTATTGACTATATTCCCTATGCTGTACTCCACGTCCCTATGCAGACAAATGTTTTATTATAGAATAACATGCAGCTTAGGGTAACAAAAAGAGAGATACAATAAAATGTTTTGTAGAATTTAATTTTTCCTCCTTTACAATTGAAAAATCTCCAAAGGAAGCCTATTTTACTTTATTTGCTGAGTTTTTGTGCTATTAATAGACTGAATCGTCACTTATAAAGTTAGTCTTGTTTAAGTCACTTTACAATATTGGAGAAGGTTAGAACAAGAACAGAGAACCCCAAATCATATTTCCACAAATGAGGTGAAGAGTATTATTGAAGAATGGACTTCAGGCATCCTGGTAACAATGTGCCAGGCACTATCCAAGGTGTTGGGCACATGGCAGTGAATGAATCACTATCCTAGTTCTCTTCCATCTTGCAGTCTGGTGGGAGTTACCCAAGGCTGCTACTATGAGTCTCACAATAAAGATCCCCACAAAGTGGACCCTCATATCAGTAATGTCTGACCCATTGTCAAGAGAGGCGGTCAAGTCCTCCATGAGGTCTTAGGGGGCCTTTTAGGGAAACAATCCTAGAAGAATTCATCATGCATGTAGCCAACCCATCCAACAATTTATCTCATGAATCCTGGAAATTGTTCTATCCTGTGTCTTTGCTTCACTTCTGCTTTATCCATCCATTCCCAAGGTAATGTCCTGAATCTTCTTAGTGTCTTTCTGGACCAACGGCAAATTATGCTTCACATGAGTTCCTTTTGTTGTCAGGTAGGTGGGGGTTTAAATCCAGCCTTTTTATGATTCCCCAGCTGTGGGCCCTGGCACAGGGCTATGTATGCTCACAGATAGAAGTACCTTCTAATTTGCTCAAAGGAGTGTTTCACTTACCAAGCTGTGCTCAGAGGTATACTTCTATTTAAGTAGCGGTGAGTTTTTTCCTAATTTTTACAAAGATACTGTCTGAACTGGCATTAACCTTGCTGGATTGCACAGTTCCCAAACTTGACTGATAATCAGAAACTGCCTCACTTGGTGGCATCTCCAGCTAGCCCGTGTCCAAAGCTTGAATTATGGAACCTAAGTCATCTTTCACTATTCCTGGTCTCTCACCCTCAACTCCCTCCACCCAACTTTGCCTAACTATTGAATCACTAAGCCTTGTTGATATTTCATTATTAGTTTTGCGAATATGGAACCTCTTAAAAATTTTTCTTACCATCTTCTTGCCATCCTGTGTTCTTCTTCAACCATACCTGAATTTCATCTGAATTATTATAACAGGGTTGTTTTTTTTTTTTGACTGCAGCCACTTTCCCCTGAAATCATTCTCCACATTGTTATAAGTGTCCTTGCATAAATTTAATTTTTAAGTTTGCTATTGAAACTGACTTCACATTTTCTGAAGCAATATTTTTCCAAGTGTAGTTGCTACATACCCCAAATCAGGCAGTACCCAATAAAAATGCAGGTTCCATAGCCACATTTCAGATCTACTGAATTACAGTCGTTGGTGTGGGATGTGTGTGGGGTGTAGTGGGATTTAGGATTTGCATTTTAATAACTTAGGTGATTCTTACAGACTAAAAAATTTTAAGACTGGATTAAATATTGCCTAGAATGAGTCTATGTTTTGTCAAAAAATTTCTTGCGAGAAAAAAATTCTAGAATTTTGGATACAGTCTAGTACATAAATGAACCTTTCTTTTCTTTTCTTTTCTTTTCTTTTTTAGCAGAGAATCAAGGAGAAAGGACAATATTCTAAAACAAGTTTATATTAGAATAATAAGATATCTGTGGTTTCTGTAAAATCATAGTCTTATTATTAAAAGTGCTTTGAGAGTGAGAATGGATTTAACCTTTACTCAGGCAGATAATTTATTTTCCACATCTTTTAACAAGTAGCCTTTGAGCACTCCATTCTCAGTGAGGAGCTTGTTGCTTCATAGAAGATTCTGTTTCAGTGTTGATCATCAACAGTTGCAGTTCGTTGAACTTGTATGTGTATGTATATATGTGTATATATATATGTGTTTGTGTTCATAAAACACATTTGAATTGTGTAAGTTCTAAATTATCACACTTTTAAGACAAAATTTGAGAAATTATTTTTAGGGAACTACTTTGTCACTTAGTATGAAAGCTACAAATTCTGTTCAAAACATTTGTCAAAATGTCTAGGAAAAATCTAGCTTCTAAATGAAGAACTAGTTTTGGACAAAAAAAAAATTTACTACTAACACCTTGACATTTTAAAAAATAAATGGTTTCTTGCTTGACTTTATTTACTTTTGTATTCATTTATTTGTTCCTTTCAAAAAAACCATTGAGGAACTAGGCTAGATTTTAGTGATATTGAAAAGATATAAGTAAGACCTTATCACTACTCACAAGCAGATCATTGTCTAGTTTGGGGAGAAAGAACTGGAAATAATGAAGTGTGCTAAGGTTGCATTTGAGATGTTTAGCAGATAGGTAGAAGCATAGAAATCTGAGCAGAGGTAGCTTGAGCAAGAAATATTATTGTGTATAATTACACCTCTTTGAAAGTGGGTAGTGTAGAAAAAAAGATGACCTAAAATAAACTAAGCTATTTTCAAATATTTAATAAAAACTATGACTGAAGAGGATAATAATACATGGATTGTGTGTTGCTTTCTTTAACCATTCTTGAGGCAACCCTGTCTTTCAATTTGTACACTCGGTAGATACTGCCATTTACTTAGTGGTGATGAGCAGAACTGAAATTAGAGTAAATTTTGAAAACTTGACTTCACATTCATAAACATATTTTTTTTAACTCTTTTCATCTGGTAACAGATCGTTTGTGTAAAATCCATCTACCAGAGGACTCATTCATTCTGAAGTCAATAATTCTTTTGACAGTAGGGTTAAAATTGCAGACTGTGGGATCCCAGTTCCGTCACTCACTAGATGGTTACTTTACTTCTTTGTGCTTTAATATCACTGTAGCATGGGAAGAATAATAGTACCTACCACACAGGACTGTCATGAGGCGTAATGAAATAATTGATGTAAGGAGTTCACACAGAGTATGGCACATAGAAATTTTTCACCAAGTTCTCATCACACGGTGGGGATAACTCTGGGAGAATAGAATAGCAGTGGTTGTGGAGCCAGAAAGCCTGGCTTGGAACATCCTTTTTGCCATGTGATTATCCTGTGTTTTGATCGCCTCCTCTTTATCTGCTGGTGAGTGAAGGATCCCTTGCCCTAGGGTTATGGAGATGACTGAACACAGGACACCTAGCACTGGAAAGATGAGATTGAGAGTAATATTTTAGTTAGATATACTCACAACCCTGAGAGGATAACAGTGCTCCATGTAGGGTCACACAGGGCTTGCACTCGGGAACACAATAAACAAGCAGGAGCTGTGGGAGGCAAGCTTTGTAGTATCAAAAGGGTGAGGTATTTCCTGGGTCTTTTGGAAGAATGTGATTGGCTTGGTCCCCTAGGTAAGGGAGTGTTGTTTGGTTAGAAGACTTTTTTTTCAGATGCAGAGTGGAGGGGGAATCTTGCAGTCAGGCATTCGAAAGCCCTCCCGATTTTACCAAGGCAGCACATAGTACCGAACCTTAATTTTAGGCCTTACAACACACTGTGACTGAGAAGTTCACTTTTATCTCATTGCAACTGTTTCTTCCACTGTAAAAGAGGTATAACTTTAAATTAATGTGTCTTAGTAACTACATACCCCACAAATATGCAGTGTTATTAAATAAGCTATTACTGAATATGATTTAGGAAGTATTGCCTGTATTCTGATTATAGTGTTCTGGAAAAAATATCTTGGTAAACTCTATAACGTGAGTCAACGTCTCTCTTAAATTCTTACTGAAACTCTCTTAAGAGTCAAGGACTATGTGTTAATGTAGAAAATTAATGAGTTTTAGTAAGATTTGTGATAATATAACCAACATAACTGTCAAACTTAGTCATATCATTTTAGTAATTGAAGCCCAAGGGCCATGTATTTCTCGTAAAGGGTGAATATAATCAAATTTACCTTGTAAATAGCAGACATCAGTTATTGTTTCTGACTGATCATGCTGGTTTACTTCTCAGATCAATATTTGCATCTGACAAATAAGGTCAAAGTTATGAAGAACTATATAATTAAGGACATTTTTTCTCTCTACTTATCCACTTCCCTTAATTTAGGATTAATATAGAATTTATTTTTTTTTTCTTTCTTGGTATGTCCTATTAATCAGAATAAATAGCTAGACCAAAATGAAAGAATACATGCATATATTTAAAATTATTTTGCTGTGTGTTTGTGTATGAGTGTATATATAATAGCATATTCTTGCTGAATCTACAGACTAAGTGCGAGAAACCAATAATACACCCCATAGTGTGATATATATTCGTACCAACTGATTTCTATGAAACTAAAAGGCCTAATCTAGAAAAAATCCCTCAGTGTCAGTGATTGAGAATCAGTTATGCAGATTGAGACTTAGCCATATAGAGGCAAGTCTGAGAGGTGATGAATGAAATGAGGCTGGGAGAGAAGGATTCAAGACAACGCAACTGCAAGGAAGATTATAAGAATCCATCCTGGGAGAAGAAATTTGCGGAACAATGAGCCTCATTTGTTAACAGAGGCTGAAGCTCAGAGAGGAGCTTAGTCTGGGTCAGTAATGTGGTTGTTGATTGACCCTGCTCTTTACCAGGCCCTTGATAGTTTGTGTGTACCCGAAGTAAGAACACCTTTTGTTATAAAATCTAAAAGGGCCAAATCCTGGGGGCCAAATACTTCTTTGTGTGACTTCTGAGAGGAAAACACAGAGGAAGAGGAGCTTTTTTCAATTGGCCGAGAGCCTTAAACAGTAAGAACAGTGAGTTTGGCCTCAGGGTGAATGTGAGTGGAACTGTAGTGTCTAAGAGAAATCAGAGGATGACTCCCAAGCCTGGTCCAGCCTTGAGCCTCATAAAGCAAGTCAGTACAACCCCTAAGCAGCCTGAGAAGAGACAATGAAGAAACGAAAGGCAGTCTCAGGCAGTGCAGAGATAACACTGAGACAGTTCTGAGGGGAGCTCAGAACACATGGGAGACACACCTCTTAAAAACTTCTTGAATATCAGAGGCAGAAATTAACCATGAAAGGTAGAGGCTATTTGAGACCCTGAAGTTATATTTGAGGAAAGAAGCTTTTGACTGCGCCATACTTGGACCTATTAACGTATCCTTATTTGGTATTACAACGAGGTGTCGTTAGTCTTTTAGCCCATGACTACAAATGAAGTTATATTTATTTTAACATTTAAATGATAATAACTCTGATCTCCTATCTTACTAGCAGTAAGTCTAATTTTGCTCCTTCTCAAGAACTCCTTTTATGTTATATCCAAGACTTTCAAGGATGGTTACTAAAAACCAAAGTCATTAGTCTGGTCTTCTACTAAATCCAGGCAGTTGGGAGTATTGTTTTCTGTGCCAACAAGAGCTTTTGCTAAGTAGTCCTGTCTGCTGCTGTGGCCATTGGTGGGAATGTCCCTTCCCTAGCCTGGTGTTAAGCCTAGCTAGAGATGTTCTTCTTCCTTATGGTGAATTTGATCTCAGGGCCTTAGTCAAAGCTAGCTTGACACTGTTTAGTAACACCGAGTATCACAGTGCTGACTTTGAGTTCTACATACCTTTCATCAGAGAAGACCCCTAAGATGCAAACTGTAGATAACCCCCTTCTGACAATTTCTAGCCTTCATATACTATGGCTACAGGTGAGGGATAAAGTGATTTCATCCACTTACTTACCATCAAGTTCAGATTCTAGTTAAGTTTAAATCCTGTTGTATAACCCAAAGATAAAGCCATGGGTACTTTCTTTGGAGTCATTTAATTAAAAAGGGCTTTTAAAGTGGTTCTTTCCCCATGAAAATAAGTTTTCTTTAAGGAGAAGTTCTAGCTCTGAAAAAGAACATGTGTCAATATTTATTAAAAGATGCTTCACCGCCCTTAAAAAATATTCTTCCCCTGTTTCAGCAACTATTTCATGTTCATAAGACCTTAATTAACATTACTCTGCTGAACTGTTCACATTGAAGCATAGCGTTGGTTGTAGGAATGAGTTAAAACCATATTGGTAGTAATTCCAGCTCTCTTCTAGCCAGACAGCACTGTGAGAAAATGGATAAAGCACTCCCTGGCTTGAAAGAAAAAGAACCTGGATGGACTAAGTCTCTACCACTTACAAGCTGTGTGACTACAGAGAAGTTACTTAATCTCTATGGGCATTTATTAAATAGAGAGTTTGGACAATGATACTCCAAATTTATTCTCTGAAACTCTTTGTCCATTTCTTAAACTGTAAGTGAATAATAATGCTATCATTGGTCACTGGATTATTATCTTATATAGTGTAGTATAATTAATAATAATGACAATTATAGTAGTAACAAGAATTGTTTTTTCAATGCTCACTATTTATCAGGTACTATAATTTGCATGAATTATTTAAGGTGAGTATGAGGTGTGTATCAATATTCGTTTTATAGATGTTAAGTAAATTGTCCTAGTCGTTTATCTGATAGCAGATCTGGGATTCAAACCCAGGTCCATCTGTCCTCTTAATGTGTAAATATAATGCAAGCAGAAAAATATACAAACTAAAGTTCTAGCATTGTTTGGCTGTAAAGAAATTGAAATCTAAACAAAAATGAGTTAGGTAATAAAAACAGAAAAGACTAGGAATAAATTATACAGAAATGCAAAAAAAATCCATAGGAGAAAAAACCCTGGAAAGTTGTTTTTTAGGGATACAGATTGACCAGATACCTTCAGGGACAAAGCAACAAGACTGATTTGTGTGAATAAATATTGATTTGACAGGAAATTGGACAAACTTATGTGAGTAAGTATATTTACTGTATTTTAAAAACAAAAGAGCTGTATTTGCAGACAGTTCCTGATATAATTTGGGACTTCTTCATTCCACTGTCATACTCTTTGCTCTGAAGCAACATGGAGAATGATGCCTTCACCCCAAATGAGCTCTCCTTTCAGATGTCTACTCTCAGCATCAATGGCGGCAGTTTCACAGACATTTTTTACCTCCTTCTCTCCTTTGACTACCGATTGTTAATTTCCTCTTGATTCTTGTGTAGGTGCTCGGCATTGATGTTGAACCAAACAGACACAGTCCTTATCTTCCAAAGCTTGCTATTCATTGGAGGTTATCAGTGGCTAAGGCTTTGATTCTTGTCAGAAAAATTCCAGTCAGAGTAGAGTCTTGCTATACTCAAATTCTAGTGGAATCAGGGGAGATGATGAAGTGTGCCTTAGACCTTTGAGTGGCTGGTGAAGGAAACAATCCATGTAAGCAATCCATTCACACCCATATTTCCTACTGATTCATGGATCTAATGCTTGCCTTTTCATGCTTCTGCTTCTAATGATCCTATGCTTTCATTATGTCCCTTTGGTTATTATGAGAGCCTCTTTTCGTTGGCCTTCAAATCATTCCTTTTCCTAGTGCTTTCTGCCAAAAACTGTCATATTTATTTTTCTGACATGTAAAGCCATTGTTTTACTTTTAAGCCAAAGACTATTTTGTATTTGTATCCCTATCATTTTTCTGCATCAAGGCCAAGTTCCTCATTTGGTAATCCAAAGATCTCCATCAGTTGTTCATTCTTTCCCTATTCAGGGACCTTAGCCTCAGTCTTATCACTTCTCAGTGCCATCCATCCACCTAATCTAGTCCCATCTGACTCATTATTTCACTCCCCACAACTATTTATTTCACTGAGATTCACGAAAGCCACATTTGCTTTATCTTTCTTTTCATGGGTGCATGTTTATTTATAGATTTATTTTTTTACTGAACCAGTTGAGACTAAGTTGTACACATGATGTATCACCCCTAAATACTTCAGCTGCATCTCTTAAAAATAAGTATGTTCTCCTACACAAATATCATATTCAAGAACTCAGTTACTGATTCAATAATATTACCTAAAATTCAGTCTATATTCACATTTTTCTGATTTGGGGAGTGAGGAAAGTCCTATATAGTAGCTGTTTTTCCCTCTCCAGGATCTAATCAAGGAATTGCATTGCATCAAGTAATTATGTCTCTTTAGTTTTTTTAATAAAGAACACTCCTACATGATGTTTTGTGACATTTATATTTTCGAAGAGTACACATCAAGAATTTTGTAGAATGTCCCTCTATTTGGATTTGTCTGATTATTTCCCCCACAATTATATTCTGGTTAAATATTTTAGCAAAAATACTATATAGGTGATATTGATTGGTTACTTTTTTCACTTCTTTCCTCATGTTTCTCTCCTGGCTTGAATGTTTTCTCACTTCCATTTTGTCATTGCAAACCCTATATCCCCTTTAGTTAAATTCATAATTTTTTTGTGACTCTTGCACTGTGCCAGGTTATCTGGGTGCATGAAGGACGTAGAAAATTCATCTTCCAGGGCAGCCCCATGATCCACACCCTCCAAGGAATTTTCTCTGATTAACCCTGCTTACAGTGATCTCTTCTTTTCTGAACATCTATAGCCTTATAGCCTACAAACAATAAGCCTTTTTTTTGATTACTAATGTTCAGCCTTATAAGATACTATAATTTTTTTTTTTTTTTTTAATGCATGCGAGTTTTCCTGTCCAAGAAGGATCTAAGTTCCTTTAAGGCAGACATGTGTCTTTTGCCATTTTTTCTTGTTCATTAAACCACTCAGTACATTGCTAGACCATAGGTAAGTGCTTAAGAAACAGTAGTTGAGTCTTTATTTTAAAGTCTTTTGACTATTTTTTCAAATAAAGACAATTCTTGGGAGTCTTCTGCATTAAAAGAAGCTGTGGTGTTGATAATATATTCATGTATGGCTTTGGAATGAATTATATGACTTTTAAAAACTCATCTTTTTTATATCATTCTTATTATGTTCATTTAAGACTATGGTTGGTTTGTGTTTCCTGAGTATAAACTTGAGTGTATAGTGATTCAGATTTTTAAATTAACTATGGATGATCTTCAAAGCAAATACTCCACATTTGCAAAATTAATCATTTAAACCCTTTGTCTACATATAAAATTAGATGGTTACACCATCATGCTGTTCTGTACAGGAATCATTCTTCTTATGCAGCTATTTATCATCAGTCTGTACATGTTGGTTAAAACATTTCCACTTGGAAATCAAAAAGATGGCTTGGAATACATAATTATAATATAGCCAAAATCTGTGTTGAACAGAATCCAGTGGCAAGGTCTCAAGTATTGTCTGTCCTGTGCAAAATTAATCAATTTTAAAAGTATAGCTTTCATGCACACTATTTGTTTGCTTTTTTAAAAATTTATTTATTTATTTATTTATTTAGGATCCACGAATGCACAGAAGCTTTGTGTAATGCCCTAAATAAGGAATTCCACAAAGCTTATCTTTTCTCTAACTTTGTGCATTAGGGGCCATTTGCAGGTGATTGTGCCAGGTCTTAATTGCAGGCCATCTCGTGCAGCCTTCGCCTCTGTGTCTTAGAACCATAGAGCCCCCAACACTGCATTTACCAACAATTCTGGTATAAAAAAACCATTTGGCCAACTTTGATGGCCTTTAAACTGTCAACTACTCTTTAGTCTGTCTTGACTGCCCTGATTTCATCTGTGATTTGTTTGCTGAAAATAAACCTCAAGATATGTAATAATGTACTTTTGGGCCCGTCCAAATTAATGTATATTACATTTGCATTTATGGAGCTTAATCACAGAGCAAGAGTGAAAGAATTCTATATAAATATCCAGAATGAATCAAAATAGCTTTGTCGAGTTGGACATGGTTATAAGAGAAGTGAGTCAGTCCATGGATTGTAATTATAAAATTTATTTTCACAAGTATGGTGTGTTGTGTAGTTTGTAAAGGATTGCCATCACATTTATGCCTAATAAATATGTTCTTAATGAATATTATAAGGCAATATTAATTTACTAAGTGAGATAGAGGTTATGAGGAATAATTAACTAAAATGATTTCAAAGCCCTCTGCAAACAAAGCAGGTTGTGTAAACAAACATTCAAATTAGAATGGGCCCATAGGCCTAGAGCTGATGAAAAATGTGATCATAGCTAAAATTTCTGACACTAGGAAAGGAGAAAATGTCATTCATGCTATACTTTTTAAAAGTTCCTAAAACTTCTTACCATTGGCTACATCCTTAATCTAATATAGCTGAAAAGGCTTTGTGGAAATCTTATGGATTTGTTAAATAGTTAATAAGCATAGAGGTTAGAAATATGTAGACCAAATTGATATAAATAGTTATTAATTATTTGAAAAACCTGTCCCAGTGGATATGGGGAGATTATATATATATACACACTGGTTATATATATATATATTATATATATATATGTATACATATATATGTGTATATATATAAAATACACTGGTATGGAGGCCTAGCATCTTAAAAAAATTCATTCAAGCATTTATCTGATGAGGTAATTAGTGAATTCCAGTCCCTTAAACTTACCTTTCCTCTTATATATTGAAGATATAAGTATTGTGATATTTAAGCTCTTAATTAGCACAATAAATGAAAACCTATTAGAAAAGGAAGTGATCTTAAAAACCATCTAGCTGAAACCCTTTATTTTATATATGAGGAAACTCAAGACTAGATAGCCAAAGGGACTTGGCCAAGATTTTAACATTGACAGAATTAACATTTGAACTCTGGTGTGCTGTCTTCTAAGCCATTACTCTTTCCATATAACAGCAGAAAACAGAACATTTTAAATAATTTTATGCTACTGAAGACCATCTCAACAAGAAGGCAGATAAGAAGTCAACAAAACCATACTGTCACTTTTGAACCTAGCTTTAAATGTCTTTTCTTAATTCCTACTTTTTTTTTTTTTTTTGGTCATGTCAATGGCAATATCTATTCAGGACTCATATAATTTATTTTTCTTTGCCATTTTAATTTCAATGAAATTTAAATATGTCTGTAGTATAGATACAAACTGAGGCTTTTATTTTAGATTATCTGTGCTTTTAGTATTACTAGAAAGATTGCATAGGATATTTAATTCAGTCCAATAAACGTGAATTGAATGATCTTCTTCCATGAGAAACACATAAAGGCTCATAGATAATAAAAATATTCGCGGATCGTTAAAGGTACCATGCAATATGCTTAGATCATTCTTCCACTTTTCAACACATTCTTTGCATTCTCTCATCTTGCACACTTGATCTGTCACCAAACCCTGTTGGTTTTCACCTCTTAAAATATGCCCAAATGTGCCCCTCCTTAGAGTTTCCCCACAGCTGCTCTAATTCAGGCCATATCATCTCTCGGCTGACTTTTACGAGTCTCCTAACTGGCCCCTCGTCTTGCCCTCCTTAACCCAGGCAGTGCAGCACTTTTGATATGACCAGGTTATTTTTCTAAATTTCCAATCACTGCGTGGCTTAAAACCTGTCATTTGTTCCTCATTATTGGGAAGTTAAATTTCTAGCTCCATTACGCCCACTTACAACATTCTTCGCTTCTTTGACCCTATGTTCTACTCTTTTCTCTAACCTAATCCCTGTACCTAACACCGTAGCCACACCCCCGACCTCTGTTCATGTGATCTTTTCTACTTCCTCTCCAATTCCCCCTCCTCCTCACACCCACCAAGGAGTCCAGCCAACACCTTTATCTTCAAGATGCACTTCTTCCTCTATACTCATTTGATAGAATTGCCTTTTGTTATTTTTTTCTCAGTATATATAAGTTCAGAGACCTATTTTCTTGGCTATGTACCCCCATCACCTTGTACTTTGAGGTGCTCAAAGGCAGTTGACCTTTATTATTTGTGGATTCCACATTTGAGAATTCCCTTGCTCCCTAGAATTTATTTGAAACCCCCAAATAAATACTCACAGTTCTTTCCTGATCATTCACAGACATGCACAGAGCAGCAAAAAGTTTGAGTCACTTGAAGTGCAGATTCCCTTGTTAAACAAGATGACACTCTGCCTTGTTTCAGCTCTCAAACTGTAAACAAATGTCCTTTGAAAAGTGTATTTAGTGGTACATTTTTTTTTTACATATCTATACATTTTGATGGTGATTTTCTTGTTTAAACTGGCCTTCGAACATCATGCTGAAGGGTTGTCTGCTGTCCTAAATGCAAGAAGGCTGTGATGTGCCTTAATGGAAAAAATACATGGGTTAAATAAGTTTTTTTTTAAGATATGATTTATAGTGCTGTTGGTCATGAATTAAATGTTAATGAATCAAGAAAACATGCGTGTGTGTGTGTGTACATATATATTAAAATGGATGTCTTTAAATAGGAACACACATGAAACAAAGTTATGTATTGATTAGTTGATGGAAATATTGTGCTCAGAGGCTCATAGGAACTTAACCCTGTTTTTCTCCTAGGAGCAGTGATTCAGTATTTGCTATTGCATTGTTTGTTTTGCAGTGACTTTTTAGAACATAACTATTGTGAATGATGAGAATTAATTATAATATTTAGGTGGAAGTCCAAATGAATAAATCAATTGCATTCATAGATTTTCTTCCCACTTAAGTTTAATGGTTCTTGAGGGGACAGAACTTCATTTCCACGGTCTCAAAGAAGAAATATGTTTAAACTCCTTTTTGGAAATAAGAGTAGTTTACATGTTCTCAGATTAAGTACTAAGGCAACTTGTGATTTAGCATGGTATATAGGAAGAGAAAGGAATCAGGAGTTGAAGACCTGATTGAAGCTCTGGCTTTTTCCCTCTTGAATAAATAATTTCATAAGATCATTTAATCGTTCACAAAATGAATGTGAATAATACCCACCCTGCCCACCTCACCAATTGTGGAGAGGGAAGAGTGAAGAAAGAGTGAAATAATGGATTTGAAAAGGATCTGCAATTTTAAATATGTTGCACAAAATTGAAGATAACATTATTACAATATATTTACAGCTTGATTTGAATGAATCAGATCTACTTTCTGCTTCAGCAACTACTTTTCTAACTTTGGCCATTTCCTTACTTTCATCATTCTCTTTCTGACATTTTATTCACACTGTCTACTTAAGAAGACTACCCTCACAGAAACAATACTTCATTAAACATTTTGTATGTAAAAATTTATTTCAATCCATACTTACAGGCTGACTGCCTTACAAATTTCCAGTGGGGCTCTACTGTTATCTTAACCTTTAACCTGGGTCCAACCACACAAAATAGACTGATAGATTAATCCATTCAATAAATAATTATTGAACCTCTCCTCTGTGCCAGGCATGATAGTCACTGATGGAGATGCAGTGATGCTCAGAGAGAGAATAAAACTCCTGTCTTAATCTACAACAGGGTAATGAAGCAAATAGGACATGAAGGAGAGGAACACAATTTTATGAAAACCTGTAACAAAGGCCCCTTGCCTAAAAGGTAGGTTTGAAGAACGTGATAGCCTGCTGAAGAAGTGAGATATGATCTGAGATCCAAAGGATCAGCGGAAGTTAAATTGGTGAATGACATTAGAATGGGGGTAGGAAAGAGTTACAACTTTACCAAATGGGTGTGTGGCCTGCACAAAGGTCCTGCAGCAGAATGCAGCGTGGCACATTTAAGGAACTTAAATTAAATGGCTCTGACCAAAGAGCAGTAAGTATAGTGAAGATTGATAGGAGATGAGGCTGAAAATACAGGCGGAAATAGACACTGAGAGACTCAGAGAGAATGTTGATGGTTAGGATCATTACCCTATAAGCAATAGGAGGCCATTCAGGGATTTTTATATATTTTATTTTTTTTTAATTAAATTTATGGAGGGAATATTGATTATAAACATTATATTATTTTCATTTGTACAAGATTCTAATTTTATATCTGTGTAATCTATTGTATGCTCACTGCCTGACGTCTAGTTGCCTTCTGTTACCATATATTTGAACCCCTTTACCTACTTCGCCCTCCCCAACTTGAATGGGAGAAGATATTTGCAAATGATACTTCTGGTCTGGGGGTATATAAAAAATATATAAAGAACTCATTCAGGGATTTTAAACATGGGAGTTACATAAGCATATTTGAGTTCTGAAATGATTACTCGGCTTCCAGTGTGGAGAATGGATTGTAAAGGGGTGAGATTAGCCAAGGGGGTGACCTAGGGAGATCCCAGACAGGAGGCTGCGTAATCATCCAAGAAATTACTAAGTGTGTGAAGATTTGCTGTAAAATGTATAAATACTTAAGAAGTGCATGGTTTAAATACATTAAATTTCTTCCCTTTAATTTTAAAGGCTGAGTTTTTTCTCAGTAATTATTACTTTCATAGTGATGCTATAAATTTTGAAATAATGCTCCTAGACAAGTAGATATTTTTGGACAAAAAAGGTTGCTTTCTTGCTGGTAAAAGTTTTGATAATTTCACTTTTTAAAGAAGGAGTAACTAAGCACTTTTAGTTCTAATAGTGAATATGCTAAGTTGCTTTTTGGAAAAAGAACTTAGTCTGCTGAGCCTGGGACATCGGAGAGAGATGGGCTTGTTTAAAGACAGCAAAAATAAAATCTCCTATCAACCCTTATAAAATATTAGTCATGAAATTACAAGTTAAAAATAAAATTTTAGGGATAGGGTGAGGAAAATGAGCCAGCCGAAGTTTAAACAGGCTAAGATATCCTATTAGTGGATGAAGTCACTAGGTTGGCATCCCAGATGCTGGAGACCACTTCTGGCTTGTTATACCAGAAAATTGTTCAATAATGAAAGTAATTGTGGAGAAGGAACAATCTTAGTTATATGTCTTATGAAACTTTTTAATAAGGTATCAATTTTAAATGAGTAGGGAAATACAGAGAAACTGAAACATGCTGCTTTCAATATTCTCAACCTCTTTTGGCAGATTATAACCTCTGTGCTGTCTTACCTTCCTCTCTTTACTACGTACACTGAGGAAGCAGGGTGAACCAGATGTCTGGTACTAGTTGTGGCTCCTTTACTGCTTGAACTTCTTCAAAGCTCTTCTTGTGGTTCTTAAGGCTTACTGAGAGGAGGGCTTTCCTGTCAGAACGCTTTGTTCCAGAGTGGAATGGCTATGACAGGTAATCAATCGGGAGTTCAGTAGTATTAGGGCCCTAACGCCCTCGTCTGGGATAAGGGGATATGGCCACTCTTTCAGGCTCTGTCAAAGGATTAAGCTTCTCTTCCAGTTTTAACTACTGTCCTGCTTCTGTTTCAACTCTCAGCAGGGTAGAAGCTCGTCTGTCTTTTGTAGTCTCACTTAAATCAGCATGGTATCATTTTTATAAAGCTTCGCCTTAAGTTTGATAAATTAACTTTAGAGGTGAGACACTACATATCTGGCAGAAAAGTGGTTTTTATAAAATTGTATAGTCCTCATTGTACAGAACGTGAAGAAAGACATGGATAAAGCTTCTTGCCTATAATCGTAATAAAAAGCTCAGAATGTGGTCCTATTATTTGAATTTTCCCTACCTTGTGGTACGTTCTCTAGAACTGTGATGCAGAATAGTATTAAGAGTACTGCAGATTCACTCGTTTTTGTACAAAGTGAAGCTTAGATCTTTTAAGGAAAAAATATATACAAAAGTGAGAAAATTACAATATTAAATATACAAAAACATTCAGTTTTTCTATATTGTGTGAAAACAAATGGATAAATTTTATTATTTTATTAACCGTAAGAAAAAAGTTAAGTGATGAAAGTGGCTAAAACATTAAAATATCACTTCCTCTTTCTGTTTATAACAAATAGATCTTTCTCTTAAGTCTTCATTTGTTCATTTATTGCATTGTGTCCTTCTCAAAAGGAAAGCTTTTGGCTAATGCATTTATATTATTTGGAAAATATTTATTAGCTCTATTCTTTTTAACATCTGAGTTAAATGATAACTTATGTTTTTGTCATAACAGTACTATTGTAAAGAATTTTTCTAATACATGCTTCTGAAGAACAACAAAGAGAAGTATTATGGCATTCCTGTGAAGTTTCTAGCAATTGTGTTTTATAAAATAATCGAACTAGTTAAGTCAAATTTATCTTTTTAAATTAAATTTTTAGGATGACATTGGTTAATAAAATTATATAGGTTTCAAGTGTACAATTCGATAATTCATCATCTTGTATGTTGCACTGTGTGTTCACCATCCAAAGTCCAGTCTACCATTACCATAGAGTTCACCCTCTTTTCCCTTATTTACCTCCTCACTCCTCCTTTCTCTCTGGCAACCATTAAACTGTTGTCTTTGTCTATGAGTTTTCATTTGTTTGCTTGTCTTATTTGTTTGTTCCTTTCGGGTTTATATCCCACATGAATGGAATCATATGGTTCTCAACTTTTTCTGTCTTATTTGTTTCTCTTAACGTGATTATCTCAAGATCCATCCATGTTGTCACAAATGGCAGTATTTCATCTTTCCTTCTGACTGAGTAATACTCCATTGTATATATGTTCCACATCTTCTAAATTTATCTTTAATAGCAAACTAACCTCTATTCTCAATTCTACATAGGAGAGCTAGTGTTAAGTCTGCTGTTATAATATGAATATGTATTCTCTCTCTCATTTGGGTCCCATGTGTTCTTTCCTCCCAGCATGCCAAACTATCATTAACAATGCATTAACAGAAAGCATCCGGAAGCTAGACTTTGAATACCGACCTAGGTAGTAAGCCCACCTCATGTACTCTAGCTCAGTGTTCCTATTATTGCACTTATCTAATTAAAACAACATTTATTGTTTGGCTAGATTTCGCCGTCTTCCAGGCTCAATATTGTTGACTCCTTAAAGATAGAATTTTAAAAATATTTTTTTATTTACGTTTATATACTTCATTCTAGGCACACTGTCTTGGGTATAGTAACACTAGAATATTTAGTAAAGGAGGGCCATAAGAGATACGAGGGAGAGAGGGAGGGAAGAAAGGAAGGAAAAAGAAATGAGGAAAAGTAGGGAAGAGCTATAGAAGGGAGGAAAGGATGGAAGGATCTACCACTTACTAGCTGTAAGGATATTTGCCTGAACCACTGTTTTCTTATTGGTAAAATGAGAGACTGATATCTCTCTTGTGTGGTTAATCAGGGGTTACCTAAGAGAACATTCGTAGAATATATGTAGTATGGTTAATTACGGCACTTTCTTTTCAGGCCTTCCCTTTGAAAAATGCTATTTTTCCTCTAGAAGTCTTCCCAAAGTAATCCTGCCCAGTCCAGTTCGGAAATTTCAAGGCCTCAGATTATAGATATACTGGTTATATTACATTAAGCTGAATTTTAATATTTTCTTGATGGCTTCCTTTCGATCTTTTCATTAGGGCCACGTGGTGTGCTACAGCCATCTATTTCCATCTAAGGATCAGTGGCATCCTATTGGTAGCTTGAAATTCACAAATATGTTTTGGAAATTGACAAACATGTTTTCTCCCCAGAGATGAGTTGTTAGATGTTTACCGTCACAGCACTGCTTTTGTTCCTCCTGCCTCTGACCTGTTAGGTGGCTTTTGGGAAAGCAATGCGTATCCTTTTGTGACTTTCTCCTGTGATAAGTCAACACTTATAAATAGTGACAACATTGTTTTGATTAGAAGCAATTAAAAATGAAAAACAAATATATGGTAAAGGCAAAGACAAGCAATTCAAGGAGAAATATACAGTCGTTGCTGGTCTCAGAAATATCTGCTTTTTTAGAACAGCCAATTTACAATATAGGTTTCTAATTTTAAAGCACATTGTAGACTTATTAAGGATGACTTACCTTTTATAATGTCCTGTAATGTTATGACCATATTATTAAATATTTCTGAATATCTTTTTTTTTCTTTGATCTACTTATTCTTTTGAATAATCCATTTTTATCTATCTTAATACTTTACATTTTAACAAAGGCTAACTCGAACATTCTTATCAAGCATGTAAGCAGTCTACTTCTTTGACTCACCAATATGAATTGTTAAAAATGTTTTTTACATTTCAAGTTATTTGTGGATAAGATGGTTTTATTGCTTCTCCTACAGAAAAGTAGATTAAATATGCATTTCTCTTTATTTCTTGAGGGCCTTTTAACAATAGAAAAGTAGTGGGCTAGTTACTAAAGAATCCTAAAAATTTCCTGCTAATTAAAACAAAACATAAAAGATTATTAAATTCAGCATCCTTGCCTGTACTTTCATATGTATAATACTTTAGAGTTTACACAGACCTTAAATAGAATAGCAATGATACCACTTTTTAAGCATTACTAGGTGTCAGTTTGGGGTAACGTGCTTTATATATTTTATTATCATTTTATCTTAATGACCTTAGGAGATTTCTAGGCCAAATATTATTATGTTTCCTATTTTATAGATGAGAAAACTGAGGATTAAAGCTATCATTATTTGCTGAGTAATCTAGTTACTAGATTTACAAAACTACTAGATAAACTAAATTCATGTGTTTTGTTCTACTTCTTTGTAGTTGTATGATTTTGCATAAGCCATTTAACTATCTTTGCCTTTCTTTTCTTACTATAAGACAAGGATAATGATTCAACCTCATAGACCTCTTATGACTATTAAATGTAATAACATATGTACAGTGCTCACTACCTAGAAGTGATGAACATGTGCTTTCTATTCTTTAGTTCTTAACTATCCACTTATGTATATTTTAATTGACTGAAGGAAGTTAGGTTTAGTAACACAATTGTTTTGCATTTTTCATTTAGGAAACACATCCTAAGGTGATCCCCAGTGGGTCATGGCCTTGTATAACGCACCACCCTTGAGCAGTGGGTGAAAGTTGAGACTTGTTTCTAGCAAATAAGATTTGGCAAAGTTGATAAGATGTCTCTCCTGTGGACATGTTGTGTCATGTTGTAAGGCTTTGTCTGAGCAGATGGGAGTGCCAGACTCTCCTGCTAGCCCCGAGGAAGTGAGCTGATGTGTTGTGAAAGGCCAGTGGAGAGGGGGCCACACAGAACGGAAGTGCGAATGGCATCTGGAAGCTGAGAGCGGCCCTCAGATGACATCTAACAAGTAGATAGGGACCTCAGGAACTAGATGTTGCCAACTACCACTTGAATTTGGAAGAGGCACCAAATTTCAGAAATGAATGCAACCTGGCTGACACCAGAATTCCAGCCTTGTGAGATCCTGAAGGGAGGATGCCGTATACTGTGCCTGGAATCCTGACCCCAAGACACTGCCATCTAATATGTGTGTATTGTTTTAAGCCATATTTTTTACTATATTTGTGGTAATTTGTTACACAGCAGTAGATAGCTAATACACACATCTATTCAAGTTTCTGAATATCTATCTAACTTTGACCCATTTTTCCCACATTAATATATTAAGGTATATCTTACATTTAATTTGTAACTAGAGCCAAATAAAAACTAGTTTCTTAAGATTTTAAAGGACTATTAATACTTTTTAACTATCAACAGATTTAAAATATGAGTGAAATCACAGATATAAAACAGACCCTTTTTTTGTCTACGACCATGCCACTTTGAACACGCCCGATCCTGTCTGATCTTGGAAGCTAAGCAGGGTTGGGCCTGGTTAGTACTTGGATGCGAGACCACCTAGGAAGACCGATTCTGTAGATGTAAAAACAAATCAAAAAACACCTTTTATATTTAAAGAGATATTGGAGCTAGTCTAACTCTTTTATTTTATAGAGAAATAAATTTATAAGAAAATTCATGAGAAAATCGAATCACCTTTACACTGTACATTTTGAAATTTTCACTGAGATTTTGAAATTTATCTGCACAATTTGAAATTTTCACTGAGATTTTTATCAGATTGCCCTGAAAGAGGTCTTTAATTTATATAAATATTCCTTATATTGTTTACTTATAGGTGAGGAAATGCCTAAAGTTGCATTGTGTCAATACAAAGAGAATACATTCATGTTTGGCCTGAATCAACCCATACCCATTCGAAGATCAGTAGTTGTCAGAGTGGAGATAGGCCTGGAGGTAGGTAGCCAAGAGTCACCCATGTCCACTGACTGGTCCTATTAGTCATGCCATCTCTCTTCTTAAGGGCTACCAATAGATTGGCTTCTGACTTCAGATTGAGGGACCCAAGTTTAATAATTCTGCTTACGTGTAGGCTGTAGAGGATTCAAGATTTAAATGAGTCAATGACTCATTATGTCTATCGAATAAGTAAAAACTCTGCACCATGCTATTTAAGGTCTTTCCTCAGTGATCTGGCCTTCTTTACTGTGAACCTCTGCTCCAGACTCAAATTTTCTTTTCAAGGGAAGCTGACCTTATCATGTTCATCTCTGAGGGTTTTTTTGCATAACTCGCTATGAGTTTGAACTCCACTCTTCCTTCAGGCAGGGAAGCTCAAGTCCTCTTTTTTTTCAATGCTCATCTCAACACACTGGAATTGGTTTGGTAGTGCTGAAATTACACACACACACACACACACACACACACACATTTTCATACACTCATATTCTTGACTCCCTACATAGACAATATTTTCCTTGAATCTAGAGAAGAGTGTCATATACCAATTTCTATCCCCCACAGTATCTAGTATTGTACCTTGATAGATATTAAGTTGATGTTTGTTAACTGATTAATTAATTAATTGGTTAGTGTGGATAAGGAAGTGGGTAATGGATATAATTAGAGGAATGATAACAGGAACTTATTACAGTTGATGGGAACTGGGGAGTTGGTAATGGCTGTAATTAGAGAGCTAATAACAGGAGCATATCAGGAAGGGGATGCTCATGGGAAGACAAGGCCACAGGGAATAAGTGGCAAGAGAAAAGGCAATGAGACTGAGTAGCTGAAGGAAAATCCATACAGTGGCACAGGACATTATGGTTTTGCAACTGAGAGAGTTGCATAATTCTCTGATAAACTTGGGAGCAGGAAAACATATTGTGGTTTACACGATTTGTTCCTCTCCTCGCATCAGTGTGTGTGTGTGTGTGTGTGTATGTGTGTGTGTGTGTGTGTGTGTCACTATAATGTCCTTGAGATATATTCCATGTAGATTTTAGAGCATTTTCTCCTCCTCCTGAGTAACCTACCTCTTGGTTTTCAGCCCCAGAGTGTTAATTTGCAAGATAATGAAGGTAGTGTAAAGAGCTAAAACCTAAATATACGTGTGTGTGTGTGTGTGTGTGTGTGTGTGTGTATAAAAATAATGTTTTTTCAAGCACACCTATCTGGAACGAAATTACATCTGAAACTGAGTATGTCTAATTTAAACTATGTTGATTGTTAAGTGTTTAATTATATTAAACAAGTATAGCGAAGATGCTAAAGTAATTAAAATGGTGTGAAAACTGGGACAGTATGCAAGAGGCCGCACACTCCCTTTACGGGGAATCTGTTTTTTTTTTTTTTTTTATGAATTAATGAATTAATTTATTTATAGTGATGTTGGTTAATGAAATTCAGTAAGTTTCATCTGTACATTTTAACAGTAAGGTGTAAATATATATATATATATATATATATATATATATATATATATATATATATTTACATTGTAGATGCACCTCCCATAGTTAGATTTCTTTCTCTCACCACATATTTGACCCCTTTTACCTCGTCTACCTTTTTGACAAAAAACTTTCCTTTTCTTTTGAACCTTATGAATTTTTTTCCTTTCCCAAATTGAAAAGACCTTCCTTGTTTTCTTTTTCACTCCACTGGTAAGTTATCATTCTGTTTTTAACTCAAAATGGTAGGATCATTTGAAACAATGTCCCACCCTCTAAGCCTTCAAGCTGGATGTCAGTGCAGACTTAAGCATTCTTTGTTTTCTCATCATCTAAGTCACCATTTAAAATGTCAGCTCTAACAGGCCCTGAATACCGTTGCTAGATGTCCCTCACACACATCAGTCCTCCCTTTAAAGGACAGTGCCTGAAATATAGTCAAGGGATATTGGTAAAAATTATCTTTTCTCAGTTTCATATAGCTTTTTTTGTTGAGACCTATAATTGTCACAAGCATGCACATTCATGAACCAGAAATACTGTATAAGACTTTTTATTTACCATATAGTCTTGTGTAATAATGTGTATTAAAGAACTCATCAACCCAAAGTCTCTGAACTACTTAAGACTCTTTAAAGTTGATATAAACATATGCTTATATTTACATTAATTGTCTAGATAAAATACAGATGGATGTACAAGTTATAAGACCTTGGATAAGTTTTCTAGCCTCTAAGATTCTCATCTGTATAATGGATATGATGGCATTTACCTCATAAGATTGTTAGGTGGATTAAGTGAGGTAATAAATGCAAACTGCTTAGAATAGCCTGGCATATATGCATACTATGTAAGTTTTAGTTATTATCATTTAGTGATTGTATGTGGTCATTATTAATGTGACATCATTCTTAGGCCCGAGTTTGTCTATTGAGTCATAATTTACATACAATAAAATGCACAATTTTAAGTGTGCAGTTAAATGCCTTTGACAACTGTATACACTTGCATTATTTACATTCCGGTTAAGATATAGAACACTTATGTCACCCCAGAAAGTTCCTTGTGCCCCTTTGCTGTCAATATCCTTTCTCCCAGAGGAAAAAAATTATTCTTCTTTCTATCACCACAGGTTAGTTTTGCTGTTATAGAACGCCAGATGAATGGGATCACAGAGCACGCGCTCTTTTATATCTTGCTTCTCTTCTGTATTGTAGTTTTGACACTCACCCATGTTGCTGCATTTGTCAGTAGTTCAGTCCTTTTCATTGCTGAAGGTTATTGCAGTATATGAATATGTAACTTGTTTATCCAGTTCTCCTATTGATGAATACTTGGGTTGTATCTAGTTTGGGAGCTCTGATGAATGAAATTGCAATGCATATTCTTATATAAATCTTTTTGTGGATACATGTTTCCTTTCTCTTTGGTAACACCTAGGAATGGAATCACTGGATATAGGTTAACTGCATGCTAGCTTTTCAAGAAAGGAACCGATTACAAGATGGTTTTTTTCTCATTTTATATTCTCACCAGCAACGTATGAGATTCCCAGTTGCTCCATGTCCTCATTGACCTCATTCTGCCTTTTCGGCCATGCTAGTGAACATGAAGGGGATCACATTCTAGTTTTCATTTCCGTTTCCTCATTGATTAATGATGAAGAGCTTGTTTTCCTGTGCTTATTGGCCTTTCATACATCTTCCTTTGTGAAGTGTCGATTCAAGTATTTTGCCATTTTAATTTGTTTTTATTATTGATTATTCTTATGTGATTTAAATACTTATATAACAATTAAGTTCTTTGTGTACATATAGCACATTTATTTTGTATTTATTCCATTTGTCAAAGGAAGGAAATCACTGCCAAAGTGCTTTACTTATCCTCAAATAGATTCACTAAAGTATCAATACCTTTGTTTCAGAATTTCACACCAAAACCAGAGCCAAAGCAGGTGTTGCTACCATCTGAGAGTGATAATCATTTGCAGATGCTACATATGGTATCACCAGTAACTCAGATTCTACATTATGTAGCTCTCTACATTTTTACACTTTTGTGACTTAATCATTTCCTTCTTATACTTGTTTTAATTTGTCTCTTCAAGGAGAAAAAAAAAATCCCTGTGAGAATATAAGAATAATTAGTTTCTATGAATTGGATATTTGCAACAACTATTTTTTTAAGGTGGGGGGAGCAACTGTCTTTTTTTGGGGGTGGCGCATTACCTTCTATGTACAATAATGTAGCTGTGAAATTTGAATGCTTTCATTAGCTTGTATCAGGGTCATTACAGTAGTGACAGCTAAGAAATGTTAATACATACTTAGAAAATGTGTTTGTTAATGGCTCTCAGGCAAAGACTGTGACAGAGCTGCCCCTAATTCCATAAACATAAGGCATATTAATCCCTTTAGTTGACAGGTGCTTAAATGGGCAGATTGGGTGAGTAATTGGGTTGTTCTTCTAATCCTTAGCTTTGAATATAAATGAGAAATATCTCGATGTTTTTATTTGTCTTCAGTAATGTCTTCTAATTGATTTATTTTAAAATGAACTGTTTCTGTACAATAGTGATTTCTTTCAGCATCTGTTGTTCATGTAAAGAGGAGTTGCAATTATAAAACATTTCTAAAAGTCTATACCTTTTAATACTCAGCTTTTTTCCAGATTTCATCTAGAAGACTGGTGATATCATCCTCCAATTATTTTATTTTAAATAACGATATGTTTTGGGGGGAGAGAAACTATTCCCTAGGAATAAGATGAATTCCTTTGGAGGCTGCTCTGTGCCTTATATGCCCCTAGGATATAAATTAGTGCGATGCTGTATGACCCAAAATTTTTAAGATAGTTTCCAAAAGACTCTTAATATGCTCTCAGGAGGAAGCACCTGTCCTGGAAAGACCCAGCTCAATATTCCTCTTT
Organism: Rousettus aegyptiacus; assembly: GCF_014176215.1. Classification (NCBI taxonomy): domain Eukaryota; kingdom Metazoa; phylum Chordata; class Mammalia; order Chiroptera; family Pteropodidae; genus Rousettus; species Rousettus aegyptiacus. The sequence goes on along the minus strand of NW_023416286.1, from coordinate 59,642,227 downwards.
ACTTGACAGTGAGAGAAATTAGTTAGCATTTTTAAAAGTGGGCTGATATATTTCTAAACCTTTTGTTTCAGACTCTCATCTGTCAGTATGATGAAGGATTGGGGAAAAAAATAAGAATAAGTGAGGATTGTGTCATGAGAGGAATGGGAGACATTTTATAGGGCAATACAGGAAGAAAAGTTTGGAAGGAAAAATTGGGAAGTGCATCAATGCCAAATCAGGCGAACAAGTCAAGAAGCTCTCAAAAGGTCAGCACCTTAAAAATAGCAACAATGCAGCCAACACTTCTCACTAGAGCCACAGTGAATTACAGGACAGTAGAGTACAAAGGGAAGAGAAGTCAGGTAATAAAGTGTGGCACTATATCCAGAGAGACCCAAAGGAAGAAAACATCTGAGTAGCCAAATTTTGTATATGTATTTTTTCTTTTTTCCAAGTTTAGGGCTCTTGCTATATTTGATGTCCATGTACATCATCATTTGTAGAAACATTTGAAAACTTAGTTCATAAAGATAGCTGTTTAAGTTTTTAATTGATTAGCATTTGAAATGTTAGCAAATGTTAATGATTTTATTTTGGGGAGGATGAATGATGTGAAGTATTGCTACATGTGGCAATATGTTGTTACCATGTGTGGTCATGGTTGATGGGAGCTCCTAGAGAGAAGGATCCATCTCTCTTCATTTTTGTACCGGCTGGATCTGACACCATACCTGGCTTCTTGTCACAAAGAACATCCGCTGATGGAATCAGATCTGATTCAGAAGCTTTTTACCTCTTGAGTACTTCTTAATAATGATCTTTTAAGATAGAATTCTTCAAACCCATTTTCTTAAATAGTAAGTACATCCACAGGGTGCTACATTTTCTACCTCTGTTGCTGGTATAAATTGCCTTTCTTATGCAAAAAATTGCCTGTAACATAGCAAGACAGGAATTTTCGGAATGACTGTTCCCACTGGTGTTAAAAGGCCTGACAGGACAGAGAGAGACAAGTTTGGAAGAACAGTAGGACTTCAGAGGATTGTTCACATTTTCTTGCAAGTGCCTTTGGTGTGGTCATTATTTACTTTTTAAAGAGACTGAAATTCATAAGCTCTCAGGGCTAAGTTTTGAATCAATTTACTTTTCCAGCAAGAAAGGGAAACTTTAAACTTTGGAAACTAAGGGCAATAGAAAATACAATTCTCAAGTTTGTTCACTTTTTTGAACACAAGTTTGAACACTTTTTTCCCAATTCACTTTTCAGCTATATGATTAATTTCCTTGAAATTTGTAATTCTTTTACTCTAGGTTCCTCATTTGTTTAAGGAGCTGGACTACTAATGGCATTATACTGTTGTGTTGATTTTGGATTAGTTCAGTTTAATTACAATTTCAGCCCTTTCTAATCGGTTTTATATTTTTATTCAGACAATCTGTTGTCACACATAGATAATTATGACCTCTTTAATATGAAAAACAGCATAAAATATTCAACTAATACTTCGAAGAATATAAGACCTTGTACTATTATTCTTAAGCTCAATGATACTGATTTCTTTCTTCTCAAATACTAGTGACTACAACCATTACCTAGTCCTGTACATTTTACTTAGCTTCATGAAATAATTTTATAGTGCTTAGTTTGTTTTCATGTCTGTGAAAATACCAGTGGTATTTGTTAGCTATAAACTGGAACACCAAAGTGTTGTGTGAATCCATCTTGCGATGGAACTTTGAAATTAACAGAATGTTTTAGCTATCATTTGCATTTTTCACAACCAGGAAGCTGTTCAATGTAGACAAATCTAACACTAAGGTAGGAACTGGATTTATATTTATTCTCAATTTTCTTTGGAAAGGCTTGATCTTTAAAAATGCAAGTGTTCTTTTTAGGTCAAAGAATTGTAAAATATAAAAGAGGAACACTGACACTTTGTTTAAACATAGCATATCGTCATGCCTTAGGAGTGCGGAGAATGTAAATCTTTGAGTTAGATGAAGGTGCATATCAGGTGTTTAGAATCTTTAGTTGTCAGAAGTTACTGTTGAATAGGTTTTTGATTTGGCACAGTTCATACTCATTTTGGGGCATGTTGTGGAGGAACTCTCCTGTGTTCTCTTTTCATGTTGATTCATTAAGTCAACATTTATAGGCCTTTCCTGTAGACAGGGTACATATATAACTGTACACTAGTATTTGTAATATTAAATGCTGAATATAGTTTTATTATTTTTAATGAAAGCTGCATCCTAATAATTATCCCTCATTCAGCCTCTAGATATTTGCATTAACATTCTACAGTGTAGTGATTTATAAAAAAGTTATATCATTTATAGTGTTTGACTTTAAATCCAGGGAATATTAAAATGGGTTTATTTGTTAATATTGAAATGTAATATAATACTTTGCTAATATTGAAATAAAATATTCATGATGAAATTTTAAGCTTAAAAGGAAAGAGCTATTTATAAAGTTTCTACCATTTCATCTGATAAAAGATAAACCATAATTTATCTTTTCATTGGTAAATTCTTATGTACATTTATAGGTAGTATAGATTACTGGTGAAGGCCTTGGATAGTTTGGGATCATATCTTTGTTTAGTTATTCACGCCTGTTTAAATTTAGGCAGCTTTATTAAGCTTCCCACCCCCCCTTTTTTAATGGTGAAATGGGAATCATAATGATATTTACCTCATAGGGTTGTGAAGATTAAATAAGGAAGAACAGATGAAGTGCCTAGTATTGAGCACATATTTGGAACTCAATAGATGATTATATTCTATACCCTATATCTGGCACAATATCTTACACATACTCAAAATTACCTATTGAATAAATAAGTCAGTGCTTTGAGGTTCTGAAAACAACATTGATTCTGAAACACCTGGCTGCGTAGGTTGTATTCAGTTTGGTAATCAGTTGAACATATCCCTGAGTAAAGCGCTAATTACTTAAATCAATAAATAAGGCTTTTTATGACTTAGCAAGATCAAGACACCGTGCTAGTTGCTGTGGGACATGTAAAGCATAATAAGAAATGGTCCTTGTCCCTATGGAATTTTCATTACAATTATAGATAGGGATTAAGACCTGAACATTTGAAAAATTCAAAAATAGTGTTGAATTTGAGTAACAAATGAAATGATAAAAGAAAATGACAAAATTCTAGTAAGTGATGGAGATAAGAATTTTAGTAGTTAAACAAAATTTCAAGCCTCAAGATTCAGGGAAGATTAGTAACAACTTAAAACCTCAACACTGATAATATTTTGGATTTTTAACATTGTTTTCAATACTGATAATGGTAAATATGTTCTATTCTCCAATCAATATTTATATTTTGAAGTAGATTGCGTATAAATAAAGTACAATATTTATGCTTCAGTATGTGAAGACCAACATTGCCTAGTTCCATATACAACAATGAATGAAAAAAAAAATTCCCAACCAGGAGCACATTGTATAAATATACACGTAGCTAAAGTATGAGATACGATATGATAAATTTATTTGACTAACGTATCCTAAATGAGGAAAGAAACCGAGCATCATTGGTATGTACGCATTATTGAATAGATAGTAATTTGCTAGGGATGTAAAGGTAAAAAAGATAAAGTTCTGACCTTCAGGAGGAAAGAATGTAAAGGGGATTGAGTGACAGAGAGACATGCAGGTAAACATAGTATTGAGACATAAATCCTATAATCGAAATTTGTGCAAATGTTCTGGGAGGCCAGAGGAATATGCCACCTGAGCTATATAAAAGAATGATGAAGAAAAACAAGACAAAACTGAGTAAACAATAATGACCTCTAATGGGGAAAACTTCATAAAGGAGAAGGGAAATTATCTCAGTGGATTCCCCAAATGGGCGATGTTTGTTCATATCTGACATATGCAGGGTCAGATTTTTATGGAAGATACTAGACCCTAGAACACTCCATGCTTATGTTCAGCCCCTCGCACAGAATCTGATCATAGCAGGTGTTAATAAGTATTTGGTTGAATAAATAAATATTGCATTTATATTGTGCATAACAAAAGCAAACTGGGATTGGAAAAATACTTACTAGCACTCCTATTTTTCATTTATCTTTGTATTCCCCATAGTGCCTAATACAGTGTTTCTCTCACATTGTAGGTGCTCCAGTGTTTGTTAAATTTATGACTCTAGGGTGGAAATTGTTGACAATTAGTCTTATGTGGTAAGTAAACATGTCAGAGTTTCCCCATGATGTATCAGAACATATGGTAAATTTCAAAAGTGTTTGTTATTGTGGTACTAGCATAAGATTGAGATATTGATCAATAAAAAATAAAACAATAAATAGGAACTTCTTTTTATTGAGTGTTTTTCACTTCCCATGTGCTGCGATAAGCGTTTCATATAAATCATCTCTAATCTTTAAAATGATCTGCAAGTAGATTTAGCTCTGTTTGCAAATAATGAAATTAGACATCAAGAACTGAACTGACTTATTCAAGGACACAAAATCAGTAAGACCTGAAAACAAATCTAGAAACTGAAAGCTCTAAAAGGCTCTATTATACAAAAGAAAGTAGTCTATGATAATATGGACTTAAAAACAAGTGTACAAATAAAGGTTTAATTAATAAGTAAGAATGAAGTTAATTTTAGTGGAGAAAAAAGTTCCATTTCTACCACAAACAGCATATCAGTATAAATGCCAGATGGATTACAGTCAAATGTTTAAAGAGTAAAAAAAAAGAAAGAAATAAAAAATTATAAAAGCACCATAAGGCTAATATTTTCCTCATATCCATATATAGAAAGACATTCTGTATATAAAAGCAGTGAAGGAACAACAATGAAAATAATGATAGATTTGACGACATAAATATTTATTGCTTCTATAAATCAAAAGAATCAAAAGATATTATGCACAAAGTTTTAAAGCAAATGGTAAATTGTGAAAAACAAAATATCCATCAGTAGATTAAAATCCATTATGTTATAATACAATGAGAAAAATCCAAATCTCAAAGTTAAAAATCGGCAGAAGAAATGAACTAGTAATTTTCCAAATAAAAGTTAATAAGTATGTAAAAACATATACCAATTTACTGATATTCAATAAAATAAAAATGAAAAATGAAAAAAATAAAAAAGAATTAAAGCTATAATGTAATACCTCATACCCCATATTATCTATCAAACTGATAATGATTTTTTTAAAAAAGTCTTTGTCCCGGGGAGAAATTGTGAATAAAAACACTTGAATATACTGTTTGGATATTTGTTGCAGTACTACCACCAGTTGTAAAAAGTTGGAAAAAATTAAATATCTGTTATAGGAAAGTGTTAAATTCTGGTTTTTAATTATAATTATTTTAGCCAAATTACTCCAATTATAGCCAATGAAATATTACTAAGCCACATTTAGTTATAATATTTAACGATACAAGAAGTGCCTTGTAACATTCTGTTCAATAAATAATACAGATAATAATATCACCTTGTTAAAATAGAAGTATAGATATATAAAAAGTCTAGAAATAAATACATTAAATGCTAATCATGGTGGTCAAATATTAGTTATGTTATGGAAGTCATATTTTCCAAATTCACTATAATTAAGGGATGATAGGAAATAGAACTAATTCTGTGAGAAATGCTTCGCTACACAATTTGAAATTTTATGTGAAACTTGATGCTCATAACTAGTAATTAATTTCCAGATTAATTCTTCTACCTCACTTTCAGAGAATACACAAACCATCACAGTGAGATTTAAGCAAAAAAAAAAAAAAAAAAAAAAAAAAAACAAAAAACCGAAAACAACTAGAGTTCAAGGGTAAAACTGAGATGCATAGTAAGTTATTCTAAAACAAGCAAAAAAAAAATGTTTTATAGAAAGATCTACATGTTGATGATATTAACCATTTATAAAATTTAATGAATAAAAGGCAAAAGATTTCATTTGGAGAAGAGTAGAAAACAAATCTCCCAAACATTCAGTGAAGATTGTTATACAGCCATCTGGAATGGTGAAAAAGCTATTTCTCCAGTGCCCCCATTGCCAGTTAGGAAACAGGTGGCTGTAGAGAAGAATGCTTCTAGCCAGAGACAGGACTCAAAGAGTTTTCATGGAAAATGTTTTAGGACTTAAATAGGCTGAAATGGGGAGAAGAACATCCTAAGCAGAGGAAAGGTATTTGTAAATGCTCAGATAGGCGAAATAATACAGCAAGTTCCGGGAATGCAAGAATTGGTTAGACGGGAGCCAGAAAAGATTGTGGGGGAATGGAAAGAGTGAAAGAAATGTACAAGGTCCAATTTCTGTGTTGAACTGAGTTTTCTTCTTGTAAGATGTGAGAACCAATTAAGGTTGTATAGAACAGGAGTGACACACTAAGATTTATGTTGTAGAAAGGCCACTTCGCTACCAACCTGGAAGATGAATTGATGGGAAATCTGACTGGAGGCAGGACCATCCATTAGATATTGCAGAAATTGTAGTGAGAAATAATAAAGACGTTAACATAGGTGGCAGCAATAGGATGGATGGAAGATGAATTTGAAATGTAAAAGAGTGATAAAAACAACAGGATTGGATGAAAACTGAATAAGAGAGGGGTGAATGCAAGGGAAAATTAAGATGACTTGAAGTTTCGGGATTAGGTTACACAGTAATGGTGGGACTCTTCATACAGACAGGAAATGTAGAAGGAAAAACAGATTCGGGGACAGAAAAGGTGATGCACATGGTGCAGGCATGAGGTACCTCTACAGAGGTCCAGCAGTAGACTGCAATGTCTGTGGAGCTCTGGAAGACGATCTGGATTGGAGATAAAGATTCCAAGTTGAAGGTGGAATGACAGCATATCTTAGGGAGATGTTTTGTAAAGAAAAGAGGGTGGCTAATATAACCGTGAGAAAGATTGACATTTAGAGAATATGAAAGATTAAAAAGATTCTTGAATAGAAATGGTCAGGTGCAATGCCCAGAGAGCTAAGAGAAGAATCAAGAGAATCTATTATAGAGTTAATAAACAAGGGAAATTCCCCAGTAAGAGTGTCAAAAGCCACAGAGAAAACATATGACAAACGTATTGGATGGTTTCAAACAAATCTCTTTCATACAGTAATTTATAGGCATTCAATAGAAATATATCCAGCACAGTTTGAGATGGTTATTTTTTTATAGAAAATAAATTCCATTAAAACCTACAAATTTCCATTTTGGAATATGTATTTGCACATGTATGTATATATATGTATATATATTTTTTATTTTTAAATTTTATTTTATTATTAGTTTATATAGTACATTGGTTAGATATTTATATAGTTTATAAAATAATTTTCCTAATTGCCCTTTCTCTCCTCTGGCTCTCCACCTAGCCATTACATTAATGCCTACTGTGTGTGTGTGTGTGTGTGTGTGTGTGTGTGTGTGTGTGTGTATGTATGTGACTATACATTTAAATATAAGCCTTAGACATAACATTCAATAAATGTTTATTGAATAAACAATTGAATGAAGAAAGTAGAAAGAATGGAATATTAAGAGAACTCTCATGCAGTCTCCTCTCCAAATCACTGTTACTTTCTATCTACTCCTGAGAGCAGTAATATATGCCTTTGTTTTAGGCTCAGAGAGTATGTCTGTCAATGCACTACAGACACATAGACACGTTAGCATGTTATGTGAGTCCTCTCTAATTTGAAGGGCGTTTTTGATTGGATGCTTTCTGTGTTTCACTCTCATTATCAGCTGACATTGTTTTTAATTGAAAGATGAGATTCTAGCCTTAAACTCAGTATTATTTAATCTCTTCATGAATATTATTTATTGATTAGTCAAAATGTTTCTTAGATTTATGAATAACAGTGCCTTGAACACTTCTGAAAACAATTTGGAAATAAAGTCAAAGGGTATACACAGGGTAAAATTTAATTAGTTAAGCACCAATTTTATCTTCAGAATGAGCAGAAAATAAACTGGTACCATTGTGGCATGAAGCATAAGCTTAGTTAATGTGGTCAGGAAAGAACATTGAGGGTGAAAGAGATAGAAAACCAATGTATTATTTTATGCAATATCACTTAAGAATTTTTATACTACCAATTAAGTCTTGCAGAATATTAAGTTTGAAAATTTACAGAGGATATTGCAGCAAAATTATTTTCAGAATAAATTTTTACTATTTAATTTTAACACCATTCAGGTATTCCCTACATGCTTGGTTTTGTTTTAGTTCTCAAATCCTTCCCGAATTTGCTTAGGTTGCAGCTGAGCAAATAATATAATATCTGGTGGCTATGGAAGGTTTAAACATATATCATGTGATAATTGTTATGATTTGTTTTTGGGGTCTAAAACCATCTCCTAGGATTTGCAAACATCATCAGTCTAGAACTTTACCAGCTAATGTGCTTAATTCAGTTGTCCTGTCAATAATTTTGATTGTTGTTGCTGTTTATCATTTGACTTACCAAAATCCATGGTGGAATTCCTTTCTTTCTATAGCTAGTTTTTGATGAGGTGAAAAATATACCATTAGAGCTTAGGTTTTGATAATGAATGCATGTCTTGTTTGCAATTCTGTTCAACACAAGCAACAAAACGTTACATAAATTGAACTGGGCTATAGCCAAATTTTGTTCAGAGGATGGCAAAGTCAAAACTAAGACAGAGACTTTAAATGTCTCTTTAAACCTGTATGGTGAGTTTTGCTGATCTTGTTAGAGTTCTAAAACTCTTGACTAAAGGCCTTATTTAGTCATATCTTTAAGAAATAAGATATTTTAATAATGCATTTTAGGAGATAAATTTAAAAAATAAAATAACAGGTGGGATTTATCTGAGGGATGAAAGAATGATTTAATACTGGCAAGTCAATTGATGTGATATGCCACATTAGCAAAGGATAAAAATCATATCACCTCCATAGATGCAGGCAAAGAATTTGACAAAATACGACATTCGTTTATGATAAAACTCTCAACATAGTATGTGTAGAGGGAACATGCCTCAACATAAGGGCCATATATGACAAAACCACAGCTAACATTATACTCAATGGTTGAAAGCTGACAGCTTTTTCCTGAAGATAAGTAACAAGAAAGGATGCCCACTCTCATCACTTTTATTTGACATAGTACTGGAAGTCCTAGGCACAACAGTCAGACCAGAAAAGGGAATAAAAGGCATCCAAATTGGAGAAGAAGAGGTAAAACTGTCACTGTTTGCACGTGACATGATACTTTGTATGGAAAACCCTAACAATTCCACCGAAAAGCTATTAGAACTAATAAATGAATTCAGTAAAGTTGCAGGATATGAAGTTAATATACAGAAATATGTTGTGTTTCTGTGCTCTAATAATGAACAATAAGAAAAACAAATAAGAAAATGATCCCATCAAAAAATAATAAAATATCTAGGAATTAATTTAACCAAAGAGGTAAAACAGCTATACTTGGAAAATGTAAGACACTGAAGAAAGAAATTGAAGAAGTAACAAATAAATGGAAGAATATACTGTGCTCATGGTTGGAGGAATTAATATCGTTAAATTATATACTATACTACTCAAAGCAATCTACAGATTCAGTGCAATCCCTATTAAAATATCAATGGCATTTTTTACAGAACTGGCAATTTTTTTATAGAACTGACATTTTTTACAGAACTAGCAATTTACAATGGCAATTTTTATAGAACAAATAATACTAAAATTCATATGGAACCACAAGACCCCGAATAACCAAAGCAATCTTGAGAAAGAAGAACAAAGTTGGAGGTATCATGCTCCCCGATTTCAAACTATACTACAGAGCTACAGTAATCAAAACAGTATGATACTGACACAAAAACAGATACACAGATCCATGAAGCAGAATAGAGAGCCCATAAGTAAACTCATGCTTATATGGTCAGTTAATCTACTGCAGAGGAAGCAAGAATATACAATGGGTAAAAAATAGTCTCTTCAATAAATGGTGTTGGAAAAACTGGGCTGCTTTCTTACACCATATAAAAATACACTCAAAATGGGTTAAAGACTTAAATGTAAGACCTGAAACCATAATACTCCTAGAAGAAAACATAGACAGTAAAGTCTTTGACATTGGCCTTAAGATGCAATATCCTTTTGAATATGTCTCCTAGGCAAGGGCAACAAAAATTAAACAAATGAGACTATATCAAACTAAAACGCTTTTGCACAGCAAAGCAAACCATTAACAAAACAAAAGGCAGCCTACCCAATATATTTGCAAATGATATGTCTGATAAGAGTTAATATCCAAAAAATATTTTTAAAAACTCACAGCTCAATATATATTAAAAAAAATCAGATTAAAAAATGAGCAAAGGACCTAAATAGACATTTCTCCAAAGAAGACATACAGATGGCAAACAGATACATGAAAAAATACACTACATCACAAATTATCAGAGAACTTCAAATCAAAACCACAATGAGATATCCCCTCACACTGATCAAAATGCTATTATCAAAAAGACAACAAAGAGTGTTTGCAAAGATGTAAAAGGAACCCTTGTGCATTGTTGGTAGGATTGTAATTTGGTGCAACCACTATGGAAAACAGTATGGAGGTTCCTAAAAAATTTAAAAATAGAACTACTATAAGATCCAAAAACTCTTCTGAGTATTTATCCTAAGGAAAAAAACCCACAACCATTTGAAAAGATACATTCACCTCTATGTTCATTACAGTGTTATTTACTATGGTCTAGATATAGAAGCAGTTTAGGCGTTCATTGATAGATGAATGGATAAAGATGCTATATATGATATATATGACTATTATATATATAATATATATAGTATATATAATATATATATATAATGAACTATTACTCAGCCATAAAAATGAATGAAATCATGCTATTTGTGACAACATGGATGGACCTAAATGATATTATGTTAAGTAACATGTTCAAACAGAGAAAGATAAATACCATATGATTTCACTTATATGTGAAATTTAAAAAACAAAACAAATGAACAAACAATACAAAACATAAACAGACTCAGAGATGCAGAGAACAGACTAATGGTTGGCAGAGGGGAGGAAGCTGGGAAATGGGTGAAAAGGGTGAAGGGGATAAAGAAGTATGAACTTCATTGTAAATAAGTCACAGGGGTGTAATGTATAGCATAAGAACATAGTCAATAATATCGTAATAACTTTCCATGGTAACAGATGGTTACGAGACATCATAGTGATCACTTTGTAAAGTATATAAATGTTGAGTCACTGTGTTGTATACCTGAAACTAATATTGTTAACTATATGGCAAAAAGATAAAATAAATAAAATTTTCACAGAGCACTGCTGCAGAAAGAAAAAAAAATTTATTATGGTTTACTAAGTGTTAAATAAAACAATTAAATGATTTTTATTCATATTGATTTTTAGGTGATTAGAATAATGGAATTTAGACTTTGAAGTGATCTTAACATCTGACTTTTAATTTGTGTATGCAAAATATGGGGTACAAAGAGATATATTTACTCAAATCCAAATTTTATTTATTTTAGTGATTTCAGCTTTAATTCAGATTCATTGATTCATGTTTTAGAATTCTTTCTCAACATATAGTGCTACTTCTTGTGGAATAAATATGGGTCAGTTTTTATTTTGCATAAATGTGACTCTTAAGATTTCAAAGAAATGATATAAGAATTTTATAAGAAATGATAGAGCCTTTCTTAGAACCCTGCGATATTTGAGCAAGACATTAAACTCTCCATCCCTTTAAAAAGATAAAAATAAAAATATATTTTGAAGAGTCAACATATGTTGTTTTTCTTAACTTAGCCTCCATAGTTATAATAATTAACTACTCTAAAAAAGTAGATTTAAAAATAGGACATTTTACACATAACAAAAATTCTGGCTAAGATATTGCTGTCTTACAATTATGGTTCTTTAGGGAATGGGATGACCTGCTCAACCATTTTGAATCTTCTCACAGTGTATCATTAATCAGAAAATTACGGTTCCTGAGGGAAGTTGTCTGGGAACACGATGTTCAGTACAGATGGGGTGGGAGCAGATGAGGAGGGGGTGGGAGTTGGAGTCATCTTACTCCTTCCCAGGAAATCTCAGGAATTAGTGAGGAGCCTCCAAGTTGTGTTGATGAAAAGGACACAGTATAACACAACCCTTAAGCCTGTCATAGCCCAGTTATGCACTTCCACTATTCTCTTGCTGAGCTACAGCAATTTTCATTGCCTGTTGAAGGAAAAGAAAAATAAAGTGCTCTGCTTTTATTTGGAATGAAGGGCACAGCATTTCTGAACTCTGTCTTTGCTGATTCTGCTTAATGAAGCAGCTTAGGCACCATGTGACTGGAATAGCCAAAGTTTAGGGAAATAAGACCAGCTTGCATAGCTTTTGAGAGGTGTATATGGGCACAGAAGACCTTTGATTGGCTTTAGAAAATAATGGTTGGTGTTCTCTGTGGATCTTGCAAGTGAATCCTACCGAAAAAAGACATGTTTCATTTATGCCACTTCCTTCTGTTACTGGCAGCTCTGCAAACGATCTGGAACAGGTGGGCATACCAATAAGCAAAGAATGTGCTTTATAGCCTGTCATACTCCACTTATCTTATTTTGATGAAGATATATAAAGGGAAGATCACATTTACTTGATCTTGTGTTAGGAATCTGTAAAGCACTAACAAAAGATACAATTTCTCTTTGGTAAATTAGTTGACTATTAAAATTGAGAATAATTTTCTTGCAGTTTTACAGTATAGTTTTTCATCGATGGCAGTCATCATTTGGGGCAGGAAAGGGAGAGGCAGTCTATCAAAAACAGATAAAGAAAAGCCACACCACAGCCTGCTGTTTCTGCTATTTTGGATGATCGAGCTTGTGCGCAAATGAAATCATGACAGATTCATTTATATAAAATGGCCATTGCTGATCTCCTTGCCAGAAACTAGATTGCTTTTTTATTTAGGAGATTTGCAGAGCAGTCCTTAGCTTTTTTAGTTAGTGGCAAAATGGCACCTGGCCAAACTGCCTCTTCTTATCCAGTTGGTGTTGCCAGTATCTTGGGATGCATGCATTAAATATATTTGCAGTTAATTGAAAAAAATTTTTTCTGTTTAAATTTTTTTAGTTATATGCACAGTTGGATTGGGGTTCACCCCATTAGCCCAATACTAAGATTAATAGTTTCAATGATATAAATTTTGTAGTCAATAAGCATAGTGTTGTGAATAAAAATACAACAAAAACGTCATATGGATTTTTTTTTTTTAATTAATGGTATTGATCATCTCTCTGAAATAAAGTATTTTCATTGCTGGTTATACAAGCCAAATCTATTGAGCAACTGAAGTCAATAAATTGACTAATTGGAGAACATAAAGGTATTAGGTAGGCAGAAAGAAGAATCCTTCCTTAGAACATTAAACTAGCAAAGTGTCCTTTTTGGATAGCTCATTTGCTAAATTCTACTCTCTCTTAGAGAGGGCCTGCCTGCCTGCTTATTACCAGAAGATAGGGGTAACTTTTCTGCTGCCTACACACATTCAGAAATTCTTAGCAAGGGGACAGGAATTAGAAGAACAACTATCAGATAAGTGTATCCATTTCGTGGTTTTATTTTGCATTTTGCTTCTGCTCCCTTTTCTTACAGCTACCGATTGCTGGTGTGTTTAGTGGACCAATAAATGTATTCATTTATTCAGTGTCCACTATGTGCAAGGTACCTGTGTTAGGAGCTGGGGTTTCATAGTAAGATAAACAAAAGATCCCTGCTCCACTGAGCTTACATTCTACTGCAGCACTCTCCTTCCTTGTCCTATTTCCTAGCCAGCTGAGAGAGAGAGGGGAATAGAACAGTGAAGATAAACACATAAAGTTTTACTACTGATGCAGCTGATTAGAGAATGTGGCTTTCAATTCAGTAGCCCACAGGGGCTTGCTAATGAATATTTTACTCCTTTACTAGATTTTAAGGCCCACAAGAGGTGGAGCCATATCTGTTTTGTTGACCACGATGTATACAGGGCCCAGGATAGAAAAAAATATAACATTATGTAACAATATACACATATTTATAAGTATATATAGTCAATTTTACGTATATAAACGTATGTATGTGTTTATGTGTGTACATATACACATATATAACATCTATATGGAGAGAGAGAGAAAGAGTCGAGTTATTCGTGGTAGTCGCTGTGAACACTGAATTAGTGAATACTAATTGCTCCTAGGGGAAATTCAGGTTTAGATTCCTGCAAGCCTCTGGTCACAGCATTTTCATCGACTGATCAATACACAACCTTGTTTTATGTGCATTTCAGTTAAAAGATACCTTATTTAATATTTATTGTTGATTCATTAACTTTGAACTCAAGGCCAACAGCACTATAACTCATGCCTGAAAGGAGGTTTGCCTAATATGCATATTTTCTCTGTAAGGCCCACCACAGCCTTCTCGCGCTTGGGAACCCCAGGCAGCACTTCAGCTCTACTCTTGGGGGCCATTTTCAGCAGCATAACTACCAACAAAAAGCACAAAAATGTAAAAACACATGGCACTAAATAGAGCACTAAAAAGACACTTGTTTATAGTGCGAGAGTTGAAACAAGATAGCAGAGTGTTCCCTTGTTCAGTCTCAGTTGGGGATATGCTTGTCAGTTGACTCAAAATATTTGCCACTCTGAGCAGTATGTCTGATTGATGGCAAAAGCACCCTGAGTACTGATGCTGGCATTACAAATAAATTTTAGCAAGTGGTTGATTTTGCACATGTGGAATCTACAAATAATGAGAATTGACTGTATATATAGATATATGTTAAATTGTTTCTTCTGTCTTTCTCAGTGAGTTCCGAGCTGTGGAATTAGCTCTGGATGAGTTGTATCCCAAATTAGGAATGCAGTATCAGGCCCAGAGCAGGGAGGAAAGATAAGCCCTGCTCCCCAAGTGCTGAGCTCAGGAATGTAGACTTCCTCTCTCTGCCTATATCCCAGAAGGCTCCATAAGAGATGTAAAGGTTCAGTGATTCCATCAGCCCACCTGCATGTCCCGACCACGTCCCAGGGGTTCTCAATAATGAACTGGAGAAAAAATGGTTGGAAGAGAGGACTCAAGCAGCAATGGTGTGTGTGAACATGAGAAAGCAAGCTGTCTGAACTCTACCAGGCAGCAGCAGGGCCTCACTCTGTTTTGGGCTGGGTTCCTGTTTTTCAGCTGTGACTCCAGGCTTCACTGAGTCACTGCACACTTCAGAAACCTACTGGCCCCAGCCTTCTGAAGACCAGGACCTTCCCAGCTGATTGGCAGTCCTTTCAAGGCGGCAGGGAACTGACCCAGGTCTGCATCTTTGGAAACCTAAAGCTTAGCACTAGGGCATGGGATGGCAGGCGAGAAAAGAGGGGCATAAATGCCTTCTTGATTGATTAACTGTCTTGAGGCTTTTTACAGATTTTAAGTCAGACTTTTTCAGTGTCAATTAAATAGTCAGATGCCTGCAATTCATTTATTGAGAAAAGCCTTTCATTCCATAATTATAGAGGCAAGGAAAAGATCATAAAAATATTCAGTTGTAACAATTTAGTGTGAATGCTTTTCAGTTAAAATGTAATTAGTCAATAAATGTAAAATACTAATTATGAGTTCCTTTTCTATTTTGATATGAGACCGTCCTTCAAGTTGTCTGTAGCTAGAGGAGACCTTAATACTGAGGCTGCATAAAAGTATATGGAGAAAATGGAACAGCCAGTTTAAAAAAAAAAAAAAGAGTAAATCTGACCAGTTTGCATTTGATTGGGCCTGGACAGAGAATAGGTGAGTTCTGTGGTGTAGTATTTACAAAAGCACCAGCTCTGCTTGGTATGCTATTTTGACAGTGGTAGATAGATAGAGAGATAGGTAGGTAGGTAGATGAATTTGCATAAGAGGACGATTTTTTAATTTTCTCGGGCTGCACTTCAAAGTACTATATATCAGGAAGCTTAAATCAACAGAAATATATTGTTTCACAGGTCTGGAATCTAGATGTCCAAAGTCAAGGTGTCAGCAAGGCCCTGCTTCTTCTGAAACCTGTAGAGGAGAATCCTTCCTTGTGTCTTTGAGCTTTTGGTGTTTGCCAGAAATCCTTGGCATCCCCTGGTTTGGAGAGGCGTCACCCCAATATCTGCCTCCATTGTCATATGGCTGTCTTCGCCTCATGTGTATCTGTGTCCACATGGTATTTCCCTCTACTTATGGTACCAGTCATGTTGAATTAGGGCCCATACTAATGATCTTGTCTTAATTTGATTACATCTGTGAAGACCCTGTTTCCAAGTAAGTATCACAGGTTAGGACTTCAACATGTCTTTTGGGGGACACAGTTCAACCCCATAGCAGAGGGGTTACTACAAAGTTTGTGAATACCTTATATTTAACTTTGGAGCACAACCTTACTTACATTCACAAGTTATCTATGGACCACTCCATTCCTTTTCTACTGGGGGTTTTCCTCAAGTTCCCCAGCCAACAGCAGCCAGCAACACAGCTGGCATCTGCCAGTGCTTGAACTTTGTACTCTCACCAATGTCATTTTGGCTGGGGGAAGAGTGTCACCTGATGAGTACTTAAATTACGTAATGGGATTCATGATACATCTTTGAGGAGGAAAAAGTCAAATTTTGGCTTTGGAAGGGTCCCTGTGTTATATCTACTTTCCTAGGGATCTTGGTACGTCCTCCTCTTCCTTATCCTCCATCCTTGATGCCTCCCTGTTTATCAGATTCATGACAGATTTACTGAATGCCCTATAAGGTTACACTTAAATGGACTCCAGTGGATAGGAACTTTATTTGAAAAATTTATTTTTCCAGTCGATGAATATTTGGGGAAGAGCCATCTTAAATGAACAAAAACACATTTTAAATATTTAAAAAGAGCTTATAATTGATGATCAAAGATGCACTTGTATTGGATTTATGACTGTCTCATGACAATAATGCCACATTTGCACTTTTTACTCAGCCTTATGTACAGCAGATCTTCATAACCTAGGCTAGAAATGCCATAATGATGGATATTTTATGCCTTTTACTTATAAACGTGTTTTTCATTTGGTTTGAGAAACAGTTCTGCATAGTCAGAGAGTAGTATAGTTATTCTCATTTTGTCTGAATGGAGTGAAATCAAGAGTGTGAACCTGCTTGCTGAGGTTTACACAGTTCGCGAATGAGAATGTATTCTGAACCTCAGTTCATCACCTTTCATGCAATTTGACCTTTGTTTTTCTTCCACTTTTAAGAAAATCTAGCCACATATAATTTACGATTTGCGAAGCTTTATTGAGACTTCCTGGCCAATAACAGACTTTGTTATGTTCACTCTGCTGGAGGTTATTTTTGAGTGGAAATTTGAGTTGCATAAGAAAGCTAATAACAAATGTTAATATTAGTTACCATTGAATTATTAAAACCTCATTCTTTAAATTATTGCACAAAACACCCTTTGCATAGGTTAGCTGTAAAATTAGGATTACTTTATTATTACAGATAAAAGACAAGAGATGAGAGATTTTTAAATACTAGGACATCCATTCATTCACAACTTCCTCTCTTCTCTGTGGAGAACTTTAGGGTATTGTGAATGCCCCAAATTCTCAGGGAAGGGAAAAGGAAAGTACTGCTTTACAGTCTGTTAGAATTGGATTGAAAATCTGATCATAGTATTCCCTTATTTAAAATATTTCGATAACTTTCTATTTTACTCAAGATAAAGACCAAGCTCCTACTTAGCATGGTATATAAAGCCTTTTATGATCTGACCTCTGCTATACTCAGTGACATGCAGTCACCTGACTGTACCATTTTCCTTCTTACCTTAGCACATGCTATTTCTTTTGCCTGGGAATCCCTCTGTGCCTGTTTTACCCAGATAGCCTGTACTCATCTCCTTATGTTCTGACTTAGTATAAGTGTTCTTGACTCACCAAGGAGAATTTATTGTCTTCTACCTCCATGTTCCCATAGCATTTTGCAAACAGCTCTAGTAAAATAGTCAACATATTGTTTGTTTGCTGGGTGTCAACCTCTTAGAGGTCGAAAACAATGTCTTCTCATCTTTTTATGTGTAGTTTATAAATTCAGGTATTGCTTGAGTGCCCCCCTCTGGCACATAGATAAGTAAATGTTTATTGAATGGATACATGTTTTCATGCCTCAGCTCATTTTCTCCACAATTCAGTTTTTCATAACTTTACATAATTTGTTTCATCATTTGTGAAATAATTATCACCTTCTTCTGAATATATTGCATGTTTCATGCTTCCCTGCATCACACTGATTCATTTTAGCACTATTTATCTTTGAAGTATTTTTGTAATTAACACAAAATTACAGCACACTGTTGACACATGCTCTTTCTGTGCACTCTCAGCCCAGGAGTGCTATGGCAGGCTGTACTGTACACCCGTGGCCAAAGCAGCCTTAGTGTAACAGAGTGCAAACTCTCTCAGCCAATGAGCGCACTGCACTGTTTTGAGTCGAGCGTGTTCTGTAACACATGTAGTTCAGTCTGCAGTGTACCCTCTCTTTGTCATGTGTTTTGTGCTTTGATGAACTTTTCTATAAAGCAAGAATATTCTTTTGGATGTTGAAGTGTAGGGTTTAGAGTAACTTAATAGTCTTCCGAGTGATGTTCTAGAAGATAGAAAATAATGTTTATTGGGAAAGCAGGGATCGGTGGAAGTCCCTTGACATTATGAAGGACACAGATACATCCTTGCAAACTGGGAAGGATAGTCAACGGTTAAGAATGATGTCTGAAAGAAACCATGGAGGAAAATGTGTCATGATTCTAGGAGATTTTGAGGAGATGAAGGAGCAACTGCCACTGTGTTGCATTTCCATGGGGACTTCTTCATGTCACATAACTTGCATTAAAATTAATTCTCTTAGAGCTCCTGTCTAGGTGTGCACACACCATGCCCCACTCCTGTCCTCTAAATGAGTATCCATATACTCTTGGAATTAAATGCAAGCAGTGAAGCATATGACAGGAGGGACTCAAAATAGACTCAGAACAAACTAGCAAGAGGTAATAATAACAATAATAATAATAATAATAATAATAAATAATAAATACTTCATTTATCTTTAACCTTTAAATAATTTTTTCTCCTTTTTACTTGCTTTCTTAAACATCTAGACCTACCATCTAGCTTGTGTAATATTATCATAACTTTGCAAGTAATACACGTTTAATGTGGACATTAAAGGAAGCATACATGTTTAACAATAAATAAGAGCATTAAAATGAAATAAATATGCAATTGAAACAAAAATTCTCAACGGGTAATAGAAAAAAATACAAAAAGGCTCCTTTTATTATTTTCCAAAAACTCATGTATTTTCTCCAAGGTTTAATGGGTTTTTGAAAAGTGGTCATTCAGATAAACCCATGCATCTGAAAACTGCTATCTTTGAGAATGGGAGTCCCATCCTTATTCTAATTCTACTATTTCACTATAAATCAAAATGGGCTATTCATTCATAAGCTTTCCATCATTTTTTTTTTTAGATTCATGTATTCATTCATTCCAAAAATTTTTAGAGAATGCCTGTTTCATATTTAGCATTGTCTGGGTCCTGCCTCTACCCGCCTACCCCCAAAGTCCCTGCCCTCAGTGAATTTATTTTCTATTGGAAAGACAGGAAATGAACAAACAAATAATATATGTTCCCGGGCAGTGAAAAGTAAGTGAGAAATAAAATGGGTCAATTGCATGGAGAGTATGCTGGGGTGAGTGAGAGTGACTCTGTAATGGAGTGTGGACAAGCAAGGTCTCTGAGAAGTCACATTTGAGCACCTGGATGAATTGAGAGAACCTGCCATTTGAAATTCTTTGGGAAGATCATTTGAGGAAGAAGGAACAGCAGGTGCAAAGGCTCTGTGATGGGAGCCTGCATGGCAAGTGTGAGGACTGACCAGGAGACCAGTGTGGCTAGAGGAGAGGGAGGCTGGACCTTGTTGGCGCTGGTAAGGATTTTATATTTTATTCTCCCTATGATGATACACTTCAGGAGAACAACTAATTTAACTTATGTTTTGCTGGCTGCTGTGTTCAGAGTAGACTACAGGTGGTGAATAACATGAAATTAGGACGACCAATTATGAGGCTACTGCAGCACTCCAGGTGACCGCAAAATAACACAACCTGTGGGGTTCCATACTTACTTTATTCCCCAAACATGCAATTGTATCTTGGCTGTAATAATTCAAATTATTCATGTGTATTAAATGTGCTAATCCTGTTATCCCAATTTTACACTTCATGAAGACTATATTCAAAACTACCACAAGGACTATTCCTATTCATATTACTAGTGTATGTTTTCTATAAAGCCATTATTCTCCAACTAGATCAGTATTATGAAATCCAATTACAGTGGCCACACTTAATAGAGATAAATTTTTTTCCACCATTGACATCACCCAACAAATAATTCCAGAACAATGGAATATTTCCAATTAATATTAAGACATCTCAATTCATATTCTCTCTTATTTTGATAAAACTTGAGTCTAACAAATTTGTGTTTAATCATTATACCTGTAAATGATTTTATTAATCAGTTTTCAAACATAAAACACAATCACATAAATTAAAAGAATTATAAACTCTAATGCCATTTGCTAGTATTTCATTTAGAAATACAGTGCACATTCAATGATCACATTCCTATGTATTTTTTTATTGACAAGCATTCTTTACACAATAAATTAGCAATAAACTCTGAAGTGATTAATACAATAAATGTAACTTATTTATAATATATGCCTATACATGAAAGATTGATGCCTCTTTTTTTTTTTAATTGTGTAACACTCAAGATAGGTGCTATTAACCTACCGTACATGTCAAAATAATGCACAACTGGGTATGTAATCCTAGAATATCATTGTAGATGCATTATAGTTGAGAGTATGAGCATCTACTTTGGGGAGAGACCACCTGGAACAGAGCCCAGGGTCTGCCTTTTAAGAAGCATGTAACTTTGGGCAAACAACCTCTTGACACCTCTCACTTCTCCATTAAATGGAATAAATACAGTATCAGCCTCTTAAAATTGTTGTGAGGATTAAATAGCTAATATGTTTAAAGCACTACAACAACAAACATAGCAAGCACTAAATAAATGTGAGCTTTTATTATTATATCCTGCAGTTTGCTGCCTGAAGCCTTGAAGAATTTTTTAGTTATTCTTCTGAATGAAATTTCCTAGAGCAATCTCTGGCATATATGAGAAAAATCTACCAAGTTCATATCTGACTTTTCAAAGATAAAATGTTTGTATGATATAGGCATTTATACACAAGTTTTCATTATTAAAAAAATAAAAGATAACTAAGAATTAATTCACGCCTTTCCTGTAGATTGCTCTTATATTTAAAAAACTGAAAAATCAATCATTAGCATTTGTAAGTCATGGATATGTAAAATAGTTAATTACAAACCTGTTTTCCTTCCTTCCTTCCTTCCTTCCTTCCTTCCTTCCTTCCTTCCTTCCTTCCTTCCTTCCTTCCTTCCTTCCTTCCTTCCTCACTCCCTCCCTCCCTCCTTCCCTTCCTCCCTCCCTTCTTTGTGCAAATACAGGGAGAGATCTCTAACCCCACCAGCTTTCTAAAGACCTGTATAAACAAATAAGGAGGGACAATAAATAATCATCCTCTGTCAACTTCAGACAGTTAGCCTATTTGCAGGTGTGATTTGGTATCTGAGCCAATTACCAGAATGAAA
Organism: Rousettus aegyptiacus; assembly: GCF_014176215.1. NCBI lineage: Eukaryota > Metazoa > Chordata > Mammalia > Chiroptera > Pteropodidae > Rousettus > Rousettus aegyptiacus. The sequence continues at coordinate 59,620,462 of NW_023416286.1, read as the reverse complement.
TTTTTTTTGGAATACATATCACAACTGGTGGTTTCAAAGGCTTTTCAATTGGTTAGATATTAGAAAATGCAGCTTTTCTATTTAGACAGGTGAGTTTCTTTCATTGATTGCATATGCCTTTACTAAGTACCCTCTATTATTTACAGCTCTGTGGTTGGTGCTATAGGTGTTTCAAAGGCTATGTATTATAAGTCTGTGCTCCCGAGAAACCCAAGGGGGATGAAGGAGATCTTCAAATGGTAACTCAAAATTTAGAATTGCCATTTTCATAGGTCAAATACTGGCAGTTCTATGTGATTCAACCTAAATTGTATTTTTTTAAAAGCTAAAATAAAAAGGTTGGCCCACTTGTTCTAACACCCAATAGTGGAGAGGAACTGTGCCTCAGGCAGGGGTCTCTTCAACCTGTCACAGCTGTGTAATTATGTAAAGCTAATAAGCTTCATAACCTCATTTCAGGGTTACTATTGTTTGCATTGCCTCTATTTGTGTTTTTAGAATCCAGCTCGTAAACCCTGTAATTAGGAAGAAGTATCAAAGTGCCTACTTACACACTTTTTATTTGTTTTCTAGGGTTGTAATTGTCTATAAGTGATGCATGGCTGACAATTCAGCAAACAGAATGGTTTTCAAATACCCTCATTGCAGCCTTCTTGATGGTGCTTTCTGTTTCATTCCTCACCTTGAAGCTATTCAGTTTTTCTCAGCTTTAATTCCACTCAAAAGTAGGAAAATGTTTATTTTCAATTAGAGTCTTACATAGCTTGATAGTCTCCCTTTGCCATTTTAAAGGGACCAGAAGAAATTAAAATCGAAGTCACTAAGTCATTTGACTTCTCTTAGTCAAAAGATTGCTACTTTCTTCTCTGTATTGGAAGAGTTTTGAGATCTATTTCCTAAGTCAACTGCCTCTAAGATCTTGGCACTATATACAGTTAGCTCATGACAACCCTTTTAAAGCTGGTCCATGATCTCTATGTGTCTTTTAAAGAATTTCTTCTTCTCTTGTTCTTCCCATAAGAATATGTTGCACAAGTCAAACTTAATTGATTTTGATGATATGTACTTACTCCTGGACAATGATAGATATGACAGCCCTGTCTGGGAAATTTTAGTTCTGTTCTGTATGACCCTAACATTGAAAAATTAGTTGAGTTGTTCTCTGCATGTTGAATTCTCTGGAGAGGTTTTTTAAATCCTGAAATCAAGTTGAACCCCAAAACAATTACATTAGAATTTCCTGAGATAGGATCTGGGCCTCAGGATTTTTAAAACTCTCCAGATGATTCCGTTGTGCAGCCAAGAATGGGAACATTAGAACATATGTAATTAGATGAATGTTTAGTTGGTGATGACTAAACGTAAATTATTAACCAGTAGAAAACACATGGTGGATTGGATTTAAATGGGCTCTGGTCTGAAATTCAGGTCTCTTACTTGTTATGTAACCTAGATTAGTTACTTAAATATTTTTGAGCTTCTGTTTCATCAGTTGACACATTTACAGGACACAGTGTTGTTGTGATGATTAGTGCATGGGGTTATCATTCAGTAAATCTCAATGAATATTAGCTCCTTTTTTCTGTTCTTCTTCCTCAAATATAGAATTTATTTCAGAGGATACTTCCATGATTATATATGTAGTTTTTCACTCCTGGTGATTATTTATTGGTTCGCTTATTTATTTTAGCATGTATTATAATATATAATTATAATATATATTTTATAATATGTTATTATTACATTTATTATTATTTTATTTTTTATTTTGAAATAATTTTGGGACTGCACAAATATTGCAAGGATAGAAATGAGAATTTCCACATACCCTTTGATCGGATATCTCTAATGTTAATATCTTGCATAGCAATAATATCTTTATCAAAACCAAGCAATGAACATTGGTACAGTGGTATTAACTAAGAATAGACTTCATTACAATTTCACCAGTTTTCCATTAACATCCTTTTTGTTGTTGTTGTTGTTCCATGATCCCACTTTTCATCTGGTTGTCACATTGCCTTAGTTTCCTTCATTCTGTGGCAATTCTCAGACTTTCCTTCTGTTCATGACTTCAACACTTTGAAGAGTACCAGTTAGTTATTTTGTGGAATGCCTTACAATTTAGGATTGTTTTATGCCTGCTTATGGATAGAGTTGATGCAAGTTTAGAGTCATGTGCCCTTTTTATTATTAGGGATGCACGATACTGGTATATGTGGGGTTCTTTTGATAATTAAGAATATAGTTAGTGAGGCAAGACATATTATAGGGAGTTGTATTAGTTTCCTAGAGCCACAATGAGTACCATAGACTGGATGCTTACACAACAGAAATTTATTTTCTCACAGTTCTACACGTCTGAGAACAAGATGTTAGCAGGGTCGGTATCCTTTGAGGCCTCTCTCCTTGATTTGTAGATGATTGTCTTCTCCCTGTGTCTTCAAATAGTCTTAACTCTGTGCATGTGTCTGTGACCTAATCTCTTCTTATAAGAACATAGTCATTGGATTAGACCCTATACCTGTGACTTTCTTTAAATTTATTTACCTTTAAATACTCTAATTCTGAATATAGTCACAATCTGAGGAAAGGGTTTGGGACTCCAATATATGATTTTGTGTGTGTGTGGGGACACATAACAGGTGCCTCTCAAATGAGGACATACACTAAAATAGAAGAGGCAAAGAATTTTACCAGGATGGTAAATAATCTGCAGTGCTTCTTAGAAATAAAAGGAGCTTCTTCATAAATTTGGAGAAAATGGTCACAGCAAACATAATGAAACTCAATGAGGATGAAATGCTCAGTGGAAGAACCAAGCAACTTAAGCATTAAATAGACAGTTGGTTAAAGAACTTGATGGGGATGGGGGAAGGGCTGGTCCTTGGAGTTATAAATGACTCTAAAAAAAATCATGTGCCAGTAATCCAGCTGTGAAAATCAACATAATATGAGGATACTGCAAGATATTTAAAGGTACAGAAATCTTTTTAAGGAAACATTGCAAAGGGCTTATTCAGCTAAAAGAAGAAATTGCTGATGGGAGATTTGATTATCTCCAAGTGTACTGTATGTGAGGGAGTTCTGAAACCGAGAACAGTGACCAGCTGTTTTAAAACTTTTCAAGAACAGATTTCAAGTAAAAAAGCTTGAATAAGATTTAGATTAGAATAGAATAAAAATTTTCTGACAGAAACAATGGTTAAACACTGAAAGGTTACAGATGGAAGAATCATGATAATTGTAAAAAAGAAAATTGGTCTTGGAGTTAAATACGTCCGTTTTAAGTATGGCTCTACCATTCAGCTGGATGTTCCTGGAGAAATTAACCCTATGATAACACTATTGGCCCCATTAAATTTAAGGACTAAATGAGCTACTATAAATAATCTTAGCAGATTTACTAATGTAAATTTAGCAGATTGAGAAGAGAATTTGTCGCTCAATAATTGTTAGTTTGTTACTTTCTCACCTTTGTAATTTTATTTCTTTGGTGTGTCTAAAGAGTGCAGTCAGCGTTCTCTGCTCAACCTGAGCTGGTATATATATAGTATTATTTGAAGTCCAGGGAAATTATATCACCAGTCCTTTTAGCTCTAAGACTTCACCATTTCTATCACAACATAGTTTTAGGGTTTAAATTTCTAACCCTCTAAGAATCCAGGTAAAGCAAATATGAAAAAAATCAATGAAAAATTATAGGGGCTAGCTAAACTCTTTTTGCTATAAGAATAATGCAGGGACTTGTGTCTGGGGAAAAGCATGAGTTATTTGACAAATCATAGTTTATAAAATTCAGCTATGGTTAACCACTATGTGTTACCGGATTTCATAGAAATATTTTTCTCTTATAGATTTAAACCCCTTAACAGATAATAAACCCTGACAGAAAGGCATAGAAAATCTAGGGGCTCATTCATAGGATCCAAATTGACGTTGATCACATGCTTTCACAATTTTGATGTAATGTGTCTGCTGTATTTTCGCTCTCTGAGACAACATTGCAGCTAGTGTCTTAGCATAGCTGTGAATGGTAGAAGACTTGGGCTCTAATTTTGGATATTACCCTTTTTAGTTTGAGGAAATCACACAGTTTTTAAATTTTCCTGTGAAATTAGAATAACCCTAATTTCTGGCTTCATAGGAGTTATTTATTTTAAATATAATGCAGGTATCTCTTAGATCTCACCAGGATGTAGAGTACAAATAATATCACATTTAATAGTTAAATTCATATTTGCCCTTTTGCCTGGAAAGCTGTAGTAGGTGAACTCTCTTCCTTATGGATTCTTCAGGATTACCTAATATTTTTTTCAGGATGGCGTCTCTGTGAGCCTCCAATGACAGGCTGGGCACTATATCGGGCCCTTTGCTCCACTGCAGAGAGCTGGCTTCAGCTCTCTTGGGGCTATCGTCCTCACCATCACCATAATTAGCGCTCCCATCGCAAATATCTGCATGTGCTGGCACCTGGACTCCTGCTGCTGCACCACTGCCCTCTGTGCTAGTCTCAGAGGACCCTGCTCTTCTGTTTAGCACCTTGGGCTTCTACTCAGCACAAGGTCAGTGATAGCCCAGATTTCTCATTGGCCACAAGTTATGGTTCCTCTCAAAGGTTATAGACCTATTCAGCCATTTCATCTGAAGCTGCTTTCTTACTCAGCCGCATAATGTTGCCTTGCTTGATCAGAGGGTGCTGTTTTGCCAGCCCCTCTGCCTGTCTCCATAGGAGTATTACAGAGGCAGATTTCCTTCACTATTTAGGAATAACCTTGAAGTAGATTCCTTGCATCCAGGTATAAGAAAACGACACCAAGAGAGAGGGTGGAGCGCCTCTCTCCTCAGTTTAGTCCCACTCTCCAAATCTCACTGTCTCTCCCTCCAGGGAGATAGACAAGGGAATGCTCAGTCCCTTCAGATTCCACCCTCTATTCACAGGAGCATGGTTTTAACCTTCCCTTTCCCCCAAACAGTCACACTCCAGAAAGCTGTAGTCCAACATTACTAAACCTCCTCACCATCTCTTTCAAATTACAAAAACAAAGGACAGGCAGGTCTTTTAAATTTAAACATTTTTCAACAACCGTGAATTTCATTTTTACATAATGCCATGTGTTAGACTACTGGGTTGAGCTTTGTCAAGACTAGCGCAGTTTCTCTTTAAAGATTTTCCACCACCTGAACATTTTCAGGCTCTCCTTACCTGGGAGTGAATAAATATACTCTTACCCACAAGAAAACACAATGGTTGGCAAGCACTATTTCTCCAAGAAGACCGTGTTCAGAGGTGCAGCTCTTGCCTATTACATAATCATCTCTTGCAAGCCAACCTAGTTCCTCAAAGCCGCGACTTCTCAAACTTTCCACTGTACAATATGTTTTCTTTTGTTTTTGTTTTTCATTTGCATAATTCAATGATTTACACTTGTATCTTTCCCAAAACAAAAGCATAGTCAGTACTAAAGGCAAATTTCATTCATACCATTTCATCCCTCCATTGTACAAACTTTGAAATTAGTGCTTTTTCCCTCTTTAGAGTCCAGGTTTTAATCCCTCTAATGAGAAGAATGTCTGTTATTCTGTCTCCTCCCGGGCACATGTCCTGGAAATAGGACCTTCCATTTTTTTTCCTCCTTTCCCCTTTACATTTGGAAATAAAATATTTGCCCAAAATAATACCTGATCTCCACCTTGGGCCAGCTAGTGTGCTCTTGTGTAAGAATTAATAGATTCACGAAGTCCTTCAAAATTATGGCTAATGAGGCCTATAGGAATATGCAAATTGCCTAGTGGATATAGATTACATTTACTACATAGTTTAAATTGCTGACCTAATACTGAGAAACTTTATTGTATTGTATTTAATGATGTATGTCATCACATCTTTAACGAATAACGAGAAATTTTATTTTTCCTCTTATCCCTTTGTTCTTTTCATTTAAATATCTTCTCTAGTATATTGTCAATAAAAGAAAAAACTATTATATTGAATTATGGTTCATTGGCTAAAAGGGGGTCTATATTATTTGAATTATTTACTGTTTTGTAGCATTTGCATTCTTCTCTGAATTTAAAAACTATTTGTAATGCAGTAATGTTATAATCAGACTTACTCTGAAAAAGCTAATGGGGCCAGAAAATAAAAGTTTCACAGGCCTCAATCAGGAAGAATTCATCAGTTTCTTCATACTAAATGTTCTTTAGCAAAAGGTCAGCAAACTCATCTTCATTCTTATAAAATGTGGGTAGAAACGAGAAGGAAGTGAGAGAACAAAAATGAGAGAATCAAAATTACTTATAATTATATCTCTGTGCAGTAATAATAACTTTATTACTATGTTGCATATGTGGCTTGACATTCTAAATGAGCTGTATGAAATTAATACCAATAAAACTATAAAGACAATTACTGGCAATTGTATAAAATAAAAGGTCTTTAAGCTCTTTTTAAAATACTGAAAATCATAAGTGAATAGTACATGGCAATTTTTCCTTCCCTGTTTGACTTTAAATCCTAAGTAGGACTATTTGGCTAAGAAATAGTAAGAAAAATAGTAAGAAGCTGGGAACCAGCAAAAGCCACAGACTATTTAACTTTGTCTTTTTTCAAAAAAAAAAAAAAATTTCAGATACTGTGTTTTACATTTTTATTTAAGGTAAATAATAGGATAACAAAATTCTCAGTTCTGATTAAAAAGGGTCTATAACAAAGTTTTACTTAGTGTTCTAGTTCTTTGAACAAGAGAGGCATCTTCGTGTACTTGAGAATGTCATCCAAATATCGCTGTATTTTCCAAAGCTACACAAGTATAAAGTATGCCTGTGACTACATTTTGACTAAGAGATTGATTACTTGGTACATTTTTTAAAGAATCCCATAATTCTATCTGGCTTGTGGCCTTATAAAGCGAGAGGAAATTTGGATACACAAAGAGACACCAGGATGCATGTGCACAGAGAAAAGACTATGTTAAGACACAATGAGAAGGTGGTTTTCTGCAAGCCAAGGAGAAACTAACCTGCTGACACTTTGATCTTGGAATTTCAGACTCTAAAACTGTGAGAAAATAAGTTTCTGTTGTTTTAGCCCCCCAGTCTGTGGCGTTTTGTTATGGTGATATGAAAAAACTAATACACCCAGTAGCAAAAGTAAATATTCAAATATATTTATTGATAAAGTTGCAGTGGAGGATAAGGGAGGAGGAAAGGCCTCCGCCCTCTTTTCTGTTTTTCTCGTCTAACTCTTCTTGTTATCCTCACAAATTCGTTGTGGAAACACCTCAGGGAAGTGGTTTAGAAAACCATGGTGATTACCAAACGCATCATGAGTGCTCCTCAAACAACTTAAGCCGCTCGCTCTATCTCTTTACTCACCTACCCTTACTCCTGCTCTTTGAGTGCCATGTTTATGAACTCAAGATGCCTCCCTGCTTCTTCGCACATATCTGAATCAGGCCCATCCCGTATGACATTAATCTTCCCTCCTTCCTGGAAAGTGCCCTCATTACATGGTCTGTGCTGATCTCTTCGTCTCCATTCGCAGTCCTTGTTGTTCATGTTATTCATCGAAGTTCCTTACCAGTTGCCAAATATCACTATCAGTTTCAAGTCATTATTCAACCTCTTCAATGTTTTATCTGCTTTGGCTTGAAGATTTTATATTTTCTGGAGTGCTATTGCTTCTTTCTCATTTCCACTTTCCCCCATCATCCCTGCTATGGCCCCATCCCAGAGGAGTTGGGGTACCACTGAACACAAAGAGACTGAATGAAATTTAGAGGATCTGACAACTCTGATTCCTCAGGACTGTTTGGGGTGGAAAGAAGTGGTCAGAAACAGAGTTAGTAGGAACTATCAACATCTATTTTCAGAAATTAAGAAAATGTTTGAACACAAAGATAGACATTATGCTAGATTAAACATTTGTCTTTTCTTGTTCAGAATCTTTCTTGCTGTAATCAGTTCATGATATGCTAGGGAAAAGAGAACTGCTATTATTGATGGTTTAATACATCTGATGAAAAGGCACTTATTTAAGGAGAGTTTTTGTTTTCCCAGTAGCTCTACTGGGGATACATCTCATGTTAAAAAGTATGAGGATTGGTCTCCTTTGTAATTTTTCTTTCTCACTTGTGTAAATGCACAATAAATTCCTTTGACAGTTAGAGGCACAGACAAATGTTATTGGAAATCTCCGACCTATCTTAGGGAGGAGTAACACTTTTAACATCGAACTCACTGGGGGACACTCTGTTATGATGTCATGACTTTTACTCTTTACAAATGTCAGCAACATTCATCTTTTGAGTTTCACTGCTCTAAATCTATATTTCTTGCCACTGTTCATTCATTCAGTATATATGCCACTGTGTCGAGGGACTCATGTCTATTTTCAGTTCAAGCTGATTCTTGTTTCATATACTCTATTCATTGTATAATAATTTGATTTCCTTCCTCCTTCACCTTAGGTATATGAAATAAGAGCATTTTGTAGATTTAATATATACATAAATTTTAATTATATTCTGACAAAAATCTAAGATTGTGACTTAGTATTTCATCATGCTTCCTGTTCTCATGTGAGGTTCTTAGTTTGCAGGTAAGGTCCAGAAAGGTGAATTGACTGTTTTAAGGTATCGTAGCTAGTTAGGGATGGAACCAGAATCCACGTCCAGATCTGGTAACTTCCGATATTGTGTTTTCTTTGCCCAGTTTTGCTTTCTTATTTGGCTCATGTTTTACCCGCTTTAGCTCATCATAGAATAGCTACTTGGGAATTTCAATGTTATTGACATTTCTTCTTCAGAGAAGTGAACTTATAAAGACCACCACTTCAGTGAAAATATATTGGCTCCATTCAAAGACCTCACAATTGTTCCAGATCAAAAATACCTGTAGGTGATTCTAATGAAACTTCTTGAGCATCTCGAGAAATCATGTCTACAGTCAGGTGGTTCAGAATTCTTAGGCCTTTTCTACTTTAAAATATTATGATTATATGTGGCCTCTAGAGACCTTCATTTAAATCTTGTGTTTGAGTGCAGGTAACATCTTCTAGTGAAAAGAGCAATGGAATAACACCCAAAAACACCATGGTTCTAGTTATGGTTCTATCACCATATGACCTTGGGCCTCTTTATCTACTAGAAACATGTAAGAACACCTATTATTAAGATTCAGCCAGATAATGTATGTGTTTGGAAGGTATACAAATATGAGATATTATATTTGATCCTATGTGGTAATCTCTTAAATTATAGCAAGATGTATTTTAAACATAATCTATGGTTCTGTTTGTCCTGTGGAAACGGAATGGTAACTACAGGCGTACCTCATTTTACTGTGCTTCACTTTATTGCACTTTGCAGATGTTGTATTTTTACACATTGAAAGTTTGTGGCAACCTTGCATTGAGCAAGTCTATTGGCGCCATATTTCCAATAGGCTCAAATGATGGTTAGCATATTTTAGCAACAAAGTATTTTTAGTTAATATATATATACATTATTTGTCTTAGACATAGTGCTATTGCACACTTAATAGAATACAATATAGTGTAAACATACTTTTAAATGCACTGGGAAACCAAAATGTTGGTGTGATTCACTTTATTGCAATATTTGCTTTATTGTAGTGGTCTGGAACTGAATCTACAATGTCTCCAAGATATGCCTGTATAATTTTAAAGGGACATTTGTTTAGTGGTTTTTAAAATAATCGAAAGAAATTTATTGTAAACCACAGTGAGGAGACATCACGCATAGGGAGTGAGGACATAGTCTCTAGGGCCAGACTGGGTGTGTTCATTTCATGGCTCTTGCACTTAGCAGCTTTGTGGCCATGAACAACTTACTCATTTTCTCTGTGCCTCAGTTTCCTGAAAACTGTGAACCGGGAATAATAAGTGTCCTTACCTGTAGGATTGTGTGAGGATTAATTGAGTTAAGATGTTAAATACTTGAAATGCTGTCTAGCTCAGGGCAGGCACAGTTTAACTATTAGCCCTAAATTAGATACATGGGTAGAGGTTACAGAGTTATGTAGTTATCCGGTTAGTTCTGCTATTATAACAACCTAATTAGATGATTCTGCAAATAAGAGGATTCCAGTTATGTGCTAAATTCATATCTCCCAGTCTAGGTCATTTTGGGTCATCGATGGCCAATTTTCTCTTTTGCTTTAGATAGGTAGACAAAACCAGACAGAAACAGAATAGATAGAGAACTCTCTTCTGGGTATGGTGAATTGGGACAATTTTAAAAAGGCCTGAGGCCAACTTGCTGATATGCTGATATACTGATATGTGCCACTTAATAGCAGTGAGCATTCTTCAGGCTGATATGTTACCTGTCTGTGTCTCATTTTTGTCTTTGAGGCTAACTGTGAAGTTCATTTTTTCTTATATAGAAGCAAAGAGGGCTTTTGGTCCATGATGGCAGGCTGAGCATGTGCTTTTATCTCCTCTTATTTTTGAAGATTTATTAATGTAACATGGAAGAAATAAAAATGGCATCATTATATACAAGTGAAGAGAAGGCTACTGGTGGACAACGGAGTTCCACATATTTCTAGATGACATAAAGTGGAAGAGGGCTAGCTAATCAGATAAATGGAGGCTGCAGAGGTTTGACCTGAAGAACTTCAACAAGACTGTAGCCTGAGAAACTGTCAGAAGGAGTTGAGAATGAGAAATGCAGCTAACAGTTGAGGCCATTAAATACATTAATTAATCCCCGCATGCGCGTGCGCGCGCGCGCACACGCACACACACACACACACACACACACACACACACACACACCTTTTCTCTGGTACTTTTTATTAAGTAGATCAAAAATAGAAATGAGCATACCTTTATTTGGGAGGGTAGAGAGAACCAAGAAAACTGATAGAGGAGTTGTTGTGCCACAAGGTAAAGATTTCCACATGGCGGCACTTGGAAAGTGGCTACTTCTCACTTGCTCATCTTAAAGCAGAATTTTTCAGCGGACAAGGCTCACTCATGAACAAAGAGGCCCCATTATTATTATGAATGAACAACAAAGAAGCACAAGATAGCTAACAAAAATCTTCAACATTAGAGAAAGACCTTCAAAAACTTGGGAAAACCAACCCTAAAGAAAGCAGGTAATTCAGATTTCAGAAGACATGGAAAATAAAAAGTTATAATTGGTATCCTCAGAGAAATTTGAGATATTATATCCATAAAACAGGAACAAGATGGTATAAAAGTGAATAATCATAGACTAAGAAAGAGCTCTTGAAAATAAAAATATTGATGCACAAAATACAGTAGATTTGAAAGTTATATTTTAGGAAATCTGCAAGAATGTAGAACAAAGACAAGAAACTGGAAACATGAAAGAAATATAAGAGACATAAATGTCAATCTAAAATGTCTGTTCAAAGTTCAACCTATAGGAATTCCAGAAATTAATGAGTGAGAAAATTTGATGGGAATAAATCTTATATAAGAAAATTTCCTAGAGTTGAAAATTATCACAAATTTTCACATTGAAAAGAGACCTAAGCAGAGTAACAATGTCATTTTAAAATTTTACAATATCAAAGTTAATAGAATTAAACTTAGACCTAAAAGAAAAAAAAATCCAATTTTCCTGTCACTGTTCATTGGCACACTGGATCCTAGAAGTCAATGGAACATTGACTTTCAAATCTGAAAGAAATGATTTTCAGCCAAGAATTTTATATCCTGATAAATTATCAATCCAGAACCCAGGTTAAAGTCATTTTCAGACATACACTCCTAGGAAGTTACTTGACAATACATAGCAGCCAAAAGAAGGTGAGAATTTATAAAAAAAAGTTATGGGTTTCAAAAAAAGAATGATCCAAGGGAACCGTAAAGGAAAATTGCAAGACGACATTTGTTCTGTAGCACAACCAGGGAGACCAGATGGGAGAAAAGGGGATGTCAGGAGGGAGGATTCTGGGAAAATGATGGATTCAGTATAATAGAGTACAATTAACAGCAAGAAAAGTATTTGGGCATATGACATATAAAGCAGAAAAATTATATCTGACATGAAAGTAGTGATTCAGATATGAACTAACTAGCTCAAATTAGATTAGGAGATTATTGAACTTCTAGAAAAATAGAAAGGTTTCAGTTAATAGAAAGAATGATATTAAGGACAGGGTGAGAAAAGTATGCTTCCGACAAGAACAAAATAAAGAAAAATATACAGGAAAGCATCATATAAATATGAAGCAAAATGTTGGCTAATTTTGAGCAATCATGGAGTGTAAAAAAAAAGAGTAATTTAAAAAAATATTTCTCTTCAAAAGTTACAGGGCATGACAGGGAAACCATAACGCCAATTTCTATTTAAAAATGTGTTATTCATTTCTTTACTTATTTATTGTTCTTCCATTTTAGAATGTAATCACTACGTTGGTCTAGTTCACCACACTATTCCTAACAAGTAGAAGAGTATCAGGCCCATAGTAGGTACTCAGTAAATATATATTACTTAAATGGAAAAGTAAACAGTTATAATAAAGTAAGTGCTCTTTGCTAGTAGTGTTCAGCTTCTGAAGTCAATCTGCAGACATAGACTTAATTACAGTTATAGGATAGAATATAACTGGTGTGGGTTTTGATATTGTTGATCCTGATACTGTAAAAGTAATCATCATTGCAGATTACACTTACATAGTGTGTCCTATGATCCTGACACTGCTTTAAGTGTTTACATATTAAAACTTATGTACCCCTCCCTATGAACTACTTGCACTATTATTATTCTCACCTTATAGATTTCTGTTAATGTCTAGGAAAAGCTGATGAGAGGTAGAGAAAGTACAGAGTATAGGGCAGGGAACTCTTCTTGTTATTTTAGATTCTCTGGGCTACCTGTGTTTTAAGTCATGATGTGTATTTTGGTCAAAATTTAAAAATAAATTAATGCAGTAGGTACATGGGGTTGGGGTGTATGAAGAAAAGTGCTATAAATTTAACATAGTTTAACCTTATGGTTTCTTGAGAGTGATCAGGGTGATAGCCTATATCTTGTGGCATGTAGATTTCAAAACACTAATTATTCTGGAATGGGCCCTAATATGGGAACAGGCCAAAAGGAAGTTTTATTATACCAAGAATTTCCTAGTAATGAACATTACGTGTTTAATTAAAATTGACTCACACAATGAGGTCTCACTCTTGTGTTTGTGAGCTAAAAAATTTGAGTATCAAGAACACTCTAATAATCAAGTAATTAATCTTAATTTCTTAAGCTAAAATCATAACATTTTAGTTTTAAATGTAGAACACAAATAGGTTTGTACATAGTGATATTTTATATTATGCTTTCTGGGTTCAGTATGATACCTAAATGATAGGGTTTCTCATATAGGAATATATTTAGTGTTCACTGTTTTATGGGCAATAAAAGGTTTTAAACATGATCAAGTGTATAATTACATGATATATAAAACAGATATTGTTACTATGCTATTTATATATGTGACATCACTCGAGATAGCAATGTGACACCAAAGGTTTCATCTGGTAGTTTCTAATAAAAAGACTGAATGGATGGTATTTGCTGAAACAGCATTTTTAGCAATTTTTTTCCTCCATTTCAAACTGCACTTGAAGCTCGTAAACATATTCTTTCAAGATCAGAAGATTTAAAACATACTATACTCTCTAAATAAAAATATAATCTAAATGTCAGGAGAAGTCGTTAAAAAAAAAAAAGGGAGAGGTATCAAATCTAGTGATTGACCTCTGCGTAGTCAGGGGTCAATTGTAGAGTCAGAAATAAATTGTCCCGCATTAGAGATGCTTGATGCTACAATAGGTTGTGGAAATTGGAAAGAAATAGGTAAAAATAATAGGTCAAACCTATTACATTGGCCTTTCTTCAGCATAATTCCGTGCTGAAGATCATTGAACCAGATATCACCCAGTGTTTACTGAAGAAGAAAACACCAAAGCTATTATGTTTTTTATGAAATAAAACAATCAGATGGACAAAAAGTGTGTCAGAGGGATGCTTGACATCAGTGTTGGTAACCAGAGTTTATAACAACCAAATAAGTTTTGTTCATTTATACTTAACATTTATATTTTTAAAAAATAGGTTGAAATCTTGAAGTCTATGTTTTGTTAAATCTAAAATGCCTTCTTTAAAGCACAACTAAATCCATTATTATCAAAACATTACTTATTAAGGACTTAAAATAAGCCCTGTGAGGGTACAGTGCATTATATTTTCCTACAGATCATATTGGTAGAAATAATAATTTGAAAAATCGTTAATTTTTAAATAAAAACAGTTTATTTTTGGAATTCATGCAAATCAACTGTCAATAGTAATATAAAGTACACTTTGCAAAAATAAAAACGAGTTCCAAAGGAAGCTTTTTTTTTTATGTATACGATTTTTATGGAGACTAAATTTAATCAGGAGCATCTTACTGTACGTATTGACCTACCCAAGTAACACCGTCAAATGTGTATGCTTTTCTATGATCACTACTATTTAATAATGGAAGAATTCTCTCTGCATGAGAAGACCGATGCAGGGTTACAAGTGGGAGTATTTTTCTCCTCTCATAGTGATAAGGGAACGTAGCTGACAAAATCTGTGATATGACCTCCATCTTAGAAAAGAATATGTGTCACTCCTAACGCTGTCGAACTGGGATTCGTTATTCACATTCCAGGGGTTTCTCTGTTACTATGTTAGTGCACAGCTCTGGTGGTGGAAAAGAGTCAACATATTGATGAGTCCAGGAGAGCTGCGTGGGTGAAAGTGGAATGTTCTTGATGAATCTTTATTCAAAGAGGCAGCCAATGCTAGTGTGGACGTTAGGGCCCACAAGGAGAAGTCCTTATTCCGTAGATGTGGAAGGAAACTGAGGTCCAGAAGGGTGAGTAGTCTGCCCTCTAAATGTGGCCCTCCTCTGCATGCCTTAGTTCCATTAGTGAGACGGGCATTAACCTCTTTATCCAGCTGGAATCCTGGAAGTCTTCTCTTTTTTCTATACCTTTTTTTCTAGACATTCCCCAGATCTTTTCTTTTGCGTCTTTAATCTCTAACCTAACTACAGCCCTTACTATCTGAATGATTTTAGTAGTCACTTACTGGGTCCTTGCAATATTCTGGTTACCTCGCATTCCGTTTTCCACGTTCCATACTCGACACTCCATTCTGGGCCTCTGTTGGTCCACAGATCAGGACACTCAGGAAATTATCAACTTCTACTTTAGTCCCACTCAACAAGTTTATCAGCTGAGGGATTTCTGGAGGCAGAGCTCACTAGGGCATCAGCTTCTCTGCATTCTCCCTCTATAACTGTCCAAAGCCAGTCTTTCTTTACCCCTTCTACCTCCGCAGTTCTTCCCTTTTTTGTCTCAGTTCTCTGCTGCCAGAAGGACTACCCTCATGTACGCCTATCTCCAGAGTGTTTTCTTCATTTCTGTCTTATTATAGCCTGAGGACTTAGTACTCTTCTTCCTGAAGATGCAATTGAGTTTTACCACTGTAGAGACTCTTCACCTAATTGTCCATGGTGCCGTAAATGCTGCTGGTTGAAACAGGAACCATTACTCTTCCCACATCCTTTTATTTTCAGTTCTGGCCTGAAAATTTGAGGATAATATGACTGTTTATCTCTCTTGGAACAAAGCTTCTGGGTTTCCTTTAAAAATCATCCCACTAAACATATATTTTACAATCTTAAATTCTATGTTTTTTTTTATGGAGGCCCACATAATTATATTTCTTCCTTAAATAGTCAGCCATGGTCACCATTCCCTTATATGTCACCTAAACATCTCTTTCCAATGCAAATACAATTGCATTTTTTCCTTTGCTTAAAATTCTTCAATTGCTTTTTAATCACCTACACTAAAGACTAAAATACTTAGAATGGTACCCAGCGCTTATCTCAGTTTGTCTCCAGCTTGACTTTCAGTCCTCATTTCTCACCACTTTCCTGAACACAGCTTTCTTGTGGGTATTTTCAGTGTCTACTGCAATGCTAGGTATCTAAGAAATATTAAAAAAAAAAATCTTAGCCACCCTAAACCACTTGTGCTTCTAATGAATCATGCCCCTGTAGCTTTTGCCTATGTCTTTTTTTTTTTTTTCCGCCCCTATGTGCCTTTTCCCTCTATCTAATGCTTCTATAGTTACATATCCTCCCCATGTACTTGGCTTTCTAGACTCAACTCTAGAGAGCCTGCCCAGGGAAGACTTTCAGTCCAAACTCTAAGCGTTCCTCAACAAGCGCCCTTCCTCATTATTTTCCTAGGTCTACTGTAGCACTTGGATTGTATTGCTATTAAGTTTAATTACCTGGCTCTGTTAGACTATGATATTATTAGTTTTGTTCATCTTTATATGGCATGCTTCTCACTTTAGCAGACATGGAATGAGCATAATTGTTGGATGAGGTATAATTTTATGTCTTTCTTCCCCCACACCTTTGGGATTTGTGGGTATAGTGTGGAAGCCTTTAGAGTGATCATGCTGAGTATGAACTACCGTCTGTAAAATATCCTCTCTCCCTTTCCACCTCAGGAAGACACTGCTAATGCTCTTTGTGACATCTACCATGCCAGACTAGAAGAAGTAAAAATCGTGTCTCTGCTACTAGTCTCTATAATTCCAGTTTTGTGGCATTCCTATAAGAGAGGATGCTTCTCGTGACTCAGTCTTCCATCTCTCTTACTCAACGCCACCTTGTGGACAGTGGCTTTATTATTACCAAATAAACAGATTTTTTTTTTTTTTTTTTACAGGACGGGCCTATATTAAATTAGAAATAAATAAATTTATCTCCAGAAGACCATATTCCCATATGTGTTTGTGTGTGTGTGTGTGTGTGTGTGTCTGTCTGTGTATGTACATGTCTATCTTTAGATATATCTCTATCTATCTATTATCTATCTGTCTTTAAATCCTCAGAAAACTATACTGACCTAGATATTCTTTATTAAAGAGAATGCAGGTAGTAGCCTATCTAACATTACAAGAGATTCACCTCCTAGGAGCATGTTCAAAGACATTGAACAAGATTGGGTGCTTCCATTAAGCTTCTCTTACATAAAAAAGAGATCATAGAATTTGAAAATTAGAATTTCTATATAGTTAAAATGTATTATGCATTAAATTATATTGCTTGCTAAAACTCTAACTGGACTTATAAAAACTACAGATCAAGTTCAGATCTGAATTTTAAAAAAACACCTCACAGAGCAACCCCAGGTGAGAGAGTAATTTTTATTCCTGTCCTTTCCCCATGTTTATGCTTTTGATCCCAAAGATCCCACTCATTCTTCCATGTGGTGCCTGCCTTGCTCTGACCTCAAACAAATGTTTTGCTCAGTGGTAGTTCAGTAAATCTGGAAACTCACTCTCTGAGAGATAGGTAGTTCTAATAAATTTGAATTGGTTGCAACAAAATCATTGCGGGGGTGGGGGCGGTACGATTGGCTTTTTGATAGACTGTTACTTTCTAGTTTTCCCAGTGGTATTTGCCATAGGAACTTTTATGATTTGTTTGAGACTTATTTAAAAACTTGTCTATTCATCTCAACAGAACATTGATGTTTGTGAAATTTCTCACCATAGTTGACTTTTTATAGAATTATTGTAAGAACTGCTTATTTTTAGATAAAGATGTCTTTAAATATCTTGTGTTGAATAGAGACCCCTGGTTGCCTACCTCTCTGCTTTTTTTTTTTTTTTTTTTAATTTATTTCTGGCTGGATTGGAATGACTATTGAGTATTTTTTTCAGACCCTGGAGACTGGCCATCTCTCTTTCATGCTTTAGTACAAATATTTACCAGTCCCATAAGAAGTCAAGACAATTGTGTTGAACATAAAAATCGCCCAAGAGGTTTCCGGCTAATTTGTTCTTAGAAACTGTGTGTATGATTAATAAGAAATTATACTATAGCAATATTTTCTCTGCTGAGGGATAGGCACTGGCTGTCTTTGCTCATTATGAAATAGCTGTGGCTGAAAGTACAGTTGTATCCTGTCATAGAGCATTTGGCATTTCTGCTAAAGAGGTAAAATTATGTTATTGGCAAAACAGTCTGGGCGGGTATCAAATATGCTGGCGCTAGACAAGCATTCAGCGGAGGCTGTGGAGTCATAGCAAGGGCTCCTTCAAACCCCCATGTGAGGGCCCTAGTTGGAACCAACAGTCAGTTTTTGCCATGTCAAAAGACCAGCGAATATCATGGAAGCAGATTTAGTCTCCTGTGGCTGTAACTATATCTATGTTTTTTATTTCTAGCTGTTTTTGAGTTTTATAGAACATTACTTCCCCTAACATTAAAAATCACCTGATTTAGAGGGGAAAAGAAAAGGA
The DNA here is from genome assembly GCF_014176215.1 of Rousettus aegyptiacus. Lineage (NCBI taxonomy): Eukaryota > Metazoa > Chordata > Mammalia > Chiroptera > Pteropodidae > Rousettus > Rousettus aegyptiacus. The sequence continues at coordinate 59,602,100 of NW_023416286.1, read as the reverse complement.
GTAGATGGTAGTCATATTACTCATTTCTCTACAACTTAAAAAAATAAACTCAATAATGTTGACATAGATAACATGATTTAATATTTTTAAAACCCAAAAATATGCTTTTATTTTGAATTCCTAGTATAAGCAAAGGTGGTTTTGTATATTTTTAAAAATTTTTATTTATTTAAATTAGTTTCAAGTATACAGTACATTGATTAGACATCTATATAGTTAATAAAACGATCCCCCCAATTGCTCTATCCCTCCCCTGGCCCTCTACTTAGCCATCATATTAATGCACACTGCATTCCCTCTGCCATGCTCCCCATACCTGTGACCAACTGTCAACTACTAATTTGTACTTCTTTAACCCTTCACCCCATTCTCCCAGCACCCCAACCCCCCTTCCTTCTGTCTGTCACCAAACTGTCCACTCTATTTGTGAGTCTGTTTTTGATTAGTTTGTTCTTTTTGTTCTTTAGATTCCACATATAAGTGAAATCATGTGGTATTTATCTTTCTCTGTGTAACTTATTTCACTCAGCATAATAAACTCTAGGTCCATCCATGTTGCTGCAAATATTTCATTTTTGTTTAATGACTGAGTAATAGTCCATCATATATATAAAATATAATTTCTTTATCCAGTTGTCTGTTGATAGACATTTAGGTTGCTTCCATATCTTGGCTATTGTAAATTGTGCTGCCATAAATATTGGAGTGCATACATATTTATGTATTATTATTTTGGTTTTCTTTGGATAAATACCCAGAAGTACAATTTCTGGATCAAAAGGTAAATCCATTTTTAATTTTTTGAGAAATCTCTATACTGTTTTCCATAGGGGCTGTACCAATTTGCAATCCCACCAACAATGTATGAGGGTTCTGGTTTTGTATCTTTGTGTTTTAGTTTTGCTCTAGTCTAAAGGGTAATTAATGCATATAGTCATGTTATCCATTCTTGAGCGTTTGTATCAAATGTAGGAAATGTAAAAATGCCTTTTCTTTGCTTTCTAAATAATGGTATTAGTTTAATTCAGATGTCACACTTCAGAATTTTAGCTAAATATTGAAGTTTGAATTCTCTGCCTGAGCTTCATTAGTAGTGATTAACTAACACAAATGCATCTCTGATTTATGCATGTCTAAAAATGATTCTGAGAAGCTGTCTTGAGCAGGGTTTATTGTTTTTGTACAGTTTTGTCCTTCTAGGGCATCTTCTTTAAACACTCTGGTCAAGCAGGCCACCTTCGGGGCATGACACTGGCAGACTGCCTGTACTCTGCAAATTAACATTATAGATGTAGTTCCAGAAACTGAGAAGACTGATTTTTTTTTTTTTTTTTTTTTGGTGATAATGAGAGATTGGAACTAAAGTTATAGAAAAGCAAATTTATCTCAAGAAGGCTTTTTTTTTAAGATACTGTAAATTTCTAAGTAAATTTCTGACATTTTGAAATGTTTTGACAGCCCTTCATTTGTATAAAGCTTTATGTGTAGCAGCCTCATTGACTTGTTTTTGTTTAGTCTGGTTTTTATGTGATTATTTTTACCTCTGTTGAATTGGTGAGAAATAATTTAACATTTTTTTTTTTTTTCCCCAAGACTCTAGCTGGCACAAGGAAACTCTGAATCCAGCCAGGGATTTTTCTATGGTCTAATTTGTGCATTGCAATAAGCATAAAATTTGCATCTAGTTTTATTTTTCACCCTCTTTACTGGTATTTATGTAATGTAAAATTAAATGTTGCAGAGCGTTAATTAACCAAGGAGAACCATAATCATCAGCAGTCTCTCTATAGTAAGCCTGTGAAATTCATACAGGCTTAGAACTTGAGGGTAAATAGCTATCTTTTGGATTAATATCAATTGAGTTTATGCTCTGACCAAATGACACAGCTGAGCAGTAGAAACCCAAATGTTGACGGAGACATTTTTTCCATACTCCAGGGAATTATAAAGGTTCCCCTTTCTCACTTTAAAAGATTGCCAAAAAACCAATGACAGGAAAATGAGTGAGCTTAATGTTAATATTTTGTGGGCAAACTGGAAATTAATATGAGATAATAAAAAATCTGACTTTTGATGTCAGTAGAGTTTTTTTAAATGAGTTTTAAGATTATCTTAGCTTTCCGAATGTGTCTTAATTTTATTTGAATTGCCAACTATTCTAACTCTATCAGGAAACAAAAAAAAAAAAAGAGTCTCGTGTCTTAAAATAATTACATTTTTTAATGCATAGTAAAAGGAATTGTTAGATTATTTGGGGGCATTATAGTTGTCCCCCAAGATCTTGGAGAATTTTTTTTTTATCTGGCTATTTATTCTCCTTTTAGTACCAGAACTCCCTGCACTGAGATAAAACATATTTCTACATTTTTTTCTCCAGGGGCATTGGATAATCCATAACAACTTCCTGCCTTGCTATCTAGGAGGATAGTCTTATCATCAAGGGATAAGACTTTACTCTTATAGGGATGAGATTTTACTCTACTTGCAAGCTAACAAATAAACCTGCCACTGTTTTATGGATGCTTAAAAAAGAAATGAGACACCTGGGCCAGAGACAAAGGACTTTATTACTCATAGCAGCATGAACTTCATAGTCACTTTGATTCCCCTTCTTCCCTATTCTGCCACCAGTGTTCACTTCCCTTGCCACAAGTCCCATGGGGGTGATGAAGAGTAGCCAAGGTAGATGATGTGCACACAGTGAGTTTGTCAAGCCACTGAGGACCGCTCGGTATACAAAACCCAATATTTTATAATGGGCCATGTGTAAACCTGGCCAACCTTCGCTCTGGAGGAAAACACTATCTTTATCTTCTGGAACTGTTTGCAATACAAACAGCCTTGAAAAGTTAGACTGAAACCAAAGCTGATACAAGATGTATAGAAACACCTTGAGGACTTGTCTCTCAATACTGCCAAGTCCCTGCCTCAGTCCACTTCTCTACAAATAGTGTGTCTGCGATATTCTTTTAGTAGCCTATAGAAATAGAATAAAATTGGTTCTAGTATAATAGTTTTATTCCAAACATAAGTTATCTCATTTAACCACTGGTTATTTGCTCATTGGAAAGGCCTCAAACATCATCACACATCTGGAAATCAAAGACAGGAAACTAGGATTCCATCAAAGCACTCCCTAGCACACAAAATGTCTTTTACCCTCATCTCTGAGTAGTCTGAACATTTTAAGTATTTCTTGGCCAACTTTTGCTGGCTCTTGTTGAGAGTCAGTCTTGATCAAAACATGGCTATAGAAAAGAGTGCCTTAAGGTAACTATGCTTCCCTTTCTGGGTCTCTTCCCCTTAATTTTATCCATTGGGTATTATTGGACAGAATTGTATAAGATCTTCAAGAGAAGTTGATAGAAAAGGGAAAGACTCTCTTCCTCTCATCCCTACTCTTTTACCCCTACCTAGCTCATCCTTGGCTTTGTGAGCAAAGGTTTCCACCATCTTAGTAGTGTTGGCTCTTTGGCCAGTAGATGCTTTCAGGAGTGGAATGTGTTACACTAGGTGCTTCTGTGGGGCCTATGGATCATGGGTCTGGAGATTAGGACAAATGTTAGAAACCAAATGTGCTTCAGCTCTGAGTCATTGAGGAAATCACAGTGGAGTCTATGGTGATGCAGAGTGAAAGTGTCCACCAGCCACGAGGATCTAGGATTTGAGACCTTTGTCTTTTTAATGTGGGTAGGAGAGCTACTGTATATAAAAGCCGATAATAATTTTGGAGATAATTTAATGAAAAGTATAGCATTATGAAAATTTGATTTTGCTGTTTAAACCTAACATTAATTTTAGTCATTTGTGTGAACGACTTAGCATTTATCCCTAATTACCATGCAGCACAATGATAATTCATAATCCTAATAAGTGTCAGATCAATGTTTTTAAGTTGCATTGACTATAACACTAAAATCTGCTCATGTGTGATGCTCTCTCTTCTTTTGGATGTTTACTAAAGTAGCAGGGCTTTCTGATTACAACTTAAATATATATATATTTATATATATATGTAGATGATAGATAGATAGATAGATAGATAGATAGATAGATAGATAGATAGAGAGACTAACTTGCATTAGAGAAGGTAACTTGGCAGCCAGATTGACTGTCAGTCACACTGGACAATAGAATCTTTATATCTTCAGAACAGTGGTTAGAAATAGCAGGCATTTTAAGAATGCGTCTAGTAGCTAATTATCTAGTTCACCTCTTGTTTTATTTCTGCCGCTTTGGTTATTATTGGGAAATTATATTATTGAACCCTAAAAAATGTGATGTCTGCCCTCATACTAGCCAAGCAGAGGAGTATGCAATGTCTTTGATATGCTGAAATAAATTGAAGTTCATGAAATTAACTATCTGTGGGAAGAGGTGTGATGTAATTTCCCCCCTTTTCCTGCTTTCTGAGTCAGGACACAGCTTTCCCCTTTACATTTTTGTCTGTCAGTCTGACTACTAATTTTACCAAGACTACTTTGCTTTAAAATGTATTTATTTGGTATGATGTTAGAATGAAGTAAAATTAAGCAAGGCATCTTAACAGGGTAAGAGGATCCCCAATAAGTATTAGCTCTGTGGAATAATGTTTTCACCACTGCAAGGGAATGATTGAGCATCAGTCAGTCTATTAAACATTTATTGGGTATCTACTGTGTAGGCAATGCATTCGTGTCCTCACCACTTGATAGATGAAACAAGTTTAAAAGAAATAAGGTACTTATAGGACTTGAACTTGAATAGCTGGCTATTTTTAGTCCTTTCAGTACAGTTTTGAAATAAAATTTTAGTGGTTAGACCATTTAGAACTTTGTGTTTATTACAAAACAACATAAACATTTATTCATGGTCAAGTTATCCCCTGGATTTTATGTCAGTTTAGAACTCCTTAATGCTGGTTTTATAGTGGAAACAGAAAGCCTGTACTTCTGTGATACAGAAGTAACCAGGCCAGTGGAATTACTGTAGAAAAATGTAGAAAACTATCTTTTAAAAGCTGATGACCAAACCTAGGCTTTTTGAGTTAAATATAGTCTCTGATTATTCTTGGCAGAGTAATAAAGCTGTGTTATCTTTTGTGGAAGAGCCAGCTTCTCTGAATGCTTTTTATTATGTGTATTTTAGTTGGACTCTGAGACTTCAATGGAATTATAAAAACTCAGCTCTTCTAGGCAAATTTTTGAAAGAACAAATTTATTTTCTGTCTTATTATCTGAGTGTGATGGAATGAATACAGTAAGTATACCATCTATAAACTGGAGAAGACTAGCTGAATCTAGTTGTATAATCAGCCTTTTGACCCTTGGCTTAAATCATTTCTGCTATGTAAAGATGAAGATGAATGAAATAATAGGAACATGCATTATCCAATTGTAATTAGTTTTCAGATGATACAAATTTGCCCACTATCTCCAGACTTGAATGTCCAGCAGCCCTCTACCCCAGTTACACAAATTACTGATTTGTAAATGCATTTTCTTAAGTGATAAGCAAGTACATTTTCATTAGTAATGATTTATACAATATTTACTCTTATTTATATATTCTGTGTGTTTATTGTGTGTATGTATTATACATTTCCTTAACGTCAACTCTAATAATCTTAGATTTTAAGTTCCTAGAGAACTATTTCACTTCTAATTTATTTTAAAGTAATCTCAGGAAATGACTTATATAATTAGGAACTTTCCAAAAGCTCCACCCTTCACCCAGTATTTAAACTGAGGTGATATTTGAACTGAGGTTTTCTTGGTCGAATCTGCTTTATCTTATAACTTTAATTATATAAAATTATAAGACTTTACTTATATCTGTTTTTTTGGCATAAGTCATTGTTGTTATGTGCAGTCCTGATTTTTAATATTTTTTTCAGTTTCAGATTAAGAACTTTGTTGCTGTCTGGAGTTTTTCTTTGAAAAATGTAGCCATTATACATATTTATAATGATTGCATATATATGAAATAAATTAATCTTTACGAATTACTACCATAACGCTTAGTATATGCAAATAATTTTTAATCTCTAGAATTTGTTTATGCAATATTAAAAAAGCAAATATATTAAGCAAATATATAAAATATATTTTATATATAATATAATAAGCAATTATATAATAAGCAAATATATTGATATGTATAACCATCAGTTACATGGAGACTGATAACAATTAGCTTAATTACCCTGGGTAGAATCTCTCCTCTTATTTTGTCCTTGCTTTAAAGTATATTTCACTTATTTATCCTTTTAATGGAAAATTTCTATCATTCGAATATGGCCATATTGGCATTTATCTTTAAAACTCTTAGGGAAAACACTTAGCTTAAATTGCAAAAAATGCTTAACATCACAAGCTTCATAATCCTAGATTGGCCTTTTTAAAAGAATCTCAAACCTCAAACAATATAATTTCCCTTTAACTTGCAACTTCTGGTAGCTCAGGTGGTAGACAGGGAAAACGGTTATTTGCTTGGTGACAGTGTGGCAGTTACATAATGTGGTGTACGAAGTGAACACATAAATAGTATTTCAGAAACAGAGAATCATCTGGATCTCTGTTGATTATAGTATAGGTGCTAGACATTTTAATGGAATTGCTTCTTAATTACCGAACTCTCTTTGATAATCATGAAAAAAAAAATTGAATTGGACAGTATTGATTTCAAGCACTTCTGTTCCTCTTTAGGGATATTCTGAGCTGGCAAAACACATAAAGATGGGCAGACAAGACTGCTTAGTTTGCCCTCTGCTGAATTTGATCAATAGGAACCTATTTCTGTATCAAGGAGAAGTGGCTCTGTTAATTTAGGCCTGGAAATCTCATCATTAGATACTCTTGAGTAAGAAGATTTAAAGTATCTTAGTTACTCTATAAATTGCATGTACACATTTTTTTCACAGTAAAGTTTATTTTTCTTTATGTTCTTTTAAAAAGTATGTAAAGTGTTTCTTTGAATTTTTTATTTTTTCCTCAATTCAACTGGTAAGAGGGCCTTACTTATTGGATAATACCCCTATTCCATGTTATTCTGCTGGTAACTTTTTTTCTGTAGTATTGCGTATAGTTTTAGGAGCTGGGAGAAATAAAATTTTAAAAAAGCAAATCATTTTGGCTAATGGCATGATAGTGTTTTTTTCTTTTATCATCCAGGTTAAATGACTTCTGTTTTGTATCATGTATTCTCATACAATGATCTTACCTTTATTCATTCAAAAACATTTACTAAGCCTTATTATGTTCAAGGGTAACTAGCTGATAACTTAGAATCAAGAATATATACTAGGAATGCAAAATCATAACTTTCTATTTAATGCATTTATTCATATACTCATACTTAATAGTAACAAAATTATATAAGGTGTATGGATTGACTATGTGACTTCTGATTTATAATACTTGCATCTTATAAAAAATACCCTAAGACTTTTTTTTAAAGTATGTTTTCTGCTCAGTTCTTCTAATGGAGCCATTTCTCTGAGTGCTAAGATAAAGTTCAGACTCACTTGAGGAGTAGGAGGTAATTGAGATGGGAAAAAGCCTTGACAAGCAGCTGCATTTCAAATTCAAGGTGCTGTGGCTCTGATTTGACTTTCTTTTTTAACATTTGGAATAGATTCTAAGAGACCATCCTGCCCAATCTGTTACATTTGTCAGGTTCTCAAGACAAAAAAAAAAAAATCTTTGAATTGCAGTTTGAGATTTTAAATTCCCAGATCATATTTCCATTTCCTGCTATACATATTCTGAGGGAGCTGGGGCATTATTAAAACCATCAGGGAAGAGGAGACTGCAGTAGGCCCAGATAAAAATGAAAGGGTTTATAAGAAAGAGGTGATGTGAAAAGAGAGAGAACATTCACAGTTTGTAATTGGTCGTGACAGGAGAGACTGGAACATGGTAATAGGTACTGTTCTGAGATTATAATTCATACTCATTTGACTTTTATTAATTTTATCATAAATAAGGAAGAAAAAATAAATTTCCAGAGGAGTCATTAAGCGAAGGAAGAAAAATATGTACGTTTTATCTTGTTTGGAACCGAAAAGACACAAATGACCTCAAAAAAGGGATGTCAAGGTCACTGAGTTGCGGTTAATAAAGATTGTCTTAGTCATTGCATTGGAAAAGTTCAGCAAACTGAAAGGCATACTGATTTCAGAGTAGAGGATAAAGCAATAAGGAGAAATACTGAGTGTAACTGAAAATACAGGTACAATTCTAAGTAGGTCAGTTTATATTCCTCATATCAGGACTAGGCATGCTGTTTTGGAATAAAGATAGACTCTCAAATTTCTACTGTTGCTGTGTTACGAGGTGTATATTCCTATATATTCACTAGGATATAAGGATGGTTTTAATTTTCCTCTTGTTTTCAACAATTCTTGGTAAGATTGCTTAGTATGTTCCTTTCCTAGCTTTAGGTACAATAATGACTGTAACTCCTTCCTTCCCAAGAATGGTGCCCTCCACACTGTAAAGAGATTGATTAGCACTCATATTTGCTTTTGTAACTTAAAAATGATAAATTGAATAATGGTGTAATTCATGTCTCCTTTAATTAACTGGTTATAGCATATGCATATATTTGTAAACCATCCTTTAAAATTCAGTGTTTGAAAGTTGCAGGAGTGATTTGAAGTTCAGCCTGAAAAACATTCTGAAAGGTTATTTACTTGATTCCCTTTGTAACTGTTATGATGATTAATGAACAAATTGGTTTACTTAAATAGTTTGGAGTAGCTAAATGCACTATGTTGCAATTAATAAAGGCAAGGGTTTCATTAGATCCTTTTACTTGAAACTCGAGATAGAGCCAAGATATTACATATGATACAATAACCAAAACATAATTTCTGTGAAAGGTGTTGTTTTCCCCAGGATTGAACCATTCTTTTGTGTATTTTAACCCAGCCACTGTGTCATTATGAGTCTGGGAACAGAAAGCAAACCCAACAATGGACAGAGAAGTCTGGCTTCAGATTCTCAGACATCTACCAGGAATTTCTTCAAGTAGGGTCTCAATCCCTTGTTCTTTCTCTTTTCCTTCAGGTACTTCTATGATCCAGGTATTGTTACACTTTATGTTGTCTGAGAGGTCTCTTAAACTATTCTCATGTTTTAAAATTCTTTTTTTGTTTTCTGATTAGGTGTTATCTGTTACCTTGTCTTCCTGTTCACTGATTTGATCTTCTGCTTCGTCCAATCTACTATTGAATCCTTCTAGTGTATTGATTTCAGTTATTGTATTCTTCATTTCTGTCTGGTTCCTTTTTATGGTTTCTATGTCCTTTTTTATGCTTACTTTCTCTCTGTTGAGGTTCTCATTGTGCTCATCAATTTTCCCCATAAGTTTGTTGAACATCCTTGTATCTTTATTTTGAACTCTGTCTCTGGTTGGTTGCTTGCCTCCATTTCATTTAGCTTATTTTCTGGGATTTTCTTCTGTTGTTTCATTTGTGGCATGTTCTTTGTTTTCTCATTTTATTAGCCTCTCTTTGTTCATTTCTATGTGTTAGGAATATTTGTTTTGTCTCTCAGCCTTGGCCAGATGGCCTTATGTGGAAGGTGTATTGTGTAACCCAGTGGTGCACTCTCTTTGATCCCCTGTGCCTGAAGGCTCTGGATGTGATCTTTGCGTGAGCTGCGTTTGATCTTCTGTTGTCTCTAAGCCTTCATTGTTGCTAGTACATCAGTGGATGGGATTAATGCTCAGGCTAATTGTGGGAATTGACTGTGCCCACAGGGTAAGAGTTGATAAGTGGTATTTGCCTTAGCAGGCTTGTGTACTTGTTGCAACCACCCTTTGTGTGTACTGTTTATGGAAATAGTCAGGCGTTGTTCTGTTGTGGTCTAGTGCCAGCCTCTAGGTCTGTTGGTTTTGTGGCCCCTCAGGATGAGCTCTCCCATCCAAGGCCAGCCACTGCCTTTGGTTGCTCAGGGTTACCTGGTGGGAGCTACAAAGCTACCCACAGATGGTTGTTGCCTATGCTGGATTTATAGGTAAGTGGAAGAGACAGCGCTGTAGGCAGCAGTCTGCTGATCCCCCATCCCTAACCTAGGGCAGTTTAGCTGAGGGACAAGTGCCCTTAAAGGCCTTGCATTGCCTGTCAGTTGCCCATAAATCTCTGAAACTAGAAGAACCTCTGAGTGGTATGCGTGTTTGGTGGTACTGGGAGTCTCCTGGATCTATTGAGTAAATTTCCCCATGCCACTGCAGTGTCAATTTACATGCCAGCACTATCTCTGTGGCTCCCTGCACAAGTTTCCAATCATAGCAAGGTCAGCTGCTGCCCATCTTGGGCCTGCAAATACTCAAGCTCTGTTTAAGAATTACTGAAGCTTGCAGATGTGAATTTCATGCCTCTCCCAGATGAACGGGCTTTGTGTGGGCCTTACGAACTGAGTGCTGTTGTTTACCGTTGAATTTGTGACCTAAGGAAAGCACAGGATGGGACTGGGTTGCCTGGGAGCAGACTTGCCACCAATAATTTGTGGGTTAAGTGGGTTAAGTGATGCATGAGGACGTCAGGCCTACACAGCACCAGATTTGCTGCCAGCTCTGGGATGGCGGGGCTCCCATCAATGTTAGATATTACTGCACAGCCTACCGTTGTCTGTGATGGGCCCACAAAACCCCCGGGATCTGCCCAAGTGATACTGTATCTCGTGCTGGCAGCAGTGATCTTCCTGTTACTATATACCTTGAACTTTGCTCAGTTCTCTGGCTGAGATTTGTTGACTGCGTAGAATGTGGCACCCCAGGGCAGGAGTAGCTGCCTGTCAACATGTCATGGGCACTTTGTGTATTGGATGGGGCAGGATCTTGGGGAGTTGGGGAGTCAAGGGCCATCAGGCCAGTAGCCTCAGTTTTCTGTAATTTCTGTGTCTGTACTTTCCCGTAGTACTTGCAGATCACAGGGAGACAAGCTGCTCTCTGGGGCAGTCCCCTGCAATCCCCCAAGAGATATTGCAGCTCGTATAGGCAGCAGTGGTCTGCTCACAACTGTGTTCCCTGAAATGCTCTCTCACTGTGCTAGCCAAAGTCTGTTGCCTGCGCAGAATGTGTAACCCCAGAGAGAAGCCAGGCAGGAGAGGCTGCCTCTCCATGGGCTGCAGGCACTTTGTGTTTGCGTGAAGTGGGATCTCACAGAGACAAGGGCCATCAGCCTCACTTTCACTGCAATTTCTGTACCTGGGGAATTCCTGCTATAGTCACGGTTCGCAGTGAGACCAGCTGCTATCTTGGGTGGTCCCACGGACCCCTGGGATCCTCCCATGTGATTATTGCAGCTCTTATAGGCAATGAAGGCCTGCAACTTATTTCTCTGCAGTGCCCGCCCTCTGCTAGCCAAAGTTTGTTGCTAGTATGGATTGATTGAGAGGGTGCGGGTGCAGAGCAGGGAGGTGGCCATTGATCGTCAATGTGCCACCTGGGGCAGTTTGTGGGTTGGGTGGGGCAGGTCTTAAAGAGACAATGACCATCAGATCAATACAGCCTCAGTCTTGCTGCAAATTTGGTAACCATTCACATGTTCCCACAAAAGTCCCAGATCATAGCAAAACCAGCTGCTGTCTGGGACTAGCCCACAGATCCCCAAGATCTGCCCAGATTCCTGTTGGCAGCAGTGATCTGCCTGAAACTGTCTCTAAAATGTGGCTCACAGCCCTGTCTGCCAGTTGCGAATGTTTGGCCATGAATCAGTGCAGGGTGTGGCAGCCATCCAGCAACAAAAGCCCTGGGCAATCTGCAGGATGGGTAGGGTGGGCTGATGATCCCCTCAGGCTTGCGCTTCCTAATGGCTCTGTGGGAGGAGTCTGCAAGGTTAAGCTGGAGTGGTCTATAGATTGCACAGTAGACAATTACAAACTAAGGCACAGTGGTGACTGCTGGTCCAGGCTTCGTTCTGGCGCCAGGTAATGCAGTCTTTCCCTACTTGAATCTTGCGTGAGCCGTTGATCTACCGCCGGTGCCCCATGTGAGTGTCCACAGGTGAGAGAGCCTATGCGTGGGCCCTTCAAGGGGGTGTCAAGGGTTTCAGTCTCCTGTCTCACCCAGATGGCCAGAATCCCCTCTGGTTTTTACATTCAGAGTTTTGGAAACTGCTCTTCCCTAGGCTGAGGAGCCCTAAAATGAGGCCGGGACCCTCCTACCCCTCCTTCAGGAGAGCGTCTGCAGCCTTGCTCTCCCTCACAGTCATCCTCTACCACCTACCAGTGCAGGTCCTGCTCAATTCATGATTTTGCCCCTCCTACCGGCTTCCATGTGGCTTCTTTATATTATCAGACGTATGTACATATTATAATCATCTGGACTTCAGGTGATTCTCCACGTTGATTATTTTATAATTTGGCTGTAATTTCAGTGTGGACCTGGGAGGAGGCAAACCCTACTTTTACCTAATTCACCATCTCCCATGGCATCTGGAATTTAAACAAATTAAAGGACTGGGAAAGTAATTTACTTGTTTGGAATTCTTCTGCTTGTTATTTTTGTTGATGAGTTTATATATACAGGAAAAAAAAATCTTTTAATTGGTAACTAAGCTTTATCTTGGAACACTTTCCTTCTCAGAGCTCATTATGTTTTTTGTAAGACTCCATGATGGTATGTAAATATATATTTTGTTGGTTTATTTTTTTTGAGCTCTCAGGTTTAGGGAACATTTTGCTGTTTTCAGGGTCACCTAGCTATTGGCCTGGTCCATCTATACAAACTCTAACAGTAGATGCTTGTCAGTTATTGCCAGTATATCTCTCTTTGTTCAGAGAAATACATGTGCATGGGTACTGATTTTTTATATCTTTATACTTTGTAGTAAACTATGGGAGGCTATTGCTTCATGTAATAGTGGCTGTAAGAATTAGAGAGCTCATGTGACTCTAAATTCTGTTTGCAGTTGGTTTTCAGTTAAGAAAATAAGTCTGGCAGATGCCTGCTCAGCACAGGCCTGCTTGAATTCCTCTTTCAATGGTGAGGTTCAGAGCATCTTGTCAAGAAGTATAACTTATGTTCGAATAACGCATGTGAGCTGGACTTCTACTGCCAAAAACCAGCTGCCTGGGGGCGGAAAGAGAAAAAGCATCATAAGTACTATTGAACAACTCACCATAGGCTTTTAATTATCTGAGATTTACATAAGCAACTCTATAAAATAGGAAATACACCCAATTAAATGACAGTAAATTTACTTTGCTACAGAATTCAGTAATTTACATCTTGGTTTCCCTATATTGTATTAGTTACCTATTTGGTAGCAAATTAAAATCATCTGGGTAAAATTTAACCTACATATATTCAAATTAACTACAGTGATTGATTTATCTGAAATATTCATTATATTTATGTGCTAGATTTTGAGAATAAGAAAACATAAAAACAGATATAAACAGCTTCATATTCCTCAAAAGCTGATGGTTTAGCAGCAGTGATAAACATGTAAGTGAATAATATAATGTACTGTGATAAGGACAACAAAAAAATATGTTTAACACTGTTGTAGTGTTCATTTGTTAATTTAATAAATATTACTCGAGCCTCTATTATATGCCAGAGTAGATGTGGCATATAGTAGGTAGGCTCGAGTAGACATGGTCTCAGAAGTAAAGACAGGTCAAATGTTATTAAAAGAACATAGACACTGGATTATTCATTTCTGACGGAATGGAAGACCACCTGATTAAAATAACCACAGGCTGGTGAAAAAATTATTTTCTAAATCTTTTAAAATGCGTTGCTGAGCTAACATAAAAGGAATGAATTTGAAGATGCCAAAACTAAAGGGAAAGCCAGAATTCTGCAGGGTGAATGAGTTCCAAAGTTGCCTTTTACTCAGGGTGTTTTTTTGCCGAATCTGTGAGACCTTGAACTTTCACATCAGGGCCAGTGGCTCTACCAGATGGTTGAAGAATGGGTAATGCCAATGTTACATAAACTATTTCCAAGAAGAAGGAGGAGGGCATAATCTCAAACATATTAACCTTGCATAACCTTGATACAGAAACTGGGCAAAGAAGCAAGGACATTAGAAGAAAAAAAATTATAGGCTACTTTGCTCGTGAACAAAGATGCAAATATCTAATTAAAGTTTTAGCACATGTAATCTAGACACATCTAAAAAAGATAGTGTATAATGTTATATCATGAATACAAGATGTATTTAATATTGTGAAATTGATTAATATATCATACAAAACACATTGAAGAATTTTTTTAACTCAAGGATTTTTTAAACAACAGATCCAGGAAAAAATTTAATAAACTTCAGCATCTACTTATGACTTAAAAATAATAATTCTTGGCAAACTAGGACAATAATGAAACTTCATTATTTTGGTAAAAGGAATCTATAAAAAACCTATAGCAATATCCAACTAATAGTGAAATATTGACAGCACTCTTTCTAAGGTCAAGAACAAGATAAGAATGCCCTTGTGCCCACTTCTATTCAATATTGTACTAGAGGTTTTAGTCAATGTAATAAGACAAAAAAAAAAAAGAATTGGAAGGAAGAAACAAAACTGCTATTGTTCAAAGCTTATATATGTAGGAACATCAAAAAGATATATAAAAAAATTACTGGAATGAATAAAACAGTTTAACAAGTTTCTGTATATAAACATATAAAAGTGAGTTGTATTTCTATTTGTTAACACCAAGAAATTAGTATAACAAATACATAGGGTAATAAGAGATAAATCTTCAAAAGCTTTATTAACCTATATTCCCTTTTAAATAATGTATGAGGTTAGACAAATAGAACTAGAGAACAAATATAGGCAATTATAAATTTTATTGCAAAAATTTAAGAAAATCTAAATAAATGGAGAACCTTATCATAGTCTTAGATAGAAAGATGTTAATTTTTCCTAGGTTGATTTATCGATTCAGTGCCAATATACCTCAACAGAGTTGTGTGTATTTGTATAACTAGATAAACTTTTTAAAGAATTTATATGAAAAAGGAAAATGTAAGAAATACCCAGGACACCCGTAAAGAAGAACAAGGTGAGACAAGCTCTTTTAAATAATCAGGGCTTTTTAAAGTCTACATAAACTATATTAATTAAGTTTAGACAGTGACAGGATTGGATATGTAGAACTGTGGAGTAAAATACACAGCACCCCAACAGACTCAGGCATTTATAAAAACTTTATAGAGATAGCATTACAGAGTAGGGGTAAATGTAAGTGGAAATAGAGCAAATGATCAATCATATGATAAGATTAAAAGTTGTGTAATTCCATAAAAAAGTATATTTAAAGTGACTAAAATTTTAGATGTGAAAGAGAAATCTATAAAATGTTTAGAAAATATAGGATTATGTACTTTGTGATCATAAGGTGCAAAGTGATTTCTTGAACGAAGATACAAATAAGGCAAGACACAGAAATGCCAACAATTAAGTATCAGTTTAAATCGACCATATTAAAATTAAGATATTGTATATCAAAAGACACTGTAAACAGGTTAAAAGACAAGGCACAAACTGGCAACACATATAACTGCCAAATAACTAGTATCCAGATAATATAAAAGAACTTCCTCAATTCATTAAAAAAAAAAAAATTCAATAGGAAAAAAGATATAAAGGAGAAAATTAAAAAGACTTGCAAAAATGATAGAATGTGAAATGAAAATTTAAAGTACAATGAAATGAAAATTAAAAATACAATGAAGTAAAAATTAAAAATCTTTATCCACCCATTAAAGCTACCACACTACAAAGCATGATGAATTTGTGATAGCAGCAGAGAATCCTTAGTCATTTGGGGGATTTCTTAGTAACTTTTAAGCACTCAAACTCTCCCATAATTCTAAATACCATTTTAAATATATATCTTCGAGAGATTCTTGCACACTGTTGTACAGAAATGTTCATAGCATCATAATTTGTAATAGCTAAAAAGTAGAAAGATGAAAGAATTCTTTCAAGAGTAGAACATAAATATATAGTTATATCATGAAAAGAGAGAAACCAGTTTCTAGACCTGAAAAAGTAGTTAAGAAGTAATCTCAGTCAAATTTGATCACCTGCTGGCAGGTAGAGTAATGGAAAGTGAGAGGCATAGAATGATTTCTAGTTTTAATTTGGTCAATTATATCAATAAGTGATACCATAGACTATTATATTTTTTCTAATCATTGCTATATTAATTTTAAGTTTTAAAGGCTTAGATGGCCAGAGAAGCTTCCTATCTCCTAATTTGAAAACAAGACATAGATATTCATACTATCTATTATAAATATACTATGTATTGGCAAGACATTTCACACTCGTGCGTATGCACAAATGCACACCCAGAGAGATAGAGAGAGAGAGAAACTTGAAGAACAGAGCTGATGAATAAGATGCTCTGACTCAATAGTTATCCATATTAAAATTATGTAATTTACCAGATTGGCAAAAATTAAGAAGCTGGATAACACTAGGTATGAGGTGTAGTGGGTACTATCATCTACTTCTATTAGGAGTAGAAATTAACTACTGTGGAAAACATTTTAGTATTTTTTACTAAGGTTGAATATGTATGTAACTCTTGAATCAAGCAGCTTCATTGCTGTGTGGAAACCTTAGAGCATATTTGCATATTTGTACCAGGAAATATACATAATAATATTCTTAGCAAAATATGGAAACCACCCAAATGGCCATCAGCAGTAGAATCAAGAAATAACATGAAGCTTACTCATTCAATGGGATACCACATAGCAATGAAAATAACTGAAACAACTCATGCCTTAAAACAGAGTTGAATCTCAGACATAATGATGAATAAAAAGAAGCAAGCCTCCAATCATACGTAGTGAATTACTTCATTTATGTACAGTTAAAAAACGAGCAAAATTTTTAATACGTTATTTAGGGATGCAACAACAGTTGACAAAATAGATGGTAGGCTTATGGAGAGAGGATGAAGACGTGATGAAGGAGGGCAGTGTGATTAGGGTTGGAGTCACAAAGGACTCATAAGATATAGTACAATTTTCTACTTTCGAAAGTGCTTACATAGGTGTTTACTTTCTTATAATTGTTAAAATGTTCATGTGTTCTTTACATATTGTGTCTACATATTGCAGCCAATTTTACAATAATAAAATTTTTAAATATTTATAAATTAACAATAGTCTCTGTGATCTGTAGAAGTACAGATAATTTTAATTTAAAAACAAATATTTCTTAAGTTTCTCAAATGAAAATGATAATCTAAAAGAAAGGACAGAAATCATCATTTTTCAAATTGGAAAATGTTTGATGGGAGGGGGCGCGTGTATCACATATGAAATCTTCCTGGTTGTAAAAGAAAAGGGTAGTACCCCCTGAATAGAATTTGGTTTTTCTATACTTCTTAACAAGAAATGTTAAGGAAAAAAGTTGGAAAAAATATAGTGTTACTTGAAACTAGTTTCTTTGGTTTCAATTATTTAACCTTTACATGTCTGTTTTTAGTTTGTTCTTTCTGACTCCAATTTGTAAGTCGAATGGGAGACAAGCTAATTAGAGCTTAGAGTGAGATTGGAGTTTTCTGGGGAGTTAGCTTTTTTTTTTTTTCCGACTTCATATCATGCATGTCTTGCTTTTCATTTTGTGGGAAGAAAGGGGGACAGTCTGAGTAGACATTAGGTGGTGTGTGTAAGGGTTTATTTACATATTACGGGCTGTATTTATCAACTTTTTCCCTATATCTGAGTCCACTATGCTTGCTTGAGTTCAACATATCACACACATGGATCTCTTCCTTATTGCTTATGATAAGTTTCAAAATGTGATTATACTTTCCAACTCTTCTTGCACTCTCTTTGCTTTTCAATGGAAAGGTATCATTCGAGCATCACCATTTTGATACAATGTGAAGGAAAAAGAATATAGGACAATTTGCAGGAATGCTATATTAGCAGTTGTTTCTGTCCTCTGCTTAAATCTGTTCTTGGTCCCATTTCTTGGTTCCATTTCATTGGTCTTATAGGAAAAGAGAAGCAAGATCATGCTGCAAAATGGGAACCTTTTGAAATTCTTCTTTTGTTATTATTGTGCCCTTGGTTCTGATCATTTTATAAATCTTTGCCTCAGTAGAGTTTCTAATAAAAACCAGAGGCTAGGCAGGTTCAGTTTATTGAGCATCTACACAATTAGACTACACAAATACACAGGACCTGCTCCTTTTCTTCAAGAAAACTGTAAAGGGACAGACAATCACTTAATAATCATTATTATTGCGAATAAAACCAAAGAAACACGGGAGCACAGATATTGCTTTGAGGTACTGATTTTATTTCTTTTGGGTATATACCCAGAAATGAGATTGCTGGATCATATGGTGGTTCTATTTTAAATTTTCTGAGGAACATTCATACTGTTTTCTAAAATGGCTATAGCAATTTATATTCCACCACAGTATACAAGGGTTTCTTTTTTTGTTTTCACATCCTTGCCAGAGTCAGCACTTATTTGTTATCTTTTTGATAATAGCCATCCTAACAGGTATGATATGACATCTCATAATAGCTTTGACTTGCATTTCGTGATAATTAGTGATGTTGCAGATCTTTTCATATACCTATTGGCCATTTGTATGCCTTTGGAAAAATGTCTGTTCAGGTCCTTGGCTCATTTTAAAATTATGTTGTTGTTTTTTGTTATTAAACTCTAGGAGTTTCTTACATATTTTGGATAAGTATTTGGGATTAACCTTTTATTAGATATATAGTTTGCAAACATTTTCTCCCACTCTGTAGGTTGACTTCTTATTTTGTTGAATGTTTCCTTTGCTGTGCAGAAGCTTTTTAGTTTGATATAGTCCCATTTGTTTATTTTTTGCTTTTGTTGCCTGAGCTTTTGGGGTCATTGCGGCATTATTCATAGTAGCTAAGATATGAAAACAGCTAAGTGTCCATCAGCAAATGAAAGGATAAAGAGATTGTGGTATATTAATGCAGTGAAATATTATTTGGCATTAAAAAATAAGATCCTGACATCTGTGACAACATGGATGAAACCGGAAGACATTATGCTAATGAAATAAGCCAGATACAGAAAGAAAAATACTACAAGATATCACTTGTACATGAAATTTAAAAAAGTCTAATACACAGAAGCAGAGAGTGCAGTGGTGATTATTGGGGCTGGGTGGAACAGGAAATAGAGAGATGTTAGTCAAAGTATACAAAGTTGCTATTATACATAATGAATAAATCTAGAGATCTAATGTACCGTAATGACTATAGCTAATAATGCTGCATTATATACTGGAAGTTAGCTAAGAGAAGTTTCAGGTTCTCTTACTATGCAATCCCAAAAATAAATCTTGTACACCTTAAATATATACAATATTTATTTAAAATAATAACTATTTTTATAAATGATAGTTGTAACCACAGAATTAATTTTGTATTTCCTAGATGAGAAGCAAGACTCTTCATATATTAACTCACCTAGTCCACATAACAACTGTGTCACATGGATATTATTTAGCACCATTTTTCAAATGATGAAATTGGAATAGGGAATTCAAATCATGTGTCCAAAGTCATTTAACTACTAAAGGCTATAGTCAGAATTTAAAAACTGAGTAGCCAAATCCTCGACCTACTGTTTGTACCCACTACACACATGGCATTCAAGTTCACTGTGAAATAAAACACACAATCAGGTTGATACTAGGGCTAGTTATGGATTAAGAACAGCACTTAGTCGGTGTCCAGATTCCAAATGAAACCCAGGTATTTGGCACTGACTTCGTTAAAGACCCATTCCCTGGGGGAATATATTCAGTGGTGTTCAGTTCTGTGTTTCTTCGTGTTGACATCCAAGGGCTGTATCTTCCTAATGATTAAATTTTGTTGTCTTTAAACATACCTTATTATTGACTTTTCTCAGCAGCCGTTTGCATGTTAAATGTCAGGAATTGCTGCACACGATCCTGAATGAGAACGTCTGGCCTTAAGTTTAAGAAAATGACAAATCAGGCTTAGAAACAAATTTCCAAATAATATATGGCATGACATGCTAGACATCTTGAATGGACATTTTTTTTTCTCATAAATTATGAGAAGGCTTAGAAAATAAGAAATTGGATGTCTTTAAAATGAAGTAAGTATGAATAAGAACACAGAAATTGAACTGATGGAACATTTATTTGGTTATGTAGTCATTTAATTGAATAATTTTGTATGGCCATTTGAATTTTATTTAACAGGCTACACACACACACACACATACACACACACGCACACACACACACGCATCACTATGCTATAAGTCACATCTTTTTCTGCAAGGAAAACAAACTGAAAGTAAAAGATATGCTAACACCAGGCTGAGTTTGAATGATAGTTCTCACTGAAAGTTTAAGTCTACCCAACACACACGTGCTGGGGGAAGGTGTTATCATCATAAACAAGCAAAATCTGTACATATACTATGGAGCCTTGTTTACAGAGACTATGGAAGCTATTATTTAGAATTTCAGAGATTTTTAAGAAGTAAAATATTTATCTTGGATCTTTTGGCATTAAACGTAAAATACAACAGTTCACAGGAAGATATGCCTTCATTGAGCTCCTCTCTTTGGCAAGACCTAAAAAAGCCATTTTCGATTACTTTTCCATATTGATCTCTTTCAAGGAAGCTAGTAAATAATTTCAGCACCACTGTTTTTCTCTTGTTTATTCATGTCTTTTACTGGAGAAAAAAAAGATTTGCTAATGGAAGAAACAAAACAAAATATTTACACCATGCTGCGCCTTTCTTTTGACAAGGGCAGATGTGGTAAGGAAGCTTTTTCTCCCTCATAAAATTGTTTACACGAAACAGTGGGAAAGAGCTAAAGAATAACAGTTTTTCTTTAGCAGCTGGAGGTTGTCTGAATGGAGTCTTCAATTCCCTTGCATGTTTTGTAATGCAGATTTCTTTGAAAATGGTCTTGCCTGTGCACCTTAAATACATTTTAGAATTATTTTACCATGAAATTAGTTTTCTCCATCATTGGCTTAGTTGAATCCCCATCCCCCCCCCTTTTTTTTTATCAAAGCTGGGACATTAAAAATAAAGCCCTGGCTGCACATGCTATTTTTGTAAGTTCCTATCAAAAATCCATCCTGCAGCAGGCCAGTGTACTGTGAGAGTCAGGTCATTGTCACACCGTGCTTACTATCCTGTTCCTCCACCTCTCACCCTGAGTTTTAATTCTCCACTTCTATTTCTGCCACTGGCCTGCATTTGAGTTATTTATTATGTTTATTTTACAAATAGTGAAGGAAAGACATTTCAGGAGAAAAAGTAGCATAGAAGTTTGTAGCAATTAAATAATTCATATTTAAAATTACTAATTTTAAAAGCAGCCCATAGTTCAGAGATCACACTAGGAATCTAGCTTGTGGTGTTGTATTGGTAGATATGGTGTTGGTGATGATGATGGAGACAGTGGTAGGAATGGTCGTGGAGATGGTTAGTGTTATGATGGTGGTGGTGGTTTTGGTAGTCACGGTAGTGATGATGGTAGTGGCAGAGTCATTGCAGTGGCATGAAAGCATCCCATTTAAGGTTCTAGGGAATGTGACTGTTTCAACATTTTTCTTTATTTTTATGCTATGCTCATTTCACAACAAGTACTTCTCTTTCTATGCTAATATTTTCCTGTGTCTAAAAACACAATTAATTTTAATAAGGAAAGTCTATCAGATACACTACGTACATATCGAAGATTCTTCAAAGTCAACAAAATAAATTTTCAATTATTTATTTGGTACACATTCAGTATTCTTGGGAAATGAGAGTTGTAAAAAGGAAACTAACTCTATAAATTTAGCAGTGTTAAAAATCTCTCCATATTCACTTTTCCAATTGCTGTTATACCCAAGAGGATTGTCTCTGTGCCGTTGCTAGTTGGCACTTTTTTTTTTCATTCCACACTTTGAAATATGAATCTATTACAGAAGGATCATGTTGGTGAGGCATTGGGGATGAATAAGTTAGGCATAGTAATTAGTTTTCAGGTATTCCATTTGAGGATAGCAATACATTTTTTTTCCCAAAAAATCATTTTCTCCCAAGCAGTTGGTTTATAATAAGAACAGTTTAGTTTGACTAAACTTGCACATTCTCAATGCACCGTCTTTATCTTGTTGACACATTATTTCCCAGTTACATTGTACTGTTCCTTGTCTTCATCATTTCCCATAAGAGATATCCTCTTCCAAGGATGTCAGCCCGCGACACCTATTCCTCATTTCTGGAATGTGAGGCCTTTCCCACTTGGACAGCAACAACCAACAACTTCTATTCTATCCCACACACCCCTCCACCCAAAGTCCCGGCTCTTCCATAGTCATGGTTCTTATAAGTGGTGTGAAAGTTGTCTTTCCTCATTTCTATTTTCTAACTCTTCCCTTCAACTCACAGCAGGCTGGCTTCTGTCCTGACCGCCTACAAAATACTTGACAATGTTAGACGGTGATATTTTTGCTCAACTAAGAGACCATTTCTTGGACTCTTACTGGCCACCTAGATAGCATTTGACCGTGTTGATTATATCCTCTTTGGCAAACTATTCAACTGGTATTCGGCTTAAATATCAGTTCCTCCAAGACGACTTTCTGGACTCCTCCAAGGCTGGGAAAGTACTCTCTAATTTCTGCATTTATGTCATAGCACATAATAGATACCTGTATTCCTCAAGTTTCTTTTCAAGTAACAAATCTTTTCTAGAGCTTAAGCAAATTGAGGATTTATTATTGTGAGTCAGAGTTATATCTTGGATCAAAAAGCAGGAAGTGCTGCCAGGCCTTGTGGGGACTTAAAACAGGAAGAGACTACTATAGGAATCAAGACAATTTATCTTGGATGTGCTTTGTTCTTTAGGGCTAAATAGCTACTAACTTCTGCTTCTTTCCGTATTTTGGCCCCATTTTCCCCCTCTATAGACCAGCTTTCCCTGCTTATTGGCTTCTCCTTCCCTCCTCTGAGTTAATACATCCTCAGTTCCTGTCCTCTACATAGGAGAGCAGGGCCAAGTGGCAGAAACACGGCTACAGGATGTACCCTGAGGGTGTGTTGGGCTACTCACAGAGGAGAGGGATCATGAGCCTTGCAGACGCTGCAATATGTGTACATTTCAGTGCTCACCCAAAAGTCTGGTGAATGATTGAACATCACTCTCCCAGTGTTCTCTTATTTTCCTAAGCAATCTAAACTTTTGAAACACTAATATTTCTTACTGACAAGAAAGTGATTTTATCCAGGATCGCTTCAACGTTCCTATACATTTTCTTTATTCCCACAATAGGATGTATAGGCTGACCTCATTTTATTGTGCTTCACTTTATTGCTCTTTTCAGGTATTGGTGGTGGTTGTTGTTTTTACAAAGTTAAGATTTTCACAACCCTGCTTTGAGCAAGGCTATCGGTGCCACCTTTCCAACATCATTTGCTCATTTCATGTCTCCGTGTCACATATTGGCAATTCTCTCAATATTTCAAACTTTTTCATTATCGTATTTGTTACGGTTATCTGTGAACAATGAATGATCTTTGATGCTATAATTGTTTGGGGGCATCATGAACCATGCTCATAATAGGCAGTGAACTTAATAAATGTGAATGTTCTGACTGCTCCATTGACCAGCCTTTCTCCCTCTCCTTTAGCCTGCCTATTCCCTGAGACACAACAATATTGTAGTTAGGCCAATTAATAATCCTACCATGGCCTCTCAGTGTTCAAGTAAAAGCAAGAGTTGAACTTTAAATCAAAAGCTAGCAATAATTAAGCTTAGCGAGGAAAGCATGTCACAAGCCAAGAAAGGGTGGAAGCTAGGCCTCTTGCACCAGTTAACCAAGTTGTGAATGCAAAAGAAAACTTGAAGGAAATTAAAAGTACTACTCCAGTGAACACAACAAATGATAAGAAAGTGGAACAGCCTTAATACTGATATAGGAAGTCTTAGCGGCCTGGATAGATCAAACCAGCCACAACATTCCCTTAAGCCAAAACCTAATCCAAAGCAAGGCTCTCACTCTCTTTAATTCTGTGAAGGCTGAGAGAGGTGAGGAAGCTGCAGAAGAAAAGTTGGAAGCTAGCAGAATTTGGTTTGTGAGATTTAAGGAAAGAAGCCATCTATAACATAAAAGGACAAGGTGAAGCCTGAAATACTAATGTAGACACTTCATCAAGTTATCCAAAAGATCTAGCTAAGACAGTGAATGAAGGTGGTTGCATTAAACAACAGATATTTAATGAAGGACTTTTCCTCTAGGACTTTTATTTTTCTTGCTCATGGGTCTGTAGGAGCTGAGGTCTGGCTCATTTTGAATGAGCTTGGTTGGGCTTGGTATAAACCAGGTTTGGGTCCGCTCACTTCAGAACCTGGGCCAAAGGGACAGAGGGTACCTGGCACTTGGCTCCTCCCAGGAAAAATCCTGAGCAGAAATATAGGATGAGATCAGAAGGCCTGGGATCAGAAGTGGCCACTGTCCTATTGTTTAAAGCCAGAGACAGGGCAAGTTCAACAACCAGATCTTATATTGCTTAAACAATTTCAATGAATTTTTAATTTTTAAGATAAAGTTCAAATTCCTCATCTAGGTATGTGAGATTGCTAGGTCTGTAAGTGCCTTTGGCGTATGTCTCAAGCCTGATTTGTCTTTCATTTGTGCTCGTAGATGTACAGTTTGGCTGAAGCCAAATTAAAGCACTGTTGAACCTAGCATCATTTTGTACCTTCTCATCCTGTTCTTTCCAACTTTTCTTGCCTTCTTTATCTATTTAACCTTAAACTAAGTTCAAGGAAAGACCTCCTCCAAGCCCTCTGTGATTCTATTCCGTAAATGCACCTTGTCAGTGCTTCTTAGTAGCATCTTGTGTTTCCTTCCATCCTTGTACTTATCCTTCTGTGCTATATCTTTGCTTTAACTATCTGTTCCTCTAGGCAGAACCAAAAGTTCGTCAAGGGCTATGGTAACACCTTAGTCAGCTGTGTCCTTAGTTACGAGCACAGTATCTGCCACTTATAGGCATTCAGTCAATGTTTATGAAAGGTAAGGAGAAGAATAAAAAGGTAAGAAGGTAGAAAAAAAAAGGAGGGAAGGAAAGAGGAAAGAAGGACAGAAAAGTGATTAGTTGTAGGACAACTCATTCACTGGGTTCCTCCAGTAAGCTTATGTTAGGTATATTTTATTTTATTTTTAATTAAGAGGTGGTAGATCTTAACCAATATACCATTAGCTCAGTTTTGTAGGGATTATTCTTTTATTGAAAGCATCTAGATGTTTAGTGCTATAAGCACTAAATCCTAAGTCCCTCCTCAAAGCCAAGTTTCTGCCCTTTCCTCTTCCCTGTAAGTATTCTGTGGCTACTGCCTTGTCTAGTGATGTCTGTCTGAACATGGGCGGGTTTAATTACACAGGACCACTCTTGCCCTGTTATTGACTGATGTAGCTAAATGCATAGCACTGAGTACCCCTGGTGGAATGCTAATAAGAAAATGTGGACCTAGTTGCTATTAAGTCATTTTCTTATTGGAAAAACAAAGGTTGATGAATGTAGCCGGGGCTCAGTTCCTCCATATTCTAGGCATGTATCAAAAGGAGTTTATCTTTAGATTATCTGAACTTCTTTAGAGCCTAAATGACTGCATGACACATCATGGTAAATAATATCCTTTTAAAAAGTACATGATGACTTGTTTTAGAATGCATGTTTAAAAATAGGTAGGGAGTTTGACACACACCTGATTGCCTCAGAGATGGAATCTAAAGTGTCTGGCATCCTCTTCCAGGAAGGTTTCTCATCACCTCACCTCTTGTCTCCAGCTGCTCATGCAGCAGTTAGGTTACAGAGGCAGCATCCAATTACTCAGAATATCTGCCCCTGCTCTTGGCAGGGACTTAAACTTCCTGGCTTCTGCAGATGATGGATGGCACTTTTTGTAAAATGCGATTTCTCTAGAATACTGAGAGGCTGAGTCCGAAAGACGGTAGGTCTTGGTTCCCACAGGACAGCATAACTGAGAATGTGGCCAGACAAGTCAAGAGGCCACTGAACGAGGGTTGAGGTGTGATTTCTTCAGAATCTGGTGAGGACAGGCTTGCTCAGGAACGTGTTGGCTGCAGTTAACTCTTAAGTGAGAAACTGTAGTTGTTTCCTCAGTGTGAATTTTTTGCAGACCTGGTGGAATGGGAGCGCCTGGCCAAGTGTTGAGAGCATTCCCATGTTTCACATGGCCTCTGGGAACTACAAAAGGAATGGAAAGTTGCAGAGATGGCTGTCAACATGCAATGAGCAGCGAGAATAAATGAGAGGAAATCGGTCCATTTTTGCTTCATTGATTTTTGCTGGTCAATGACTCCTCTTCATTTTATGTACCCCCCTCCTTCAATTTCTTCCTCCTGTTAGACATATCTTAATGCTGCTGCTCTGCATCAAGCATCTTACTTAGGGTGCCAGTTCCTTTGATCACAGGAGGTTGTTAGTGAATTCAATGTGTTAGCTTTGGAGAGGAGCACAGCGAGATAAACCTGAAGCTTGGGGAAGGCAATGCTTGTTCCTTATATAAAGATAGCGTCTGATACAAAGGTAGATGTTAAGGAGGTGATGGTACTGGGATTGAATAGGATAGCTTAGAAACTAGAATGATTGTGTTCACATGGATAAGAAATATTTAAAAGAAAAAAGGATGGTGACAAGTCCCATAGATGAAAACAAGTGTAGGACCCTGGGAAAAGAGCCTAATTACAGGATTTGCGCGGTATCCTTGGCTTAACACAAAGTTACAGCTTCAATGTTTTTGTAAGAATGCAAAGAAAAAATAGCGTTTAGTCTATAGTAACATAAGTTTAATAAGTTAACCATTTGGAGTTCTTTGCATGTTTTTGGTCACCATACTAGGTGGAAGAATAATTTGGCTATAATGAAGAGAAATTAGAAACCCAGAAGTCATGACCTCTCTGGAATGTTTACTTCAGGAGTCTCATTCAAATTAAAGCAAAAAGGATGAAAAGAAAAATTTTAGTAATCTACAACAAATATTGTCTCTTTTTTTTCCAAATATTGTCTTAAGCTAGAATTTGTTTTAGTTATTTCTTTCAAATAACCATTGGATTACTCTTCATATTTTTAATTTTCAGGTGAGAAATTAAGACAAAGGATATTTTTAAAACTTGTACGAGATATAATAGAAGCTAAATGCAATGTTTGGATGAGAACTCAAACCCTAAACATTTTGCCTATTGATTGGCTATTGTAACATATTATAGGAAATCTGTTGGCAGTTATAAAAATCTACCCAAGTAGAAAAAGCAAAGTTCAAGGCTAAAATGCAACTCTGTATTTCTACCAGGGAGGCTGTTTGTTACTGAATAGGACTTTTAATTTATATTTTGCATTTGGAAACTCCTACTCAATTTCTAATACCAAAGTGTCCTGAACATTTTTTGAGTTTAGGCTGTATTCAGTTGTCTGAGCTATCATTACTCTTCAGTCCCTCTACTTTTTCTTGCTTTTGGACCAGGAAGGCGGAAAATGACTTAAAAGCCTTTTCCCTGGTCTAAGCAATGCCTTTTAACAGGACGGTGTGGACTTATATAGCTCTGGGCACAGGAAACAGAGATGACAGGAGGTTGATAGTTATTAAAACAGGTTCCATGAAAGCACAGTTTCCTTAAGGCCTTGGGCACTAATACAAACACAATAGTTTAGTTGGTTGATAATAGATATGTAATATGTCCTTCAAGCTAGTTTTTGCAAGTTTTATTTTATTTTTCTGGAAACCTCTGCCTGCTCCTTGACCACCAGCAGTCTGTTAAGGCACATGTCAGCAGAAACTATTTGGCTAGAATATAGCCCTAAGAAAATAGCAGCATTACCCATTAAACCAGTATTGCAAAGAAAAAAAACAACCTCTTTCTTATCGTTCTGAATTTATTTTGCTAATGGTATGTGTGAGTTAATTAGAGACTTTACTCATCCCACAATGGTCACAGGAAAAAAAATATCATATGAGATCGTTGTAACTTTGTCCCTTGGTGAACCTGGTAAGACACAAAGACATCTGCAGTAATATTCCAAAATGAGAAATTCAGAAGTTGCAGTGGAACTTATGATAATTAACTTAAACTCATCCCAAAATCTTCATCCAAAAATGGCCGAAAGGAGGAAATGCAGGAAGAACTATAATATAAAACAAATGCAAACAAACATCAATCTGGTCTCTCAGCTCTCATATTCAAACTGCTTTAGAAGAACATAATCTCACCTGCTGAAATGTACAGTGGTCTTGGCAGCTGGCAGATTTTTTTTCTTGAAGAAAACAACTGTCATCGGAAAATAAGAGGTAACTATTCTATTGTTGAAAGGGATGACTGGCGCGTCTTCATAGTGGGTGAAAGCTCTTAAATTTAAGGAATAAATCTGGCACGAAAGTGATAAGAAGAGGCTATCTTCATCTTTGCTGTAGCCTTAATACTCCAAGGACACAGATGATTAGATTAATTTTCCTCCACAGCTATTCAGGATCCCTAGGCAAATACAATTGATAGATTATCCAAGGAGACAGAGAACTAAAACTTTAATCATTCCTTGAGATCATTTACTACCTATGGTGACATTAGATCTTGTGAATGTTGCTAAATATGGCTCACTAGGATGAGTTTATTTGTGATGTAATATCTTGAATCATAGAAAGAGAAATATATTCATGCTCTTAAGGATGGGAAACCAATCTCTAAGGAAGAGTTTGTGTCAAGGATGACAGAGTGAGCTTACCATGATAACACCTCGATTTGATAGTGTCCTTGAGTTCCTCTAAGTAATTCAGAGCATTTCATACATGCCAAGGGTTGGAGAAAGTCGTAAGGATGAATTTTCTGTTTATATTGGACATCAGTTATTGAGCAAGGCAAGCAAATTGTCACCTTCCTGTGTGTGTGTGTGTGTTTTTTTCTTTTAAATCAACTACTTTTAATAAAACATAGGTCATGTAGCATTTCTTTCCATTTTCATCATGAGGACCCAGAGACTAACAAAGGCCAATTTCTCCCACATATCACACTTTAACTAGCACTACTGGAAGGTAATCCTTTGATATTCCTGAGCCACTTCTCTCCATTGATACTATTGCCTCATTTAGTTTATACAGAAGGTAATGGTGGGGATTGGATAGGGGAATAAGAGAGGGATATAAACTGACATTTTATTTTAGTTATCAGACCTCTTTAATAATGACAACCTCAAGTTACACAAAACAAAAAAATTAAAAATTACCATGTCCTTTAATATGTGACAATGCTCTATGCTTTATTGACACCTGTGAAGTTTTTAGTTTAAAGAGACAAATGCATTCATGAGGATAGCGTCTGGTCCTTAGACTAGCAGAACTGACATCCATGCATTCTTGCCCTTATGGTTTAATCAAAAGAGTGACTAATTTTCATGGCTAAAAAGCAAGTCTCATGTATATTGGAAACTAAATAATATACTAACAATTTGCTATATGATTTATTAAAAACAACAACAATAAAATATAAACCCTTCTCTCTCCTTGGATATCAAGAAGGCCAGAGTATGGAAGGGGACTAGCTTTTCCTCCAAGAAATTTATTCTAGTTAGGTACGACCAGTAGTTTATAACTAATTAATGTTTGTTTAGAGAAAAAAATAGCACCTAGCTCAGTGGGTTAGATCAGTGGGTACTTAATCAATGTCTAGGCTTGATCAGTGGGTACTCAATCAATGTCTGTTGAATAAATGACAGATGTGGACTTTTGAATATTTGGAATTAAGACTTACTATTTTAAGTAAGGATAGATTGTTCAGTCTTACTAATGTTCATTAACAGCCTTTCTGTTGGCCAAGGATATAAAAAAGGAAATGTGCAGAGAGGAGTTTTAAGGATGATAAGAAAAAGGAGCATAGAGAATACAGGAAATAATGGCAGGAGTCCTAAGAGGCAAAACAAAACAAAACAAAGAAACATTGGGATAGCTTAAAAATTAATATACTTATAAAAATATAAGGATGAAGAGGACAGCGGCAGAAGCTGGCAGGAGAGCCGAGTAGAAGTCCATTATCCCCTGTATAGTTCTGTAGATTCATTTCCAATCCAATTATTTACTCTTTGTTCCTGCTTGAAATGAAAGCTGATCTCACTTCTAAGTGAGTACATTTCCATTGCTGCCATCAGACTAGTTTTTATATGATCAATAATAACAGTAACAAGAATGATATTATACCTACCATTTGTATTTAGCATTTGCTTTGTGACTCTCACTCTTGTGGTTGTTTTATGTTCACCACTCCAATTTTTACAACTCCATAATGGATATGTGATTACTCCTATTTCACAAATGGAGATTTTGGGGTGAGAAAGATTAGGTTATTTGCCTGGGGTTACACAGTTTCCAAGTGGTAGTGGAAGAATTTAAAGCCAGATTAATCAGACTTTAAGTGCTTTCTCTTTCCTTTTGTTCTATGACTGAGATAACTGAGAAGGGAATAATAATGGAGAAGAGAAGCTGGGAGAGAGATGTCTTGGATTTAAGCATTCATTCATTTATTCGTTTGTTCACTTCACATTCGACAAATACATATTAAAAGTCTACTGTGTCCTAGGCCCTGAGGGTGGAGCAATGACCAGAAAGCAGTCCCTGGGCCAAGGGACTCTCACTCTAGGAGACAGGCAATTATGTATCCTGAAGAAATGGAAAAGGCAGTGTTGCCTGAACAGGTTTCTAAGGAATTAGGCTAGAGAAAGTTGGGTAAAGTAGACAACAGCATTCTAGGGAGAAGGAACAATGAGTCTATACCTTGGTAGTTCCAAGAAGATCAGATATCTATAGGCCTGAAGCATAAAGAGCAGAATATCAAGAGATGAGAATGGAGAGGTAAACAGAGATCTGATTATGGAGGGCCTTGAAGGTCATGGGAAGGAGTTTGCATTTTATCCTCAGAGCAATAGGGAACCATCGAATGATTTTAGATATAGAAACAAAAAGCTCCAGTTTGTACTTTAGAATGATGACTCTGGCTGTACAGGGAATGGATTAGAATGGATCAAGACCAGAGGCAAGGACACCTGTTTCATTAATACAGATTGGAGGGAATGATAAGCTGATTTAAGGTAGTGACAATGGTTAGAATTAGATGGATTTGAGAAATATTGATGAGATGTAATGAAGAGAGCTTAGTGATTAATAATATGGACAAGTGGACTGAATTAGGTTAAATTAAGTTAACACTGCTATAAAAAAATAAATAAATAAAAACGGCACCCAAATCCCCATAGTGTAACAGAAACTTATTTCTCTCTCTTAGTCCATTGTAGATCTAGGCAGCTCTTTCAGATAATTATAATTGTTCTGCATGCTCAGTGATCCAGTTGTTAAAATGCTGTGTTAGCTCCATCTCAATGTGAGAACTCCTCTGCAGTTACCATGACAGGGGGAGAGGAAGGCTTGGAGCGTTGTGTGAGCTTTTCACTCCCTTAGCCTAGAAGTGACCCACATCCTGCTTCCATCTCATTGGCTAGAACTAGTTATACGGGCTCACCCAATGGTTAAGAATGCACTAGTATCGTCTACCATAAAGACTGGTAAGTTCTGCACTTGCAGAATGTGTGTGTGGAGAGAAGGGGAATAGAGTGTGTGTGGCAGTAGTGAATTAACTTTCCAAATTTGGGGCTGTTTCATAAGATGAGCGGGGGGTATGCAAGTCTTGGTGTCTTCTATGAATTTGGATGCCTTGTCCTGAAGACAGTATTGATCTTTATTTGCATGTCACTGGGTGCTTAATGCTTTCGGAGCTTGCCTTCCCCACCTCACCACTCCCTGCCTCTCCACCCCTGCGCATCTTGTGCCATTTTGGCATAAATCTTTCTTTAAAAATAGTTTATGAGGAAGTTTTGTGCAACTTGGGAAGTAACTCAACAGCAATCCCAGGCCTCGTGTGGACTGACCCAGAGTGTGGTTTCATCTGTGCGCGGCCCCGTGACCTCTGGAGTCCATAGTGCCAGGCGTTTATGAAATGTTTACATGTACTTGAAAACGGCAGTGCGCTGAAAAGAAACTAAGTGATTTGGATGCCTTTTTTAGATTCATTCCAAACTGTAAATAAGATTGATTCATCACAAAAATATCTTCTAAAAATTCTTATTTTCTATTTTTAACCTAAGATTTAGGGTTTTAATAGGGAATGAGAATTTCTTTATTTCCTATACATAAATAATTTCAAGATCTGAATCAATCACCAAACACATCATGAACATCTCTGTCTTATTCTGTAGACACCAATTAAATCAAAGTCAGATAAGCTTTCTGAAATTCAAGAGCATGTGATCTAGAATTATTGTCAAGGCCATTGAGACAAGTTTATGATGTAAAGTAAAAATAGAAAATAATGTGTTTGTTGAATACAAAAAGCAATCACAACAAGAGCTGTGCTTCTTAAGCTTTTCCTCCCATATAAGCAGAGAGGGAAGTGTGTTTATTTAGAAAGCATTTTCTATAGAGAAGACTCATGGTAGGTTTGTAGTAAACGTTTACAGAATGAGTTAAGAGTTGAAAACAAAACTTAAAGAGGATTTCTCATTTTCCAGAAGCAACTATGCTTAACCCCCAGGCAGGTAATTGTTCCAGCAGTTACACTGTATCAACCTCAAAATGTGGAGTTTCTTTGTTGCCTGCACCAGATGCATTCTGCTGTCAGAAACACCATGCAGACTCATCCTGCTCCTCAGCTGGTTCTGGGACCTTGGGCACCTTGCATCCTCTCTGAGCCTCAGGTGATCAAGTAGAAAAGAAGAACCAGGGTGGTGATCCCTGCCTGATCTGCTCATAAGCTTGATCTGAGAGGCACGATAAAGTAGTGTGCACGAAGTGCTTTGGAAACTGGAAAGTACTGTTATGATCTCTGAAGGGAAACTAATTATTTTTTTAAATTCTCTTTCTCGGTCCATGCGCTCACCTTGCTCGCCTTTGTATCTTTCTTTTGTTCTTTGTTCTCTCTGTGTCCTACTCACCTCTGTCCTCTTCACAACATGCTCACTTCCTTGCTCTTAGATCTCCACCCTCTGTATTTTATCTACTCCAAAAATAAAAGAATACAAGTGGGGAGAAAAATGCCTTAGTACTGCTGAAAGTTTCAGCAAAATGCTCTTTTCTCTTTTTCCCTTCTTGTCCTCGTGTATACGATTCACAGTGCTTCTCATGCACTGTGGATGCTTATAAATATTCCTGTTAATAATAACCCAGAGAGTTATCTGTTTCTACACTGGTGACGATATTTACTAGTTATCTGTAGCACTGATCTTCAGGGTCCTTTCTCCTGGGGCAAATGCAGGCTCATTATTTTGGTCTGTCAATCTGCTTCCTTTGCCATCCCTCCCAGTGGAGACTGATTGGGAGGTTGGTTATAATCCTGAGATCATTAGCTTTCAAATCTGGCTCCTTGAAACCAAACAGAATGTACATTATGCTCATATGACAATATTTTTCAATATGTTAGGATTCACATTCCTCTTTTTTTATTTTCCATAAAACTCATCTTGGATATAACATTGTCTGCCCTATGGGGACTAACTTTTCATTTGGTCTCCTCAACAGTGCTGTTTGAAGCCCATAACAATCAAATGACTTGATTAAGGTCATTTCCTGGGCTGAGGCAACTTAATCTGTCTAGATCCTGGAGAGATTTCAAAATGACTTTCCTTCAGTCCCCAAAGTAATGGTCTTTCCCCATTTTAAGTTCAGTCAATCATTAAGTGTAAGTAAGTAGGTAAAATAGTAATCAGTTGGAAAGTATAAAACTAAACAGAGATTAGTCTCTATGGGTATGTTCCTTTTGGTTGTTGATATCATTATATTCAAAGGAGATCCTAGGAAAAATTATGAAATGGAAGAAAAATTATAGTTATGCCCAAGCTTTAAATACTGATTACTTTTTTTGATTTCTTTGATGTCCTCCAACAAATGTTTAGTTTTTTTGTTTAGTGCATGCCATGCACTAAAAGAAGTTTTTAATCTATCAATAAATTTAATTAATAAGCAGTGTTTATAGCATTCCAGATACTAGGCACTACTGATAACATTAATAAACAAAAGCAGATGTGGTCTCCATTACATGGAATTTATAGTCATTAATATTATAACCATGCTAATAAAAGTATAAAAGCAAACAGATCTAAATTCTAAAGTTTTGAAGGAATATGTTTTTATGAATGCATTTAATGACAGAAATGACCATTTTCTGAGGGTATAGCAATCATAGAAGTGATTCTAGAGATGTAAAGGGTAAGTAGGAATTACCCTCATGAAAAGCGGAGCTTATAAGGGAAGTATTCCGGGAAGAATAAATAGCAGGTGCAAAAGTCCAGTGGTAAAAAGAGTCTGGCAGCTTTGAGGAACTGAAAGAAGGACAGTGTGTTTGGATCTCTGAGAACAAAAGAGTGGGCAATGGTTTAGGATGAGGTGGGAGAGGTGGATAAATCCAGGGCACCTGAGGTGGTCTATAGAGATCATTCATGCAAGGTCATGTGAAGTGGCTAAAGCATTTTTAATAAGGATTATGACATAATCGGATTTTTATTTTTTAAAAAAAGATGTTTAGCTTTATGTATTCTCTGATAATTAGGAAATATAGTCATTTGAGAATTTTAGAATATATAGTTCTTTGGCTCACTATTATATCACTCATTATATTACTGTGTATCTTTGTGGACTATTTGTCTCACTCAAGATATGAGCATCTTTGAGAAAAGAATTTTTTATTCTCATATCTTTTTACATATTAGTGTCTGACAGTGCCTGGAAATATGGGTAATTATTAAATTGCTTTTGAGTATATGAATGGATGAAAGAGAGATATGAATAAAAGAGTTAACATTGGTCTTATGAACATTGATGGAGTTGTTCTGACCTGGTTTGTATAGTCCATGATACTTCATTGCTCTCAAATAATTTTTAGAAATGTTTGTACTTGTTAATTCTCTGTACAGTAGGAACCCTTGAATAGATAGATTAGAGGTACATATTAATGTTAGTAGCTAGGAGACTGGAATTAGAGGAGCTTTCCTCTGGTCTATGACATCCTCAACTATAAAACCAGTAAATTATGATGACTAGTGTTCAGTAGCAAAAATACCATTGGGTCAGACTTTATACATAGGCAGAATTTCCAGTTTAGGGATTGTAAAATCTGTCAAAAGTTGGATAAAGGGATAGGACGACTGGGAAAGAGGAGGCCTTATCTGGAAAGGATCCATCTAAGGTGAATAATGATAAGGGAGATAAGGTCGAACTTCTTCAGTTATGGCCAGTTTCTTATGAAGTATCTCAAACACATCAGAGTTGCATTCTGCTTGTTCTTAAAGGGAAATCTAACTTCTCTTGTGTGACTTTTCTTGTTTTCCTCCTAAATAAAATAAAATAGTTAAGAAAATTTTAAAAAATAAGAAAAATCTAATAGATTTATGTTATTTAGAAAGGTAAAGTTGCATGGGGATATTTGAGATTTCCTGGAGTACCTGTTGAATTGATGTTGGCTTGGGGTTGTAAGCCATTACTTGAGAAGCTTGATAGGTGGCTGCTAAATAATCTTAGAAAATACTCTGTGCCAAATTATATTTCTTAATGTGATATCCCTGCAAAGTAAAAAAAATAGAATTTAGCAGGAAATAATGCTTATTGATGGGGTCGGTGTCTGGGGGAGCCTTTTGGGGATCCCAAATTCAAAGCTCATAATTGGTCTCCAGCTCCACCCATTTATAAGATATGAGTGTCATATTCATGTAGGATATTAGATGTTAAAGGACCATGAGCAAGGGCCAAGTTTGGTGTCTATACACCATAGCTCTTAGCATTGGCTTCCAGCATATTTTAGAGGTATAATAAATATTTTTAAAAAGTGGAGTAAATAATTAGATCCTGGGTCACGTTCAGACTATTCACATTTGGATTTATAATCCCTTTTCAATGTGATTTTGAACATGACTGCAGAATTTCTGCAACTGAATGTGTGTACACTGATATCATAAGGTGTGTTCAATGTTCTCTGATAGGGCTTCAATATTGTTGAATTATGTTCAAAATGTGAGGCTGGTTTTGTACATATATCATTGGGAATAGAGACAGCTGTATACCACTTAGAGTGTCTAGTGTGAGAGATCAACCATGTTACAATTAACTCAAGTTTACCTGGCAGGAAAAAAATGGTTTTACTGGACAAATCTTCTTGGTACTTCGGTTACATTTGGTGAGAAACTGTATATCTGTTTTACTGCTGTACTTTAATATACTGAAAATATGTTCCTAATTGGATGCTTTCTGTATAGGAGATGAATGGTTTTCTTTGTGAAACATTTACTTTTTGTTGTTACCCAGACTTTAGTTTTACCCAAATTGATCTTTGTATCTTTTTTCTCTCCCTTTGGCTTCCTCTATTTGGATGTGGATGGACCCTGTGAACTTGGCTCCTTTCATTTAACAGGTAAGAAAAGGCAGTTTTGCTGTTTATGTTTTCTTGGTACTTCGGTTACATTTGGTGAGAAACTATATATCTGTTCTACTGCTGTACTTTAATATACTGAAAATATGTTCCTAAATTTGAAAACAGATACTTTTCCGGGTACCTCTAGGATGAAATCTTTAAATTATTGATGACATACACTATATGGTGTTATTTAGATCATGTGTTGGTGTTTGTATATTAAGGCGTTTTAGAAAGAGGGATGGGTTTATGAAAATTAGACTGTGAATTGGTTCTTCATTCTCATTGACTTCTGTTGTAACTTCTGATGGAATGCCCATTGGCAATGCTGCCTTCTGTTTTCAAAGCTGAGCTTCCTTTGATCTCTAGCTTCACTGCTATCAAGTAGTTGGCTATTTATAGAGATCAGGAAAATGTACTTGGTGAGTAAGCACATGAACCATGAAACCTTTGTTGATCAAATCATCTTTTATATTTTGAATGATCATTACATCTGTATGGTAATTTTTCTTTTTAAAGCAGAATACATAAAAAATTAAAATAACATTATTGGTCACTTGGAATGTGTTCACGACAATCTTACTTTTAGAGCATGTGAATATGTTTCACATCACTCATTACAAAATTTTGGAATCCTTAAAAAGCCTTTTTTTACTTCTCGGGGAAGATAGGTACAAAAAATTTTCAAGAATTTGTACATAATGGTACTATATGACTAAGATAATATATGTAGTCTTTGGGGGTATGTGTACCTTATTTATTGAGGAGACAGATTAGCAAAGTATGTGATACTCAGAAATATTCATGAGAAATAATAAATGATATTACAATGGGCATGTTAACCAAACCATTCCTCTAGGTCCTCTAAGATGTATCTTTATATCATTGAAGTAAAAGGAAATAGCATTTCTAGCCTCTATTAGCTTTCGTCCCCAAAGAACTGCCTTTGAAGTTATGATTTAATGTTATATCTTCAGCTTTTATCCAGGCTTTTTATTGCAAAATGACTACTTGCAGAACAAACTACAGTTAGTAAATAGCTCTTCATGTTACTAGATGACTCTTAATTTGTCAAGGCACACAATAAACTCATGAGATTTTGTGCCAGGAATTTTTTTCTGTATATACAACATACATTTTTTTCTTAAATTAGTAAAAACTAAGAACTAAAACAAAATATTTCTAGTTTTCATGATCAACTATGAGACTTAAAATTATATTTTGTTCTTAATTATATTAACTAGCTCATCATTTTAATAGTGGTATTTATGTGTGTTATAACATTGTGAGTCTCCATCTTTGGGCAGCAATATAAGTGATACGTATATTAATATGAATCATAATAAGAGCTAACATTCTTGAAGAGTTTTCCAAGTGTCAGGTCAGGCACTGGTATTAATTTGTTTATATCACATATGCATGAACACACACATATTCCTATACTTCTTATATGCTTGCAGCAGACTTTGGTAATTTTGGGAGAAAGAGTACATTTATATCACGGCATATAAGATAATACTATTCTTTAAACGTCCTACTTCATGTAACTTAGCCAATTTTTTCTCTCTCTTCATATCACTTTTAGCCCTTTTTATATATAAAAACAAATTGTACTCTTTATTATATAGAGCAAATTAGTTCCATTTAACCCTTCCACTCATACTCAACTCTGAAGCTTCCTTTACATAGTAAAGAAATGCGAAGATGCATTAAATAGTCTTACATAGGGACAAATATATTGTTTCCGAGGATTTGGTCTTTCAGGCATATAGATAATAATTATAATCAGCGGTGCTAGTTCACAGAGTTAGAGTCTTTAAAACGTATTTGAATTTAGTAGAAGCTGAGCTTAATTCAATAAGAAAACATCTATAATTAATTCGGACCCAGAATTTTAATTGTGGAACTGTTATAAGTTTATAGTGTACAGCAGAATAAGGGCATCTGACATATTTTCGTGGTAGAATCCTATAGAAGAAAGTAGAACATGCCCACACTGATCTAAACCTCAGAGAATGAACTAAAGTCTGAATTGTTGCAAGGAGTTCAACCATAAACAAATATTTTCAATATATTTTTAAGGGTTGTAAATAAAAATAGACATACAGGGCAGAATTTTAGGAGTATTAAAATGACTAAAATTAAAACATCATTAAAATGACTAAAATTAAAACATCATTACAATTCTGAAAGATTTATGAGATGACTGTTTGCATTTAAAATATTAGTACATGTATTACATTGCTGAAAGTGCTGAGGATATTTAAATGACATGGTTACAGTCTTTGTCTTTCCAAGTACCAAACAACTGCATTTCATGGTTATGATGTTACTTGAGAGACATGTTTTATTGGCTCACCTGTGTCCTCTTGTCTATAAATAGAACTCCCCAGAATATCTGCAGAGTTGATATCTATAGGTTTTTTTTTTTCTCGCAGCATTTGCAAGGTAGTAGGCAAATTTGTAAATAACTCATGCTCTGCTTCTATTATTGTATTAACACAGTCAGACTATGCTACATTAAATCTTGGAGCATATTGTGCTATTTGTTGTCCTAGCAATCAATATTGAATCACATCTGGCCAGCTTGAAGGAGCCATCTATGAACCATACAAGGGCCCTTATTCCTACTGTATATTGAAGACATGAGTATGTGGCTTGTGACTGCTTGCGAGCCATTCTGTGCTTACCATAATGACTTCTTTCATAATCAGGCTGGGAGACTATAGGGCATAAGTTAGTTCTTAACATAATTTACCTTCTTGGACTAGTTCTGAAGAAGACCCATGTTAATCTGAATATTATACTTCATAGCTAATTAAGTTCAAAGGAGATTCCATTTATTTGAATGAATCATCACATTATGTTTTGCTAACTAAAAAAATTTTGAAAAGCTAAAAAAAATTGTGACCAATTCTGAAAGTTGTTCCCAAGGCCACATGCATACTACCTGGTATTTCTTCCCATGGTTATTGTTTCAGTATTCTGTGGCAGGTCGGAGGGGCGTAGGGACACATTTTAAACTACTGCTAATAAAAGAACAGGAAAAGTGGAGAAGTACTTTGCTTTCAAAGGGAGGAAGGGGATTGTCCTATTACAGGGTTATTAATAACTTTGTAATTATAGTATTAATGTACATAAAGTACCCAGAAAAGTCCAGATGTATGGTTATGAGACTTTAAGAGGAGTGTGGTGAAAACGAGGGTTCTCAGTTGTTTGCCCCTGAAGGTGACATTTTTTCACAAGTGGATTATCTGCCACCACCTGCCTACATTCCCAGCTTGCATACTAAATGGCATGTGGGCCCCACTGGGGCAGTTCTGGTAATAAGTTGTACCCTAGCTATTAGCAATATTTACTACTAGCCAACCTCTATCTATACACATGTCCTTTCCTAGACTCATATGGTAAATAAACTCTTCAATGAGGTCATGGTCATGATTCCTGCATTCATTTGCTCTCATTTCCAGATTTCTCAATTTTAGCCACTCTCGCTGAGATGTTTCTCAAGGACATTCTGGACAACTTTGTTATCACTTACTACTGTCTCCCACCCAGAAAATTAATTCATTGTACAGTATGAATCATTGTCAATGTTTATTAATAAATCCTTCCATGGTACTTCCCCAGCTATCCTCCTTACCCAGGTAATCAGTATGATCAAATATACATCTCTTTTTGTTAGAGTCATGCCTCTTTCTAACTTCTACCCAGTAATCGGTTATAGCATTCAGCATGTACTCAAGTTATAGTCTCACCTTGTCTTTCTCCCTTAGCTGTGCCTCTTTAGGAAGTGCTTGGTACATAGCTGTGCCTGGCACATAAAAATTAATTGGGTTTAACTGAATTGAAAATCTCTTATGCACATTCTTGTTCAGCACTAAAAATCTCACCCCTCTCCGATAATTACAGCTGAACATTGTTGTACCCCTCTTCTGTTTCCTATGTTGTTAACATGTGATCCATGGAAACTTGATAGCTAATTGTTAGTAAATTAGTCATATTTAGCAAGTATTTATCTGTGTCATCCTGGCTACCAAATGTGGTGAAGGTATGGCTGTGGGAATGAGAGGTTACTGTCTTTTTGGGACATTTATGTTAATCTTCACAATAGCTCAGTGGGCATCATTGTTACCAATGATTTTTTTTCTCTAAGGTATGACAAAGACATTATTAAACTCTTGATTTCCAAGTCTATACCCAACAGAAAAATTAAAAGCCTGTGTAAGAGTGAAGCGATAGACCTAGGTTCAATTCAAATTTTGTTACTGGGCCTCCAGTTCCGGCTCCCCTTATGAGGGAGGTTACCCAAATGATTCTGTGAGCCCCTACATTTGTCCTTATCAAAGGTGTATTTGTATTCTAGAGGATGAAACCTCCTGATTTCTCTTTTCCTTTTTCACCTGAGGATTGTGGTAGTTCAGTTTGCCTTTTTTGTTGTTTTCATTGTTCTGCCTGAAACTGCCACTACATCTCAATTTCTATTTCATATATGCAACCATTTTGTTAGTTAGTGCACGTTCTCCATGGACTTGGCTCATTTTAGCTCTTTTACTGCGAAATCCACACATTCCTTAAGCAGTGACACTCTGTAGTAACTGGACAGATCTAGGTTCTTTCAACCAACTTTAGAGAGGTTAGCGTCTCATTTTACTTTAAATTTATTCTATTAAAGAACAATTGTCAGGAAGCTGGGCTTAAGGCTACTGTGTGATGCAACCATGTGTCATAGGTACATCTTCATCCCTGACCCTGACCTAGTCCTATGTTATAATGCATAGCTTTCAATTGCTCCTTAGTAAGTTGAGTACTTTGCCTTTAGGCACTCTATATTTCTTTGCTTCCTTGTAGAGTTTTAATCCTAGTGTCTAAAGATAAGTGATCAGTAACTAAATCTTCCCCGTTTCTAACAGAGAAATTTTATTTTTTTGAAGAATGGCTTTTACCGAAACCCCAATACATATATGTGACTATGTACTGAGCTTTAACTCCTCCATGACTTTTAAACACAAATTAAAATTGATTTGAGCATTCTTATATATTGACAGGAAGTACAGTAGCTTCCTTTTGGGGGACCCTCCCACTCTTAAAATTTCCACGAAACCTGAGGGCTTATCAAATCCAAATGGAGGCTGAAAGGTCAATTCAATTTCCATTATAAGAGAGGAGAGATTGAATCCTCTTCACTTCGCTAATGCTATTGCTTGCGGCTGCCAAGTTGGGTAGCTGTTGACAAAATCGTGCTCCCTGCTATGACAGATGCTGC
Source organism: Rousettus aegyptiacus (assembly GCF_014176215.1). Taxonomy (NCBI): domain Eukaryota; kingdom Metazoa; phylum Chordata; class Mammalia; order Chiroptera; family Pteropodidae; genus Rousettus; species Rousettus aegyptiacus. The sequence goes on along the minus strand of NW_023416286.1, from coordinate 59,560,367 downwards.
TAATTCACATCTCCACACTGGCCAAGGGCACTCTGCCAATGTTGACTTTTGAGGGAGGACAACTTTAATTTCTCAGAGCCATGCTCAGAGGAAGTTGCCCTTCACTTGGCTTCCCAAGGTCATGGTTCTTGCTGTTCAGTTCATTTAGTCCCTTTTCAGGACTAGATCCACTGTTTTCTTAATGCCCCTGGAGAACTGTACCAAGAGGTTGGGCAGCTTTTGTCTTTCTGTTCTCAAAACACAAAAGATCTGACTATACTCATCTCCAGACACTTCACCATTCTAAGGGAGTTTAATGGACATTCCTGTGTACTTTCTCAAGGTTTCCCTTGAGGATTTCAAAGTAATTCACCTCTCTCTCTCTCTCTCTCTCTCTCTCTCTCTCTCTCTGTGTATGTGTGTGTATAAAAACTCAATAGAGCGCTTTGCTTCACATACACCTAATAATGACCATCATTAGGTTTTACAATGTTTTACAGGGTTCGAAGTTACTTATTATTGTATTTATTCTTCACAACCATTCTCAAGATCAGTGTTCTCATATTCTTTGTGACAGCATGTGGCATAGTTTTGGGTAACTTTTCTTCAGAGAGATATCGATACTTGTCAGTTAAAATAAATTAATGTTACCTTCTTGACCTTCGTAATGATGGGGGAAAATTAATATCCCAATTTATCAATGAAATTACACTTTCTTAATACCAAAATATTAAATGTGTTAGGTTTTAGTCTGCCAAAAATCTCTGAAAAAGATGTTTTCTTTCTTTTTTTTTTTTTTTAATGGTCGTGTCTTTTAAACTTATGGCATGTGTTAGCAATCAAAGTAGTAGAATGACTAAAAGATAGAGGAAAATATAGAAAAGTATGACAACTACAATTTATTAATGTATGATTTTTTAAACAAATATAAAGAGTATTATAATTTTTCAGAATTGCTATGTGAATTACCCAAGATCTCATGGTCATTGCTTGAAAGCCATTAGTTCAGAGCCAGGATTCAAACATACTGTCCAAGTCTTTTTATTTCACCAATGATTCTGTCTTTTTGATGTATCAGAGTAACTTCTGGAGCCTATTACAATTAGAGATGCCTGGAACTGCCTTGTGTTTAGTAAATTACAATCTCTGAAGATAAGTAGGGTCTAAGAATTAGTACTTTTATCAAACTCCATTGGAAATTTTACAATATCAAGTTTCAGAATCACCAAAAACACGCACAAGAGAAAGGATACAAAAAAGAGAAAGTATGCTTTTGAGTGCATGTCCCAGCACATAAACAGGGGAATCCTAGTCATGTGGGGTATTAACATAGAAATAAAGGGATGACTGCAATATTGTTTCTGGTCCCAGTTATAATCTGTGCTTCAGCATTACCAGTATTATTGAGAGATCATTCTTTGAGATCTCTCTTTGATTCATGCTTAAGATGTATAGTAATATAGAGAATAATTGAAAATATTTTTGCCCTAAGGGCAAATCAAGTTTGCATACAGTGGTTGGTGTGCCTGGTTACTTTACTCCAACTTCTCCATTTCTCTAGTCCTCACCCCTGCTTCTCTTCCTTTAGCTTCTCTGTTGGTTTTCTTCTCTTATTTTATGTTGACATCTTTCACTCCTCCTGACTGATGTTATACAATTTCTTTTTCCACAGTCACTTAAAGAAGATTTTAATGTTTTTTTTTTCCATATCCCCTTTTTTAACACTCAGTTCTTATATAGATTCAAGAATTTGTGCAGAATTTGTTAATGTAATGTAAAATTCTTTCTTCTTCAATACTTTTTTCTTCAATAGCATAGAGAATGCTATATCATGAGAATTTTTATTTTGGGGACTGTTGCCACTTATAAGAAATATTCCTCCGTTTTTGTTTTTATTTGTTGATTAGTTAGCAGTTCCCCTATTGCTTATATTTTATAATAGACTTCATTAAGAGAAAGCACATTTACTTTACTATTGTCTCCTTGTTTTTTTTCCTCCTTAGAATTTTAACTGTGCGTTGAACACTGAGAGCTTGTAATTTTCCCTCCTTGGTAGAAAGAGTTGATGAGGAACATAGCCACAAAATAAGTAGAGATGTTGTTTTTGTTTTGTTGACAGCTTCTTTTAGTGATTTCTTTAGTCCAGTTCAAGCTAAGGTTATTAAGAGCTTAATGAAAAGAGTGTATTGCCTCTTTACTTAAAAAGACGTTTAATGAAGATTCTAATATCATTCCAGCCTTGGGAAAGGGGAGGGTAATTGATATGACTTCATAAGGCTGCAAATTGTTAGTTGTGTGGCCAAGACCTGAATCTTCAACCTTTTACATACCTCTAATACTAGATTTGTGAAAAATATATACATGGAACAAAGTATGCTTTAAAAAAAACTCATTAAAATTTAGACTTATTCTCAAATACTTGCTACCCTCGTGAACAGCATGAGTCCTAGACACAAAGCAGGCATGAGCAGCCTGCTCCAAGCCCAAGACATCCTTGTCTGAGCCTCTTTGGTTCACTAGGCTGTCCAGGGGCATCAGGCAGAGGTCGAAGAATTCCTACCGCTTTGCCCTCTGGGCCATGTTAAAGGAAGAGGGTGAGAAGAAAGGGCAATGAACCAAAGAACACTCACCACAGTAAAGAAAGATCCAAGGACAAGGCTGTGTTTCAGTCCAGTTCCACCTAAAATCCTTTTTATCCCATTCCTAAATGCCGTACACTTGATCGAAATGGCTATATTTTATCCCTGGTATTCACTTTATCTTTGACTCTGGGTAAATTTCTTCCTGGGACTTGAGCAAGAACTATGGGGAGAGAATGTTTTAAGTTCCTAGAAATTACTCTGTGAGCTCTGAGACCTTGTTTCCAAAGATGACCACCATCAATTCCTTCCCCTTTGTTTGCTTTACCAATCAAGAGAGGAGGGGTCTACATTTCTTCTCTTTGAATACACTGACCTTTTGTCAGGCTTTGACCAATAGAATGTGTCAGATGTGACATTCTGGGTCTTTGTCCCTCTTGGAAGCTAGCCAAGTAGAAGATCTGACTGCTTGAAACTAGGGTGCCCAAATGGGCCATGGAGAAAGAGATACGCCCGCTCCTACAGCCCTCTCCAGTTTTTCTAACCATCCAGGCAAGATGCCGGAGAAAATGAAAATCTGGGCTGGACTCATCTGGGTTGTGCATATGCTGCTGTATGTTTTGGCTTTTAGTGTTGAATATTTTAGTAGATTTGCCTATTTTGGATGTTGCATATAAATGGAATCATACAATACGTGATCCTTTGTTACTGGCTTCTTTCACTTAACATCTATGCTGTAGAATTTCAAGACTCATCCATGTTGTAACACATATCAGTATTTCATTCCTTTTTATTGCTAAATAATATTTCATTGTATGAATATACTATAGTTTGCTTATCCATTTATCAGTTGGTAGACATTTAGATTGTTTCCACTTTTTGGCTATTATGAATAATGCTGCTGTGAACATTCATGTACAGATTATTGTATGAATGTATGTTTTCCGTTGTCTTGTGTATATGCCTGTGGGCATGATGACTTCCGTTTTAAAGATACCACTCTGTTTGCTGTCTTGAGAATAGACTAAAATGGATCAGAGGTAGAGGCTATTGTAGTAATCCAGATGAAAGAGGATGGTGACTTCAGGATAAACTATTTGGCCAACCACAAGTCTTGGGACCTGGACCCTTGGTGACGGCTGCTGCTCAGGATGAGTGCCATTACAACACACCAACAAGTCTGCCTTCTATCCTGAAAATGGCTTGAAAAGCCCTGTATTTAATGGATTAGCTCTCAGTGGCATATGTTTTCTGGAGAGAGCGTCTATTCGTAGAGCTAATGATACTGTATCAGATCAATATATAATCTGTTAAAATACAACAGTCCAATAATATTAAAGCCATAAGACATAACTGTAGTTGGCTTGCAAAGAAGAAATTTGTGACCATAATATTTAAATTTTTTTTTTTTTTTAACCAGTTGTAGGCTTCTCCAGCTGTGACATGCATTACAGCTTATGACATGTCAAGGAATCTTTATTTTTCTTTGGTAGAATGAAAGTTTGAGTAGAAGGAATTGTGAGAGGAGATACATAGAGATAGAGAAAAATAGAGCCCACATATCATCTGACTACAAAATGTCTTCCGAGGGGTGATGATAAAGGAGGAGAGGATGTGTCACAACCCACATCTGTCAAGTTCTGATGCTTGTGGTTGATGAGGTCATTAATATATTGTCCCTATGCTGCTGTTTAGAACCTGATGGTCTGCTTGCTAAACAGAAGGGTGTCTTTTCTTTGAGTACACAGAGGACATAAAATTGGTTTCTAAATAAGGGAAAGTGGAGTAAAATGTACTGAGTGCTTATTACTGTATATACTTTTCATGTTAACCGTCATTACATCTTCTGAGTAGATGCTGTGGTTAAGAGAATGGATTCTGGTGTCAAACTCTCTGGGTTCAAATTCCATATCCTGACACTTATTAGCTACTGTCCTTGTGCGCATTATATAATTGTGCCGTGATTTGTTTCCTTACCTATAAAAGGGGCTACATACTAATAACCTACTGCAAATGGTGGTTATGAGAATTAATTATATTCAAAGCATTTAGAGCAGAGCCTGGCCCATAGTGAGTGCTCCATGAACCAAGTTCTGCCAGAGAGCCTGAGTTCTTTCCATTCAACTTACATGCTGCCTTCTCACAACACATATAAGAATAACACATTTTACAAAATTTATTGCTTTCCTAATTTATCTATTACATTACTGGTATGCTAAGAAATCCTTATGAATGTAGGAACCTGAAGTCCTATAAAGCATCAAATGAGTTCAACTGAATTTATTCAATTGATTAGGACTTGAGCCAAATTCTGAACTTGGCCTTTGACACATATGTACCACAAAACATTTGTAATCTAGCATAAAATTGTAATTGTTGGATTAAGCAAAATTTCAAGGAAAATGAGACCTAAGTCATGCATTCCTTGTACTCTTACTTAATTTTTTTCTACATTTTTTTTCTCTCTTTAGACCTGTAACCAAAGATTTGGACCATAAATCACAACTGTTTGTTAAGACTCCGTACGACCTATATGTAACTTTTCCCCCTCAAGAAAATCTAGAATAATAAATAAAAATGTTCTAGTAACCCTCAGGTACCCTAACCTCACTGTGTAGACCACAGTATTCAGTTAGCTTATTGTTCCTAATCGGATTGGAGATTTATTTTAGGTAATCTCTGAAATGCCAGTTACTGATATCTTGTAGTTTCATGATTCTGGGCACTTAACAGGCACTCAGTAAATATTAGTTGATTGATTGATTTGATTTCCACAGCTTTTTGTTAGTAAAGGACCAGCATATCCTGCCTTGTCCCTGTGTGGGAACATATGTATCACCTTTCTCCCTTAGAAAATGAGGCTCATTTTCTCTTTTGCTTTTAATATCTTTCTTATGATTATGTTGTGATGTCAGACCACAGCTTTAAAGTTTGGTAGAACATCTTACATAAATATGTGAAAAGTGTAAAATTCTGTTGTATAGTTCTTATGTAACAGTAATAAAATAATAGTTGAATTTTAAGGTGAAACTGCAAAATGTAAAGATAAAGTTCAAAATAATAAGTGACTCAAAGTTCAGTCTCTCTGCCTACTGCTTTTGTGAAATATTGCTCCAAATGAGACAAGTTTGGTGACAATCTCCCTGCGTGTGTAAGTAATGCTTATCCAATCTGATGGAAACATTTCCAAAAATTTCTCAATGATCTCCCAAAGCAGCTGAAAATATTTTTAATGTGAAACAAATTTATTTCTTTGTAATTGCCTTTTTACATCCTGTGTAATCACATGGGAGATTGGCAGTCTGCACTTTAAATTCATCGAAAACATGTGAGAAAACGTGAAAAGGCAGGCTTCCATTAAACTAAAGAAGCAGTAATAAGAATAGCAAGTAGGTCCTGAAAGTGGGCTCCTTTGTAGGACTGCTCTCTCCACACTCCTCCCACTAATTGGCCCTTCTAGGTGGCACTCTGTATTTGGAAGATTCCCACGAATTCTCAAGTGTAATTTAGGCTGTAAGTTGGAATGTCCCACAGGATGGAACTGAGTGTTGTCTAGCTTAAACGTGCCTTTTGGTTACATACCCCACCACAGCCCTCTCAGTCACCCAGAGAATACTGACATATGCAAATAAGTCTGAAAACACTTGGATTTAAATGAATTGAGGGAAATACATTTACAGGAAAATATTTACTTGCCTTCATCTATTCTAAAAATATATTGCAAATCAAGAACAGCTTCACGTAGTTAGACCTCTAGTTATTTAATGAAGAAATTTTGGAGGCTCATTTAAAAATCCTTTCATAAGCGCACAGAGAAATTATATACATTGAGGGTCATCTCTTGTTTACTCTGAAAAAATATATATTACATCAAGAAATAGAACTAAGGAAATGGCAGAAAAAGCGGTTTATGCATACACTTTCTGCAGAAGACTTCTCTAAGATTTTTATTGGACGAGTGCTTTTAATTGGATATATTTTTAAATTTCAAAGCTGCTGGTTCAGGCTCTTTCTGATATTAATGGTTCTTAGTTTCACTTTGCTGCTGCATCTGTGGGATGTTGCACACAGAATCAATATTTCTTTCTTTACCTGCTCTGCTATTGTGTGACCTTGAGGAAGTTTTTTATTCTTTTTTAGGTCTCAGTTTACCTACCTCTAATAAGGAGCTAAATAATGCAGGGTTTTTGTTTATAACATTTGAATAATAGATGTCTGAAAAAGCTTTTAGATTTAGGATTTGTAACCGCTGTATAGTTGTCAGGGATAATAAAAATAATAGCTTGGATTAATAGAGAACTTTTCTTCCAGCAGCTCTGACCATTTTTATATTATTCTTCCATTTGTCCTCAAAATACTGTTAATAGGTAAGAGCAAAAAAGTATCAGCTTCCTCATTTTGCAGATAAAAAAACGAAGCGGAGAGATGTTGGAATGAGTACTAATTTTCAAAAACAGTATTTCTGATTCTAGGAGCTGTTTCTGATTTTAAAATGGCAAATATGTTTCCACTGCATGTTATTTATGAGTGGGGAAACTTCCCATGAAGGCTGCCTCTCCAAGTTGTATCTGCCACTAATTCGTCTCTCAAATAGGATAAGAAACCTTTCCTTGCAGTGATCGCTTATTTTTCTATTGAATGTTGCCCTTCCATTTAGACGGTGATCATTATTTCAGAGCTCAATGCAATCAATGAATGGAGAGATCCATGTTATTTCTGTCCCCTGCGAAACTGATTATATTGTCATAGTCCTGGCTAAGCACTTGTAAGATGCGTACAAATATTATTATGCTGCCACACAGGTTACCCATATGCTGGCATTATGGTTTTCAGATGACTTCCAGCTGTAGCAGTGTGTAACTGAAAACCAATCACTCCTCTCCCGAGAACATCACAATTTCTGCTGCTGAAAATGGAAATTGACAGGAGGAGTTAGATACAGCTGTACCTGATCGTCGAGGGATAAATTATTTTGTGTAATTGTCAGAGCCTTGCTAAGACCTAATAGAATGAACATGTTTTCCACACCTGCGGGTATGGATAGTCCTAGCAAATATTGTGTGCTTGGATTTAAAGATGTGGGAGACTGTCAGCCCGTTGACAATGAGAAAAATTAATTTAAACTGCTGATAAGGAAGCAAAACATACACAATGAATTAAATTTAATAGACTGAAAAAATATGTTTTTCCTTACTATTTCCATGTGGGAATATGTCAGACTTCATTTAACTCAAATAACTGTGGACATTAAGGACTGCCACACTGCAGCCTCTGTTGGAGAATTCTGCGTGGCAGTTTGGTGCATCAGTCATGGGCACTATTTTGGTTAGCTTTACCTTTTAATGTAAAATGTAGTGATGTATGTCCTGAGCAGAATCGAGACTGGTTGTTTATCAATGACAAATTCGACATCATCTCTGTTCATTCTCCCTTGTAGTTTTTCCTTTCTGGGAGCGAACAGTGGAATAAGTCCAGACCCTGGTTGGGCTCTGCCTTTCTGAGATCTCAAGATAGATCCCATCTCTGGAAGAGGAGGGTGGAGTCTTAACAACTAGAATCTCACTCAGAATAAGGTTTGCTTTGCATTTCCTGCAGTTGATATATGATCCTACGAAATCATATGTGGAGCTTGATTCACTTTCCTTATTTTCCTACTTATGTTTCTAGCCTAACATCTAATAAGAAGGGTTCTGTCCGTTGTCACCACTTCCTCACGTATTTTCTTCTCGTTATTAATAATAACTTTATTGCTCCTGTAAAATGTTAAAAATTTAAACAGTTAAAAAAAGACAAATAAAATGAACAAAAACATTCAGGCATAATTATTACTATCATTCTAGTTTTGCCCTAAACAGATAGGTAGAGAGACTGATAAAAATAAAATCAAAATAACTGTAGAATATATTATACCATGTATACTATTTTAATTTTATGTAAAGTTAAGACAGAAGCTGAATGAATGCAAAGGAATTGAAGTTCAGGCAAGTCCTTCACAAGGAATATTGGAACCTGAAAGAATCCAAAGTTAAGAATAGAATTAATGAAGAACTTTTTAAAATTTATTTTTTATAAAAGTTAAAATTATGATGCTTATTATACTGACATGTTTAAAATTTGGATTTTATTCACTCCCTGCTATGAAAGATAAATCAGCGTACTTTTGCCCTTTTCTACCCCACCACCCGCTGTTTTTATTAGTTACATGGTTAGGTTGTACATTATCAGGGTTTATAACGTTTACTTTTGGGTGGGTGATGTTAATCCCCATGGTTTCATCATTGTTATGAGATATTTAAATTAATTGAGTGCTCAATTCAAGCCTTTCTCCTACCAGCTTTCCATTTTTAGTTCTTTGCTTCGATTTATTCCATAATTGTCTGGATCTGTTAAGCAGTAGCCATCTTCCCACCGCTATCATTTTGGACCTCAGGACTCTAGGATGAATTAATCCTGTTTCTTACTAAATGTGACACAGTCCCTTTTGTTAAGAAAATATTATTATTATTATTATTATTATTATTATATTATTATTATTATTATTCCCTAATTTCACTCTCCTCGCACTACCCCATATATAATTATTCTAATATGTTTGATGAATATCCCTAGCGTTTGATGCATATCTTTGTAAAACATGTATTGTTGTATTTTACATAAGTGACACTGCCCTAACCTGATTGAATGTCTTGCTTCTTCGCTCAACGTGATATTTTAGGTTTTATTCATATTTCTGTGTGTATAATCTCGTTAGGTGCTTTTATTTCTGCATAGCATTATGTATAATTTATTTTCCAGAATGGGACATTTTTGTGAATAACTATACCAGGACAATAGACATACAGTGGGACTGACCCAGGCCACCAAAATTCATGGTCTCCTTACCTTTAGTGTACCTTCTCCACATTTTATATTTTCAGAGCTAAATTCTTGGAAATTTAGGTTGTGTTCAGCTTTATGCCACCACTAACCATGCTGAGATGGATATGCTTGTCTATGTCCCTAATGCAACTATGTGAGAATTTCTTGGGGATTTATGTCAAGAGGTTGCTGGGTCAGAGGTGTAAATACAATTGATTTGTCTAACTAGCCAGCTGGTGCTCCAGAATGACTGCAGCTTTGTGAACTTCATCAGTAGTACATGGGGATTCTCAGATTCTGTCACCCTTCTTCAGGAGCTGCCATTCGGCAGCTCTCCAGTTTTGTTCAGTCCAGTGGCTTTAAAGTAATGCTCAGTGTTATTTGAATATGAATTTCTCTAAATAACAATCATTTGAACTTGCTAGCCTTTGAGTTTCTTCCTCTACTAAATTGCCTATACATATACATAGGTCTTTTATATATACACACACACACACACACACACACACACATATCCAAATATATATATACATATCCAAATACACATATATATACAAATATATATATGTAAATATTTTGATTTATTGCTTTCTTTTGTTTGGTTTTGGTTCATGGACATTCTAGATATAATTTCCTCGTTGGTCTTAGACATATCTCAGTCTATCTTTTTTTGTTCTTGTTAATTCTGCACATGGTGTCCTTGGTTGAACAGAAATTCTTATTTTTGTTTTATCAAAGCTATCAATGTTGCTTTATGTCAGTTCTTTGGGGCTTAGGTTTAAGAAATCCTTCTACATTCCTACATTATGACAATCTTCTACATCATTTACTATGAACTTTATCATTTTATTTCCTACATTTTGGCTTGAAATCCACTTTTATATATACTGTTAGAAAGAACAACTGAGTTAATTTTCCTAACTTTATTCACTGTGCAGGCTAATATTTATCGATTGATTTAAAGTACCAATTTTATTATATAAAAAAGGTGTATGATTATTAGTCTCCTTTTCTTGGTCCAGATCATATTACATTTTTACTTCCTTTGCTTAAAAAATATCTTTTAGTGTAAGTCCCCTGTCTTTGCTTGCATTTTGCAGTGTTGAACCAGTTATTATTGAAGTTTTATAGAAATTTTAAAATAAGTTTTACTTATTTAATTTTTTTTTAACTTTTCAATTACATTCAATATTATTTTATGTTAGTTTCAGGTGTACAGTAAGTATAGTGGTTAGGCATTTATATAATTTACAAAGTGAGCCCCTCCTCCCCCCAGTAAGTCTAGTACCCCACCTGGCACCATACATAGTTATTAAAATATTATTGACTATATTCACTATGCTATACTTTACGTCCCTGTGACTATTTTGTAACTACTAATTTGTACTTCTTAATCTCTTCGCCTTTTTCTCCCAGGCCCTCAACCCTGCTCCTATCTGGCAACCATCAGTTTGTTTTCTATATCTATGAGTCTGTTTTAGTTTTATTTGTTCATTTCTTTTGTTCTTTAGAGTCTACCTATAAGAGAAATCATACGGTATTTGTTTTTGTATGACTTATTTCACTTAGCATGATACCCTCTAGTTCCATCCATGTTATTGCAAATGATAAGATTTCATTCTTTTTTATGGCTGAGTCAAATTCCATTGTAGGAACTATAGGAACAAACAGGTAAGCAGGCATTTTAAACAGGGATAAGAGGAAAGTGGTCTTTGAAGAGGACATTCTGAGTATAGACTTGAATTGAGTGAGATGAAATAAGAAACAGGGCCTGTGACTACCTGGGAGAAGGAGCACAGGGCCAAGCTAAGTACCGAGGCTCTGAAATGAATGTTCTTGAAGTGTATGGGAGAGTAAGGAGTGCAGTGTGGTTTGAGTCAGGCAAGTGAGAGGACAGTGGGAAGAAATGCAGTTGGAAGGGTGGTCAGGAGTCTGCTCATGAGCCTTGTGGAATGTGGTAAGTATTTGGATTTCATTTTCATGGTAAGGAAAATCAGTGGGGGACCTGGGTGATCTGAGAAAGGGAAAAATGATTTAACTTGTTATCGTACAGCTCCCTTTGGCTGCTGTGTAGAGAAAAGATTTTGAGAGGGCAAGGGTGGAATGGAGGTGGGGGAAGGACAAATAGGAAGCAATTGTAATAATCTTGAGATTACATGGCACTGCCTGATCTAGATGGGAGTAGAACAGGGTAGAATTAATTGCATTTGGGCTTTATATTTAACATAGGTCCAAAAGGATTTGGTGATAAAATGAATGTGAGATATAAAAAGTTTGAAAACAGTCTGATACTGAAATTTTTCTTGGTCTGGTCATTGGAGGGAATGATGATGCAATTTACCACATTAACTCCTGTGGACCAAATCATGTCCCAGCCCTCACACTCAATTCATGTGTCAAAACCCTAATGCTCAATGTGACCATATTTGGAGATAGGTAGGGCCTTTAGAAGGCAATTAGGTTAAATGAGGTCATAAAGATGGGATCCTAATCTGATAGGGTTGGTAGTTTTATAAGAAGAGGAAGAGAGAGATCTCTCTCCACATACAGGAAGAAGAGGTCATAGGAACTGAAAAGCCAAGAGACAAGGGTTAGAGTGAATCCAACCTTGCCAATGCCTTGATTTTGGATTTCCGGCCTCTAGAGTTGTGAGAAATAAATTTCCGTTTTTTAAGCCATGCAATCTGTGGCATTTTGTTATGGCAGCCCGAACAGACTAATACAGTATCCTGAGTAAAATACCTTTTATTTATTTATTCATTTAGTTATTTTGAGATGGTGTTATGAATCAAAGTTCGATTTTTGATAAGTTAAATTTGAGATTTTATTAGACATGCAAGTGATGTTATCTATCTAGTAGTGAGCAGTTCAGGGAAAAAATGTTAACAATAAAGAAGGTAAACTAATAGTAATTTATAATAAAAAATCTAGAATTGCCATTGAAAGTCAGCCGCCTCAAGGCAGCACTGATAATTCACTAAAAACAAAACATCTTTTCTGAAATCGGTACAATTTCAATCTATCTTTATGTGCACCCTTGCCTCAAAGGAAGGAACTTTGTAGTTGGTGTGGCAGCCGGCCTCCTTACTATACTCCTTTACTGGTGTTTGCATTAGTTTTAGGAATAATATAATGTTTGTTTATGAATACCCAATATTGGTAAACTTGAATAAATCACTAACATGAAGTTCTATAAAAATAAAATCTGTGGCATTTCTTGTAATTCATTTATAAGAATTGAAGAAAGCAATTATATTTATTGAATCAGTATGCAACCCACTAGGAGGGTTCCCTTAGTCCAAATCGTGGGGATTGGACAGTCATTTGAGATATTGAGCTAGTGAAGTCCTTGCTAATGGTAGGCCTGAGGGGATAGCTTTGTTTACCTCTTGGTAGAATCACTTCTGCTTTATTCGTTCTCTACATGCTGAGCACATTCATGTTTTGTGCCATATGCTAGAATGCCTTTTTCTCCTCCTGTTTGCAAGCTCTTAGGTATGTTCTTACTTTTCCTTTAAATGCTATCTCCTCCAAGAGACTGTACAGATTCCCTCAAGCAGAGAAAGGCTATTTGTGCTATTTGTCCTATTTCAATTTTGTGCAGTTTCATTTAGCGGTTATTATATTGCATTACTATTATAGTATACACTATTGTTTGTCTAAATGATGATGATGAAGATAGTAACAACATTAGCATTTATATCATACTTACTATGGGGCTGACACCACCCTATTTACTTAACCTATACTTTTCATCTCTGTATTCCCACATGTATTGAGCACTTAATAGATGCTCCATAAATATTTATTCAATAGCAAAACATTTTTCATCCATGATATATTTTGATGAAATTTAAACAATCTTAAATTTGCATTATTTTTTGAATAAAGACTTAACTTATATTTTCAGTCTTTTTTTTATGCACTGGAAAAAAATGGAAGAACCCGCATTAGTACAGATGAATCTATTAGAACCTCAGCGAACACATTTAAAATAATTGCATGTATTCTGGTCTTGGTGGGTTGACAACCTAAATAGTTTTCAGAGTTATTGGATGTTAACTTTAGCCGTTGCCACAATAATTCAGTGTAACAAACTACTCCAAAATCTAGTGGCTTGCAACAATAATTTTGTTGTTGTTGTTGCATATGGATCCGTGGAATTTCTGGGTTTCGGTCATCAGATCTGGGTTTAGCTAGTCTTGGTTCAAAGCCACAGTGAGGTTCAGGTTAGCTCCATGTATTTGGCGTTATTCTGTGAATTATGAAGGACATGCTCTTTTTATGGCAGTGATTGGAAGCTCCTGGAAGGGCAGGAGCTCTTGCTCACACTGGCATAGCATCACTTCTCCCTACATTCCATTGTCCAAAGTGGATCTTACAGCCAGTTTAATAGGGGACAGAGAAATTTACCCCTCCTGTGGAGGTCAGGGTGAGGGTTGAAGACCAGAATGTAGGGACAGTAATCAAATAAAACACATTGGGCTTTTAAATTTTCTTTGACATTGAAGCTTGGATAATTGTAGTGGCCCATGCTCCTTTATTAAAGCCTCTTTTCTCTCCAATCATTTTGGATTTTCTTAAAATACTTTCTTGTTCATGATTGAGACACCATCTTTTAAACAAATTTTTATTAAAAGAAAAAAAGCCAATGATATCTAGAATATTCTGAATTTCTTTCTGCTTAAGATCATTCAAATATTAATTAAATATCTGCAAATTAATCTTTATTCTCTTTTTTTATGGGAAACAGTTGGAATAGTATTAATTTAGTTGCTTAGAGCATGATATTCAGAGAAGCAGTACTATTTATTTGATCTCCATAGTATATTAATCTGTAGTATATATGATCTCTGTTATATAGCAACTTTGAAACTATAAAAAGAAAAAATTACAGAAGAATATTATCTTGTGTACATCAGTACCACATCTCCTCCCTCTCCTTCAGGTGGCAAAAATAAGTTCTTCAAACATTCTTTTGTATTACTTGTTTGATATAAGTAGCTGTTTATCTTAAATGAGTAGTTAACTAGATACTTAAATTGTAGAAATTAGAATATCTGGATTAAGGGAGCAGTAATTAAATTATTCATCTATATTGTGTTCCTATTAAAAGTAACTGTCATGTGAAAAGGAAATATGTAACAGCATTTTTGAACAACTTATTTGTTAGGCTAATTTTATAATGCCTATACTTCAGTCAAAATCGTCTTATAATTTTGAGGTTGTTTTATGAAGCAGCATTCATGCTAAAATCGTTCTACTTATTTCTAAGAAGAAATTTCTCTGTTCTGGAACATTTTCTCTATCCTTTCTATGTATAAGCCTTTAGAAAAAATTTATTTTCATATTTTGGCTGAATATGACTTTATAATAAATAATTTATCATCCAAATATGTGCACTCTGTTTTCCTTTTTTTATTAGTAAGTTGTCTAAAATGACAAAATACTTTTTAAAAGCTATTTACTTAGCACGAGGTAATGGAGTTCATTCTCCCCAGCATTTAGACGATATGCTTCTAGTGGCAGGGCAGCGGAAAGCCTGGAGAATTTTCTGGGTGCAAAGCATACTTAATGCTTCATTTGAGTCACTTTGTTAATGACTGGTGATCTCAGTTCTTGTTGACACCAACATTTTCCTAGTTGGTTGGTATGAAATTGTAGTGTTTGATGGTCTTTCTGCTAGATAAGAACCGTGGCTTCACCCAGTGACTGATACACTCTTCCTAAATTATAGGACGGAGATTGGCTATTTTGAGGTAGATCTTGTCACTATGCTTTGAATGATTACATCTAAACTGAACTCTTTCACGTGCTGACCCAACACTGAGGGACAGAGGAGCAAATGAATGAATATTTCTGGGCATGGTCTGACCAGTGGTCATTTACTGGGTTCTGACTATGTGATTGATAGGGAGCTGGCCACTGACCGGATATACAAAGATGAATAACAAATAGTTTGCCCTTGGGAAGTTTGAGCTTCCCAATGAGACAACATTTACTTGTCCATTTATGGCTTAGAAGACAGTATGATATAATGAACATAAGCACAAGCTTTGGAGTTAGGACAGATGAGTTTATATTCCACTTATGTGAGTTATTAGCTGTGAAACTTTAAGCAAATTACTTGACTTTACTGTGCCTCAATTTCCTCACATATAATATAGACAAAATAATAACATTACCCCATAAAGTTGTTGAAAGGGAAGATCCTGGTTCTGCTGGTGGAATCTCAATAGTGCTAAATTATAAGCACGTACACTTAGATCTTGTTTTGAAATTGTAGATGTTACATTTTGTTATATTTTGACCCTTCAACATGAAAAACTAGAGATTATTTTACTTAGCCTTTCTTCTCTCTACTTCTCTAAACTGATGATTATTTTATTATTTTATTTATTAATTCTGTCTACCTTTTAACGATCAGTTCAGACCTCCATTCCCTGTTTCATCAACTTTAAGAAATATTTCATGATTCCTCATTATTAGAAAAGCTGATGGAAATAATATCTTTAGACTTTTCTCCACCTCGTCCTCTTACTCTACAATTCTGTTAGCTTTACTGTTATTAAAACCTCAATTTAAATATTTTGTTTTGTCCATATGTTGATGCTAAAATTATAAAAAATTATCAACATCTATACTGTTATGATTATATAAATGTGGTTCATTGAAGAATCAAATAGTGATCAATCCTATAGAAAGATGGAAGCTGATATCTCTAGTCTTATATTATCTAGGAGAAAATATTTTAGGCTTTAAGATCAAATGAATTCTTGTTTAAAGATGACATTAAATTTTCAAAAGCCTGACACATTTCATTTAATTTCTTATGACTTCCTTGACTAACTTTAAATTATTTGCTTTTATTTTGGTGGGATGTCTAATTACCTTTCTTCCCCTTATGTACATTTTTTCTTACAACCAACATTAAGAATAACACTAGTTCATCTATCTATCATCTACCTATCTATCTATCTATCTATCTACCTATCTAACATCTATCTATCAATCTATCTATCATCATCATCTTTTTAAATTTACTTTATATTTTAAGACTTTTGCTGAAAGCCTGCCCACCTGATGTTTCAACTTGGATGGGATTCTCTCCAGGCCTGCAGCCTACCATCATGCAGGGAGCACCTTGCGTTAATATCCTGGCTAATGCCTCCTTTTCCCAGTAATTTCTGTTCTTAGTTTTCTTCTATTTGTTTTTGTTGTTGTTTTCTTTTATTCTTATCTTTATTCAACAAGTTCTTTTTGAGCATCTACTATGTGCCAGACTCTGTTTTAGGTACTTTTAATATACTTCTGTAAAAAATAGACAAAATCTCTATCTTTGTGAAACTTTCCTTGAAGTCAGGAAAACAGAATAAAGAATAAAAAGATAGAAAAATTATATACACATATTAGAAGGGGATGAGTGCTATAGGGAAAACAAAACACAACGTACATGAGGGTAAAGGAGACCAACAGGGTTGGCGAGAGGAATAGTTGCAGAATTTTTTTTAATTAATAGACTATATTTTAGAGTAGATCATTTATAAAAATGTATAGAGAGTTCTCATGTACTACCTCCCCACAGTTCCCCTTATTGTTATTACCTTGCATTACTGTGGTACATTTGTTTCCATTGATGAATGAGTATTTGTGTATTATTAACTACAGCCTACAGTTTATGTTAAGGTTCACTCTTCCTTTTGAACATTCTGTGGCTTTTGATAAACAATCTCCTGTGTCCAACATTAAAGCATCGCATGTTACAGTTTCACTGCTCAAAAAAATCCCCTGTGTTCCACTTACTTATTTCTTCCTGTCTTGTCCCAAACCCCCAGTGACTACTGATCTTTTTACTGTCTATAATTTTGCCTTATTCAGAACGTCATATTATTGGAATCATATAGAATGGCTTCTCTCAGTTAGAAATAGGCATCTAAAGTTCCTTCATGTCTTTACATGGCTTGATAGCTCATTTCCTCTTATTGAAGGTTGCAAGTTTTAATAAGGCAAGCGATACAGGTTGCTTTGTTGGAGTACATACTCCCATGACCTACAAAAGGGTGCCTGGGAGGAAGATTTTCTGAGTCCTCGAATGCCTGAGCATGTTAGTGTTTTATCCTCACATTTAACCTATGATTTAGGTTGGCATAGCACTCTACGGTAATAAAATGTCCCCTCGGTACTTTGAATGTGCTGTTCCATTGCCTTTTAGCATCTAGTATTGATAATAAAAAGTCTAGCACTCATTAATTTGTAGATAATCTCCACGTTTTATTTTTTTCTTGCCAATTTGCTGCTAATCTTGACTGTTCTGAAATTTCACAAGGATGTGCCAAGGTTCAGAACCTATGTATTTTGAGTCTGGTTGTAAAATTTTTCCTCTGTTATTTATTTGATTATATCCTCCCTTTCATTTTCTTTCATTTCTTTCGTTTTCTTTTTTCTTTTTCTTTTGGAAAGCTTATTGGTTCAATGTTGACTTTCCTAGATTGAATACCCTCTCTTATATTTTATCTCATGTTTTCTGTCTCCTTTTTGTCTGTCTCCATTCTAGAAAATATCCCCAAATTTTCTAACTCTTTATTTGAATTTTATCTTGATAATTATTTGCTTATAAAAGATAATCGTATTTTTCTTTTTGCATATGAGTCTCATAACATTCTATTTTTATTCTATGGTGGTGATATCTTCTTAAATATCTATAAGAATAATAGCTCATTTTTCGAAAGTTGCCTTTTGTTGCCTGAAGTATATTTCTTTCAGCATCAATTAAATTCAGAGAGTTTAGGAATGAAACAAGTTAACAAAATGACCCCTCAATCCCTTTCTCTACCCACACTAGTTTTCCACAGGCAAACTACTTATTTTTGTAAAAAGAGAGGTCTTTTGCCTTGAGGTAAATTCTGAACTGTTTATTGTGGGCACCTGCTAGGATGGAGATGGGAAATTAGAGACTGGTGTATTTTTTTTAGTTACCCAACTCATTTTCTATTTTCCTCTCACCCCTCCTGCTTACTAGAAGACTCTAAACTTTATGGCTGCTCTAGGACTTCACCAGGAAGATTGCTGTTACATTTGTAGCCAACGGGACACACCAGCTACTGCACATATATTGATGCAAAAGCTTTAAACATATTCCTAATGTTTTAGTACTAAACACACACACACACACACACACACACACACACACACACACACACACATAAACACACAAACTGGGCCTTTAGCTGTCTGTTCTGCTATCAGTTATTTTAGATAATCTATGACTCTGAAAAGACTTCAGTTGGAATTATTCTTCTGTCTAGTTAGAATGTTTTTGTCTCATTATCAGTGTTATTTTGTAACATACCTATTAGTAATAGGTGTGATGAGAACCAGTAAATAACAATAAATCCAAACATTAATTCACTCATTCTATGACTGTGTATTATATAAACTATAAACAAGGCATTTTGTTAGACTCTAGTGAAAATCATTGTCCCTGAGCTCAAAGATTTTGTACTTCAGTCAGTAAGATGCACAAGTAGAGCCACAATTACTGTGCTGTGTATTTACTAAGCTAGAGGTTTCCCAGGACTCTATGTAAACACAGGGACCCATTATAAAGTAAACTGGGAGAATAGAAAAGGTTTTTGGTAAGTTGCTGAGTTGCATTTCAAAGATTTTTGGAGATTGCCCAAAACAAGAAGACAGAATACATTCTGGGCAGAGTGGCTCAGCAAAAGGTTTTGAGGTTCCGGAATTAGAGAATCACAGCTCGTTTATTATGGCGTAAGTGTGTAATTCAAAGAGGAAGATGAAGATGAGGATAGATTAAGACCAGCAGGACACAGGATCTCAACCACAATGAAGCCTGGGTGATGTGCTGACAAGCTTGGAATTTCTTCAGAGGATGAGGTGCATGAGCGAAGGGTTAAAAATAGGTGAGTGCCATGATCAGAATTGCATTTTAGAAAGATCACCTGAATGCTGTGTAGAGACTTAAATTATTCCCTTGAATCAGTATGGTGCTGTGGAGGATTTATTTTATTTCTGCTGAGATCCAGCAGTGATAGTTAAGGTCTGGGCTGCCTGCTCACCTCCTCCTTCTAATCTTCTCCAAATTGGGAGGTATTAGTGAAAATTCTCAGCAAATTGGTAACTCACTCTCTTTCCCCAGTACCATTTCTAGGGGTTTTGGTGAGAATGATTAGAAATGTGGAGCTATGACAAAAATTTCAGCCTCATTCATGGCCACATTTTGGAAAACTCATGGTGTTAAGTTGAACTCTTCCCTTATTTGGTTGCAACTGGTAATTATTATTATTATTATTATTACTGTTTAGAATTTTTTTCTCTATTCCATTAGGTTTGAAAAAAAGCAAGTGCTTTGCTTTGGTTTCTCCCAATATTTTCTAAGATTACACTCTCCAGTACAGTAGCCAATAGTCACAGTGGCTACTGAGCACTTGAAATATGGTTAATTTATATGGAAATGTTATATAGATGTAAAATATATACTGGCTTTCAAGGATTTAGTAAGAAAAATAAAAAGGTTTAACATATAAATACTTTTATATTGATTTCATGTTGAAATATAATATTTTGTATATATTGGATTAAATAAGATAGATTATTATTTTCACTTTTTTTTACTTTTTTAAGTATAGCTTTTAGAAAATCTAAAATTTCAACTGTAGCTCACATATTTTTATTGGACAGCACTGACTCAGAAAGCTCTCCTTTATTTATTAAAAAATAGCAACAGCATTTAAGGGATTATTTTTTTCAAAAACAAATTCATTCATTCATGAAGTAAGTATTTATTGAGTGTCAAATACTTTTCTAGGAGCTGGAGCTGTAGTGGCCTAGCTCTCATGAAGCTTATCTTTTAGTAGGGGAGGCAGACAATCAACAACAAGTAAGCAAGTGAATGCATAATGGAATTCTGGTTAATGGTGAGCGATATGACCTAGTAGAACAGGGCAAAGGCATAGAAAATTTCCTGAGGCTCTTGCGCAGACGATGGAGCCTGTTATGAACAGGGGATCAGGAAAAGCAAGACCTTTCAGGGGCATCGACAAGGTCAAAACTAATTTACTGCGCTAATGTTTGCACTCCTGATGAAAAGGAAATGATGGAGCTCTACTGCCTATCAAGGCAGGAACACTAAACTCTGTTTTTCATTGCCATTCAGGACCAGTACACGTAATGCTAGGTTCACTTAAAAATGACCTTGCTAAAGCAGTGTAATTATTGTGTTACATCTTGAGCTGTGAGTACACATCTTTTTAACATTCTTTGTAATGAAATGGGAAGTACTGTACACATTAAGCAGTTCTGCAGCAGACTCCAATGTGATGCTTGTCCCAAGGAAAAGCACTTACTTGTGAGCTGCACTGACGATGTTTTTCATGGAACAATATTTTTTACATGAGGTAATGTCTTAAAAATTATGGTTATTCAGAATTAGGTATTTGGCAGCCATTTTCTCAAAAACAAACCTTTCACTTCAAAGGTGAGTCATTATTTCTAGGGAAACAAATGACGTTATTTATTACTAATGATCAAATTTGAACTCTCAAGAGAAAATCAGAATTTTTAGAAAATCTGTATTAGCCTCCATGACAGGTGCCCAATACTTAGGGACTTTAGTGATGAGATTGGTGGTAATATTAACAAATGTTATTTTTTTTATATATTATGTAATAAAATATGTCGATATTTGGAGGTTCTTCATAACTCAATGAACTGATAGTTTCCAGTGACCAACGCATAATGTCCAAAATCATGCCTGATTAGAAGATTCATTCAGAATGCAGGATAGACCAATAAATTTTACCATAATACCTTAAAGAATATTCATTGATAAAACTTCGGATTCCACAATGCAGTTAACCATGAAGACACTACCAATCTTCAAGTTTGCATGTATACCAAAGAAAAATGTCCACGATTATCTGAAAGTAGCATTAAAATATTTCTCTTTTTCAACCACGTATTTGGAGGAAGCCAGATTTTCTCTTATTCTTCAACCAGAATAACATATTAGAACAGATCAAATGCAGAAGCACATATGATAATCTAGGTATCTTCTATTAAGCCAGATGTTAAAGATGACTTGCAAAATATAAAACAATGCCATTATTTTCACTGATTTTTTGGAAGTCAGTGTAGTTTTTTTAAAAAATATTTATGTTAATTTGCAATAGATTTATTATCGCTACTTATAAATACATTAACAAATAAATATTTCATTTTTTTGTTGTTTTAAAGCTACAGTAAGTATCATAAGATTTAACTGACATAAACAAAAGCTCTTTGGGGGTCCTCACTAATTTTTAGAAATTTATTTGTTACTAGTGATAAGATTTGTGCTCCTGAGGTCAATTTGAGAACTGCTGATCTGGAGTTAGGAATTTAGATTGTATTCTAAGTATAATGAGAAGCCGTAGGTAGAATTTAGGCATAGGATTTGACAAGATCTTATTTATATACAAAATAATTCAGTAGCTACTGGAGAAGAGAATAGCTTGCAAGAAAGGGTATGGAAGCCAGTTGGGATACTGGAAATAAGAGATGGAGTCTTGGATCAGGGTATTTGTGACAGATATGGCAAGAATGCATTGGACTCAATATATTTTCAAAATGGAACCTATGATATTTACTCATGATTCAGATACCTATAATATTTTGCCTCATTCTTATTTATCCACATGTCTCCCTATCTTTTGATCCTATGCATGAGTTTAATTGCAGCCGTAGTGATCTAACATTTTATTTTCTTCATTGTTTGGTTGTCTTTTCATTGTAAATTTTTTCCATACAAAGGGTTGATCTTCATAACTGTCATTTTCAAGTTTATGTACTACTCTGTAAAGCAAAACACCATAATTTTATTTTATGATTTTTTTGTAAGACAGGTGATTTTAATTTTTAACATTATAGACATATAACATTGAACATATTTACATTTTTAACAGCTTTCTTCTACTTAATTATTTTCTTAGCATACATTCAGATAGGATCACCCTTACCTTGTCGTTATCCAAGAGTAAATCGCCTATGATAAATAATGCTCACTTCTCGCCTCCATTATTCTGGAGATTGCCAGTAATAAGACCAAGTGTGTACAAGTTTTATCTGTCTTAATACCGCAAGGAATAACATGAATCCAAGAATTCAAAGGGTAACAGGACAGATAGTAGACTTGGGGAGTTGAGACTTATCTTCAAATTATATAGTTTAAACTTTTATTAAGATAATTAAGAAAAATATGATGGATTTCATTGATGTTTGCTTCACAAATGAAGTTTGAGAGTGTGAACTTGGATCATTGCCCACCTGGCTTTCCCCTTCTCACCATGGTGGTTCCTAAAGCACCTCTTTGGATTTCTAGGTGTTCATGGAACATAATTTGAAATCCTGCGACCTAGCTAGAACATGCTATCCTTAAATTCATATAAAATGTATTCTCTCCCTGTGCCAGATATGATTACAAGATTAACAAACCCTTCTTTTACATATAACTCAAGATGGAAGCCCTGGAACTTCATTTTAAATCTTTCTTTACACAGATGATCTTCATCTAATCCATCTCCAAATATATTTTTTTCTATTTCTGATATGTCTTTCAAATCTATTCCTTCCATTTTATTTTCAAAAATAGTTTGATCTTTATCATTTTCTATATTATTACAATAGCATCACAACTGGATGCCCTGGCTGTGGCCTTTCCTTATTGATAATTTATCTCACTCCATACATTGTTGATTCCCCCTGCCTAACAGACTACTTGACACACAGATATGATATTACCAATCCCCATTTAAAAAGCCATAACCAGCCAGTGCTTGTCTAATTTTAATGTGCATTTGAATTGACCTGGAGTCTTGTTAAAATTCAGTTTCTGATTTAATAAATCTGATGATTCTGCATTTCTGAGAAGTTTTCTATGGATCCTATGCTTCTGGTTCATTGACCACACTGAGTAGCAAGAGTGTAGATCACTCTTCACGGCTTACCAATGCCTGATCTTCGGAGCAGCATTTAATGCTAATCAAAGAATACCTCCAATCTATGTTTCTAGCCATATCCCCTTCCACTCACCCTTCTCACTGCCCTCATTGTCGTTCTAGTAATTTTAATAAACAATAAATTTATTTGCAATAAAGTAAAAGTTTTCAAACCTCTCTCTTACTTTGTCTGCAAAGACAGGCTGTGAGAGATTCAAATTCTTCTGGCTTGGTGGCAAATTGATGTTTGGAAAAATGGAATTTCCTTTGGATTAAACCATATTTTATAGATGTCCCTTAATTGTCTTTCAGAGATACTATGGAAGATTTGATTATTTTTCAAATAGTCACTATAAGATTATTTCAAGTTCAAACTTTAGAAGAGTAGTGTTCTGGGAACATCTCAATGTTGTTGGCTGGGTATTAGTTTTATACACTTCAATTCCTGATAATTACATTAGACCTCGAACTGTTATACTTACTCCTCTCCCAGTGCAGGTCAGTAGATTAGAGAGTGGACTGTGATCCATTAGTGCCATTGTAGCTGAGACCATCCTTCTGGCTATGACAGGGTCATTGGCCAATTCATTGTCATCTTTACAGTAAACATTATAGAAATACCAGCTTCCTTGTAGGAGAAAGTTCCTTGGCAACAAAAGACTTCTGAGTAAGGAATGTAGCACTGTGGACTGAGCTCACCAAAGATAAAAAGAAAACGTATACTGAGAAATCCAAGGGGACTTGGATTTCAAGGAACCCAGGGGACTGCTGTACGGATCCCACTTCTCCTGGGTATGCATAAGTCAGACAACAGTGTGCTTACAGAAAGTGCACTTGAGGGAGCATTACAAAGCCTGGTATTTCTTGTCGTGGATCCTACTAATTTTGTGAACTTGAGCAAATCACCAAACACCTATGAAACTGTTTTCCTTATGTGTGAAATGGAGGTTTTATTTGCCCAACCTGCCTTTCTGGGGTGTCGCAAAGGCTAAATGAAATAAGAAACATCACCACCATTCTGTATCTCACAGAATTACTTGTTTATTGTTAAAGCCACTGTAAATGGAGTAGTTTCTATGTGCCAGTCATTATCATTGTCAACAATGTATATAATAAATAATTTGTGCTTCTTCTCTCTTGAGTCTTTTCCCTTTTGAGAAATAAACACAACTGTCAGATGTCAGTTTTATTGCGAGCAAAATCAAGTGGAAGAATACAACTTGGACTTGAGATCTCCAAAGCCAATGAACTAGACAAGTAACTGCAAGCCATTCCAGATACTCCATTTCCATACCGTCCTCAGCAGGGGTAGGGGCCATTCCAACTGGATCCAAAAATCAGCCAGGTCACCCCTTTTAGTCACCCCTTTTCTGTGTAAAAGCAAGAATGACTTTGACAAGAAGACTGATAGCTGGTTCTTTAGTACTTCTGAGAGGGCAATTCCTATTTGAGGAAATGAGGAAAAAAATGGTTTCTTCTTCATATACATTATTCCATTTAATCCTTGCAGCCGCACTTTGATATATATATTATTTTTTCAATGAGAAATATGAGGTTTAGAAAGATTTTAAAAAATTATTTTTGCTAATATGAATATGCAAGTGTGTTGCATACTCTTAGCTCCTTAGTAATATGAAAGGTATGAGGTCTGTGGGTTCCATTAGCAAATATATTTCACAACTATGGATGTGGTTGGCAAGGACCTGGTTCAAAAGAAGGATGTTGGTGGAGGCCCAGATGTTCTAAGGACTCAAAGAAGGTTGAGAAAATGCTTGGCCTGAACTTCAGAAGGTAAAAACGTACTGGAAGTGTGGAGGTCTGGTTTCGGTAAAAGCTGTAATAGAATAACAAAGAGGACTTTTTCTAATATTGTAAGGAACCCATACTTTATACTTACACCACTGATGTGAGGAAAGAACAGACATTAACGATCACATTCTCTGCCTCTTTTCCTTACCTGACAAGAAGCCTGTCTCCAGTGTTCCCCAAAAATGGAAGCCTTTTTCGGGAGGTGGTCTGCACACTGCATTTCTAGGCAGGAGGTTAAAAGCTCTAATGTAAAATGCATATTTAACATGATTTTCTGCTTCATTCTCCTTTAAAGACAAACTGGGGAGCAAAAGTGTCAATGTTTGTAGGTTCATTCTCTGTTATAATTGGATGATGTTGTTTGCATTTGAAATGGGATCCAAGTGAAGTTAAACTAAAAACTTAAATGGTGCCTTGGTTCTTCGGAGGAGTGGGGACATGGAGACTGATGAGTTATTTGGACCTTCCTAGGAAAATCCCTGGACATTGTCAAGTCCTCCACATTTATTTACTTAAAAACAAGTTCCCATTCCTCAGAGTTTCAAAAATGATCCTGCATGTTATTGACAAATAATAATTTAATGGACAGCCTGATTAGATGGGCACAATGAATTAGCTATCAGCTTGACAGCCATGTAAGCATTATGTTCTGTATCTGTTTACTCAGCACTAGGTGAAATGCAGAAGTCTATCGAAAATCAGATTTCCATGCTGCTTTGTCAAAGCAAATTTAATCACAGCCAGAACATGTGGCATCCATCATTTCCACTTCAGAAGGCATCAGCGGGGACAGATCAGCAACAAGGAGCCTGGCTGCCATGGCTGTCCTCCACTCACAGGAAAATTAAATTTAACTATAGATCCTTGATAAATGAGGCCACCGAAGCCATCAAACATGATGACTAAGTGCTCAGTATTAACGTAATCCCCAGAGGCCCCCAAACTGGAAAGAAGCATAGTCTCATTCGATGTGGCCTTGAGGTATTTGCACACATTTACACCTCTGCTATGGACAGATAAATATGGATTTCAGCACATTGCCCCAGAGTTCCAGAGATTATTTTTCTAGAAATATTTATCGGGTCTTTACTTTTCCAGAAGTTTCTGTCAGAGCTCTCCCAGCCACTTGCCCAGTCTGTTTTCCTTATATACCTTTTTCCTTTATCATTATTCTTTACCCCATCCTGGCATTGATCACCCAGGCTCTATTGGATCTTGATTGCTTTTGAAATGCTCTTTCTCTAGCATCTTAGCTATTTTCTCCCAGTCTTCAACTTATGGGAAATACGACTATAGAGGTACTCTTGTGGCATGCCAAGACTGTGAGCTATTTGAGGGCAAGGGCCATATTTTATTGCTTTTTTTTATCCCTAGAATTTAGGGATATTTAATGAATGAATGACTAAATGTATGCTCATGAAACTCAGTTGGTTGCTCTGATCACAGGATTAAAAGTCATCTATTTCTGAATATAATCCAGATGTATATACTGACTGTATTATTAAATATCTTAAGGATAATTAGGTATTCCTACCTCTTTGAAATTCAGCTTTGATTAACTGTCTAGCTAATGAAACTAATCTTCATATTCTTTCATTTCTCATGTTTTAAGTGGTACATTGAATTATATCTATCCTATGTAGTTGTCATGATGTTTAAATGCAATAAGTTGTTAACATTGGATAGCACAGGGTTTGTCACATAAGCAAAGGATCAATATACGTTAGTTACTATCATAGTCGTAGTCATCATCACCACAGTTATCATTTTTTACGTGCTGCTCTTTGCTTACCATCAGTCCTGGCATTGTGAAGGAGGCAAGAGACAAATGAAAATTGTCTTTTCCCAGAAGGAATTTCTGAGTCCCTGGGAAGACAAGAAAAAAGACACACATACAGGAATATACCAAGGAAATGAAGAACAGAACATAAATGCATAGAATTTCAAACATGAGCCTACTCAGGTGTGTATGAAAATCTGACTTAACGGGAAAGTGTCCAGGTCTTAGAGGACAAGCGATTGAAGCAGAAAGTCCTGAATGATATGTGGAATGGAGGTGTACCTGGGAGTGTGCCTGGGAGGATATTAAGGAGAGTAGCCTAACTTGAGTAGAAGGTTTGATTGGGGGTTAATAGAAAATTTAATTAAATTGGCATGGATGGAGCTAAATTTTATAGACTCTTAAAAGCTAGGTAGGATTTAAACTAGTGGCTGGATATGTGTGCATAGAGATCTGTTTTGGGTTCTTTACCAGGAAGTCACATATAAAAGTGAGGTTCTTAAAAGAATAATCCATGTGGATTGGATGTTAGAGGCTGGGATGTGAGAAATGAGCAAAGCAGGGTTTGCAGCAATCAGGTATGAGATAAAGGAAAATGAGTAAGGGACAAATGAACTCTCTGCATCTCTTGGAGAAAGAATCAATGGGTTTAGGTGACTCTTCAGTTTCCATTACTGGATAATAAGAAGCACACTGCTGGTATGGAGCAAACTCCCTTTCATAATGGCAACAAAAGGAAAGGGTAAGATGAGTTCACCTTGCTCTAAATTGATTGACTTGCTGGAATAATTTTAAGTGTTAGTAATTGAGAATAACTCTACAGTCTGAGAGCACTCCGCACATGGAGGTATATTTATAACTCTTCTCAAACTCATCAAATGCCAATTTAAAAACTTATAGTCAATAATCAAGCACATTTTAACTCCCCTGAAAAAATTAGGATGCAGCTTAAGCATACCCCTGCACTTAAATTTTCAACATGAAGCATTCAGAAGGAGTTTGTACTAAGTAAATATACTGTCTACCTTCTTAGCAGATTTACATAGAAATTTTTCAAAGTTCTTATGAAATTGTTGAAGGATTTTCCTGGTATCTCTTGAAAACACTTAGAAGCATTGGTAGAAATTGTTGTCTTTGGTCTAATCACATATTTCCAAAGGCAGTTTACAAACATGTTATTTTGCTATTTACTAATTATATTTATTTGATATACCAATCACTTAATAGCCTCTGGCTGCATTTACAAATAGTATTGAGAAAGCTCCCACTGTTACACTTATAATTTATTATAGACAACATAAAAACAAGATGCTCTCTCTCCACATGCATAACACACAGGAATGCTTAGAGAAAAATTCTGTACAGATCCTGAATGATCAAATGTAAAGGGCATTCTTAGCTGAAGGCGTTTGTTTCTTTCTAGACAGCTGGAGATCGTGGCTCTTCTCTATTAGTGCTTGGTGGGGAGGGGGAGGCAAAACGATGCCTGGAATGCTGACTTCAGTTTCCAAACAAGATGGAAAACTGTGCCCCCTAAGGACAGGGTGGTGCTTACTGTCCCTTTTTAAGGGATAATCTGAAACAGCCAGGTAGAATGTGGTCCTAGGGGATCTCAAATAATCTGTGATGAGTGATACTTTCTACATAGATGATTATGCCAGAGAAAGGCTGTTCTATTGGAAGCTACCTCGTTTGTGTAGTTTCAGAAGGATGCCAATAGCCTATACTTTTGGGGGAGGGAATCTTCTCTTTACTCTACCTGGTGCTATGCCTTTTTAGCTTCTTCTCATTTAAAAAAATTATTCTTTAAACATTTAGCAGGCCTTTTTCTCTATGTATGTTGTGAAAAGCTGTTGAGAAGCACACACTCTGGTAGTTATACTAAAGCACTTCTCTCTTGCCTCGAAGACCCAAGGAAGACTCTCTACTATGGACCATGATAGAGAAAATGGGAAGAGAGATCCTCATTCCCAGTTGCATCTACTTCCATGATCGTCCCATATTGGGCATTTGTTTCTCTGTGCTGTCTCCTTATTCTAACCATTCATTCTATTACTTATGTGCATTTATTTTTTTCTCTATAGATCATAGGATCATAAACTTCTCTCAGGACAAGGGACATAGTTCATACATTCTTGTGTCACTGACTTACCTAATGACTAGTAGGGTGCTGTTCACACAGTTAAATGTTAATTATACCATGACAGAAAAAAAATCATATCAGCCTGGGTCAGTTAATTTTATTAATGTGTCTCAAAAATCAAGGACACTGATAAATAAACCAATGCTTGGACTGATAAATTTTTGATGGTAGGTCGAATGTCAGAAATCTGTTTTATAAATGAGAGTGGGAGAGAGTTCGCCTCTGTTGGCAGAGACTTCTGGTAAGATACAAGTTCAGCTTGGTGCAAGGCGTGGGTGGGTAGTGGCACTTTCAAAGGGGAAAGAGGGGCACCAGAAAAGTAGGGGGAGTGCAAAAAAGAGACTCTTCCTTTCAGCTTCACAATTCTGGTAAAGGCCTGGCTTACCTTAAAGATTATGCTCCACACATAATAGGTGTAGATGAAGCAGATGCTAATGCAAGACGATGCTCACACTGTTTACTTCAAAACAGGATGAACCAAACACTAATCATTGCTCGAGGTGCCTTGTCTTATGTGTTATCAAAACAACATTTTAAAGGAAATTTACTGTACTCTCCAAATAAGTGATGTGATTTATGTTGAAAGAGATGCTGGTTCATTATTCTAGCTGAATATGTGAATTATTTATGAAGTAATTCTAATCACACTTTGAAGGAAAAAAAAAAGACAATGGTCATGCCTTGCTCCTGTCTTATGTATTAATTATTGAGATCTTTTGCATTATAAATGTATTAACAATTTGAGAGGAAAATAGTTTTTGTTTTAAAATATTATGAGATATCCTTGTGAAACATTTGAGTATATGGAAATTGATTTTAGTAATATTTAGGTCATACAAAAAATTCAAGACTTAAATCAGGAAAAATGTTACCTCTATATTTTTACCAATTTCACTTTTTCTGTAGATTTGTTTGTCTGTTTTACCAGTTCAGTGTTTTACCAGCAGTGCTTCTTGGTGACAGTAGGTTATAGAGGACTTGGATCAGAGAAGACCTTGCATCTTTAGCTAGTCTCTAAGTTTTATTTGGGCAGATCCCCTTGTTCTGTGTTTTTTTTTCATGATCTTAACATTTTACGTGATCCTCTGTGCCTCTGCGGGTTGTGATATCATCACAGGCTTATGAGTGGCTTACTCGACCAAGATTTCTCAGAAGAGTGTTTTTCAAGAGAGAATGATGCCGAGGCCATCTAGGAAAAATAATGATTGACTTAAAGTAGATGCTTTATGTTTTAGTTAAACTTGTTTCGGAAATAGGGAAATTGTAAACTTTTGAAAAGTCCATATCAGTTTCTGTCCTGTCCTGGCATTAAATGATTTACTAGTTTTCTCTACAAATTTTAACCTGAAATCAAATTTATATTTAGCATTTGACTTCGGTGACTAGAAAATCCAACTTAACTAAGACATTTGCACAATTCAATTTTGGTGCTTGTTTTAAGTCTGTTTATCTTCAAGTGGTTCTTCATTGTTTCCCTTCTGTTTTAATGTATTCCTTGAATTGTTGGATAATTGGCTGGTTAATAACAGGTCTTGAGTTCCCTTACGTAACCACTCCTAGGTACAGAAAGCCAAACTGGCTCCCTTTTCTATCTCGACATATCCACTTGTTCTTCTGGTTGCTTGGATAATATTCTTAACTACTATTCTGATTTTACATTTCCATCTTCCCACTCACTCAAGCCCTCTCCCTTATGGCCTATCCCATAAATGTGCTAGGTATTTTCCTATAGCCCAGGGCCTAGACTTTCTCTGTATGAGAGTCTACTTTATTTCTTTACTCCCAGGGTCTCTCTGATGGATAACAAGAGTGAAGTGTTAGGTATAGGTCATTGACAGGCCTGGAAAAGGGGCACTGGCTTCAGTCTAAAACCCAGTCTCCTTAGAGAATTCCTTTATGGTGACATGACATTGAAAACTAACTTTTGGGATGGCCAGGCAGAGTTCTGAAGTTTTCTAGTAGGTTTGGTTTTGCCGTGTGGTATATGCTGCTCTAAACCTTAATACACAATGGACTCTCTGGCGAGTTCAACCTGAGTGCATTTTTTTCCCAGATGTTTTCCAATATGTGTTTTGTGTTTACTTCTTCTAAGCCAATTTTCAAAACAAATTCTACCTTTACCAGAATCCCTACTCTAAGATCTTTACAGCACTTGGGTATAAGACTTATTCAGGATTTTCCAAATATTTATCATGTGCTATCCCTTCATAACATTTCTTTTTTCTTGTTGAACTTGTTGCTTCACTTAAGTGTCTGATTCATTTTATCTGCTAAATTGTAAGTAATGAAGGGCATGAAACATTTAGAGATATTTTATGAGCTCCTCGATCTAACCTGATATCTTCAATTCCTTCTCAGCCAAAGGGACCTTGTCAGCGTTGTTTAAATTTGGTTAATGGATTCCTTGCTGAGGGTAATCTCTTAAATTGACATTTTAAGCTATGCCATTAATTGCTAACTAACATGCTCTTGCAAGTTAATGTCATTTCCTTCACTTCACTCTGGAAACCATTTTTGTTCCAAAATAAATCTCATGAAGGAATCATTTCTCTCTGCTTAGCTTGGGACATCTAAATTAGCCCTAGGCATTCCTATTTATTTCTGGTTCTGAGGACCTATGGAATTAGATTTGACATGGAGTTTTCCATGGGGAGCTGTCAGCGGGCAAGCATCAGGATGGATGATGCACTTAAAGAGTGTAGAGTAAGAGTGACCTCAGGAACAGATTAATCCATATCTATGCACAGATATATGTCAGACACATCTTCCTGAGAACACTGATATATAAAATCAGAAAATCTCAGAGCTGAAGAAAATATTAGATCCCATGCAGTCCGATTTTGACATTCCATCCATGAGAAGACTGAGGACCAGAAATAAGAAGTGACTTCCCCTAGTCACAAATCCAATTAGTGGAAAAACTGGTGTGAGAAGCCAGGTCTCCTGGTTCCTGAGAATGTACACTAGTTGGAGTATTTAAGAGTTTTAATTCTTCCTGCTGATTTTAGGGCTTAATACATAAGAAGACCTAAGAGTTAACTAGCAAAAGTGAAATGACTATAATAAATTAACAATGTATAGTGCCTGGGAGCTATGATTACAGGTGCTGTAAAAATGTAAAATGTAATGGGAGTGATAACTTTACTGAGAAGCTGATGAAAATGGGTTGATATGATGTCTGCCCAGGGCCAGATGGCAGGTGCCTCCTCAAATCAATTGATGCTGTGCGACTTCATGAAATCTATAGGATTGCCCATTTTGCCATGACTTGCAACTGTGATGCCCAAAATAGTCACACAGGGGCCTAACACACAAAGTATCTTCATCAGTGCTAAATTATTCACGAAGTGATTTTCTTCATAGACTGCAACTCATTATATCATTTTATTTGCAGGCAGTTTCATAATTTACTAATTGTTCTTTGCGTGTCAAGTGAAATATAAGTATCCCAAAGACTTGAAAACTCATATCTGAAAAGATATTTACACACCGAAGTTCATAGCAGCATTATCCACAGTGGCCAGGATATGTAAGCAACCACAGTGTCCTACAATAGATGATTGACTAAAGAAGCTGTGGCACATATATACAATGGAATATTACTCAGCCATAAGAAGGAATGAAATACTGCCATTTACAACAAAATGGATGAACCTTAAGATAATCATGCTAAGCGAAATAAGCCAGACAGAAATGTTGAAAAATCATATGATATCACTAATATGTGGGATATAAACCTAAAAGCAACAAATGAACAGGACAAACAGAGACTCATGGACATGGACAATGGACTAGTGGTTGCCAGAGGGGAGTAGGGGGAGGTAGATAGGGAAGAAAATTTAAAATATTTCTTCAATTAAAACTTAATTAATTAGTCAATTAAAAAAAAAGAAATACAAGTAAAGTTTGACGTAGTGTACATTTCCTGAGAATTTTTGTTTTTACTTATTAGATCAGAATACGTTTTACCTCTTGTGGGTTATAGATGCATATCTATAGGTTGGAAACCTTTTTGATTCAAGGATCCCAGGGTCAAAAAATAAAAATAAAAACCTTTGGAACTAATACTTAACAAAATATATTTAAACAATTAGACAAGAAAATAATGGTTCCTGGCTCATTTAAAAAATATATATATATGACTAAGTTTCTTCCTCATATTTGTGAATAGGATTTATTGGACTGGCAGATAAAACGAAAAACTATAAACCATAGATATGCACTGTCTTGATTTCATTAAGATATCCAGCATTTCTTCTACTAATATGTGGTAAGTGGGGAGAAATTCTTTGGCTTAATAATAGAGTCAGATGGACTCCTTTGATCAAACACCTATAGATAAAGTGTTAAATTCATGTTACCTTAAAGGTAACCTGTAGTCCCATTTTATGTTTTTATTTACGATTGTGTAAATACAAAATTAAATGAAACAAGAACCTCTCGCTCTTTAAGAGTCTGCCTCTTCTGTAATATTTGGAAAAGAAGAGCTTGGTTTCATATTTTTAATGCAGTCAGGGGCATTTACCTCATTCCTGGTTACTTTTCTGACACCTCCTGTCCTCGGTCCACTATGTTTGCTATTTCTTCTTTCTCATGAACTTTAACAGAGTGGTAAATCTGGAAGTCACTACATTCACCTCTACCATTCTATCCCTTTACTGCTTACATGACTGCCACTTAAGGCTGTTCAGGTGTCCACAAAAGAGAAAAGGACTAAAAAGCTTCAATCTTTAATAGATATTTTCTCTTAGGGACATTGTCCAGGTATTTGCTCTGCCACTTTCAAGTCCTGCTCTGTATTAACCTATCTTTTGCCATGTCCTCATAGCCACACATAGTAGCTGAGAGCCTTTCTGTACACTGTTCTAGATGTTAGGACACATGAGAAAAAATATGATGTTTGTACCTGCTCAAATGGGGTTTACATTTTGATGATGAGAGGAGCAATTTAAAAATCAAATTAAAAAGATGCTTTCAGATAGCAACGAGTGGTATAAAAAATATACTATAGTTTTAAATTCCTCATATATCCATATTGTTACATATTCATCTTTTGGTTCCCTTTAGGGAATGCTGCCCCCACAGATTAAAAAATCTCTCTCTCTTCTCATTCTTTTTCCAGACTGTCTGGGACACAGCCTGCCCCAGAAGTGCATATCTCAATACCTGATTTATTAATCTAGATTAATCTCCTGGAAGAGTTTAGCCACACTCCTCTCCCAGATCTAGTTGGTTCAAGGCCTTATTAGTGTGTATTATAATACGTCCGCTCATCTTGGTAATGATCTACTGAGTGATCATGTAATCTAAATAAGCACTCAGGCCTAAAAACCATTCTCAGAGATAGCAGGTCAAAACACATGTTGAGAAAGAAGCATAATGTCCTTGACCAGAACATTTTTCTATAATTTTGTATGAAGGGATTCAATTTCATTATCTATTCTTCTTCTGCCCAAGTAACACTTCAGGAAAGTGTAGGTGAATAGTGCTTCAGTTACACATAGAAAATATACTCCTGAGTTTGTGTAGAATGGAAAACACATTTTAAAACATGTCTTCATACAAATTATTGAAAAAATGTTGAACAGGTCAAGACTGAGACTAGATGACAGAATCAAAATATTTTCTTAATAGGATAGAATGATGTATTTCAACCACAGATATGAAATAAGACAAGAATGAATATAAAGTACTAAATTCTAGACCTTATCTGCACTAGTTCAGGGTTGGGAAAACCCAACATGACTCAAACTAATGGCCGATGTGAAAAAAGACTGAGGGTTTCGGCAGACCATGAACTTACCCTGTGTACACAGTGCGGCACAGGAATAAAAGGACAAGTGCCCTGAACAAAAGAAGATATATTCCCACAGACATCTGTACTCGTAAGGTCAAATCTGGAATTGTGCCTAATTTGGAAACAAACTCACTGACAGGGATAATTACAAACTAGAGAGCATTCAAAGTAGATCGAATCCAATTGCAGGGCATCCGAAAACTGTATAATACCAAGAACTGTTTCTGGAACTGAGGAATTTAACACAGAAAGTGAAGGCTTGTAATAGACTTAATAAGTTTCTTTAAATATTTACATGGCTAGCATATGAAAGAATGAATAGATAGAAATTGTGTTGTACAAGAGAACTGCTGGTGGACATACAGGAATTTTTTACTAGAACCATTTAACAGTGGAACAAGCTACCGGATAAAGTGGTGAGTGCTTTGTCACTGAAAATGATCAAGTAGGGGCTTGAACAGATTTGTAAAATGTAAATTGCTGTTAGTTTTCTTTATTTTATTTTAGTTATTAGTATAATCTTCAACGCAACTCTTTGTTATTCTTCCTTCTTGACCCACAGTATGGAAAACGCCAAAATATAAATATTTTCCAGCACTGAGTCCTTCATCTTTTTATCCTCTTCGCACGTATAAGGTTTGCATCAACTTCCTCAGTGCCATCTTCTCTGGTAGATGTCTGCTGGAATGTGAAAAGTGGTCCCCTACTTGCCTGGAAGTTTCAGCAATCTACAATGAGTGACTTGGACTCTCAAGAAAATCTGGCTTATTGTACTACATAAAAATTTATCTCGTTAGAAATTCACACATGTATTGCTTTGAAATAAAACTTATACTAGAAGAAATATTTGGAAATTACAACAATAAAGACACTTCTTTCAAAATTGATATTCTAGAGAGAATCGAACAGATCTTTGTTAATTAAAAAATGGAAAATGCATCCCTTGCCTGGTGAACATATAATAGAAATGTTTGAGAACTTCTCTGTATACCATCAGATCTCCCTGGCATTCATTATTTATGCAACCTGTGTCAGCTATGAGAAAGTTGTGGTGGACTCCATGCAGTACTAAAATATGTTTTTCTTTTGAATCAATTCTTGCTGAAATTTCTGCTACTTACTTGCATTGTGAGTTTGATAACACCATTCATTGTGCTCATGTTCTCCTATGTAAGAATGGAGCATTTATTTCAATTTATCTCATCAAACAATTGTGAGCAGATTCCTCAAATGAACATAGTCAAGAGAAATTAAATGATATCCTACAAACGATGCTGAGATATTTACTGTTCTGCACTCCCTTCATAGCCAAAACTACTGTTTTTGAAAAGCTTAGGAAATATGTTAAAGCTTATCTCAAATTATACTGAAACCCACATCAATAGTCATGGGAAGGAGAAAGCTATTAGTCAATACTTCTAATGGAGAACAGACTATTATTATCTCAAGAGTGGTCAGTATAGTTTGTGCTGAACTGTTATTTCTCTCATAAACTTCACAACAGAAGATCAAATCATCATATGGAGAGAATGTGTCCTATTTATATTTCAGGTGATTCTTTGAAATGCTAATTATTTTCAAAATCAGTTTATTACCTGTGTTCTTATTGCCGTTATAAAGATATATGAGTTCACTAATTTTCATCTGTAGTCTTAAGAAATTTAAAAACAGAAATTTCAAGTAGAGAAATCCAGATACCTATTTCAGAACCACCTGATAAAGTCAGTAATAGCAAGAACAGGTAGAATATTGGCTGGAATATAGGAAGTAGAAAAATCTGCCTACAAATATCTGCTGAACTCTATGCTCTGTGACTACAGGGCATGTCTTTCTTATTTATCCTTATGTCTCCAGGGCCTACCACAATGCCTGGTACATAGTAGGTACTCAAGAAATTATTGTTGAATTTTCTATAAATCATAAACTGCTGGGTGAATTAGAATGGAAAAATGTGTAGCATAACCTCTGAGTTTATTCTTCAAGTTATTTAACAGGGATAATTTAAATTCCATGTTGTAGCTTGGCTTAGCAATCTTAAAATACTTTTAGTGCAGTAGATCTCAATCTGGGCTGTACATTAGCATTACCTGGAATCATTAAAAATTTTCAATGCCTCAGGCTGCCCCTTAAAACCAGTTAAAGCAGATCCTCTGAAGGGTGAAACTTAGGTATCAGTATTTTTTAAGGCTCTCCAGAAAATTCTAGCCTGTAGCCAGTTGGAGAACAACTATAATAGAGTGGTGTGTGTGTGTGTGTGTGTGTGTGTGTGTGTGTGTGTGTGTGCATGTCCTTTAGAGAATTTAAACTATTGTGAGTTTTGCTTCGTACCATTTTCTCTTCTGTGGCAAGGGCAAGGTTTTGGGGGTCTAGAGGGGAAGAACTTGTACCAGATTACAGAAAATACATAAATATTTATGGAGGAGTTGGTTGTATAAATCATTTCATCATTTATTATGCCATGTCCTGTTTTTATGTTCACTCTTCTTTATAAATGAGATGAAATAGCTTTACAATGTGCCTAACATCGTTTTAAAATGCCACATAAATTCACTCCTGTTTTTATGGGGTTGAGAAATTTTAACACAAAAATAATTTGCCTAGCTTGAAGAATTTGCATAAAACCATCGTAGGGGTGTGTTAAAAATTACTCTTCTTCCCTTTAATGTAAGAGCGCAAGACAGGATGGAGGATAGATTTCATTCTTATGATACCCCAGGTGGATCTCCCATCTGCATATTAAAGATTCAATTTAAAATAAACTCCCAAGTCTCAATGGGCATTTACCCTAGAATACATATATCAGCATCAGCCTGAGACCACATAAGGAAAATTCCTGGAGGGCCTGCAATGTCACAGTTGTTCTAGCTATGTGGCCCTTGTATATTTATTTTTCACAAATAATAGTAGAAAGAGAAAATATGATCTGGGTAGCCTGCCCCTGATGCCAGAAATAAAATGGTAAATTACAGAAGTGAGAAGGTATAATGATCTCGGTTTTACTTCTTAAAGTCTTTTGGTATCATTGTCCCTGGCAATAGTTGGGCTTTTTTATGGAGACAAGTTAGGCGCAAGCTTGCTGTTACTAATAAGTGCTATGTGAGTAGAGTGGAAGTGAGGAGATAATGGGGAGAGCTCATCTTGGTAAGGCACCATAAATATTCTGTAGAAGAAGTTAACCCCAGAGAGAACATCTGGGTAGTGTAGGGCATGGGTGAAGGTCAGGGTAAGCTCAGGAAGCTATTAATATTTAGGACATCACCTTGGTGCCCAAGTCAGCTCACAGCACATCCATCGGCAATTCTGTCACATCTTTCTTCCTTTTTGGGTTTACCCAGCCCGTAAGTCTAGTATTTATTTATTCCTTAAAAGGCACAGAAACAGAGCTCTATCATCAGTAGATATCTTTCATTAGAGTCAAATTAGAGGCATTGTATTAATTTGGTTTTTATTAGGTTCTTAGTATTGCTTTTGAAGCTTAAACATTACAGAATAGTTTTCCTTCAAATTAACCTTAGTGGTTCCCTCATTGTGAAAAGTGAAAGGCCTACAGAAAGAAAGAAAAAGGAAAAGAGAATTCATCTTAGGCATTTAAATTAATTCTGCCCTTTATACAGTCTTAGCGCTTTATCTGCCACCTTGATTATTTTCGCCTCTTTTTTATCTGTAGTCTGAGTTGTTCGGGGTTTGGCCATTGTATCAATGAGTAGTATGTTTACCTGCTTTAATGGGGAAAGCTTCCATTTAGGACTTAGTGCTGCTTGGTCTGTAGTTTGCTTTTGGCTTAAAGACTTACAGTACCACGGGGTGTTTTAAGGTCTGAGAATCCTTTTTATATCTTAGCGATTTGCTAGAAAGATGAAGCTGTCACAGAAGCACCCAAGGAAGTCATGACAATTCTCTTCTACTGTGCGACTTTATTTAGAAGAAATGCAGAAAAGTTCACAAATTGCAAAAATCATACTGTTTAGGGATGGACAAATTCAGCCCTCTTAAATTTTTCTTCAGTGATTTTATTTTACTTGGCATGTAGCTCTTCTTCCTCACCTTAGCCAACCTAACTTTTAACTCAAAATATTTTCCAGTTCCTTTGATTCCAAATTGATTCACACTCAGCCTCAGTGCATGACTGGACCTGAGGCTTCTGGACTCTTTATCTCCCAGGTTATACAACTGCATCCAGACACACTCTCCTGAAACATTATGCTTATTACATCTCCACTTCGCTCAAAGACATCAGGGATGTTGACACCTACATGTCCAGTGCCCTGGCACCAGTGGAACTTCCTCCTCCACAATGCTCCTACCAATGCTCCTGTAGGAACTCTACTCATGTAAACTAGTCCATCCACTGTTACCCAAAAATATTTTATATTTTCTCAACTTTTCATATTTTCTCATTTTATGCCCCCTTCATTAGTTAGGGTTTTCCAGAGAAACAGAACCAATAGGAGATTTATCTATATCTATATCTATCTATCTATCATCTATCTATCTATCTATCTATCTATCTATCTATCTATCTATCTATCATCTAAAGAGATTTATTAAAAGGAACTGGTTCACATGATTGTAGAATCTGACAAGTCCAAAAATCTGTAGAGCTCATGATATCCCCATTCAAATCTGAAGGCTGTTGTCTGCTGTAAGAACCAGGTAGAGCTGAAGGCCATCAAGCAGGATAATTTTTTCTTAATTTTTAATCTTTTGTTCTATTCAGACCTTCAGCTGATTTAATAAAGTCCTCTCCCCATACTTCCACCACCTCACTCCCCACCCCTCTACTAGGGAGGGCAATCTGATTTATTTAGTCTACTGATTTAAATGTTAATCTCATTCTAAAACACACCTAGAGAACCATTCAGAATGTTTGTCCAAATATCTGGGTACCCATGGCCCAGTCGAGTTGACACATAAAATTAACCATCACACTTTCTTTATAACATTTGAAGACAGTTATCATTACTCCTCTAGATACACAGATTTTTTAACCTGAACATCCCAGAGCTTTAGTCATTCCTCCTACAGCTGAGTTTAAGATACACTAGCATGCTGGTTGCCCTCCTATGAATTGCACTGTGTCTTGTCTTCACCCTCCCTCATCCCCGCTATTCTATCCTGAAGGAGGAGGGCTATTTTTTCCCCTCTATTTCTCAAGGATGACCAGACCTCTTTTGTCTTTTCGGTTTTATTGTCCTGAGGCACTCAGCAGAAATTATTTCTGGATGTGCACACAAAACACAGCCACCAGGAACCACTGTTTATAGTTGATTGGATACATATATTAATTTATTAGTTTTTTTTTTTCTTTCTTTCTTTTTTTTTTTTTTTTTTCAGTACACAGACTCAGGGAAATGATGACATGAGGTTTGGAGTTTTTGATGCTGGCTTTTTCAGAATACAGAAGGTTAGAATATTAAATTCTCATTACATCAAGAAACAGCTGTGGCTCTGATTTGGTTCCAGGCTTATATAGAAATTGTTAAACTATTTTTGTGGAAGTAA
Organism: Rousettus aegyptiacus; assembly: GCF_014176215.1. Lineage (NCBI taxonomy): Eukaryota > Metazoa > Chordata > Mammalia > Chiroptera > Pteropodidae > Rousettus > Rousettus aegyptiacus. The sequence continues at coordinate 59,519,926 of NW_023416286.1, read as the reverse complement.
TACTAGTATTTGAAAAGAAAACTCTTAATTAAACTTTGTAAATTATATACCGAAAGGTCCTCTATCCTTCGACTAAATAATTATAAAAAATAAACTTTAACTCAATAATGATTTTTTACTTAGATTACTTGCAGAAGTATTGTCAATGCCTATATAATATTTTCTAAGAAAATCTAAAAAAAATCCTGATTATGTCTACAGCAGTTTTCAAATTCTCTTGCCAGCTATACCAAAATGTTTGTAGGTTTAGAGCACACAATGCTCTCTCACGCTTTCATGCCTTAGCACATGCTGTTCTGCCTGCCTGGAATACTCTCATTCCTGACATGATAAGGCTTCAGCTCAACAGTTTCTACCCTGAGAGGCCTTCTCTGGCTTCTTCAGGCAGACTTAGACATTTCTTCTAGCCAATAAAGCATGATATATATTTCTTTATTAATCTCACTTGTCACAACGTGTGTTTGTTCTCTGTTCCCATGTTTGTCATTCTACTACACCAGCTTTAACGTGTATATTAATTATATACATATTAATACCCCTGACATTAGAAATTCAATGGCAAGCTCCTACTCTTATGGAGTTCCAAGCCCAATGTGAACTTAAGACTTGTCATTTTGTAACTATCAATGCTTATTAAACCAGCAAATAAAACACTCCCCTACTAGACTCCTCAAGAATAGGGACAATATCTTATGAATTTTTTCTATATCCTCAGAACTTAACATAGTAAACAACACACACCAGACACTCAATAATCATGTGTTGAGTGAATGAAGTAATGATTAATTTAAGTAATTTTATTATTGACTTTGAAAAAGCAAGTAGCTTTTCAGAAAAAAAAAAACACCCTCATTTAGAGGTTTATGTTAATTTCTTTTCATAAGTGCTGTTTTGAAGCTAATAATTTTAGGGGTAATGAAAATTCAAAAGTCAGGTCATCTCCCAGAAGAATGAGTTGGAATCACATGACACTTTTTACTAGCACGAGATATTTAGACAATTCTAATCATAGTTTCAGTAATTATAAAATTATTAATATCAACCGTTGTGTATATTTAGACTTTCAAGTTAGAGTTTAACCTTTAACTCTGTCCAAATCTGTCATGTAAACAAGCTAAATTAACTATCCTTTGAGATAAAAAACTAATATCTTACAAGGATTTATTCAGAATATGCTAACTCTTTGAAGCTTTCTAGAAACCAAATTCAAATTCAAGACAATTAAATGTTAATAAATTTCTAGTGTTCAGAGAGACAAATACAAGGAAGATTAATATTCTTCTTCATGCCTAAGAGACAGGCTTTCAAAATGATAAAATAAAACGTTGCCTTCGAAAGTGACACCTTAAATTACAGTGCTTGGATGTCCTTATATATTTAGTGAACAGCAAAAAAAATTTTTTTTGAGCGTGGAATAGGTACTGACGTTTGTGAGCTCCCTTGAGGGCATCATGGTAGGAATAAAAATGTATTCATTCATTCAACAAATTTTTATGGAGAAATGTGCATTATTCTCTTATGACCACAAAACCAGGGAAGCAGAAATCTTGCCCTGTGGAGCACTGCCACTGGAGGGGTAGGAAATGCAAACGAATGGGAAAACAGATCCAAAATAATTACAAAATAAAGACACAATCATTTGCAAATATGCAAGAGAACATTTTATTTTACAATTCATATTTTGACATATCTGTGGGAAGGGATTTCACCAGAACCTTGAGTTAAGAATTTGCCTGTAAATGTTTACTCAGGATGAGCCCTTTGGCCAGAGCATGGGAACCACAGCCCATCATTCGCCTACCATTCAGTTTACATTTCCGCCCCCTAGATCACACTTTCTCACTTTAGGAAATAAAACTAATATAGGAAATATCTAACTTCAGTTCTCTGCCAGCTCTGTATTGACCTTGTATGTTCTGCTCTGTAATTTTAAGACTTCATAAATACAAAAAATACTTACTTTTTATCTTCGGTTTGGCTTTAATTTCCCTTCTCTGTGAGAACTGTAAACCTGCCAACTTTAAAGCTAGTTGGTCTATTTATTCTGAGCAATAGGAATACAGAACCAGTCAGTTGTTAGTTTTTTTTTTTTTTTTTCAAGTTAGAGCAGTCTTAACTGTGATATCTTAGGGAAAAAGTTTATTGCTGCATTAAAGATGAAATTTGGTTTATTTCAGTGGTTTTGGAGCAATTCAAAGAGCATGTATTTATTGCTTAGATGTATGTATACACCTATTACAGAAGTATAGCAGCTAATGATAATAATTCTCTGTCTTTCCTCTTTAAAATGATCCACTTTTCTGAAATATGTTTCTGACCACAGCCTTACAAGGTCACCTGAGGGCAGATCCAGCTAGAGACAGCAGCTGATCCCAACTGCTCTGAAGGTGGCATGGTGTGTATTCTGTATTTCTGGGTTGTCTACAGCTGGCCTCTTGACAACTTGTCACATCTGTGGTCTTAGCCACATCAACTAGAGCAGGAAGGGTCTGAGGGCAAAGGTCCAAGGCCCTAATCCAGACCTTCCCACCTGGGTGCTGTGGGAACTGTGGCTGTATGCCCAGCTGCCTGCTCTTGGAGCTAATCTAGTGGGGCTGCTAAAGTAGATATGCAGGCCAGGAAAAGTCAGAGCAAGGAAGACTTCACAGAAAGGACCACTAGGGCATCCGGACGAGGAGCCAGAACTAGGCAGTGGCTTTACAGGGGAAGACAGTGCTACTTCAGCAAGTAGAGGGCACTTGGCTGAGGTTCAAGTGTAGGAGATTATGCTGGAGAAGGTATGAAGACTGTATGGAGAAGCACAAACTAGAATCCAAAACTTGGGAGACCTGGGATGGGGAAGATTAGTAAGGCATATCTACAGCATAAAATGAAGGAATCCAATTACTAGAATTGGGCTATTAGGTGAAAGAAGAGATAAGCCCAGTTATAATGGCTGAAATAGCCTTTGGAGGCTAGCAGAGGTTTGGGTTAACCATCTGTAGAGATAAGAGTGAAAACCAGCTGTAGGGACGGGCCAGCAAAGAAGGACGCTGACAGTGGGTCCTACCTGGGTTGTAGACATTGGGGTCACTGAAGACACTCAATTTCACAAAATTCAAAGTGTATTTAAAGAGGTCCATATAACTTTCATGTGCACAGTTTATTTCATTATCTCCTGTCAGTTTTATGTTAGGATCCCTCTGTTCCTTGGTTTATAGCATCTCTGTTCTCTTCCTGGGAACTCAAATGCCTATTGTTCTAAATTCAACATGTGTTTACTGAGCATCTACTGTATATAAGGCCATGTGCTGGGTGCTCTGAGAGCTACTGTAGTCAATAAGGCATGGTTTCCATCTCAAGATGTCAACACTACTGTGGTGAAGTATCACAAAGGTACACATGAGGACAAGTTAGGGCTGTGTGTCAAAGATGTGGTATGAGTGGTCTAGAATGCCAGACAGCTTCAGGGTCAAAAAAAAAATTGTTCCCAGGAAGCGCAGAAGTTATCTCAGAGGAAACCTTGTTTGAGCTGAGCCTTAGAGGAGGGTAAAATTGCAGTAGGAATAGATGAAGCAGACAAGGCTGATGAAAGTGCAGGTATACAGACAGGAAAGATTTCTCTAGGCCTGTTTGTTTTTAGGAGAACAAAGAGACAAAAAGTTAGAATGCAAGGGTAACTTTGCACAGATATGCCTACATTTGGTAGAATCTTAAGTGTCAGATTAATTCCACTAAATTACACCGAAGCTTTGTGTGGTAGTTTCAGAGTCTTATTGAATATTTTGTGCATAAGATTAATATAATCAAGAGGTGGTTAGTTTTATGCAGAGTGAATTAAATGGAGATTCACGGAAGAAGGTCATGTCAAAAAGCATTTGCAATTGTGACACCATGTGAAATGATTATGATGGTAACAACTTGGTGATGGGGAAAAAAAGGATAAAAAATGGCTGTGGGTTTGAATCTGATTGACTCAGAGAACATTAGCACAATAAATAGCATTACAAAAATTAGGAGGAGGAGTTGGTGCTGAATGTATATGAGCACGTGTGCACGTGCACTTGGCTAGGTAATGAATGCAGAAGACTGAAATACAAATAGGTTGATTAGGCACCTAGCTGGAATTAGATGTGAACATGTTCAGCTAATTAGAATGTGGTGCCACAGCTCAGGGGATATGTTAGGAAATAAGACAGAGGAGAGGTCAGAACCTTGGAGTTTATACTCATTTAAAAGACAAAAGAAAAATGAGGAATAATAGAAAGAAATAGAGAAGGGACCATTCAGAATAGATGAAAACTAGGAAAATAAAAGTGTCGCCAAGCCGAGAGATGAGCATTTCATGGAAAAAGTATCATATCTTGCTCTCCGTTATATATATGTATGTATGTATGTGTGTGTGTATATATATATACATGCATGTGTGTATATGTATATATATGTATACATACATACATACATACATACATATATGACTTTATGTATATAGATGAACTTAACATATATGACAAACATATTTGGGTAAATTAACTACCTGGGATATAGATAGAATAGTAAAAATCAGCAACTAAAACAAATGAGTATCATAGTACATACATTCATTAATATTCATTTTCAGAATATAAACAGCTAAAAATATAGCTGGCAGAAGTCCCCTGTCTCTGCTATAACAAAATCAGTCTGCGCTGCACACATAACTTTTTACTTGGGTTCTCCAGTAAAGAATTTGGGCACAATCTCCATTTATGTGGGTCTCGAATCAAGGAAGGAATCCTGTAATGGCATCGAAGCCCATCCTTAACAGCTTCTAGGCAAGGGAGCCCCTGCCTATCTCATCAAGCCTATAGCCCAAACCCTAGACCTTCATGTACTTTCCCTCACGAGCTAGGAAAAGGCGCTGTGAGATTAGCAGAATGTGGTGTTTGAAAAGTTTTACTATCTGGAGAATAAAGTAGATGTTGTGTGGATATTTGTAAATAAATAGTGTCAGAGCTAATTCTCCTTCTGCCCTTTTGAACACCAGTGGAAGCAGAGCCAGTGGTCAAATGGTTCACGATAAAGGAATAATGAGCTGAGTGCAAACCTTCCAGAAAACATGCCTTAAACTTCAAATCGAATATGACATTTTTAAAAGAAAACAATGCTTTACTACAGAGTTCACTAGACCCGATGGCAACGCTACAGTCGCGTTGTATTCCGTGTGATCGGCGTGCGACTACTGGTGGTCTTGGTGTTAGCAAACATGGCTTCCATTACGTGCGAATGACTTGGGACATATGTAAATAACACTTCTATATTGAGTCTCACGTTCTGCCTAGAGCTCTATGAATGATTTGTTATTAGAAAATTTATGATCTGTAATTTGTAGACATGTCAAAAATACACCGAAAAGAATTAATAAAGTCATTTTAAACAGATGGTTTTTAAAACAAACAAACAAAAAGTCCTGAATGGAATACAGTGCACTGAACGGGAGCGAGATGCAGAAGATGGTACATTCTTGTCTGAAAATCTTCACAGATGTCAATGGCAATAAATGCCAAACAAAGATAATAAATTCTAGAGTTTTTAGCAAGAAAATTACTGCAAAGAATTTATTTGCTCAGAATCTGAGCCACCTTAAGTTAGCACTGTTTTCGTTATACCTTTATCTCTTGTGCATATGAATTAAGGGAAAATGGAAAATTTCAGGAAGGGTCTGAAGGCTGAGGTAGCTCTGTGCTTTAGCCCCTTGAATCTAGACCGTTCTTAATACAGTGGAAATGAGTTTTTGATCAACCCACTACGGATCATCTCCTCTTCCTGGGCTACTCTACATTTGGGGGGAAGTACATCGAGCCTTTTTTTTTTTTTTTTTTTTGGTATTAAGGTAAGAAGAGCCTGTTTTTTTCATAAAGTAATAGGACTGCCGTAGGTTTTCATGCTCCTATTTTATAATGCTTTAAAAACAACAACACTTAACTTAGACCAAAGAGATTTTGATTTTAATGCTAGTTTTTGTACTAACTAAGTATGTAACTAGGTTGTTTGAGTTATGGCCTCCATTTCCTTAGCTTTAAAATAAAGCTTTTATCCTTTCCAGCATAAGCAGTATTTTATATTTACCACCATTCTCTGGTATCCATTCCTAGAAACTGCTATCTCAATTTCCATAATCCCTCTCATTTGTCCAGAACTCATTATATCTAATTTGTCAATTGAAATTACTCTTTGGCCATTAAAAAAAAAAAAATCCTACTTGAGTATACATTTGAGCTAACTGAGAAATTTATTTGTTTTGAAATTATGAACATATTTTAATCCTGGTCAATGAGACTTGACTGAGGCATGCAATACAGGTGAGGCAGTTTTTATTCTGATTCTGAAACTGACATTTTTGTGCGTTTCAAACCATCCTCTTCTGTGAGAAGAGTGAACAATAGTAACTGTGTTCCAGGCACGGGTGAGTCATTACTCATAAAAATGACAGAAAGCAGTTTTCCAATGCTAAAAGTGACATTAATGATATATAATAATGGTCAGGATATTTTGGCTGCACTCATTTTGTCGGCAGCAGTGGCTACAGCAAAGTGCCATTGTTGGGTATGCTGAAAAGAGACAGTCCTATATCTGATGTCACATCTAATTTTTTGAACTACTTAATTCAGGTGATTTATGGGTCATCTTTAAAGTTTAGGTGGATTCACCAACAGTGAGGGCCTAGAAACAGTCAGTTCAGCTATTCATAAGTAATATTAGCTACTGACATCCTGCTTCCACAAATGTTTATATACCACCAAATATTTTCACAGGTATAATCTCATTGCACCTTTTTGCTCCTTTCCTGGGAGGTAGGTATTGTTGTACCAATTTTTGTAGATGGAGATGTACTAACCGAGGTTAACTATTGCAGAGCTGGTACTGAAAATCTCCACCTAGTATATGTGGGGGTAGGAGGATGCCTGAGCAGCTACCAATACATGAGCTGAAGTGACAGTGCTTATGGGTAAGGAGGACAAAGAATAGCCTAATAAAAATCCTGATTGATGCCGCACCAAGGTGGAAGCCTGGTGAACTCTGCAGGCCAGCTCTACCAGATCTCCCCAAGCTTTTAATGAAAGGACGAGCCTCACAAGCCCACTATTTGGAACAGTTTGCTGGGAAAAGTCAGTCTTTCAGCCACAAATATTCAACAAGTGATCCCTCAACAATCTTGGCAAGGGCACAAAGAACAGTGTCTATGTTGTAGTCTCATGGTCCCAAGCTTTTAGTGACCTGCTCTACCAGGCTGAGTATGCCCTAACCATAGCACACTCAGGTGGTTTTTGTCTTCAAGACAAACATCCCCTAATTGAGTATTTTCGTTCTATCTCTCTGCCTTTGACTCTCAGCTCAGACCAGGAGCAAAATAGCACAGAAATAAGAATACAGGCTCTGGAGTCAGACAATATTGGTTTGAATTTCAGTTCTGTCATCTACTGGCTGTGTGACCTTGGTTAAGATACTTGACCTCTCTGTTCCTCAATTTACTCTTGCAAATGGGGACAATAAACGCATTAGCTATCTCATAGGGTTATCAGAAGGATTTAATAAGTATATAAATGCTCTATGTGCTTTAGGCCATTCAGTTGTCATCCATTGGCTGATACATGCACGTGTGTAGATATCATTTTTTTTTATTCTTTTTTGATTTTTTTCAGGCTTTACCTTTTTGCTTTTTTTCTATCTCTCTCTTGTTCTATCTCTGTCTCCTTCTAATGCTCTTTTATTTATTTAAAATTTAAGAGTGCCATCAAGTTCACTCTCCACTTATTTTACCTCCAACAATCCCATCTTTGAAAAGAAGAAAACTTTTTTCACAGCTTTAATTATCATGTAAATTCTGATAATGCTCAAACTGAGATGCATATTAAATAGGTCATTTTTGAGAACTCACTACATGCCACGTTGGTGAGAGTCTCTCTAATGCTATTTCATTGATTTCTTTCAAAGGCAAGTATGTCATTATTTTGATATTAAGAAGAGAAAGTTAAGTTTCAGAGAGATTTACTAACTCGCCTTAAGTCTCACAGCAGGTAGATAACAGTTATCACTGCCTGCTGCCTGCTGAGTGTAAGAGGTTCATTTTTCACAAACCATTTACAGATTCATTTACAAAGCATGTAATAATGTTCTGGAGAATTTGGGCAGTATGGCAAGCGCCAGGTAAGGGGGAAATTTTAACTTAAGAGATAGCTTAGTATACAGAGCCCAGGGCCAGATAGAAGTTCTGGCTGGGAATCCTTTTTTAGCCATTTAGGCTCTATGTCTTCTCAGGCAAGTCATGTAATATTTTCGATCCTCATTTTCCTCATCTGAAAAATTAGAATCATAATATTGTTGATGTGAGAATTTTAAAATGAAAACAAACATGAAAGTTGCTTGTAAATTTTATGTCAAAATACAAATGTAAGTGTGATTACTTTTATTATTCACATTTCAGACCTTTAGCTTTTTCAGGTGTTTTTCTGATTTTTAGAATTCTACCTGTAACCTTAGATGTGGATTGGGACATATTAATTAACTATTGGTCAAGACTCATTCTGTATGCCTGATATAATGTTGACTAAGAAAAGGATGAAGAATAGTGGGCTTTTATAAAAATTCATATTCTGACTTCAGAAGACAACTCTATTAGTGTCAAACTGAATTTGGGTGCCATTTTGACCAATTAGTGAGAATATATATATAGTCAATTAAATTTTATTAATCATGTAGCGATATATCATTCCATCCTCTATTTACCAACCTAGTTTATTGCACTGATCTCTAACTGGCTTTAGAAGATTTTCATCCTAATGAAACTAGGCCACAGGAAAACTTGTGTAGATTATATCATTGGTTCATTTAATGGACCAGGAAAAGGGGTGTAGCTGTCTCTTTATTCAGCAGACCTCAGGCTGTTTCAGTGAGAATAACCCAGGTGCTGATCACCTTAATGACAACACTATTTTAAAAGCATTTTAAACACATTATACTGTAGATTATTCTATTTTTTTTCTCTAATGGAGCTGTCCTTGAAGGACTATTATGCCATTTCTTTCAGATGTTTAATAAAGCACGAGATTATAATGATCATGCTTGAGAATAGGTTTTGTGCAGCTGGGAATTGCAATATAGCAATTTTCTATTAAATCATCAAGATGCTGAAATATATCTTTAGTGGAGTGGTGATGGAGGTTTTTTTAAATTGGTCTAATCAGTATTCCCTATAATCATTCATACAATTTTGTTTTTAATTATTATCATCCTAATCAAAAGCCTGTATTCATGATTCCTTTGTGTGTATTCCTGAGTTGAGATCTATAAGAGTTTCGGCCCAGGCCCTCCACAGGCTTCTAGTTAGAAACAACACTGAAGCTTATTTAACTTAGTAAATGAAGGACTGATACATTATTCTTGTAGAAGGTGTTGGTGTGGGGATTCGAGTGTAGGCTCCTGAGTGTGTTTGCTGGAGTTCAGAGACATGCACTGTACTTATTAGTGGACATATGTTGGACATGCTACTTAATCACCTCAGAAAAATAGTATTACCTTGGGAGAATTAAGTGAGATGATTTGTATTAAATTAACCCTTAGCACCAAGCCCTTTGCAAGTGCTCAATAAATGATAGTTCTTTAAAAGTAAAATACTATCAGAGACAGTGTTTACCTAGTAATTTTAGTCTTCTTTCCCACATTATTTCTAAACAATCGTTATTACGTTATACTTGAAAATTTGTTTTTTTCAAATATAGAATCAAGTTCTGACCAAGCAAGTTGAATCTCTTTTAGGATCAGAAAAAAAAAAAAAAATCTACATAGCCATTGAGTTTCAATAAAGTAATCACTTGTGTTTCATCATGTACATGCGGCAGCCAGGAGCATGGTGTGACCGAGATCAGCATCTCTTACCCAGAGAAGTGAGGAACTTGGAGCCCTCTGTACAGGTGGCAATTGGGGTGGACACCTTCAGGGATGTTAGCACTCTGGAAGCTAAGAGGCACCTTGTTTGTGGTTCATAAGGAAGCAGAGAGAAAACAGCAAATGCTGAGGTCAGAGATCCATATAGATACACTCAGGTATCTGAGGCCTAGTTAAGAAGGAGGAAGCAGGAGCTGCCCCCTGGAAATAGGGCTGAACTGAGCAATGGTTCTAGCTTTAAAAAACAGAAAAAGAGCCTCAGGATGGAAAGCAAGTTAGCAATTCAAACAGTAAAATATTTTCTTTTAGTCTTGATTTAGTTTTTCTAATAAATTAAATTTCTAGTCATCTTACATAAAGGTTTTAATAGGAAAGACCCATGACTAGGTCTGGATTTCCTGCTATTGCACTGTCTCAGACCCCATTCCCGATCAAATGGTGACCCTATCACTCTTATGTATATTATAAAGAATGAAAAAAATAACTTAAAAAGAAATCAAACTGCAGCATTTGTTTTGCTTTGAAAGTTATTATTTAGACCGCTGCGTCTTTAGAATGAATACCCATTAGTCATTAAATAAATTAATTAATTAAAACAAAAAATAAAACAACAACAACAACAAAAAAACACCTTTTTTTTAGAAATCTGTCCAACCTCCAGATTTTCACTTTTATGCTTCTAGAACACTTGTAGCCATGGGAAAAACCACTTCAAGTTACATTTATGAAGACTCTGACGTATATAAGAAAGGGAAGAGAGGGCTAGTCATAATCCACAGAACTTCCTGGCAGAAGCTTGAGTGAACTGCGATAGTCCTACAGAATCATGTCACTCTGTATAGCTGCTCAAAGGTCTTGAAAGTGTATCTTGCTCTTTAGCGTAGCATCCCAGCATGATAATGACAGTTAGTTTAATGATCGGGATCCATTTTATGGCATGGAAGGAGGGATTTGAAGGAACTTTGTTGTGCACCCATTAAGTGCAGTGCAACACATTGTGCTGTCCATATTACATGGATTATAGCTCTTAGTCTTCATAGATACTTCGGTGAAGTATCTGTTCATACCCTTTTCTCATATAAGGTTAAGTACCTCGCTAATGGTCATGTTTTGAGGAGGCACGCCTGAGGCCAAAATTCATCACCTTCCTTTATGATACAGCCTCCTTCTGGGTTGATGGGCCTTTTGAAGAGAACTGAGCCCAGGGAGCCTCTCATGCACACCTCCTCACGTGTTCCCCACCCCTGGTTTGGCGCCAAACTTGAGGTCAGTGCCGTATCAGTATAGCCGGTCTATGTGCAAGCACCGTCTTGACTTTTTACTTGCATCTGTTTGTTGCTCTGCAGATAACACAGGAAATAATATAATTGTCTGTAGCCTCTTCAGATATAAATGATAATGATACATACCTAGTTTATGACCTTACTCATTTTTCACTGCCCAAAAATAGGAAAAAGATACTACTCTGTTGTTCCTTGCAATTGAAAATGAACTAACAAGTTCAGCAAGTGGTATGAACTACATTTTCAAAGTTTCTGTAGAGCATGAGTAATTGGGCAATTTAGCACAGTACCTCTGGCTGAGGCATTTTGTAGAACTTTCCTTCTACCTATTCAGGAACTCTTCGTTTGGGGAAAAACTCAGGCTGCATGCAGTTTATATGTTTTTAGGTGAAAGAATTACATGCTTGCTATTCTTTTGTTTCATAAAATTACTTGAGACTGTTTTTTTTCCCCTATGTGGTGAACTGCTGTAATCTGTCTTGGAAAGTACTTTTAAATACCAAAGATGAAGTTCTATTTCCTTCACAGATCATTGGGTGCTTTGCCTTAGCACCTTGTATAATGAATTTCTCATTGGCATACTGCTTAAGCATCATTTAGTCACAAAACCAGAAGAAATTTCCTATTTGACCTGGAGTGACTCTTTGAAACCATAGCAGTATACATACACATGAAAATAAAAGAAGAAGAAAACATAAGGAAGGTCATGAGAATTAATGTGGAGATGCTTTCTGCATGAAGCAATCTGGGAAAATCTAAAATAAAGACCCCTTAATTAAATTTACAGAAATGATAATTGATCATATTACAGTGAATCTTCCCTCCTCTCCATTTCTAGTTTTAAAACAAGCAAGCTATTCCTTATGAACCTAAATTGGTGTTTAATTGACCTCTGGGATTGCACTCAAACTTATCAACAGACAAACAAAATCCAAATTATTTAAAGAATTCATATTAACTGAATTTTCTACTAACTTCATGGGAAGTTATCCATTTTCCACATGGATTTCCAGAATAAAAGCATTCTCTCCACTTGTCTCACTAATGAGAGAAGTTAGAAGTACAAAGGTGGGTGATATGTTTGAGAGACAGGTCTGAGGTCATGGTGATATTCCAGCTGCAGCTACAGTACTTAACCCAGCATGCATGAGAGAGTGAAGAGGGATTTAAATATAGAGAGCTCAGGACTTCTACTTGACATTAGTGATTTGGCCACATACATTTATGTTCTCTCTCCTTCCAAATCCTTATACGATGAGAATAAATGAAATCAGGAAGTATGATGCCTCCAGCTTTGTTCTTCTTTCTCAAGATTGCATTGTTTATTTGAGGTCTTTTGTAGTTTCATATGAATTTTAGGATCATTTTGTCTATTTCTGTGAAAAAACACTACTGGACTCTTAATAGAGATTGTATTGGATCCGTAAATTGCTTTGGATAGTAAGAACATTTTAAAAATATTAAATCTTCCAATCCATGATCATAAGAGATCTTTGCATTTGTTTTCTTTAACTTTTTCATTATTGTCACACAGTTTTCAGTGTACAAATCTTTCACCTTGGTTAAATTTATTTCTAAGTACTTATTTCTTTTTATTGTTGTTGTAATAAGGATTGTTTTTTTTTAACTTTTTTGTCAGATAATTCAATGTTAGTGCATAGAAATGCAACTGATTTTGTTTATTGATTTTATATCTTCCAACTGTACTGAATTTATTAGTTATAATAGTTTTTTGGTTGTCTTTAGGGTTTTCTGTATATGAGATTGATCACATCAATTGAACTTTTTCCTTTCTGATTTGCATATTTTTTATTTATTTGTTACAAAAATATAGTAATTAAAACAGTAGGGTACTGACAGTGAACATACAATGCAATGTATGTATGATGTATTATTGAATTGTACACTTGAAACCTATAACATTTTATTAACCAATGTCATCCCAATAAATTTAATGAAAGAATAAATTACACATGAAAATTTAAAATAAAAACAAAAAACAAACAAAAAATAGATGCATAGACCAATAGAACAGAATAGAGGGCCTAGAAATAGCCCCCCCAATATATATATATATATATATGTATATATATATAGTATGTAATATATATATATTGAATGTAATAAAATATGTAATATATATAGTATGTAATAATATATATTGTATATAATAAAATACGTAATATATATATTGTATGTAATAATATATATATTGTATGTAATAAAATATGTAATATATAATAGTCAACTGGTTTTTCTTAATGGTGCCAAGATACACAATGAGGAAAGAATAATCTCTTCAAAATGGTGCTGGGAAAACTGGATAGCAACATGCAAAACAATGAAATTAGACCCTTATACCATACACAAAAATTAACTCAAAATGAATTAAAGATTTAAATTTAGACCGGAAAAAGAAGAAAACCTAGAGGAAAAGCTTCTTGACATTGGCGATGATTTTGGTTTTTTTTTTTTTTTTTTTTTTGGACATAACAACAAAAATACAGGCAACAAAAGCAAAAATAAATAAGTGAGACTACATCAAACTAAAAAGCTTCTGCACAGCAAAAGAAATAATCAGTCGAGTGAAAGGGCAACCTACAGAATGGGAGAAAATATTTACAAACCATATATTTGATAAAGGATTACTATCCAAAAGATATAAGGAAATCCTACAAATCAACAGCCAGAAAACAAATAACCTGACTAAAAAAATGGGCAAAGGACCCAAACAGACATTAAAAAAAAAAAAAGACATAAAAATGGTTAACAGGAAAATGAGAAGGAGCTCAACATTACTGACCATCAGTGAAATGCAAATCAAAACCACAATTATATCAGAAAAATAAATCACCTCATACCTATTAGGATGACTATTATCCAAAAGGCAAGTGATAGCAAATGTTGGTCAGGGTGTGGAGAGAAGTGAACCTATGTATACTGTTGGTGCGGATGTACCTTGGTACAGCCATTAAGAAAAACAGTATGGAGGTTCCTCAGGATATGAAAATTGAACTACTATGTGATCACCAATCCTACTTCTAGGTATATATGCAAAGGAAATGAAATTTGCACTCCTATGTGAGGTAATGAACGTGTGAAATAACTTGATTGTGGTAATCATTTCACAATATATAGGTATTTCAAATCATCACATTGTACCCTTTAAAAATCATGTTGTACAACCTAAATATGTGCATGATTTTTGTTAATGAAAAAAAATGGAGGGAAAAATGAGAGTAAAGGAATAAAAGGCCCCACAAGAACCAAAATATATATGAAAAACTTACAGTCAATAAGAAATATCCCAATAGAAAAATGAGCAAACAGAATAAATAGGCATTTTTCAGAATGAGAAAGGCTTATCATGGTTAATGAACATATAAGAAAATGTTTAAGTTCAATCTCATTGGGAATCTGAGAAGTGCAAACAAAGACAAAAATGAGATGCCGTTTCTCAACCACCAGATTGGTAAAAATGAAAATGTCTATTCATATGGTGTGTTTATGAGAATGTAGTGAAATGGAAATTCTTGTACACAGCTGGTGGGAGGTAGTACAACCATTTTGGAAGGTAATTTGGCAGCATTTATAAAAATGAAAAGTGTGCATACCCTATGACCCAGGAGGAGTTCCGCTACCAGGTCTCCAGCACAGAGAAACTGTCACTCATATGCTACAGAAGGCATGTACATGAGTGTTACTATACTATTGCTGAAAATATAAGATAGGGACCTTGTTAAATATTCCATACATTACTACAGTTTTTTTTTTTAACAAATACTACCATTTAACTCTGAATGTTTATATTCAAGTGCTTAGATACTATGATTACTATTTTATCATAACTCTTTATTATTTTATATTTGGCAGTTTTTATTTATTTTTCAATTAAAATTATTGAGGTGACATTGGTTAATAAAATCACATGGATTTCAAGTGTACAATTCAATAATATGTATATTGCATTGTGTGTTTTTAGATTATAATATAATATTTACCATTTCAAAAACAGGTCATATCTGAGAACAGTGGGTTTGGCAATGGATTATACTTGTCATATGCCATATATTTTAATCTGTAGCAACTACGATTATGTTTTGGTGTTATACTATGTTTATCTTGCTAAAAATTTTATTCTAGATATCTCAGATAATTATAGGTTGTCATCCACTGCAACCTGAAATGCATTAGTCTGCATTGCTGAGCTTTAGTCACTTCAAGAACAAGGTCAGTGTAGCCTGTGATCATAAATTCATTTAGAAAATTACCCTTACGTATAGAATTTAAAAGTATGGAATTTGCTCTGTTCTAGAAGTTAGAATAAGGTAACACTGTCTAACCATACCTGGAGATTCAGCTACAGCTGGGTTAACCCTGTGAAAAAGTATGTCTGTCCTGGATTAAGGCTCTAAAACAGATATACCACATTTTCTGAATTAGCCATGATTTTAAAGTAAAAGACTGGGAAGGTTTTTCTGTTACTTCATTTCATCGTATCACTAACAGTTCCTCATCATTGGGACTTCTACTAGGCATTCAATAGCTATTTGCTAAACTACTTTAATAATATGACAGAAAGGAGAAGATGCTTTGCTGAGCTATTGGCTGTTAGCTTGGAGGAAAATGATGATGTCTCCCCAGGAGATTTGATTTTATGAGTCTGGTCTTCCTTCATATTCTTTGTTGTACCCTCAGATCTAGGACAGCCCTTGCTATGAGTTAGAAGAGAAACTGACACCCAGGATGGTAGAGCAGAGAAATGGAAAGAACCTGAGTCTTGGATGATATCTTTCACCCAGCTCAGACCGCATTCACACTGGATAGTCTATTATATGAGACAATGTGTTTGCATGAAGTTAGACTTTGTATTACTTGAGATCGGAAGCAGCATGACAGGTAAACTTTTTAAATAAACGGACATCGTGGCTATCATATATGCTAAAAATTGCAAATGTTCTTATCAGACCACCAACATTTTCTTCTGAGTAAAGAGTAAGAAAAGAGAAAACAGATAAAATAAACCCTAGAAATAGAAATGATTGAATGTTCAAATTGAAAGGAAATAAAAATAAACTATTATAGTCTTGTTATTTAAATGGAGAATTTTATGCCCAGAGAAATAGAAACTTTAGTTAGGGGCACTCAGCAAGTTTGTGGCATGTCAAGGGCTAGATTGGCCACTTAATACTGTCTCTACGTGATGTTAATGTCAAACAGAGACAGTGTTTAATGAGAGAAGAGACTGAGGTGTTAACGTAAAAGATACCATTTCTGAGTGGTTGTCAGTGTCTGCCCATCTAAAACTTCCCAGGATCCTCTTTCAACTAGATCATTAACTTAAAGGGATTTTATAAGAGCAAGACATTATTATTATTTTATCTTTCATTTTATAGAAATATACAATATCAACACTTCCAGTGTGGTTTCTAAATAATTAATAATCATAGATGCTTTAGGAGTTGAGGATTTTTTAAAGCAATAAATGTGCCTCTGGTTTGGTTTACTTCTTTTCTGATTAATGCATAACCTCTGACACTTGTTTATTCCATCCTGTAATAATTGTGAAGTGCTTTAGCCTTAATTTTGGTCCGATGTTTTTTTATCATACAGTTTCTTTACTCATACCTCTCTGCCTACTTAATGTTTAATATCATTTTCATTTTTATACCTCTGAATATTAAGCCACAGAATGGTCTTCCAGTGACATAAATTATAGCTTCTTTCAAAAGTGCTGGTGGAATTAATATCCCAGATTAATGTAAGGCTGAAATCTAAGTGTATAGCATATTAAAAGGATGAACAAAGATTTATTCACTCAAGTTTGCAGCCTAAATGAAAGGTCAGGGAGTTGAGACTTTGGGTCAACACATTATGTTTTCAACACACACAAATCTAATTGCCCATTAGATCCTGACTAGCAATTGGCCACTCGTGCTTTGGTTCAGTCTCTAAGCCTTTATAGAACACCCACTCTATGCCCAACAGCATGCAAGACACTGAGAAGCATATTGGCAGGGCAAAAATTGTAAAGGGCAGGTGACCAAGGAGTAGCAGAAGTATAACAAGGCATAACACAACGACCCTGCCTATGAGGAATATGCAATATAATAGGGTAAGTCATCTAATCAAGTAGTTACTGCACATTCTGGTCAGTTCCATAGTAATGGTTCGACCAAAGTAATTTCGAATATAGATGAGTCTACGTTTACTTATGGCTTCTCTGAGGACACGCCATTTAAGCTGGGTCTTTAAAAATGAGTAGAATCCTGTGGGTGGAGAAAAAAGAGAAAGGGAATATTTCAGGTGAGAAAACAACATTTGCAAAGAAATAGTGTTAAAAAAATTGTTGAAGCAACCATGAGCAAGTAGTTCAGGATGTGTGGTTGGAGGAAATGCATGGTAAGAAATCAAGCTGAAAACTCTAGATGATGAAGGACTCTTAGAGTGATGTAAAGAGTGCTCACTTAATCCATCATAGCATTATTTAAGGCTCAAGGCTTCTTTCCTCCTCTGCATGTTGGTCAACTCTACATGTTGATTAGTTATTACTCAATTTGGTCATCCTAATCTGCTGTCACTGGGCAGTTATACATGTGCACACACATCAGTCAAAAAAGATCTCCCTTCCTTCATATACAAAAGCTAAAAGGTGACATTCCAACCCTAGGAAACTTAAAACTGAACCATGTTTAATATCTTATCTATAGCAATGTAAGTAAGGTCAATAATAAACATAATATTGACATTCATATAGGATGAGGTGAAAAAGATTCTGCAGTTGAACAATAAGTGCATTTTATTCAGTTTCCTCTTTATTAATAAGTTTACAGCACAAACACTTTTCTTTATCATACACGTGTTGTCCTATTTAACAAATCAATCTTCAAGAATCTTTCTTCTGGTGTCTCTGCTATCCTTGCCAACGTGAGGCTCATAGAGATTATTAATGAATTTATATCTCAATAATGTTAATGGTAGATAAGGACCTATCATTTTCCTTGCCATTGGAATTACTAAGAGATAGCTGACTCAGTTTCCTTTATAAATTAAATCTAGTGTTTAGGAAAAAGAGTTGTAGTAAGCAAGAATGAAAGATAGTTTGAATATGTATACCTGCCTCATATCGACAAGGATTTAAAGTACTGAACACAGATACTGATCCATGAACCCCTGAAAACAGTGTGCTGAAGGGAGATCCAGATTCCATGGTAGTGAAGAATGATGTTCAAGCTTCTCTAGCTCAACCCGGAGCACTGCGCTCCATCATGAAGAGCATGTGGAAGAGGGAAAGGGTGCCTGTCCGGGGCAGAGGACCTGGGTTGTCATCTAGACTGCAGAACTTAGTGCTGCTAGGTCTTGGGCAAGTCCCTTCGTGTCTATGTACCCTCAGGGCACAGAGCTCTGTTAGGGCCCAAATCAGAGAATACAAAGGCATTCCCTATGAGGAGCAGAAATGAATTATTATTGCTCTCGTTGTCACTTCTTACAGTAGTAAGAACATTAGTATTGTGAGACTTTTTTGGTAATTTAACTAGAACCAGACTAAATTGTACCTCTCTGCACTCTGTAGGGAAAAGTTTTCCACATGAAGTTTGAAATAAATAAGATTTGACAACACGTATTTAATGTCCCAAAGTATTTTCGAATGCTTTCCAATACTATTTGCATATTATCAATTAGTTTACTAATACAGGTGAGTTATTCATTATTAAAATAAGCCCTACAGGACTTATGTTAGGTAGCATTTAAGTGGTTACTTTTACTTACTTCAAAATAATTGGTTTGTATTTCTTCAAAAGTACTTAATTGCAGATACTGTTTTTTTTTTTTTTAACCAATTCGTTTTGCCCCTACCTCATACTCTATTCCTTCTGAATCAACAGAATCAATGAAGTTTTAGTGCATTAGTTCAGCTAGTGCTTGATATGACTTTTAATTCTAAAATCTATGAGTCATTTGTCCTGCCTGGGTCCCTGTTTGTCCATGATGAACTAGTGCTTAAGACGTGAACAATATACTAAGGCAATGGCTGTTTATCCATTCTAATTGCAAAAAGCAATAATAGACATATTATTCAACTACACCAAATAATAGAAAAATCATCTGTCAAATTTTGTAGTATGGTGTTTGCATTTGCATTTATTATGCTTATCAGTGAAAAATTCCTTTTCAATGTTGCAATAAAGCCTCACCCTGAAAACATGACTCAAGAATGGAAAAGAGCCCTAGACTAGGTGTGTATACTGGGTTCTAGTCTCATTTCTGCCGCCAACTAGCAAGTTGTGTCACCTCTCAGGATCTTACTTTCCACGTAAATATTAAGATAAGGTTGAAACCGATAATCTCTTAGAGTCACCTTCCCAGTCCTGTCTCCTGCTCAATATCTCCCAGTCTACTCTTGATAGAAATAATGTGTTTATATTTCTGACCAAAGAACTTTTTAAATCTCAAACTTTCTCAGAACAGATCGAATATTTGGCTTAGCCTTTGATTTAAACAGAGATATCCACAAGCCAACATGTAAGATGTCATTGAGGCAAAGATTTAACTCAGCTAATTCAAGAAATATCAATTTTTTTTCTAAACTAGGAAGCTAAGTTTTAGCCCTTTCTCTGTCACTGACAAATCAAGTGACCTTGGCAAAGTCACTGTATGAGATTTCCCTGGTAGTATTTCTAGAGTGACAGGTCTTAGACACTCATTATGATCCCTTCCAAGTGCTAATATGATATGATATGATTCTGTGCAAATGTTCTGGTATCAGTAAGTCTTATACTTGATAATGAATAATGAACAATATGATCTCCCTTGGATAATTAAGGGCTGCTATCTTATTTTTGAGTTGATAATTACTTTTGCTTTTAGTGATTTTTCAAATCTTGTTTTAGTGATTTTTCAGTGATCTTCTTTGACTTTTATTCACTAAATGACATCTAATGATTTAATCTAATCTAAAATTAATGTCCTCAAATAAATATTTTTTCCCCAAATTCTTTTATACTGCCCCCAAAGATTAAATTTGGGAATTTTTTTATTTGTTTATGCATAGCATCTTCCAAGCATATATATATATATATTTATACAGAATGAAATTCAATATTTAACATAGCATATTAATATCAGCCCTTCCTGAAAGATTTGTCTATAATGTTATTTTCATCTTCGCCAACTGACTCTATAATGGAAACAGCTAAGCCTTGCATGTTTTCTACTTTTTCATCACTTTAAATTTTTGTGTGTGTATGAAATGATTATAGCTTATGTATGAGTTCTCAGCAGTAAAACCCTTTAAAATTTGTTATGTCTCAGGATTTTGACAACACATTGAGAGAGATGATTTAAGAAAACACAGATTGTCTTCTAATCACACTGTGATTGGATTTCTTACTAATTATTTTTTTTACTTTGAACCTTTTAAAAATTTTCTTTAAAAGTAATTATGGAGAAAAAAAATTTTGATGGTGGGAGGAAATTTGGGTTTTTAGACTTCTCTCTTTAAATCTTATTCTTTTTTTAAGGTTATGACTAAAGTAAATTATTTAAAACATTGGTTTTTTTTAGGTACTAGTTTAAATGGATTTGGATAGATTCTCACATAGAATTTTTTTTCTAAGAATTCAGGTTCTCATATTCCCTTATATTTATAATAGATAAATACAAAACCAAAGAATGTTTTATTTCTTCAGTTCAAGCCTTTAACACTTAAATAATCAGCCTTCTTAAAACGATGGAAAATTGGATCTCTGAGTTTTAATAGTCTCATAAGAAGTAAGAGCAAAATGAGTGAAATTTTTAGTTTTTATTGGTCATAGAGTCAAATATATCTGTGGAATAAAATGTAATAGTATAATTTAATAGAAGGGCTTTATTAAATTACTTTAAACAGAAACTTTAAGAGAGCTGACTTACTTTCAATTTCTTACATGCTGTTTTTTAAAATAGTTGATTTCAGGAAAAATTACCAGTTTCAAACCGTACTTGTATATCATTTGAAAAAGGAATAAATTCAGGCTCACTTTTCTCTTTATATGCTGATTAGATTGCAGTGTAGTCATTTCATGCAACAGCTACTTTTTGAGTCCTTTTGGGATGCCTAGAACTGTTAGAAGAAGTAGCAAGGAAGGTTCTTTTCCTCAGGGAGCTGACACAGTAGTCTCGGTGAGGTATGACAAGCACCCAAGATACACCTAGAGAATATATGCATGTTAGCTTTTAGAAAGAAAAGCAAAGTGATGAACAATGCTGTTGACATTGTTCAAAAACAATTTTAAATAGCAAATCAAAATAAAGATAAAAACCTGGATTGAAGAGGAGAAAATGTGGATTCAGGCTCTTATGGCTATTGGAGGTGAGGGATCAGGGAACAAAATCAAACTGTTGGTGATTTGGCCTGAGAGTTTGCACTGAAATAAGGACTAGGGAAAGAGCTTTAGGGGTCTCCAGTACAGAGGCATTTGAGGTAATCTAATTCTAGTCACAGTGTCAGACGCCAGCTAAGTCACCTTAAGTAAGTGAGGACTTATATGTTCTGTCTAAAGAAGGAAGTTTTTATTCAATTTCTACTGTTGAGGCCATGAATAAATACAGAACCGGTGTGGCCAGATCCTTAAGTCTTTCAAATGCAACCAGACAACCATATTTTAAAGAAAATGCTCTTAATTTGAACTACTAACACACGATGAATCTATACTGTGTGAGCCAAATTAAAGATATATGCTGGCCTGTAACAGCTAGGAATGACCAGTCCACAATCTTTACAATGATAAGGAATATCAGAAAGTTGAAACCTGAGAGTGACATGGTGATAATAGTGAATAAGAGAGAGGGTCCTGGTGATCATGCAAGAAATAATCAGGAATCAGATCTAGATAAAAATGGATCTACAGAAACTGGAAAAGGGGATTTAATTTAAGAGACATTGCAAAATAATCGACAGAACTTAGAAATTTTATTGTTTCACCTATGAAAATAGAAGTCATGCAAGAAACCTACTCCAGGGTTTGGAACTTGGGGTTCCAGATTGATAGGGTTAGAAAAGAGCTTAGGGGGCAATGAGAACTAACTTCTTATATATTTTCCTGCTTTCATTGAGATACCGAAAGGATTCACCTAAAGCTAGTTGGAGATTTTTAACTAATGAGCAGGAGATACAAATGTCAAAATTAAGTATTTAATTGACTTCCCTTATAAACAATATCTGTTTTAATGCATCCCTCTTCCACATACAGGAACCATGTATGCAGAACCTTTTGTTTTTAAATTTGAGAAATATAGCAGGCTCATTTTCCAAACATGTAATATTCTTTGTTTGCCTATGCAGATATTCATCCATTCATGCATGTATAGGGATGCCAGATTTTGCAAATAAAAATACAGGATGCCTAGTTAAATTTAAATTTCAGAAAAACAACAAATAATTTTTTTTGTGTGTAAATATGTTCCAAATATTGCATGGGGCTTATTTAGCAGCTCTAAGCACAGGAGCCTGCAGGCCATCAATCTGTTTTTCTTGGACCACTGCTTTAGTCTTTTTACTTACCTCCTTGTTTCCACTATTGCCCTTTTATGGGCCATTCTTTACACAAAAGGCAGAGTGATTTCTTAAGATATTTTTATGTCATCTTCTTGCTTAAAACTTATTAAAGACTTCTCTTTATACTTAGAATAAAATTCAAATTCCTTACCATGACTTGCAAGGCTCTAAATGATCTAGTCCATGCCTCCTGCTCAGCCTTACCTTGACTATATTATTACCTACCCAAACTTGTCTTAATGTGCTATTGTTCTCCCTAGCAAAGTTCAGCCCCTTTAACTCTTTTTTGTTTTTTTCAAACCTCCAAACTGATTTGTACCTTAAGGCCTTTGCACTTGCTATTGCATAGGCTTGGAATGCTCTTTCCCCAAAATTTGCTCGCCTAGCTTTCTCTATCATCATTCAGGTCTTAGTTCCAATGGGACCTCCGTGGAGAGGCCTGCCCTGATCACTCTATCTAGAGTTTCTCTACTTTGGCGCTACTGAAATTTTAGGTTGGATAATTCTTTGTGAGAAAGGTTGTCCTGTGCATTGTAATATGTTTAGCAGCATCCTTGGCCTCTGCTTATTAGATGCCCTAAGTTGTGACAATTAAAAATGTCTCATTAAAGTCCACAGGGACAAATCACTTCTGGTTAAGAACCACAGAAGCAAACAGCTCCCTTCCACTTTATGTCTGTTACATTATCCTAGAATTTCTTAACTTCATAGCACTTAACACTATCTACAGTTTCTGTTTGCTTTTGTTTTAATACTTGCTTGTCATCTCTTTTTCTCTTGTTAGAAGTGAAACAATGTGTTTAGGATATGGTCTCTTTTATTCACTACCGTATCCATGTTGTCCAGTACTATGCCTAGCACATAAAGGTTGTAAATAATTATTTATTGAACACATGCCAAATAAATTCAAATGACCTTTACTGAAAAGCTAATATGTCCCAGACACTGCAGGCTTACGTGGAATAACAGTGGACAAGACATTATGCCTGGTCTCTTGTCCCTGATCTCTTGTGGAGAAGCCTAGTCATGAACTCCCAGCCATATGTAATAAGAATTACAGGCCCTACAAGTTACAGACATTTTGTGTAAACTCCAGAAAAGCTAATCACGCTACAGTACATTTGTCAGTCCCATCCAACAAAGCACTCTCTAACCCTAACGAGAACATTGTCCTAGAGAAAAAACTGGCTTGAATCATCCAGGGCTCACTTGCAAAATACATAGCGGAGAACTAGGGAAAGGAGTTTCACAAATGAGAGTTAGGTTACAAAGCAGGAGGAGGAAGGTCCAGTGCTTGGGTGAAAACCACATGCATTCTATAACAGGATAAAGATATCAGTAAGAAGTCGTTGAGGACTTTCTTTGAATATGGAAGTTGGAGAATTTTATAAAAAATATTTAGATAATATTTATTGTATTACATCATATATTAACTGTGGTGAAATATAGTTCTTGCTATTAATCCTGGCACAATTTCTTCACTATTCTTGACACTGATATAGAGACCTTTTTCTTTTATAGTGTTTATCTTCTAAAGTAAACTTAAAAGAATTAAAGCCTATCATACATATTAAGAAATTCATAAATCATAAGTGTGCAACTCAGTACATTTTCACAATAAGGATCTACCCATGTAACAACCACCCACAGATCAGGAAATAGAGTATGGCCAGCGCCCAAACAGCCCTTGTCCTGTCGCAGTCGCTGTCTGCACTTTTCTCCCAAAGCAGCCACTATGCTGATTTCCATTGTCACAGAATGATTTTGTCAACCTGTGATGTTTACATAAATGGAATTATACAGTACATGTTTTTGTGTTTGCCTTCTTTTGCTCAACGTTATGTTTGTGACAATCACTCATGTTTCTGTAGCAGTAGTTTATTGATTTTCATCGCCTATATAGTAATACTATTCTATAAATATGTCACAATTTATTGATTGATTCTATCCAGGTTGTTTCCTGGTTCGAGCTTTTACAAATAGTGCTTCTATTACTATTCATATCTGTGTCTTTCATGGTTATTGTACGCATTTCCACTGGGTATATACCTAGGAGTAGAATTGCTGGGCCATAGAGTATGTGTACATTCAGCTGTAATAGATACTGCTGAGTGTTTGATTCAGTTCGCTTGTGTGAGAGTTCCATTTGCTCCACATGAGGATAGAATTTTTTAAGAGGCAGTAACTTACAGGATTAGGATATGATGAGAAAAATAGTGTTGCCTTAAGAGAAACACTGCTTACTCTGTAATAATTTTATGTATGTTTGGTATACTTCAGCATTTATAACAAAGCTGATCACTTCTTTCTGAGAAATTTTACCCATGTGCCTACTTGAACCTACTTCAGACCAGATAATGATAGCAAGGATCTACCGAGTCTAGAAAATTCAAATCATCCCCAGAATATTGGAGATATGGGAATAACTTACTCTGCTAAATATATAGTGTTCTTTAAGCAAATCTCACACACACACACACACACACACACACACACACACACACAAAACATTGCTGTGTTATATGAAAAGTTTATGAGGTCACAGGGATGCTTGCTTACTGTGCATATGGTAAGAGCTGTGCATTTCAAGTTAAATATAGGAACAGTTCTGGCTGTAAAGAAGTAGTTTAAGAAATGGAGAGAACTATAAATGACCATCTGCTCTCTTCTCCATTTTTATTTGCTGAATTAACCTAGTGCAATATTTTAATGACTAATGGGTTGGTATTCCATCTGCTCATTAATTTTTTCATACTATACAATAATCCATCATTTTTACTGGGTGGAAACAATTTGCTACTTTGTAAAAACATTTTAAAAGATAGAGGTTGTGGGTGTAATTCAACTTTCCATGAATTTCAACTGTATTTTAGGGATGGAGATGCTGAGGCCAGAGTTGCTAAGAAAAGAATTTCAGTTCTTTGGGATGACACTGTATGTTGGGTGATGTTTATGTTTATATAAAGTATGTATGTTTGATCTTATCTGAAAAGAACAAGAAAAGAGCTTTTTTCTGTATGACCAAAAGTTGCAGAGATATAAATTGCATCAGTGATACTATAACACTTTGGCAAAAAAGAGTGTAAGAACTATTTTTTTAAAAAAAAATAATGCAAAACATATGTCACTATCAGAGTGGAACGTATGGTATTCCAATTCTGTACTCACTGCTATGAATCTAAAACAAGTTGAGCATATTAATTTGTGTGCGTATGTGTGTGCGTGCGTGCATGTGCACACATTTACATTAAAATTTAAGTATGTTTTTAATTTGTTTTTGTCTTAGTGCTCCTCTCTTTTTATTTCTCTTAAGTTGACATAGCATAGTATATGCTGCAGGGCCATTTAAGGTTCATGTGTCCAGGAGCAGATGTCAGTTTAATGGCATCTTTAATGCCTGCTGTGCCACCTCCACAAGTGTATTCCCTGAAAGAGGATTTGGCCAGAGGGTTCAAGATGACATTTGGAGAACTGATGGATGAGGTGAGAGGTGAAGAAGAAAAGGGAAAGAGCTTTAAAATGTTCCAGTATTGATGATTTTTAAGATTTTTTAAAAAAAGTTTCTACATCATTTACCAAATATTTTCCCTCCTGATGGTTCTCTAGCTTAGTCAATTTTAAATAATTTATTAACAGATTTTTAAAAGCCTCCACTCCACTTCTTATAGTTTGGAAACCTGAGGGTATTCTTGCCTATCAGTGGAGATATATTATTCCCTTTAAAGATAAGGGGTATGTTATGCAGGGAGAATGGAAATAACTAGTAGCAATGTTCCCATGGATTCTAGGAGCCTAACCTACATTAATATTCTGAAAAATGTGACAATGCACTAATCACATGTCTAAGGTAAATGAACCATCTTAGAGGCACACATTTTAATTTCATCTGATTTCACCTTTATCTTCTTTCTATTGGACTGGATGAATTAAAGCCATAGCTTTTTATTTACTCCTTATATTTTGTTTCTGAAGCATTACGTACTATATTTTCCTAAGACTCTTGAACCCCACACATCGTTCACATGATCTTGCACACCCAGTTTTTCCCCATGTTACTAACTGAAATATCTAGTATTATTGGCGCTAGTCCATCCCAATGCATAAAAGTAAATGATATGTTATGAATGTTTGCAAGAGAAACTTCTATTAAACTTTAAAGACCAAGCAAAAAAGAAACTTGAAAAAATTAAACAAGTCAACATTTTAAATGGTCCAATATAAGAAATCAAGGATTTCTTTTTGGTTGAATATGAGTATAAAAATGCCTGCATGGATAGCACCAAATCGTAAAGAGAGGGATTTTTTTGTTTGTTTTTTGTTTTTGTTTTTTTCTGTAAGTTATACCTTGGAGCATTTTCACTTTTTACATTCTTGTAAACTTTAGTTTCAAAACAGACTACATGGATGTCTTTGGCAATCTGTCTTCAGAAGGATGACACTGCAAAATGTTTTCATGAGCTATAAAGCATACATAATAGATGGGTGTTTATTGACAACAATCTGTTATAAACAGGTATGCATATAATGTATATCTTATAATAAAGAACGGAGTCCATCACGGCAAAGCCAGGACAAGAACTCGGCTGACGCTGCCTACACTATGTGCCAGTAGATTCATCAGTAGGTCCTCTCAGAAAATGTATTTTCAAGATCATAGGAACATTTTCTTCAATTACAAAGCAGGAGTATAACAGGGGGAAAATTATTATGTTCTATGAAAATCTACCTGTGAATTTAATGGAAATAACTCCATTAAAACATACTTTAATTGGAAATATACAGTACTTTAATGTTTCTGATAAAATGTGATGATGGAAAATGACCTAGGAAGGACAATACAGCCTTCCTCTTAAATCTTCAAGAAAGCAGATGTGAGGGGAGTCATTTTCTTTTCTCTCTTACGGAGCTATTTAGGTAAGCTCCATGAGAGCAGTGACCATGCTGTTCACCAGTGTGTCGCTAGTGACAACACAATGCAGGGCACACATGTCTAAAGGCAGATCTCAGGAAAAAGATAGTAACTTAAAGGAATGACTCTGGGAATGGTCCAGCATCAGATAGCCTGGGTTCAAATCCCCAAAATCCTACAGTTAATGACTTCTATAGCCTTGAGAAAATTGCTTAATCTCTCCAAGCTTTAATTTATGCATGGGGGGGAGGGGGAAATGAGCTATCCTTTGGGTTATTGTGAAAATTAAGATTTTATATATACAATGCTCAGTTCCATGCCTGGTTAAATTTGTGCTCAATAAATAGTAACTTTTTCTTATAATGAAATTGATGCTCTTCCTGCCCCAGGTAGAATTATTTATTTTTAAACAGAAATTTAAGATTAGTGAAACTTATGTATGACTATCAAAAATGCTAGATTTTCTCAGGCCATTACTTATTTCCAGTGTCCTCAATATGATTTACTTTAATCAGCAACCAGAAAAGTCAGGGACTGCTGTTATTCCTTTATGTAATCAATCAATTGATAGCTACATTATAAGTTAATGTCAGGTTTTTCCTTTTTTCTTTGCCTTAATTGTATATATACCATGATGTCCAGAAAAGAGAAATAGCACCAGAAGCTGGATACCCCTCAGAAAGTAAAGTATATTTAACAAAATCCAAAGAAGAATGTTCAATTATGTAATCTGTTCCCATGAAAAGACCTTTGTTGATTATCATGTTAATTAGAATACCTTCTACTCCACTGAAATTTTCTATACAATCAACGTTTTACTTCTTCACATCTCAAAGCACATAATTTGTAGTTTTCTGAAAAGGAAGAGACAGGTATTCCCAAATCTTTGTATTATAGCTAGTTCCCCTGAGAAGCTTGTAGCTGTGCTGAAAAAAATAAAAAGAAAAAATAAAATCTTAAGACATACTGCCTGAACCTTATACTGGGATATTAAAGAAAAAAATTTTAAGCTTATCACATAAAGCTCACAGGAATTACCTACATGATCAGCCAAAGAAATGTATCGGGCTTCAAAACAAAACAAAATTAAAAAAAAAAAAAAAACAAAAAAAAAAAAACAAGCACATCAATTTCCCCCTCCATTATTCCTTTTTAAAAATTTCTCTTTCTTCTCCAGTTTACCTATCAACATTTTATAAATGAAGAAAAATTTAAAATAGATATTTATTTGATGAAATATAAAAAGGAAAAGTATAAAATTAATATATTTTGAAGAGAACACTTGTTTTCATATCAAAAGATATTTTAAAAGATAAATGTTTGTTTATTTCAACAAAAATATGAATGTTTATTAGATGTAAGCAAGCAGTGTGTTAGGAATTGTGGACCTAATGACATAAATAAGATATAATATCTACCTTCAAAGACCTTTCAGTCTATTTGATGAAAAAGGACAATGAACAACTATATAAATGAAATATGTGTGATAAGAGTTCGAAGCAAGAGCCTTCTGCCAAGAAATATCAGAGAAGGCTGTGTTGGTGAGTTGGAATGAGTTAATCACTAAAGGATTAATTAACCTTCTCTTAGGCACATGAGGAGGGAGCGCTTCTGGGAGAGGGAACATCATGAGTAGTCATCAAATTGTGAAAGCTTGGGGACCGTCATTGGGTCGAGTTTGGCTGGGGCAGAAAGAGCATGAGAAAAATGAATGGAGACAAGATATGGTGTCAGTAGGCAGGACCTTGAATAGAATGCCCAGGGGACTGGACATACCTCACAAAGTAACCAGAGGGCCACTGAGGACTCCTGAAGAGGAAAAGGATGTGACCTGCGTCACATAAAACTTTCTTTTAGTTTGCCATCTCAGCTGATAGCAGCTCCTTCATTGCAGAGGCTTGAGCCAAAAACTTTGGAGTCATTCTGGATTCCTCTCTCACCCTACATGTACCTCAGTTGGGAAATCCTGGGGGACGACATCTAGAAAATAACCTGAACCACTTCTTATGTCCTCCTCTGCTACCATATTTATTGAAAACACATCATTTCTTACCCTAATTGTTTCCTCATTGATCTTCCTATTTTACTCTTGACCCCCTCCTTCGAGTCTCTTCTCTAAGTCACAGCCATAGTTATCCTTTTACTACAAAAATCCAGTAACATCACCAATTCATTCTAGATCCTCCAGTGGTTTCTCACCTCACACAGATTAAAATGTAATGTCCTTCCTGTGACCTGCAGGCCCTTCTCTCTTGGTCATGCTCTGACCTGACCTCCAGCCATTCTCCTTACTCTCCTTGCTTCATGGACTCTCGTTAGTCTCCTGTGACACTCTGACCACTCCAAGCAATGTCCTTCCACAGAGCCCTTTGACTTGTCAGTCTTTCATCCTGAATGCTCATCCCCCAAAATACAGGGCTCTTTCCTCACTTGTTTAGGTTTCTGCTCAAAAGTCACATTATTAGAGAATCATTCTAGGAGAGGATGCTTTTTATAATAAAATAGCAACGGCCTTCATCCTCTTTTCTCTTGCCCCTCTTACTTTTTACACAGCAGTTTCCATATGTGACCTACTATAGAGGTGTTTCGTGTCTGTCCCTTTTTGGAAAAATTTAAGCATCTTGAGATTTAGTCAACACTTGTATCAAAAATGCCAGATATTTTTTAAAGAACTTTACAAATATTAACTCATAAAACCCCATCACATAAATAGTATTATTCCAATTTTATAGACTAGAAACCTGTAGCACAGAGATATTAAGTAAATTGCATAAGATCTCACAGCTTCCAAGTGGTAGAGCTCTAACTCAAACTCAGGCAGTCAGCCCTCTTCGCCACCACTAAGTTTTGCTGTCATTTAAAACCAGAAACTTAGTTTTATCCCTGTTATGCTGCTTTCCTGGTACCTAGGCTGTGGCCCAGCTCAGTATTTAATGAATAGGTAAACTTTGGCTATCTTAATTTCAGGTGGTGATACAGTATCTCTTTCCTGTGTTCAGAATCCAATGGAAATATAGAAAGATAAAAATTAGAAAGTTTGTTTTTGTTCAATCACCCCATAATATATATTTTTTAAAATACCACTTAACTTTTTTTAAGCTCTGTATTTTTTAGCCTGCATGATTCCATTTTCTATTAAAACATTTATTGTAAACTCAGCAGTAAATACTAAATATTAAATACTTGACTGCTTTTTTATATGGTCATATGCTGAGTTAAGCAAATTAATCAAAACCTGGTCTCTGAAGTTTCCTCCTTTTAATTGCACTGTGGGAAATAGTTTATTAAAAGGTATTTGATGGGAAATGTTCACTTTGTCAGACTGAGCTTATATTGATCATGGCAAGTGCCAAACACTGTGCTGTGAGTACAAAGGGCTGGGAGGTATTCCTACAGCTTTACAGTTCACACTCCAGGGGAAAGACTAGTGAATAATAACTTCAAAAATTACCACTTGGGTACGGTGGAACATAGAGCTATGTGTTCGGAGAATTGGGTTAAAAGAGAGAGAGGTGACAGAAAAGTCTTGATGAAGGGGAGGATGTTAGGTGTCTTAAAAGGTTAGTGAATATGCAAGGTTGCCTCAGGGTGGAGGCAACTTAGAGGTTGGGGTATCGATGGCCAAGGTGGATATAGAAGGCTTTCCAGACAAAGATAAAAGCATGAATAATAGAAATTTACCATGTTGTGTGTCTTTGTTCGAGTTGGTCTTTCACAGGGAAAAAGTCTATTAATTTTTGAGAATGCAATTTCTTTTTAACTCTAAATTGCTATAAGACCATTGAAGGCTCAGAATTGCATATATATAAAAATTGCTGACAGGAAATAAAATATTATTTTGTAGATGGTTTATAATGTGTTCCTTTTCAATTCTGAAAATGGGAAATGTTGGTTTTATTTAACTTTCTCCTCTTAGAATTGACATTTTGGTAAAGTTTTAGAAAGCAGCGAAATTTCTACAAATGATGGTTAAATTTTTGTTGAATTATAGTCTTGTTTCCATCTCATGAGACATTTTTGTACTAAAACTACTCTTAATTTATTTACTCCATATCTTTAAAATGTATCCAATCAGTTTATTTGTGGGCAAAATTTGGCATATTTTGTAGTATTTTATACATTTTTGGCAAGATAAAAGTGTTTTGCTTTAAGAACCTTTCATGTAATGATGTTTTGAAAATTCCTTAAATTTGTATCATGCTTTATAGTTTGCAAAACCTATTTCTTTAACAGTTTACCAACTTTAGATTAGTTGATTCTAGCAATAATTCTGTGACTTAGACAAAGGGTAGCTAGTTAAGAATTCCATGTACATAATCCTGCTTCTCATTTTACTTGCTCTTCAAATGTCCAGATACAATGCACTCAGATAGCTGTTGAGAGCATGTAATTCCAAAGAAGGTGTCAGGGCACCATAGAAGATTATTGATCAAGTGGCAGAGTGAGAGCAGTACTGATGGACAGTGAGTCATGTGACCATGGTTTCAATCAGTCTTGGCCCTTTCATCACCCAGATGGAGACACTGGACATTTCACTAGACTTTTCTGGGTCTCAGTAAATCATATCTGGAAATGAGTCGGAAGGGAAGAGACTAAATCATCTTCAAGGTCCCTTCTAGTTCAAAGTCCTGAGACTTGATGTGAACTCGAAAGTAAGTGAGGCAGAATAAACATAACCACTAGAAAAATCTGTTAGAAGATTTTGGTGAAGCATGAAAGTATTAAGACCTTGTGACACCTGTGAAGTAAATTTGGACATGTCGTCCTAGGCAACCTGCAAATGGGCAGCATCTCTTCATATGGAATGTACTAGAAGCTGGTTTCATATCAACATTGGCACATTTTTGATATACATGACCTGAAATTTACTTTGGCAAGGCATTTGCATCATTTAAGTGATCCGCTTCTATTAGGAATTTTTTATTTCCCTTAATTTTACTAAATAATGTTTCCGCT
This sequence comes from Rousettus aegyptiacus, assembly GCF_014176215.1. Lineage (NCBI taxonomy): Eukaryota > Metazoa > Chordata > Mammalia > Chiroptera > Pteropodidae > Rousettus > Rousettus aegyptiacus. Next base: position 59,487,339 of record NW_023416286.1, on the reverse strand, counting down.
AACAACTTTAAGAGAAGATCAACATAATTATTTCCAGATAGTGTAGATTAATAGAAACAGTTGACACTGGCTAGAATTTTTTATCATTAAACAGTATTTTTTAAACCATCTGCCTATGAAATGTGTACTGAAAAATTTATAGAAATCATTTTTAAAATTAAGAATGGTATCAAACATTGATATTATAGAGGACACAGTTATTTTCTTATGAAATCTCTTGAATGTAAAGGTACCTGTGACCCATGATATTTGTTGGGAATTCATTGTTTTCTTGCGTACTAATCTATAAACTAGCTAATTAACTGAAGGTCAGAGCTAAGGTTTATTGCCATTAATAGTACATTTTCTAGGAAAATGCAGAACTTGTTTGTACCATCTTAAATCAAAGGCTACATTCTATTACTAGATTCTCAGAAAATCTAGTAATCTAATGATGGTTCCTTTTCTGAAAATCTGTGTTTCTTTTCTTTATCAGCACAGCCACTAATCCCTACCTTTAAACAATTTCCATGTAAATGCCAGTGCACGCAAATGCCTATAATCCTCTGCTTCTGAATGCAGAAAATATTCTAACTGGGGCCCATATTTGTAATATTTCTTAGAAATTAGTGTATTCTCCAGTATAAAGATTGCTACATGAGAAAACCATGGACCTCTGACAATCCATGTCTATAGATTACACAGAACTATCAGCAGAAAATCTCCATGAACACAAAGCTCAAATTATTTTTTCTGACTTTTTAGATAGTTGCACTAATTCTCTTTCCTTTCTTCAAGTAAAGTAAGCAGAGAGAATAATATAGTTTACTAATTTTTTGAAGGATAGATCAGTATTTTATTAATTTGTGTATCCTTGGTGCCTGGAAGGTGTCAGTAATTCATCGTTTAATAAATAAAGAGCCTCATAGTCTTTCAGCCAAAGGACAAATCCACAGGATGTTTGCTACATAATAATTCATGAGATCATAGTGGCAAAGGGTTATCTCTTCTTTCCTTAAACATGTTCAAGTACATAAGAGTTACAAGTGAACTAAAGTCTTCTGAACCTTAATATACTTAGCAGTGGCATCTTAAACTAATTTATGGATGTGACTTTTGTAGTATGTCATAGAGATAATTTGTCTACAATCATTTCATAAGCGTCACTAAATAGCTATCTTGTAATAAAAGTCCATCATTATTATATCGAATGGGACTTAAATGCAAAATGTAAGTTGTACCCTATTGTAGAATGCATTTAAATACCTTGATTAAGTCCCACTAACTCAATTTCTAATGACATTTCATGCCCGTAGTCTCTTAAGTATTTTTTATTCTGCTTGGTGATTCTCTTTCCTTGGCTTCTGTCTGTATTCATTGATTCTATTTTTCTATTAGTTTACAGAAAAATTAGAGTATTTATATAAGTTTACATTAACTACAGTTACTTAAAAAATTTAAATTGTGCTCTAGTGAGGCTAATTTAAATACATCGAGTTTACCATGGTTGAATTGCATTTTAAGAATCAGTCTGTGCTTCCAATGTAATCCGTCACTAACAGTTTTCCTTTTCAGCATCTTTTGGATTCTAGCCATGGTTAATCCATCCCAAGGCTTCATGAAGGGATAGGGTTTAACTCCATTTCAGCTGAGCTAATAAAAGTAAAACCTGAACTACAGTAATTGTGGTTTCACTGGAAGAAGACAATGGATGGACAGAATGCTAGTTTTTCTAGGTCAAAACTAGTGATTAAAAGTATGTTTCCAACAAACAAAAATGCATAGACATAGACAACAGTATGGTGGTTACGAAGGGGAAGAGAGGATTGAGGGGGTCAAACATATAGAGACAAAAGGAGATTTGGCTTTGGGTGGTAAACACACAATGCAATATACCCATGGTGTGTTATAGGATTGTACACTTGAAACCTTTATAATTTTTTTAACCGCTGTCACCCCAAAAAATTTCATAAAATTGAAAAAAAAAAAAGTGCGGTCCCAAATCCACATCACCAGGAAAATTTTCAGACTTTACCCAGACCTACTGAATGAGAAAACCTGGAGGTAGGGCCCAGCAGTCTGTGGGTTCACAAGGCCTCCAAACAAGTCAAGTATCAGCACCACTGCTTTCAGGAGTCCCTTGATGTGGAGAATTCTCTGGGAGCTAAAAAAACTTAGAATCCTGTCCCATCTCAGGAGAGTCCAAAGGTTAAATTAACCTAAATTAATTTAAACTGAAATTCAGTCGTATGCAAGGGTTTTCAATGTAGACAAACTTGAGCTTACATCTCAATGTCCACATTCCTAACTCATCATCTAGGGCAACCCATTTGAGTCTCAGGAACTTCCACTGCAGAAGAATGCTACTTTGTTGGGTTCTCATGAGGATTAGAAATGACTTAGGAAAAGCAAGATCCTGAGATGCTTTTCCCATGTCGCTAATGAAGCTTAAGCATGGCGCTTCTTCTGTACAAGTCCTTTCAGATAATTAGTTTTGAACCTAATTCTGTATTTGAAGTTTGTATTCTTTTTTCTTAAGAAGGACCCTCAAACTATATTAGCTTCAGGCCCCACAGAATCCCGATAGATTCCTGGCATAGTACAATGCTTGGCATGTGCCAGAGGCTAATAAGTGTTAGTTCTGTTGGTATTCAATCTATTCACTATTCCTGCCGCTTTCTGTCATTTACTTTTGAGTCCTGAATTGTATTCTGGAACGACTTACCAGTATAGCACATAAGCCAGGTGTTAAGTACATGATACTCATTTCTGGTTGACAATAAGGTCGAAATATATTTAGCTAGCAAAACTTAAGTGCCAAAGGGTGCAGGCTCTCACACAGCAAGAGTCTGCTTGCTTGTGAAGTCAGGCAAAGATTCCAGCCTCTCCATTTATATTTATCTACTACATGGCAAGCAAAACATATGGAAGGCTGAATTTTTTAAGACAAAAACCTTTTAAACCAATGTGAAGTTGCTTAAGATTCAAATGACAGTTCTCTGAAAGTCAGATTGTATTCTTTGCCCTCTCTTTGACAATGATTATAGTAATTGAACAGAATATAGTCTTCTCCACTGAAGTGTATGAATGTAGACATTTAAGGTTATGTTTCCAAAGTAGTGTGTATAGACTTAGCTATGTGTTTCTTCTTGATACTGACGGTGTCATGTAAGGTACAAGGAAGTACTTTTGCTCATTGGCTTGAAAACCTATCCCAAGATATTAATGTAAGTATCCTTCAACATCATCAATTATCCCATTTCTCTATGACTTCTTTTCAATTAATTTTATTCCAGAATGTAGAGTTATCTGAGTGGTGATTTTGTTGTTGTTACTGTTGATGATGATGATAGTGGTGCTAGTATTTTCAGTATTTATCAAGTGCTGACTAGACTTTTTTGGTTGAAGAGTTGGTTAGGAAAACTACTGTCAAGCTCACTCTCCACCATAGTAACCGAATTTTAATATCTTCTGAGGATACAGACATTTATATAATCTAACTCTATGGTACCGAGGTACAGTGTATGTAGTGTATTTATGATTGAACAGAAAGTTTCAAACAGCAGCCTGTGAAATTGGATTTTAGATGTAATGTACCATAAATAAGTGCTGTAAAGATTGCCTTTAATGCTATAAATCAGATTTTATTGGTTTCAGCTATCTCATTCTGGTTATTGTATTACCCAAAAAATCAGAGGAAATCAAAGAGCTGGAATATTTTTTATTTTAATATCCCATATTCTATAGTAATAGCACATGCACCCTTATAGCTTCCTTTTTGGGTAGGTTGGACGAAGTTGACAGGTGGCAGGCCCCAGCAACCTATCAGTGTAAACAACCAAACTTTCGGACTTAAAACCTTTTAAAATTTCCTATCTGGGAAATATACAAGGTATGCGAATTGGCAGATCTCTTACCCTTCTGAGAAGCTGGTTGTCATGTTCTTCATACAAGGCTGACACCTATAGAGATTTGCATCTTCTGCAAAGCTGATAGAGTTTTGTGAAGAGGCTATCCATTGGGGATGGGAGATAATTATGTAAATATATAAAGCACCCCAAACTATTACAAACTAATATAAAAGCACCCCAAACTATTTATTATAAAAGTTTGTAAAATTGTATCCTCAAACAATCTCCCCAAGTTCAATTTAGAATCACTGCCCACTCCCCGCACACACACTCTTTGCTATCTTTATTCAAAAGTATTTTAGTCAAAAAAATGTACATATTTGACATTTAAAACAATGCTTTAAAAAACATACACATGGACTGGTAGAGCCCAGGAGGCTATAGTAATATAAAGATGAACTAGTTAGGACTAGAACAATTTTCAATCTATTGAAAATGCAGTTGTGCTTCATTTATGTGTAGTTTTCCTCAGTGTTTACTTATACTAGACACTGAGTAGCCTACCCAGGCCTGGTGGGTATGACTTTCATTGTTCAAGGTCAAAGCCATTGGACCTAAAAAGGCAAGATGGGAAGCAGGGATATTTTTTAAACTGAGGATATCAGAGAGCCACATCTTTATTATGCTTCACTTTTTAATTTACTTTTATTGTGGTATTACACTAGATACGTTCTTGTTAGTTCCCCCACTGAAAAATAACCATATTTAGCAATCAGAGAAGGCACCGAAATGTTATGTTTTGTCTTGATTACAAAGAAATCTAATTCCCACAAATGCTTAAGCAATCTTCAACCTGGTGGAGATAAAAGCCATGTAGAATGTTAATACTGCTAATATTATGCTAATCCGAGATCAGCAATTATTTTTTTCCAAACTAGGAAATCTTGATGCCACCTTTATGGCTGTAAAGTAAGGTGGTAGAAGTAAAGGGATTATGCTGATCAGAGCTTGACATTTATGACTGCCAGTTTGTTGTTGAAAATACAGCCTAGGATCTCAGCTCTAGACCTGGGAAGCAGCTGGATCCCAGACTATATTTTGACACTTGTTTTAGGCTGTGTTCAATTTTCTGGTAGCCTGTGGGCTGCCTCCATGGAACAGGGAACTGTCACTATCTGGAAGTGTGCATGCAACTGCAAACAAAAGCAAGGGGGCTTTTTCTTTAAGTGCTTCTGTCATTAGTTTCATGTTCTTAAAAGAGTGTAAGAGAGCCTTTCTTTCTCTTCAAGACTAGCCTTCTCCAAGAAGTTATCATCCCTGTAAACCCTCCCTGTTTAGTTTCAGAACAAACAGATGATTCTATTCTATCATCTATCTCTTTTGTATTCATCCCTCTATAACTCTCTTTATTCAAATGCTAAAAATATAATTCTACATTTTGGTTTATTTGGTTTGATTTACCTTGTCTCCAGTCCTAGCCCAATCAGCCTAATATCATCGGAAACTAGCTTTTATTTAGCGAAGTCGGATTTATTGTGCCATACAATTGGGGAAGACCACATGCCAGGTGAACTGTTAGGCATCTCACCAAAAAAACCTGTGGCTATTATAGGATTTTGAGAGATAATGGAATTTAGGTTAAATTTAAATAAAGCAGTGTTTTTATAGGCTCAGAGCAAAGCAGAGCTGTATGCCAAGTGTTTAACATCAAGTCTGGATTATGAAGTGCATCTGAGGTCCTGTTACTTTGAAAACTACAGTTAAGATAGTTGTAGAAAGATGTGTCTAAAAACTCTATATTTGAAGCTCTGTACCTAGGTTGGAAATTGAGGCTGCCTCTTTGTCAAAGTGGCTTAGGTCATCTAGGCAAGAGTGGTATGTTTTGTTTTTCTGATATGATTTCCAAAAATAAAGTTTTTGATACTTAATGATTTTATAGAGCCCTTAAAGCATCTCAGTGAGTTAAAAATCAGTAGTTACCCAAGGAAGGAGTTGTTATGACACTTTACAACTGTGGTATGTACTTAGGAGAAATATTGTTTTGTGTTAACTTTCAGCTGGTTTAATCTGTGTCTATTATTCCAGATGTTAAATGTCCAGGTACTTTTTATTTATTTATTTATTTTTTTTACTTTTTCAGTCTAATTTTTACTTTCTTACTCTCATATTTACTAATAACTTTACCCAGAATCCCATATTGCATTTTGTATTTTCCATTTGGACTAATTTTCTTTCTCCTGAAGCATATCCTTTAGTTTCAGTTAGGGATAGTCTATATATGACTAGCACTCACAGGTTTTCGTTCTCTGAAAATGCCCTATTTTGCATTTGTTCTTAAAAGTTAGTTATATCGAGAAGGAAATTCTTGGGCGACGGTTGCTTTTTCTTCATGTTTTGCTCTTTGTCTTCTGGTATTTATTGCTGTGCTGAGAAGTCAGCTATCACTATAATTGTTCCTTTGTAAATGATTTTCTTTTTTTCCTCTGTTTCCTTTACATATGTCTTCTTTATTTTAAGTTCTAGAATTATGTGCTGCATAACAACGTTTTGGCCAATGACAGACCACATATACAACCACAGTCCCATAGGATTATAATGGAGCCGAATTTCCTGTAAGAAGTAGAAGAATTTGTGGTTCAGGAAGAATTTCTTTTTCTCTGATGGGAGCAATATCTGTGGCACTTGGCCTTAGATTCCCTCTCATTCACAGCCCCTCAATTTTAAGTGCACAGAGTACAACCCCATCAGTTAGCCACTGACCTGTTTCAGCAGAGAGAGGAGCCTGTCCCCCCAGCGCTACATATTCAGAGGGTGCTGCAGTCCTCTCAGATCTAGCCCGGTGGTCTTCAGAGTACATTGCTGTAAATTCTATATTGAAGACCAAAGTTCCTGCACAAGGACACAGGAGCCACCTTCATAAGTATTAAGCACCACTGCCACTTTAGTAAAATTATTCTGTAGTAGTGTGTAGCTGCCTATCCCTGTACTTTGGAAATACTTTTAGGTTGCACTGATAGAAAGCATCGATAAGTTTTATTTCTTCCATCATCTCAATGCCAGAGAGAGCCTTTGGGGCCAGATAGGGTAAATGGAACAAAAAACAGACTTCCAAAGTCAAAATAGTGAGTCCTCAGTTCTACGCCCTCTTCATGTTAAACGCCCTCTTTTTTAAATGATTACCACAAGTTCCTTAATCTGACCCCTGCTTCAACATGCAATAGCCAAAACCACATCACCATAACAATCTCCTGTACTTCTTTATTTCTATCTTGATTTCCTATCCCAACTGATCCTCAGGCCACCTTTCTCTCCCTCCTGACAGTCACTAATATGATGAGCTGCGCTTTACCTACTAGTTTCTCCTCGGTATCTCCAATCAGGCCAGCCCACATCCCCGTTCATGGAGAAGCATTGACAGCTCCAGTGTTCTGTTTCTAACCCTGTTGAAAAGAAGTAGGGGGAGGCCTAGTGGGACAGTGTGTATATAAAGTCTATAGTAGTGTACAGTAATGTTCCAGGCCTGCACATTTACACACCGCTCACTCACTGACTCACCCAGAGGAACTTCCAGTCCTGCAAGTTCCATTCATGGAATGTGGCCTCTACAGGTATACTATTTTTTCTTTTACACTGAATTTCTATTGTACCTTTTCTATGTTTAAATACTTACCATTTTGTTATAATTGCCTACAATATTAAGTACGGTAATAGGCTATACAGGTTCATAGCTCAGGAGCAATAGGCTATAATGTATAGCGTAAGTGTGTAGTAGACTGTACTATCTAGGTTTGCACTCTAATATTCTCACAATGATGAAATCACCTAACAGCACATTTCTCAAAATGTGTTCTCACTGTTAAGTGATCCACAACTGAATATACTTTTACTTTCAGTATGTCTAGCTCTGGATTTCTTTTTATTTAGTCTGCTTTGGAATTATTGAACTTACAAGATATGCGTTTAGTTCTTTCAAAAATTGTTGAAAATCTGTTATGTTTTTCAGTGTTTCTTTCTCCTAATTTTATTCATTAGTTCCCTTTGAAACTCCATTTAGAAATGTATCAAACTTTCTCAGTTTATTCTCTCTATATCTTTTTAATGTTTTAAATTTTTAAATATTTTTTTCTCTGGGTTGATTATTTTAGATTTATCTTCAAGTTCATTCAGTCTATCTTTAGCTGTGTTGAATTCACTAATTTATATTACTACTGAATTTTAAATTTTATTTTAAAAATTAGTGAATCTCATGTGTTTTTTTAAAAATTGGCTTGTTTTAAAATATTTTATTTTTTCATGTTTTTGAGTCTTATTACTTAGAGTGTATTAAATATAATTCTTTTATATTATGAGTATTATTAAGTATTCAATACCTGAGATCTTTGTGGGTTTCTGCCATTTCTCTTTCTTGCTATGCTGTTTCTTATGTGTGTTGGGATCTTTTTTGCTGTGATTTCCTTAATTTTCTTGGAATTCTCTGTGAGAACTATTAGAGCTCCAGTTTGATGTTGAGTTCCTCTAGAGGGAATATCCAGGATTACTACCAGTTTGGCTGCACATTTAATTATTTTCTATGCTTACAGTTTTTCAATACACAGAAAGCATACATGTGGGTCACAAATTCTGTTCTCCGTAAGGATTGACTTATGGTTACTAATTACCTGGAATATTTATTTTTCTTCATACCTAGGGTCAAGTTATCACAGGCAAGTTCCCTTATCCTCCTTTCCTGAGGGTGAGGATTGTTTATCATTTACTTTTCCACTTTGGAATCTCAGCTTTATAGAGAGCTCTATTAAGTTCTGCACTCTGAGTAAACCCAGGCTTTTATCTCTTATCTCTTATGTCTTGACAAACCCTCAAAATAGTCAAGGTCACAAGATTTGGCAGATAGCCTCAGGACAGCTGAGTCTTTGATGCTGGCTTGCCTTTCTGGGGTCTGGCCTTTTCTTCATTTGGGGTATTCAATTCATCTGAGATTCCTTTTTTTCTCTCTCTCTCGTGAGTTCAGAGATGGCTTTAAAAGCTATATTTTAAAAATAATTTTATTTGATAGTTTTGAGAGCTTTCAAAGGGAAACAAAATTTAGCCTACCATATTTTCACAAATGGTAAGTCCTCTCTAAATTGGCATTTTTTTTAGATAGTGCCTGTTGAAATAGGGATATGAATAAAATTTATTTTATTGAGTTTTACATATTCTAGAAGTGCAGCTCACCATTATAATTCAAAATCAATGGTTTTCAGTACTCCTACATATAAAATCAAGGCAGAAACATTCTAAATGTGAGGATGCAAATGCATACGAGGCAGAGATTGTTGCTAATTTCCTATGGGGAAATAAAGGTCTACAGAACTGCCTTGTAATCAAATGAACTGGGGATATGGTGATAATAGTTCATACAGGCCCCCCTTAATTTCATGGGCAGGGTTAGGCATACTCAGAACAACTGATCTTTTCCCAAGCATTCCTTAGTCTTTCAGAGTGGCTATATTCTAATATGGATTATGGACTTTTCTTCTTTGTGCCTGGTTATCTATCAATTCTTCACTGTTTCTTAAAATAGAAGTTTTAGCAGCCCATGGACTTGTTTAGATCAAAGGGCATAGCAATAATAAATGTTTTTATTAGAATTTAATGAGGTAAATAAGAAAGTTCTAAGAGTAAACAATGTCACTTGTGTGAAAGAAGAAATAGCTACTTATTCCATTTTCTTTTTCTTTCCATAACCTTACTACCCGTCATTCTGTTGGAAGATTCTGTTATCGTTCGGGACTGTTTCCCAGCCTGTCTGTAACGTCTTACAGTCATCTACTATTGATATCCCAACATGTTGCAAAATTCCTAAAATGCAATCAACTTCAGTATACTTTCCTTGTATGTCATATTTCTTTAACATCAACTCAAGATTTTCTCCAGATAGCTCCAGATAATATTGCAAATTTCTGAAATCACCAGTTAATTTTAATTCAGTTTCATAGCTATGTCATAGATTTCTTCAACATTTCTAGCCATGGTAGGATATCAGAATCAGTGCTGTGGGGCTCATGAAAATCTCCTTGAAATAAAACCAAGGGACTATGAATGCCAGAGCTGAGTGGGAAAGGCTGCCATTTGGCAACCCCAGTGGATATGTGCCTGGAAATACGCACAGGTTAGGGCTCTGATTAGTTGATATAGGAATCAGTGGGCTCTTTCATCAGTTGGACCTAATGAAGAGCTCTTCCAAGTCAAGATTATCAACTGGCAAACAGTTGTTTTGAGGGGGCCCAGAATATTAGCTAACATATCTTTATTCCTGAGCACAAAAACATTATTTGCTTTCTGCAATTCATTCTTTTAAAATACTTTTGCAAAGCAATTCCAAAGCACAAAACCCTTGGAAACATATGGAATTTGGGTAACTGTTAAGGACTTAAATGTTTGGTATCAGTGAAGGAAGATGGACTGTCTGGTTTTGCCATTTCATCAGTGCCTGGTGAGCTCCGAGAACAGTATATAACATAAACAGGATCCCTGCTCTTAGCAGCTTCCATACTAAAAGCAAATCAGTTTTTCAACGGCAATAACCATTTCTTTTTATTGTTAGTGTTGGTGATGGAACTTTGATAGTTCAGGCTGTACACTACACTAAGGATTAAGGAAAATACTGTCTCTGTCCATATGGTGCATCATCTGAATACACCAGGCAAGACATTAGTAGATTTAGAAATCTGGGAATACATGAACGAGATGTGCATGTTTACAGTGAAATCAGCCAGGTCATTTGCTTGTGTTTCTCCTCTCACTGTGCTACAAACCACACTTGTAATCAGAAGCTCTTCTAATTCTTTTCTCATTCTTTCATTTTGCTTTCCTGTCACTCTTCTAACACTGTAAGCTACAGAATTGGCAGTATGCCTCTTCCCTGCCGTGAGTCAAAATATGGAGGAGCAAATTTCGGTACCATTCCATGGATCAGTCAGCATGGGTGTACACATTGGCAGGGACCAGTGTCCCTCAGACTTTGGGAGAAAAAGGCAGGAATATAAAGTGAAGGCATATGTACAAACACACTAGGGAAAGCAGAAATGAAGAGCAACGGCAGAAAGCAAAATAAATCTCACCTTGGTTCAGGAACAAACAATACATGGTTCTGTTTGCTTAAGAATAAAACTTTTAGTCTCAAAGGACTGAATTAGAAATAGAAATCTTTGTCGAACACTTATTGAGTGAATATAGTATGTTCCAAAGACATCAGATAGTGAAGACTCTGGAAAAACTTTGAAGTGAAGAAAATTTAGAAGTTCACTAGTCTATTACTGTAATTCAAAAAAGAGGAAATGGAGTCCCAGAGATATTTTTAATGGACTTGGCTCGAGGGACTGAGCTGGGCAATGAAAGAGCTGGTACTAAAACTCTAAACTCGCAGCATTTAGTTCTCAAAGTTCCTAAACACAGTCAACTGACTGCTGACCCAAACATACATGTAAATGTGGAAGTGGCTCCTATTTGTGACAAATGATGAAGGGAGCATATCCTTGGATTCTGCATTTCCAACTTACTACTCGTCTTACTACTTGTCTTATCACTTCGTTGCTAATATACATGGCAAGGGTATGGAGAAAAAGTCACCAAGAAAGGCTTAAGACAGAATGACTAGTTTTGTGTCACCAATACTAAATAAGGGTTTATAAGGCTAGAGATTTGGGCTCCTTTGAAACTCAACCTTTCAAAAAGTGATGCCTTTCTCTTTACATCCTAAGGGAATAGAAGTCTCTGAAGACTTGGTCTCATTCATTCATTCATTCATTCATTCATATATTCATTAAACAATATATATGAGTGTCTGCTACAGAAAAGGTCTTCAAAGACTTCCTTATTGTCAAAGCTATTAGCTATATTACTCAGTATTGACGTCTTATTTTTACCTTTTCTATGAAAATCTTTGCTACCAAGCCTCCAGGGCCTCCCATTCTCTTTGTCTCACATGTAGGTTTCTGAACTGTCTTATCATCTTTAGAGGTAACTGCTTTTAGCTCACCCCTAAATGGTGCTACCCTCCACCAAAAATTCTCAACTACTGCTTCTCTCTTTTAATAAGTTCTTGACAGAAACTTTTCTCAAGGATTATTTTTACTCCTATAAATTTAGATGTCACATAATTTAATCTTAATCTCTGACCCCTCTGAGCTTCAAGCTCATATATCCCAAGGCCTGATTAATACCTCAAGGTACTTTCTGCCTCTAACCCAGCATGTTGTCCTTCCCACTGTGCTTTGTCAGTGTTTCCTGCATAGTCTTACTCTCGGTGTTAATAATACTGCTAATATAGGGTCCTGTAGTCTTTCACCAAGATGATTGAAACTGCTTCCCGGTTGGTCTTCCTGTTTCAGCTTTGCCCAAATATGAGTTGAGGTGCACATAGAATGTAAAAACCACCAACTCAGCCTGAGGATGGAGAGCAGAAGGAAGGATCATAAAATGCTCCTCAAATGAAGTGAACCTTCAGCTCTTTTCTTCACTTACCCTTTTCTGCACGTTTACGTCTTCAATTAAGGAAACACAATCTCTTCAAAACCTGACTGGGGAGGCACAGCACTCCTTCACTGACAAGTTGTTGAAATTCAAAGCTTTCCCTGGGAGCTCATTCTTTTATCTGGCTTCCGCAAATGTTTAAGCCAAGAAGAAAGTACCCTTTTGTATGCCAGGGACTTGCAAAATGTGCTTCTGACTGGCAAAACACAAAACGCTTTAAAAAGTGAGGAAATTGTACAGCAAGCGCTGCCATCTGATAATAGCAAACAGGCTCACGTTTCTGCAGAAATTGGTAGAAAGGCATTTATGGCATACTAAGTACGTGTCCAATAAGAGAACTAAATGGCACTGTTGCCAAATGTCACTTTTAGACACACATTCCACACCTACTGACTTTGGATGAAGTAGCCTGCCCTGAGCTGAGGAGAGAATTTGGATCCAAGTGTGCAGTTTGGCCATGGTTGCAGCTTTGACTATTGAGAAAACAGCAGCGTGCAATCGGAGGTAGGGTCTGGGCACATCAACTGGATTTCTCATCATATTTCTCAGGTCTTCTTGTGCCCACAGCACAGTGTGAGCCATTTTATTTACTTCTGATGCTTTATGGTGCCAGACTTACAGCAGCAGCCCAACCCTGAAGGGGAGCTCAGCATATTTTTCCAAGAGTCCCTATTGCTAGAAACTCAGAATGGAGTTGACACAAATCTAATGAAATCAAAGAGTTCTCTTACCCTCCCCTGAATCCCAGAAAGCATTGGCATTTGGAAAATTGTGTTCTAAACAAGTTGACAAGGGCAGGAGTTCAGTAGAAGCTAGCTATGAATTTACATGTATTTGAAGATTTCTGCTCTCTACCCTCTTCTCTAGTGTTTGAGGATAAATTGTATCCAGCTTTAGGGAGTTTAGTTTAAATATCATGAATATACACATGAGGATTCTCTTAAGAAAAAAAGAATAAAGAAGCTTTAGAGCCACATTGGTTATAGACAATATAATAAAATAGAAATTAAAAAAATAATGAAAGTGGTTTTCTTGGTTGCCTTCTAGAAATCGTAAAAAGAAAGAAGAAGGTTGGCAAGTTAAATGATTGTGGACTCAAAATTTGCTGGTGCTTGATGAATGAGAGGTTATTATTACAACTACTGTACCTTTACACAACTCTGTGTTAATTTGAATTTTATTAATTAAAAAGGGACCCAGATGCGACTGCTTTTATACCAGATAGAAAAAATATATAGTTTATCAGATTGGTATGATAAATTATATTGGAGTCATGGAGAAGTGGTCTATATAAGGAACATTCGTTAAGTACCTGATATTTTGTGCTTTACATTGTAGATACAAAAATATTTCTTGCTACAAAGACGATGGAGTTGAGAAATTACAGCACATATTTGTGGAACAAATGGAGATTCACTTTGAGGTTTTGTACAAGTTTCCTCATCTGGAAAATAGGAATAACTACCTCAAAAGTTTATTCTGTTGATTAAGTGAGATAATATTATGCCTGGGATATTGTGAGTAACAGTTTACACTATTAATTTGTATTGAAATTAAGGCAGAATTAAAGTATTAAATCAAGGAAGGGAGTAGATGATGATGAAGAACAAGACCTTAGAAGTTACATGGTCATTAGTTCAAATATTTATTGACTACTCACCCACTATTAACATTTGCTAGACACTACATATTCAGTGGTGAACAAAAACAAATGCATGAGGCCCCTGCTCTTATGGAGTAAATAGCTTCTGGGAAGAAGCAGAATCAATAGGTAAACAAACAATAATGCATTCTCCCCTCCTTCCTAGAGAGTCTGTTTTTGTTCAAATCCTGGACTAAAATCCTATCTTTGTTTAGTTTCTACATGGTATTCCCATGGCGACTGAGAAGGGTGCCTTTCAGTGGGTGGACACAGATACCCACTTCTGGTTTAGAAGCCACTTGGGGTTATTGGGGAAAAGAGGATTGGCTGCAGCACCCTTATCTCCTGTGTGGTAGCCCTTTTCATTTATGGAGGGAACACCTCGTGTGTGGCATCAGTGAGGAAACACTTGTAGCTTATTTATTCCTTTGTGCAGCCAACCACCCTGGTTTTCCCACTACTGGGACAATTCCCACTACTTGGGACTATCAGTGTCAACCCCCAGAAAGTCTTGGGAAAACCAAGATGAGTTGTTAACCCTACTAATCTTACTTATTTGTCCATCTTCAGCCTCAGAAATATATAATTTTACATTGCGAAAAGTTCTATGAATAAAGAGAATAGGACACTGTGAGAGTTGATTACTGCAAGGACCTTATATAAAATGGGTGAAAAATATCTCCTTTGCAGGACATTTGGTCCTGTCCAAAACTGATGGAGATATTTGATCCATAGTTAATATAAATCTCATTTCTCCACAAGATTTAAATTCTTATCCATCTACCTAATCACATGTGCCATCGCCACCTAAGGCCTGAGGCAAAAAGTGTTATTATTGTCAATACAGTTACAACACAGTTATTGGACCAAAAACCATGATAGAAATAAATGTTATGTGCTATTTGAACTCAGGGACCTTTTCTAAGCATGGATGTTTTAGACAGGAACAAATACAAAAGGGCCATTTGATATGGACAAAATATTGCTCATATTTTGGTTACTGTGTTTGGATGGTATATCTTTTTTATTTCTAACCTATTCGTGTCTTTGAAAGTGTGTCTCTTGGAGACAACATATAATCGGATCATTTTTTTGTTCCTCATTATTGTGCCAATCTCTTTTTCCTATTTAGAGTGTTTCAGTTATATAAAATTAATTGATAAGGAAGAATTTATATCTACTGTTTTGCTATTTATTTTCTATATGTCTTATGTCTTTAATGTTTTCCTTATTACAGCCTTCTTTTGATTTACATGGATATTTTCTGGTGTACTATTTTAATTCCCTTGTTATTTCTTTTGTTATATTTTCTTTTAGTTACCTTAGTCATTTCCCTAGGGATTACAATTAATGTCTTAATATTTTACAATCCAGTTTGGATTCATAGCAATATAATTTCAATAGCATACAACTATTTGCTTCTATATAGCTCTATTTCTTTCCCCTCTTTTGTGCTATTGTCATAGAAATTATATCTTTATCCATTTTGTGCCCAAGAACACATATTTATATATATTACTTTATGCAATTGTCTTTTAAATCAAATAGGAGAAAAATGGGTTATAAAGAATTTATAGCCTTTTATAGTTACCTATGTAGTTAGCTTTACCAGTGTTCTTCACATCTTTACATGGATTTAAGTTACTGCCTAGTGTCCTTTTATTTCAGTGAGGGCTTCCTTTATTATTTTGGTAGGGCAGAAAAGCAAGCAAATAAATTCTTTCTGTTTTGATCTGTGAATATCTTAATTTCTACCTCATTTTTGAAGACAGTTTTACTGAATATAGAATCTTTGGTTGGCAGTCATTTTCATTCAGCATTTTTATTATGTCATCCCACTGCTTTCTGGACTCTAGGGTTACTGATGAAAAGTAAGCTGTTAGCTTATTGAAGATTCCTTGAATATGATAAATTATTTGTTGATACTTTCAAGATCCTCTTTGTCTTTGTCTTTCAACCATTTGATCATGACATGTCTAGCTGTCGATCTTTTTTAGTTCATCTTATCTGGAGTTTATTGAGCTTATTGGGTATATAGGTTTATGGTTTTCTTTAAATTTAGAAAGTTTCATCTATTAACTCTTCAAATATTCCTTTTTCCCCCTTTTCCTTCCCTCTTCTCTCCCTCTGAGACTCCCATTATATCTATGTTGGTGTACTTGATACTATTAGGCTGTATTTATTTTCTTTTATTCTTTTTCTTTCTGTTCCCTAGACTAGATAATCTCAATTGACCTATCTTCCTTTTCAAATCTGCAGGTGTGCTCTTGGAGTGAAATTTTATTTCAATTATTGTATTTTTAATCTCCAGAATTTTTATTTTATTCTTTTTTATAATTTCTGTATTTTTATTGACATTCTCTATTTGTAAGACATTATTCTCACATTTTATTCTAGTTCTTTAGACATAGATTTTTTTCAGTTCTTTGACAGTACTTAAAATAGCTAATTTGAAGTCTTTCTTTTAAGTCCAAACATTTGACCTTCCTCAGAGATGGTTTCTAGTGATTGCTATTTTCCAGCCTGTGTGTATGGGTCATACCTTCTTATTTCTTTGCATGTCTCCTATTTTTGTTTAAAACTGAATATATTAGCTAATGTATAGGTCAACTCTGGAAATCAGATTCTCCCTTCTCACTTGGGTTTGTTGCTATTGCTGCTTATTGTTTTTTGTTTGTTTTTAGTGACTTTTCTGAAAAAAAATCCATGAATTCTGTGTTCTTTTTTTGTATAGGCATCCATTGAAGTCTTTGCCCGGCTATTTTAATGTTCAGCTAGTGATTACACAGAGATTTCCTTAAATGCCTTGAACTAATAAATCCTCCAGTCTTTTCCAGGGGCTTTGTGTGTATACTGGAAAACAGCTTCAACACTCAGCTGGGCTCCTCTTTCATAGCCTTTATTTTCTGCTTGCACAGAACCTCAAGTTTAACAAGAGGTTAGACTTTCTTAGGTCTTCCTGAGCATGCATATAGCTCTACCATATGCACAGATCTACAAATTCACATGGGCTTCCAAATTTCCAGGAATATGTTGGGGATTTTCAAAGACCCCTGTTGATGCCCCTTTTTCCTTCTAAGCTTTTGCGTAGCCTGTTGTCTGCTATTACCCTACTGTCTCAGGTAGTTGCAATGTAAACAATTGCCTCTGAGTTTTATTTCTTTCTTTATTTATTTGGCAAACACACTTGGGGAAAAAGCATTTTTACTTTGGATGAGCTTCAAGCCATGTTATATAAAGACAGCCTTGCAAGTGGGGTCTTCTAGGGAACTACTAGACAGATAAAATAATGACCAGTTGTTTAAGAATGGAGATTTGAAGAAGCTCTAATCCCATTCTATCCTTTCTAATGGCTCCCTCACTGATGGTTTTAACTGTGATTGTGGCTGTCAGTTTTTGAGAGTATTGCAAATCTGGGGGTAGAGGATGAGAATAGGGCAAGTTGAAATATCTTGAAGCTTGTTCTTTTTAATGAGATTTATCCTTTTTAAAAAATAAATTGTCCATGAATTGCTCCCAGCCTTCTGCTAATATTTAATATTCAGTGTAATAAAAAAAAGTCAATTTCTGATCATTTTTGCTAGTGTTCTCACTGTCTTTATAGAGAAGAGGCTTTTTGGTTGTCCTTATCAGCATTTTCATGGATACTGCCTCTCACTATTGGACAACTCAGTAAATGATGTTTGTTTATTATTATTAGCACAACAGTCTCATGATAATAACAAACATTATTATCATATTACAAATGATAATGAAGCAAAAGAAGCAAAATTCTTGGTGTCTTCCACCTTCTTTTACTGCACTTTTCGTATTTTGTCTGCCATTGCTTCTCAACTAAGCCCATCTTCAGGAAAGGATTTGATATTAATCAATTATGACAGATTACTCAATTATATAGACTTTGGGTCATATGGTTTCTCTCCCAGGAAAATGTGTATTGAGTCAGTGCATGTCTTTATTTTCTTAAAGAAATTTGAAGCATTGATAAGAAGAGTGGAATTTTGTTTTGAAAGCAGGAACACCCTCGAGATCCCTGAAATTTCATCATATGGGCAGGAGACCTTAGTCTTGTTAGTGAGTCTAGTTTGGACTCCTGTGGGCACGGAGATCTGCCAGGGCTCATGTGAGATGATTAGGGCACTGCCTCAGGATGTGGAGTGCAGAGAGTAGAAGCAGCCCAGAAAACTGATTGACATTCTTGGTGGGCTGTAGTGAGGACTGACTTCATAACATGTGTCCAGCAAACTCAAAATGGGATGTGAAAATCAATAGCAGAAATCCATGACTGTACCTTAAGATCAGAAATGTCATTGGTGCGTCTTCTCAAAACAAAATTGTTCTCTTGACCCCCGTGTTTGTTTGTTGATATAGCAAATAGACAAACCATACTTCAGAAAAGAAATCTCTGGATCTTTCTGCAGAGATAACATACTTCCATAAATGACAATTATTTGCAGGATCATCTCAAAGAAAACTCCTTTTTAGTTGGAGGAAATATTCTGCCCTATAATCTGGAGCAGTACTATACCAGAAAGACTTACTGTTCAAATTCTAATACGTATGCTTTGGTCACTAGATATAAACCATAAAGAAATTCAGAAACCTAAGACTTGTTTTAATTTTTATCTTTAGAAATATAGGGTTCAGGGCATCATCAGAGGATTTGAGCATGGGTTAAACCTGTAGAGCTCTTGCTTAGGCTAAATGCTCTCACAGTGCTTAGGGAGTAGAACTGCAAAAATGGAAAATCTAGTTCCATCTCAGATATACACTAAAGCAAGTTGTGCCCTTGTTGTCTTTTCTTCCTTTTTGTTTTCTTTTGTTTCAGGAGAAGGAGAATCAAAAGCCTGTCATTAATCTGGTGTTTACTTTTAACAACATAGATCTATAAGATCACATGACTTCAGAAAGTTTTATGAAAGATAAGTTTGAGGCCCAGGGATTCACTGTGTAATGGAATTTGTGAGTCGAAGAGCTGGACTTTAACCTCAGCCAATGACTCTTCTTGTCCAGTGTTTGTTCCTTGTTACTGCTTTACCTCACATATTCCACTCAGGTGAAATATAATATCGAGGAGGGAGAACCTGAACATGCATGGAAAGTTCTATAAGTGTGTTTGACTTTATTATATGCACTTTAGTAATAAAATTTATACTATCTGAAAAAAAAATCAAGCATATTTAATAGAGAAATCACTTAGTATGGGTACTCTATTGACACTAATACAATCTGTATTGAACTATACTCTTTTACTTCATAAATATATATATTTAGGAATGATGGTTCATCTTTATTGTTGGTTTTGAAATTAACTCCAATTCGGGAAAGAGGATCAGGACCCCATTTAACCAGCTTAAAAGGAATGAAATGCCACGCAGACTGCTAAGATAAGTTCTAAACCTATCTTTCCTGCAAATAGATCATAGACAATTTGATAGTTTTCTTCACCTCTCGTTCAATCTGCGCTAGTGGTCTCCTTAGAACTAAGTGACCTTTCAGATTTCTTCAAAATCTGTGATTCTCGATTGAATGCCATTGCAACAAGGATTTGTTACTAACAGCCAAGATGAAATTCAACAGACTGAGAAAGATGATCATATACAAAACTTAGGATTTTCAGTGACACAAATGAAGACATGGAGGGACCAGTTATAAAAGCTGCAGTTTAGAGTGTTAAAAAGTAAGTAATCTAGCCATGGTATGCATCGTGATTATAAACTGCTGAATTGGCGTTTACTGTGACAAGAGTCTCTAATTTATTGGATGCATGTCATTGGAATTTGCCCTTTCTTTTTATATGTCTTTCCATGATGAATGCTAGTGCTGGGAAATGAAGAGCTCTTACCCTTTTCATACTTTGCTGAAAGCTGGCGAACATGCCAATTGACGCTTCTATAATTTTTGCTCCAGGGTCACCTGAGGGGACAGAGTCATCCAAACAAGGTCACTGACTATGTGGAAAGTTAATAGTTGTTTCTTGAAAAGAAGTTGCAGAAAAATTAGGACACTATGGATATAATTACTATAAGATAGAAAATGGATTAGAGAATATTTTCATTTAATAATGCAATTCATTTAAAATAAAATGTGATAAATAGTGCTTGGACAACTAAGGTCATTTGGTCTGCTCTCAGTAATTCAATTAGAAGAAATCTGAAAGTGATGAGTGCATGGTAGGTGGGAGCTGTAAAAGCACTGGACTGTTAATAATTTGAGACTTTCTCATCCCTTTATGCGGATGAAAGTGGATCAATTATGTGAACATGCAAGTCTCCGTATTGTCCTCATTTCATGTATGGGCCCTGAGGGACATTGCACAAGGACCCCAAACCGTGAGGCAGTGCTTTGCCTTTTGGAATAGGTTCACTGTCTTTAACTTGAATTTCAATCTGGGAACAATGTAATAACTGGCTTTTTTTTTCTTCTTCTTCTTCTTCTTTTTTTTTTTTTTTTTCCTTTCAAGTCATAAATTCAATGTCCTGAGAACATAGAGCTCTTTTGATTCAGAGCTACTAAGAACTAGGGCAGACATTCAATTGCAATTTGAGAAAACATTTAGTATTATAGCGACGTTGAACCAGCTCAGTTTTCCTAAGAGTACAAATCCGATAAGCATGTGGGTTAGGTTTTTAGTGTGTTTTCCATAAGGAATTCAAAAATTTTCGTAGGCTTCTCTCTACCATCCAGCGGACCTTGGGGGTGGAATCTAAATTTAATTTAGCCCAAAGCAAATATGCTAACAGTGTTCATGTTTTTCAAATGAAAAAAATTAAAATACAGGGTTTGATAATTAAAAATACATTTATGATGATAGCTACTGTCCTGAAAAATTCTAGAAATGTGATTAGCATATCTCAAAGCTTAATACATACAGCTTTTAGAAAGATACATCGTATGTCTGTTATAACATATGTCTACTTATTCATACCATTAGTTGTATCTAAATAAGAATTAACCATACTTTTCGATTCTGTTTTTTATCAATCAATTTAAAATGCACAAAGAAAAGGCACATTGTCTAGATACCTACCATCTTTTCGTAATGACTTTTTTAGCACTAATTAGTGTATCAAGGTTTTTGCCTAAGTGCAATGCCTTGTACCAAATGTCAACTGACTTAAAAAAATTTTTTTTGATCATATCTAGGAAAACATATTGACCATTTGGAAAATTCAAATGGTGCATATGCTGGAGTACATAGATACCCTGATGACATCTTATTCAAGGAAAGTTGAAAGTGAGTAAAATTATTCTTAAACAAGTTCAAACTGAGATCCTTATATAGAAATGGCAAAGAATTTGTGTCCATTCTCTGAGAGGTTAAAAGAAAAAATTCTTTTCTGAATCCAATATACATTTACCTACCAGCAAAAAATGTAGAAAAAAGGAAAAAAAAGATATACTTTATAATAATAGCAAAATGATCCTAGCTGAATCATTCTGGAATTCAGCATCTTACTTTGTTTTCTTTACTTGGAAATCTAAGCCCCACCCATATCTGGACATTCACCCACATCTTGCCTTTAGTTTTTCCCTGTTTATCATAATTATCCTCTAAAGATTTCATCCTTTCCTATGACTTTATTATCCCTCCCCTAGACATGATTTATCAAAACATATTTAATAAATTGTTGTTTTGATCTTAGTCTTATATTTCCAACTGCCACTCTAAATGCAGTGACTTCAAGTTGGTAGCCCAAGATTGGCCATGATGGGAGTATTTACACCAGAGCAATTGGTAAGTGCTACAAACTCCACTCCTCTCCCCTAGAGTCAGTTGCTAAATGTTTATCAGCCCACCATTAGCTGTCACCTGGATTTAATAATTACATCTCAAACACAACATGTATAGAATAGAACTCATTTATTCAGCCAACTATCTTTCATCACACTTGGCTTTCCTCTTATTTCCTTAGGTACAGCACCATTCATTCCACTCAATCTCGTAAGGGTGAGTACTTCTGGACTCAGTCCTTGGTCCTCTTTTTAACCTCATCCTGTCTCATGACTTTACATACAGTTTATATGCTGAGTACTTCACAATTTAAATCTGTATCTCAGACCTCTCTGCAGATTCTTATATCAAATTGCCTACTTAACATCTCCAGTTGGGTATTTAATAGACATCTCGAGCTCAACACATGCTGAACTGCATTCCTAATTGCCTGTGCAAATCTGCTCCAACCATAGTCCTCTCTATCTCAGTTTATAGCAATTCCAACTTTCTAGTTGTTCAGGGAGGGGGAAAAAAAACCTTTTGACTCTTGACACTTCTCTCTCTTTCATACTTCCTATCCAATTTGTCAGGAGGAAATCCTGTTGGTTCTACCGTGAAAATATATCTTGATTCTGCTCACTTATTACCACCTCCATTGCTATTTCCTGGTGTGGCCATTGTCATGTCTTATTTGGATTACTGCAGAAGCTTCCTCATGGATCTCCCCATTTCTATCCTTGCTCCTTTATAATTTCTCCTTAATGCACAGTCGGAGTAATCCTTAAAAATATGTCATCATATCATTCCTTGGCTCAAATGCTCCAATGACTCCTATTTCACTCAGAGTGAAAGTCAAAGTTCTGACTACCTGTAAAAAACCTATAAAATTTGCCCCAGATTTACTGTTTTTTGATTTCCTATATTACCTCCTCTTACATACTCTAAAGTAGATATACTGGCCTTCTTGAGGTTTTTTAAATTACTGGACATGCTCCTGTTATTCCTTCTGCTAGGAATATTCTCCCCTCAGATAATAACTTGGCCAACTTCCTCCATCTCTTTCAAGTCTTTGCCTATCTCTTTCCTCCTCATGAGGCTTACCCTGGCGACCTCTTTCAGTATAGCATCCTGCCCCATTTCTTTTCCTCTTGATATCGATTCCCCTGTACCCTGCTAAACTTTTCCATAGAACTTAACATCCTCAAACATTCTACATCATTTATACAGACATCATGTCTGTTGTTTATTTGTTTGTTTGTCTTTCCCACCTGAAGTGAAGCTACTTTGTTTCCTGATTTATATCTAGCATGAAGAATTATGATTGGTACATAGTGGAAACTCTTTAAATATCTATAAATGAATAATCTGCTTTAAAAGGCAATTCATCTTTGACTTTTATTTCCTTTTCACATCCAATCTATACTGAAGTCCCTCCTCTTATAAGTTCTTCCTTAATATGTTTACCTCCAAGTGGCTCACTTCGGGGGGTTTTGTCCATAGGCTGAGGTGAGGATGAGGGATATGTTTACCTGAGACAACCAGATACAGAAAGAGTTAAAGAATCAGTGCTGAATGTCAAGTCAGGGAAGTAGAACTTTAAGTTTAAGAGCCATGTGGAAACTTGCCTGGAAACAGACAATCGCATTAAAGGGTTGGAAGATGGAAATATAAGGATGACACAGTAGGGGCAGCAAAGTTTGAAGAACCAAACAACAGCCAAATAGGCCTGGAGGTCTGTGGCATATATATATATATATATGTTGACCTGAAAACCCCTGCTATGTGTGGGTGAATAAGTCTAGTAAAGCTATGTAATAGTTGTAGATAGTTCTGCATTTCTAAGGTTTCTTCTCTTCATTCTATGCATGAAATTCCTACTATGACCTAAATCCCTGTTAACTTGAGTCTGTGATACAAGAATTACCTGTTCTTTCTAATACCCCCTCTTTAATTTATCCTTTATTTCAATACTAGATTCATCTTCCAGATCACCATATTGATCCTCACTCTTTCCTCTTAAAATTCTTTAGTGCCTCCCAATTGTCTGCTGGATTAAGCCCTGACTTTTTAGTCCAAAATTCAAGGTTTGAGTCTAAGACATATTTTGAAACTTTGTTTTCCCTTACTTCCCTATGATCAATAATTTATTTATTCATTCCACAGATATTTATTGGGCTCCTAGTATGTTCCAAGAATGAGCAATAGTTTCTTATCTCGATTGTACCATTCACTATTCCCTAAGTCCACACACACACACACACACACACATGCATGTGTGTGTATAAAATTCAGTATGCAGTCCCTGGTACATAATAGAAGCTTAATACCATTACCTTCCCTTGGGCTAAATATATTAATAAAGCTTTCTAGTTAACTAACAGGAAGTACAGGTGAAAGCATCATGGTGTCAAGGCTGTCTCTGCAAGACTTGGGCCACATGTGTGAAAGCAGTTACATGTGGGTTATGTTGGTACTGGCCCTTTGGACGCTTCTTGACACAGGGAACACGCTGTGAGCATGTCCCATAGGTCTTTGATGGAGACCAGGAACAGTGACACTTTTCCAGTTCTTGCCCTCATTCCTTTGTCACAGGTGTTCTGACACTGTGCCTGTCAGTCCAGTCCTCTTATTTGTTTCTAACTCTCTTTTGATCTTGGGGATCAACTGTCTCCACGAAGAGGTTAGGCTATTTGGAGCATTAGAAAAGGTGGCATGCTGTGGCATGTTAGATGATTCTTCTGTGTGAAAAACAGATTTTCCTGAGTGTAAATTTATTCACCCTCATTCAGACATAGATGATTCACTCTGCCAGTCTTCAAGTCAG
Organism: Rousettus aegyptiacus; assembly: GCF_014176215.1. Taxonomy (NCBI): domain Eukaryota; kingdom Metazoa; phylum Chordata; class Mammalia; order Chiroptera; family Pteropodidae; genus Rousettus; species Rousettus aegyptiacus. Next base: position 59,462,812 of record NW_023416286.1, on the reverse strand, counting down.
TAAGTTTCCATCTGTGGTCTAAGGCCTAAGAAAAGAGACACAAACAGACTTTTTATTTCCTTTCTTCCCCTCTCTTCCCTCTCCTCCTTTCCCCTCCCTCCCCCGCCCCTCCCTTCCCTTCCCATCTCATCTCTTCTCTTCCCTTTCCTTTCCTTTCTTTTCTCTTTTCTTTACTGGTGTTCTTCTCTCCCTTCTTTTCCCCTTTTGTCTATCTGTCCATCTCTCACTTTCTTGTTCTTGATCTTTAAGTTATGACTCTGTTTTGATGTACTTGGTACATACAATAAAAGGCACTGATAGTTACAATAACCATCACCCTTATATTGAATTATTGATATACAGGCTTAAGGTTTGAAAGCATGTCACCTATTTGTTCCCAGTTGTACAGTACATTAGAACAGTTGTTTTATGAGCTTCTTTGACAGGAAGATTGAATTTAGCTAACCAGGTATTTGGTAATCTGTAATGTGAATTATGCTTCCAGCTTTTGAGGACCTTTGTAGGGGTATAGGTCCTGAAAATATTGGTACCATCACTAATGGGACTCATAATCATGAAATTTTAATCACATTATAATAGTCATAATGTATAACCAATCTCTGATGATTGACTGTTCTACAAGAAAATGGAAATGCTTTTAAAATAAAAGTTAATGTCAGTACTATTTGGGGTCTTATGTTTTTCTAAAATCTTGTCTGAAGTAAATGCAAAGGAAGAGGAACTTCATTACTTATCCTAGTTTTGAATTAAGAGGATTGGAAAACCGGATTGTCTTTTTGCAGTGTGTGTTTGATTTTAACTTCCACTTCCTCCCAGAGAAACAGAGGCTAAATAGTAGGCAATGTATACAGTCTCTTGAAATTTTTGTTTTTAAAAATCACCATTTGCAATAACTGAATATTCTGATTGAAACAAACAAACAAAATCTATAGTGAACCAGAGTCTCTAGGGTTCATTTTTGGTCATTGATGTAAGAACATATATCCCATCTTTATCTCTTACACAGACTAGATGTGCCTGTTCCTAAAGCCGTTGTTATCAGAAAAATGCCTGGAGTTAACGTGTCTGAAATGATTACTTAATTTGACAAGGGCAGTACCAATTTTTTCCCTCAAGAGTTTACATTATAAATTGTCGAAGAGGGAACATCTTGACTGTTTTGGTTGGTTCACCAGCAATTTTTAAGGTGTTTATAAGTGGGGAGAGGGGGAGATCACCTGAGCCCTTAGGGCATTGTTAAGTTTATATTTTCTTTCTGCCAATATCTGTCAGGGGAGAGTAAAATGAGTGTCATAGTTTCTTATTTTCAGTTCAACAAAATTTCTCAATCTACTATGTTCACGATGACACAGACTAGAGAGACTGTGAACCCTTGACAGTGGGTGGCTTGTCATCATTTTTTAAGGAGGCTAAATCAGTGGACATTTTAAAGATGTTAGAAAGTGTGCTTCAAAGTCTAGTGCAATAGAGAATTATACCACAGTGTTTGGAATGCACAAGATGATTGCTTGTCTCCAGGAGGGCAAACGCAATGGAAAACATTATCATCATTTTGAATTCTTACTCGAAACTTGTGAATGGGCTGTCAGAGGGAGGACTGCTGATTTTTGTTAGCTTTTTTTTTTCTTCATTTTTATTTATCCTGTAGATAGTCTTCTTGTAAACATGTATAAAGAATTAACTCCTCTCATTTATAAGATTACTTAAAGACTCTCTGTTATATCTGTAATGGGCTTCTCCAGAAACATTCTGATTGTATGCTAAAGTGTATGACACTACTGCTAGGAAAACTCAGCATTGTGGATAAAAAGTAAAATGAAACTCTACCAAACGTAGACAGATCTTGTCCCTTTCATATTAACCAGATGCACATTTTTTTCCTAGAAATGGCTGGGAAAGAAGTTGAGACAGTCAGACAACACTATGATAGAGGGTAGAGATGTGTCTCTTGACTTGTTTACTTGTCAACCTCTGTCAGGGTGCTCAAATCTCTCTACGTCTTCTGAAATGAGATCGCACATCTCGAGAACAAAGGGCACAGTTAAAAGTAGTAAAAGATGTCACTCATTTTCATTATTATTATGATTACCACAATTATAATTCAGAATCTGTGGCTGCCAAGAGGAAATTGGATAATGTATAAAACATAGTAATAGATATAATCCCCTTGAGAGCTTCCAATTTAAATATTTCTGTGTCTTTGTTCGTAACCTAAGAGAATTATGAAGATTGTCTTTGATCTACCTTTGAAAACAGCATTATTAAAAATAACTCATTTGATATTTTAAAAATGCAGGAAAATAAATTACAATAATGGGCCTACATGCCAAGTATAGTTTAAAGTTATATGCCGAGTTGAGCAGAGCAGACCACTAATGTAATTAGTAATTTATTCTCCAGTAGTGCTTTCCACCCATGATTCCTCAGGATATTTCACAATATCACAATTATGTCACATACCCTTTCATTTATTAAGGGAAACCTCATTTTATTCCTATCTCAAATCAAAAGTTCAAGTCCAGAAGTTGTTAGTGAACTCATCTTCAAAAAGATAGAATATGAATACATTGTTGGAACTAATTCTGATTGCATTTCAAACTTCTGCTCATTTCACAATTAAAATAAATGCCAGAAAACTAGAGAGGCAATGAAATGGGAATATGATTGTTTGGAACAGCTGCGTTTGGGGCCAAGGCTTTGGGCTCAAGGACAGAGCTATGAAAAATTTTTTCTCCTTTGCCCAGTGTTTCACTTTAAGCCTCCGTGTAGTGGAATGGGAGAAAGAGAAGGAGAGACAAAAAAAAAAAAAAGGTAGCATAGGGATTCTGGTTGGATTTTCCAATAAACTGGCTCTACTGAGAATCTAGAGCTGATGATCCTGAGCTCCAAGCTTTAGGTGGGTTGTAAACTTTAAATTTCATAACCAACTTACTGGTTTTGTGTATGCTGTGCATAAAACAGTCTCACAGTTTCTTTGAAGCCATACTTAGGATATCTCTCCATTGGATGTCAGTTATTAAAACCTAGATGGGCCATAGCCAAATGGATTGTTATGACTTCTTTTTAGTGGGTGGGTGTGTGTGTGTGTGTGTGTGAGAGAGAGAGAGAGAGAGAGAGAGAGGTAAGGGAGGGAAGAGGGAGAGAGAATCCGTGTCTCTGTTTTTTTGGTTTTTGTTTTTGTTTTCTGAGACATGCCTCAAATGGCAAAGCAAGAGAAGCAAGGTAGACCTCAGCCAGCTCTACTATTTATTCAGCAAAAACAAAAAGATATATTCTTTTCTTATTTTTTGAAAAGTAAAATTATAAAAGTAACAAGAATAATTTTAAAAGGAAAATGAAAAAGACATTGTGTAGAATTCAGTCACTTTTAAGATGCTAAGCCTGGAATTAGTATGTCCAAGTCCCTTATCATTATTTCAAAAGAAGTTTTTGGAGGTGAAAAATGCTCTGCCATGAATGCTGGTGGTTTAAAGATGCTATTGATGGCTTTTGAAGAAAGAGCTTTCATAAAGAAACTGTTCAGCCATGCTCATGCTAACACCAGAAATATTCGGTGGAGTCTTTTAGAATCTTACCTAACAGCAGATATGGAAAAAGAGGTGAAAGGAGGGGGATGGAAGAGTGGCTTTTCTAAAACTTTGTTTTCATCAGTAAAAATTCAGTATTCAAAATTGCCATCCAGAAAATTGTGAAGAAAAAGCAGCACATTATAGCTAGTTCCTCAAGTCAGACTTTAATCCAATAAAACCATTAAGAGGCATTGAAACTAAAGCAATACTTGACTTTGAAGTTACATATAACTGTCACCCACATCAAGATCAAGAACGTTCCTGGCATTCTACAATGTGTTATTGTACCCCTTCCTCCTAGAGGTAACAACATAGTTTTTTGTTTGTTTGTTTTTTACCTCTATCATTATTGATTAATTATTCCTATTGATATTCTTGATGGAATCATACCATATGAACTGTTTGTATCTCTGGCTCCTCAACTTAATATCTGTGAGATTTATACCCCTTATTTCAACTATCTTTAACTTGTTCAATTGTTCCATTTTAATGCTACCGACTTGTGTATTGCATACTACAATTTATCTATTCTTCTGTTGGTAAACATTTGAGTTGTTTTCAGCCTCTGGCTATTATGAATACAGCTTCTGTGAATATTCTCGTATTTGTCTTTTCAGTGATATATTCACTTATTTTTCTTGGGTATATGCCTAGGAATGTGATTGCTGCATCATAGAATAAATGTATATGTCACTTTAGAAGATAATGGCAAACAGTTTTCCTAAGTTGATGTACCAGTTTAGTCTTTTCATAAGCAAGATATGAATCTTCCAGTTATGCCATATTATTAACCAGAAGTGGCATTATCAGTCTTTTGGCTTTAGCTATTCTAAAGGGAATGGAGTAGTATTGCATGGTTATTTTAATTTCACTGATGATTAATTATATTTATTTTTGCTAATTTGCATTTGGATATTCACTTTTGTACAATGACAGTTTAAATCTTTTGTCCAATTAAAAAATAGTTTTGTCTATCTTGCTTGTGTGTAGGAATTTTTGAGATATATATATAAGCTTTTTGTCAGATGTATGTGTGATAAGTACCTTCTTTCAGATTATTTTTTCATTCATTTCCTGGTGTCTTTTGATAAATTAGTTCTTAAAATTGCTTTTGTATACTACTTAAGAAATTATTTACTACGCTGAGGTATGAAGGTATTCTGTTTTCTTCTAGAAATTTTATTTATTTATTTATTTATTTTACATGTAGATTCATGGGACATTTCATGTTAATTTTTAAATGTGGTGTGAAACAATGGGAGGTTTATTTTTTTTCATATACATATCTAATTGCTCCAGAACCATTTATTGAAAGTAAATTTTCTTCCTACTGACTTTTAATGGCATCTTTGTCACAAACCGATTGACTGTATATATATATGCATCTGTTTCTGGGCTATCTATGCTATTTATGCATAGTATTTTATATTTCTCTTCTATTTAGTATATCATGGTTATATTTTCATGACAATAAATATTCAAAATAATGCCCTTTGAGTAGATATACAAGATTTAATTTATAGATGTAATAAAATTTACTTAATCCCTTATGACTTGCAAATTCAATCATTAAATTTGTTCTCTCTTATGTATGTGGAATCATTATGTACCTTGTTCCACACAAAAGCTATAAGAATAGCAAAACAATTACATTTTTGATGAAGAGAACCTCTGTCATGCAGTGTGAGGAACATTAATACAGTATCAGAAGAACTGAATTCCAATCAAGATTCTGTCACTTATTAACTATAGAACAGGTGCTATAATTTGGACACAATAATACCTACCTCCCAGAATTATAATAAGAATAAAGCAAATTAATAGACATGGGAATAATTTGAAAATTCTAAATTGTTATAAAAACATTTTGTTATTAATAAATAATAAAAGTTTGACAAACATATTAACATTATTTTAGCTTATTTGATAAGCATAAAGTTATTTTAGCTAATCATAAGAAAGCAAACTTTATCTGGGACAAGCTTTCTAATTCAGAAGAGACCTCCAGTCTTCGATAACTTTCAATTGTAGTAACTTTTTAAATAATAAGCCCTAGACCTATCTCCAAAATTGGAGCCCTCCTAAGTATCTAATTGTTGGGTTAATTAAAAAAAAAAAAATGATTGTGAAGTTTCAAGAGGAAATTCCCCTGTGCTGCTTGTCATCACTTGATGAGGCATGGTGGGTAGACTTGCTAGCCTAGATTGCAAAAATCATTGAAGGTGTATCAGACATAAATTCCAAGACCTAGGGAAAAAATGAGACTAAAACAAGTCCATAAATTTACCGTTGTTTGAGTCTGATAATTATGCATCACTTGGACACGAGCCGTTTCAGCAATGACATTACAGAAGGGTGATCCTCTTAGACATTTTAAAATGATCTGTAGGAGACATGATGACTCTGACATCTTCAGTCTGCCCAAGGTATAGATTAGCAAAGATGTGTCTGCTTTTGCTATTCCAAGGTGTTGTTCCTCGCACTCAGCTCCATGGGTAGTTCTCAGTCTTACCTTCCTGAGATTCAGATAAATATTAATTTATTTGGAGCATTAGTCCCAACCCTGTGACACTTTAGTCAACACAGTGTCCTTCTTATTGCAGGCTAGCCAGAAGAAATAATAAGCTAAGTGGCATGGAAACAGTGTGTTTCCTAAAAGTTGAATGTTTAGAAATGGATGCGTTTGGATTCATAGAGATTGCAATGTATTATAAGTGTTTTGAAAGCATAGGCTTGGGGAGAAGAGTATGTGTTATTGGTGAGCAAGGAGAAGATGAAATGTCTACAGGTAGTGGCTGAAAAGAAGCAATGAGTCATAACTGTCAATTGCAGTGTTCAACAGCATCATAGAATTAAGAGTAAAACTCTAATACCTGCTCTGTTAGTATATCAGTCACTGACCTAGTTGACAATATTGTAAGCAATAAAAAAATAGTGCATTCTCCTTCAATTTCAGTGAAGGAATAATATGATATAAATAGTGAAATATTTTCTATATTTTTCTTGTATTCTTAGAACTATAATAGGGTATCTGAAGTAATCAGAACTATGGTGAAAGATAAAGTGACTGAGAAACTCAAAATCACTTATCTGTATTCTCCCAGAACAGTTAAACGTTAAATTTCATATTGCAGAGTTTCCTAAAAAGAAAGGTATCCAAAATTTCCAAAGAATACAATGTCAAAACTTCTGGACCTCATTACCTGTTTTTACAACTGCTTGGTTTTAGGGTAGATGGTGTCTTCATTACTTTTGTAATTTAAATCTTTAGGATGCTAATTAAGGAGGGAAAAAAATCAAGTTTTCTTTGGCATTCCGTGATGTGTTTCTGCTGTCTAGAAGAGGCACAACAGGTGCAAAAGCACAAATAACTTGAGAGTGAAAAGCCGGACAAAGATATACTATGAAACGGTAACTATAATGGATCAGGAGTAGTGATATTGATATCAAACAAAATAAAATTTAATATAATAAATATCATTAGAAAGAAGGAGAGGCATTTTGCAAATTTAAAAAGGGTCAAAACATTAGAAAGATGTAACTATTATGAATGTATATGCACCTAAGAATAGAGACCCCAAATATTTGAAGCAAAAACTAACAGAATTGAAAGAAAAAATGGACAATTATAAAAAATAGTAGGTGGAGATTTCGATACCCCACTCCAATAATTGATATAGCAAATAACAACAGAAAATAAGCAAGGGTATAGAAGATTGAATATTATCAACCAATGTTGCTTAACTGACATTGTAACACATTTTGCTCAATAACTGCAAAATACACATTTTGAAAATGAAGTATTCCCTAGGTCATACTATATTCTCCACACATTTTATAAAAATTGAAATCATGCAAAGTATGTTTTCTGACCACAATAAAATTAAGTTAGAGAGCTGCAATAGAAAGAAATCTGCGCCAAATATTTGGGTTCTAATACCTTTCTAAATAGACTCATGTGTATGAGTCAAAGAAGAAACCAAATGGGAAATCAAAAATTGTTTTGAGTTGAATGAATACTAAAACAAAACAGATGAAAATTATGAACTGCAACTAAAATAATTCTTAGAGGGAAATTTATAACTCTAAATGTTTATAACACTGAAGAAGAGAGTTTCTAATTTCAATAACCTAAGCTTCCACCCTCGAAATAATAAATAAATAAATAAATAAACAAACAAACAAACAAATAAATAGATAGATAAATAAAATAAATAAAGTCCCGAGTAAGCAAAGGCACAAAATAAAGATTAGAGCAGAAAATTGTATGTACAAATCATTAAAGTGGACTCAAAAAGAAATAGAAAATCAAAAAAGACCAGAACAAGAGATGGAATTAGTAATTTCAAATCTTCCCACAAACAGAAGTCAGCCTCTCATGTCTTCATTAGTTCATTCTTTCAAATATTTAAAGAAGAAATACCAATGTTTATACACCCTCCAAATAAATGAGAAAGGAACACTCTTACCTCATTTTTTAGGCCAGGATCACCCTAATATCAAAGCCAAAAAAAGAAAAAAATCACAAGAAAAGGAAACTATATATCAATATTCCTCATGTAGATATATGCAAAACTCCTTCACAAAATATTAGCAAAACAAATTCAGTAGCATATAAAAAAGATAATATATCATGAGCATGTTGGATTTACTAGGAAATTGGTTTTGCATTGAAAATCAACCAGTAAAATAACCATATTAACAAAATAAAGAACAAAAACCACATGGCCATCTCAGTAGACACAGATAACATATTTGACATGTACAATTCTGGTGGTGATATGCAATGGTACATCTACTTTGGAAAACATTTTGGCATGTTCCTAAAATATTTTTTACAGGTTTTGTTTTTTTTTTTTAAGTCTAGTTGGTAAAATGTTCAGCATAATCTTATCACACAGTCTTATAATTCCAAATTCTACTTCTAGGAAATTTACCAGAGAAGTAAAAATATATGTTCACACAAAGAATTGTCCATGAATGTTCGCAGCTGCATTGTTTATAATAGCCCTAAACTGGAAACAGTCCAAATGCCTATGAATTTCAAAATGTAGTGTAGCCATATAATTAAATGCTATTCAGCAATAATAAAGGAACAAAATACTGATACACACTACAGCATGAATGAACCACAAAAAACATTATCCTAAGTGAGAGAAGCCACACACACACAGACACACAATCTCTATATTATTTGATTCCATTTATATGAGATGTACATAAAAGGCCAATTTATTGAGACAGCAAATCATGGTTATCTGTGTTTAGGGGCTGAAGCCATATTGAGTGTAAATAGGCTCGAGGGAATTTTTGGGAGTGATGGAAATGGTCTAAAACTGACTTGGGATGGTTGCCAACTCTATGAATTTATAAAAATCACTTAATTGTGCATATGCAATGCAACGGGTGAATTTTATGGTATATAAATTATACCTCTTAATAAAGTTGTATAAAAACAATCTCATGGATATACACAACATTGTGTGCACATTGGTGTGTGTGAGTGTATAAGAAATGTGATAATTCATAGAAACAGCTTTGCATAATGCTTGACAGAGTAACAGAGTCAATATTTGTCATCATCATCATTGTTGTCATCATTATCATCTTTCTACTGAGTGTAACCATCTGTCTTCACGACCCTAGTTGCTAAACTGGGCTGCAGAAAATGCTACCCAAGCCAGGGTAAAGTGGTAACATGAAAAAATTGCAATCTCTGAATGATTGGTGCTTCCTGGCATTTTTGTGTTTCTCACTCACTACTTTCTTGCTTTCCCTTCGCTAAACTCTTCGAACCCCATCTCCCTCCTCTTGCTCACTCTTACATGCGAATGCCACCTCCTATTTTACAGAGAGTATCATGTTTATGAAGGGCTGTCCTTTGAAGATATTTCTGCATCTAAAATTATCATTCGATCTTTCTTTACTACCACAGTGTCAGAATTGTTCCTCCTCTGTTTCTCGAGCAGTTCTTGCCCCCGTGCTCTGGATCAAGTCCTTTGACATCCTCAGGGACCTTACTTCATCTCTCTTTATTTCTCTACTATATCTTAAAATTGTCCAAATGTTATTGTGATTTTGATTTAACACTTTACATAATCTATCTTGTTTAGTCCTCATGATAACTCTAGGTATTGTTACCTTCACTTTGGCATACAGTGGTTGCTCAATATTATTTTTCTTTCATTTTCATTCTTTTGCTCTTCCCTTTGGTCTTACAGAATTATCATTGATTTATTTTAATACATCATATTCATACTGAATTTTTTTTCTGACATACCTTTCTTTCTAACAGTTTTGTTAGATTAGATTTTAATACTGTAAAAAGAAGGTTATGGTTAATTTTTAAATGGCTGAAGATATTTTCACTTTCTCTCTACCATTGCTGTTATTAAATACCATAGTTAGAATGTTACAGCAACAGTTCTAAGCTTCAGCTTTCTTATTTCTAGCATGTGATTTCAACAATATAACAATGGTTATTTCCATCTGTAATAGGCTATAAATGTATATTTTTGGACTTTCTGTGTAACTTAATTTTCAAAATTTTACTTCTTTATCAAAGAGTAGTTATATTTTATGCCTTTATGAAAATAAGTAAATGAAAGTCATTCATATAAGTGTTTCATCTCATTTCAAGATATGCAATTTGTAGATAGGATAGTGCATCTAGTTCTGTTACTTTTTTGCATATTATAAATTTGCAAGTTAAAACATTAGAAATTCACACCATAACACATTTAAATTGTCTTAAAGACTTATATTAATACACTGTAATTATATAATGTCATTTGTAGTGCATTTTACCAGTATATTTGCCAACTTTTTTTATGTGTGATATCATTTAAACATAGTCAAAAATGTCTTTCTCTTGATAAGATGATAGTCTTTCAAGCCAAGATAAACACCAAATTCCCACTTCTATTTGTTTTATTTATGATATAAGATAATATGACTATGATTGAGCAGAGTAATTTATATTTCGATAATGCCAAAATCTATAAATTGTATTGACTATGACATAAAAGTATATTATAAGGCAATATTTAAACAGAGAAATAGATAACAGAAAGTAGCAGACAATCTCAGGTAGATTTTTCTGTTCTCTTACTATCTAACTTTAACTTGTAACAAAATCTTCTAAAAGGGTCAGTATCCAATTAAACTCTTGTACTAAATGTTGAATACAGAAGCAGTTGTTTCTTTACAGAAATATGCCTTCTGGAAACTTCTATAATGCATGTCATCTTTCGAGGATAAAAAGCACATTTGTTATCCTAGTTCAGAGATAATTGCTTGCCATTAGGTTGGTTGGAACGTAAATTTTACCCATTTCTGTCAGCTAGTGTGTCAACTTCCTAAACTCAATCTCCATCTGCCCCTCTAGCGACAAGCCGAATATCATTTTGCCTTCCACCAAAATGATAATGATTCATAAATGTAAATTTAATTGAAATCACACATGTGGAAACATTATTAGCTTTTTTTTTAAAGGAATATAGAAATCAGATGAGTTGATCTTGGTTCAGCAGCATTATTAAAAAAAATACCATTTAAACTCATTTGCTTTTCTTGTTATATGGTGTAAACATATTGTTGACTTTTTTTCCTTTGCAAGAATTATACATGCATTTGGCTGTTTGTCTGGGCTTTAGACATAGTAGTGTCACAGAAGGGGTACTTACTATGTCTTCCTCTAGGATGGGGAGTGGGGGCGAGGTGAGACCAGCCACCTACATGTGCCCTCGTGCCAGGATTCTTGTCTCTAAGCACAGAAGCCACATTTTAGCATCACAGACTGTGACTCTAGGGAAAAGCCTTTAATAAAAATAGGTATTATTTCTAAAGTACCTACTGTTTTGTTTTTTTTACTAACATTCACCAAGTCCTTATGATTTGCCAAATTGTGTTTTAAGAAATTTAACATATTAACTCATTTTAATCTTCACAAGAATGCTTTGAGATAGATACAGGTATGACACCCATTTTGCAGATGAGGAAACCATGACGCAGAGCGGTCTCACACACACTCACATATGGCTGGTAAGCGGTGAAGCCAGGATCTGAACTCAGGCAGTCTGGTACGGTGGAACCTACCCTCTTAGTCATGGTTTGCTTTTATCTCCTAGTGTGTTATCCTATTCAGTCCTGAGAAAAACCTAATCAGGCAGGATAAGAAAACAGATGCTCAGAGAGGTAAGACAGTGTCCTCCCTCAACTGTAAGCAGCTAATACAACTAAGGAGTGGCAAAGCAGTGCCTGGCTGATAACTAAAGTGCACGTTCGGAATGCTTTGTGAGACTCGCTGCGCACCCACCCATTCCCTGCAAGACATTGCCCTACTTCGGTGGGGGAAGGTAGGAAACCCTCACAATGCTGCTGCTGCTGCTGCTGCTACTGCGTTGCATCCCATTTGGGGAGAAATCCTGTCTGAGGGCTGCAGAACGGGCAGGCATGCATTCACTGCTGTGCCACGCCAGTTCCGGGGTGGGGGGGGGGGAAGACATCAGAGGGAGCCGAGCACACGAGTACAAACCTTTTTTTGTGTTAGGTACATTTGGCATTATGCACATTCAACCTGTTCATTTAGCTATAAAAAAAAAGGCTATGTAGTTTTCTTATAAATATATGAGATCCGAGCACATGAGTCTTACATTTACCCTTGAAGATAAGAATTCTATAAAATAAGGATAAGAAGTGTGCTATAAAATATGGATACAGTGTCTCAAGTATTTAAGGATAAAGTGATAAACATGCAGATGGGGCCATTAATGAACATTAATTGCTTTAAATTAGATTTTATTGTGCAGTGGGTAAATTAGAAAGTACACATTTGCATTGGTAATAGAAAATTAATTTAAATGCTTCAGGAAGCAAAATATCACCTGATGTGCTAAAACCTGTTATTTGGGTAGACTAAAAAGGAAACCTGAAGGGCACTGTGTGTTAATACAATAAAAAAATAATAAAACAAAATAAAAGTGCCAGAGACACACACGTATGTGAATACCTCCTTAGGTGCAAATTCTGTGTGGCTACTAAGTTTGCCTAGGCCAAGAAGGGTCCCAGATGATGACTGGTTTAATGATACATGTGTACTGTGTCGCCACAGTGTGGTGGTAACGTTAGGGTGCACTGTAAATCTCGAAGTTATGTGGGCCCTCAGGAGGTTATTGGATCCTTCCTCCTCCCTCCAGGGAGGACATGCCATTTTAAAATCTTCCAGAACATATTGTTGCCTACCCAAGTCTTGTAAGCACTTTGAGGGACAGTGTGGCTCCACCTTCCTCAGTGACCCATTTCTATCCAGGACCCATTTGGGCTCACATGGAAGAAGGCCCTCCCTCTTGCCTCTCGGTCTCTCCAGTGATAGTTTAAACCTATATTTTCTTATTCAATTTCTGAAGAGTTGGTAACCAGAGGATATACATGATATGATGGTTCTTAAACTTTCTTATACTTAGATAGAGGGAACCTTTTTTTTTCCCTTTAACACTTAAATTTTTAAAAATGTTATTTTATCACTTTGCTCTGGATTTTGCTCTGAAAGGATAGTATTTAAAAATATTAAAAGTTTTCTATTAACACCCTGTATCTTAGGGTAAAAGTTAGTAGGATGTTGTCATCATTGCTGATAGATTTACATAGCCAGTTATGCTGCTGTTTGTTAAAACAGAGAAGAATGGGAGAAAAGTGGTGTTTTAAGGAGCAGGAAACTGAGGCTTAAGTAGCAGAGAATACATTGGTGTGGAGTTGAAGAGACTAAGTGAGACCAGAGATTTAAATGTGAGGCCATCACTTTATAAATTACTTTCAAAGCCATGAGGTTGCATGAGATCACCTAAAGAGTAAATGCAGAAAGTGAGATTACTATAGAAAGAACTGAGCCTAGGGGCACTTCGGCATTTTGAGGTCTGAAAAGAGAGGGATGAACCAGCAAAGAAGATTCAGAAGAAAGGCCAGAGATGAAACAGAAAAATTAGGAGAATATGGTGTCCTGGAAACCAAATAAAGAAAATGCTTTTTAAGAACATGGGAGCAGCCAGCTGTGTTTAATGCTGCTTAGAGGTCGAGTAAGAGGAGGTCTTTGTTGACCTTGGCAAAGTCATTTTTAGTGGTGTAATAGGGACAAAGTCTATTTAAGGTAGATTTAAGAGACAAAGGCAGATGAAAAGCCGAGCTAGTGAATAGAGACACTTCTCAGGGAGTTTAATATAAAGAGAAACAGAACAAGGTGATAGCATAGGGGAATGTGAGAGCAAGAGTAAAATGTTTTAAGGTATGAGATCTTATAGCAAAAAAATGCATAATACTGGGAATCATTCAGTAGAAGAGATAAATTATGATGCTAGAAAGAAAAGAAGTGCCAGGGAAGGAGTGCAAGTGGGATATTGGTCCTAGATCCATCCAGGGGGAGTTCATCTATGGTTATTGGATGGAAATCAAGTAAATGAGTATAGATGGAGGAGGTTTAGAGATTTGGTTCATTAAATGAAATATTGAACTGTTCTCTTTATATATTTGAATCAAATTTTGTTTCAGGTAATCAAATGTTTTCTTAGCCCTTTGGAGAAACCATTGGCCCTTGGAAGAGGACCCATTGTGCCAAATGGATAATGAACACCTAACAGAAACAGAAAATGTGTTTTCTCTGCAGCCAAAGATCTTGTAAGTGCTTTCTGCTGAGCATAGCTCTCCTTCTTGGGGGGCCACCACTGATGCTTTGCTCTGGCTAATCCTTAGCTATGCCTTCAAATACCTAGGTTCATAGTCTCATGCAATAAGAATAGGCTATGAAATTTAGGAGGTATTTACCAAATATTGAAAGTGCACCAGCAGAAAATAGTGTATAACTACAAGTAGCAGCGTACCCCTCTGTCCAAATCTGACCTTAAGAGAATCTCTACTGGGCTAGCTCCCTTCCTGCTTCCACCTGGGTTGAGGGGAGCTAGCTCGCCTGATTATTAGAAATGCCCCAAGTGTTTTCAGAGCTTAGAAACCAGCCCAAATGCCATAATTTACCCTCTCCCAAATCCTTTGGAACTCAGATCAGAAGGAAGTCTCTTCTCCCTTATATATTTCAAGGACTGTTCATTTCTGGCACCAGGATTTACCTTCATCCCAAGATTGACAGGGTACTTCTCTTCCATGGAATCAGTGCTTGACTGCCGTACTATGTCCTGGATCCATGTCCTCAATAGGACAACTGCCATAATGTGTTTCCCAAATGTATTGGTTTGGTTGGGCTACCATAATAAAGCACCATAGACTGGGTGGCTTAAGCAACAAAAATTTATTTCTGATGTATTTGGGTGTTAGTTATATCAATCATTTTGCTTTGTAGACACTTTGTGAGCAATTTAATCCAGAAACCCATTTTTTTTTTTATTTTAGGTTTATTTTCTTTATTGATTCTTTGAAATTTTTTCAAAGAATATATTCTACTTTTTCAAGAATTTCAACTCATCAATTATATACTCTCCTAGGGACTCCTAGATGAATCTTCTATTTTATTTATATTTTCTCTTGTGTTTTTTGTTTATTGAAGTTTTTGTTCTAGTTCCTGAAAGAATTCTTCAATGAATCTTATGTCTGCTAATCCTTGTATTTTTTTAGTATCTAATGTAGTATTCTTCCTTTTTATAGCATCCAATTCTTGTTTCACGGTCACAATATTTTCTTATCTCTGAGAACCTTTTAATTAGTTATTTTAAAACTTTCTGTGTCATCTCTTGTTCTTCCAAATGCTTTTTTTAAAAAGAAAATTTCAATCTTTTACCTCTCCCTTTTATGCGGGAAGATTTCTTCAAATATTTAAATATTTTCTTATACTTAATAGTGAGGTATTAAAAGCTTATACAGTGATCACTAATGAGTCAGACTTTATTTTTTCTGGGTGACCTTCAAATATCAATTTCCATGCAAGCGGTAATTTTGCTCAGAAAAAAACCTGATTTCCTCCTGGCGTGTGTACACCAGGCTGCTAGTATTGTAGGATTTGAGTGGGGAAAAGGGTTTTTTACCATTATGAACAGATTTGCACTTAGTTTGTCCATTAGGCCTCCCCTACATGGTCATCCAATGGACTCCTTGTTCTTGAGTTTACTACTCTGATTTTATCTCCGCAGAAATATGCATTCCTTCCTCAGGCTGGGAAAGAGCCTTCGGAGCGCAGGGCACCTCCAGTTTCTGAGCTTCTGTGTCATTTAGCAGTGCTTACCTGCTCACTTCTTAGCCCAGCCCATCTCCATTCCTCTCTCCCACATTCCACAAACTTGGATTTCAGCTCTGCTTTCAAAAATTTTGGTTATGTCTCTTTTAATTTGTGTCTCCTCTCCCATTCTTAAGAGAAATGTCCTTATTTAGGCCCTTTTTATTTCTTTACTGTTTTTTACAAAAATTAAAAAAAAAATTATATTTCAGGAGAAAGCAGATAATAAATCGTTGGATTCAATGTACTGGTTTAACCTTAGTCTGAAATAACAGTAAATGTAGCATCCAAAAAGTCCATGCTGGCTCCTGCTGTGTCATGCCCAGCCTTTCTCCCAGTATAAGATGAAGAGAGGTTCAACATGCCTTTATGGCAGGAATCCAGTCTCTACTCCTGATCTTTGGAAAGTTAATCCTTGAACAAGGATATAAACAAAATCACACACACACACACACACACACACACACACACACCCCTAGAATAAATTATAATTTTAAGTATAAATTTAATTCTATAAATTTAGATCTACTTAAATGCTAAATTCATATTTGAGAAAATTGAGAACTATATTTTCTAATTTTGCGGGGGAATAATTTTTCACTATGTTCTAAATATATATATTCTATCCTAAATAAATATATTGAGCATAGAATATATATATATACTCAATTTCCAATACTAAAAGATATATTTTCTATTTCACTTTAAAGAAAGGGCATTGAGTTGTCTCATTGAATATAGGGCTTCCTCAAGAATAAAACGGTAAAGGGGGCAGGAACTTCCACATATTTGCAGAATGAAAAGGTTCTGCTTTTTTGAAGAAGAAGAAGAAGAAGAAGAAAAGAAGTTTCTTTTTAAATAAAGAATGGTCTCTCCCAAAGACAAACCTAGTTTCCATTTAGTAAGCTGCTGCTTCTGCCATTTGGAATAACAGTTTTTTCCATTCCAAAACAAAGTAAAATCATGTCTCTCCTAGATATCTGGTTGCATAAAAGTGTTATAAGAAAAGGAGATTGACATCACTAATCATCAGGGAAATGCAAATCAAAACCACAATGAGATACCACTCCACACCTGTTAGAATGACCGTTATCAAAAGACAAGAGATAAAAACACTGGGAAGGATGTGGAGAAAAGGGAACCCTGGTGCAGTTGTTGGGAATGTAAACTGGTGCAGGCACCACAGAAAATATTATGGACGTCCCTCAAACAATTAGAAACAGAGCTGACCATATGAAATAACAACTCTACTTGTAGATATACATCCAAAGGAAATGAAATCAATATCTTGAAGAGATAGCTAGCTGTATGCTCATGTTCACAGCAGCATTATTTACAGTAGCTAAGACATGGAAACAACCTAAGTGTCCATTAAGAGATAAATGATAAAGAAAATGTGCCATATGCACAATGGAATATTATTCTGCCATAGTGAAGAAGGAAATCCTGCCATTTACAACAACATAGATGACATAATGTTAAGTGAAAAAAGAGAAAAACAAATACTGTAATACCTGAGATGAATAAGGTCTGAGGATGTAATGTAAAACAAGGTGACTATAGTTGGTAACGTTGTATTGTATAACTGAAACTTGCTAAGAGAGTAGAACTGAAATGCTGTCACCAAAAATACATAGATAGATGATGATGATAGATAGATGATTGATAGATAGATAGATAGATAGATAGATAGATAGATAGATAGACAGATAAAGTGGAGGGGAAAGAAAGAAAAGCAGCAGCAGTTTGGTAGGAGAGATTATTGTAAGGCTAAGTTAGAATTGGAATTAGATTTGGAAATCAGCCCAAAGCAACTTGAAGAACTTAAACTCTCTCAGTGGTTTTCACCAACAGCCCACCTGGTCTCTCCCTGGGCCGTAGCTTTTTTTCTGTATATGTCCGCACATCTCTTTAGATTTCGACTATCGATCCGTTATATCCATCACTGTGAATGCGAGATCAAGTCAGCCTGGCCAGGTCGCTCACTGTCATTGTTCCACTGGTCAGAGAGCTGTGCTCTCGGCCATCTTCTAGGGTTAGCCGGTCTATAGATGAGTTACCTTGCGTCACCTTCCAGTCTGTAGTTCAGGAAGAGCCACTTGTGTACCACAGGGAACCCAGAGCTGCTTCTTGGCAGAGGGCTCGGTGTTAGTTTGGAGGGCTGCTGTAACAAAGTGCCACAGACTGGGCCATTTATTTATAAACACAGATATTTATTTCCTCACAGTTCTGGAGGTTAGAAGGCTGAGATCAAAGTATTGGCAGGGCAGGTTCCTTCTGAGGGCTGTTGAGGGAAGGATCTTTTCCAGGCCTCCGTCCTTGGTTTGTAAATGTCCATTTTCTCCCTTCTCATTATCTGCCTTCTGTTTGTATCTGTGCCCAACCAAATTTCTTAGACCACCAGTCAACCTCATTTTGATTGAATTAACTTCTTTAAAACTGTCTCCAAATAGTCACATTCTCAACTACTGTGAGTTAGGAAATAAAGTGACGAGCTTTCGTATGCGTGTGGCGGGGAGTGAGGGGGCGGGGAAGGTGTCACAATTCAATCCATTACAAGCTTTATGGGGCAGAGATGCTTGAACCAGAAACCAACTCTCAGGGTACAAACGCCATAACTCACGCACCCAGTGCAAAGTTCAAGCCCACTGCAGTTCCACTAAATAAATGCGTATTTACTAGATTAAATAAAGTTGAATTATCCAAGATATAAAACCCTCATATTAGTTGTAGATAGTCCAAGGTTCGATAAATTTCTCTGATAAATTGCTTTTTGGTTGTCATTCCACAGATAACTCTTTTTTTTTAAAGGCCCCATTCCCAAATTGTGGTTGTCTACCTCAATGAAGTCTTAAGTCATACTTTTCTCAATTATTTATGATTGTGTTCTTCAGAAAAGATCAAGAAAAGTTGACAAGTCTTGTGATGTCAAGATAAATGACACCTTCTGCTCCCTTTCATCTATAAGATCTATTACTCTGTCAGAGGAGTAATTTAGATAGCTGTGATTTGTTCCTCAAAAAGTTATTTTGGTTCTTTCAGCACCCTCTCCTTGGGCTGGATGTGGTGATTAGCAGGTTTTCTTAGAAAATCCTCTAAGTAAACTAGAAACTGAAGGGAGTACAAGGTCATAGTACAGAAAAGCTGGCTTTATATTTGCTTTATGTCAAATACTGCATCATGCTGCATGTAGCAGATCTCTGAAGTATAGAACACAGGTCATCTAACGAGTGGTTGGGGAAATTTTCAGATTAAAAAAAACAGTTGCTTTCCACATCTGTCAGGTTTTAGATTACATTATATGGAGGTAAAATACAAGAAAATCTATCCGTTGTCTTGTGAGAATCAGTTTTCTGTATTAAAGCAGGTTGTTTGGGTTGATTTGCATTTTGATAAGATACATAGTATCCACTAATAAAGATGAAATAATGTATAAAATCAGAAATACCATTAAAAGAGGGGGTTTAATGAGTCAGAATTTTGATTACATTTTGGTTGACTTTGCGTCCCCCCACTTTTTTGCCAGCAGGTGTGAACTCTGACTAAATAGCCTTTCTATTAAGCAGGATGTAGATGGCTGTTTTTCTACAAGGGTCGTGAGTGTGTCTTGGCATTTTAAATTTCATGAGTGTGTGTATGTTTGTGTGTGTGTGTATGTGTTATATACATATATTGTACACAAATCAGACTTTTTTGTTCACAAAAAATTAAAGATTACATATTTTCATTCCCTGTGCTGTATTTTTTTTTTCCAAAGATTTATTTTCAGGGCATTTTTAGTAATCTGTGCCCAAACACTTTCCGCTCAATTAATTCTCTTATATGTCTTACGACATTGAACTGTAAATATTTGATTATAACTCTTTCATTCTCCTTGAGAACTTCAGTCATACTAGACTCACGTAACTCTCATTTCAAATTTAAGTGAATATACTATACTTGATCAAAACATTTATTTAGTGTTTTATACTGAGTTCTTTAATATAAAGAAACCTTTTTAGGACTTCGGCCTATGATATTCGGTAAAATTCCTATTTATAATACATTATTATACCATTCTAGCTAATATTTAAAACCAGATCAACAAAAGATTGGTTTGAGGAATTGACGATAATAGAGTTACTTCAGTTCAGATTTCTATTTACCTCATTAACAGTGCCCCTATTAATTACCATAGTCTCTATTTCATCATTTATTCATTTTTCTTATCAACTCAACTGTTTGTGCAACCCTCACAACTCTTTTAAATCATTGACTTAATATCACTTATTTTCTTTTTATAGTCACCATGCTCAGAAAAACTTTGCCTTCTGAAGCTGAATGTTTTATTCTTCTTCTATGTTTAGTTTACCTTTTGTTTCTGTGTAATTATATTTAAAGATTTGTAGGAACACAATTTCTTGATATATGTTGTATTGTAGGAGGAAATTCAGCCAAAATTTGGGCAAAGGGAGGAGAATGATTTGATTTGAGAGGCCACAGTGATTCTAAAAGAACTCAGTGCAGTGGCTGGTGGGTGCATAGATTCTGGAGCCACAGAACCTAGATTTGAGACCATTACAAAAGAGACTTCAGAATAGCAAATTTTTTTCATTAAGCTAAAGTGCTTAAGGTGAATTCATGGTGGGAACCTCATTAAGTGACAATAATGAAAGAAGCTCTTGTACTGATATTTTAAAATAAGTGACGGGTTTATTTCTTTTGTCTTGATCATGATGAAACCTTGAATTAATTGATGGATTTTTTTCCATGTGTTTTGTTAGTGCCAATGAAAATAATTCCAGAAAAGCACCTTATTAGTGTTATTTTAAAAAAAAAAGCAAATCCTTGACACACTGTCAGAAGCAACTTTATATCCTCCCATTCCTTTTCATAAATCAGAAATTAAATTACCGTTAGGGATTTTGTGTGAGGCTTTTTCCTTTTTTGTATAAGACCCTACTTTCATTGAACAAAAGTAATTTCATGAAGGTTCGTCTGATACAACAGTGTTGTCATAGGTTTGTTTTCATCCATCACTTGTGCTATTCTCTGTGCCTTGTATATTTTAAGTATCTGCTTATCCTTCTTAACATTGACAATGCATTAGTGAGGGGAGCATATAATATATCGTTTATGATATTTAAATGTCAAATACTTATTCATCCAGCTAGAGTCCAGCTATATATAACTGCTCCCTTTAAATCCATCTTATCTGTGCCTCGGTTGGAAATGTCAATTAAAAAGGACTCTAATCTCATTAGAAAAGCTCAGTGACAATGCCATGATATTCACATTTATCTGTCAAATCATGTTTCTCCCCCTCATTTTGATGTTTTAATTAAACCTTGGTGTGCCTTGGCTGAATATTTACCGATGGAGACAATCCTCTAAAGCAGTCTCCTTTTTATTGCATGTTCATTAAGGCATCGTAAGACCATGAATACTGGCAGGTGTTATTTCATCATTGGTTTAATACATTCATAATTCAATTATTGTTGCCATTTTGTTTCAAGCAAGTGCTGGCCAAAGCACGGTGGAAACAAGATTGGTATCCTTTTTACTAATAGATTTTGGGTTATTTGGCTGTCATTGTACTGTTGTGAAACAATCTGTAGTCCTGGGGAAACACTCTCTTATCTTATGTTTAATTTCTGTTGGTGTTACTGGACTATTGCTTGCATAAGAAAGGTCTTACTTTTTTTTTTATGTAGGAGAAAAAAACTTTAGTAATGATAACAACAATAAAACTTAAAGAATTTCTAAGTCATTTAGCATAATAGATCAATCACGATTGCTATTATCTTCAGTTTATAAACACTTTGCTGTATAAGAATTACCAACAACAGGGAATCTGAAAACAATTGAAATGTGGGTGGATAAATTTAAAGGTTAGTTTTTGTTTTTAATAGAAGTAGACATTTGTGTGTCACTTACTCTACATAATTCTCTAATTGAAATACCTTTGTATACTGAGAAATCTGAAAGATTAATTTGAGAGTTAAGTCACTTTCTATAATACATTAATATTTCCTTATCTAGAAATAAGCAGTTGGAATTTTGGAGAAAGTAGGTTTGGGTAGAACAAGTTTAACACTGATTTCACATATATATACATTCATTGTTCCAATAATTAAAGTATTTTGCTCAGAAGAAAAAGTTTTATATTTTCTATTACATATAATTTTTAAGAACCAGGGTAAAATAATTATCTTTTCACTTCACTTCTTTTTTGTCTTTTGATTTCTTTTTTCTTAATGTACCTTTTTATTGGTTTTTCCATGGATACTTCAAAAGGTGGTTTGTTTTAAACTACATTTTTGTATATCCAGAGACACCATGTACAGGGGCAGTAAGAGATGTCTAATTTTTAACTGGATTCATTGTTGGCATTAATATTTGATACCATCCAACACTTTTGAAATGCTGTTTTCACTTGCAGTCAGAAATATACGTGGAATCAGGACTAGGAGACTAGTGTGTAATTTTAGAGGTCTCTCCAAAGCTCGAGCGTACAAACGAAGTTCTCAGAATCCACATATTGGTGAGGGCATCTTAGAAAAAGTAGCCTGTTGCTTGATAGAAGACCAAACTTTGAATGATTCCTAGATTTGAAGTATTCTTCCCATTGTGTCGTCATCTCCGCACTTAATATCCTTTCATGCACTTGACACTTGAATTGATATAGCCCGGATCTGTTATCATTTAGTATTGCAGCTCCATGATGTGAAATGTACAGCTAATTGCAATGCACTTCACAGTGGTATATAACAGCAAGGGTGCTGGCAGAAGACCTCCATAAGCAAGAAATTACTAGATGCATTTATGAGCTGCTTGCCAGGATAGTCATAGTCACAGTAGAAAAATGCTGTGTGTGTGTGTGTGTGTGTGTGTGTGTGTGTGTGTGTAAGAGAGAGAGAGAGAAAGAGAGAGAGAGAGATTATAAACATACATATAGATATGTGTAAACACACATAACAAATGTATTTGCACAGCATTTTCTATTTGCTCTTTTAGCTTGCAACAAAAACATATGGGTGAAAAAATGATCAATACATAAAATGAGTGTTCAGCACACGGCACATGGAAACGATCTATTTGGCAGGGGCTGGCTCTTTTAATCTGGCAGTCTTCTATTTTTAATAGATAAGTATCATTTAACTATTATTCTCTCTACCATGATTCCAAAACAAGCCAATGAAAAGTGATGATGCAGGTCAAACCAATCATTTTGGCACCAAATAGACAAGAAGTTGAGTATTTTACTTAAGTCAAAAGGATGTATATGCAGATAGTTTATTTCTCTTCTTACTTCATTCTTGCTTTTTGTTGTTGTTGTTGTTGTTGTTATTATTAAAAAGATGGAAATAAGAGCTGATTGTAGTTATGAGGAATGTTAATTCTTAAATATCTGGCATAGGAATATGAAAGGACAAAGTCCAGGTTGTATTTTATGGCTTTACTCAAGTTTATATCATTAGCACAAATTTATGTTTCTAATCATTCATTTATATAATGAATTCCATGCCACCAGCATATAGTGTTTATTAGTACATAGAGAATAAACATGACATCAATTCACTAATTCAATTAACATATACTGAGCATCGACAATATTTGAGATATCATGCAGTTGGACTCTTCCATTATGTAGGAGTGTGAAAAGTAGAATTATACTTCAAATAGGTAAAATATCATGTCTTAAACATATACATACCATGGACAAGATGACAGCTAGTGTATTTTATTCCTGTTTTCCCTCATTTACTCAGAATAATATTTCCCATAACTTTCAAGGAGTTGAGAAACGTGATCCACATCCATGTCATGTTCTCTAACTCCCTGCCAAACTGTAAGGGTCAGAGAGTAATTCAGAGAATGAGATGTTCATTTAAGGTTCTTGGTTAGTGACAGTGGCAGACAAATATGCAGGTATATAGCATTGAGGTTATATTTTAAAACTGAATATAATTTCAGTTTTGGACTGTACAACTTTACTCACCTAAGTTATTACTTTCCTATTGGAAAAGTAACCCATCATTAAACTTTCATTCAAAGGAGGAAGGCATTTGCCTGCAGTTACACACAACTCATCATCACACTTTCTCATTACCATACACATCTCTTCCAATTTGGGGTCTCATTTTCCTTACAAACACAGCTTGAAAAGCTTCCTCTTCACCAATTCAAGTAAATGATGAACTTTCCAGCCAAGAAAATAACTGTCACAAGTGAAAAAGATGTTTTTATTGATGTGAAGCTCAGATTGTGGTTTAGCCCACAACAATGCATATATTTCCCTTTAATAATTATAGCTTATTACCTGTGTAAATCGTCCTGAAATGGTGGTAAATGCATACTGCTTAGAGGCCAAAGACATCGAAAAAAGGTCTTGAATTATTGTGGTTTTCTATTGAATGCAAGGTAACTGAACCTATTCAGGTTTAATGTTCCGTTCTGTGTTGGCTAGGCATGTCTCAAAAGGATTGATAGTCATTTTTTTATTGCCATTGTTGTTGTTTTAATTTAGTACATCTAATAACTTCCATTTCTAAGACATCGAATGTACGAGACAGCCCCTTTCATCAAGAAGCTCATGATCTGTGCAACTAAATAATAAAATAGAACAGGCTCCTTGATAAAGCAAGCATGCTTACAGTCAAGAAAAGTTAAAATACCATATGTTTGTTCCAGTTCTCTAATTGTTGTCCATATGTAAAATCAAAGCTCTGGAGCTTAATTTTTTTTTTTTTATTGTGGAAACAGACTTAAGAGATAACTCTGTATAACATTGGTGGTGAGAAATTGGATTCATAGCATATGTTATAGACACATTTTATTTAGCATGGTATATAGTTACTTTTTATGCCATTTCTCATTATGGAGTCCAATGCATGTGATAATCATATATATATATATTAAAATGTGGGTTTTGGTGTTTAATATTCACAAGAGATAAAACTGCAATTTAATTTATGCATGCTTGCTGTTCCCTTTCCTCCAGGCTCTCTTTTTCTCCTTTTCGTTAAAGAAACATTGAACAAATACCAAATATGTTCTGAAACAGCCAGAAGAACCTTTATTTATTTATTTACAAACATGATGGCAAAATGTTCATTTTGTGAATATTTTTAGTATAACAAATAGCCAAAATAATTCTGTTAAAAAATAATCTGTGTAGTGTGACAAATTTGCACCCTCAACTTCCAGTGACTATGTTATTTTTATCCACAGTAGAATATGTGTATGGTTTCAAAGTAGGCTATTAAAAGTTTCCTTAGGGTGGAAACTTCTGAGGTTGGTAAGGGTTTTCATGCTGTAACACATGGCGTGTTCTTTTTTTGTGATTTGGACACAGTTGACTGAAAGTCAATTATGCTGAATTTAGGCAACTTATGTTTGTAACACATCTAGACAGGGTGAATTTAAAGAATGATTACAATATGCAGAATGTCCCTAAACATGCTCACAGTTGAGCTCACTTTGGTACTTCAGATTTGTAGGAAATGAAGGGCAGAAATGATTACATATTTCCAACTCACATATCAGCCAGTCTCTGAAAAATCTGACGTACTTTCCATCTCTAAAATGATCTGCTAGTGTGCATGTCAATCCAAGAGACAGTCACACAATGGGCTGAGTGTATCTAAATATTATCCCAGATGAGGGCGAGCATGCTGGTGGGTGGCACTGAGAATAGAGTAGTAAAGGTTATAGGGGATGTCAAAGATTGAGACCTTCTGTCTCTTTAGGAACATGTACAATAAATGAAGCAAAAGCCGGTGAGGCACAGAGTGACACAATATAATTTGTCACTAAAAATTGGCTAAAACAATAAGTGAGATAGTCAAACCCTGGTTTAATCCTCATTTGTATCACTTAGATAATAGGTCTATGAAAGGAATTGACTCTCTCTGGCTCCATTTTTGTCAGCCAAAACCTTTCAAACCTCTTCCTGGTGATACTAAGCTTGGCAGTGAGAGTTTGGCTGGATGCTATGCTTTTATGTGTAAATAAAATTTGTTTTATTTTTTAATGGGTTTTGTTATTTGTGTTTAATGTGGCTTCTTCCAGCTGCTGGTGTGAAAAGGTAGGATGAGTTTAGCCCAAATCCAAAAGATGGTAGATCAAAGATACTTTCTTCCTTCTGTTTTTAATTGCTGCCCCTATCTTTTCAAGTCTTGAAAGATACTACTGAAGGAATAATAGAGAAAAGATTCTCACTTGATAGAGAGGTTTATTCTCTAACCCTATCAGCTATTAAATTCACAACCTCTGAATTTAAGTGTGTTTTTATTAATGTTTTTCTTAAACTTATGAATCTGTCAGTTGTGCATGAGCTTTGTCTTCTGAGGTGACCTGTTTAGTGTGATGAAATATATTTATAATCTTTACCGAATAAGCCCATTGCCATGCAAAGAGCCCCACTAGTCTCTGGCATATGTCCTTTGTCTAGCCGTTGTGATTGGCTTAGGACATAGCAAGGATGCTTTGCCTCTCCTCATTTACCCAAGACCCCCAATTTAAGCATCCTCTTGCTACTGCCTATTTATTTGAATCCTACATGTGCTTCAAATTCCAGCCAAAATCCTGTCTTTGCCTATCACCCCAATCCAAAAAGCCACCTATTACTTTCATGCCTGTGCTAGGGCCTTGTCCTTCCTTCAAGAAAGCTGATGACAAGACAATGTAGAGCCATGGATATTGATTCATAGAGTTTGATTGTGTTCTGCACTTACAAATCGTGTGACCTGGGCAAGTTATTTAACGTGTCTGAGTCCTAGTTTCATCTCATGTGAAATGGGGATAATCAAGGCACAACCTTAATGTGATTGTTTTGAGGGTTAAATAAAGTGCCATGTATAAGGGTTTGGTCAGTGCCCATAGTCAGCACCAAGCAAATGATTATCACTCCCAGTCATCAAAAGGGTCCTGGCAGGTCGACATCACTGATCTCTTTGGCCGCTAGTAAGTGAAGAAACTGAAATTAAGATTTAAATTCATTGGACAGCAAAATCCAGGCCCTTCTTTATTTCCCATATTTTCCTATATCTAAAGTTCTTAAAGCATTGATCTGTAACGAACTTAGCTTTCCTATAAACTATATTCCAATGTGCTTTATGTATATGCCCTGTTTTTTCAACTGTATTGCCAATGACATAAGAACAGGTATAATTTTGTAGCTCACACTTAGTAAAAGGGTCTCCAAAAAATGGGTTAACAACCTACTTAAAGTGGGTTGTTAAATGTAAGACTGATAGCCATCTTCAGGATCATCAGTTGTGTTTGCGAATTTTTTTTTCTAGGATAATTTTTGTGTGTTGATTAATATATAGAAATAAGCACTTCATTCTTTAGTACTTCATAAATACAAGAAAATGCAGTACAAATTTGGGGTTGTCTTTCTCCTAAAAAAAGGAAGGCAACTTCCTTGGTTTTTTTTTTTTTTTTTTTTATTCAATATCCTGAAGTTTGTTTGTCAATAGATGTTTGTTGAGAAATATAATACTAACTTTAGGAGATCCTGGACACAGGCACCTCCTTTCTTATCAAAATATACAGCATCCGGTTTTGATTTTCTATCAGTGTCGATAATTTAGCTATTTTATAGACCTGCTATTAGGTTGAAGATCCGCAGGGTGTACAGGCAGGGAAAATTGGCCCATTTTGAGATAAGCCCTAGGTATCCTTTAATTGCTCATGTTTTGGATTACAGTGAAGAAAACCTGTGATGGATGCTATGGACAGAAATTGCTTCTTTAGCACTGAACATTGCTGTCATAGATTTGAGATGTTTGACTCAGCCCTTGCAAAGGGGCCTTTGTACCATTCCATCTTACAAGATTAAATCTAAAAGCATGAACGAATCTTAGAATTAAATGAAATAGAAACGTAAAGAAATTTATCCTTAAAAAAACTGGAAACAAAGAACTGAGGGACTCTAAACATTAGGCAAAAGTACAAGAATACTACAGCATTTGGTTTCATTACTCAGGTTATAATTTATATGCAGACATAGTACACTGTGTACAAGTTATTCTTCAAAATGCAATCAAGTCATCTTTGTTTGATAGATTGATATTTTGAGTTTTCATAACAAAAGCTTTTTGAGACACTATTGCATGACTCCCGATTTGGTATTTGCAACCAGATAATGGGCTCTCTTATAAATACAACTCACATATCTCTAGGGTGCTCCTCAGGACCTTCATGGATCATCTGAAATGAAAGTCATCTTCTAGGCCAGGAGGGAATACTGAGGAAGTCCTATTCGCTCTGGCATCTTGCAATGTTTACCTCCATTTACCTGAACAGAGATTACCCTTCAAGCACTATCAAGGACTTCTGAAACTGTTAAAAAGCACTTTGGTCACTTTTCAAAGTGCCTCTGTGCTGAGATCATTACTCTGCATGGAAACTACCTAGGGATTGTGAAACAAACACATGGGAAGGTCTTGTCCCTTGTGAAATGACCGCCCACAAGAGATGTAAGAAAATAACCTGAATGTGGCTTTTTTTTTTTCTGCTCAGTTATGATAAGTTTCAAATTTTTCACTTCCTAAGTTGGGAATAAATGCCTACTTAATAGGTTATTATAGGGAAATATTAAAAAGTAAAGTGTCCAACTCAGTCTTTGGCACATAGCAGGCCCTCTATAATTTTCAGTTCCCTTCCTGTCCCAGGGAAAATCCATCACATTGGTCACTATTACTGTGTCTGCACAACAGCAAATCCGGCATCAGAAAGTCATAAATCAAAACACATGATTAGTAGCCTTTAATGGATCTGCTTCATTTCACATCTCAGCAAAATGTTTATTTCAAATTAATGTGTCCTGACATAAGGAGAGGGTGTTTCAGCCAAAATATTTAATTTGCAGCTGTCTTGTGATTGATAAGTTGTCAGAGGGCCATGTGTAAATGATTGCTCTGGTGACAGGCTACTGAAGATAAGGGACTTAAAGTGGATTGTTAAATGTAAGACTGGTAGCCAGCTTCCATATACCCCTACCCCTTGCTCATTTGAACTTTGTAGTCTCTCAAATTGTTGGCGAATGAAAGAACCCCATTGCATCTTTTCTTAGTACTGGTAGGCATACAGAGAAACCAGAAGGAAGGGGTAATTGGTTAGAATTTAAATAAATATATTATACTTTAAGTTTTTCACTTCGTAACATGGCAAGTATGGCCTAGCATATTTCGAGTTTGCTAGTCAGCGCAGGCAACTTTGCTTAGGTTTCCTTTTTCTTTCTTTTCTTTTTTCTTTTTTTCTTTTTCACTTTTTTTTTTTTAGTTTTCTCTCCATTTCTCATTCAATATCATCAGAACTACCCTAACACTAACCCAGTAGAGAAGATTTTAAAGAAAAATAACAAATTTAGTAGCTATATACCCTAAAGAAATTAACTTTTACATGAGTATCTCCTCTTAACTAACTCTTAATCGAAGTAGTATTTCATCTCATCTAAATCTTACTCTAATTAATCACCATTAGGGAGGTATTAATATTCTGACTCTACAGAAAAAAAAAAAAATAAACAATGGCAGAAGTTAAACAAAGCCACACTCAAGGTCACACAACTTTCAAGTGAAAGAAATAGCATTTAAACTTGAGTCTAATATTTGTAGTCCAACTGCCCTAACGGAATAAAATCATGTTAAGTATGACTGAGAGAAAGACTAATATTTAGAATGTTAAAATATTGATTATTAAGTAATCAACTATGATTGAAGTTTTAGATTCATTCACACAACAAATATTCCCAGGAAAAAAAATTTCTTTATTTCTCCAGAATCAGATAGTCTTGGGGGACCTTGACAATTTCATAGTATATTTAAGGACACTGGCCACTATTAAAATGGCTACAGATTCCCAAATATGATGGGAACTTTAATCACAGATTGCTTTCAGAGAGCTTGTGAAAATCCTGAAGATGAAAATAATTAAACTATATTAAGATTCCATACTGAATGATTCAGCAGCAACTATTTCTATATGAATATTAATGTTTCAGGAATAACAGATGTTCATATTTCATTTCTTTTTCTAGCATTGCTATTATTGGTAAAATTAGTAAACAAAAATGTATATTTTTTCCATTCACTTATTTACTAATTTTAGTTTTCTATTAATATTTTGGGTTTATTTATCTGATGTCTCATATTCAGAATTATGCAAATCTAATTATTACTCTCAAAAATTATTGTGTAGGAGAAAAGATGTTAGACTGGTACATTTTCTAATGTGCTATTTGAGGGACCTGGTGTGGTTTATATTTTACCAAGCTCATGTTGGAATTTTTGTTTGAAAAGATCATTTGTGGCCAATTGACAATCCTCATTTGAAAAATTAAGTTTCACAATCAGGTACAGTGACTCCCAAGGGCTGATGTCCATCTATAATCATGAAATCAAAATTTTATTTTTTCTAAGATGAAATTCACCCTTTACCTATTACCTCACTTTTATGTCAATAAGGCTGCTTTCTCTACAAGTGACAGACAAGAAATATCATTGCTTTGTTTCACCTGTTTTTAATAAAACTGTGAAAACAGATCCCAATGTCATCATTGAATATAAAACAACTTTCTCTGTTATGTAATTTTAAAAAATTAGCCAGATTCTTTAGAGTTGTGTTGGAGTTCCTGCATAATCCAAATTGTTTCATCTATTTATTCTCAAGGTAAAATGATGATTGGCTGTAAGTTGGGGGAATTAGGCAGAGCTAGTGTGACCTCACAGAGGTTAAAGCCAGAACAGACTGCTTTTATAGTCACATTCTGAACCTGTGCACATCTTTCACTTGGAAATTGGCTCCAGCCCTGTCACAGGCACTCGTCTTTAAATTAAAGTTACACAGGCCAAGATTTGACCCTTAATACCCATTCACTGCTGCCCTCAGCAGCCATTTATAACCTACATCCCTAAAACTCTAAAAACAACTAAGTTTAAGCAGTAATATCCTCATATCTGCAGACAGTCATATCTTCTTTCCCTATCCATAGTTTTAAATCTTATGCGGGGGCGGGGTGGAGGGGAACTGATGTATCAAAATAGAGGACACACACACGCTCTAACCTGCACAAAAACACGGACATTTAGAGACTGGGTCAGAAATATTCTTAAAAATGTTTTGGTCCAATGTCCCAACTGTTTAATGCTTAATAGCATAACAATTATGTGCTTAAACAGGTCTAGTGATAAGAAAACCCATTTTATCTAAGGATACTATTGCCTTTCTTAAAAATATACACTTTAATTATTAGTTTTAAAATTTTTAATTAACATTCTTATGTTGGCTAGGAAAAAATAATCTCTCTTTAGATTATGCTCATTGTTCCTAGTTTTCTCTTCCGAGGCAAAATATTGGAGAATATTGGAAAATGCCCATGTGTCTTCTCTAGGTCACCACCCCTAATTCTTCTGAACATAGGACATTTTCCTAGTCTATCCTTTGTAATGGACAGTCTCATTTAAAGGTGTTCAAGTTCCATGGCCCTTCAGAAAGTTCGATAGCCACTTTTACACATAGCAGGCAGGAATGAGAAATAGGCATAAAATTCCTGGAGGACAGTTTGGCAATACGTAACAAAAGATATTAAAACATGTTTACTCTTAAATCCAGCAATTCCTCTTATAGTGACTTAGCATAAAGAAATACTGAGATGTACAAGGTTCATACACAATGACATGCAACACAACATTAATAATAATTTTTAAAAAATTAAAACAGGAAATTTTAATTATCCAAAAGTAATGAGTGAATTAAATAATCCAGGGCTTCTGGCACCAAATGGTAGACTGAGAATATATGTTCATATCTTCTTCCTTCCTTCATAATAACTTATTAAAATACAGTGTTATAAATCCATAACAATAAAGAAAATTAAGCGGGAGAGAGTTTAACAAATTTCTAGGTGAATTAGCATTAGTCAGGGTCCAACCAGAGACTCAATAGAAGATATATACTAAGAGATTTATTGCAGGGAATCATGTTACACAACTGTCCTGCCTCCTTGGACAAGTCTGAAATCCACAGGCCAGCCTGTCAGTGTCAGGAAGAGCAGACTGGAGCTCAGGCAAGGGTTGCAGTAGCTGTGAACAGGTAGAATATCCTCTTTCTCAAGGAAGTCTCAATTCTGCCCTAAAGCCTTTCAACTAATTGAATCGGGCCCACCCAGATTATCTGGGATAATTTCCTTTATTTAAAATCGACTGATGGGGGAATTTTCATTTTATCTACAAATACCTTCACAGTGACTGCTAGATTACTATTTGATTGAATAACTGGGAACTGTAGCTTAGCCAAATTGACACATAAAACTGACTATCACACTAGAAGATAGAAAATGGATGGAAGAATGTACTCTGTTAAATCAAGAGAGGCGAAAGCTTCAGGTTATGTAGTACACTGATGGGGTGAGAGCAGAGGAGGGAGCTGATCAGCCTGACAGAGCCCCATTCTGGTCTTTAGGCAAGACTGGGGAGGGAGTCGGAAAATGGATATTTACTGAAGGTCTACTGATCTCATCTTTCTTTCTTCCTCATGCTCTTATACAATAGCATAATGACTAACCTTCAAACATGAGCAAAAAAGTGGAGAGATTTTTTTCTAAAGAAGTGGAACTAACATCCGGGAGGAATTAGGATAGCCAACGCAAGAGTTGGCAGATGACAGTTCTGCCTCGTTTGGCATTTAGAAGAGGTCCCACCTTGACAGTGAGTTCAAGATCTACTCACACTAAACCAAAACATAAGGAACAAGTTCAGTCCACATTCACAAAAACACCACTCAGGCAGCTCCTCTATTTCCTTGTCCTTTTATGGGTCAACCAGAATCTTCAGACACTTGAGGAAGAATAAAGCATTTTTTTTTTTTTTAAAAAAAAGAACACAGTGGAAAAAATGCCCCAGACAGAAGAAAACAAAATTCAAGAAACAGAAGATAATGTATAATAACTGTTATATTCAGGGAGATTTGAGAAAATAATACATTAAAATAAGAATAAGATGCCATGAATGAGAAAGAGACATAAAAAAGTACCATTGGAAATTAATGTGTGTTTGTGAAAAATATATATATATTGCAAAAATGTAGAAGTCTAATGGTAGAAAAATAGGAGAAAATATTAGCAACATAAGATAAATCCGTGTACTACAATGTATGACAAAAGTTCCACCAAAAGAGAAGAGAAAATATAGTAGAAGAAACTAGAAAAGAAACAATGCAAGAAAAATTTTAGAGCTAAAAGAAGACATAATCTTTCCAATTAAGTTTCCACTGAGTGTTGAATAAGATGAATTGGATAACATCCACAGTTAGACATATCAATGTGAAATTTTACAATATCAAAAATAAAGAAAATGTCCTAAAAGTTTCTATGTAGAGAGCAAATTTAAACAAAACATGGTTAACCTCCAAAGTAGGTCCCATTAGCAATAATGCATGCTTGAACACAATGCCTCTAAACTAAAAGTATGAGGAAAAATGATTTTGATCACAGAATTCCAATAGCTAATGGTTATGTTGGGGTGATGAAATGACAGTTTATTTTCATTTGTTTTTGGAATATTTTTACATTATACTTTGATATTCTCC
This sequence comes from Rousettus aegyptiacus, assembly GCF_014176215.1. Taxonomy (NCBI): domain Eukaryota; kingdom Metazoa; phylum Chordata; class Mammalia; order Chiroptera; family Pteropodidae; genus Rousettus; species Rousettus aegyptiacus. The sequence goes on along the minus strand of NW_023416286.1, from coordinate 59,429,455 downwards.
AGAGACTGGTATAATATGTTTTTATGCTTTTTAAATGTGATGCACAGAAGCAAACACAAAATACCCTATGTAGCCTAATCAGTGCTAAATAGTACAGATTTATTATATAACTCCTTTTAAATATTTTATTTCTACTGAACAGTGGACTAAGTAAGATTACATTAGCCTTTTGGTGACAGCAGTTTTTTGCTGCATCCTATTGAACTTATTAGCAGTCTAGGCCTTTAAACTATTTTTCATGTCACCCTTGCTCAGGACCTCAGCATTTGTTTGTAGTTATGTCCAAAGCTTTACATTATTCCTTTTCAGCGTTTTATATTTGAAAAGGCCATCGTGTGCTCAGTCAATATTTTTGTGAATGTTGATTTTTATCTCAATATATAAAACATAAACTAATAAATCCATTAGTCCTAAAGTCTTTAGAAACTACTTGAGTTCCTTGCTTCTCATCTTACTGTGTCTGAGTCTGTGTAGGAGATGGGGAAATTATCCACTGTGAGGAAGAAGATGCCTTAATCCCCTGGCTGCACAGAGACTGCTTCTTGCACTGGAAAAAGTTATTTGCAAAATTGTTTCCTTTTGGCCTAAACTAGATGACACATTTTCCCTAGAGGGAATGATTCACTCTTATTTTCTTGGGTTTAATCCGTTAGGCTAGATAATGACTTAATGAGTGTGAGCTCCTTACTCTTGTAAGGCAAGGGCATTGGGACATCCAGATCTCATTTAGCTCACCAGAGGAAACAATGGAGCTAGTGGAAATTCACCTTCTGAATGACATGGTCACAATTTAAGGGTGAATGGTTTATTCACAGAATTGTTTTAATCATCATAATAAGCAGAACAATTTTATTTTCACTGATTTGGAGAGAAGAAACATGTTGGATAATAATAATCAGCTATTTTCAATAGTTGGGTTGATCTATCAATCAAAATTACCACCTAACAAAAGAAGTACTATACTTACCAAAGTCACAACATTTCTATCATGACAACTGGCATGGTGTATTATTAAAACCAGCCTTTCACTTTGTTTTCATTTTACCTAAGAAACTATGTGCAATTTAAGACAGGTGAAATGTTAATTACTGGCTGAAGATGTAGAGAATGACTAATCGAATAATGTGGTAGCTCATTGAGATTCTACATTATGTATAGACAAATCCTAATTACGGTATTTAAGAATAAAATTAGAAGAGGCTGGATTTTAAATAACTATTGGAAGTGTTTAAATATATATATTTAACTTGCCTTAGATTTCATTTTTTTTCTGGGCATAAAAATTAAATCTGATGCTATAGAACTCACAGAACTGGGAAAGAAAGTCAGTCCAAATGTAGTATTTGGAGCACTTTATAGGATACTGGGCTCTGGGTGGAAATAAAAAGGGGTCCCCAAGACCAAATTATTTATAATTTAATGAGAAAGACAAGAAAGGCAAGAATTAACCATTAGCAAAGGGAGGTGAAGAAGGCAATATATGGCATAGACAGTGTATGTAAAGGTAGATGCTAGATCAATGTGATCATTGGATTTCAGAGGCAGATGAATAGAGAAAGGATGTGAAGAAAATGGCGAGGGAAACAATAAATATGGGTATGTGATATCTATGGAATTGAATATCTAGGTGAAGTCAGTTAGAGGCAATATCTGTTGTTTGTTTAATTTAGTTGTGAGGAAGAGTCATAAATGCAGATGAGACCATTAAAGAACATGTAGTCCATTCCCCTTATGTCAAAAGCTGTCTGCAGTCATCCCAGCAAGATAATGCAAAAGGAAGATGGTTTATCTGTTAGGATTTTCCTGCATTTACTCATACTCGTTGGGGCCTTTCACATAAACTGTTTTGGTGATTCCATGTTCAGAGTGGTCCTTTGGGGACAATATTTTCAGGTAGTTCAGTTAGCCCATTTTGAAGGAAATACTGTCCATGAGTATGCAAATGCTAACATTAATTAACATTAACATTGGTTAACGTGAATAATGCTAACCACTAGGACATATTTCCACCTTATTTTTAAAGTCTAATGTTGAAACTACCAAGGTAAATGAGGAAAGCTCACTCCTTCCTTGCTAATACCAGCTTGGGCATCAGCACACTTCTATCAAACCTGCTGTCCATTTTTCTATTGAAAATCTACCAAGTAAATCCGTTGCTTGTATATACAGAGAAAAGAAATCTGGAGGGTTTGATCTTTTGAATTTCAGAACATGTCCAAGAGAAATAAAGTGAAGATCATTGGACCTGAATCTCTTCGAGGGGCTTTTTAAATATCTCCCTACCATGAGTATTCAAGTTCACAAGACATACAAGCTGGACGTGGAGCAAAAGGAATGAGAGATAAAGGGGATAAATGACCTGGACAAGTCAATTAAAATCTGAAAACCTCAGTTTCCACAGCAGGAATGCTATACTGGAAAGTATTTGAAAACTATAAAATTTAATACAGCATAAAGTACTATTGTTATTATCTTCTGCTCTGTGACTTTGAGCTAGCCATTCAACTAGTCTAAAAGTTCTTTCTTTGTCTAATAAAATGATTCAACTACAGGATTTTCAAAATCTCGTCTCTTCCAGTTTTAAAATATATGTTCTGTGCATTGCTTACATTAATATCAAAGTAAAATTCTAATACTAGGCATACACTCTGTTACGAGGAAGAGTGTCTGCTTCCATATAGTAAACCATGTGTATCTATGAGATAGCTTCCACTAAAGACTAACTTTTGTAAATGATCTATTGACATTGACATTGCCCATCATTGATGCTTTTACTCAGCTTGCTTAAGAACTGTATTTAACAAATGGCACTGAGAACTTTTAGTGTTAACCCTCGAAACAGCTCTGCTCATCTGCATTTGTTAAGGTTGTGAGAAGAGTAACTAACCTGTAATTTTCTGGTGCATCCTAATTAAAAATGGAGAAAGAAAATAATGTTATGCTCTCATCAGAGGCACTTAGCCTGATTGAGCGCTTGCTTTATGTTCAGCATAAAATTGCTGCAAATATTTTCACATGTCTAAAGTGGGGATAACAAAGAAAATGCAGCAAATTCGCAGGCACCAATGTTACCACTCCTCACTGACAGTCGTTCTCTTATCTTCTGCGTTTGGATTTGTTGGAATTACTTACTTCACGACTGGAGCACTTAAGGAAGGCTAGGTTTCTTCTGTCGTAAAAGAACTTGGCTTAAATATGTTGGTATTTGCTCTTGCTCTCAAAGTAGATCTAAGTAGACACTTCTAATTAGCCCCAAACACCTCAAGCAACTTCAAAACTTGTCCCAAAGCAAGTAGAGGTCAGTGGGTTATAATATCAGCACACAGTAAACCTCTTCTTTGGTCATCCTTACACAGATCAGATGGGATTCTATACCTGACAGTCCTAAATGTCTGGCCTCTGTCTCCAGAATAAATCCCAGCCTGGAAGTCTTTGATTCTTCATATGAGATCTGGATCAAATCTGGAAAGTTTACAGGACTCATTCCCAAATGTCTTGCCAAGAGAAAACATCAGTAGTTAGATCAGTCAAATTGATGTGATGCCTCAAGTGGGAAGATAATTATAGATTAATAAGTTATAATTTGATCAAGAGCAAAAACTAAAATTAAGATTGTCAAGTCTGTGTAGAAGCAATGTGTCTAAAGTTCTGTATTGGAATTAAGATATTGCTCTTGAGTTGAGTACTCTGGAGCCTGGGCTGACAAGCAGGCTAAGAAACCAGGTCGAGGCCTCCTAAAGAGTCGCTCTCATAGGGCTTAGCAGAGAAAGAACCAGGTAAGAGGGAGCAGGATGAGAACCGTAAAAACTGGGACACCAGGCCAGGTGGAGATTTGAGTCAGGGGACCAAAAGAGCAAGAAATTCCCCCAAGTTTCTAATTGTCAGAACCTGCAACTATGCTTTACAGGCAACCAGAGGTCTCTATCAGGGGTGGGAAGGGAGCGGTTAAGGGTCAAGTTGCCTGAGATCCCCCGGGGTGCTCACTTGCCTCTTTTCAAAAACTGTTTAAGCAATAATTTTGTTTAAAAATAAAAACTCTATTTGGGCATTAAAAAAAAATGCTTTTTAGAGCAATTTTGGGTCAATAGCAAAATTGAGCAGAAAGTAGAGATTTCCATACACTCCCTTCCCTCGCACGCATATCCTCCCCTACCGTCAACATCCCCCACCGGCGTGGTACATTTATTACTGTTGATGAACCTACATCGACATGTCATTATCACTCAAAGTCCATCGCTTACATTAGGATTCATTTCCAGTGGCGTAAATTCTATAACTTTAGACGAATGACATGTAGCCACCATTATTGTATCATACAGAAATGTTTCACTGCCCTAAAAACCCCTGTGCTCTACCAGTTCATCTTTCCTTTCCCCCTAACTTCTTAGTTAAAATTGCATATCAACCAACATAAGAATAACTTTTAGAAGAGTAAACGTAGTCAAAATAACCCCAATTAACTCTTTGTCAATGTGATTTTTACTCAGATTCTTCCAAGCGATGTCTTTCATGGAATACTGTACATTTTTTAGCATGATTTCCTTCCTGAGAGTGTCTGAAATCAGAAGTGGCATAAGGGTTCTGCAAAAAAGATAGTGGAACTCACTCAGCCATCCCAGCCTCTCAGTGTTCCTCCCTTGCACCCAGATGTTGATGACCCTTCCATGAGCCCACTGTGAAACTGAAAGCTGGGAGCCTTTCAGTTTAAGCCTCATTATCCTCTCCATGACTTACATCCTCAGGGAGCCGCTTTGTGCGTTTTTTTGTTTTTTGTTTTTTTTTTCTCCTCCAAAGCAAGCCCTTGCCTGCAGTGCACGAGAAACCTTACATACAGGCAGACAGAAAAGCAGCCCACTTGGGCTCTAGCAATTCTCTTAGGCATCTGTCTATCCTGTCTCCTGGTGCTCTGCACACCTGCACAGGTGATGGTGGTCTCGTCGAATCTCCAGCTACAGGTCTCATCATTAAATTCTTGCTTATTCCATTCAAAGAAAGGTGAGAGTGACAGACATTTCGAACTGGCCTTCATCCTCTTTTCTGTTTCTACTCCTAGATATCTGGCTGGTCCTCTATTTTTAATACAGGGGTTGGCCAAGTGCAGGCTCATCTAGGAATCCTTTCTTTTCAACTAATTAATCTATTGGTTATTTTTCTCAAGGCGTTTTCCACAAAATATAATCTTGAGTTGTCTTTCTTACTCTTACAAAGAAGGAAACTCACTTCTCTGAGTACGTTTGTCCCCCAAAAGCAAAAATAAAGCGAGTATGCTTCTCTTTGCCCAGGATGATACCTACCACCAGAAAATGAGTAGGCCATCCCTGGAAGCTGGGATCAAGGTCACGTGTTACATTGGAAATGGACTGAAGAGGAGGCAGAGCTGTTAGTGGCCTGGGTCTCTAAACAAAAAGGCATGAAAAAAAATCTCTGGATGCTACACTGGAAAAGTAACAGTAGGGAAAAATCTTATATTGACCAGGAAAAGTACTATGTAGGCTAAGTGTAGGTGGAGTCATGTAGGGTGGTACTGAGGCTCCCAAGAGGCAGGCTTCAGTAACAACCATAGCCAAGTAAATTTCTTCTCAGGACTCACTTAATCGCAAGGCTCTTGTTTTGCAGCAGGATAGTGCAAGGCCAGGGAAGGGGGCTATGAGTTTGGGGCCAGGGCTGAATGTCTTGGGATGAGGAAGGTAGGCTGACCACTGTCCCCAACAACCCATCTCCTGCCATCTGCCATGTAACACTCTGCCTCTCCCACATATAAAGGTTTTAAAGAATACTCATGTGGCTGAGTAGTTCTGGCTGCACCAGCAAATAATCTTCCTTCTCATTCCAACCCTTGCCACTTGTGAGCAGAGGGAAGATGTTGAAAGCTTTCCATAAGAGCAGTTTTAAAATTTGGCTTTGCATTAGAATCACCTCAGTAGCTTTAACAAAAATTCCTAAGCTCAACTTCAGATCTACTCTATCAGTATTTCTAGAAGTAGGGCCCATTTCTAGAAGTAGGACCTGCATTTTCAAGCCTCCCCAGCACATGGTGATGCATCTATCCAGGCCTAAGCCCAAGAACTGACACTGGAGAACTGAGCCCACGTAGCTGCAGACTATAGCCATGGTTCGTATTGACCATGCCTCCTTTTGTCTTTTCATGTATGTGCAGTGAAAGCCAGACACACTGAATATTTTCTTTTTGCACTCTGTGCTAGGCTCATAAAGAGATGCTCTGACAATCCCAGGGCTCATGTACATGTAGGAAGAATGTGGAAAGATCCAGGATTTGTTTATTTCACTCTCCTCTCCTTTTCCCCATAGAGAGCCAAGCTAAGCATTCAGTGAAAAACAAAGGAAAAGTATTCAGTGTCAGTCCTCTGAATGAAAAGAAGTTCATAGTAAACAATCCATTAATGATCTTAGGGAAGAGCTGGAGTTAGCGAGGTCGGCTGATGACATAATCAGTGTCAGTGCTAAGAGTTGCAAAGGAATATGGGCATTTTAAATGGGCTTTAAAGTTAGGAAAGCTAAAAAAATAACTCCTGGATTTGAGAACCTTTCAGGCATCCTGCAGAAAATCCTAAGTACTGGTGTCATGAGTTAAGACAGTGTCCAGAAATCATTTCAGGACTCTTCTTTGCATGTTTGATACTTCACAGTTTGTTGGTGGAAAATGAATAAACATTGCGTTTAGAAGCCACTTTACTTTTTTTTTTTTTTCATAATTATCTGAGCACAGCTAATGACTTTGGATTAGGTTTCTGAAAAACATGAGACCATATGAAAGTTTAGACTTTGTATTCCTAGCATATAATGTGGAATTTTCAGTAACAGCATTCTGACTTTCCAAGGCATGGACAATCCCATTAGAGAAGGCACCGATCTCTTTAACTCTGTCAGGCTAATTGTCTCCCTGAGGATCAGAAAAATTCTGATACACAATATCAGCAATGTTTAATTTTCTTATCACATCCTTTACCTTTTTTCTCATTGCAAATACTACTGTGCTCTCTCCCTTCCTTATTTGGCCCATGCCCTCTCCATACACATAGGTCAGACTTTTATTTAACCAAGCATCCCTGATGCACAGCCTAGAGCCTGATTCTTTCCAGAGAGATGTGGGTCCCCAGGAGAAGAATAGGCCAGTGGTGAGGAACTCCAGGATCCTAGTCAGACCACACCACCTGAGCTGGAGGAATGCGACTGTTCTCTTCAACTCATCTGTGCAGCAATTCTCTAGCACAGTGAATTATGGGGAAAATGCGAAATGATAAGCCTATCAAAGAGGGACAAGGAAATAGAAAGGCGATATTACAAAAGACATGCTGTTCAGCTATCGATGGGATGGAAGAAATGATAGAAAAAAATCTCCCTTCTTCCCTCTCTCCTCAATCTCTTTCTTCTTCCTTTACTTTTTCTTTTTCTCACACTCATGCACACACACCGTACATGACTACATTTTTTTTTTCAGTGTAGAAATTGTCTTATTCATCCTTGTATCCCTGGAGTCTCTCACAGTGGTAAGTGCTATGAACTAAATGCTTGTGTTCCCCGCAAATCCATGTGTTGAAGCCCTAATGTTTAGTGTGATGGTATTTGGAGGTGGGGCCTTTGAGAAGTAATTAGGTCAGGAGGGATGAGTGCCCTTAAAGGAAGAAATAAAAGAGAGGTGATTTCATGTAAGGATTCCACAGGAAATTGGCTATCTGTATAATAACAAGAAGGTCTTCATTAAGCCTGACTATGCTGACACTCTGGTCTCAGACTTCCAGCCTCCAGAATTATAAGAAATAAATGTTTGTTATTTATGTCACCTAGTCTATGGTACTTTGTTATAGCAGCCTGAGCTAAGACAGTAAGCAATCAATAAATGCCAACTAGATTACTCAAGGTGTAGCATTTTAAGATGCTCTTTAATTTTAATATCTACGTGAAGTGGTAAACTGAAATAGAAAGCTCTGTCTTCCTCATAATAACTACTGTTTTGTAACTTGGAAAAGATGTAAAGAAAATAAGTTATAATTCAAAGGGCTATAAGTGGTAAAGCTGTACCTGAACCAGAGTCTACAGTCCTCATTCTTCACTGCAACTCTATGTTGCTTCTCAATCACTTGGTGAGGTAAGGTAGGTACAGTAGCTAAAATAATTCTAGTGCATGGTAAATAATCACTTGGTGGTATTAACATTTATTGCAATGACTATTATTCCAATTTTCCTGCTATATTAACTTAGCCTACTAAATTTAAGATTTGGAAAAATAGCTAAAAAAAAAAAGGAAATAAGACAAAGTATTAAGCAGTGTCATCTAACTATAAACATATATATTAAAGCATAGTGCAGGTCCCAGCCTGAACTAGTCACATTCATTTGGGGGTCTGGCTCAGCAGAGTTCAGCTTGCTGGCTCTGGGTCACCCCTGAAAGCCACACTCACTAATATGGCTTTCCAAGCACAGTCCACCCAGAGCTAACTGCTTTAGTTCCCAAACACTAAAGTGATAAAATTGGATTATAAAAGGCCTCAGCCTTTCTTGGGCGAATGCAAATAATAATGGGGAGTCTATCTGCAAGTAAATACACAGATGAGGCAGATAATTCATTCTCTCATATGCCATTCGACCAGTGTTTATTAAACACCTCTGAAGAACCCCCAACTTCCTCTTGCCTTGAAGAGAAGCAGGCTGACTTCATCTCCAAGGAGGCGCTGCCTCCCAGGCAACCACCCCTCACAAATCCAAGTTGAAAGACCCCTGATGAGGTAAGGAAGTTCTCTGTGTACAGAGCAATGTTTCTGTACATATGTGGTGATGAGGCCCCTGTGGAGAATTCTAGATGGAAGCTAAATCAATCTACCTCTGCCCTAGGAAACCAAGCCTACATAACCAGTCCCTGTTCTTCAAGATGAAACAGGAGTAAACTTAGCAAGTTGGACCTGGGATGTACCATGCTGGTATCAAAATCGCATATTTCACTGACTTCTCAATGATACCATACCTTGACTGGTCTTTTGCTGGTCTCACCAACAAAAATTTACCATTTGTCCTAAGTCTGCCCTATATCTAAACCTGCTTTGTGTGTAACCTGCCCAGTCCAGAGGGAGGCAAGCAACCTGTATTACATACTTTCTTTCTTAGACGGTTTTCAAACTTTTACCTGCACTGGCCAGTGACCTCTGCCTGACCTGTCTCCACCATCCCACCCCCCACTGAACACACTTCAGCCTGTATCCCCTAAAAGCCCAGCTGGAATGACCCACTCTCCCGACTTCTCAGAGCTTGACCAGCCAGAACACCAGCAGTCAGATACTTATGTGGTAAAAATAAAGTAACCAGGCACTCTAATGATGCATAATAAATAAATTCCTAAATATATGTATAATTTATTATTAAAGCAATGCATGGTAATAGTAAGAAGAAAGAAACATTTTAACATTGAGATGAATCAATTTTTTTTGTGGGAGAGCTATACATTTATTAAGTAAATCTCTGTATGAAAATAGAATATGAGAATTTATGATAATATGGCCTACATATTTTCCTATCTTTATTCTTGCTGGCTTTTGTCAGTTCATGTCCTTCTGTGAACCTCTTAGTTTCTACTTTGCATATATTCATTTTCTATCCTAACTTCTAGGGCTGTCTCCTTATTAAGCTATCATCCAAAGCATCAATTAAGCACCTGCATATCCATTGGACTTTTCAGGGGCTGTCTTCCCACATATTTTCTATTTATGTTTCATTGAGTGTCTCTTTCCAAACTTTCCTTGTTTTTCCTAGTATATTTTGTGTCACATTCTCTCTGTGGGTTATTCTTTATGGCTCCGTTTATTTCCATGTTTATTTATATCCTTACCTTGTGATTTTATAAATCAGATTGTGATCAACCTGAATTGTTTTATAAACTCTAGCATGGTCTATATAAAGAATAATATCAAATATAATTGCAATGGATTGAATAGGTCAATTAGTATTCTATCTGTGAATTTAGGATTTCTTATTATGATACTCTGCCCCTGTAGAATATAAAATATATGAATTACGTAGAACTCTAGTTTTCCGGGCTAGCAGATGCTTTACTCTAATATGGCATATTTGTCCAAAGAGTGGTCTGATTTCATTTCTTATCTATTACATGAACCTGTCATGACTTTTTTCTTGACTTTACTCAGTGACCCATAGATTGGGGATTGTGTAAGGGCTGCCTAGATTCATGAAAAATGGCTAAATTGAAGTGATTCGAACTGAGGTGAATGGTAGAGAGAATTAAACACAGTTTTAGGGCATAAACGCTAATGAATACTAAAAGATACAAATTCATCTTTCTTGACATCAGTATCTCTCTAGATACTTCCTGATGTGACAGCCTTGTAAGAATTTGGGACATCAATAGAACAAGGAACAGTTGGATTGGGCAGCACTGGGTGATTTGGTGCTATGAAATTTTGAGTTTCATGGTGAAAGACTCTGTTAGATTGGAATTTCATATGTTGACTCAATGAGCTATCAGGCTCATCCAAGCAAGAACATACTGTTCTTATGATTCCAGGGCAAGTGCTGAGGGGTGGTGTTGTGTGGCCAGAGAGTTTGAGAAAGAACTAGCCATCAGGACTGTACCTTAATGCTGTGGGAATGTCGAACAGCCATTTTTTCAGAGCAAGAAGTTTTACTTGCCATCCAAACCTATCAAGGTGACTCCATTTCATATGTTAATAGGCAATTGTTGGATAGCTTCCAAATGTCCCCTAAAGTTTAGCCAATAAAGGCTTTCCAAGACTCTGAGGTAAATTCTAGATCTATGACAATCTCTCCCTTCCCACACACCCAGTGAATTTAGAAGGTTCAGTAGGTATGACTCGATTTTTTCATTCACACAATACAATGGAAATGTGATTCTAAAGAGACCAAAGAACAGAAATAGAAATCAAGGCCTGTACAAACTAAATCAAATGAGATTTTTTTAAAATGGCAAAGCCTCACAGCTTTTTTTTTTTTTTTTTAGGAGAAATTGTCTTCAAAATGACTTGTACCGAATCACATAAAATGAAAATCCATTTGAAGATATAAAAAGGATGCACCAGCTTTCCTTGTTTGGTGCCACAACTTTACTATTATGAAATGTCATCTCTTTCTGTGCTAAATTTTTCTTGGTCTGTTTTCAATGTGATGTTAATGGGACATTTTCAAAATTCCACATCTGTCCCAAGCTACAAAGAAGCATTTATAACTATCAGCTTGAGGCCTTCTTGTTATAGGATTCTTAAATATAGACTCTAAATATTCTACATCTTTCAAAACCATTGATCGCCATTGATCAAATAGACTAAACTGCTTTTGAGTCTCTTTGGATCCCTTGCATAAATACATATTGAGGTGCTGTTTTAAATGTCCATTAGATCTTAACATTTCTCTTTGGAACCATTACCATTTATCATATGACTGTAAATATAGATTCAGGGATGTTTAAAACACACATTATTTACCTGGCAAGCTTTAATGGTTCCAAAAGATGCATTAGAGCCCGTTTATAACTCCACTCCAGGAATAGATCTCGAACACCTTCCATATATGACTTTTATTTTATACCAAAGGAGGAGATTATGCTACTGAGTAATTTATCCAGTGTTTTAAATAAAATATATTTTTTAAAGCTTGTGCATTCAACAATTTTGTGGCTATTTGTAAAAGTAAGTTGCTTTTGACTGGTTTTGCTGAAAGAACTTTTAAAGCAAAGAAAAAGGAAAATTCTTTATCTTTAGAGTAAAAAATGGTTAGATGTCTATTTTTTTTTTAATTTATCATTTGAAATTAACATGCATATATAGTTCAAATAAATATTTCAGAAGACCTGATGATGAAACATAACAATTACTGGAACAAATCAGAGTCTAACATCTCCTTCACATGTATGGAAACTTGGTTTGACAGAGGTAGCATATAAACCAGTGGGGAAAGAATGAACTACTCAGTAAGCAATGTCAAGATAATCAGTTAATCCCCAAGGACAAAAATAGACCCTTACCTTACACTGGGCCCCAGATAGATTCTATGTGGATTGAAGAGTTAAATGTGAAAATGAAAACTTTAAAAATTTTAGTAGAAAATATCAAAAAATATTTTATGACCTCTGGGTAGAAAGATTTTTTAGGGTATGAAACTCCACCAACTTTAAAGGCAAGGATAGATAAATTAGGCTATATTAAAAATGTATATAGCATCTACATAAAATATATCATATACCAAGTTGAAAGACAATCTAGAAAAAGATATTTGTAATATGTATCACATTAAAGGATTAGTATCCTGAGTATATGGATAACTTATACCTATTACCAAGAAAAAAACAAACAACAGAATTGAAAAGTGGATAAAGAGTAGGAGTAGAATAATCACAAAGGAGGACACCCAAATGTCTGACAAACATATGAAAAGATGCTCTCCATTAGTAATGACCAGGCCAAGGCAGAATGAAGCAAAAACAATGCCATTTTACCTCATCAAGTATGCAAAATTAAAGTGTTTGAGAATGCCAAGAGTTGGAAAGATTGTGAAGCAACAGGAACACTGGTGTGTTGCTGGTAAGAATTTTAATTCTCATTACTACCTTAGATGTATTAATTTGGCAAGATGTAATAATGTTGAAGACGTGCATTACCTACTTCCAGCAACTCACTGCTAGCTACATAGCCTAGAATAAACTTTGCACATGTGTATCAATACACAAGTATCAATACAAAAAGGCATTCATGATTGTTTGTAATAGTGAAGGTTTGGAAACAGTTTGCCCATTAATATGATTAATAAATAAATTGTAGCATAATCATAAAATGCTAATAGCATTTTGCTAGGCATACTACACAGCAAAACAAACATTCTGAATGGAGTAGAGCTATGTATATCAACATGGATAAATCAATCTCAAAGAAATGATATTGAAGGAAAAATTGGCAAACTGGTAATTTAAAGTTTGGAAACATATAAAATAATGTCATGTATCCATGTATTTAAACATGTGAGGAGAAAAGTAAAACATTCAAAGGAATGAAACACCACTTCTTTCTGAGGAGGGAGTATAGACGATGGATGAGAGAGGTACATTGGGTTCTTTAATTGTATTTTAAATTTTAAAAAATCTGGAGCAAATATGGAAAAATACTTAATTGGCAAAGCTGGGTATACTTAGATGTTTATTATGTTATTATTTATGTTTTAATCCTTGAAATATTTCTATTTTAAAATAAAAAATACCCATAATAGTTCCCCTCCTGACTCCTTTCCATTCCTTGTCTCATATTCCAGAGGCATCCATTATCATCCACCACTAGTAGCTGCTTCTAGCAGTTATTGCACTATCTCTAGTTAAGTTGAAAAATCCTAATTGAAATATTATCTGTTTACCATGATGAAAATTAATGGTTTTACTCAGCATTCCTCTGAAATTTTGAAACATAGTTATATTAAGATGTTTTCTTCTTTTATTGGTTTGTACTGAGTTTTAAGAAACATGTTATACTTAAATCTTAACTTCTCCCATCAATTGTAGATAGAATTTCTTGCTCCCCACTTTCTAAGGTGGGATCCTCTTACCACTTTCCTCCCCGTCCACCTCTGAGACATGCTCTTTTGTGCTTTTACGTTATTCAGATTGATAGCATCTACATTCTGTTCCATAATAATAATTAAATCTTCTGTGTTTTGTCTCTGAGGTAATTCTAAAAGATCAAAATCAGTAAGGAATATTTATATTTTTGTGATTATTTAGTATGGCTTAAAACAGATTCACGCAATGAATCATGATTTTATTTATTGTCTCATACTGCTCTATGCTTTTCCTGGAAATTTTGATTGCCTTTATTTCTTGAATTAGCTGCCATTGTTATTTCCTTAAATTGTTCAAATGTCCCACAATATCAAGCATTCCATTGGAGGGGCTGCTATGATTAGGAAAGATTTATTTTAAGTGTAAGTGAATCTGGACAGATAACTAAAATTTCTCATAGAAGTCTAGAGTTTAGGAGGGAGAAACTACTTGAAAGCCTAACCTATCATTGTTAAATGACATGTTAAAATGATTTTTTGAATCTTCAACTTTATATTATTCTGGGATTGAAATCTTTTTGGAAGATATAACAACCAAATGTGCAACATAAATTCTATCTCTAGCAATAACCAAGAGGATATACTTGATCTAGACTCACCACCAAATAGTCACTGGGTAATTTCAACTCTCCAATATTTTAATTAATGCAAAATTATGGCAGTAGTATCATTCTGTCTGTTTACTTCTTTGTGTTAGTTTTATGTCGCTGCATTACAAATTACCACAAGTTTAGTTCAGTGCTCTATAGGCCAGAAGTCTGGGTGGACTTTGGTGGGTCCTCTCCTTGGGGTTTCAAAGACTGAAATCAGGGTGTTAGCAGGGCCGAGTTGTTGTCTAGAGGCTATGAGAAAGAATCGAGAGGCTATGGTCAACAGAATTCTACTCCTCGCAGTTGTAGGAATGAGGCCTCATGGTTTTAGGAATGAGGTCCTTTTGTCAGCTAGAGGTTGCTCTCTGTTCTTTGTGCCCACCTGCATTTCTGCTCATGTGAACCCACTCCATCTTCAAACTTCAAATTTATAACTTCTCCTGTAAGCTGAAGAAGGCTCTCTGCTTTGAAGAGCTTTCTGTGATTAGATCAAGCCCACCTGGGGCTTTAATTACATCTGTAAAATCCCTTAAAGCTGCACCTAGATTAGTGCTTGATTGAATAACTGGGGTATTCTTGGGGGTGGGGGCATCTTTAGAATTCTTTCCACAACTCTGTTACCTTCCTCCCTTCCTTCCTATCTGTCTACCTACCTTCCTACCTATCTTCTTACCTATTTGCCTACCTACCTATATACCTAATTTATCTAGCACCTATCTATCTAGCATCTATCTAGCCATCCATCTATCTAAATATATGCCTGTGTCTATGCTATTTTATTTTTGTTCTTATTCCAGAAAAGACACAAAGTGGTTCAGACTTTTCAAAGAGCACATACAGGAAAAGTAAAGTGAAAAGGAAAAGAAAAACACGGTTAAAGATGCTCTTGATCCCTCCATTAGTGTGGGTAAGTGGGCCAAGTAGAAGAGTAAATGTTATCCACAAAGGCAGTGAACTAACACTAGACTGTAATAGCAGAAGAACTAGTGTCACTTTCCTCAATCCAAATGAGCCTGACCTTTAGGTCCAGGAGCAAATCTAAAGTCTGAAACTTGGAGTTATGATGAGAAATTACAAGGAAGTTGGGCAACATCAGACTATCTAGTCCTTTGTGTCTGGGATGTCAGTAAATACCCAGGAGTAATTTGTAAGCAGTGCACATCACTCAGTTTTTGAATTCATAAATCTGAAAAACAGAGAGAGAAAGTTTATTAGAGTAAGGACACTCTATTAGCGCACATTTGATCCTGTCCAAAATGTCCACAGAAACATTTAGCCAAAAGGTCCTTAATATTTGGTGCTCTCCAAAACGTTTATGAGTATATTTGGTCCATGCCAAAAGTTCCTTGATATTTGATCATGTCAAAAACATCCATGCTTGAAAATGTCCCAGGGTTCAAATAGCCCATAAGGTGTATTTATAGTTTTGGTTTACAGGACTGATACATAAAAATACTATCATGTTTTATGGGTTCAATAATTGTGTTGTGGTTGTAATGCCAATAATAACTCTTCTTGCCTCAGTAGCCTAGCTGGTAATGGCACATGATCAAGGACATTTTGGCATGGACCAAATGTCACCATGGACGTTTTGGACAGGACAAAATACCAAGGACCTTTTGTTATGGTCCAAGTTTCTCTGTGGACATTTTGGACAGGACTAAATGTCCTGCTAAGCAGACACCCATGTGGCAGACCATATGATTCTGCTGTCTACTTTCCTGAATCAAATATCCAATAATGCATACTAGGGTCTAGGGGGTTAGGTAGGCAAAAGACAAACACATTGGCCCTTCTATAATTGATAGATTATGCATTTAGAGGGAGCAGGTTCTGGGAAGAATAAAGTATTTTGTCCCAAGGGAATGCGAAATACCATATTTCTCATGCTTTCTCCAGTTTTTTTTTTTTTTAAACTCTCTAATACTTTTTGAGAGTATACCACATTCTACATGATTTCCTTTAGAGAATGACACTTAATCCTCACATCAGCCCTGCAGGGTGTATATCCTCATTCCTGCTCTTCAGAAGGATAAAGAAGAAAGTGATGAGGAAATGTAAATGTAGCATGTAATACATGTATTACACGGCTGTCGGTTGGTAAGGACTAAGTGAGGGGCCTTTCGTATTTCATTTTATTTATTCCTCACACTTCCACGAAGTAGGCCTTATTGCTTTCATTTCACAGATAGGGAAATCAACACTCAGAAATGAGACAGAACTTGCTGATATCAAGCTGAATTGGTAGATTTGGACTTAACCCTGGTGTGTGTCGCCAAGAACTCCTCTGATGGGAAGGTGGCAGGAGGATCTCAGAGAAGTGCTTAAGGGGTGCAAATTTCATGTTTAATACATCATTTAGCTATAAATTAAAAATGTAATAAAATACATTCAGAGGTGTGATATCCAAATTTTAACTCATCGGAGATCAAAACACATGACTCCCCTGCCCTGAAAAATAAAATGATAGTAACCCACTCTACGCAGGGTTCCCTGTCTCTGGTTCCACTCAATTGTTCTTGACACCTCCCTCTGTAGCCATTTACACCCGACTAGTCTCCCCGTCCTGAATCCCTAGTCAGTATCCCTGCTACACACTCAAATAACACTCTGTAGCACTTATTACAATGACTATTAAATAATACTTTGTGTAATTACTTTTGTTTATGTCTGTCTTCCCTGCCAGATTTAAATTTGAAGAGGTGGAAAAGAAAGTTCTTCACCACTATATCTATAGCAGTGACTTATTGAATCTATAAATAAACACCAGGTTAAATCATTTATGCGGAGACTTATGACCAAAGCTTTTCTTCCGCCTCTTTAATTGAAGAGAGCCCTGAGATTACAAGACATGCTGTTATGCTGTTAAGGCACTGTTACTTACTGTGACTCCTTTTTGGCATGAATCAATATTTTTCCTATATTATGCAGCCAACAATAACAAAAAAAGGATGAGGGCAAAAATAAATTGGATGCTGAATTCTGTAACTACCAATTTTAAATTTAGTTGTTCATAAAAATTGCCATATAGTTTGGTGATATACAAAATAAAGATTATAAACTTGAATTTATGACATATACCTAGCTTCATAAAATACTTCTTTAATATATTTTATATTGGGAGATGTAATATGAGATTTGATTTGAAACAGAATTGAATAACTACTGATATAACTTCCAAAAAATGATGCTAGGCACAAAAGAGGTCATAATTTAAAAATTTTAAATGAGAGAATGAATGAATGAATGAATGAATAAAAGAATGAATGCTATATTTGGTGTTATAGACTAAACGTGCCCCCTCCAAGATTCAAATGTTGAAATCCCCAGTGTGTTGGTGTTAGGAGGTAGGGCATGGGGAGGTACTTAGAGTTAGACAGGTCAAGAGGATGGAGCCCTTATAAACATCCTGAGAGAGCTTGCTTCCTCTCTGCTTTCACCTTGTGAGGATACAATGAGAAGCTAGCAGTCTGCAACCCAGAAGAGGTCCCTTACCAGATGTGACTGTGCTGGTATCCTGATCTCAAACTGCCAGCTTCCAGATCTGTGAGAAATAAATTTATGTTGTTTACAAACCATCCAGTCTATGATACTTTGTTATAGCAACGCGAATGAACTGAGTCATTTGGTAAATGCCCACATTAGTTCCTGTGGCTCCTGTTTCCGCTTTACTCATCAGCCGGCCATCTCTTTCCCTCTTTTTTTGTTTTTTGTTTTGTTTTGTTTTTTTTTATTTTTATCCCCTTCTCTCCTCCCAGGCACAACATCTTTCTTTAATAATAAAGATTTTTTAGTAAAAAGCTTTAGTAAAGGTGCATCTTTATAAAGAAACCCATTCTCTTAGAAATAGCCTGGGCATATACCATCCGAATTTTTCTATGAATTTTTTCCTTAAAATAGCAAATAAGAAGCTCCTACTTGAAGAAGCCAGAAAATGTGAGAGCAATATTTATTCTTGGTTTAAAGACAACAGAAAAAGCAATAGAGAGACTTTTATTTTATGGGGTTTTTTTTTAATGTTTGTGTTTTGACTTTTAAAATTATTAGGATTTTCATAAATATTTGAACCCTGTGGAAATAATCTCATCAACATTCTATTTCTAGGTCTATAAAGCAATTACAAGCTTGAAAGTGCTATTTTATTGTAATAAAAAGGAGAGTATTGGTGATATGTGGTTTGTGGTTTATTAAAGCCAGCTTGCTAAGACTTTTAAATGAGTAACTGCCAGCATAATTACTGTTTTACATTATGTGATCTGTGCTTGGCTTTTTTGGTGAGTCAGTCTTTCTATAGGTTTATGGTGCTCTTGCTTGCAGGACTAAAGAAAATGTAGTTCGATAATTTAGCATCTATAGCATTACCTGCAACTGTGAATCAGCTTTCCATAAACTGTTCTAGAGATTCTTTGAATCAGACCCAGAACAAGAATACTCTCACACTCTTGACTGCCTTGAGACCCCAGTCTCCTTAATGTCCTTCCTGTTTCTTCCTTTTCTTTCTTCTATCTGCCGAAGACCTCACATCTTCCCAGACAGCCCCATCTCTCCCTTTACTCAAGGAGGCGGGCTCTCACTGTCGTTGACAAGGTACTGATGAATTGGAGGTGTGTGTCTTCGGGGCCTCAGATGCCAAAGCATGGATTCTGGCTCACCTGTTTTTCCCCAGTTCTCCTCCTTCCTGCCTTAGGTCACATGGACACTGGAGATAGTGATAAAAGAAATCACTCCTTTAAATAATCTTCTTCTCCTCTTAATGCCTATAATGTATATTGGTTCTTAGACCCAGTTGTCACTCATTTGTACTACCTTCTACGGAATTTGTTTTGTCCTTGTACTTTTATCTCGGACAAGTAGATTACAAGCTTCTCAAGGCCACGGTTATTTTCCTCCCTTTTGTAATACTCATAGCAACTTGCATATAATATATGGTAATGAAAAACGGAAAGGAGAGACTAACCCTACGGGATGCTCCTGCTTGTCTGAAGCCGCCCTGAGAGCACCAGGGAGATCAGACCTGGAGAGGCAGGTGTCCTTTCTCTCATCTTTAGGTTCGGCAGTAGCTTTCTTTCACCTCTTAGAGTTTGTGGGGGTCAGGAAAGAAATAAACTAAGAGGGACCCTTTTGGTGATATGCTAATGGTCTTCTATGTTCCAATTTAGTTTTAGGTGAGCTAACGTAGCTGATTAGCTATGGGAATCATCACCGATTAAACCACTGATACCCTCTTTTGTTGCTATTTCACCATCCATTGATTTTTATCTTCATCTGAAACGGTAAAAAGGTAACATGTACTGTGGAAGGAAATTTCTTCTATTGATGAAAAATAATATGGAAATGAAGATTTTCTTCTTTCGTTTATAATCCTCATATCTCAATAGGCCTCTGGCTCCTAAGATGATGACATAGATGTACTTTGTATTTTGGTTTGCTGTTCACTTAGGAAATAGTGTCTTGTGTCATTCGTATCGCATATTTGAGGGTGTCACTAAAAGAACAATGTACATTAGCACATCTTCCTGTTCTCTCTTCATTGCATATCTTTATAAGAGTTCATTGAAAGACCATGTAATGATAACCACTGCAGGAACTGAAGAAAAATCATACAATTTATAGAATGACACATGCTGAGCAGATAGTGGAGATCTAGAAACTATGAATTAATAAGCAGACTCTGCAGCGAAATTTTAAATTCTTCAAAACCCTCTTATGCTGATTGTCTATATACTGAGGCTAATGACAATTCCTCTGGTTGAAGAACTAGGTGTTTATGTGCTTTTCTCATATCACCTAAAATAACAGACATAATATTTTAAAACAAGACACAGTATTTTTATATATTTATCTGCTTAATGACCTCATATTTGCCTTTGCAGCGTGATCTGTGTTCCAGTCAGGGGTCTTCAGGGATTAACCACACATAAAGAGTTGTCTCTGAGGAAAATTTTCTTACAACCAAATTGAACCAAGCTAATGAGAATATTAGCATAACTCACAATATTTATCTAATAATTATGTCTAACAAATTTATATTCAGGGTAAATTTATCGACACATTCTTTTTATGGAAGAAAACACATCTCACGTATTGATTTACTGAGCTAAAAGCAAATGAGCCAGTATGACCATGGACTAATAATGACATACATTTAGGAATTTCTCAAGTTAACCTTATGTTCTTTCACAGGTATTACTTTACTTGGTTTTCAATAATAGAAACATTTTTATATAGTCTACATTACCTTATCTGAACTCTTAGGGCCACATATAATTTTTAAATTAAAAGTTTCAGACTTTTAAAGGTAATATTGTATATATACTATGTATCATACAGCATCCAGTAGTCGTACAGTATTCCTCGTAGTCAAGCACAGTAATACTGCTGCAGTGAAACTTATAAACAGTTATAGGAAATAAGTTAGATAATAAATATGAAGAATCTCACATCAGCTTAAATTAGATTTTGCCAATAAATGATTTAGTGAGGAATATTGGTTTTTAGAGATTGGGGATTTGGCAAATATGTAAGGGATTGTGAAGCTACATAAAATATATGTTAAAACCCAGGTTGATACTAACAAAAGCCAAAAATATTTCATAGACATCATTTACCAATTTCTTACTTAAAAAACAAACACAAAATTGTCATGTTTTTTAAATAAAATTTTAATCATTTTGCTCAGGTCTCCTTTTTGCATTCACATTTATTCTCTTCTAAAGAATCTTTCCCCCGGGTCATAACTCTTAAATTTCCCACTTTTAACAGTGAAAAAATATGTGCTTTGGAGCCCGATATATCTAGATTTAATCCTACTGTGACATTCTGTAATTTACTTGAATTTTTGTTACCTCTTTTTATTCGCCTCTAAATCAGAAATAATTATGTATATCTTGTAAGGTTTATATGAGAGCTTATATATATATATAAATATACATGTTAGTAATATATAGTAAATGTATATATGTATTTAGTAATCTATATTTATAAATTAGTATATATAGTACATATTAGTACATATTAGCAACATAACTATAGTAATATATAGTAAATATATATTTATATATAAATGATATATATGGCTATACATAAATGTATATTAGCAACATACAGTAAATATATAACACATTTAGTATACACATACATTTAGTAACATATATTTATAGTACATATATATTTAATTTTTTATATATAAGCTCTCACATAAACCCTACAAGAGAAATATTAGTATATACATAGTGCTTAGGCTAAAGAAATCTGTGGCAAAGACTGCTAATCCACCTCATCTTGCTTAACGGCAGAACTTTACTTTTCAGCTGGTGCATGGCTGCTACAAATGATGACTACGTCTCTCAACCTTCCTTGAAGCTGGGCATGGCCATGACACAAAATTGCAGCCAGTGAAATGAAAGCAGAAGTGCTAGTGGCACCTTCCAGGAAACCAGAGGAAACAGTGGGCGTGGTGTACCCTTTGTTCTTTCTCCTTTGTTTCTTCTTCTCCCCTGGAGTCCCCGTAAGTGCTCTAGTAGACATCGCTGGACCATGATGGAGGGCTCCACCCCAGGGATGGTGGGATAATGAACAGAAGATCTCTGGGCAGCAGCTTGCTACTTTGTGGAGCTGGCTTTCAAGCACGGCACTGCCTACTTCTGTGTTTCCTTTATGCAAGAGGGAAGCCTTAGTCCATCTTATGATGCCCCTGTTATTTTAGGTTTTCTGACATGTATAGCTGAACCTAACTGATAAAGCTTTCAATAAATGTTGGTTCTCTTGAACTATCCTAACAGTCTATTTCTTACTGGTACCCATAACTCTCTGCAGTTCTGAACCTTCCAGTTTGACCTTCTGGTTAATTCCAGTGGTGCATTCCCAGCCAGCTGTGGGTGACTTCTCTGCATCCCTTGCCTGGCAATGCCTTCTTTCTCTTGACCCTTCAAAATGATCTTGGTTTAACTAGCAGTTTGTTACATAAGTCTTTTTCCATGGCATTTCTGTTTCATCCTCCTTTCATTTCCTGCAGCCTCTTAAAGATCTTCTTAAGGGTCTCATCTAAAATTTCTTTAATTCTCATTTCATAATTCTAGAACTCTTTTGATGTATCCTTGTGAAATACTTTATTAGGTCTTCTTTTTACCTCCTTGCTCCCAATTTCTTCATCACATCTTTCTTTCTTTAGTCTTATGTTTCTATTTTAGAAAAAAAAAAAAATTCTCTTCATTCTTTTATTCTCCTCTTGGGATTAAATTGGCTTCTTTCAGAAGGCAGTATAGCTTCAGAAGTGAAACTCATATATCCTTCACAGCCCTCTGGAGAGATTAAAGCCAATAAAAAGTGATGTGCACATTATGTTAACATTTATATACACTTAAAACACACAAAACAGTAGTATCTACTGTGGGTACACAAACATGTAGAAAAAGTAAGAAAAGATGCACTGAGTATATACTTATCAACTTTAATAGTGATTACACATGTGGAAACAGTGAGAGAAATAGGATTAGGCAGGGGTCTTCAGTTATGTATAGATAACTTTTTAAACAACTTTATTGAGGTAAAACTGACATATAATAAACTATATATATTTAAAGTGTACTATTACATAAATCTTGACATAAGTATGCACAACGAAACCGTTACCACAATCATGATAGTGAACATTATCCATTATTCCCCAAAGTCTCCTTGTACCGTTTTGTAAGTCCTTTCATTGACTCTCCCCTTGTCCAGGCAAACCAAATGCTCATCTGCTTTATGTCACTATAGATTAGTTTTCATTTTTGAGACTGTTTAACAAATGAAATCATAAAAAATTTACTCTTTTGGGGTGTCTGGCTTTTTTCAGTGAGCATAATTATTCTGAGATTCATCCATATTTTGTGTGCATCGATAGTTCATTCATTTTTACTGCCGAGGGGTAGTTCATTGTATAGATAAACCATGATTTGTTTGTCTGTTCACCTATTGCTAGACAATTTGGTTGTTTCTGTTTTGGAGATGTCATAAATAAAGCTGCTAGAAAATTTTATGCAAGCCCTGAAGGAACATTTGTTTTTATTTCTCTTGAGTAAATACCCGGGAATGTCATGATTGGATCATATAGTAGACATACGTTTAACTTTTCAGAAACTGCCAACTGTCTCCTAAAGCAGCTGTACCACTTTATGTCCCAAACAATAGTGTATGAGAGTTCCACTTAATCCACACTGGCTCCAGCTTTTGGTACTGAGGATGCATAGTATGTAATAGATCCACAGTGGTGTCTGATCATGGTTTTCATTTGCATTTCTCTAATGAATAATGATGTTGAATACCTTTTCATGTGTTTATTTTCTATTCACATAGCTCCCTCTGTAAAGTATCTCTTCAAATCTTTTGCCAATATTTTATCATTATTTTCTTATTGTTGAGTTTTATAAGTTCTTTATATATTTTGGATACAAATATTTTGTTAGATATGGGATTTGTTAACTTTCTTCAAATATTTGGATTGTCTTTTAATTCTCTTAGTGGTATGTTGAAGAGCAGGCTCTTAAAATTTTGAGTAAAATTTATCATTTTTTCTTTTATGGATTGTGATTTCGGTGTCACATTTATAAAATCATCCCTAACCTGTGGCCACAAAGATTTTCTCTTATGCTTTTTCAATCAGTTTTTTAGTTTAAGATTTTACATTTAGCATTATAATCCATTTCAAGTTAATTTCAGTACGTGTACAAAATGTGGATAAAATTTATTTTTCTTTTTTTGGCAGAGGAATATCAATTATCCTAGCATCATTTGTTGCTAGGACAATTTTTTCTCCACTGACTTTCCTTTGTGTGTGTGTGTGTGTGTGTGTGTGTGTGTGTGTGTGTAATGGGAAAAGAAACAGAGATTTCTGTCCTCCTTCTTTTATTCTATCGCCATATTTTTTTACCTTTATGCCAGTACCTCAGTGCCCTAATTGTAGCTTTATAATAAGTTTTTAGTTCAGGCAATGTTAGTTTTTCTTTCTTTTTTTTTTTTTTTTTTTTATACAAGCTTGTTTTGGCTACTCCAGGTCCATTATATTTCCATATGAATTTTAGAAGAGCTTTCAAATTACTATAATAATGCATCCTGGGATTTTTATTGGCATTGTTTTAAATCTGTAGCTAAATTGAGGAGAATTAAATCCTAACAATATTTTTTCTTCCTACCCATGAACATTGTATAACTCTCCATTCAGTTTCCCTTGTAGTATTTGGTAGTTTTCAGTGTACTGGTCTTACACATCTTTGGTCAGATTTATGATCAAGTATTGCATATTTTTCATATTCTTCTAAATGGTACTGCTATAAAATTTCAAATCCTCAGAGTTTGTTACTAATATATAAATAATAATAAATTTTTGTATCTTATCTTTTATCATGTATCTTTGTGAACTCAATTGTTCTTGAAGTTTTTCTTGTAGATTCCATTGGATCCACAGTGAAATTCTTTGGATTTTCTGCATAAACAATGTCGCTTGGGAATAAAGACAACAGTACTTCTTCATTCCTGTGTGTCAATCCATATCGCCCTCGACTGTCATTCTCCTTGTGCCTAGAAGACTTCCTTTAACATTTCTTAGAGTTAGGGTTTGCTGCTGATAAGTTATTTTGCCTTTAGTATAATCGAAAGGATATTTCACTTTTATTTTTGAAAGATATTTTCATCTTAGCCAGTTTGGGTTTTTTGTTGTTTTTATTTTGTTGTTGTTTTTGTTTTTTAGTACTTTAAGGTTGTTGCTCCATTGTATTCTCATTTGCATTGTTTTCAAAGAGAATCATGGTTACTATTTCCTTTTCCTCTGTATGTTTTATGTGTTTTTTCCTCTGACTGCTTTTAAGACTTTTTTTTTATATAACTTGTTTTGAGCAATCTGATTTTGATGTGCTTTGGTGTAGTTTTATTTTTTATTTGTTTATGTTTCTGTGTTTTTTGTTTGTTTGTTTGATATTCCTTGAGCTTCTTGTATCTGTGTGTTGAAAGTTTCAGCCAATTATTTCTTTAAAGATATTCTGTTTCCCCTTTTCCATCTCCTTCTTGACTCACTATATTTACATATACATTAGGCCTCTCGAAGTTGTTCCGTACCTAATTCTATTCATTTCATTAAAAATAAATAAATATAGGCTTTCTCTCTTTGTTTGGATAGTTTCTTTTGTCATATATTCCAATTTACTAATCCTTCTGTAATCTTTAATCTGTGATGATCCCATCTAGTATATTTTTTCATCTGTAGTTAATCAGCTTTCCATGTCATTTGGGGCCATTTATATATTTTTAATATGTTCAATACAGTTATAGTAATTTTTGGTATCCTATATGCTCATTTTAATATCTAGATCAGTATTGGATCTATTTTGATGGGCTTTTCTTCTCATGGATGGCATTTTCTCACATGTATGTCTAATAATTTTTGAATGGCTTTCAGGCATTGCCATTTTTACTTTATCGGATGCTGGATATTTTTATATTCCTAGAAATATTCTTAAACTTTCTATTTGGATTCAGTTGTTATTTGGGAACAGATTGCTTAAGTCTTGCCGCTAAATTGTTTTAGGTGGGACCAGAAAATAGTACTTTACTCAATAATACTATCTAGTTTGATGGATGGGAACAGGCACAATCCCCAGCCTTGAGTGAGGAGCCAGGTAATGTTTCTTCTACTCTTTTAAGGTGGTTCTTTCCTTGGTTTTGGTTAATTTTCTTACATGTATTATCCTCACCATAACTCCACTGATACTGATTGTAACTGTCTAATTGTCTATCACCTTTACTCATTGTAAACTTCTTGAAGGTAAGGACACTGCTCATCTAGCACAGCTTAGCAAAATGTACTAGCTCAGTAAATACTTGTTGAATAAATGAATATAACAAAGTAGGAAGGATAAGATAAATAGACAAGAAATATTTTTAGTATTATGTAAATTCAGAAGAGCGATTACTTCCAGTTGGTGCTCAGTAAACATTAGTGAAAAAATTAAAGAAGTCCAACATTATACTAATTTACCTAATTTATGTCAGACCCATATTTGTGACTCAGGATTCAGGTCTTCTAGTTTAGGGCACTTCTCATGACATTATTCTGTGTTCCTAAAATATAGATAAAACAGAGATACCCAAGAATTGAGATTAAACATAACTCAGGATATGCCTTAAATGTTTATAATGACAGTGTTCTTCCTTCTAATATTTAACATTGTCTTCTCCTAGAATGTTTGAGTATTTTTCTAGATGTTGCACTATGCTAAGTATGAATATAATAGTGAGTCCTTTTCAGTGTTATAGGGTACATGACCTCATCTTCATTTTTGTCACTATTCTTATAGTATGGCAAGCTCACATGTTGAAAAGCTTTATCTGAGAACCCAGTGAGCATAGCATCTTCCCACAATCATGATTTTAGTCAACTATTCCTGGTCCAGTACATGAAAAAAAAAATCACATTCAAGAAAGAGCCACAATTTTTCTTCTGGTCTTCTTAAAAGAAGTGCTTTCTAAAAATGGATTTGGTTATCTTTATGTTACAGAATCATTATGGATCACACAAGAGCTAATGTGTGCAAAGGGCCTGGCTTATGGGTATTGCCAAAAAAAAGCTATTTCTGCTTAACGAAAACAAAAAAGTGTTTTAGATCATTCAACTTCCAACCGAACTATAAAACAGAGTGTTAGTGGTAATGGAAATTACCTCCTCATTTTGGTGTAGGTAGGATGGAGAGAGAGCCAAAGAGCCAGATATTTGCTTCATATCAATTTGTGAATATTCACCTTTAGGTAACATATGCTTTAGTAAGCACTGTGAGTCATCTCTTATGAGAATGCAAAGAAGGTGATTAAGGAGCAAAACCTGAAGCCTCCTTTCATTGTCTGATCCAAGGACAAACTTAGATAATACAATTAGTATATCTGAGAGAGAAAGAGAGACAAAAAAAAAAAAAAAAAAACCGAGAGATTTCTAGGTTCAGTAGTTAATGGTAGTGCCCAAGATGAGGCGGGTGTGTGGAGAGCATCTCTCCTCTGAGGTGATAAGCAGAATTCCCACTCTGAGCTGGAATCCTGACCTCCAGAGGTGCTTTGAGCACAGAACCTTCACTGACTTAAAAAAGTAGTGCAGTTCTTATATCATCTCAGCCTATATGGATGCAAAAAGAGACTCTGCCTTCAAAGAAGTAGAGAGAAGGCATGGGCGATTCTGCACCCTGAACTATAAAAAACACGAAGGTGGAGCTGAACCTGCATGGCATCAGATGCTCAATTTCACAAACTCTTTCAGTCTAGACTTCTGTTTCACTATTTGCTTGAGACTTTAAAAAAATGGTTAATATGCTTTCTATACTCAAAACATCACAAAATATTTTTAGTCCATATGGTTAGCATTTGGTTTCCAAACCTCCTCTTTATTTTCTCCCTATATATAACTCCTTGGTCTCTTTGGATTTCATTGTTTTACTGGTTTCTCTCACCTCTGGTACATGTTCAATCCAGTTAGCATTATTTTATTTTCTGAATCTTTATTCTTTATGTAGAATACGGTGCTTTTTAATGTGGAATTTCATACAGTTAAGTCTTTTCTGTATGCCTGACCTTTATTTCTTGCTATAATTAGCCTTTGCACATATTATTATATCTCTGTTTTCACTAGCGCGCTTGACAATTCCCTATTTAGTATTATCTGGAAATTTCATTAATGCACATCTTCCAGATTGTTAATAAAGTTGTAGCTCAAACTGCAGCTGACATTCATTTCCATGGCTCCCTTCTGGTCGTCGTCTTGCAGCTCAACACATTGCCCTTTATCATAGCTCTTTTTTTCCTTTTGAGGATTTGCTAGTTATTTTCCAATTCTGCAGAAATTGCTCATACTGTCACTTTAAATTAATTTTTTGATTAGTGTTTCAGAATCTAGTAGACTACCTTGCACATAATAAGCACTAGATAAACATTAGTAGAACTGAATTAAGTCACCAGGCCAACCATTTACTTTATTCAATGTTTGGCTCTCTCCAACCCTACCAAAAAACAAACAAACAAAAGCATAAATCTTTTTTGTAACAGACTTGTTAAAACGGCTTTTAGCTACTTTCTCTAGTCCTTTCAAATATTTAAGGATGCTACATTTCTTTTCATAGTGTAGACACTATCTTCATCCATGTGCTAATATAGACAATAAGCAAGAAAAGTATCCAAATATTTTACAGCAAGTTTAATATTAATTTTAAAGATGTCCTTATAACCATACTGAATCCATAATAGGATTTGAGATCTCTTTTAATTAATCCATATTTATAGTAAGACCAATGCCAGTTATCATAGGACAGAAAAAAAGGAAGAAATGTTAAAGTCATCTAAACTATATCAAGTGACAGAAGAGGGAAGAGAGTCTGTGTTTAGGAACCAGAATAAGGTTGAATTCTGACTT
This sequence comes from Rousettus aegyptiacus, assembly GCF_014176215.1. Lineage (NCBI taxonomy): Eukaryota > Metazoa > Chordata > Mammalia > Chiroptera > Pteropodidae > Rousettus > Rousettus aegyptiacus. Next base: position 59,400,862 of record NW_023416286.1, on the reverse strand, counting down.
TATTACTCATTAGATAAATGGCCTCAAGCAAGTTATGTAACTCCTTTCAGCCTCAGTTTCTTCATCAGTGATACGGGTATACTAGGGAATTGTATGAGGTTTTGTGAATTTCATAATGTAAGTAAGCGCCTAGAAGAACTCTTGGCATGTGATGAGTCTGGACATTTTCTTGCCCCCTTTTGCTAATTGCAGGAAATGGTTCCTCTGCTCCATTGCTCAAGCCAGAAATTTAGAAAAGATCTGTGATGGTCTTCCTCTTTCATCTCCATGTGCAAACAATAACTAGCTAGCTAGTCCATTGCCACTTTTTCAAAAATTCCCTTTATCCACCCACTGCCACTTCAATGCCTTGCACCTGGATCAATGCAATAGACTTTATGTCTCCCCGTTTCAACTTAGCCCTCCTTCAGTTCATTGCCTACAGAACAGCCAGATTTTTCCTCTTCAAAGTACAAATCAGATCCTGCCACTCCATTGCTTACACTTTGTAGGGACTTCTCACTGACTTGAAATAAAGTCCAACCACTTACTTATTTATGATCTGGCTGCTTGCCTTAGACCACAAGCCCCAGGACAGAGACCAATCTGCCATTTCAACATATACCTAGCAGTCTCTGGCACATTGCCTAACACACAGTAGGCACTCACAAGTATTTGCTGGATGAAGGAAATATTCTGCACTAGTGCTGTAAGGGAAAAAGAAAGACTGTTTCCTCCCAGCTTGGCCATAGACTCTCTCCCTAGGTCAGTGTTCTAAAATAGATTACTCTAAGATGTCTAGTGGTGAGAAATGGTAAAACTATATAATTGCTCCTACAGTGGCCCTTCCTTCATTATCCAGACACTGTCATTTAATAATCATTGAGTCTTCAAGAATGCCGTTCTTATAGATTAAAGTAACTGTTTGTTAAAGAGGAGGGGACTAAAATTAAAATGGAGAACCCTTTCATGAACATTACATTCAAATTATTAGAATTTCATATAAATGTAATTGCTCCCTCAGAAATAGATTAAACATACACAGCATTTTAAATGACATTTTTACATTGTTAAAGCACAGTTAATTATAAATTATGAGTATTTTAAACCAGGCATGTTTTCTCTCCATCAATCAGTGTTATCATGGCCATCTTTTTAATAAGATTATTTGCTAATGCAAAACTAAAATGAGCAATGCCTGAAGCTGCATTAACACAGCAAACGATCAAGTGACAGCACACCCACCACTTGATTCTCTCGCCAGGACATGGTGTCTGAAGAAATTTGTTTTCCTTCATTTACACACACACACCGGTATAGCTTCTGCTAATGGGTATTTTTTTCAGATGAGAAGTCACGAGTGCCTCTAAGCTTTGAGGTGCTAAACATTAGCAGTCAAGAAGCATCTTAGAGAATAAACTCTGGCATTCTCCCCCAAAGCTGAAGGTTGAGATGCTGCAGGGCTACTTTGAATGCTGGATTTTGACATTTATACTCATTCAAGTTAGGAACATAATATATTAAGTTGACAAAGAAAGTAAAGTCATAAGGCTTTCAGGTGAGCAGTAGACTGCTCAGTTGGGTACATTAGCCAAAAAATTCTAATGTGCTATTTACCTGCACATTTCTTTTTTAGAGCCTAGGTTGATGTGTGATGAAAATCACCTATGGCAAAAAAAGAAAACAAGAAAACAAAACAAACAAACAAACAAACAAAGGAACACACAAAATCTCTGAAAGCAAATTATTTTCATTTTAAAAATCTGAAAAGGGCTGATGTGTGTTATGTGTTGAGGGTGGGACAGGGACATGGGAAGGGAACCACGCAAATTCAGAAATCTTGAAAATCATTTGGAAAATTATCAGAAAGGAAACATGTCAATAACTCTCATCATAGGAATTTCTATACCTATTACAAATTAAATAATTCCTATTCATTATAAGTATTCACTATAAATGAGGTATCAACATGTATGAGGAGGATATTAAACACAAAATGTGAAAACTTGTTCAAAACATAGAAAGCATATTGGGCCAGAACACAGTGTGCTGTATTCTGAAGTATAAATAGTAAAGAGCAACACGATCTTATTTTTGACATATATACCTCTTTTTTTCAGGTCCTCAATAAATATTAGCAAGAATTAATATACTGGCCATAGTAAATCTTTAGAAAATTTACCAAAGCTGAAAGAAGACCAAAATCATTCTTTGGTCAAGTGACTCAGCCACACAACATAAAACAAACCCACCTACATTCTGTATAAAAGGACAACTTCTAAAATCAAGTGACCAATAAAGGGAGAAAGTCACAAGATAGGCAAAGACATCCCAGATAGATGCAAACAACAATTAAGCATTGACTACAGTGTTGCTATAGGATGAATTTGAATTCAGGGAAAATCTAGACAAAGAATGACACTTTATAAGGATATAGAATACAGCTCACAATGAAACTCTAACAATGAGAATATCTAATTACTAAATAGTACAGCATCAAGCTTTATTATAAAAATCGCCAGAAATATAAGGCAAAATCAGAGACCAATTTATTATAGTCATTGATAAACCAAATGGATAAAAATAATTAAGGCTAAAGAAAACCTAAATCACAATAAAGTGGAATATATATGTATATGTGTGTGTGTATATATGTGTATACACGCATACATTAGATATATATCTGACTTACAATCCTGAAAATAATATCTTTTTTTCAAGTGCTCAAGAAATATTTGCAAAAATTAATATATTATACATAAATAAACATCAGCAAATTCACCAAAGCCAAAATAGGGCCAAAAAAATTCTTTGATCAAATGTAATATAAGGAAAAATTTCAAAATATAACTGCATTTAAAAACAACAAAAACAGCCAATGTGAAAATTTCTAAAATATGTCTTAAACAATCCTTGAGACAATAAGGAAATCAAAATCCAAATTGTAATACATCCAAGAGATTGATGAAAGAAAGCATAATAGGCCAGAGCCTATGACATACATCTAAATTAATGCTTAAAGAAAGTCATAGCACTAAATAATTTACTAATTAACAAGAAAAATGATTTTAACTTCCAACTAAGAAAAGCAGAAAAATAGTTAAGAAGCATAAACACATTTTGATAAATGGGAAAAATAGAAAAAATATAGAACTAATAAGTAAATCTAAAAGCTGGTTAACAGTATAAAGATAATTCCCTGAGTAATACAGAGAAAGAGGATAAAGCAACGTTCAACAAAATTGACAATAACTGCAAGTGCAATAGAAATTAAAAGAATCATAAGACATTACTTTTTTTCAGCTCTATGCAAATATAATAAAGAATATGGATGAAGAATACAAATTGTAAGGAATCATAGAATACATTGGAAATCTATACAGACCAACTTCTAAAAGAGATGATTTCAAAGCATACTTCAACTGAAATATTAAAGATAACTCCAATTATTATCAAAGTGTTTCAGAGTATGTAAAAGTGGAGGAAAGTTTCTATGTTGCTTAATAAAGCTATTATCTCTAGGAGAGAATCTGTTTTGTTGCCTTTCCAGTTTCTAGAGGACCTCAATTTTGTCTGATGACCCCCTTCCATCTTCAAAGCCAGCAATTGCATCGTTCTGACCTCTGCTTGTTCTGACTTCTCTTCCATCCTCTTTTCTGGCTGTCCTACCTCACTCCTTCATTTATAAGAACCCCAGTGATTACACAGGTCCCATCTAAAATAATCTAGGATACTCTCCCCATTTTAAGATACTTTGCCATGTAAGACAATATAGTCACAGGTTTTGTGGATTAGGATGTAGGCGTCTTTGGGAGGCCGTTATTCTACCTCCCACGCCTTACTGCCAAATATTAATATATTTGCTAGTACCATATGTTAGATGAGGATGGATCAAAAGGCACAGTTAGACAGTGCTAGAGGTTGGTAAAACCTTTATGCACGGCCATTTGGATTATCCATAAGATTACAATTGCATTTCCGGGAGTTTCTCTTACAGATTCGCCTATATAGGGTAAAGACTGAATATACAAAGATACTCACTGCAGTATTTTTATAACATCAAAAAAACTGAAAATAAGTAAATCATGACCAAAAAAGAACTGGTTAAATCAGCTATGGTACACTGACAAAATGGAATATGCTGAAGGCTTTTATGAAAGATGTTTTTCTCTTTGTATCGAAATGGAAAACATCTCCAAAATGCAGATCATATATCATTGTTTATAAGAGAAACTTTTTAAATAACATTTTAACATCTCTGAAATCAGGAAGTGTCTTTCAAATAATGACCTGTCATAGTTTAAGTGGCAGAATATTTTTTTCTTTCCTAGTCGTAAAATAATAACGGTGTGTCTTCTGGTCAGTGAGAACTTAAATTTAAAAATTGAGGTCCTCTAGAAACTGGGAGAAAAAGTTCAGATTAGTGTGTAACTATGTATCATATGTGCAACAAAATGAATACATGTGAACACATACATTTTCCCTCTTTATTAGATCATTACCATCAGCATTCAAACAAGCTTTTTATTTCTCCCATAAAAAAAAAAAAATCTCTTTTTGATCACATTCTCTCCCTCTAGTTATTACCCCCTTTTTTAGCCCTCTTTTACAGCAAACCTCTTCAAGAGACTTAATCTATTCTCATTTTCTCCAGTTTTTTTTTTCTGCTTCTTCTAAATCCATTCTAATTTGTTTTTGTCCCACTAACACCCTTCTTATCAATATTACCATTGACTTTGATCTTGATAAATCTTTTAGGCACAATTGTCATGCCTCCTCCTTAAAATACTTTTCTTCCCTTAGCTTTCAGTACACCACACTGGTTTTCCTCCTCCACATTGCTTCTCCTTCTCAGTCTCCTTGCTTTTGCCGCCCTTACTCTTTCACAACTAACTACTGGAAGCTCTCGGGATTCCATCCTTGTTCTCTATCTACATTCACTTCTGTAGGGGTCTCCTTCAAACTCTCAGCTTTGAGTAACATGTATTTGCCTTTGACTCTCGATTTTTATCTCCATCTCAGATCTGTTCCCTGACTTCCTGCTTTTATATACTACTGTCTGCTTAGCATCTACAATTTAATATCTAGTGAGCATCTCAAGCTTAGGATATCTAAGACTGACCTTTTCATCGTCCTCCCAAAAACCTGTTGTTATTCAGTCTTCCTATTTCAGGTAATAACATCTACATTCTTTTAGTTGCTCTGGCTAAAATCCTTAGAGGCACTCTTGATTCCTGACTTCTTCTCACAACTCATATGCCAGCCCTGGTCTGTTCTCATTGACTCTGCCTTCTAAGTATATCTAGAATCTGGCAATTTCTTACCATCTTCATCTGCCATCCTACTCCAAGTCACCGGTCATCATCTTTTGATTGTATTATTGGAATGTCTCTTTCTTCACTTTTCCAACTCTGGCCCCTCCCCAGGCTATTCTCAAGAAAGAATCCAGGATATCTTGCCAAAATGTAAGTCAAATCATATTACTCCTTGCTGAAAACCCCCCGTTGACTCTCTATTTCCTTTAGAATAAAAGCCAGGTTTATTATAGTAACAAATCTCAGCCCGATTTGGTCCAGTGTGGACTTTGACCTTGTTTCCCACTCTTTTGCTCCAAAACTCACCCTTCCTGCATATTCTCCCCTTATATTCACAGAACTCTTGTTGCTCCTTCTTCAAGTCTGCTCCAGTGTTCTTTAGTCCATGAGGCTTTTTCTGACTACCTTTACATTTTTTCACCTATGTCTATACCTTCCCAAGACTCTCTACTCCTATTTCTTGATTGAATTTTCTCCATAGTAATTATTATCTTCTAACAGACTATACAACTAGCATATTTATCTTATTTATTGCCTGTCTCCCTACACAAGAATGTAGACTCCTTGAAGGCAAATGATATTGACTCTTGGTCACTGACATATACTGTATTCAATGCCTGACACATAATGAGTGCTAAAAAAATACTTATTTTAAAGGTTATTAATTTCTTATGCGGGCATAACACAGTTCTAGAAGGATACATAAGAGAAATGTGACAAAGCCTTCTTTGTGGAGAGGAACTGGATTTCTAGGCAACAGATGGGGAAGGGAAAATGCTTTATATTCTATATATTTTTGATATTTGAAATTTATACTATTTCATATTTATAACAATCAAGTTAGATCATTTACAAATCATTTTTAAATATTAGATAAAGGCTCTAATCTCAACTGTAAATTGGGATGGAGTAACAGACTTTAAATCAAGAGTGTAAAATAGCCCATACATATTCAAGATCACCCAGCACTGTCTTGGCTCTTAGATGTGTCTCCACTAATCAAATGGTAATTTAATATGTCAGTAGGAGGAGCATTGGTGATATTCTCCACCAATGAGAAAGTTCATTCTTTCTCATCCCGCTGCCCAGTTTTTTATGAGAATTTGAAGAAAAGTAGTGTCCAGAAAGACAGGGCTTTTGAAATTAAAGTCAAATTAGCTTTTGAATCACAGCAACAAGTATTTCTCTCTACTAATAGGGGAAGAGAAGCCAGCCTCAGGTCAGCAGATGGATAGCTGCTCACGAAATGGACCAACTCAGTGTATCTATCCATAAGACTGGAGCAGAAATAATGCTTAATTAAACAAGTGCCAATGCCAGCCAGCACAATAGTGGAAAGTTAGAAGTAGCCATTATGATGTTAAGCAAAGGTGTTTATTAGCATTAAGCATTGTCCCCTTTAACTGAAATATAAACCCACAAGGGGAAACAATCGATTCTTCATTATTTTTAAAAGTAACTTTCCGTCTAGAAAATAATTTGCTACCAGAAATATGTCTTCTTTTAGTAAAATATATAATTGGCTGTGATTTGACATTATGTGGCATTATAAAAATCTTGAAATTCTCTTAATGTGCATTATTTTTCTTGCTGTTGAGCAACATTTTCCACTTCCCAGAGATTCCCTTGCTGTCTTATCTGGCCTAATTTATTTTGAAAGCTCATCAGCCAGAGATGATTCCAAAAGAGTCAGGTTCTTGTTACAACTTTATGAGATTAACTAACAAAGATCAAATGTAACTATAGTTATTATTACTTTTGATTAACTTCTATTCTGCATGTGACACTCCCAAGGCTTTGTTGACTAGTACCTGAACTACTTACTGGTTTATAGAAATGCAGACTTCTACCTCCCCCCATTTTAGTACAACTATCTACCTCACTGTGGCAAACATCTACAGATCACCACCATGTGCAGAATTGACAAGACACACCATGCCTGTGTGTGATGGTGCTTCATCTTCATCTGAGAGAGTGCTTGTTAGAAATGCAAATCTCCAGGCCTAGGCCTCCCTCATGACTGTCAAACTTACCTCGTGATTCTGGTGCTCACAAAGGTTTGAGAACTACTGAGTGAGAGAATGGAAAATAAACAGAAGACAACATCTTTATTCCTTTGAAATGTACAATATAGTCAGTGAAGACAAACTCCTTACATATAAAGCAATTTGGTGTTGTTATCAAGCAGTATATCAACACATGAAGGGAACTCAACAAATACCTGCTCATTGAAGACATAGCTAGCTTGATAAATGAATTCAGCATAGACTTAGAATGGGAGCATGAGGATATACCTGCTTCTCTCCTATGCTGTTCTGCCTTCTTTGTGATTCTTAGATTTCACAAGACTGACCAAATACTCCATGTCTCTGTAAGCAAGACTGGGTTTTGTCACCTTGGAAGTAATACCAGCAGCTCATAGAAAGAGGATGTATGAAGCCAGCACAGAAGGTCCCCGACTTATGGTGGTTCAACTTACAATTTTTTAACCCATGGTGGTGCAAAAGAGATACTCATTCAGTAGAAACTATACTTCACATTTTGAATTTTGATCTTTTTCCAGGGTAATGATGTATATAGTACAATACTTTCTCATAATGCTGGGCAATGGCAGCAAGATGATTTTACCCAGCTGTGTTCTGAGCATGTTTAAGGTAGGCTAAGTTAGCTATGGTGTTTGATAGGTGAGGTGAATTAAACGCATTTTCAACTTATGATATTTTCAACTTTGATGGGTTTATCAAGACATAACCCCTTTGTAGTTATCAGTAGTTATGATGATGTTAAAAAGTACAGAGGGCTTTACTTTGAGCAAATTCTGGTAAATATAAATGGCTACTAAAGAACAGAAATAATATGTCATGTCCTAACCAGTGGCAGAGAGTAGGGAAGTGGAATTTTAAAATTTGAATCCAAAATATGAAAATATGGCAGAAAATGAGAAAAATAAACAAAGCTAAAATCAGAACAAATAGGAATAATAAAAAAGATGATTAGAAATAATTCCAAATATATTGATAATTTCAATAGGTATAAGAGGAACGAACTGTTGAGTTTGAAATAGAGATATCATTTTAAATAAAAGGAAACCAGAATTCAGCTATATTCTGTTTATAGGTAGCACACATAAAATGACAGCATGAAAACATAAGGACAGAGAAAAATTGAAAGTAAAGGAGGAAAAAAGATGTACCAGGAAGATGTTAACAATAAATGCACTCGAGACCACCACAGTCATATAATTCTGTTACCCATAGCTATAAGATAGATTTCCAGCTTCTGCACATTTTAAAGGAACACATAATTAAATACCATAATTTCAGGTGCATGATATTTCAGCTGAATATTCAGTCTTGTTTTAAATTCCGAGGTCATTTTTTTTTCTAGGAAATGCCCATTTCTAAGTTAGTTTTCATAAAATAGAGTTACATTACTATGATTGAAATATTAATTTCATTTTCTTATTAAAATGCCATAGATGAAGACACATTCTATATGAAACATGTTACAGTAGGAAATTGCATCCTGTTTTCGCTATAGCTCTTGAACTTGACTCATGAAGCTGTAATCTTAAATCCAATAAAATGTTAATTGAGGAAATGCTGAGGACTGGCAACATCCTTGATAAAACCCAGTTCAGACTGCCAAGTTGGGGTGGAGAGAGACTCTTCTCAGGAAATATCGAGTCTGCCTTCTAACTTTTTTCTTATTCTCCAAGACTTATAAAGAAATGTGGCTGATTTTTTAAAGGTAACACGTTTCCTCATATTGTTGCAGTAATGAGTACGAGATCTCCAAAGAAACCTCCAATCCTTTCCATGTTTCATTGACAACTTTCAGTGCTCAGGTCTGATTTTATTAACCATGGGGGAGATGGTAGGATTCCTTTTAGTCAAACCAGTGGTTAAGTTATGCTATCTCAAGCCATTCTTTGTTCTGAGTTATTCATCAGGAGTATCACAAAAGAAAGTCACTAAATGTAGAAAAAGCAAGTTTGGAAAAACTTGAGAGGTTCAAAAGGCGTGCCTTAAAAACATCAAGAACATAAAACAGTCACTCGGGGGATCCCACGTTGACTTGTTCCAGCCTCTTCGGCAGCCTTCGGACTGAGCATTTCTATTAGGAGTGAAAGCCTCTGATATGACCCAGCTTTCCCTGGAGAACATGGCCATTAAACATCCTCTGTTCTTTTGTAGGAGCACTGCATACTGTGAGTAAAATCCCATTATGACAGTGGAAATCCTGCTTAGTGAATAACTGATATTTCTATTCTTTTTGAAGTAGGGAAATGGAAACTTGTTTTTTTATAGTTTTCTGGAGCTCTTAGTCTTTGTGCTATATGAAAGAAAACCAACACACAGCTTGTGGTCTTTTTTTGTTGTTGTTAGTTTGGCGATGAGGGTGTTGTGAATCAGGAGATTTCAAGACAGCTCTCAGCTATAATATACGTTTGGGAGTAGGGACTAATTTTTGAAGATTTATCAATTCGGTGCTTGAAGAGGCATATCACAGGAAATGTTTTATATCTTGTAACTCCTTTTCCTGAGTGTGATTTATTGGGCCGTGATACTATACATCATGCCTTCTGATTCTCTCTTCTTTCTGAATTAAGCAATTCATTCTGTAGGGCCAAGCTTGTTTCTTTTTCTTTCTCTCCTTTTTATTTTTACATGATCACTGAAAACCTTGTTTTCATCTGTCCCAACCATGTATGTGCCATTTTCTTGTTTATTCTCTAATAATCTGGGAATATCTATTTAATGAATACTTTCTTAAAAGCCCTATATTATCTAGGAAATGCAAGAAGTAAAAAATTTAAAACATTTGAGTCCTTAAGACAAGGCCTAGATTTTGCTCTATGAGCCACATTATTGCTTGGAAACATGGTACAAATGAAAATTTATCTCACTTTGTTTTTTTTTCTCTTTCAGTAAAAAGTATAATTTTCACTGGATTTGAAAAATATGAATTTAAATTACAAGTCAGATTGTAAGCAATGTTTATTTTTTTAAGCCAAACTTCTAGACAGCCATAAAGAAAATAATCATAATTTTAAAACATTGCAGGTAACCAAGAAAACATATTTGGAAACTATAAGATTTTAAGTGAACAATGGGAGAAATCAATAACTCCCACATAGAAGGAAGAGTTGATTTTCTATTCAGGATATCAAACAAAACTAACATGATATTAATGGCTGAACAAACAGGCTTCCCATTTGCACTTTCATGAGGGGGAGGTTAAGGATTGGCAGTCGCTCATGTAAATCAAGTCTGGTAAGAACCATATGAGTAAGTGTTTGACATTTTCAGTTGGAAAGGAGCAGCTTGTCTTCAGTTCTGAGTAGCCTTCCTTGTGTGACAATCATCTTTTTTCTTCTTTTGATGAACCAGATTTTTAATATCAACTTTGCATAAGCAAATGCACTGTAATCCAGAGGGCAGAACTTTCTGAGGTGTCAAAGCAGCCAAGACGAAAGGGGAAAATATGACCACATTTGCCCATCAAAACCAAATCTGTTGCCTGTGTATTCGCCAGCATATTTTACTTAAGTGCTGTGTTTCACAACTTTCAAATCTAAAGAATGAGGGAGAAAGTGGTGACATATATAAATCAGATTTTATTTTCTATGTTCCGTCAACTTCACAGAATTTAGTTTCTTACTTATAAAATGTTTTACATGGCAATTACTTGTTGAACAACTTACTAATCCAATATTTATTAGTGGAGACCTACTAAGTGCCCAGAAAATTATCTGACTCATATCCAAGAAGATAGTTTACTTTTTTAGTATAAAAGGTCACTCAAGAATCTGAGTTCTATTTCTGTCTCTACTTACAGTCATATGACCTTTAGAAGACACCTGGCTTCCTGGTTTTTATAAAAGTGAGGAAATTTAAATATTTTCTAATGCACTTCCAGCTCCAACATTATAGCCTCAAATAATTTAACCTATTTACGGTGGTCAAGAGGGGGAAATAGGAGAACAAAAGGCACAAAAAGAACAAAGTGCAAAACAGTGGTTGTGACACAATGTGCTAGGATTTAAGGCAGTGCCCAACCAGGTCATTGTAAAAACAATGACCTCTTGTCTTACCAGATGTACATAACTCCATATCAATTTAAAAGAGATGAATTAATTCTCACTGGGACCTATGTGTCAGAGCAGGGCTGGAGACATTTACGTTTCAGCAAGGCACCGCAGTTGTGAAAATTACTTAAATGGAGTTACAGTTGCCTCAGTGACCTGGCTTCAGCTTGATGGAAGAGGGCAAGGCCAGACTTCTTTGCGAAGGGCCAAGAGTTTCAAGTATGAGCCAGTAACAGTTCATGTATATTCAGTATCTCAGAACTCATTTCACTGCATCAAGTTAGTTAGGTCTCTGGCTTGTCCCACACTTGATGCGGTTTGATACACACCCCTGAAACTTTCTGCTTTGACTCCAGTGTTGGTCTTGCAGCCATCTGGCTGCTGGCCATGATGCAGAAGCAGCCTTGCTCTGGAACCTTGCTTCTACTTGCTTGGCCTTATTCCCGCTGCCTCGCTTTCATCTTCAGCTTTTCCGTTGCTGCAGAAAGACAAAGCACAAGCATGTGTTGGGGCAGAAGTTTCTGGTTGAATTGGCCTTCCCCACAGGCATAAATTGTCAGTTCTAGTAAAAAAAAAAAAAAAAAAAAAAAAAAAAAAAAAAAAAAAAAAAAAAAGCATAAGTAGGCAGTCGATTCCTCAGTATAGACCCAAAAAGTGCACAAACCTTATTGAAGATCCAAAAATTTCAGTTGAAAATTATTCAGCCCCACTTCCACTTTAAAATGAGAGTATATTTTCTTGCCAAGACCAAGGGAAAGTAAGGGGACTAATTCAGGCACTTTTATATAATTATGTATCTAATCTTCTTAATAATTTTTAACACTATTTGATATAATTCCAATTTTGCATTGAGGAATTGAAGGCTTAAAAAGGTTAAGTAATCTGTCTAAGTTCAAAGACTTAATACATGGCAGAATTGGATTAAAACCCTTGACCTCAAAATTTTATTATTTTTTTTTCACCAGGCTATCTCTTTTTGAAATACATAGAAAAGTAATTACCTTAGTTCCTCTCAAAATCTAAAGATTATAAAAAAGGATAGTGAATTAAAGATATGTGCAAGGAAAGTAGACTGTAGTAATTATATAGAGTTACCTAGTTCAAACTAGTAACTTCCAATGCTTTGAGTAGAATAATGTAAACACCTGCTCTGTACTAAAACATTATTTTGAAAATTCTATTTGCAGGTCAAGATTTTCCCTGAAACTCTTATCTAATTAATGGCATTATGTCATTTGATTTATAAAGTGATTTTTAGGAACCCAACTATAAGAGAGTCAGTCATACCAATAGTCCTGCAAGGTCTAACCGGATTAATAAAAAGGGAAGAGCTAGTGAACATCACTGAAGACTGTAAGGATCTTATGCCATTGATTCTTGCCATGGTTCTAATAGATGTTTTTGGTTTGATGTCAGTTGTTTGTCAAGGGATTATAATAATATTTTTCAAAAAGCTTTGCTTTGACTTCCATTACACTGCGAGACTATTTTTCCCCCCAACATCCCTACCATCTGTCCTGATTCCACATTGGAAAATCTCCCTGATATTCCATCCAGAAGGGCTAAGTGAAATCAATATGGCTACAGCAGATTGCTGAAGCATTCCAGCTTTTAAGTGGGATGTTGTTATGATTACCAGTGGCCCAGCTCTTTACCTCTCTATTATCCCAGTGCTATCACAGGACATTTCAGTCACTCATCACATTTAATTAATTCTATATGCTTCCTAAAAATGCAGCATAAAGCTAAAATAAATGTTAAGAAAAAAAGATCAATTATATTTAGTTTTGGCAGGATTTGGAATGATATGGTTTCCCCTTTTTGCCTATTTTGGATAAAGACTAATCAATATGTAAGAATATCATGTGTTTTAAAATAGGAGCAATGAAAATGACTGATGTGATCTATTCTTTTATGTGATATAAGCTTAGCTAGAAATTATATAGAATACATCAGCTTTTTTCAATACTACTACCACAAATAAGAATCTTGAAAAAAACTTTGTAACACGTAATTATATTATGCAGTCTGTCACTGTTGATTTTTCATAATCCAGCTAGTAATGAATATGTGTGTCTCTGTAGTTATTAGAAGATAGCATTTTATAGTGTGGCAGTTCTGAGTAATGACTAGGGTCCAATAGTGGTTAAAGTAGATGGAGATCCAAGGCCACTGGAGAGAAAAAAAAAAAAAAAGTGGTGATGCTTGGGTGTTGCATGAATCGTGCACTTATGGAAGTCTCTCAGGAACAGAGGAGATATATTCAGGAAGCATTTGATTGCAAGTCTCAGAAATTTTAACTGAGGCAAAAAAACAAACCCAGTGTTTCATATAACTGGGAAGGCTGGATGTGAATTCTGTTTCGCACATGATAGAGGACATTTTTTTTTTAATCTATCTTTCATCTGAGCTTGTCTCTTTCACTCTCGTGTTTACTTCATCCTCTGCTGTTGTAAACAAGCACTCTCCGTATCTCCATATGGCATGATAGATGGCCTTCGGCATCCCCAGATTTCCAACTTCCAGAGAACTTGTATCTTAACAAATGCACATAGAACTCCCAGGACAAGATTCTCTGTAGGCCTACTTAGGTCCTGTATCCTCTTCTGGACCAGTCACTACTGAGAAAGAGATGGAGGTCCAATGCTTGCTTGATCAGACTTGAGCCAGGGCTGTACAATACCCTTGTGTCCCAGGGGTGTGGGTTGTTATGAAGAGGGAAATAATTGAGGCAAAACCTTATAATATAATTAGAGAGGATGACCAGAATCCAAAAGCAAAAGTTTTCAATTAATATGGAGGAAAATCTTTTGGTCCTGGCCAATTATTGGGCATTAATGATGGCTATTCCTATTTAAGACCAATTAATCTAAGTCAAGAAGTTATATTTAGCTACTCGGAACTAAGTAAGTTTGCAAATATCTCGCAAGCATACTTATGTATTCTCCTAGTATGCCTTCTTTTTCATAAATGTTTTGCCTGATCTCGTCTATTACGATGTAAATTTTCAAGCTTTGTCAAATGATCATGTCTTACCTATTGCTCTGCCTGGCTTACAGCAGAACCTCAAAAATCTCTGTGACAAGAGTAACAACAATCATGTTTTTCTTCCTTTTGTAGGGCAACTGGTAGGCTCTGGTTGGCAATAGGCACTCTATAATAGTATAAGTTTTTGCCATTTTAATTGTCTTTCCTTGACTTGGCATTGGTGTACTCCTCAAATTCCTGGTCTCTCATCCCCTGATATCCTTTAGTTTAGGAAATAAATAGCCTAGATTTTTAAATACATTTGGCTCACTATATCTTTAGAATTATCTTACATTGCCTCACTCTTGCCATGCTGGTCTCTCACTAAAATAAAAAAATTAACAGTTGATTCCACAGTTACTTGGGGAGTTATTAAAATTAGCCTAGAATGAATAATTGTCATGTGTTTGTATTTTTCCCTAATATGAATAAATGCAAATTTACTGTGTTCGACATGTATAAATTATTGATTTTGCCTTAAAATGGTGATTTCAGTGGAATACTATGCTTGTAAATAAAATACTATTGTTGATAAAATGTCAAGGTTTTTCACATTTTAAGTGAAAAAAGGCACAATATATATAATCTAATAAGCATTGTTATCTATATATAAACGTATAATTATTATAATTACACATATGTACATATAAATATAAATGTGAATGTATATTAATTTGCCAGTACACTTCTACCTTGTTAATAACTTTTTAAGATTCTTGCATTAAATTCAAAATGAGATTAATTTTTGGATTGTGCGTGTGCATGCGTGCACGCGCACATTATGCTCTTCTTGTCCAGTATTAGGGGTCAGTATTTATACAAGCGTTATAAAAGGAGTTGAAACTTTCCATCTTTTTCTAAGTTCTGGAATAGTTTAAGTAAGATAAGTGTTTTCATTGCCTGGGGTTTTGGTTTTTGTTTTTTGCTTTTTGAGGGTTCTTTTTTTTTTTTTTTTTTTTTTTTTTGGTATTCACTTATAATATTATCTGTGTTGGTATTCTGAATTCAAGATAGAAATTTGACTAAATATGAACTTCACCTATGATCATTTTGTTCACTGAAGTATTTTAAGTTTTTTTAGCCAATTTTGGCAATTAACATTTTCATTAAAAATTGTACCTTTCATGTATATTTTAAAGTACATTTACAGAAGGTTATACATAGTACTCCCTTATAGTTTTTAAAATCATATGTGTATTTGTAATAATGCCACTTTTCTAATATTTGCATTTTTCTTTTTATCATATTGGCCCAAACTCTATACATTTCACAGTTGTATTTACTTAGTTCTGTTGTCTTTTAGTTTTCTAGTTAATTTCTACTTTTGTCTGTTACAATTTTACCTCCCTTCTCTCTTTAGCTTTATTTTGCTGCATTTAATTTCATATGTTATTCATAATATCCCTAGATTTTATAATTTTATAATCTAGAGTTATCAATTACCCTAATCCATGGGCATGAGAATAAATCAAATTTAAAATTCTTTGCTCTTAGTATCCTATTCTATAATAAAATCAAAGAAGATACTATTTTATATAAAGGATAACTACAGAAATCTCCCACGAATGTTTGCTCATAATAAATGCCACCATTTCTGATAGACAGTTGAAATAATCAGGAGTTTCGAATTTCCTCATTTATATATTTAAATTATCCTGATATCATTGAAGAGAACTTGAAACAGTTACCATGCATTGCGAGGCTGAAGGTGTTTTAAGAAAGCACAAAGCGATAGTTACATGGCCCAATTAAAACTACCGTTTTTGAAAAGTACTTTTACACATGCTGCCTAGTTCTGTACAAGCCCCGGGGAAAACCAGGAATTGTTAAGAAATGCAATATTCCGCTGCTGCAGCCTCCAATGACGCAAGACTGGTGGCTATGACCTTGGGTCCAGTCCTAGTCACTCCCTTCTTCACTGGTCGGCCTTGGCAAGTCACACCCCATCTTCAACACTTCTGTCTGTCTTTGACAGTGAAGCAAAGATAAAAACGCCTGCCTCATACCTCCTCTTAGTAACTCTTATATCAACAGGAGTGTCATCATTAATATGATAATGCTTTTAAAAATGCTTTGTGTGTCTTTGACCAAACAAACAAAAAAAATAAAGTATTTTTAAAAGAATTGTTCCACTGGCATTCTATTCAGCTGTGAGTCTGACCCCTCTACCTTCTGCTGAAAGGAAGTGATTAACCATGAAGACTTTCAAGAAACTAGAAACTGCCCAACAGGCAGGAGACCAGCCATGACATAGCATACTGTGAAATACCATTAGTTTCCTTTAAAATTCTGTCAACCTAATTTGAAATGTAGGTGAAGATTTTAAAACATAAAAAAGAAACATGTCAATAGCATTTTAGTTTCAAAGTAAAAAACGTATAATTTTTTTATGTTTATAAAAAAAATAACAGGTTCATTGAAACACCTTTCAACAATGTGGAAAAGTGTAAAATTAAAATTGTTTATTTTCTCCCACACAGTGTTGGCCCATACCCTTTTCAGACATCTATGTATATTTTATCTGTATTGCATTAAGGAATCACGCAACTGTTTTTTTCCTCATCATATGTTGCAAATATTATCTAATTTTAAAATAATATTTAAAATAAAATGTGGGTTGAAAGGTACCCCTCCTCTCAAAATATATTCAGTCAGAACCTATGACTATGACTTTATTTGAAAATAGGGGCTTTGCAAATGTAACTAAGTTAAACTAACAACAGGCACACCCTGGACTATCTGGGTGTGCCATAAATCCAATTTTGTCATCATACAAGAAAGCCAGGAGGAAATTAGGGAGACCCAGAGGAAAGGGCAGAGTGAGATAGAGGCAGAAATCGGAGAGATGCAGCCACAAGCTTGCCAGCCACCAGATGCTGGAAGAGGGAATGGACAAATTTTGCCCTGGAGCCTTTAGAGCAGGGTCCCCAGCTCTCAGGCTGCAGGCCAGTACCTGACTGTGGCCTCTTAGGACTGGGCCACACAGCAGGAGGTGAGCGGCAGGCAAGCCAGAGAAGCTTCATTTGTATTTGCAACCGCTCCCCAGTGCTAGCATCACCACCTCAGCTCATCAGATCATCAGGCATTAGATTCTCATAGGAGCTCCAGTCCCTGTTGTCATAAAAGTTGGAGACCGCTGCTTTAGAGAAAACACAAAAACCAATACCACCTTGATTTCAGACTTCTGGCTTCCAGAACTGTGAGAAAATAAATTTTTAAGTTGTGGCAGTTCGTTATGGCAGCCATAGGAAACTAATACGCCTATATATATGCTTGAGAATTGATATAAGTAGATACATTTTTAAGTGGAGCTTGGATTTCTAATATGTTCAGAAAAGTAGGATGTAACTAATAGTTAATGCAACGATTTTATTAAATATTGTTTAAAAGAATAAAAGCTGATTTCTATGGTATACTATGTCCTCCCTCTTTAAAAAAACATTTTATGTAATATCTATACCCATATATGTATCGTTTTGCCTTTTAATATACATTTTAGAATCACCTGGGTACATTTCCTTAAAAAACCTTGTAGGGTTTAGATAAATTTAGAGAGAATTGTACCCTTTATGATAGTGAACCTTCCTGTTTTGAACATGTTATATCTTGTCATTTAATTATGACTTTAATACTTTAATGTCTTTCAATAAAGTTATAAAATTGTATCCATAATGTTCTTCTACAATTTTTGTTAGATTTTTAGACACTGTATATTTTGGTTGGTATTTTAAATGCTACTTTTCAAAAAACTATGTTTTCTTAGTTGTTGTTGATAGTATGTAGATTAAGCATATTGATCTTATTTCTAACCAGATTGCTAAACTCTGTGAAAAATTACATTTTTTTGTTTTCCCTATTTCAGTTCTTATATTTAAATTTTTATTGTCCATGTGTTACTATACAACCAAGGACCTCTGATACAACTTGCATAGAAGCAGATAGTGGACATATTTCTCTTTCTCATGATTTCATAGTGATTGCTTCTAACATTTTGCTGTTAAGAAGGTATTTGACTAAGTTTTTGGAACACTCTTTATTGGGTTTAGCAAGTTCCCTTTTATTTCTAGCTTACTATTGATATTTATTATTGGTAAATCAACTTTATCATGAATTTTTTTCTTCATCTAATGCTAGAATACATGATTTTTTTTCTTCTTTTACCTATTAACATGGTGAATTTATTTAAAGACTTATACTGTCAAATCACCTTTATAATTCTGGCATTTTTGAAAATAAAGAATGGTGGTGTCTATGGCCATGCTACCCTGAATAAACCCGATCCCATCCGATCTCAGAAGCTAAGCAGGGTTGGGCCTGGTTAGTACTTGGGTGGAAGACCACCTAGAAAACCAGGTGCTGTAGGCATTAAAAATAAAAAAAAAAATAAAGGATTGTAGGCCGACAAGGTCCTTGCAATCTGTGAGGTCAACCAAGGGTTGCCTCACTTAAAAAATGGAAAAGGAAAAGGAAGGAAGGAAGGAAGGAAGGAAGGAAGGAAGGAAGGAAGGAAGGAAGGAAGGAATTAAATAGTGTCAGTTTTCTTTCTTTTTAATTTTTCCCTTTTACTTAATGAACATTATGAATTATATTGATTTATTTCTAATGATAAATCTTCCGTTCCCTAACATACCATACTTGATCATGATATATTATTTTATATATATGTACACACATATATACGTATGTATATTATTTTATATATATATATACACACATATATATACACACATATGTGTATATATATGTGTGTATATATCATGGATTATATATCATTATAATATATCATGGATTCACTATCACTTATATGTGGAATCTAATAAATAAAAAACAAACAAAAATCTCATACAAAAAGGTTTAGATTTGTCATTATCAGAGGCAGGGGTCCAGGGAGGGAAATTGGAGGAAAACGATCAAAAGGTACACACTTCCAGTTATAAGATAATTACTAGGGATGCAATGTACAAAATGACTATAGTTAACATTCCTATATGGTATATTTGAAAGTTGGTAAGAGAGGAAATTCTAATTTTCCACAAGGAAAAAATGTTTAGTGTCTTTTTTGCTTTTTATTTTTTATTATATTTATGAGATGATGGATGCTAACTAAACTTATTACAATAATTATTTCACAACATATGTAAGTCAAATCTCTATGCTATATGCACCTTAAAATTATAGTGATAAATATGTCAATTATATCTCAATAAAACTGGAAAAAATAAAGTATACGTATAAAGTACACATATATGTAAACTAATGAGATTAAAGTCATGTTGCTTACAATTAAAATACATAGATATTTAGATATGTGCCATCAAATCAGAATGAAGAAATTATTTTAAAATGTTCTAAATATTGAGAGTTTCGGGGACACAAATTCTAAACCTTTCACATTGTACTTACTCAGCAATGGAAGGTGATACCTGCAGTTGTGCTCACGCTCTTATAGGCTGGTTCTGTGTAGATTCCAGCTGGAGCCTTATTCTCTATTCTTCAGGTTGTCCTTGCTACCCTGTGTATAAAATTAACAACAGATTATCCATTGGTTCAGTGGCCTTACAAAAGACTGCTCCTTTTTGGCAGAATAAGGTATATTTATTTGAAGTCCAACCTGTTCTTTAACCACTCAAGTCACTGACTATAAATAATTAGCACTTACTAAACTTATCTTGTGAGAACTGAACATTTTGTGAGGCTTTGCAAAGCTGACAGGCATTGCACATTTCCTGCTTTCCTTATCCTCCCCTGTCCTTTCTCCTCTTTCATTTACCCCCTCCACCTCTCTCTTTTAGTGTGCCTTCTCTCCATTTCTGTTCTTTAAATGTCAAAACCAATGTACTTTCCAAATATGGCCCTTATTCAAGTGCTGATTTAGCTCTTTTTGAGACAAATGATTCCTATGTATGAGATGATAGCATTTTGCCATTTAGAGTCTTTGGAAATGAAGTGTGAGTGGGGATGGAGGGTATAAGGAAGCAGCATTGAGAGAAAAGTGTGGTCTACTAAAAAGTTTTTCGAGCCAGTCAAATTTACAAAGATTATTTTTCAGTTTGACCTAAGTGTATATCTAAAATGAGGCAGCACAGCCTAATGGTTAAAAAACCCTGTCCAAACCTGCTCCACCATTTTGAGCTCCATGGCTTGGACAAAATTCTTAACTTCCTTTTAAATTCAGTTTGGGGATAATAGTGGTACCTACCTCCTAACATTGTTGATAAATGAGTTAATATTTGTAAAGTGCTTAGAATAGTGTTGGATATATAACAAGCAAGCACTATACCATTTCCTAGATAAATAAAATAGAAAATAAATGGGAAAAAATTGAACAAGAAAGTAAGGTACAAGTCATATTGCAGCAATACGGTTTTCAAAGATAATTACTCTTGGGTAACCTTGAAGTTAGAAGATAAGCCAATTTTCAAAGGAAAACATGGCCTGCAAAAAAACAGTAGAAGTAAAAGAAATTATAATGACTTAAAATGATACGTACAGAATTACAATCATTTGTACTTTAATTAAGAGTAGTTCATAGTATTCTTAATTCGACATTTACTTCTTTAGATTCTATGGACTTTCTCATAGTCATGCTCCTTTTTTAAATATTTCAAAGCCTTTTTTTATTGAGTACCTGAACAACACTAATTTTAGCTCCAATTGTTATATTTTCAAAGAAGCTAAGAAAGGTATTAAGCCTGACTGTTTTCAAAGAACGATTCTATAACAAGAAACTAGACTGTGGTTTGAAAGTGATTTGTCTTATTAACTGGAGAGAGAAGTATGGCCTGATGGAAAAGGAAAAAAGGAACAAGTGATGATTATATCTTACACTTTCATCTTAGGTTTCCAAAGCACCTGAAACCAAGTCTCATTATCATTTCTTTAAATAGAGGAAGCAAGTGAGATAGCCAGTTAAGTGTGCTTCCCAAGGTCATACTCCAACTTGCTAACATAGCGATAAAAATCCAATATACTTGATTAGTGTCCCCTGCCTACTTATCCTTTTGGTATCGATTTCATGCATGATAAGGAAAGGAGATGGGCAGGATGATCTTCGTGGTCTTTCCAGCCCCACCATCTTGCTCAGCAGCTCCCCTTTAGTTCATCGCTGATTGTGCCTCAACAAGCTTCCCCTTCACACCCTTTTCTATGCCGGCAGAATTCTTGCTACTTGAGAGGTCAGAATCATAAGTCTGTTCCCTGACCTTTGTCTTATGCCACACCTGCTCTTTCTCATCCTTTCAGCTCCTGGGGAAGAATTTAAGTCCTCACAAGTGTTTTGGGGTTTTGTAGGTCTTTGTTTTATTGATCGCTTTCGCCCAGCACGCCTTCATGTTTGTGGTTGGTTTCGGAAGGCTTTGGGGATTTCATTAATTGCGATTGACTTTTGCCTTTTTTATTGTTTTGAGTTTTAACCCATTGTCCACATATTTAAATCCAAATGAAGAGAAGTATATAGTAAAGGCCTGTGCATTGTCCAATAGGGTAGCCATTAGCCATTTTGCGCTTCTTGAAATTGAAGGCAGAACTTAAAAGTAACTAAAATTTCAAATTCAGCCCCTCGGTTGAACTAGTCATATTTCAAGCTTTCAATAGCCACACATTATCTTTCTCAGCTTCAGCCTCAGCCCACTCATCTCGAGAGTGGAGAGATTACATTAGATGACTTTAAGATCCCTCTGGCACTAGCTAGCATTCTGTGATTTTTCTAGTGGCTTTTTTTTGGGGGGGAGGGCAAGGGCGGGTGGCAGCACTATCGTGGATTCTATGAGTAGTGGCTCTCTCTCTCCCCCATATAGCAAAATGTATCTCTCTTATATTCACCTTATATGTTGGAATGAAATGCTTACAAAGTATGTGGTAATATATTCAACAAAAGCTTTGTGTACTAAATATAGCCTCAAAGCTTTAAAGAGCATTTTTTTTTCTTTTATGAGTGTTGGCAGCTGTTTTACTACGAAACAGGTCTCAGAAAGAGATGAGGACACATTCTATTTTGAGATAAAAGTTTCATCTGAGTTGTAGAAATGACACTGTAATAAATGCTACTACAGTTAATGAAATCAGGGTAGCAGCTTATCTTTATTTGATTGTTATGAGGCAAATTCTTTTAAATTTCCATGTACACATTCTGAGCATAAACTAGCAGTAGAACCTATTGTCAATCAGAACTACAAATTGGCCTCTGCTCCATTCTCTTTCGTAGCCCTGAAACCGTAAGAAAATAGAATTTAAAATCATAGAGACTAGAATTTCCCTTTATTTTCCTACTAGCTACATGAAAGGGCAACAATTAATTATACAGTAAGAAACATTTATGAACCTAATTTTTCAAACTTAAATGATTTTTAAAATAATGCAAAATTCCTGTTTCTATCCCTTTGAAAAGTAAATGTGACTATGGTGTTAATCATCTTTAAAAGGGGTTTTTTAAACCTTCAATGTGGCAAATTTTTAGAGTGCTGATTATATGTGCTCATTGTCTTTTGCTTGTTATTTCAGCCTCTTAACTGGGAAGATTCTTAGCGTATTTCTACTTTCCCCCTCCTTTCTCAGGCAGAAATTCCCTTGAGCAGAGTTGCCTGACAAAATCATTAGGCAGAAGTTACATGAGCCTAGGTGGGATAACATTTGGAGATGACTGATTTCATGATTGCAGCTAATTGTTTGTGGGACTTGGGAAGTCTCTGGCATCTTTATGGGGAATCCTTTCACTTGTAATCCATCAAAAGAATTCGTTTTCTCTAAGGATAAGCTTCCTTTAGGGTGTCAGAAATATTTCTGAGGCAACCTTGCACCAGCTTTTGTCTTTTTATTTTCTGATGAAAATAATCCCTCCTTTGTCACTGAGGTACAATTTATAGCTATGAAGCCATACCTAGCTAGGATGTTTGTCCTTCAATAAGATTATTTGAGACCTCGTCTGGTAGCATTGAGGAAATTATATACAAACTTTGTCTCATTGGAACACTACTGATCTGAAAGAGTGAGTATGCTTGCCAAAATGGTGTAACTCATTCCAGGGCTTTTTTATTTATTGTTATGAATAACATACATTTATTGATGATATTATTTATTATTATAAGAACAGTTAATATGAGATCTACCCTGTTGACCATTTTTTACATGTAAAATACAATATTTCTAATTAGAAGCACAATATTGTATAGCAGATCTCTTCCTTTTGAATCAAGCTAATCAAGTCACCCTTGCTCAACACGCAGATACCACTCTTAACTGCCTTTGAGGCAACAGATTAATAGAAAGGAGAATGAACACTGTCTAAGTAAAGGAGAAAATGCTTAGCATCACTTCCTTAGCTAGTTGACCATATAGAAAAGTAATTGCCAGCCATGATTAGGGGCCTGCATTCTGTAGGCAGTACATTTAAGTACATACCTAAGCCTTTCTTAGCAAATGATCACAAACTTGGACTATGTCACTTTTGTATTCTTATCTAGCTTTTGCTTCATTTCTCTTCAGATACAGTTGTTTGAAGTTATAGAACTTTAACATGAATACTCAAACTCCATTTCTTATATTCTGACTGAAGTGTGATTAAACTCAGAATAAAATGAATTCTTTCCTGCTGCATAAGCACATGCAGGAGGGGAAAAAAAGACATTTCATAGAACCTAACTTTTTCAGATCCCATGAGCATGACTTTCATAAAAAGCAACATCAAATTCTTCAGTTAGTATACAACAATGCCATTGATCCTATGAGCCATTTATATAAAATCTAAAATGCCAGCAATCACATTATTTAGTCTCTGACATCTGCTTGGTTATACTGACTTTATTCACAGTACAATATTGAGTAAAGAAAAACTCTAAACCAATATTTCAGAAACTTTAGTGAGCAAACACATCACCTTCAGAGCTTGTAAACGCAGATTCAGGCTGCGCTCAACTCCAGAAATTCAGTTGGTCGGCCATGGGAAGGATCTGATGTTTTCAGCTTTGACAAACTCGAAGGTGATGCTGTTGCTGCTGGGTCCAGGCCCCACATTAAGAACCCCTTCCTATCAGGCACCTAAAACCAACACACGCACACATACAATCTACTTTTATTTAAGGTGGGAGATTTGGTAGGTTTATTTCAGCATAGAGTGGTAACATATCTTCTTTACAAGACATTTCAACTGCCTTCAAGGAAATAGCAGAGAGAGTTAGAGGGCCATTAGGATAGACCATTGAGAACATTCCTGACTTTAAACCCCAAACAGAGAAGAAGCTGTTAATGCAGACATCCATTCTGTGCTTACTAGGAACACAGTATTGCTGACACATTTCTTTAAAAGGACTATTTAAAACCTTTAGTCAATTGGTAATTATTAATATTTATTACTGCTCTGATGAAACCCCCAGCATATATTTACTTTCTAAAGGTTGGTAATAAAAGCAGATGCATTGATAATCAATTAGTCATTTGGGGGACTTTCTCCTGTTTAATTTGCTTCTCATTCTTATCCCCTTGTAGTGTGTGTGTGTGTGTGGGTGGGTGTGGGTGTGGGTGTGTGTGTGTTTGTGTAGTTTTGAATAGAATACATATATTAGAATAGAATATATGCATCATACATATATTTTATATACAGTTTTGAATATAATATGTACTATATTACATATTTTTCTAGTTTTGCTAGCTAAATTATGAGGAAGAAATAAATTACTATCCCTACTCTACCCCTTTCTTATTTGGAGCTGCACAATCATATCATTAAGTTAATTAAGCCAGAAATTAAAAAGGATCTAGTTATTTGGGAACAGTTATTCAGAGTGAATTGTTCCTTAATGCCTATACACATGGATTGGTTTGATGGGAGAGCAGGAAGTCTGCAGGTAAGTGCAATATTTCTTGTCACTTTTTGCTGTCAGAGGCTTCCACTCCTGCCCTTGAAAGGCTCAGAAGTACCAGAGAAACCACATTATACTGGTCCTTATCTTTCTTATGGGTATTAGAGACAGATATTCTCATTAACTCTCAGTTCATGAATTATGGGCCAGCCATTTCTTGTACAGAATAATAAATTGTTCAGAACTATGTGTGCACAAAGCTATTGGCTCTAAATATTGGCTTCTCTGCCCAATGTAGTTCAGCTATTTGTAGAAGCCAACTGGAGCTCCAGTGGAAGAACTTATTAACTGAAAATGGATCCTGATTGTGTGTTTTGCCATTTAGCAATTCTCAAGCAATTTCTCTTGAGTATAGTTTTAATGCTGGTATATTCTCATTTTTTAAATGACAGGAAACATAGAAAATATAAGTGAGACCTAACACTTTTATGTTCTATTTACATACCTGCCTTTAAACCCAATTGATTCTTAATTGGATGTTATATTCATTTCACATGAATAGTGGTTTTATGAGGCAAATATTTGCTTGCTGAAATGTATTGGAAACTGTAAAGCAAAACAAAGAGCACTTGATTTTTTCTTGGTGGAGGTGAAATAGAAAGATATTTTTAAAAAACTAGTAGATTCTATGGCACAGTGAGTACTCAATAGATTGGTATTAAATTATGGATCGAGTGATTAATTATTGTGTAGTAATTATCAGAAGTCAATAGAAGAGTTTGAAACAGTATTCACTTTTATCAAGCTTGAGTTAGAATCTAGAGGATTTTTCTGTGGATACTTTGGTTACCCTATTCCTATCAAGAGTAATCTTGGTGAGATTACACAGGTATGATAATTTATTGTCTCTGAAAAAAGGGTAGCACTATAGTCAATAGTTAATCCATTAGTAGAATGGCTCTTGTTGGGTTAGCAAATTTGATGATATAGTGAATGCAAGAGATATCTTTTTAGGAATTCAGGAAACCTAGATAAGCATTCTAATGATGTAATCACACAGCTCTTCATTGAAGTATAAAATAAGCAGACTAAAAATAGGTGAGACATTGGGGGAAGAGAAACCTCATGATTGAAGCCCCAAATTGACAGTGCAGATTTACATTTTAGGACTGTTACAATAAACAAAAATTCATTGTTTCCTTTCCTCTATCAACGTGCCAAGGCTCCCAAGGTTTGGGCAGCTTTGTTCTGTTACACAGCAGGCATTTCATCCTCTCCCAGGCAGTTAGAGAAGATCCTGACATGACTGCTTTTGATATTTGTAATGACAACCTGGTTGGAAAAAATTTTTCAATAGATTAGGCATTGACCTGAAGCATTGGAAGTACTACATATACATAGTATTTTGCAAAGAGGCATCTTCTCCTTAACTTTCTACCAAGAATGAGCAATGAGCAGTGACTATGAAATACTAGCTAGGAAATATCTATATGGCATAATTATGACTGAGTTTATGCTCTTATACTTTCTTTGTTCTATTTTTTTCTTCTTTCACATATGATGAATTCTTTTTTTTTTTTTTTTAAGTTCCGTAGTGTTACAGCCTTGCTAAGGGACAGCAAGGGAATATACGTGGGTTCATGCACAAGGCAGAGTCTTAAATGGAAAATAGCATACATATGACAACCAAGATGGTATAGGCCATCCTAAACAAAGTCAGAGAGACCCAAGAGAATAGTGAAACTTGGCAGGGCTAGCAGAATCCATGCTATTAAATTAGCTGCCCTAGGCCCCCTGCACATCCCTAATCTGGAGATTCAACTTTCAGAGGTAAAAGGTTTGCCTTATCGTAAGAGTTTGTTATATTTCTAATTCCAGTGCATACCAGGAATATGGATGATAGATTCCAGTGCTATTCCATACCCTAAGCGAACCCAGTTAAAGAGAGCAATGTTATACTGAACAGAGGCAGAAAATGAGACCCAGGACAAAAAAAGCCATGTGGTTGTTGGGCCATGGTCATCAAATACTCAGAATTTTATACTATATTTACAATAAATATAAATAGGGGGAAATCAAAGACTCTGTGTTGGAATTAAATATTAAAATTTGTCCTAATGTCAAGTAAGATAAAATAAAATAGTATTTATTAAGCATCTTTTATGAGTCAAGCATGTCACCAGAAACATTATATGAACAATAGCTAAGGGATTTTGAGAAATTCACTAAAGTTGTACAAATGCATCAATGTTTATTAATGTACATGTAATGAGCATTCAGTAAAAAGAGCATCCCTCCAAATTACTGTAATGTTGGCTAAAGTATGATCATTCCCACTCATGTAAACTATGGTTTTGAATGCTGTCTTGAGACATTTAGAATTTGCTCTATAGGAATGGAAAAAATTTGGAATTCGTTCTGTGAGAATTCTTTCTGTGAGAACAGAAATATAATTTTTCAAAATTTGTTCTATGAGAATGGGATGTTTTTAGAACTTTTGGAGGTAGCCAACAACTATGTCAGAGCTGCCTATTGGAATGATCACCCTAAGTGTGAAAAATGTATCTGTTTGGAGGTCATTTGGGTAGAAGACAGTGAATTGAGGGTTTCAACAGTTTAAATATGATGAGCTAGCAGAACATTCCTGAGAGAAAAGAGTGATTGTTGAAAATGCAGGATGTAAAGAGATCAGAGATGAAAATGTAGACTGGTAGAGTGCTCCACACCCTGTGCAAGAGTCAACATAAGGCCAGAGCAGTGAGCACAGGCGAGATAACTCAGTCATTGGACTTTTGGGCTTGCCCCAAGATCAAGCAGGCATGTTCGCTTTGTCAAACCCTCTGATCTTATTTACACCGTTTTGTTTGTTTGTTTGTTTGTTTGTTTGTTTGTTTTTTTGCAAGGGCATTTGAATCCTTGTGGTCTAGCTCACCAAGATGGTGATTCAAGTTGAGGACTAGAAAGAAGCCATAATGAATCATAAAGTACAGGTCTCAATGACCGATTCTCTATTCCCAGAGTGGAAATGCAGTTATTGGAATGTATTGCTAAATAACATGATTAATTTTAAAAGTCTATGCTTGATCTTATCAGTATGAGTAGAGCAGGAGACTAGGGCAAAGAACTAATACCAGGAGATCAGAAAACAGAGTCGGAGAGGGCAAACATGGAATACAAGTCCCAAGGGAGACTCAGATCTGGAACTGTAACAGTTAGAGCAAGGTGAAAATGGACATACCAAAAGGAAAAAATAAATAGGTATCAAGGACTAAGTAGCTGAGAAGAGAAAGTAAATAGTAGGGATTAAGAATCCATGCAGACAGACTGATGGCACATATGAAAACAATAGCAAATACTCTTGATACTATGCCAAGTATTTACTTCAGCTCAAGTTAGGAGTGATTGTCCTGCATTAGTAAGAACCAGCAGACTTAGTTGGACAGCCCAAGTCTTATAGAAAGAGATAAATGGGAGGCAAAGAGCTGGACAAAGCAGTTCTTGACACATTCATTCCAGATAAGAACTCTATTTCCTGAAGTAAGCGAGAAATAATCTTTCTTAATTCCCTCCCTCTATCTTTCCTTAGTCCAGAGCTGCGGCTCTTAACCTTTGGGTGGGAAGTACTTTCAAAATTGAGTGAGTGCTAGAGACTCATGAGTAAATTGCAAAGACTCATGAACCCTCAAATATTTCCCATAATTATAGAGGGCCACAGACTCCTCTCAGCTCTCTGGCAGAGAACACTAATCCATGATGAGAATAAGTCAGCTTTTCTGCAGCACACCCTAGATTCTCTTGGGAAAAGTTAAAGGCTCTACCTCCTTTTTATATATGTATAACAGGTAGAAGGCAGTGGAGCTGAGCTAGTGTCTTGAGTATTTCAACTGCATATGTATGTATGGGTGAGCCGATTCTGGCAGAATGACTGTCTTACTAGGGAGTTAGGGGAAGGAAGAGATATTAATCATAGCACAATAAAACAGTACCAGCAGCAGCAACAACTACCACCAAGCATTGCAGGCCTGTTAAGTACTAGCCACTATATAATACACTTTAGCTTGCTACATAAACATTATTACATTTAGTTTACTGATGAGGAAACTGAGTCTATAAGGTGTTCATTTTGATTTATCCACAGGCAGATAGATATATGTGTCTCACAATAAGGAATTCTCTTTTTCATAGTTCTAGTTCCCATATCTTACTTATAAAGAGATCATCTCATCTTTCTGCCCTTTACAGAGCAAAAATTAATCTTAACATTTCAGAGTTTTGCTGTTCAATGTTAGCTGTCAAGTTAAATAAGGACCACCACTAGCGCATAAATGCCTCTGTGAAAATTAGTAAAAGGCACTCTTTCCAGGTGGATGCAGCCGATACCAGGGTATACGGCCAAGTAAACTATGGGCCAGATCTCAGCCCCTTACCCCTTGGCCAGATGCCCTTATACAGTGAATCTCTGTGTGCGACTCTATGTAGTAGCCTTTATCTATATCCTCCAAAATTCTATCAGAGGTGAATAGCCAAGGACAAAGCTTTGCTCTCAGGAAAACTGTAGTGTATTCATGACAGTTTCTCAGTGATCTTGATATTCAGTAGCTGTATCTTCTTAAACAAATTGCTCTGGAAGTTTACTCTTTTGAAAAAGCTTGTTCTATAAAAATGGAAAGATAAAACTCTCAACAGGAAACCAGGGCAGATCATAACTCTGTCGCAATTCAGCAAATGAAAATATATCAATAATGAGATGAAGCCCAATTCAAAACAACTTATGTTGTCTTTGGGCCTCAAAAATAATCTCTTTCTTGTTATTAGGGAAAATGTGAAACTTTTTTTCATTTCTCACAAATTCAGTTCTCGTTTTCAAGAGATGATCATGTTTAGCTAAAATTGCTTCCACTTAGCTATTACAGTGGAATGACAAATATATTATTGTTGGTATTCCTTGGCATTATTATTAGTTGTCAAACCTTGAAGGAAAAATCATGGACCAAAATCCTTAAAAAGTAATCTCATTTTCATAAATATATTCTCAAATAATTATCTCTTGTCTAATAGCCACTTAGCCTTAATATAAACTTCTCAGATGAAACAGGAATGGTTGTAGATAACTTAGATATTTGTTAGGAAAATAAATAGGAATGACAAGGCATATTTTGTGCTACGTTAGCATCCATATTGATCATGGACTCTCAAGCTTGTCTCAGCTACTGTTTTTTTCTTTCCCAGAGTCTTAGGCTTTTCTTCAGAGAGCACCATCATTTTGCCCATCTAGCTCTGAAGCTGCTCCCAGTTTTCTCTGGTTAGCTGTGTTAATGTTTAAGCAAAGAAGGCCACTGAATTATTTAAGAATCTAAAAGCAGTAAAATTATCCCAGAATGAAAGATTGCCAATTTTCTCCATTTTCTCCAAAATGGTTGCCATGAACACAACACATCATTGCCAGATACAATGAATTTTCTTTGTTCCTATTCAGTTTTAGTGTCTTTCCTTGTGTGTGGGTGTATGACAGTGAGTTTCTAAGTGGCCATTAGCCAGTTCTAAAGTGGTGAATGTGCAGAGAGAGGTTTGGAATTTCGAAGGCTTTATTTGAACAAGGCTTATCTGATATTCACTTAAAATGAGTGAATCACTCATTTTAAATAATCAGAGGAGAAGCCCTCCAAATACCTCAAGCTGGAATTTCTGGGTCCCTTTTATGAAGGGAGAGAAAAAAATAAGCAGACATTATCTATGACAGAAAAGATAAATTCTAAGAGGCCAGAAATTCTCATGTGTCGGAACAGGAAGAGGCACTAGACCCAAAATAATTTATATGTAAGTCAAGCACACTGTTTCAAACCATGTGATCAAATGAGGGCAAAATAGAGAACATTATTTGTTGAAAGAACGAAGAATCTAGGAACTAAGAGTCTTAGGTGTCTATGTAGATATGACACAAAAATATAAATACAGAATATATGGCACCGAGTAAGCCTTTACTCTCAGTGTACAAAGGCTGTGTGTTGGGACAATTTCTTCCTTAGGAATCAACAGCCGTCGCTAGTCTTTGGGCTCCTGAACTGGGCTGATTTGTCCCCATATTGGGTCATGACTCTGCTTTCCTTATCCTTGGTTCCATTAAGGCATTGACAGCCTGCCAACTAAACATCAAGAAGGCTGGCCGAATTTTTAATTTGTTATCCAATGTTTTGCAGACTGTAGCAATCTGCCACTTTCAACTTTGTCTTCATTTCTATCTCTGCATTTGAAATTCAAAACAGCTTATGTTTTTCTATTGAGAAATTGTGAATCCCACCACTGATTACCACAACCCCATAACTGCGTAGTACTAGAAAAATATTAGGTGTTTCTTTTCTCTTGTGAAAGAAGAAAAGAGTCTTTCAGAGGCTTAGGCATCAATACCTTAGATTATGAACAGGCAGGAGCCAATGAATCTTTGTCAGGGAACTTGAGACAATCTAAAGCAATTCTTTTACTGGGGGATGAGCCATGCAGTTTTCAGCAATGAGAACTCTTGAATAGGAAGACAAGATGTGATTAAACAGAGCCTGGAAGCAATGCGTATAAGAACTTTGCATCACAAGATCACATCAAAGCTGTTATTGATTGGGCTGGAAAGAAGGTGCCTTAAAACCATCATATTTGGTATGTCATTGATCTTCAGAAACTCACTATGCTGCACCCCAGCACTTACCAGTAAGCTTAATGACAACACCCTGAAGAAAGACTCATTGGAAAGGGTAAAGGACAGTCAGGCCCTGAAGGCCTCCTAAGTCTTAATATTTTCTAGATTTTCCAGCTTTAGCCATTTGATTCATCACTATTGGGAGATTGGAGACTGAGGCTAAAATTCACTTCCTGCTGAGAAGAAAAGAGCTTTGAAATGAATAAATAAGTTGCATATCTATTCGTATCAATATCTGCTTTATCCCCTCATGGGGATCTAGGGAAAGATTAATGGTGGTAATGAAAACCCTTCCAAAATTAATATGACCTGCTTAACTGACCTGTCTGGTGAAAGTCAGTGCTTCAAGAAGTGGAGCTAACAAAGAAAGGGAGACAAGGAAGGAATTGCAACCTGCTTTTCAGATAATGGAATTTTGAGATTTGTAATTTTTTAAAGTTTTGCCTATTTATTTTTGTCAAGGGAAGGGTAGAGAGCTGGATAAAATAGCATATGCAAAAATATGATAATATATATACAGAATGTTGTAGACAGGGTTCAGTTAAAGGACGATAATGTTATTCTTGCTTGTGGACAGGTAAAACCACTTGGCTTTTCTTAAAAATTAGTGAATGGATTTTTACTTCAGACAACTAATTAGGCTGAAAACCATTGTTCAAAATGCATTTTATAGATGTCTCATATTTTCCTCAGGGAACTATAAGTTAGATGCCTCAAACTGAACATGAAAACTAGAACTTTATCAACTGATTGGATTAGGTAGACTAGATTCTCTAATTTCATTGGACCTTCTATCAAGCCCATCCATAAGGAAGTGATAGAAATAGTGTTTTATGCAATGAAACCATAAAACTTGCCTAAAAAGAAGGTAACAGAGAGTGAATACTTTTGATATAGAGTGCCGTATTTAGAAAAGCTCTTTTGCATATTGGTGGTGTGACTCTGGGAGCCTCCCAGAAATTTGTCAATGATCGAGGCAGTGTGCAAGAGAGATGGATGTTCACTTATACCAGTGAGAAAAGGTGTACCTCTGATGAAAGTGAACTTGATTAGAATTACAGAATTTAGAACCAAAACGGATCTCAAAAATAATCCAATCTCTAGCAGATGAAGTAATAACTGAGATCAGTGATGGTCACATTTTAGAGTGCTTCCAAGCTGAATTACGCAAAATTGGTTGAACCTAATTTAATTAGTTGTGATCTACCAACGTAGCCGTTTCATATAGTTCTAGAATCTGAGCTGTCTCTCTCCCAATCCACTGTCACAAGTGAGCAAAGACAACAGAAACCAGAAGCTTTGATTGTAGTTGTGCTTACGGATTTGCTTAGATTCTCTTTCCAAGGTAAGAGTAAGCAAAAGATGAAATGGCAGCTGAAAGAGACTGAACTGAAGGGCTCACACATACAAAGAAGCAATAAAAGGACACACACAGAGAAAAAGAAGCACATGGAAGAAAGGAAGCCACATTTTATTGAGCATCTGCTTCAGTCTGCACAATTCTGGACACATATGTAATTCTCACAAAAAGATTGTCAATAGGTGTTATTCCCACTGGCACATGCGGAAATTGAGATTCAGAGTTAAAAGAACTTTCCAAAGGTCATATTGATAATGCAAACCAGATCATGGCCACTCCCTTGCTTAAAAACAAAATAAAACAAAACAACAGCATCCCAGTGCTCTTAAAATCAACCAGACTTTATACTACAGCCTATGAGGCTCTACAATGTGACTACTTCATCTCTCTCCTTTCTGTCCCTCACAATGCTTCAGGCACATGGGCATCTCTACTGTTCTCAGAACACACCAGACATTTTCTTACCTCTGCTCCCTTACACTCACTACTACCTGCAACGGGAATGCCTCTTTTCCTAGTGCTTTGCTTGGATGGTTCATTGTCCTTCAGATTTCAAATGTCTTCCCAGCCTTTCTTTCATTTCTGCTCTAGCTTATCACCCTATTTATTTTCCGGATAACACTTACCATAGTCTACAATTGTCTTATTTATCTACTATCATGTTTATCTGTTTACTGCTTGTTTTTCTCACAGTACTACAAGTTCCTGGAGTTTAAAACATCAGTTTTATTTACCCTTCCATTCCTGGGACCTAGAACATACCTGGTACATAGTAGGTGCTCAGTAAACATTGACTAATAATTAGATAAATTCTTACAGGATTTAAATTCAGGTTTGCCCCCAAAGCATATTTTCCTTCATTGGCCTGTATGGATCTCCTATTGGTGGTTACATCGATGAATAAAGAGTTAAACACAGAGGCAACACACACACACACACACACACACACACACACACAAATAAAACATTCACCGTTGCATGGGAAAACATTACAAAAAGGAAAATTTAAGATATGATCCAAAAAGACTTAATTTTTTTTATTTTTTAAATTTACGTACAGTAAAATTGACTATTTTTAGATGTACAATTCTCTCTGTTTTAGCACACGTCTAGATTCTTGTAATAGTCTCCACAACTGGACACGGGACAGTTTCATAAGCACACAAAAGCTCCTGTCTGCTGTTCTTTTTAAGTCAAATCTTTCCTTTAATCCAACCCCTAGTAACCACTGATCTGTTCATAACTGGAGCTTGTCTTTTCGGAATGTCGTAAATGGATTATATAATATGTAACCTTTGAGGTGGGCTGTTATTCACTTAGCATAACTCCGGTGAGATCTATCCAACTTGCTGTGTATATGGATTGTTCGTTCTATTTTATTAATGAGTAATATTCCATTGTATGGATTTACCAGAGTTTATCTTTTCACCTGTTGATGGACATTTGGCATGTTTCCAGTTTTTAACATTTATGGGTTGGGCATCTGTACACATTTGTGTTTAGGTTTCTGTATGAACATAAGTTTTCATTTCTCTGGATTAAATACCTAGAGGTAGGTTGCCTGGTTCAGGCCATTCTTACCACAAGAGTGATAAATGCATGTTTAGCTTAAGAAACCATAAAATATTTCCAAGAATTGCTGTACTAGTTTGCATTCTCACTATCATATATGAAAATTATAGTTGGTCCTCATCCTTACCAGCTCTTGGCATTATCGTTTATCTGTGTGTATGTTTATATGTTTGCATGAATGTAGGTTTGTATGTACTTATTTTAGCCATTCTAGTAGGTATGTAATGGTATCTCATTTGGTTTTAATTTGCATTTATTTAATGAATGATAATGTTGAGAATTTTTTTCATACACTTGTATTCATCTGTATATTTTCATTACTGTAAAGTCTGTTCAAGTATTTTTTTCCTTTTAAAAATTGAATTCTTTGTCTTATTGCATTGTAAGAGTTCTTTATATATTTTCTAATCAAGTTCTTTGTATGACATGTAGTTTGTTAATGTTTTCCCAGCCTGTAGCTTGTCTACTCTTTTTCTTGACAGTATTTTTTGCACTATCAAAAATTTTCAATTTTGATGAAGTCCAGTTTATCAGCTTTTCTTTTATGTTTTATGCTTCTGGTGTTATATCTGAGAACTTTTACCTAACCCAACATTAGGAAAGTTTTTGCCTATGTTTTCTTCTACGAGATGTCTAGTTTTGCATTTTATTTTATGGTTGATGTCCATTTTTAGTTAATTTTTGTATGAGTTAGATTTAGGTCAAGCTTTTTTTTTTTTTTTTTTTGCCTAAGGATGTTCAGTTGTTTTCATACTTTTGAAAGCACTATCTTTCCCCCATTGAATTACTTTTGCACCTTTGTCAAAAAGCAGTTTAGCATACTTGTGCGGGTCTATTTCTGGGTTCTCTTTTCTCTTCTGTTGACCTATATGTCTATTCCTTTGCCAAAATCACACTGTCTTGGTTACTGTAGCTTTATACTAAGCCTCAAAATCAAATAATATGAATCCTTCAACATTAATCTTCTTTTTCCAAATTGTTTTAGCTATACTACTTTGCCTTCCATTTAAATTTGAGAATCAGGTTGCCTATATCTATAAGACATCCTCCTGGGATATTTATTGACATTGCATTAAATGCATAGATCAATTTGAGGAGAATTGGTATCTTAACTATATTGAGTAGTCTAATCTATGAACATGGTATGTAACATCAGTTATTGCTTCTTTGATTTCTTTTAGCACCCTTTTGTAGTTGTAAGCATGTAGATTTGTTTCTCTTTATGGGGGTTCTGTAACTATCGATTAAATCCATTAGTCGATGTTGTTGAATTCTATATTTTGCTGATTTTCTGTCTACTTGTTATAATACAGATGAGGGAAATGTGTTGAATTGTGGATTGTGCAATTTTCTTTTCAGTTCTCTCAGTTTTCACTTCATGATTTTTGACATTCTATTGTTAGGTGCATATACATTTAGGATTGTTATGTATTCTTGGTGAATTGCCCCCTTCTTGTTATGTAATTTCCTTCTTTATCCCTGGAAATTTTCTCTGTCCTGAATTCTACTGTGTCTGAAATTAATATAGTCACTCTAGCTCTCTTTTGATTAGTATTCATGTGGGTATCTTTCAAAATTACTTATGCCATTATATTTAAAGTAGGTTATTTTAGACAGCATATAATTGAGAGGTTTTTTTTCCCATTTGTTTTTGTTTTTGTGGCCATTCTAGCAATATTTCTCTTTTAATTGGTGTGTGGACTGTTTACATTTGATTTGCTTGAAGTTAGGTCTACCTTTTTATTTTATTTTATTTTATTATTTTATTTTATTAGTTCTAAGTATACAGTACATTGGTTAAACATTTATATCATTTATAAAATGAACCCCCTAATTGTTCTTTCACTCCTCTGGCTCTCCAGCCATTACATTAATGCTCACTGCATTCCCTATGCTGTGCTCCGCATCCCCATGACTATCTATCAACTGCTACTTTGTACTTCTTTAACCCTTCACCCCATTCTCCCAGCCCCCCAACCCTCTGCCCCTCTGGCTGTCACAAGATTGTCTTCTACATTCGTGAGTCTTTTTTTGATTAGTTTATTCTTTTTGTTTCTTAAATTCCACATGTAAGTGAAATCACATGGTATTTATCTTTCTCTGTCTGACTTATTTCACTCAGTATAATAACTTCCAGGTCCATTTATATCATTGCAAATGTTAGGATTGAATTTTTTTAATGGCTGAATAATATTCCATTGTATATATGAACCATAACTTCTTTATCGAGTCATCCGTTGATGGGCATTAGGTTGCTTCCATATCTTGGCTATTGTAAATTGTGCTGCCACGGAATATGGGGATGCATAGATCTTTATGAATTAGTATTTTGATTTTCTTTAAATTAATCCCCAGAAGTGCAATTGCTGGGTCAAAAGGTATATACATTTTTAATTTTTTGAGAAACCTCCAGATTGTTTTCCATTGTGGCTGTACCAATTCGCAATCCCACCAACAGTGTATGAGACTTCCCTTTTCTCCACATCCTCGCCAACACATTTTGTTCTTTGATTTATTGATGATAGCCATTCTGACAGATATGAGGTGATATCTCATTGTGGTTTTAATTTGCATTTCTTTGATGATTAATGACCTTTAATTTTTTTATTTGATTTTTTTTTTTCGTAGTTTTACATTCTCTTTCCTCATTCCTGCCTTCTTCTGGATTACTTGAATTTTTTATTATTTCATTTTAGTTTATCTATTGAAATTTTAAATATAGTTCTTTGCATTAATTTTAGTATTTGTCTAAGTATTCGAATATACATTTAACTTTTTACAGTCAACTTATAATTAATATTTTATCACTTCCAATGAAATGTGGAAATTTTACCACCATAGA
Source organism: Rousettus aegyptiacus (assembly GCF_014176215.1). Lineage (NCBI taxonomy): Eukaryota > Metazoa > Chordata > Mammalia > Chiroptera > Pteropodidae > Rousettus > Rousettus aegyptiacus. Next base: position 59,363,195 of record NW_023416286.1, on the reverse strand, counting down.
GGTCCTTTTGCCCTTCTCTCTTTATGTCATTGTCGTACTCATTCATTTCATTGTAACCATAATCTTTATACATTGAAACTCCAGTCAGACAATGTTATGTTTACCTTCAACCATCATTTATATTTGAAGAACAGGATGAGAAAAGTTGTCTATTACCAGATATCTATCATTTTTGTTGTACATTCTTAAAGTTCTACATTTTCCACTGATATCATTTCTCTTTCTCTTAAGTAACTTCTTTCTTTTAGAGCAAATCTATGGCTGCTGATGGGTTCTCTGTTTCCTCCTTTATTCCTGAAGCACGCTTTTCCTGGATGTAGAAATCTAGGTTGGCAGTTCTTTTTTTAAAACATATAAAAAATGCACTTTCTCCCAGTATCTGTGGTTTCTAATGACAAATCCACAGCCATTTGAATCATTCTTCCTCTTTAGATAATCCAACACTTTTCTCTGGTTGCTTTTAAGATTTTTTTTTTTTTTTTTTTTTTTTTGCTTTTAGTTTTTAGTTCTTTGATTATGATGTGTATGGGCATGGATTTCTTTGGCTATATCTTCTTCAGGATTTATGAGCTTCTTAAATCTGTAATTTTCTTTTTCTACCAATTTGGAATGTTTACAGCCATTATTTCTTCAAGTAATTTTTCTACTGTACACTTTATCCTCTCATTTTGGGATTCGGATAACACAAAAACACATAATATTGTCCTATGGACCCTTGAGACACTTCAAATCTTTCAATCTTTTTCTCTCTGTTTTTCAGATTGTATGCTTTCTGTTAATCTGTCTTTAAGTTCACTGACATCACTCTGTCTTTGCCACTCTATTATTGAATTCATCCAGCAAGTTCTAGTTTATTAGGCTATTATATTTTCTTATTCTAAAATTTAGTTTGGTCATTCCTTCTGTCTCTGCTGAGATATTCTATCTTTTCTCACATTTCAATAATATTCACTCTTACTTTTTGGAACATGCTTTAAAATCTTTGTTCGTAATTCCAACATCTGTTTATTTCAGGGTTCTCATCTCTCGATTGTCTTATTCCTTGAGCGATGTTGAGATTTTCCTGATTTTTCACATGCTGAGTAATTTGGGATTGTACCCTAGCCATTTTGAACATTATCTTATGGGACTCTATGGAGAATATAGGGAAAACATTGATTTTTTCGTTTGGTTGATTAGCAGGCAATGACTTGATTATGTTCAGGCCAAAAGTTTTTACCCACCTTCTGTGAGCTATGATTCTAATATTAGTTTATTTTTCAAAATCCGTGCTATAGTCTTCAAATATGAAAGGAATAAAAACAGGGCTCCTGTTGGAGAGTTTTCTCTTTGTACCTAGTGTGCAGTTCTGGGTGTTCTACACTTTTGAATACAGGTCCAAGTATTTCCTCCATATATTTTGTTAAAGATTTCATTATGTTCAGTAGGAGAGAAAGTGTAGGGTTTGCTTAATCCATCTTCACCAGTGCTGGAACCTCAAGAAATACTTTTAAATTGTGTTGTTTTTGCCAGTACAGATAAAACTACATCCAACAGGTCAGATTAAGTTAAAATGACCTCTGAAACCAGTAAGTTCTAGTCTTAAACAAAAGAATGCAAGCAAATAATCAGCTCTGTTAGGAACTTTGAGTTTCAGCTTTTCCTATTCAGATCACATCTTTTTCAAAAGTTGTCAGTTTGAGCAGCAGAAATGTTATATATCCCTCTTCAGTGATAAGCGCTGCTATAGACTGACCACTCAATGGACAAGTACTTTTGTCTTTTAAGATTTGTGGTTTAGTATAGGCTTGTTACCTGGAAACTAACTCCATAATAGGATTGTAAAATACACACACACACACACACACACACACACACACACACGGGCACACAGAATCTCAGTCACACATGCATATCTTCTATACTATATGCAATATGTATAATCATTGTTAGAAATGGGGGGAAACTTAAAATTAGGAAGTCCCAAGAACCAACTCAATGAGGCTAATACTTAAAATGAGGAAATCTTGAAAACTAACCCAAGATTCAAATTCAACCAGAATTTATTGAGTCCTAACTACATGTTCAGTAACATACTATATGCAATACTTATCTCATTTTTGGGAATGAGGAGAAAATGTAAAATATGAAAATCCAACACATTCTAACTTAAGATTCAGATTCAATCTATATTTATTTAGTTTCTACAACATGCTAAGTACTGTGCCAAGTATTCACAGAGACATGATTTTTATTTATTTATTACAAAATCTTGCCTGTTCGAATTGAACTTAAGAAGACATTCTGTAAAACACTGTGTCACTGTTTATTTGTCAGGATCTCTTGAGAACATAATTAAATACACAGTCCTGGGTGCCGTGCACAGTGATTTGCACAATATGACTTGATAGCTGTCTCCATAGGTGATTCTGGTGCCCCACCTTGATTCAGAATGCCTTTGGCTATTTCATAATTCCCTCACGAAGTTCTGATGAATAATTATCTAACTTTTCCTTGAATGTACCACTCCCTTCCCTTTACATTTTTTCTGTTATATTATAAGAGAACATATATACTTCGATTCCCTAAGTTGTTATTTTTATTCATGAAATAGTGTTTTTAGAGGGCTGTTACTTCCTGATACTGCAACTGATATTAGATGTAGTTCTGAGGAAACGTCTTCCTTTAGCTCTTAGTGTCTACGTCTACTACCAGGTCCTCAAGTTTTGCAATGTGGAATAGATTCTTTAAGGTTGAGAGATGACTTCCTCTTGCAGCAATTTCTTCAAGTTGAATTTTGTTGAATCTCTGTTTCATTAGAAAGCTTCTCTTTGTTGTGCTATTTTTCACCATACTCTGAGTTCTAACATTTTATCTTTTGGCATCTTGTGTGCTAATATTCCATTCTTTATTATCAGTAATAGACATTTAATAAGCACTTATTAGATACAAAGTGAATCATGGCAAGTGTATGTGAAGTAATCACCATCTGCCTGTCTTATAGCCATAGCAGATATTATTTGTTGATTATCCCTCATCTCTTTGAGCCTATATGCAGCTTCAGAATTCTTCTTAACATGGAGGACCAGCCAACCATATCAAGCCATCAAACTTGACACATGGGGTAAAATTTAGATGCCATAACTGTGTCAGGCTATAAAAGGTAATAATGTATGTAATTGGGGAAAATAACACTCATTCTCATGCTTATGTGAAAAATCTTTATGTGTATGACAAGGTAGGACATGAAGGAGTGTCTTTACTTAGTCAATGCAACACTGTCTTTCTCTGTCTTTTATCTTTTATTTCAGTTTGTGCCATTCTGTATAACATGTGTTTTAGATCTCTGACATTCCACTCCTGATAACTGTTTTAAGTTAATGGTGACTTCCCGTAAGTCCTTATTAAGGGTTTGCCTGTCTACTTCTCATCACCGTAATGGTTTTAAGAGGCAAAATAATATGGTTATTTTCCCTTTGTCTTTATAAATCTTTACATAAAAATAAATATACAAAAACATATAATATACCATACACACACATTACCTTATGTCTAAAGTGAAAAATGAGTTGTCATTCTACTACAAGTTCAAGCAAATAGAAAAAAATTTAATTTTCTTATGTGGACAAGGAGCTTAGATGCAATGTTTTCTAAGCACTTAGCAATTTTTGTGAAAAGAGCTTGCACACAATTTCACATTAACATTTAAACTAATGCTCAGAGATAAATTTACACACATGAGCTATAGAATAGAAATATACTTTGATCCTGAATTTGAACCATGTCTCAGATGATTACCTGGGAGCTCACAGCCCTGGCCCATTTTTACATTCTGGGGTAAATTAAATTTTGGATTGACTATGTGTGTTCCCCTTTGGTGTTCCACAGAACACTTCCTACATTTGTCACCATGGTCTTCAACTTCTGTGTAGTTCCATATGAAATTGTTGACCTCTCCAGCCCCCTGGCCACCGATTTTGATGAGAGCCTCTGAAATCTGTGGCCTCAGGCATTGATTTAGAGGCCAGGACATATCTTTGGTCCATGTGAGCACAGGTTGCCAACCGAAAGAACATTTTATAACCTGTGTTTTGGCCTGGACAGAGAGACCTCTGGTCAGTGTTCACTTTTTCAGAAAGAAAGATGACTGTTTACCTTGGGCATTAAATATTTCAGGTGCAGTAAGGGCAGCTTTTCCTATCCGAGCTGGAACAGCTTTGTTTATCTGGAGAGATTTTGCTCTGTGACAGCCTGGCAGTTTGACTTGAAATTTTTGATTTTCCATGATCATGCTTCTTGTAATGAGAAACGTGTGGTGACATATGTTTATTAATCTTAGTTAAAAGACACCTGCCCAGATGGTTTATACCTGGAGAACATTTGCAGTCATCAATCCTTCTCTAATTAGCATTTTTTCCTTCCCTCTTGACACCATACCAATATGTCGAGATGACCAAAAGCTGCTTCCCTTTGGTCATGTGTGGTCCATGCTTTGTGAATTAGGTGGATAGAAGGAAATGAAGCAAATTGCTTAGCTCTGAGGTGCAAGTGAGTTTGTATCTCACCAACATACCCTAGTAAGCCCAACCTATAGTTGAAAGGATTCACTTTTTATTATATTTTACCTTACAATCTGAAAGTCATGGTAATGAGGCGCTCTCTCTGTACCCTCCCACTTCAACAGGCTGTAGAAGTACAGCTGCGCACAGCAGGGTTCTAATCATCACTTCCCCATGGATGGGGAGGACTGACAAGGCTTGGAAGTAGGGGGCGTTTTTGATTGGAGAGCCTCAACTCTTCATTCCAGCATTCTTTATCATTGCTCCCCTGGAAACTCCTGGGTGTTTGTTGCTTGCCACAAAAACTAGACTTACATAAACAGAAACATTATTCTGAGGTGAAATTAGCCAAGTTATTAAATTGATCAATGTGATGGCAAGCAGACCTGGTAGTTGGGAGACGAAGAATAACAAGCAATCATCTGTAAAATACAAAACAGCCCAGATATTAGGGAAGAAGAGTTTGTGAATTGTGAGCTTGCAAATGGTAACGTGATATTTCCCTGCATCCCATTATGTCAGAAGGGAATTTACGGGATTTTTACCTCATGCTTCCTTCCGGCACATGGGCTGGAGAATTGCAGTGTGAGCCTTGATAATTTAAACAACCATCATTAGGCATTGCACATTCAATGTCTAATTAAATCTCTCAGACCACAGGATCACAGCCACACTCCATCATCTGAGGATCTTTACAGTCTGTTCCACACCATAGCAAGCAAAGATATATAAATCTGCAATCAATTCTCAGAAGGCCAGAGTGCTAGGAATTTATTTCTACTACAATACTCTGGAACTTCTGTGCTGGTTTTAAGGAATCCCTTGAGAAGGAATAAGGATATTATTATGGTTCTAAAAATTACCTTCCTCATAAAATATTGTTTAAAGATAATAATGCATTTCATTTCAGTTTTGTTGTCACTCAAATTTTTTCTTATTGATTGAATACAATAATACCCTAAGAAGAAATGAAGTCCTTGAGGAAGATTTAGGCATGCATTTACCTGATGACATTTGTTTCTACTGATTTTGAATTTATTACACTTTCCCCTCTCACAGATAAACAGCAATGGGCCAGTGATTTTCTTTTTCTAAGGAGACCAGACACATCAGTGTCATCCTTCATGTGTCTGTTCTTTTATTTCAATCCCTGATGACAGATTAAACAGTAAAATTTTCGACACTCGCCTATGAGAAAATGTATAGCCCTGAACTTATAATTAGGCAAATGCATTCTATGTGTATGTGAAACCATCTGATAAATACCTTTTTGTGCAGGTTATAATTCTGAGAAACTATGGTGAAAGATTGGATCTGACTCCAGATATTTACAATCTATAAAAAAATAGCCATATTTTAACAATGAAGACTCTTTCTAACATTTAGATTTCCTGAATAATTGTGGCCAGGTTTCCAAAAACTGTATTTTAAGATATTGTTACATAACTTCAATGCACTGAAAACAAAAATGAATCATCTATTTGACAAATTACTTTGCCTGCAAATAAGATATTTAACCAAGTATGCTTTTTTTTTCTCTCTCTCTCTCTCTCTCTCTCTCTCATTTTTTTTGGCTGATAAGTAGACTTTGGACTTATATTCTTGAATTCCGTTGTTGATTTCTGATAAGAACTTGAAAGATGAAGAAAGGAAACAGGCTACATTGTGGCAGATTTTTGGTCACTGTACCACCCTCTAAAAAAAAAAAAAATGAAACTAGGACGAAGAGTGTTGTTTCGGCCCACAATTCTTGATTTGATGTATAAGGTCATCAGATGAAACATGAAGTAGAGATAGGCTTTCTAACCAGCTGTGTATTTTGGTTCCAGCTGACTGACAGTACAAAGAAAATGTGTCAGTCATGAATATTAAGTTTCTTTCTAGCATTTTTCTTCCAGATGGAAGCAGCATGCACATTGTAGCAATGCTTCTTCCAGCTGATGAATTTTCTTATTTATATTTTTGGCAAAGCATATTGATTTTCATCTGTGACTTTCACCTTAGTACCCTACTGCATGGTTTTAAAAAATATTCAGCTGAGTTTTTTTTAAAACACCCCACCCTCCAAAAAATCTATTTATAGCAAAGTCATTCCAGCGCAAGCCCTTTTATTATCTCTCAAACTCTTCATTCTATCTTGTTTACTATCTTTGGAAGTACATAGTGTTATAAACCTACCTTTTTGACTGATTGGTGGCATTATGTCCTGGCCTTGTCATCACAATATTGTATTATTATCAATTTTAATATTAAAATCTACTATTTTAATGTTGTCTTTGTGCTGAGTACTTGAAAAAATGCTTGATAGTCATTGTGGCTCTTAATTCTGCCAAAAGCTCTGTAAGTTAAATACTATTATTTCCATCACATATTTGGAGAGACTAAAGACAAAAAAGGTTAAGTAACTCCCCCAAGGCCACATAACTAATAAATAAGTTGCAGAAATAGGATTTGAAGCTAATCTCTTTGAATCCCAATCACATTCTTTTAACTGCTAAGATATCAAAATTTTATAAACTTGAAGATTCTGTTACTCATTTATTAATATCTGCTTATATTTTTAAATGAAAATACAATAGGAATGTACTATAAAAAATATTTAAAGGTTATGCTCTGACCCATTTAAGTTTCTGATATTTTGCAAATTATTTTCAGCCTGGCCCCCAGAGAGCCCAAAAAGAATCATACCTAAACAGAAGAGTTTTATATTGGGAGACCAGTTTTCATTGACCAGCTCTTTTCCTGACTTTTATCCCCTTAGCAATAAGCATCTGACTGAATTCTCTTTTGCAATTTCTACCAAATGGCACTTCCTAGAGTGGCTCTTATTTGTTGGACATGAGGCATAGTGGTCCAGCACAATGGTGCTCCCAGTAATGGCCAGCCATGGTCTTTGTTTACTCATATATTTTTTTATGGCTTTGAGATGGTGAGAAGGAAAAAGGCAACAGAAAACCCAGATCGCCATCATCATAATGCTTGATATTACCATTACTATTGATAGAAGAATGATTTCTAATCTGTTACCTTTCAGAAACATTAAGATTCACATATTTAAGCAGCAGTCACTACATCTAAATACTGGCATTTATTCACCTTTAGTTTGTCTAAGTCAATCAATGCAAGTGAAATCTTACCTTTTGATTTGTTGCTAGCCCTTATTTGAATGAGAAAAGGGAAACTTCACGTTTGAACATTTCAAGCCTCATTGTATTTTCCTTTTCCACATGACAGCAATAAACAGATCTTGGCAAAACCTCAGACACAAAAGAAATTTTTAAAATGAACCATACTGTCATTTATTTTGAATGATCTGGCAATAAACCAATAATTCAAAAGATCACTGAACATCATGACTTCTAAAGCAGGAAAGCAGCTCAGATTGTTGGTTTAAGAAAGCACCATTTAATTTAATGAAGTTCAAAGGGTAAGTTTTTAAAGAAAACTCATATTTTTGGATGATTGGCTGAGAGAAAATTTAACAAAGTGAAATGACATGAGCCTCAGAGAGGGAGAGATAATCTCAGATACTTTATGAGATCTTGAGTGCTTAAATTCACCGAGCTTTGGTTTCCTTAATAATGAGAGACAAGTAATAATTGGCAGATTATCATAAGCAATAGGACTGAAATATGGAAGACTACAAAGAAGTGCCCTGACATATAATAATTGCTCAAGAAACTATCTACTACTATTTTTCTCTCACTATTATTTTCTAAGGCCATGGCATCATTACCTGTCTAGGAGAAGAGCTTAGTGAATGACTATTTCTTCACTAAGGGACCACTGAACAGGTGAATGATGCAGTAAACATTGTCTTTTAATTTTCTGCATGTGAGGGTGTGTTCTTATGAGTTTGAGGACCCTGACTAAACTTACCAGACATTAAACTATGCAAATCAATAGGCTGAGGGCATCAGCAACCTTTCAAATCATTTACGTTTTAAAAAAAAAACTCCATTTATGAGATGGAGAAGATTGGCTCTTCAAGGGAAGATACTCAGACAATGAGATCCAGTTGGATGAGCCTTTTAATTATATTTATTGACCCTTCAACTGGAAGTCACCCAGTGCCAGGCATGAATGCACAAGGAAGATTTGAGGCTCCACTTTTAATGGAAGTGAAATACTGCAGAAGAAAGAAGAGAACACAGATGTTTGCAAAGCCACCAGGTCCCAGGCTGCACCGACATAGGCGCTCTCTGATTGCAGTGCTTTTCCAATAACTGAGACCCACTCAGAGCTCTGATCTAAGCACCTCATTGCAGAACTGGCAAGCCGCAGCCCCTTGGAGTGATCCCAGCTGAGATGGGAACAAAGGCTGAAAGAATAAACAATCTGGTTATTTGAGTTTGAATGATGGAATTGCAACGAGGGACTAATAAAAAGTGCAATAAGAAAGTTGTTTAAAAATTCTAATAATCCTTAAAGAGATAGTAGTGTTGGGCTCTGGAAATAATAACAGAAAAAGCTATGAAATCATCACATATAAGCTAGGAATCTAAGAGTACGATTATGGGAAACAAAATTTTTTTTTTTAATTTGCTTCTATGACTTAAGTTTTTTACAATTACCTTTAAGAGTGATCCTATAGTTAACAGGCATTTAATAAGAATTTACCTGTCACCGGTGACCTTGAGGAATCTCTAAGTCTCAGTGTTTTCATCTGTAACATGAGGATCATAGTGCCTACCTTGTAAAATTAAAGAAAAGAGATTATATATATAAAGTAACACATTTATGTAGATGTATTCATTTCCTAGGGCTGCTCCAAGAAAATTCCACAGACTGGGAAGGCTTAAGCAACAGAAATTTATCTTCTTACATTTCTGGAAGTTGGAAATGCAAGATCAAGGTGTTGGCGGGTTTAGTTTCTTCTCAGGCCTCTCTCCTTGGCTTGTAGGTAGCCACCTTCTCTCTGTCCTCATATATTCTTTTCTCAGGGTGTGTGTATTACTGGTGTCTCTCTGCGTGTCCAAATTTCCTCTTCTTGTGAGGACATGAGTCATATTGAATCAGGGTCTACCCTAATGACCTCATCTAACTTAATCATCTCCGTAAAGGCCCTATCTCCAAATATAGCCACATTCTGAGATACTAGGCATTAGGTCTTCTACATATGAACTTGCAGGGACACAATTCAGCCCATAACAGTAAATATATTGGGTTTAGAATTACAGCCCCACAGTAGGCACCCAATGAAGAATAGCTTTTACTATCAAAGGTATTATTAAGCTCACATAATTTGATTTTCATATCAAATATGTTAGATGTAAATTATTATTATAAAAATTTTATATGTATTTGGAGAAACTGAAGTTCAGAGAAGGTAAAATACTGGCCCGATAATGTGTGGTGTATGTGAGTTTTAAAACTGGGAGTGCACCTCATTTTTTTGTGACTTCAAATTGTTTCTTTTCTACCATACTGTACTGCCACCAAATAGTTGGACAGTGGTCAGAGAATTGATTTTCCTGTTAAATTAATGACTATCTTGACCCAAAGCATTTATACTACATCTATTTCAGGCTATTCATTCAAGTATTTCAGTATCTTAACAATTAGAGTGTTCTCTAATGAGAGGCAAATTCTGTTCTTAGAATTCTGTGCTTTCATCTCAAGGTGGAAACTTTGAAATCTAGGACAAGGTAACTGTATAAGACTTTTCTATTTCTGGGATATTCTTTATCTTTCGACTTTTATATCATATTGTCTGTTGTTCAAGATGGAAGCCAAAAGATAGAAATCCACTGATCTCCCTATTACCCAGTTCACCAAAGTACCTGCATCTGTTCACACTTCCATAACTCCCATCTTATTTAATGAAGAAAGTTTTCCAGCTCCTACCAAAGGCCAGATGTCTCCTGATTATCTCTCCTTCTCAAGAACTTTACTCCTGTGATCACCTTCCTTTGCCCCATCAATTTTTCCCTCTAGTGCATCACTCTGTCAACACACAGACGTACTGTAGCATCTCATGTCTTAAAGAAAAAATGCCTTTGGTGGCCCTCTAGTTACTGCTGTATTTCTTTTTATACTGCCCAAGTAAAATATAAAAGGTACATATAGCTATTGTCTCCAATTTGTCATCCCTCATTTACTCCTCAACTCACTCTAATCATCTTTTCATCATCATCCTCCACAGAAATTCATATGTTCACTTCTCTGTTCTCATAATTCTTGGTCTCTTAGCAGTATTCAACACTACTGTCCATGCTGTCCTTCATGAATACTTTTTTCTCTTGGTCTCTAGGTCAGCATCTTCAATTTATTCCTGCCCTACTTATAACACTGGCTACTTCATCTCAGTCTTATTGCTTAATCCTTACCTGACAATCTCAAGGGCCCTAAATATTGAGTACTCTCAGATCCTAAGTTCCTAAGGACCTTCTCTTCAGATTCTAGGTTCCTAAGAGATCTGAGAAAAATATCAATATTTTTATACTTAATCTTGGATTAGATATTAAAAAAAAATAAGCTTTAAGTCTTATACTCAGATACTGTCCAATATACCATATGTCTTTCTGGTCTTATTTATCTCATTGCTTGAATGGTATTTATTTTCTCATTTGATTTGTTTCCTATTTGAAAACAGCTGTCAGAATTGCTTTTAGAAGGTGTGTGTGTTTGTATTTTAGATATTATTTGTTGAGTACAATTTACATGCATTCTCTTGCATAATCTTTACAAGTGCCCTATGAAAGAGTGGTTATTGTCCCTTTACAGACAGAAACTTGAAGCTTAGAGAGTTTGGGGACTTATACTAATTTATTCCATCAAGGGCAGAGTCAGGATTCCACCCCATGTCTGACTCTATTGCTGTTATGCTTAATAAATATATAATGTTGTATTTAGCATTTCTAGAGCAAAGAAGAATTTGAAGTTGGGATATAGCCATTTGGGGGGGAGGGGGGATTTGTAGAGTGCCTTTTGCTCCAAGCAACACAAAACTCAGTTCGACTGGAATAAATAATGGGATTTACCAGCCCAATTAATGAATTCCAGAGTTATGTCACAGTAAGATCAGCAGTCCAAGAAAGGCATCAAGGATCCAAGCTCCTTCCAGCTCTCTGCTTAACCTTTCCTTTGTGTTGGTTTCTTTTTTCCTCTGTGTTTTTCCCTACAATTACAAGATGGCTAACGTAGTTATAGAAGCACAGCAAAGTGCAACATTATCTGGTAATAGTAAAGGAGATATTTCTGACATGAAATTTGTCAGGAAGGAAAACTTTCAGAAGTCCTCCAGTAGACATCTTCTCACATCTCATTGACAAAACTAGCTACGCACCCACCTGTAAACTACCCACCATAGCAGCAAAGGGTCCATCCCTAAGGGCTTAGATTTATAGCATCCAACTGATTCATGGGAAAGGAAAGAGGATTGGAAACCAAAAGAAAATCAGGGCTTGGACACGATGAAATGAAGATGATTATTGCATAGACAACCAAGAAGGTCTACTTTATCTCTCAAGGAGTATATCAGGTACAATACCTGTGATGGCACATTTGTGTTTGTTTATGTTCTATTTTGAAGCCATTTTTCCTTTAAACAAACCTCACTTTGTTAAGAAGAACTTTTCAGCTGTTATTCATACACACTTTTTTTCCTAAACTCTAATTAGCTACTTCATTGGCAAGAACCTTAAATAAAACATGCTTTCTGTGGTACCAGGAATTCTTAATTATCTATCATTTGGTCTGTGACTGTTCTGTGTAGGATTTCCAATTTTTCAAAATGTACTGGTATGCTAAGGGATTGAACACATTCCCAAATCATCCAGAGGCTCATGCAGTTTTAAAGTTTTCTCCTTAGAAACAAGTTGTCTGGGCTATGTAATCTCTGATCATAACTAACAATTTGAACATCTTTTAATGACTTCTCCTTGTTAATAGCGTCTGTGACTCAGGTGCCCTGTGTTGGTCTCACCTCATTATTATTTAAAGAATATTCATATTCTCAAATACCTTCCCCATGCACTTTTCTTTGGCTTAAAGTAAATCGTATTTGCAAGTGGCATTATAAAGCCTCACTATAAAGTACCTCACCATTCTGCATATCCAGTTACACTACGGATCAAACGTCACTACATAATCTCTCACTCAACATGGAAACTGACAGTTATTCTACTTCCCTGACTCTTTATTTTACTTTAAGACAGGCATTCTCACATAGAAAAGACTTTTACATGATGAATCCCAATCTCTTCCCAACCACTCTGGTTGCCAGAGGTACCCATGGGGATATAATTAATGGCGTCATCACCTTACTCCTCCGCTAAAGGTTGGAGAAGAGTTTGTTGACAAGAGCCACTATTGCCTGTCACAGTCATCCAGCCTCTTTCAAATCCTCTTAGCATCTACTCCCTATAGTTGTTAATCCTTGAGAATTTAATAAAGTGCAAAATAACCATACTTCTCATATTCGCAGAGTTGACAATGAACTAATTAGCCCATTAACTCATTGAGCCAGATTTGTCCCAGTAAGTTAAGAAGTTTGGAAGGTATATTAATCCTTTAAGGCCACTGGAGTCACATTTGCAGCTAATGGGTCCATATTCCTAACTTACTACCAGGAGGGACTGGGGTATTGTTAGGAAATAGAAGCCATTAATCCTCACTGTACCCAGAGGGGCAGGTGAGAATGACTTTGCACAAATTGATGAGAAAATGTATTTTGTTTTGTTTTTCTCTTTCAAGACCAAAACATGACTCTGAATTGAAACCAGAATTGGAACTCGATATTTTCTGGCAAAAAGCCTATGTTCAAATTTGAAACCTTGCCAGAATTTGTTTATTTGTTTATAGTTTTAGATCCAATAGGCAAGAAGTTTTGTGCTAGGGCAAGGGTGATTGCAGCATCTGGAGTCTTTGACAGCAGGAAAGAACCATTGTGATTCTTTTTCTATTCTATAATCAGCTCAAAAGGCACTTTATTAAGTCATGTGGAATATACCTCTCTAGATGGTATGTGTGTGTGTTGCGTTTTAAAGGGTGGGGGAAAATGTACCAAGACAAGACATTTCTAACATGATTCCCATTCTACAGAACCACACTGTGGGAGTGAAGTGGGCCTTGCCCTCTTGGTAGCTGCAGCTTATCTGAAGGAAAAGTATTTAGGACCCATCTCTGCCTCTGACTTTAGCAGGAGGTTGGGCATTCCTATTGGGATATCTTAGGAACCTGGGCGGGACTTCAAGGGTAGCACGTTAAACTTGAGTATATAAGCCTAAAGGCCGAGCAGTGGAGCAGTTACTTGTCCACATCAACATTCCACGTGGGCTTTCCAGTGCTCTTGTGGCAGGGCACATGGTTTGGAGTTGAGTCATCAAATTCCAAATGGAGAAAATGTGAGTGTAAAGCCAGATGTGGGGGTGGTAGTGGTGGGGGTGGGAAGATATGCAGCTGAAGTGGTTGGAACAGAGACAAGCTAATCTTTGTAGAGAAATCTAGGGCAGGTGGCAACCCCAAACATCTTTATGTGACTTCAAAGGCCATGCAGTATAAAAGGGAGGAGAGAGGCATCTTGAGTGTTTAAGGGTACAGCCTGGGGCTTATGAATGTATTTATAAACTTACGTTTATTATACATACAGAGCCATACATTTTCAAGGGCTTTGTGTCTGGCTGCTCCCTTTTTGTAACCCCACAGATTAATCACAGCTACTTTGGGGAATAAAGAGAAATTGACTTTTTCTTTCTTTAAAAATAATATTTAAATCCCTGCTTAGATCAGTTCACTATGCGATATTTAGGTTACCTAGGCAGTATACAACACTCCAGGAATCCTTTCTTCCTTTCCAGCTACTGTGATCTATTTCAGCAAGGTCCTTCCTTCCTTCAGTGCAGTTTCTGTGCCAAATTAGAAGAAAAACATTCATTTCAACAATAAGTAGCATGGAATGTGGAAAAAACCACATCGAACTCTTTGATGGGAGGTTGTAGAAATTTGGAGAAAGAAAAGCTTCAATGGCCTTCTAGAGAAAAAAGGCCTAGAGCTAAGATTTAGAACACAGAGATTTTTCCTGCTTTGCTCCTTTGAGTGTAAGTCATTTCACTTCTCTGTGATCTATCTTTGCCCTTTGAAAACTAATGTATGTATGGATATATGTATTAATAACTCACTTTGTTCCACAAAGGTTATAAGCCAGCATCTCAAAGAATGAACAAAAATGTACTTAGAATTATGTAAATGAGAAAATTGGTTTAAGGGAAAAGTAAGAGTATGAAAAATTAAGATGAATTTAAGATTATCTTGTCCATAAAGTAGTTTTCGTTGGTAGAGATGGTCAGAAACATGCTTTGGTGTTTTCCAGTAATAAATGGCAAGGGGGTAACACGATGGTGATGGCAATGATGATGATGACAGTGATGATGGTAACAAAGAGTCAGTATTGTTAACTGCTTGCTATGTACCAATTACTGTACTAAGTTAACATTTGGTTGGTATTACTCCATTTTATCTTGTCCCAAATTACATGATATAGAGACAGTTATTGTCCTCATCTTTTAGGTCAGGAAACCAAGATTTGACATGAAAAACAAACATTTTCCAAAAGAAATATGGAATTTAATATTGCCCTGTGAGTCACCAAAAAGAAGTCACAAATGCAATGGAGGGACAAATATCCTCAAAAATATCCTTATGATGAATCTAAGTTAGATAGTATTAGAAATCTGTAAAGTTTACATTTATATTCAAGTGAAGTTCATTTAAGATCTTTTGTAAGAACCTGTATGATGTTGTTTCAGGTATGCAGGATTCTAATACTTTGGCTTACCCAAAGATATATTTCAGATTATCTAGAGGCATGAGTAGTTTTAGTCTTAAATAGAATCCACAGTTTCTATTTCAGAGCTTTTATTAAGTATTTAAGCTCTGTGACAAATACTTGGAATTGCAGATGTCTATTCACTTGTTAAATCTAGCTCATCGCTAGAGGTGGGATTGATTCCACTTTCTAAATGTGGTGGAGACTAACACGGACACATAAACAAACATGTCACTGTAAATTTACCCACAGAATATACATGGGCAGAACCAAACATTCCTCATTAAACAATTTTGAAATATTTCCAAGCTCCAAAATAATAAATAATTGAAGTTTAATTAATTTGTATATTCACATGGTTATAGAAATTTTATTGAGATATGCCAGGTATTAGAGGCATTAATGGAAACAAAATAGCTCCAGTTCCTCTCATCACGGAGCATTGCTAATAAGTACTGATAATTAAATGAGCAGTTAAAATAAAGCATGACATAACACACACAGACATGCGCACAGGGAAAACGCCATGTGAACTAAAGGCTGAGAGACTGGAGTGACGTGTCTACAAGTCAAGATTGCCAGAAACCCACCAGAATCTGGGAGAGACGCCTGGGACCGAACCTTCCTAGCACCTTCAGCAGGAACATGGCCTGCTGAAACCTTGATCTCAGACTTCCGGCCTCCAGAATTATGACACAATAAATGTCTGTTGTTTAAGACTCTCTGTGGTACCTTGTTATGGAGGCCATTGGAAACTAATACACATGCTGTCCCACCCCGACCTCAACCAGAAACCTGAGAACCATCCTAAACCACCTCTTCCTCTTCTCTCAACTACCACATCTACTCACCACACCCTGCAGCATTCCTAGCTCCCTCATCTCCTGCCTTTGCTTATAGCCACCCCCTACTTCCAAGTGCATTTGGCTAAGGCCTAGCTCAGCTCAGACCTAGCTCAGCTCATACATATGGATCAGTCGAGATTCAATGTGGAAAGCAAAACCACTGTGCTTATTAAGGAATTTATGGTGGGAATAAGAACTTTCACAATTGTGGGAGGAGCTCAGAAAGTAAAGATATGAAAAGGAGAATTTTAAAATCAGAAAAACATTGATCAGCTCCATTATGGATGAATGAGTTAAAACTTACAAGGAGATCTTGAAGGTGGGCATGTGCAGCTGACACAGTGGAGCCATGAGATGGTTGGTGTAGAAGCCGACGGAAGGTTTTGGGCTACTCATGGCTTATTGGCTCTGTGAGTTCCTAGCACAAGGTCTAGTGGCCCTGTCAGTCAGCAGGGCCAGCTGTCAGGACTGAGTTGTGGGTGCAGTGTGGACAGGAGGGAGTCAGAGGAGAAACCACTTAACCTCTGCAGGTGTCTTAACTTCTAACTAATGATGACCTTTAGGGCATAAGGGCTGCTGCCATGCTTCTACCTCCCAAGTCTCGCTTAACTTCATTTTGGGAAATTCTAACTTGGAGCTGTACAGAGAAGGGGCTTCTGACCAGTGGCTCTCCCAAATTGATAATAAAACAGTATAGTTCGAGCTGTAACAAATGGCTACAAACCTGATAGCTTAAAACAACAGAAGTGTGTTCTCTTACAGATCTGGGGGCCAAAAGTCTGAAACCAGTATTTCTGGGTCAAAATTGAGGTATTAGCAGGGCCATGCTCCCTCTTGAGGCTCTAGGGGACAATCTGTCACTCTTCCATCTTCTGGTGGCCGACAGAATTCCTTGATTTGTGGCTGTATCACACTGCACTGTAATTATCTGTTTGTTTTCCGTCTCTCCTATGAAAATCTGAGCTCTACGAGTATGTAGACTTGTCTGTCTCTGCTCAGACAACTCATTTTGGCCAATAGTAGACATGAAATCAGTGTTTGGGAAACTAATTCTGATCATGGGTGGTATCGGTTGACAGTATACTGCCAGATACATTGGTTAGAAAGTACTTTCTATAATTGTTTCTATTTAGCTATTTTATAAATCAGAGCTTCCCACTTAGGATGATTAAAATATTTCTGTCCTCAACTTTCTGTAGAGCTTGATTTTGGATTGACTTGGACTTGGATTTACCTGTGCAGTCTCATCCATTTACCCTTATATAATAATGATCATTTTTCACATGTGAAATTAGATTAAAGAAGTCGTGAAGCAGTGTTCTAACTAAAACAAACAAACAAACAAACTTGACTCTATCTTTTATCAACCCTTCCTCTTCCCTGAACTCTAATATAGATTGAAATGTAGTATTATGTGGTAAAATGAATACAAGTATACAAGTTTCAGCTCTGCCCTGACTAACTTACTGTGTTGTTCTGGTCAGTAACCTACCTAAGACTTGCTTTTTTCATTACGAAATGAAAATAGCAGTCATACCCACCCTAAGGGATCATTAATGTGGACATACTTTCTACATTCTCATGTCTGATGCAAGCACTAAATGTTTTTGATTTGAGGTCAGGAATACCTGTCTAGCTCATGGGGTCTAATTAACCCCACATAACTGTATTGAAAATTTGCCCTTTGGTTCATTTACTATATTTTTATTTTGGGGGTCCCCAAGATGGAAGCGATGTAGAACCCTATCTTTCACAATTGGGCATCTTTGACACAGACATGTGAGAAGGCTTGATCAGGCCGAATAACCAGCTTGTCAATTCTTGAGGTGGTGGCTCACAGTCCCAAGAAGAGTAGAAGATAGACAGAGAGTCCCGTAGCCATGGAACCAGGGGTCAGTGCACCAGGGATGGCTTCCTCACCAGACTCCTTGCCTTGGGACTATAGCTGGATCTTGCTTCCCTTATGTCCTGCTTTTCCTTTCTGAATCTACAAGCTCTCCTTTATTTCCTTCTCCTTGCCCCCCAAAATTCTTTTTCTGCCTATGTTAGTTAGAGTTGGCTTCTCTTGATTGCCATCAAGAACCCAGCTAGACTAATAACTTAAAAGTTTTAAAAATATCAATTCTGCCCTAAATCAAAACAGTATCCTTTTAATTATTTTGATAATAAATAGTTTTATTTGTATAAGAATGGTATACTGCATTATTTGCGAGACTTTCCAAAGCTTCAGCCACTTTCTACATCTATAAAATAAGGATATTTTCTTTTAGGGTTTACATTTGAACATAGGATGGATTATTCAGCAGATATTTATTGGTTGTTTATTATTTGTCAGGCACAGCCCTATGTGTTTGGGATACACATAAAACATTAAAAAAGATATCTAATGAGTGTTTCATAAAATATAGGTGCTGGATAAAACCAAAAAATATGGAAATAGTATGTGAAATGATTGTCAGAATTAAACTGGATAAATGAGGAATTTAAAGCTCTGATGTGTAGTGGTACAAAAGTATAGTGTGATAGATGCCATATTTCAAATGTAATTTAGAAAGGTAATCAATGCTTAGATATGCTATTAAACACTTATATGTGCTCTTAACTATGATAGATCAAGTGAGTGATTTCCAAAATGACACAGATTCTAGTCTCAGAGGAAATAACACATATGTACATGAAATAAAAATGTTGAGATACTACAGTGCCATATAAATGGAACAAAAATAAAGGTTCTAAGAATGAAGAGAAAAGACACCACTGCCATCCAGCTAGGCTCTCTGGGAAAAGCAACGGAAGAGATACTTGAGCTCAGCCTTTAGTATTGATAGAATTTGAGTCACGGGCACAGTTCACTCCTATTTTTTCTTATTTGAGCCACTAGTAGGATTGTACATCCTGACTCCATTGTGGTTGGGTGGTATCATGTCATCAGTTCCGGTGAATGAGTGGAGAGCAAAAATGGCATATGTCACTCCCAGGTAAAAGCATTTAATTGCTAATTTGAGTTTTGCTGAGCTCTCTTTATCCTCTGGCATGGCAACCAGCAATGTTCGGAATGGCTGCTTCATCCACAGACTCTGCAGTGTGTAAGATGAGGCCATGCTAACTCACTATAGACACCTGACTTGTGCAAAAAGTAAGCCTTTGTTGTTTTAAGCCACTGAGTGTTAGGGGTTGTTTTGTTACTGCAGATAACCCACCTTTTCCTTACCAATTCAGGATTTGTAGGAGAAAAGGCAAAAGAGAAAGCACAGATATGGGAATGTAGACTCTTAAGTAGGTCAACTCCTTGAAAAAACTTAATTTTGAAAAGAAGTAGATTCTAAAAAAGAGACGAGGGAGCCTAGACTACAGAGAATTTTGCATGTGGGAGTAAGAAGCAGGAACTCCTTTCAGGAGCTGATTACTGGTTTTAAGTAGAGGTTAGATGTAAGAAGTTAATTTGATGATTCATCTGAAAGCAGTGGTCCATGGGAATTAGAGAAGGGAGCCCAGTCAGGCTACTGCAGGATGCAGATGGGATGTGAGAAGATAAGAAGTTTTTTTACACTGGTGGCATTACTCTCCTTTTAAAAACAACAACAACAACAACAAAATCTCCAAACAAATTACATGCTAATCTGGGGAGAATATATAGATTCACTTCTAACCATGTGAGCTATTGGCTTAATATTTTAGACTCAAGGAAAAAGCTCTTGGACCTCTGATTTTGCATTCATCATGTTTGAGTAATGGATCTTGTTAGCCCTGTAATAATGTCCTCTGTTTTTTAAAGTGAAGCCTAGTAATAAAATTTTTATTGTAATCCAATGCTAACATGATTCTTCCTAACTAAGAATTATGTTAGGTGGCTATAAGCAACCCCAGAAAATATTCAGGCTAAGAATTTAGAAAGACATAGTTGGCAAAAAATTAAAAAATCCTTATGGATTAATGTTTTAGAGATATTTCCTAAGAATACGCTATTTCTTATTGTCTTGTCTTTTGCTTTTAAATTTAAAACTAGTAGTTTTCAGCTTTTAATTACTTTGAGAGTCACATGGCATCACATTAAAAAATGCAGAATCCTCAGGTCTCAGTGGGATCTGATTCAGCATGATTGAGGGAAGAGGGGAGTTATAGACTAAATGTTTACATTCTCCCAATGCATATGTTGAAATCCTGTCCCCCGCTGTGATGGCAGTCCTAGGAGGTGGGTCTGTGGGAAGTGATTAGGTTGTAAAGATGGAGTCCTCATGAATGGGATTAGTGTCCTCATAAAGGGACCTCAGAGAGTTCTCTCACTCATTCTACCAGGTAGGGACATAGCAAGGAGACAGGCATCTAGGAACCAGAAAGTGTTCCTCACCAGAGGGCGTTCCTCACCAAATCTACCTGCAAAATCTTGATCTTGTACTTCACAGCCTCCAGAACTATGAGAAATAAACTCTTTTTGCTTAAGCTATCTAATATGTAGTATTTTTGTTACCATGGCCCAAAGGGAGTAAGACAAGGGGACAAGGAACATACACGTTAAGAGGTAGCTCAGGTCATGTGTGAAGAGATTCTAAAGACCATATTTGGGGTACTCTGTATTGACTCTGAGCTCCCAGACTCAACCACAAGTTCTGTGAAGGCAGGGCTGTGTTTTAGTTATCTTGATATCCCTGGTATTTATTATAATTCCTAGCACAAATGAATCAATGCTGTATAAGACTTATAGATGCTGCCTTTGCAGTTGTACAGACCTGGATTTACATGCAGACTATTAGACTTATTAGCTCTGAGGCAAGGGCTTTAAACTCTCTAGACCTGGCTTGGTCCTCTGAAAGTTGAAGATAATGATACCTTCCTTCCTCCACAAGGATTATAGAGCTTATCAGAGGTTATATTTCTGTAGAGCTGGACACAGTTACTGGGGCCAGGGATTTGGAGTGAGATCTTGGTACTATTAGGATGGTATTATGGCCAGCACACAAGAACACTACCGCTAGGGTTTCTTACCAAGGGAGAAAAGCCAAACAGGAATCAAAGTTCCTCTTAATTGAGGGCTGAGACTGCATCCAATGCAGTCTGAGAGCAGATGAAAGCTGACTTAGAGAATGTGGTGTAGACCTGGAAGCTGCGGTGATGTGTACTGGCTCCCCAGCAGGATGGAAGGAAGTCCAGGGCGATCTCACCATGGTGCCTTCTTTTGAAAGTTTGGTAGTCCTTCACGTCAGGAAAACATGGCTCCATCATGTTCCATACTCTAACCAATGTTATTATAAATCCCTTCTCCTTCCTTCAGCGAGGGAAGGAGACAAAGAGGTGGAAGAGAAAAAGAGGAAGCAGACCTATTTCCTCTGCTGCCAGGCACATCGGAGGTGCTCCATGAAAGGTATTTGTTTGGGTTATAATTTATTATTATTATTATTACCATAAAACTTTGTGAATGATGAGAATAGTTGACTCTTAATGCTTTCTCTGTGGTAGGCTCTGACCTAAGAACTTTCCATGTGTCTCATTGAATCGTCATGGGAAACCCTTTGAGGTCACTACTATTCTAATCGCCATTTAGACACAGGAAGGTAAAGCTCAGAAAGATTAAATAATTTGTTCAAATAAGTGGTGTCAATGTTTGAATTCTGTCTAATCAGCACATTTTAAGACAATGTTAAAAATGGGTTAATTGTTAAGTCGAAATAGAGGGAAAATATGCATTTCCTTGAATTTGGGGAATTTGCTTCCAACTTAGAGCTTGGGTGTGTGTTTTGGGGCGTGGAAGTCTGCTTTCCCTTTACCTAATGGAAAACTGTCCATGAAACACAAAACAAAGCAACAACAAAAAATGTAGCTAAAGCGCTTAGGTAATTCTGCTATTACTTGTGTTAGTCAAAAATAAGAAATTACAATTCAAGTTTTTCTTCAGCTTAATTATAGGCCTCCGTGCTTCAAACAATACACTTAAGTGCTAATAATAGGGGCCATCCAAAAACAAATTCTCCGGAGAGCTCCCTACTCAGTTGGGTCTATTTAGAACAAGTGATAAGGAAACAACGTTCTGTATGAAGGAGCAGCAGGCCCCAGACGTGTGAATCTTTTTCTTGTTAATGAAGTAAAATGAACATTTTTACTGGTGTAAAACCAAGAGCAGAAATGAAAAGCCATTCTTGTTACTTACCTCGAGGGTGCAAAGGAAATATCCATTCAGCCTGTTAGCTCCTAAGCGATAAGGCACCATCAGGAGACCCTGCCCTGTGCCGTTTTGGCAGAGAGGACCAGAAAGAAATGGTCCTATTTTTAAAGGGCTTTTTTACTTCTGATATGATTTGGGCCCAGTTCCTAAATCATCTTTGAATCACAATAGCAATTCTTTTTTACCCACTTGGCTGGAGTGTTAAAGAATCTTTGGAAAATGTTCAATAAATGTCTTGAGCTCTATGTAATGTGAAAAACATAGTTATTTGTAAAAAGAATATCAAAGAAAACCTTAATATTATTCAATTTTTTTCTATACTGGTAAGCAAATTCATGTATTTCGATGTACAGAAAGATGGAATTACTTCCTAGAATGGAATATCCAGTGGCTGCGACATAGTAGGTATATAAGTATGTGTTGAATGAATTAATGAATAAGAAACGTATGAATAGAAGACCTCATTAAAAACAAATTAGAAAGCTGAAATGCATATGATAAATAACCATTTGTACCTACCAATTTAATTTACTCTTTTGCCACCAGAAGAAAGCCTTGTTTAAAATATGAAGAATATTAAGGCCTGAAATTGAAGAGGGAAGCATGAATGAATCAGTAATATCTGGGTCTCAAGCCCAACTAACAGCCAAACTAGCAAATTCAGTTTCTATTAGATCAGAAAGAATATGCTCAGAGCAGTCGTAGGTAATAGGGAGTCTTGGCCAGAGAGTGAATGTCCTCAGGGATGAGGCTGGGGTCTTCTGGAAGCCTGGGGTGATAGAATGGGGAGAGAGGAGCATATAGCCTTCCCAAATTTTTAAAGTCACCTCTTCAAGGTCAGCTTTGGCTCTGACAGCCTGAATTCAGTGGCATTCCTACCTGCATAGCTAAAGAACTCAGCCTCTTCCTTGATTGCCCTGGTCTACTACCCACACCAGGTCTTTGTACAGCAGACTGTACTGATGGTTTGGGGTTGCAAAGAGGACTTAGAGGACAGACTCCACACAGATATTAATTTAAAAGTTAATGTCAATCATCTCTGTTCTTCTGCCACCAGAAACTTCTTACTGGCCAGTATTTCCCCATACGCCTCCACCATGATGCATATCCATCACTCCCTTTCTCTTTCTGGAAACCTCTATTTCCTTTGTACTTCCCCTAAATTCAGGTTAGCTTCTTCTATAAAGTATCTAAGTCTTTGCCTTATTTGGCACTAGCCCCTCAATGCTAAGCACAGAGTTTCTTCCCTATAAAAACACATACAGATCTAGATATGCCACTAAGTACAATCAGTTCTCCTCCTGAGAAGAATTCTAAAGTCGACTCTTAAAATAAGCCTTTGACATTTTTTCCTCCTCACTAGCACATGAGGACAGTGAAGATCTACCCAGAAGAGGAGTTTGCCTGCTAACAATTGTTAGCCTTGCTAACCATTACTTTTTATTCTTCAAGCTTTAAGATATTGGTTACTCTAACTATCAGGTGAAGCTCAGCTCAATATAAAGTCGTCAACCAATCATGGTATAATTCTAGCTCCAATTACAATGAGTGGGGTGGGGTTTTCCCACACCACCAAGCAATTCTCTGGTACCAGCTGGGCGTCCTACAATTCAACTCAGTTGTGACTTAGGATCTGATGCTCTCTCCAGGTAGATGGTGTCACAACTGAGTTGAATTGTAGGACACCCAGATCCTAAGATCAAGTTCTGAGTGCTGTCACACTAGCTCTCCCCACCCCACTTCAGATGCCAGTTGCAAGTTCACCTAGTCCCCTGGGCTCTAACCAACAGGCTATAGATCGTAGCTTCCCACCACCCCCTCCTTAGCTTTCCTTTATTTGCTGGAACAGCTCACGGAACTCAGAGAAACATTTCACTTATTATTTTACTGGTTTGCTTTAAACAGCTATAACTCAGGAACAGCTAGATGGCAGAGATGTATGGGACAAGGTATGGGGAAAGGACATGGAGCTTCCATGCTGAGTGTGCCTCTCCCCCACATCTTCAACCCCAGAAGCTCTCCAAACCCTGTCATTTTGAATTTTTCTGGAGATTTTATTACCTAGAAGTGACTGATTACATCATTGGCCATTGGAGATTGAATTCAATCTCACTCAGGTCCCTCCCCACTCCCCAGAGGTCTTCAGTGGAGGAAAGTGGGTAGGACTGAAAATTTCAACCCTCTAATCACTTGGTTGGGTCTCCTGGTAACCAGCCCCCAACCTTAAATTACCTGGGGGGGCTTTACAAATTCATCTCATTAGCATATCGAAAGATACCTTTCCCCTATAGTCACTTAGAAAATTCCAAAGTTTTTAGGAGCTCTGTTTCAGGAACTGGAGGAAGATCAAATTTCTTATTATAAATCATATCACATAATGGTGTCTTTTCTCCTGAATATGGGGAATTACCTTTGCATTTTAACGTAAGAACACACAGAGAGACACACCTACCTCTTAGACATTGCTGTTGGGCAGTGGTAACATATCTTTGATACCCGATTTAGGATTTCCCGGAGGTTTCACATTTTCAGCAACACCTGCAGATTTGAACCCAAAGGAATCTGATATATGGTTAAAACCTCCTATCATTAGTTTCATAGGATTCAGGCAATCACTGCTTCCTTCTTTCTCTCCTTCCTTTACAGTACCTGTGAGATCAAGTCTGCCTGTGTGCTAATCTTATTTCTGGCCCGGCAGAGGAACTATGTGTTAAGCCCTTGCTTCAGAAGCTAGTTGGGTATCAAGATAAATTTTGCAATTTACTTTCGGAAAGATAGTAGCATAAGTACAGGTTTACCTACCCTACAGCTATCCTAGGATCTGACAAAAAGTAGGAAAGAAATTTTTAAAGACACAGAAAAAGAGCCTGGTGTGAACTCTACATCTACCTTTAAGAGAATCTGTCCCGTATAATGTAATTTGGACTGAATGCAAGGATGGCAAAAGGCATCAACATGCACCTCTCCTTCTTGAAAAGGATGTACTCCATCCATGTGCTCTGTCGCTGAGTGTCACTATCCATTAGGGAATAAGACCCCTGGAACCACAGCTTCTTTACTGGCGTGCTGTTTTTACTCAGCACGACCCTCTACCAGCAAAAGGATTATGACTGTTTATTTCTGTGGTCTGGACCTGAACCCCAAATATATCCAAGATTTGCCTGTAATCCCATTATGAGGGCCTCACTCACAAACCTCTACTAAACCTCCCAAAGGATTCATCTCCAAATACCATCCCATGGGGGGTGTGGGTAGGGTTTCAGCATATGAACTTGGGAGGAGACATGCAGTCTGTAACATTTTCCTTCTGCTTCGAGGTGAGAAATTCCTTCTC
The DNA here is from genome assembly GCF_014176215.1 of Rousettus aegyptiacus. Classification (NCBI taxonomy): domain Eukaryota; kingdom Metazoa; phylum Chordata; class Mammalia; order Chiroptera; family Pteropodidae; genus Rousettus; species Rousettus aegyptiacus. Next base: position 59,337,553 of record NW_023416286.1, on the reverse strand, counting down.
TTTATCACCTTGAGTTGTAAGCACACAAATCAAAATGTATTCCAAAAATATGTACTTAAACTTGACTAGATATGCTTTATCTGAAAACACAACGACCTGTGATCTGTGAAGGATCTGTATATTTCTGCCTGCTTGGTGCTTGATCTCTGTCCTTCACAAGGTCTGCCTCAGTCCCAGCTTCCCTTCTGGAGGCGCAGGGTTCTGAGTCAGGACTCGGCTGCAGGCCCTCGTCTGGACACGTGAACCCTAGACTAAACTTCAATCCCAGGTCATGCCAGAATGCTTTAACAAGGGATGTCCCACTAGAAGGTCAACATTTTGAGGATGCATGAATGATGGAAAGTATTCTAGGATAGACGGGGAGAAAAGCACAAAACTAACTTGCAAAGTGATGAATAGGAAGGATTTAAATGAAAGTCTGGATTAGAACCGGAAAAAAAAAAATGATGCCTCCTAGGAGGCACCTTTTGAAACTCTACAAAGAAATGATTACAGTAAGTTAAGAGGGACTACTGCTATTTAAACTGGGAATTAAACACAGGGAAGCACTAACTCTAAAAATGTTAGTGAAAAATTAACACAGTTTACATCAAGATTTAGTTTCATTTGTATTTAGAGCATATGCCAAGCAATGTAGAACTTCATGAGGGAGAACTTTGATTTTTCAGAACACATCTCTTGGGTGCCTTAGTAAGAGATAGAACACTGGCCTTCCTGGGTCAGGGATTGACACTTTGATAATTCTTAATTTGAAGAAAAAAATGAGCGTGAAGCATGATATGGAGAAATGCTGATCAGGAGGGACGGTTGTGCTGCTGGGATTGATGTCTTCACCCTTCCTCAACCACTTTTCATGGTTCTGAGGCCTAGGAGAGCAAGCTTTCAGAAGGAGAAGGACCACATCCCCAAAATGCCCCGGAAGTACCCCCAGCCTATGGCAGAATTGTTACCAATCCCTACCTATCTTTGGGAACATACGCTAGAGAAAAGGTAGTCATCCAAAACTCAGAAGTGCTTTCTGCATTTGTGTAAAGGTGATGTTGGTATTTTAACTAATCCTACAGAATGTTCGGGAGTGCTTCTCTTCTGTTCCCATATTTTTCCCGTCGTGGGGTGATAGGTGGTGTTCTGTCTTCTGCCAGCTCTTTGGAGAATACTGCATTTCCAGTCTGTTTTTGTTTACCAAAACCTCCCATCTGCCCCAGTGTCGCACTAGATTCTGCCCCTGTCTTCTGGCTTGAACAGAAAATCAAAATACCCTCTTTCCTTCCAAATGTCTTTTGTGGTGCAGGCTGTAAACACAATCAGCACCATCAGGCTCTCAGCATGAGTTGAAAACGTCCAGAACTAATGGCTCTAGCAACTTCCCACTGCCCCAGGAGAGGGTCACTGCATTTTAACTTCTGCATGTCAGCCTCCATGGCTGTTATGGGGGTGCACGATGTGGCAGAAGGAGGTGGATAGCCTTTAAAATTCATCGGAGGTCAATGTATTCCATTATATGCACAGTGCTTCAAATTCAGTTTTAACCTTTGATGAAATTTGCAGTGTTGGGATTTTTTATGCTACAGCAGACACAGGAAATCACAGGTGCAACTCATTTCAGTTTTGACTCACAATCACTGCGAGCCCCTAGAATTTTTTATAGGAAATTCTCTCTTTAACTTGAGTGTAAAGTCTCAGAAATTTGTAGCTTGTCTATCTAATGTACATTAATAGGTAATATTGATTTGTGGAAATTAATTACTAGAAAAACAGCTCTCAGCACTTACCTAGTATTTGGAAAGATTTGAGAGCCCCCTTGTGGCTGTAATAAATCCAAACTGAAAACTGATGAAAAGCTTTTAACTTATTAAATTTTTTTCTCTCTCTTTTTGGTTACATTTGTTTGCCTGCTTTACGGTTTTGAATTGTTTTTAATTTTATATTAACATCAGCATATTTCACGTCATTTCAGTGGAGGACTCAGAGATGGTAGTTGATATCGGTTTTAAAAGGACAGGCTGTTTTTATTTTCTGATTATTAAACTCAGATTCTTATCACCAAGAGAAATAATAAATGCAGAGGGGGCACGTTTAGAGAAATTCCCAAAGTGAGAAAATTGCAGTTGCATTATTCTGTTTCTTAAGGGATGCCTTCCTTATTTTTAATCTACATATCGATTGCACAAAGGGAAAAGCCACCTCTAGCAGCTCCAAGCTACATTTATTTTGAACATCTTAAAGATTATTTTCTCAGATTTACATATAACAGAGGAAAGTAGGAAAATAAGTGTCTTCATTTGAGTGTTTTAAAATCTCTAGGAAATGAATGTTGAAAGCTATTACCTCTCTGATGCTTCAGTCATGCCTGAAGAAAAATATTTGCAACTTAAGGTCACTGTGCTCTACACTTGAATTGATGAAGGGAGCGCCCAAGGCAAAGTTTAGACAGAACGAATTGATTTTTTCATGGAGATTTAAATTATCATACATCTATTTTTCAAAATTTCTGTCATAGCTTTATTAATTAGGTAGAATTACAGCAGTGCTTTGGAGCTCACTGCCGCTGAAAAGATCCCATTGAGTGTCCATGTGGTCAGCTGGGCTTCTGGAAGGAACTCAGGCTGTTACGTGAATAAGTGGATTTTGGAGAGAACTTCATTATGTCTGTGTGTTACTCCCGGCATAATTTGGTTTCTCCTAGATTGCTTTGTGGTCTGACATTGGCATCTAATCACAAATGAATCACTAACCGTGCCTGTTGTTCCTAGCACGGAGGAACATGTATGTCATGTGTGTGAGTGAGCTCAAGAAGAAAAAGAAAGGAAAAATAAAAGAGGAAACCCCTGTTGTTTGGGCCTAGAGAGAACATATGAAAGTTAAAAATGGTGTCTGGTACATTTTCCCTTCAATGCACAGGTATAATTAGCACAAACAGCAGTTACACAGCTTGGTAGAAAGTGAGACAGAAGATTGTGGTGCACTGTTAATGCTGGCCAGGATCAGACACTGAGCAGCAAACACTTTGTTCTTTAGGAGTTGTAGAAAATTGCAAGTTCTTACATCATCTTTCTTGGTCTTTTTAAATATGGAACTTTTGCAGTATGCAAGATCCTTTAGGAATATGTGTAAATGGCTACAAGGGTGTATCAAAAGAATTCATTGTCCATCTTGAATAAGCCCTTATTGGCCCCAAAGTAGATAATTTGAGCATCGATATGGATAATGACTGCAATATATTAAAACATTAATAAGTTTATATTTAATATGTTTAATTTAAATGTTTAGATTCATGAGCTCATAATGATATAAAAACCAACAATAAACAAAAAGCCCCTCTGGAGGATTCTAGGAAAGCAACCTATTATTTTGAAAACCAGTATAGAGAACATGAGTCCAGCATCCATCTACCTTTCCTATGTGGACTCTACCTTGGAATAACAAATAGTCAATAAGGAAAAGTTCCTCTGGATAGAAGTATGGCAGCTATAAATGAAAAAGGAATGACCAAATGAGAATATCACCCTTTTTCAATCCTCTAGTGAATGATCATCATTGGCTACTGACATCACAAAAAGAGACACCACCGGACTCTATGTGCCTCCAGACTGGAATCCATGACACTGCCAATAAAGGAACAAGTGTTTATTATCTAAGAATGTTTTTTTTTACCCACGACTTCAAATATTACCCAAAGGTGTATCCATATCCTGGCATTTCTGGCTAGTTCTTTGGAGACCTCCTCCTTTTCAGTGGGTTTCAAAGAGAAAAATCAGCTAATACATAAATCGATGAAACGTTCAAACTTAGAATAATATGCTAATGTCATGTTTTCTTTCTAACTCGTAACTACGTTAGGGCAAAATAAGATAGTGTGGGCCATCAAAAGATGACTGCATGGTCAGCTCCTTGGGTCAGACTTTGTCTTCTGTACCATTAAATCCCAAAAATCTAGCATAGCGTGTGGCATCAAATACATAATGAGAACATGTTTTCAATAAACAAATAAACAAGTATAGTAGCTGAAGAAGAAAAAAATCCCCAGATCCGCTGGTCTTTAGTCGTTTGAACCTGGGAACATCCTGTTATGTCTCTGAGCATCGCTTTGCTTCTGTGTAAAATTCTGCCTCTGATACAGTCTTGTAGTAAAAATAAAGTGAAATAATGGATGAGGAAAGTGTTTTGAAAACTGTAAGTATGTTACATAAATAGAAAAGCACTATCAGCTGGTTTTTTATTATTAACACAGCTTGTTTAATATTTAAAATTTCACTGTACTTGGGTAGTTTCTGAGGCTCCGACATTCATGGAGGAAGGGAAGCTGTTGAAGTGGGGGGCGTGCACTTCTGTTGAGGACCTGCTGTGCATCAGTTGCTGCTGGACCCTTTACAGTTGCTATTTTATTCATTAATTCCCACAACCCAATAGAGTAAGCGTTTATACCCTGGCTATTTAGGGGAGGACACTAAGGTTGACAGAGGTCACATAAACTAACCAAGTCACATGAAACGGGAGGTGGGACTAAAATTGAAAATCAGATCTTTCTAACTTCAAACCTGTTTTCCTTCTACTGCACATTAAGTGAAGTTTCCAACATGTTCGAAATCATGCGCTTATGCTCCTTCCGAATGAGTAGAGCTTGTCTTCTATTTTCCTTGAATCTTCTCTTTCTAAATAAAGGCATTGGAACAGCCAGCTTCAGGATCCAGCAACCTCCTTTGAACACACTTCTGAGTCTTCGTAATATTGTGTTCAAAAAACAGATGTATTTTAAAACCAGAAAGAGAATTATGACATTGCATGAGCTTTACCTTTATCTGAGTTCTCTTACATCACTATTTCTAACCATCCTTTGTTGTCCTGAGATTACTACAGCTTTTGGCTTCTGGATTCCTTGGGAGTGTGAAAAATGAATGGAACTGCAATAATTCCCCTTTGTCTCTCATCCCCTTTCTCAAGTGTCAGTTTGCTGGGCAGTTTTGTGAGTGTGCTGAGCTCAGGGAAATTGTTTCTAGCACTCCTTCTACGTTGTATATATCTAGGGGATCCTCTGGACCCATATACTCCCAAGGTTGAGAGAAGCCAGATGCCCTGTATCCCCCAGACCCTGTAAAGTGCTGCCTCACTCTCAGCTCCTGCTGCCTACCCACAGGTAAACACAAATCTCTTATCCCGTGGTATTCATTTTGCTTTTAGAAATTTGAGTTTAAGGAACCCTGGGCCACTGCAGCATTACATCACAGAGTGTGTCTCTAAGGCAGTCTCATGCTTACAAGGTGATGAAAGAGACTGTCAGAACTCTCATCACTTTGTGAAATTGCAGACATCATCTCAACGTGTCCATGACTCAAAGGGTTATTTTGATGACTAAATCGGTCAACGCAATACAGCACTTAGAACTGTATATGGACGTAGTATGTACTATTGCTGTCAGTTTTTGTTTCACAGGGAACTTTCTATATTTTAAGTTAGCTTGTTCCTTAATCATTGCCTGGGGGATGACCTTCAGGGTGCTCTCTGAGAGCTAGAAAGGGATGAAATCAAGTGGGGAATCTCTCAGGTATTTTGTTAAATATGCTAAAAGGATTGCCCAGTGCTGATAGCAGACAGAATCTTAGGAAGATCCTAACATAAAATAATCTTTTATGGAAGAAAATGACAAAATCTGGACAGGGATTTTTTTTTTTTCCAGTTCTTATGATGTTTTAGGAAACTCTACATCAAAGCTGCCAGGTATAAACCTAAATATCAGAATATGTGCCTTGTCCTTAAATATCCTGATTTACTTCTTTTCTTTTCCAAGTTGGCTAGCACAATTGCAGTGGAGACACCTCGTTGCTTCTTACTCTGTGTAATTCTCACATTCCCTAAAAGCAGCGCCTGAGAAATTAGCTAAAGAGAGAGCACGGCTGAACACAAATGGCCTGATAACACAATCTGAGTGTACTATCTGGTGTTCTGCCTTGCCCGGCTGGGATTAGAGCTGCGAGTGAGACTGAATTGGGCCTTATCTCACTCTGGGGTGAATCCAGGCTTCGGCTGGTTGCCCACATGCATAAACCACAGTTTTGCAGAGCAGAGCGCCTTGCGAAGTCCTCATGCCCAAATCCCACCGAGGCCGCGCAAAGCAGGGCGCCTCTGAACCAAATAATCACGGAAGTCTCTGAATAATGCATGAGAGCAGGGCCCTCCTTGGCACATTTGAAACTGTACTGGGAGGAACTGTACTCAGCAAGATAGCAAAAACAAGCCCCTAGAACATGCCTTCCCTGAAATTTATTCTTGCAGCAGCCACTTGGGAAAAAGTGAAAGCAAATATGACAACCACCCAAAAATCATGGCATTTTAGTGAGTTTGAGGCTCAGATTTCACATCAGTATAAAGCAGCAACATGACAGGATTTAAAGTTGTCTCTTATTGATAAATACTAATTCTTCCTCTGAGGAATTGGGGAGTAGACTGATCATCATTGAGAAATGACCAGCATCGTCTGGAAGGAAGCCTTTTATTTCATTCTTTTGTTTGATTGGTTTAGTATCATGTGTGACTTCCCTTAATTAAAGTTAGCTGACACCTAGACATTGGAAAAACAACAAAAAAAGCTGCTGCTCAAGAGGCTGTTTCTTTGAGGACCGGTGCTGAATCGGTCAGGGGACCTTCGTCTTTCTGATTCAGATGTCGGCTTTAATGTAGCTGCAGTGCTGATGAGTGAGATTTGATTCCACAAATGTTTAGTCTCTAATTTGATATTCCAGCTGCTCATTAAGTGCAAAATAAACAAATCTTTTTGGAGGAATGTTCCCTCACCACTATGTCACAAACCCCACCTGGCTGTCCTGAAATGTCCATCTTTGACTCATGTTCTGGGCAGGGTAATTTCCTGGTCCAGCCAAGAGAGAACAGAGCCAGGAGCCTGTTTCACAGCCATCTTTTGGCTTCCAGGTGGCCTTGTCCCCTGGTGCTTGATGATGTCAAGCTTCATGCAATGTCCCTGTCCTTTCCTTTGTTGACTCTGGTTGGCTATATTTTGGCATTTTGAAAATGGAATAGGGAGGAAAATTCTCTTGACTCAGAAATTCTACTCCTAGCAATTTATCCTCTGCAGAAATATTTGTGGCTTAGGATGTTCATTAGATTATTGTTTATAGTATACCCCTCTAAATAGAATCAGCCTCATTGTCCAAAACTGGGAAATTGGTCACATAAATTATGGTACATCCAAAATTAGAATATTATGTTGTTGTGGAAGAATATCAAATGAAACGGGAAAAAAATGTTCACCTTGTGTTTTTGAGTTGAAAATACAAGTTAAAATATAATGTACTTTATGATCTCAAATCTGTAAAAGAATGGAAAAAATATATATGTATAACTGGTTATATCTGAGTGAAGTGATTATAGGTAATTTTTATTTTCTTCCTTTTCTTATGTTCTGCATTGCTCATATTTTCCGTAATGACAACATATTCTATTTTTAACTGAGGAGAGGGAGGGTGGAAATTGATGATTAAAAAAAAAAAATCAAAAACCAGACCAGACACAGACAAAGAATTCTCCCTTTAAAGTTATCAGGCAAACAGGTTAGAGAAGGGATATGGAGCCTTTCTCCTCCCGAGGGCACCGCTGTGGGCATTCCTCTCCCCTCTTTCTGACTAACTGAAAAGAGTTTAGATCTCTGGGCAGTAAATAAAATAAAAATGCCTTAGCCTAAAGGGCCTGGCTGCTTTGTAAGTCACCATGAGGGAGGAGGGGGTGGCAGCGGGGGTGGGGGCGAGCATGGCTTCTGCGCGAGGTAAGATAACCACCCGCGCATGTCTCCATTTTCTCGTCACAATACCAGACATCCTTGGAACTGATGACTCTGACACACACCATTGTTGGCCTCCTGAAGTTCTTTATTACGATACTTAACAATCAGAGTTCCCAATTTCCCATTTGCTTAGAACATCATTTTTAAATTCCTTAATTTGTTTTCAAGGCTTGAATAAAAGGCCTTTTCATCACTGTGTCAAAGGGCAGTCTGATTGCTAAGCTCAAACTGCCACAATTCCCCCATCAGATACAGTATAGTGTAGATAATGCTCTATTGAGATAATGAAGAATGGGCAGCCCATAATGAGGGTACGGCTCTAAAGAGAGTCAAGAAATTAATCCCATTCTGAGCATTTAGAAAATGACTCCAGCACACAGACCAGCGGGGAGCAGGGGGGGTGGGGGGGGGGCGGGGTGCTAAGTTTCACTTTTTGGAAATGTGCACATCAGCTTATGGTGCAGGTGTATCCGTCATCTGTGCATACTCCACTCTGAGGCCCAGAGATCTCCTTTAGATGACCCCCAGGTCCAACTTACAATCTCTCACAGTATTCTTTGTGAGAAACTGGGCTTTGTCAAAACTTGATTATGTAGGAAAAACTCAAAGTCTGTAGAGTAAGAAGAAGGAAGAGCAATTGATTTTCCTATATATTTCACAAGGTCTTGGCTATGAGAAACCCTTAAGCTGGGCCACTTCTGTTGGTTAAGGTACCAAGAAGTTTCATTTCCTGGGGACATCACCATCAGAATTCCTGAAATAATAACTGATAAAATTTATAGATTTATTCACTCCACATTGAATACCTGAACATTTGTGACGTATAAGGTCATGTATCATATGCTCTGAAGGATGAAAGATGAGTAAGGCATAAAACCTATTCAAGTGATAAGACATTTACTGGTCACTGGAATGAATGTAAAGCATAAGAGTACATACGCACAATGGAATATCACTCACCATAAAAAGAATGAAATCTTACCATTTACTACGACACAGATGAGCCTAGAAGATATTAGGCTAAGTGAAACAAGTTAGATAAAGAAAGACAAATACCATATTATTTCACTTACATGTGGAATCTAAAAAAAAAAAAAAAAAAACAGAAACAGACTCATGCAGAAACAGATATAGAGAACAAACCAATAGTTTCCAGATGCGGGGGGCAGGTTGGGGGTACTGGGTGGAAAAGGTGAAGGGATTAAGAAGTACAAGTTGTCATTATTAAAACAGTCATGAGGAGGTAAAGTACAGCATAGGAAATGTTGTCAATAATATTGTAGTAACTATGTGTAGTGCCAGGTGAGTACTAGACTCACGTTTGGGGTGATCACATTGTGAGTTATTTAAATGTATAATTTCTATATTGTGCACCTGAAACTAATTTATTATTGTATATGAACTTTAATTGAAAAATAAAATAAGTGTCTAAAAAAAGGTAAAGCACGAGAGGCACAGGTTTCAAGGAGCAGAAACCTCTGCTGTGAGGACATCACAGGAGGCCAACTGGAGAAGTTTCTAGTCGAGCTCGTTTTTATGAATGTGTATAAGTGCGGAGTGTAAAGATATTAATTTTGTTGCTTGATTTTATAAGGGTTAAGCTAGTAGTGGAAGGAATATATTAAACCTCCCCTGTGAACCTAGCATTTTGGAGGTTCTTTCAGGTGTGTTCTCATTTGCTAGGCAAGTTATAGCCTCATAAAAATGATATTTTTTTATTAAATATAGTTGACATACAATATTACATCAGTTTCAGATATACAACATAGTAATTCTATGTATACCTTATGATGTGATCACCATGAGAAGTCTAGTAACCATCTGCCACTGCATAACTTTATGATATTATTGACTATATTCCATGTGCTATACATTATATTCCCATGACATTTATTTTATAACTGGAAGTTAGTGTCTCTAATTCCCTTGCATCTTTTTCACCCATCTCCCTTGTGGCAACCATCAGTTTGTTCTCTGTATCCATGAATCTGTTTCTATTTTATTTTGCTTGTTTGTTTTGTTTTTTAGATTCCACATATAAGTAAAATCATATAGTATTTGTCTTTATCTTACTTACTTCACTTAGCATAATATCCTCTAGGTCCACCCATGTCATTGCAAATGATAAGATTTCAAATAACAATTGCTGATGATGTGGAGAAAAGGAAACTCTTGTGTACTATTGGATAGTATTGCAAATGGTGCAGCTACCATGGAAAACAGTATGCGTCCTCCTCAAAAAATTAAAATAGAACTACCATATGACCCAGCAGTTCCACCTCTGGGTTTTATCTGAAGGAAACGAAAACTAATTTGAAAAGATATATGTACCCCAATGTTCATTGAAGCATGATTTATAATAGTCAAGATATGGAAGCAGTCTAGGTATTCACCAATAGACGAATGGATAAAGAAGATGTGATATATATATATATATATATATATATATATATATATATATATTCCATTGTGTGTATGTGTGTATATATACATATATTTGTATATATTTGTGTATGTATGTATATATACATATATTCGTATATGGAATATTATTCAGCAATAGAATATCATTTAGCAATAGAAAAAGAAAAGTGAATATTTTTTAATCTCCACAGAGTAATTCCAGCCACTTATACTTCTCTTTCTACCATTTCGATGAGCATATCAGCTCCACCTCTTTTCCATTGCAGAATTGAAAGGGAAGGATTAGGTATAAGGGAAGAAGAAAATACCAAAGAGGAAAAGGTAATTTAGAAGAAGCTGACAATGAGGAACGGGGAGAGAATAAGACAGATAAGTGTATGATATTTCTTGAATCTGACAGTGATTCTTTCTTATCCACACCCATTTTTCTGGGTTCTTCCCTACTAGTCTCAGCGGGATACCTAATGTCTCTTATAGCCTACTTTTATCCATCCTAAACACTGTTGCTAAATGAATCTTCTTAAATCAACACTTTTCCTCTTTTAGCAATTCACAGTTGTTTTCAGAGCCCATGACGATTTGGCCTCTTTGCATTCACCTATTTATTAAACAAACATTTAGTGAAAAATGTACAGCATGAACTTTCTGGTCTAATTAGGCCACTCTGCCCTCTATACACTTGTAAATATTCTTTGTCCACTCCTTACCTACATAATTTGCTCCTCAATGCCTTTTTCTAATCTACCACTCTTACACCCACAATATTTCAGGGCATTTTATTTTATTTATTTATGTTCTCCAAATTTCCTAGAGAAACTCCTTACATATAACAAAACTTCAATAAACATATTAATTAAATGACTTGATAATTAAAGAAGTGAGCAATTATACAATAAACTGCTTAGTGAAATACAGGTTCTTGAAGCAATAAGGAAGAAAACTAGTTAAAGTTTAATATTAAAGTACTTCATTGTTACTAATAACCTTTTTACCCAAAGTCTGTATTAACCATCTCTCTACATATCAACCATTGCAATCAAATGATGGATGTATTAGAAGATTATGTATCTTTTTACTCTTTTTACACATTATTAGACACTCAAAAATAATATCAGAATAGTTTTTAAGAGAGAAAAAAGGGCATATTTATCAAAGGCAATATTAACCTTAGTCATTGAAAAATATATATCTCATATAATGATCGTTTCTTTTATATAACATCGTTTATTGAAGATCTGCCAAGAGCAGGGCTTTGTGGGAGGTGCTGCGGGTCACAAGGCTTAAGGTCCAGTTCTCAAAAAGGAACGTAAGGGTAGTTGACACCAAGACTTGCACATACAAGTTAACAGTGCAGTAAGTAATACAGTATGGCCTAGAGGCTGGAAAAGTCAGAGAAGATGGGTACGAGGCTTGAGCTGGGCCAGAAAATAAGAGTTGAATACAAATAAGCAAAGGAAAAAGCAAAGGCTGAGGGAAGCCAGGGACACCCTTCTGCTGAATTTAGAATTTTTAAAATGTGATTACCTTACCAAAGTGCAAGATACCAAAGTGGTTCTGAAGTATCCATGGAAAAATGTGTGTTCTGTGTCTCAGGACTTTAGTGAGCCATGATGGTCCATGTGTTAATTATCTGTTAAAATGATTATTAAACTAACCAAGGCACCAGTGGCCTAATCTTCCTGAATATATAGATATTTGCCATCATTACTCTGGGGCCATACAAATGACAATGCTAAAGAGCTGCAACTGCTTTGCAGACGTTCTTCAATGAGTTAACATAAGCTCTCAACTAAGCAGGTGGCAGATGTGAGACCTGCTGACAGGATGCTGTCATGGAGATGAAGTTTTCTCTCTTAGGGGTTGTTCTGGTCCAGAGAGATTGGCAGAACATCTACTTAACTTCATGGTTAGAATTTCTTTCACTTTACCAAAATCATTGGGTGCCTGAGATCTCCTTGAGGACAATGTCTGAGTTGTCTCTGAGGCCACAATTTGTAGTCCCAGAGCTTCACAAATACAGAAGTGGGAGGGTGGGGTAGGGAGGTGCTAAATGAATGTTCAGAGGGCTAGCGAATGATGGATAAATGAAATGAAGGGGGGAAGTAATAGTTTACTTATCTATATTTCCAAAGCCCAGGGAGAATTTTGGTTAACTGCACAGACAAATATATGAACAGATGATGCTCTATCTACACCTAGGAGATTGGGTTAAAAGGAGCAACAGAAGGATCCCGTACAGGCCTCTGCGTTGTGACCATGACAGGCTTTGCTTGGGAACTGCTTGTCCTTCCTTCCTTTTCTTTATTTTACCCGTCGTTGTGCTGTTGAACAAGTAAGGGCTGAAACACAAAGTTGCAACTTTCAGTAGTCCTGAACCCTTTAAGTGTTTTCCTTAGAAACTGAAGTGGGAGTCATGGGGGCAGAAAACAAATGAGTTTCCATTGTTTGAGGGTGGGGAGGAGCATCATGAAACCGGAGCTTTCTCGTGCACAATGAAGGCTGGGTGTGTGGCCTGGAGATAGACGTTATTTCATCAATAATTGTTGCAGTTTCTGTCTGAAAGTAGAAAAGTAATTGAAAGTAGAAAAAAATATAAATGAGAAATATGATTTAAGTAATCAATTTTTTGTGAGTTTTTTTTCAATAATTGATTATTGTCAACCCCTATTGTTCTATTTTTACTATTTTTCTAAGTTTCTGTTTTGACTGCTTTACAGGAGTGAAACAAGCAAAACATCCATGAGAATATGTCTGACTAAAGCAATACCCGAGTGCTATTAGTTAGCCATTTCATTCCAGAACCATGAGTTGGGATAACTTTGAATTTCATCAATATAAATATTCCACTAGTATATGTTTATTTCTTGATGTCAGAGTTAATTATAATTACAAATGGGCCTCTTACCTATTTGGCTAGTAGAACTTGCAGATATTTGGGACTTATCTTCCTCATGTAAACATCGCCCTACAGTTTGGTCAGTCATTGTTAAATGCAATGTTAAACTGAGTAAAGTGAAATTTGAAACCAAAACCAAGGCAGTTTCAGTAAGCTTTGAGACTATGTTGACTTCTGATAAAATTGAGGCACTGGAAAGTCTATGGCCAGTTTTCCCGGTTGAAACAAAAGCCTCTAAGATTCCAGGAGCCAGTCCCAGTTAAACCTTTATGCCACAAACCATTGTAATTTCCAGGCTTCAAACCCTCCAACTCTTATGTTTACTATAAAAATCTGATTGTTTCTAAATTTGAGACACATAAATGAGGTTGAAACTTACCAGTTGATTGCCGTCATCTTTTTGATTTAAATTCTTTTTTGTTGTTGTTGTTTTCTGTTTTGCTCGATAATTGGGAAATAATAAATTTTCCATTTGTGATCTTATTTGACACAATGTAAAGGTCTCTCTGATTTAACACTTCTGTCCTAATGTTATGGGCATCCTTAACACACCTGAGTTATATCATCATCATTATCGTGTCTCTTTCTTTATTATGCAATTGTTTTATAAAAGAAAAATCATCCTCTGCATGTAGAATTGAATAGTGCAGAAGTCCCAACGTAGGACCAAAACAGGATTAGCAGTGGCGTGTTACATCATGTCCAACCATGGCGACACCCTCTCTGAGCAAAACTTCACTGTCAACATTTCCTTGTGGAGCCCAGAAGCTGTGCTGGTTGTTTTCTGCTTTCCCTACTGACCTTTTGGGAAATTTTCTTCCCTGATGGAATTGTCATTCTGTCACAGGGAAAGACAACAGAGTAATGTAAAGCGGTGACTGGCTCAGGCTGGCCTGTCTGTGGCAGTTTCAGTAAATTTTTTCTCCCGATTTAAAGGGAAACATTCAAAATAACTGAATATATTAAATGTATAGTTTTATAAGTTATAGTTCATCCATTCCTTTTAAAAGGCAGTATAAAAACCATTGTACCTTTAAATTTTTTATTTTTGTCATTGTTTGTACTTGGTATACATTTAAACAATAACAAAAAATCCAGTTAAAGTTGGACAAGAGAAGCCTGGTATTCTTTCCACTATTTTTCAGGGCCATTTTGTCTGCCCAGGAGAACTCTAGATGTCATTTCTGGTGACAGAGGTGGGGTGGTCAGCCCATTCTATTGGTAGCTGCTCAAATTATAAGAAAGATTTTCTTCATTTTGAATTGATATCGTTTTTCTGTAATGCCCGCTATTGTGTCTTTACCTATCGATTATTTTAACTCTCTTCTTACCTTTTTATACATCTCTTGTCCTTTTAAACCAAAGGTACCCTGTCTTTACCTGCTCATTCTGGAGCTAACCATTCATAAAATATATTTCTTTTCAATATTCCATTAGATGCCATTAGATAAGACCTGTGATTGTTAACCACATACCTAACAATTAATAACATTCAGTAAATATTAGTTACATTTTTATTTTTAAAATATCAATATAGTGCACAGGAAAGCACAGGGCTTTGAAATCCAATGGTCTAGATTCAATTGTAGTTTAAGCATTAGCTGGCCCTAAGATCTTGGGCTCTAATTTTCATTTTTCTCAGTCTGTGATCTCAGATTTAAAAAAAAAAAATAGTAATGATAAAACCCAGTTACAAAGTTTTGTTGAGGATTATCTGTGCCCATATCCATAAAGTACATAGTACAGTTTCTAGTGCTTAGTATTTGCTCAGTAAATATTAGTTTCCACACACAACACACCCTTCCCCAACCCCACCTCCCGTGTAATCCAGAATAACAGTGTAAACAGAAAAAAAGGAGATTTGACTTCCACCTTTGCATTCAAGTGCCACGACCTTGAACAAATCACTTTACCTCCTTGCATGTTTCCCTACCAAGTAGTCCTATGTCTACTTTAAAAGTTTGTTGCAAGAATCTAATAAAATATTGAATTGGTAATAACTTTCAAATGTCATGGTGTGTTCTCTTAATATAAGGTATTGTTATTGCTGGGAGTAATCTATCAGTGAATAATTGCTGAATGAATGATCTAGTCCCTCACTCCTCCCTCCCCACACTGGAACAGGGAGGAAAAGCCCAACAAACTCAATATTAAAATCGGTCCACATATATTTATGGAAACATGCACATATGGGAACGTTTGCCTGATCAGTACAAATCCAGGCAAACACTCTCACATGAACATTTGGCAGAAGAACCATTGACTCACTGCTGATATAAACACTACAAAGGTTCAGAATCCCAGAGTTATAGTCATCAATGACTGACACTCTTCCTTTCATTTCTTCCAGGAATTTCTATTACATCACAATGTTACGTGATCCAGTGTCTCGTTACCTGAGCGAGTGGAAACACGTCCAGAGAGGGGCCACGTGGAAAACGTCCCTCCACATGTGCGATGGGAGAAGCCCCACCCCAGATGAGCTGCCCACCTGCTACCCTGGGGATGACTGGTCTGGGGTTAGCTTGCGGGAGTTCATGGACTGTACCTACAACCTAGCTAACAATCGCCAGGTACGCATGCTGGCTGACCTCAGCCTGGTGGGCTGCTACAACTTGACTTTCATGAACGAGAGTGAAAGAAACACCATCCTGTTGCAGAGTGCGAAAAACAACCTGAAGAACATGGCTTTCTTTGGGCTCACAGAATTTCAGAGGAAGACACAGTTTCTCTTTGAGAGGACATTCAACCTCAAGTTTATCTCTCCCTTCACACAGTTCAACATCACGCGGGCTTCCAATGTGGAGATCAATGAGGGTGCCCGCCAACGCATTGAAGAGCTAAACTTCTTGGACGTGCAGCTTTATGAGTATGCGAAGGATCTCTTCCAGCAGCGCTACCACCACACCAAGCAGCTGGAGCACCAGAGGGACCGGCAAAAGAGGCGGGAGGAGCGGAGGCTGCAGCGGGAGCACAGGGGCCATCGGTGGCCCAAGGAGGACGGGAACACAGAGGGGGCAGTCACTGAGGACTACAACAGCCAGGTGGTGAGATGGTGACCCCCTGCCCTTTCCTCCCTCTGGAGGGGGGGGGGTGAGCAGGAGCACTGACCTCGTGTGGCATTACCGTGGAGACTGCTGGGACTGGTGGGCCATTCTGAGGACATCTGGCTGTATGTGGCTTGATTTGGACACCTGCTTCCTCTTTGTCTTCATCTTTCTCCAGCTGGAGATGATCGGTCTTGTTCTTTTTTTTTTTTTTCTGACATTTTTCGATCTGTGATATTAAGTAGGGTAGGAATACATCCAGTATAGACCACTTTAGAAGGTCAAAGAGAGAAGCACCAAAAAGGAAATGGTCTGTACGATCTCCTTTGCAGCAGCGTAGGTTATAGTTTGGGCAACTGGAACCTACAGAGGCACACATGAAAAGCCAAATTATGGCTTGGATGTTCTGCTGAAACTGGTCTATTTCATACTGTCTCTGTAATGGAGATATTGGTCTGTTTAGAGAGAGAAAAAAAGAAGTCCCTTTCAGCCCTTCGATGAGGTTTTAGGCCAACCCTCACTTTACTGTTGGCTGTCACCTTGGAACTCTATTTGAATGTGGTTTAAATCATGAGAAGAGTAATGTATTTTGTTGCTGTGGTCTTTTAAACCAAGATTACCCTGCTATTGACCATCACTAGAGACTCACATCCTCCAAAGCCTTGTAACTGAGCCCTGAGCCATGCTTCCTCCCACACTTCTTAGGGAATAGAGAGTGGATTCAGGACAGGGGTGCCTGTGGCCCTGACAAATGAACCTTGGTAGGGGCACTTAGGAAAAAGTGTGCTTATTAACTAATGCCTAAGAAGATCACAGTTTACCAACTTTTATTTTCAATATGAGGAATGAATGATAAGGGGGGGGGGGGGAATGCAGGAGGATAACAATATGTCCAACATTTCCAAACCAGCTTTAGAACCTTAGTTTTTAAGAATATTTCTGAGTTTTACCTCCTTAGAGCAGTCACCGTCTTTGATATGGTACTGCCAGGTTTAAAATTCTGCTATCAGAGAGGAAAAGACATTTTAAAAGAATTTGGCCTAAAGAATAGGAGCTTAGCTAGCAGGTATATAAAATATATTTGAGATCCGTAAATTAATAATAATTTTGATTTAGTCCAGGAGACATGGAACACAATGGGATGAATTTTAAAAGAGCCAACCTTCCCAAATCTTGAATATTTCTAGCCTGATACCTTTTTCTTCCCCACATGGTTTTTACCTGTTGTTAGACTGGCTACAGCTTATGAATCAGACTAGAGTGTATAAAACAAGCCAAAAATGTGTTGCATTGTGAAGTGCTTCTCATTTTCACTTTTTCCCAACCACAACTACAATAACACAACATTTTTAAATAACAAGAGGAGAAGTACAGAAAAAGAAATTGAGAGCCGTTGCCTAGCATTCACTAGGAGGATCAGAGTGAGGAAAAATTCTCACAACAGATTGATCTGATCAATCCTCTCAAGGAGCCAAAGGCAAAATGAGTGAAACCCCTAAATCAGATTGAAAAGCCTATTTCATTGATATATAACATGTTTGATGTTTAAGCCAGCTTTGTATAAGCCACATCTCAGCCTCTGGAATACTCTCTCTGGGGTTGAGAGTCAGTCAGCCTGTGAGCATTCGTGGAGTGGCTGCCTACACGAAAGGAGCCTAGTGGCTCCATCAAAGAGAGACCTAGAGAAGCCGCTTAGATCCTTCTCTCACTACCCTTGGTTTCATCTGTCCAGTGAGAGAAAGCATTATTGCCAAAAACTGTGGGAGGCCCTTTTCATACTTTAAATCTATTCACAACAATGTGTGTATTATTAGTCCAAATTTTGTAGATGAGAAAAGTGAAACCCACTGACAGTAAGTAGCTTCCTCGTGGATTATACACTCGGTCTGGCTGACTGCAAAGTATAAGATCTTTTTACTCTATCATGTTTTCCGTATGGGATAAAAGCTTCCTGCCAATCGTACAATAATCCAGCTGTTATCGACCAGAGGGTGTGTCTCTGTCCCACAACTGTGGCAGCACCAAGCTGGCAGTGACCCAGAGCCATACTGCCCCGGGTGAGTCCAGCCTTCTCCACACCACCGGCCCATTAGTGAGCTTGAGAGTGTAATGACTTTCTAGGCAGTTGTACTTTTTGAGCCATATAT
Source organism: Rousettus aegyptiacus (assembly GCF_014176215.1). Taxonomy (NCBI): domain Eukaryota; kingdom Metazoa; phylum Chordata; class Mammalia; order Chiroptera; family Pteropodidae; genus Rousettus; species Rousettus aegyptiacus. Next base: position 59,319,247 of record NW_023416286.1, on the reverse strand, counting down.
GAGAGTGAGTTAAAGGGGCTAAGTAAATATTGCTTGTTGGATGGTTGGTAGAGATTAGGTTTACAAAATATTAATGTTTCTTTTTCCAATAATTTTTTCCTAAAATAGGAAGGAAAGGAGGATTGCAACTGGGATTAGTGAGCAGCTCACTCTCTGTCTTCACATTTTGATATTAGGATATAATGTCCGGCCTAGAATGGCAGGGCTGCAAATTATCCTGCCTGCCACTGTGACACATAGACACACACACACACACACACACACACACACACACGTATGCACACATGCATGCACGCATGCACTTATAATAATGATCTGGTTTTGTCATGTGGAAAATCAAACCAAGCTAGAACGCATTTAGATTATTTCTTTTAAACTCACTTCAAATTTTTGGCAGAGATTTATTCATAGCTGAGACTTGGAGGCAGCCTCTGCTAACTTCACACTGTTCCTTAGACACCTCGGGATTTATATTAAAAGGCTCTCTGCGGCCTTGCTGCTAAAGGCGTGATATATGGTGCTCCACTGGAGACCAGATATCAGGTTGTTCAGAGGAGAAACCATCTCTTCATGTTGGCCCGAGGCCGGTGCTGAGCAAATTAAAAAAGACCGACAAGGGCTTCCTTCCTCATATCGTTTCATTCTAAAGCAGCACACTTGTCATATCCCTGGGGTCCTATGTTGATAGAAACAAGAGGTAGGGATGCAGTTTGTTCTCTGAAAATTGACTGCACACCTACGTGCTGAGTGAGGCTCGGGGAAGCGATGCCAGCAGAAGGCACCTGGGCCTGAAGATCCATGAGAAGTCAGCAGCCTTAAGATCCCAAACCAAATCAATTTCAGATACATTAGTGTTAAAAGCCCTAGAAAAAAGAAACAAAACTCCCTATGGAGTTCCCCATCCTGTTGACTCCCACAACTCCCCAGGAGACATTTTTTTTCCTTCTCTTGGCAATAGCAGCCCCAGTAACCAGGTTGAGGTGAGGCATATGTGTGTGTTTAAATTATTATTATTATTATTATTATTATTATTATTATTGACTAAGATACATACTATCTATTCTACCTTCTCATTTTTTGGCAGCCTCCTCTTGGTAACCAGAGAAAACCTGCCCTGAGAATTATTTGGGTTCTCTTTCTAATAAGTAATAATATATAGCAATTCGTGCTAGGCAACAGTTAAGAATAATCATGTGTGCTATTAAAAATTATAACTGTGTTTTTTTCATCAAAAGGAGGTAATTTTGTCATAAACAGTTTGATCAAATGTTTGAAATATGAGGATTTATTCGAAAATCTGTCTAGAGATAGTATAACTATGGGGAAGAAGGTTTACCAGATAGACCTAGCAAAGAAGTGACCATAGATCATTAACAAATAAATATACCTATTGGATAGGATTCCCATTTGGCTGCTTTAGCAGAGAAACTCAAAATAATAGTTAATTCAATAAGTTTGAAGTGTTTGCTTCTTCACTTAAAAGACACACTGGTCGCTAACTGGGTGCGTGGCATTCATTGCCAGAAGCCCAGGCCCTCTCTTGTTGCTCTTCCATCCTAATGTATGTGTAGCTTCCATCTCGTGGTCCAGGACGACTGCTGCAGCTTCCGTCATCTCATTTACATTTAAGACAGCAGAAAAGAAATGGAGAGCAGTTGCATATGTCACTTCCAGTCGCATCTTGTGGGCTAGAACCTACCCATTACCTACATTTAGCTGCAAAGAAAGCCAGGAAATGTCTTTATTATTGGCTGCCATGTGCCTTGATAAATATGAGGGTTCTATTAGTAAAGAAACAATGTGAATATTAACACTGATAAAAACTATCCGTCTCTGACACAAAAGGGAATTGAAAACTATTTCAAGTGCTTTTCAATGTCATCATTTTTGTCATATGTTTTAGAAAAGTTAAGATTAAAATTCATTACTTTGTGTAGTATTTAATGCTTTTCAAAACATTTTTACATTTAGTATCTCATTGATCTTTGCTGCATTCTTTATGTTAAATAGACCTCTATTCATTACCCATTGGATAGTTTGATATGGAGATTCAGAGATGTTGAAAGAGTTCCCAAAGATTCTAATTTATTAACAAGAAAGTTGTTCAGAGCCCCAGTCTTTGGACTTCATAGTCTTTCCTACTACTTTATGCAGCTCAGCATCAGTACTGGGATTGGGAATTGCAAGAATATGAAATCTAAATCTTTATTGATTTGTATCTTTCCTTATCCTCTCGTGGAACTACAGTGACTTAGACGATGCCAAGGAGACTGGTAGAGTTGGCGCTTAACACCCTGCTTCCAGTGAAGGAGTCTGTTATTAGGAGTGAAACAGCCAAAAGATAGACAGTGTTGTAGGGGTGATCGAGCAGCAAAGTCACTCAAATACCTCTTGCTGGATGTCCACCCCATCCAATCCAAAACTATTCAAGATGAAGGCTGAGGGAATGTGCTCACACCTCCTGAGGGAAGCTCAGTGTTAGAAATATTTAGACTCAGTACCAGGATGAACAGCGAAGCTTAAGGGGTGATCAATAGAACCCCTGCTCTAAAAATTTTCCTTCCTCTCTACCTCCTTCCCAGGTCCCTGGAATTTTATTACCAACTTATTACTTTAGTTCTTAAAGGATTTTTTTTTTTCTTTTGGTGCTACATGAGTCTCTTTGCACATTTGCAAGAGGAAATGATTTAAGCTGTCATAAACTAACATCACACAAGGAGTTTATCTGATCCCTTTCTAACTGTGACCTCTAGCTGAGAAGAAGGTCCTGTAGAATGAGATCATGCAGAGGTGGGGGTTAGGGAGAGCAAGGGTAACTACAGAAAAAAAGTAAGGCTCATAAAAAGGCAGCAGATTTTGCAAAAGTGAAAGGATGAGGAATTAAATATGTGCTAGAAATTATTGAAAAATAGAAAATAACTAATATACAGCTTCTGCCCTCGAGAACAAGAACAGTCTGAGGACAATAATTCTTTGGCCATTTAAAAGAGCAGGAAAGGGCATGAGGCTCCTGAGACAGGACCGACCAGAGCATTGAGACAGTTTTAGGGAGTGAAGTAAAGGCTGACAGAGTTGGGTCAAATAGAAAGCTGAGTTGAGCCCAGGCAAAGAATACCCTGATCTGACCACAGCTGTGTCTCCAAGGTTTTCCTTTCTCATAGTTATTGTATCTCCACCAGTCACAAGAACTCCAGCTGAAAGTCTCCAGGCTGAATATCAGGGCTGGCTGAGGCCGATGGCTCCACCCAGTTGTGTCGCCTCTGGGGAACATGCAAAGGTTCTTTCTCCAAGACACTTTTAGCTTTTCTCCTCATCCTCTTCCTTCATCTCTACTGGACATAAGCCTGCTATTCTCTCACCACGTTCACCTGGACACACCTGAACTGATTCTCTAAAACTTTGAATTAACCCACTGGGCAAGTTGGCTGGGGACGTTCTGAGACCTGTGTGTTTCGTAGCCTAATGACAGAATGCACATGGACCCATCTTCATGACACATTGACAGAACCAGCCGACCTTTCTGAGGTGCTGAGATTTCTAGAAGACTGGCTTCACGATGAACACCAGCAACACATGCAAGAAAAATGCCCCTGAACTTCCAGGCAAAGATTTGAGGTAACCAGACAACTCTGGATCTGAGAACATGAAAGCACAGACATTTCTTAAGCTTGTGTTCTAAGTTGTCTATGGAAAAAACTGGACAGTCATTTTTTGACACGTTACGTGGAACCTCTGTGAGTTCCATGGTCTGCTGCACTGTGGGAACTCATCAAAGGGCCAGATGTCAGTGCTGAAAACCCGCAGTTCTTGCCAGGGAAAACCGTGTTCTGAGGAAGCAGAGTTTGTGTCATTTATTTATTGTCACATTTGTCTCCCACCAAGTTGTCGTTATTTTTTTTTAAATCATATGATCATTTCTTTTCATATTTCTTTCCTTCTTTTTTCCCCCCAGAAGCAATTTCTGGGTTTTCCTTGCATTATTTTTCATTTAGTGTATCAAAGATGAAAAATGTTGGAAAGAAAAATCTGGACTTTTGTCTGGTGCCCCATTTTCGATGTAAAGATAGTTATTCAATAGGTAGTAAATTATTTCTCTTAAGAGATATTTCCTTTTGTTTCTGTGCAATAATATGTATGAATTTGGGTACTAGGAGATTGTATTGTGACATTATCAATCCTTATTGCTACTTAAAAATGATAGTTTGTAGAACTGAGGATTTCCATTGATGTGAAGCACAATTTAATGAATAAGTTAACATATTAAACTGTTGTGATGTCAAGAACAATTGTTTTTCCCCTGTGATTTTCTTAGACATTTTTGCAAGATAAGAAAAGTTGATTAAACACTTTAAGGGGTTTATGGAAATTGAATCCACAGGATCAGCTTTGTCAAATTCAAAAAGTCCATGCTTTGGATACAAATGTGGTTATTGGGTGTGAAACTTTAAAACCATAAAAGACAAAGAAAATATAGATTGAAACCATTTAAAAGCTCTGAGGCCAGGCTGGATTTCACAGGCTCTCAAACACATAAGCTTCTAAAATCATGGTTCTCAGTAACCCTCTCCATTCATTGCACATTCCCTCACGTTGACATTCACTGTGAAATGTGGAAAAGCAAGCTAAAGATGAAAGGATGAGGAAATGATTTGGGGGAGAGTGGTGGGAGAGAAAAAACAGGAGTTGGAGCAGAGGAATTTGGAACTCAGTCTAAAATGAAAGAAAAGCCAGAGGGAGGAAAGGGAAGCGAGAGAATGAGAAAGGCAGTGGGAGAGGGTTCGGGGAGGATGGAAGAAAAACAGCAGCAACGAACACTGATATGGATCTGTTCATAATTTTAAAGTGTATCGTTCGTCAGTTTTTCAAAAATATGTGACCAGTTCCTATAGTATAAACAAAGAAAAAGTTAATGAATAAGTTGACATATTAAACTGCTGCGTGTCAAGAACCATTGTTTTCCCCCTGCGATTTTGTTAGATATTTTTACAAAATGAGAAAAATTGGTTAAACACTTAAAAGGATTTATGGCAATTGAAACGCAGGATCGGCTTTGTCAAACTAAAACTTCCAGTACAGAAAAGTTCTTTTATTTAAAAATCTCTTGAATGGTGCAATTTATTGTTTTCTTTTTATTCTGTAGAAGTGGGATTTGTGGGTGCCTTCTTTGCTTATAGTTTAGTGAGATTTGGAGCCTTAGAAAAATGTCATTTGACCATATCCCTCTAACTAGTGGAAATCATGTGGATTGGGAGCTTGACTTTAGAACAATTGAAGTAAGCATAGGAAAGACTCCAAAAGACAATGGAAGTTAAATCACAAAGACAGGTGTACACACACACACACACACACACACACACACACACACACACATTTGGGGAGCTTTCCTCTTCCCAGAAAAACCTCAGATAAGTTAAGAGAGAAGGACTAAGGAACATACGTGATTTGCTTTTTCCACCCATTCTTCTTGAATATAGTTGAATGTGAGAATGAAAAAAATGTAAAAAATGTAAAAAATATTATTGAAAATCTCTCAATATGGTAATGTTTCACAATCACAGTTTTCATAGCAAATATAAATTTTAAAATTGATGGAGTCTAATTCAGTGTAACTATTTACATACTTTCTAAACAATGTCAATTGTTTTTATGATTACAAAGTAGTGATCTTAGATAATTTTGAAAACGCAAGCTACTAAAAAATCCATACATTTTAGAGCCAAATCCTGATATTCTTTTGATCTATTTCTTTTCATATTTCTATGCCTTAGCAATTAGAATAAACTTTTAAATAACAAATGTTTTAAGAAATTAGAATCATACAATCTATGCAATGTAAATACATATATTAACATCTCAATGCCCATTCTTTGAAAACATCATTTAAATAGCTGCATATAATTTTATTATTCCCATATATAGGGGCATTCTGGTCATTGTTAATTTTCCCATTAATATAAATAACACTGAAATGAATATATTTGTATGTAGTAGCATCCATGTTAGTGTCTGTATATCTGTTGGAAAGAAGACAGTGGATCACTTGGTTATATCTTCCTAATAACTCCAAAAGAAAAAAAAATATTCAAGAGTATCAAAATTACATAGATGTAGCTAAATGAATTGGAAAAAAACAAATGAAAGGAAAGTTATCCATATAATCAAAGAAAATTATCTGTATCTTCCCAGAACCACCTTGCTGGCCCTGCACTCAAGGTCTCATTCCCCCAAGATACTGGGAATGTTGGCTGCTGCCTAACAGCTATCAAGTTGTCTCTCTCAAGGACTTGCCCTCCTGCAATCATACCACCTTTTGGGGCCAGGCCATATGGATAACGCTGTTGTGGAGGTAAAGGCCAGGTCTTTTTATTGGTGATCTCTCAGCTCCAAAGTACCCTATAGGGTCAGCTGAAGACTTCATTGCAAAGCATCCTGGTTCACTTTCTGCCTCTGACCCTCCTGTGGTCCTCACCTCTCCCCAGGTTGTTTCCAATCAACATTCCACACACACATCGCCACCACAGACTCTCCTCTCCAGGGACCTAGACTTGCCCAAGTTCTAGCCACCATAGCCTTCTGCTGAGTTTCTTTTTTGTTCTAGCACCTGCAGATTTTCCTTCCTGTCTTTGAGCTCAGCTATGTTTTGAAAAGTTATTTTGGCATATTTTGTCCAACATTTCTACTTGTTTATGGCTGAAAGAGGAATCTGTATTAGCTTAGTCTGTCGAGTTTCTAGTAACAAGTCTGCTCTCAAATTTTTAAATCTCCTTCGATTCTGTGTTTCCATTGCTTTTTCCTTATTCAGCACTTCATCACATTCTTTCTACTTCTAGACGCCTGATTTTCACAATTAACTTTCATTCCTTTTCTATTTTAGGGGACTTTTCTCTCTGTTTACTTATCTCTTTCATAAACCCCCTCTATATATATTCACTCCCTTTAATAATGTTTTTTTTCTATTTATGCTTATGTTTTATATATTTTACTTACCTTTCTACTTCTTATTTTTTGTTTTCAAGTTTTAATCTTATGCTTATTCTTGAATTTTTCCTTTAAATTTTCTTTTTTGTTAATTTATTGTTTTCACACTTTTATTTCATTGGTCCAATTTTGTATCTTTTATTATAAATCTCATGACATTTATCTATCTTTTAATGCTTAACCTTTTGCTTTTATTAACAGTTGTCTTTATATTCAATTTTCTATCGAAGTTTATTTCAACATCTCACTATTGGTTGTAGCCGTCTCTTTTATTTTGAAACAAACTTACTTTATTCCTATCATTTTTAATCAACATGTGCTCAGGTGATTCTGCCTGCATAATATCTACTTTCTGAACTATACTTGGGTTTCTATGGGGCTTTGTGTATTCTTATTTTTGTAAAAATTACATAGATACATGAAAAGACTATATGAATTACATTATTAAATTATGCATATATCTAATATGAATATAAAGTAAACATATAACTATATAATCATTTAAATTATAATACACATACATAAGCATATAAATTAAATATTTATCAAAGACAGTGCATGCTAAACTCTCACACTACAACTGTGCTTGTATCATTTCACCATAGTTTTTAATTTATATATTTTGGCGATTTGTTAGTGTTTATGACTTGTATTGTTTATTGATGAAGTTAAAATTTTCGATATAAAATGACCTCTTTTGTATCATTTAATACTTTTTTCTTTAAATTTATCTTTCATTTTAGTATTATCAACATTTTATAATTTGCAATTAAAATGTAGTCTGAGTATTTGTCTTTTAGTTTGAAAATTGTTGGCTTATAGATTACTACCTTCTGTTTTCTTGTTTTATGATTTCTATTATTTACGCTGCTTCTCTGTTTTATATTCTATTTTGATAGGCTACAATTTCTTTGGAACTAATGTTAAGGATGCAGCCATATTTGTTTGACTTTTCTTTGTAGAATTTGAAGATATTTACATTTATATGCTTTTCTCATCTTATTTCCAGTTGTTTGTTTCAATTACCTGAAATAACAACCCTGGATTAGAAATAATCTGGGACTTTAGATTCATATAGTTATTGCTGTTTTTATACTATTATTATAGTAAACATTGTAATTATATCAGAAGGAGAGGAGAGAATAAAAACGAGGCAAATTGTTGATCTCATGCTAATGTGGAAATACTGAGTTACTTTCAAAGTCAAAACCCTCACACTTCTGGGTGATGCTTGTATATCTGATCATTTAAATTATTCAAACAATTGTTGCATGTGAAATATGAAGATATAAAGATAAGGAGGAAATTAGGACCACACAAATTGGTATTTGAAACCATGAGGACAAGCTAGCTTTCAGGATGCCATCAGTTCCTGTCAATAATATGTTCATTCAGTGAAGAAAAGAAATTAAAGGAGTGAAAATTTTATCAGGACTCTAGAAATACAATTGTTTTCAAGTTTAATTTATAACTAACTAAATCCATCATAACATATGCAAAAGAGGGGAAGCAGAATGAAGTGGTCTTTTGTAAAGATAGCAGGAATGTCTTAAGATTTAAGAATATAATTTTAAAATATTTGTAAGATACTGCTCCCCATGTGAAGGTAGCATTGGAGCAAGCTTTCACCAATTTTCAGCAGTCCCAAAATTCAGATCACCAAAACTTTTGTCCTGCATAATAATTTCTATGACTTGGTAGAGGGTCAGGAGAGGTTCCACAATATCTTTTCTACCTTCTAAAGTTATAACCCAGAACGATGATAATTTAACTCTTTTTAATGTCTTCTTTCTTTTTATTATTCCTTTATCTTTTAATTCTAAAAAACATCCACTAAGCATTTTCTGTGAACCAGGCACAGTGCTAGATACTAAAGTTAGAAGAATAAAGTCCTTCTGATTCTGAACACTGTAATGTTTTCAGCAATCTCTTTATCACCCAGAGGCCAAGTGACAGATACCCTAGAAAATACTCTGGCCTTACTTCCAGATATACCTTACGGAATCTCTTCACACTCAATCATTTACACACTGTACCTTTCTTGTCCTGTGTTGTATACAGTTTTTTCCAGATCGGCATTTTTGCTCCATTCTCAGACACTCTCAGCCTGGACAGTTATCTCTTCTCCTTGTCATGACCCACAAGCACAGACCAGCTCTATCCAACCCCATGCCCACCTCAGCATCCTGGCATCCAGCCCACACATAGGCCTGGGCTCCTGGCTGCCCACCATTGAAGTGCAGGAGCTTTCATGTTCTTTTTTGATTCTATACCCTAGACATAAGACCCTGAAATTCAAGGACAACTTCTGCCTATCCACCATTGTTAATAGCACTCAGCCTGGCACATAGTAGATGGCATGTATTGGATGAATAAATGAGTAGACGAAAGAATCAATAAGGGGATTATTCCAACATGTTCTCTTGGGCAAGTTTGCAAAGCCCACAGTGTCTACAATAACCTATATTCTGATGGGTCCCAAATAGGTAGTACTCTCTAGATAGCCCTAATTATAGTGAACTAATGAACATTTACATGTCTTTCACTCACTCCCTTAAATCAGCTTATCCAAACCAAACCTCATTTTCTTTTTTTCATCTGAAAAAATAACTCCCATTCAATCATGAGCTCTATAACTTATGGGGTCACTCAAGGTAGAACACCTGGTTATTTTCAATTCCTCTTACCCACCCTGGTGATGCTGTCGCCAACATCCATCTCCTACTCTTCACTCCTACAACCACCACACTGTTTTAAACTCTCCTCCCATCTCATCTGGTTTGCCAATAGGCGCTTCTAATGTATATTGTAACCTTCACAGAAACACTATGAGGCATTATGACTTCTTTTCTAGTTAGAAAATTAGGTATTAGAGAAAGTAAATAATAAGCACCTGATGGATACATAGTTGATAAATAATGGAACTGGGATTGAAAGTTAGTTTTGCTTCAACCCTAAGCCCAAGTTCTATGATGAAATAATTGTTCTACTAGTTTCCAAAACCTTCCCTCTTGGCCTGACTCTGCCTTTTCAAAGACCTGGCCATATCACTTCTCTGCTCAAACTTCTTAAATGTGATCCAGTGACCTCAGGACCAAGTAAGTACCTTGTAGCATGGCGCTTAGGATCCATCAACCTCTGCCCCCTCCCCAAAAATACACTCATGGTTGTCATCTTGCTCTTCACTATATCTGTTCTCTATTCTAGTCATATGGAAATCCTGCAGAATTCTCCCAAATGATCTTGGGGGGAAATATACCAAAGGGGATCATCAGGTGGGTAAGGATGGAGTTGATCAAGAAGGTAAAGGAAGAAGTTAAAGGACAGCAGAGACTTGGACATTCTTCAGATAGAAGGCCACATATAGCAAGATAATCATTTTGGCTGAGTAGGCAACTATGGTTCTACCCCGAACACAGAAAGGAGAGCAGGGAAGACAAATTCTCTACTGAAAGAGAATTCTTTGGTGAGCTCCACACTCTATGACGATAGTTAGGAAGAGTTCAACTATTGATACTGAAGTCCTATCACAACAATGAAGCTATGAGTTATATGCAAGAGTCTATGGCTATAGGGCCAGGACTCTGACCTAATGAAAGTTCTTGTGTGCCTATATTTGGTCATAACAAGGAGGGGAACTCTTGGGGACATTTGTCCTACTTTTACTCCTTAGCCAGTCTTTGGAAGAGAGAACCTAAGTACGTATGGGAAATTTAAAAAAAAATAATAAAGGCAATTTGCCAAAATTACAAGGTTGGTGACAAAGAAGAAGAGATATATTTAGTATAATTTTAATATTTTCCTGTTTAATTCTATAAGGACAAAATAATCCTAGCTTACCATTCAGTTAACCAGAATATTTGTATTTCCCATGATACTGCTATCCTTGGATGCTTTTGCCTAAATAAGTAGTAGTTTATCATGAAGCAATATCTTTTAGTTTAAATTTGGCTTTTTAGTTTGTTTTCCTCCGTTAGGACTCACTATCTTGTTAACATGTGGTTCCTGGACTGTCTACGGATTTCTTTGATGAAAGCCTCAAGGTAAATTGGTTTGCTTTACCTTCTAAGATGGTAATTTAGATAGACAAAAAAAATCAGACTCTTGAACATTTTCATTGGCCTTTCATGATCAGATCTTCCCGTAAACAATCAGAAATAGGTACAGTGGTAGATTAACCCCTCGCTGGCAAAAAGAAACCTGTTCTAGACTTGGGATGTGCCCAATTCACAAAGCCATATTCACATTTTCGGGACCAGGGACGAGCATTCCAGTAGAGGCCCTGGCCTGCTGACCATCTGCTCCAACTTCCACCCTTTGTTTTTTCCTCCCGCTGTGAGGGGATGATCTCCAGTCTTTGGACAACTCAGGTCAAAAGTCCAAACTATAGCCACCTCTCCCCCTCAACACTCACCCCTTGGAAAGACTCCCACCAGACCAGGTGGGATCTTGGGGAGAGCCTGTGTAGGCCCCAGATGTTGTTGTAGGGTGTTTAGGTAGGGTATTCTGGGATGCCAAGTACCTGGAATATGGAGTAGAAGGAGGGAGGGTCACAGGCTGGACATATCAATTCAACACACTCTTCCTGGACCTGCAGAATCCTTTCCCTTTGGGAGAGGCTGACTGGAGAAGGATCAGAGTGGCCCCCTAAGCACAGGAGCCCTGGTTCCCTGGGTCTAAGGGTGGTTCTGCCAATCACTTTTCATGGTCAGACCTTCTTCATCTCTGCTTTTCTGGGCTTTAAATATGTGGTTCATAAATGAATGTTAGTTAAATGTAATTAAACAAAGATCCCTGGATCCAGTCATTTCTTAAGGTGTTCTTACCCAACACGTGAACACAGAGATGGATCAGACTCATTTTTTCCCTGAAAGAGTTAGCCAGGAGGGAGGGAAGGGCCCGAAGGGAGAGACGGCTACATACACTGTTGATGGGAAGGATGATGCTACAGATTTTGTCGCACACCTATCCTGGTAATAAACCGCCCTTTCCTGAGCTTTCTGATAAGGGGCAGTTTTCCCCAGCAAACCAGGAAAGGACAACCCTCAGAGTGGCACTTCACCTGTCAGACACGTCACTCCCAAGGAGGCCTGCATGGTCTGTCTGTGCCTAAGCTCCCAGAAGCTATGGAGACAAGTCAGTGCTCAACACTTCGTTAGCTATTTTTGGGGGCTGTACTCCCACCACACAGTCTCTGCGCTGGTTTCAGTTCTAGCTGTCCTATTCCACATTAAGTTGAAAGCGGATCCTGCCTCAGCTCCTCCTGAAAGTAGGTGAAATATGAAGGCTAAGTCAGTAAGTAAATATATCCAAAGTTTATCTGTATGGAACAGGCTGTGTGGACTCAAAGGAAAAGCTATGGTTTCTTTGGGGTGTGTGTGTGTGTGTGTGTGTGTGTGTGTGTGTGTGTGTGTGTGTGTGTAAACAATACAGTTTTGTAGGATGAAGAAGCAACATGCACTGCAAACACAAATGGAGACACCATGTGGTCTGTCTTAGGACAGCTTCAGTGCTAGGAGAACTCAGTTATTTGAGGCCCCAGATCATATACTGTTGTGTCCATACTGAACACTCTAGAAATGCTATTTCTACTATTCTTAAGGGGAGAAATGTGGCCCTTTGTCGCTAGCAGGCTATTTAGTTCTCTCTTCTTTTCAGCAAACAAACAAAAACAGTGGGGCATTTTGGTGCCTTCTTATTGAAGACAATAAGCTAAGCATTTGCCAGTGTTTTGAACCACTCCCATACCTGCAGCAATGGTGTGCTTTCTGTCATAAGAGGCCAGCCCATAGAGATTCTTCTTTTGCAGTTGCTAACATGTTAACCTTGAGTCTAGGACTTAAACTTGTTATTGATGGCCAAGTTCGAACATCATCTTTTAAGTTGTCTCATCCAAAACAAACACTATCATGGGCATCTTTCTCTTGTCTCTGCTTCCAGGGCAAGCAGAGGGGTTCACAATTCTCTATCTATATCTATACTCACCAAGCGGGGTGTGTGGACCACTACCAGACCTCACTCACTTCTATAGCACTGAGGATTGAGACAAAGAGCAATGGAGTTGATGGGAGACTGTGGAACTGTTCGCCAATGTCCTTGCCCCTCCCTCCGCAAGGGTTATACTTCCCTGCCACAGGCAGGTCCGTGAAATGTGAGTGGAGTGAAATGTATCACATACAAGCCGCTGCTTTAGGAGCAAGCATATGCTTAACTATGCTTGACTTTCTCTCTGACCCACCAGTTAGCAATGCTCCAAGGAGCAGCTCCTCCATCAGCCTGGGTCTCTGAACAGCCATGATTACAGGGGTGACTTAGGAGAGCCCCAGCTAGCCTGTGATAGACATGTAGCATGAGGGAAAAATAAACCTTTGTTGTTTTAGGCTACTGAGATTTTAACATCCTGAGTGAGATAGAGTCCAATGTTTGTTATTTCATGAAGAATGGAAAATATATTCAAGCTTTTCCTTGGAATACCTGGCTTTTATTTCTGTCTCTTCCTAAAGTTTGATTTTAGCCAAGTTAGTTAAACTTTGAGAGTCTCTGCCCAGCCTATCAATCACACAGGGTCATTGGAAAGGACAAAATCAAGATAGTGAGATGCTTTTGCTTTACAAAGGTAAGTGTTAGCACCAATGAGGGGTTCCCTCAACCTGAAGGAGCAAGAATTAGGGTTCTTTAGCTCCCTGAGTCCTTCCAAGGATCCTCCCTTGGTAGGGGCACTGGGAAGGGGGTAATGTTCAACTCACATGTGACAACAGAAGTTCTGTTGACAATGGAAAATGACAAAGAGAAGGAATGGGTGCTGTCCTTAGGCAGCTGGCCCTTAGAAATGCCCAAGAAAGGTATTTAGGACACCTTCAGTGTAACACTGATGAGGGCAAAGTGCGGACCACTGTAAACAGGTGGCAACCATGAGGGGCATGTCACAAAAAAGATGTCAGAGAGGGATAAAGTCCATCAGGGCAGGTGTGTTGGGATGCAAGGAGGTAGAAAGGAAAGGTGTCAGTTTTTACTCGTGTGATCTACATGCTCTGTGCACCCTTTCTCTCCATCTCTCTCTCTCTCTCTCACGCGCGCACACACGCGCACACACACACGCACACACACAGAGATACACGCACACACATGCCCACACAATCTCATCCAGGACTCGATGATGTCATTGTCATTATCTTTATGTTTTTCAATGAGAAAACAGGCTCAGAGAGATGAAGTAACATTGCTAGAATCAGAACCCCGACACAGGCCTCTGTGACTTCAAAGCCTGACTCTCCCTCACCCCAACAGTTCTCCTGTCTTTTTGAGAAATGTTTCAAGTGGCGCGTCCCGTCAGCTGTGGACCTGGAAGTGCCAGTGGCATATTCCATTAAAGCCTGTGCCCTCTCTCCTTCCGTTCCAAATTAGGTGGTTAAATTTTCTCTTCACAGGGACTTTGGCAGCTTCCACTGCCTGCAGGGCCTAATTGAGCGGGAGTCTCCTGGGGCCTCCACTCTGCTATTTCCTGATGAGCAAGGGGAGAAGGGAGCAGAGAATGCGACCATCCTCATTAATGAGGGACCCCCGTTTGTCATTTCTCTTATCAGCATCATCATTATTTTAATTAACCATCTTCGCCATTGGGCCCACAAATAATTTTTCTCTGCATTGTTCAAAACCCTAGGATGGATACCTTTAAAGGTGCCAGCTTCCCCCTCCACAGCCATTGCTAATTAGAGCAGGAGAAGCTTTAACCCTCTCTACAGAAGGCCTACAAGTCAGGTAGGATGCGACCCTCATTAGCACGGGGAAGATTACAAGCCCTGCTGTTATTATCCAGGCCGCAGTCCTCCTTCTGAAAGTCACTGCTTTCTATGAGGGAGCGTTGGTCTGATGTAGATTTTTGTCCAACAGAGCAAAGTTACAAGATAATTTTTTATTCTAGCAACAGGATGAGATAGCGTTTACCTTCCTACGTGGAGTGTAATTTTCTAGTTAAGCAGCAGGTAAAAAGGCAAAGAAAAAAAAAAGAAAAGGAAACCTCTCCACAGTCTGACTGAGAAAAAAGATTGGATTAAAAGGGGTCCAGTAAAGAAAGCTACACTGCAACTCAGGATCATGGAGGTAAAGACACTCCTGGGACGGGTTCTACAAAAAAAAACTGTGGTGGTAACAGTCCACTTAAATGCTGGCTTGATGGAGAGAAACGTGACAGAGAACAAAGCAAACCATATGAAAGATTTTACAAAGTGCATCGTAGAAACGGCTTTGCAAAACTGCCTTCAGATCCAGGCAATGAAAGGAAAAATAGGTGTGGCTAAAACATGGTCCCCAGCAGTTTGAATTGAACCAGTGACTTTGTCATGGGTCCAGATTTCTGAAACATAATATGGCTGAACCTTCCCCTGTGGTGTTCACTGTCGATTTATCTTTGAGTCTGTGAAAAAAGCAGCAGGTTCTCCTGATCCCTTCTCGTTCTGTGACTAGGCATGTCTTATGTCCAATCTCTTTGATTCAGTTCAGGTACCCCATTTCTTCAACAGCTGTTCTTCCAAGAAACCAAATATACAAATGGACAAGGGCCAAACAATATATAAAAATAGAACTCTGATTCATAATCTGCGGCAACCAGCCCTGGGTGCCACCCTATTATCTACACTAAGCATCCCAGGAGGCCAGCCAGGTATAGGTCAGAACTGTAGGAAGTCAGACCACTATCTCTAGCAACAACCCAGGAAGTGAAACAATAACCCCTACAATTGGCCAACCTGGCCAGAACTTGATAAATAACTGACCGCTTCTCTAGTTTTTGTTCTCACTTCTAATTTAGGACCAATCAGAGGAAGCCAAATATGGATGACTAACCAATGGCATGGGACACCTCGCTCCTTGTTAACCCTCCTCCTTCCTTCCCAGGCCAACCACAATTAGCCAGTCCTGCTCTGTCTTTGAGTCTGTCTGTGTTTCCCTCTGTGCACAAAACGTCCCCTATTCTTGAGCTGGTTTCTCCTTTCCTTACTTCCCAAGCAAAATCCTTCTTTTTCTCCTTTTGAGAAAACATCAAAGGACTCTATTCCTTTTCAAATGACTTTGTATCTACCTTCTCACTTTTCCCTTACTGTAATCCTGTGAGTGAGAGAGTGGCCCTTTTTGCTCATAGACTCTGAGGAGATTCCTTTGCTTGAGGCCAGTACTGAAGCTGAAGCTCTCAGTCTCAATCATCAGAGTGCTCAGAGAGCCAGGACACACTGCAGTTTTGCCTAGTGTCCTGCTTTAGGTCATTGGAAGATCATATGGGTCAATAGATGTGAAAGCTCACCGAAAGGTAGTGATGATTATTTTAAGGCCGCCCAAATTGAGCATGCTTCTCCTTTCTGAGCTAGAGTGGCTTCGATTCTTTTAATTACACTACAATGGCAATTTCAATATTAAGATATAATGTAGAGATTTCAGCTCTCTAACAAGGGTAAAATTCTTAGATGTTCTCAATTGATCTGGTCTCCAGAGCTGGTATAGCTAAATTACAGGGTGGACCCAAAAGGAGTTAGCCTCTGGTCAACAGTCAGGCCATTGTGAATGACAATGTAGAATTCTCACAAGCTGAGGCGATGTCGTGATCTCTTTGTTATTTTCTTTTCATTTTATTTATTTATTTATTTTTCACCTACAGCGCTTGGTATTCTTAGGTGGTCTCCCATCCAAATACTGACCAGGCCTGACCCTGCTTAGCTTCCAAGATCAGATGAGATCAGCACGTTCAGGGTGGTATGGCCATAGACTCTGATCTTTTTAAATAATCATCCCTGGGACAAAAATCACTGCCCACAATGAAATCTATTTATAACCACCCCCACAGTTTAATCTTATACGGCTTATGGCAAATTTCCATTTGATATTTCTTTTAATTCATTTGGAAAACCAGGGACAAGTCTGTACACAAATTAAGGAGACAAACTTCCCCCACAAAAATTTCTCAAAGAAAGAATTTGTACATATTATTCATTTGCCTCCACTGTAAACCCACAGACATAGGAAAAGGGGCATTGACTCTGGCCTACCTTGATCAAGAAAACATTTATAATATTAATAGCCTCTGATCCTTATATACACAATGGGAAAAAATAATGTCATGTAGCTCATATTAGCACATTAAGACCCATTGGGGGATTTTTGTGAGGATCCACATAACATGCTTTAAAAATACAAAGACAATTTATAAATGTATTTATTATACTTATGCAAAGACAAATCATAAGTAATGAAGTCTGCTTGTAGTGTACGGCCATTTTTAAGGAAGCTGGGGAATTTCTCATAGTCCACACAATTCCCCTCCACCCATCCCCACTGTTCATGCCCATTCCTGCAGGACTATTTTATCTCCTTGCATTTACCAAGCTCCCCTGGTGCTTAAATTTAGAGATATGAACACTACATATGAACACTATATATTGCAGAAATTATTATCCTTGTCAAGACCTAGAAGTCTCATTTCATCACTAGCCATCTTCACAACTTTCTAGCCACATCCTCCTTCCTAAATGGCAGAGCTAAAATGCTCATAATCTTTTACTAATTGTTCATCCAAAGATCACAGACATCTCAAGATTAACAAACCAAAGCCAAACTCATCTTTTCTCCTACCAGGAATCTGACTTCCACCCTCTCAGTCTATCACACACCAGTCACACCAAAAACATTTACTTCGTCACCAGATTTTGCAGCTGGTTCCTCCAAAGCTTCTCTCACTAAGATTCTTTTTTTGGAGAACATAGACTCAGTCTTGGTCAATCATTTTTATTTCTTTCATGTCCTCCAGGTGAAAACTTGAAGGATTTGACAAAAGCAAAGATCAGTTGATACCATTGCAATGGTTTCTAGAATAAGGGCCAAGATCCTCAACTTTTTTTCTTTCATGCCCTAGATTCACTCTTTTAATATTCCAAAAAACATAAAGAATTCTACCTTTCGTACCACCTCTACTGCTTCCACCTACACAGGCCACCATTGTCTCACCCCCGATCTTTTCAGCAGTCTCCTCTCTAGTTTCAGATCCTCTGCCTTAGGCCCCTACATGCTGTTCTCATCACAGCAGTCAGAGTGACACAGCTTTAAACCAATATCAGATCATGTCACTCTTCTACTTAAAACTCTCTAGTGGTGTTCCTTCTCACTCAGAATCAAAACCAAAAATCTGTAAGACAGCTTAGAGAATCCTTCCAATTCAGACTCCCTCCTCCCTGCCTACTGTCACCTTAATAACCTCATCTCCTACCGCTCTCTCTTCTCCCCCTCCACTCCAGACACTTTGGCTTCCTTTCTGTATCTCAGAGGCATCAGGCAAACTCCATGCTCAAGGCCTTCCCATTTGTTTTTTACTTTGTCTGGAACTTTCTTGCCCCATTTGGCTCCCTCCCTCACCTCCCTCAAGAACCAAACATCACTTCTTAGCAAGGCCTCACCCAGGCACGACCATTGCCACAGACACTCCCTATTCTTCTCCTCAATCTTTGGTTTCTCCTTGGTATTTATTATCATCTGACATCCCATATATTTTATTTGTCTGTTAATTTTCTCCAAGAAAAGGTATTGTGAAAAATTAGTTTGTAACTGATAAATCACCAAAACCTAAAACACTGCTTGGCACCCAGCAGGTACTCAATAGCTATTTGCTGAATGAATGAACAGGACACACAAGGACATTAGAAAAAAAAATCCCTTAGCAGATCAGTTCTTTCATGCCTCATCACAGACTTATGCTGTCATCATGCTATATTATTTGCCCTTCCCCAAAGAGTCATGGTTATAATATATGTGTACACATACATGTATACGTATATTCTTTTGCCCATGTTATTCTGTTTTCTCTATAACGTGCACCCAATGGACAAACTCCTATTCATTTTGCAAAACCCAGTTCATAGTTCTTCCCCTTGCTGTACAATTTCCCCTCTCTTTGTTTCAGCCAGATTTACTTTTTCCCTGGTCTTCCTCATCAGAATACTTTGTACACACCTCTGTGATATTATCATTCCGTGCTGTTCTAATACATGGCTTACCTATCTGTCTTTTCTGGCTTCTTCATCTTTATGACTGCTGTAGCACCCAGCCCAGGAGCTAAGGCTTTCAGTAGTAGGTATGCAATAAATATTTGTTGCCTTCTCCATTAGATTGAGTATGAGGGAGAGAGGGATTTTTGAGGTTGTTTCTTATACTCCAAGTATATCTGACGGAACCTAACACAGTGCTAGGCACATAAACAATAAGCTTAGGAGAACTTACAGAATAATTAATCCAGTGTTTCCCACACTTGCTTGCTTATAAAAAGTTACCTGGATCCACACCAGATCTACCAAATCAGAATCTCTGAGGGAGAATCCAGAAAACCTACATTATTAACAAGTACCATAGGCAACTTTTATTTTTTGGATGAGCAAGTTTTCAGAAACCTTGGATAAATCCACTACAAGTAACATAATGGCTTACAGCACTTATGAACTTTTATTCTATTGTCTCATAAATGTGTTTTAGATATTTTGGTGGATAAATGTGGGTGAAAGTTTTCCTAACAAAATTCAATCTTGATTCCTCCCTTAAAAATTCTAAACCACTACTCTGAGCTGGTTGGAGCTGAAGAACAGAGGAGTGAAAAACCACAGGATTCCCTTAATATCTTCTCACTGATTCATGAGTTAACTTTCAGAGACTTGCCTTTTGTTGGCCTCAGTTCACCCATCTGTAAAATGAATATATGCCACCTCCTCACAAGGGTATTGGAAGGTTTAATTATATTTTGAAACTTTTTGCATCTGTCAAAGAGTAAAGATGTGCCAGGTCTAATTATGAGCAGTGAGTTAGTATTCTTGGGTTATCATGCCGTTAATGTCATGTCTGCATTTAAATTCATAGACTAAAGAGCCTTTAGTTTTCATTTTAAATAACTCCTTTCTCCTCTTGCTTCCCATTGTTTTCGAGGGCCCTATCACGAAGTCCCTTTTACACCAAGGTATCTGAGCTGTGGGATTTCTCAGTTTATCGTGTCTGGAATGTCTTGTGGGTCAGCACGAGCACCAGCTCTCAGCCAAGCTGGGCTCCAATCTGCCAACTGACATTTGGAAAAGCTCTTTCAGCTTCACTTGCCTCATTTAAAAAATGGAACAATATTTACTCCAAAGGCTATGAGTGAGGATAAGAGAATAGAAACTAAATCAATGGTAATTATTTCTAAGAGAAAAAGAACATTAAGAGACCAAAGATTGAATACTGAGATGAAAAGTTTTATAGCCAAGCAAAGAACCCAATGCAGTTACAGAGTCTAGGTTACCAGGGATATGATTTGGGGGAGGAAAATTTGGGTGAGTAGAAAGACCCTGAAGTGTCTCTTCCCATATCCAAAGTCCCTGCGTGTTGCTGTTGACATAGGGTTATCTGGCTTCTTGCTTAGGTAAGCAGTGGGTGGCTGGAAGGGGTCAGGAATGAGGGCTTCACCTCAGTATTTTGGTGCCCAGCTCGCCACTGCTGCATATGTGATGTGCTTGAGTTGGGATTTGTCTCTTAAAGACAGGATGGTTTGGTTGGGGTTTATCAATATTATAATGCTGATTATTCACAATATTACTAAACATAACAAATTATCTTCCTTATATCTTTTCACCTTCCTTTTAGGCATCCCTTTCAGCTCTTTTTAAAGTGCCCATATCTGCCCCTGACTCTCAGGGCTTGTGAGTATCAAAATCCAACTCCATTTTCAGAAGTTATTATCATGTCTCTCTTTTTAGGATCCAGGCCCCAGCTAACTAATCTGAGTGATTCGCCAAGATAATGGCCTAATGGGTAAGGAAATGTCTATGGCCTTATGCAAGTAATGTTGTTCTGCTCAGTGAATTTCCAAAACAACTGGCAGACTGGGAGATAAAAAGAAGAGGGTGAACGAGGATAAGCCATTTTTGGCAGCTCTTCATGGGGACCGGCATGTCTCCCCTTTACAATAAGACTAAGATGCTTATAGTAAAGGTTCTCCATAGAAAAAGAACCAGTATGAGAATATATATACGTAAAGTGAGAGTTGATGTTGCAGTCTTGGGTCCAAAATCTGAAGGGTAGCAGGCTAGAAACTCAGGGGCGGGGGGTGGTTTCTATGTTGCAATCTCAAAGGGAATTCTTTCTTGGAGAAATCTGTCTTTGCTCTTAAGGCCTCCAACTGATTGGATGAAGACCACACACACTATGGAGGGTGATCTGTTTTACTCAGAGTCTACTGTGGTATTGTGATTTATAATGAGAGATATATAGACTTCAACCAGTTCCTGACACAGAATTACTAAAATCCTTGGAATTTCTCTAAGTGATGAGGTGACTTTTTGAATGGCCCTAGATCACCCAAAGATGGGGCTTGTCACCAGAGGTAATAACCATGTAATTAGAGGTTTGGAACTTTCGGTTCCACCACCTGAATTCTGGATAAAGGAGAAAGGGCTGGAGATCGAGTTCAGCCATCAATGGCCAGTGATTTAATGGCTCATGCCTGGGCAATGAAGCCTCCATGGAAACTGGAAAGGGTGATGTTCTGAATGTTTCCTGGTTGGTGAACACACAGATATTAGGGGATAAAGGTACATTCAGAGAAGACATGTAAGCTACATGCCCTTTCCCTATACCTTGTCCTATGCATCTCTTCATTCTGGCTGTTTCTGAATTATATCCTTTTATAATAAGCTGGTAATCCAGTAAGCAAAATGTTTTTCTGAGTTCTCTGAACCACTCTAGGAAATTAATTAAAGGAGTTGTTGTAGGGACTTCCCATCCATAACTATTTGGTCAGAAGTACAAGTGGCAACCTGGACCTGCGATTGGCATCCGAAGGGTTGGGGGCAGTCTATGGGACTAAGGCATTAACCTTTAGGATTAACTGTTATCTCTAGGTAGGCAGTGTCGAAATTGAGTTAAATTGTGGGGTACCCAGCTGGTTTCAGAGAATTGCTTGGTGGTGTGGGAAAACGTATACATTGGAATTGGTGTCAGAGTTCTAGCTACTGGTTTAAATCTTAATCACAGCTGAATATATAGATAAATTTTTTTTTTCACAGCAAAATCTACATTTGACTTGGACCAAACAATTAGGTACCATAGTCTAGCCAAGTTGATACAAAATTACCCAGCACAATGCTCAATTCCATTCTTACAATGCCATCTTGCAGGGCTAATAACCAATTGCCTGCCCTCCTTCCTCTCAGTTTCCCAACCCTTGCTTCTATTAAGGCAGAGTGTGGCTATAAAAGTAAGCCTAGAGACAAACAGACAAAGGAACAGGTAAGGGGCATTATAACATTTATGCAAACCTGCTATTATTTCCAAAGTAATTCCAAGTCATTTTTTAAAATATATCCTTTTTTTCATTCTCAAATTTGGCTAAATCAGTGTCTGTTTCCACTTCCACCTCCAATCCTTTATACTTAGAACGAACCGTCTGAGAAGAGCTGGAGAAATTGTGGTTACTTCCTCCAGGGAGGATCTAAAATAATTTTTAAAGTGTGGCAAAGGATAAAAATTGGAATCTAGATGAAATGCAGGCAGACTTTGGCACACAGTAAAAGTACCTCTTGTTAAGCATCTAGCTCAACTCTTTGTTAGGTAGTGGCACCACCCAGCCTGGAGAAGAATAAATCTCTTATCTTCTCAGGCCAGCTGGCTCAATGTATTCTCTAGGCAATAGATCATAGAGAATTATTTCCAGCTCTCGACTTCCAACCAGCAACCCAAAGGGCCTTCCTACCTCCCTGCTGCTTGCTAATTCTGCTTACTCCACAGCCAGTTTCCAAGATGGGCAATACTGAAATGATTGCTGGTGTGAGTGACTGTGGGTGTTCAGCCCCATTTTGCAGATGAAAAGTTGAACTATGGTGATGAGTGGCTCTTCAATAATGGAGCAAGAAACAGCAGCCATAATAGCTGGTCTCTCCAATTGATTAATGTATCAGGCCAGGCTGCTAAACTAATTCAGCCAGAACTAAATTAAATCCAAGCTCTCTGCCATCTAGACGATAACCAACAGTAACTGCTGATTCACTGGGCCCACAGCACTTACCTACTTTCTGGTTGTTTGGACATAAATAGTGCTGCTGCTGCTGCTGCTGCTGCTGCTGCTAATGATGTTAATAATAATGATACTGCTTATTGAGCATCTATTCTGTGGTACACTAACTCATTAAAAAGTCTAAGCAAAGAGTTTTAATCCCTGTCTTACAAATGAAAAATGAGTTTCATGGTCAGTCCCTAAGCAAGAATAGCAGACATGGATTCAGACTCTGGCCTGACTGAGCCACTCTCTCAGGATTCTGAGACCACTGCTACATGTGGTCTCCTTAGGCACTACTTAATTGCTTTAGAATCTATGGGTGCAAATTGTCCACATTCATCCATTAGAAAAATTAAGGTCGATTTGCCTGATTTTGAATTTACCACATTAAAAATTTGTTTCACACAAACTTTGGCTTCAAACTAGGGGGATTTTCAAGATAGAATGTGAAATCATTATCAATACAGGTGAAGCATAATATTATACCTCAGCTTTATTATATCTAGAAAGTACCCAAGCCTAAAGAGAAGGGAGAGGAGCCAGAATTTCATAGAAATTTTTCCCCGGTTGAATACGGAGACTGCTGAAGGAAACGTGTAATGAAAGAGGTGGGGAATGACAACAATACCAGAAGACACATGCTAGTTGTTCTGGGTGCAGTCATCCCTTCTTATCTACAGTTTCACTTTCCTTGGTTTTAGTTCTGCACAGTCAACCGAGATCCAAAAATATTAAGTGGAAAATTCCTTAAACAAACAGCTCATAAGTTTTAAATTGCGCATCATTCTAAGTAGTGTGAATCATCCCTATGTCCAGCATATCCACACTGTATGTGTTCCTCGCCTGTTAGTCACTTACTAGCTATTTCAATTATCAGATTGACACTCATGGTATCACAGTGCTTGTGTTCAAGTCACCTTTATTTTACCTAATAATGGCCCCAAAGTCATTCACATAACTTTTACTGCAGTATTTGTTATAATTGTTCTATTTTCTTATTAGTTATTGTTATTAATCTCTTACTGTGTCTAATTTATAAATTAAACTTTATTGTAAGTATGGATACCTGGGAAAAATCATAGTATGTATAGGGTTCTGTAGTATCTGTGGTTTCAGGCATCCACTGGAGGTCCTGGTGAATATAGGTGCACTGCTATACTCTAATGCCTACTATGTCATGAAGTTAACCATCATCTTGTGCCTTTCCTCATAGAAATATCATTTTAAACTCTCATTTATTGTAATACTTTTCCCTGTGAAGATACCCATTCAACTTCTTTTGAAAGTTCCCATAGGAAATGAGATTTCCTTTTACTAAAGAAATTGCTATAGAGTTCTCTTGACTGGAATGCATGTGTTTTGTTAAGTGATAGATACTGAGATCTCTTGGTGAGCTCAAAAATTAATTTCCTTTATGTTTCATGGCCTTGCACACTGGTTCCCACTGTTGATTGTTATACATATATCACTCTCTTCAATTATAAACACTGCTTGAGAAAAAACTTGCTGGAGGACACATAAAACTAGATCAATCATAACATTTATACCTCCTAGGAAGAAGCTCATTCCATTTTCCCGGCCCACAAGTACAGTATTAAATTAATTTTCTTTTAATTTATCAAATGTAAGATATTTATTCATTCATGCATTTGACAAATACTTGAGTGTCTGCTACATATCAGACAGTGTTGAGGTGGCCAGAGACAGACGCAGCAAATAATACAGTCAAATAAATAATCCTGTTTTTATGGAACTTATAGTCCAGCAACTCTCTCTCTCTCTCTTCAATTTAAATACGAATAGATTATAACCAAAGGTTAAGACTTAAGAGATTAAATTATTTAGCACATTTATTTGTTAATTTCATAGCCTAAATAATTTTAGGTAATTTTTTTAGTAAAGTATAACATTTATTTATGATTTATAAATAAGTCATAAGTATACAGTTCAATAAATTTTCACAAGAAGAACACATTATTGTAACTATCAACTAAATCAGTAAATAAAACATTACTAGCCTTCCAGAAATTCCCCCTTTTGCTCCCGTCTGGTAACTAACCCCTTTCCCTAAGTATAACTATTATCCTCACCATCCTAACTTCTAATACTACATACATCGATCTGTTTTTGGAATTTATGTAAATTGAATCATACAATAAATACTGCTTTTTGTGTGTGTGTCTTATTTCATTCAGTTTTGTTTTACTGAGATTTTTCTCTGTTCATTTTTGTTGCTATGTAGTATTTCATCGTAGGAATATGTCAAAATTTAGCATAATTCATTCATTTTACTGTTGGAATTTGTGTTGTTTCTAGTTTGGAGCTAATAATAATAATACCGAACATTCTTATACATTCATTTGGGGTATATACCTCCTGAATAAAAATCTAGAGGTGAAATTGATTGCTGTGTCATAAGGTACACACAGACTCAGCTTTGGTAGACACTTCTGGGTAGTTTTTCAAAACAGTCGTTCCTACATACACTTCCGCCATCTGTGTGTAAGGGTTATGATTGCTCTACATCCTCACCAATGCTCCATTTTGCATCTTATTTTTAGCCCTTTGGTTGGGTATATAAAGGATTTCTTGTCATTAACACTGAAATTTTTCTGATCACTAATGATGCTGAACAACGTTTTATACTGGGCATTTTAATATTACTTTTTATAAAGTGTCTCTTCAAGTCTTTTGCCCAATTTTCCATTGTATCATATGACATTTTCTTGCCGAGTTGCAAGAGTTATTTGTATTTTCTGCATATGAGTCCTTTATAGTGTTATAACTATCTTTTCTCACTCTGCAGCTTGTATTTTTCTCTCTCAATATGTTTTTTGGCTTGACAGAAAATTTTCATTTTAGAGTAGTCTACTTTTTCAGTGTTTTTTTTTTTATGGTTAGTATTTTTTTATTTAACAATTTTTTTTGCCTTACTACAGTACTGAAGATTTTTTTTTCATTTTCATCTAGAAGATTTATGTGTAAACTTTAATATTTACATCTACAGTTTACCTGGAATTAAATTTCATAAATAACTTTGGTATGAGTAAAAATTAATTTTTTTCCCTGCTTGGATATTTTGTGTTGAAAATTTTTGAGCAAAATTACATCGAGAAATAGGAAAGGCAGATGAAAGTATTATTATTAATATTTAATAACAAAAACAGCAAGCACTTTACCACTTACTATGTGTCATTACTGCCGTACATGTCTTACATATGTCACTCATTTTATGTACTATGACTTAGATACTATTATTATGATTCCCATTTTACAAATGAAGAAACTGAGGCCTGGAGAGGTCGAGCAATTTATCCAAAGTCATACAGCTAGTAAGTGGCAAGACCAACTTTTGAATCAGGCATTCCGGCTTTAGAGCCCATTCTCCTAACCAAAAGGCAATGTTGCCTGTCAGTAAATCTTACATTACTTGCAGTCAATTCTATAAGTGGGGTTATAATGTCTATATTTGGACATCCTACTTAAACAGTACAAACTATATGACTTTGGAGAAATCAAATAATAGAAGAACAATGTGGAGTTGGAGGATATCATCTTGCTTTTCTTTCTACCGCTCTCTCATTTTGCCCTGATTTTAGTGTCTCTTGCTTACCTTTCAGACAGAACTACTCTGAGAGCAATTTTTTCTTTAATTTTAATGTGATGATTTTAAATCTTATACTTTCACAGCATATTTCTTTAATTTTTTTCCTGCCTTTTTAGTTTTGGACATTTAGGAGGAAAATTTAAAGTACAGAGAATGTTAAGAGTGTGTCACTGTCTTAGTCTTCAGTCCATTGGCATGCTAAAAGAAAGCATTTATGCCCACTTTCTTATTATACCTTCTCCCTCAGCAGTTGCTGAGATTTAACCAAGAGCTTCAAGCACAGTTTTCATCTCAAATATCTTTGTTTCTATGGCTTGAAGCCAGCCCTTTAAAATCAATTTCGCTTGCCCTTGACTCCAGTGGTTGAATTTCTATTTGATTTCTTTTTCTTATTCTTTATTTTATTTAAGTCTGGCTTCCATCCAAAATGGGAGGAGAAATGGCCTAAACCTTTGAATACTGATACGATGAGCAGGCTATAGGTTACTGTAGCTTGGAGCATTGATTTGGGACTTGCACAAAGCTCTTCTAGAGTCACTGATGGGCGTTGGCTTGTTTGAGGCAGCTGTGTAACCTACCTCAATTACAACACACACTGCAACCATTAAGCAAAGAGAAATGGCCAAGGAGTAGTAGTGGTTTGGGATTTTTTAGAGAAAATGCATCCCGAGATGGACTCAACAAATGAACCTGGTGGGGAAAGTACCTTTGGCCCTTCACAAATAGTTAATTAGCCCACCACATATAAAAGCAATGCAAATGTTGGGAGCCATCACACTCTAATACACAGCTCTGATTAGGTTCCAAATCCAGGGTCGATATGACTGAATGGTTTATAAATAGGACTTTAGCTGTAGAAACAGAAGCACAAAGCATACGTTATGACTGGCTGAGTTCAATTTAATTAAAAGTCATTTGAGGTAGATTTGGGGTTGTTGCTTCAGCTCAGGCACCTGGGGAGACAACTGTAAGTACTACCTTTGAAGCATAAACCTCAAAATACAGTTGTGTTGCTGGAGAAAAAATCCCATACTAAATGACAGGGGATGGTAGAAGTCATTGCAAAGTTCCAGGAAATATCAGCATACTAAGGGAGAAAAGCAAACTCTGAAAAAATTTTTCATAGAAAATACCAGGAATTTTAAACTTTTGTTTTGGTCAAAGGTTGGAAGGTGTTTCATGGCCCTGCCATTTCTGTGGTTCATGGGCTCTACTCTCTAAACCCCTTAGGAAAGAAAGGTCTTTTGAAAATACCATGAATTCTGCTTTGACACACCCTGTCATCATTGATGTGACCTTGAGAAAGTCATGGACTGCTCTTTCTCTGACTTACAAGCTTCTCAAGGTCAGGGGCATGTCTTAGTAAGCATGATCTCTAGCAGTGGCTACTTCGATTTGTGTTTAATGAAAGAGACAATACAGGTCGAATGAAAGGGATGCTATGAAAAGATAGCTAAGCTGTCTTTTGATCCTAATATTCTGTTTCTACATTAAAAAATATTTTACAATGAGCAATTCAGGAACATGCTAAATAAACATGGTCATATACTCAAGCCAGTGGTTTGGTTTGCGTTGGCAGGGAGGAGTGTTTTATCACTGACATGGTTTAGAACTGCAACTATGCGGTGATAATAAAATGACAGACTTTATGTTGATTTGACTATTGTTTTGAAATTGTGTAGTGACAATGCACCTACTTTCTGGCAGCTCCCATTGCCCTGTGTCTCCCAACACCAGGGACTCCAGCTTCAACCTACCTTTTTTATCAATATCACAAACTCGATTAAAGTTTTTTCATAGTGGCTTTCCTAAGAAGAGTCGACTAGATGATAAGTTTATTCTTTGAAGGGCAGAAATTCTGTGCAGAAAGATGGATATACCCATCGGCATTGACAGGAGGTCATCTGGTGAGATGATTTCACTCACGTTAATGGAAAAGCTTCCACAAGCATATATATCCTGCTCTCTCCACCCCCAACCCACATACATATTGCTAAGGAACAAGAACATTTTTAGTGAGTTTGAGTTTGAAACATAACCTGGGAGGGATATTGCATTGATATGCCTTATATATCGGGCACTCTTCTAGGCACTGGGCTTTGACAGACAACCTAGAGCAGTAAGGATAATAGCATGAATAAACTGAGCTAGCACAAAGAAGGGGGGATCTGCCCAGGGGCACTGGCAAGGCTTCCCAGAGAAAGTATCAGCTAACCCTTAAAAAGAGCCTTAAAAATGGAGTCTGATTAATCCCCCTGAAGAAGTGTATTACAATCGCAAAAATGAATTCACTGGTTTACTTGATGAGCTCTTTACTATCTGTCGTTACTAAGGAGTCGCAAGTTAAAGCCATGCAAGATAGGTGAGATCTACTAGGGGAATGAAAATGAGTTCCTTGTAGCCTGCGGACCTTCTGGGCGTCAGGGTGGGTAGAGAGAGCAAGTGAGCTCCCAGATGGGAGAGACGTCCCTAACCCACTCACAGTCTCTGAGGAGTGGATGGAGGAGGGAAAGTTTCAAAAGCTGCTTCATAGATTTTCTCAGGCCAGGCTCTAAGAAAATTCTAAGGCTTGAATTTTTCCTACAAGAGTAAATCCAAGTTGTTCTGTATAGACTTCAGGACTGTTCAATTTTATGAATCACATCTCTTTATTAAAAAAAAGTTTTTAAGTGAAATGCACATAAAATAAAAATTTTAAATTACAATTCACTATGTCCCTTGCATGGGTTGTGTGTGTCCTCCTCTTAAAGTTGAACCTTGGTTGCTGTTTGCTCATCAATGATTGGGATTGACCCTTTAGCTGATTGGTTGTGAGAACTAGCCGTGACCAGTGGAGGAACTGCTGTGTAGGGGCTGACCCTAGAGAGCAGGATACACTTTAGCAGGGCTCTAGTGGCTGCCCTGTGTGTCGTCCTCAGATGTGACCCTAGGTGATGCTCTGGCTCAGACTAAAGCTGGTCACTGGGCACATAGGCCGGAGCCCCCTGGGAGGGGCCCTGCTGCAGGCCAAGTTCAGCTGCAGCTTGTGCCTTGCCCAGGGCCACCAGCATGAGCCACCAAGAAATCTGCAGATGGCTACCACCCATGCTGGGCTTGGAAGTGCCTCAAGAGGCCAAGCTGCAAACAAAGGCTGGTTGCCACTGGTGCTGGTGCTGGGTTTGGGGCTGGGCTTGGGGCTGCTCAGCAAGAGGTATGGGGCATGCCAAGGCCAGATGCTGCTTGTTTAGATTTTGTGAACTTTGAGAGATTTTAGGAAAGTCCATAGCATGAGACAAGACAGGCCATTTGTATGGAAAAGCCACTGGAAGTGGCACGTGTGGGCCTGCACTGTGGGAGGGGCGCAGTATCCCGTAATCACCTGGGCAGGGCAAACTGCATTAGCTACATGGCGGCTGCCTGAGTCTGCATGCCAGGCAGGGGTGGGCTCAACAAAGAGAGAATGTCCTCTGCCAGCACTTCTGTCTGGGAGAAAGCTGCCCCTCCAACCCTTGTCCTGAAGCCAGACCACTCAGTTCCTCCCTGTGTTTCTCTGGCGCCTTTCAAGCTGCTGCCCCAGAGCTGGAACTCAGAGCGAGCGAGTCCATCAGGGGTGCACGTAGGCCCTTAGAGAGGAAAGTCTGCAACTCCCTTAGCCCTCTGTCTCAGCCACAGTCTCCACCGATTTTCACAGCTAGAAGTTGTGGGGACTTCTCATCCTTGCACTGGAACTCTAGCCTGGGGAGCCTCATGTGAGGCCAGGACCCCTCGCTTTTCCGGGAGGACCTCTGCAGCCGAGGTATTTTTCCCAGTTCTCAAACACCACATGCAGGTGTGGGACCAGCCTATTTCACATCTCCGCCCCACCTACCAGTCTTGGGGGGTCCTATTCTATGTGTCCCCAGTTGTAGGGCTTCTGTTCAGCTAGATTCAGGGGACTCTCAGTGATGGTTATTCTGCAGTTTTTGTTGTAATTTTAGTGTGGTCGTGAAAGGAGGGAAGCACAGTGTTTACCTACTCCGCCATCTTGACTGGAATTATCCTTTCACTTTCTTGATAATCTCTTTCGATATGTGAAAGTTTTTAATTTTGATGAGGTTTTTCTTTTCTTTTTTTCTTGGTGTTATATTTAAGAATCCATTCCCAAATCCTAGGCCATGATAAGTTATATTTATGTTTTATTCTAAGAGTTTTACAGTTTGAGCTCTTCAGTTAGGTCATTGATCCATTTTGAGTTAACTTTGTTTATAATATGAGGTAAGGGTCCATTTTCATTCTTTTCCATGGGGATATCTCTTCAACATTTGTTGAAGAGATTATATTTTCTCCATTGAATGGCCTTGGCACCACCCTTGTCAAAAACCAATTCGCCATGGATGTTTGTGTTTATTTCTGTATACCTATTTTTGTAAAACTTTCACAATGAAGATTTCAGCTACAAATTCTATTCTGCTTATTTCTCTTGGTTACTAGATTTTCCAGGAATTTCCAGGCTATGTAATCATGTCTTTATTTTTCTTTCCTCATTCGTTAAAACATATCTTGGCCTCTTTTCTACTGATAACTCCTAAAAACTGCAAAAAAAAATTTTTTTTGAGTAGTTTTTAGATAATAAATTTGACCATGTGATGATGCGGCACTTACAGTGCAAAGCTCGGGATGAATGAAGGCCCTCACACATTTTTTTCATTTGTTCCCTTAAGTTCCCTTGAAAACAGCCATTTATTGGAACCTAGATTATTCTACTTCAAAGCTCCTCTTCTGACAATGTTTTAGTTTTATGAAATGTCACTTCAGTAGTTTTCCTTTTATATTTACTTTACCTTTGACATCCTGTATCTAGCTCCATATTTGTAGGTTTTTTTTTTTTTTTTTTTTTTTTTTGGCCCAAGCTCTCTGACTGATTATTTACCTGTTGAAATATTTACATTGACTCTTTGAGGCCACAGCTGCTTCTGGCAGAATTACCTTTTAGCCCCAATGGGCCCGTCTCTGAACTTTTCCAGTTGAAAAGGTCAGGCAGTTACGGGTACTGACAATTTTTAATTTTGTAACCTCTGTGGAAAGCTGAAGGGGGCAGACTTGAACAAATAAATTAATGTGAGCCGGCCACAAAACTCACTGAAAACTGCCATGGGAGAGAAGAAGAAGCAATTTAACTCCAATAAACGAAGAGGAGTACTGCGCATTTCTGGGAGAGCACTGAGCTGTGTCATCGTGTGAACTGATGGAACTTTGAGTTGTTAATCCTTAAATCTGCAGACCTTGTCCAGTTAAGACCTCTCAGCTGAGGTTCACTCACTTTACTCCAGTCCAAAAAAGACTATGTGCTGATTTCTGATGCCTCAGAAATACTGATGTTAAAATGGCCAAGGGTGCCCTGTTTTCTGTCAAATATTCAAGAGCCTTATAGTCAAAAAGATTCTAGATGTCTTGACCACAGAGACTTCATTGGAATTTTGTCTAGTCCGAAGCCACTTTCTTTTCTTGCTATTAAAGAAGGAAACATGTCGATGCCACGTTCCAAGGTTCTGGGCAGCGTTTAGTCGCTGCAGTTCTGAAATCCTTTCTGCGGACAGTGGGGAAAGAATCCAAGGCACTCATCTGTGAGTGAGAACAAAACCTCTCTTGATCAAGCATTTCTTTGGCCTTAGGAAGAAGTTTGATTCCTTTGCATTCCCTACATTTAGTCTTTTGGGATTCATAGGATAAATTTAGGAAAGGAACTTTGTTAAGTGACACAAAGGAAGTCACAGGACACCCAAACTACTATTGCTAATGTGTCTAGACTTAAGGTAAGAAAAATAGAGTTGGGAACACCTTATAGTACTTCTTCGCCTCTGTATTATTCTGTTCCTTTTATAAAATTGGGTTCCCCGCTGAGCTTTTCTGCTCTAATTGACCTTTTCTTGAGTCATCTTGAGTTTCTTCCCACAGTTACTTTATTTATTCCTTCTTGAAACAGTTGCCTCTTTCGAATTCCCAAACATTAATCTCTTCCGCTTCTTTTTCCTTTGATTAGTCTTTCTCAGTTTTTTACTGGTTTCTTTTCTTTTGACCCTAAAGGTATATTTCCTCCAAAGTTCTGAGGTTCATTTTCTTCTCTTCTCAACCTACTGATTCTTTCTGCATAACCTCATCTCTGCCAGTGGCTTTTGTTCACTTATATTCTGATATCTCTCAAATCTGTAGTTCTCACCTATCTCCCAAACTCTAGTCACGTTTCCAAGCTGCCTTCTGGGCACCACCCTATAAAGCATTCATACTTAGTATATCTACAATATAGCTTTCCAAAATCTATAGAAAACTTTCTTCTTATTTTACCTTGGTTAAAAGTACTCAAGTATATTACCACCTTCTCTCATACTCTAGGTTTCAACATCTTGTTAATTGCACTTTCAAAATATATTTTCTATCTGTTTTCACTGTCATCACTCTGTTGAAGGCTACAACAATATCATAGTCTTCTACCCTGTACCCTTTAAGGTCCACGAGGGCAGAAATTTTTGTCCCTTTTGTTCACCATCTAATTTCAGTGCTTAGCACAGTACCTAATATGTTGTAGGCGATTTGTAAATAATTGTTGAATAAACGAAACAATTCTATTCCTAGATTTTCTCCCCTTTCATTCATTCTAAACAACTATGAAGATTAATCAAAACAAAGACACAGTCATATCATCATTTATCCAGAAACTTTTTATTTTCCCCTCTTAGTTGCTACAGAATGAAGCCTATCATTTCAGTGTCCCTAATTTAGTCCTGAGAACCATTTCCCATCATTGTCTTCCAAGACTTTAAGAGTTGGGGGAAGAAGTTAAAGAAAGCAGGTTTGAGGGGCAGAGTGGGGAGGAGGAGAGAGGGAGAAAGAAGGAGGGAGGGAGGGAAGGAAGGAAGGAGGTAGGGAGAGAGACAGAGCCAGAGAGACAGAGGTTCCCTGACGCGTGGAGTGAGGGGAGGTCCATGTGCTGGTGGTGTTGCCAGGGTGGTAGGGGTAGAGAGGCCCTGAGAAGGTCGTGTGCAGACACGAGTGTGCATAAGGATCTCCTTGCTAGCCTCCTACTTTTCTCTGACTCTGTACAGTGCGATCTACCACTGAGAATTGAAAGCTAAGCACTTCACCTTTTGCGGTGTGTATGTGTGTGTCACCCTTGTACTGTGCAATGAATGGAGAATATATCATCACCTTGCCCACCCCTATAGGCACCTATATATCACCTATAGGCACTTGAGATCATTCAACTTAGACCATGAGAATGAATGAAAGCAAAGCAGGGGTTCACTCAACCAGCTGCCAGAAAAATGATTTCACCAACTGCTTCTGGACGCCCTCACTCTGAACAACCAGGAAACAAATGCTGGTGACTCAGTTACATGCCTATCAATTTCCTTCTCATACTTCATCAAGTGTTGCTTCCCTAGATAAAATGGATAGTTATGTCCTCTGGCCTTGACCATCTTTGTCTTTCATGGGTCTCCCTGATCTGCCCAACTAGATCCTGAGTTCACTGAGAGCAAAGCTGTTGAGCTGCCTTCATATCCTTCAGAGCCTCACTCAGGGTCTCATGCCTTGTGGCCATTCAATAAATATAATTGACTTGGCATTTACAGATGCTGTCACTGAGGCCCAAAGCAGCTAAATGGCTTTTTCAGCACTCCATAACTTGTCAGTGGCTAAGCCAGGACAGGACAGCAGCTTTTTCTTTCCCACAAAAAGTTCACTGTTTTCCGTCTAGAAATTTAACATTCTTTTGGCATCCATTTCCTTAGAATAGAATTATAGAAGGTGTCATTGCTTATTTTCTTCAATAGTATTATAATCTAAAGTAACAGTTTTCAAACAAGGTGGTATCATCTATAAGCACAAACCTCTGTTTCAGGTGCACCTTCTGTTAAGAGCTGGAGGGCAAGTCCTTTTTACCTCTGAGCTCACTCTCCTCACTGGCCCAGTGATGCTGTAGGATTAAATAAGACGGAAAGGGGTCAAACAGTTAGCTAGCTATTCAAGTGTTATCCTTTGGGTAACAACTATATCAACTACCTATTGACTCTATGTTTTTGTTTCATTTTGTTTTGTTTTGTTTTTCGGCACATGAAAATTCGTTCAAATGAAGGTAATATTTATACTAACTCTGCAACATACCTTTATAATAGCTTCCTATATATTTTATCTACATACTTTAAGAATATTTTTTATTGAGGTAAAATATATATAGCACAAAATTTGCCCTTTTAATTATTTTTAAGTATACAATTCAGTGGCACTAATTATATTCACAATGTCACTATCTATTTCTATAACTTTTTCACATCCCCAAACAGAAACTCAATAAGCATTAAGCAATTCTATTCTGCTCTCTCCCCACCCCCTGATGACTTCTAATCTGCTTATTGTCTTATGAATTTCCCAGTTCTAGGAAAATGGAATCGTATAAATGGAATTATACAATATTTCTCCTTTTGCTCCTGGCTTGTTTCCCTTAGGATAATGTCGTCAAGTTTCATCTGTGTCGTAGCATGTACTAGCACTTCGCTCCTTGTTAAGGCTGAATAATATCACACTATTGTTTATTCCATATTTCATTTATCTAGTCATCTGTTGATGGACGTGGGTTGTTTCTGCCTTTTGGTTACTGTGAATATTGCTGCAATGAATACTGGCTTACAAGTATTTGAGTCCCTGATTTTGGTTCTTTTGGGTAGATACCTAGAAGTAGAATTCCTGAGTCATATGGCAATTCTATGTTTATCTTCCTGAGATGCCACCAAACTGTTTCTTAATTTTTAGCATTAGCCTAGGTAGATATTTGAAGCTTTTATGGACCCCCCCCCCCCACCAACTGGGTGCCCTTCCTCTGTGCTCCTACTCCATGCTTACCCAATTATAAAGCTATTTGTACTATTTTGCTTTCATTTTCTTACTTCCTAATACAAGTTCTCAAATCCCTGCCCTTTTAGACTATGAGTGCCTCTAGGGCAAGAATTGTGTGGCACTGAATTTCCCCTTGCCCGTGACCGATGCTTAGTAAGTATTGTATAAATTTCTGTTGAATGAGTCAATGGAATGACCAATCACTACCAGGTCTTATTTAAGGACTGCTTGGAAGTTTCCTTTAATCTGCATTATTTCCCATCCATCCATCCATCCACCCATCCATTCATGTATCCTTTTATCAGGTGCTTATGAAGCATCTATCCTGGAACTATAGCAGAGATTAAGAAACGAAAATCACTAATGCTGTGGCATTTACACTGCAATCGGAGCATAGAAGAGAGAGTATGGAGAGACAGAAAACAAACAATAAGTTAAATATATAGTATGCCTAACATCCATTGGTCATAACAAAATATGTGCTTTAAAAATTCAAATATGATTCAGAGGGAATATTAGCATTGAAAGGGAGA
Organism: Rousettus aegyptiacus; assembly: GCF_014176215.1. Lineage (NCBI taxonomy): Eukaryota > Metazoa > Chordata > Mammalia > Chiroptera > Pteropodidae > Rousettus > Rousettus aegyptiacus. Next base: position 59,283,234 of record NW_023416286.1, on the reverse strand, counting down.
AAATATTGGACTGTAAGGCTCTGTGTTGGAAAGTTAGGCATGTAGGAAGGGCATCAGAATGGGAGGTGTGGGGCAGCAGGAGAGGACTGGATACTCTGTCTGGAGATGGAGGAGAGGAATACCAGGCAAATGAAACAGAGGCAGAAAAAGGGAGGCAAAGTACCAGAGACAATCAGTAGTACCAAAGCCTGGCCTTAGCACTTGGAATCGAGTAGGAGAAAGAAAGAGGGTAGAAGACCTGTGGGGTAAAGACTGTGAAATAGTTACCGTGAGACTCAAGAAGCTGGACGCAAAGAAGATGCCCCTTAAAACAGGGTTGGTTATTCCATAACAAATCTGACTTTTTCTTTCCAGCTGCAAAAGAACAAGAACATGCAGTATAACTTTTTAATTGTTAAGGGTGGCTGTGTGGGAGTACAGACTTCCATGAAATGTGACATCTATAGCCCTAGAAATATTCATTTAACTTGAACTATAGAATTAAAATATCTTATGTCAAAATAACCGCTTTTAGACACTCTTCCAGAACAAGACTGTGAGCTGTTTGAAAACAGCACAGCATTTTCCTTCGCTCCTTCCCGGCCTCCAGCACAAGGCCTAGGAAAAAGCAGACAGTGTAAGTCTAGAATGAGAAAAACAATGTGTTATCAGGACTTTCCTTGGAAATACCTCGCCTCTGTTTTTTATTTTCTTTTATACTTGAGACTTTTTTTTCAAAATTATCATAAGGTTTAAGTAATTATAAAGTAATACATTTTCTTTACATATAGAACTCTCAGAAAGTAGAGAAAATATATAGCAGATTTCTCCAGCTCATGCAATCTGAAAGCCTAATAATAGTAACTCACATTTCGCAGGTTCTTTCTCCTGCTTCCTAATGTTCTCAAATCCCTGTACAGTGATAATTGCCCCTCCACCTTATTTCTTGAATGTATTAGAAATCCAAGGGATAGGGAACCTGGATTCATGCTCACAAATTTAATTCGGCCCATCAGCCGTGGCTTTTGACTCATTCCCCTTCCAAATCTGGCCACTCTCAATGACACCCGCTGCCTATAAAGCTGAATGATGGGACCCTAGGCTCTTCTTTGCATGACTGACTACTCAGAATCCCCTTGCTAAGGAACCGGAGCTCTGAAGTTCTCTAGCCGTCAGAGTACCCTCAGTGCAACTAAAGCTCTGAGAGGTTTCATGGAGAAATGTGGAGAGCACACCAACATCCACCCCCAGCCAGATCAGACACTAGCACACTAGAGAAAAACTCCTTGTCTTCTGACTTGGCCTAGGATTCATGACCAAAGCATGGGTCTTTAGAGAACATTTGCTGCCCCTTCGGTGCCTGAGCTCTGGGCTTCTTCCATGAGAACACTAATCCAAATCAAAGCCTAACTGGCTCACTCATGCTATACGACCCTACCCCATCCCGCTACATTCAAATGTCTACAGATCCCAACAGTTGGATGTACTCCAGGCTAGAGCTCGGCACCTAGCTACAAATACAAAGAAAACAATTAATAAATCATCATTCAAAGATTATAATTTTAACATTTTAATATTTTTCTTTTCTTTTAGTGTTTTTTTTTGCATATTTAATACATAGTTTAGACTATGGCATGTGAGTTTAATGTCAGCTCTTTTCGTTTTAAAATCTCAGCTACACAGCATGAATGTATCATGCCTTTTGGTTACAGAACATTTCATCACTAAATATCAATCTAGCAAAAACCCATTTCATTTATTATTATAAACACTAGTTATAATAATAGTTTATTGCTCCTTTCTGATAAAGGTACTTTACTACTGATTTCAGTATATTCACCTGCTCTTGAAAAATATGTTGCATTGTTTCATATGTGTTCCTTAATATTCACTTGTACTAAAATCTCATTCTGACCTTTGTTTTTTCACTCAACATTGTTTTTCAAATGTTATTTTGTTATTTTATAGTATGTATTCTTTCCCCAATGTTGAACACTTGGGTTACTGTAACTTCTTGCTGTCATAGTCAATATTATGACAAATGTCTCTTACATGTTCCTGTAAGGACCTGTGTTAAGAATTTCTCTGTGATATATGTCTAGGAGTGAGTGGAACTTTGGGTGGTGAGTCCTCACAGAATAAACTTTTTTAAGTACCACCACATTGCTTTACAGTTTCCCTTCCCAAATCCTTAGCAATACTTTGTATCATATGCTTTTCTAAGTTTTGTTATTTAATGCCTGTAAATGAGTATCTCATTCTTATTTGTATCTCTATTTTTCTAATTCCTATGAGGTTTCAACATCTTTTCATAGAATCATATACCTCTGAGGTTTCTTTTGTGAAATATCTATTCATAGTTTTGCCTATTTACCCTATTTTGCATTTAACATTACATCTTGAATAGTTTCTCATAATATTCATGAACATTATATATAATGGGTTTATTATATTCCACAATATAGCATACATTGTTTAACCATTGCTCTTTTATTAGACCTTTAAGGGGTTTCCCAATTTTGCTAACAATGGTAAGCATTTCTACACATAAACTTTAGTCTACACGTGTGATTATTTCCTTTGGACCATGTCGTGGAAAGATAATGACTAATTCAAAGGGTATAAAACATTTTAAGTCACTTAGTATTTATTACCTAATTGCTTCCCCCAAAGGTTATACCAGTTATAGTTCCATTAACAGTTCATAAGAGTGCAGGTCTTACTATACACTTACAAATATTTTCCAAATCATCACTAATCTGAGACACAAAAACCTCATTTTTGCTTTAAATTGTTCACTATTGACATATAGATCTACTTAGTATAGATTAGTGATTTGCATTTTTTTCTTCTGTAAATTGTTCTTTGCCCAGTTTCTCTAGGCTATTTGTATTATATTGTTGGTTCGCAATATTTCTTTATAGAAACAGTATTTACGCCATATTGCTTTTCTTATATACAGCATGTGGTGATAGTTCTTATACCTGAAAAAAAAAAAAGGCCATTGTTTGAAGCTTGTCTTCCTTGAGTGTCTAAGACATTGGATGCAAAATGCTGCTAGACTTTTGCAAGAGTAAGAAAAATAGCTGTAGGCAGGGGAGAAGCCTCAGAAAATGTTTTTGCATTGAAGCAGCATAAAACCCTGCAGGCTGGTTTCAATAAGTCTGACCTTTAGGACAAAGGCTGTAGACAAAGACAATCTTTTCTTAATTCTGTTTTTAATGTGTTACAGATCATTCCATTTTATGTAGTTTCCAAATCGAGTCCGTTCTACCATAAACCTATTGTAATTCTTGAGTAGTTAATAACACAGCACCTTGTTCTGTGCTATGTCAAATCTTGCTGCAAGCCAGTGCCTTAGCCTCCAGAGAACTGTTGAAAACTGACCAGTACTCTTGTTTGCCAGACACGTGTAAGGCTAACTGTAGAACCATGTACCTGTCATGCTGCAAGGAGCACTAAATCCTACCTGGCTCTGTTTTACTTCAGGGATAGCTTACCCTTTCCCTTGGGAGAGCGGGGTAGTCACTTAGCCTATACCTGTTTGCCGTATGGCTCCAGAATATATATATCTCATCTAACTAGGGCTTGACACTTGATTTCTCATTGGATCCTCAGCCAGGCAAATATCTGCCCAGCCACAAACCCTCTTTCTTGGATAAAAAGTGTAGAACCTCTAGAAACTTTAAAAAGATCAATGTTTGCCATGATTAATAATGGGTAATCTTCGCTACTGTGTGCATTTCCTTATAAGTACAAGGAGGAAGATATTCACATGCCCAAAATAGCTGGAGGAGATACTTACCTATCTTATATCTATGAGATGGATTCACATGCACCATGTTCCTTCCTTTAGTGCCATGGATTCAAGTTCTTGATTCTATTACTGTATGTCCTCATAGATGGGAAGAAGTCATCTGGTCCTATAGTTTTCTTTGTAGGAAGGTTACCTATGAATTCAATTTCTGTGATAGACACAAACCTATGTAGGTTACCTTTTTGAATGAACTTCAATAGTTAGTGACTTTCAAAAGAATGTTCATTTCATGTAAGTTGCTAGATTTATTGCCATGAAATTATTTGTATTATTTCCAAATTATCTTTTAACAAATGTATTTTATTTAGTAGTGATTCCTCTACTCTAATTCCTGATATTGGTAATGTCTGTGTGTCTTTTCACTTTTTTTTCCCCCAATCAATCTGACTAGATGTTTATCATTTTTTTATATCTTACTCAAGATGCAGCTTTTGGTTTCATTGATATTTTAAGTTGGCTTCTATTTTATTCGTTTCTCTTTGTATGTTTATTTTTTTTTCTGCTTGCAGAATTGTAATTTACTTCTTTTTTTTTTTTACGATTTTAGGGTGGAAACAAAGGTTATGATTTGAGACCTTTTTTTCTTTCTAATATTAGTGTTTAGTGCTATAAATTTCTCTCTAAACATTGCTGTAGCTTCACTCCAAAACAGTTGAGTGTGATGTTTTCATTTCTACTCGGTTCAAAATAACTTCTAATTCTTTGTGTGATTTTTTTCTTTGATGCCTTGATTATTTAGAAGTATTTTTTTTTAGTGTCCATATGTTTTGTAAATTTCCACACTTTTTCAGTTATTGATTTTAATTTAATTCTATTGTGGTTAGGTAAAATTTTATATAATTTGGATCTTTTAAATTTCCAGTGGACCTGTATATAATCTAACTTGGTGATTATTCCATGTGCACTTGGAAAAAAATTGTTTATTCTGCTGCTGTTAGGTAGAGTACTCTACAAATTAGGTCAAATTAGTCAATTCTGTTCTTCAGGTCTTATGTCCTTACTGATCTTTTGTGGAGGCTAAGATGGGATAGAAAGAGTGGAGGAGAAGCAGCAGCAGAAGAGATAAGAGTGGTGGTAGCTGGAGGTGGGGGAGGCTGATCTTATAAGATCCTGAAATTCATTTATAAGCATTTTGTTTTTTATTCTGAATTATATGAATGAGTGAAATGTTCCTATTTCCTTTTTAGCAGAGTACCCTTAGCTATTGTATTAAGAATACAAAATAAAGGTGCAAGGGCAAATGTTATGAAGCCTTTAAAATAAACCAAGCAAGATATGATGGTGATTAGACTCAAAGGAGTAGCAGAAGAGGTAATTGAAAGAAACGAGATCTGGGGTATATTCTAATGGTAGAGTTGAAGAATTTGTTATTATTAGGTTATAGACCTAAACAATCGTTTCTCCCCTCATCAATTAGGACTCAATATTACCTTGTAATATTAGAAGCAGAAGAATTAGAAGGTCATATTCTCCCTCTGGGAGAGTCTAGAAGTTTCCTTTGGAGTCAGTGACAGAGCAGCTTTTTTTTTTTTTTTTTTTTTTCAGGGATGGTAGACTAGTGATTTTTTTTTTGTTTAGTTTCAAATATACAGTACATTGGTTAGACATCTATATAGTTCATAAAAACAATCCCCCCAGTTGCACCCTCCCTCCCTTGACCCTCCACCTAGCCAACATATTAATGCTAACTGCATTCCCTATGCCGTGCTCCCCATCCCTGTGTACTTCTTTAGCCCTTCACTCCATTCTCCGAGCCCCCTAAACTCCCCTCCCCTCTGTTAGACACCAAATTGTCCACTCTGTTTGTGGGTCTGTTTTTGATTAGTTTGTTCTTTTTATTCCTTAGTTTCCACATATAAGTGAAATCAATACCTTCTAGGTCCATCAAAGCAATATCTTTTTTCCATCCCCTTCCTTTTCATATGTGGGGGTCTTGTTTTCTTATCCTTTCAGCCACTCTGTCTTTTGGTTGGAGCTCTTAATTCTTTTCCATTTAAAGTATTCATTGATAGGAATGCAGTTGTTACCATTCTTTATTCCTGTTTTTGATACATGATTTTTCTTCTTAAAGAAGTCCCTTCAACATTTCCTGTAATACTGGCTTGGTGGTGATAAATTCCTTTAACTTATTTTTGTCCGGGAAGCTCTTTTTCTGTCCTTCAACTCTAAATGATAGTTTTGCTGGATAAATTATTCTTGGTCGTAGATCCTGGGTCTTCATTCTGTTGAATATTTTTTGCCAAGTCCTTCTGTCCTGAATAGTTTCTTTTGAGAAATCAGTTGCCAGTCTTATGGGTTTTCCCTTATAAGTAATTATTTGTTTTTCTCTTGCTGCTTTTAATATTCTTTCTTTGTATTTAACCTTTGGTATTTTAATTATATGTGTCTTGGTGTGGGCCTCTTCGGATCCTGATTTTGAGAATTCTCTGAGCTTCCTGGGGTTGTATGTCCATTTCCTTTACCAGATGAGGGAAGTTTTCCATCATTATTTCTTCAAACACCTGTTCAACATCTTGATTTTCTGCAGTTACACTGATCAGACGAATATTTGGAGCCTTAATAGTGTCCCATATCTTCCTTAAATTATTTTTATAGTCTTGGCATATTCTTCTTGCCATTCTGATTGAGTGTCCTGATTGGCTTTCCTGTCCTCTAGATAGCACATTTGATTCTCTTCTTTATTCATTTTGTTTATTCCTTTGTTTATTTCATTTAATATATGTCTCATCTCAGATAATATGTTCTTCATTTCAGATTGGTTCCCTTTTAAAATTTACACTTCCATTTTTATGTTTTTTTTTTTTATCAATTTGTGGAAGTTCTCACTGAATTTTCTACACTTCCCAAAAGTTCATTGAGCATCTTCATAATCAGTGTTTTGAATTCTACACCTATTAGATCACTTGACTCCATTATATCTGAATCTCTGTTCTGTTCTTTCCTATGGTTTTTACATCTTTGTCTTCCCATTTGGCTACCTTTCCATGTCTGTTTCTATGTGCTAAGCAAAGCTCCTAAGTCTCCTGGTCTTATTAGTGTGTATTTGTGAAATAGGTGTCCAGTGACACAGTCCTGAGAGGGGTTCAGCTACAGGCCTAACTTAGCCCAAGCCTCTACCCTTCCGGGGCCACTTGATAAGATTCAGCAAACAATCCACAGATTCTTTGCTTATAGTTGCCTCAAAAGGTCACACCAGAAACTGAGGCCAGCTACCTCCAGTGTGAGTCTAGGTGCTGCTGAGCAAAGAACACTTGACTTGCTGAGGCTATACCAGGATGTGGCTTGGGTGGGGCCTGAGCTGAGGTAGGCAGGGTTTCAGAGAATCCTCTGAGAGGAGTGACCTCTGTTATTTAGTCTGATGACCTCACAGCAATAATGGCTCTGTGTCTGAGCACTGAGAGAAGGGAGGGCTCAACAGGGAACAATAGATACAGTGGGACCTCTGTACAAAGCAAGTCTCACCTAGGCTCTCATTCCAACAAGGTCTCCCTGTAACTCCCTGGTGCCCTCTGCACACAGCCGCACAGCTAAATCAGCACTTGTACTCAGAGTAAACAGGTCCTTCTCCTTGAAAATCTGCTCGTGGACACAGCCCCTTAAGAGGCGTCTGCTGCTGCTGCAGCCTCAGTCTCACTCAGCTGCTCAGGATGGGCAGCCCCACGTCCCCGCCCTGTCCTACCTTCTGCCATTGCAGGGTGCTTTCTTGGACCTCCCTAGTTGTATGGCCTGTTCCTCTAGATTCCAGGCGATTTTTTTCTTGCTGTTTGCTCCTTGTTTCCATCACAACGTTGATATGTGCTCAGAGATAGGCTATTTCTAATAAAAAAAAATTGTACAGTCCTAGTCCTAAAGAACTATATTAATATGCATGCATTATATAATATATAATGTGATAAAAGTTTGGAAAGCGAGTGGAAACCTGCTGGTATGAGACAGTTTGGAAGGACTCTTTATGCCAGCTTCAGAAGTGAGTTTCCCCAGTGAATGGTTCATAGTGCTGGGAGAAAGGAGTGAAGAGTTGATGTGTGATGCAGTAGCAGTGACATGCCTAAAGGCTGTAGGGTGAGACAAATCACAGTGCGCTGGGAATCTACAAGTATTTCAGAATGGTTGGAGCTCCCATTAGAATATCAAGCAATGATACTGAGGAGTCAAGCACAGGGCAGGTTGTGAAACTCCATGCTAAAATGTTTGCATTTTAATTGTAGAGCAAGGGGAACCGTGGAAAATGTCTTTTAGCGGGAGAGTGGTATTATACTTTGAAAGGTCACTCTGGCTGTGGTGTGGAGAATGGATCAGAATACTGCAAGATCAGAGGCAAGGAGACCTATTAGTAGGCTGTTACAGTAGTTGGAAGAATGATGCTAACAGTCTGAAAGAAGCTGCTGCCAGAAGCAGAATTAGAGAGTTCCAAAATATAACAAGAGAGAATCTAAAGAATAGATGTGGTTGGATATGGTGTTTGGAAAACTGAAGAGTGAAGAAAAATCCAAGACATACAGTGGGTAATTTTGCAGTACTATTGATTGAGATATTGGGTACAGATGGTGAAATAGATTTGTATTGTCCCTGATGAATTTAGTTGGAACAAAGTTTGAGATGGCTGTGGATATCTACCTGAAGACATCCAAAGATAATTATACATATATATATAATTATATATATATACATATATATATATATATATATATATATGTCTAGAGATCAAGAGAGCCAATCTAGCTTGAAATAATATTTGAAAGTCATAGCATACAGATGATCATTTGGAGCTTTAGGGATAGAAGAAATCATAGAAGTATTCAAAGAGGATTGAGGATGGGGCTCTGAGAAATGCTGATCTTTTAAGGGGTTGACAAAAGAAGACTAGACAACCAAGGAGACTAATGTAGCAGCCATTAAGGTAAAAAGAAAACCAAGACAACATGATATCAGGAGAATGGGATGTTGTGGAAGCTGAGACAAGTGAACACTTCCAGAAGTTAGGATAGGTCCCTAATGTTAAGCCATGATGAATAATCAGGTGAGACGAAGTCTGTTGAGGCCATTGCATCTAGCGAAAATGAAGTCATCCACTATTCTTAGCAAGAGCAGTTTCAGTGAAATGGTGAGGGAGGAAGCCAGACTGTAGTGAGTTGACTGAACAGAAGACAACAGGTACAGAGAGCTAATGTAGGCTATGAAGAAAGAGTATAGGAACAAAGCTAAAGTGGGACATGAGTTCCATGGAAAGCTTTTGTTGTTGCAGTTGGTTTTTGAGATGGGAGAGAAGTGAACTTGTTTATAAGGAGTTGGTATAGAAGAAGCAATTGAAGAGGTGGTGACTGACTGAGCAGTGCTTCTAAGGAAACAGGAATGGTTGTTCTCTGAAACATCTGTGGAAGGAGGAGTCACATCAAAGAAGAAAAGTACTTCTGAAAAGATTAATCATGAGGCAGAGGTAGGTACCTGTATGGGTTGAATTGTGTTTTCCCAAAATCCAAATGCTGAAGTCCTGATCCCCAGTACCTCAAAATGTGACATGATTTGAAAATAGATCCCTGCAGATACAATTAGTTAAGATAAGGTCATATTGGAGCTGAGTGGGCCCCTAATCCAATATGTCTGGAGTCCTTATAAAAAAGAGAAATTTGGACATAGGTACATAGGTACAGGGAGAACACCATGTGAAGATAAAGGCATAACTCAAGGTGAAACAGCGGAAGCCATCAAGGATTGCCAGCAAACCACCAGACGTTAGAATAGTAGCCTGGAACACATTCTTCACTAATACCTTCAGAAGGAACCAATTCGTGATCTTGGACTTCTGGCCTCTAGCACTGTGAGACAATAATTTTCTGTTTAAGCCATTTAGTTTGTAGGCTAACAAAGGACTCCTTTGTTACAGGAGCCCCTGCTGACAAATAAGGCAAGAGCCACTGTAAGTTTGCTTGTGAGAGGCAAAAAGTCAAGGGAATTCTGACCTGATGGTTGTTACTTTTACTGTGGACTTGGAGCCAATGTCATCTTTGGGGAGTTTGTGGGGGAGGCAAGGTGGAGTGCTTGTAGATAAGTAGGGAAGACTTGAAATAACCACTCTAGACAATGGAAGACAGCAGTCTATAAGCAAATATAAGATTGCCAGGTAGTACTGAGACCCCAGTTGAGTTTGGATCTTATAATATACAGTGTTGTTTTTGTTTATTTTAATAGTCTTTCCAGTGGTACACCACAGTCCAGCGTGATTATTTTGAAAATATATTTTCCACCACTGAAGTCAAAGCTAACTATCTTTCTCTACTCTGCTTGCCTTTTCCTAGGCCCTAGTCCTTAGCAAAGGCACAATGTAATAAAACTATTTTATTCATAAGAAAGGTCATTAAAATTATTCGGCAGACTGTTTGCTCATATGCCTCTCACATTCTTCCACCACCAAGAACTAATCCCTGGGGTTTAGCTTATAAAATCCATGACTAAAAAATGTTTTTGTCTTTCATCATCACCTTTCTCACAGATTTGGTGGCTCTGAGCTGTACTGTACTCTGAAGCTGAAATGTCTCCTCAAGGCATTTTTCTTCACCCTTAAATTCAAGGATGTCTTAAGAGGCTTGTTTTCTCTTTCCATGAATATGAATCAGACCTCAGCAGGATCTGTGACTAACCAGTCCTGAGGAAGTGCAGTCACTGGGCTGATGGAGGAAAAGCTTCCATTGAAAACCTTGCAAATGTATATATTTTTCCACACAAAGCATCAATTTCTTAAGGTAAAATATGACAACTCATATGAAACATATGAAGCTTATGTGAAATACAATGGGAAAAAAATGGGACTTTGATTTTTATGAAATTTGTATTATTCCCACTGCTAAGTAAGCCAGTTTTATTTTTGATCCCATCATCCGAGTAAGCAACCAAGTTCAAAGCCTGCCAAAAAAGGTGATAAATTTCTCAGAGATATTGCAAGAGAATTGTAACTTCTGGGCAATACTCATTAGGAAAATGGGGGAGATTAGAGCTGGGACACCTCCAGGAGGAGAAAGAACTGGAGTCAGAGCAAGGCAAAAGCAGCAGAGGCTGACAGTTTGGCCTCACATGGTCCCATGAGATGGCTGTGACAAATCTCCATAAGTGTCTTCCCCCTACTAAAGAAGTCAACAACCCAGGCCCTGACAGAAGGACCTGGCTGCCCCAGCTCCAATGGCTCCTTGGGGAACAAACCTTTTGATTAGAAGGTACTTAGTGATGGATTTGCAGTCTGACTAATTCCAACCACAGTGGAAGTAGGTCCAAGACTGTGGCAGGATTTATTCACAACTGTCACATGTAAAATGCCTTCTTTTAACAGCAGAAGGGGAGATGAGGATATTCTTGCTTCTCATTCATTATCAGTAAGCCTGTGTGCTTACACCTACATCTCAAACTCTGATTACCCCATCTATTCACACCACTCTCTAAACTCTAGTTTGACCATAATGGTGAGACTGCAGCAAAGGTACACATGGAGTCACAGAATAATAAAGCTGCAGTGGAATTTAAAGATAATCTAGTCGATCCCCTCCCAGGTGTTCTTCCTCTCTCTCTCTCTCTCTCTCTCTCTCTCTCTCTCTCTCTCTCTCTCTCTCTCTCTCTCTCTCTATATATATATATATATATATATATATATATATAAAATTTCACCAACACTATTACTATTACCATTATTTTTTCATAATAAAGAAAATAAAAGTCCAGAGTTTAAATAACTTGACCACACATTAGGGCATACTTGTTGGCAAAATGAGAATTAAGCCTGCATATTTTGATTCTCTATTCGGAGATCTTTCTACTATACTACTCAAAAGGGCCCCTAGCCTAGAGATCAGCTAATCAGAAAGAAGGGCCCACTGACATAGACTCAGTAAACACTGATATTAAGAAAACAACTCCGATTTGCAAGTTAAGAGGGATGAGAACAAGGATTGATGACAGTCTCTTTTAATTTGGTCAAGCGCTATTAATAAGTATTTAATAAGATGAATTTCATTGTATCTATACTTCATCATTTCAAAACCCTTCATTTATTTCAAAACCCTGTCCTACACTAAATATCACTTAATCTTTTCAAAAAACCTGTGAGAAAGAAAAGTTTTGTATTATTTGGTTTTATAACCCTTTAGAGAGGAGGAAAATGAAGGTAAGAGAAAAGTGATAGACCCAAGTTCACAAAGCTAAATTAATTATTAGAACTGAGATTGGATTTTAGCATTTTACTGACTTTTAGCTCAATATGTTCCCATTGTAACAGACAATTTTAAAACTCCCATTCTATATTAGGACCTATATCGGAGCCTAGGGCATTTGAGATCTAACTGGAAGAGGTCTGATTTCAAGGTCTTGGGAGCCTGGTAGGAAATTAGGTAAGTAAATAAGTGAATTATGTTCAATAAAAAGAAAATTATTAACGTGTCCACAAAAGAAGTCATTTAACTACTCTGAACTTCTGTTTCTTCATCTGCAATAATAACTCCTTTGTAGAGTTACATGGAATATGTGTAATGGTTTTTAAAATTTCCAATTTGAGAAGTCTGGAGAGCAGGCACAAGATGCTAACATTTGGGGACCATGAGTGAGAGTTCCAGGTAAAATTGCTCTGACAAAACATAAATTTGTTTTACTGAACTTAGAAGAACCAACTTCCCGCTGACTAACACAATGCCATCTAAGCCCCTGTAACTTTGGGGGTAGGGACCTAAGCCTGCAGCATGCCCTGCGCAGTATAATAGATCTTAGAAAGATCTATTATAATTTGAAATTTGCTCACATGCTGAATAAATAAGAACAAATTGCCTACTTTCTCTGAGTCTAGGTTCCTGAAGGGTAGAAAAGCATAATTATCTCAATAAATAACATGGCATTATAAGTCAATAATAGGATGACATCTTCCTGGCAGCTAGATTGTAATCGCATGAATTCAGACCTTGAATTTGCCAAGGTGCTTGTTACTGCAGGATACCATGGGCTTATTATATTCTTTTGGTCTTGAAAATGTCTGTCTCTACAGCTGAGTTCATTAAGTAAACAGCTGGGGTAATTGATAGTGTGAATACCATTTCATTTCCTGCTGCTCTAAAAGAATTTGCTCTGAGGTAGAGGAAAATGACCAGTTCTGCCACTGTGAGTTCTGGCCAGTTTTCCTTGAGGAGCATGCTTTAGGCTGAGTGTCTGTAAACTGTCTTCTTCCCTTTAAGAGCAAAGACCGTGGGAGGGACCGATTAGTTACTCTCTTTCTCATGGCAGTGCTGGAGTTCCAAGATCAGATCTCATTTGGCTGCTAAGAGTTTTACAGAGAGCTACTTGGTCCTCACTAGAAAGCCTCGGCAATGTCAGAAGGATCACTGGGTCCGCCAGGAAGAAGAAAGATGAGTCACTGTTGTCAGCCCCAGGCCTGAGGTTTCCAAATGTCTGAGGAAGGGATGTCCTGGTTTCGTGGGGGCATAGAGCACATTCAGTTTGAGACGATGCTCTTTTAGAAAAGGGAAAGAGATTTACAATTCTACTATATGGGAAGAAATCTTTCCCCCAGAGTTAATTAATAAATTTAAAACAATTCCAGTAAAAACCTCAGAAGGACTTTTTTAACTTGACAAAATTGTCCTAGAGTATCCAAAAAAAATGATAAAATAGTAGTCAAATTTTACATAACCAAAATAATAAGAGTCAACTCACGCTTGTAGGAATAAAATATACTACCAAGCAGCAGTTATTAAACAATATATTTCTGGGACTAGACCAGACATACATACCACTGGAGATGAATGATCCAAATGGAAAGAAACTCAAATTCATATGAGAAACAGTACAAAATTACATTATTTTATGTTAGAAATGGCTAACAACAACTTTCATTTTCTTGGGTAAGAACATCAGAAGGACAGCAGCATGTTTGGTAGAATTCACATCAGCAAGTAGCTAAATATTTAATAGCACAGAATACCTGAAAAAGGCTCTAGAATTTTCATTTTTTTACTCTGTTTTTTTTTCTCTTTATTGGAGTGAAGAGATATTTTTAAGAATATTACTAAAGGCATATTATATGAATGAAAATATTATTTTGTCTACCAAAAAAAAAAAAGAGGAAACATCTGAATTTCCATAAGAAAACAATTTAAAAATACATGTTTAACTGGGGAAAATATTTCTAACATATAAAGAATTAATGCCCCTAGTATACAAAGTGCCAAAAAAATCAGGAAAAGATAAATACTCCAGTGTTTAAAATGGGCTAGCGACCTGAAGAGGCAGTTCACAAAAAAGATATAAAAGCACTAATGTCCATAAAACAAGTGTGTTAACTTTGCAAAGTAATACAAAGGGAAATGACAATATTTTTGCTTATCAAATTGGCAAGCATAAAATATGCTTGCAATTATCATTGTTGAGGAAGCAGCAAAATTCCCATCTGATAGAAACAAATTGATACAGCATTTATGGGTGACGAAATGTTGGAAACTTGGAAAATATTCATGCCTTTTAAACCAGCAGGTTTTCTGCTTAGCATTTGTCCTGTGGAAATTATTATACATGTTCCCAAAGATTTATGTCTAAGTATTTTAAACACAGTGTTCATGATTTAGAAACAATAAAGAGGTCTATCAATATGAGACTGGTTGTATCATACATACAGCAGAAAACTACACAATGTTGAAAATCACAGTGTAGAAGTATATTTAAATGAAAAATGTTCTTTAGTAAATTACTTGGAAAAACATTTATACAACACATGATTAAAATGATTTTCTCTTAATGGTGAAATTAATGTAATTTTTTTTCTCTTTATGCTTTCTTGCACTTTCTAAAATGTCAAAAATGAACATATGAATTTAAATTTTAGAAAACATGATGTCCTATTATATTTGTTTTCTAGAAACCTAGTACAGACAAATTCAAAGTGTGCTATAGCAGGAACCTGGAGTGGCCATCTGCTGGTTTGGTTATGGTGGCGGTGGTTATTTGTGTCTGCCTGCAGCTATTCCCTATTCCCGGAAAGAACCACCTCTGCCATACTCCAGCTCAGTCCACAGGACTGCAGGTTACTTCAGGCAGAAACTATTCCAACTGAAGCTGCTAGGGTGGACCTCGGCCTGTGACTTAGGCCTGGACCATCAGAGCATCCCTCCTCCTTGCCAAGTGGTTCAGTTATGGATAAGCAGGTAATACAAGCCAGTCATCAGGTCCCTTCAGGCTAACCCAAGAATTTGTGCCTGGGTGACCAGAAATAAGGTATTCTTTTTGTTCTACTGAATTTAGAGCTGTGAACTGTCTCCAGGAGCCATTGAAAGAAATCCTGCCAAAAATGAGGCCAACACAGAATATAGAACAGAGGGATGGGGAGAAACTTAGTCCTCATGATATCATCTAAGTCCCTGAATTGAAGAAAGCCTACATCTCAGTTGACTCCTCCCCCCAACCTCCCAATTTTTTTTTTTCAGTTAAGTAATGAAAAACAGTACTTTTAACCACCTTAGGCTGATTCTGAGTTGGTTTGTATTGCTTACAAATGAAAGAGACCTTGTCAATACAGAACTCAAAATGCTCACAGCTGATCATTCAAAAATGAACCAGGAAAACTGTTAAAGATCGGGATAAAGATATGTCCAAAGTGAGAACAGTTTATCTTTACTTTCCACTTCTTCTAAGCTAAATCATGCAACCAAGCTGAAGGGACTTAAGTAGGCTTCCCAGGCTGTTTAGTTAGTTCTAATAGTATAAGAAAGGGGGGCACTCATCAAAGATTACAAAACTTCCAAAGCTCCCTACAGCACAGCTTACTTCATTCAGATAAGTCCTCCAAGGAATGGGACTAATGGGCTTGCTGAAATTGAATAACTTGTAATGTATCTAATTAACCATGTATGCAACCTAGACCAGTACTTCCAAAATGTTAATATTTTATTAGTAAGGGTTAGATCGGAAAAGCAGAACCACTATGAGTATTATGGAGTAAGGGGTTTATTATAGGAATTGGAAATATTACAATTGTGGGATGAGCTGGGAAGTAAAGTCCAGGAAGTGGAATTAAAGAATCAGAGAAAAGTCACTAAGGAAACTTCCTGAAGCTTTGGCATCTGTGGACAAGTTGAAGCTTTCAGGGAAATGTTTGAAGCCAGTGGGAAGGAGAGGAGATGCTGGTGAGGTCTATGGAAGGCTGTTGCCTTCATGTCTGGAGGTGGATTTGTAGTTCCTTTGATTAGAAGCTGACAGGAAAAAGCTGGGTGTTGAGTGGGAGAGAGGGAGGAAAAGCTGGAACCCAGCAGCGGGCATTGGTGCATCAAGGCGCAACAAGTAGGAGGCTCGGAGAGCAACAGATGCTGGTCCATTCCCACCTTGTCGATCTCATGCAAATGTCACTTTGGCCAATTCTGATTTATGGTCCTACAGGGGAAGTGTAATTCCAGCTTATCCAAAGTGATGCCTTTATAAAACCACCACAGATATGCATACATCCACCTGGGAAATCTGTTAGAATATAGATTCTGATTCAGTAACTCTGGGTGAGGCCTGGGACTCTGCATTTCTAAAATGCTCTGGGTGATACAAGGGCTGAAGATCCATACTTTGATTAGCAGGCCTTGGTTCCTTTGACGAAAGTGAAAAAATGCTTCCTATCACCTAAGCAGCTCTCATAAGAGAGTAGAAAATTGACTCACTTGTGATGAACAAAGGAAAAATGCAAAAAATGTCTTACTATTTTGCTTAGTACTACACTAGAGACTGTGGGAGCCACTGCTCTCTACTCGAGACTGGACATTTTCGGAGTTTTCTTTGACCCAAATGGCCCTTTGCCACCTGGCGTAATTCTCTGGGTTGATCATCATCTTTCCTCCTCTGATCAAGGGCAGCAAGGCCAAATGTAGAGACCTCCTATTAGCTGTGAAAGGAAGTTTCTTTGTGTGGGCATTTTATCGACTTGCTTCTTTGTGAGAATCTGTCCCAGATTTTGATTTGTGGAGTCCATGACCAAGCGGCAAATTAGGGCCCAGAGATCATATTATATAAGAAATGAGTTATTGGAGTAATAAGCACGTGTAAAAAGCATTTACATATTTAATGATCATTTTATTTTATGGCAATTTTGCATTAAATATTCAAAAATTGTGTTCTCTTTACTCAAGTAAAAGCCTTTTGTCAATTGCATTATTATTCTAGGAAAAGAAACTCTATTATACCATGATGTGACATGTGATGGAATTTAAGCTCTCAATTCTGTGTCAGTCACCTGGAAGTCCTCACCTCAGCAAGCCCTATGGGGTCACCTTTTACTGTAATAGTGAAATGAGATGGCTGGAGCTTCACTCTCACATAAGGAAGGAACCTCATTTTTAATTTCTCTATCTCCCACCTGCCAAAAGCCAAGGAGTTTTAAGGGCTTTCATTTTTCCTCCTCTCTCTTTGCTTCCCTGTTTTATTTCAGTTTCATTCTGTTTTCCCTGAAGCTCCCATCCTGTCACTATTTATTTCACTTCGCTTTCACCCCACTATCAACCCAAGTACAGAATACTAACCCTCTTTAGTTTTGTTTTGCTTCTCCCTCAAAAAAACCATTTGCAAAAGCCACTTGTGTTTACAGAGATTTTTACTGATGAATTCGGTGGTGGAGTGAGGGAGGATGATGACAGCAAAGCCAAGTGCAGCAGATAACTTTAAATAGAGCATTGAATAGCCCTACTCCAGAGTGAGTTTCTGCCTGGTAGATTTCTCTCCCCAAGCCCCAGTGGCGCTCACCCTGTTTTCAACCTTCCCTATAGCATCTCCTTTTATCTCTATTCTCCAGCAAGGTACGCCATCCATCATGGTGACTTCCTGAAACTTGCATCACCTCCAACTTTACAAGGCAGAGCAAAGCAGGTCCCTCTGGTTCGCCCTGACTATCCAGACCATGCTCACTCACTCTGACCAAAAGTACCCATCAAGTTATCTTGATACAAACCAAAAATAAAATTGCTCATTTCAGTAGAAAAGAATTCTGCCACAAGCTGATTTACTAACAATCATTATTTGGTTTGTATTTTTCTGTTACATTCTCTCAGCAAAATCTTTGCAGCCCCTGCAAGGGCATCTACCCTTTAAATTTTCCCCTCAAGTGACATGTGGGGATAAAAGAAAGAAACACATCCTTTATTTGGGGAAATTGAATAATTATTCACATTGATCCCCAAGAGAAAATGGTTTACACACATCAAAAAAATTATGTGCATCATTCATATTTTGTAGACCATGAGTAGTGCATTTAAGTATAACTATAAAGTGAATTTCTTACACTGCCCAAACAAGATCTTTTCTATTGCAGCTTTTATTTTCTCTTTCTTTCTTAGAGGTCCTAGTTTCACATTAAATGGGAGTTTCCAGCAGGTTTTCTATAAGGGAAGGTTGGGCGTTCAACTTTCATTAGGTGATGGGGTTAGGAGCTAAGAGCACTCCTCACACAGAAAGTGGCTGGCTCTCTCTCCAAGATGCTCTTTACACCCCATTAAGAACAGGACAATTAGTTCGTATTCTGGGTGCTTTCTCTGGCCAGCATTCCTCCTTTAGAGCTCTGCATGCTCTCTCAGCCCCTAAGCAGCCAGCTCTGTGATCAAGCTGAGTCCCCAAGCCCTGGGTAACCCTGTCCCATTTTCCTGAGTTTTTTCTCCGCCATACAGACTCTGGGTTCCCAAGGAGGAGAGGCTCGCCCAGTAAGCTACAGCTATCGTAGTTACTGGCCTCACGGCTCTAGCAGGAAGTGGACAGTGCCTTGACTGGAGGTCAAGACTGGCATAGCACCTCTCTCCTAACGGTCAGGAACATAATCTCCTGCCATTATATTTTTCCTACAGGGTCTCTGCGGCCAATTCTATCCTCCCAAACTCCCTCATTCTAATTTAACTTCACTGGCAAGAATATTCAAGAATGCTTATAAATCTTTTATGCCACCCCAGTTTGTTTTATTCTAAAGAGTTTCAAAATAAAATAGTCCTAGAAATTCTTTGCGCCCCTCCTATGTTTGACAGCCCTTCTGTTCTTCCCTTTGCAACAATCTCTCTGATATGAGTGTACGCCAGCGGTTTTCCATCTTACTTTTGGTTGTGTAGTCAAGATTTACACCTACAAGTCCTGGTTATATTTCATTCCTACAAATATCTGTGGGTTATAGGGCAAATGTCTCATTGCACTGAGACAGTTGAAGTTCTGTGCCCATGGCATTGATTCCAGTATAGGAGCTCCTTGCTTTATAGTCTCAGAGATGTACCACTGTTGCAGTGGATCCTTGGCGTATTCTTGCCATGTTTCAATATTCTCTTTCTCTAGTTCTGCCACTCCCAAGATAATCCCCAGATTGGGGTTGCATGCAGTCTGTATCAAGAGGTCTAGTCCAATAGGGATCCTATTCCAGATCAGTTGGAAGCCTTCCACTATTAGAAAAGGATCCTTTTTCTTCTGTAAGAAATTCTGTGTTAGTTTATCCTGTATCAGAGGACTTTGCTGATTAACTTCGTTGTTGGCATTTAACTGGGCGTTGTGTGCTCTGAAACACAACATCCTCTGCAAAGCTGAAATACCAGTTCCAGAAAAAAATCTAAGTGTCCGTCTCTGGACTGAGACTAGGGCAAAGCAAGTGAGATACTTGCTTCAGGCATAAAATTGGAGGGGATCCCAAACTTTACAGAGATAAAGATAAATAGTGTTTTTGATAAATACCATTTGGTGCAATATATTAAACAATCAAAATTAATGCAAAAATCCATGATTAATGTAATACCAAAGTTTTAAATAAGGACAGGGTCGGTATTACTGGATTTTCCTTTTGCCTCAGGCTCTAATACGGTTATATGCACTACTGTGAGTAATCCTGTCTTTGTTCAACATGATGATACTTTTGTTGATCATAGATTTTATTTGCATTCATTTCAGTTTTTAAAAATATTGCATGAAAATATTTATCTCTTTTGTTGCTGCTGTTGTTTTATTTTGTTTTGTTTTTGGTGCCTAAGTACTTTGCTTGCCTCCCCCTAATCCAGGCTCTGGTCCATCTTCCTTTTAGGCAATAACTTGAAGACCAGCCTGGCCCAAGCCCTGACCAGCTGAACTTTAGGAAATTATACCAGAGTACCAATTCCTTAATGTTTAGGAGCCACACGAAGGTACAGCATTGCAGAAAAAAAAAAAAACAGAAAATCATACCGAACATCAGACATATTGGTTCACGCCCAAGGACTACTATGCGCTATTCATGGTCTCCTGCATATTGCTAATATTTTGCATTCTTTCTCTCCTCATCTTCTGGATGCTTTAGTAGTCGTCTTTCTATAACCAAAATGGTAAAGGAAGGAATCTAGCTAACTAAAACATGTTATTTCACCAAGAGGCATTAGAGAACCAGTTTTTAAGCATTTTTATTTTTCTCATCATGGTACATTAATCCAGTAAAAGTTTGTGCCTGTCCACTAGTGACAGGCACTACTAATAAGATAAATAAAACTCACATCTGACCTTAAGGAGAGGGTCCTTTCTTTCTATGGTCCTCAATCAGATCTTGCCAAGGTCTCAAATGAAACTGAATCTCTGGGGGCAGTGCCTGGGTTAAGGTTGATTCCAAAGCACAGAAAAGACTGAAAAATCTCTTTTCAGCTGAAGCATAGCCACAAATAATTGCCAAAGAATACAGTGTGCTATGACAAAAGGCAAAGTAGAATGGGAACAAAGTAGAAGTAAGGATTAGTTCTGACCGAAGGGGTTGGGAAGATTTTCACAGAGGATGCAACACTTGAGTGAGACCTTGAAAGATGAAAAGAAATGTCTCAGCTACCACATAGCATTATGAACACTGAGGAAGTGTTTTCTTAGTTCTGGCAAAGCAAAGTGACTGCAGGAGTCAGAACCATAAATTACCCACAGCTTGCTCAGTAGGACTTGGGTCATACAACATGCCTGTGTGTGTGTGGGTTGGTGTGGGGGTGTGATTCTGTAGACTGATGTGTCTTGAAAAGGCTGCAGATTTATTTCTTTTCTGGGAGATTCAAGTTATCTATCTGCATATTGAAGGCTCTAGGATCCCTACAGTGACATTTTTGAGAGCAAACAGATTAACCTTCATTTAGCCAAAAATCTTCTTTTTGCTGACTTGTTTTGTTCTGTGTTGTTTTTATGGAATGTAACATCCTAGATCTCACTAGTGTGCCACAGAACACATCGAGGAAGTGTTGTCAAAGACCAGGGGTTCTCCATTGCTTCTCTGCAGATCATGTCTTCCAGAATTAGACTCCAAACTTGCCACAGTAGGACAAATAAAAACAAAGAAAGTCAGCTAACTTCCGCCAGTAAGTATTGGTAAATATTTTTTTTTTCTCATCTCAGTTAATATAAACACATTTTAAAATTTGTAGTCATGATACAGGCAATATTTTGTGTTCTTGTTTTCTCACTAATATTTAACACTAAATCTCTTTGCTTCCTGGTACATGGCTTTAATCATTATTATTGTTAATAATCTATCAGTGAAATAGCATAGTTTACATACTATTCTCCTTATGTGATATGAAGATTATGCCCAATGGTCCTGCAATTACAAATAATTTTGCTGCAAAGAACAGGTGAAATATATTTTCTTTCCTAGCTATTTCCTTAGAATAAATACCCAGAAGTGTAATAATATAGTTATGGGATCTGTATTATTATCCTGATAAAATTATTTGGTCTTGGTGGAATTAATGTTTGTATCTCTGGAGTGAAGTTAAGAAATGGATGAGAAGGAGTTTTCATGCCACCTCCTACATAATTTGCCTGCTGAAATCAGATTTCCCAGTGCACAGAATGATAATACAGAAAGGGTCTTCGTACTCAGAATAGGACTATTCCAACACTTTTTTTTTTGCTATTGCATCTACAGAGACAAAAAGACACATATTTGAAACTCCATAATTCTCAGACAACATTGCCAACAACCTCTGCCCTTGCTTTCTCCTGGTCTCCTTGACGCCAGGAGCCCTTTTTATTCTGGCAGGGAGTTACTTACATGCTGCTGACCACTCCCCAACTCTAGAACTGGAGATAAATGTCAATTTGGGATATATCTTTCGTGTGGGAAACTGCCCAAGGCTGAAAAAGCTTTAGCACTGTCAGCTCTACAGTTATTGAATTTCAGATCTTAAAACCTGAAAGGAAAACAAAAACCAGAAGAAAAGATATATTTCCTTGTGAAAATCAATCTCAACAGAGTACATAGGTACACGGATATGGGTACAATTAAACTTTTAGTTTGAGCTGCCAGCAAGAAAATTTGCAGTTGCAATGAGAGTCCCAAGTGGCCTTTCTGATCCACTGGAGCTGGTGAAAGGAAAGCATCCTGCCTCCTCATTCTGGACCTGAGCAAGAGAGCCATGACTCCACACCTTCCCCCCTCTGGAACACTGATTTTTCCCATAATTTGAATCAATATTTTGAAGGCGCTACTAGTTCATGTTTTGTCCACTGATTTGGCCACAATGATTACATGCTCCTTACACTTAAGGATTCAGTGACAACCCGGCTCTTTCCTGAGACTTCTGGTTGAACAAAAATTTTAGAGGTAGGATAAAACCTTGAATGTGGACCACTAGAGCCACAAGAATATCTCAACCCATGTGGCCACAAGGAGAATATTGAAATAGAAGAGTTTCACATATATTTTTAGAGTTTTAAGACACTTTTTTAGTTTTGTAGGTTTTATCTATTTGGTTTATTTCTTTATCCTGGAGAATTTTTTTGACTGAGATGATACTACTGGAAAGAAAAATACATAGAAAAGTGAAGAATAAAATCTAAATTGAGGAGAATAAAAATGTAACAGTAAACAATATTGAAAATGTACTACTTGCAAAACACCAAATAGAACAAACACAACAAAACAAAGTTGGAAAATGGATGAAAAAATATAAAATAATTAGATAATAAAGTTAGGACATACAGCACCCAAATAAAAATGCATTCTAGAATGGGAGAACAGAGAAAATACAGACCTTTTTCTTCTAAGACACCACTACCAAGGAATCTTTGTCAAATTATAAAATACCACAGTGTAATTAAATATTCCTAAATGCTCCAGGGACAAAGAGCAAAATGTAAGGAGTCAAAACGACTTTAGACTTCTTGACACTACCATTACAAGCTGGCAGATAATGGAGTATCACCTTCTATACTCTCCGAGAGATGAATAAAGTGTGAGTAGGTAGTGTAAAAACAACTCATGCTCCCTTTTTAAAAAACATACTAGAAGTTATTTACAACAAAAAGAGAGAGGCGACATGCCGGATGATCACTAAGATAAGTTTCTGCCCTCACTGGACTGTAAGATTCTCCAATGACTTGGGCTTCTGAGACAGCATCAGCCCCATGCTCTCTGAGCAAGATTTGTGAAGTATGTTTGTTATGTTGCCATGTCACCACTGGAAATTAACGTCATGTCAGCTTAAGTTAGGGGTGCCCAGATGAGATATAAGGGCTCCCTCTGAACTGCAGACAGGGGATGCTGATTTCAACCAAAAGCAGCTCTGCACACACTCCCATTAACTGGCTCTGGCCAACCTGAGCCTTCCCTTTGAGTCAGTTCATAAAGCAAAAGGAAAATAAGGAAAGGGCAGCAGCTTTTGGAGGAAATGTGGCAGATAGCCAGAGGGTTGGGGAATTTGAAAACAGAAGAGCTATCTTCCCTTCTGGATAGGGTTTTCTGTTCTCAAGGACTAAGGTTCATCAGTGGCTTTTGTAATGACACTTGGCCCACAGGAGAAAAGCAAATTTTAAGCAAATTTGCTAAGCAATCATATGTGCCTTTGTTGTCACTCCTTTCCCAATTTCCCCTTTTCACTCCCCAGACACCCTGAGAAGTTTAGATGTCCAGACTTTGACTAACCACTACGCAAACTTACACATACTCCTCAGCACCCAGCCCTCTCCCCACTCTTATCCTCAGTTCTGTACTTTGAATCAAAATGACCTCCCACTTCTTTCTTCTCACCTCCCCTTTCCCTTCTGGAAAACTATCAACATTTTGATTTGTGAATTGATAACAATTAGCAAAAAGAAAGCAAATTAAATTCATTCCCACTGCATTTTGAGTATTTGAAACTTCCCACTCTCCTCCAATAACACTGCATTGTAAAAGGAGATTGTTCATGGACCTGCAGCTTCAGTTAGCTTAATTTCAAGCAGGGGTTTCACCTGTTGAGAAAAAAATTTTATTCTTGCTTACTTATCAAAAATCATGGGAGGTCTGCCTGCTTTGGCCCTCTGGGGCTCCTGGAAATGAGAGCCACAGAAACTGAGTACCTGAAAGACACTTCCAGGTTTTGCCGTTCATCTTCCTTATTTTCTAGCTGAGAATAATGAAGTCCAGGAGGAAAACCCAACCACAGATAACTGTTTGGTGGCAGAGCCAAGGCAAAAATCTGTTTTTCTGACTATTCGGTGCTCTTTTTTTATTTCAATGCCATCTCCACTTCCACTACTCAAAGCTTATTCTTACTCAATCCTGTTATCCCTCATCTGTCCTTGATATCACTAGAGAAGTATTTCCACCAATCCTTATATTTAGAAAAATATTTATATATCATGTGATATAATTATTCTAGAAATGATTTCAAACTACATCTTGAATAGGTGAAAAAAGTAATCATGTACAACTCTGTTTTTGTGTGTGTGTGTGTTTTTGTTTGTTTGGTAGAGAATAGTGGCTACCAAAAATGACTGAGGTCAGTAAGGAGTAGCTACTCATCCAGAACCTCGCTGCCAATCATAAGAAAAGGATGTCATAAATGCTACTTCAGGTGCAAGGCATTTATGAAATCAACATTAAACAAGCAGGCAAACATAATTTGCACAAAATATTCAATAAACTCAATGACGTTTTGGCTCTCAGTCCTTTTTAGTCTTCTGGCCTTACTTAGCATGAAAGGTCCTCTTGAGACAAACAGCAACATTGCAGAGATCGTATCCTGGGGCCTAAACTTAGATTCAGACATGCATAAATCCTCCTAATTGATGGCTGGACCAAGGACCATTTGGGGATCAGAGCTACTATGCCTACACAAAGAGACTACAGACCTTGCTACGTTTTATATCCTAACCATGTAAGATGTGGGGGACAAGGAGGATAAAGGAGTATCTCTAAAATATTTTAGCTCATCTACATATCTTGGAAACCTTGAATTTTACCAATGAGATCCCATTTCTAACACTCTAGTTGATACATCAATATTTTTCACCAATAAAAACCCATTTCTCACATTCAGTACACAAACACTGTGTGGGTTGGTTGAGATTTGGCTACCAGAAATACTTGTCAGCTGACCTCCCGCAGACTGTGTACTCTTGAGAAAAGCAATCAATCACACCTAGATTTAAAGCTGTACTTTACTAACACATTCCTAAGTTCGCACTAAGATGAAGCACTTTAAAGTCTATTTCGGACTTCATGACAAGATAGAATCTTTTAGCCTTGAGTCATGTCTCCTTGACCCCCTCCTTTCAGGTCATTATTCTGTTGCATTCTTTTGTTTCCATGATGTTTGAGCTGTGATTACTGGTGACCTTGGTCTATGGTTTCTTTTCTCGAGGTCTGAGCATGGGCCTTCCTTAGAACAGAGCCCAAGGAAAGCCTTCAGCATGCCCCTAGATAGTCTACCCAACTGAGAATTTGCTCCTAGGAATTAGCATAGGTTCTTAGGTCGTGGGATGTTAAAATTTCTGACTTTTTATCAAGATGCTAATTAAATTCTTTTCCTCATGATTCATGTTGGCGGCTTTTTACTCATAATGTAGAATAATATGCAAGGGACTGAACCGAAGCAGAATGTAGTGGCCACAGTGGGGTATATCATTTAAGGAGAATGATCTAAATCATTAGATTTGAATGAGCCCTAACCCACTTTCATATGCATAGCAAATTGTAGCCCGATATCCTTGAACCTCGACCTGTTATGCTAAAGCGAGTACCTCCACTACAAACTAACTGATGCTGAATTATACAACCAGAGATGCATTCCTTCAACTTAAACTTTCACCATAACTTTAAGTGCAAATACCTCCATAGGCTAGCATTTGAAATCAGTCTATAGATCAATGGAGGAGATAGGTTTTGTGAAGGATGCAAGTTGGACAGAGGCCCTTCTCTGCACCCCACAAATTAAACTATGCATTGGCCTATTTGCTCTGCTTGCTTGTAAGATTCCCATTGATAAGGAAAAAACCAAATCCTCTTATACTGACACATCCAAATAACCTTGTGATAAGGGATCAAAAGGAGCTCAGGTGGATTTGTTCTCCCTGGGTATAATATTTGCCTTGACTGATTTGTCATTGTGTGCAGACATTGGCAATTATTTTTATGGCCAATAGAAGGGCAGAAGTCAAAGCTCTGGCAGAGTAAATAGCATATCCTATCGTGACAAAAGAAGATGTTAAAACCTCATAGGCAAGGAGCTGCTATGTATAAAGACCATCCTCATGATTTATGGCATTAAATACTGTGTGCAACCCCTCCCTGTAATTAGAAGCCAGCCCTCTTAAAGTGGGGGAAATTGTAGTAGTTTTACAGGCTTTATTGAGATCTATTATGTGTGTGACTGCACATTTGAAAGAACAAAGCTGGGAAAAATAGTTCTGGCCCACAGTGCTCAAGAGTGTGTTAATCTGCACGTGGCCCTATGATCTCTGCCTGAGGGGCAGCCCCACATAGGATCTGTGGGATTGGAAGGACCAGTTCAGACTCTTCTTGCCAGACTCTGCTCTTTCATGTTCCACAACAACCACGTAACAGACCTGCCCACTACCGCAACCCACCCCAGGGCTCAAAGTGGATTTATCTAACCTCAAAGTTCAGATGTGGGGAGGGGTCCCTGCTTTCCATCCTGCAGGTGTCTTAGTAATTCTGAGAATGTGTGTGTGTGTGTGTGTGTGTGTGTGGGGGTTGAGGGGTAAACACATGTAGCAATATGACAGGCAATGTTCTAGGAACTATAAACATATAGATGCATTCAACACTCACAGCGATCCTATAAAACATACACTAGGGTAAGACGAGAAAACAGCATAGATGGGCAAAGCTAGGAAGTGAAGTGAATGTTGGAGTCAGCATTCACATCCATGCAGTCTGACTTCAGAGATTGGGGTGGACCAAAGGTCAGTGACATTGGTAGCCTGTCGCCCCTCTGCAGTACCAACTGGTTCCTACTGTCTAGTCAGATGATGACTGGGTGGATAGGTTGAGAGGACTGACTTAGGATTTCCAGAAACGTAAAGCTCCAGAACCACTCGATGGGCACTGCTCAGGCAGTGGCCCCAAATATAAACCACTCTTTCATCCAGGGTACAAGTTTCCAATCTCTCCTCACTTTGGTCTCTTCATATTCTCCCTTTTGTCATCCAATATTAATGCACTTGTCTTCCTATTCTTGTCACATAAAGGGCCCAGGAGAAAAAGAACAAATAGTCCCTGATGTCAATAGCTTGTGTAGCGCTCATTGCCAGGCCTCAATATTCTCTGGTTGAGCATACTCCATCTCACAGACCATGACCTTCAGGGACAACGACGAAGTAAAATAAAATTTAAAAAAAAGACCAGTTTGTGATCCTGTCAGAACACAGACAAAAACAGAATTACTGTGCAAGCCACAAAAATGGTCAAACATCCCCTTCTCCTGGCAAACTTTAGTGACTGCCTCTTCTTTACCAGCTAAAGCTTTAACCTCGCTCCATTTTTTTCTGTTTCTAGATAAAATTTATTAAGATATCTGATCATAGAGTTACTCATGCTTTCTGACAGTGCCCTATTCAGAGCATATCCCTGCTTCCTTGAACTTTCTCCAAAAGCGATCTTACAGAACCCCAAATTTTATAATAAAGCCCTTTTAACCCTCTTTTACTGAGCTGGTCCATGTTCCTTGTGGTGTTCAGTCTTGTTTGCTGCAGCAAGCATCTGTCAATCCAGCTTTGTACAGGTGCATTCCAGATGAAGAACGCTGAATGAAGAGCCTCAACAGCCTTTACAACTAAAACCCAAGTGATTTAGAATAATATATATATATTATTATATATTATATAATAATATTATATATAATATATAATTATATATATATTATATATAATATATTATTATATATTATATATATTATTATATATTATATATTATATAAATATATATATAATATATATTTGTATAACTTGGGTTTTACAACTAAAACCGAAGTCATTTAGAATAGTATATATATTATTATATATTATAATATATATTATTATATATTATATATAATATAATATATAATATATAACCCAAGCCATTTAGAATAATATATATGTATAATATATGTATAATATATATTATATATATTATACATATATTATACATATATATTATTCTAAATGACTTGAGTTTTAGTTGTAAAACCCAAGTTCCCACACAAAACACCTAGTTCCCACTTCCTTTGAAGGCTATGATGGCTCAGCTTTCAGCGACACAATTACAGGGTCTCCACTTCCTGGATGAAAGGGAAAAATTGTTTCAGATTAATGTTTTGCCCCAGGAAGTATCGATACCACTACGCTACCACCATTTAGCTAAGAAAGGAAATGAGTCTTAGCTGATGCATTGGAAAAGCCTAAGGGAAGCAACTGTATTTGTTTTCCACATTGGCTCAGTGACCAACACCCCAATAGATTTTTCAAGTATCTACATCTAGATATATCACCTGTACCTAATATTTTTGAAAACATTTGATAATGTTACCTGTAGATATAAACCTCAAATTGCAATACAGTGTAATAAGTATTATGATAAAAATGAACCCGGATAACTAAGTAGCATGAAGAAAGAGAATTTTTGTTGACATGGAGAGACCAAGTAGGACTTCCCAGATAAGGTGACTCTTCTGCAAAGTTAAGTAGTTGTTAGTCAGGCATGTGGACTGCAAGTCATTTCAAGTGAAGGAAGCCACACTGATAAAGAAAAAGAGATCAGGCTCCTTGAGAAAATTTTCCGTAGATCAATTTGACTCCCTCGAGAAACTTTCCCAAACCTTGAGGCTGTTAGTCTGTTTTTTCTTGTAGGAAGCATATGATATATTTACATATCAGAATATTTATACACGAGGTACTGGGATTATATCTCTGTATTTGTCTCTTGCACTTGAAGGAATGTCCTGAAATATTCCTGCTAACAATAAGGTATATGAAACCGAGAAGAGGGCTTTAACCCATACAGAATAGGCGCTGCCACTTATTTATCATGCACTTATCCCTGCATCCGGCAGCACAAAGCAGCCACTCAGAAATCTTTTTGTATAAACATATAAAGTCATTTGACCCCTTTAAATTTTAGTTTCTTCATTTGTAAAATAAAGACAATACCTGCATGGAAGAAGAGAAAATTAAAAGCTGATGGAGTAATCTAGAGAAGTAGATGGTGACTTGCATTCAGGTGGAAGCATTAGCAATGGCGACAAGCGGATTGATTTAGGATGTGTTCTGGAGGAAAAGCAGTCAAAACCTTCTCATGGATTATATATGAGGAATAATGGGAAAAGAGAATACAAAAAAGACTCCATCCTGTTTTGACTTTCAATTCCAACCTTCACTTACTGATATAGGAAAAACTGGAAGATATATTGCTAAGTAAAGGTATCTAGTAAGGTATCTAGTAATCAATTGGTTAGATCTAAGAGTCTAGCTCTACATAAATTTGTCTTTTCTGCTGCTGTTGCTATTGAATGTGGAAAGTCTACCTTCCTGCCTGAAGCTTAAAGTTCTCAACTGCTCTCTCTCAGCAAGGACTTGTAAAAGATGCTCACATCATCTGGATGGGTTAATGTAACCAAGGAGACCAAAGTGATTCCTGCAAAAACCTTTAAAGACATTTTCAGGGATGCAGCCCTAGCTTTTTTCTAAGATGGCTATGTAAATTATAGGTTTGCAAGATCAAAAAGCCCATCACTAAAAGGTCTCAGTCCAGAGGGTGGAAGTGGGGAATCAGAGAGGTAAGAAGACAAAATGAGGAGAAGGAATCAGAATAGGCCACCCCCCACCTTTGCTGTTTGAGCCCGCCCCCAACATAGGGCCTTTCATCTGCTGCTCCTCCCAAATTCTGTCTCCTTCCCTTGCTCAGCATTTAACCACAGCCGTCTTTTTGATAACAACTCTAGGGGATAAACAGGCGAGACTCTAGGTTTCTGTTGATTCTAAAAATCTTAAGTGACCTTCTGTAATCATTAGGAACTTTCATTACTCTCAACTGATAATTTTGTTTTCTTCTGCTGCAACAGATGTGTTTGGTTATTTGTTTTGTTTTGTTTTTAAATGCCCACCTCCTACCCCTCCTCCCTGCAGACAGGACACTTGCAAATAAAAATAGTAAACGCATAGGCATCTGCATCCCTATTAGAAGTATCATGAGTGAAAAGAGGGTGCTCATTGCCTGGGGCTGCTTTTTATTCCGCTTCGTCTGACAACTGAACTGGCAAGCGCAGGTAACAGCTTTCTCCCAGTCTCTGAGCACCATGACTGCGCAATGACAGCTGTGGATGGGGGTGCCAAAGCTGCCACACCAATACATTTGCTGTTCCTGAGGAAATGGTATGTGAATTGAGTTTTTTGAGTCCAAGAAAGAGAAGGCTAAAAGGTCCTTTAATTTAAAGTCTTCCAGTATATGAAAGTGGGTTATTTTTACCTCCTAAAGTGAATGATAGCTTTGCATGTCAACAACAAAACATGAAGTAGTAAAGTTAAAGCAGGAAATGTTTCCACTGGGCACGAGAAAGCATCTCCTAACAATTATTCCTTGTGAAACACTCCAATGTGCTACTGAGCAGATTTGCCATGTCTCTGTCTCTGGACATAGCAAACACGTGCTCAGTAAACTTAGCACTTCGCCTTTCTGAGCCTTTCTGAGCACAGGAAGCGGGGCTGCATGCTCGAGGCTCCTCTCAATGCCTCTTTCCAAGTGCACCTAATATCCTGGGCAACAGCAAGTTAGAATGTGCTGTCTGGCCCTCCTAGCATGCTCATCCACCTCTGTCCAACCAGCCTGACCCAATTTTCTCTCTGCCCAACCAGCATGACCCAATTTTCTCTCCTGCAACGGGGGTGGGGGTGGGGGTGGGGATGGGATTGAGGGCGGAGGTGAGACCTACATTTAAACCTACTATGTACTAGGCTCTGCAGATGGGAAAACTGAGGTCGAGAGGCATGAAGTAATCTGCTCAAGGTCTCTAGCCGGTCTGACTCCAAATACCACCATGGGCCACTCTGCAGCACATTTCCGAAGGCTTTAAAATGTGTAGTCTCTTGGTTTTCAGAGACTCTCTCTGCCTGGCCTATTTGTTCCAGCTTGATGGCAGCTTTATTTAGGTGATAATTGAAGAACCCTGCTGTTTCATGAGGCAATAATCCAAGCTCTGTGTGGATAACTATTTTTTTAGGTTGAGTGCTTTATCCCTCTGATAAAAAAGAGGTAGATTATTATTCTAAAAATCCAAAGTCCTCTTTTCATTTTGCATTAGATAAAGGCACTGGCATACTAACTTTTAGCAGTGGCCTCAGAAGGAATCTCAAACTGAGATGAGCAAGCTGGGCTGCCAAGCAGAGCCAGACATGGAGACCGTTCTTCCTTTGCTGTTGGCTGAGATTGGAAGAAGTCATCTGCAATTGTTGGGACTGGTTCCTTTCCCTTTTATTTGAACTTTTAGAGGGGTTACAGGGTAATCAACTGTCCCTCCCCAGCCCACCCCCCAGGACTGTTTTGGTTTTAGCACTGAGAGTCCTGCATTCTAGAAATTCCCTCAGTTCTTAGCTAAAATGGTTAGTAGCGCTAATTAAAACTTCAGCTGGAAGAAATCATACAAAGACAAAAAGGACTGATGAGCAGAAACTAAAGCAGAAGTTTGGTAAAAAAAATAATATTTTACTGCCCCTGCACATTTAAAGCCACTTTTATATTTTTCATATATTTCCTGGTGACGATTGGGATCTTTTGAAGGTCCAGGAAAACAAACTAAAAATCCATTAAATAGGGACTGGTTAAGTAAAATTTGGAGGCCTCAATCACTGAAATACAAGACAGCCTTAAAAATGAAGAGTGCATGGATATATGACCATGCTGAATAATTTCCAAGATTGGAGGAAAAAAAATTATAAATCTTTTGCATATGTATATCATTTCTGGAAGAGTACTGTTTGAATTTTATGTTGCTGTATAACACTGTTATCACAAACTTAGTTGTTAGAACAATATACATGTATTATCTTGCAGTTTCTGCAGGTCAGGAATCAGGGCATGGCTGAGTTTTGTTCTCTACAAAGCTACAGTCAGGTGGCAGGCAGGGGTTGACTGGAGAAGAATCTGTTTTTGAATTCACATGGTTGTGGGCAGAATTCACTTCCTTGTAGTTATAGGACTCAGGACATTACTTTCATTGGTTGTCATAAAGGCCACCCTCAGCTCCTAGAGGATGCTTGCAGATTTTTGTCCTGTGGCTTTTTCTAGTATGTCTGTTTGCTTCCTCAAAGCCACCAAGAGAGCAAGCAACTCAAACAAGCTGAGAGCTATACTCTTATAACTCTATCTTATAAATGGGTGGAGATTGACTTCCTTTTTCAAAGTTTAAATTTATTTTGCCAAGTTCATGAATTACTTTTAAAAAAACACACACATACACACAAATCAACAAAATTTTACTAATCAATTAAGAGACTAAATATAAGACACAGAACAAAGCATTTTGTTCACTGGGCGATCATCATCATAACTTCTCACCCCAGTACTACGTGTGCTCAGTGACAGCTCAGCACCAGGGCCTGGCCAAAAGCTCACATATGCTTTTAGCTATACATGAAAATTAAGATGTGTTTTGTGGCAACTTTAAGGCTCTGTAAAAAAAAAAAAACTCTATCGTATCTCTTAAAAACATCGTTATGGTATACTCAGCTGACTGGAGAGGGTATACTGTGATAAGTGGTCCATTCAGCATTAAAGAGTAAAGCAGGCCAATTCCACTTATGGTATCTATGTGGAAACTACAAGCTCACTGATAGATGGTAGGTGGGATGTACTCAGATACTGTCTGGAAAGTAAACAGCAATTAATATCTCATAAATCCCCAAAGGGTCCATGGGCCAAAAACATTGGCATCACCTTGGAAATCGTTGGAAATGCAGAGTTTCTATTCCCATTCCAGACCTACTGAATCAGAATCTGCATTTTAAAAAGATTCAAATACATATTAAAGGTTGAGAGGTTTGGGGCTAAACTACTCCACACTAGTGTACAACACACACCCAGAAAAATTTACCCACATCTTCCCGGGGAAATATCTACATAGGAATGCTTCTTGCAATATTGTTTATAATAGGAAAAGGAGGAGAAGAAGGAAGAAAGGAAGGAAGGAAGGAAGGAAGGAAGGAAGGAAGGAAGGAAGGAAGGAAGGAGGAAAGGAAGGAAGGAAGGAAGGAAAAAAAACTGGAAAAATAAAATGAATTTATCATCTGTAGAGTTGAAAACTAAGTTGCAATGTATTTATCAGAGGAACACTATAAGAAGCTAAAACAAACTATAGCTACATATATCATGGATACACGGAGAAGTGGTTTATGGATAAATCCTAAAATGATAATGATGATCTCAAACAAAACAAAGATGAAACAATCAAGTTGCAGGAAGGAATATACAATATAATTTCATTTCTGTGACGTTCAAAGACTTGGAGTATAGATGCATATGTTAGTGAAATGCTCATTGGAATGACAAACACCGAATTCAAGACAATGGTTTCATCTGGGAGAAAGGAAATGTGAGGAAGAAACACACAAGGGATTTTCAGCATGCATTTTCACACTGGGTGGTAGATATTTAAATATTTGTTACATTTTCCCTCGTTTCTATACTCGAAATATTTTATAATGAAAAAGAAAAATTATTCAGCTTTTCCACATAATGCCTTTTTTCCCCCAAAAAAATACACGTACTGATTTCTAATACAAAAAGCAGTGAGTAGGGGTCTCATTACTCCATGTCCTCGGTCAGTCTCAGTTGGTCAATTTTGTGTCAGTCTGTTAGGCAGATATGAAATGGCATCATATTGCTGTTTTAATCTTTTTTTTTACCTTTTAAAGGGAGATATGCTTATTGACTACCAGCTTCCCTGTTCTGTGAATTGCAGCATCACATCCCTTGAACATTTTTTTATTTATTTTTCCGTATTGATTTATAAGAAACACTAATTAAGAGCACTGAGACTGCACATTGATGTCCTTTTTCTGTTTAAGTTGTAAGTAACTATCTCTCTTAAACCAGAGAGAGCAAAGGCTAATGGGAGCTGTCCAGTAGGACTCTAGATACAAATTGGGTCACTTCTTAGGTTTACCACCCAATATCTTATGGTATTCCCATGGTGATGTTACTCGTCTTGCATTTAAAAATAAAATAAAAACAATCTATTAACCAACTGCATGCATAAGAGTAGAAACTCTTTCCATGTTACTCCATTTTACCACGCAGAACTTCACAATTTTATTTATTTTTACTGACATATTAGAGGAGGGGGACAACAGTGACATAAATTAGCAACATTTGAGATTTCCCTATCAACCAAAATTTGTATTATTATTTTTGGGGGGGGGGGATGCTTTAATAAAATGATGATCTCTAGAAATTACTTAATGGAAGAAATCCTTTTTTGTGTTTGATATAGTACTTCTGTAGCTGTCACTGTTTATATCTTAAAAGAAAGACACATTTTCTTATTTAAACTGAGAGGAATCAATTTCTTTAGAATGCTGTAAAATCCTTGCGCTTAAACGATTAGAAAATCTCATTTATGTGATGGATGTTCCTTAGAAAATTTTTGGTAGCGATCCAAAGAGAGCTGTAGTTCCATTTATAATGGGAAAGGTGGCATCGTCTCGGTGAGTGAGACCTATTACTTTAAGTAATAATGGGTTTTTTTCTCAGCCCCAAAGTGTAAATGAGATTTTTAAGCATTGCAGAAGAGAAACCCCACAGACATGCGTCACAGTGCTTAAATCTGAGGTCTAACCTTGTTCCTAGGAACTGGTTCTATTGCTTTAAGATTTCAGCTGTATCTACATCCTTCAAGGACCCTAGGCCATTAGGTAAGTCATTTTCATCCTCTAGCACTGACCAATGAGACTTTGTTGTTATTTAATTTTGTTTGTTTATTGTTTTGATTTTTTATCATTATGAACTCATGGATTTAAACATATTTACTATGTTTTGTGGACTGAGCATGTCTCCCCAAAATTCATATGTTGAAATCCAGCCCCATAATGTGATAGTATTAGTAAGCGGTACCTTTTGGAGGTAATTAGAGTTAAACGGGGTCATGAGGGTGTAGCCCTCATGAATGGCATTAGTGCCCTTTAAGAGTCAAGAGAGCTCTTGCTTCCTATCTCTGCTGTATCTTCTCCTTGTATCCTCTCCTTGTATCTTCTCTCCTCTGTGTGAAGATACAAGAAGTTCTCTCATCAGATTTGACCATGCTGGCACCCTGATTTCGGATTTTCAGCCTGTAGAACGTGAGACATTTCTGTTGTTTATAAGCCCCTAGTCTACAGTATTTCTGTTATAGCACCCCAAATAGACTAAGGCATTGTGCTTTAATCCACTATACTTATTAATGGTCATATTTCCTCATATTTAGCTAGCATGAGCTAATTCAGTTAGGTTCTTTTAAGGTGAAAAAATATTCTAGGCTCATTGGAACATATCCTGCTTCAGATCTAGTATAATTTATTTCTCACAAGATCCCTGATTCTTTCTGGTATTTTTGGACCATATACTAGGGCACTAGTCATATATTGGTGAATGAGGTGGTCATTTTTCTAACCTTATCAGTGGATATAGTAGGCAATAATATATTTTTAATAAAAATTGCAGCATAGATTTATAGTAACACTTCTAATTCAAATTCAGGCCTATAAAGTTTCCATCGAACTTCATTAATAGTATATTTTATCTCCTTCAACAATGCTGAAAAGCTCTCATTATTACTTATTTAATATTGTTCACAAAACATACAGACAAATCTCAGAATAATTATATTCACATTTCCTCCCACAAAAAGATTGCCAAAAACAGTTTAAGAATTTTTTGCAGTGTTTTTCCCCCCTCTGGGTATATTCCACTAGGGTCAATTAGTTTATTGTTTTTTAAAGTAATTTGGAATAACTCTTCTTTGTGCAGTTTCATCACCAAATAGATACATAGTTAAGGCCATTTATTTCATTTTACTTTCATTTCTAAGTAATGACCTTTTAATTGATTTAAATGATGTTGAAATAAACTATTTAAATGGTTCCAAAGTAAAAACTACAATGTAGAGTATATTCACAGTGGTCTCGCATGTATCCTCCCTTGCTTGCTGTTCGCCTTAAATCTATCTGGACCTGACACTCATTATGGTCTTTCTATTTTTTTTCTAGTTTTTTTTTTTTTTAATCACGTGTATCAGGGTGACATTAGTTAATAAAATTATATAGGTTTCAAGTGTACGATTCAATAACATATTAACTGTATATCGCGTTGTGTTCACAACTCAAAGTCAAATCTTGTGTCATTACAGTCTCTTCAAAATGCAGGCCCTGTCACCACTACCCCCAGCTTCCTGCTTAAAAACATTTACTCACCGCTTCAACCACTTGTCAATGATCAACTGGGCTCTGCGTGAGTGAGCCCTTGCCTACTTCTCCAGAATCATTCTCTATCCTGACTCTTGATGCTCCAACTAAAACGGAATTCATTTAGAGCCTTGACAGTACCAGACTCAGCAGCACTTTCGAGTTTGTGCCAATCTCATTTCCTCTGTCTGAAACACTCCCACTGCCCGCATTCTGTCCATCTAAATCCCACTCACTCTCTGCATCAGCCTGTTCCTCATCCTTTCCAGGAAGCCTTTACCTGGGTCAGAATCCTCTTTAGTGTGCCCACGGCACTCCACATAGGTGACATCCAATACGCTATTATATAATTGCCTGCTAATTGGTTTGCAGCCTCCATTTAAATGTAAGCCCTGTTAGGACAAGGATTTTGTCTATTTGGTTCACCATTTTATTCCAAAAGCTGAAAATCTTTTCTGACTCTAGGGCCTCTGCTAGTCCATTTAGTTTCTCTGTAAGTAGCCAAGTGCTTTTGTGGTCTACACACAGCACAATCGTATATGCAGCCCTGCCTGGATCAAAGTATTCACTCATTAAATATCTGTTGAATTAATTTAGTTGTCCCTGGTTTTGACACTTACTTACTAATAGCTTTATTGCTGATTCTTTTTTTCTTTTTAAATTTTTTTTTAGAGTTTAGAGCATCCTTTAACAATTAATTTCTTTGAAGATGATTGCACTACCATTTTCCCAACAAATGGAGGCTTGCAGAATCATTTCATTAGGGAAAATACACAGCTCACTCCTCCAAGGTGCTCCCCTGATCTACCAAAAAAGGACATTTGCTTTTTATTTTAAATGTAACTCCTTCTATTTCCAGTTCTTTGAAAGAATAAGTGAGCCTCGTAGGAGAGGACACAACTGGAACCATTACCATTTGTTCTGTAAACAGCAGGCCCTGAACTTCATCTGTTCCAAAGGGTAAGAGCATTTGAAAGCATAAAGTTCATAATCACTACTATGCAGTTCGGTCCCCATTGTTCCTTTATCAAGCACCTTGTTGTAGCTAATCTGCCTTACAGAACTCAAAACTGCCTCCTTCCCCCTGAATACTCAAGTACTCTGCCTCACATGGAGAAGACCCTCTCCACATACAGAGTACTTTTAGAATAATCAAGGAAATAAGTCATTTCAGCACGAAGCCTTCTTTCCTCCACATTGTTGAAAGAATTGTCAAAATACCACTTTGTCATTATTAAGATTCTTCAAAATATCAAGATGTTCCGTTTGAATGCTTCCTCCCCCATTTCATCATCACAACACAGCTAAGCACTATAGTGAGAGTGAGATGCCCCCTCACATGCCACATTCTAAGGACAGGGCAGCTATCCTGTCAGCCTCTGGCTGGCCCCATTTCATGCCCTCTCTAGCAGACACTTCAAGTCTGGAGAGATTGTACCGATGAAGTACTATTGGAGCTGTTTTTTAAAAACAGAAAGGAAGAATTTAAGTGTTGTAAAGGGGAGAATCTGGACTTAAATCTATCTCCTCTTCAAGAATTCATTCCGAGGCTCCTTATTGCTTCCTGAAATATTTCTGTGAGCAAATATCTTGGCTTACCATAAAGTCTGGGATGACATCATAAAATAAGCTCATCTCTAAAAGAACATAAAAATTCCCCATGGATAGTAAGGAGGCTAGCTGCCACTCAACATTTATATGTGTTAACAGCAGTAAGCAAATATTAGTGAAAGCAGTTTTTCATTGACTTCCAGAACTGGACAAATACATAATCATAGAAATAATTCTCTAAAGAGAAGATTTCAACAAAAAAAAAATTAATGGTCAAAGAACAATCATAATTTTTTCTATTGGTTATTAAAATCATTTTGCATGGTTTTAGCTTGCATCTGTGAGAACTATGTATTCAAAGGAATTTCAGAAACTAATGAGTGAATAGTAAATATGCTTTGACTATGAAATCCAAACTTAGATGACTCAAAGTTTTGGACATTTCTTTTCAATGTATGTCAAGGAAAGGTTTTAAGTCACTTTAATTAGCTTACAGGTCCCACAGGGAAAAGCTGATAGCATGGTTCTCTTTGGAGAACCAAGAACCTGAACTAAATATTAGCTCTTTCGCTCATCTGTTCTGCAGTTTTGAGCACTCACTCAATAGCTGAGGCTTTTGCCTCATCTGTAAATTGGGGATGGTAAAACAAACATTGCAAGGTAGTTTTGTGTATGAGAAAAAATATATGTGTATGTATACATATGAAAAGCATTGTGCATAGTGCCTGGAAGATATTAGGGACCCAACAACTGTTGCTATACTTTACACAACCACAATGAGAATCAAAATATAACTTGTAAAAATAAAAATCCAGTGCCCAATCAAGGACAAGAAGCTGCCATTTTTTACAGGCTTAGTAGATGTCAGGGATTCGGACAGACATTATCTCACTCAATTAGTACAACGGCACAGCAAGGTATGGCAGACAGCACTTCCAAGTCAGACTGCTGATGTCAGTGACGGTGGGCTTCCTCCTACAGTGCATTGCCAGCTCGGGGTGATTAAGATTAGGCCAATAGCTAGGTTAATATATGGAGCATCTTGGATCTCCTCATAAAAAATTTCAGATATTCCAGAAATAATTTTCAAACTCTGCAATTTCTTTGCACATCTAATTACTTCCCTGATTCCACATTCATAGAATATAGACCTTAGCTTTTCTGCTTCTCATTTTGTTTATGTACACTACAATGAAAATCAAATTTTAATAACTACTATTATGTGTTTACATATAATGAGGCTATTTCCATGTTCTCGCAGATGGCCTAGAATAACTAAACGTTATTAAAACCAGTTCTTATAAATGTGGAGTATCTCTACTAGTTTATTTGATCTCTATCGATAAAATATTGTTATTTTGATATTCATTTTTGTAATAAATGTTGTGCTACACTGGAAATTTGCTAAAACCATAATTTTTTTTTCCCCCAGAGGAGAGTAGAAAGGTTTTAATGGTAAGAATGCTCCCTCTTAGAAGCCGAATAAATAGATCATCAGTTAGCTGGGATCTGAAAGAGCTGAGTGGATACAAAGTAGACCTTGGAAAGATTCTTGGCCCCTGCTGGTCTCTTCAGTGCATCCCTGTCACTTCTTCACCCATTTTTACTCTTTCCTGAGTTAACAGTTTATTTTACTAATGTATCATATTCTTACTTGTATCCGTACCTCAAAACAATGTAATAGTTTAAGAAAAAGATATGGCAGTCTGGACAAATGTACTACCAGGGTGGATGGGAGTAGCTATGATGAGGAGAGGGGTTAAAGAACCAGAGGAACCAATTGTGGTAACTTGTGCTCCTCATTTAAATAATTTACCTGGATATAGACCCCCCTTTGCTGTCTCTGCTCCTGCACTCATCTGCTTTTCATTTTCTCCCACCTCCGCAGGAACCATGAACTTCAGGAACCCTCCATCTCTTACAATGTGCCACGTGTTCTATACTCACCTCCAGGCAGCTCTGTTTGCCTGTATGTTTTCATCCCCAATCTTGCCTCCTTCTTTTCCCGGAGTAAATGTTGCCTGCCCTTTCCTAGTAGAACTGAGCAGTTTTGCCTCGTTTTTCAAAATGCTCTTTAAATATATTTCAGTTATGATACAACTGGATTAAAAAATATTAATTTGCTGTTGGTATCAGAGTTCTTATTAGGGGAAGAACTGCTTTTATTTAGGAAAATACACCGAAAAGATGTAGCTAACAGGAAATTAGGCCTCAAGAAGGTGGGTTAGCAGGAACAACATAGAGACAGATTAAAGAACTGTGACCCCAAAAGGGCAGTGTGGAGCTGGGAGAGAACAGAGGTGATCGAGGTTGGAAGACAGGCTGAAGAGATCAAGAGCACATGATGGAAGATGGAACTGTGCATTGCCAGAACTGACAGAGACCTTTATGGAAAGAGGAATCTAATTTTCAATTTAAATTCATCTGCCA
Organism: Rousettus aegyptiacus; assembly: GCF_014176215.1. Classification (NCBI taxonomy): domain Eukaryota; kingdom Metazoa; phylum Chordata; class Mammalia; order Chiroptera; family Pteropodidae; genus Rousettus; species Rousettus aegyptiacus. Next base: position 59,242,814 of record NW_023416286.1, on the reverse strand, counting down.
TACAGTAAGACACAATCCTCCTATGCTATTACTTCCACTTATCCCCAGTGAAATTCTACTCCTTGTGGTGGCATCATGTGAGTGGAACTTTTAGAGTATGAAGGCGACAGATCTGTGACCCACATTTCAGTTGACACCAAGACTGAGAGAAAGGGACAGAGATCAAAGAAAGAACAAAGAAAAAAGAATCCAAAGAAACTAGGTCATGAGAGTTGGCAAAAAAAAATTTAGAGAAATAGAAATAGAAATACCATCCTTCCCCCTCTCCAAACCCCTGCCTCCCTTCCCCACTGTGAACCATCAACCAGTAATTTCCCCACCTGTAAACTCAGACAGACAAACTAGATGGTCCCTCAGGGTCTTTCCAGCTTCAATATTCTATGAATCTAAGCTTTTCACTGAGCTTGGGAAAACTAATAAAAATTATGTCCTAGTGTAGAAAAATATTTGGTTCCTTGAGATAACTTGATTAGGCACTGGAGATGACACAAATAATTATAGTTGTTTAACACCTAGGTGAGAGAAAAAAAAAAAAGAAGCAAATTAAGAGAAGTATTCTCGTGGCACCAAACAATGGCTTGTTCAGATTCTTCTGGCAGTTGTGTAGCGTCTGTTCTAAGAATTACAATATGTTTTGAAATTACTTCTTGAGTGTATATACAATGTGTGTCAGACATTTATGTAATTATGTTATTTTTAAAAAAGATTCCCGTATCTGTGGATAAAAACACGGCGATATAAGCAAAAATATCAACATATCAACAGCCCATTCTCTCCAAACCTGGCATTTTAGAGATGGTCAACATGGGCTGTCAGTAGCAATTGAAGAAGATGGCTTAGTCCAATTAATTGACTAAAATGCAATTATTTGGAAGGAAAACGTTAAATTGTGTCTGTTTATCTTCCAGAGGCAATTATCTGATTATGTGGAAGTAACTTCAGCCACAGAGAGCTATCATTTGGAAAAACAGGCATAGGTTGGTTAGTTCTACCTTATTTAACTAATGGAAGGTCTGTTTTGGCATGGAGAGAGAATTTCTAAAATGAATAGATATTAATATAATTAAGTCATTTTTCATTACTCCTGTATTAACTGAATACGTATAGAACCAGAGGAGTCCTGCACAAAGTTCTCTAGGATCCATTATAGAATCTTTGGCACTGTGAGTAAAAGTTAAGCCCAAGAATCTGGAAACAAGCTGGGTTCCACTCTTGACTCCAACACTTATTGGTCATGCGATCTTAGTTGCTGTCTGTGCTTCAGCTTATTCGTGTGTAAAACTGAGCTATAAATAACAGCTTCTAGTCCTTGGGTTTGTTGTGGGGATTAAACGGATTGATACAGATGAAGTACGTAGAGCCGTGCCTACCACATAGCAAGTACTCTATAAATGGTTGGAAGATTTTGTCACAAGGAGAGATGCAGAGAGAGAATTAGGGGAAAAAATAATAAGCAAGTGTTCTTTGAAATATTGTGAGAAAAATAAAGCATCTAAAAATAATGCGATATTAAATTTAAAAAACAATATGATGTGATAGTAGGGGGAAAACAAGGCACATGGATAAAGAAGGGAAGCTATTACGTGTTTCTTGTCTTCTACAGTCCAGACACTGGGCTAGGCACATTACCTGTGGCAATTTATACAAGCTTTCGCACATTCTGAGACATAGTTACTATCTCTGCCTTACAGGTAAAGGAATGGAGAGCTCAAGAGTGCTAAGTTGCTTAGCCGAGATCACAGAGCTAGTGAGTGGGTCAGTCAGGATCAGACTCAGGTCTGTAGACTCCATCCCTATGGTCTTTGCAATGCAGTCTGGCACCATTGTAGGAGAATGCATGGAGGGCTTGGCCTCCTGAGGTCAGCAGCTGTCTGAAGCAAAAATCTTTAAACTCTTTGGTCTCGGGTCTACTTTATACCACTCATAAAAAAAGTACCAAGGACTTAAAAGAGCTTTGGTTAGCTTTAGTAGCATATTAGAAATTAAAGCTGAAAAAATTTAAAGTTATTTATTAATTTAAAAGGGACAGCAATAAACTGCATCACATGTTGATATAAATAATGTACATTTATGAAAAATAACTATGTTTACCAAAGCAGAAAATATCTGTGAAAAGAGTAGCATTTTTTTACGGTTTTTTCAAATCTTTTTAATGTCCAAAGTATTATCTAAACAAAATGATCAGGAAATTTTAGGCTAATGATCAGATAAATTTGATATAATTTGACTAAATATAAAATCTACATTTTAAAGTGTTTTATTTGGGGGGGAGGTATGGTCATAGGCAAATTATACCAATATAAACAGTGTTACATCGGTCTTCTCTTAAAATTTTCTAATTGGGGGATGTCTTTAGGTTTTAATAAAAGTCATAGAATTTTTAGTTAAGCTCTTTTTTAAAATGCTCAACGGGAAGAAAACTTACCTTTAGAGAAAGACCCAGCACTACATGACATCAATCCTATTAAAGTTTCTGAACTTCTTGGTAAGCGCGAATTTTATTCATTCATAAGTATGAGGAAAGGCCTAGAAAAGGAAAGGAAGATGTGAGAACGAGGTAAAGGAAGAGATGAAATGCTGAGCTGACGACACCGGCGGCTGAACTTGCCTCCATCTTATCGCTGCAGACAAGTTCTTCCAGGAAACTAGGAATCTGGGAAATTACGGAATATTTCTGTTAAACATGCAGAACATTGTCGAGATCTGTTTACTTATAATTAACTTTTTGAAATACTATCATGTATTTTAAGATACACAATGTGGCTTAAAAATGTGTAGAGAGAACACATTTAGCGCTCACTCTTAAACGAGGCTTTCTTCTTAACCGGCGCAAGGATCTAAGTCAACAAACCGGAATTACACAAGTTCACAGATCACTACATTTCATTCACACAACACTAAGTGCTAATGGACATTAAATAACATTGTAACAAAATAATGGATAAAATATATACTAGCAAAGCGTATTTATTGATTAGAGAAACAGTTCAACCAGTGATTAAAATTGTAGACCCTGATACAAATTGCTTCGATTCAACTCAATTTACTACTTGTGTGACCTTGGACAAGTCCCCTATTCTGTGTCAGTTCTACCGGTAAAATGGAGATAATGATAATAATTTCTAATTCAGAGTGTTATTGTAAAGATTAAATGAGGTAACATATGCAAAGTGCTTACAACCAAGCATTATTAAGAAGTTGCTATTATTATCATTACCATCATTATTGTTATATGGTTTAATGGTTTATCTTAATTCCGATTTGAAATTTCTCCACTGTAGTACACAGCCAGCCACGCACCCCATAAGGAATTAAGCACCAGGACTGCCTTTTCAAGAAAGATCTTAATCCTCACCATTTCTCTTCATTGGGGATCTTCCTGACATCCAAGGGAATTTTAGATGAGATTCCATTGAATTCTGGGTACTATACCTGTCACTGGAGATGAGAGTTTCATCCAAAAGCTTCCAACTGTTCTTTATCCATGTTTATATGCCCCAAAGACAAAAGATAACAGCAGTCTCCATGTTGAAATGTTATCAACATATTTTCTGTTATAATAGGTATCTCCTTTGGTTCAGTTTTCATTTTTCATTCTTCTTTTTCCTTTTAATTGGCCACAAGTTCTATTTAAAAAAATAACTCACAAGATAACTCTTTACTCTTTCTTGTCAATTTCTCCATTGACTTCCATTCTTCCTGCAGTTTTAAAACAAATGATTATCTGTAGGAATAAACAAAGTTCCCTCAGCATCTCCTCACCAGCCCACATACTCTGCTCCATCCTTTCCCAGGGAGGTGCAGCCTCAGGGTACATTCTTGATTTCTTTATACATCAATGCTTATTAGGAGCTAGCTTGTAGCTCACAGTAGTTTTGGTAATACAGAGATGTTTTCTGCCTTGGCAGACACAGAAAAAATGTGATTGGCAAGTGAAGTTGTAGCATAACCTAGCAATTCATTTTTATCATGAAGTAGGACTGCATTCCTTACACTCTGGAGAGAGACACACAGAGACACGAGAAGAACATTACCACCGACACCACCACCACTACATCAACGCAAACAGGGACCATATACCAACCAAGCAAGGATTACCTAGCCACATGAGTGGAAGCTTATACCCCAATGATCCCAGGTTACAGATTCCTAAAGCAGAGGATCCTGCTTTTTCCCAAACAAAATCTCCATATACTAGGCTCCCTCTCTTCTGGTTCAAGGCTCCCTTAGAATCTTTTTTAAGCAGAGAAAGTTAGGAAAGTGTTGGTTTTGTAAACCAACAATGCTGCCACTACATTAATTTTTGCAAAGAACCTTTATGGCTGGAAAACAAAATACTGTGAGCTAATTTAAATTGTAAGGTAAGTTAGAAAATGTTTCATATCAGTGGGAAAATATGTACATTTACGAATTTTGCCCATTTAATTCATATTCCAAAAGGAGAATCATTTTGTAAAGAGATTGTATTTTTAAAAAAGCATCCTCATTTTGCCTTTTCCAGCTGTATTTGGCTAAGATAGCATTTCAAGCTTTTCATTTTTTTCAGGTGCGAATGGTTTTCTCTAAGCCACTTTTATTCCTACTAAGGTTTTCTATGCCCTCTAGTGGTTGTTCTGTTTCTGGCATTTGAGGCAAGGTAATGTACAATTTGGAAGCAAAATTTGCCCTGAGGGGAATAAAAGGCTGGTTGCTGTTCACTCCTTGAAGTATGTGAAGTGTTTTCTGGGTGTCGTCACTGAGAGGGTGATTCTAGGACGACTTCGCCTCAAGTTCCACAAAGACAGGTTCAAGCTTCTTTATTTTTCCAATCTCTTTCCCTGCGCGCCCCAGCAATAAACTATTGAAGATTCTACCCCATTTAGGCTACATTTGATAATTTATTATAAGAACTGTTTATTTCAGTTTGGAAGGGAACAGAGAAGAGCCTATTTCTGTCCTTACATTCTGGCTCTTGTAGGAGAAATTTTAAAATTCACTCCTCTGAGAAATGGAAATGGGTCTTGCCAATTTTTAAGGCCATTGAGTAGAGCCATATGGCGTTCTGTGGGCCCTTCTTCCTGCTTTCAAGTCCAGTGAACTTAGTAGGAATCACACTCTTCTCATGCTCAGGCTTCCAAAAAGCCAAGGTGATTTGAAAAATATGTTCTGAGATGTAACAGCTGTGGCTGCATGGTCAGAGGCAGATTTATTTTGGTACAGCTGCCAGGCCCTCATCGTGCCTTCTGTAAATTTTGATCCCTAGTAATTATTGGAAATGACACCAACTCTTCTTAATTAACCCCTCTGACATAAACAGAAGGTGTGCTTCCTCTGTGGATTTCCTCCAGGACTGTGTGTTGGGATGGGGAAGATCTCATTGCTCTGCACGCTCACTCCCTTATTCGCTAATTCTCAAAAGATTAAAATGATGAGGTGGGTTTGCTCAGATTGGCATTTCATGTTAATCTAAGAAGAAATATTACCTATCGCTTATATAGCAATGGAAGAAAGAAGCATTTCTAAATAGGTAGAAGATGAAGAAGCAGTGTAATGTTACAAAATGTGTCCATGTAGTTCAGCTGGGACCACCAAGACAATCTCTTCTATAATTTTTACATCATATTTTCCAAAAGATAATTGTTTTAAATGTTTATATTGTAAAATAGATTATACATACACATGCATATATATACGGTTAACTCTTGAATGATGAGAAAACAAATACCTTTGCACCCACTACCTTTATGAGGTAATGCCAACGCATTTTACCAATTAGTGTATAAGTGTCCCTTCCTAACAGGATTGTAAGAGAATTTATTTTGCTGTGTCTCTTTACTGATACTTCAAATTATCCAACTTTTAAACACATATCAGCAGATAGGTGTGAAATGGCAGCTCACTGTAGTTCAATTTTGCATTTCCCTGACTTCCAACAAGTTTAGACAGCTTTCCTTACATGTGGGGGCCATTCATGCCATTCATTCTGGAAAATATTTATATATTTTTACTTATGATTGCTACTTAATTGTCTTTTTATTCATTTGTAAGAATTCTTTGTATATTCTGGATATGTAGTGTCAAGCTGTTTATATAGCAAATATCTTAAATAGTTATTAAAGACTGTGAAGATTATATTTTTGCTCTCTTTATCCTGTATTTTGATAAATAGAAGCTCTTAATTTTTATCTAATTGAATTTATCAATAATTTATTTATGGTTATATTTCTCGTAGCTTGTTTAAAAATGCTTTTCTTCTAAGATTTTTAAAGATAGGGTCCTATAGCTTCTAAAGTGTTACTGTGTTATCTTTTACATTTGCGCTCATGAACGCTAACTCTCCACCAAGTTCTCATGCCACTCCCCCTTTTCAGAGGATAAAGTTATTTTGAGGAAGTAGCTGCTCAGTCAGCAATGAGTTAACCCTTCTTAGCATCCAGATGGGGCCATAACTAGTTCTTGCCCATAAAATATGTATGGAAATGACATAGTGCTTATATAAAAAGTGTGTTCCTCATCCACAAAGATGCAAGGACTCCAAGATACTAGGATTTGGTGAAGCCACAGATGGAAGGAACACAGATGCTTAAGCAGCCTGCCAACCAGGAACGCCTATGTTGCGCTGTCACTTGAGCAAGGAAAGGACTTCTATTGTGTTAGCCACTAAATTTAGGTGCCGTTTTCTTTCATTAGCTAGTATTACTCTAACCAATATGAAAACTGCTATTTTGATATGGGAAGCTGCCTTAACAAACCCTAAAATATGTGGCATTGATATAGTGGATGAGTGGCAGGCAGCCAAGGAAAAAATGAAGCAAGATAGAAATATGGAGAGCTTTGCTGTATTGAAGCTATAAAATTTTGCCTGCTGTGATTGTGAAAGGAGATCAAGTGCCTAGTAGACATGTGGCTCTGTGCAAAGTAGTTGGAATTAGCTAGAAATGTGTATGCTGGTTTTTACTCACTGCTTATAGCAAGGCATAAAATGAAAAAGATGAGTCCAAGGAAGAAGTGGTTGGCATGAGTGAAGGGATGGAAAGGATTCCAAAGAATCCAGAAATTCAGAGTTTCAAGGAAGGACAAAGCTATCTAAATCCTCTAAACCAGGATTTAAAAATTAAAATGAAAAGGACTTTGAGACAAAAAGAAAAAAGAAAAAGAAAAAAAAAGTTTCATTAGGAATTCTCAGTTGCATGAAGAGATTAGTCAGGCCCCATGGCAAAGATCAGATTAAAGTTACATTTTTCCAACTCAAGATTATTTTATGTGATGACCTGAAGGTATCTCCCACTGCACAAAGTACAGTGAGAGAAGCAACTGTGGCAGATAAAGAGCAGAAAACAAAGATAAAAATCAGAGAATCAGAGTAAGAACTATGTCTAGGGAAAAACTGACCTGGTTATTCATTCATGGAATTTAATGGAAGCAAGTAGATGAGGAACCTACTAAATATCTGTAGAAATTATCTTGCTAAATAAACTGCAATCTGGCTTTTTAAAGTCTATGACTATACAATAAACTTCATGCCTCCAACTTTGCCCCAGCAGGAAGTTGGTAGCAAAAACGAAGTCCCATCAAGGAGGATGTATTATTTCAGCACATTTCAGATGGGGCAGTAAGGCAGGGATTCTCCCTAAGTATGGTCCCCAAACCAGTAGGCTCATCATCTCCTAGGAATTTACTAGAAATGCAAATTACCCAGACTCACTGAATCCGAAATTCTGGAAATTGTGGCCAGTAATTTGTGTTGTAACAAGCCCTCCAGGGGATTCTGATTATTTCTAATGTTTGAAACCACTGCCTTAGAGGAAAAAGAATCAGAAAGAATATCCTGGACAGTGGGGAACAGTGCAAAGGAAGTTTCTTCTAAAGAACAGACTTGAATCTAACCAGGAAACTTCCACCACAGCCAAGGAACCGGATATTCACAAAGCGTGCGTGGCAGGATTTCAAATTCCTATGACTATTGTCCCCTTCCTTTTTCTTTTTTTTGAAGGAGCTTTTGTACTGAAGTTATATTTAATCTGTTCTGCCTTATGTATTGAGGCTGGAACAGTCACCAAATAACCTGTTTTTAGAGCCTAAATAACCAGATAATGAAGATCTACAACCAGACCATTTGGAGAGAACAATAACCAGTTATTGCTACTGGAATGTGAGAAAGGTGGTGGAGAAGAAGATAGCTAGAAGAAGACTGAGGCCTGAGACAGGGGAGGAGTCATTAAAAGGCATTTGGGTCCTTGAATCACTGGACAAAAGCTACCTTCTGTCCAAGAACACTTACACTGATTTTTTTTTAAATGAGTAATAAACTCCTATTGTGTTGAGACAATTTCTAATTCTATTTCTTTCATTGTTATGAATATATTCCATTTTTTGTTTCCTTGTAAATTAGTGAGTTGTTTCATATTTTAGATGTGTCTCTAAAAGAGCATAGATTATGTTACTTTACAGTGTAGTCTGAAAATCTTGTTTTTTTTTTTTAACTGGAATATTTAGTCTTTTCACATTTATTGTGATTACTAACATATTTGTATTTGTTCTTTCTCTTTATATGGTCTCTGTTTATCCCACTTTCTTTTTCCTTCTTCTTTCATGACTTCAATTGGATTAACTCATATTTAGTTATGTACCTTTTATAGTTCACAGGTAAACAGAATTGTATTAATCATAAACCTTGGTTTATGACAGATTTTTTATCACTATTCTATGTAAAGCCTTCCTTTATATAATCCATTTGTTTGTTTATTAATACGATAAACACATGTAACCTAATGACCCAACTATTTTTAGTTTTCTCCCACATTCTCTTTTTTATCTTCTTCTGAAAATCTGCTCATGGATTCCTTGGATCTTTTCATCCTCTACTTTAGGTCAATTTAACTCTTTTATATTTTTCATTTTCTTGTTTCTGTGGGTTGCATTCCACATAGTTCTTTAATCTCACTTTCAATTTATTAATTCTCTTGTTGCTAAATCTAATTTCCTGTGTTACTAATCCATTAAAAATATTTGTTTCAATTTATTATATTTGTTATTTGTAGAATTCTGTTTTCTTTAATTTGCTTAATCATTTTATAGTCTCATTTTTAACACTCTTCTTCTCAAGACTTAATTTTTTAAACAAAATAAACATTCGACTTTACAATCAATCTGTTATTTCTCACATATGAAATATTGGATGATCTGATTCTTCGATCCTCAGGTCCTGAGGTATTTTGCCCTTCATGCATTTCGTTGGCATTTCTTGTGAGTTCCTTTTAAATGTGTTTCTCGTTCTCCTTGGAAACTTTACCAATAGGAATTTTTGGAGACCCAGGTTAAAATTATGTTCCCTCAGAGAGGTTTTGCATATGCTTCTTCCAGTTGCCTGGTGGTGCTACCCATCTGGAAATCACTTTAAATTCAATTCTCCGCTTGAACTTCAATTTTAACATGAAGGTAACAACAAATTTACATGAGAGCTTGATGCTGACTATGATTTCTCAGGGGAAAATTTATTTTCCTTCTATCTAATGTCAAAGTAAATGCAGGCTATTTTATATTCTGTTCTCTTCTGCTTCATAGCCTTATTTATCATTCACCCCAGCATGGAGAGTAGAGCACATTGACATGCAGAGTTTTGCAAGGATCTTCCATTAGAATCTCTACCTTTTTGAGTTCCCTACATTATGTCCTATCTCTCATATTTAAGATGACCACATATCATTATGGACACTTTTAAGAATAAAATTGGATGCTATTAATAATTATACTGGGGCGAAAGGCATTAACTAGTATCGTCCTGGGTAAACCAGGATGGATGCTCAACCTATTCATCCTCACAATGGTATCGAAACTTAGAACTCAAGACTGCCAGGATTTTGCAGATGCAATTTGGAAAATTGCTGCTTTTTCTGCCTATTGACTTCTAGTTTCCTACCTTTATATTTATTTTTTCCCTTTGTGGAGTCTTTGGTTTCTTATCAACTCAGTGAGCATTTTTATAGGTATTTATGAAAATATTTTATTTAGCCATTTTCATTGTTTCCAACTGAAACATTTTGTGGCAAATTTAATCTAGCATGTTACCAGAAACAGAAGTCATTTCCCTTGTCATCAAAGGCAGTACAAAGACTCAATTTAAGCATGAATTTTTCATATGCACAAATTGGTCAAGTAAGAATTGGGATTAAAAAGCAGATATTTCTCATTCTAAAACAGGCTCATTTTTGTTGTTGTTCTATATATCATACATCCTAGCATATTGCCAGGAGCTGGAAACACAAGTAAAAGTGCCCACACATTGGGGGAGTTAATAACCTCACAGGAGAGAGAAGCAACACAGGGACATGGAAGGGTGGTAATCCAAGTCCTACATGGCACCAGCGCCCAACGTGGGTCATGAATGAAAAAGAAAGTTGTAGACCTGGCTATTCCGGGCTAGGTGGGTGGGGAAATATGCACAAAAAGCTGAACTTAGTAATTTCACACTTCTGACCTCTGAAAGGGAATAAGTTTGTGGTATTTTAATCCAATAAATTTGTGACAATCTGTTACAGCACCCAGAGCAAAGTAACACAAACCAGATGCTGGATTTAATAGACAAAGACATTAAAACAGAAATTTAAATATATTTAAAGAGCTAAAAGAAAATACATTTTATTTGGTGAATAAGAGAAAATTTCAGAAGAGGAGTTAAATGAAAATTTTGTAATCAAAAAGTAAAATAACTGAAATAAAAAACCCTCGGGGAAGGCTTATTGATTCTCTCATATGCAGTTTCTGTCAATCGATCAAAAATTAATAGATATACAAGAAAACGGGATCACATTACCAACAAACATGAGGAAAACGGCAGACAATAGAATCAGAAACAAATGTAATCCAGATATTGAAATGGACAGCTAAAGACTTTTAAATAACTATGATTATTCAATTTAGAAAATATAGAAAAGATAGACAAAATAGATTAGGGGACAAAGAAATTCACTGAAATGGTAGAATTAATAAGGAGAACCGGATATACATTCTATAAATGAAAAAAATATCATATCGACATTAGGAATTTAATGGATGGATTTAATAGCAGATTGCATACAGTATAAGGCAGGATTAATGAAAGACAAATCAATAGAAAATATTTAGACAAAAGTGCTAAAAGGAAATACATTTTTTTTTAATCAGATCCAAGCATTTTACAATTTAATTTCTTTCTGGGAACTAAGTAAAGGGAGGGGCTCTCACCCTTCAGGCATTTTTACATTGCTGGCCGTGAATTATTTGATATCATTTGTGCTCATTGTATAATATTAGGTAGATTATATTGAATGGTGTTGCTGGGTAGATTTTAAGTATAAAATTAGAACAGAAAGTGATGTTTGGCCTCAAGTACTACATGGCCTTATTATTGTTAACATCTTTTTTTCCCCCTTCTCAGAGTCTTCTGGGGGAAAACCAAAATGCCTGCGCTAGTCCAACAGGACATACAAAGGCACTAAAGAGGTTTGGAAGAGAAGTAGATAAGGCAAGTTCTGCTGTTGGCTTCTTTCCACAATGGTGCAGCTCCAACCCTGTGGATCATAGGCATTGCTCTTAATCGTGAAGAGTTAAAGAACAAAAAATTTGGCCCATACTGACGAAAATTCTATCAATACTAACACTCTCATGGAGGAAGCACTGACTGGAGAGCCAGTTCCTTTCCTAGGTCTCTTTTCACCCCTTACCTGTGCCTTCCCAAAGGAGGAGGAGGAAGAGCCAGATCCAATCAATGGGAGCTATGTTCAGAGTGGAAGGGATAAAGATAGTTAATGAATCAAAAATCTTTCCAGAAAAGCTATAAGTAACTAAAGCAGAAAAGTGCTAGAATTTTAAAGTCACCATTGTGAAAACCTTAGCAGATTGAGAAAACAATAAGCACTGACTGATAAACTATGAAGGAAAAGGAGATCGGAGAAGTTGCTGATAGATCAGGCCGATACATGCTGAAATCACTAAATGAAGGGTAGTCAGACACTACACACCTCTTCGGCTGGATTAGTGATTCTGAAAAAGAAAAGAGAGAAAAGAAGACAAGGAGGGAGAGGGGAAGAAAGGAGGAAGGAAGGAAGGAAGGAAGGAAGGAAGGAAGGAAGGAAGGAAGGAAGGAAGGAAGGAAGGAAGGAAGGAAAAAATCTGCATCTAATCTAATATCTAGCTCTACCTTCCAATTATAGTAAAGGCGTGGAAGAACATGAGAAACAGTAAAATGGAATTCAAACAGCCAAATCCACAGTGTGGAACATTCCACAAGATAAACAACTTGACTTCTTCAGTAAATAAAAGGCAATAAGTAAAAGGAGAGGAGACTCTAATAGATTAAAAACAATTTAATAGACACATCAACCCAGTGTAATGCATAGACCTTGTTTGGATCCTGATTTGAAAAATAACAACAATAACAACAACTGTAAAAAGACTTTTGAAATAACCAGGGGAATAAAAATACAGATTAGATATTAAATAATATTAAAGCTTTATTTTTGTCTGTGTGTTTTGAGATAGATATTGAAGCATTTATAGATGAAATTACTAAGTTTTCTAATATTTGGTTTTAAATATTCTAGAGAAAAAATCACAAGAGGGGATAGATGAAACTAGAATGGTAGGAAGTTAATTGTTGGTGAAATTAAGGCATGAGTAAGTGAAGTCATTTTACTACTTTCTCTGATTTTGTGTCTATTTAAAAATTTTCCTGAAATAAAGTTAAAAACGAAGTGGAGGGTTTACTGTGTCTCCAAAGTTCTGAACAGGTTTTTCTGGATACAGTGAGCCTGACTTGAGCTTTCAGTCCTTATGTGGAGAGCAGACCAGACAGCTCCCTCTCTGGCAGACAGTCAGAGCTCTGCCTTTTGTTCTCAGACTTTCTCTGCCTACAACTAGGTGAATGAGGCAAGGTCATTCGGGTCCCATTCTAGCTTTAGAAGTATCATCAATCTCTTTTTTGGCCTCAGTTCCAAACTGCATCTTCCAGCACAATTAGCCCTGAACTCCTTACTTTGGAAAATAAAACCTACCCTTTGAATCCAATTTAGCTTGGATCTTTGTGATTATATTCTATCAGCAGAACCCTGGAGGGCAGACAGTCATCTGAACCTGACCCTTAACTGCAGGGTGCTAGTCAGATGACAGAATTACAGAACAGCTGAATCGAGGGAAGGTATTTTGAGGATAAAGGAAAATTATACACTGTCTCAGGCTAAGGTCAATTATCCAGGGTAATAGAAATGTTTTTAAAAAATTGAGAAAGTAAGATTGAGTGTCAGGGGATGTCCCTAAGAAAGCAGAATAAGGACTAAATACAAAGTAGAAGAATTAATATCAGAAAGAGAAATGATTTATTGTTCTGTAGATTGGTGGAAAGAAGAAAAGGGATAAAAGAAATGACAGAGACAAGTTGAAATAGACATGAAGGAGATTAAAGTGGTTTTTCTCTGGTGGATGAAATATTTGGAATAAAAAGGAATAGAGAAAGAGAAAGAAAGGAAAGGGAGTTGTGCCCAGGGCTAGAATTAAAACAGCAGTGGTATAAAGACCCACCTGGCTACACTTTGGTGATGGCCCGGAAGCTGGGCTGAGTATTAGACAGAGGGGAGAGGAGAGCTACCCAGCTTCCAGGTTCCAAGGGGACCTTTGAATGCTACTCCATGCTGGGCACCCCCATGCATGGGCAAGCCGGGGCCTCTAGTGAAGTAGCTCATTCCTTATGCTACAGAAAGGCACAGGAGAAATTGGCTCAGAAGGTAATGGGTGGAGAGAGCGCCATCATGCAGAAAAGTCCATGTACAGAAACCTGGCTTTCCTGTCCCTCACCCCCCACCCCGGCATATCTGTCAGAGGTTTCTGAGGAATATCTTCACTTAAGTCTAAGTCAGATATAATGTCCTAGAAGAACATGAAAGCCACTAAGCACTCCTGAGGTGTGCTTTCTTCTGCTCAAATCATCTATTCCAGCCTTATTCTATAACTGATTCTTAAAATTATTTTTGTTCTCTAAACACGGAAAGCATAAGCTTCATGTAAATATAATTGTGGCAAAGCTGCACTTTCACAGAAAAATACTACCAGCCTATTCAATGATTTTTAAATTAGTTTATTAATTATATCAACACATTTGCTAGGGTTTTAAATATTCAGACTAGGCATTTCCTCAAATATTTACACTTAGTGATAATTATGCACATACACAATTCAAAGATAGCTTTAGCTATTACACTAGAGGGCATATTTTCATGATAGTCTCAAAAGAGAAAGGTATCTAAAGAGAATTAGTGCTTCCTCCAATATTTTACCACAGATGAAATCAAAACTATGTTATATTTTATATACCCAATATATACATGGTACTTAAAAGCATTTCTGTTCCCCAAAAGTGCTCCCTCCTTCCCCAGGACATGTTGATAATTACTAATACGACCTGATAATATCAATAACAATTTTGCTGAAAATGATCTACAACGAAAACATAATACCCCAAATATCTTACAGGTATTCATTTTAGCTATTTGCAGTGACATCTTTGAATTGTCTCAAGTGTATGATCTAGCTTGCTTTAATCTACAAAACTGGAAAAGGCTAGTGAAAAATATAGTTTAATAATCTCAAAGCAAAGTTTTTTTAAAAAGGTTTAATGACAAGAAATGTAAAACAAACAAAAAAAAGAATGTTGAAAAAGATAGAAATAATGTCTTGAATAATCTAGGGGTTTAATATAAGTAGGGCTCGGTACGAAGCAGTATGAATCTATGAGTGAAAAACTAGTTTTCTCCTATCTTGGCACTAACTTAATGAGACACCTAGCACAAGTGTTCTCCGACATGGCCCTGAGTTTTTCAATAGTTCCAGTTTTATATTTAAATCCTTTACTGATTGCAGGTAGCCCAATCTTATATCTTCCCAATGGAAGATCTTGATGAATAGGTTGCAAAGAACTCCTAGCAGTTCCGCCTTGGCTTTGGCACATAATTACCTGAATACACAATATTTGCTGAGAGTCCATTGAGGGAGATATCCTGCACTTCTCTGAATTTCTAGGGAAAGTATTAGTAGACTTTCCTCTAATGTTGAGTAATGAAGTATGTCAAGGGTTGTTTGAGTAACTGATTTTCTTTGCTTGCCCCTGGTCCCCACTTGCTTTGCATCTCACCGTTGAGCAGATGGCCCTCTGGAAGTTGTCGTTGACCACCACATACAGTAATAGATTACCAAAGGTGTTCAGGGCAGCTAATGGTTTAGAAACAATATAAGCTTCATAGATCTGATTCTCAGTGGAGCAGCTGATGGAAAGCAGGCGAGATTCAATCCGAACGACCCGCAAGATATGGAAAGGCAAAAAACATATATAAAACACGAGAAGCAGCAGAATGGTTAGCCTTCTAGCTTTCTGCTTAAGACAGCTATGAGTCTGAGGTCCTTGGGTTAAGGTGTAGATAATCATTGTGTAACAAAGTGTCACTATCACCAGGGGAAGGCAGAAAGTAGTTGTGGTCAATATTAGATTGTACCATTTGATAGTGATGAGGTCTTCTGAACTGCTGAGGTCAAGGCAGGCAGAACGATTGCTCCTGGTGGTCGATGTGATCAAGAAGGTCATTGGAATGACAGCCACCAGGGAAATGATCCATACCACAGCACAGGCCACCACGGCCCATCGAGTCTTGTGAACGGAAAAGCAGCTCATCGGGTGATTGATCACAAAGTAACGGAAGATGCTGAAACAGGTGAGGAAGAGGATGCTGCTGTACAGGTTGAAATGGAAGCCAAAGCGGATCAACTTGCACATGAAATCCCCGAAGATCCAGTTCTCGCCACTGGCGTGGTAGTGAATCAGGAAGGGGAGGCTGGCGAGATACAGCAGGTCTGTGCAGGCCAGGTTCAGCATGATGACCGTGCTACTTTTCCAGGGCCGCATTTTGAAAATGTAAGTGGAAATTGCCACCGCATTCCCTGGAAAGCCCACCAGAAAGATGATGCCGTAAATAACAGGGAGGTAGTGCCTCTTGAGTGAGATTTTTTCATCAGTGCAATTACCAAAAGCAGCTGCATAATCAGGGAAATCAGATGCATTTGCAAAATCATCTAGTGGCTCATTCATGGTTGTCTCCTTTCATCTTGCAAGAAAACAAGAGAGTTCAGTTTGGCAATATAAATCGACAGAAGCAACTCCCTGATAAAAGAAAATAGAAAACATTAATGTTAGGGTAACAAAAACAATGATCCACTTTTAAATGAAAATGGCTCTAACATCCTAAATTTGCCACTTTTTCCTCTTTAATCTCAAAAGAGATCCTGTGGAGAAGAAATTGAATTTCTAAGAAAATGGCTGTGAGGCGAGTTACTAAAGACATCTAATACTAATATAAAAGTTAAATTACCGTGAGAATTAATATGAAAGATTGGGGTAAAAAATCCACGCAGAGCCGTGGAAAACAATTTGACAAGGTTGCTGTTTAGGCAAGCCATAGCGTATCACCATTAGAGATTTAACAACAAGAAGACCCATCATTAATCAAGTGTGTCACACTTTACCTCTAAACTTGACAAAATGCTGAGAAGTATTTCTTATTATCTCTCTTTCACAGAAGAAATGAAGACAGGGAGGTTATGCAACCTGTCCCTGGTAACATTGCTAGCAGCCTAGTGGCATGGCTCAGATCAGGACCCAAGCTCATCTGAGTTAAAAGCTATTCTCCTTCTACCTTACCTCACTGTGCTGCCTGTTAATCTGTATTACTCTAAATAATTGATGAACAGGAAGTGCAAAGGCATTGAAAGACTGAACACTGGAAAAATTGAAAACGTAGATTTCATGCACTGCAACATGATATGTATATACGGTAGATTTAATTTTAAATGTCAGCTCTTCCAACCCATTTTAATTGCTAACATAATTTGTTCCGGGGCTGGGGGCTACAGGGGGAGGAGGAGCTGCTTTAAGAGCTTGGGCTCTATCACCGGAAGGCCTGACCTTGATTCTCAGTTTAGCCAAAGAGTAGTTGTCCTTTAACAAGTCGTTTAAGCTCTCTCTCCAGGGCTGGGAGGAGTGGGATTTTAATTTCCTTCTTCTCATTTATCGGGTGTTTTCTAAAACTTTGAGAGTGGATTTCTACAGTGAGAAAAGCATGAAGATCATATAAAAGAATTACTAACAATTAACTTATTATTCAAATGTAAATAGCCTTTGGTAAAATGCATCCACTTACACGTTTATGGAATGCCCACTGTGTATTAATTAGGCACTCTGCCAGGTCCTAGAGATACAAAATGAATAACTCACACAGATGTACAAACCACTACTGCAGTCTACTGGGGAAAATGGACATGAAAATAATTTTAACAAAATATAACGGTACCTCATGGGGCTGTCAATACACTAAAAAACAAGGCAAGGAAAACACTTGGAACACAATTGGGCACATAATAAGTGCTCAGTAAATGTTAGGTAGTTGTTAATCACCAGTCCTTTGATAGATGAATGGTACAAAGCTGCTGTGATCGTGAAGAAGGGAGGGAACAGCTACCTGGAGACTAGTAGAGGACACTGAACAAAGGTCGTGTAGCTGGGAACATTTAAACAGACACTAGCAACAGGATGGGAAAGGCATTCCAGGCAAAGAAAACAGCATATGCAAAGGCACCTAGATATGATAGAATTGAGGAGATCAAGAGGAGTTCAAAGCAGCAGAGTACAGCTACTATATTGGGGGCACTGGGAGGTGAAGCTGGAAAGGAAAAAAATTGCTAATAATAAAATAGTGCCTCCCGTGTACAAAGCACTCTTCTATGTGTCTTATATGTAAAATTCATTTAACCCTTACAGCAACCTGGTGAGGTAGTGCTGTGATCATCCCCATTTTACAGATGAAGAAACTGAAACACAGAGAAGGCAGTGATTTGCTTAAGGTCACACAGATATTAGTGCTAAACCAAGATACAGGATAGGGTAGTCTGTCTGCAGAGCTGGGCTACCTCTCACAACAAGCAGACAAAAGGCAAATAAGTGCCCTATAACAGCAAAGATGAATTAGAATTTATTCTGGAAGAGCTCGATAAATCAAACTCCTAAATTGTGTGATCTAAGACTAAAATGCCCATAATACTAGAATCCACCACTTTGGGTTGAGAGAGGATTAAATGAGTTAATATAAATAAAGTGTTTTGAAGGGTGCCTAGCACATAGTAAGTGCTGTATCAGTGTCTGCCACCATTACTACTGTTACTTGGTACTAAAATCTACACTATCAAGCTTTTCTACAGAGGTACATTTCGTACTGGCCCAACTTAAATTTGAAATTAGTAGACTTCTCTGTTGATTGATCTTGAATATACTATACTCTTCCAGATCTCACTTAGGGTGCAGATCAAAATGCATTTAAACATTTATTACTTTATTCTGAATAAATTGGAAAAAAGAATGACACGGAGATGCAAAACTTGCCACTTGGCAGCTGTTAGGAGAAGCCAGTGCTCCCTGGGGCTATGTATTACCTATTAAAAGTAAATATTTCTCTCCTTATCTCTCACTGGCAATGCTATTCCTAGAACTATCACCTACGTAGCACTAGAGGGGAAAGGAGTCAGGCGCTGTTGGCCGGCAAGGGTGCTGTGAGGCCAGGAAACCGCTGTGGAGAGCTTTTCCCTTGGCCAACACCTTGCCTGGGCTCATGGACAGATAGGAGGCAATCATTTGAACCTAAAGAAAATGATCATGGTCAGGCAGTTAGCGAAGCAGCACTCCCTGAAGTCAGTTCTCAGAAAGTCAAGATTTAAATCCACACTGCATGTCTGTCAGCTCCTTGAAATCAGAAACATGAAGTCACGTCCTACCCCCAGAGGCCCAACGCACAGAAGGTGCTCGATAAATATATGCTGTATACCCACAAGAACAATGAGTAACATCAGCGAAATGTCTCTTGTGCTGAAGGTGTAGTGAAGCAGCAACTATTATTTCTTTAAAAAAGTTTGGTTCTTTAATGACTTTTAAAGTGCAAAATTAATTTCTGCCATTGCCTTGCCATGTTATGGGGCCACTTTAAACAATAATCTTATCAGGAAAAGACAGGTTGTAGGTAGAAACAACCACCTTATTGTTTTGAAAAACAACAGTTCAGCTTGGGATTTAATGAAGCTGATTGACCAATTGTAAGGGAGGAGGGGCTGACTAAAAGATTTAACCCCACTCCCATAAATCTCACCAAAAGAATGGTTTGAGTTTACAAAATATGTGCGAAGTTAAGAACAGCAGACAAAAACTGTTCTAGGCTGCGAGCCAAGCAGAATGAAGTAGCCTCTTTCCCCGGCAGTCCCAGGGTCCTGTGCAATTCACTGCTACTGCCCAGAGCACCAGATGTCCAAAAAGAAATCATTTTCATTCAAAGGACGTTAAAAAATAATGTGGTGTATTCCCTACTCTTTGCTACAATAGTGGATCTCAAACGAAGGGAGATTATAGATCACCTGGAACTGACGGGCTCTAGATAAATGAGAAATAATGATCTATTAAGCTTCAACATAACCAGATAAATAATTTTGAACTAAACTGGATGCCACACAAATAAAAGCAAGCACCAAAGATTTGGGACAATTTTATAAAGGAAAAACACAATTTTAACCTTTAACTTTTTTTCTCCGAAAGTGGGACAAGACTGTGATTGTTTGAGGCTAATTGCAAGATATTAGTGTTTGGGGAACACTCAGCTTGAGGACCACTATGCCAGCTTACCCATGAACCCCATGTTTATGTGAATGAAGAAGGCAGGACCAGAAATAGTATCTAATCAAGTGGCAGCATATATTACATCACATCCATAGCGCATTCTTACCCATCTGGTAGGAACAAGTAAAGTAGGATTAATGTTAAAATGATTTTTAAGGGTACCTGCTAATTTTGTAGTAAATTCCTTATCTAATAGCCTCCCCCCACTGCAGCTCCCCACTCACCACAGACACCCTCTGCGTTCTCTGGTGCCCTCCAAAGCTGAGTTAATCCCCATTCTCTCCTCCTTTCCCAGCTGCAGGTGGACCAGGGAGCCATAAACGCGACCGCCGCACCTATCACCTTCCTTCAGCGTTCTGGAAGACTCCGCAGCTGGAGTCATATTTGGTTACCAAGAAGAAACTTAGATAGACCTCTCATTCACAAAGATTCATCTTGGTTTCCTCCTCCACATATTTGTAAACTAATTTGATTTCCTACTAGTGGGAAACAGATCGATTCTTAACCCAGAAAAATGTATGACTTGGATAAATGTTGTATTCCCTTAATCCCGGAGGAATCCCTCCACCCAGCTCTTCCCTGAATCCCAGCTTTCAAAGGAAGATCTGCAACTCAGGCACCCTGAAGACCTTTAGGCCCAAAGCTTTGATTTTCTTTAGCTATTGATCTCTGGAGAACCAAATAAAAACAGGGAAGCTCTTCACAGAAAAATGCACGGATGGACACAAAAATGGTACATACATACCATTTAGAGGTTTAGAGACCATTCGAAACTAGTTTTGCTTAATCTATAGCACAAAACAAGACAAAAGAAAGGCATTTCAGATGAAAAAGTTTTGCCGGTCTGCTTGTTTTGGGGGTTGTGGGCAGTATCCTTGGGCATTGCCAACACGATAAAGCCCAGAACCACACGTATGAACCAAGAACGCATCCGGGGGGCAGAATCAATAGAGGTAGGAGATGAACTGTTTGTCGCCAAAGTCCCCCCAAAGACTCCATGCTTTATTGTGAAAAAGACAGATGAGATCGATAATCCACAACTTCTCCAGGTCTCCCTGAAACAAATCTCAGGCCATCCTAGGGTTTTATTTTTCCAAAATGCACCCTTGCCCCTGCTGCCTTCAAGAGAAGAACTTGGGGGCCCCTGCTCTGGCCGCCCCCCAGCCCTCTCCTGCTGCAGAAACGTACCCTGGGGTTCTCTTTTCCCCCAGGCTCGGGCGCCCCGCCTTCCCACTCCCGGTCCCAGATCAGCGCAGGGCCGCATAACCAACTCCCTCAGGCCCGCGGAGTCTGGTTCCCCAACCTCGGCTCACCTGGCACCCTGGCGCGGCCGCTGCGAGCGCCGAGTTGCTGTCGGAGCGCGGCTGCACCCTGGTGGCGGGCTGGTCTCAGCTGGCGCCAGCGCGTCGCTCCTGCCCCGCCCACCCCTTTGAGGCAGGTGAGCTCTCAGGTCCCGCCCCAGCAGACAATGGACAGCATCCTCCCTCGGCCGCTTTCCAGGCCACCCAGGGATAGCAGCTTCACTCCCGGGGACTGCTGAACATCCATGCCGGTTTGGAGCGAAAGAGAGTATTTGCAGAGGTGCATGAACAGCCTAGGAGGAGGGCTTTCGCCCCAGGAAGACTGCAGTTCTGTTTTCTGGGTCCAGAAATATCACCTCTTTGCCCACAGTTTAGGACCTTTAATTTAGCATGAAATGGAACGACTTAAATTCTGGCCCTCTAAATTAGAGATGTCCACTGAAGTGTCCTATGGGCCTGTCTTCCATTGCTCAGCAAGGTGATTTAAAAATAGTTCTTAACTGTGTGGGAAGAGCTGTCTTCATCTTCAGATCTAGGACTCAGTCCTCTTGCCTTATCACTTGGGAACAGCCTCTTCCCTTCTCTGAAACTCAGCTACATCGTCCAAGAGAACAGAATTCCCAATCATTGAACTATAGGATCCCTTTCAACACCAAAAACAAGTTTTTGTATTGCCCAGTGGGGATGCATGGAGAAACCTCTCTCTATCCTTTTCCTGTGGATGGGCATTGAATTTCCCTTCTGTACTGCCCTGTTGATGGGATTTAAAACAACCAGTGTATCCTCTGGACATGCCAGCAAGCCGGAGCAAGATTGTTAAACCAGGTAGGTATCCCAGAGCCCAGTGAGAAGATCCTTCCTAGCTGATGGTTAGGGCGACACTATATTAGTTATTTTTTTTATTACGTTTATCATTATTATTTGCATCCCAGGCTCTCCCAGAAAACATTTTGCATTCAGAGGAAAAGTATTCTACAATTTCATTCTTTTAAATCACTGCCTCAATTTGTCATTTGGAATTGTTTGACCCTATTTTGTTCCAATCAGTCTACACTTTTACTCACCAGACCTTTGCTGCTTTATTATTATGTATCACGCACTGAAAAGATAAAGAATAAGGCATAATCTCTGCCTTCACAGAGTATATGTCCTTGAAAAAACAAACAAACAATTAATTTAAAAAGCGAATAGGGTTTGACCCTGGTAAATGAAGGTGCTGTAAGTGAACGCAATCCAAGTGAAAGAGAATGAAATCAGTGAAGGCCTTCTGGCATGAAAGACATTCGAGCATTTTTCTGGTGATCAAGATTTCCAAATAAAGAGAAAATGACTTAAAGAGATTATTTAAAAACAAATATGGATTCCTAGAATTTTAGACGTGAAAGGAACATTTTAGAATATTCAATCCTGGTCATGTAAAATGGTGTAGCCACTGTGGAAAATAGTAAGATGATTCCTCAAAAAATTAAAAATAGAATTACTATATGATCTAGCAATTTCACCTCTGGGTATATAAGCCCAAAAAATTGAAAACAGGGACTCAAAGAGATACTTGTACACCATGTTCATAGCAGATTATTCACAATAGCCAAAATGTGGAAGTGACCCAAACATCCATAAGTAGATGAATGGATAAACAACCTCTGGTATATATATATAATGGAATATTATTCAGCTTTAAAAAGGAAGGAAATTCTGACACATACTACGACATGGATGAACCTTGAAGACATCATGCTAAGTGAAATAAGCCAGTCACAAAAGGACAAGTATGGTATGATTTCTCCTACATGCAGTATATATATAGTCAAATTAATAGAGACAGAAAGTAGCATAGTGGTTGCCAGAGGCTGGAAGTAGATGGAATGGGAAGTGTTTGTTAATGGGTGCAGAGTTTCAGTTTTATAAAATTAAAAGAGTTTTACGGATGATAGTGGTGATCCCAGCACAACATTCTGACACATACTACAACATGGAGTAGACTTAATACCACTCAACTGTGCACTTTTTAAAAATTGTTAAGATGGTAACTTTTTGTGTGTATTTTACCATAATTTTTAAAATCTTATTTTTAAAAAATTCAGTCCTATGGTCTCACTTTAAAAAAGAGGACACTGAAAATTAGAGCAGTCCATGCGACAAGCCCGAGGACAGGGCCAGAGAGGCCTGGGTAAGACCAATGCTCTAGCCCTCTGCTCTTACTCCTCTGTGCTAGGGGTGGCTGGGCCACTTGACTGAAGCCATCGCTTTATCAGAAGCAATGTGCTTTATTCCAACAGTCTAAACGGCTCACCAACAAGATGATTTTTATGAGCTAATTTTCTTTATATTTTATCATTTATCTGTTTACTACAACTCAAAATCTTCACCTATAAAGTAGTCATTTGCAGGAAAAAATAAAATAAAATACTAACCAATATAAATCTTAAACATCTCTGAATAAGAGAATAATATAATGTATATATCTTTAAAACAACTTGCATTCAAAAATGATATTGCTAATTTAGACTATGTTTTAAACTTCAAATTTAGGACCTCGAAGTTGTCTTTTAATAATCCTAAATCAGACTTACATAAGGATAAAATTCAACTTCCAGTTAAAATTGGTCTCTTGCCCAGATTCAGAAATGTACTTTCTTCTTTAAAATGAGCACCCAATAGAGCAGAATTCCAGCACTTAACATTCACAGCTATGTGAGCAGCACAGGTGCCACCTGCAATGTGCTGCGACTGCTCCTTTGAGGCAGACAAAGGGGCACATTTCCAGGATAATCTGGATACTCAGAATTTCTCTAATTAGAAAGCACTGACATCTTAAAGCCTACTGCTCCAGAAAGCCCTGTGAAACTCTGCAAAGAAGGCAGATTCAAGATGCTTTTCCAAAGAGCTATTAATTTTTGAGTTGGGGGTTGGCAGGGAGAAGAAGAAAGAGTAACATTAGAGCCAGTCTTAGTTCTTAGAGTTGAGTGAGAAAGGAACGAATTATTGGTGACAATGTGGACCATTCTATTTTTCTTTGCCCTGGTTATCATACCTCATCATTCCTGACCATTCGTATTAACCATGTCTATTATTTTCTGTATTCTGCTGCTTTGACATGTAGTGACCCAGGAAAGCCCTTTCTGTGGTTAGCCAATTCCTAGAGATGGTAAACTCGCCAGAGAGTATACTTTCAAATGCAAAGCAATCATCACAGAGCCCATATCCCCAACCACCTCCTTTATTTAGCTCTCACACTCTGGGCCACCATCTTTCTGCCCTAATCACACATCCAAGGGCAGCCCCTGTTCCAGAGGCTGCTGAAATTATGCAAACTAGCTGATCCCGAGCCTGATTTCCCTGCCTCGCCTGTTCCTTCTCACAGAAAGGTCAGTAAAGCCTCTCGCCACAGTTCTTTCCCTCCTTCTACCTCGCGACCAACCCTAGCACTTTCCCAGTGGCCCCTGTGGTGTGGCATGCCTCTCCTCTTGGGATCCCTGAGTATAACAATCTTTTCAATGGTGATCATCTTCTGTTACGTTAGCCTTACCAAACCTAAATAATAATAAAACCTATATTTGAAATACCATATATGATCTTTTCAGACTGTTTTTTTGTGACTTTGGCCACAATAATGGTATGCCTTGGTATGATGCAGTAGTTTCATAAGATAAATTGTCTTGAATTAAAAAAAAATGGATAAGTTGTTTTCTAAAATTGTTTTCTCAGTGAAGATATACTGTTTAAATGAAGCAAAATAAAAAATTAAAATCTATACTCTGCTAGGCAACAAATTCAACTATTGCAATACCTTCCAGATTCTTACAATATTTTTAAAGTGAGGAGGAAGGCATTATGGCATAATGGAGAGAGTCTCCAAAGTTTGAGGCCTGAATTTTAGTGTTTGGAAAACAACTCAATTAGCTGGGAAAGAAAATTACCTTTCCAGTTTTCCATCTAGGAAAAGTGGAGGTTGAATAAGACACTTTCTAAAGTCCATTCCAGATTAAAGTGGTTTTAGTTGTGAAAACTTACAAGAAATCTAAAGCTCAGTTTCTTAGCAAAGTATGCATGATATTGCTGTGCCAAGGTGAGTCATCTGCTGTGGTGCTATGTAAACATCATTTGATGGTTTTTAAATATTATTAAAATGATGTGGTGCTGTGGATACTTCTTTGAAAGTGAGCTTTTCTAAGGAATTTAGAGAACTTTTGGGAAAGAGACTGACTAGACTGTCTATCCTTAGATCCAATCCCAGGATAATCTGGGAGATGGTTAGGGTCTTTGAAAAGTAGATAAAGACCCAGGCAGTTAATAGAGCTAGACCGGTGGCCACAACCAAGGATAGGCTTGCCGGTCTGCTCAGGAAGAGTTTTATAAGAACTATGGTGACCAATAGAAGCAGGGAGAAATGGAGCCTGGAGACTAAAGGAAATATCGTAAATGAAAGGAGTGTAGAAAAGCCAGAGGATAGAGAAAGCCATCATCAGGTTGAGCTTTTTGCCTCTGCTGGTACAGGGTCTCCTGCTTGGACCATCCTCTCTGTCCCATCTTTCTGACTGTACTAACTACTTTATGAGTAGTCATAAAGATAAGATTTTAATATATTATAATACTTAATTAAATACTAACTACTCTATGAGTATCTTTGCCAGGAAATACTTTTTTTCTCTTTTGAGTACCTGTTGTACTTATAGTCAATACCACATGATCCAACATTTATTCATTTTTAAACTGTTTAATAGCTTTACAAACTATTAGTTTTACAAACTTTAGTCTTGCCTCACCAACAGTATTGTCTACACCTCAAGAGAAATCCACTTAGGATCTTACACAGTACCTTAAATGGGTACATAGTAGGCAATAATAATTGCCTATTGTTGTTAGGCAGTTATTGCTATAACCATAAATAAAATTCCTCATTTGACCTTAATTAATGCTAAATTCCTTGAGGTTTTAGTTTCAAGTTGAGACCAAGCTGTCTCCCACTGGCCTCTGTCCAATCAGTTGAGCATATAAAAAAGAACATGGGGAAAGAGTGGTCAAGAATTTAACAGAATGAAAATTAAGCTGAAAGATTGAATGGGGCAATTAGGAAATCATTGGTGACCAGAGAGCCATTTCAGTCACATGGGTAGGGGCCGAAGCTAGTTTGTGCACTGGATGGAAGAGTAAAATGGAAAGTTACAGTGGTTGCAAGCGATGGGAAGAAAGAAATAAGGAAATAGTTTGAAGGCTGACCTGTTTAAAGAAAAGTTTTTATTACTTTTTAGGATAGACAAAACCTAAGCATTATTATAGATTGATGGAAATAAGCCAATGGAGAAATAAAAATTGAAGAAGGGTAACTAATGAACATGAGACATAATAATAGTCAGAGGTATGGCTTAGCAAATAAATAGGTTTTTAAATCCTGACTCCTTCCTCTACAAGCTGTACAACTTGTATCTTTAAATATTATTTTGTTCATTTTTCAAACTGGGATAACATGATTATTATAAGACCTAAATGAGATAATATATAGGCAGTCATTAGCATACAATAAGCATTCATAAAATAGTAGCTGTTATTAGGTCAGGAGCACAAATATAAAGGAGAAAGGCCACCAATTCCTCTGAGATAGGAAAGAAGGATGGGGGAAGATTTGCATGAACTTGAGATGGAATTTCATTATCTCTGATGCTAATCCAGAGGTTCTAAATACTGGTAGAATATTAAAATCTATTGGGGAGCTTTCAAAAATACCAATGCTTGGCTCTCACCCCAGACCAATTAAATCAGAAACTGTGAAGGCGAGCATGAATATTGATACTTTTTAATGTTCTCCAGGTTAGCACACTCTACAAACTTGAAAATGATTAGGACAAATTTTGATTCTCAAACTTGACTACACATTGTAAATACTTCAAAAATTTTAAAGACTAAGATAACAAACATGGACGAATATCAAAAACATTATATTGAGCAAAAGAAGCCAGAAACAAAGAAATTAACTTTCTATGAGTCCATCTTGGTTCCATTGAGATAAAGCCAAAGAAAAAATCAATGGAGATAAAAATTAGAATAGTGATTGATTCTGAGAGGAGAGGAGGGTTTACACAATGAGTAAGAAGAAACTTTCTAGGTTGATGTAAATATCCTATATCTTGATTAGGGTGTTGGTTATTAAGATGACTACTTTTGTCAAAACTCATTAAATTGTACACTTAAAATCTGTGCATTTTACTGTATGTGTTTATAGTTTGATTAAAAAATAATTAACTTCAAAAGAAGTGGGTTGGGAATTGAGATTTTTATAAGATCCCCTGGTGATTATAATATAAAGAAAAGCTTGAGAACCACTGGGCTAAATCATCTGTTGAGATTGAGACAAGAGTGAAGAAGCAATCTGGAGAATTCTGAGGAAGGTTTGAAATTAGAAAGTGGAGTGAATAGGTACAACCTTGTTTCTCAGGGTGTGATCTGGATTAGCTATATGAGAGACTCCTAGGGTACTTGGAAAAAAAGGCAAATTCTTGGGGCCCACACCAGGTGTACTGATACACACTTTGGGAGTGAGGCCCAGGGGGTAGCATATAATGAGTTTTATCTGTGATTCTCATTCTCCAAAGTAAAGCAATTCCTGAATAAAGGGACCAGCTGAGGATGAGAACCAAGCATTTCAATGGGGAGAAGAAGACTGAATGGAGGGCACTTCAAAGCAGATGAGGGCAACTCTAACTTGGAGCAGAAGAAGTATCTGGAAAACCAATCATAATCTGGATAGTCAGGTATCTACATGAAGCTGAAGAGGTGATGTAGGGCAATAATGGAAAAACAAAACATGCTTGGAAAATCAAAGGAAAGGAAAGGAGAAATTAAGTGAGGAACTGGTCTGGAGACTGGGTTTCAGTCCATGCACCAGTGATCTTTTGAAATGTACCTTTTGAGCCGCAGCCAGTGCTTCTTAAAGCTGATTCCTCGGAAATGAACCAAAAATAGATGTCGGGATGGATGATTGTCATGAGCAGTATTAGCAAAACCTTACATTTCAAAAAGGAATATAGCACACATTTGAGATGAATGTTGGGTAGCATTTAGAGAAAGTTAGATTTTTTCAAGAGGGAATTTTAGGAAAAGGCATCAGTTTATGTAAAAATATGGAGGCTTAGAATTGAAGGATGTATTCAAGTAATAGCATGAGGTCCAGTTTTCCTGGAATATTAAAAAAACAAAAGTACATCTAGAAGAGTAGTGGGAATAGGTAAGTCCTAAAAAGTAGAATAAGAGTTATATTGTGGAGAGACTAAATTTTCTCTCTCCAATCCTGGCTCTGAGGAAGTAAGCTGCCATGAATCATGAATTATGATTCCTGCAGCCTACAAGAAAACTATTTCTGCCAACACCCAAGGGAGATTAGTAGCAGATCCTTCCACATTGAGCCTCTGATGGGAACCCAACCCTGGCCAACAGCTTCCTTGCAGTCTGGTGAGATAGTGAGCAAAGGACCAGCCAAGTCGTGCTTGCACTTCTAACCCTGGACTTACAAAAACTGTAAGGTAATAAATGTGTGTTGTTTTAAGCCACTGAGTTTGTGGTAATTTGTTATGCAGCGATAGGTAACTAATACAGGTTTTGATGAGAATCTGTGTCTAATTACATAGGCAATAAGGACCCATTAGAAGTGTTTGGGCAGGAAAGTGTAATAAAAGCTAACTCAAATGTGTTTATTACCTTATTGACCACTAGTTTTTCTGTTGGGCAGGCTTTTCATTTAAATATTTTATCAGCAAGTTTCTACTAAGAAAAAGGACATCTCAGGAAGCTATTTGAACAAAGTAACCAAGTTGTTCTTGTTATCTTAAAGATTTTGTCTTCCATATTATGTAATTTATATGTCGAATTATATTTATTATATATTTTGGGGGGTTATTGGTTCAGGTCTTCATCTTCTGGTGTTTACTTTTGCACTTAAGATTTTATTTCCTCATTTTATTCTTTGGCCCTTGAAACTGTAAAAAGAATGTTGGACCAGGATCACATGGTTCCGTAGCTCTTTTCTTGCCATTTTTTTTTTTGGAAGACAAATAGATTTAGGGGTCAGTGCCAAGTCTCTTGCCAGCTTAAGGGAAACTTTACCATATCACATGAACATCATCTTTGCCTTTACCTGTAGGACCAAGAAGGACCATACCCCCCAGCAGGCACACATTCAGCACTCACCATGTAAAACATCCACACCCCCTCCTTTGCTGAGGTACCCAAAATGCAACCTGTGCCACTCGTGAGCCCAAACGGTATTGTTAATGACAAGCACAGGATAGTTAGCTTGTAAGCAACAGAGAAAATCATTGCAGCATCGCTCGCAGCTTCTGTACCCATGTTCTACTTGCCATGTGAACAGAACATTAATCACTCTTACAGTCTGATGGAAGTTGAGAGATCCAAATTCTTCAGCGTTTTGCTTACGTTTTCTACAGCAGCCAATGCTAATTGCATTATCTTCATCTAACATTTTTTTAAAAAAACATTGTTACTGAGATTCCTTTTCCTTTCTACCCCTGTTAGAATTTCTCCTCTTTCATTAGACTCTTTAGTGAGCATTTGGCTGTGATGAGCTGTTGAAATTTGTTTGCCTACCCTGCTAGTGTCTGATGTCCCTTTTCCCTCTCAACAACCACATTGGGTAACATTGCCTTATTTTCTTTGTCATGCTTCTGAGTTTGAATTAAAATAACTCGGAAAATCACATAACAGGCTCTGCAATTTTTTTTACCATAACATTTTCAATGTCTTCCTTTTGACCTTTTGAATTGCTTTCATGATTAATTTTTTTCTAGGGCCCTGTTGACCCAACAGACCATTGTACAAACCTATTAACCTCTGAAAAATCAAAGTTGAAATCTGCTTTGAGTAAGAAACCTCAAATAGTTTTTAACTAGCCTGGGCTTTTTCAATAATAAGTCAGACAATTTCATCTCTGCGATGGACAAGCTCTGGATGTGGAGGAGTTGGTGTGAATAAGAGGAGATTGAAATGAATGTGACACATCTAAGATGTAAAGATAGCATCGTGTTTAATCTTAGAGTGGCTTGTCTCAGCGCTCACATTTAGAAAAAATAAAAACACGAGTAGTTTTAATATAACAGCTATTTCTCTCTTTGACTTTTTATAGACACTCCTCAGGAGTCTTCCCTTTTCTGCTTTGTGCTTGATGTATGATTATTAGTTAAAATCGTTAAGCTGTTTCTTCTTCTTCCTTTCCTAATTATACCAGATTGATATCTCTTTAGATCGGAAAAAAAAAAAATTAAACCCTCTTTCATTGTAAATCCTCCTTTAATCCTGATTGTGTGTTTAACTATATCCAGACTTTTGTGAAATTCTTAACAACTGCCCTGTGACAATTGAAGAGACACTGTATGCTCCTTGTGATTAATCTATACTTTGAGAACAGATGACTCGCTCATCTCTACTCCATCTTCAAAGGTGATTTATTCCTGGCCTTTCCAGACCTCCCTCGCCCTCCTTTCCATGTCAAAACATGCTGATCACTGGTCCTGCGGCTTCAGACATCCTTTGAATCCTTATAGCTGAGCTTTCTGTTTTACTTTATTTTTAACTAGGGGCAAATAGGTTGCCAAAATCCCCAAGTGATATTCTTTGAAGAGATACATCCATATTTTGTTATTTTATTATATATTTATTTTAAAAAGAAATATTGTCACTCCTTTCCCTCAGAACCACTTTCAAACCTGATTTTCTGTAGTCTCTGTGGTCACATCACAGTGAGGCCCGTGTGGGCGGAGAGCAGGGGTATGAGAGTGTGCAAGGATGGAAGCAAGTGTTAGGAGACTCTCCTCCTTAGAAGCAGTCCTGCTGACCAATTATGATAAAAGGACAGCTCTCAGGAAGCCTGGTGTTCATAATATCTACACCCAGTGGTTTTAGTCACTTGCCCTTCAAAGGCTGAGCTCTTGGATCATATCCTTTCCTGATATTGTCACCTGTAGTACACACTTAATGCAGTCTCTTTTTGTACAATGGACCTGTGCACATAATAAGCCTTGCGCAGAGCTAGCTATGTAATTTGCAGGGTCCATTACAAAATGAAAATATGAGGGTCCTTGTTTAAACAGCAGGAGACGTATGTCTTTAAAGGTTTAAAATATAAGCTTTTTTTTTCTGTCTCTCTCTTGATTTGCCATGGTGTTTCTTATTTGTTCGTTTGCTATTTAATGCCATTGTAAATGGAGAAGAATTAATGATTTAAACGATCAGCACAAAAATTACCAGTCATTTTTATACGGTACAATGCCAGTTTTAAAATCTAATATTAATATAAGAGCACTTAACTCATAGGAAGCATCTTCAGATTTGTATGAGCCATGTTTTAAAGCCCATACATGCATGTGTTACCCTAACAGTGGAAACACACGAAAATAATTGAGCTGTTTGTATTCTACTTTTTTATACACATGCATTCCGTGAACTCTATTTTCATCTTACTGAGGAGTAATGAACGATTGAAAGAAAATGAACTATGAGTTGCCCTATCATTTCCACAATATTCTTTCTATGTCATCATTTCCAATATAAGTCATTGGCTTATTTCAGGAAAGTAACGTTGTGAAAAATAATATGATAGGGTTTCTTGCCCATTAGTGGTTATTACAGTACTATTGCCTTCTTTCTGGGTCCAAAGCAAGTTCTAGTTCAAATAGAAAGCATGGCTTACAGAGACTGCCAATGCCCCCTCTTACTTAGTCACAGACTTAACGCTTCACTGTATATGCTTTGACTTGAACTGCCCCATCCCTCATAGGTCCACCAGCATTCTTTGCTTATTGAATGTCATGAATGCATTTTTGTAAATAAAGCTCGAAGGAATGGTAGTGGACATGCATAGAGCATGTAATTCCTCTCTTCATACACTTGCTCCGTTGTCCCATCATATTTCACTTACAAAACATGAGTTCAGAGGTAACACTATTAAGATCTTCGAGACAGCAATGGCAGAACATTAAGCTAAATGAGGAACATTAAGCTACTCCATAGGTTCCATGCCCATAAAGTCAGACTTGGCCTAGAATTAGGGAATCACTTGTTTGATTGACTCAGGTTCACCCTGGAAAAGTTATCAAAGTTAAGAACTTTTTCAGAAGTGTCAGGTGGGAAGTTATTATTTCTTATGTTTGTAGACCACAAGAAACATCAAAATTTGTTGTTGTTTTATTGAGTTCATCAGGATGATTTCTATCACTTCTGGTTTTCTGGGGATTTTTTGTGTTTGTTTGTTGCCACAAAATAGTTTTATAAACTATGGATGAACCTGGATTATCTCTGGCTTCTGGTACGATTTATCTCTGAGTGACTAAACAGATGATAAGCTTCTCAACTCATTGAGTCTCAGGTGCAGAGCCAACATCTTTCAGTCATTTGGGTCATTCTAGTTTAGAGTTTTGAGCGATCATGTCTTTTGAACATGACATTTGTACATGTGTAATTTATTAGCGGGCCCTCTCTCCATAAGATAATTGTGCCTTGAAAGACAAAAGAAAGACCTTGACAAATTTGCCCAAAAGGAGCCATGTAGTCATTCTGCAACACTGTGTACACACATAGACACACATGCATGTGTGGTTGGGCAAGGACACATGCACACAAGCACACACACACACACACACACACACACAAAGAATGAGAGAGAGAGAGAGAGAGAGAGAGAGAGAGAGAGAGAGAGAGAATGAGAAGAAAGCAGTAACTTGTTTTCCCTCTTCCAAGGACTGAGTACACAAGTTATCTGTAACCGACATTTTTGAAAGCTGTCTCTAAGTACAATTTAAGCTTTTCTCTTATTAAGTTATCAGAGACAAGGAGGATACTAAGACTTTCCAAATAATGTGTTCTCCTCATACATAACAGGGCATTGCCAAGCACTCTTAGCGTCTTTAACTTATTTCAGAGAATATTCATGGACATACCTGTGGGGCCATATGCACATGTTTCTCTAGTGAGCTGCATTTCAGCCTCACCTTTCTCCGTGTGTAGGGTAGGGGTCTTAGAGAACAAATTCTCACCACTCTGCCATTTTCTTGGAAGCAAGGAATGAGAGCTCGTATGTTGCATTCAGGGCACAGTGTGCTGGGCTCTGAGGTCCAAGTGATAGCAACCATCCTTCCTCTCCTTGTCCTTGTGTGCCGACCTCAGCCACGCATGTGTGTAGGGGTAAACAGAGACTAGTCTGGACCTGCCTCTGCTCTTGCCATCTCTCTGTGACCTAGCCTTGGTTGTAGCAGGGTGCCAGAGGCATTGTGCCTATAACTGAGTGTCAGCTGACAAGGCTGAGTCTAGAACACTGTAGAAAAGCACTCTATCCTCAGTGTCTTGCAAATCCTCCTTGAGGAACCTCTCCAGGTACCCAGAATTTTCCATGACTTGTGAGTTCATCAATCAACCCAAACAAGCCACAGATATTAAGAGGGAGCCTTCTAAAAAATGTTCTGATGACAGGGACAAGGCAGCCACTGCATTGGACATAACAACAACTATAATTCAGAGTTTGGTTCTTAATAATTTTAACTGGATGGGTTAGACAAGTTTTTTAATTCTGGAGTCTTCTGTTTTTTCAATAGTAAATTAGAGATTAAAATACCTCCTTGTCTACCTCAAAGTTTGTGGGAAGGTCAATCAAGTTTTAAAAATGCACATGTCATAATATTTTATAAAGGAAACTCTTAAGGACTATTGGAAAGTCAGGCATTACCAGCAAGTGCCCAAAACCATGCCAGGTAGTGTGGAAAAGCAGTGTCTAAGATTTCATGCCTATCTGCAATAAGCTCACAGTCTAGTTGAGAGGAAAGGCTCTATATGTTTTTATATATCCACATTATATATTGCCAACAATAAATAACACTTCATTTTAAGAAGCTGGTTCTAATTCCCATTTTACATATGAGGTGATGAGATGCAGTGATGTTGAATAAATTTTTCAGGTCACATAGCTACAGGAAAATGACAAACCTAAAATATAAAACCCATGAAGTCTAACTGCAGTGCCCAAACTTCACCCTGACACATGCCATCTTCTATTATTGGTACTAAATAGTTAACAAGGACAATAATTAAGTGCACTTAGTTGTAGAAGTGATCAATATGATAATCTTTCTGAAGACACTATGTGAGTATGTTTCCCTCAGGGCTCTACCTTCAGCTTTATGGTAAGCCACAGCAATAGCCTAAACATAAAAACTAAGCCTTCTTAATGTACTTCCCCTATGCAAACTCTGAAAATCTGCCAGTCTATTTAAAATGCAGAGCTCCTGGTGAATCTCTTTATGGACCAGTCAGGACTGGAGACTCTGACAGCTGGTGGTGATGGTATCTTCCAGGAAATCTCCAAGCATGTTCTATAGATGCCAACAGCTCTGTCCACACTGGGACAGGTTCTGCGAATGAACACCGTATTAGCTAGTATGTTGTATTAGGACTCTTATTATGTCCCCTTGCTGATAAGTATTGATGTATTTATTGTGTAGTTCCTTTGAAATAATAGTGGTCCCATGCATAATAAAATAGAATTTAATAGCATTTCTGGCTTTTGAAGGTTAAAAGTAATTTGAACACACCAAAGGGCAGCACAATTTAAAGAAAGAGTTCTTAGTGAGAAGGCTGGTCTAGAACGGAATGTGACAAACATGTGAGTCATCCCCCATTCCTTCTTCCTGATTCCTGAAATTTCATTTATGTCCTTTGGTATCTCTTTCCAAAAATAATGGAATCTTGACTGTCCCTAATTCTGACTCTGTGAACGGCCAACTGGTGTTTGTTTCGGCTCTCTCTTCCCACACTGCCATGGAAATGTAGAGGCCATATTCTAAGCGCTTGGGATAGTAATGCTGAAACATCATAGATCTCTTGATATCAAAATATGGGGAATTTTTTTTTCCCAAAAGGCTCTTTTTCATGAATTTTCCTTTAATGTTTAAGTGTTAAAGAATAGTCTGTTCAATCCAACTCCCAGCCCAATTTATTGGACAATAATCTTTTTTTTTTAAACTTATTTATTATTATTTATGCCTATAGCACCTGGTCTTCCTAGGTGGTCTCTCATCTAAGTACTAACCAGGTCCGACCCTGCTTAGCTTCTGAGATCAGACATTAGGCTTGTTAAGGGTGGCATAGCCATAGACCACAGACTGTGGCTCCACTGGGGTATGAACCTGGGACCTTTTGTGTGTAAAGCAGACATGCTAACTACTACATTATGGAACCATGTCCTTGGGCACCAATCCCGTGCAGCTGAACTTGGTGATGAGTGACCAATGACCAATTAGGAATGGACATTCACTACCAGACACCTTACAGCTCTCTAAGAGATCTTTGACTGGGAAGAGTCTCCCTCAGAGCCAGACTCACAGTGGGATGACACAAAATCAGATGATTTCAGAGCACTTTATTAGGTGAATTTCTAAGAGATATGGAGCAAATATACATTTGACATTCAGCCAGGGATGTGGCGGAAGAGCCTTTGGCGGCCGGTAGAAGTTAGACACCCCGTAGTGCACAGCCACTTGATGCATGCTGAGTTTGGGATGTTTGTACTCCACAAGAACAAGCTTGGACCAAGACAAGCCCTTTAAGGATCTAACAAAGAACCACAGGCAATCCCAGTGCTTTCAGAAGTTCTAAACACAGCTAGATGCAGAAGAGTCATCACACATGCAATTATTGGCCTGAGTTTATCTTCCCAACTAGGCTGTTTTCTCTGTGCCTAGGACAAGGCCTGGCACATGGCAGCCATTAAACAAGCTGGAGATATTATTTCAGGGCTTGGGTGGGTGTCTTTAAGGACCAAGCCACAGGATCTGATCTGGTGAAGCATCATCAGGAACCAGCCATTGCCTTGTAATATACACAATACATTCTCAGAACCCAAATATTCATGCTGCCCCTCTCCTTGGGGAAAACAGAAATGAATCTGAGTTTCTGTAGCCTTCTTAAAGGTGTTTCCTTGAGTAAACTTGCCCCCACTGTCTTCTAGAATGAGCCCCCATTTGTTTTCACTTTTTTTTTTTTCATTTTAAAACTTAGCTCAAATATATAGAAGAGAGTGAAATAGATTCATCAGTGACCCTTAGTTTTGTAGGAAATGTACTATGTGTTCAGGGAGCAATAAAAATTTCCAACCCAGACAAGTTTGAGGCAGCAGAAGGCAGCCTCTGGACGAACTAAAGCAGCCTAGTATTTTTGGTGTCAGCTTTGTTGACATTTGTTACATAACATTCTTTTGTTTTTAATTGACTGTTTTGTTTTTCTTAAGTGCAATTTGTTAGTAAAGATACTGAAACGATTAAGGATTGATGTTAATTTAGATATTTTGGGGAGTCATTTCAAATGCATCATCTTTTAAAAAATTTTTAGTTAAGTTTATTAAGGTAACATTGGTTAATACAATTATATAATTTTCAGGCGTACATCATCATTTGACATCTGTATATTCTATTGTGTGTTTACCACCTAAAGTCTAGTTTCCTTCAGCTACCATATATTTGATCCCCTTTACTCACTTCACCCTCTCCCATCTCTCTATATTTGACCCCCTTTACCCTGTCTACCACCCCACTCCTTCCCTACCCACTACCCTCTGGTAACCAATAGTGTATTGTCCATGTCCATGAGTCTCTGTTTGTTTGTCCTGCTCACTTGTTAAATGCATCATCTTTAGGCTAGATAGATTTGTAAGGGTTATAAATGTACACCTCACTCTACATCTCCAGATGCAGAGGCTTTAAATTCTCATAAGAGCTGAAATTTTATCATGCTGTTGTTTCCCTAAAAGAAGGTTGGGCATACAATAATTCCTTCAAGAAATTAGGCAATTTTTCCTTCAGTTTTGACTCATGCTAAAACTATTAAGCATATGAAAAGGCATCTTATTAAGGGCTAGCTTTTGCAGATAAACTAAGCCAACTACAAGCATTTTCACATTTATTCTCACAACACCCCTATGAGGACCCACAGTGTTATTCTCCCTTTCTTATATGTGGAGAAACTAAGCAACATAGGATTTTTCGACTTTGTTATCTCCCAGCCTACACCAGTTATTATTGTAGTGCCTCTCACTTCCATTCCCACCCTTCTTATCCTGCTTTGTGAGCTGGGACTCCGCAAACCTCATTTCTGCTTTGCCTGCAAACGGGTAGTCCTGGAGGGACTGGAAGGGGAAGAAAGGACTTGTATTAGTTTTCTAGGACTGTCGTAACAAAGTATCACAAACTGGGAGGCTTAAAGCAACAGAAGTAGTTTCTTGTGGTTCTGGAAGCTAGAAGTCTGAAATGAAGGTGTTGGCAGGGCAATGCTCTCTGAAAGTTGTAGAAAAAAACCTGTCCCAGCCTCCCTTTAGCTTCTGATGTTTCTGGCAGTCCCTGGCAGTTCTTGGCTTGTAAATGCGTCACTCCAATCTCACACGCTGTCATGTGGCCATTTTCCCCCTGCACCTTCAGCTGGTGGTCTTTTCTTTGTGTGTCTGACTCTGTGTCTCTCCTCCCCTTCTTATAAAGACACCAGTCATATTAGATTAAGGACTCACCATGCTCCTATTTCCAAATAAGGTCATTTTCACAGGTACCAGGGGTTAGGACTCCAATAAATCTTTTTGGAGGATACAATTCAACCCGCAACTGTACTATTCTTTTTCTTTGCTTTTGTCTTCCTTGTGAGATCCACTTACAAGTCAAGCGGTGGTCCCAGAAGGGTTCACGACAGTGGCTGTTGGTCTCAGGAATGGAAGTGAGAGGCACTGCAATAACAACTGGTGCAGGCTGGGAGATCATAGACTAAGTCGAAAAATCCTATGTTGCTTAGTTTCCCCACATAAAAGAAAGGGAGAATCTTCAGGGACTTCAAAGAGATAATCTTCAGGGACTCTATCCTTTCAGGGCTGGGCAGTGTGTTCTTCCACCCACCACCCCTTCAACCCAGGGGTCTGAATCGCAGCCTGCAGGAACCTCCTCAAAGTTTCCAAACTTCTTCCTTGTTCACTCTTCCCTCAGCCATCACCTTTGTAACCGCCATCTACAGTTGCTGCCCTGTTAAACCATAGATTCTCTTTTACTCTTTCTTATAGTTAATCACTTTTTATTTAACCAACAATTCTTTCTATTAAATTCTCTCTGTTAAAATATTGATCTCCTGTCTGGTCCCTAATACACAGGTGGTACACTAGGAACTTATAACTAAGGCAGTGTGTGTGTTATGCTCCAGCATCTGAGCTGTGAAAGCGTAGAAACTTTTAACCAGTCCTCAATTTTCTGCTGTCATTGTAGAAATAACATGAATGAAAGTCACCTACTCTAGCTAGTTTCGAAGCCAGGGGAATGATGAATAAATCTTAGAACCTTCTTTAAAATCCGTCCGGTCTCTAAATATCTACAAGGGGTGAACAGCGGCACTGCTGTCCCGGCAGCACAGTGTGCAAGTCGCGGGAACCCTCCAGTTTTGTCTTCTGGGAACAGGTGACATTGCCTTTTTTGACATAACCTCTTTTGAAGTTAGCTGTGACTGACTACCTTTGGACAATAAAATGAGGAGGGAGGTAGATGGAGTAAAAGGGGTCAAATATATGGTGACAGAAAGAAAGCTCACTATGGGAGGGGAACGCATGATGAGATTATTGTTAAATTGTACACCTGAAAGTTTTCTGGATTTCGTCAACCGATGTCACCAAAAACTAAATAAATTAAAAATGTTAATGATAAAAAAAAAAAAAGTGAAGAGAAGTAGCATATGTCGTCTCCTAGCAGAGCGTAAAGGGCCAGTGCATGATCACGATGAAACTTTTCCTCTGCCCTGTCAGTCCTGGAAGCATAATTCAAAGCAGAACTTCCATCAGCCCATGTCCATGGATGACTACAAAGAACAATGCACCCAGCCAACCTAAGCTGCACTTGCAGCATGAGTGAGAAATGAATGGTCTTTGGACCATTTGTTTCAGTAGCTACTAGAACTCGTCCTGATTAGTACACACAGACTTGAATCCAGGAACAATCTCTCAAACTCACGCATTTTTTCTTTTTTCTTTTTTGTAGTTTATTCGCTTGTTTCCTGGGACATTATGCTTTCCTCATATCCTTTTCCCCCTTAGTTTCTCCTTTTTTAAACAACTTTGCTGGATCCTTCTGCCATTCTATTTCGTAAATGCTGAAATGCAGCAGGGCTCAATCTTCAGTCTCTTTTCTTCTCAATCTATACACTCTCCCTGGAAAATCTCATTCAGGCTCATGTAATAAATTTATGTTTGTCCAGAAAACTGTCTTAGTTACCAAATACACACAATGAACTACCTATTAATCATCTCCATCTTGCTGTCTCATTGGTGACTTTAAATGTTAGATGCCTAACAGAAATTCCGATTCTGCTCCACATCTGCAAAATCTTCTCTATCTCATGTAATCATACCAGCATTCATCCAATTGGCCAAACCCCAAACCGAGAAGTCATTCACAATGCCATTCTTTCTACCATTTCTCCCAGGTCCCCATCCAACCCATCAGTAAGTCCTTCTGAGTCCAGTTCCAAAATGTTTACTGAACTTGATCACCTATTTCCACTTCTCCTCCACTCTGCTAGTAAGATTCACCCATCTGGCACCTAGTAAACTGCCGCAACCTCTCATCGGTCTGCTGCTTGCACTCTCAGACCACTGACATCTGCTGTACAGACCGCAGCTACAGTGTTCTTTTAAAAATATGACTTACATCATATTGCTCTCCACTTCAAAAACTTCCCATGGCTTTCTGCTACACTTAGAATAAAATCTAACTTCTGTAGAAAGAGTAAGTTACAAACCTCATACTTGTTCAGAAAATGTAACTGAAGTTAGAAGGCACAGGCCTCCTTTCAGAGTTTAATAAAAAGCTTCAATAGAATGGAAGACTGTCGACATAGACGCCTTGACAAACTGCTTGACTAGCATTATTCATTATATAAATAAGAGGAAAATGTAGCTAGTATTTTTACACATTTATTATCCTCACATTTAAGTGACCTCTACTTATTCTTTTGGCTTCACGGGTGAGTTTCCACCCATCTATTTGCTGAGGAGGTCGAAGAGCTTTCCTGTAATCTGAAAAGTTCTGAGACTGTTGGCATGTATCCATGAGAATAAAAATATCTATTATAAGTATCACATCTTTAAGATATTTTTGTAAAAAAACAAACAAAAACAAACAAACAAACAAAAAAGTTTGGTTTTTTTTCACCTAAAATTTTAGCTACGTTTGTCATGGGAGATTAAATTTTACCCTTGTGATAATTATTTCTTGCTGGCCTCCCTCATCTAGCTCTAAAGAAACTAATCAATATAAAAGAACCATACATATTCTCTTAAACCTGGGAATAAATCTAAGAAGCATTTTTTCCTTGCAATGATATTCAAGTAATAATAAACTGCTTTAAAATAAATGAGCGTGAAAACACCCAGTAGGAGCTCCGTCTTTCACAGTGTTCCTGAGCTTGGCTCCCCAGGCCCTATGTGAGTGGACGTCTTTCACCACTCGTATCCTGTCCTATAATTCCTTTTCTCATTCACTACCTACAGGCATTCTGGCCTTGTCGATGTCTCCAGAACACAGCAAATTCATTTTAAACTTTGGGCTTTTAGGATTGAGGGTTGTTCTTCCTGGGACACATTTTGCCTCATCTTCCCATGACCCATGATCATTCAACACTCAGTTTTGGTTTGAATGCCACCTCCTCTAAAAAGTCATCCCATATCACTCTATCTAACCTTCCTCTTAGGCCTATTAAGTCACTTTCTCATCACCCTGTTTTTTTTCTTCATTTTATTTATTATGTGAAATGGTATTATTTGTTACTTCTTTACTTGTCTTCTTTCAATGGAATACAAATTGCATAAGAGCAAAGACCCTGTCTGTCTTCATCATTGGTTTCTCCCTTGCATCTTGAACTTCATCTAGTCTATAGCTGCCCATATAAACGATTGTGAAATAATGAATAAATTTGTTTTATACCTTCAAAAGCATTTTAATATAGTAATAGTACAGTATTATCCCACATAGCTAGATGAATTAGACCAAGGACAATTCTATAATAAGAAAATTGCCTGGTTTAGACAATATTTTAGCATACATCCTTTGCAGGCCACAGCTGTAGGTAGGCTTAGCTGATCTGAGTGTTTTATATCAAAGCCCATTGAAATTGCCTATATTGATCCACCTATGAATTAGCAAGAACTCAACCCACAGTTCCAAGGTTGGCAGGTGATTCTTGCTGTACATCGTGAAAGTGAGGCTGAGCCAGTACAGTACATAAGTGCTGTTTATTGAAATTAGGATTCCATAAAACCCTCCTGCTGAGAAACTTCTTAGCATGACTATTTGCTGATCAATAACTGAGCCTGAATAAAACTTAATAGATGCAGAATGTTGTGGTTTCATCTATTAGCTTTAACTGGGTCAGCAGCTCTAACACAGGGCTCAATCCTTCAAATGGTACAGGTCTGAGTAAAGGAGACATAAGTCCAGGCTCGTATTAAGCGCCCAGAGATGAACATTGGTCTTAAAGTCAGACTCTAAGAGATCAGTTGTAGAGAAAATTAGTATAACCCTTCAATATGAGTCAAATTTATATTGTTTGTTATACTAATAGAGGTTCGAAGATGGTTGTGTGGAAGAGTGGAAAGAACACTTGACTTCTATTTGTCAAAGACAGCAGAGACTGTCTGTTCCCCAAAAGCTTGGTAGGACACGCTTGTACCACCATACAGATGCTTCTGGTTATTACATCACTATTTAAAATGGTTTGTGGTTCATTTGTGTTTTTTATTTATATTTCTTCTTATGCCAATGTTTCTAAAAAAATCATTTTGCTAGAAAAATTTTTTTCATCTAGGTTTCCAAGGTTATGGTGATGTAGCTGTGATATATATGTGTGTATATATGTGTGTATGTGTGTGTACACACACACATACATATACATGTATGCATATATGTATATGTACATATATAAAATAGTCTACATGTGTGTTTATATAACATGTATGTACTATACATATTATATATAATATTCAATGTATATAAACTTCGAGTATTTGTTGTATTTTAGTTATTTCTCTTTTGAGTCTGCATTTTGTATCAATGTATCTTCTATCAATCTTCTGTCTCTTTTCTGGAATCTTCAGGGCTGGCTGAATGTGTAAGGGAATGGCTAGCCTGTGCTTAGTTGAGCATCTCATCCAGGGATATTTTTGTTTGCTTTTAAAAAGTTTTACAAATTGTTCTGTTTTCATCAGCCATTGACTGTACTAAAAAAAAAAAAAATAGACATTTTCTAATGAATGAGGCAGTGGCTGCTGGAGTGTTCGATGCAGGGTTCCTTGTCATAGGACACCTCTTTCACTGTTCCCATATGAAAGATGAGTTTAATTAGAAACAAACAACCAAACCACACTATGAAATTCTTTACAAATAGATTAAAATTGTTTCGTATTTAAAGCAAAGAACAGTGCAGCACTAAGTACTGCCTTTCCATGTTTTCATTGAAATGTAAAAATTGGATTAACCTGTTTATCAGTTAAGTTGTTTAGTATGTCTTGGAGCACATTGAAATTTGTTGTTTGATTTTTTTGATGGGACAAGTGTTTTTTTTTTTTTTTTTGATAGGCTGCCTCTTTTTGATCTTTTTTGAAACAGATTCGAAGGCACTTTTAGTACAACCTTTCTTCAGTTTTTGCCCTCTTAAATTAGTTTTCCTTTCAATGTACTTCTGAAACTGACCTGAATTACCCCGTTAGACAACAGGCAGATGTGGAATTCTGCTAATTTTAGTTGTGCAAATGTTTGATAAAAACCTAAGAATACAAAATAATTCCCCACACTGTTAATCTAAAAAATATATATAAAAATGTCGACAGGATGTTGCCTGGTCCCTATGAGTCTGTGTACCTCCAGCATAGTTCCGGCCTTAGGGGTGTGCGAACTTCCTTTTTTAAAAATGAGATGTTGTTTTAGGTTGAATCCGTACTGACCGCAGGGCAAATCTCCCTGCTATTGTTGCTATTGTTGTCACTGGATTTTTTTTTTTTTTGCCTAAAATATTCTTAATTGAGAAATATTCTTGTAGTGGTTGTTTGTATTAGGTGATGTTTCAAGTATGTGATTCAAATGATGCTACTTAATATGCTGGTCTTGGGGAACTTCTTATAT
Source organism: Rousettus aegyptiacus (assembly GCF_014176215.1). Taxonomy (NCBI): domain Eukaryota; kingdom Metazoa; phylum Chordata; class Mammalia; order Chiroptera; family Pteropodidae; genus Rousettus; species Rousettus aegyptiacus. The sequence continues at coordinate 59,199,621 of NW_023416286.1, read as the reverse complement.
TTAAAATATTATATTTAATTTAGAGTTTCATATCTGTTTTTTAAGTATTTTAATTAGAATATAGCTAACATATAATATTAGTTTCAGGCCTATACCACAGCTATTCAATAATATCTGTTAATACTTAATATATAAAGCTATATTTATATTGTTATATTATAAAATCAAACCAATTTATTTGGAATTTTCAAAGAAAGAAAACTCTATCTTAATGCAAAAAATGACTTTTTATTTTTTCTCTTGATATTTTTCCCAGTATATTCAACAGTTAGAGAAAATAAAACAATTTATAAAACTCTTCAAAAAGCAAAAAGTTTCCAGTTTTAAATTTTCAAGCTTGTAAATTTTAGGATTGCCTGGCAGATTCATTTTGCTTTTATGTTGATTATGATGACATTTCTGAAGTTCTTTGTTTTATTTATTTCCATCCGACTCTTCTCCAAATAATCATTCAGGATGACTATGAAACATCTCATAACACTATTTAAATAAAATAATAATACTTAAAACTCATAGAGTACTTACTATATTCCAGGGACCATGCTATGCGCTTGTACATATTATGTTCGTTTAACTCTCATGACAATCCAATGAGGTAGGCATTATTATCTTTATTCCTACTTTATAGATAAGAAAGCAGTCACAGAAAAATTCAGTTACTTGCCCAAGGTCGTAGCTGTTAAGTGGCAGAGTGGGATTTGAACCCAGGTTCTACAGGTCTAGAGTCCACCTGTCTAATCACAATTTGATGTCACCATGGTTGAGTGTGACAAAGGTTTGTTGTTTGTTTTGTGCCTTTGTAGAACTAGGGGTTAAAACGTACTTTACACAGTACCAAAACAATTGGTAAATTAATATTTTTTGATTAAAAAAAAATATGGAGTCCTTTAGGCAGTTCCCTGACCTGCTCACTCATTTTGGCTAGAATCTCTTATAGTCCCTCGAATAGTAAATATCATATACTTGGCAGTGAAAATATACAGTACAACACTTTAAAATAAAGTAATTTTGGCCAAGCAGGGATTAGACTTCTTCTTATTGGTCCGTGTTGTGTTGACTTGACTACAAAGAGTTTCATAAACTCCGAGGAGGGAGGGGTTATTAGCTGTGGCTGAAAATGTTTCCATTTGCCGGCAGATGTCACTGTTGCCTCTTGGCACTAAATGTTTTGTGTCTCCTGAAGATGATGGAGAGAGCATGAGAAAAATTTTACTAAAACCCCTGTAAGTCATGAGGTACAAACAATATTGCTTTGGTATGAAGAAATACAAAGGCGTTTGCAAAAGAGGGAGAGAATGTGTCTCCCTATTCTTCAGAGAACACAGTGGGTTTCAGACAACCTGGTGCCCCTCTGATACCTCAAGGACAGCAGCACCTGGAGGAAGGCTGAGGAATGTGGTGGAAGGCGCCTCTCCACAGTCAGTCCAGAGACATTCAGGTTCCCCAAAGCCAACAGAACTCAAGAGGAGCTCAAGTGCTAGAAAACTGAAAGCCAGAGCCACAGGGCGGTAGTGAACAGACCTCTTTGAGAGCACATGAAAGGCAGTCTCTAGCAATGCCTAGAAGTAACTGGGAGAGAATTTGCAGAGGCTGAAGCTCCTGTACTGGCAGGTGGGACCAAAAGCAGTGGAAATGAGGCTCATACAAAGGCATTCTGAGGACCTCTGCTGGCTCTGGGAATGCAGAAGGAACCTGACACAGGCTCACCCTGCAGGCAGCAGGAATGCACAAACAACTGGCAAACCAGGAAAATATGACTGTGACCTTTGTACACTTTTCCTCCAAAATAATTAGCTACTACTCTGAAAAATAGCCATGTATATAGCTTTTAATAACATTAGAATAACATATTATTTGAATGATTCCATAATCAAGTAATAGGATACCTGCTAGATTATAATTGTCTACAGATATACCAATTATTTTTTAAAGTATTTGCTCCTCAAAAAACATTTACTTATATTCTAGTAAATTCTGTTGCCTAGCATAGCTAGGAAATACATTCTACTTAAATTTTAAGCTGTTTTAGGGTTCATTACAGAAAGCATTTTTAAAGAAAAATTGGTACACTTTTCTAACTTGGTCCTGGGATTTCAGAAACCTGTTCAACAAAAATAATATGTCAGTCTTTGCTACTGGATGTGTGCTATGTTTTGGTCAAATTGGTTGGCAGTAAGAAGACAGCTGGAGGATGACCCTCAGTGCTATCAAGGGAACACAGGGGTCCCATTCAACTTAAACTGATGCAAATTTTCGAAACTATATGACTAATGCCTAGGTCACAAATAGCTTGAAACTGAATGGTGATGCCTACTTTGTGGAATGATTCTCTAGCAAAATAGAAACTTCACTGTGACTGCCCTGCCCTGATCTTTAGGCCGGATCTTTCCACTAAGTGTCCAACCCATACATTCCAACAGCCTAAAGAACATTTACTGTTACACTGTCTCCAGGTAGCCTGAACTCATAGGCTTACCAGATGTATCAAGTAAAAACACAGAATGCCCAGTTAAAATTTAATTTTGGATAAATAAGGAATTTTTTTAGTATAAGTACGTAATTCAATAAGTACTCTATTTCTTAATATTTCTGGGTTCAATTTGTTAATATTGTGTTAAGGATTTTAACTTGTAGATTCGTGAGTAATATTGAGCTGTAATTTTTTTCCTCATAAAAAATATATATGTACATATATATATTTTTTAGGTTTTTGCATCTGGGTGAGAGCGGCCTCTTAAAATGAGGTAAGAAGTGTTTCTTCCTCTTCTACTTTCTAAAAGAGTTTGTATAAGGCTTTCATGATTTCATCTTTAAATATTTGATTTAATTCGGTGAAATCATCTTGAAGTTTTTTGTGTAAGAAAGTTTTTGATACCAATTTCAATCTTCTTAATAGAAATTTCAATTAATTTTGTACCAGGTTTGGAAGGTTTTTTTCCTTGGAGTTTTTGAAATTATTGGCACAAAGTTTTCAGATTATTCTCTTTCTATACTTTTACTTATTTCTAAATAAATATTTATATTCTTTTAATTATCGTAAAATCTGTAGTGATGTGCTTTTTCATTCTGGATATTTGTGATTTTTGTTTTCTACTTTTTCCTAGAGTAGCACTATTTTTCCATTTTATTATTCTTTTCAAGGAACCATCTTTTGGCTTTAATTTTCTCTGTTGTTGCTCTTTTTTTCTTTTTCTGCTCTTTTCTATTTCAGTTCTAATACTTTAAGATGCTATTTTGTTTCTAGCTTTGTAACATGATTTTAAGTCAATGATTTAAAATTTATCTCCCTTTATAATAAAGCATATATCAATTTTTGATATACTGTTATTATTCAATTTGAAATACATTCCAGTGTCCCTTTAGGTTTCATCTTTGAGCAATGGACTCTAGATATCCGAGGCTTTTTACATAGATTATTGTCATCGATTTTAAATTTAGTTGTATTGGGGGCAGAGATCATATTCTTTAATCTTTTGAAATTTATTGAAGTTTATTTGGATGAACCAACTTGTGGACTATTTTGGTGAACATTTTATGTTCTCTTGAAAAGATTGAATATTGTTCCATAGTGAGTTTGTAAGAAAAGGTTGGTAAGGTTAAAATCTTCAACATCTTCACTGATATCTTTGTCTGGTTCTATCAATTTTGGAGGCAAGGGTGTTAAGACTTGACTTCTGATTATATGTTTTCTGTTTTACTTTTAGTTCTAGCAATTTTTGTTTCATGTATTTTGAAGATGTATTATTGAGGCATGTACATTTATGACTAGTATGTTCTCTTGAAGAAATGACCCTTTTATTACCACGACATGTCTCTGTGCACTTCTGGCAATACTCCTTGTCTTGAGGTCTACTTTGGCATTAACATAGTCACACCAGTTTTCTTATTCTTAGCATGCGAATGGCATAACTTTTCCCATATTTCCTTTGAACTGCCCTGTCTCCTTTCCAATTATATATTTGGAGGCTGAGGAAATTACCACTGTGTGATCCATAGAACCACTGAAAGCTGGCTTTGGACTACGATTCCATTTATTATGCTATCTTATATATTCTCAGTCCAGTAGGGGTCATGATAATCCTTCCTATCTGTATCAATATCACCCTGTCCTTTCCCAAAGAAGCCTACTGCTGGCACGAAAGTATCTATGACAGCAGGAAAGGGAAATACTTGCACATCTCCAGGACTGTCAGTCACACTGAACTACACGGTCTTGCAAAGCATGACCTTGCCTACCTCTCCGACCTCCTGTGGCCACTCTCCCCTGAGACTCTGTCCTCCAGCCACACTGGCTTCAGACATAAGCCTTCCATGCACGGTGCAGTGCCCCGCGGCCAGCTTTCACCTCGCTTATCCTATTCTGGGATGGCTACCTTTAGCCACTATTTTTCACTAAGGTGTTTCGCTCATATTCACACACATAAAAATGTATAGCTGACAGTGTTTATAATTGAATTGAGCAAAACTACACAGCCCAGTTTCCCTTTTTTTTTTCTTTTTTTAGATTTTAATAAATTGCAGAAGGGTTTTTGTTGTCGTGGCGGTGGTGATGGTGGTTTTGCTTCCTATCAGTTCTGCAAAAATCATTTGAAGCCTCAATCCTATTTGCAGAAGGCTCAGTCGTAAAACTAAGCTTATCTGCCCACTAGTGGCAGTCTCAGTGATGCCCACAGAAGCCAAACATTTGACACAAGCCTCTTGCTGGAGTTGCTTCAAAATGGGCCTGGCAGATGGGAAGCTCCTGATGGTTTTCAGCACCCAGCCATTACCCTCAAGCCATGTCTAATCTTCACTCTACATATAAAAAACTTTCATTTTTTTCTTTATTGATGTGTGCTTTTATTTGTTAATACTGAAAATTTAGTACCTTTGTGGGGAAAAAAATGGAAAATATTTTTTTTTTAAATAACTTCTGTAACAGCTTGGGTCTTAAGGAGGTCTGTGCCATGAAATCATTATTGTAGAGGAGTTGTAAGACTGAAAGTAAAAACATGACATAATACAGAGAAAAAGTGTAAACATTAAACGATTTCTCATAGAATTTGGAAATATCAATAAAGGATCATGTTTATAGTCTGGTTATTTTCTTTGGACCAGGCACCAACCCATTTTCTACTCTATATCCAATCTAGCGAAAGTTTTAAACAGGGAGTCTAAAGTAGGCAGAGCGCTCCCCATTCTTTAGATCAGTGTTTTTTGATTGTTTTAATCCTTGTTTCATTTTGATAAATATGAAAATCTCTGTATCTTCACTCTCTCCTAAAAATTCATAGCTGCCATCCAGGAAGAATTTCCTTTCAAGCTTTATTATCTGTAGTCTGTATGAAAGAACAATAATTTTCTTTTTCTTGTTTAAACACAAAGTTGTATTGGTTATTGTATTGCCTTGCTTACCTCTGACCCTTTCCACTTACCACACAACCCAAGGCATATCGCTTAAAAATGCTGGTTATGTTAGCTACAGATATCTCTACCCTTGCTGCTCTCAGAAGGTACCATGAATAATTCTAAACAAAATAATCTGCACAGTCTCAGGTATCATGAATGATATGCATCTCAAAATCTTTCATGCCCCCTCCCAAAAAAACAAACAAACAAACCATGGTTCTTGCTACATTCATTTTTATTTGGTATATTGATCAGTAAGGGTGATAGACTACAGACTTTATGATTTGTCTGCTTGACCTCCATGTTGTTTCTATCACCACCCCGTCCATGAAGTTAGGCTTAGGGATGACAGGATGGAGGGCTGCCTTATTTGCATAGTAGTTGGTAAATGCTAATGAGTTCAAAATTAAACATTTTTTTTAGTCTGTACATGGCTACTCATACAGAAATTTCATGTAAGTCAAAGATTGAGTTTTTGAGAAAGTGACAATTTCAAATACTCCAAAACATGACTGGTTAAATATTAAGCTTTCAAAAGAGATGAATAATATTTTACAGGTGAGAAGGGAATGGAAGAAAAAAATTTGTGGAGAAGAAGAGTTACTTAAGGTAACCTTTTGAATTTTATATTTCAAATTGCAGTCTGTTTAAAATATGAATCTTAGCCCATTTAAAATTAGGAAAGCAACAGATAAGTGAGGTCATTAACAATTATTAAGACTGTGTGTGTGTATGTGTGTGTGTATTGTAGTTTATGCCAGGTGGAGGGTCTGGTGGAAGGGGAATAATTTTGATAACATGATTTAGATAACAAATTTTAGGTTAAGTCAATGAAAAAATATATACCTCCAATGTTAGTGTTAGCTCTTTAAGCCTAATGTTACATATGAGAACCACAAGGTGGGGATACAACATAATATTCCTTGTCTCATGCTGCTGACAAGTAGAAAACTCAAAAAAGAGCAGGGTTTAAAGCAATGTAACTCAGTTTCTAAGTTCATAAAAGGTTTCGTCCCCATTCTCCCTCAGAAGAATGGTAATTTTGACCCTATATGCAGCACATAAAATGTACTTATCAGAGTAAGTATATATCTTTGAAAATCATTTGCTTTTTAAAATAATTTACCCAATGTGGCAACCAAAACTTGCTTCCCGGTTTTACCCCAGGTCAACATTGTAGAATTCTGGTGTCCTGAGTGACACTCTGGTGTTTGGGTTTAAAGCTTTAGCCTTAGACATGGCTCCATAGTGTAGCAGTTAGCACATCTGCTTTACATGAAGAAGGTCCTGGGTTCACACCCCAGTGGAACCATGGTCCATGGTTGTTGGCCATGCCACCCTGAACAAGCCTGATGTCTGATCTTGGAAGCTAAGCAGGGATGGGCCTGGTTAGTACTTGGATGGGAGACTACCTAAGAAGACCAGGTACTGTAGGCATAAATAATAATAAATAATAAAAAAAATAAAGCTTTAGCCTTGGTCAGCATTCTGATATTGTCCAATTGAGTCATTGTTTCAATAAAGTCATCCTCCTTTCTTTCCTTCCCAATTTTTGCATGAACTTCTTATCCTTTATATCTGTGTTTAATCTAAGAGCTTTGCAGAATATTGAATTTAAGCATTTCATAGTATGATATAACATTTTTTTTACCACTGTGTCTTCCCAGAGTTAACCATCTAGAATAAATTGACATCTATTATAATGTTTAGAGCATAAATATTTACGTGCTGTGTATGTGAAATACTTACACACAGACAAAACTACAGATGTACAGTTATTTCTATTTCATGTGTATGAATTCAATATTTAAACATGGACTCACTTATATACAGATATGTAAGGTAAACTGTATCTTTATATGTATACATATAGTTATATATACCTATGGATAAGAATGTGCATGTTTGTGTGTAGGTATATATAGGGCAATTTTTACCTATATATGTTCATAAAAACTTCTAGAGCAAACTTGACATTTTTCTGTCTGCCCTAAATATCCCATGAGCATCATGTTTAACATTTAACTCGTGTGACACCTTCACCCCCAACCTCTTCCTATATTCCCTGTCTCAGTGAATGGTCCTAAAAGCCACCCAGTTCCCCCCGATCCTAAAATCAATCACTAAGTCTTGTGGATTGTTTTCCAAATATTTCTCAAATCCACACCTTCTTTAGTCCTTATGGAAAGTTGTGTTGAGTGGGCCTTCCACTGGTCCTCCATCCTCCTTTAAACTCACCCTCAATGTGGCCATTAGACTCATCTGACTAAAGTGTAGATCTGGTCATGTCTCGACTCTAGTTAAACCTTTCAGGGCATCTCTGCCACATTACCCAGAACATAAGGATCTACAAGGCTCTAAACTACAAAGTCAATCAGATATTTTTATTCCTTAGCTTTTGTTTGTTCTGTTTTTTTCCATCAAGAAAAAACTTCATGATGAATTTCACTTTAAAATTATATTCATCTTTAAAAGAAATATCAAGTGTTAACTAAAAATAGAGATATATTATAGGTACAAATGTATTCATTATGCATACATCTATATAAATTTAGGTATATAATAACCAAATCTATATTAACATAGTACTAAAGCAAAACTTCTGCTTGACCCTGGCAATAATTCAGCACTGCTAGATATGCTCATCATTTGTTCAAATATTTACTGAGTTCTCACTGCATGAAGGATGCTTGGGAGACATTACAAAATAAAATGGCTGAAAATTCTTGTCCTGGTAAAGCTTAAATTTTGGAATATAGAGCATTTATTTTTTTCTTTTAAAAATATTTATTTTCGAATTCCTTAAAGCTTTCGATATTTATTTAAATCTAGAATTGTATTACTAAACAAATGATTTGGTATAGAGTTAATTTTGATAGTCTCTAATCTTATATTTTCAGAAATTTTAAATTGATTGGCTTGTATATATTCAAATATATACCATGTTTAGTATTCATCCTTTGCTTGTATGTTGTATCACATAAGATTAGATTAAGTAATGGGTGATAGGAAAAGATAGTTTTTTTTCTCTCATGAGCAAAGGAGTCTGGAGGCAGGCTCTCAGGGCTGATATGGCAGCTTTGCTGTTCCTGAAATGGACAGCCCCCATACCCACTCAAAAGTTCGAGCTAGTTCTCTGATGGGATAAAGGGAGAGCTGTGACAAAAAATTAAATACTTGGAATTAAACCGTACAGGTTTGTTTGTTTGTTTGTTTGTTTGTTTGTTTTATCAACACCTAGGCACTGGGAATTGGCTTAACCACTTAACTTGCACACCATTTTGCCCCAGAGCTATGGATTAAAGAAGAATCCTTATCGCCTGCACTTGGTCTTTGACAATACTGGCTATATTTTGGTGACTGTGAGGTCTGAGAACATTTCCTTTTCTTTGAATACTGTTAAATGGAAAGTAAACAATGCAGTTAAGAACATGGACTCTAGCTTTTAAGCACATTTTGGCAAGATTTCTTTAATTCATCTCAGTTCTTCCAGCTAGATTATAACCTTCCTGATCATGTGCTGCACACTTCTGCATCTCCATAGTCTCCTAGCACAGGATCCTGCACGATCTTACTTGTGCTCATTTTCCAGCTTCATCCTGTCATACTCTTTCCTTCTCTCCATAACCTTCTTTCTTATTAAGATTCCTAGAATGGGCCCATACCCTTCAGTGTTGGAGAAACCTATAACCTTCAAACAAAAGACATACAGATAGTAATTGCTGACAGTGCCCAAATGAAACAGTTGGGTCCTTGCACAACAATGGAGTCCACCATTAGCAAGCCTACCCTTGTACACAAATTCCAATCCAACCACCATAAGATGAATTATAATTAGGTCTTAACCAGTCATGACAAGCTCATTGCTTTAGCCAGTGATTGGGCTAGTGGAGGCCATATGGCATTATTATGAAAGTCTGCCATATTTAACTTTTCAGATAAAAGGGAACAGGATCGGCCACCTTCACTCATTTCCTTTCTCCCTTTTCCAGCATAGAAAGCAAATACGATGCTAGTAGTTATCTTTTCTTAATAAGTTGATGCACATGAAGGAGAGTCCAATGTATGGCTCTGGTCATCTTCGAGCCTCTAACTACATTTCTGGTTATGTGAGAAAAATTAATTTTTATATTCATATTTATGGGTAGTCTGAATGTATTCTTAACTAATAATACAATATCTGCCCATTAAGAATTATAGAAGGAAAAGAGAAAAGCAGAGGAGAGGGTATTAAAATTCCAGAACTGAAGGACAGAGGTTTACAGATTGAAAGAGATCATTAAATACCCCCAAAAATGAAAGTAATTAAATTTTACTAAGCCGTATCCCCAGAAATTTCAGAACACTAAGTGTATTTTAAAAGAGCTGAAAGCTAACAGAGAAAAATAGTTAAATCAGCCACGTACTAAACATCAGGAATCATAATGGTGTTAGACTTCTTCACAAAACTGAAAGCTGGAACACAATGAAGCAATGCTTTCAAACTTCTGGAGGCAATTATTTCCACTATTGAATCTTTTACTCAGACAATCTGGAGAAAAAGTGTGAAGGAGAACAAAATTATTGTCCTGCATACATAGTCTCATAATTTTTTTTATTCATGCACCCTTCTCAGGAAACTCCAAAGGGAGGGGGAATATGCTCCACCAAAGCAAGCGAGTGCACTGAGAGAAAAGACATGGGATCCAAAGAACAGAGTCTTTGACAGGGGAGACAGGCAAAGGAGTTCACCAGCATGGCAATTCAAAGTCCCCGGATGAGAGCTTGTCAGTAGATCTAAGTGCAACTCTTCCATACTGCAGCAGAAAAACAGAAGACTCCAAGATGAATGTCCCCCAAAGGAAAACCACTGGTGTTTAGCCAGAGGAGTTTTACTGTTTTTGTGGAGAGTTTAAAGAAAAATTAACAGTAAAGACAGAGCCAACTTGGCAGACAAAAAATAAAATAAGGCACTTATTAGCAGAAAACAAAAAATATGTGCAAGCAAAGAATTATAATATTAATTGCACATTGTGTCTGTCTTGTCAATAATTATAAGTCATAGTGATAGAAACCATGAACATTTACTTAAGAATCATGATTTAGGTATTTTGAGAAAATGGAGAGAGAGGTGGTAGAGAACTAAATTTTCATCCATTATAAGAATCCATGATACCTAAAATTTTAAAAAGAAATAATATTGTGACACTATTATTTTAAAACACAAGGTAAATTAAAAAAAAAAAAAAGACAGTACAAAAGCTCTCTTTTTCCTCATCTGAAAATTTAACTTTTAAGAACACATACATGTTTTATTTCAGTGCAAATTAAACTAAAATACTTATTTATCTGTAAAATTTTGAAGAAAGCATTAAAACATGTCTTCTAAAGTTATGACAAAGGAACTAAAAAAAAATGACCATTTAATGAAGATTTGTTTCTATAATCTGGTTTTCTATTTGTTTCCATGGTTTTTGAGTAAATATTTCTGTATAGTCTGAAATGGTCCAGCTAAAACCCACTACAAAAACTAGGTGTTTTGAAACATGAGAAAGGTTTCTGACAGGGGAATTTAAGCATCATAAGAGAAGAATTTGCTGGAAACACCTAAAAAATTTAGCAATCTGTATAATAACCTCTCATTTGGCTCATGCATTTTTCTTCTTTGGAATACAAAATTATTGTCTTTCAATTAAAGAAAAACTTTTAACTAAGGAACAATCTTCACTCTTGTATTAATAATTTTAATAATTTGACAATAATAATTCTGTAAATCTTATGAGCCCTCATATGAAATATTATTTTTTTGGAAAAGGCTCTTTATGGAAATTTAGATATGGAGTTGGAGTATAATGATCATTCATATTTTTTATAATATAATAACATTGGAAATAAAATTATATTTTAAAAAAAGACTGAATATATATGTGTGTGTACATGGGTGGGTGGATGGGGGTGACTATATATGTGAACAAGCAAAATAATTTCTAAAGTTACTCTTTCAGTTTTAATGACACAAAAGACAGCTAGATAAGTGTACCAGGGTGTGTAGTTCCGTGTGAGTTAGGATTAATCTTTTAGAAAATTTTTGCTTTGAATTAATTTATGTATGGTTTCCTCTTGTTTTTCCCCTTTCTTTTCTTCCTTCGTTCTTTTTATCCCCATGCAGTGAAACATTAATTCTGTGAAAAAGCTATGTTCAATAATAAATTCATGAAGACAGCAACTTTATTAATTATCTCCGTTCACCACTTTAACAGAGACTTGGTCAATAATCCTGGATTTATCTCTCTCGGAAAAAGCAATTCCTTGTTCAAAAGAACCCTTATAAGGATTCATCCCAATAAGCCAGATTATTCTTCTAAATAGTTCTATATAAGAGTTTGGTATCTTTGCGAGAATTGTCCTCTCACCTGGGAGAGTTTTCTTCCTAGTCTACCTAGCAAATCTTAATTATTTTTTAAACTTGGTGTGGCATCAACTCACCTGACATTAGATGGCTTCTCTTAACTCTCTTCACCTTCCAAGTCTTCTTATTAACCAGCATGCCCCTTGCTCTGTAAAATGCCCACAGCACACCCAGAGCAGCCTTCCCTGGGGTGTCCTATCATCTTAGCATGTGCTCATCCAGAGTCACTTCAAACTACTTGGACCAGGATATGTGTTGTTGTGCTTATACGATTTAATTAATGCTTACACAAACCAAGAAAATGTACATAGGCAGAAGACATATTCCTCTGAAAATTAATTTGAATGCTCTTTTGAGAAGACTCAGTGAAGGTCAGTCTTCAAATACATAAAAATATATATATATGTGAAAACAAAATAGGCAAAATAAGCACGAATTTGGGGGAAATAATAAAAAATCTAAAGGGATGAGAACTTGGGTGCCTCATAAATCTTTTGGGTTCACTGCCATTGAAACTGGAAATCTTCAAATATTTGTTATAAACATGGTTTAAACAAGAAGGAGTTCTCAGTTTTCCAATTTGTGGGCTTAGACACACAAAAAGACTTGGCCTTTTCTCAGAAGATTGACAAAAATAACAACAACAAAACTGATGTTTTATTTTGAATCAAATGCCTAAATTGTATGTATTCTTTTAGCTACCCACTTCGACTAAACTCTGATTAACCAACTGTCCTTGATAACATATAATAAAGAAAAAGGGCTTCTATCATAAGCATTTTCTTATCTGTAGCACTTTTGTTCTTAAATAAACTAAACATTTATTTAATATAGTCCATGCTTCAGGCACTAGGCTAAGTTCTAAGAATATAGCTGTGAAAAGGGAAAATGTGGTGCTGCCTTCGTGGGGCTTAAATTGTTCATTGCTGTATTATCTTTTAGCATCTCACTGAGCAATAATATAAATGTTTACATATCTGTCTTCCTTGCTATTTGACAACTACCTAAAAGTCAGAAATGTAATTTCAATTTTTGTATTTTCAGTGCCTTACAAAGTATCTAGGATTTAGTAAAAACTAAATAAAAATTGATTCATCTGAATTCATAAATAAAGCCCAAAATGTTATTTTATCTGAAAGTTCTAATATCTATCAGCTCATAGAGATCAATATTGTGACTTATAATTTGTAGATTCACTTGCTGGACAATCCAATGGCTACAACTGGAACACAGGTGTAGCAATGATTTTTTAATGAAAAAAATGACTGCATGATTGCACGATTACTTATTAATTGGGACATTATTCACCTAGGGAAGTACTTAACACAGCAAGCATTACTTTCAGAAATTTTCACTATAGTCAGTTCTCAGCAGGTCTCTGGCACAAAAGTTCAGCAAGGAAATAACCTCACAGTCATGCAAGTGCCGTGTAATGAATTTTTTTGCACAAAAGATGAAAAGATGAGTCAGAGTAACAATTCGTTTCTAGTTGCAGGGTGGAGTTTAAACTGTAATTCTTCAAATGTTGCTGTGTTCCCCCACAGCACTTAACACTTTAATCCTGTAATAACAGACTGGAATATCTGACATAAGGATTACTCAGAACAGCTTGCATTTTTAACAATTTTTTTTCTTTGGCTAAAAAAAGCTTTTTATTTCCATCCAGCAGAAAAATTAATGAAAAGTCATATGTGAAAACTTAATCAATATCATTGATAATTTCCTCTGAAAATCTAAATGATCCTCTCTGACTCTGTGATGGAATCTGAGTTTAGTTTCTAGGATTTGTTGCCCAAGCGACTACAGTCGTCCAAATGTCCTCAAGTATATCTGCTCTGTCATCTGGTTTAAACGTCAGTCTTTGATGTTTCTGTCGATCCACGGATGTCAAGATTTCTTTACCAGATGGTGGAGTTTCACACTTCCAGTTTCTCAACATAACTGGAGCAGATATCTGGGTAACATGCAGTCATAATTTACGAAAAGTACAGCCCCTCTATTGTGTTGTTTTTCTTGAGAAATTTAAAAATACAGAAAAATACAAATAACACATATCAAGCATCCATGAACCTACCACCCAATATTGAAAGTTGTTAACATTTTTGACATATTTGATTCAAATCTTTTTTGAAAAGTAAACATAATGAAGTGTAAAGGAAAAAAATCGAAATCCCTTTGCTCTCTGTTGCCACTGTGAATTTTCTCTTTCCCAAGGGTACTTTCCCCAAAGTTAGCCTTTGTCATGAATTTAGTATATATCTTCTAGTCCAGAAAAATAATTACATACACACATTTCCTTTCAGGAGCATAAAAGAGCATAGCTTTGTATGATTTTTAAAAATTAATGTAGATAGCATATCATTCTTATCTTTGTTTTGATATTCAAAATTACACACTTTGGACAATCCATGTTTAAGTATATCAATTCCTTTCAGTGACTTTGTGATATTTTGTTATATCAATATTTATCTAACCATTCGCTCTCGATAAACTATTGGCTATTTTTTCACCATCATTACTTGCTGAAACTAGTCACATACTTTTTTTGAGCACAGGAGCAACTTTCCCTGGACTGGTGATACTTAAAGTGTGTTTCTCAAACTGGCTGTTTGTCCACAGATGATTACAGTCCATGGCAAGATAAGTAGTCTGTGACAAAACATGTCCGCTCTGTAACAAAGCACACTTTTAGACCACTTGACATTTCATAGCAAGATTTTTCCAGGAAGGAAGCGATGGGCTGATTTACATTCTGGTGCAGGCTCTTTATTTAATCGTGGACTGAGTAGTACTGCTCCACATCACACACATGAACGTGGAATTCCTGGGTCAAAGGATGTGACTCTTCATTTTACTATGTACTACAAAATTGCTTTCCACAGAGATTGTCCCAACTTATTTATCTATAAAACTTCTCATTTTTCCTCACATTCTTACCCAATTCAAAAAAATTAGTTTATTATAGCTTATTGGGATATAATTCATATACCATACAATTCACCCATTTAAACTATACAAGTCAATGGTTGTTATTTTATTGAGTTGTGCATTTACTACCATGATTTTAGAACATTTTCAGCCCCCCAAAACCCTATACCCTTTAGCTATCACCTCCTTGCCCAATCTTCTCATCCTCCTTGCCTAGGCAATTACTAATCTGCTTTCTGTCTCTACTGATTTCCCTATTCTGGACATTTCATATACATGGAATCATATAATATGTGATCTTTTGTGACTGCCTTCTTTCACTTAGCGTAATATTTTCAAGATCCATCCATGTTGTAGTACGTATCAATATTTTGCTCCTTTTGGGGGTGGAATAATATTCCACTGGGAGCTCAGCTGGCCCCACCTTGCCAGGGACTGTGACACTGAGGCCCAGCACAACGTGGAACTGGAGGACCCCAGGGGTGTGTCCCCCTGGAGCTGGCTGTGTCTTTGACACAGTGCCAATGTGGGCAAAGAAAGCTGCCAAGGCTGGGTAGTCCTCAGGAGTAGTCAGCCCCGGGGATCCTGAGATAGGGCAGCTGGTGCTCCAGTATTGGGACCACTAAGAGCCACCCAGAGGCTGGCGGGCACTCCGGAAATGCTCGACAAAATTCCACCAGGCCTCTGATTTCTATGTGTAAACGAAGTAGGAGTTCACCAACTGGGTGTCCCTGGAGTCCGAAATGTCCCCAAGCGACATGGATCCTGGGTGGAAATAGGATGGGGGCCTGTGCTGGACAGCAGTCTCCTGGGCTTGGGGCACATGTCCCAGCAGCGGGCCAGAGAAGCTTCATCTCCAAGGTCCAGGCGGCGGAACCCCAGTGATGGAAGTGGACGCTGGGGCTCGCTCCGCTTCAGCCGGAAGCGCTGCTGGCCACCCTGTGGCCCAGTGAGGAGTACTGGCCAGTCGCCTTACCTCTCCTTTCGTCTCCGCCCACCTGGATGCACTCACAATGTGACCTTTGAGAGGTCAGCTAGGGCCCAGCCATACCGTGAGAGGTGCCCTTGAGGCTCCTGGTTCAGACCTCTGGGAGGCTGCTAAGGTTGGGGCGTGGGTCACTGCAGGTCCAGCATGTCATCCAGACCGCCTGCCAGGCGTCCAGCTCCTGTGGCAACCTTCAAGACCCCACATGCCTAACTATACTGGCAGCTGTCTTCCTGAGGAGGAGGCCAGGAGTGGGTGTCTCCAGTGTCTTGACTTCTGACCTCACAGGTTTTCCCACAAAAACAAGAATTTAGGCTGCGGTTCAGGGCAGCTGTTTGAACCCATGTTGGCTTTCAGGAGTTTGGCTTTGTCTCCATCCAGGAGTCCTTTGTGGTAGCCCAGGGACCTGGCCCTGCCACCCAGAGTGTTATTTCTCTTTCAACATAGGCCCTAGTTCTAATAACAGATATCAGAAACACTTTTAAAAAAAAGTTTTATTGAGATATAATTGCATATATCACACAGTTAACCATTTAAGGTGTATAATCAGTGATTTTTAGTATATTCACAGATATGCAACTGTCACCATGGTCAATTTCAGAACACTTTATCAGCTGAAAAAGAAACCCCTGCCCTTTAGCTATAACTCTCCCATCCCCTCCCTAGCCCTAAGCAACTACTAATCTTTCTATCTATATAGATTTCCCTATTCTGGACTTTCATGTGAATGGAATCAAACAATATGCGGTATTTAGTGACTAGCTTTTACACTTGGCAAAATGCTTTCAGAGTTCATCCAAGTTATAATACATAACTACTTCATTCTTTTTCATGGCCAAATCCATTATATATAAATATACCACATTTTGTTTATTTATTTATCCATTAACAGACATTTGGATTGTTTCCACTTTTTGATTATTATAATAATGTTGCTATAAGCATTTGTATACAAAAAATATTCCATCGTGTTTATCTATTTATTAGTTGATGGACATGGGTTTTTTTACCTTCTTGGTTATGAAAAAATGTTGCTATGAACATTCGCGTACAAGATTTTGTGTGAACACATGTATTCACTTCTCTTCGGTATGTATATAGGGATGGAATTGCTGGGCCAAATATTAAGGTTGTGTTTAATCTTTTGGGGAATGGCCAAACTATTTTCCAAAGTGTCTATACCATTTTACATTCCCACAAGTAGTGTTTAAATTGTAAGTGTATAAGTTTTATTCTGATATCTCCAATACGTGTTATTAACTTTTTTATTATATCCACTCTAAAGGGAGTGAAGTAGTACCTCAATGTGTTTTGATTTGCCTTTCTTTATTTTAATGACTAATAATGCTGAGCATTTTTCATGTGCTTATTGGTTGCTGGTTACCTTCTTTGGAAAAATGGCTATTCATATCCTTTACACATTATGTAGTATGGTAATTTGTCCTTTTATTATTGAGTTATATGAGTTCTTTATATAATTGAGGTACAAATCCATTACCTATTAAAGAATTTGCAAATTTTTCCAGTTAATTTGTTCTATTTATATTTCTACAATTGTAAATGAGGTATGATATATATCAGTACAGCTCAATTAATATATAAAAAGATAAAAAAATTAATGTGTGTTATATATGTTTGCATGTACATCCTATTAATAAAATGTGTTACTGGATTCAATTTCTAATATTTTCTTAAGGCTTTTGCGACTATTTTTATGAGGAATATTGGTCTGTGGTTTTCTTTCCTTATAAGCAATTTGGTCTTGTGCCATTGTGCTTGCCTCATAAAGTGCATCTTTTTTTCTGAAGAGTCTGTGAAGGATTGGTATCATTTATTTCTTAAATGATTGATAGAATTGGTATCATTTATTTCTTACATGATTGATAGAAGCCATCTGGGCCTGATAGTTTTCTATGAGAAGAATTACATTTGTATTGGATTTTATACTGTTGAGTTCTGGGTTTTATCTTCCTGTAAAAACTGTCGGACTTTGTTTAAGAAGGTGCTTAAGTTGCTTGTGGACCAAAAGATAATTTTGAGGCTTCCTTTTGCATTTTGTTAGGGTGAGTTTAAAACAGTCTTTCCTCCAATTCTAGCTTATTTCCACTACTAATGCTTAACTCCTCTGGTGTCTTTATCGAATGCACAGGTGTACAGCAAGGACTTTTCACTCGAACTGGCTGGAACTGGAAGTGCTCTCACTCTCTGAGCTCTGAGACTTGTTCAGATTAAAGCTCCCTGGTAGTACTTTGGCCAATTCATAGCATTTCCTACGCATACAAAACTTACTATTCAGCCTCAGACTCCAGGGGAAACCTGTGTGTCGTCCTGGAGCTTTTATTCCATGTAGCACTTTACTGTCCATTATTTTGTCCCACAAATTCCAGATGCTTCCTCTTTCCCAGACTCCAGGGTCTGTTGCTTCACCTCAGGGAGATCACCGTGCTCTTTAGACTCCCCTCCCTACACTGTTACCCAGAAAGTCTCTCTGAGAAGAAAGCTGAGGCTCACCTCATGGGTTTCCTTAATCTTAGGTATTACAGTCCTACACTGTCTCTTGTCCAATATCCAAATATAGTCACCTGGTTCGTTTTGTCTGGTTTTCTATTTGGTTATAGTGGGAAGATAAGTTAATTTCTAAATACTCTATTATGGCCAAAGCATAAGTTTCCACATAAAATCCAAATTAATAAGAATGCTAGCCTTTATCCAGCTAAGCAAGAGAAATCCATTTTTTTTCTTCCCTCATCCCTTTCTTGTTACAGTGTGGCACTCTTACTCATTCAGGCGATTCAGGAGTGATTTCTGTCACCCGAGACAAGAATGGAAAGGGTGCTCAATGCCTTGAAGGCTTGTTCGATCCTCTTTTCTGGCTGCTGTCACTGTAATTGCTCCATGATGTGAGCATTGGAACAGGGGTTTCAGTATAGGCGATGTGTTTCTTTTTTACCAACCCATCTCTGTATGACAAAATTATCTTTAGTAATAATCGGGAAGGAAAATGGATATATTTCATGTGAATTAAAATTTTCACTTATGAAAGAAAAATATCCACCTTTCAGTGAGCCTTTTTCACACAGAGTTCTAAATTCAAATAAAAGGCCCAGGAGAGTGCATGATTGATAAAATTGAAATAACGTGTTTTTGTTTCTTTGTCTTTATAATCATTGTATTATCCTTGTTTATTTATAATTCACCGTTTAACCAAAGGAATATTTAGTCCCATTGAGGTTGGTGATGATACAAACTGCTCCCGAAGCAAACTCAAAACTTCCAAGCCCTCACAAACTTACTCTTGAAAAAGTCCTATGCAGCTAATTCTGCATATATTGACAGCTGGCTGTATAACTGGAAGATCTCTGAGTTAAATTCCATGTGCGTATATATATATACTTATATATACGTATGTGTGTATGCGTATATGTGTGTGTATACATATATATATATATATAAAATTTCAAAAGGAACTGACTTTTTTCACCAAGAAGTAGTTTATCATTGACATTGTTTAAAGCAGTCTATCCTGCAGCTATTTTTATTATTGTTTTTAAACTGTTCACAGTCAATGCACTTCCGTATATGCCTGTTCTCTGCATGGACCTCTCGCACCTCCACCCCCTTGATACTTCATCTTTAGCAACTCAGGGAAGTATCCCCTTTTTGAGAAGCATTGTCTAAGAAGCATTATAACTGTGATACAAGACCCCACAGTTTTGTCCAAAGCAGCCCAATCTCAGTCCTGCCCAGTGCTGAGACTTTTTGTTGCCCATGGCTCTCCACATTCCTCACTGCAGCATGTCCTTCAAGTTGTCAGGTGTGTGAGCAGAGGGCATCTCCATCACTTCCATGAAAAAGTAAATTAGGTTCCCAACGTCCAACTTCTTGGTGCCATCACTCTCAGTTACACAAGCACATACATGCACACGCGCATGGCTGAATCAAAAAGTGTCTGGCTGGCTGAAAATAGTTCACTTAGCGCTATCACATTCCTTTATATTCAAAGTGATTTATATTTATTTTCAAAGTGATTAGTATTTTGTTTTTAGTAATAAATCGTCTTGTTTTGGTATCAATGATGTGTCGTAGCATGAGGTGGAAATTTTCTAGCTCCCTGTGTTTTAAAACAACCTAAATATAGAAGCTCTGCTCCTTGAAGTTTGATTAGATCTCACCAATAAATCATCTTACCTAGAGCCTTTTGGTGGGGAAATATTTAATTACATATTTTTAATAAAATAAAAAAATGTAGGTTTTTCAAATATGCCACTTATATAGCATTCGATTGATGCAGAAAAGGCAAAGATGAAAGTAGAATACTCATATTCTATTATTTATTAATAATCATTAACAGTTGGACTTTCATAAAAATGTATTTTTTCAAAAAAGTAATAAATGTAATTTATCTGAATGTTATAGAAGAAATAGAAACTGAAGTAAAATGAATGAGATTCTTCAGCACTAACATAAATATTTTTTCAGTCCATATGAGATTTCCCAACAAAAGTTCCCTCTAAAATTAAGGAAAGATATTAAATAAAACATTGAGAGTATGGAATCATTTTGTCTCATTAAATGCATAATGTAATTTTAGGCAATATCAGCTAATTACCTTCAGGGCTCGATAAGTGCATTAGCAATTTTATTCTTCCTCTTATTGTCAGATAGTCATATTCTGTAACCACAATCCCCAAAGTTGCTTAGTATTTGTTTTATATAGATAAATTCAGTGGTGACCACCGTGTAGTGTCTTCATTTCTAAGATCTTTGTTTTGCATCATCTCTGGATTTTTGTCATGAAATAATCTGCTGGAGAGGGTTCACACTGCATGTTGTATGTATGCCTGGTGTGTCCTTCATACCACAAGGCAGGGCTGGCTTCGTTAGTGTGCATCCTGTGCTACCGCACAGGGTCCCACACTGAGAAGGACCTCGTGCTTGATTTAATGTTCTACTGTCACAGTCTTGAAGTTCTTAATATTCTTTTAGATAAGGAGGCCTGCATTTCTTTTTTTTTTTTTTTTAGATCTCCCATCCCCAAATCATGTAGCTGGTTGTGCTTGAAAGACAGGTGTTTGGGGATACTAAGTTCTCAATCACTCTTTCCTTCAGAACATAGCACCAATATCTCTGGCATTCAACATTACTGTAGAGAGTTGGAGTCCAGCCTGACAGCTTTCTCTATTTAAGTGATATAATATTCTTACCTGGATGCCTAAAGAAATCCTTCTTCTTTGAAGTTCAACTGTTAAGTTTCCTTTATTATGGTTTATTGGAACACAGTATGCTCCTGCTTCAATCTGCAGATCTCTTCCAGAGAATGATCCTTATATAATATATTTTGGTTTTTTTTTTTTTAGAGAGTAAAGAGGCAGACCTAGAACTCTATGTGCTCTTTATTAAGTTATTCTCCCTTTGGAACACAAACTTCCAGCAGCAACAGTGAAGAGGAGGCTCAGAACCTCTTCCTCCAGGAGCAAAAGGAGGAAGCCCTTAAAAAAGCAAAACCAAACCAAACACTGACTGCAAATCCCTCTCCAACTAATTATAGTAAAACTGCTTGAGAAAGCTGTCCATTATTCCGGATCCCAGCTTGGGAGGGGTGGTGGCTTCCTGCTGTTGCTAATCTCTTGGCTCAACAACACCCATCTGTCATTGCAACTTCCATCACATGTGTAACCAATTTCTTGCTCTAAACCTCTTTTTTTAAAGACTTAACATGGTTTCTGTTTCCTTGGTTGACTCCTGACTGACAGTATGTGGGTGAATATTTTAGTAATATCCGTTAGATTGCAGTTATTGGTTGTTTGTTTAAATTCTGTATCTCTCTTGATTTTATTTGTCTGCCTGGTCTATCAATTACTCGAGAGTTGAAAAGTGTCCCGCTGTATTTGCAAGTGTATTAATTTCTCCTTATAGTTTTGTATTTATTATTTTATTATGTATTATTAGTTATGTAAATTTTTTATTATTCAATGCATTCAAGATTTAAATTGTTATATTTTTCAAGTTGGAACTCAAAGTCAACTTCTGCTCTATAAATTGCATGAGCCCTTCTGCGTTGGAGTGGCCGGAAGGCTTCTATTGGGGAAAAGTGCGGTTTTAGTCTGCACATTTCTTTTCTGTGTGTAATATTTTTTTCTCTGGTTTCTACGCCCTTCTGATTGAGTCTGCTTTTTCTTCCAAACATTGTTCCAAGTTTCTGGTTCTCTAGTTTCATACTTTTTCCCCTAGCAAGGTAATAGATATGTCCTTTTTGTGTGTGTGCATGTGCGTGTGTTTGATACATATATATTTCCGTTTCAGTGGAACGAATAAAGTAGCTTTAAAGGTTTTTTCTTCCTTCAACTGTTTTTATGAAATTGAAATAATCTGTTTAAAAGTATTGGCTGCTAAAGTCATCAGGGCTTAGTCTCTTTGGAAGTAATTCTTTGATAATTTTTTCACTTTTTAATAGTTATAATTTTTCCATATTTTCCATTTTTCTCAAGTCATTTTGATAATTTATATTTTCTATAAAACTGAACTTTTATCAAGATTTTTTAAATCTACTAGCACTAACATTATTTTATTCTAATTCTAATTTAATTTAAATAATTTAAAATTCCTCCTTAGTAGTCAAGATATTAACTCCGCCTTAGTTTAATTTCTTTATGTTCTGCCTATTAAAGGGAGACAGTCATTTATTACTTTTATCGGAATTTTATTTTTTTATAATTAAGTACATAATTTAAAATTAAATTTTATAAAATGTTACTTTATTTATTTTAAACACATTAGCAAAACATGTTTATTTTATGTTTCATGTGAAAAAATACAGGATGCATAAAGAAAAAGTTAATACTCTTCCCCTCATTCCACCCTTCGCTGCTCTGACATAACAATAACAGCCTGGTGTTATTATACTTCAGTTCCGTTCTGAATGCTTATGCAAACACAAATGCACATACATAAGGATTTTTTTTTTTTTTTTACTGGTTTGCTTTCTGTTTTCACAAAAAAGGGAGACACTATACACAGCACTCTTTAACTTCCAGTTTTCAATATTAAGGCGTGTTGGACACCCCTTCCAGTTGGTAGGCTTGTTCAGACATGGGTTATAGTGCGATTGGCTGAGTTCAATGTTAATGATTCAGTAGTACATATTAAATAAGGTGTCTTTAAACAAAAACACAGATAGATATGTATTAATTGGTTAAAAATATGACCAGAGGCTTGCAGGAATCTAACCCTGTATTTCTCCTAGAAATTTCCTTTAGAAGCAATGATTCAGTATTCACTAATTCAGTGTTCATGGTGCCTTTACACAACATAATTACCATGAAAAGCAAGAATCTACTGTTTTTCAGAGAGGTTCATATTTTGAGAACAAATGCGTGACAGTCAAATCATTTTTAGCTGTATTCAAACAAAATAGATAAAATAAGGTCTGGCTAGCTACATTTTCTTCAAAATTGCACACACTTACTCCTCCACTGATAACCACATTGGTGTTTTAATATTAAGTAAGAACCATCTTTGTCTCTTTCCTGCTGTACCAGTCCTACAAGAGGAATACTGGGCTCCTGGAGGCATATTTTCTTTTTTTAATATTATTTTTAAATTTTATTTATTTATTTTTAACATTTTTTTTCCTCCTACCCCCTCCCTCCTTCCTCTCTTGTAATCACTAGTCAGTCCATTGTCCCTGTTCATGAGTCTCTGTTTGTTTGTCTTGTTCATTTATTGCTTTTAGGTTTATATCCCACATATAAGTGATATCAGGTGATTTTCAACCTTTTCTGTCTGGCTTATTTTGTTTAGTATGATTATTAGAGGAGACACATTTTCAAGTGAAGCTGTGAGGGCAGTTAGCTTAGAATTGGAAGTTTTTAAAGATACCTTTAAAAAAATTTCTATATTCTGCAAATAGCCATCCAAAATGGATCAATTTCATGAATCATTTTTTCTATTTTATTGATGTTGAAAGTAAAGTACAAATAATCAAAAAGAACATCTTGAATCTATTTTCTATTAAGCAGTCAGTGTATTGACTATATATATGGCAAATAATCCAACAAGTCAACACAGAGCTAAAACGATCACTTTTGGAGTAGGAAGAGGATTGCTATCTCTGCTTTCATGAACATTATTGCAGCGATAGTCATTACTAAGAAGCTGAATCCAGCTATCCAAAGTTCTGTGCTTTCTTTTAAATGCATATACTTTACATTACTTTAGGAGGCATTTAATACAACATGGGAGGAAAATAAGAGTGTTTCATTATTTCTTTAATATGTAAATACGACAACCATGTATATTAACTCTGATGTGTCCCCAGGTCAATTCAAAATGTGAGTGCTCTCATCTAAATAATACTGACAATAACTTAAAAGATGCTATAGATAACTTTTCAAATGATAAACACAGGTTAGGTTTTTGGCTTATTTTTATACTTAAACTTTTTGTTTCTATTACAAGAATGAAATTCTCAGTTTAGATAGATCAGATGTATAGTTTGTATTACTGTGAATTGTTAAAGTTGAGAATTTAATTAAGATGACATTTGTGGCCCTCCACAATGCAGGCCCAGCCTTGCATCTCTGTACCACTCTTCTAATCACTTCCGGTTCCTTTCACTTCCCATCCCCTTTATATCTCTACCTCCTACTACCACCCATTACCAAATATTCTCTGGGCTTCAACTTGTTATTATCTTACCTACAATGTTGTCCTTCTAAATTTCATCTACTTCCTAAAGCATTCCAAGAGCCAAATGAAAATGTTGTCTCCCTTTTCTGACTACCAAATTATACCTATAATTAATCCTATAATTTTATTTTTAAAAATAACATTTCACTTTCTGTGTGTGTGTGTGTGTGTGTGTGTGTGTGTGTGCGCGCACTTAATATACATATATACTTTCACCTATATAAGTTCTTCTTGCCCAGTAGGACTTTTTGAGAACAGGCTTCTTGTCATATTTATTTCTATTTTCCTGAGCATTAAAGCACATACGTTTTAAACAATCTCCTATGAGTTGACTTGTATGGTACCTCTAGCATAGAATTTCTGAAAATATCAATAAGTAATAACTATGCAAAAGACCCCACTCCCACCATTCTTTAAGGCAGTGTTTACCAAATTGTAGGCAACAACCCCTTGGTTGTGAGATGAACTTCATGGGTTCCAACCATGGTTTTTGGTTTAATAAAAATAAGTGGCATATGGCAGAGTAGAATAGAAAAGGACATAAGATAATATATTGGCCCATAATAAGAGAAAATATTGCTTTGTGAAATTTTTATTTCATACATAAGAATATGTGCACTGCACTATGATATGAAATGTATTTCTCACTGAAGGTTCAGGAAGAAATAGTTTAAAAAACACTTTAACATCAATTTAAATTGCTTGTCTTTCATTAAATCTCCCTGATTATGTCTCCCAGAATGAATTTTCCCCCTTTGATCTTTTTGAACTGTTTTGCAGCAACATCCTAGGGATGCTTTTGTAAGTATCTCATTTTTTACAGTAGATTTGTTCATCTCTGCATACTTGGCAGAGCTCTTAGCATATTTACTTAACATTATAACTGCCAAATACACATTTTGTTAATAGATGACTAAGTTTTACCATATTCTAGAGGCAACAAATTGACAAGGAAAACCTAGAAGCAAAACTCGAGATGAAAAATTTCGGAATTTAAGTTCAATCAGAGGAGAAAAAATCCTGTTTCTACTTATTTCTTTTGATGAGGCATACTCACCCCACCCCCCCATACTGAGTAAAATATTTTAAACTTTTAGAAAAGGAATTTTGTTATTAGATAAAGCATTTCTCTATTAATTTACGTAGGGTAGGACTTCTAAACCTGGGCTTAATGGATTAGCTTTAGGAGTACACAAATTATCTGAAATTCTCTGTAACTCTGTTATATGTATGTACACACACACACACACCCTGAAATGTAAGAAAGTCCAAAACTTTATATTTTCTACGGAAGTGTTCCATGATCCAAGAAACCACAAATATAAATCTATGCATCCCTATCAGTAAAAACGAACTTCCCAACTATCTGCAGTTCCCCTTAGTTTCAACCCTCTTTTCCATTATCTTAAAAAATCATCGAGCTAGGGTTAATGATCCAGATTCTCTCCCTGGTCCAAAGGGCACCTTCTGCTATTACATTAGGTGCAGAGGGAAGCACCGTGACACCTTCAGGCCATTAGGAAATTATTTAGTCACTGATGTCTCCGGTGCTGCTCCCTTTAGTCATCTTTTATTGGCTTTCTGCAGCAATAAATCACCTGTTTGCTCGGTGTCTGGACAATTCGCAGAATATGTGATCATCATGCCTAATCATCCCCCTCTGGTTTTATGGAAACCTGAATGGGTGGTGCACCGTGTCACTAACGTTCAGTTTGCTTTCAATCTTTCAGCTTGAAAAGAGATGAGCGCAGGGAAAGCCTCTACAATTAATGGCTATTTGGGACCTCCCACATAATGCGCTCCCTAGGCAGGGGAGTTAAGAGTAGCTGTGCCCAGAACAATTTGCAGACTAATGCATCCAGTGTTTAAGTGGAATTTAATGTCTGCACTTTTGTTTGCAGCAATACGTTCTCACCATCCCCATCAATTAGACTTCTTCCAGCACACTACCCAGAATTAGCAGTAGGGCCAGGGTAGCTGTCAGGGGAATGTCAACACTGTGGGTACTTAAACAGCTACTCCTCTTCACCTTGAAGTTCATCCTCTCTCCTTCATACTAATTTCTATCATTAAAACTGACCTTGCTTTCCAGAGATGAGATGCCAGGGCCCTGGGGAACCTGACCTAAGGTTTAAAAACCAAGTAAAGATTTCCAGCCAATCAAGGAGTATCACAGATGAATTACCCTCTGATTTTTCTGGGGCAAACGTGTCACCTCTGTAAGGCAACACTGAGATGCCATTTCAGGAGTTCTCTGAAGCTGCTCTTTCAGGTCCTCAAGCCATCAGCCGGAGGTCCAGGTTGGATGCTAATTCAGGAACACTGGCCTCTCCCAGGAGCAATTACAGCATTCTGGCAAGTTAAAGAAACCTTGATTTCTGATTTTTTTTTTTCTCTTGGATGGGACCTAAAAAAGCCTGAAACATTAATCTTTTCAAATACAACTACCCCTCTGCCTTAATTGAGCACTTATCTCATGGGCAAAGTTTAGTGGTGAAATCAAATCACTTGAAAGATGACTCTTTTTGGTGGAGAGCATCTTAGGACAGTGGTGATCTCCACTATCCATTATCCACTTAAAGCGCAGTTTTCAATTCTTGGCTGAGTTTCCATTTTTCCCCACTTCCCACGATACTTCATGCCACTTTACTTATTGCAGCTGTAGCCTGGGCACATCAGGACATGGCTGCTTCTCTTCTTTGCCACCCATGAGAACGCCCTTGCTTCTAGATAAGCAGAAAATTCATTGTCCACATGCTTCCTGGTGGTATCCATTTACCAATGGCTTCCGCTTGACCAATGGTCATTTTGCAAAGCTGTGTTACCAGGACCCTGAT
Source organism: Rousettus aegyptiacus (assembly GCF_014176215.1). Taxonomy (NCBI): domain Eukaryota; kingdom Metazoa; phylum Chordata; class Mammalia; order Chiroptera; family Pteropodidae; genus Rousettus; species Rousettus aegyptiacus. Next base: position 59,172,407 of record NW_023416286.1, on the reverse strand, counting down.
TTTTTCATACAAACAGGAAAGGAGGGTTAAAATTGCCATCCTTATTCTCAGCCCTTAGCAGAAAGGAGTCCTGTCTCTCTTACTGCCCAATGGTCTGTTTTGCTGTGAGCTGAGTAAACTTCCATCTGACCTGGCAATTTTCATCATCATGGTACAATGATAAAGGAAGATTTTTGGCAGATACCTGCCCTTCCTGTTTCTCAGCTCTTAGCATTCGCTTTGAAAACTTAGTGAGCCTATTTTTACTTCTCGTTTGAGGTAGTGATAATCAATGCTTGATTTTGCAAGGGTTGCGCTCCCACAACACCACCACTCCAGGAGCCTCCTTGCCTGCTTTGGGCAGAATGAAGCAGAGCTCAGAGCCTTTCCCACCCCCTTCCCAGTCCTTGGGCTCAACAAAGAGCAGGGAGGGCGTGAGGACCAATCCCATCTTGTTCACTGTTCCTGCTTGCTTAGAGCACCACAGGGAGCCCACGTATGGCATGTCTTTCATCAACACTTGGACCCACATCCCCACGACACCCCTGAGCTAACCCTGTCACAGACCCCTGTCTTCTACTATGCCCTCTGAACAGGCCACTCAGTAGTAAAAGCCGCTGTGTCCTCAGTCACTTGCTCTAAGGAGATGAAGCACGGTCTGCCCTGAGGTGAATGCTTACTGGAAGCCCCTTCTGATGGTTTCTTCCCTCTCAGCACTCGCAAGCCTGGGCCTGAGCCCCTCCTGTCAGACCATTCCCCATTCCCCCTCTTTATCTTTAAAGCCGATCTATCAGACTCCTCCACCAAGTCTTCCACCTGGTGAAAGTTTCCTTGTACAGTGACCTTGCCCTCTTCTCTCATTGAAGATTGCAGGGTTTGGCCCATCCATCAAGTCCTGCAATAGTTCTCACTAAGTCGATATACATGACTTTTGCAGCCCTCTGTTGTCTCAGCTCTCTGACTTCCTCTTCTCTGGTGGCCATGTCCTCTACCCATCCTTAGCCCTCCACTCCCCTAGTATACTCTAGACCTTGGCATTACTAAATGTTGTGCCCCTTCCTGACCTTAATTTCACCACCCCACTTTAAGGTCACCATCTCTTATGATTTGCCAGCTCACCCCTCACACACCTCAACTCGAAAACTTATTCTACCCACCAGAATTTGCAATTTGTTGGTCCTCTGACTATTTTACTCCCTTCCATCGCCTCAGAGCATCATCGACCTCCTTTCCCAGCTTAGCTTTCGCAGTCTATCATATATGCTTTGCACATACTCTTAGCTCCCTTTTTCTCTCTCTTTTTGCCATAGTTATTTGGGAGAGCCCAACAAACAGTCCTGTAAGAATTGTAGAAAATTTGCAATGTGAAACCATATTTACAATATTGCGACTTTATTTTTGACTACCTACCATAGTTTCAAGTATTTAAATATTTATTATTCGGTCTTTACAACCCACTTCCCTTCCACACACTCAGTCCTTGAAGATGATCAATCAAATGCTTAATTGCATTGATACAAGGAATAGCTCTATTTGCTTTCAATGTCAGACTGGGGCATATTTCAGTCTGATAGAACTGATAATCACGAAAGTTAGTTTTATTGCCCTGTTGGACATTAAATGGTTTTGTCTCTAAATTAAATGGATGTTTTTCTACTTTTGGATGTTTGAATTATTTCCAATCTGGAATTATTATGGATATTGTTGTTATGGAGATTTTTATAAATGTCTTTTTTTATATATGTATAAGCATGCATAGGAGTGGAATTGCTGGGTCTATAGGATGTGCCTATATTTAGCTTCAGTAGGAACTGACAAAAAGCACATTATTAATTTATACCACAATTCACAATGTACACTTTCTTACCAACACTTGGTAAGGTTGGGTTATTCAGCTATTATAGCCCATCTGCTAGGTGCATAGTAGTATCTTGTTTTAGTTTTAACTTGCATTTTCCTGATGATTAATGATCTTGAATATCTTTTTATATGCTTACTGGCCTTTTGGATATTTCTAATGAGATGCCTTTGCAAATCTTTTGTTCATGTTTTGTTTGAGTTGTCTGTGTATTGCTTATTAATATGTAGAAGTGGTTTAAATATTTGGGATACGAGTTCTTTATCATTGAAAATATTTATCTTCTCCATATCTTGGTTTGCTCTTTCACAATTTTTCCTATTCTTGGATAATACTTTGGGGTGTGGGATATCAGAAGATGAAAGTCCTAAATAACACACGTAGAAAGACTATGCCAGTAGATACCAAAACATCTGTTCAATTTAGGGCAAAAAAAATATATTAATTTGATGGTTTGATATCATGTTGACCAACTAAATGAATGATGTTTTTGACATTTTGACTAAAATGATTCAGTTGCCAATTTGGTTTTGGCATTATGAAAATAGCAAAGAGACTGAACATGAAACCCTACTTAGAAGAAGAGAGTGATCTTGAAATTGGCTTCTGGCCCAGACTTAATTACTCCCAAGATACACCTATTAACAAAATTGGGCTTGATTTCCTTAGTCACCTCTTATTATGATTATAAATTCATCATGTTCCTGGCAGGGACCTGAATTGGGTCTATTAAGTTTCCTCTGATTCTAATATCTAATGACTCCCTGCTTCTCGATTCTAGGCAAAGCAGCTGATTAATATAAAAATTAAAATATAAATAGATTTAAAATGACCACATGCCATAATTTATAATTTTAGATTTTGTGAAGGAAGCAAGATTATTTTTTAAGGTCCTTCAACTCTAAGAGTTGATATGTATATTATATGCATATATAAACATACATATATCAATATATATACTTAAAGACATAAACATACACACATATATAACATTTTGTGTGTGTGTGCATATATAAATATAAGCTTAAGAATTTATTAACAATCATAAATTTCAATCAATCTAGTTGCTTTCTTAGTTATTCAATTTTTACCATTACTAAAGCAACTTAACATTTTATAAAATTTTGAGAGCCATCTGTAATTCTATCACTCAGATATTACCAATTTTATCATATTAGGGGTATTTTTTAGTCTTTTCAAAATGTTTAATGGATAAATTCATTTAAAAAAAATCTCTGTTAATACATTTTTTTTTCTACCTGTTACGAAATTTTGTGAAAATTTTGTGAAAATTAGTTGTGGGGCGTGAACCAGGAGTGTGCTGAGAGCTGAAGATTAATGTTGTAGTTTAGCTGCAAGCAAAGAGAGTAAATTCAACCTTCCTCTACTTTTTAATTCTATTTAGACCCTTGGTGAATTGGACAATGCCGACTCTTTTGGGGGAGGGCCATCTGCTTTATTCAGTCCACCAATTCAAATGCTAATCTCTTCCAGAAACACTCTCTCAGATGCACTCAGAGATAATGTTTAATTAGATACCTGGGCATCCCATGGCTTAGTCAAGTTGACTTATAAACTAACCATTATACTTAGAAAAGTTGAAGCGATCCTTTCTTCTCATGAGGACTTTGCTATCCACAATACTTTGAACTTTATACCTATGCCTTTGGCCTCCCTGCTCCCTCTAATATCACTTTGGTCAATTAGATGCATAACTGCTTCTTACTATTCCATTTCCTCCATGATTGTATATCTACAGTAGGACCTTACCTCTTATTGATTCATTTAGAGTAGTGCATTCTGGGTCTGATGGAGTGTGGAGTTAAGACCACAGGGACGGCAGAAACCAACCAACCACATCTGCAACCCTCACTTCAGCTTGTATAGGCTGTGATCTTTGGCAAGTTACTGCACCTCTCTGTCCTTCAATCTCTTCTAGAAACTGGAGATAATATTAGTATCCACCTCACGGGGTGGTTGTGAGCATTAAATGAGTCAGTAGATGCACCAGGCTCATAGTAAATATTCAATAAATATGAGCTATCCTGATATGAACTCAACTACTATTTCTTACTCGGAAATAGTTATTGACTAACAATCAATAATGACATTTTACTACTGATTGATGTGAAGTTACCTTGGATTCACTGAGATTTTTGATGTAAGCGTACATATTATTTGAACTCTAAGTTGTTAGTATGACTTTTGCATTTATTTGGTTAGAAAAATCCTAATACACCACTTAAACACCTATAATTATTTTTGAAATCCCAAATCTGCAAGGTAAGATCATTCAAAGAGAGTTTTGTCAACCACAATATCTAAGAATAAGGAAAACAAAAATTCACATATAATTTTGCACTCAAAGATGATCATACTTAATATTTTAGTGCATAGGAGTACAGGCATCTTTCTAGACATGTTGGTATTAACCATGATAATCAAAGTTTGCTGCAGCACCATACACACCCTTAAATTTCAGAGACTTAAAACAATAATGGTTCATGTCTAATGTCTCAACATTCGATGTGGATCAGGCAGCCCTTTGCCATCTCACACTGCCTTCTGTTACATATGGCCACCAATGTAAAACTTGAGGAGGAATGAGGAGCACATATTGAAGGGTGCTTTTGAAGCTGAGAAGCAATGCATTGGTAAAAAATACAGTAGCCAGGTCTTTTTTGCAAGTTTTATTATTTTTTCTTCTGGTTTGATTCCTTCAATGGTTATATGATTTTTAGGTTTTCCATTTCTTTCTGAGTTAGTGTTTTTAGTTTAAACCTTTTCTATGCATTCGTCTATTTCATTTAAATTGTCATTTGGGGACATAAAAACACATTACAATATCCTTTTATGATCTTTTAAAGTGTCTGAAGGACCTGTAGTGATATTGGTTAGTTGTACTTTTACTTCTTTATTCTATTTTTTCTGTTTTGAATCAGCCTCATCAACGATTTATCAGTTTTATAGTCTTTGTCAAGTCTTTGTTGGGTGTCGTTGTTCCTTTTTGTTGCATATTTGTTATTATTTTTATTGATTTCTGCTCCCAACTTTATTGTTTACTTTTCTCCACTCTTATGGGTTTTTTTCTTCTATTATTCTTCCAGCTTTTGAATGAATACTCGGCTTATTAATTTGCAGCCTTTATTCATTTTTAACACATTTATTTCAAGACTATAAATTTCTCCAAGTGATGCTTTAGCAGCATTTCTTTCTACCTTTTCAGTGTTTTTTGTTTATCTTTTGTTTTGTTTAGATATATATATTTTGTTTTTTAATATGGTTATATTTTGTTTTAATCCACACTGACAATAGTCAAGTAATCTATTCATATATAGATTAACAACTACTGATATATTGGGGTCAAGCCCACCATCTAATTTTGTGTTTTCTAATTGTCTATCCTTTCATGCTTTCTCTTCTCCTTTCTTGACTTCCTTTGGGATATATATTTTTAGGATTTCACATGTTTCCTTTGCTTGTTTATAATTATATATCCCTTTCTAGCCTCTATTTTTACTTTGGAAATTGAAATGTAGGTTAATTTATCAAGTATAATGTTAATTAATACTTTTATTCGCATCTTAATACAAAGATTTTTAAAAAATTAACACTACTTACCTTCTGTCATCTCTTATACTACTTCTTTCAATATTTGATTTCAACATTTTTTAAAATTCCAAAAAGCATTGATTTAAAAATTTTTTTACAGTCAAATTAATTTAGAGTTACCCCCATATTTTTTCACTTTCTTTGCTTTGTATCCCTTCTTACGATTCAAATCTTTCATCTGGAATCATTTTATTCTAACTAAAGTGTATGTTTTAGAATTTCCTTTAGTGCAGTGCTGGTGGTGAATGCTTTCAATTTTTATTTGACCAAAAATATCTTTATTTTATCTCAGTCTTAAAAGGCATTTTCAATAAGTATAGAATTCTAGCTTGCTATTTATTTATTTATTTATTTATTTAGTATACATTGAAGGTATCAATCCATGGACTTCTAAATTTCATTATTTTTGCTGAGAACTCTGTTGCCAGTAAACTGTAGCTACTTTGAGTATAATCTATCTTTATTCTCTGTAAGTTTTCTCTTTCTTTGGTTTTTCTGCAGTTTATCCATAATTTGTCTAGGAGTGGATTTCTTATATATCTTGTTTGAAAATCATTGGGTTTGTGGGATCTATGAACTGTTGCCTTTTATGATGTTTGGGAAACTCTTATCTATTATCTCTTTAAATAATGATTATGTCTCATTTCTTCTGTCCTCTTCTCCTGAGGTCACGACTACATATATGTTACACATTCCTGCTCCATCCCACACCATTAATGAGCTTTTATGTACCTTCAATTCTTTCTTCTCTCTGTATTTTCAGTTTGGATATTTCTATTGACTTGGTTACCAATTCATTCATCCTATCTTCACCATCCCTAATCTGTTATCAAGTGGTGCCTCTGTCCTATTCATTTTTTTCTCCTTCTTGGATTCTGGTTCCATATATAGTAAACTTTCTCACTCCATGTTCTATGACTCTCATTCTCTCTTCCATATTATCCCTAATTTTGTTTTTTTTTGTGGTATACTCTGGACAATGTGTTCTAATTTATCTTCAACTTTAATAATTCTCCCTTTTGATGTTTTTAATTTGCTATTAAAGCCATCAATTATTTTTGAACGGTTTAATTTCTTTTTTAATTTCTAGAACTTCTTTCTGGTTACTTTTCAAGTGTACGATGCTGCTCTTTTTTTTTTTTATCATTTTCTCTTTCTGTAGATATTTTTGAACTTATCTGGCATTTCCTTATAATTAGCTTTATCGTTTTCAAGTCTGTGTCTAATAGTGTCAATGTATGAAATCTTTTAAGGTATTTTGTTGTGCTCGATTCCACTGGTTTTGCTCTTGAAGACTGATTTTCTTGGATATCTACTTTTCTTTGGCTCTGTGTTATGTTGCATGTTACAAATTATTTGCTGGAATTACTTGAGGTATGTAGTAAATGTGCTTTCTTCCGAAAAGAATTTACTTTTACTTCTCCAAGGTGCCTAGGATCACTATAATTCCATGACATCCCTAATCCAAATCAAGGCTTTACATTACCTGTATAACCAAAGGGTTTGAAACAAGTATGAAATCCCCCCATGAGCTTTGCTATTTTGGTTTGCTCTTACCCTTGAACCAATAGCCATTTGGAGTTCCAGGGGTTATTTTGGCAGAAGACGATGGAGAGAGTTGGCTGCAGAGAAGTCCCCATAGCACTCTCCATCTGTAGGGAAACTGGGATTCATTTTTAATCGCTTTCCACTTACAATCCCATCAAAAATAAGATTCCAATATATTAGGATTGCCAAATCCTCAAGGCAAAAGAGACTTCCATGTTTCCTTAACTTTGGAGGTACTCATTATTTATTTGGAACTGTCAATAATATACTTTAAAAGTTTATCCAAATTTTTTAGCTGTTTTCAGTGCCAATGCAAGTAACAGAAAGTACTATGAAACATTCCTTTCATTCATATAATGTTAAAGAAACAAACTTGGATATATTTTGGAATAAAATTTGAATTTGCAAGAATTTTAAAGATAAAACAAGGACTTAAAATACATTTCGCTTATTGTGGACTACTTGGTATTCAACCCTTGGTCAGAATCCCTCTTTCTTCATTTTCCACGAACTCCTCCACTCCTCATTTCATATACAGAGATGCATACAAATATATTTATTTCCTGTTACTGTTTTTCTGTGAGAAAATGTATAAAAAGTACTGTTTTAATATATCTGTATGTATACATACATACATACATACATACATACGTACATACATACATATATCGTATCATATCATATCACTTGGATCTAGTCTCTTTGCCTTTTATGTTTTGCTTATAGTCATTAGAGTTTTGTTGGGTTTTTTTTGTTTTTTTTTTTTTTTGCTCTAGGAGTATTTCTCAAGCTGTTTATCTAATTTCTTGATTTACTATTTATCCTGTTCTTTAAGACTTCTACTATATTTGTCATTTTTAGTATAACAATTTCCCTCTGAAAGTAATCCTTCTTGCTCTCAATGTTTTTCCTTTTCATTTATATAATATCTCAGAGAATCATATTGAGAATATAAATTAGATTTTAAAAACAGTTTTCTCCTGGATTTTGCTTGCCGTATAATCTGTTTCATCACAGAATGTTTCCTCTGATAACTCAGATTCTGTACTTCTATGAACTACAGGATTTTTTTCCTATATAATATTTTCTTTGTTTTCTTATCCTTTCAGATGCTTATGTACCTCCAGTTGTACAGCTCAAATAAGCGGTGTATATTGAATGTATGTGTATATTCAGATATTTTTACCTTGAAAGAAGAAAAAAGAATATCTATCTATCATTTATCTATCTAGCTATCATCATCTATCATCTATCATCTATCTATCTAATCTATTATCTATCTACTATCTTACTTTTTTGCCTAGGTACAGTTTAATCTGCCTGTTAAGAGAGTTGTTGAAGAGAGAAGTCCTCTGCTTGTTCAAAAATTTCTTGGCTGTGTTTGCCACTGCACCGCTCTCACTAGCGGCCCCTGCAACACAACAATCGCCTGGTGCATCTTCATGATGAACCAAGTTGTTTTTCAAGTATGTATCCTAAGTATGAAGGAGAAAATACTTTTACCAAATGAATTAAGTCATTCTATCACCACGATGAAACTGTACTTTAAAAAATAGGCATATTTCCTTAAAAATAATATGTTTAGAATTTTTGCCCACCAGGTCCCATTTTATGTGTGCTTGAGAGCTAACTTTAAATGCTTTACAAAATAAAGAATTCTTTTCTGAAGTTGAAAAAATAAAAACAAACAAAAATCTCAGCAACTCTGAAGTGGTCAAGAATATGAGTTTTGCTCACTGCATGTCTAAGTTATAAAAAAATGATAAAATCAAATGATTGTATTGAAAGTTATTGGACATTTCCGTGGGAATTTGGGAAGATTCAAAGTGAAATATGGAATAATTTTTAATGTGGCTGTGCTGTCACCATTAAAGGTTGTAGAAGATAAGAGGCCATCAGGAAAGGCAACTATACTGAACAATACCAGCAATGCCTACATGTTCCTTAAGTACTCGGTTGGAACATTCAAGTGCATACAATAGCATTGTGCTCACCTCATATTGAAGTTATTAAGAAACGTTTTCTTAAAAATTATTTGAACATTTGTATATATAATTTAGTATGTTACTGCAGAAGTGTAAGAGGCAATAGATGCTTTCTCATCTTAATACCATGGCTGAATATAATGCTACCCATCTGTGAGACAGAACAGGAAAAGGTGAAGCTATCTCGAAACTGAGCGCACCTGTTCAGCTGTGGCAAGCCAACTTCGCTTTACCAAGTGGTTGGACAAATTTCTAAGATGGTAGGCCACGAGATAACTTTTAAGTGGGAACATGCCATTTTTGCTTTTTATATCTAGTTGAAAAGTGTAAGAAGCTCAGTTTACCACATGGGTAATAGGTAACTGCCAATTCGATCTTGTGGATCTGAAATTTTTTGATTATTCAACACAACTGCTGGTACCCAATGCACGATGTAGAGAACCTATATATCCGAAATATACAACCTCCGATTCAAATATTGAATCATTAAAAGTGTGAATAATCATTGGCATTATGATCTTCAAGATCAGAAAACTTCGTGGAATAATAAAGTTTCAGTGAATAACAATAATAACCACCATTTACTAAATGCTTTATAAGAGCTAAACATTGTGGTACTTCACATATATTTTTCCTCACTTAAGCCTCGTAACAACCTCTTGACTCATTTTACCAAATGGGAGCTACGTTAATGTCATACTATGTTTAAGGAAAATATTGAACATATTTGGTTTAAAGTGTGTAATGAAATCTGTTATAATTGTGAGCATGTGAGTAAGAATTGATGAATGCTGTAAATGTTGATAGTTATCTTTTGAGAAAGATAATTGATTCAATAATATTTACCTTCCAATGATTCTAACTGTGCTTCAGGAGAAAATAAATCGATGAGAGATATGCCCCTACTCTGATGCAACAGCCATGGAGAAGAAAAGCTCTGAAGGATCAAGTGGTGTGTTAGATACATTTCATACTGTCTTGTGAGCTCTGATTAATAAATTTTCAGGAATTTTGTGAGCAAGTTGTTAAACGCAGTCATTATTAAAAATTAAATAAGTAATCTTACAATTAAATTACATTAAAAACAAAAGTATCACTTCCTAATCTCTTTAATACACTTTAGTATTATCTATGGCCTTACAGCTATTTCCATTGTATCTGTATGATAGAAATATTACATAGAGCCTTATTACTGCACATCTCCTCTCAACTCTGCATTCAGCCACATCACATCATTAGTCCAAAATTGACCATGGTGGGAGTATTTACACCAAACAAATTGGCAAACTCTGCATATCAAAGCTTGATTCATTGTTTTGCTGATTACCTAGACAGGGTTTGGCAAACTGTAGCCAGTGAGACAAATTCAGCCAATGTCTCTTTTTGTAAAATTTTATTGGAAAACAGCCATACCCATTTGTTTATGTGTTGTCTATAGCTGCTTCTGGACAATTGCAGAGTTGAGTTGTGGTAAGAGCAACTATTTGGCCCACAAATCCTAAAATATTTGCTATCTGGTCCTTTACAGAAAATGTTTGTCGACCCCTGACAAATCTAGCCTTAAGAGACTGATAGGGAAAATATTAATAATACAGGTTAAATGCGAAAGCGCATCATATATATAGCCAGTAAATTATGACTAGAATAAAAACTAGTAAAAATATTCTTCCAAGATTGAAGAATATTGTCCGATTCAGCAAAAAAGTTGCTCATGTAATTGACGAATGAGTGAAGTTCCCACATATGTAGTGCCCAAGTTGAAAGAAGTTTTTTTGTGGTGAATGTAGTTTGAGGCTGAGAAATAGTTTAATAGTAGACCATATATAAGATTTACTGACAATATTTGTATTAGGAAAGGAATTTGATTGGGATGCAAATTGGCCAAATCATGATCGAATTGAAACAATAGGTTGAATACAAGAGTTTGGCAAAAATTGATGAAAGCATTCTGTGAGAACCAATTGGTTTTTGCATTTTATTTTTTTGTAAATTATGTGTTATATAGTCTTAATATCAGTAAAATTAATAATAGATTTACATAAATACATATGCATATGCATATAATTTTCCCCACAAAACAAGGCATGCATCAGACAGCACACTGCCAGTCAGGCTCCAACAAGCGTGTGATTGCTGTTTGCCCCAGTGATGTGAGGAAACCCAACCTGTTGCTAATGATCTCCCCTGTAGACCCAACCAAGCAAAGGAGAATAGGACGGTAGGGAGTAGTAAATTGAACAGTAGAAAAATTGGACAAGGTTGTAGACAAACCCTGGTCCCCAAAGAATTGTAAGCATCGTATCCTTCATAGCTGCAGCCAACTGAAGGAACACCTACAATGATTAACCTACCTTGAGACCAAGTGTGGGAGGTTGGGAGTCAGATGGTTCATAATTGTGTTAATAAGGAAGTGAAAAACTCTGTTTCAAACAACCCCGGAAGCTCAGTGACTCACAGAGTTTTACTTTGTGCTCGCCTCACAGTTCAGTTTGGTTTGGGGATTAGAGGTAGAGGCTCTGCTCCAGCAGAGACCCAGGCACCTTCTGTTGTGTGTCTCCGTGATCTCCAGGGGCCTCAGAGTCCTCATGGGGTGTCTCATATCTGGTTGGCACACAAGGAGAGTATGTTTAGTGGTTTCAGAGGGTGGTTTTAGGGGCTAGGCCCAGGAGAGGCATGCAACACTTTCTGTCCATATCTCATTAGCCAGCATTCAGTTGGCAGGGAATACTGGGGAAAGGTGGCCTTGCACATGCCCAGGAAGAAAACGAAATGGGGATTTGTGAACATATAGTATTGTCTCTGCCACTACTCCCTTTTTAAAATTTTTGCCTAGAAAATCCCAAAGTCCATAGGGCATTACCCCCTTTTAAAGTGCATGCTGATAAGGATACTTGAGTTTGTTGAACTACATGATAAACTTGAAATGACTCAGGTAAACTAGTTGATAGCCATCCATTGTAGACATGCAGGCTTTTAGGTAGTCCCCAGGTTCTCCAGTGTAAGCATGTTGCTGGGAGACCAAGAGATGAGATATGAGGTTAAAAGGATTTTCTGGTTCTGACAGAATTGCTTTTCAACTTTAATTTACAATGTAATTATTCAAAGTACTTGGCCAATTAATGAATATACCTTCAGGTCAGAGTGTTTCTTCATGTTATTGGAATCTCTTGATTTTTTTTTTTTCAAAACTTTTTGTGAGGGAGAATGGGGATAAAAACATGTATTAGGAGAAATATGGAAAGTGTGGAGAATATTAAGGAGATGCCCTAAAGATCATAACTGCATTGTTTCAAATGCATTTTGCAAAGACAAATGTTCTACAGTGTGGACTGAAGGTAATGTGCTTGCCTGTGTGCGTTATGTGACTCTGTGTATGTTTGTGGGTGTGTAAGTGACTTGCAGAACTCTATTTCTGGAGCATGACTCTAAGGACAGCACAGTAGGCATGTGTTCTTGGAACGACGTCAAGCACACAGGCAACCTTCCCCTTCCCAGCCTGGGTGCCAGCAGTGTCATATATGTGAGGGAGGTGCTTCCACATGCCTCTTTCCATCTGCTTCCTAGGCTTTGAACAGAATGGAAGTGCTGAGAGGCATGGCAAAGCCAGAGCCACTGCTGTCAGTTGGCCCAAGAACACCTGCCCTTATGGTGTTTGGCACAGCCCAGGTCATCTACACTTTGATGAGAGCAGCAGTCTATGCCTGCCCACTAAAGGAGTGGCACATGCACTAAAGGGGTATTTTTTATGTTTCTCTTCTTAGTAAAGCAAAGAGGCCGTGAAAAGATAGAGACAGTTGAGAATCCAGAAACTGGAGTGTAAGGACTATCTAGCATACCATGGCTCCCCTTTCTTTAGTCTCCTGTTTCTTAGCCGTGGAAAGGCCCCCACCTGTGGAGTACTTGCCTGTGTTCTTCTTCTGGGTCGCTCCTGGTGTAATTCTTCCATCTGTCATACGGAGTATTCTGGGAGAGACCTTCCTATTCCCATAACCTGCAGGGGAATGACAGATGAATGTGGGGGAAGGGAAATCACATGGCCTCCCTTTCTGAGTGGGCTTGTGTGACTTTGGGAAAAGCTGAGCCCATTGCACATGAGCTTTGGAAAAAAATATACTCCCGCTGTCAAAGATTGTATCTTCCCTACTGTGTTTCTGTTTCCCATATTTTTTCCTTGTATTTGTCTTTTTGGTAAAAAAGAGAGAATCCTGATCCAGGGAGAGAGAGAGAGAGAGAGAAAGAGAGAGAGAGAGAAGAAAACAAAACAAAACAAAACAAGAAAAATGGAAATGTGGTTGGGGGAGAATTTGACTACACAAGAGCAGCATGAGGGAATTTGGGGGATGAGAGAGCTGTTCTGTATCATGACTGTGGCGAGGGTTACATGACTCCATGCATTTGTCAGAATTCACAGACCTCTATGCCAAAAAAAAAAAAAAAAAAATGACACCTGCTGTTTAAAAAGTACAAAATGAATTTATGAAGATTTTCAGATATGTCACTAGCCTTGTAGCTCCCTTTATGAAAAAGATAATATTAATTAAATGGACAAGAAAATATTTAAATTGACTGAATTGTTCTATTCCATCCAATATGGTAGCCCCGGTCACATGTGGTTATAGAGCACTTGAAATGAATAATCAAACTGAGACATGATGTAAGTGTAAAATACACATCAGATCTCAAATACTTTATACAAAAAAAAATCTCATTATTAATTGTTATCTATTGGTTACATGTTGAGTTGTTAATATTTTGGATATATATAATTAAATAAAATATACTATTAAAATTAATTTCATTAGTTTATTTTAACTTTTTAAAATAAGACTACTAGGAAATTTAAAATTACATTTGTGGCTTATATATTTCCATTGGACAGCACTGGCTGACACTTTGTACAAGGTATAGGTAGGTCTATCATGAAATTAGCAATTCATTTGAAAACACCCTTGCTAGCTCTCCCCTCCCCACTCTCATTTCATACTCATTACCTAGAGGTTTGTTCTAGAGCTATTTCTTCTCTAGATTCCATTTCTTATTGGAACTGAAATTTAAGCATAATCAAATGACTCCTAAATTTATATCTCCAATCCAGCACCTATCTAAACCAGTGGTTCTCCAACCAGGGCCAATGTTGCACCCCAGAGGACAACATTTGTCAATGTCTGTATACATTTTTAATTGTCACAACTTGAGAAGTGAGGATACTACTGGCATCTAGAGTATAGAGGCCAGAGATAATGCTAAACATTTTACAAGGCACAGGACAATCTCCACAACAAAGAACTATCCAGCCCCAAATGCTAACACTGCTAAGGTTGAGAAACCCTGATAAACATTTGTCAATCTGTTCATTGATGTAACAAATGTTTGCTGGTAACGTGCCTGTGTAATGCACAATGCTACAGTAAATTGAAGAAGATCTAATAGTACTTTATAGAGACAAAGTAGATATGGATCCTGCATTTACCATATTTACAAAGATAAAACATTTGCTTGAATACAATAGGTAATCAGAATGTCATAAGAAGATAATGTCATAAGAAGAGACAGTGATAAGTAAGAGTGTGGATGATTTCTCAACTATATTCTATGTTTCCAAAAGCTGACATGCTGTTTCTACTTAAATATCAATATAGCTAAAACTTAATTCATCAACTTTTCCTATAACAAACCATTTTCTAATCATGTCATTACCATTTTAATCTCTTTGGTTAGAAAATTGGGAGATATCTTTAACCATCTCCTCTAGCTTTTCTGTCTCTTATCAAGAGTTTTAAAAATTTCTCTAATTTAATCAAAATAAATAATTTTGCTTACTTTTCTTCTTTTAAAACTGTAGGTAAACAATTTTAGAGGCATATCAGCATATTAAAAAGTACAAATATGTAATATGGCCCCAACATGTAATCTAGTGGAAGAGGTATGTGATCTCTTGAAATGCCAAAAAAAGATGACTTTACACAGGTAGTACATAGTGGCAAATAAATAACAGAGATAAATGTTATCAAAATCTTGAGGAAAATAGAGTAAATATAAAAATGTCTACCCTAGACTTTTCATCCCTCTGTTACTAAAATAGTTCCTCTACTTTCTGCTCTAAATCATTAATATCATTTTTAGTCTAATTTTCACAATATACTATTTCTTTTATTGTGATATTTCTTCTGCTCCAAAGTCTATAAATGACTTAAGGTATTAAATACTCAGCTCCTCTCCCCACCTTTAAAGGCATTCTACAATTCGGCCCAACTCCACCTTCATTTATCATTATCCCCCAATATGCAAATACCACACCAACTGGTGGCCTATTCACAAGCCCCCACCCCATAATTTTTGGAGCTGTCCTCTATTCTTTTAGTAATATCAACTCAGGCCATCTTTCCAGGTACAACTCAATCTCCTTTCCTTACCCCTCTAGGGCCTACTCGGTCTGCTCTTTGAATTTCTTTGCACTCATCATAGATACCATCCAACACTAAATATTCTTATTCTCTGGAAGTTGCATTCACAGTCAACACTATCCAACACTAAATGTTCTTATTCTCTGGAAAGAAAGAAGCCATGTTGATGTGTCTTTTCGATACCAAAATTCACCTAAAACAGTTTCTAGAGGATATTCAATGCCTGTGGCCTGCTCAAAGGCAGAATTGTTGATGTGCCTTTGGAGAAATATTACTATTATTCGTTTACAGAGAGAAAGGTATGCAATTGATTCCTTTACCCAAGCAGATCAAATATTCTTTCCACATAAATATGTTGCATTTCAAAGCAATTAGCTTGAAGATTACACACAGATTCTAATTTTCAAACTTTTCTAGTACTCCCTTTTAAGAATTTCTTTGAGAGCCTGTGGCACATTCTTTTAATATATCAAAGGTTAAAAATCTTAATTCTGTGAAGGTGAACTTGGCTTTTGAAACTGGCATTTAGAGCTATGTCAGAGGATTAAGATGAGTGAAGCTGGGTTGTATTATAAATGGTTTTGAAAAAGAGGTGCAGGCGGAACTCACAGGCTCACGTTTCCTATCGATTTAACACTAGTTCTGAAGGCAGTCTTAGATAAATGCTAGAGTTCTGATTCCCAGAGGAAAGAGCCCTGTCCTGCACTGCGAGCCTCACAGGTATAATTGGCAAGGCCCAGATTTCTATGAGAATCTTCGTCCACCCCGTTTGCTACTTTGTACTACTCTTCACTTAAAGCCAACTTTCCTTCTGTGATAAAGCAACCCCTTACACAAGAAAACTGTGATTTACAGCACTAATGAAAGCCCTGCTAATTCCAGGGCAGCCACGTAATTGACTGAATGAGTGGGGTTGACTGCTAATGCAGCCCTGTTCGGGTTTTTATTGACAAGTTTTAGGATGCAGTGACCTCTCCGTGAAGCTAAAAGATCGTAATCAAGACTTCAGAGGTAGAATGAACACAGCTGCAAAAGTGGAGCTACCTTTGCTGGGGAAGATGAGACTGAATCGATAGATCTCTTTCTCTCTCTTTCTCTCTCTCTCTCTCTGTATGTGTTGGAGGGTATGGCAGGAAGACTCTCAGATACGGGCCAGATAAACTGAATACTATTTCAAATACCAACATTTAGACTTTTATCACCATGTATATTCAGTACCCATTTGCAAAACTCCCAATATAGTTGGCTGCTTTGGTGTATAACAATAAATTGGATTTTAGGTCCTACTTGGCATCCCAGTCTTTTCTGAGCAGTGCCTAATCTTATGATCTGGTACATAAAGTCTCAAACAGAAGGGAACAGGTGCTTTAGTTTGTAGGCGTTTCTTATCACACATTATATCTTTGAATCCTTGCAGCGACTGTCTGAGGTGAATACAGTTGTCCTCATTTCCACAAAAGGGGGAAGTAATTTTGGAGACTTTAAGGATCTTGATTGACGTCAGGCATATACTAAGTTTTAAGTGGAATGGAAGATAGTAAGAGTGCAGGTCGGGCCCCCAAGCCTTCTAGAAGTTTTTAAGTCTAAATGTGTGTGTCTTCCTGAAAAAATCTGCTGATGTGCTCTTAGCAGAGTTATGTATTTCTGCCGAGTCACCCTCAAAATGATGACCTGCTTTGATGGACTGCCAGGGTTCAGAACTTCTCTGAATTGAGGGCTACTTTTATCCCATTGAATATAAGCAGTGTGTATAGTGATCCTTGTTTTCTAAGCTCTAATTGAGAGAGAAAAATGCTGTCATGTTTTGATATTATGTAGCTTTTCTCTGCTTAGTCATGCTACTAAACACTTTGTTGTGTGAGAGGCAACATATAAGCTATTTGCTGAGTGCATGAAAATAGGCTTATTTTTCTCTACTATTTATAAAGAATTTTCACATATAACATCTAATTTTATTTTGCCTTGGCAAAAGAGATGACGCTGAGGTCAAACATTTCCATAGCTGTGGTTTATTAAGTCTACTTCTTTTAAATCACTATTTCTCTTTGCACTGAAGGGCAGGCATGCAAGGGAAATGCCTTTAATCGCTTAGTTAGGACTAACAAGGACGTATAAGCATGCTGTGTTAAAGCGGGGTTTCTCAACCTGTTTCAGATTACCTAGGGAGGGGCTCGTTACATATTCTAGGCTCCCATCCTGGATTTACTCATATGAGTCTCTGAAGATGAAGCCTGGTAATCTGCATTGCTTTAAAAAGTTATCCTGTGAATCTTTTATACACTATTTTTTACTATAATTGCCCAGCCAGTCTTAAGATGGAGGCCGCTCAACAAAACAATGCCTTAATGTCCTTCTGGCACTATTTTCTGTAATCTGCAGGATTCAGCTCACTGGGACACAGGTGAATGTTCTGCCAGGCCCCCTGAAAGAGTTAATTAAAATGAAAGAATTGGTTTTTAGGCTAAGTTAGAGTGCAACTGTCTTTCTGAAGCTGCTGTGATCTCTGATTAGATCATTTATAGCCTGAGAACTGACGCTGACATGAATTTTAGATTATTTTTAATTAGAATTTTTTCATTCATTATCCAAAATTAATGCAATGGATTCTTCAGAAAGTGGAAGTGTTTAGATTTTGAAGGAAAAAGTGGAATCTGTAATCACTAGGATATTGATAAATTTTTTTGTCATTTTGTTTCGTTATATGTCTTTTCAAATTAATTTGCATGTTTTTGTACTTTTTGAATACAATTTTTTTCTCCAGCTTATATATATTTGTGTGTGTGTGTGTGTACGTGTGTGTGTGTATGTGTGTGCCAGTTAGTGATTTATCTTTTTACTCTGTAGAATTTTTTGGATAAACAATAGTTCTTAATTCTAATGTAGTTACTTTTACCTATGTTTCCTTATGTTTTCTGCTTTTATTGCCCATTTTAAGAAATTATACTGTCCCCTGAGGTGCTAATCTACTTTCCTATATTTTCTTCTAAAAGTTTTAAAGTTTTGCCTTTTACTTATAAGTCATTAAGTCACTGTAAAGTGATTGCTAGAAATGGTATGTGATATGCAACCGATTCTGTTTTCTCCATATGGATAATCAATTACCCAGTGTTATGTATTGAAATACCCATTTTTTTCTCCACTGATCAATCTTCAAATGGATAGCTTTGTGCAAAATTGGAAAAGTGTGCCCTCCCTCAGACAGTGAGATTGCAAAAAGCATCCCTCTAAGTATGTCTATTAGAAAAAGACTCCTGTTCCTCCCAGAAGACGATGCCCTGACAGGCACATGGCCTGTTCTACTTTGGCTGGTTTCAGTTCCACTGGAGCTGGATGCCCTCTCGGCAGGTGTGCTGCTCTATTGGTCAAATCTGCATAGCAGTACTATATTATCTTAACAATAACAGCTTTGTAATAAGTTTTGACTTGAAAAAAATCTTCTTTGTGATTTGGTTGCAATGACGCTGAATTCATAGATCATAATGGGAGGAATTGAAATCTTTTTAATGCTGAATTTTCTTACCCATGAATACAGATATCTCCATTTTTTCGATTCGATTTCATAATTTTTTCTTAATGATCTTTTTTATTATTCATTAATTATATTTTATATTTTATCCTTAAGGTTAATATATTTTTTATTATTTCATATTAGTTTCAGGTATGCTGTACAATGATTAGACATTCATATAATTAATGATCTTTATTTTGTCAGATTTATAAAGATTCTTAGTATTTTGGCTGTCTTAATCGTAAAATTATTTTAATTTCATTTCGTAACTCTTTGTTGCTAGGGTATAGAAATATTTTTGCTCTTTATATTGATTTGTCATTTGCTAAAATTGCTAAACTCTTATTCTAATTATTTGTCTATAGTTTGAGGAGAGGTTACTTTGTGGACAGCCTTACCATTTACAAATTATGACAAATTTGCTTCTTCCTTCCCAATTCTTATAATTAATTTTATTTTATTTTCTTACTGTGCTAACTAATCATTTCAGAGGCTACCTAACTCTTTACCAAACCTGTTTTTCCACTCTTTCATCATACACTCGGCATTTTTTTTTCCTAGTTGCTAGTTTCACCTTCAGTAATATACTAAGAATTCTAGTACAGAGTGGAATTGAAGTGGTGATTGTGAGGACTCCTGTCATCTTTGATTTTAAGGACAGACTTTTATCTTTATCTTACCAGCTCCTTGTATGAGTGAGGATTAAGTTTGGCTGCAAACAACAGAAAATTCAAAATAACCGTGACTTAAACAAGATGAAACCTTATTTCTTCATGATTTAAAAAGTGTTCGGGGGAAGGCAGTCCAACTCCAGATGGTGATTCCATTATCACTGGGAATCCTGGCTTCTTATATAATTTTGCTCTACCATTCTGTTACTTCCTACTTGAAGGACCCCTTATGGCTTATGCAGATATTGAAGCTCAGCCAACATTTATTTCTATATTCCAGAGTAAGAAAGAGGAGAGCAAGGTAGAACAAAAGGGTCTGTCTCTGGCCAAGGCAGCTCCCTTTAATAATTTCCTCAAAGTCCCACACAACATTTCCACTCATATCTCATTGGTCAGGATTACTCTCATGACCACAAATAAGTCTGGGAGACAGAACTCGACAATAAACCAGGCCTATTACCATTCTTAAAGAACTGAGTCTCTGCTGCTGAGGAAGAAGGGAAGATTAAATATTGGGTAGCAACTATGAGCTCTGCCACATTAACTAAAATTTCTGATTTTAGCTAATTTCAACAACCGACGAATATGACTTTCTTTCCCTGTTAATTTATGATGCTGTCTTGATTATTTATTTACATTTTATATATAATAAACCTCTAAGGTACTATTCTGTTTCATTAGTTGATCTGCATAATTGTTAATAGTGGCATGCTGACTTATTTACTGTAATTTATACTATGCTTTTCCTTTGGAGCATCATTACTTTCCTTTTTGCATATTTTTCTTTGCTATTTTCACCTACAGATTTTTCTTTGCTATTTTCACCTACAGATTTTTCTACATATTCTAGGATCTTTTTGATAAATTGCAAAGAAAATCCTTGGATTTTAGAATTGGATTTGATAAAAGTCTTCAAACCTTTACAAAATTCAGTCTTCCCATCCAGAAACACAGTAGGTTTCTCCACTTATTTAAGCCTTAATAGCATATATTTATACAAGTATTACATATTTTTGATATAACATTATCTCCACATATTTTTGATATAATGAATAGAATCTTATTCCTTATATTTTAAATTACTTGTGATATATATAAAAAATAAATGCATTTTTATACACTTGTTTAATCTCTGTTGATTTTACTGTCTCCCCATGATTTATTTTGCATGATTTGCATATCCCGCAAGTAACTATAACTTTTCAATTTTTACAATGGATATTTAAATTTTATGAATAATGCATTGGCCATATCTTTCAGAATACTGTTAATCATGATGATCATGTGTTCATTATTCTGGAACCTGATTTTAGTAGTAATATGTCCAGTTTCCACTATTACATATGTCTGTTGTTTTGAGGTGAACATTCTTTATATTTTTGAAAAGCATCCTTCTATTCCTCATGTATTCTTTTTAAGAAAGAATCATCGTGCCCTTTTAAGAAAGAATCATGCCTTTTCAGTATCTATTACTTTCATATGACTTACTAATATAATATGTTATATCATTTATTTTCTTAACATACCATTATGATATTTATAGTTAGTGAATTATTATTTTACTACATTTAAAATTTTAACTTGCTAGTATCTTTGGTGAGACTTCTGAGCTATCAGTTAGTTTTTGTCAATAGTTATATTTGTGTGTGAGAGGCACAAGGAGGGAAAAACAGGAGGGAAGGATGGAGAATTAGAGAGAGAGAGATGTTTCAGGAGTTTTTAAAAGATTATTCTGGCTTCATTAAATGAATTGGGCAGTATTCTATAGTTTTCTGTCTCTAAGAGAGGTTTATGAAAAAACAGGAATTGCATCATTAAGGATTTGAAAGAATCCACCTAAGAATATTTACATCCAAAACCTTTTTGAAAGGTAATGCTTTGGTAACATTCTTAAGAGCTTCTGGATAATTGAATTATTTAAGTTTTCTGCTTCCATACCTTGTGATAAATATTTCTGAGATTACAAAGACCTAGGAATACATTTCAGAAAGCAAAAAAGGTAGCAACACAGCCCCCTCCACGTGCTTTGCTTTTTCTGAGCACATTTCCAGCTTGGCTAACTGGCATCTTCTCCTCCCCTTGGTTTAGCCTGGGCGAGGACCTGGACGCCTAGGCCTTACCTTTATGTCTTGGTTGGGAGGAAAGCAGCCAACATTAACCAGCTACCAGCAGCCTTATGTTTATCTCCACAAAGTCTCTTATCCTAGAAACTGAGAGCGTATCTGGAAGGCAGTCTCAAATTAAATTAAGTGACATTGGAGAGGTGGGCCTGACCTATCAAGCCAAAAACAATGAGGAAGATGGACCCTGATTGGGAGTTGGCCCTGCTCCTCTGTCTGGGCTGAGATGTCACTGATAATGCAGATTCTAGTTCCTGACCTTGCCACTTTCCAGGCTTCATCTTCTTCCATCGTCTTCCTGATCTTCCGTCCTCCAGCATCACCCAGTGGTCTCCAGTTCCTGCGACCTGACTTTCCTTCCACTGCCATCATCTGATTTGTCTAATTCCATCAGCTCTTAGTTTAGTCACCGCTCTTTCTGGAAGACCTTTTTGATTCCCAAAGTCAGGCCCAGATTGGGCTTTCATATGCTGTGTGTCACTCTCTTCGGTCACACTGCTTCGACTCTGTTTGTTTATCTGTGTCTCTCTCTAGAAATGGAAAACAGCATAGTGGGAGGAAACACATCTGGTTGTTCATCATTATATGCTCAGTGCCTAGCAGAGTGCACAGCAGATGGTAGGATTCCATTTATTGAATGAATGAATGAATGAATGAATGGACAAATGGCATTCTTTTCCAGTTAAGAGTAGACAGAACCTCAAATGTTTTGGAAACACCAACCAGGAACCAGGAGGAGAAAACAACAGACTTCCTGCCATGTGACCACTGCCTTGCAATAAAAGCTCCTTCACATCTGTGATTAATCAGTCCTAAAAGAAGTTTTCTTTTTTTTTTTTTTAAACTGGAAAACTTAAAATTGTTTGCTGCCATGAGGAGTCTAACTTAGATCTTGCTGTGGTGTGCCACAGATGGGTTGCAGGTGTGACACAGTCCCTTTAGTTCACAGTGAAAAGGCCTGGAGTAGTAGAATTCCTGCCCAAGGCCATTGGCCAGGAACAGCATCACCATTTACATGTCACACAAACATTAGTCTGGGACATCTAGGGTAGCTTGAACAAGCTTGCAAGTACTGATGGCCACTATGTTGGCAGATTGGCCTGTATTATTCATGACTTTTAGCCATTATGAGTTCTTAACTAGATGTGTCGAGATGAGAAGTAGGAAGAAGCATCGTGTTTTCAGGCTCTGCAGAACTAACTGCAGTCTTATCTCTTTGTAGTCCTGGGATTTCTCCAACTTAAAAAAAAAAAAACTAAAAGGGGAATGCATGTTATTATTAGTACTAATAGTAGTAGAAGTAGTAGCAGTAATAATAGCAATTATAGTAAGTAGTAGAAATAGAAGTAGTTGTGTGACAGCAGTAGTAGTAATAATATTACAAAGCGAAAATTTTAGATGAAGTGAATTGTCTAATCTTATATTTTTCATACATGGGCCCCAAGAGAGCAGAGGTCAATAGCCTCTGGAATAAATCAGATGCAAATAACGAATTTCCTTAAAGTCTTGTAGTTTAACTTAAAAAACCACGCAAATTTATTTGTTGCTCCATAATGTCAGTATCATCTCTCCCTCCTTCCCCCTCAAAAAAATAAAACTATGATTTATAAATATGCTCTCAGAACATGGGTCAAGTTCATCTTGAGTCTTTAAGAACCCCCTGCCCTGCTTCCTTACTTCCAAACACTCTGAATTCCTATGTAGTTTCTTTACTGCCCCTGACAGCATGAAATAAAAGACAAGCCACAGAAGTCTCATGTTAATAGGGAAAATAGCAGATGGAACAAAAAGCACACAGCAAACAAACAAACAAATAAACAAAAAACAGAATGAAATGGTGCTTTTTTTTTTTTTTTAAGAGAATGAGGATAAGTTTTCTCCAGGCTAGGATGACAGCATTCAAGGCATGCAGCTGGACCTCCCAGTATCTGCCTGTAATTCCAGAACGGCTGGGAACCTTGTCCTGACAGCATCGCAATCTGTCAGTGGTCCATCATTGTTTATCATACTCATGTTCAATTACGCTTGGCATGTGCTCTCAATCTGGAAACTCTGCCAGATACCATCTCCGACTGCAACTTGGCTGCCTCTGACTAAGGAGGTTTGATTAGTGTTTGATCGGTGTTTTATCATTAGTTCAGGGGAGGACATCATTCAGGCCTTCCTAGATAAGGTGAGGTATAGTGTTCTCATGAGATCGGAGTAGCCGTCTAGGCTCCATGTTCAGAGGGAGAGCTCTGGAACAGGCGCTAATATATTTTTGAACCTGACGTTTTTAGCTGGTGAATATTATTATCAGACTGAACCTAATTTTCTTGTGGCTGTCCTGATTCTGTGTTGACTCAGTTTTCCTAATGTCTTCCTGCCAGTGTATGAAAAGTATCATCCAGTGTCTGGGAAAAGATGCTCGTTCCACCTCTTTTTATTATTTCTAAAGAACTATCCTAATTTGAACAAATAGCTCAAATTGTCATCCATAAAATAAAATGATGAGATCGTATAATCTCTAAGGTGATTTCCAGTTTGTGTGTTTTGGGATTTTGAAATTTTTCATTACGCTGAGAGGCAGATATGCTTCAAAGCCTCATGCAGGAAAAGAGGTTCTTGAAATATTTTATGAGCTGAAGATTCCAATGAACTAGAAGAGTGTCATAAGTCAATATTCGAACAAGACATGAGTGAAATGTCCACCCACATCATACCAGCAAAGAACCAAACTAAAACTCCTTGAGGATTGATTCCCACTGACAGCAAGAAGGCCCGAAGTACATGGAGAATGGTAAATGGTAAAACAAAACAAAACAAAACAAAAATCAAACAGAATAAACAAGGCAGGAAGAAACTTTTGGAGGTGGCAATAGATATGTTTATGGCATTAATTGTGATGATGGTTTCCCAGGTGTGTCTTACCTCTGAACACATCAAGTTATATACACTAAATATGTATGGCTTTTTGTATGTCAATAATAACTCAATAAAGCAGTTTTAAAATTTTAAAAAGGTAAATGGTCCCACCAATGTATTCAATGAGATCTTAGGGACCCTCCCTGTGGAATATAAAAATGCTTACTCCTCCTGGGCTCCAATGTGCTTGGGATGAACTTGGTCAGTGTGTAATATTTCTTTCTCTGCAACATAAATTGTGTCCATTGGGTGGGCAAGGCTGACTCTTGATGCATTTTCTCAATGGTCAAATTTTAAGAGCTTAAAGGTTTGTTTAGATGACACAGCTCTACTATGCCTTTGACATGATTGGAGGAGTGGAGGCCAGATAGCCTCTGGAGACTATGACAGGGGACCTGGCATGCTTGGGGCTATAAGGCAGATGTGTACATTGTCTCCCAGTACCTTTGCTTGATAAGAAATTCATGGTCCCCCTGGGGGAGATGATCTCATAGTTCATTTCTTTGTAACAAGATCAAATAGTAACAAAGGCTTGTACTCAGAATGTGAGAGCTGAAAGGACTCTTAAGTTTACCTCATTCAACCCCTTATTCTGAAAATGAAGAGCACCAAGACCAAACACGACTGAGTATTTGGCCCAGTCCCAAGCTGATAAATGGTAATCAGGTGTGGAAACCTGGTTTCCTGAAGTCGAAAGGCCCTTAGTTCAAAACCCAGCTGGGTCTCTCCCTAGTTATGTTCCCCCTCAGTAATGTGCCCAATTTCCCCTAAATCTCAGGTTCCTCGTCTACAAAACGGAAATGATGCCCCTCGTTGTTTAAGGTTCTTGCGCAGACTGAATTTGTGTATTGGGAAGGCATTTGCTATTTTCTTGCCTTAACATTCTCTTATCACAGATTTAATCGAAGAGCCATGAAGTCACCGATTTCCTTTTCTCGAACGTACTCTGGTTGCAGTCTGGTGTTGCATAACCTGCCGGATGAGGACACGGTCCCCTGGGAACTGTAGCGAAGCGGCCAGACACACTGGCGCGGGTTGGGCGTTCCGTCCAGCAGAGGGCAGCAAAGCACGGGCTCCTCCACAGCCCGGTTTGGGAACAGCAAGCCATTATGTTCTCCTACAGGAAAGGCCTAACGAGCTCCTTGCAACGTGTTCTTTTCAGTGGAAGCATTTTTTTTTTCCTGTTTTATTTCGGTGAGGACACAGGGTTTTGGTAACTGATATGTACCCAGATTATTGGTTTAGTATGGCTTTGTTGGGTTCGGTTGGGTTTTGTTGGAGTGGTAATAAGTGCATGTATTAGGCAGCTCCCTCCCATGCACCAGGCTCAGTGTTGTGCACCTAATATTCAGTACCACAGGTATTCCCGATTTAGAAACGATGATAGTTATTCATATAAGTTTAATAATGTGTAAGAGGCAAGGCTCTTTCTAAACTGAGGATCAGGCTGGGATGAAATCTCTCTGTCTCAACATATTCACCATTTATGAGGTGAAGGATGTAAGTTACACACCTCTATAAATGCAAGGGATCTGGAAACAAAAAATAATATGGCAATTTTTTGAAAACGATATACATTTTTTTCCTCTCTCTTCTGAGCAACTGATTTAGGAGAGGGTGGGGCTTGTTAGAGAGGGTGGGGCTTGTTAGTAACGGGATTCCCCGGCCCCAGCCCACAGCCACCGGATCAAATCTGCAGCTTCATAAACTCCCCAGGTGAATTCCATGCACTTTCAAGTGTGAGAAGCAAAGCCCTGGAGGGCAGCCAGGAGCTACCGACAAATATTTGGAGAACCAGTGTTTGAAAGAATGTGCTTGTTTGGCTTAAACAGAGGGGGATTTGGAGTTGGACCTCATCCCAAACCTTTATAACTCCCTACCTGTCATGGGTGAGTTGAAGCTGGAGGAGCCCAGCTAAACTACTTCTTATCTATAAAATGGGAATGTCGCTACTGAAACGACTAAAGCTGTTACTTCTTTCATTCAATGAGTTCATCGAAAAGGATTTGTACATTTGATAACACTGTATGAATGTCTGTCACAGCTATCACCAGGGGTGGTCCAAGATGGAACAGTGCTGCCCGGTGAGGTGAGCACTCCTCATGAATTAAGGGACAGTGTGAAGGTATGGGGGAAGTATGATTGTGGCTCTTAAGAATTCATTGTGGCCGGAGCATGTGGTGTCAATGGCGATGGTGTGATGAAAAGCTAGATGGGAAGCCAAGGGCAAAATGAGGACTAGAACCCAAAGTTCACTCATAGGCTGTTTATTATTTCATGAGTTAAAACCAGGGTCTCCCCCAATTCCCTACCCTTCGAACTTGGCTCTTGAGAATTAACAGTAGGTGGCATCTGGTTAGTTAGGAACCATTCCAACAAACTTGACCCTTTGAGTTAACTACAGAACAGGAGAAAGCAGTCTGATTACTGTTTCTGCAACCACACAATTAGGGACAAGTGCTAACAATGTGGAGAAGAGTGAGCATGTAACTTGGCTGTGACCACTGGAACCCAAAACTACACTTGTCTTGTCACCACTGTGTTATTAAGCAGCAAGGGAATGGCGGCCTCTTCTGGGAGGTACTTGGCACTGCGGGTCGCCCGCTTTGCAGGGCAGCAGAGGGCACAAGAGTGAGGAGAGCCAGTGTGGAGGCCACACCTGGTACCTGGCACACAATGGGAGCTCCATAAATGCAGGTGGGATGAACAAGTGAAGGAGTGAATGAAGAGTAGAAAACTCAGCCAACAGCTTGCTTTTTATTCACCCTCCACACCCTACAGATCACCCAAAACAAGGACAAAACTTCCACTAGCTTGGAATAGGTTGGTCTCACTTTCGGCCTTCGATCTGACTCAAATGGCGTCTCTCAAACACTGAGATAGTATAGGAAAGGACATTCTGTACAGAAACTTGTTCTATCAAGTTCTGCCTCAGAGAACATTTACTAGCCTGACATAATTACATTTCGTCACTGTTGTTATTGTTATCATTATTGGACACTTCGTCAAACTTAACACCACGATCAATTCACGTTTGAGCTCTAGGTTTTAAGCCATATAGTATTTTGTTTCCAAGGGTGGAGGACTGGGGTAGCAGAGGAGCTGGAAACTGTAATAATCATTAATGAGGAAGGGGTTAGCAGTTTGAACCATCTTTGGTTACATGGTCCTGATCAAAACAATGTGGTCATCTATTTTAAGGCCTGTTTTTCCCACTCAGACACTCTCTTCCTACGTCAGTGCCTGCCTTCCCATCTCACCTTTCTCCACATCCCCTCCCCAACCCCACCTCCTTCCCCCTTCCCCTTTCCCTCACCCCTCCCTTTCAGATTTTCTGATTACTTTTTTTTTAAAAGCATGGTGCCATAAAGAGTGTGGAATTTGGAATCAGTCCGTCAGCATGCTTGTTCCAGCCCTGCCCCTGACTAACTGGCTGAGCCCTGAGGATGCCACTCACTCCCTCAGTTTCCCCATTGGTGAGCAGAGACCCTGCCAGCCTCCCGTGATTTCTGTGAGGGTACACATGAACGAGCTCTGAAAAGGTGTTGTGCAGATGTCTCTCTTCATTTTTTTTTTTTTTGCTCAATTCCTTTGCTATGTCATTCCATTTGCTTTCTCTAATGTTCTTCTCTTTTCTCTCCTCAAAACTGACATTTTAAAAACTGTTGCTATTAAAATGAGTACTTGCCTCTTAAACATCCTCAAGTTGCTAAGCAGCATCTACCTCCCCCCTTCCCTTTTATGCAGCCTGGTTGCCATAGTATCATCTGAGCATGGTAACAGGAAGCAAAGAGCAATCATTTTTTTCGCTAAATGGGGTTGGGCAGACAGATAAACACGCCGAAATGTTTCCTTACAACCCATCTCGGAGAAGGGGGGCAAGTGCTCCAGAGTACACTAGTGGGCTTCTTTAGTCACCTACTACCTGGATTTCCTACTCACTTAGAGCGGTTCAGCACACCTGTAGCTCCATGGATGCCATACCACCCGTGGCATGACATTTCCTACAAAGGCTTTTGAAGGCTACTGCTGCTACGCCCTTATTTGGAGCTGTTTAGGGCTAAATGCAGACTCAGACCCTTCTCAGATAGTTGCCAAATATAGAACATTGAGCGTGAATCAGTATTGTGACTAAAGGTACTCGTGCCGTAGCAGGTTTAGAGTAGATAATAAATAAAAGTCATCGAAGTGACATCAAGGGGTGCTTTTTTAAAAAATGGAAAAGATGGAGATAGCTATAAAAATAAACTTCTTAAAATCTAAGATGTATTTTAAAAAATATAAACCCTAGACTCCTATTCTTCGACTAAAAGCTCACAAGGTCAGGCACTTGATTATTGACAATGTAAACTACTGTTGCCACCGAAAATGACTTTTTCCCTTTGGCCCATGTGATCCTGGATGGTCAGGTCTCTGCAGCCAGGATGCACAGGCACAGCTTGACTGGTCGTTAAAGCATTGCAATACTCTATAGTGGTTGCTGTTTCCTTTAGCTCCCAGAGTGTCTCTTGCTGCCTAGTCAGCCACACTCCAGTTCCAGGACCCTCTAGTCCTCCCACAATCCAGCATCTAAGAAATTAAGGCTGGCGCGAAAGCGGTCTCCAGGAGCCCAGCACTGAGGCCAGTATCTGTGCTGCTTGATCAGTGTTTAGATCATACTTGTTAAATATTTTGAATATCAGCTCTTAAAGCTGCCCTCCCATACTCCAAAACTTTTTCTAAATAATTGTCAGTGTTTTCTTGAGGAAGCACAATTTACTCTTCCAGATTAAGCCATTGGGGAAGTGTGTTGTTGCCTTCTAGGAAAAATGTGCCTGCGCTCAATCTTCTTGGGAAAGACAATGCCTGTGAACTTGGGGAACAGGATTGGATGACACTGTTGCCTGCACTCTCGTGCTTGGCTGGCCAATGACAATGACACACAATAGCCAGGCAACTGGTTAAAATAGAAAGCGCATTCCAGGGCCCCACAGTGCTGTGTGCGTTGACCTCCTGAGCTGATCCCTATATCTTAAACACACATGGCTCAGAGGGACTTAGAAAGGGCTTTTCATGCAAAGGGAGGTTTGTCCCAGACTAATGCAAACAAATCAACTTCTTCTTCAAAGTGGGATGAAACTTCCTTTCGTTGGTCTCCAAGGGCCTTTCTTATTCTGTGTTTGACAGATTCTACTTGTCTTCCACCTTACTGGAAGCCACTTTGGGGACAATAACATGTCTTTCCAGAGGAGTCTGAGGACCCAGGAAGGGAGCGGAGGAGATTATCCAGTCTTCGCTTTAGCCAGGCAGGAGCTGTAGACATCACAGATGTTAGTCATCCAGCACCTCTCAGAAAGAATTTCTACCATGTCACTCATTTACTCAATCCCCGATTACTGATCCTTGCTCTAGGAACATTCTTTGTGATGCCTAAGGAATGTGTTATTGAAGCTCATTTTTCTTTTGTTTGGACTCCAGCAGAAGCAGAGGTTAACTGTCAGAGGTTAACTATAAACTAGTTCTTCTGAGTCCCAGCTTTCTTGGCTCTTTCTCAACTTTTTCCTTTATCTGGAGTCCCTGGCCAAGTGAGATAGGTTTCCCATGTCTGAACAGTGCCTACTACATCATCTTTCCCATAGCTACTCTCAGATCCCTTATCTATGGCCACATCTATGACTGCATAACAAAGGTGTGTCTTCCAAGAACAACACTCTTTCCAGATTCTACAAACTTCCACATAGTCCCTAACCTGACTATGCCAGAAGGCCAGCAAGCAGAGCTTCACAGGGCTTTGGCTGTTATGCTGGCCAAATTATCTTTGGATTAAGTTCAAGTGGCATGCTAGTAAAGGTTTTATAACTGGCTTTCTGGGGAAAAAAGGAAAGACCCTGATTTGTGGCATTTGGTAATTTCTCTGGTATAAATACTCTCACCATGGCCGATTTCAAGCCACTAACATAAAGTCACTGAATGCAGAGTTGGGAAAAGATGTGCACAATTGTTTCTTGAGAGCTGGTGCATATGAGCTGGCTCTAGCACATCATTGAAGTAATCCCTTCTCCAGGGGAATATGACCATCTGTCTTTTTTCATGTTCCGTTCTGTATCTTGTTTCCATCTAACATCTAATTCTGTCAGACATACCAATCCTTTAAGCCAATGGTTTCCAAACTGTTTCTTGGCCAAAGGTCTTTATGTTTATATAAATAAATGAACTACATAAAAGCAACGCCAGCCTGATTGAGAGATTTGAGAAGGTTTCAGGCACCAGAGTATCCTTTGGCTATGGAGAACACTAAGAATCACTACTTTCAGTTTTTCTCACTTTTTGATGATTTCAAACAAACAGAATTATAAAGAAAATATGACATAGTTCTTGACATATGATTATTTTCTTGAACTTTTTGGAATAGATTGAAATGAGCAATGTTTTTGGTCTACTTGGAACCATTCATACAACCCATTGCTTTTGGTTGGGAGGTGCTCTCAGGAGTGCTATTGATCAAGATACCAACAATGACCTCATATGAGCTGTAGGACAGGCCAGTGTAGTGGGAGCCCTTGCTCCACCAAAATGCCTAATTTAAGTGTTTGTCTGCAGCTCTGAATGTTCTCTGGTTTCAGCTGTCTACCAAAAACTGAGAGCTATGAGTCACACCACTTAACTGGCTTGTGGGTTTTCAGTCCTGCTTTTTTTCCTTAGTTAATACCTTTCTCTATCTCTTGTTTTCTCTCTTCCTGGATTTTCTCATGATATTATTTCATGCGATTTAGATTGCCCTAAAAGATTCTTTTATATATCTCCCTTCCAACAGAGTGCTTCCATTTTTATTAATCTATTTTATGATGTAAATCATAGTTTAATGAAGATGCACCATTCAATCTTAATGGCCTCATGATTCCATCTGAGAGTTCCTTTCACTTTGATGGGATAAATAGGCTTGGAATTTCCTGCAATTGAGTTATTAATAAAGAAATAAAAGTTCTTCAGCAGAAAAGGAGCCTATGAAGACAAAAGAGAAATTGCAAGAAAGTGCTCTCTGCAAACTCTACATGTCTCTCTGTCAACACATGGTTTAAGATTGAAAGTCTTCCTGACCATACTCTTGGATTCTAGAGCAGTAGTAACTGGGACATATAAATGCTCAGGAATGTCTTCAGGCTAATAGTGATGGGACTGGCAACCCCAGTTCCCTGTGCTGCAGAAGACACAAAAGGGCAAAGCTTGAAGGGTTTAAACTTTGAGCTAATGGTTTGAAGTGCTAATAGCTGGATTTCAGACTGCAAACTGGGTTAGAGAATAGGACTAGGCGACATTCTAAATCACACGTGCAGATTATTGTTACTTCCGTCTGCTCATAAGGCCTACCTTGTTGGTCCACCAGGAATGGGGAAGACCAACCTGACCACATCCCCATCTTCAGCGAGTTTCTGAACCTCTCTATTTAGACATCCTGATATGCTTCATACTAAACAGACCCAAAACAGAACTACTCGAATCCAATTTTTAGTCTGTGCTTTGTATCTCAATTAGTAGAACCATTCACAAGGTTGCCCAGACCACAAACCATAAACCTGTTTGGCTTCTTTCCTTTCCCTGCCCTCCACTGACTTGTCAAGTCCTGTCCACTCTCTTTTCAAGGTCTAACATTTCTATCTCTTTCTTTCCAGTTCCAACACCATTGCCCTAATTCAGGTTATTTTAATTTTTGCCTCATCTGGAACAATGTTTTATTCATAAAACATTTTCAATAACTATAAGTTGAAAGACTGGGTTATTATAGAATCTTCCTCCTGACTCTCCTGCCTTCAGTCAATTGTCCTTTCTGTCTTTCATTTATATGCTGTATTCCAATGAAATTTCTAAAACATAATATGAATTCTTTCATTCCTGGAGATCGCGAAATTGTACCTGCCATGTTCCTTCTCCTTGGCCTATCCCTCCCCACACGGCCCAATACCCTCTTCAAGCCATCCTTTTAAGCTCTCTCATAACACTTGGCCACCTCTGCAGAGTCTACCAGACTTTACTTCCCCAGTACAAATCCCACCCAGACTCAGCTGTCCCAAGAGCTTGGGTCAATCTGACCCATTTCAGGGAATCATTTTAGGATCACATCTCCATCACCAAGCAAGATATTACTGATGTTTCTCATTTAGGCCTTCTGTCAGATCATCTTTCCGCCTTCTGTGTTCTTCCTGAATCTTGCGGGCTGCACAATTTGGAAAATACATTTCCCTGCAGCCTTGGTTTCATGCTTACATTGTGCCAAAGAAAATCTCAGGTGAGACTGAAAGGTAGAAGAGAAATTGACCTTATCACTGCAGCAGCAATAGGCAGGTCTGGAGGCTTTCACAGAGGGCCGGCGTGAAACTTTGCTCTTGGCTTCCAGGAGTCCTTCAGCAGTTGTTGCAGGCATCTGAGATCATTGCTTAAAATTTCCTGGAATTCCTGCACTTACTGATTTCTTAAATTCTAAAAGTAGTTTTCACTGACCTTTGTTCCCCAAAAGTTTTGCATGTGTTTAACTCCCTGCATTAAATCTTTTCTTCTGGAAATATCTGGAGAAGTTTCTATTTTCTTGATCAAAACTTGGCTAACATGAATCAAATAAGAACTAATGATTTGGAAATGAGTTTAACCAAGCCTCAGTTTTGAGATCACCAAGATACTTTTCTGTCCCATCTGGTTGCATGAATCTGTAGGACTCCACTGCTGCTTCAGTTCCTGGAGTGTCTTTTAAATCTTTTGCAAGAATTAAACCCCTGAGGTGGATCCCAGCCCACCTAGCTAAGACCCTGTACCTTTCCTAAATGTTGCTGGCTGATCACATAAGAGAACTTAAATCTGTGCCCTTATCAACTCTGCCTCTTGAACTCGTGCTCCAAAATGCTGCCATCACTCAACTTTGATATTCACTATTGCCTGGGAACTTCTGCTCTCATTCTTTATTCACTATTTGTCTTCAATATGCCTTTTGGCTCCAGTTAATGTGGGTTAATTGTTGGATCCTCATCTTCAGGGGACAGACAAATAATACATGGCCTAAGTCCTACCCCATCCCTGTTTCGTCTTGGATTTTTTCCCTTCTACTGCTAGTCTCTTCTTGAAGTCCCAATACATCCCTTAGTTGAGACTGCTATGGTTACTGTATTAAGCTAATAACATATCACTTAAAATTATAGCATTTTTAATCCCTATCTTCATTTCAAGTCCTGTATCCAACTTCAAGTTAGGGTATAATAACTCATAAATACAAAAGGAAGTCACTAGTGTCATAACGAATAGATTTTGCATTATTTGTCACAGAAGCATAGAGCAGTTAGTCTGGTCAGGACTACTCATGACCAATCTTTAAATTGCTGACGTCACCCATTCTTTTTCCCCTATCTATTACATTGTGACATCTTGTTTTACTCTTTCCTCACTATTTGCTCTTCTGAAGTATCTGCTATTCCAGATTCATGTATCAGAACATACGCATATTCTCTGATTTTAAATCAACCCTCTGTAGTGTCTATGTGTTGCTGAAAGAGTCCTTTCTTTTCTCTGGCATGCTCTCTGCTTTTCCTCTCTGGAAAATTTTTGTAACCACATGTGTGCATTTAGTACTACAGACTCTTCTTTAAGAGGTAATTTATGGAAAACCAATCCATGTGCATTATGAGTGCCAATGTTATAAGTCCATATAATCATATAATTTTGGAATTTGTTCGAGCCAGAAAACAGGGAAATCAATCTTTTGTATGCCTGCACGATCCTCATGTCCATATCCCAAAGGGAATACTTAGTGCGGAAGATCACGGCAGCACTTGTTTTACCCCTCGCTACCCTTACTCTTTGAGTGGAGAATTAATTTATGCTAGATATTAGATATGGACACACTACCTATTCTTCTTGGAAATCTTTTAAAAGAAATTCCACCCACCTATCACATTGTTCTGCAGGGTGAGTCATGAGCACTGCAATGCCACAAAGAGAGATTCTAACACATTTACTTGTACATAGACCTGGCTGGACGGACGGGCCTTTCAGATCTGTCATGCTCCAGTCTTGTAACGATGATCTGTACTTTCATAAGCACAACGGTGGCATGATGACTCCATTTTTCTTCAGTGTCTGATTTCATTCTGGGGCTTCAGGCTTTCCCTCTCTCTCTTGCCATCAGGTCTTGCTTCCTCGTTTCCAAAATCCAACTGCCTGCTTTCCAACAGGAGTTTCCATGACAACTTCTGTTTGTGGTGGTGTTGACTCCAGCACTCTACTTCACCTCTCCTCTCCTTTATGGCACTGAGCGCTTGTTTCCTAAACATCCCTGGTTCCTCTCTTTTCTTACATTGTGCTTGCCTTTACCCCAGCCTCTCTGAGTTCAATATATATATTGATAAGTTTTGTTCTCAGATAAACCAGAGAGAATCAGAATCAAAGTCATAGTTTTAAACCTACCCCATAACAGAGAGCTAGCTCAGATCAAGAGTCTCCTGCTTTGCAGAAGTGGTGGCCATTAATTTTCTGCCCTGGGAAACAGGATTAGAAAAGAAAGAATCCAGGCAACTTTGTCCTCCACCTGCCCACCCCCCAGCAAAAAAAAAAAAAAGAACATATACATTTATAAGATTGCCTTTCAAATAATTCTCCATGTTTAACCAATTGAAACCTTGTTTAAGGCCATAAGTGTTTGTTTTTTTCAGGTGCATTCCCAGAATAGGGAATGTCTGTCATTCTCTCCTTAGTATCAAATGGCTTTTGCACTCAGTGACAAATTGACTGTCCTGTATAGAGGTGGGATATTGAAGAGAAGGTGGGGGGAGTCATTTTTAAATGTAGACTACTGAGAGGCAAGAAGGGAGATGATTCTGTATGGAGATGTTCAGAAAAATCCTAGAGCTTAAGGAAATGAGACAGCACTTTGTATGACCTGGTGTGCTTTTGATAAAGGGAGGTAGGAGGGCAAAATCACGTATTTTGCAGATTTCTTCAGCGCATTGGTGGCAGCACCTGCAACTAACCACTGTGAAGCATTCCACTTTCTAATCTTGGCCTGTGGAGGTAGGTTGCTGATGCCTGTGTGTGTGCGGTATTTCACCAGATGCAATTTGAATCCTTTTTCTGTAGTATTCTTAGAGGACTAGCAGACACACAAATGCAACTCTTGTGACACTCTACTTTGGACATGGGCTCTGCTCCTTCCTCATTCTCTTCCTATTTATTCCTCTGCACTTCAGTCTCTTCATAGAAATGGCTCATAAGGAATCAATCCCTTAAAGTTCTTTTGGCTGCCTTACCATCCAAAGGTATATGGTTAATGACAAACATAAAAAGGAGAAATAGACACACAGTCTACATAATCACATAAGATGAATATATCTTTTGAAATCTTTGAAATATCAAACATCTTTTATACTGGAGAGAATAATGGTTCTGGACTTAGCGAGGTCTGAGCGTGGTCCTTATCCTGTCTCTTATCTAGCCAGATGCCCTTGCATAAGTTATTTAACCTCTTGGAGCCAGAGAAGGGGGAATAAAATGATCTCCCTCTGAACGTTGTGAAGATTATGAGATAAAGTTTATAACATATCTGGCAGAGGGTTAAGCCAAATTAAAGTGTGATGAAGGGTACCCTTCATACATACAGGGTGAGGTTGGAAATGAAAACATTTTTAGAGTTCTAGGGCTTTTACATAGGAAATTTTCTATCAATATCCATTCAAAAATTCATCCAGCAAAGTAATTATTGAGTGATAATATGTATCAACTAGGATAAAATTTGATCTAATTTTGTATGTGTTTCAGTCCAAGATGTGACTTAGACCTATTTTGAAACTAAATCTTTGGAACAGAATCAGCTTTATTAGACTCATGATATCCATGCTCTTGTTGGCTGCTTTGGAATTCTATGCTTGCTTACCATATGAAAGACCAGCCATGATTCATCTTATAGTCCAAACTCTCTTGAGAGCCCTCAGACCCATTCGTTTCAATGCAATCAGTGTTTATGTGCTACTTTCCATGTTCAGAGGGCAGTGCTAGAAGCTGGGAGTAGTTAAGGAAGGATAAAATGCTATTCTGTTGGAACAGTGAATATGGCTGAGAACCAAAGCATAGGGTAAATGACTAATAGGAAACAATGAAGTGAATGCCATGAGCAAGTGAGACCAGAAATATGGGGAGAGAGGTCCATTCTGTCACGGCAAACCAATTAGTGGATGAGGTAGCTTATACATGGCCTTCAAGAGCGAGAAAAATCTAACCTAGCAAGATGGGAAGAAAGAGAGACCTGTGGAGGCAAAGAAGATTGAACATGTAGGTGGCCATATTTAAGGAGACAGTGAACTTGGCTAAAGTTCTAGCTTTGGAAGCATAAAATTTTTAAGTTTATAGCTGGAAAGGACCCTAGAATCTAATCCACTTATTTTAGCAGCATATATTAAAGGGAATTGAATGAGATGTGTTTAGAAATGCATGTTGTATTAATTCATAGAAACCTGTTATTTGAAAAGCCCGAACTTCCTATCACAGGTGATGGATATTTCTGGATGTTTCGAGTAGAAGAATTATGCATTTCCAACTCTTATTCTGGTTTTGGAATCTTCTATGGTAGTAGTTCTAGATAAACACTTGGAGAGCTTGTTAAAACACTGATTGCTGGCCCAAACTCCCAGAGCTTCTGATTCAGTAGGTCTGTCTGGGGCCCAAGAATCTGCATGGTTGCTGATACTGCTGGTCTGAAGAGCATACTTTAAGAACCATTGTTCTATTGTATGCTATTTGTTCCCTACTCTGGATGCCCATTCGAATCATTAGAGGAGCTCTTAAAAAAATATTGAAGCCTGTGCTTTAGGCTGATCCAGAAGCACAGAGGATGGCAATAGCTCTTGGCGATTTTAAAAGTTCCCAGGTGCTTTCCTAGGTCAGCACTTCTCAGATTTCTTTGTGCATATGAATCACTGGGAATCTTTTTAAAATGTGTATTCCTTTTTAGTAGGTTTGAGTTGGGGCTTGAGATTATATATTTCTAATAAGCTACCAGCAGATGAAAATGCTGCTGGTCAATGGATCACGCTTTGAGGAGCAAGGTTCTAGAAAGTTTAATGTATTTTTTCTTCCCACTTTTCTCTCCAAGCTTCTGTTCATTGATTAATTCAGTCTCTCTTTCTCTGACCCCAGTGCTATATTATAATGTTCCATTCCCAAACTTCTACTTGAATTGTGCCTCAGTAAAAAACATAGAGGTACTGGATAAAGACTTGGGTTTGGGTTTGGTCAGCAGATGAGTCAGACTGGACATGCTCCTGCTTGGCAGCACAAAGCCCGATGCAGTGCAGGTGAGCCTGCACCAGCAGCCCAGACTTAGACGTGTCCGTCTGAAGCTGTCTGTCCCTACCAACTGCTGTGCTTGGCAGGCCACCCACATGCCTTGTGCTCGCCTGCCTCGCAGTTCTTCCTTACATGCTCTTGAGCTTCACTTGCCCACCCTCTCTCAGCAACTTGCTTTTTTGCACAAATTACTCTTTGTTATAAGCATAATTCCCAAAGAGAGAATAAGAAGCTTTCTGGCAAATCTATTAATCATGAAGGAGATTGAAAGCTGGGAATAAGGAAAGGAAAAAGAGACATAATAACTAAATGGAAAATGCCCATTTGAAATGAAGACTCTCCGACAGGACCCCTAGTAGGCCCTGCTCTCCTGTCCATTACCTTGAATGCCTCTTCGTGTGTGTGTGTGTGTGTGTGTGTGTGTGTGTGTGTGTGTGTGTGTGTGAAAGAGAGAGAGAGAGAGAGAGAGAGAGAGAGAGAGAGATGGGGGTGGAGACAGAGGGACTTTTCCCCTGTTATTTTCTTCAGTGAATTCTGACAACTACTTAAAGTGCCCTCGGCTAGAAAACTAAACTAAAAGTGAAAACATTCCAAGGTTATAAGGCAAATATCCTACCCTTACAATCTTGGGTAGATCAATGCTAAGACACCTAAATTATTTCAATTATAGGAAGATATCTGAGCACAAGCTGCACTGTGCCATTATTGAACAAAGAAAGAAAACAGTAATTGTTTTGCTAAGCTGTGTTTATATTAATAAAAGCCTCTGAAAGAGTTTAGCCCTTGAAATTCTTCTTCCTGGGACCTTGGGATATTATCACCTAAGAGCGGGAACTGATAATTTATTTACTGATTATATGTGGGTGAGAAAATTTTTGCAAGAGTTCCAAGAGCGACTTCCAAATAGATATGAATATAGACACATACAGAAGGTGCAGGAATTCAGGCCAATTGTGATGCTCTGTGATACTCACAAATTTGGGTCACTCTCTCAATTAGTTTAGCTCCTCATCTGTGTGAGTACAGAAACAAAAGCTACTTGGAGCCCTTGCGGGTTGGCAGAGCATCTTAAAATACCGTCCTAAAGAGGCAGGGCTGTAAATTCAAAACAGACTTCCAAAATAAACTCAGCAGGGCAGCACTCTGAGACTTACCAAGCCAGGCCCCCGTTCCCAGTTCTAGATGTTTGAAACCTCAGTACTGTTGACTGTTACAATCTTCCTCTGTGAGCCTGCTTCTCCTGGGAGGAATCAATCATTCTGAAATGCAGTCAAGTTTTCTGCCATTCCAGATGCAAGCTTTCACAAACCCTACACACGCCCCCTCCTGTGTTAGTCAGGATCACTCTTTCCTTGTGGTAGAGGGAATTAGATGTGCTTTGTGTACTTGCAAGTGCGTGCTCGTGGGAAAGCCAAACGTTGGACATAGGAGTTGGAGCAAGACTTGAATCTTGGAAGCTACCCAGGACAGGAGATGATGTATAGTAACCACTACAATTCTCTCAATACTAAATCCAAATTCTATCTTTTTTGTCTCAGCCGTTTCTACCACCATAGCAAACTTTTATGTTTTGGAGCATAAGTACAGATCATCTGTCGTGCTTTAAAGTGGGTGTTTTTTTTTTTCTTTTTTTTTTAAGGAGCTAATTTGGTTGTGCAATACCATCAAGAGGAGCCACTTGTAAATTATATTTAGGTATGTGTATGTTCTTCCACTTGTGGTGGTGCTGAATCATATCCATCTTCATTTTATTATGTAACTCCACACTTACAGGACGGGTTCCAAGACTCCGCCATGCAGAAGAGGCCCCTAGCCATCCATGCTCTACCCAGCAGAAGGGTCTCCGTTCTTCCCTCCTCCTGGCCTGGCCTTACAGTGGGGAAGAGAGTAGACTGGCCAATTTGTCTGGGTCTGTCTGGAAGCTTCCTGGTTTTAACTAAAAGTCCTGTGTTCTAGGTACTATCCCCTTCCCTTAGTCCCAGGCAGACTGGGACAGCTGGTCACTCTAACAAGTTTGGTTGTTTGCCCATTTCTGGTCTCAGGTGATAATTGTGTGGACATTAGCTCTAGGTCCTGATGGCTCTAGGTTCATGGAGAGGTCCAATCTAGTCACTGGGGGAGGACAGCTCTCCCCTTCCATGTGGTGCCATGACAGGCATCAAGGAGTTCCACTGTGCTGAGGGAGGTGATGGCCCCACAGGCGACAGGCATCTAATCATATTACATCACAGTGAGATTGAGGCCAGGAATCACTATGTGTGTGTGTGGGGGGGGGGGGGTAGTGTGGAGTAAGGGGTAAGGGGGGACACAGACTTTGGAGCCCAACTACACTCAAATATTAGTCATGCCTCTTATTCATTCTGTTTCTGGGGCAAGTTATCGAGCCTCTCTCAGCTTCAGTCTTTTTTTTCACTAAAATAGACATCATGACTCTTAACCCTCAAAATTCTGGACAGCATTCTCCCCATGAAAAAGCAATCAAATTCTGATTTACTGCTAGACTTCAGAATAATGCAGCAACCTTGGCTTTTTGACGAGGTTTGTGTTATCTCTAGAAGGATATCACATACATTTAGTGGGTATAAAATTTATGCCCTATAATTAGGATGTGTAAGAATGTAAATTAATTTTTCTATAACTGAATTAAATTTCCTCATGAGCCTTCATTTCCACTGATGGAAAGGAAAAAATATTGCTTTTGAGGATTGTTCAGTTTACGACTAGACTTTTTAGGTGAAATCTTTAGTTTAAAACCAGTCTATTGAAGACTATGCTCTAGTCTTCTGTATTTCCTTCACCTCTGGTGTATCAGAGCATATATCTACCACTGGCATCAAGAAGCGATGTCCCATCCGAGTCCTCTGTTTTAGCTTATCCAGGAATGGCCCGTACAGCTGGGGCTCTGTGTGAAGGCCACTGCGCCTATCGGGGGTGGCTGGTCCGTGGCGCCCTGCACTTGTATCTGGTACTGATGTCCACAATTCTACTGCTACCCCAATCATGGGGTCCATATATTTCTTCTTAGCCTGACCTCAGACCTCCGGAGGCCGCTGATCCTCTTAGTATTGTGGTTGCCTTTCCATACATTTAATGGAGAAGAGTCAATTAGTATATTTGAGGCTCTCTTTATCTAAACATCCAAGGCCTCCATGTTGGCTCAGAGCATACTACAAGGTGTTACAAATCTTCCGGTGTTCCAATAAGATGGTAGGCACAAGCCCTGAGTGTTATGGATTCCCTCTTAACTTATTTGGCATTTCTAATCTCTCATCTGCCCAACACAGTTTTGACTGTGGAATGGGACTGGATCAAAGCTATTGACATTGATCCGATTCTAATGCTCTTCTGTGAAACACTTCTCTTGGTTCAAACGCCAGCCATTTTTATGCAGAGGAAACAGCTTATATATTATGCTTATGTAATGTCTTAGGTAATTCCCTGTACTAGACTTATTATAAAAATTCTGTGGTCTGAGTCTTACAAGCTTGACTTTTAAACTTTCCAAAAGAAACTCTTTTCAAAACAAAACCAGCTCTCGTTTTTTTTCTTTGTTCTCCTCTCCTTTTCCCTCTCTCCCTTCTTCCCTCTTACAATCTAATATTCTCTTACAATCTAATATTCTTTGGCATTTAAGCAGTTATTAGTCTCTGTGTACTTATTAAATTAAAAACAACTGTCATAACAAACCAGCCCCAAACTTCAATGGGCCAATGTAATAGAAGTTGGTTTCTCACCTTTGGAATAGTTTGATGCAAGTGAGGAACTCTGTTGCATTCAGCGCAAAGTTTCTAAGAGAGGGTGGAGAAGGTACACCTGTCTGTCTTGGGAGGGAACCATATTACTCGATTTTGTAATCTAGTAATATGGAAATATTACTATATTCAGTCGGGGAAATCCATCACATGGCTCCACCTTGAGAGGCTGAGGACTGTCGTCCATCTGTGTAGCCACTTCCCGGCCACAGTTCTAAGCAGGGATTGTCCTTCCAGGTGCCGACTTCTGCAGAATCGTAGAACGTGTGGGCACTGTACTGTGCATATGGAATAAAAAGATTATTAAGACATAGTCCTTATCCTCAAGGGGCTTTTCTTAAGTATTGGTGAGCTATTAACCTTTCCATGCTGCTAGTGGTTGTTGGTAACAGTAAGGTTCAGCCTTTTTATTTGTCCTTATTGATGTAAAGGATAATGAATATGGAATGCAGGGGGAAGAAATTCAGCTAATAACCAAATTGAAAGCTGAGAGGGGTCTTGAAGGTCATCTGTACAAAAACTTTGTCCATGGATAAGAAAATCTGAGGCCCTCAGAACTTGATCAAATTTTCCTAATTAGTGCCAGAACCAAGTTAAAATCCAGCTCTTTTTATCTTCTAGTCTTAAATGCTTTTCAGTATATATTGGAATCTGATGACTGTGCAAAATATAACAGTTTATAAACTTGTTTTTTTAAAAAATATATTTTCAGGCAAATGGGGCTAATGGTATGTAGCATTTCCCAGCGTGGTCCAGTCAGCACTCACCATTATACCTAGGAAACACACAGTCGTCGTGGCTTCATGTGGAAAGTGTGGTGCCCTTTGGAGTGCTGTCTTTACCTCTGCTTTGTATTCTCCCTGCATTCAGCAGCATCTCCGTTCATATGCCCACAAGCTGTCAACTTCACCTTAGGCAATGATATCTACCAGGTTTAATTTGTCCAGCTAGCAGTCTGATGTTTCATTCCTGCATACAGTGCTCTCTACCACGTACCCAAAGCCATTGGCCGTATCTTTAAACAATGGTATTTAATAGCATGGTTATTGTGACCTTGCTCAGAAGACCCAAGCACATTAGCTTAAATGGCCACGTCACTATGATCTGTCAGCTGTGGTTGGATTGGCAATGTCAGCTTTTACACAGAGGTATAAGGGGCTTGGGGATTTCTGAGATTTAATTCTGACTTATGAATCCCTAGGCAGAAGGCATACCTGGTATGTAATGTAGTGTTTTCCCTAATGGAGATATCTTAGCTATACCTAAGTATTCACATATATTTTCCCAGAAAGCTAGAGAAACTGCTTTACATTTCATAGACATATTTTAGATTGTACCAAAATGGCCAGGTTTCTCCTAAGCTACATGCCTCCCCACCCCCATCCTCCCCCCCCCCACAAAAAAAAATTGTTCTATGAGGCTAGAATCAGGCCCACTGAGATTTTTCACCCAGAACAAAATTACCTTGTGTGTACATCAAAAAACAGTTGAAAAGAACTTGTTATATTTTTCTGCACTGATATCGTCAGACTAATGGCATTGCAGTCAATTAGTTGGCATCGTTCTGTATTGTGTGAATAGCCAGAAGGGCCTAACTTCAGTTGGCCCAAGAAACCTGCCCCTTCTTCTGGATTCTAAATTTAATGTATAGTTCAGGTTCTCGCCCTTTCACTTTCTCCTGGACTGAAATTGGAAGACTTCATCCAACTGTTCACCTAGCCAATTATATAGCAAAGATTTACTGAGAATTTGTACTGTGTAGGGCACTATGCTAGGTGTTTGGAATCTGAAGATGAGTAAGGCATGGCCCTTACATTTAAAGCGGTTGTGTTAAT
Source organism: Rousettus aegyptiacus (assembly GCF_014176215.1). NCBI lineage: Eukaryota > Metazoa > Chordata > Mammalia > Chiroptera > Pteropodidae > Rousettus > Rousettus aegyptiacus. Next base: position 59,128,935 of record NW_023416286.1, on the reverse strand, counting down.
GTCCAAAGGAGGAGATGAATGTTATCAGACTGTATTCATAGTGGGAGAGTGATCAAATTCATTTAGGACAGCATGTAGCACTGTTCTATTGCACACCCCCAGGAATTATGTTAAAGGTTTTCTGTGTGAATGACAGCCCTCAGGGTACAATGCAAGTGATCCCCCAGAGATGTGTGACATGGTTGTTCTAGGAAGAGTCACAAAAAGGCTTCCTAAAGGATGAGACACTTAAGCCTTAAAACAATGAATAGGTAGACAAAATATAGAAGGACATTGCAGGGAATGACCCAGGCAGAGGGGTAAAATATGGATACGGTAGGACTATAAGTAGATGAGTAGAGATGTGGTAGGAGACGAGATTGTAGATGGAAGCGGAAGCCAGGAAGGAAATGTCTTACGTGCATATAGGGAGTTTGAAATGCATTTGGTTAGTGCTGAAGAATCTTTAAAAGGCTTTAACTGTGGCATTTTTAAAAGTTCATCTTGAAAGTAATATGGAAGATGGACCTGTGTAGGGTAGGGTGGAAAGTAGACCTGGAGAACAGGGTGATAAGTTAGGAGGCTATTGAAATAGCCCAAGCAGAGAAGTGATGGAAGTTTGAGTTGGAGTGGTAAGGTGGATAGTGATTCAAGTCATTTAGGAAATAAAATCCATAGGTCTAGGTGACTATTAAGGAGTAAATGATAGATAAAGAGAGTTGCTGAGGGTGAAAGCTATATGGGTGAATCATAAATCATTTAACCAGGGTAGAGGAGCCAGAATAAAGGTGACTTTGGGCACATGTATGACTGGTCTGGAGCATGTTGAATTGGAAATTGGGACCGCCAGGACAGTTGCAGAGATAAGACTGAAGTTAAGCGGAGATGTGTGGTACACAAAAAGTAATTTGGAGCCATCAGTGTTTAGAGTAAATCAGAAGATAGTCCCCTAAATTCCTAATTTTTCCCTTCTCTCCACCCTAAAATGACATCTGATGAACTTTCTGGATGATAAACTTTTTCAAAACCATCACTTGGAATCCAGTCAGTCTTAGCTGTCAGATTGAATTACCACTTACGCAGCCCTCCGCTCGATTGTTACAAGTCCTTTCCTAAGGTTTCTCTGCTCTTCTGTTTCTCTGATTGCTTCTAGGTAAATAGTTGAATAGATTTTCTCCTGGGCTCTGGTCCAGCATTATTCAGTGAAAAGATCATACATCTGATTCCCTGTTCTACCACTTTTGAGCCATGTGGTCTTGTGCAAATTATTAAACTTCTCTGAGCCTTGGTTTATTTATCTTTGCAAGAGACTATAATAATAACCTGTGCACAATTCTTTTTTAAAATTTAAATGAGATGAAGTATTTAGCCCGACACATCAATAGATGCTCAACAAACATTACATTTGTTCATTCACCAATTTTGTAAATTAAAATCTATTAAACTTGACAGAAAACCTTGGGACTCTCTCACCTAAGTCTACCAAATTAAAGATGAGAGAACTGGAGAATGAAAATGACCAAGGTTACATAGCCAGTTAGTGGCCATCTATGGACTCCACGCCCTCATGTTCACTTTTGTGCCATGCTTCTTCTTTCCAGTTTTCTTTGGAGGAGTCTCTGACTTCCCATATATCACCATAGCTCTACTGTGCTTCCTTTGGGGAGATAGGAAAATGAGGATTGTATGGACTATCTACTGCTGCAAACCAAATTCCCGTAAACTTAGTGGCCTAAAACACTGTGTATCTATTAGCTCATAGTTTCTGTACATCAGAGGTCCTGGTGCAGCTTAATCGAGTCCTCTGCTCAGGGTCTCACAGGGCTACAACAAGGTGTAGGACAGGCTGTGTTCTCATCTGGAGGCAGAATTCATTTGAGGTTCACTTGGGATGCTGCAGAATTCATCTCTTTATTGTTGAAGGACTAAGGTGTCTGTTTTCTCACCAGATGTGAGTTGGAGGTCGCTCTCAGGAACCAGAGGCTACTCAAGGTCAAAGCCATCTGGCTCTCTCACAGGTCCTCCCACAATATAGCATCTTACTTCTTCAAAGCCAGTAGCAGAGATTCTCAATTTGTCTTCTAGCAAGTCATGTATATATAGTTACGGGACATAATTACGAGAGTGACATCCCATCACTTTACCTTATTCCATTGGTTAGAACAAGTCCAGGTCCCAATGACACCTGAAAAGAGAGGAGTATACAGGGCTGATACCAGGGGTCAGAGATCATGGGCCCATCTTAGAATTCGTCTCTCTGCAGATACCATGGCAGGTTTCATTGTGAGAGTGTCATAGAGCACAGTCTGGTTGGCTCTCAGCCTCCTTTAATCACAACCCAAAACTCTGCACAGCTTTTGGGGAAGCTGGATCTGGAATGACCACAGGAGCCAGACTCAAGGTGTCCTCAGGGGATCCTGTCAGACCCACAGTGGCACCGAAGGACAGAGTGATGCTTTGGGAAGAAGATATGTGTGTTTACACATGTGTGTATATGAGTATGTGGGGTGTGTGTGTGTGTGTGTGTGTGTGTGTGTGTGTGTGTGTTTGACAGAGGGGTCCTTACTGAAAGAACATCAAGAGATACTGCCTGCCATTCTGGCATTTTCTGAAGTGGCTTTGCTCTGAATTGTTGGTACACTCTGTGACATGAGTCATGCTGCCTCTTTATTAAAAATCCATCTTCTCCAGCTGAGGCAAAGCAAATATTTACCTATGTCTAACTCTGGTCTCAGCCATGGCGGATGTCTATGCCTTCTCTATGGACCTACCCAACTTGTTGAGTATGGCTAAAAGAAGGAAGACATTCTGGTTTTTCTCAGTCCTTCTGGGGACTGAAAAGTGGAAAGATGCTTTCTCTGTCTCCAGGTCCCTGCCTGAGTGAATCCTGCCCACCACCTAACAGCATTTCTTGAAACTTCTTTCACCCCACTACTCACTTGTTCTTCCTGTGTTAAGTTGATGTGCCTCATTTTATCCATCTACCAAGCTTTATAATGCTCCCCCTCAACACACAGCGATCACCCTTTCCCCTTACATACGGTAATTTCCTACAGCTACTCAATACCTAGGGTGTGTTACACCTGAACGATATAGCAGTCACAACACATCTGCTAATGAGATTCTACCGTCACCCTCCTATCCTGCCAAAGTCCCCTCCTTATACTACCAACTGTCAAAAGCATGTCAGGCTTCTAAATACCACTTTAATTACCACCGCATCCCCAACCACCCCACAAGCATTAATTTGTACTAACTTTGACCTCTTGTAGCATTTACTAAATCAACCTAATGGCCTATTATAGGCAATTTATCATGTTTTGTGTTATATTATTATTTAATTATTTCATGGAAATGTGTCTTGTTTCTCTGTTGAGATTATAAATCCCTTGAAGACAAGATCAAGATTTTTCCACATTCTCCCTCCCTCCCTCCCTCCCTCCCTCCCTCTCTCCCTCTCTCCTTTCCTTTCCATGGTGTTTAAAATTCGGGCACTGAGGCTAGATGAACTTGTATTTAAATCTTAACTTCACCACTTCCTATGTGCATGAAGCCTCTGTGGTATTCCTTTTCTTCATGTTTAAATGAGGATGACAACTACCTCATATGTTGATAGAAGTCAGTGAAATAACATGTACAGAAAATAAAGTACGTGTATGTGCCTAGCGCATAGTAAGTATGCAACTAACAGAAGATATTATAAGATCTTTAATTGCATATTAACGACCCTTTCTGATGCATCCATCAAGAAATATTCGAGCACCTTCCAGGAGCTCAGTGCTGGAGGTAATGGAGGAATGTCAAAGAGCCAAGTAAACTTGCTCTTCAGCTCTCTGTAGGCTGTAACCAAAACAGACAGTAATTGTTTTCAAAAACTGACTCCTCTCACAATGGTTTCATTATAAGGAGCCCTTTCAGTGTATACCTATTAGCATTCTTGAGGGGAGTGGCTTCCAGCTGGGCGTTGTTCTCTATTTTCTCCTGCAATGGAAATGGGGGCCACCTCTGAAGAACAGGTGACCAGCTGGCACTGGTTTGATGAGGTGTTAATGAGGTGAGAAATGGATGCCTTCCCATTGTGCTATAGGTGGGGGACAGGGACAGAGATGGGTTGATCACCTGCAGGGTCCTTCTTTCTTCCCTAAGCTCATCCCCTTCCCCATGTAGGTATGCTCTTTACACTTGTTGGAGAGATAGAAATATCTCATGATGCCATTGCCTCCTAAAGCTCCTAAGAGACCCTCACATAAAGATGGTCACTAGATGAGTAAGAAGTAAGCACCTAACAAATGTCTGCTGAGTTGAGGGTCTCCTTCTGGAAGCCGATGCCTGAACCCTGTAGAGTGTGTTCAGCCACCCCGACATGATGACTGAACTACCAGTTAAAAACGGAACTTGGAGAAATAACTGAAAGCCAAAGCGTGAATGTTTATGTGTTGTTTTGCTGGAATCTTGGCTTTTAGGAGCATTCAAAGGCTTTCTCTGCTCCTTCTTGTGGGTGGCTCAATGAAATGGGAAACCTTCCACATTCATTCCTGTTAGAGTAAAATTGCAAGTGGTAGGATTCTTCAGTGTTCCCTTTTATGGAATGCAGAATGCCTTGATTATCGATGAAATACCACATTCTGAAAATCCCAAAGGAGCATGGGATTTCTTGCATGGGAGGTGCTCACCGAGCCAGTTGCAGCAGAAGAGAAAGCAAATGCTTCAGAGGAACAAGAAAGCACTCAAACATTTGCCTAATCCACCGAATATCTCACGATGGATACACCAAACTTTTTCCTTGGTATTCAGTGATGCTGTGTTTTACTGCCCTTGTCCTGGCTGATTACCAGGTCCACTGATGTCAGTTTATCATAAACTACCCATTAACCTGTATTGCCCTTAGAATTCAGGTAGTCGCCCCTAAGGAGCTTCAAGGTGGAGAGAGTTGGATCCCTTGAATCCCTCAGCTCTGTGACCACATGGTGAAGAAAAGTGTGAGAAGACCCCAGCCCTGTGGTATTGAGGGAAAACACAGTTTCCATTTCGGCTGCTCTCGCTGCCTGTCTCTTGCCCATCTTTGGGTCAGGTTGGGCTTGGGTAATTTTGGACCAATGCTCCTAACCACCGTACAACGGTTGTTGTAATGACTTTCCCTCACCCCCAGCTTTCTCAAAATGTCTCTTGTGAGAGTTTATTGGAAAAATAAAGGACATTGAAATGGCTCTTTAACTCACCACAGGATGTAGCAATAGCAGCAACCTCTGTGGATTAATCTCTTACTGTGTGCCTTGCCCCGTGCCAAGCATTCTTCATACATCGATTTGCCCAGAAACCCTAATAGGGCAGTGCCCTTATTATAAGCAGTTCCTGGTGAGCAGACAGGGCCCAGTGACATTAAATTAGATGCCCAAGAGCTCAGAGCCAGGCAGTTAGAGAACTGGAGTGTCAATCACAGCCTCCTGATTTTAGACTCAAAACTCTCAGGCACCATGTTATATTGCTCTATAAGTTTAAAGAAAGTTTCCCCAAATTCCAATTTTTATTTTATCTCTTCATTTCTTCATGACACATACAATTTTCACTCCTTTGTATCTCTTTTCTATTTACTGCCCTCCACCCTCTCATCAAACCAAAGATTAGCTGATATTAGTTAAGTTTATTCTTAAATATGTGCCTTGGCACATGAGGTGCTTAAAGTGTATGAATACTGGTAGCTATCCCTGATTCCTGCCAATTTTGTGGCAAGTACAGGAAACAGAATAATAATCTCAAAGTTTAACCCAATAGATCAGGTCCAAGAAAGGGGAGGATGGTGAAGCATGGAAAGGACAAGCTGAGGGAGGTTCTAGTCCGGGCTTACGGCTGCTGTGAGCACAGAAATGCTCGCCGGTGGGCAGTTCATTCAGCAGGTTTGGGTGTTGCGGAGTGGGTTTTTGCCAGAGCTGTGTAGCTTAGATTATCATACCTTAGCCTACCCATCCATCTTCACATTATGAAAAGTAGGACAGCACATGGATCCTGTTGCAATTTGCTCTGAAACATGCAGCAGCATCAAAGAATTTGTTTTGCCAAAAATGTTTGAACTGGGTTTTATTTAACTCCCAGGTTACAGGAAATATAGGGGTTAGGAACCAAGGCAAATGACTCAAGGAGCAAGTAATCAGACAAATCCAGAAGGCAAGGCATTCTACAGGACACTTGCTAGTCTCTTCCACTAGTCAATGATGTGAAAAAATCCAGAGGTACGAGATGCAAAGGGGCTCTGCGAGATTCAAAGGAAATAAAGAACTGTAACAACAAAACATGGCATGTGAACCTTGATTGGATCCTGCTTTGAATAAATGAGTTATAAAACACATCTGGAGAATCATGAAAGAAATTTGAATATGGAACAAAGACTATATGACATGAAGGTATTATTGTAAATTTTGGTAGGTGTAGTAAGGGGATGGTGATCATATAGGAAAATGTCCTTACTTTTCAGAGATGCTGCTGAAGTCTTCAGGAGTAAACTGTCACGATGTCTAAAATTTACTTCAAATACTACATCAAAAAATAGTAAAGTATGTGTGACAAATGCTAACAATTGTTCATTCTTGGTGATAGGTATATGATATTCATTATATTACACTATTCTGACTATGATAAATCTAATGAAATGGAAAATTACCACCACAGTTTGGCGGTGTAAAAGCAATGTCATGATTTATAAGACCTATTTACAAGATAATTGCCACATGTACAATGGCTATTAGGCATATTGTGAATATGTCAGATTCATTTTGGTGTCTTTTTGATTCCCAAACCACTGTGCTCAAGTGCACTCAGACAACTGTTGTAAGTGCGCTGAAAAGAACCTTCTCATGTGGTGCGTGTGGTCCAGCTTAAGAAACACATGGAGGAAACTTTGTCTGAGGCTCCGAGGACACCAGCAGCTGGAGGGCTGCATGGCCCTCCTCTGAGCAGGTTCGGGAGGCTGCCCATCCCAGTGCTCCTCTTATGGTTACAAGGAATCTGTTATTAGCACGTTTTCTGCTTAATTTTTCCAAGTCAGTGGCCACATTCTGATGTCTTCTGCCATTTCACCTGTCCTTTCTTGAAATTTTCTTGTCAAATTTTTATGACTCATTCCATTTTTACTCTGCTTAAGGATTTTATTATGATTTATACTGCAGTTCTCTGTTTGACAACTTTTTTTTTCCCCTAGTACCATCTGCCTCTTCGTAGAGAACTGGTGATACACACGCAGATTTACACACCACACATCTTTGGTGAATGTCAAATTTGAAATCGTTCATGCACTAAGTGACACCTAGGAGAATACTTGGGAAAAGATAAATTGTTCATGGAAACTGGACCAGATGTTTATAATTTGGATCATGTGGGTTAGTTTCATTTTTGTTTGCTGTCGCAGTGTTTTCCTCTTGGTGGTGAGATCGACTCAAACTCACCTTCCCCTAATTTTCCATTCATTCCCCTTGTCTTGTTGGTTTGTTTGGGGTAATATAGCTTTTGAGCATTCCTCTCTTGTTAGAGTCTGTAATGCCTTTTCTAAATTGAAATTCTTCCTTCAGGGAGCCAAGAGCTCTGATACTTCTAAATTTACATCTGGGTAACAGATTTGCTACAAAGTTGGAATACTGAGGTACACAATTAATGTTTCAGAAATTTTACAAAGAGTTACATTCCTTGAGGTCTCATTCAGTCAGTTCCTTCATCAGGGACAGATGGTCTACTTTAAGGACGATCAGGAAGTTTCAGAAACATGACATAATGTTTCTCTCTCTTAAGATATTTCTTTTTGGTTTGGCTTCTGAGACATAGTCCCTGTGCCCATCCCATTCTGTCTCTCTGTCTCTGTCTCTGTCTCTCTGTCTCTCTGTCTCTCTGTCTCTCTGTCTGTCTCTCTCTCTCTCTCTCTCTCTCTCTCTCTCTCACACACACACACACACACACACACACACACACACACACACATTCTGATGAAAATAATGTCTAGAAAGGTTGTTGCATTGCCTTTTATAAAGAGAATATATTTGGTTCTAATAATATGAATTGGTTACTTTACCTCTTTTGATCATAAAAACTCAGTTTTTCTCTTATGAAAAAGAACATGCTTTACGTAGACCAAGCAAATAAACCATAAGCTCTTTGAAAAAGACTACGATGGCAAAGAAACTAAAGGCAATCATTTTGACCATGAGTTGTGATCAAAATTGTACTTTATACTTGTCCTACATTTGATATTTAGATGCAAGTTCTAGCTGCAGAGTCTCATGAGCTTGCTCCTGGGATGGCATTTAATAGGCTGGATCTGGAGACATGATGTATCTTCAGTGATTTTAAAAAATCTGAAATGCAAATCAATTTTAAACTATCTTTATGAAAGTAGGAAAATGCCCCCAAATCCAGTTGTGTCAGTTCCTTTGAGGCAATTGTATTTATTTAGAGGCAATAATACATGTTTGAATTCTTTCAATTGCTTTCTATGCTGAATAGTCTTCATTTAAAAGTAGCATTTCTCCCACCTTGAAATGTAAATATATTATGACTACAATTTGCTTGAAGCATCTGTGCCACTACAATTTACACACACTGTCACTCCTCGCTTACATTCTATAGATCCCTGAATGTAGTTGGGAGTCGTCAAAGCTCTTGGGTGGAGTGGAGGGGAGAGCAGGAAAGCAATGATTATGCTCAACCAGGACTGTAAACTCCCTACCAGTGTGAAATGACTCACGGCCTCTCTGTGACATGAGTCACTGCAATATAGAACTGGAGTTGTTAGCTACTACACAGCCCGTGGCTGTTTGCTCTGGAGGCAGATGGACTTCGGACTTCTGCAGAGGCTAAGGAGCAGTGACTGAGGAGCCAGGGGCATTCTCTCCAACAGAGGCAGCCGGAGAGCTTGCTCCCATTTTCTCCCTGGGTTTTATATCTCAGAGTATTCTGTCCCCTAAAATAAGGTGCTGCCAATATTTTTCACTCAAGGAACTGAACCAGAGAGAAGTTTAATTTACAAAGCATAAAAGAAAAAAAAAATAAGTAACAGCTCTAGGTAAAATATTAATGGCAGGGGTTGAGGGAGGGGCATGGTGGCGGGGGCGGAGGAAGAAGCAAAGCAAAAAAGATAAAAGCCCAAGGGATTTTAGTGTATTAGCTTTCTCATTTATTATTAATTGTATACAAAACATCAGAAAGTGGTTGATTTAATGGGAAAGTTTATTAAACATAAGATATTAATAATTCTATGTTTTTTCATTCATTAATCGGTAGTACTTGATTTCCTGCAAAGAATGGAGCTTGGCTTACCTTATTGAAACAATATATTCACCTCTGATTTTTCAATTGTAACTAAAATCATCAAATGCTAAATGTAAGTGCCTTGTCTTTAGCCTCTTAAAAATAATTACTGCCTCAGTTATGTATTTTGAAAGTGTTTGGAACTGTTATGAAAATGCAACAGTTCTCAGGTCTCAGTTCCTCAAAACCTAGCTAACAAAGCCTGACACACCCCAACATATCCCCGTTGACTTGAACTAGTGGCAGCTTGGCACGGGTCATGCGCGCACCCACGCCCGCATTGCCTGCGCACACAGCCTTCCTATGAGCATCTCCTCCCAGTCCGACTCCGCTTCAGCTTTGTATCCTCCGTCTTGGAACCAACCGCTTGAAGGATCGCTCCCCAGCAAATTGAAACACGTAGACTCACTCTACGGGGAAATCTGGGACATGTCTAGTGGTCTAGGGAATAGGACTAACATGCAGCTTTGGAAAACTTAGCTTTGTCTCTGTGTTGCAGAAAATTTTCTAGTTTGCCTTGAGAAAAATCAGAGCTGTTCCCCAGAAAAATGAGAAGAAGGTGGTCAATCTTGTCTTTGGTCCTTCTGTTTTCCAAGAAGCACCAACTACCTCCTCTTAGGACCAAGGACTCTTTACTTTGCGTGTAGCTGCCTTGTCCAGATTTGTGCTTTCAATTAACTCTGCAATATGGTGTTAGTCAATGATGGCTTAAAAATTAATGTAGAACCTCCCCATTAATTCTTTTAATTAGTTCTTCTGAAAACTTTAAAAAAAGAAAGAAAAAAAAGAAAAACCTTTGATCCCAAAGAAATAATTCTCTAGTTGTAAAATTGTGTCAACAAAGTGAGCATTGAGGAGGACTTTTGAGACGCATTCCTTGTGTCCTTTGTCATCTCATGGAAATGTCCATTTACATGTAAAAACTCCTAATGTTAGACCAATTTGTGCATGATCATAGCCTTTAACTGATTTGAGTCCATGGTTCTAGGTAACACTATAGAATTTGTCAAAGGACCTTCTGGCTGTCAACACGTCCCAAATTCCTCGATGTCTCTGTCCCACTTAATGCTACTCAGGAAGGCGGTTGGGGAAATAGGAAGCAAGTGTAGTAAGGCATATTGGTTGCTGGTTTACTTGTCCCCAGTGCTATCTGGCTAAGCAGATGAAATGAATAACATTTATAGTCAAATAAAACGTACTTTACTGTTCTAGATAATGTTTTATTGATACCTACAATTCGGATTTTTCCTAGAGATGTCCTTGTAATGAATCCTATTTCCTAGGATTCATTCTTACTGTAATTAATATGAAGTAACCACCCCCTCACCCCACTTATGTTTTGCTTTGTTTCTTTACCATATATTTATAAAGTACAGTGGGAATGGTTTTACCCTGACTTACTTGGGAGAAGCTAAATGATGATTATGAAGGAAGAGCGTTTACACGATTATTAGTATGGAGCCATCTAGAAGGAGAAAAGGGAGAGGGTGCTCCAAGCGAGCCTGAAACAGCAAGGCTTTCGCACCAACTGCTGGAAAAGACCAGTTTTTCTGCCAGGACTGCATCTTCCAGTGATGGAGGGGCCTGAACCAGGGCTCAACAGCTGTAGGGTCCTGACACAGCCTTCTCTTCTGCTTGGAGGACTCTCATCATGTCACGCTGGAAATTTTGCATTTAAAACCAAGACACTCCCCTCTCTGCCTCTAAGTGGTAATTCCTCTCACTGTCATTGCTGCTGCACCACATGACTGGCTGGAGATGAGGAAGAAATTAATACGGATCTCAAACAAGGACAAATAAGGAGAGCAAGGATAGGGCTGGTGGGAAAGGAAGATAGAAACAGAGGATTGGGAGGACAGTGAAACAGAAACGTGGAGTTTGCGCGATGACTGTGGTGTCCACTAGTGGCATTTCCACGTAGTTGGACCCTCGGACCTCACGGGCACACGGTAGACGTCTACCTTCCCCGCCTACCTGAACTGTGTCCATGTCACTTCCTTTGACAATGAACTGTAAGGGGGGTGATACGTATTTCAGGTCTAGGTGAAAGCTTCTGGACACAATGTGCACGGCCCTACATCTCTCTTTGCTCTCGCAACATCTGCGAAAATGGCTGCTTCAGCAGCCTGGATCCCTGAGTGACTGCAACCAGCAGAGACCCCTGCCAGACTATGATGGACATGTGGGATGATGGAGAAATAAATTTTGTTGCTTAAGCATCTGAGATTTGAGGGGCATTTGTTATCTCAGTGTAACCTGGCCTGAAGGGTAAATAGAAGCTGAGAAAATGGCACACATAAACGAGAAAGAAAGTGATATAATTAAAGATAAAGGAAAAGATTTTTAAAAGGGAAGATTAAAGAAGATATGGAGAAAAGGAGGGAGCAGAGAGCAAAAAAGAATATAGGCAAGAAGAGAAAGAACAGAGGATGGGGAGAAGAAAGAGAAAGTGAAACGTGAGAAAGGAAACAGAACCAGAATAACGAAGAGCGCGGTTGACCAGAATATCTGGAGTGGTAACTTGTCATATACAGTAAGTGTATTTGCCTTGATATTATCTATTTTATCTATTTTCCTTTATTTCATAGTTATTAGCTAGTATCTTCTTAGTTATGCCTCAACCTGTATATTAAAACCAGCATTATTTTTACATGGAAATAAGCTGAAGCACATGGACATTGGATGTGTTTGAAAGTGGACAGTCTAGCTTTATTATGAAATAATAGTTGGTTGCTGAGTTTTTCAGACCATGCTCTGAGGTGCTCTAAGGCTTCCACAAGGCTATCTCAGAGGCTGAGGTAAGGGGGACTAAGCAATTAATCTATCCTGGCTACACTTTTATGTGATATGTATAGCAAGCTTTCACATAAGATTTTATTTAAAGAGAGTGTCCTCATTTTAAAAGAAAATAAAGTTTTCTGACAGATCCAGTCCATTAAGGACAAGACTTCACATACTTCTTTAATATTCCGTCCAAGCATCATGTATGAAATTAACTTTTCATTCAGAATAAAATGAGGTTTGCAGCTTAAAATATGTCTTATTAATGGAAGGTTGTGGTTGGCCAGGGATCTTTTGATCAGCTGGGGGCGGGGGAGGGGGTGGTGTTTAATAATGGACAGTGGGGCATGAAAGACCTACAGAGAGGGTCCTATGGAGAGAAGATCTTATATGTTTTGGGGATGACTAAAACAAGAAATTGCCTGAAGCTCTGATTTTACAGGAGGCCTATTCCTTATTCAGAATCCAAAACCACATTCTAGCATTTTCATTAGAATGCATGGCGAATCTCCCCTCCAATCCAAAGCCGGAAGCAGCTGCCAAGGATGCCCAGGATGTACTTTGTTCCCAGAGGACACAGTCACCCAACAATCATGGAGGTTATTGACTTCTGAGGATGAAGTGGGTAGGACCAAAAGAAAGTCTTATAGGCTACTTCTGGTTTGGGTAACTGTTTTTTTTTTTGTTTGTTTGTTTGTTTGTTTTTTTTTCAAAGAAAACTGCACTGGCCATCTCTTGGTTAAAATGGCAGCTCCTGGATTTGTAGCAGGACTAGGGGTTTCCTGCCGTACTGTGGACAACAGCAGACAGCTATTTGTTTTGATTTGGTAGGAATGAGGTAGAGGGTTGCATCATCTAGACGAGACTGTTGGACACTAGATTATATTGAAAAGGGAACATAATGGCAGTTATACAAACAGAAGCAGACACAAGACCAGCATCTGGAAATTTGAAGAGTTAAATGAGCTGCTAAGATTGATTCTCCTGCTCCTTTGGTTATTTGTAAAGTAAGCAAGTTGCACAAATCATGAGATGCATAACGGTACTTCTAGTGCTGAATGCACTATCTGTTCACTTTATATTATTCCAGACTTAGATACTTGCAGGAATATTTTTCATCTGTGAATTGGTGAGATTTCTAAATTCAAAATACATAAAGGTAATTTGAGCTGTGTTTATATAATACATGTTCATGTTGGCAGTTTTCCCTAACTCTATTTCCATAATCATGCCTCCCTGCCCAGCACTGTAACTTTGGCTGTGTGTAAAGAAATAGCCCACCAGCGGCTAGGAAATGTCCCATGTGGACACTCTAGCATGATTTTTTTCCTCACTAACTAAAAAAAAAGATGTGTGTATGTACATGATTCTTTGGCTTACAAATGAAATAGTCCATTTCTCATGTTGGTTATAGTTTAGGAGATATTCAGTTCTATAAAAATGTAATGGAGCCAATGAAAACTATAGCTTTCTCTAACCTTAATATCTCGAGAGGAGAGAAACACCATTAAAATCAGCATCCATTTGGGTACCCAACGAAGGCCAGCAGAGATTGTTTCATCTGATGGTCAAGGCATGTTTCTCATATGAAGAAAGAGATTTGGGATTTGAGGATAAGAGAGGTGCCTGAGAGCGAGAGAAGAGCCGACTGAGCAGGCTGCAGAGCTAAGGGGCAGTAATCAAAGACACGTAGTTCAGGGAGGAGGAGAGGAGGGCGACAGGGAATGCCGAGGACCCCTTGGCTCCGGGCAGTGACAGGAGGAAATTAGAAAAAAAGGAAGAAATGACTGCATGTGTGGGTCAAGGCTCCATTCAGCCTAAATTGTCAATGTGCAGCCTTGACCTTGGAAAGAACAGGAGGCAGCATGGTTGAGAAACAAGGATACTGAACAACTGGTTACAGAGAAAAGAATAATAGTGCAGCCTCAGTTCCTGAAAACATGTTCATTTATTGACGGCGTTCTTTTGAGACTTCTGTGAAGAAATTTTTTTAAGTTGGAGCCTTGTTATATTATTAGAAAATGTTCTGAATAGAGAGGTAGCTCTGTGTTTCTTAGCTGAGACAGTTCTGCCCATGGAACCTGGGAAGAAAGATCTCTCTTTTAGTGTCCTATTATTTCAATTCACTAAGGCCCAAAGAACTATTAAAATAATGCATAGATATATGTCATTATGCATTTGTCAAAACCTATAGAATGTACAACACCAATAGTGAACCCTAAGTAAACTATGGACTTGGGGTAATAATAATATGTCACTGTAGGCTCATCAGCTATAACAAATGCCCCACTTTGATTGGGGCTATTGATAATGGGGGAAGCGATTCATGTGTGAGGGCAAAAGATATAAGGGTAATCTCTGTTCCTTTGGCTCCATTTTGCTGTTAACCTAAAACAGCTCTAAAATAAAGTCTATTTTTAAAAAGAAAAAACTAAATAATTTATGATCATACAAAGAGGCTGCATCATATAAGACATTACTATTTTCCACAGAAAATTTCAAGATTTTTATGCTAAGATATATGCTTTACATGTGATGTTTTCAGAATTAATAAATATCTTGCATAGAAAGTGATGAAATTCGAAGTGATTTTCTGTAATAATAATTACTACTATTAAAAGTAAAAGTACTAATTAGGTTCATTCTTAGCATGAATCCATGTGCAGCCATGTGTGCACTAGCATACATAAGTTTGTACACACACACACAAGAAACTCCTCCATTTAAAACAAATCAAAAACCCCTAGCAAGGAGCAAAGACTCAAACTCAGCTTTGAACTTGGGAACTTTCCACACAATATGTTTGCTGTGTATATGGATTTGATGAAACATGCCTGTGTTCAAGCCAAGAAATGCTGTCGTTGTGGCTGTTTGTCTTGGAGATGCAGGGTTTTGCCAGGGAACAGTGTGGGTGTAAAATGGTGGGGAGAGAAAGCAATAGGGCAAGATTCAGCCCTGGCAGGCATTAAGAAAGCGTAATATTATTCTTTCTAAGGTACTCTCTCATTAGAGATTAAATGAACATGTCCATGCTTCAGGTGGATGTTTAGTGCCTTAAGTTAAGTGAAATGTTCCTGGAGATAAATCCATTTGCTCTTGTGTATGCTCTTGATGCTTAGTAAATATTTAATGTCAACTCTGCATCTTCCTCAGGTTCCTTAAGTCATTCTCTGCATTCTCAGGGAGCAGCCCTGGCACTTCCCCAGAAAGCAGACCCTGCTCCTGGATCCATACTTTCAAAAGTAGCCACTTCAGTATGACCCTGAGCTGACTGGGGGCAGACATACTACCCACAGTGACAGCCCATAATAACACACAGTTAGGGGGCTTATGAGCCAGCCCGTGTGTCACCTGCTTTTTCACATACTCCTTCCAGCAACTTTCCCTGGCGGTTCTTATTACTACCTCAATTCACAGAAAGAGAAGATAAAGGTTAGAGGTTGCCCAAAGACAAACGGCTAGAAACTGGCACAGCAGAGGTTAGGACCCACGTTATTTCTAATTCCAAATGCATATGCTTATACAGTGGAAGGCTTGCTCTCCTATCCCTGAACGACATCACTTCTTTCCAATGGCATCATTGCCCGACTTGGTTTCCACACTTGAAAGATAAATCTTAAAAGGATGAATGCCTTTCCTTCTTAATGCAGCAGGGTAGCTGTTCTCTCAAAAGCGAACCTCGGAAGTACTTAGAAATGACGGGCCTGAATGCCCCACCATGTCACGTACCATCTCACTGTGAACGAGGTCTCCTAAGAATCTGGGCCGATAACCTAGAGCACGTTTTGCAGTTGTAATTTGGTGCTGCGTGGTTGCTTGCAGTGACAGGAGTGTTTTTTGTCTTAGAAATTGTTGGCCAATCTCATAACCAAAAGTGGAAAAGTTTTCCAATCTACAAAAATCAGCCATCCTACACTTACCACTGGTAGGTCTACTGGGCACAGAATGAAAGAAATCAGCAAGGCTTTTGCCTCGCCCAGCGCACATTTTTGTTAAGTGATCTGCCCAGAAATGCCATTTATTCTTCAACATTATTCATGCTGAGATGCCTCCTTACCTCTTGGAGCTGAAAAACTGAATTTAACAAGATGAATGGTGTGAGCCTTGAGGCTGCATGGAACAGGAGCAAGATTAGTTATTTCTCAATTGCCAGCTAAATTCTAACCAATTTATAGATCGACAGGTAATGGCTCAAATCCACAGGATCTCTTCAGGTTGCCCTGGTACTTGGAAACTTTTCCAAGAGAAAATATGTATGTATTTTACAAAAGCCAATAAGAGGGAGTTTTCAGGAAGTCACAGTTACCAAGTTTGTAGCAGTTGGCCAAGCTCTGAATAGCATCAGACAAATACTTAACAAATACATAGTGATTCCATTCTCACTTAATATGGTTCTGATCCTGCCCCCAGGGGTGATCCTGATCTGTGTTTATTAAGTGTAGCCTAAGAAAGGCCACCGGCTCTGAGGCTGCCCAGGGCCTTGAGAAGTACTTCTGGGTGGGCCCAGGGTACCAGGGGTGTTTCTGGACCACTCAAACTCGTAGCCCACCCCTAATGCACTGCAAACTCTTCAGGCAGTTTGAGCTTGTGGTTACTTTGCTCCTCCTTCAAACCTTTAAAAGGATTATAAGGATTTAGAACAACAAAACAAAACAAATAACAACAACGAAAAACAAACACAAAAACAGATATAAGCCCTTAACAGAGAAGAGACAACAGAAACCTCATTTCACAGTTGGGAAAGAGATGAATGAATGGCCACTGATTTGGCAGATCCCAGAAAGCTGAAACTTAAGCCACAGCAGGTAAAGACAAGAAGCAACCTGACTGTGCTTCACAAAACCAGGTGCCAGGTGCTTTTCAAAGTGGGGCAGAAGAGAGGGCTGAAAACTGGGGAGTGGCTTGAAAGTCTGAGAGGCAGTTAGACACTAGATTTCCTCTCCTTCTCCCACTCTGCACAACGCCATGAGCACGTTCCCTTCCCCCAGTGCTGGCAGGAAACCAAAAGTGTATTTTTGGAGGGGTAAACCAGAGGCATTCCGGCATGGGGAAAGACCAGACACAGCTGGAGGCAGCCTAGTGTGCTCCATGGAGTACTGGTTATGTTAGTAACCAGTTTGGGCTGGGGGAGGGGGAGACAATTTGTAGTCATTACCAGTTTTGGAGGTATAAATACTCCCACCCAAGCTAATTTCAAGCTAACTCTGATCATGGAATTGAGAAGAGATGCGCATAATCAACTTTTTGTGAACTGAAGCAAGCTGGCTCAGGGACCACCAAGAATGCTAAAAATAGAGACATTAAGTGGAATATGCCTGCAAAATGTGGAATAACCTCCACTTTCATCTCCTCCTCTATGTGTTGCTCATATTCAGGCAACCAGGATAATACCTTATTGGCAGTAGATTGGAAGGTTTTTTTTTTCCTTTGGAAAATCTGGTTGGTAAGAGATAAGAGATATGAGGTACATGGACATTCTTATGTCATCAATGTCTTCATGAAATAACCAACCAGATTGCTCTATAATGAATTTCATCTGATGGCAAGCCCTCCCTACAAAGAGTTTCCAATGGCACTTTACAGACCCACTCATATGTAAGCAGCTATCCAAAGATGACCAGCTATTTAAAAAAAAAAAAAAAAAAAAAAAGCTAGCTTAAAAATCTGAAGCAAGAAAAAAAACAAGAAAAAAAGAATTTGGAATTTAAAAAAAGACAATGTCTAGAGAAGAACACTCAAAAAGTTGAGATTATTACAGTTATGAAATAAGAAAAGGAAGGCTTTATAAAAGAACATTTATAAAGCAGAGAGAAATCTTAAAAATTAAAAAAATGATATGAAAACAGAAAAATCTCAATAGATGACTTGAAAGATAAAGTTTGAGGATCTTCTAGAAAGGAGAAAAGCAAATAAATGAACAATGAGAGAAAAATATTTTAAAATAGATTATTGATCCAAGAGGTCTAAAATCAAATAATATGAGTTTCATAAAGAAAGAAAGAGAAAATAAGAGAAAATTATCCAAGAAATACTACAAATAAAATTTCCACAATGGAACTGTTATACGAGTTTCCATTAAAGGAACTACCAAGTGTGAGCAAAATGGATAGAAAGAGCCCAAGCCTACACACATCATTGTTAAATTTCAGAACACTAAAGACAAAGACAAATTCTCATAAAGCTTTCAGGAAGTAGAAACAAATGATCAAGATTCAAAGTAGCATTGAACTTCTCAATATCATACCGGAAAGCAGAAATAAATGATCAATGCAGACCTTCAAAATTCTGACAGGGTCACGATTTCTGATCTGGTATTCTATACCCAGCCACACCACCAATTACATGAGAAGATAAAATAAAGACATTGTCAGACAGTCAAGGTCCAAAGTCTTCCTCTTTTGTATCCCCTTTTCAGGAAACTACTGAAGGAGGAAGTCCTCTACAATAAGGGTGTACTCTTGGTAGAAGCAAATCATGAAATATCATGCCCGCCTCAGAGGTCTGGTGACCATACGCTATGGGGTCACAACAAATTACCTTACCATGAGGTTTCCTAATGTTCGCAAAACTTGCCAACATGCTAGCTTCCAGATAAATTGTGTCTATAAATTTCTTCTGTATGCTACGACTACCCTTTTACATACTTCTATGTATAAGGAACTTAACCACACTTTAATGACCAAATTCTATGTCTGCCTCATTTCGTAGATGTTGTCTCTGTGAATATTAAATATTCACAAAAACAAATATTCCTGGAGGACAAATATTCTGTGCCAGATTGTGTCGTGTGCCCAGGAATCAAAGGTATTCCTTCCTTCATTCAGTATTTGGTCTATTAATATGTCTAGAAATTGGGAAACTTGATAAGTGAAACAGGCAGAATTTCTTCTTCCCGGAACCCACAGTCATAAAAGGGAACTAGTGTGTAAAAAAAAAAGATTAGACCAAGCTTCTAATTCTCTTAAGAATCTTGGATAAGGCTTTTAGTTTTCACAAGAGGATGTTAACACTATTTTTCACCTATTGAGTTTTAAGTATATGTATGGATTAGCATTAACAATGCAGAAGAGGGAGTGATTAAATCTGCCTGGATGTAGCAAAGAAATCAACACTGAAGAGAAGTGTGTTTTGTTCAGCTTTTATCCCTAATGCCTAACAGAGTACTTGGCACATGATTGATACTATGTAAATGTTTCTTGAATGAACAAATATTGGGAAGATGGATGGATGGATGGATGGATGGATGGATGGATGGATGGATGGATGAATTGATTCATCTGAAACTCACCTTGGCTTATTAAGAAGGTGGTTGTAAGAGTAGAGGGACCATACACTAGAAACTGTAAATATGTAGTATTGATTCCAAAAATAAAATCTTTTGACGGATCTGTCTCCATGGCTTCTATACAGTCAAGACATAGTTATTCCAGCCGCTTGAGCTTCCATAAATACAATTTTGAGATGAGCCTAGACTCCCAGAGGCCACATATTTTTTAAAAGGGCTCAGTTTTAGAGCTCCTTGTTTCCTTGGTTTAGATTTCAGGGGCCCATGGGACTAATTACATACACGAACTTCAGGATATTTTTTAGATATTTTTTGAGTTAGAAACACATTTTCCATGTTGTCATTCCAAGTTGTTCTTTTTACCAATAGTATATGGCTATATACTATTTAAATATGTTTAAAGAGCTTTCTGTCCAAAATCAAGTTCTGTTCCACTCATTCTCACCTTTGTCTAAACCCAAAGTTATTATGTTTGCAGGAAGGAAGTTATTTTTTATGTTTAAAAAAATGGTATAGCTGTGAGGGGACAGATCTCTTATAACATTAGCTCTGGGGTGAAAAAGCCCTCTGGAATTAAACAGCGGTCTCTAAAGCCAGTCGTGTGATTTAAGTTGAGTTGTTAGGAAATTTCAAACTGCATTTAGCTCACCTCACTGAGCCAGCTGCTGCTACGCTTGCTGCAAAAGGCAAGAAGAACCCCCAGCCCCCGCCCCACAATTAACCTCAGATTGCTTTCACCGAAAAGAACATGCTTCAAGGTAAGCATAAATGCAGGCCCTCCAAAACAGGATGACTTCTGCTTACTAAAAATAAAGAGCAAACATTTCTTTGTTTCTCATTACATTTAGTTTGCACTTAATAACTCTGTGAAATCAGTGTGGAAAATCATGTAGTACTAACTCAGGAGCTTGATTGTGTGGTACCTAAACACACACAAAGACAAAATTAGGCAGGCGACCCACAAACATGCTTAAAAGGGATATGACCAATATAAAGGCATCTTTTGAAATTGAAAAATATTGGATCTATCAATTCTGTTTTGGATTTCTGCACTTAACTCTCTTGGCTTTGTGGGTGAGCAACTCAAGTCACCATTTGGATCGTTGTATTTATGGCACATAATTTATGAGGCAATAACAATCCATTTAAGCTGGTTCTCGGCCCCCGTTTATTCTCTGAGCGTGGATTTGCTTTTCCACTTGCTCTCAGGGCGCCCATCAGATGGGTGTTAGTAAGCCGTGCAGCCCTGCCTGGCTACCGTCCATCTGCCTGCAGCACTCATGCTCTCTCCACAGCCTGGGTGGCTGCCCCTCTGCTTCATTAGAGCTGAGCTCACCATATTTACTGGAACTGGCTTTTCATTCTCAAGGATAAACACTGTAGAATGAGAATCAGGAATCCTGGCTTTCTAAACTTGCTCTTATAAGCATGAGTACAGCCAGCGATTGGCTTTACAGCCTGTGAAGAGGAATTCATTTCATTTCACTCAACAACTGTTTATTTCTTTGAAACGTATTTATTCTGACATCATAGTTTAAGGAAAAGTGAAAAGAGGCAATTCACACTTAATTTTTCAATAGAGGTGGAGAATGTCACACAAAGTTTTTTCTGAGATTGAAGATGAGATTTTCTGTGGTTTGTTGGAAATGTGTATTGGTCCTCACCATTCAAACTCTGATCAATGGACAACAGCATCGCCATCACCTGGGGGAATTTTAGAAATAGGAAATCTCAAGTCCTCCATCCTCTTTTTAATAAACCCATCCTCCTCCAGTGATTCATATGCACAGTAAAGTTTGAGAAGCACTGGATGTTGTCTGTCACTGAAGTCAATGTAGGTTAATTCCAATGACATTGGCATCGAAAGAAAGGTAAGCCAGTTGGATTTCATACTCTTTGGTTTTAAAGAACCCTGTGTCTCCTTTTGCCCATCCACCTCTAGAGACTTTTGATTACTTGGCTCTGTTCTCATTACTTGTTCATTATCTCAATTATAATCATCATCTCAAGTCTTTTTGCAACTAAATTGTACCTCATAAAGAGTAAAGATAGTCTTTGGGTGGGTTTCATGACAGTTTGCACTTTAAGGTCTGAAATTCTCAAAGCATGTTGAAACTTTTAGCTATTATAGTGCCATTTACAACTTTTACTCAAGTAACATCCTGGATTCCAATAGTTTGGGGCAAAACTTGTACAAATAATTATGAGTTGTCATTATAATTAACATTACAACGGTATTATTTTTACAAATGAAGAAGCAAGCTTAACCATCACCTTGAAAGTGTCTAAAATATGCATTTATAATAGAATAGTATACTCTAGATGACCATTAAAGCTATCATTACATTCATTACACTGACAGACTATAAACATTCCTGATAGAACTGGAATCTTGATAATAGTTGACAAATGAGTGCTTTCCATGTCTTCAGTTGCCCCAAGCTGTGAAAATTAGTTGGAATTGGAGACACATTTGTATGATACTCAGGATCCATTTTTGAAAACAATGAGTGACTTTTTTAAAAAGACACAAGCCCTATATTTTAACATAGGGACACAGGGTCTGAGGTGCACATCCAGCTGAGATCTACATCAAATCGACTCCCAGAATGAAAAGTTTAGTGGAAAAACAGGAAGTAGACTCTTTATTGGTTTCCAACCTTGGATAAGTAGAAATGTTTGATATGTAAGCAATGGCTTATTTGTGAATTCTTGCAAAGAGAATATTCCTCTGTGGAAGATGAGTGCATTTTCTATTTAATGCCTATTCACAAGAGTGTAAACTTATGCAAAGTTAGTAATTTATTCTTAAGATCTAACATGAAACAGGTTTATTCTTAATACCTAGCTGAGATCTGGGTGAACAGAGAAGACTTTAGATTGGGTGAAGAAGATAGGAGAGTCAGGGAATTGGGGGAAAGACGGCAAGAAACAGAGGTTGAAAGCATGGGCTTTCTACGTGGGGGATCTGCACGTTCAGGGGAAGTGGAGGGGACACCATGGAAGACCATTTCCTTAGCCAACCTGAGCATGCGCCCACCTTCAGCTGCAGACTGATCGGAATTGCTGGTGTCCGCCACCAACCACCACAGTGACACTAAAACCGCAACAAAGAACCTCTCTGTGCTTAAAGGTTTGATGGAGAGCAAAGCAATGAGCAGGAAGATCAATGCACAACAAGGGCAAGTGCCAGTTTACACCCTTATTGACCTGGCCCCACCCTCTCCTTTTCACTGCTGGGCAATAACATTTGGGAGCTGAGACAAGAAGACAAACGGAGGCCCAGATATCAGGCATTTAAATCTATAAATTATAAAATGCAATCCTGGTGGCTAATGGAGCCATGTCTCCCCCAGGGCAGCCCTGTCATGCGGGAGCCTGAGAGGGACCTAGAAAATATCTGCTATGACAGATATTTTCTATATCTGACATATAGAGTGGGACAGGGTGGGAGCTGGCCCTGGCATAGGACTCCTCGGTGGTGACAAGACTCATCAAATCCAGGAAAGGGACCGACAACAAAATTTCAGGGTGCTGAGCCAGATAGGTGCCTCTTCTCCACACTTTACGTTTCCAACTCAGGATTCCACATCAGGCAGTTTGAAAAACTTCTCAGAACTGTATTACTTGAGGGGAGTTGGGGGAAGTAGGTCACAGTTATAAGAAGAACCCAGGTTGTCTAAAATCCCACTTGGGTGATTTGTGTGGCCAACTTGAAACAAAAGCACCCATTATTCCTCTGGTTCCCACGAGCAGAAGCTGTGATTATCTCCTCCCCCTGCATACACTTGCACACTCTCAGCAACCACCCTCATCATCTTTAGGTAATTTATATTTACTCAGCTGGTCAACAACTTGCAAAAAATTTCCTTTAGACTGAAGGGGGAAATGCTTTATGTTACAGTGTTTCAGATAAGTAAGAATTCTGAAATGTGGGACCCAGGGCTACGTAGTTCTTGCCAGGCTTAAGGTGGCACTCTAGTCTCATCTGATGCCATTGCCAACAACAAATTATTTTTGCCAATGTTGCTGCCTTTGCTGGGAATGCCTGCCATCACTAATGCATGCATGCATGCATGCGCATGCGCGCGCGCACGCACACACACACACCCATTTCTTCCTTCTTGGTAGTTCCTACTCATCTATCAGGGCCTAGACCAGTTTTCACCCTCTCCACAAATGAAGTAACTATTGAAGCCCTAACCCTGGTGCCTCAGGATGAGACCTTATTACAGGTTCATTGTAGATGTAATTAGTTAGATGAGGTCATGCTAGAGTAGAGTGGGTGCCTAATCCAATATGATTGGCGTCCACCACATAATAAGAGGAAAAAGACACAGACATAGAAAGAGAAGAACCCTTGTGAAGACATAGATACACAGAGAGAAGATGGCCATGTGACCACGGAAGCAGAGATTGGAATGATGCATCTACAGCCCAAAGAATGCCAAGGACTACTGGTAACACCAAAAGCTAAGAAAAGGTATGGAACAGATTCTCCCCTAGAGCTTTCTGAAAAAGTATAGTCCTACCGATACCTTGATCTTAGATTCTAGCCTCCAAAGCTATGAGAGAATAAATTACATTATTTTAATCCATCCAGTTTGTGGTACTTGTTATGACAACCCTAGGAAACTCATATAGTGACCATTCTCAAAATTTCCAAGCACAGTTTACTGGTGTGCCCTCAGTCCTTTACTAAGACACTAATCATGTTGGAATCGTTAGGATTTACATGCCTGTCTGTACAACTAACTTGCGATTCCTTAAGTGCCATATTAATTGGTTCTCATTTCTCACAGTGCCTGGCACACAGAGGTACTTAAATACAGAATAAGCAGGTGAATGAGCAATTGAGAAGGTTCATGAAAGAAGAAAAAAGTTTAGTTAATTACAAGTGTAGGTAAGGCAGCAGCCACAGTACAAAAGGCGAGGTGAAAATGACACCACAAATATTCCTCTTGTGCTGTCGCCTACTGGTAACTATTTTACGGTATTACATTAATTTTCAGCTTCTCCTCTTTTAGAGAGAGCCAAATTTAGACAAATTTTTAGAATTAAAAAGTAGATCATAAATTGTCCCTGTTTCTAAATAATACCAAGGGGAAGAAGGCTTCTTAGTTCCAGGAAACCCCAGTTTTGATTTTACCTCTGAAGATGCCTTTGGTGACCAGATCTCCTTGACTAGGTACAAGGTCTGAGGTGGGCCTCCCAGAGGCAGCAAAGAGCACTTCTCATTACTTCTTGTACTTAGAAAAAGAAAACGAGCTCCATTTCCAAAACAAACTCTAAGGGGCTATGCAAAAATATAGCCTGAGGGAAATAAGAAATGAATGATTTATCATAATCCTTTAAAAGGGGAAATGTCACCTTAATTTAATTGAAGCTTTGGTATTACATTTCTTCTCTATCTGTGACACAGTTAAACTCTATTATCTAAAGCACTGACCCAAGATGAGCTACTTTTTCTCAAAAAAAAAAAAAAAATCTTCCTGACATCATTTTTCCAATGTCTTTTGTGAGTCCTTTGGTTCTGAATTAATTATTCAGAGAAAGAGAGAGTGAATCAAAATTTCAGTTGAAAGTTTGGGGTGTGAGTAGTTTGAAAAGCAGATTCAAGACTGTAATATAGATTTATTCCTAGAAAAAAATTTAAATATTTTATGTTACCAACTATGGAAAGTAAAGAGCAACAACTCCTCACCAACAGGGACACATAAATAGACATCTGGGTATGAGCAACTCCCCTGCACTAGAACCTGCCCCCAAGAGGAGGCTGGTTATCAGAATCTTGGACTTGAACTCTGCATAATATATTTATGCTTATTGAAAAAAAGCATGTGCTTTAAAAATGCATACCACAGTTTATCAATATTTTAAGACAAGTAACTAGAAATCCTTTCTAATCATAGGTGATAGTTGCTGTGTAAACATAAAGTAATAGTTTGTTAGAGATCTAACAAGAATGGAGAAAACATTGCATGAGTCTCTTTGGACTATGAAATGGTATTCTATGTTAGTTAAAGACAATATTAAGGGCAGACATGGTGATTTTTTAACTTAAGAGACATATTGTTTAGGATATTTCCTCCCATATTAAATTAATGATCAAGCAGCACATAAATCACATAAATTCAAAAAAATCCTTTTAGAGAGTCTACTAACGTCATGTTCTTACGATAGTAGATGCCTTTCATTTCCACCTTAGTTTCAAGTGTGGATGAAAAAGGCATAAGACATCTACATGTTGCCTCAGTTCTTCTTCTGGGTAACTCTGACTGCAGTATGCAGGTGTAAGGAAACCCTGCAACCTGAAGAATGTACTACTCGGAAGGTCTTGATCTACCCTGATTCTCCTCATTAGGCTCTGCTACCAGTTATAAAGTTGAGATAGAGAAATGCCTTGAATGTTACCCAACACAGAGTAAAGCCCAATAATATTTTTTGAATTAATAAATAAGTGAATATTAAAATATCAAGCAGCTACCTGCCTATATTAAGAATAGTAACAGGATAAAATAGCAAAGAACCATTCAATTGAAATCTCAGAAATTTCAGCCAATAAGCAAAATAGCAAAATAAATGAGACAGCATATATGTAGCAGATTATCTTTTGTTTAAAGAGATAAATAAATCAAATTCTTTTTTGTTTAAAGAGATAAGAAAGTCAAAATCAGAACTCTCTCTCAGTTGTAGCATTCACCTACATGCTTTACAATGTTGCCTTCATTATTGTTCAAACAAGGGAAGGTCAATAATTAAAAAAAAAAAAAAAAGTAGACGAGAAATGAGAACCAGAAATTAGAAATTCTTATAGGAAAACCTAAAAGGTAAAGAGAATAAAGTATTTTTAAAACCACACAATTACACACACACAAATACGATACTAGAGAGAATGAATTCCTTTCAGTTTATAAATGTCTGTATTTCATTGTTTTCAAAAAGTAAAATTAACCTCAAACTGGACTCATGCATTATACTTTATATTTTTATAAGTCAGTTTTCACATATTTAGACAGGTTACATAATTTTATATTTAATTACAAATATAAAAAAATTTTATATTTAATTACAAATCACTTTCCTATATACTAGCAATGAACAAGTGAAATTTGAACTTAAAAACACAATACCATTTACATTAGCATCCTCCCAAATTAAATACTTAGGTATAAATCTAACAAAATATATATAAGATCTACATGAAGAAAACTATAGAACTCTGATTTAAATAAAAGAACTAAATAAAAGACAAAATAATTCATGTTTTTAGGTAGGAAGACAGTATTGTCAAAATGTTAATTTTTCTGAACTTGATAGTTTCAATGCAGTCCCATCATAATTTCAGCAAGTTATTTTGTGAACATCAACAAACTGATTCTAAAGTTTATATGGAGAGGTAAAAGACTCAAAGCGGCCAACAGAAGATTGAAGGAGAAGCACAAAGCTGGAGAGCTAACACTACATGGCTCTTCAAAACTTACTATAAAGGTACAGTAATGTAGACAGTATAGTATCAGCAAAACATACATAAGTAGATTAATGGAAGAGAATAGAGAGCCCAGAAATAGATCCCCATAAATATAGTTAACTTATCTTTGACAATGAAGGAAAAGCAATACAATGGAGGAAAGATAGTCTTTTAAACAACTGGTCCTAGAACAACTGGACATCCACATGCAAAAAATATGTATATATATATATCTAGACATAGACTTTATTCTCTTCACAAAAATTAACTCCAACTAAACAACTCATCATATGATCCTTGGTATTTACCCAAAGGAGTTGAAAACTTACATCTACACAAAAATCTGCACACAGATGTTTATAGCAGCTTTATAAATAATTGCCAAAGCATGGAAGCAACCAAATATCCTTTAAGAAGTGAACAGATAAAAAAATCTGTGATACATCCAGATACTAAAATATTATTTGGCACTAAAAAGAAACGAGCTATCAAGCCATGAAAAGACATGGAGGAAAGTTAAATGCATATTAAGTAAAAGAAATCTATCTGAAAAGGCTACATATTGTATGATTCCAGCTATGGAACCCTGACATTCTGGAAAAGTCAAAGCTATGGAGGCAGTAAAAAGATTAGTAGTTGCCAGGGGTTGATGGAGAAGGAAGAGGGATAAATAGGTGGAGAATAGAGGATTTTTTAGGGCATGAAACTACTCAGTATGATACTGTTATGGTGGACACATGTCATTACACCTTTGTCCAAACCCATAGACTGTAGAACTATGGACTTAGAGGGATAGTGGTGTGTCAGTGTAAGTTGATCAATTGTAACAAATGAACCGCTCTAATGGAGGATGTTGAAAACGGAGGAGGCTATATATGTGTACGGGTAGGGAGTATGTGAGAAATCTTCCCATCAGTTTTTCTGTGAACTTAATACTGCTCTAAAAAACAGTTTTAATAAATACAGACACAGACACACACATACACACACACACACACATACACTCTCTCTCTCTCTCTCTCTCTCTCTCTCTCTCTCTCTCTCTCTCTCTCTCTCTCTCTCTATTGGTTTCATTTCTACCTATCAATGTTCGGGTACTTCCACAAATGTCCTCAACAAAAGGTAGATTAGGTTAGAATTTTGCAAAAACAAGATTTCTCTGTTCTTATAGTTTCTGAGAAAAACTCAGGCTGGACGAAGCCAAATGTTTTACTGTATTTTGAAAGCTTTTTCTGTCCCTAAATGGCATCACAAATGCAAAATGACCATGTAATTGTCTTTTGCATTTAAAGTTCTCCATCTTTCCTGGGGTTTACGGTTTGTATCTGAAAAGGTCAGTTTAGAAAGTCTAATAACAGGACCAACAGTCTTCCTTTAACACTACTCCTGCAGCTTGCCCTCCCATATATGACTGGGGCCACCCTTTGCAAACTGGTAAGTATGCTTAAAAGGAGCTCCCCTACTTCACTGGGCTGCTGACTGGGTGGTGTTTTGGGAGACTGCCTCCCAGCAATGCCGCCGCAGTGAAGGCATTCAATGTGCGACTCACATGATGCCTACAATTTTATGACTTTAATCCCTAAATGTGCTTCAACTTAGCACGTTTTGGAAAAGAAATCCAATTGCTAATAAAGAAGCATCTGGTCTTTCTATACTTAACATTGCCACCACATCCTAATAACTGCCGGAATCTTTAGAACTCCAAAGCCGAAGTCCTCACAATTTTAACAGTGGCCGTTCTGGTCATTCTGACACTATCCTGACCCCTTTCATTTGGGATACTGTTCTGAGATTAAGATGTCAGTTTCCTTACTTGCCTGAGTTTAAGTTGTAAGTGCTAGGAGACAGTTAAAAGTTACATACAGCTTTGTGATAATATTCAAAGCATGTGTGTGTGAGTGGTACTAATAATTATCACGCTCTCATTTATTGAGTACCAACTATGAACAAGCCATTATGCTAGGTGTTTTACATGTGCTATCTCATTTAAAACTCCCAGTAATAATTATAAGACATAATTATTCCCAGAATGCATGACTTGCTCAAGCTTGCGCAGTGGAGGTGCTAGAATCCAAATGTAAGTTTGTCCAATCTCTAGCCTTACGCAGAACTTCCTCTCTACTACAATCCTAGGATTTTCTCCAGAGTTCAACCATGTTCACTTAATTATAATAATAGTTAATATATAGCACTTAGCACTCACCGTGAGTTAGGCTGCTAATATGTTATATTGGCTTCTCAGCTTAACAAATACCTTTGAAGGTAACTTTGCAAAATCATTAGGACTGTAAAATTTTCTTAACAATATATATGTTATATTGGCTTCTCAGCTTAACAAATACCTTTGAAGGTAACTTTGCAAAATCATTAGGACTGTAAAATTTTCTTTGCAAATGTGTATTCATGTGTACACACAATACACCACACACACACACACACGCACGCATGCATGCACGCACGCACAATTTGCATACTTCTCACCCCTTTCTTGAAGTCATCACCATATGAATCGTTTAGAGTTTGAAACTTACTAAGCCAAATATATCCCATCTGTCTACAGAGAATACATCTAAATTGCCCTACTTTTCCCACCAGGTAAGTCTGCACAGACTCTTATGGACACCAAACCAAACAGGATGGAAAGGAGAATCAGCCTGTCTGCAATTCATTTTTAGCCTGCCACTTCATTTTCATTGGTCTGTTCCAGGATGAAGGCAGAGAGCTTATTTTTGTGGCATCCAGGATCACAGACAGCGATCCCAGACACAAAGCACTCAGGGTACCGCCAGACACATAGTCAACTGTGTGAAATCTAAATAGTCCTGCTCTTGTTCCAGTGTCCTCTTCTGCCTAGCCGTCGGGACATTCCTATCTTCTGTCTTGTTCTCCACAAAAAGTGCTAGCAATCTATTTAGGGCAGAGCTCTGATTTGGATGTCAAATAAAACTGATTGATTTTATGATTCAGTAAAGGTTACCTCAAAAGGTGAAACGATTTCTGCTGCAGAAGAGCACCCATAAATCCCAGCTATTTGTGACAAGTCTTGTCCCACTGGGGGAAGATGGATTCTTGGATCTGCATCTAATCCTAGAAGAAATAGCAAATTTTCCATTCGATGTGGCTCAAGAGCTCAGGCCCTTCAGGTATCAGGGACGTTTACATATATGAAGACAGCATGGCTAAATGACAATTTGTCGTCAATTGTTCCTAGAGAAGAACTACGAGAACAAAAAATGAAACCATCTATTTACTATTCCAGCGGCAAAATAAAACAACACATCTCAAACTTGTTAGTTACCTCATTGTCATCAGTTAAGAGCCCTGGAACATGCTGTCTCCAAATGATTAGGAAGGCCAGTGTGATGTCACTGGTGGTCTTCCACTTTCAGCTCTTCCAAAGCTTCAGGACGGCAAAGGATTTTCTTGTTTAATGTCATAGAATGAGCGCTCAGAGAAATTAAGTTGAATGAATACACAAATTTCATAAAATCTTTGATACATCTTGAATTTTGGGATATCCTCAAATCTCTTTAGGATTCTTGGCCCAGCGAATGGAGGATAGATGCAACGGGAGATGGCGAATGTGTAGAAAAGTGAGGGAGGAAAAGGATGTATATCGTGTGTGTTGTGTTTGGTATGTGTTTGTGTGTGTGTATGCATGTACATTTGTCTAAAAATAATGTAACAGTGGGTGGGTGGGCTGTGGTACATACTAATCTAGAAGATCCACTGAGCATGTTTACTTATCATTTCAATTGTCCTACAATAACTACCAAAGGCAAAGCAGTAGGGAAAACTGGAAGTTACTTAAAGACTTGGAGTGAGGAAAGAAAATGAAACTATGGCATGTGTGGTAAGCACGGTGTTAGGTTTTTGTATGACTGTCTTCTGTAATACTCAGAATTACTGCAGGGCAGAGAGTGCGGTTCTGCTCTGCAGGAATGAGGTTGAATGCCATAATAGATAAATGATTGATGGAGTAATGATTTCACCCTAGTTTTGGGGCACAGTTGCTGTTCTTTATTGTTCTCAATTCCTGGTCTCACCTACCCAGTTCCAGTCCTCACTGCCACCTTCCAGTCTGCTTTGCCCTCTCTGTAGTCCTTAAGGTCTATGTGATGTTTCTAATATCCAAATCGAACCATATCACTCTCCTTCAATTCCTTGAAACAGCACCCAGGGACTCCAGGATCTAGCCCTTGCCCTTTGCAGCCTCCTTTAAGGCTTCTCCCCAACCTCCCCATTGTGCACTCTGCCTTATAATTCACTACATCAGCAGGATATTTCTCACTACCACATACTAGCAATTCTTTCACACACTTCTGAAATATCCATCTCTCCTACCTTTTTCATGACTAACTTGGAGTCATTTAACACTTAGCTGAGACCTCAATTCCTCTAGGTCTCTTGCCTGATCCCCAGGTTGATTGCGGGCCTTCCTTTATGTTTCTACAGCACTCTCTAAAGTCCCGTGACTTAAAAATTTACCACATTATGTCAAAAATAGTCTTTTTACATTATCTATCTCCAGTTTTAAATACTTTAAAGGCAAAGGCCAAATGCAACATCTTTTTGTACACATAGGATTTGCATGTGATACCTATAATAAAGTAAATTTTTCGAAATCTGCTTTTCTCTATCCTGTATATAATTTATATATATATATATGAGAGATTTCTCTCAGAGTGGAAATGTCATTAATATAAACTGCTTCTGGAATGATATTGGTGGATGGGCACGGGATATGAGAGAAGATATGCTTACAAGAGCAAACAAATAGGAGGGCATGCAGGAAGGAATGGCTTCAAATCCCAACTCTACAGCCACATATTTATTGCTGCTTGTACCCAATTCTTTCTGCCTTTCCTCTGATTACATGTAAGAGTTGGCCCTTCTCTAAACTAAGGTTTATCATTTCATGTCTAGATTCCATTTTCACCTTCTTTCCGAGGGGCCTCATTTCATTATTTTCCTTATCTCCTATATTCTCAGTAGCTTCCCATCACAATTGAAATGTGTTCCAGTCTTGAGCTTCTTGTTAAAGAAGGTAGGTTGTATATATTCTTTACCTTCTCTTCCTCCACCAAACCCATAAGAATAAATGGACACGAATGGTACAGACCCACTAGGACAAAGAAAAAACAGGACAGAAGTCTACAGTGGAGGAAAAATATCAACCACGTTTGGAAGATGGGCATAAGATGGATAAATGACCACTGATTGAGCAAAGGAAAAATAGCTGGAAGCTATGTGCCTGCATAGGAAATGCTAACAAGAAGCATATTGATTGTGCTGCAAACTCCTGCACAAATTGAGGGATTGGAGGTATGAGGTACCTCAGAAGGCAGGCTTATAAAGTATGATTGAAAACAGGATTGGTTATATAAGGCGCAGACTCCTAAATGTCATCCTCACTCTTTGCAGCCAATTAACCACCCTCTCTCTCTTAGCTCAACATTAGGTTTGTTTTCTGGGGAAAAAAAAAAAATGAAGCGAAGAAAATTTAGTCTCAGAAATACTACAACCAGTGGAAAGACAATGAGTCATTCCTCTGAAAACAAAGAGATTCACTGAAAGTCCACAAACTAATGATGATACCCTCAGTCCCTTCCCCTACTCAGCTCACAGATTACTGGCAACCAGACTTGGATCCTTGGAAAGGGAGCTATAGAATTCTCCTGTTTAGAAAATGACTGCCTGTAGCAGCTATGGAAATGTGCCTGAGATTTCCTTCAAGAGAATGTCCTGCGGAAGGCATCGTCGTCACACTGAGGCTACACGTCCCTGGGTTACAGCCAGCTGATGACTGAACATTTGTGGGGTACAGTCCCAACATGGGACATTTTCAAAGGGCAACCTTTTCTTGGAGACTTCTAACAGCCTGGCCAAGATATTCTGAAATCGTACTGCCATCTTGGGCTCTTCTTAACCACTTTCCTTTCTTCTCTCCTCTCAGAGGTGTCAGACCTGCACTGCAGCCTGAAGTCTCTTCTTGCCTACTCCTGCTCCTTCTTCCTTTATCCTTCACAGGCATTTCCCCAAATAAATCTCTTAATAATCTAATCCTATCTGATGTCTTCTTAGAATGGACAAAGTGGTACTAGGAGTGGTACAAGGAAATGGGCTAAGATGGAGTTTGGAAACCAGCTCATTCACCATCTAGCTGGCAAGGAGGATCTAATCCTGAGTGGAACATGGAGCACAGTTAGTCTCTGGTATTTGCTGGTGCAACGGTTCCAGATAATCAGACATTTAAAAGCTAGGAGGGGAACCATGCCCATAACTGCAGCAGAGTTGCCTAATAATTACTAATTTGTATTGACACTGTAGAGGGATGGTGAGAAACTGAGGATAAGAAACACAGAGTTGAAGACTAAGCATGAGAGCCAGAGGGACTCTTTGGTAGCTTACAAACAGGTCCTTATTTTGCTGCAATTGAAGGAGACACAGCTAAGAAGCAGACTCAGGACCTGATAAAGTTGCAGACCTCCAGAGATGCTTAGATGAAAGTCAAAGCAAGTTTGTTATGCTAAGATTAAGGCCCTAGTTAGGAAAATCTGGAACCCTGAAACATGAGATAGGGATATCTGGATGGATGCCCATCGTGGTTCTGGTTCTGTAGATATTCCTGATCACTCAGAACCTTTTAAACCCTCCCATCCCTAATAAAAACTATTACATCTGCCATACTAGGAGAGGCTTTTCCCTACAAGGCAACAAACAGCTTCCTTTTTCCTGTTGGCAGGTAGATAACTAGGACTAAATCCCAGCGTAGCCTGGTTGGGCACAGACTGGGCCTGATAAGGGAGGGAAGAGATTACTCACTGCAGAAGCTGAAAGAATTAGCTATTGTGTGCTGGGAGGAGCCAGCAGAGTACCCTGGAACTAGATTTTGAAGGTGATTGATCAAGGCAGCCAAAATATAAAACTGGATAAGAAAGAATAAATTGTTTTGGAGGTACTTTTTTGGAACACAGGATTAAATACTCTGGCCAGGACCCCAGGGGTTGGGGCATATCACTGTTAGACAAGCCTGAACATATTTGGCCCATACCAAGTAGGGTGGAAACGCCTGAAATTCTCTGGCAGATGATAGGGGAGGCATAAAAGGCTGAAGAAGTCAGGCCTGCTGAAGTAGATTTACTACTTGAGGCCCAAAGTCTTCTTGAGGATTATTCTCCTCTAGAAGGCTCAGAGGAACAAGTCACCCAGATCATCAAAAATGCATTGGCAAGAGGATACAAAGCATTATTAGGAAGTGCAGCTCATACTGCATAAGAGTTTGCAAATAGTTTGAGGGGAAACCTCCTAAAGAATGCAAGGCTTACCTTAAAATGTTTTTTTTCTCTCAGAGATCTTGGTCCCTCAAGTCCTGAATGCCTCAGCAGGATACCTCCTAGCAGATGTTTTATGTATATTGTCAATTTTTTTTCAGCTATACTTTGTAGAAGATTAGTTTGCAACAAGCCACTTTGCCTCTACAGAAGTGGACATCCTCTAAACAGTTTTTTTTTCTGTACCTAAATGTGACTGTAAACCAATAAGTAATGAATATGAACCAATAGTTGAAGCTCCACAGACGACTGGGAAAATTCACTAAGTAAAGGCAGAGATAAAAGGAACAATAAAGAGAAAAACATCTGTGAGAAATGGATGTGAAGCAAGGGGTGAAAGAATAAAAACTCATAGTTATCCTTATCGGGGAACTAAAACAAGTTCTTGCAGTCATGAAAGAACAGGATACTATCAAAATGGAACACCTGAAAAATAAGTACAAGCTTTTAAATTTTAAAAATTATTATAGTACAAATCAATAATTCTAGGAGTTTTGGAAGACAAAGATCATGGTAAAGTAGAACAAAAAGGTGAAAAAGGAAAGAGAAATATAAGAGAAAAATAAGAAAATAGAGGATCAACCCATTAGGTCCGATGTTTCAGAAATAGGAGATAAAGAAAAATGGAGAAAAGAAAATTATCAAAAAAATAAGAATATTTTTTCAAAATTAAAAACTGTTTTTGGAAAATGCCTGAAAAACACAATGATTGAAAATCTAAACAAGACACATTATCGTTAAATTTCACAATAGTGAAGATAAGGAGATACTCTCAAAAACTTCCATAAAGATAAAATGTGTCACATATAAAAGATCAAGATTTAGAATGGCATCAGAATTCTCAGTTATAATAGACAAAAAAATGGAACAACATCTTTAAATTCTGATGGAAAATAATTTTCCACCTAGAATTCTCCAGGACAAACTATCAATTAAATATAAATTTAGGTTACTTTGAAGTCCAGACATTTAAAATCTCAAAATTTTTTTCTCCTATATATTCATTTTTAGAAAGCTAAATTGCACTACCAAAATGACGGAGTAAGCCACGAAAAAAAAAAGACATGGAATATAGGAAACAGGTTTTCCAACAAAGAAAGAGTCTGTGGGAAATAATCCACAGGATTCTGTCAAAGAAAATCCCAGGGTGGTAGCCTTTTGGCATGAGGAAAGAGCAACCAGGGTGGATTGGAGCAGAAGGATGGAGGATGACAGTAAAGGAGGCTTCAATGACAATAATGACTATGAAAATGGAGCTGATTAACTTATGCGTTTGACTGCACTGAGAGGAATACAATACTGCTGGAGAGGGTGAGGAAGAGTTATCAATCAGTGTAGAGAAAGTTAATGAAAAAACAAATCGTACAGAAAGAAAAGGCAATAATAGTGTACCTTGTGGCTCAACATGAATAACAATTATGTATAAATGCTGGCTATTTATTTAAATAAAAAATTTGTTATATAACTATTTTGGGAAACTAGGGAGAGGAAAAGAAATACACGTGTGCACACATAAGATTTCTCTAAGAATGTTTCCATCTCATTTTTCATAATAGGAAGTCAACAGAAATGTCCCAAATGAACATTACTTAGAAATACAATGATAATATCAAAATAAACAGCTAAAAATATTGAATGAGTTTCTAGAAAGTATGTTAAATGGAAGGGAATTACATTGATTTTTATTAGGCTTTGAGCCATTTGATTTTTTAAAACTGTACATGTATTGCTTTGATAGAATAAATATATACATATACATATAATTAAAGACCTGATCACTTCCACATTATGAAAGACCAATGAGTGATTCACAAACATTTAAACATGTACCAGTCTTTTCTATCTTAAAACAAAGAGCACCACAAATCTCCCTTGAAATTTTGGCTTCTTCAACCTGTTCTTCCATTTCCTTATCTTCTCAGACCAGCTTCTTTAGTGGTTATTGTCCTCACTGTCTCTTCTCACTTACCCACTTGTCGTTTTTACTGATTTCTTTATTGTTTGATCCCATAAATTCTTGCCTTATTCGACAATGTTAGAAGACTTATCTTTTGGCTTACCTTCCACCATTTCTCCTAGTCTGTATGCCTCTCGGGGCACTCCTCATTTCCTTATCCCTCCAAAGCTTCTGCTTTTTTCTATTTGACCTGAAAATGTGCTCATAAAAGCTCCCTTAGCCCATGTAACTGAATTTACGGTCATTTCCCAGGTTCCTCTCTGGACTGAGTTTTAGGGCTGACCTTTCAGCAGAGTGCCTTCTCCCTGCTTCTTCAGAGACTTGCCTGCTTCCTTACCTGCTCTCACAAGGAAGAGTCACCAATTTTCCTTAAACTATGCCCTGAAACTCTGGGCCTTGGCTCATTCTTCTCCCCAACCCTATCTCCTAAGACTGCTGTCTGGGCCAGAGAATCCAGTTCCTGCTTGTCTGGGCAAAAGGTATGCATCTCAGCCCTAATGAAGGAAGGAACATGACATGTCAGACAGAAAAAGAAGTCCAGAGTGGCTAGAGAAGAGAGAGCAAGGAAAATAGTTACTAAAGATGAGACTGGGAAGGTGTACTGGGCTATATGACACAAGATCTCTTACTCAGCTTGAGGAATTTTGTCCTTAGGACCAGTAAAAAAATATTGAAATGTTTGGAGCATGGAATAGCTGTGACTGGATTTCCATAAAAGATGGGTTTGGATGAAGTACAGAGAATGTATAAGGTGTGATTGAGAGAAAACCAATTAAGAATGATGCAGATGAAAGATAATGGTAGTAGGATAAGGGTGATGATGGTGGAAATGAAGAAATGTAATTGCGACAGAGAGAGATTTAAGAGGTAAAGTCAACAAGATTCCATAATGACTTGGTTAGGGGCGATGAGAGAAAAGCATCAAAGATGACGCCCAGGTTTATGGCTTAAACAGTTGAGTAGCTGGAGGTGGCAATCAAAGATAAAGAGGACATTAAAGAAGGACCAAGTTTTGGGGAGTAGTTTGTAGATTTTTGAGCTTGAGATGTGTTTGAGACAGCCAAGTGAAAATTTTTAAGAAGGCAGCTGGACAAGTTCTGGACCATAGAAGAACTGTTTGAGTTGGTAAATAAAAATGGTATAGTCACAGGTGTGCAAGTTTTCTGTTTCTGCTGTAACAAAGTGTCACAGTTGTGGCTTAAGACAATGCACATCTATTATCTTCTAGTTCTAGAGGTCAGAAGTCCAAAATGGGTTTTACTTGGCTAAAATCAAAGTGTTGACTCTTAAGGAGAATCTGTTCTTTTGCCTTCGCAACTTCCAGAGGTCACCTGCATTCTACATTCCTTGGCTTCTAGCTTCTTCCTCAACTTTGAAAACCAGCCATGTAGCATCTTCCAATATCTCTCCCTCTGCCTTTCTCTCTGTCTCTCTGTCTCTCTCTGTATCTCAATCTCTGTCTGTATCTGTCTGTCTGTCTGTCTTTCTGTCTGTCTGTCTCTCTCTTCCCTCTCTCCCTGTGCCTCTGTCTCTGTTTCTCTTCCCCACTCCCCTGTCTTCATGTCTCTGACCTCTGCTTCTATTGCTTCTATTATAATTTTTCTTTCTATGACTCTCACCTTCTGGCCTCTCACGTATAAGGATGCTTACACTGAGCCCATCTGGATAATACAGGATAATCAGTCCACCTCAAGGTTCTTAAGCATATATGTAAAATCCCTTTTGTTATGTAAGGTAACATATTTATAGGTTCCTGGATTAGGATCTGGATATCTCTGGGGACCATTATTCTGTCTACCACAGGTGTAGAGACACGACTCAATATTTGTTTATTGAATAGGTGATTTAAAAATGAATGAGGTATTTTAAAGAAGATATTGTTTTCTTCTAGTGTGAGAGAATCAAACTCAGAAAGATAGGGTAGTATAATGGATGAAACGAGGGAAATAATGGAGTTTGTAGCACAGCTAAAATCCAAATTGTTTTTACCTCAAAAGTTATAGGTATTTTTGCGCTTAAAAAAATTGTCCTTTTTGAACATTTATAGGAAAGGGAAATTATTCCTGAAACCTGGCATCTTGAGAATTTGTTCAGCTTTTTTATGGAGGCATTCTAACCATAACTTTGGTGAGTTGTAATATATGGTGTTCTATTGAGCCACTATTCAGTAAGGGGACTGCTTTTCCTGGTCTTTTCACTCTAGGTACTAGTATCTTGACTTTCTTTGACAGAACCTCAATACAATACAGAGTACACAGCCACCATGAAGTGACATATCTCATGGTTATAGACAATGAGATACTCACAAAAGTTTTCTTTCCTGATCCTGTAACTCTGAGATGTGCTGACTGAGAAGTTTTAATACTTCTATCAGGAGACACAGCATGGTTCCAAAGGAGTAGCGAATTCCTTGAAACCTGGTTATTTCATCATGTCACTAGATAAACTAGCAAAAGAAGGGCTAGGATTTAGGCTGGTGTAATTGACCCTGACTATCAAGAAACAATAGGGTGCTGCCACAGGAAGGTGGAAGGAAGATGTATAAATGAAACTCAGGGAATCCCATGGATTGCTGCCTTGTAAAACCCATTTTAATATCCATTGGATGACTCATCAACCTAAACAGAGAGATCACATGGGGCTCAGAAATAGAGGCATGACAAAGGATTCCAGTCAAAGGGAAATTGAAGTAAAGGGTGGAAAAGGAAATCATGAATACCACCCAATGAAAAGTTATAGAAATAAGAATTGCAACTATTATTTTTTCCTCCTTTGCTATGCTGTGCATATAGTGAGTGTTTTACCTGAGTTCTCTTCTATTTCCTCTCCCCATCCCTACTATCTTATATAGTACTCATTAGTGACATATATGCCATTTAGCTCATAGGTGGAAGACTATTGGTGAAAACAATGGAACAAAATTGAATAAGAGAAGTGGGCATCACCCATATCATCTAGGCTTGGAGAAGGATGGAGTGATTGCCAAAGCTTTGGGTTATCTTCTTCTTGAGAGAGGAGCTGAGTTTACTTTTGATGTGTCAAGAAAGTTAACTTATGTTAGTCAGTTTGGGGCATTTTTTGAATTATCAAGATGGGAAGGAAGATGTGGTTGATTTTAGGTAATGAAGCTGACTATATTAGGCATATATCTTTTTCCTTTATGGTTGCACATCACCTTTGAATTTGTTCTGGGGAATTATTCCCCTCCATTGTGTATTTCATCTTGACAACGAAACTGGGTTGATCTTGGGAAAGGGAATGCATGCTGGCAGCCCAAAACAAAACAAAGACGAATGTCCATTGCTAGTTTCATCAAGTATAGATAAATCTATTTCCATATTTGGAGAATAATTAAATTCAATATTTTTATGTCACTATAAATGTCTTATTTTTTCACCACTATGGAATGAAAGTATCTACAGATTACTACACAGTTGCTATATAGAGAAGCCAAGTATAAATAAAGGCATATCAAATTAGTTGTTACAAAGTAGGGCTCTCTTGTCAACTCTGATCTCTTTTCAACAGGAATTGAAAAAGTTTAATGTAGATGTGAATACAGGATACATCTCCAATTTCTGCTTTGATTGTTCATGATCAATGAGTTCGCCCTGTGTCTGTTTTTAGTCCCAGCTCTTCATTCCTTATATTAAAATATTTAATAGAATTTGCAGCAAATTTGCTCTCTTAAAATTCAGCAGCTATGTTTCTTGAACTCTGTTTACCTCTATTCTTGATTACACAGAACTTAAGAGTCCTTCTGTTTCCAGTGCACCCATTAAATTCCTTCTCTTTACTTAATGTGTGAGACCAGGGTTTTTCCAGTTGGGAGATGTGTCTTGGCAAATACCTTCTCACCACAGATCTCTCCCTTTACCTTTTCCTGACCCTTCCCATCACACCCAGCCAAATACTCAACAGGATCCTCTCTGGCCTTATATTCACTTGTGTTGCTCCTAAATACAGAGTGGCAAACACCTGGTGTTAAGACAATTTTATGCCCGTAATTGAGTAAACCTAGAAAGCTTCGACTGGAAGGTAAAATGTGGTGCGCCCTCCAGTGCACTCCTTCATTTTTTCCTTTAATTTTTTATTTTAATGGCAATGTTTTTAAGGACATGAAAGGAAAAAGGCTGGATTCTTAATGACAATCTCTGACGCTTGCCTAGGTAGATAATGTTACCTTCTGATGTCAGTAAGAGGTAGAATGTATTATCCTATCTCTTGTGGCATTACCAGTTTTTTTTTTTTTTTTCAGTTGTTGAATTGCTTGCATAAAGTGCTTCTAGGCAAGTGAGCAAATTGTTTGGCCTGCACGGGAATCAGACAATTGGATATGAAACCAAATCCCCAGTCCCTTTTTTTTCACCATTGTATTTGGTCTAATCATTCAGATGAGAGGATGAAACTAAGACTTTTTAAATGGAGCTAGAGATTTCAGAGATGGATATCAAATGTAGAAGCTTAGATGATCATTAGAGACCATCTGATCCAAGAGTGTATGTTAAAAATGAGGAAACTGAGGTTCATCAAATGCAAGTATCTTTCCCACAGTTAAGGAAAGAAGAGACTATTTTCACATTCATACCATGACCAGGCACTGCTGCTCTTTCCTACGAGATGTAGAGAGTATCATTTTAGGACATTTTCAAGCATATTCAATGTAGCCTAGCTTTTGTTATACAGTTAGTTCTAACTGAGGCTTTGGTAAGACTTGAGAATCAGCAATCTTCTCTTAAAAGCAAACACACAAACACACACCACTAAACATGCTTTGCTGTGTTCTGGCTGGCATGCTGTTTTACTCTCCTCCTTGCCTTCCTAACCAGTGATCAGCGATCGGCTGCTGTCTCTGGTTTCCAGCATAACCCCTCACTGTCTTGCCTGCATTCCCAACTCACCCTTGAAACTGCTCCTCCACCACCCGTCACCAGTGACCATCTTATTCCCAATTTCTGTAACTCCTCCATGTCTATTATTTTACCTCCTTTCTGCATTTGACATTAAAGACTTATCCCTTCATTTCTACCCTGAATCAGACACATGTGAATTCTTAGGTATGTCACTTTTCAGGAAGTTTTAAATTATTATTTTTTAATTACAGAATGCTTGGGAATTATTTTTTAAAAAATCGAAGTATGGTTTATATTTCCATGTTCCTAATGAAACAATTATTCATCTAATATATTTTCTTTTGGTTTACTTTCACATTTCATGTTATCTCAATGATTTTTGTGTGATCCTGCATATTTTCATTCATTTAATTCTTGCATAGTACTCAATTGAATTCATAATTTCATTTACAATTATATTTGATACCTATAATAAAGAACAAAATTCATATCCATGATATCCTGAATTATTCTAAGAAATTTCCAAAATGGGAGCTAAGTACAAAGTATATGACCTGTAGTTAATGAATTCACTGAATAAACAATAACTTAATTTTACGGAAGAAAGATTTCTTGAATCTGATATGCCTCTGAATGGGAATCAGGTTTTTTTCAGACT
This sequence comes from Rousettus aegyptiacus, assembly GCF_014176215.1. Classification (NCBI taxonomy): domain Eukaryota; kingdom Metazoa; phylum Chordata; class Mammalia; order Chiroptera; family Pteropodidae; genus Rousettus; species Rousettus aegyptiacus. The sequence continues at coordinate 59,087,329 of NW_023416286.1, read as the reverse complement.
CTCTCTACTTTGCTACAGTCAGCTGAAAATTGCTCCTTCCAAAGATGTCCACATCCAAATCCCTGGAACCTGAGAATATGTCACCTTGCGTGGCAAAAGGGACTTTGTGTACGTAAGTGGATAATCCTGAAATCAGAGGATTATTTTAGATCATTCATTTTGGGCTTAATGTCATCACAAGAGTCCTTATAAGAGGAAGGTAAGAAGTGAGAGAAGGTAATCTGGCCATGAAAACGAAGGCTGGGGTAATGTACTTTGAAGACAGAAGGACCCATGAGCCTAGAATGTGGACAGACTATAGAAACTGGAAAGGCAAGAAGGTTCTCCCTCAGAACTTCCAGAAGGAATGCAGGTCCTCTAACACCTGATATTAGTGTGTAAAACCCATTTTTTGGCTTCTGACATCCAGAACTGTAAGATAATAAATTCGTGTTGTTTTAAGCCACTAAGTTTAAGGTAATTTGTTACAGTGGTCACAGGAATCTAATACAATCCTCTTCCACACTCATGGCCAAAACTCTAGGAGCTCTGTGCAAAAAAAAATATGGCCTTGCTGTAGTTACTCAGTTCTCTTTCCTAACTCTACTGCCTGCCTGTCATTTCACGGTTTCTCTTCTTTTTGCTACTTTTGCCCCATGCCCCTGTGTTGCTTTTTTTCTCTGTACCTAGTCACTTCGGATTTGCATTAGTAAACTACGTTGACTGGATGCTCTCTCTTGACAACTTAGCTTTTGTCTCATCAATGTCTGGCCTTAGTATTTGGAATCTTAGGAACAGCACTCTGAGATCAAGTGTTTGCCCAAAAGAGAAGATCAGACAAGGATTTCGAAATTCATAAGACCTGGGCAATTTATCATTACCCCAGAACTTTCCTGAGTTCTAGACCTCTATGTCCGAAAATTTATTGGGCATGTTTACCTGGATGTACCCATAGATATATAAACTCAGCATGTCTAAAACTGAACTCACAATTTCCCCAGATCCTGCCCCTCCTCTAGTATTCTCAATGCTGGTTATGGGCAACACCCAGTCATCTCCTCCTCAAACTTCAGAGTTATTTTAGACTGCTCCATCTTCTTACGGAGCACATGCCATTCCAATATGGAGAACTGCTCGATTGTTTACTTTGGGATATTTACACTTTATTCACTCATCAATGACTGTGATTATCATGGATGTTACTATTATTGTAGTATAATTTACTTATCATTGATTATTAATGAAAAATGTAATATTAATATGTAAATAAATATATTAAATTGGTTTTCAATTAATGAAACAGGTCTGAGTGAATATATCTAACCATATGCAATGCATGAATTCTTAGGCACACAATGCCGTTCCCCTTACTAACTAGAAAACTGCACCAGGCTTTCCCCAATCTAATAACAAGCTCTTTCCTCTCCAACTGTGGGTACTTTCAAGTTCCTCTGGACATCACAGCAAATCACCATTTTAGTATTCAGCATTATAGAAAGAGGTTATTCCTGTATTCAGGTTACTCTAATGATAACATGAAAAATGAGGACTATAAATCATGATATAGGCATTGACATTTTGATCATATGCTGGAAAAGACGGGGTGGCATTTCTCACTTGTCACCACCAGTGCTCAAAAAGTGTTACTGGGTTGAGACAATATAGGCAGGGTCTCCACAAGTTATCACTCAATGACTTAGTTTTATAGGGACCCACTGACTCCCACTGCCTTATTAGAATAGTACGAAGCCTGTGTCGTACTCTCAGTTAGAATAGTACGAAGCCTGTGTCGTAAGGAATTCCTGTTCTACTGGGCATGACATTCTTAAGATCCTACTTTTTACTAACAGATGACTGAGTAGAACTTAGTGCAGATAATATGGAGATGTAAAAGCCATGTATTTTTTTGAGGATAGATTAGAGTATGTAATTTTTATTTTTCCAAATGGGATCCAGCCTTCAACTTTCTTGTTTCATCTGTGAGATAGATACAGATATAGATATAGATGATATAGATATAGATATAGATAGATAGATAGATAGATAGATAGATAGATAGATATAGATATGGATATGGATATGGATATAGATATGGATATAGATAGATTGATATAGATAGATGAATATATACACATACACACACATATACATACATACACACTATATATACACATACTCACACTCACACACACACACACATACACACACATATATACACACATACATATCCATCAAAGAAATGAAGATAAATATAAAGAGATATAAAACAAATACCATCTTAAATCCACCACTGAGATTTAATCACTGCTTACATTTGATTCATATTCTTTTATGATTTATCTAAGTAGTAAGTAATGTAAAGACTTTTTTTCTGTGCCAGAGGGGGCGGGGGATGAAACAGAGAAGCTAAAAGTTTCAAAAATAGGAGAAGCAATCTTCTATTTGCGCTGTAGCAGCACAAGGAATCAGAGCCCAGTGCCACGCATAATATTCCCTAACGTAATTAGGAAGCCAAACCTATCTTTCCTTCTGCCATTGGGAACCCTAAACTATGCAGTATGCGGCTAAAAAAAGAAAAAAGAAAGAAAAGAAATTGATACAATATCTTTCCTTAAATGCACTGAGGACTGAAATATTAGTCCCTAGTCCATGGAGAATTGATGTAGCCCTTGATTTACTAGAAAAATCTGCTGGTGAACGATTTTGTTTCTCATCACCACCACTGACAGATTTCTGCTTAGAGTGAGGCTGTTTTAGGTTGCAGAGGGAATATTTTCCCTAAACTCACCCACAGAGTAATTGTCCTTAAAATGAAGCTACAAAAGGTGAGAGGATCTTTAGGAAGCACATGGACTGACAAATGGTTCCACTGCAGCCATTATCAAAGAAACAGGGTAATTCCTTCAACTCTCCAGATCCTGACTCTCTCCACTGCATAGTGGGGCTAGAAACCTACATTCAAGACACCTCACAGGATGCTTCCCCAAATGACATCCTGTAAATGCCTATAAGAACACTCCAAGATAACTACAGTCATGTACAAATATCAGGAATTATCATCACTCCTGAGGCTATAATCATATCCATCAACTCGGAGGTGTGACTGTTACTGGGGGACACACACACTTGCCTCTCCTCCCACTTTTCTGTTTAGATTACAGATCCATATCTGTCACACATATTGAAATATACAATAACTTTTCCCTAACTTGATCTGCTTCTTACAGCTTTCTGAAGCAATTGGCTGAGGGAACAAAGCACCTGAATGCAGCTGATGCATGTATATAATTTCCCCAGAATACTGATAAATGTGAAAACCAAGACAAAAAAAGAAGAAAAGAAAAAAGAAAAAGAAAAGAGAGCCAAAGATAATCATATCTTCAAAGCATTATTTTTCATTAAGCTCACCCTGATTCCCTTTTGGCCATGGGCCAGGGCTTCCTTGAGCATGCATTTTAATCTCCTGATATGGCTTATCTCTCACTGTCCCACTTCCCCCAACCCAGACCTCACTGCCTTCTTATCTCTCAGTCAGCACTACCTAAAATTTCTGGAAGAGCCATGCCCCCTCAGGCTTCCACACCGTTACCCACACATATTCATCTCTCTCTCTTTCTCTCTCTCTCCCTTTCTCTCTTGGACACTCTATCTCCACCTGCTAATACCATATTATCCTTTATATAGCTTGACTTAGGAAGCCATATCCATCACTCCAAAGTGACCAACATGCTCCATGCTCCTTGTATTTACCCCATTAAAGCCTTATCCACTGAATTCTAGGGGTCAATTTAGTTGCCTGAGTCTCTCACTCTTGGAGTAAGAGACTTGCTTTCTACCTTTGTCGTATAAGTACTTGGTACATAGTGGAACTCAGTAAAAGCCTATTGCAGAGAAGAAGAAAGGAAAAAAGGGAAAAAGTCAGTTCAAGGTGGAAGAGGTATATTTTGGTTGTTTTTTTGTTTTTTTTTTTTTTAAGAAAAAGCTGAATATTTTGGTAGGAGAAAAATCAAAATAGTTCCTTGCTTCTGTGGGGAAGGACACACACATGACACATGCACACACATGTATATATGGGTATATATACACATATATGTATATTGTATATGTGTATCTGCATATATGTGCAGACATGTATATATGTATATGCATTTGTGCATATGCATAGATATATTGTGTCTATCTGTATATATGTCTATATATATAAATATACACATGTATCCATGCATGCAAAAATACATACATAGTGATTCTAGTCTTCCTAGATTATCCAACACCATATCTATACAACCCGCAGTACACACAAATGAAATTAATATAATCACAACTTAAAGGGACAGATAAGGACTTTTAACCAATTTTCAGCAAACGGTTATTGATGTTTACTTTTGAAACCACATGCACAGCTTGTGCAGCTGGTGATGCTGTGTGGGCCACCTGCTACCTAGTGTTTCTTCAATCACGTTTGATTACAAATATGAGGGAGAAAAATACCAGATAGCTCAACCTGATATGTATTTTTATCACTTAGTCTGTGTTTGGGCAAAGGAGTTCAAACCAAGCGTGTCAGCAGTACATAAGATGGCATGGGGCTCTGGCCACCTGCCGCAGCAGATCCCTTGCTTGGTTTCCATGTGCTCCGAGAGCAGGACAGTAAGCAAATCCAACTGGCCACAGTAGGTGACAGGAGCTAAAGCTCAGCCCTTCCTGATACCTACCCATTGCCTCACTGATGCTGACAGTGTTCTGAATAAATTTTCCAGTTCCCTTGTCCTGTGCAACTAAATTTATAAGAGAAACAATTATCAGCAGTGATTTAAAAATGCTTTATGAAGACCAGCATAATTCTAATCCTTTTTTGGGGAATGATACTTCACAATTTGTTCAGTGTTTTACATATATCATTTTCTTAGCTCTCTACAACAATAGAGGAAGGAAGACAGAATGTGTTTTAAAAAACAAATGAAGACAATGAGACTAGAGAGGTAAAGTTAATTTCCCAGAATTATTCATGATAAGCATTGAAAAGTCACGTTTATTTTGAATCAGATATTTATTCCAAACAAAAGTACAAATATAGTAGAAAAACTATGGGCTTAGAGGTAGATGGTCTTTAAGTTTGTCCACATACATCTATATAGGTCTTGGCAGGCCATTTGCTTTTTCTGGAATTGATATTCTCATCACTAAAAAGAAAGCATCTGTCTTCTGCATATCCAAAGAGATGGTGCATGTGAAAGAATGTTGTTGAGTTATAAAGTGCTAACGCCTTTCAGAGACGACCACCACCATGGTGGACGATTATTATCTGCACTGGTTATTGTTCTTTAAAGGCCAATCTAACAGAGTTAGAGGCTGAATTATGGTATCACTGGAATATATCAGCTCCTAACACCCCAATGCAAAGGAGAACAGGTTGTACATTCATAAATCACAGGCTAGTTTAATCTTTTATTGTAACTTATCTCTTGGCTACAATAGCTACTCTTGCTTTAATTATGGATAATAATACTTAAAGTTTTAATGAGAGATGTGCAATTTCATTAAAAATAAGTCAGATGGAATTGAAAACAAATTTCATTTACTTGGAAATCTGTGCCTATAACAAAGTCATGCTATTGTGTATAAAACAATGGAATGACTAGCTCTAATGAAGGAGTTGTCACCTGAACCCTATGTATGAGTGTTTTTCAATTTACACAAATTGTGTTACAAAAGTTCTCTTAAAAGTTGGGTATTTAAAATTTATAACTCACATCACACAGAAAAACATGTTACCCATATCATGCCAGCCACCAATGCCTGTTTAATTACAGTGTGGGCAAAACGTAAGAGGCGCAACTCTGGTGTGTTTTGGATCAAAAGGAATTGTATGGACTAGCACGGTTATCCAATCAACACTCTTATGGGAAGATACGCTCGTGAACAGTAACGCAGGGTGCTGAGTTCACGTTTCCATTTTCAGAGCAGATGGAGAGGACTCCCCAGGGGAAGGGCATTCCCTCCGAAGCTGCATAAGGTACTTGGCACAGGATGAGAAGTGATCTCCCACCCTGTGTCTGCCTTGGCCCCTCAAAGGAAAAGGAGACAACGTCCCGTCCATGCTTTGGGGCTTAGTACAGGATATTCCTATATAGAGAGCATTCATAATTTAGGTGTCAATGGGTCAGGGGTTGACTATGATGCATTTCCTAATTTTTATTCCCTGCCATAGACATATAAGACAGGCAGTCTTTAAGTATAAGATTTAAAAAACAGCAATAACCTGCCTTGCCCCAGGGCAGTCAGCCTTGTTACTATGGCAGCTTAGTTGGCCTTTTCAAGCTTAACATTCAAATTCCTCAAATGGAAGAAAACAGTATGAGAGAATGACATCTTCAGAAATTGAGGCAGACATGATATTAAAGGATATTTATTCTGGAAAAGAAAAGAGAAAAAAAATCGTTGTTCATGCTTTCACAAATATGTACCAGTTACTTAATTTAGCTTTGATCTCACCCCAACCCTATCTTTCCATTGTTATTTTTGCTGCTAGGATGAATATGACTCAGGGATGGACCTGAACTATCACTAAAGAAGATAAACTCAGATGCGGTCCACCTGGCAGGTGCGAAGGGCAAGTAATCAGAGGCAGAACTGAGATTGTGTAACCTGGAATTGAAGGTTGCGCTAATCCAGAGCTTAAGAAAGGAATTAATACTCCAAGAGTTGTGCCAGTCAGAAAGCAGAGGAAATTATAGACAAGGGTGCCCAAGAGTTACTGAATCTGAACAGGCTCATAGGTGCCCAGGTGAGCTGCCCTATTTACTGTCCATGGTTTGACAGTCAGGAAACCAAGATCCTGAGAAGAGGTCAAGAAGAGCCTTTATATACCAGAGGTTAGAATTACCCAGATGTTGGAATTGCTCCCCCTGCAAAGATGCTGATTCGATCGATTTACAGTAGGCTCAGGAACCTAAGGGCCACACTTAGAAAAACACTGTATTGAGGATAGTGTTTTATTTCACCCGCAGACAAGCAGGTCAGCTGTGACGCCAATAAGGTAGTGAGCGAAGATAAAGAGAGAGTGAAGTAAAGAGTATACGGATGCCCAGTATCAATCAAGAGTTTCACATGAGGTTAAGACAAGCCAAGGAAGCCAGCAGATGAAGAATGAAAACTAGAACCATTCTGGGCTTTGGTCCTAAGCTGCTCCCCATTTCCCACCCAAGTCTGAAGAGTCTTGACATGTTTTTCATGGGCTGGTTATATAGAGGACAGAAACTGCTTTGAGAGAAGGTTGCAGGCAGGGACCTGGTGTGGAGGGCTGGACCAGATGTGGATTGTCAGGAGGAGGTGGGAAAGGAAAGGAAGCCCAGTGGGTGAGAAAGGAACAGTAGCACTATTGTCCAGAGGATGGGCGTGTTCACCGAAGCACTTTCTTTCCCAGGCAAAGCGGTCATGAAAAAAGACGCACTCAACCAGCTGGGTTTAGTTCTGCCAGTTTGACGGTCATACCTTGAGGGCTCTTAAGATGGTTGAGGGCAAGATGTGGCAACAGTGGAAAGACAGGATACTGAAAGCTACGTTTTATGATGGAGACACATGGATTTGCTGGCTTCTACTGGGATTAAAGCAGACAGTGAGAAAAGAAGGATAGTGCAGGGGTTAAGAGACAGGCTCCGCAGCTGAATTGAGTTTGCATCCTTGGTGTTATCTTGGCTTGAAAAACTGTGGGCAAAATATTTAAATCACAACTATTTTATCAGTAATATGTAGATAATTATAGTTTCTACCTCTTGGGTTCATGTAGGGATTAAATGTGATAATCAAGGTAAAGTGACTGGAAATTACTAGGTAGATGCTATCTATCACGAATGTCACTATATTAAGTACTTTGTCTTCTCAGGCCTTCCTCTATCAATCGGCCCTCCTTCTTTCCAAGTGCTCCCTGACCACTGACTCATTCCTCCTGGCACATACAGATGCTGCAATTAGTTCCATGTTTTAACACTCCAACCCAACCCTGCTTTAAAATGAATCTGCGTGAAAGACTCGTCTATATTCTGTCATGTCTTCACAACGATTCACTCTGCCCATCACACTTCAGCTGCTCTTGCCAGGGTTTCTCATGATATAATTGCCAAATCTATAGGCACTTCTCAGAAGGTTGCATCTAGGACTCTTCGCCACCTCTGGCACTTGTCCTCTGCCTTTTCCTTGGGCATCGCTTCTTCCTTGCCAGCCACTCTACCCGATCACCTCTTTCTCCATTTCATGAGCAAATCATACCTTCTCAATGTCTTGAAGCTGTTCCTTCACTGTACCACACTTCCACTGCTTTTGCCAGGAGTGCCTCATTTTTCACCAGCATTCGTCCCTATTGTAGTCATTTCCTCAGCGTGTTATAGCAGAGCATCCTGAACCTTAGAATGTTAAATCTTTTAGTGCCTGGAAGTACCCCTGCCTTTCTCCACCTCCCAAATGCCCCACAGAGCTTAGTAAATTTACCAAGTCACAAGTAACATTTTATTTCTAAAGTATAAATTTATTATGCTCCCTGTCCCACCTCACCCACAGTTGTCCACATTTCAGTCGACGGCTTCATCATTGACATGGTTATCCAGGCTGTAAAGCTAGGAATCATCTGCGATTAAATGTTTTCCCCCATATCCCACAGCAATGTTTAAGAAGACACAAGAGCTACCTCCAAAGTATACCCACTTCCTGCCATTTCTTCTGCCACCAGTCAAAGTCCCCATCAGCACGACTTTTATCCTGCACAACTGCCATGTTTGGTCTTCCTGATTCCATTCTTGTCTACCTGCAATTCATTTTTAACCTGGGAGCCAAGGTCATGGCATGTCACCTCACTGCTCACTGCCTTTAAATGCCTTCCTAGAGCATCTTCAGTGATTCAAGGGGAAACATTTGCCCTGAATCATGGCCTCCCGTGATCTGACTCCCGAAGACCCCTCTAGCATCATCTTGGTTCACTCTCTTCTCTCTCATTATGCTCCAGCCTCACTGGCCTTTTCATTTCTGGAGCAGGTCTAGCTTCTTGCTGACCTCAGGGCATGACATTACCCAGAACATCCTTCCAGAATAGTCTTCTGCCTGGAACTTTCCCTACCCTGCTCAGTGTACAATGGAATCTTTTTCAGCTTTCAGGTTTTTCCTTTCATGAGAACTCCTTAAAGGGTCTTCTCCAAAAACCCATTTAAAGTCCATTCCCATGACCCACATTAACAATAATTTGTACTTATTTTACTCAATAAAATTGTTTTTCTTTCAATGTTCACCACACCACATCTTCTATGGAATCTAAATTCCATAAGTACAGGGACCTTTACCCTTATATCTTCAATGCCTAGCATAGTGGCCCCTTACACAAGTAGGCTCCTTTAATACTTGTTAAATGACCAGATGAATTAAATTGATTATAAACTTCAGTGGTCTCCAGAGATTACACAGCACAAATTAAAGCCCCGGCACACAAAGGCCTTGCCCGCCCATCCAGACCCCTCTCCTAATCTATTATCTTGGTGCTGCAGCCATATAAATTCCTAGGCAACCTCTAAATGGAACATCCTCTCTCAGAATAGTACTTCTACCTGAACTATTTTGCCTGCATCCTTGTCCTGTTAGAAAAATCAGGCGTTATCTCCTCTATGATTTCGACCATCTCCCGGACCAGCCCAAAGATGGAGCTCACACTCTCATACCCCCTCATATTTACTCCGCTATGCATGGTTCTCTATTTAGAACTATTTATCTCCCACTGGCCCTGCTCTTCTGTGGACAGTGTGTGCTTCAAGGATACATTATTGATCATCGTATCACCAGAATCTTCCACCTAACATAGCACATAATTGGTGCTCAGAAAAAATTGTCAAATAAATAAATGAATGAATAAATATCCCTCTCTGGAAGGTTCTTAGCATAACTGTATTGGACTACTCATTTACTAGTCTTACTGAAGTCACTATGTTGATGATTTTAGAAGTTCAATATGACATATGGGGTGAATTAACATGATGTAAACTATGGTACTAAAATTATATATAATAGCATAATTATAGCTGCTATCAAATAATTAGATGTGATAAGTGACTTTAAAAAGTTTTAGGTGCATTTCCACTAATGGTTGATTCGTGGTAATCTTGGACATTTTTAATATTGTCAATTGACATGTAACTTGGTGATGATCTATTTTAGTTGTGAGAGCCTCATATTCTTCAGCATATTGTTTTTCTCTCAAACGGTACAGCAAATGTTCCTTTATACATTCATTACACTGGACAGCATCTGCCAAAGGTAAGTGAAGGATAATCTCCAAGGACTTCCATAGTCCCAGCAAAACAAACATGTACAAGTGGCTGCATTTGCTTCAGCCCAGAGAACATTAGTTTTCAAATAATTTTGACCTTAATCTTTCCCTTGCCATGTCCTATGTCAATTTCATAGAACAATAACAAATATAAACCACTTTTTGTGCCTTGCAAGGTTGAAGTTCTGTGTCTCCAGGATACTCTGGGCATGATAGAAAACCTCGAAGACTGAGAAATTACTATCCTGAGGGGGAGGTGGATCCAGTTGATATAGTAAGCAAATGGCTCTGTATAGTGCCTACAGTGCCCCGACAATTTCTACATGGAAATATTAAGATTGCACTGCATTTGTAGTATCATAGAAGGTGTTCTGGAAATCATAAGACCATATAGTCCCTACCCTTCAATTTCTTGTGGCCACTTAAAAATTACTTAGCACTTTTGTGTCATTTAGGGAAGCAGAATCCAATTTAAAGCTTCAGAAGACCAAACAAGGGACTATCTACAAGAGTGAAAGCAGGGTAAAGGCAACCTTTAAGAGAAGTTGAGGCACCCAGAGATTAGCAACAGTGGGAAGCCATTATCACTTTAGGTCCAAAGGGGAAAGGAGAGGAAAACTTTTGCTGAGGCTACAGAGCAGGTGCCCATGACAGCAGCGGGAACTATGGAGGGTCTCTCTCACTTCCAGAAATGCAACGCAAAACAGTGAAGGGAAATACCTTCTCCTGGGTGTCCAGGCGATTCAGTCCATAGAATTTCAACCCCAGGGCACAGAAAGGTGAGGATGAGGGAGAGACAAAAGGAGAATAACCAGCTAAATTCCACAATTCTATTTACCATGATCGCCCCCTCTTCTACACACACACACTTTCTTCTGAACGTTCCCTACATCTAAGACATTTTTTGCTGCCATATGTTTCTGAAGGTTGATCATTGAGAACTAGCAGCCTAGACACATGCAATTTAAATTGAATGTTCCTCTAATGTCCCTTTTGTGATCTTTGTTATTCAGATTGTTTATACAGACCAAGGGTCACCAATTACTTTGCCCCTGAGAGCTAGATTGTGGAATGTCAGGAAATTGCTTTCGGTGATACCGCAAATTAAAAAGCAGAGTAACAGAAACTCAAAAGGCATTGATTATCCAGCCTGCTACTTGACTGGGGAAGTCAGATACCTCCCATATAACTCTCTTATCTGTAAACTCAGCACATGATTTTTCTCTAGTTTGAGTAACAAATACACTTTTTCTTATGTAGATAAATTGTCTTGATATCATGCTTCTATTTTTATTTAGAAATTACTGTTCTTTGCATGCACAATCATTCTGCCTTATATCCCACACATTTACCAAATCAGAAGAAACTGAAGAATGAATTCATAATCTTTGCAATGGATTTATATTTTTATCGGTGAAATTATTCATTACCCATCCTTGCTTGAGACGATATCTCATATTTCTCTTTACCGAGTTCCTACATTAGTGTGTCAAACGTAACTTTATGTTTATTCATTTTCCTGGAATAATATTGTGTGTCAAACTTAACTTTATGTTTATTCATTTTCCTGGAATAATATTGATAATCTCTAATGTTTTCTGCTACAACTGGTTTTCTTTTCATTTGCCCTAGAGATAGTATTTCATTTGTTGAGGCATTTTTTGATTAGCCTTTTTTTTTTCAGCCAGTTATTCTCATGCTTTCTTTCTCATTCTTAACTCTTGATAAAAATTACATGAACAATATATGTCTGTTCTTTGATCTACAAATGCACTAGAACTTACAATTTCCTTAATTTTGATTTCAGTAATGTAATGTTTCTCTAGAGAATAACATTAACGTGTATTTAGATTATACTGGGATCTAATTAAACTAGTTAATTTACTAATTCCTTAAATATTTGCCTGATTTTTATCCTTAGTTCCTGGGTACCTGTGTTGTTGCTGTTGTTGTTTACTATGGTTATGTATGGAACTCTTACTTCTATGCTGGAGATAAGAAAAGATCCTGCTCTCAGGAAGATTTTTGTATAGATAAGACTCACAAAATTGTGTCTCCTGTCCAATCCTCTTCACTGAAACTCAGACTCACATTCAGCTGCTTTCTCTTGAGTGTCTAATAGATATCTTACATGAGCATATCTCTAATCAAACCCTGGCTTCCCTTCACTGATCTGCTTCTTCCATAGACTTTCTTTTCTCAGCAAATGATAACTCCATCCTTTCTGGTACTCAGGCCAAAATCCTTGGCGCCATCCTGGGCTTCTCTTCTTCTATCACATTCCACAATAATCCTTCAGAAAGACCCCTTGGTTATACCTTCGAAATACATGCAGACCTTCCACCCTGATCCAAGCCACCATTGTCTCTTGCCTACTGCAATTATCAATAGCATCCTAATTGGCCTCACTGTTCCTACCGTTGGCCCCCATTGTCTATTTGTAATGTATGTTGGATAACATCACTCTTCCTTTCAAATTGGCCAGTGACTTCCCATATGACTCACAGTAAAAGAAAAGGCCTTACAAATTGCTTGCAGAAAGTCCAACATGCTTTTTCTTTGCTACCTCTTTAGACTGATCCACTCTACCCTCTGCCATGTTTACATGTGCTGGTTGTACTGGTCTCCTTGCCGTTCCTACAATGTGACAAGACTCCTTCACTTCAGGCCTTTGTTCATGCTGTTATCTCTTCCTAGAATACTTGGGTTCCAGAGCTCCAATAGCTGCCTCCCTCCTTCTTTCACATCTCTACCCAGGTCTTACCTTATCAGAAAACCCGTCTCCTCTTATCGAAAGAGCAACCCTCTCCATTGCTTCCTATCAATCGTATGTTATCACAACCTCACATATTATATATGCACTCTAATTCGATGTATCACCACTAGAGTGTAAGTTTCACTATTATGCTCTCTTCTGTATCCCTAAAATAAGGCGCCAAATAGGTTCATAATTAATATTTGTTGGCTGAATGAATAAACATATGCATAAATGGCCATTGTTGCATATCGAATGTATAATTGATATATAAGACTTATAAGTGGTGTGCATGTGGAGATGAGAGATTACTTTCAGCCAAAAATATCAAGAACAATTCATGTCCCAGGAACCTCTCATCCACTTTTTGATAGAATGGAAGGCTGACAGCACAGTGGTTGAAAGATCAGGCTTCCTATCAGACACACCAGGATTCAAATCCCAACCTTGCCAATTACAAGTGAGGTGACCTTTCTGACCCTCCATATTCTTAACTGGAAATGTGAGTAATAATGCCTGTTTCCTAGAGTTAATGTAAAGATTGAAGGGGTTAATATATGTCATGTTTATCTGATGCAAGAGACATGCCTCAGTGCATGGTCACTCTTATTAAACAAGCAAAAACTGCAGGAGGTGTCTCAGGTATAGAGACCAGGGAAGGTGAGCAGAAGAGGCAGGGAAGCACAGGATATAAACTGCAGAAAGCAGAATGGTCTGACCTTTCTGAACGTGAGAAGTATGCACAAGGAACATGAGATAAAGAGGAGGTGGTTGTGGCCAGATCATTAAGGAACTTGGATGGCAGACACAAGTGTGAACTTAATCCAAAGGAACCAGGGAGTCACTGAACATGTTTTGCAGGGATGTGGCCGGAAATAACATGGTTGGAATAAACTGATTCTAGTCAGTGTGAAGGAAGGTTTGAGATATCCACATGCAAGTTACTACAGTAGCATGGAATTTATATAATGAGACAAAGCTGGCTTCCAGCTCTGCAACATTCTAGCAAGTTGCTTCCTGGAGGCAGTAATGGTGCCTATATCAACAGAGTTGATATGAAGATCAACTGAGTTAATACATACAAAAAGCTTAGACTGTTCTGACATATGGAAAGCATCTTGCTAGCTATTTTCAGAGCCTTTCTGGGTATTGAGATTGAGAGAGAAAGAAAAAGACAAATTCTAAAGACATTTTTCAGGTACACGCAAAAGAACTCAGATCCTGCGACTGCTTAGAATTGAAGAGGATTCTGATGTTTTTTTGCTCTTATGTGTCTGCAGCAGCCAGGGTTCTTAATGGCAAGTATGTAAGAGAAGCCATCCTAATGGTATTAAGCATTTAATCTTGCCTACTTAGATCATAAAATCTTAGGAATATCCAAAGAATCAGGCTTGAAGACTATTTAACAGAAACAGTACACAAAGCATGCTGTAAACACTCTACTTTTGCCTTGTGGAGCGGACACCACAATTCACACCTCGGAAGTGGTCAAGGGAAGCCAGAATTTCTATGCTTGCTGTTCTGGAAAGTCAAAAGCATCCAATGCCATCATTGACAGAAAGCGAATTCCAAATAGTGCCTACTCTATCCCATTAGTCTCTTCTAAATGGAAGTCACACCTGGCTGCAACCTATAGCGATAGCCTATGTCAAACGCCTTTGTCAGAGCTTCAAGGAAGCCAAGAAAGAAGTGAATTTAAAAGACACTTGGAGACCACAAATCATGACAAATGTCAATTTCTAAAGTTAAGAGAAATTAGGAGGTCAGAAGAGAGACCATATTTGTCCCATCATTAGGAGATGTTGAAAAGTTTAATTTGGTGTTGATTCCAATGGAATGTTTAGTGGAATTTGGATGTGGATTTGGGGTTCAGAGTGGCATTATGGTGATGGTCATACAAAAGTAGAGACTGCTGAAGTAATGAAAGTACACAAAATTGTTGACTAAACTCCTAATGGGTGGTTTTTAAACATTACTCCTTGATATTTTTCTTTAATTTTGAGAATTTATTTATGATTGGTAGAGTAAAAAATACACAATGAAGCTCAAAAATCTACAATGTTCCATTTTGTTGAGTGACAAATTTATCTACCCAAAATCTCTCTAATGCTCAAATAATTAATTTAAAAATTTATTTTTATTTAATGGTCAAATAATTATTTGGTTAAATAATTATTTAATTTTTATTTAATTAATGGTCAAATTCTTGTTTAATTTAAAAATTAAATAATTTTTATTTAATGATGAAATAATTATTTGACTATTAAAGAGCTTACAGGAATGTAAGTAAATCTGTCATTTAACAAAATTAAGTATCATTTTTGAGCTTCATTGTGTATTTTTGAATTATTTAATTTTGAATTAGATTTAATGTTTAATTATTTTATTTAATTTAGAATTATTTTTAGAATTAATCTATTTTTAGTAATAATTATTTATTATTAAATAATTTTTATTATAATTATTTAATTATTTAGAATTATTTGATTTTTATTCTTTTAGTCTTAAGAAAGAGTAGATACAATTTTATACCTAGCATTCAAATTGTTAGCCAATTTGGGAGTCTTTATATAAATTTATATAAATTTTTTTCCCTTTAAGCATCAAATGAATTTTAGTTTCTGAGTAGCTTTCCTACCTTATGGGGTTGTTGCATCAGTCGAGGTTTGATCAAGAAGCAGAATTGCTATACACAATGAAACATAAGAGATTTACTACAGGATGAGCTTTGTATGCAAGTATAGGAGCTGGGGGTACAGTCTCTGCAGGCTTTTAGCTCTACAGCTAATGTTGAGACTGAAGTGTGGATCAGCCAGGCTGGCAAATGGAGGCGAAAGCTGAATGAGGTTGAGGGCGAGGACAGATGGGAGCCTATGCTGATGAACTTGAGCCCCACAAAGTTAACTGGAACCTGTAAGACAAATTGAAGCCTGCATCTGTCTCTTACCACCTCCAGCCCCAATATCATGGGAGTCAGGGGGAAGCTGATGTCTTTCAGCATAGAGGTGCACATGCACCCACACCAGGCCCTGGAAAAGCTGAAGGAGCAGATCTTATGGAGGTAGGATGAGTGGGAGCACTGCATCACACCAACGAGGCCAGCTAGTGGATCAGCCAAGATGTGTATCATCTGCCATAGTGCCTGGAGCCTTGCACCGTCCTTCAATTCTGGAAGGAAATATGGCTGTTGTTTCACTTCCATGTCTGACATCAAATGTCCCTTGTGGCCAGCACTAACCCACAACCATATAAGGAAAGGAATCTGGGAAAACATAGTTCCAGCATAGCTAAGTTGACACACCACAGTTGTAAGAATTTCTACTCATAATATTTGCATCTTATAGTTATCTCTCTGTATAGACTATTAATAGACATTTGACAGCAAAAAAATAAATTATTTTAGATTACATTTTTTATGATTTTGACTGTGGTTTTAAATATATTTTGGCTACATTTCTTTAAAATTTTCAACTTGTTTAATCACTCAAATATTACTTGTATTTGAGTATTTCATTTCATATTCTAGCACCTTCAAACAATTGAAAGATGAATGAAGTAACCGTGTAGCATTTTAAACTAAGTAGACTTATTGAATTTCTGTACGTTAAGGAAGCACTTTGCTCTGCCCTCTATTTCTGGAGATAAGATCCACATGCTTTAGAGAGTGGGCTAAATGGTTCCTTAGAAAACCTAGGCTGCCTGACCTTCCACCCGAGGTCCTGCAGGATTTCATGCTTTTACTTATTTTCTTTTAAAGCCTACCTTTGTTTATGAAAGTTCATTATTCATCATTGATCCTTGTTCTTTTTTCCTTACTTTTGACCTCAGACTCTACCCTCTTTCTTACTCAATTAGCTAATAGCCTAGAAAGAGAGGGGGGGAAAGTTCTTCAAAAGCCACTTCTTTCTTGAAGCCCTTGAGTGATGAGCTTTTAATCATCTATCACTTCCTTCTTAGTAAAATGAAGCTGGGAGAGAGTCATCTACCCATAAGAAGAAAAGTGGAATTTCAGAGACCACCTTACCTTTAGAAACACACAAGCCCTCCTGTCTGATTCTCATCGGAGCTTTCAATTATTTCTATTTTCCCCATATTACATAACAAAGCAATCATATTTATAATGTTTTAATTCACATGCTTATGTTTTGTGTTCTGTGAAAAATAACAGTTTCTTTTCACGTATTATAAAGAACTACTTTTAGACATATGTCTTACTAGATATATAGGTAAGCACATAAATTGATGGATGAATAAATGAATTAGTGGACAGATAGATAAATATACTGAGTGTCAGAGGGGAAGAGGCTATTTGAAATTATTTACTTATTATTCCTTTTTAACATCAATGATTCCACTTTTCAAGTTTGGAAAATTTTTCCACTAAGGAAATCTTATTATGAAATAAAATCTTTTGGGGCTTTATAACTTTTGGAATGTTTTAGAATTTGAGAATTCTGAATTATAACTCACTGATAGTTCAAATTCCTCATTTTATATATAGGAAATGGAGAGAGTAAGAGTATAAGTAGAAAACTTACGCATAGAAGCCAAAACTTAAACTGATTTTCTAAATTCTATTGCTTTCTACTATGCCACTTAAAGAAATATATGGCCTAAGAAACTTACATGTAAAATAGTCTCATTTGATCAAACCCCATTTAAGTGTTAATGCTAGAATACAAATGATACGATTAGTGGATTAGTAGATTTATTTCTTCATTTGTTCCAAATCATATTACACCTATAAGATTATGGCCTTGCAGTTAAATCACAGCTTGAGAATGGATATGTGATGTTTTTGATGAATTATTATTAATATTTTTAGATGTGATAATGGTTTTATGATTATATTGTTAACATTTTCTTTTAGAAATACATACTGAGATATTTATATATGAAATTATCTGATGTTTTAGATTTGCTTGAAAATAAAATAATGTGTTGGGGGGAAATGAAATAAGACTAGTTATATTTGGTAATTATTGAAATTGTGTGTCGCATACATAGGTGCTTATTATACTTACTATTCTTTCTACTTCTGTTAATTTTTGAATTTTTTATAACAAAAATTTAACTGAAAAAAAAAAATACTGCCACTGGAACATTAAGGTGATGAGCATAGGTTCTCGAGTCAAAATGAGGGAGATTTCCATTCCAGATCTGCCACTAACTAGCTCTCCATCTGTAGAATTGGTGTAAAGTAGCTTTTTCAGGGGGTTGTAAAATTAAATGACATAATACATGTAAAACCCTTAGAACAGCTTCTCCTAGCACATTTTTAATTACTAAAATTTTACCTAATATATTATTACTGTTATTGTCATTGTTTGAAAAGATGTCTTATCTCCATGGCGTTCTGTTCCCCACCATAGCTACTGCAATGGTAAAAAAAAAAAAAAAAAAATGCTAAATAAAAGATGTGAAAACCATTATTCTAGGTTTTGAAATAGAAAGAGTGCTCGCTAAAGTTTTCAGAAGACAAGCAGAAAGGAATTCGAAAGTTTAGTTTGTAGAATGCAGAACGTAAAAGGAAAGAAATGCTCTTGATTTTAAAGATGAACTTTAACCAAAATCAAAGCGATCTGATATCCTACACTCATCTGAGAAGTAGGCACCACAGGTACTTTTGTTCTGGAGCTGGTCGATGCGCTGTCATAGCCAGCAGATTTTATTCATTACCAAAGCAATTGTGCAATGTTAACTCCCTTTAGCTACTCTTCTTTCATTTCTTCCTCGGTTCTCCTCCCACTACTGATCTTGTCTTTTCTTTATGGAGAAGCGATATGGTTAGAGTAATGGGTAGACTAGAAGCATTTTTCTGTAGGGGCTATGCTAGAAGTGGGGAAATTATAGGAATGGATGCCTTTAAATTAGAATTAAGGAACCAGCACATAATTCATAGCAGAGACCACTTTCAATAAAAAGGTTAAGATCCATTGTTTTACAGAAGATTTTTTGGGGCTCGTAAGTATTTTGCCAGTGCCCATTTTAAACACTGACAAGTGTATAGATGTGGAAACAAAAACCTGTTATTGTTAATTCACATATACATTGATAAATGCAAAACAGATTAATAATCCTATGAATAGAGGCCAAAGTCTTTAGAATATTAAATGAGTCTATACACTGTCTGGAGCACACTAGCCATCACTTCTCCTTTACATTATAACTAGTCTAACCTCTTCTACCACTTCCATTGCCACCCTCATGTGTCCCAGGTAAGCACGCCTTTATTTCAAGATCTTTGTGCTTGTTTTTTTTCTCCACCTCAAAAACAGACCACTCAGGTATCTCTATGACTTGCTTCCTGAGCGTGTGATCAAATACAACCTTCTTGGTGTGGTGTCCTGTGACAACCGATTAATACTGTCAACCACTGCCTAAAACTTCATTTGTCCATAGAAAGTTTTAAGGTATGTGATTGGATTTAGTGCCTTGATTAATTATTAAATGTCTTAGGAAAAGGCTTATCTGAAGTAATAAAATGTCCATTTTAAATAATTTACAAAATGCATTCCAAAGAAGATAATTTTGATAATTTAAGTACTAGAAACAATTCAAGCTGTTAAAGTATTACCATAAGAGAAAATCCTAGCTTTGTTTTCTTGAACACATTTAGTTTATTTACTATGGAACCATTTATTTGCATAAACTGTTTAAATTTACTGTTTAAGGAACAAAAAACTATACTTTCTTAAGAATGTTGTATAATTTTTAAGAAATTATGTAGCAGTTGAATGATGCGTCAACTTATTTAGGAAAACTTTTTTTTCTGAGGGAGTAGGAAGAAAATTATACTTTAGCCTGTCAACCTACTTTATTCTATCACCTCATGACTTTTAGAGGTTGAGTCCCCAAGTCAATGCAGTTTTCTATAAAGCAATTCAGTGGTTTCAACAGTGTAATTTTCTGCATATAAAGTAAATAATAAGCACAGTGTTCTTTTTCAACTCTTCCCTTCACCAATGTTCTTACTTAAGAGTAAGTTAGGATCTCTAAGTCCTGCATTTTATAACAGAGTATCCTCTTAAAAGATTCTAAATATGATATTTCTATTAGATCACAACATATCAACTTTCCTCTTGTAAGAAGAAAACTCTTAGAATCAGATTTGTCAGAAAGTGACGGCTGTTTTTTGTTAGATGTGGATTTAAGTAAACAGTTAAGACAGTGAAGCTTTTACTAAGATGATTTAATAAAGCTCATTAATGTAGTTGATTTACATAGCTGACCTGAATAGAATATAAAATTCATCTCTCTGCTGCAGTAACATGTCATCAAAATATATTGATGTATTAAATGCACTACCAATGTTAAATTTTAATTCTAAATTTAATTAAACTTGTTAAGACAAAAGGCATCACAAAGGGAGAAATATTGAAAATATTGGAAAATAGTTTCCTTTTATTTTCTTTTGTTTCTAACCTATGTAAAATGCTTAGTCTACCTCATCAGAAAAGTATTAATAGCATTTTCACTGTTATGAAAAAAAGAAACAACAGAGTTATTTTTGAGATTATAGATCAATGCTATTATATCAATCAATATAAAAGCCAATGAGTAGTTAGAGCGGGGCTTTAGCTCTCAGCAAACATCCCCTGTCTCTATCAGCTATATTCACAGTAATGAATCAGCAAGAAAGCATTTGACCCAGCAAAACTCACCCCTATGTCTGAATTGTGATTCATACGATTTTGAGCCTTGGAGTGCAAGCCACTTGGCTATTTTTTATTTTCTATTTCCATGCTCAATTCTTTTGCTTTTCCTTCACCATGCAGTGACTGAGGATGACATACAACCTGCTTCCTGCTTGATAAGTATGTGATTTTTTTTTTTTGCATATTAAAATCTCCTAGTCTTCCTTCACCTTTATTGGAAAGGAAGAAGGGGATTATATTTTACATTTGATTCCAGTACTTCCTGACAGTTGATAGCTTGGCCTTGGCTGTGAAACTTATAAAATGTGAGAATTTAGCCATCAGTAGTAATAATAAAAACAACTGGCAACATCTATTGAGTACTTATTTGAATGTTGACAAGAAGAATTCAAAGTATTTTCTGAATACCAATTCCTTTAATCCTCTCAACAATCCTTTGAGGATTACTACTCTCCATTGCAGAGATGAGGAATCCTAGGTACAGAGACACCAGGCGAAGTCATATACATGCTAATCAGTGGGAGAGTTGGGACTTAAACCTGAGAACTGGTTGCAGCCTGCACTCAACCACTATAACATACGACCTTTTCAATAACAGCAATGTTAAAAACAGTGTAATATCATGACAAATGGAATGAAATACAAGAGCATGGGATTTGGAGTAAGCAATTATGAGTTCAGGTGAAAACTAGTAGTGTGAGTTAGAGCAAATTATTTAACTTAACTAGACCTCAGTTTCTCAATATGTAAGATGGATTTAATTCAACAGAGCCAGGTAACAGGCTTACCTTCCTCAGGTTCCCTCTGTCACCAGTCTGTGGCTCCTTTCCCTCTACTTACCTCTGTCTCCCTTGTTCCCTAGATCCCTTCTTTTCCTTCCTGCAAGCAGGCCATTGAGAAGCTCAACTTATTACATAGTGAAAACTTGTGAAATGATTGAAAAAACCTGTAATGGTCAAGTTTCTGATTAATAATATGGATGCTAAAAACTAGCTAACCTATGAGGGTGAGATCAGAAAAGAGCTTTGCATTATGCAGAGAAACATTGTTTGCAGAATTTATTTTTCTGTGGATTTACATGTCCCAAAGTACATTATTGAAATTAGTAGGAGTTACCAAAAGTAAATATATAAGTTTAGGGATTAACAAAATCAAACAGATTTATTGCTTGCAGGACTTTTCAGAGCCTTTAATATACTAATGCATAATGTGAGTCTCCAAGTGAACAATGTAGTATGCAGACTTTCCCAAACATATCTAAAAGAGAATTCTTTTTTATTTTTCTAGATCATCTTGCAGGACTAGTATTTAGCAGGAAAAAAAAATGAGGTGAGTTTTGAATACTGGTGGCACCAATTAAATGTAGGACTTAATGCTTAGGATTGTTTCTGTGATTTAGGGAGTAGGACAATGAGACGACTTCCATACCTCTGATTCCTTTTAGAGCTGGAACTTGAGCCTTTTGAGGAAGCTGCAGCCTGGCCCAGATTGTACAACAGAGCTAGATTGTTTCTAGAACTCTAGAAGTAAAAGCTGATTTATGGATTTATCTTATCAATTTCTTGGTATATAGAAACCCAGGATACTAATATTTAGACTATTAGAGGCAGTATACAAAAGTCTCAGTTGTAGATGTAGATGGGTCAGAGAATAGAGAATGATTTGAAGAAATAATGACAAGATTACAGAAGACTAGAAAAAGAGTCAGAGGAGAAACACAAAAATCATCTAAAAGTGGTCAGTCTGTAACCAGCCTCTATGAGTATCCACTCACCCTAACCTTAATCTGAAGATGTGAATTGGGCAAACATGAACGGTTAAACAAGCTGTGCATTGCATCACTCCAGGGATGCACTTATTTCAAGAACGATGACTACAGAATGGAGATTTGCCATGCGAAACCACCCTGGTCATGCACAAAAGTCCTGAGCATTAACCTCATTGACTAAATAAGCTATCTGAAAATGTGTTCTTACAAAGTATTATCGTTGTCAGGCTGTAGCTGGTTAGTCCATTAAGCAGAGTTCTTAAAGGTAGGGGCAAAAAATCCAACAGGCCATCCAAGCAGCTAAAATCACACAAGAAATGAATTTGAAATACCATAAAGATATGATCTGGGTAATCCTGATTTTTTTTTAATTGAACCTCTGTATTTTAGAACATTTCAGGAAGTTTTCTATATTTCCATGTTTCCAAGACAATCTCTTGCCTTATTATTTTCCTCTACATGAACAAGAGAACCCATCAAAATTTCGTTTGCCAAATCCCTGTCAAAACACGTCAACTGAGTATAAATCTTTGCTCAAGTTTCAGGATTCGATTGTGCCTGAGTATTTGTGCCACTGAGAAACTAAATTTTACAGAGAACCTGGGTCCATCACTCACCTCAGCCACAAGGTTCTTTAGAGACCTAAGTTGAAGTCTTTAACCTTCTGTGCCTTAGTTTCTCTACTTGTAAAGAAATCTCCCACATTGCCTATGAGTATAAATAATTGTAAAGTGTTTTTCAAAAGAGAGTGTGAAATGAATGCTTAATAATAAGCTTTCCAATATTGAAGACATAAAGATAAATTAGGCAATACTTTTGCCTCCTCTGAGAACAATGATAGAATCCTTATTTGGGTGTCAGTTAGTCTAATTAGGGCAATAAGTACTTATTAGTTGATTCAGTATGAAAAATGTGTTCTAATTGCCCATTTGGTAAAATTTACATTTTTCTAGAAGTTTGGGAATCGTTCGTTTTGCTATTTTCAATATTAAAAAATCCTTTAAAAGGAAGATATTGACTTCTAACCAAAAGCCAATTTCCTCATTATATTTAAATGTAAAATCTTGAGAATAGAGAATTTTATAAAGTATGGTCCAAATTATTAGCTTAGTGCTGTTATATAACTCAAAGTATATATAAGGCAAAGTTATAAATGCTTAATTATGTTAAAAATAACTTTAAGATTAAAAATATCATCTGTGCTTCTTAGTCAGGGCTCCAGCAAATTGAGAACTTTTAAAATTACTTTTGGAACACGACGGTTCATGTGTGATGAAAGCCTATGAAGGAAGTCTTTGTCTTTGCGGCATAGCTCACACAGTTTTGAAAGCTGAGAGCCTGATTTGGCCAAAGTGTCATATGTATGTGGAGAGTTTTCTATTCCTCGAGTGTGAATTTTTACTGTCAATATAGTCAAATGTTTATTATTTTAAGCATAACTTAAATGATTCTACACCAAAGCCAGTATTTAAACCTCTAAGTGGAGGAGTCTCAGTCCAATATCTGATGCAGGAAGGACTTCTGGCTGCTGTGCTTCAGCGACTTGGGGTATGGAAGTTTTGTGTATGGAGGAGACCGCGGGTGGGGGGCCGAAAGGGGAGGGGATAACATCTGATGCATGATCTGACGATGTGTGAAAATCCTTGCTGAAATTTTGAAGAACCACAAACTTCCAGAGGGTTAAAATCTCTGTCTTTATAAAAGGCAAGCGTTGTGCTTTTGTCTGTTTCATTGCCTTCAAACGAGGGGCTAGAATCCAGATGTATAGTAAGATTTCTTCCAGCCCGGGATCCATGAGTGTAATCTCACCATAATAGCATTAGGACTGGACTTATTTGCAAAATAAAATAATTACATGTGTAAGTGATCAGGCTTGTTGGGGACACTAGTGATCCGATGAGTTGGGGATACAGAGAGGCAGTGTGTGGGCATCAGCCTGGGAGATACAAAGGTACAGGCAAAGCTGTAGCGAAAATTGGAGTGAGTCAAAAAAGAACAATTCTCATTTTGTTTTGCTGTAGAAGAGAGCCCTGCTAACAGAGTTCAAGATTATAATGACTCAGAGAATATTTAAATATAGTTCTTTCTTTCTTTATTAAGACTTTTAAATGCAGAGATTTATAAAGCTTTGAGATTTCAAAGGTTTGAGATTTTAGAGAAAGAACGCAGTGACATGAGACCAAGATGATGTAAGGTGATGACATCAGCATCAGAATGCTGTTGCTAAGGTGAACCTGTTTTTCTCCCTAATCCAGACGGAAAGCTAAATAATTGCCCATTTCTGGTAAGGAATATATCCATGACATGATTCCTTTTCTGTAACAGATAAAACAAAACCAGATGCTTTCTCTTTCCACAAATTATTTTTTAAAATAAAGATAAAAATTTTATTATAAAATATAACACATGTTCTTGGAAGAAAATTGAGAACATTTTATATAAATATGATATTTTAATTTATCAAGAATGTGTACTGAGATCTAAATGGATAAGAATGAGATAGTTTGATGAATCAACCTGAAAAGAGGAGTATTTTGAATTTAGTGAAAAAAGGAGATGGGGAAATATCTAGAAGTGAAAAAAAAAATTTGTCAATCTTATGATTGTTGACAGAGGAAAGGCAGCTAGTGGAGTCCTGGGTTTGAAGACAGAGAGACAGGAGCAGTCATTTTATGGCTGTCGACAGGTCTGAACTGAATAATGGATTATGCCATTAGTACAGACAGAAGAGGGCATAGCCGAGAAAGGCTATTAAAGAAACAAGGGTCGGAACTTAGCAACAAATTGGAGGCCAGAGCAGTTGAACACAGAAGTCCCTCCCACACGAACATCTTCCAGAGTTCTCCCTGGAGTTCGAATCTTCTGCTTGAAACATGCTCCTCCAGCGATGCCATGATACACTCCCTCACCTCTGCAAATCTCTGCGCAAACGGTTCTTTCTCAAGGAGTCCTATATTGTATAAACAATGTAAGCTGTCAGTATTCCCTCCTAACTCCACCTCAGCTTGCCTGATTCCCCCTACTGTGTCCTACTTTTCCTTTTTCTTTTTTTACTTAACACTTAACACCTTCTACTCTACTATATAATTGGTTGTTGTTGTATTTACAGCCAACATGGTATAGTGGTAAAGAAAATGGACTCCAAAGTTCACCTGCCTGGGCGAATGAGCTCTACCACAGGCTAGCTGTGTGGCTCTTGAAAGGTTACTTAGTCGTTCAGGTAACTTTTCTCATCCATAAGATTGGGATAATAAGAGCATGTGTTTCACAGTGTTGTACTTGACACATAATAATTGTTATTAAATGTTTAATAAATAAATGGTCTCTCCCTTCACCCCCCAAGACTATGGAAACTCCCGAGAAGCAGTTGTCATAAGTGGCATTTTGTGGAGGAAAAAGATGAGTTGCACTTTTTTCAGAAATTGGTGTTTTCTTTGGAACATAGAATTTCTACAGGGTTAAGATTATTAGGAAAAGTAGTTATGCCCATGGGTCACTATCCAGCCATAAGGGGCCCTCTCACTGGCCAGAAAAACCTGGGCAAAGGTCATCCAGATTTGACTGAGAAGAAAGGTAGTGAAGGCCTGCGCCAGCCGAGATATCCCGGAGCTGCAAGGACTTCCAGGTAGCTGTGGCTCCAAGGAATGACTAGAAAGTAGCACTGAGACTTGGTAGATGCCTCACAAGTTTTGGTGGCATTGAGGGCCCTGATAAAGTAGAACTATATGGCATCAGATAAAAGATGCTGAGTTGAATAAGGTAAGCAGATATGGATATGGTCCAAAAAAAAACAGGAAAGAAAAACACCCCAGACACCTGGTCCAGTGTTTCCCAAAATGCATCCCCTAGGACACCATGCTAGTTAGATGTTTTTTAAAATAAAAAGTCTATGGTAAAATAAATTACCAAACATGGCAAACTATATAATTCTTTTTGGATATTCACCAAGTACATCCCCAAAATAAAAGCTTTGAGAAACATTTCGGCAAAAGCTCATGTTTAATTGGTTATTCCAGAATTTCCCAAACTTACTTGGCTGTGGATACTTTTCCTCAGGAACATTTTGAGGCTAATGTTCATAGATCTTGCTTTTGGAATCACTATGTAATTATTCAAACTCTTCTGTGTCAGATCTGTTTCTCACTCATCTTTATACCTTCCAATTCTCAGTCAAGACCAATATATAGCAGGTATTTAATAAATGCTAATCAGATGAGTGTCAAAATGGATCTCGCTAGAGTGGCAATCCTGGGAGAAACAAAAAGAAGTGGCGATGGGAATGAGAACATTGAAAAGAGTTTCATCCGGGAACATTATATTGTAGTAAATCAAGAGCACTTGCATTTATCATTTAAATGCAAGCTTGTTATTAAAGCTGCATGTACCATATGCACATGCCATACTTTATTTCCCACATCTAGTTCATACTTTTACTCGAAGACGACAGTGTCTTTTCTAGTCAAAGAGCTCATATACTCCCACTGTCAGAGAGGCTCACCCATGATCTCACCAAAATCTTCTTTTTTCTCAAATTCACCCATTTCTGAACCTTTTAAAAAAAAGTTATTCTAATTCCATTAAATACCCTTTCCTAGGATCTGGGCTGCTCACTGAACTTCAGTGAAACATAAAATTCCACCCCTGCAATTGCATATACTATTGGGTAGCACCAAAGTTCACTCTTAATTATTGGTTTGGACTCTTTCCTGTGGCTCTAGAGACCTTTGGGAACCCCTTAGGAAGTGCTACTTCAGATTCAATGCTTGTCCTTGTGTCTCAAACACAATTTCCTATCCATCCTGTACCATCTTTCAGTCCTTCCACATTTTATTCATTTATTTAACAAACAGTTATCATCAGTTCCATGTGTCAGGTACTATAATAGGCACTTGGAATATACTAATGAACAAAACAGGAAGAAAAAAACCCTGCCTATGGGGAACTTACATTCCAATGGAGGAAACAGGTAACAAACAATAAACATTAAGTAGATTATATATTATGGCAAAAAGTGGTACGTGCTATGGAAAAGGAGCAAAAGTAGAACAAGGTAATATATCTCCTTCCATTAATCACTATTGGACCCCTGTCCGGTTTGACCCCTCATTTAGAAGATGAGCAGGAGGTAATGGATGGAAAAATCCTTCAAGTAATTCAATGGGAAACAGAGAACATGCCAGCTACCTCTAGCATTTTCAGGGTTAGAGGATTATCTTCTTTGTCAGAAACACAACTTTAATATAAGTAGGTAGAGACAGGGTCTAAGAATACTCATCTTTATTATAGGTGAAAGGTCAAATTACAGGGAACACAACAATAAGTATGAGAGAAAAATGGTGATCCCCCCAATTAGCTTAAAAGAACACTGGGGATGAGCTGCAATACATATAAATATATACATATATATATATAGTTTGAATGAGAGGAATAATAGAAAAAAGACTTATTCCTTTTTCTTTGTACTTATTTTCAGAATTCGCCATTCTGAAAGGTAAATGATCACTGGCAAGTTCCCCTCCTATGAACAGCTGACAGCATCAGCATCCTCTTTGTCTCACTACCTTTTTCTGTCTTTGGCCTAAAAACATCTGAAATTCTTAAGGAACATAAGCTTCATCCACATCAGGCCTATCCCAGAAGTTTGTTTTCAAATGACCTCAGTTTCAGGGCTGGGCACATCCAGTAACCTCTGACCTGACCTTCTCTTTGCAACTTCAAATGCCCTTGAGCCTCAAGGCAGGAGGCTTTAGGCAACTATTACACCAGAAAAAATTGAGACAGCCGAGGTTGACCAACCTGTTGGGACCCTTGCCTTAGCACCATTGTTCCCAAACTGTTCTGTAAGTCACACTGGGGATGAGCTGTGTGACTACAGTGAATTCACAGGAGTTTGATGGGATATTTAATATATCCTGAGGATATATTAAATACTCAACATTTGTCAGACATTGTGCAAACTACTAATTCAAGGTAATTCTGTTTCAGTATTAGAATCACACTACTTTCATTCTGATGATATCATATATCTTTGCAAAGTTGGATTTTCAACAGTTACTAAAATGAAAAGCAAGAACTACACGAAAATCAATGTGGAGCAGGAAATGAGTGTCATGGCTCCAATCCGATTTCAAGCTTTAGAATTGTATGCAGTGCCCAATAGCCATTCGCAATCCATTAATAACTAATTAGGCTTACTTAAAATGAAACAAAAATATTGTTTTTCTTTCAAATATTTTGTATTAACTTTTCAAACAGCTACTCAGTTGTTAAAACATAAACACTAAGTTGTTAGGACCTAATTACTTAATAAATAGAACAATTTGGTATTTCTTTTGGCCTAGGAGCACAGTGAATAAAAATATTGAACATCAAGAGCACCAAACACCAAGATAGTTTTGAAATCTCTACTTTAGTCCACTACAACTGTTTTGACATAATAGTCATCACTCTTCAGTGACATTTCCCTAGAATTCTAGAAACTAAGGATGATGATGATGATGATAACAGTAGTAGTAATAGTAGCAGCTAACATATATTGAACATTTATTATGTATCATATTCTGTATAAAGGATTTCTCAAATATTATTTCATTTACATGGTTTACACAATATATTCATTTTATTTTCCTTAACCCAGAAACTTCAGTCCTATTTTTTTCCCCAGCCTTCTGCTCCTGGACCTGTGGAGAAAATTTAAAAATCAGTTGACTTTTCTTGTGATAAATTCAATTGAAACACTATAACTTTTATCTGACAATTATAAAACCAAATTTCTATTTCCTGCTACATTTTCAATAACCCACACTTTTTTTTTAATTGCCAGTTTCTTCTAAAGTATACAAATTTTCTCAAGAATCTTAAATAAAAATCCATCAACCAATATTAATTCAACACTGTTCCATGCTGTGGGCCATAGAGGATACAAAAAAACTTCAACGCATGGTCTCTGCCTTCAAGGGACTTACAAAGGTTTTATACATAAAACAACAAGGAAAAAATTCAAAAAGAAAACAACAGTATATGCTGAAAGACTAAGTGGGGACATATAGGCTAGAAATATTATATTGAGAGAAAAATGCTGCCTAAGACTGAATTGTCACAGGCCAAAGCCACCCGTAATTTGCTTTCTCATTTCTCTCTTGCTGTAAATAACTTTCTCTTTCTTTCTAGCCATCTCTTCTGGAAAGTCAACACTTCCATCTATTCTAGGACATCTATCTTTTTCTACTTGAAAGAAAACTCTGTTTCTGTGGAAATCACCTACATTTTAAGCATCGCCAGAGACTAATTTTCCTCTTGCTTATAAGCTTGCTAACTTTGCTGTAGCCTATAAAATATATGCTCTCGTAATTGCATTTTGACTTTTGGGTTTTATATTATTTCTCCTTTCCCTTCTCTAGTATAATGTGTGTGTGTGTGTGTGTGTGTGTGTGTGTGTGTATAAAATTCTTTGTCTCTATAGCTTCACTATTGATTTTTTGCTTGAGCCCTACATTTTTCTTTACCACTTTATTACTAGTGCTATTTTCAAATTTGTCCATTTAACCATTCAACAACTATTAAGTGTCTGCTCTTATGTCACTACATGTTCTAGATGCTGGAGATAAACTGATGAGAAAAAAAGACATGGTCACTTCTCTCACAGAGATTAGTGAGATACATAAACAAGTAAGACATATTTACAATAGACTGTGATCATTGCTAGAATAGATAATATGTCAAGGTGCCAAGGAAGTCATGGGGGTCAGGGAAGCCCTCCTGGAAGAGGTGGTGTGTATATTGATTATTGCTGGATTGAAAGATGTTAGATGGGTATGAAAGGAATGAAAGATTTCATGCAGAAGGAGTCCAGGCTCTAAATTCTAAGGAGCATAACACATTCTAGGAATTAAAATTAGTTTAAGAATCCTGGATATGAAGTAGGATGGAAGTAAGTTCAAGAAGCGTGGTAAAAAAATATACTTGAGAATTAGCCAAAAGATTTATCTTGGAGATAATGAGGAGGCATTTTACACAGATAATAGCATTGTGAGATTTGTGTTTTTATAAGATGTTTGGCTGTGGTGGGGAGAAAAGGATGAAAAGCGAGGGGCAAGGTTGAAGGCAGAGAAGTAAAGAAGAGACAAAAGATGATAGGGACTTGAATTAGGGGCACAGCAGTAAAGATGGAGCGAATTAGATGGATTCAAGATATAGGAATCTGTAGGAACTGGGAGTATTTGAATGTTGGTGGTAGGACAGAGGCAAGTATCAGAGATGGTGGATTACATTCACAGAAATGGGAAACATAAGAGAAATGTTTTTCAATAGAACAAAAAAATAATTTTAGTTTGGGGCAAAGGGAAAATGAGTTATCTCTGACACATTCAAATGAATTGGGCCTAGAGATCAAGAGAAAGGGATGGAATTATAGATCATGAATTCAACTGGTGGACAATAATTGACAACTTCTAATGGACAAATCCAAAGGCAGTGTATTTTGGTTTAATTCCTCTGGCCACCTACTTTACTTTGATATAGTTCATCACTTTCATAACACTTGTTCTATGTTTGATTTCTCAACCATTTTCCTTTCTATTTACTTTATCATGGCTTCAATAACATTAACTTTCTTTTCAGAGTTTCAAGACTTTCAATATTTAGTTACAGAAAGAAGAAAAAGATAGGAAGGAGAAGGAGGAGCAGAAGAGGGAGAAAGGGAAAAAAAGAAACATTGGAAAGTCCAGCTTGCTGAATTGATCAATTCATTAATTTAACACACATTTATTATTGAGCATCTCCTCTCATGTGCCAGGCATATACTAGATTAGGTACTGGAGAGACAATGTTCACTTCTGACACTGACGAGCTGGTTGAGAAGATAGATCTTAAGTAATTAATCAAATAAATGTATTGCCATACCCTATAAAAAGTGCTATAAAGTGAACAGCATCTATAAAATCTTGCTACCCAAAGAGTAGTCTACGGACCAGCAGCATCAGCATCACCTGGGAGCTTGTTAGCAATTTCAGTATCCACCCAAGAACCACTGAGGTAGAATGTGCATTTTAAAGAAGATCCCTGGGGGATTTACATACACATTAAATTTGAGAAGCACTACTCTAGAGTGCACAGGGCTATGAGAGAAGACAACAGTTTTTCCCTTGAACTCATCTTGGGGTTCAGGGAAGAATTCCCTGAAGAAATGGCTTCTGATTAGGCTACTAAGGTAGACAGAGGCTGAATACCGCAGGATTTTATAGGCCATGTTGGGAACCTCCACCTTTTTTTCTAAGAGCGACCCAAAGATGTTTAATGGTTAGATTATTTAGCTCAAGCTACCATAAAAATACCATATGGATGAAGTAGCTTAAACAACAGAAATTTATTTTCTTATAGTTCTGGAGGCTAGAAGTCTGAAATCAGCATTCCAGCGTGGTTGGGTTCTGATGAAGGCTCTCTTCCTCGCTTGAAGATTACTGCCTTCTTGCTGTCTCCTCACTTGACTGAGAGAGAGAGAAAAGATCTTTCTGCCCAATATCTTGTCTTATAAGGGCACTAATCTCATCATGAGGGCCTCGTGACCTAATTACCTCCCAAAGGCCCTATTTCCAAATACCATCACATTGGGGCATATGGCTTCAACATATGGACTTTGGGGGGGGGGGGTGCAGAATTCAGTATGTAGCAGAGGTTTTAAATAAAGAACTTTGGAAAAATCAGATTTTTGTCTTTGAATTCTTATCCTGGCTGACATATAGAAAAGAGATTAAAGGGTCCAGGATATGTGTGTGTGTGTGTGTGTGTGTGTGTGTGTGTGTGTGTGTACATACATACAGCTAAGAGGCTATTTTCAGTAGTCACGGTGAAAAACACTTACAGTTTAGACAAAGTTGCATTGGTAGAAATGGAGCAAAGTAAAACATTTCTAAACATTTCGGTGCTAATTTTGACAGGCTTTGATGATGAATTTCACATAATGGTTTCGGGAGGAGGGTCAAGAATGACTGCCAAGTTTTTGGCTTGTGCAATTAAATTGGATAGGTTTATCAATTCTTGAGATAGGAATCATGAAATCAACAAGTTTGTGCATGGCATTTTGCTAAATGCAATGAACAACAGCCATCATTTAATGAGCATTTATTATGGCCAGCCATGTATAGACGTTTTACGTACATTATCTTAATAAACTACACTAACTTAGCCTTCTGAGGTAGGAAGATCAACTCATCATTAAGGGTACAGTCTGGTAAAATGAACGCTTTCAAAGGAGAGGAATATCAGGGAAGCCGTAACAGAAGAAAGAGGATGCACGCTGAGATCTAAGGGTTGGGTAAGCTTTTGTTAGGTGAAACTCTTGGGAGTCAGGTCTGTGGATGAAACGTAGGGGCCAGGTCCTGGAGAAATATGCATGGCTCCATTAAAAAGTTTACTTAGAAAAACATTGTAGAAGAAGTTGAATAGAAGGGAGGGGCCAGATTTTGAAGGAACTTAAAAGTCTGTAATTTAGATTTTATAGAGAGAAGAATTTAAATATGGAAGAAACATGACTTTACATGACAGGAAAACCTGTCTGGCAATAGGGAGCTTGAACGTGGGGAGGCTTGAGTCACAGCAGCCAACTTACTAGTATTTGTATTACCCAGATACTAGGTCAGGTTCTGGACTAGCTAGGAGGAAAACTCAATAAGACTTCATTTCATTGGATGAAAATAGGAGAATGAGCCAAAGATGACTAAAATTTCAGAAAGGAAATTAAGGGGATGCTACGTTCAAAGTCAGAATCAGGATCACGAAGAAGAGATGCATACTCTGGTGATCATTTCCTGACATGCAGTTTAATATAAAATATACTGATCATTTAAATTTCCAGAAAAAAAATTATAGTAAACAAAGGCCTACAAGTTGGATTTACATTGGGATGAAAAAGAGATTATAAGATTTGAGTGGAATAAATCAAGAAATAGCCTAAAAACATATGAAACATTTTGTTTTTAAAATAGAATTGGCAAAATCAAAAGAAACTATTACATTCCACCCCACCATAACTTCATTACAGATACACCAAAGAGTTGCTTATACACTGGGTTCAGTCTTTCAGATGAATGGGGCTTTGTTCCTGCATTGGTCAAGTCATGTAATCATGACACAATTTTTTAAAATTCAAAATGTGTTTTGTGGAAGGAAAATGTATGCCTTTTGTGCTTTCAAAATACCATACATTTTTTTTCCCAAAGCATGGGGAGTGTTGTTGACAGGGAAAACAATAAATAACTCTAACTAATCTTTCCATTTCTCTCTTCCTGCTATATCTCAGGAAACTTAGCATCTCTAGGACAGCATTTGTGGAATGGCACCTGATAGTGCCCTTTGGATCAAGTGTCGTGTGTGTTCAGCAGTAAACACTTGCCTGTGTCGTTGCCTCATTAATGACAAAGTGGGCCAATCCACAGTATATATCAAATGGTACCTAAAGTACCTTAGGATTAGGTTAAGGCACACCTAATCATCTCATGGATACCTGCCAAGAACACAAAAGAGTAGTATATGGATATCAATTTTATTATTCAGAATTCCCTAATTGAAATCCCCAGTGGCATGAAAACTTAGATGAAAGATATATGGGCTACAGTAGTTAACCACTGCAATGACAGATGTTATACAGGAAAACTGTGTATGCAAGGGTATAAGCATGTTTTGACTTTGAATATGCACTTGGGCGTTATAACATGTTCTTCCTCACTAATGGAAATTATATGTAAATGTTTTATAAGATATTAATTTCCATGGCAGACATTGAATTTTTTTCTTTTTTTAAAAAAAAATATATATATACATATGCTTCGTGAAATGGGATAATGACTTCAGTTTCATGTACAACCTGGATTTCTTTGGAATCTGCAGAGTTTTGTATTTTCAAAAGTATTTACAGTGCAGCCACAGCTTTGGGCTGGCTGTCTTCAAGGGTTTTTTTCTCGAGCAACCCCTCTCTCTGCTCTGCCAATTATGTGCCACTTTGTCTTGGTGCTATGATTGCTTTCTTCTGAGAGGGAAATTCCTCTTTCATCAGTATGGATGCACTGTTTTCACACACTGCAAGTGCTGTGTTGCTGTGTCAGTCATCCTATTAGGGCCAGTTTCAGACGAGTAGGGCTGACGAACTGGCTGGGGATTGGCTGCCCACGGCTGGGAGGGATTTGTCGGAAGGAAGGGCTGCAGCTTACAGCAACAGAGTTTAGACTGTCTTTGCTTCATCATCTGAAGGCAAAATTTTCCAGATACGGCAGACGGTTCTCAGAGTACAATAAACAGGGAACAAGAACTATTTACATGGAAATTTCTTCCTCATGATGCAGGGGAGAAGCCTCAGTCGCTTGATTCTGCCAGATGTTCCTGGGGTTACTGTAGAAGGGAAGGAGAGGCAGAGCTAAACAAGGTAGGAGAATCACCCCCCTCCCTTCTTCTTCTTCCTCTTCTTCTTCTTCTTCTTCTTTTTTTTTTTTTATTTTTTGAATGTTTAAAGAGTTTGCTGCAGTATGCTGCATTCCGTGTGTGTTGCTTTGGGAAGCCAGGGAAACCGGATTCCACTAATTCAAATGTAATACTTGCAGGGGACCCTGGAGTTTTACGTAACATTTTGATTTGAGAAAAAGAAATGGCAAAGCTTGAATCTATGCCGCCTGTTTGGGGGCGAGGCTTAAAACGAGTTTTTGGTTTTTTTTTTTTAATCAAAAGAACAGATCCATTTATTATTCAACAAAAATATTTGAATTCATGGGAACATTCTTATTTTTTGTTATAGAAAATTCTCACACAACCATAGTTAGCTCCTGATTAAATAGTTTATGTTGATCCTATTATTTGAAAACAGACTTGTAATTGAGAAAAAAAAACTTAGTGGTAAATAATCAATTGAATGTTTAGCTAAAAATATGTCTATTTATTAGAAATTAGAGACCTACCTAGCTCTATAATGCTATGGCTTTGAGTTTCAAAAGCACATTTTTAACAAGCTGGAAAGAGGTAGCTTTCTGACAAGTTTTCGATACTGTAGTTCAATGTTTACATTTCTTTTCCTGGCATGTCTGAGCCTTTGTTTCCAGCTTAAAAGTGGAACCATTATATTCAAAAGTAAAGCTGGGTTAATAATGCTTACTGCAATTATCTGATCTTTATGCATTTTTAATGAGAACACACAGCCAGCAGAATAATTTAATGAGGGCAGGCTAGCTTTTAAAGCTGTGTTTCCACTATGCCGAACCATATCAACTTTCTTGCCGAGAAGCAGCACTGAGAAATGATCGAGAAGGTTTATTTATAACACACTTGGCCCAAGAGAAGGAAAGGACATATTTGTTAAAGAATTCTTTCTGCCCTTTTCCGTTTTAAATTTCTGCCAGGCATGAGGAAACTGTGCTTTTTTGTTAGGCCTTGGAAGCATGTGTTTACAATAAATGTGTAACATTTTTAGAATAGTTAGCAAGCATTGAAGCGAAGAAAAAAAATCTGACTTGCTTAACCACCACTGTGAGTGTTCTTCAAAAAACATTACTATCCTTTTAAAAGACG
The DNA here is from genome assembly GCF_014176215.1 of Rousettus aegyptiacus. Classification (NCBI taxonomy): domain Eukaryota; kingdom Metazoa; phylum Chordata; class Mammalia; order Chiroptera; family Pteropodidae; genus Rousettus; species Rousettus aegyptiacus. Next base: position 59,051,315 of record NW_023416286.1, on the reverse strand, counting down.
AAGGTTAAGTGGAAAGATATTCGTTAATTGAGTAATATGTACATTTGGGAGATAATAAAGTAACAACAAAAAAAGAGAACATTCTTATAATCTTTAAATAAACTGAAGTTTCTTTGGCTATCCTGCCTGCTTTGTGAGGAGCAGTAGAAATACTCATTTAAATAAGGGCAATGCCACGTAGATTCTTCTAGACCCACAGTTTTTACTTTCAAGGAGAAGTGCAGGACACTAGCCCAGAACTTCTGACGTCATCTCCCAACTATTTCTGCTGTGTGTTCTTTTATTCAGGCTTGTGGAGAGGAGTATTTCTTTATGTCCTGGCCAGAAACATTCTAACTCTCACTTGGCATGTCTTGAGTTATGTCTAAACCAATCTCCTGCATAAATAGGACATCTACCTGCCTTGCATCGGGCGGGTCAGAGCAGGTTCTCTGCAGGGTTCTGGCTGCATTGGCAAAAAGCAGCAGGGAGCAGAGTACGGCCCAACTTCCCCTTGGTGCAGCCCGGCACTGGCACCTGGGTGAACAGTCCCTGTGGCCCCATTCCCAGTTCCCCTGGAGCCACTATTTAGGACCCAGGTTATGCCACCAAGCTCACGGCTGATCGTGATGGTGGGAACAGCTGCTTTTAGATAAAGAACATCGTGTCCTAGTGCAGAAAGAGCTGAAGGAAGGACAGTTCAATACTGCAGGCTGTTAATCCCCTGTCACAGGTGGCAACCTTGGTTGTAAATATCAGGGGAAGGTTAGTTTTTAATAAGGAACCGTTTGGGGAAGAATTTCCATTAGAACAGAATGGAGTTCTTGGGAGTTCCCAGTTCTAGTTTGCATCCTCTTTCGAACTATGAACTATGTAGCCTCGAGCAAGAGCCCACTTCAATTTTTCTCTCAATAGAATTGAATAACACCTGCTACCCTTTCCCTCATAATTCTAGCATTTTGAGAAACCTTAATTGTGTAACAAAAATGAAAGTTGTTTATATCGTGGCAAAATGAGCTATTTAAAGTAAAAAGGATAAAACCTCATATTAATGAAACTATTGGCAAATGCTTTAGAGTATGAAGATATACAGGCATATATACAAACTCCTTAGCTCTGCTTCACGCTCTTATAAATTTTCTAGGTGTATTTATCTTTAGACCAACGAATAAAATTTCCAAGGAAATGAGAGCTTTACTATTTGCATTTTCTCCATCGATCTAGTGTAATATACTAAAAGCCGTGCAAACCAGACTATTTCAGACATAGGCCTCGTAGTGCCCTAAAGCGTTTAGTGCTATTTTTGCTTCGACTTTTTTGCATTGCATTTGTGAAAGTGGAGTGAAGAGAGAAAATAAGATGAAAGGAGAAAAATATGCTTGCAAAATACCCTGGATATATAGCTTTACTGGTTAACAGCCTGCCTTCTCTCTGCTCGTTGTTGTAATTTGCTGTTGCTATGGTGAAAACAAATCAATATCACATGGCTACCAGCCAGTCCTGCGCTCAGAAAGTGCCACAAAAATTCAAGATCAGGTACTCAAGATTCCAGGCAAGAATTGAGAGAAGAAGATTTGGGTATTGAGCTTAAGAGAATTCCTTATGGTGGACTGACTAGCTCAGTCTTGCATGCATTTCTTCTTCCTTTCCTCCTGCCCTTTCCCACCGATAACAAAAGAAGATGGAAGGAAGGAATATTGATTTGTTTATATTTTCCAAAATGACAAGTCATATCATCAACATAAAATTAGGTTGGTAACATTGCATGGAAAGGTTGGTACAATTTCAGGGCCTGTCGGTTGTTGAAACATAGTTTTGGGGCCTTGAAGATCTCCGGGTACAACTGTATCCGAGAGCTGGCAGAGTCAGAAACAGGTACTACTGTCATGACAAGCAGACAAACCTGGCAACTGGGGGAGCAGGTGGGCAGTGAAGGCCAGGGCATTATGGAAAGTAGGAAAGTATGAGCCATCAACATCAGCAAGTAGCAGAGTCAAGGGAAAGCTGCAGGTCCAAGGTCAGGCTAGGTAAGCTCGGAACCCCAGAGGCAGAGTAGAACAGGTAAAGTACGCTTAGTTCTATTTACAAAATCTGCCTGAGGCCTACCCTGAAGGCCCAGCAAGGAAAGTGAAGAATTGGCTTTAAAGAGAATTAAAGGTGTTCTGTGCCCACCCAGTCATCCTTTCTAGAATGGTCGACTGAACCTAATGGGTATAGATGTCCACTGCCGTGGAGAACAAAGAACTTGACATGCTTTGGTTTCTCCCTGAAGAACAAGGCAGGAAGACTTAGCTGGGCTTTGTAAATTAGTTACAGCACTGTTTCTTTTCTCCTCCTTTTAACTCAGTTCAGTTTTTCCATTTGTTTTTTTGTTTATTTTGTTATTTTTGTTTGTTTGTTTGTTTTTAATGTGTATAAGCTGTTAGTTGCAGCTGTGGTAATAGTCATAGTAAGAAGTCTGAGGTGACCTCATGGGGGTGTCATGGCTCGACCTGCATCAGGCCTATGCCTCCCACTCTCAGCATCGTTTAGCTGAGGTGTTGCTGAGAGTGCAAATAAACGTGAAAGGTAAGTCCATAGGATTTCTTTCGTGAACCCAAGCTACAGAGCCAATGGACAAGTTTCCTGCTGCCCTGCTCTCTTCAATATGGCAGAAATGCTTGGTAATAAAAGTGGACCCACCGACTAACTCTAGTGCTCTGACAAAGAATGCATTGTATAGGAGATCCTAGGTCAGTATATTCCATCAATCAGTCAACAAGTGTTTATTAAACACCTCTTTGGTTGTCTGGCTTTTGCCGTTTGGTTAGAAGAAGTAAATTACCCAATACCTGACTTTCTGTATATGCAAAATAAAAGACAGAAAAAAATAATGAAAAGCTGTAAGTTTCAAAGACTTTAATAATAACTTTATCAACTAATATTCATTTAACATTGATAACTATCAGATACTAACTGTGGGTTTGAGACAGTTTTTCTGTTTCAGGGAGACTAAGAGAAGGACTTATGAGTATTAAATATCTATAATATCTATTATATTTCCCAGCCTAAATGCTGTTTTAAATATATATGTATATATATGTTATATATAATATATGTTTATGTATGTGTGTGTATATATATATCTGTAAGATAAGCAACAGACATAGGAGAGTGCTTCAAAAAAAAAAAAAAATCCAGAATATAAGCCTGCTGAGAGCCATCACCCAGTTTTAGCAAGCTGAGATTTAGCCCTGAAGTGACGGGGGAGCATGGGCACATCATCTAAAAAGCCTTAACCATCAGTCAACAAAAAGACTTCCTAGAGCCTCTCATACTTCTGAGCCTCAGGGTGCTTGGGAAGATCCTGATGCAATTATCCCACCCTCTCCTCCCAGCAAGGAAAGCTGACTCCTGACCCTAGAGGATTAAACTTCCCCCATTTATCCTTAAAATGAGTTACTTTTAAAAATCTATTTCCCTCTTTAAACGCAAAATTTTCGTTTTGTTTTTTTTTTCCCCTAACATCAAAATTAGTGTGTATTTTTTTGTGTGTGTAGATAAGCTACAAGGTAACAGACCCAGTTTGGGAAGAGCTGGAGAGGAGACTGAGGATGGAACCTCTTTTCAGCTTTGGGTCTCGGCAGGCAGATAGGCAGCTGTAAGATGTATGAGCCTCTACGGCAAGCTGGTTGCTGTAGAGGAGCTTTGGGGGTGGTAAGCCACTTCAGAGGACAGGGGGAAGAGGAAGGAAACAAGGAAAATACTGCAGGTTCCTGGTCCTAAGCACTTTGCAATCCACAATCGCTGGGGAACAAGATACTTACAAACAAGATAAGAATAGGTCAGCACACAAATGTCTTTAGAAGGGTAACTAACATATGTATAGCATCTACTCTTTACAAAGGGCTTTCACAGACATTATCTTAATTAACAGTTCAAAAGGAGAGTTAAAAACCAGGAGCCTAAAATTAAGCACTCACCAGGGTGTGCTAGGTTAAGCTCCTGGAGAAGAGTTATAAACTGGATTTTAAAAACTTTTATTCATTTATTATTTTTGGTGGTTAATTAACTTTAAATTTGAAAAATAGGAAAAACTACAAGTGTCCCTGGTACATGTATGTGTGTCACTATCTCCTGTCCCCAAATGCTTTCTTGGACAACAAGTCCATTTATAACTAGTACAGTAGGCAGCCTAGCTGCCGAGGCAGAGCAAGAAGAGAGGCTGGTTGGTTTCACTTTCTCAGCTCAGAGGCATTAGGGAACAAAAACCTATTCAGGCTTCACACCCCAACCCAGCCACACAGTAGCAAGGTGAGTTTGGCTGTGGATGGCAGGCAGCTGCTTCTAGAACATAAAATTTATTAATGGTTGTAAATGGCCTGCAAGTCCGGGGAAAAACCAAAGTCAGCAATGAAACCAAAATTCAGAACATTCCATTTGCTCACGAGAGCATCTCATTGAGTTCTCGTGAGCCTGAAAAAGGGGTGGGAGTAGGAGAGAATTTAATATTTTAGTGACGTGTTATAACTAGGTGCTTTATGCACATGTCGCTTGTAATTTGAACCTTAGAAGAACACATGAAGTTCATGTTATCCCCACAAAGTTAATGTTGGCCGGTAGAAGAGAATTTTGAAAGGTTCTGTAACACACTCTTAACCCCACAGCTAATTCTTGGCAGAACTAGGATAGAAACTGAGGCCCAATCATACCTCCGAGTTCTACAGATAGGCGATATCTTTTTTAGCAAATAAAGTTGAGAAAATAAAAAGAATTCATTTGCAGGAAGAAATAAAAGCTCAACGTGGAAGCAGGCAGTCAATTATTATAGAAATCTCAAATGTACTTTATATAGTTTACTTTATAATACATAAATCTTGGGTGTTAAAATATTAATGTCATATCATTTCAATTAATTTTTGCTTGTCATCTTTTTTAATAGTCACAAAATCCTCTTTTTATTCCCATTTTATAAATTAAATAAAAACCAAATTTTTTTTTGAAGTCATACAATGAGCTAAAAGTCTCATAGCCAAAAAGTGGAAAAGCTAGTCCTCAAAACTATGGAAATTAGTGCATACGATATTTAATGAGACAAAACCATCTTTAATAAAATTATGCTGCAGTCTGACTTGGAGTTTTCTTGTAATAGATGTTGCATAGTCAAATAGAGCCCAACCCAAGCAATTTTGGGAAGATGATAATGTTTTTAATTAAGATATTGGATTATTTTAAAAATCTATAAATTTCTGGCATCCTCATTGCAAGTTTCAATTAATCACATAAAAAGTATTGGTGAAGCATATATTAATTATATCAGTGATTTTCTGCTTGTAATTTTAAATGCTCTGGATGTTCAGGAAAGTAGAACTCCGTTTGGGCTAGAATAGCAAATAAAGCTTCATGGAGGAAGAGAGACTTTCTCTAGCTCTGACTAGATATGTGTTGGCTAGATCAGTGTTTCTAATATGGGATATCTACAGCCCAAGCCTAGGGCAAGATCTTCCTCTAGGTAAAGAAAAAAAAATATTTGAACTTATAGTTTATATATTATTTAGCTTATCCTTTTAAACTGCCAGTTTTCATGTGTTTGATAATATATATAGCATATTAGTATTGTTATGTAAAATAACATTTATAAACAAGTAGCTAGCCTTATAATGGTTGTTTCTGCTCAAAAGTAATTTTTCTGATTAGGGTATGTGATCAAAAAAGTTTAGAGAATACAGTAGTCAAAATTAGAGAAATGAAGGCCATCTCAAGAAGGAACAGAATGATGTAGGGACCATTGTGAAACTTGACTTGGAGAATAGGGATTAAATATTGCGGAGCAGTGGGAAATAAGGTTAGATAGAGTGGGAAAGTCAGAATGTGGGATACTTGAATTGCCATGTGGAGGAGTTTAAATTTGTTACCTACAACAGCACATCCAGTGCTTTATAAAGATTCAATTGAAACTTGTTAAATAAGGTTAGAGGTCAGAAATTTTGTAACAAGTGATGCCACTGGCTGGAAAACTTTTGAAATATTCCAGGAATGATGTGGGAAGGAGTTGAATTAGAATGGCAGTGTGAGGATGGAGGAGAAAGGGCAAATCCAAACGGCGTCTTGAAGGAACATAACAGAAGCTATTATTTCAAGCTCAGAAGTGTTGAAATAATGCTGAAGTTTCTAGCAAGAGAAATATTGATGGGACCCTAACAGAAAATGGGAATAGAGGGGAACAAGGGACCAATCAGTAGGAATGCGGTCCAGGAAGAAAGTGAGGAGATGAGTTTGGGCTCTGGTAATGGTGCTTTTAGCTCATGATAGAATCGTTAAAGTAGGCTATCCCATAGACATTTGATAGTGTGGAAATGGAGAACAGCTTAGACACCAGGCTGCAAATATAAACTGAGACACACCAGTGTTAAGCCATAGATGCTCACTACCTCCAATTAGAAGGGAGCATAAATGGAGATGGGTGGATGACCAAGGATGAGCCTTGGGGAAGACTTCTGGGGCTTAGAAGAGAATAAGAGCTAACAAAGAATCTGGAAAAACAAATACCCACACAGGAGCAAAATTGTCAACCCAAAACTGAGCAACTGAGACTGTTAAGCTCCATATCACACTCTCCCTTGTTCTGTGGGATGACTCTGCAGCCTCCTGCACTGCATTATCCTACTACACATAGTTTACCCTCTTCTAACATGAGTACTTAGGCTATGGTCCTCTTGAAGGCAAATATTGGTTCACCGAATATTGGTTAAAGCCACAAAATATCGGATTGCTAGGGAGGAGGATTTTGTAGCTCTTTCATACACAGTTGACTTTTTTAAAAAAGTAAATCTTAACTAATAACCAAAGGAAAGCATTTAAAACTAATAGTTATGAAGACTCCTGCATCTGTATCTCAAAATACACACTGTGGATGTGTTACTGGTTAAGACAGTAATTCCAGAGTGATTGGAGATATTCCTGGACACTGGTTATCCTATTCTCAAAGACGCAAAGGTTCATTTATCCTGGATTTAGCAAGTCTCAATTGAACACAGCCATAAGCACTTCTCTGAGGAAAACGAGAAAGCACTCAAAGTATACAAATGGTTGATGACCTCATACCAGATACCTACAGTGACCAAACCAGACAAGAACTTCTTAAACTTTTACATGTATAGTAGATCACTTGGGGATCTAATTAAAAATGTAGATCCTGTTTCAGTAGCTCTGGAGTGGGGCTCAAAATTCTGCATTTCTAACAAGCTCCCTAATGATGAAGATGCTGCTCATCTGTGAAAATCTAGAATGCACTGGCGACTTCGCTGGCATAAATGTAGATGGTAGCAGTCCACTGGGCCTGCAGTGATGTTAAAGGAGCACTCTGTAGGGCTGGGGAACTGGACCTATCTTTCCCACACAGTAGGCCTTTTCAAGCCTCTCAGGCTCTGAGTGGAGCTAAGCTTGAGTTGACTTATTCCATGAGCCTTGCACCAAAGCTTCTGTGGTTGAGGGCACGAAGGCAGAGACTTCAACAGTTTCAAACAGTTCTGTGGCTGCAGACAGCCAGTCCGTGGATGTCTCCCCATGCCCACAATGGCTGTCTTCTCTGTGTGTGCATACTCTCACCAATTCCTCAAGAGATTTGCTCACTGCCCCCAGAGGAGGCTAGTATATTTGTTTACATGTCTGCTCCAGAGATTTTTTTTTTCCTGTGAAATATATGTGTTCAAAATCAGCTTTAGATTTTTGTTCTCTAGACAGTGGTCAGAACTAGAGCCCGCAAGTCTGATGTGCCTGCTTCAAGCCACACCCTCAGTGGGTTCAGGGAACTGACAAACTTGCTGTTTCCCTTAAGATGTAGGTAATATCATTCCCCTCACATTCTCTCCGAAGAATATGAAGAGTATAGAGGAAGTGTTCTATGCAATTAAAATTGCATTTGTAGAAAAATGTTAGTTTTAAAGTCTTGCAATCTAAATGAAAAATTATTAGGAATGATAGCTTATAATGAATGGGTAGCCTCAATGAAATGTCTAGGCCTGCGTGTTGATAGTTTTATATCTTGTTATAAGTCTTACATCTTGTTTGTGTCCATCTGTCTTCCCTCCCCTCATGTTTCATTTTTCTCTTTGTCCCACATGTGCCCCCCTATATCCTAGAGCTAGGAGTCCAGCTAAACTGATTCAGAGTAATCAGTCTTCCCTGCCCCGATGCCCATTTAGTCCACACACAGACGGCTGGTATTTTTATGCATTTTTTAATTTACCAATAACCTTTTAGGAATGAAAGGGAACAAGTGTTTATTGGGTTTATTGAGTGCCTACTAGATGCCAAGCCCTTTGCCGAGAGCTTCATGTACATCAACTCAGTTAAGCCTTTTTATGAAGACAATAAAGTCCAGGAGGCTGAGTTACTTGCCAAAGTAACACATGAACAAGTGACAGCGAAGGGTGAAACCCCAGTAGGTGGTCTCTAAACTCCCAGACCTTTTCCAGTGGCGCTTACTTGGGAGTTGCAACAAAAAGGGATTGCTTTCAAAAACCTTCTCTTGCATTTGCACGTACTGTTAGCAGAATTCACTAAATAGTTAAACAGAACACAAACAAGCAATTACCGGCCTACAGTGCAGCCTGTGAGTTCAGCTTTTAGCTGGGAGGGACTTGGTGAATCACCAGGGATGGCTACAGCTTCATTGCCATTGTGATTAGTTGGCCTTTTCCTTACTTTTGAATCTCCTTTGTGTGTGTGCATAAATGTAGACGTTGGTATTGAATGTACTTTATAGATACCTTAAATTAATAATATATGCAAAAAGCTCAATATTAACTATGAGACCTTTACAACAGTGAGAAAAGTGAGATGTTTTGTGTTATGGCTTTGCTACCCTCTCTGAGAATGCTTAGAAATTCCTGTTTGTTTGTTTTTTTTGGATCTGTCACCCCTTCTCCACCAAGGGCGAGTGGCTGTTCTCCTGAGCTGCATCTACTGATTATCCCCTCTTTGCAGCTTTTCTTTCTCTCTTGCTCCGTGGGCTCCTGAACTAACCCAGTGTCTCTTTTCCCAGGTTCTACTCTCTTTACCAAGGCTGTAACTTTCATCCCTACTAAATGGCACACGTAGATGCCTGGTGTTTCTGGGTTCTATTCACACCTGCCTCTTAGCTGATAGAAAAGATTATTTGCCCCTTTAGGAAGCCCATCATTTGAACCCTAAAGTATCAACTTCCTGGCAGCCACCACAAAGACCATCCCCTCAGGAAACAAAACAAACCCTATCTCTAGAGTTTCCCTGTTTCTTTTTTTTTAAAGTTCCCTGTTGCAACTAGGCTGCAATTAAGAGGCAGGATCAAAGGGACTAGCTGCCTCTGGGGCTGCTGGGATCTGCAGAGAGCTTAGGTCTTTTTAACTCTTTTCTTCCCATGACCCAATACTCCAGTTGCGTCTTTGTTCCTCTGGGTGCCCGGGTATAAGATCTGGGGAGACACATAAGAGCCAGCAGAGGAACTATTTGCACTACGCAAATTGTGATAGCCCCTCCTCTTTGAGATTCACCCAGCCAAAATCACAAACATAAGATGAAAATCAGAAGGGAATTCCAAGTTGGAAGAAGGGGGAGGGCTCGTCTAGTACAATTCATGTCTACTCATTACCACAGCCCTGACAAACAGTTCCGAATTACCCCTTGACCACCTCTATTGATTGGACAATCACTACCCCCAAACACTTATAAACCATAACATTTTGTTATAAAATTCTTCCTTGTGCTGAAATGAAATGTGACTCTCCATGACCTTCACACTTCAGCCCTCGTTCAGGCCTTTGGAGTGACTGCAAACAAGTCAAATGCCTCTTAGCAGGAGAGCCCCTCACCTCATATAAAGGGAGCAATCAGGCCTCCTCCTATAGGAGCAGTTGGCATCTTCCTTATTCAGGATATAATACGTTATTACGCAATCTAAGACACTTTGAGTTTTTCTAGCTGTTTTGTCACATTGTTGATCCATATCACTCTTATACTTGAACCTTGAACCAGCTGTGTCAGAGAAAGGGGTGGGGCTCTCCATTTTTCCTCAGCTCTGTTTAGGCCTGAGCACAGTGGAGGAGGAGAGGGAGGAGAAAGGAAGCTGATGGATGGAGGTGAGGTGGGGAGGGATAGACATCTTCCCCACCACTATGGAATGCTCTAAAATAGTCTTCGATCCCAACAATAGGCTATAGGCACCTCCATAAATACTTGGCAAGATGCTGGGTATTGAAATGCAAAACTACTCATAGAATGATTGACAGATATATACATACACATGCATACAGATGGCTATAAATATAGATTAATAGATATACAGATATAGATAGATCTAATAGATTTAGATGAATATATATAGGTATAGATATAGATTGATATTTATATATACAGATAGAGATAGGAATATAGAAATATATATGCACAGGTAGCTTTAGATATAGATTAGTATGTATTCAGATATAGATAGATGATAGATAGATAATATCCACAGAATTTGAATATCACGCTGACAGTTTTTAGAGGTAAATTAGATATTTTTGGTTTCATTTGTCTTGGTTTTGATTTTTGGCTCAATGAAATAGTGATATTTTAGCAGTAGTTCTCAGTCCTCCTGAGTTTCTCTGTGGCCCTCAGCACAGTCCTCAGCAGCTTAGAGACACACTGTGCCATCAGTAGATGCTGAGGTAACCAAAGGAACTAATTAATCCCAATTCCCGTCAACAGCAGGCTTCACTAACCTGCCCTCCTTCCTCAGACAGGGAGAAGCCAGGAAGGGTTTTCTCCCTCAGTTCCTCCCAGAGCCTACTTGGGGACACCCTGAGCAAACAAAGGAAGGGTGTGGAAGGGCTGGTAAACCATTTCCCAACTAGCTGGCCGGGTTTTCTTTTTGAGAAAGCTGGAGAAAGCCTCTCCGAAAGCTTTTGAACTTGAGTTGAGACAAGCCCTCCAGTTTTCCTCAGGAAAATTCCCAGGTTGATATTTAACTTAAAGATCCCGGGCCCTGACTCTATCACAAACTCTGCTTTTTTTTTTTTTTTCTTTACTACTAGTTTTACTATTGTCTTATAAACCCAGCTAGCATTCTTTGACATGCTAAACATTTGCCTAATTAAAAATACAAATTTTCTAGCTGACCAATAAGAAACATTAATTTTCCCCCACTGGATAAAATTGATGTCGTATAACCCAGAACACATTATATAATTGATCAGAAAAATAGATTGAGAATTGAGAGGAACGATTATTTTTGGAAACATCGATGGCTAATAACCCAAGAATTGAAGTTGGAGAGTGTCGCCATCTAAAACACTCTGGATACACGAGTTGACGTTAGTCTCTTAGCCAGATACAAGTTGCATCTTGAGTTAATTGTTCTGTGGCTGTGAATTTTGTTTGATGTTCTGATCTCTTCCTTCCAGCTTGGTAATTAGTGGAGAGTCATGGAAAAGCACCAACAAGGCCCGTGTGCTTTGTCAGGTCAATAGTTATCAGCGTGGTTGCATTTTAGTACATGGCCCTCTGCGGTCCCCACCCCTCTGAGGCCTCCCGGAGCTGCTAAAGCAGGACTGACATCGGCAAGGGAGCTAGTTTCCCGTTACAGTTTGGCAGAACCCAGCAAATCCTAGAGTTAGGTTTGTGACACTCTCCATCTTGCTCACTGCTTAAAAACAGAAAAAAAAAAAAAAAAAAAAAAAGAATCAAAACCATATGTTCAATACAATTTCAGGCTTCCAGTGAATACTGTGCTATTAAATAATAACTGTCGACCTATCCACATACTTGAAGGCTGTGGGAATAGGAGCCGACCTGCTCTGACCGGGGCTAAGGCAGGTAGAGAAGGCGATTCTGTTTGCTTCCTTTCTCAAAATGGCATGTTGCTGGACTCCTTCCAGCTCCTAATGGGGGAAGCAGAACGAGACTGCATTTACTGACTTATTTCCCTCCTTCACATCTTCCTTCTTCCCCGCACATTTTCGGGATTGGAAATTAGAAACACTTTTCTCCTACACACAAAATTACTCCCTCACACACACTTTTTTTTTTTTTTTTTTTTCTGCTTTGAAACCACAATTGCTGCCAGAAAAGGCTTCTTGAAGAACACATGCTTTCCTGGCCAGAGCAGTCAAAGGGTTAATTTAAAGTGTAGCCAGTGAGTTAGACTTTTAGACATAGCCGCTTGTTAGGGAGAGAGGTCACCCTTCGGGCAAAGGAGAATATAACTAGAACAGAACCCGAGGGGACTTCCAGGGTCCTGATAATAGGTTACTTGTCAGTCGGGGTGTGGGTAACACAGATGAGTTCACTTTGTAAAAATCCAGTGAGTTGGACACTTAGGATATGTGGTCTTTTTTGTCTTTAATAAAGTTTAAAAAAATGTAGCTGGTTACCTAGTACTGTTTATGGTAAAATAAAAGCAAAGCTAGTTGAAAGGTTCTCCTATATCCTTTCCTAATCCCATTCATGCCTTCCCCCTCCTTATCTGTTTCTCTCCTAACAAACCTCTAGGCTCCAGCAATGGGCTCCATTCCCAATAATAATGAGAACCATGAGGCCCCATAATATCCTACCCCTGGGCCAATGAGAAATTAATGCTTCAAATTCAAACTTGAGAAGAACGGAATCATCACTATTAAATAATAATGATAATGAGAGTGATAATAATAATAATACCATTTTGTCATGGTGAATAATATATCTCCTTTGCTTTCCATGTTTTTATGGCTTACACACATGAAAATTTTGCTTAAAATGTTTGGGTTTTTTTTTTTTCATCCTATTTGGCAATCAAGACTAGTGGAAGGAATAACCTGGGAACCATATGACAATGCCCTTTGCCCTTTCTTGCTGTGTAACCCTAGATTCATGATAGTCTGTTTAAGTCAAGAGAGTGCAGGTCTCAAAAAATAAATAAGGTTGGCTAAGGATGACAAGAATTGAAAGCTTGCAGGTCATCAACATAGATTTGAATCCTGGATTCTCCTACTTAGGATGAACAAAAGTTACCAAGTCACTTAGAACTCGACCTACTGGTTGGCACAAATCAAGATGGTCATGCCACTTCTTAGGATTTTTGTGAAGATTTGGTGAAAGGATGCACCGAAGTGCCTCTGCACACAGTGAAAATCCCCATGTATATAGGAAGGAGGCTGACCATTAATTTAATCTTTACCTGCTCTGCCAGGGCAAATGTGTCAATTTAGTGAAGTTTTCTTGAAGACAGAATTTTGCAGAAAAAAAAAGAATATGGTATGAAAGGTCAAGGAAGTATGTCTTAAATTTTCCTCATTTTCTTTTCCTTTCATGGAATTTATGCTTTAGTATGACAGATAAGATGTATAAATAAATCTCCAATGGTAAAGGTAATTCATACCACAAGGGTGGTATAAAATGCCCTGTCAGTAGATTCCTGTTGTCTAGGTGAGGAATGGAAGGCTCCATGGAGGAGACAGCCTCTGACTTGGCCTGTGATGGAAGAATAAGACTGCAGTGCATGCACTTGGGAAGCACCCATTCGGGTTTCTCTGGAGCATGGGGCAGAGTTGAGAGACTACCCATGGGGGACAGCTAAAGTACTTGGCATGGACTCAATGGTAGAGGACCCTGAATGCCAAATTGTGGATTTCCAACTTTATTCCAAGTGCAGCAGAGAGCCACCAAATGTGTGTTAGCAGATGAGTGATGGGGTCAGACACTACTTTAAGGGAGATAATTCTGCAAGTACAGTTTAGAGGTGAGAATGCATACATTCAGGAAGTCATGAAGGCATGATCTGGAATAGTGACAATGAGAATCTGGTAGAAGGCAACGTGCCCATGTAGGAGAAACCTCCTAAGAGTGTGGGAGGGACTTACTGAAGACAAGGGAAATGGAAGGAGTCTAAGATGACCTAGAGACCCCGAACTCAGGTAACAGAAACATTTGTGAAGCCAGTGACAGAAACACACAGGAGGTTGGGGGAGATAATGAGACTGTTTTGGGTCATGAGAAGTTTAAAGTGAAGTTGGATCATCCTCATGGAATTGGAGGTCTAGACTTTTGTAGACTGTAGGGCTAGTTGTATATTTGGGATTCATCCATAGCAAAGTGGTATCTGAAATCATAAAAGAGTTGAGATAGCTAAGGAGGCAAGTGTAATCTAGAAAATGGTTAATGCCATAGCCTTGGGGAATGCTTACATTTAAGGGGATTCCTAGGCACACTCCCACTGGCATAGAAATTCAAAGTGAAAGCATTTCAGAGAGGGGCAGGTATTCCTGAGGACAGGTGTGTGGGCCTTTGGATCTGTTAGAAGGGATCATGCTATTCATTATGTCCTAGAAATAATGCCGATCAGTGATATAATATACACATATATTGGGGTTTCCTAAAACTAGTTGATGATGAGCAATAAAGCCAGATCCTAAGGAAAGTTCAGTAAAGGTGAGAACTGAGTCTGGTACCTTGACATATGAAAGTTAAGATGGCACCCCTGACCTTTCGGATGTACTAGTGGAGAGTGGCAACTGGGAAGCTGAATGGCAAGGTACCAAGATTGTGGAAAGTGAAAACGTTAGGGAGTTTGGAATACTTACAGCAATTAAAGGAAAGATGGAGATGAGTGGAGAGGAAGCAGGTTAAGATAAGGCTTGTGCAGGTTTGAGGAAAAGTGTGCTAGGCTGGCAGATGACACCTGATGCAACTCTGTGCCCAAGGAGACTGCAGGAGATGGGTGGGCTGAGAGCACCAAGGAGAAATACTTTCTGGAAATTTGTAGGAACAGATCTGATTTTGCTATAACAAGAAAGGTGAAACACATTAGGTAAATTTGAAAGAAGGTGTAAGTTGAGGTTTAAGAGCTTCTTTCAGGGAGACTCCCAGAGGCCTTTGCCTTGAAATGAATCCTGCTTTATTCAAAATAACTGTAGAGGGAGGAGGCCAACATACGGCACCAATTCCCAGTTGTTAAAGATGAGCTTTGCATCATTTCATGCTTTACTAAAATATGACTGCCACTTCTTTCCAAAGTGCTTTACCAATGTTATTTGTTGTTCCTTTGTTATTTTATAATTTCCCTAAGCTCTTGTCTTCATCTTACTGGGTTAAGTGAGAGAATAATTCATTAGCCTATAACACCTTCTCCTAAGTAAACATATATCTGCCGATATAGATGCCATATATGGAATATTGTAAAAGTCTCATTATAGCAATCCTTGTGCATTTTAAACTTGAGTCAATGTCTGGTAAGTAGTAGGTACTCAGTAATTGTGGAATGCAATCGAATGAAGTATCTTATTATTCAGACAGGCATTTCTATGGATGATTATTAGCTATGAGTCATACTTACAGAAACCCATAGTCTGTCATCCACCCAAATACATCCAGGAGTTTCCATTACAGTTGAAGATAGAATTCAGTGTCCCCCAAGAGACTGTACATATAGCTACGAAACTGTACTTCAGTACCGAAGAGAGACCAGCTAAGCCCCAACCCTTCAGCCAGGGCTCTCTTTTGCATTTAAACTTCCAAGAAGAAGCTTAGCTGATGAAGGCAATGGGCAGAGGGAGAGACTAAGGGCAAAAATGCATAAACTGAGGAGTTATCTGAAGTGTCCTAAGTTTTAAAATAAGTTTTAATTGCTGTAGGACAGATACCTCTGGTTTTGTTCAGGAGCACAAACTGTACAGCACATCTCACAAAATGAACTGACCTATTTATTTGCCTTTGAGGGCCACTCAAAACCTAAGTAAAAAAACAAGCCTGCCCACAGTCAAGGCCAAAGTGAGCTCTTATAGCCATTGGGACAGGATCATATTTCTGTACTACATTTGCTCCCCATCCTAACTCCAACCCCAGGAGAAGAAAGAAGTTCTGTTTTCGTCCCGAACCCATTTCAAAAGCCCTCACTAATTATTCCAAACGCTCGTTTCATTGGCTGCGCAAACTCTTCAGAAGCTTATAAACAACAACAACAACAACAACAACAACAACAACAACAACAACACCAGATGATAGTTTTCTAGGCTTCAGACCTTGACTTAGGGTGTCTTGGATGAGTCTTAGGAATCTACATTTATGGGTAAAACATAGAGTGGTTGAAACATAAATCGTTAATAGACCTCCTGGCACAGGAAGACAATTCAAATCCTGCATTCAAATTCTGGCTCTCCCACAGACTAGATGCACAACTTCAGGCAAATTTTTAAATGTTTGTGAATCTCAGTTTTCTCATCTTTAAAATGAGGGTAATAATACCCACTTCTCTAGGTGATGATTAGGATTAAATGAGATCACTTATGTAAAGAACTTTGTATACTACAGAATAAACACCCAATACATAATATTTGGATATATGTCTCTGGGTGAACATGAGGCTGATGGGGAATAATCCCAAATTAATGCTATGAATCCCCTAAACAATTGCAGAAAGAGTGGGGACTTCACCATGACTATTTCTGCAATTTCTTAAAGTCTCGTTATCACTCATGAAAACATTACTGTTTCTATAAGATAATTCCATGCCAGACTCTTGGGAATACTTATATTCGGTAAGGATAATATGACACTGGAGCATGTTACCCCAGACTAAAGGAATGCAGTTGCTTTTGAAAACAAGAGGACTGGGCCACATTTGGAAAGTTCCATACAGTGCATGTGTGAAAATGGAGCACTTGACCCAGCTCCATTGTGGCTTGAACTGTTTTGGCACTGATAGAATTGATCCTATCCCTACTCAGGCCAGTTTAAGGTCATTCGAGCAGATGGTAACTGGCTCACAGTGGGACCAAACCCCTGAACTATAACTTCTAGAAATGGATGAATGAATGAATGAATGAATGAATTTCCCGTAGGGTCAGGAAACACTCCTGACATCTGCTAGCCTCTTCTGGCTCTCTGGCTTCTAAAGAAAGGTTGGCCCTTTGTTGCTTTGAGAATAAATAAGCAAGGATTGCTCCAAGGTGTTTCCTGCACCCACATGTTCCTTCCTTCCTGGATGCAGTGACCCGGTTGCCTGTGTTGGAAGACTCAGTATCACATGTCCTTTTTGCCTTTTTTCCCCACCAAGAACCCATCAACAGCAGAGAGAGTTCACAAGGTAGATGCTTTGCAGTGCTCCAAGTTGAGATTTGGGTAACACACAAACACGAAGAAAAAAGTGCTGACCAAATGGAGCCCATTTGATCAGCACACAAGAAGACATTTAAAAATTTAAAAATTTAAAAAGTGAAAAAAAATAGAGGGAGTGCAAAAAGAAATGTATGATACTGTGGGAGAGAAAAGCCTCAGTTTCAGCTTTCAGTTGAGGAAGATGTCCAAAAGTTTCCAAATCAAAGTATATCTGCAGATTCTCAAATCCATTGTTGAACTATTTTCAAAAGGCTCAGTCCATCCATTCCGAAAGTATTGATTAAAATCCAACTGAATGCTAGTATACTGATGTTATGTAAAGTAGGCAAAACAAAGATGCTTGGTTGCCAGCAATTATATTGAGATGTTAAGATACACATGTGCATACACACCACACACACGTGCACGCACACATGTATACGTGTACACTGGAAAAGCCAATAGAGAACCCTGACACTAACCCTCTTTGGAATGGGAGCCCCAGACACTTCATGCTTAATCTAAGGCAGGAAAGAGGGAGAGGCCATTGGCGTTAGGCCAGTTGGACTTGACTCCAGTAGTGTGAATTTTGAGTTGAGAAGGATGCCTGGATTTAGATAACTGCAGATGGGGGCGGAAGACAGCCCATATCAAAGGAAACCATTTAAACAAAAACCAATAGGAGGAAATGAGCCCTTATTGTGTGCACACACGGGGTTCCACAGAGAGGAAATTGCCTGATTCAGGATACTTCCGGTGCCTCTTGAAGCTACAAGGAAAGGCTAGGCCTGCGTTCCCATAACCTGGAGAAGGTGTCCTTCTCAGCCCGGGGTTGGCTGTAGTGAAACTGGTAGGATTTTAACAAAACAGATGGTGCACTCCTAGACTTATAGAAACTTTGATTCCCAAATGTGTCCTTGGGAATCCAAAAGGCAATTCCTATGTTCTTCTTTGCGCTTTAGAGTGTTTACATCTTGGAAAAAGTGGGGAGCGGTTCAAATAGTTTGGTATTTTTATGGTTAAAGCTTGTTCATTCTTCAGGGTACATCAGGCACCTGAGACACAGTCTGTACCCAGCAGGGCCACCTCTCTACAGCGCCCTTGTTGGCTTCCTCAGGTGGCTTCTTGGGATAAGACCCCTTGACCCCTCAGCTAGACAATAGTAGCATCATCAGCAGTCTTGCTACCTGCCATCTTCCATCCAAAGTACCATCCTGAACGCAAGGTTTTGATTTTGCAGGCTGCAGCCTGGTACCTGCATGGTGTTTGTCCTAGGCCTCATGAGGAACAGAAGCAAGCATGCATGTTGTTCCCAGGATCCAAAGACTGTGGGGTCTAGAAGAGAATCGTTCATTGCAATAAATGCAATAAGATATAGGAATTTCCATGGCCTCTGGAGCCCCTGGGGTGCGGGGTGGGACACCTCAGAGTTGTTAAAGAGGCGTGCAATGAGCAGGACTTATTTTTTTCTCCTTTGTGTTATTTGATTGACAGTTTGAGTACAGTTAAGCTTGGATCTGTGGGGATGCTACTTACTATAAGTGGCATGTATTATGGAGTCATTTTCCACTGACGTCATCCTCTGAAAGTGGTGCTGGTGAAAGGAAAAATGAAAGAAGACGAAGTAGGGCTGCATACTCACTGCACAGGACAGTCCCCCCCGCCCCCCGCCCCAGGCAGAGTGGATGTACTACTGTGGACGAGTCGCCATCTTGTTCCCTGCCTCTGCATCGACCCTAGAGGTTTGGAACAAGCTCAGAGCGTTACCACCCCAGTCATTCTCTCCTCTATCCTCACCCAGCAACAGTGGCAGGTGTGAACAGTGGATGCAGGAGAGAAATTTGATCACAAGATAATGCTCTTTGAACACATCAAGTTCCACTGCAGTTTAGGTAGATAGATCTTCAGTTTACTCTGGAGGATGAAAAATTAAGGTCTTAAATTTTCTTATGGACTGCTCTTGGATCATTTATTTATTTAGTCATTCATTCAGTCAGTCAAAACACCCTAGGTGGGTACCCAGATGCTGTTCTGGGTGCTGAGCTAGAAATATGCATTAGCCTGACACCTGGGCTCAGTAGGCTCATGTTCTAGCCAGACACAACAGCAACAAGGTCAACTTCAAAGACATGAGGACTAATGAACAGAGAAGCACAGTGGTTGGGGAGGATTACATTGGCTCTGGGGGCAGTGGGAGTAGGGGACAGGATTGACAGTGATTTTCCAAGAAGGAACGTTTGAACTGGGCCTTGGAGGATGCACCAAATGACAGCAAGCAAAGAAAGAGGAAAAGGGTGTCACAATCTCCTTCTAATTAGCATGCTCCTTCTAATTAGTGGCTTTTGAGGCTTATCATCTCATCTATAAACTAAAACTAATAGGCAGTTAGATAGATTTTTTTCTTCTCTACCTTTCAAGGGAAAAACACATGAATTAATAGTCAATTTCCCAGCAAATAGCATAATGTGGATGCACAGAAATGTGACTATTTTTTTCCAGTGTGGATAGGGCTGGATATTTAGGGAGATTTTTACCCTTTGCATAGATCTTGTTTTGTCACCAGTCATCAGAAGCAGTAGGAGAACAGGTAGGGTAAAACTTCTCTGCAGATTCCTATTTGTTCTCCTTATACCTTTGTCTCTCACAACATCCAAAAGGGCAAGAAAATGTACCACACCCTTCTTCTGAGGCTGCAGTGTGGATAGTATCTTGCTCTCCCCATTGGCTAAAAATGACGACATACAGAAACAATTTATCTCACATGACATTGGATAATAGTGGTTTCAAAATTCCTCACAATTTAAAGGCTAATTTACAGTATTAGGTCACAGAAATGCTTGTAAAGGTCCAATGTGATCCTTCAGTTATGTTTAGTTTATTTCAAATATTGCCACATGCTCCAAGGAAAATCCCACTCGTGAAGATATTTGCAATGAGTTTAAGTTTGCTTTATTTCAAACATCATGACTTTTTAAAGTTGTTCCGAATAAACAGTCAGTAATTTTGAAAGCAACCAACTGAGGGATACAGAGAAAAAAAGGAGGCCAGTGGCCAATAATATTGCTGCATAGATCGTGATCAGGAAAGCTAAGAGAAGCATGTCATCTGCAAAGAAAAATATGGAAACTAATAGAGATAAGTCAACTTATATTCAAAATGATCCTGCAAACTATTTAAGTTCACTGAGAATCATGAAACTTTGGCTTTTTTCATGTATTAAGAGTGCTTTTGTGCCTTTGTTTTACAATGTAGACCAGCTGATGATGCGCCTTGTTCCTCATTGACTTTGCAATCTCATTCTTTCCCACAAATATAATGGCCTGTTTGTTTTTCCACTGATGCACACTGGCCAAAGAATCAGACATTTGTTTCACAGTGCTTGTTTTGAAGAAATCAGTTCTGGGTACATCTTTACACTGCCCATAAAAACAGAGGCTTATCAGGGTGAAAGACACCTCAGGCCTGTGCTGGGGTAGACTTACATCTATTCACTACTACAGAAAATGAAATCGAAATATAATAAAACTTCATTTCAATCTAATAACTGAAGATCCTGAATTATAGACTATTCATAAAGATGTACACTTTTATTAATTATAACGACATACACCAATTTGAACTAGCCAAGAGTATTTTATCTCATAATAGCTCTTAAGAAGTCCTTATTAATGAAGAGATAAGAATGATTTATGAGTAGTATTACAGGTATTTATGTCTAAATGAACGGTAGTGAAATGCCTGAGAAGTTTGGTCTCATAAGTAGGGTAAATATTCCCATTAGAATTATGTTAAAACTATTAATTTATTCAGCAAGCACACCCTCTCTGCCCCCTTTTTTCATAAGTAGTTAAAAGGTAACCTTTAGCCTAGACTGGGGCTAGTTTCAGTTCATAAGGGAACTCTGATCAGTTGGTGGTGGCTGCGTGCCTGGAAACTTGTTTTGAAAAATTTTTGAGTGCCAACTCTAGATTCACAGTAAAAAAGTACTGGGATCAATTGGTCATGCCTGCCATGGTCATACAAGGTGACATGTGGGGCCTGAGTGACATCTATTCGCTATCCCTGGCATGGGACTTTCTAGTTGGAATTCTCACAAACGTCATCTCTGGAATTGACTGCAAAATGATGGTAACGTCTGTGATTTTGGTAATATAGTTTCTAGGTGTCTCTAAAATCCAGCACTTAAAACATTTTTTCTACAAGGGTAGTGAGCTATCTTAATTCACCTAAACCCTAAGTAAGAAAATTAGGTTGAATTTACTAAATGTAGCTATGGAAAAAAACTTATTTTTCCTAAGTTTGAGAAACAAAATTATTTTACAACTCTTCTTTCTCTTGAGTGTGGTAGTTGGGGTCAGAGTTGGGGGGGGGGGTGGCAGGTGTTACACTGGAAGGACCTCTTTGATGTACTATTTTGATATTTTGTTTTAATTTGCTGTATAGTCATAATTATTGCAGTTTTTTGGGGGGAAAAAAGTGAAGAAGTGCTTATTTCTCTCCACTAAACGGGCCAGGTCCACATAGCAGTATATTTTTTTCTTTCATTTCTAGGTTAAATAACAGATAATGAGTAGGACAGAAGAGAGGGACTCTTTTTCCAGCACCTATTATGTTCTGGAAACCTTGATGATTACTTTCAAATTGTAGTTTTGGTTTTTTTTTTTTTTTCCAAATTTAATGCTCCCAACTTCCCTGAAAGATATATAATATTGTTCCATTTTATAGATAAGGAAAGTGAGACTGTTAGACTGTTAGTTCGATGTAGAGCTTAAATTACAAGCAGCCTCTAAAGCTGGCTGAAACTTCTTTTTGGAGTTCAGAATTGATACGTATACCCCTCATCCCAATTTTTAAACAGGACTTTTGCAGAGATGTTTTATGTCTTAACTAATAAGAATTCTAGAACCTTAACATTTTGAGAGCCCTCAGTAGATGTTGGCTACTATTATTTCTGCCTCTCCACTCCTCCCCTCCTCTTTTTTTCTCTCTCTCTCTATATGCGCTTATTGAACTTAAAATGTTTATTGCAAACCACTTTGTCTTTTTATTTCAAAAAGAAACATGAATGCCTAGTCTTTATGTCAGAAGATTATCTAAACCTAGAAAAGGGAAATTTTTATAGAAGGATAAAGACCATAAAGTATGCAGTAAAATCAGTAGTGTGTTTAAGAAACTGGAATATCGGCCTGACATTTTATACAGAATGTGAATTGCAGTTCTAATCCAGAGGAAGTCTGCTTTTAGTTAAGCACTGTGAATAAACTCCTGTTTCTAAAATTCTCCATCTCTATCTTTTAGTGGGAGGGGCAACGGAGTTGGCAGTAGAAAGAGGCTTTTTTTTTTCCCCCTCTGAGAAGGCTTTTTATTAATTTCTTTTGCTGAATTTTTGACCCTGTAAAGAAAAAGAGAGCTATTGTACTGAACCATAGCGCAGGACAGGCTTCCCCAGACGGGATGTTTCCTTCCTGCTGAAGGACACAGATATCAGCTTTATGAGCTGGTTACAGTCAGCTTTATCGCAAAGCCAGTAGATTTTCTTAATATACTTATTGCTGTACTGTAAATAGCATGGGGGCAATCATGAATCCGAATCCCTCTATGGGGTCAAAATGAGACCGATACTGGTAATCTTGGGAAGAAAATGTTGAGTAGCCTAAATAATGAAACTAGTAATTGGAATTCTTTCTAATTGTGCAGGCTGACAGTCTCCCAAACAGATCCTTAGAATACCTGTTGTCTACCTCTCAACTTTAATGAGACAGTGAATGCTGGAAACATTTTTTTTTTCACTGTATAAAATTCTATATAAATGCAGCTGATAATATTAATGCTAATAATTATATTAAAATTTTAATTGACATAAAGAGAGTTCTAAGATTGCCCACTATATTTCTTTAAAAATGTGACTTATTAAAAAAAAACAAAAAAAAAAAACTGCCGTATGCTTTCTTTGTTTCTTTATGTTCAGGAATATTTGGCAGAACACTTGACTATATGTTAAAAATACAAAATCCCCCAGAGAACAAGTGAGATTTTTGTTCATGGTAAACTACCCTGATTTTTAAATTTCTGAATTGTCTTTTGATTCCCTTTGAAGGAAGGGCAGGGCAAGAGGGATATTCTAAGGTCTGGGACAGGAGACCACTAGCTTTTAATTCTACAAGGATGTTACAATGCTTCATTCAGAATTCTTAGGGAAGGCGCCATTTCTCTCATATCTGTTTCTCTTGTTTAATGGTTGAAATTAATGATACAATCTGGAACACTAATATGTGGATTCAAATATAAAGTATCATGGTTATTGAAGCAGTGGTGTTGCTTATATGAAAACTGTTAAGAGTTCTTTAGTGTTTTCTGTAGTCATTCATTAGTCCAATAGCTTAAAAACAAAGAGCAGAATGGTTGGTTAATTAACAATGTCACCTACTCTACATTTTAATCACATTTTGTTTCAGTGGCATTGTTTTTAAACAGTCTATAAGTAATTCATATTTGAATCTGCAGTGATTTTTACCCCAAATATAGGTGTACCTAAGTCTAGAAAACATTTAGTCTGAATCAAATCATAAATGGCAAACTCTTCATCACACATTCTAAACTTAAAATAATTTATCATCAGATAGTCTCTTTCTAGCGTAATGTTTTTATGTTGCACTAGAAATGATGTTTCTTGGCAAATATGTCTTCCCATATTTATTACCCCAGGATTTAACATGTAATTATTTATTCTTTGTGTAACAATTAACTTTTCATAATATTTCATAGTCATGGTTGAGGCTCTTGTAAGTGGTTGAATAGCTTAGTTGATTAAAGCATGAAATAGTGATTATAGGTCTCTGATACCATGGGCTCATGCTTTATCCCAAACCTTAGCCAACCCTTCTAAAAATATGTGCCATCCCATAATATCTTTTAACCATTTTAAATACAAGAAGAAACTCTATGTTCATTATTGCTGTTAATAATAATAAAATCCAGATACCTTTTTTCCCTTAGGATCTCCCCTTTTATTCTAAAATCCTATAAAATCAAAGGTAAAGAGAAAGGGAGCCATATTCAACATGTAAAAACTGTTTCATTTGGTGCCTTACTGGTTAATTTTATATTACTTATGTTTTATTATTAGAAGTAATAATAAGCAGTTATAATTTAACATTTTATGCTAAGTTCTATGAAGTGTTATGCAAATTTTACTATTATTAGAAAGCTACAATTTGCAAGCCATTGTCACTCTGCTCATTCTTTTATTTAATCTCTTCTCTTAAACGTTGGCCAGCCCCCCCAACACAACCCACTCACCGTGAGCTTGAATTATTCAAATTAACATCCAGTTGTTTAAATATTAAACTGTATTTTACTTTGTGATTTATTTTTCAGTAACATTTTATTATTATAATTTCTGTTTAACAACTTGGACAACAGACTATATGATATGCAATATGCTTATTTTATCATCCAATTGGGCAAAGTTCGCAATATTGAAAATGTATCCAGACTTAGCAAAATAGTATGATTTTCCTATCTTGCTACTTTCTTGAACTTCAGGATGTTCAGTCTGGAAAGTGTATCCACGTTTTAGAAATGAGTCCCTAGATCTTCATAACATCTGACCTATTGTTCAATTTTAAATGAGGAAATAACATGGTTTCCAAGCATAAAAGCCCAGGGTGCATTTTTAGAATTTTTGTCTCAGAATGTTTTTGTTTTATTTTATGATGATAAAATATTTGCTTCCTGAAGAAAAAAATTATTAAATATTTAATACTTTATAATATACTACATTGTTAGAAAACATAGTTTTAAAGAGCTGCTTATGTCCAATAATATGAAAATATTGTACTTTAGCATTTTCTGTTACACTGGTTCTAATTGTTTGTCTTCATAAATTACTCTGTGATAACATGCTGATAAATAAATATTTAACCCCATGTCTGTTTTTTTCCCCTTTACTATGTATCCCTCAACATAGGATTCCTGGGAACTTATATTTTTAGATATCTTGCATATTTGAGGATGTTTTTCATTTTCATGTAGGAAATATGACTGAGTAAATTATTTGGAGCTGTAAATTTTTCCCTCAAAATTCTATGGACATTTTTCTATTGGCTTTCAGTGTTTTGTACTGCAAAAGAAAAGTTGGAAACTAACCAATTTATTGGTAGTTAACTTTGTTTTTAGTCAGAGGAGCTAAATAATTTTAGAAATATCCCTTTGTCTTGGCAATTGCTAGGATGTTAGTTCTCAGAGCTTTTCATTGGTTTTGCCTAGGACAATCTTTGGATTTCTTTTCTCAGCTACTTTTTGAACCTCTCAAGATTTCCTTATCTATATTTTATAATTATCGCTTCTATTTCATTTGTTCTTTTCCTCTCTCTCTTCAGGTGCATTAATAATTCTTAGGCCGAATCTTTGTTTTCTGACCTCCATATCTGTCAAGAGCTCTCTGATCATTTTAATCTCCTTTTCCCTTTTTTTCTATATCGTGTAAATATGTCTCAAGTGTATTCTCTACCTCATTGATTCCATTTGGTACACTAAGAGTGTTTTACTGCATAAAATTTAGATTTCGAGTCTGCTATTGAAATGTTGCTTTCCTCACATTCCTTTATTTTTTAAAAATTAAACAAAAAAATTCCAGCTTTAACAAAATCAACAATAGAAGAAAATGGAAATAACCTCACATTCCTTTCTTATGTCAACCAACTGCCGGTTTTTATTTCTGGCTATCTCTCAGTCCCTTTTCAATTTGGTCTTTTCGCCTTTTCTTCTCATCATTCCTTTCCTTTTTTATAAGTTCACAGAGAAAGGATGAGCTTTCCTGAACTTTTTTGAAAATACAAAGCGAGATTCTGTCTTAATACATTTTCATTTTTTTATTATAAACCTTGACCTCTCCATCTTGACCCTCTTTTCAGTTTGCTGAATCTTTCCATTGGTTTCATATTGGATCTTTGTTGCCTATCTTATTTTTTGTTTGTTTGCTTTTTATGCATTCATTCATCATGAGTGTAAAGAGGTCTTGCCAGGCTTGGTTCTTTTTATCGAAGACAGGGCAAAAAACCTCATAATTCCTCACTTGGTGTCTAGAATCCTCTCCTCATATATTAAGTAGAAGATTCTTTTGTGTAAATTTGATTGAGTTCAATGGGGCAGCAGCCTCAGTAGGGTATAGAGTGAATTCTGGCCATGAGGTACCCAGCAGACATATGCCATCTCTCCTCAGTTACTTGTCTTAGAGATGACTTCTCTCCATCCAGCTTTTCCTTTGCTTACCTGGATGTCAAGTATACAACTCATTTAAGCCTCCTTGCTGCTGCTACTTCCAGTACACAAGGGAGACAAACTCTTGAACTGTTGGTTTTCAGTTTAATGTAGCTTTTGAGCAAAATTTGAGGGTGTTCATTATAACTGGTAGTAACACAAAGACTTCAAAACATGTGGCTGATACATTTTCCTTGTTTCTAATACTGCTTAAAACTCTCTTTTTCCCCATATTTTTATCAATCTTTAGCTATTTCACTGGTGAATTTGTGGGGGGAGTTAAATAGCTACCTGTGCTAAAGTTGGCATTAGACCAAATTGTCAGAAGTTTCTAGCTAACATGCATTGAAGCCATTAAAAATAGTTTGACCTTTTCAATCTTATTCTCTGTTTGGCATTCTTTTTTATTCTTAGAAAGCGTTGGATGCCTGTTATCAATGAAAGATTTATCTGTACATTTTTTGCTCTTCTGTGGCTTATCTTTTTAATCAAATCAATGTGGAATTTTTTTGTGGTGATAGTGAAAGTTGAGTTTATCAATTAAATTATTCTCTATTTTTTCCAATTTTTCTAAATAATACTTACTAAATAAGGCATCCTTTTTCCATGTGTAATATTTATTTCTCCATGTGTATACTGGGATCGCTTTCAAGATACTTTCAGTAAATTCCATTGATTTATGTATCCCTTCAGCAGTAAGAAACTGTTTTAATTGTTTTTGATCAATAGTACATGTATATATCTCCTAAAGCTAATTCTATATATTGCAATTATTTTTTAGAAATTTATGTTCTGACCCCATCGATGTCTTTTTTCAGATAAAGTTCAAAATCATTTTTAAGTTCTTTCTCATACTCACAAAAAAGCTCACTCAACAATGAAAAATTGGGGGGACTTTATTAAAAATTGTGGTGAATCTATAAATTAATTCAGTTAAAACTAATATAAGAACTAATATTTTGAAATGATAAAAATGCTAATCTAGAAATATCTCTCAATTTCATTAAAATAATACTTAATATCTCTAGGTAAAGTTTGTTAATTTTTATGTCTGTCTGAATATATTTTCAGTTAGCATTATTTCTAATTGTTTTATATTTTATGCAGCTATTATGAATAATATATTTTTCTATTATATATTCTACCTGGTTATTGTTAGAGAACAAGAGAACTATTGATTCCATTTAACTTTAGTTATCTCATTTCTAGCAGCTTAATAGAACTCATTTTTTTCCTTGTGAGAATTAAATTTAATTCTCTTGAATGTTCTAAGAATGTAATCATATCATCTGAAAAAAACAACATTTTCTTCTCTTTTCCAATAGTTATGCCGTATATTCCTGTTACGTATTAATGTATTGTCTGCACCATTTCTTGACTTTTTTGAAAATTTTGAACAGCTGATCTTCTGAAAATTCTCAGAAATAAGTGGTTAATGACAGAAATTTCTCTATATTTCATATCCTGCTATGAATGCAAGTTTCCTTGAGGAATTTTATACTAATTCTAACAACCAGCAGTATATTTTTCATCTTGCTAACTACAATCTAAGACAGTTAAGCATCTCATGATATTAAAAACAAAATTTAGACTGATCACATATGTTTCCAGCTTCATAGAAAAATATAACTTTGATATACAAATTTAAAATAAAAAGAACTATTTCTTGCTCTGTCCCATCCATCTATCCATCCATCCATCCATCCATCCATCATCCATTCATCCATCCATTTATCTACTAAATAAACATTTATTGATTCCTGTGTTTGAAGCAAAGAAATGAAAAAGTCTAGTCCCAACTCTATAGAAACTCAGCCCAGACTTATTAGAGATGCATAGTTCTGGTCACATAATTGTACCCCAAAATGTTCATAGCTTGAGTAAATGATATCAAGTGAAAAGTTATATACTTAATAAATTCTTATTACATTCTAATTATATTCTTATGCGTTAAAACTTGATCCTTTGAAATAGAAACATCTGTGACATGTGAGTAAAAACAAATATCACTTGTGGATCTTGTTCATTCATTACTAAAGTCCTCTCTCTCCACTTCTCTAGTTTCTTTTATCTGTAATAAAGGATTCTGAGTTGAAGAAAGTTTGGAGCTATATGGATAAATGAGGGAAATTAAACATGTTTCAAGTTTACCAGTTTTCACATCATTAAAAAAATTCGTTAGCTAATCTTCCCTTAATGAAATAGTGATACACAAATTTTTTTTACAGTAACACCATATTTATTATAATATTTATTACAGAAATGATCATATAGTGTTCTTTGGAAGTTTACGTTCAAGAAAATGTGCTAGATTTTTCTTAGGAGTTTTCCAATTAAAATTTTTCAAGCATATAAAATTTTAACATAAATGTTTCAGAGTAAGAACTATTTAGATATTTAGATTAAAATATTACAGCACTGAATAATTTCCAAATTTGTTAATATTTACGTTTCCTCTTTGAAAAATAAGCTATAATTCATACCTAAAAGTCTAAAAAATTATATTAATCCAATTTTGAAACATGATGGAGGATTTTGTTACATTATAATGAAAAGGAAGACATTTAGCAATTTTCTAGAAGTAACTCCTGAAAATTTTGGTTCGAAAAGTTTAAAACAAAAACCAATGATATTAACTTACTCTACCACTCTTACTCTAACTTATCTCTAAAATGCCCTCTGAAAGCATTTGCCTCCACTTTGAAAATATTTTTTTCTGTCTAAACATTTGATTTGAATGTGCATTTTGATTCTTTTAGATCTTAAACCTAGTTTCCCTTTTACGTTTGATTCTTATAGTTGTAGGGATATATGATGATCTCCCGTTCCAAATCCATTTTTTAATTACTGTATTATCCTCAGTCATAGCATAAAATTCTAAGAAAAATAGTTAACATGATGTATTTCTTAAAGCAAGATCGACTCTCGTCGAGTGTGAGCCAACACGACGAAAGCCCAATGCGTGCCCCTTTTTGGTGGCAGGGACGGCCCAGGCGCTTTGGCTGGCCTTGATATTGCAGTACATCAATTGATACATTATATTTCCCAGTCCCAAAAGGCAACACTAAATCCATAGTGTACCCCATGATCATTTTAGGTATTTGAATGATCTGGAGAAGCACCATTTTCCTCTCTGAGCAAAGTTAGTGAATCAGATGAAATCTTTAGCTTTAACGAACTTCGTGTTCCTGTTACAGGGTAACAGATCAAGCCCCAGTGGGTCGCAGGTATCTCCTTAAAGATCCCTTTCATTAGGCAAGAAATATAATTCCTACCATGGCCAAGGTAGAATGGCCCTGAAGACTCTGTCACTCAGTATTTCTCAAGTTTTTCTTCCCACTGAGGTATCTTTACAGCAGAGGAGATCTGAGTGGGTCTCTTCATGTTTAGAAGGACTGACAGAAGAAATCTCTTCTAAAGTCTTCTACATCTTGCCTTCTACTCCATTATATATGGTTTCTTTAGTATAAAAAAAGTTACAATTACTTCCCTGTTAGTGATTTGACTTTTCCTTTTACCCCGACAACTTTTTAAGTAAAATTGATGTTTCCTCAAACTACACTTACTCTGATAACTTTTTAGGTAAAATTGATGTTTCCTTAAACTACACTGTGTTAACCTTTGGCTATGTAGCTACACACACCTGTGTTCGACATCTAGTACTTGGTCCAGCATCTTCTTTTCATGGTTGGGTAAACTGAGGCCTGGAGAGGGATTTTGACACACCCCAAATCTCCTGGCTAGTATGTAACTTTGCAAAAACTAACACTCAGCTTTCCAATTCCTAGCCCTACCCATTTAATGACAGTTAGACAATTATGCTACTCCCGAAGGGCAGTCAAGTATATTTCAAAGGGCTTTTACTTTTTATGCTTTTACACTTTGAAAAAAGAAATGCTGGTTTCCCTTTCCTTTTAGAAACTGCCCGTGACCTAATGAGCTAAATGTGTTTTTGGTGGAGGATGAGAAGAGCTGAGCCAATTACCAATGAAGCTTCTATAATATACCCCTGGACTTGTCCATGCAAGTTCTCCATCTTTTTTCTGATTCTCAATAACCAAAGCACTTCTCTTTCTGACGGAAACCCATTGGGAAAGCCTACAGCATCGCTTAAGGCAGATAAGAAGGAACCCTTAAAACTGCTGCCTTGGGGTCATGGATCTTTATTAACAGCTTTTTTGGGAAAACATTGTAACTACCATTTGAGAAGTTAGATGAAACCCCAGAATGTCTGTCAGCAGAACTGATGGCAAGTTGGATATATCAATTAGAACAGTGAAGAATTTGTAGCCAGGCTTTAATAAATCTTTGCCACTGCTGGGTCATTCTTACTGGAAAAAGTGTTGAGATGGGATCATCTCTGCCAAGTGCTGCAGAGGTTATCAGAATGGCCGTAACCAAAATTTCCACCGTCAGTGTTGCAATCTTCTACCATGGCACAGTAAGGATGCCAGGAACCAAATGCCTTATACTAGCGTTCAGCCTTAAGTCATCCGAATTCTTTCGTAGACAGTATGTCATGGCAACAACCTAGTATAGGTGGGGCAATGGAACTTTCTAGTTATATGGTTTGTATAAACTGCCTCTTTTAACTTAGGAGTGTGGATTTATATAAGCCATCCATTTCTTATTTAAGTGCATACTTCTGTTAAAATCCTAAGAAAGTCATTTTTATTACTACCAAGGAGACACATTTCAATAAGCAAAACATCATTTACATGTGTACATAGAATTTTCGTGTAATCATAAAAATTATTTTGCATTTCATCTCTAGTTAAAAAGAGACTGACTACATTAGCAAAATAATGTAGACGTCAAAGCATCACTGCATGGTCAAGTTGCTTTTTCATTCATAGTGTTAATGACGAAACATTTTTGGGGTTATTGGAATATACAAAACGTGTAAGTAGGTAGCCATGTGATGATCTGCACACCAGAAAAGGTATTATTCAGACTCTGCCTTTTTTTTCTGCTTCTCATTTTATCTTGTCAGATTTGGTTTGATTCAAACCTATTGGTTCTCTTAGAGAAGGAAGTCAAACCAGTTTGAGGAATAAGCAGCATTTGGAGAGCAATCAAAGTATGCACAGGGGAATACGGGCGATAAAATCATTTTGGAAAATAATGAACAAGTAATTTAAGAGTGTGTCATGAGGGTGGTATCACAGGTTATGCTAGGTTATTAATTTTCTGACTCAGCAGTATGCCTCTCAAAAAAACACTTACAAGAAAATGGATATGTTTTTGAAAGAAATGCAATTGGAAGGGGAGAATTAAGGAACTGAGTGAAGTCCATGGGTCAGTAGACATGGGAAAGCAAAACTACCACAACTACTCACATTTAAACAAGAATTGTGTATTTGAAAAAAATATACAAAATGTAGTTAAGAGAACGGTGTTCAGGACATTAAAATAGATGTCTAAAAGTTTCTTGGCTCACCTACATAGTATCAAAGCCCTTGCCCTCCGCTGTTGTTTGCTTGTTTGTTTCCCTCACGCTGGATGCTCATTGAAATGGCTCAGTCAGCTCCATGTCAGCAAAGGAGCACAGCACCACTTGTAGGGTGTGGTCACTAGGTTTTACATTTTACTTCTCCATTCACAGGAATTGGAGAGAGCATCTGGCCTGTTCCTCAGTTTCCCCTTCCATAAAATGGGAAGAAGCACATTGTTACCTCAGACGTTGCTCGTGACCAGGAGCAGTTCAGCCCTCGACTGTTGCTTTTTCTTTCCCCTAGTTTCCCTGTTGCACTCCTCTAAGTGGTGGCCCTCTGTTGCCATGGTGACACTGCACAGGGTAATGTTGCTTAGAAATAATGACAACTGGTGGCAGCGGGGAAGCAGAGCCCGAATGGTGATTAGCCTCTGAGGAGTGCCCCGTCTGGGCAGAGAGGCAACAAAAGAAGCTGTTTGGGGCATAAAGGAAAGAAAGGGAGGCGAGCTTAATTCAATAAATTGGACAAGGATGCTACCTGTTTCCAGTAATTAGCAATCATGTTACCTAATAATGCCGATATTGATGTTTTACATTTTTACAGAATATACACTTTGTTGCCAGGTTTGTCCTTTTTTATTACTCAGAGCTTGGAGGTTTAAGTGCAATAAATATTTGTTGTTGATTTAGATTCTAGCAGTTAGCTCAATTTCTTGAAAGATAAGAGGAATTGTTGACTCAGACTCATTTTTCTAGCCTGCTTTATACTTGGGGCTTGAGTCATTCCTTGTCAATGGTGATTTAAAAAAGTGTGGCAGGATATTGATTTTTTTAAACTTCTATGGTGACTGAAATGAGAAAAAAAATAAAATCTTGTTTTAATAGATTGACTTCTCCCTGATCCTGAATTCCTGGGTTCTACTTTTCTGCTAAAGTCAAAAGATACTCTGTAGGGGACTTTTTATTTTGTTAAATATTAATGAAATACCATCACCTGCATGTCTGACTCCATTGGTATCTTCCCCACAGTGTTCAAACAAACAAGTAGCATTCTGCATCCTTCAGGGGTCTTCTGAACCCTTGGAACATCCAACCCACGTACCTCATATCTGGTTCCAAGCCAGAATAATTGTGTTCTGCAAAATTAATGGGGCGAGGTTCTTCTCAACAGGGCTGTATTCAACAGCTGGATTATGAATCTCAAGAAGAAGGGGACATAGCTACAGCCACTGCCTCAGGGGACCAGAACGGAAGAAGACCTGCTGCCTCTGTTCTGACTTCAGAGATATGTTAACCCTGCAGGGTACATTATGTTGAGGGTCCGTTTGGCTCAAAAATTGGGCCTTGGCCTGTTAGAGAATACCGGGGGCAGGGATGGGGCCTCTTGGAGCTTAGTCTTATCAAGGAAGATATTCACATCCACTTTCAGCAACCTTTTCTGCTGACAGCCTCTAGGAGTCAGTATTGCTCCCATTCAGAAAACTCAAGACCCTCCTCTAGATCTGAAACCATGGTAGCTCCCACTATCGCACCATAAAGACAGGGCTTCGGGGATGCTGGTGAGCTCTTGGTGCACAGCAGCATTCTATGTGCTGCTCAAGTAGGAGAGAAGATGTAGAAGAGAAGAACGAAACCCCTGGGGTATCGAGCTCCTAGATCTGTGTCCTTTGTGCAGCCTTAGATCTAAGTATTCAATACCTGCTCCTTCCTGGCTGCCGAGTGCAGAACCCTGTCACTTCTCCCACCTGGATGCCCCCTCAGATCTAGACTCCGGAGCAGGAACACAATGGGCTTCCCAAATGCCCACCCCATACAGAAGCTCCTATTAGATCCCACAGTTCAAATGGCCTGCTAACAAATCTAGGACAAACCCAGCTGAACTGATAAGAGTTCCTAAAAATACATCTCTCCTTAAATCAGCCTTGCCAATCATCGTACAATCACAGAAATTTAAAAACAGAAGTGGCCTTAGAAATCGTTCCATCCCTATTTTAAAGCTAGAAATCAAAGTCCCAGTGTGCTGAAATAATAATAGCAAGAATGACAATGGTCGGGAAATATTTCAAATCACATGATGAAGATGGAACAAAGAAAACAATAAAGGCAGGCAGAAACTATAAACTGTGTAGTGTATTCATGCATTTATTTGTTTAGTCATTCATCAAATATTTATTGAGTGCTTACTATGTCCCGAAGTTTTGGTGTTATACTGGATGTCAGGGATATAGAACCTGCCCTCACAGATTATGCATTCTGGTTGAGAGAGAAAGTGAACAGATAAGTAAGTAAGTATGTGAATGTCAAACAATGATAAGGACTTTGGAGAGAAGTAAAGTTGGGTGAGCTGGAGTGAGGAGGTAGGACTTATGCAATATTACATCAGGAACGGCCTCCTCATAGGCTGTCATCTGAGCCTGGTACTCTCTGAGAGAAGCACATTCTCAGCAGAGGAACAGTGAAGTCAAAACCCTGAGGCAGGCCCGTTTTTGACTGATCAAGGACTAAAGGCAGGGGTGGCTAAAGAGGGGCTAAAGGAGAGAGGAAGGTGTGAGACTGATTATAGAGGTCAATATGGTCTATTGTAAGGCTTTTGGCTTTTGCACAGAGGAGGTGAGAGCCACTTAGGCAAAGAAGTAACATAATATGATTATATTTTCAAAGGATCAATCAGAATAATGTGTTGAAATGGGACTGAAGGGGTCAAGGGCAGAAGCAGGGAGACTGGTAAAGGGGCTATTACATTAGTCCAGGAGAGAAAATGGTCATTTAGATGCAGGTGGTAGCAGTGTAGGTGGTGAGAAGGGGCTAGATTCTAGATCAAATGTAGGTTATCAAAGAAGGGGAAAGAGGGATAGAGGGAAAAAGAGGTCAGAGAGACAGAGAAAGGATTCCAGTTCGGTAGTCGTCACTGTCGGGGGGGTTTAAAGCCATGAAACCGGAGGAAAGAACGATGAAGCAGTGGCCTCGTGGATTTCGTGTTCTACTTCTTTCCCTCCTCCTCCACCTTCACCATCCACAGATACGCTAGCAGCCTCTTTCTGTTATTTACACTGGCCACCAGGTGTGAACTCTGATCTCTCTCATCTTTATTACCTTTCCTCTCAAAAACAGTATGTCGGTGGTTCTCAGTAAATGTTTGTTCTAAGCTGGTACCTCGGGCTTATCTCGCCATCAAAGATGCTAACCCCAGGTTGGTACTGTCACCCCAGGAATCTGTCAGTCAGCCTTACACACTTGCTTCCTCTAGCTCCAGCCTCTCTCCTCTCATTGAGATGTGCACTTCTTATGGCACCTTTTATGCAGCTGCTCATTCTAATCTAAGGGAAGCTGCTGGCTCCTCTCATTTGCAGAGCAAATGTGATTATTATGTGCCGAGCTCACGATTGAACGAGTCCCTCAGTCAGTCCCCCTTGGTTGGGGATACCAGTCATGCCCAGTTCTGAGACCCGGCACACCCATGCACACGCCCATGTTACAATGTTTTATGGTACACTCAGAAACAATTATCTGATAACAGATACAATTTCCATGAGGAGAGAACAGTACTTTCCCAACCTTCTCACCTTCAGTCACTTCTAAGTGTATTCTTGTGATAAATCAGGCTTCTTTGTTACTTTAAACAGTCTTGTTTCCAATGCCTCGACCTTTGAGATTGGTACCATCCCTACTCTGCCCCTGCTCTTAGCTTGCCAAGGGTATATAGAGAAAGGAAAAAAACGATACTTGTTCATTACAGAATAAGTTCATGCAGTCTCACTGGGCCACTTGACATTCTCTGGCTTTATCTTTCCTTCTCTTCTGCAACTGTCTACAGGGGCCATCCACAACTTCAGGAACTCTCTGTCAGGCCCGAGGCCCACCGCTGTGCCTGTCTGGGCAGGTAGAGCCTCCATCTGACTTGAGACAGTAGGGGCCACATGACAAAAATTGCCCAATTTCATTTTCCTGCTCTCCAGCTGAAAGCTAGGCTGTCTCCCTCATTTCCCACCTTCTAACGAGCCTCCTGTTTCTCACCTAGGCCAAGCCTCTAGTGGTCTTGTCCTGCCCCTCTTTGGGGCGCCCTCCTCTGGCAGATTCCGGCTCTGTGGCCTGCGCTGCAATTCTGCCCTTTTCCCAAGCTTCAGTTGAGTTTCCTTCCATTCAGAAAAGAAAGGTGGGAAGCGTGATGGGAGAAGCCAATACTCTCCCACATAGCACCTCTTTCCAATCCTGTGAGCAAACTTCAGGTTCAAAAAAGGTAACTTCTGCAGGAGTGCACAGGTAATCAGTGCCCATCTGACTGGAAAGTGTGGAGAGTTCAAAACTTTCCTCGTGGCTACTTGGTGTTCTTGCAGCCCAAACACTCCCAAGAGCTCCAGGTGCTGAGCGCCTCCTTTCCCAGCTCCCCTGCTCCCACCCCTGCAGCTAGGAGCTGCATAAACTGCCATGTGATTAGTGAAGTCCTGGTTATGACATCTAGTCACTACTAATTGTGCCCAAGCCCTTAAATGTGCACTCCTTGTGGTAGTGGGCTTTTTTTGGCTACTCCCTCCATCTTGAAACTCTAAACCTCTCTCATGGCATCCTTGATGTTGCAATATTCAGATGATCTTTCATTGCTCATTATTCTTTTTCTGTGATTTTGCTTACTCCGCTATTTTCTATCACCTCTAACTGAATGAACGGTCCTTGACCCTATTCAAGTCTTTCTCTTTTTCCTCCTTTATATGTGCACATATGTGAATATAAAATCTTAATCTCTTTCTCTCTCTCTGCCTCTCTTTAGCAATTCCACAGTTTTAGCTATCCTTTCTATGAACGTTAATTCCAACCGTGTATCTATGACCACAACCTCTGCCACCGTTTCCAACTGGATTCCCCTTCCTGGCATCCTTCCTCCTGGGTAGAGCTTCGGTGTCCTCCTGCCCACACGGGATCCAAATTTTGAAGTCCTCTGTGACCAAATTCCTCCCTGCTCTCCACAGTCCCAATCCCCAAAGGTTGTTCATTTCTAATACATTTACACCAGCCGTGATCTGGAATCGCCCTCTTCCATCTCCTTCTCACCACTGCAATATAATTTTCAGTCTAGATTATTCCTTTTTGCTTGGACCATTGCTATAATCTCTAACCAATTTCACCACCCATGAACTCTTCTAATTCAAGTGCACCTTTGGTGATGCTTCCAGAGAGCTCCCTCCAGCGGGGGCCTTGCCTAGATCCCTCCAGTGCTCTCCAATATCGACCTTACTAATAATCCTGACATTTTACACCTAAGTCTGCTCAGACTTATGTAGCCTAAGACCCCAAGGCGCTATTCTCAGTTCTCACTCTTCTCAATACCATCCCCCAAAGAGCCCTTTGGAAATTTAAAGGAGCATTTTTCTCCATTGTCCAAATGACTAGGAAGCATCTCTGGAATGTGATGGGCAGGAGTAAAGGATCTTACAATGGATGTGTCTCCCTCAGAGTGAAGAACCGGTTTGTATCTCATGACTTTTGAGTGTCCTACTGGACATTCACATATATAAAAATCTTGTTCATAGTGATCTAGGTCAAGATCTTAACTCTGTTTTACATATTTGTACAAAGTGATTTTTTATTTCTATTTTATTTTGTATTTTTGGGCAATCTTAATATGCCTGAATTTTTCAAGCATGCAACAACTGTGTAAGTCAAGCCAAGATTGCTCTTTGACTTTTTAGAAACTTTAACAGGAATCGTTTGGCATTTTGAAAAGCCATATCACTTGTCATTCTGATGTCAGTCTGCTTTTGTGACTGTCACACTCAGGATAATGTTACGTATATAGAAGTGTGAGCGTCTGACCATCTCCTTCTTTCTTCTAATATACTTGTGCCTGAGTATTGAAATTTTAAAATATACATTACGTATTTGGTAAAAAAGTTACTTCCTTTGATACATTAGTTATATTTCAGTTATGGCAAACTATTGAATTTAAAAAATATGTTATCTAGATTATTATTTTCATTTAGTGACAGTAAAAGTTACATTACAAAAATCTTGTCCAAAAAAAGGGGGTATTGGCATTTGTGGGTATACAAGCAGATGAAATAGCTATTTGGTTGGGGACGATGGAAGAGAAAGAAAAGGAAAAGGATTAGCTGAAAAGCAGTCCTGTCCACAGGAGGCTGTAGCGGGGAAGAAAATGGAAGTTCTGACAAAGAGTTCTCTGGGAACTCAGGGCTAGATTGCAGCCTGCAGCTCGATAATTGTTCTTTCCGACTGCAGCCATTGCGTCCTGGACATTCAGGAAACCGGTAAGTGCTGTCAGTCCTAAATGCTATTGAATACAATTGCTTTTATTCTAACTAGAGCATCTCCTAACTGAATTATAAATGTTTAGATAGAATATACAGATGCAGGGAAAAGACATGATTTGAATACAAATATGTGTTGAATATATTATAACTATACTTTTAGGAGTATATTTAGAAATTTCTCCTCTTCTGATTGAAGATGGGATTTCTTTTTTTGCCCATTCCTGGAAACTACAATGAAAATGGACCAGAAAATTTCACATGTTAAAACAAGCTCTGATTTTATTAATTTTCCACTTGTACTTTAGACACAAGATACAAGAGAAAAAAAATTAGTTGGGGGTTTATCCTTTATTACTGTTGTCACAAACAGTTGACTTATCTGATTCACTGTGTGACCTTGAATATTCTGGTGTTTTATTCCCTCTAAGAAAATGTATTTGAAAGTATGGTCGATAGAACAAAGTGCCACATAAAATGAAGACCTCATTATTAGCCATGCTTCTTTTCCTGCTTAAAATGAATATGGGTTTGGAATTAGTCTTGGAAGAGCATCTACCAAAGGTTCGTCTAACTGATATTCTAGGAAAGACTTCATAGAAGGGACCTCCTACCTTCTTATACTGACACGTCATTTACTTTACAGAAATTTATAACTTTCAGTGAGTAGAAGTTTTTTGCACCTATCATTTGTGTGTATATACATGCAAATCGATATAAGGCATGTAGATAATGTATCTAATGTTGATAAGAGTTAGAGACCATATAGAGTGTACTTATAATATACTACTAAGTATAATTTGGTTGCAGTACATAGACTCATGGCTTGGTATTTTCAATCTCCTTGATTCCAAACAAGGAAACTGAAGCTCAGAGAGCTTAGGTGACATTACATAGCTATTCAGGGTAGAGGAGCAACTAGTATATGGGTAGAAAAATGGGCTTTTAGCCCTAAATCACTCATAAGTTTCAAAATACCAATACATTTATATTTTCAATAAATTAAAAAGAAACCAATTAAAAAATGTCTAGAAAGAAAAATCTTCTTAAGGACAATCATTTTTGCTGTTCCCTGCACTGTTTTTCTTCAAAAAGTCAATTAAGTTCTTTATTTTTTCGCAGTGGGACCTCTCTCATTTCTGTATTTTTATTGACCCAGTGAGGGACCTCTTCTCAGTGGCCGTGATTACAGGGCAGGATTACACCCACTCCTGGAGGTCAAGTGGCTCTCAGCCCAGTACTCCAGCCGTGGCTCCTCTAGGTCCCTTTCTAGCCCAGGCGTCTGCATCTGATAGGTACAGGATGCAGCCGAGTCATTGATCAAGGGAAAGAACACATTGAGAGCTATTTTAAATTAAGCTCCAAAAATAGAGGTGGGATGCCTAAACATGAAGCCACTCACAGGAAGGAAAAATCATTTTTTAAAGATATATTTTAAGAATTTAAAAATCAAAGATAGGAAACACAATTCTCAAAATTAGAAATAGGAAACTCAAGGAGAAATAGCTTCTTTATTGTAATTAGATTTATGCAAAATAAAATTAAAGACATCCCATAAATTACTTAATGGATAATGAGTCCTTGACTGTCTGACTCAGAAATCGGTTTGTTTTGCAAGGATCCTTTAATCAGCTCCCTAGGAGGCCGATGTCTGGCAGACAGCTAAATACCATAGATGACCCAAAGTAAACTAAAGGGGCTG
This sequence comes from Rousettus aegyptiacus, assembly GCF_014176215.1. NCBI lineage: Eukaryota > Metazoa > Chordata > Mammalia > Chiroptera > Pteropodidae > Rousettus > Rousettus aegyptiacus. The sequence continues at coordinate 59,011,612 of NW_023416286.1, read as the reverse complement.
TATGCCAAAGAACTATTTTCCTTAAGGCAGTCTTAAATTTTGAACAACTTCATTCTCAAGATCAGACTTGATTGATGTTTTCTCCCTCAACAATGTACAAACTAGCTACAAAATGTTGGCAAGGTGAGGACACCTGGGGTCCACAGCCCGGGCTTGTCTGAGGGATGTCGAATGAAGAGGGGTGGCCTCCTCGGTTTAGAATGAAGGGCCACGCTTTCCAGACTCACCCTGCTGCATCCCCGAGTGGCTGTAAAAGAACGTGAGAAGCAAATTCTTTTATGCAATTGAAAGTCACAGCTTTCTGAAAATATAACATCTAGAAGAGTTTTGAATATATTTTTAAAAATGAGGTGTCATGAAAGTAAAGACCCTAAAAATAGCTTGGGTTTGGTTATTTTGTAGCGTCAAATGGCAAGTCCTTTGGCATTTCCAGAAATACTGTAAGAGCCTTGTTTCTTTATCCTCGAACATCAGTCTTGCCTTTTCTTTGGAAGTGAGTCAAGCAGTGAACCTCGATATTTGTTATATCTGGTGTTGTCTTCAGAGCTATAGGCATTACAAAGCAGCCCCTCCGTAAAGACTTCTAGCAGTGAAGGACGGAGAACTGAGCTGCTGGTTGCTAAGGACCACCAGCCCCCCAAGACAGTCCCCCCTCAGATAAGGGTTCTATAAGCAAAGCCCCATCCACCCCCGCCAAAGGCCCAAAGTCTACAGGCTATGAGTTAGTCTATTTTTTATTCTCATAGAATGAAGTCTTATCTGGGACAAATCTCTCAGGTGTTTTCTGTTTAGCCTAGTTTCATTTTGCTTTTATTGACTAGGAACATAGTCACTGGGAGAAGCCCCCAGCTAGCCCTCCTGCAGTTGTTTCTGTGAGAATCAGTGAACCCAAGGCCCTGTGATCAACCCAGGGCAGACAGACGTCTTTGTTCCCTTGGTGACCCGCAGGGTGCCTGGCACCCAGGAGGGTGGCAAGAAATGCTCACTACAGTGGTTCTCAAACGTGGGTGTGCTTTAGAGCCATGCCCCGGAGGGCTGGTTCAAACAGGTTGCTGGGCCCTGCCCCCAGGGCTTCTGATCAGTACCTCTGTGCTGGGGCCTGAGAATCTGCACTTCTGATGGGCTCCCAGGGGCTGCTGCTGCTGGCCCAGGTACTACACTTTGAAAATTGCTGGGCTAAGGATTCTGAGTTTTGAAGCTCAAATAATTTATCCCTGGGGCAGCTCCTCTCGCTCTCGACCTACTTGGTAGCAACAGAGTAAGCCAGTGGCACCTGCTGGAATTTTCCTACAAAATAATACTGAAATCCCCTATCAGAAGTCTTATTCCTTTAGGTTAGAGTTTAGTGCATATTAAAATGCAAACGATCATTGGAGGAGGATCAGGAGTTCATTTGACAAACATTTGCTGAGCATATCCTACATACCAGCCACTAAACTGAACTCCGGAGATTTGAAAATCAATATTTACAGTTCTTGTGATTAGGAAATAATGTCTACTTAAAAATAATTACCAGACAGTGTTAAAAGATGGCCCATAGAGAAGTCCTCAAAAGGGGAATGAAGATCAGGTGAGAGCACCACTCAGGGCACAGAGCTGGTGAAGCCTTGTTGTACCAGCTTAATGACTCAGCTGAACCTTCAAGGAAAGATCATCTCTCCTGTGTGAGGGGCCTTAGAAAGGCCCGAGGAGGAGAGAATATGAGGTTGCTGAGAGCTCGACGGGCATGAGCAAAGGGATTCTCAGTGTAGCCCAGAAACTTCCAGGAAAGGTAAATGGTACCTTGCATATAATCAGGGCCCATACTGTCATAAATGGGACCTTTTTCAGAGTTAGAAAAAGTTGCCTTCTCTACAACGGACGCGTTTTAACAGGGGCTCCCACAGGCAGATGAACTAGAAAACGCCACCCTTTCCTCCCCACTCAGCCAGGTCATGGGGGGATGGAATCAGTAGCTGCATTTTCACCAGGCCCTCAAACCAGGCAGGCTCTCTGTCAATGCTACCAGCATATTCAGGGTACACATCACACTCAGAGTGATTGCTTGGCCCTAAAATTATTTCGTTCACTTCTGGGTTACTAGAAGCTGAGAAAGAAAGCAGACTTCAGGCCTTTGTAGTAACACTGTGGGATTTGTACTCAGGGAAACTTCGCTGTGGGTTCCTTTCGCCTGCAAAATAAGTCGGTCTGAGAAATGAGAGATGCTCCAGATAAGTGGCCCTGAGTGACCTGTGCAGTCAGCTCTTTGATCTCTAAGGCACTGCCTGCTTTTAGAATCTATGGCTGGAGCAGAGCCGCCACAGGCGCAATTCTGGTCATTGATATAGAGATACTGCAAAGAGAGAGGAAGCCTGAAAGTGGACTTATTCAGTAAGTATTTATAGAGCATTTGGATAGCACTTTACTGTTTACAAAGTATTTTCATGTTTCCTCTATAATCTGTCCTTGGCAGTAACAGTGCTATATAGGTAGAAATTATCATCAACATTTTACAGATGAAGAAACTGGATCTCAGAGAATTGACTTACATAAGGTCATATGAAGGAACCTTGGCAAAATGAAGCCTAGGAAAGTTGGCTTTCAGGACAGGGTACTTTCTACTGTTCCAGAAAGTTCTATGTTGACTGATAGAAAAAATGCAAAAGCCCCTAAAGACAGTGCCACCAATAGAAATACAATGTAAGCTACATAGATAATTCTGAATTTTGGGAAGCTAAATAAAAAAAAAAAGTGCATTTAATTTTAGTAATAACATTTAATCCAATTTGTTAAAAAATATCAATTTACTATGTAGTAATTATAAAACAATGACAGGTTTTCATATTTTTTTTTCCACAGTAAGTTTTAGAAAAAAATGTGAATTTTATACTTGGAGCACATCTCAATTAAGATGCTGAATTTTGATTGGAAATATTTGGTCCGTATTTAGGTTTCATAAAATTTACAACTGAAAAATAGATACACATACTCAAATCGGTCCAAGCACACTTAAAAGTTCTTCAATAACTAAACTGAGAATCAATTTTAAGTTAAATTTACATTAATTAAAAATAAGTAAAATTTCATAATTTAGTTCCTCAGTGGAACTAACCAAATTTCAATAGCCACATGTGGCTAGTGGCTTCTGTCTAGCCCTAACATATAACTCTTCCTCTGAGGAATTTGCAGTCATGAAGACCCAATATATAATTTGGTCAACGTGTTAGCATAATTTAGTCTTGTCCCTTCATAACCATGTTAAAAGTTCGTCTTCTCTATCTTTACCCATCATTGCCCATCTCCTTGGGTGGCCTCCTCTGACTTAATCAGATCTGCTCTATTCCTTGTTCCCACAGCTGCCTGTCTGTACCCACTGCAGAAGATGGAGGCTGTGATGGCCCAAGGGAAGCAGTGACTTTGATACTAGTAATCCTACAACTTTTAGTCTAGAAACAGTGAACAATCTGGGAGAAAGAGTGGATTTGTGGGATGTTAGGATAGCAATATATTTAGATGCACCTCCCTTTCGTTCTGGAGCATTGTTGACATACACAGAACCCTGCCTATCAGCGAGCTTGGCTCCTCTGGTTTTAAAAGCAAATTCACCTTGATAGATTCTGACCACCTAAATTTTGGTTGGATTTTCATAGTAACTAAGAATGGCAATCTGTTTCTACCAGAAAAAAAATATGTTGTCTTTTTTATTTAAAAGTATAAGCAAAAGTGTACTCCATTCATTGGACTGGGTTGAGGGCATTGTTTCTTTTTTGGAGTACTTGAGTAATTATTCATTTGCCAAATATGCAGAAATTCTGCCTGTGTTTTTAACTACATGTGAAGTTTGGCAAAGACTGTGGTGCTGCCTTTGAGGATGTCTCCTGCATCTTTGTTTTCCTATAACCTCATCTTATCTTGGTCCATAGGATTCAGGGACTCTATAAATATCTTGCTAATATAAATTAGATGTGTCCAAGTCATCATTTTAAACCTCCTTATTATTAGTGTCTCACTCCACTGCATACACAGGCAGAAATGTTTCCTTGTTCCTTGCTTCCCTCATCCTTTGTTCACCATGGGGGTTAGAGGCGGGGGTTGAGGTAATGAAGGTACAGGTCCAGGCTGGCCTGTGAAACCTGACCCAGAGTAAATTTGGTTATGAAACTTGTCTTCTTAAAGGCCCTAAGTTAAGCTAGTTGATGTTAGCTTCTGGGAACACAGTGATGCCAAACAGACAAGCAGAAGCCTGCCTGTTCCCTCAAATATTTTACAGTTAGCATTAGGTATGTGGCATAGCTTTCAAGGTTGCCGATTTCCTTAAACACACATACTATTAAAACTCATTCAAACACTTCTACTAATAAGTATTAGGATGAAGTAGCATTTCCCACTAGTCCTGAGAGATGTCATGCTAAATAAATGCCCTGAATGCCCCGTGATCAAATAAGCTTGAGCGATGTCATTACTTCACTTCCCTTATTAGAGTCATTGAAGGCCAAAAAAGGCCCTACTGCCAGGAAGCCAGCTAGCTTGGTTAACCTGGAGTTAACTGAACTTAATTGATTGTGGGACCTACTTTTTCAGGGAGCACTTGTGAACCACTTAAGAATTGTTGTCCTTTGAACTTATTTGGAACATACTGATTTTAAATAGTCTACTTCCAGTCTCCATTAAGTTCTTAGTCATACACTTTTTAGGACATCAAGGCTAAGCAAGTATCTCAGGTAACTTGTAGCATGTATAATTTATGAAAATGATCAACTTCTGGTATTTAGTTCTTTATTCATACTTGCCCAATAATGTTAAATTTTAATATTTTAACAATTTCACCATTTTTGAAAATATTATAAGAAATAAAATATGCTTTTAAAAATCAGAATTTACTAATTATATTTTTGTTGTAGATATTTAGCTCCAGCATTCCACAAAACAGAGCATTTTTAGATTGTGACTATATTAAAAACTAAACTGAACTAACCTAAAACTAACTTGCATTCATTCAGTCACTGAGTCGATCATCAGTTAAAATGGTCAATAAATATTTTTTGTGAACCTAAAACCCATAAACTAAGGCATTAGGGATACTTACCTTCCTAGTGCTTACAGGGACAGAGGGGAATACCAACATTAAACAAGTAATAAGAGTAGAGAGAAAGTATAAGAGATCTGAGAGTGAAATCAAGAGACTTCTGTCTATCCATCTCTAAATTCAAATCTTTATAAACTAAAAAGGATGTAAAGAAGCCAACACTTCAGACAATATCCTTTTATATAAGAAAGACACATCCCAAATAATTGTTTATAGCATTTCCAACTATAAAATCAATGGCCTAAATGTAAAATTAATTGGAAGCCACAGTTTTAATACACTGTTTTGGCTATTAAGCACATTAGATTGAATTGTTTCAGAAATGCCTAATTATTGTGTATGCCACACTCATCTCTTTGAGTCATTGCTAACTTTTGGACTGCTGCTTAGATCATTTCTGCAATAGGATTGCAGTTGCGTATTTTTCCTCTCTTTTTATAAATGCATAACTTTCATCACTATACGCAAGGTGCAAAGCTCTAAATTGCATCTTTACAAATTCTAGACAAGAGCTAAAGTGCTACAGAGTTTGATTCTATTGAGTTTGGGTGTCATTTGATATTTTATTGGTGTTTTTCAGGTTCATGATTTAAAAGTGCCTGTGTGAAGTCACTTTTGCTGGAAACTGCAGCCGGGGAACTCTTGTTGTGTTCGTCTTGTTTTTCTGTCAAATACACGTTACCCTGACCTTATGACTGGATGAAGATACCTCAATTGTCTGACTTTGCCAATTGCTTGATTTCAGAATTTTAAAAGGTGGAAGGAAAAAGAAATCCTGCTAAGATCTGAATGTCTAAGTGGCTTATTTTCTAGCATCATCAATAGCTGTGAGCTTCAGAACTAAATATTCTCCCAAGGAGTGCCATGATATTGTAATCACTTTATTAATAACAGTTGTGTCTGCAAAACGGTTGAGAGACTTGGACGTTTACAGCCAGAGATGACACTGAGCATGCTTTTATTTCAGCCCACAGTCCTCAAGTGGGGCATATTGATTGATGAGTGACTGCCTGCCAATAATTCTCTCCTCACTGCTTCTTGGATTGGACTTCATTAAGCAATTTATCACTTATCTTCAGACTTACATGTGGGGTTTTTCACAATAGTTTTGGAATCATTGGAACTTGGATTGATTTCATCATTTAACAGAAACTAACAGAATCTAAATTACTTTATCATCATGGCTTTGAATGTTGCCCCAGTCAGAGATACAAAATGGCTGACATTAGAAGTCTGCAGACAGTTCCAAAGAGGAACATGCTCACGCTCTGATGAGGAATGCAAATTTGCTCACCCCCCCAAAAGTTGCCAGGTTGAAAATGGAAGAGTAATTGCCTGCTTTGATTCCCTAAAGGTAAGATAATGCATTTAATGTGTACATCAATGCCATATTCTACTTTCAAATGATATGTTCTTCATTGTACTTTTGCAGAAGTTTAACAATTGTTTTTAGATTCTGTCTTCTTGTTTGTTGTGATGGGAGATTTTCACTCAAATTTTTTCATATCAGGCATACATAAATTTTTTACAGATCCATGTTTAAATTAAAAATACATAATGGTGTATTTTTAGTCTGGCATGACATTCATGAACCCAAGGGTTTTAAATCAAAATCTGGCTTGTGAAAACTAAAGATAAATATTTTATTAACATTTGATCTTCTGGAGGTTATATAAAGGTGAAAAAATTGAGTGTGTCACTTTTATGTGCCAGTTACTCTGATTCATCTCTTGAAGAATTTTCTATTCTGTGGATGTCTTTCTTGACCAAGACTTTCTAAAATACTTATTAATATATTTTTCATTCTCTTTGACAATTTGACATGGCTCAAAAAATGACTGAGTACACAGCTAATATTCCTTGAGCACCTACTATGTGAAAATTAACATAACACATCACTGAAGAAATGAATGTGATTCAGGATGGTATCCTTGATGATCTCACTGTCTGGTAGGGAAAATACAGCACATCAGCAAATAACTACAATGCAAGACAGAAAGGAGAACGTGCCTAAAGGGAGGAATAGAGAGAAGACTTTGATGAGGGGGGATCCACTGGCTTCCAGCTGACTGTTTCAAGACATATTTTTGGATACTGTGGCACCTGAGTTGTGTGGAGTTTTGACTTGAAAAAAATGGAAGAATAATAATGAGAAATCTAATTGAAGGAAATGAGGGTGACTTAGCCCATAATTCTTTGAGGTTTATTTTGCCCTAAAATTACAGATTCTATGAATCCCAGATTATCTAGGACGGTCCTAACATCATCAAGAAATGGGTTACAGTGGAGATAAGTAAGATGTATAGCTGAAAAAGAGCTTAATGTTTACATCTCTGCAAAATTTCATTTAAATAAGCTTACAAAACAGGAAAAAAATAATCTAAACTCTAGATGTATGATTTGGGAAATCACAATGCTATAAATTTATAAAATAGCCTATTCTTGGGTATTGAAGGGGCTGGGTATGTTTTAGGGGAGAAACTTCATCTTAAAATAAAAAAATATGTCTTACAAGTCAAAATTAAAATATAAGATTTCAAATCATATATTTAAGTATAATTTAAAGGAAAAATTTGTCTATACACTAAAAGCAGAATACATTTATAGTTCAACAGAAGTCTTTTAAGGGTTAAAATTTCAAAAATTAGATATGGTATTTACCTCAATAACTACTAGCATTTTATTCCTTTTTTATCATAAAAAATTAATTAGACTTTAAAATTAAAAGTCATTTTGTCTACACTGAAGTGAATAGATTGATAAATCACAATTCATGTAAACTATAACATTTTTATATTACTTTTTATTTTGCTTTTAGTCAACAAAGCAAACTAAGTGTATATTCACTTCTTTGATTATTACCAATTAAAGCATTCACTATAAAAAGCAGTGTAGATGAAAAACTAGATCATAAGAACTTCAAGATACCAAAATAGGCAGTGATAAGAAATTCATTTTCCAGGTCATCCCCAATTCCTTCATTTTATCAACAAAAGCCTTCTCAGTTTTCATATAAACTATTAAACCAACATTTTAGCAAGTTTCTTAAAATGTTTAATGTTTTAAACTAGTTAATTAGGAACACATGAGGGAAATAACTCTTAGCTACTAAGGCTAAGTATTTCTTGAATATCAACAGGATAACAGATCCTTATAATTTATTACCTCATTCTTGATTCACCTGGATCACAGTTATTTGGGGATTCCAACCCATGGAGAAAGGATCAAGAACAGTTATGTTTAGCTAGCGTAAAAACATGAACTAAGCCGTGAAAATGTTGAGCACCGTTCAAATGAAAAGGAGCTTTAAAAATCATTTTCAGAAGTGTCTAGTAAAACCATTTTCAAGTGTTGAAGCATAGTTATGTATTGCCTCAAGTCATCGGTTCCCTTTTAAAATTGTAAATTTTCAGATTATTTGAGTATAATGTTACATATATTTTTTTAATTGTCAAACTGTAAAGAATGCGAAAAGAGCCCACAGGCACAGGAGTGAGACAAACCCGGATCCAAATACCTGCTCAGCCTCTTCCCCGGCTTGGGTGGTTCATTTATCACTTCTTATCTTTGTTGTCTTACCAGTAAAATGAGGATAATCGCTTACAAAATTGGCTAAAGTATGCACAATGTCCAGCATGATGCTGGCATGTTCACCTTGCAAAGGGGTTGTAAGGATTATGAGTCCTTATAGCAGGGACTGGTAAATTTTTTAAAAAACCTCAAAAATAGTAGCTATAAAGAAAATGATGATGACGATAATAATGAGGCTATTTAATTTTATTTCATTAAATGCATTTTAAAAGACCGTGTTGCCCAGTGGAGCCAGCCTGTGGTAGGGAGAAGAGCAGGGGCTTTGAAGTCAGACAGGCCAGGGCTTGAACAAACCCTGGCTGGAACACAGGCTTGCTATATCATTTGAGACATATCATTTTACCTCCTTGACTTCAGTTTCCTCTTATTTAAAATTGGTATAATAATTCCTACTTCATAAGATTATTTCAAAGACTAACTGTCCTAAGATATGCCAGATGCCCAGCACAGGGCCGGACATGGTAGGGACTGGCGATGTTAGCTTCTTTCCCTTCAGAATAAAATATCACAGTATAGACAATGATTTTGATGGCTGGCTTTACAGGCAAGATGTGTCCAGCTCTTAAAGCATCCAACTCTTCATGAGTCTTAGCTCAAGAATCTACCAGGTGAATTATGATACCTCAGTGAGACAAATTAGTTATGACATTAAAAGAAATCAAGATTGAGTCAGACATCATTTTTGTTGTTATTTATCACAAGATACTTTTTTCTGAAAACACTGTGGGGTATTTTTATTCATAAAAATAGGTACAAGGAATTGGTGTCGGCCTATCCATATAGAGTCAAGTCATCTGTGAGACTGAGATAGTCTTTCTTTTGCTTTTTGTTATGAGTTATTTATAGACATAAGTAAACTTCTGTAAGAACTTACTAAACAAGTGTTTGCACGTTTGGAAACGAGGTTTGTTTCAGCCTTTGGGAAGAGAGTTATACATATATAAATACTTTGATAAAAGACGTTTCAGAAAATGTAGCAGAGTTCGTACAGCAACATTTGTATTTTATTCACAACTCTTGCCGTGTGGCATTTTATGTGAAACTGCTGGGCATGCAAGATTTTATGATTTTTTTTTAAGTTATAGTATTATTATAAACAATGGAATTGCTTAAATCTTTTCTGGAAGGCCAGGACATTCCAGAACACTGTGTTCTACAGGTTAGGTTAACTTAACCAAAATGCACATTGCTTTGTGAGCAACTAATGAAGCCTTGACCACCCATCTCTATGCCTTTGTGTTGGCAAAACAGTTTCCCTCACTGTTCAGGTGTTTGAGATTTTTTTTTCAGGTGCTTCTTGTAACTGACAGAAATTAATCTGGATTGTTTTGTAAATTGAGACGTCAGGAAAGATGTAAATGAATTAGCTTTAATGCATATTTACCACTTTCATCAAATATTTAATATATTTGTTTAAATATTTGAATTTGAATACAGCTTTAAAAAGGAAACGATTTTTAAAAGCAGGTTGCTAATTCTTGCAAAACAAAAATAAACAGTCCTAGAGTATTTGGGAAAATTGTTTAGACCTCATACAACCTTTCACAATAAAAATCAGTTCAAAGACAGTGTGATTCTTTTTATGCCTAAATCAGATAACGTCACTCCTTCATTCAGAGCCTTCCAGTGGTATCCCATCTCCCTCAGAGTAAAGACCTTATAATCCTCACAAGTGTCTAGTGCCTATGAGATCCACTTTCCACCCTCAATCACATGACTTCAGTCTTATCTCTGTCCCCTCACCCAATTCACTCCAGCGTCCCGCCTCTTCGCTGTCCCCTAAATATGCTTAGCAGATCTCTACCTTAAGGTGTTTGCACTTGCTCTGTCTGAAATAGTCTTGCCTCAGTTGTATGAACAGCTTTTCCCTTCATTCCCTTCTGATCAAAAATACCAACAGCAAAGCCTTTCTGCCAAACTTATTTCAAAAAGTAATCCCCACCTTGCTGAGATCCCATTTTCTCATCACCTTGCTTTACGGTTCTCTCTAGCACTTGTCACTATCTGACAAAGTATATACTTGTTTGATTTTTGTTCATTATCTGTTTCCCTTCTCTACTCTGCTAGAATGTAAGCTCCGTGTAGATGGGAATTGTGTCTTTTTTGGTCGTCGATGTATCCCCAGAGTCTAGAACTGTGTCTCATACATAGTAGATGCTCAATAAATATTTGTTGAATGGCATAGCATGTTCATCAGGAAAGTAGTCAACGCCTCTCAGAGCTGACCCATGTGATTGTACAGGGATGCACTGCACACTAGGGATGCATTTCTCATCATAGTCTGTGTGATAGGCACCCTTTCCCCCTTGAGTTGTGCAGTCATGTGTTATGGCCCGGTTCTTAATATCCCAGTAGATTTAAAAATCAGGGATTGGAGACACAGACGTGATTCAGGAAGTATAATGCAACACTGGAAAACTGACCAGGAAATTATTTAATTTTCTCTGAAGCTTCATGTGATGCAGAAACTACTTTTTATTACTTTCCGATTCTTTCTAAATTTCAAAAATGTAAAAAAAAAGTAGATACTGCTCATTTACCCTTGGGCTGATGACTATAAGTTGGCCGATGGCAAATAAAATTTTAGTCTTCATAATTATGGATGAAAATTTAAAATTAAAAGTGGTAGGTATGTGACCATTTTGGACAGTTCTTAAGAATAGATCAAAAAGTTATTAGAATATGTCCTTGGCCTTGACCTTAGTTTCGTGTTCTTGAACTGACACTAGGCTCTTAAATAGAGGCTAATGCCTTGCAGAAATTGTTCGAATGTTTTCTAAGTGATATGCCTAATTTTGGCCTGATTTGAAAATATAATCTTAGACAGCTATTTTATTATCAATAGAAATCAGTGTAGTCATAGAGAGCCTACTATCTGCTAGGCATTTTTCACGCATTATCTGTTTCTCACGAAACTTCTATAAGATAACTATCTTTCAATCAACCATTATAGATATGGGTACAGGTTTAAAAATGTAAGTAATTCACATACAACTTATAAATAGTGAAGAGACCTCGTCCCAAGTAAGTGTGACTCCAAAGCTGGCACCATAATTTCCCTCCTCCTAACTCCTCTTCAAGAATAAATCATTGATGTAATTAATTCTAAAACTCCTAATAGCTTAATAATATTCATGTTAACAAGATTACCATATAGAAGTGTGAAAAACTTTCTAAAATAGAAGCCCCCAGGAATAAACCTGTTCAGGTGCTACAATATTTAATATTTTAAAAAGAGGGAAACTGAAAGAAAGCAAGGCACAGGTTGTATTTATTTTTGTTCATATCTGTATACAAATATTATACCATCACTTACTAGGTCTCAGTAACATAAATGGTTTTGGTCCAACATGTGTGTGTGTGTGTGTGTGTGTGTGTGTGTGTGTGTGTGTGTGTGTTTGTGCGCGCGCGCACGCGCACATTTAGGATGTTTTAACACAATGACAACTGGGAAGCAAATTTTAAGTAAAATCCCTGGCCTGAGAATCTATATGCGATCCCTGGCTTTCTTGCTTATAATATTATATAATTTTACCTCTATGGGCTCCAGGTGCCTCATCAACACATATTCATTCATTCATACCCTCTTTAACAAACAAGAGGTACAAACTCAAAATCTGCAGTAATCAGCAAGTAATATGAATGAGTGACTCACTGTTGGCAAGACACAGGCATCATTGGAGACTGCAGAGAATCAGCTGAAGAGCACATAACCCCGCTAAAGAGGGCAGCTGCCAGCCAGCCACAAACAGCTATTGCCTGCCTTGTGTGAATCCTGGAGTTTTTTTAAAAAAAGAACCAGAGATACTAATTTTGATGTAAAGTTTTCCTATTTTTATTTATTTTTATTTTTTATTTTAAAAATGTTTAATTCACTAATTCATTTGCAATAACATTGTTAATAACCTTATATAACCTTTATAATTCGATATCTGTATTCACTGCAGCATGCTCACTTCCAATAGTCTAATTTCCGCCCAGTGTCATACATTCGACCCCCTTTACCCATTTCACCCTCCCCCACTTCCCTTCCCCTCTGGTAACCATCAATCTGTTGTCTGTATCTGTGAGTTTGTTTTTGTTTTGTTTTATATTCCTCATATGAATGAGGTCCCATGGAATTAGTCTTTGACTTATTTCTCTTAGCGTAATACCCTCAAGGTTCACCCATGTTGCTGCAAATGGCTATATTTGATTTTTTTGATGGCTGAGTAATATTCTATTGTGTATATAAACCACATCTTTATCTATCCATTAGTGGACACTTAGGTTGTTTCCATGTGTTGGCTGTTGTAAATAATGCTGCAACAAAATTGGAGTGCAAATATCTTTTTAAATTGGTGTTTTCATATTCTTCAGATAAATATCCAGAAGTAAAATAGCTGGATCATATGGTCATTATATTCTTACTTTTTGGAGGAAACGCAACACTGTTTTCCGTAGTGCCTACATCAATTTACAATCCTACCAACAGTGTATGAGAGTTCTCTTTTCTCCGCATCCTTTCCAACACATGTTGTCTTTTTGATAACAGCCATTCTAACAGGTGTGAGGTGATATCTCATTGTGGTTTTGAAGTTTCCCAATTTCTAAATCTTGGCAATCAATTTATTTTTAAACCCTGAGGTTCAAACAAAATATATCTACAGGATAGATTCAGCCTGTAGACTGCCACATTTAACCTCTGAAATAAATATTGATCATGTGACAGGTGCTGCTAAACACCTGTCACATGAACAGCATATACAGCTTCTTCTGTCAGTAGAGATAATTGAGAAAGGAGTGAATTTATAAACTGTTCTTAATCATTCTCAAAAGACTTTATTTACATTGCTTTGGTGATTCACTCTCTGGTTTTCCCCTTACTTCACTGGCCACTCTTTCTCTCCCTTCCTGAATTTCCCTCCTCCTCTTGACCTCTAAATGCTGACGTCTCTCCAGGCTTGGTCCTTGAACATCTTCTCTATGTTTCCTCACACCCACAGTGGATGCCTTACTCTTCTTATAACTCATCAAGCACGTGCTTGCCTCAGAGGCTTTGTACTTTCTGGTCCAAACTGGACTCCCTAATTGGATGACCTCATTCAATCCAATGACCGTAAACATTTTCTATATGCTGACTATTTCTCAATTTCTATCTCTAGCTCTGATTTCTCCCCAAACTTTGTACTGATGTATTCAATTGCTTACTTGAAATTTCTACCTGGATATTTAAATGACATCTCAAATTTAATATGTCTACTAAGAAGTTTTGATCCCCTTCAACCTACTATTCCTACCATTGTACCTGTCCTCAATAGATGGTACTATTCATTTGGTTGATCAAATAAAACATTTTGAAACCCAGCTTAAATCTTCTTTGTTACCACCATATCTACTCCATCAGCAAGTCCTATTCTCTCTATATTCAAAGCTATCCTAAATTTGAGCACTTTTCAGCACTATTTTCATGACCACCCTGCCCCAAACCATCATCGTGTCTCATGTGGGCTATTAAAATACCCTTCCGTAGCTCTCACTTTTGCCGCTCCCTTCTGCAGCAGACAGAGTGACCCATAAGTCATGTCACTTCCTTGCTCAAAACTTTCTAATAGATCTTAATTTCACTTATGAAATCCAAAATCCTGAAGGTCCCATGTGACCTGGCCCTCTGCTGCATTTCTGGCCCTATAGATCGACCCTGCTCTCCCTCACTGCCGTCCCCTATCACATTGGCCTCTTTGCTCCTCAGGGACTTTGCAAAGGCTGCTCCTTCCACACGGAATGCTCTTTCCCCAGATAACTGCAAGACTCAATTCTTTACTTTAGTCTGGATTTTGCTTAAATGTCACACAAAATCACCCTCAGAACTTATCCTTAAGGAATGTTTTCTATCTACATATGTCTTCCTTGTCTGTCGCCACTGCTAGCAGATAAAGCTGTAAGGCGGAGGGCTCACTGCTCTATCCCTGTGCCTGGCAGCTGCTGGGTGCTCAATCATATTTGTAAATGCATTAATATATCCATAAATCTTACACTTTTAAATATCACTGTTCCAACAAAATTCAAATCACTTTTTTGGTAACCTATTGCTTAAGTTTTCCATTAATCTATAGGCAGAAAAATCATCAAAGTTAAAGGCTTTGTACAAATAAGTTCTTTGGTTTTCAACCCAAAAGGTGTTTCTGAGTGATTTCATGTTTTTGGCTGCCCTGATAGGCAGGTCACATGGAGACTTGCCAACAAGTGTTAGCTAAGAGCTATTAAAATTCGTGAAATAGCTTGTTGGGCCACGGTCTGAAGCCTAGCCATAGACCGATGCCGGTGTTGGACAACATTTCACTAATCCCCTTTAAAATAAGGACACTGAAATACCTTTGTTTTTTGTTTTGTTTTTATTGTGTAAAAACACTTAACATGAGATCTATCCTCTTAATAAATTTCTAAGTGCACAACACAGTATTGTTAACTGCAGGCACTGTGTTGTAGAGCAGATCTCTAGAACTTATTCATTTTATATAACTGACACTGTATGAAATACTTTTTTTTTCATGAAGGTAAACTTTTCAAATTTAAAGATTGCTTTTTCATTCTAAGATTGTTTCCTTCTTATTTATTTATTTTCGATTAGCACAATATTCCTTTCTTTACTAAAATAATTGCTTAATAAATGAATTTTGGGAGTTTTTTGTTTGATTTTCTTAACTCAGCAAAAGAAAAGTGGGCAATTGTCTATCAGTTTCCCATTCTTCTTATGAAATATTACTGCTCCATAAAATTTCAAAGGTAGAGACCTACCTGTCTGTACTATGTGGCCTGAAACCTCACCATGAGACTCATTCCTGTGAGTCATACACACAGGAAAGGCTTTGTCATTAGAAAGTCACTGCTGCATCCACATGTTACCTGAGAGGACCCTGGAAGTTCTTCAAACCTTTTCCTTTTAGCAAATGAAGACAGCTTTATCCATTGAATAAGCTAATTTTCATTTGTGGGGTAAGGAAGGAGGAGCCTGACCAGAGACTTGGAGACCTAGAACATGTTAGTTCCAGTGTAGAGGAGCAAGTACCCATACCACGGCGGGGGGCTCACCTCTGGGGCTGGGAAGACCAATGTTGTTCTGGGGTAGCTTCACCAATGACAATCTTCACCAGTTTTATAATTTTCCATGAACTGACCTGTTAATACTAAATAGCATATACTTGGTTTGGTTCCATATCCTCTGGCTCAAAGATTATAGTCTAGTGTATATTACTGTCTCAGCACTGTTGTGGCCACGAAGAATAAAACTGATAGTCAAAGAACAAATCCTCCCCCTGATCACCCACCTCTGAGATTCAGGGAGTCAGTGGATTTGACATATTTATTTGTGATCAAACTTACTTTGCCATCCTGCCTAACCAACCAGCGTTTTGGGGATATGACTGGTGAGGCCATTTCATATGACTGAGGTTGTATACCCATAATGAATATTTAAGCCCTGTAGAACAGGGGTACCCAACCCCTGGGCCACGGACCGGTGTTGGTCCATGGCCTGTTAGGAACCAGGCCACACAGGAAGTGAGTGGTGGGCGAGTGAGCAAAGGCTTCATCTGTATTTGTAGCTGCTCCCCATGCGGCATCAGTGCCTCAGCTCCACCTCAGATCATCAGGCATTAGCTTCTCATAGTAGCACTGGTCCTTGGGGCCAAGAAAGTTGAGGAAAGGAAAATGACTCAGATGCTTTAACCTAGTTAAAACCAAACAAAATGTCTAGATTCAACTTCAGGCATGTTTCCATGTCATTTATATTTCATCTTACTGAAGCGTTTCATATCCTTAAAAAATTATTGCTTGTAATTTTTGACTGAATAAATGATATGGATACCAAGGTACATTAGCAATCAATATTAACATAAAAACTTATGTGTTGAAAAGTAGAGTACAGTATATATAAGCTTTTATAAAATGCTCATCTTGCCACATCACAAATCTCTTTCGAAAGAACATTTCAAGTGCTCCCAGCCCTTAGTAAAATCATTAATTATGACACTAAAGATATCATTTCCACACCTGCCATAAAACTAAGTGCTGACCCAGATGCTCAGGATCTAAAATTAATTAGCAGAAGCCTCATTTGAGAAATTTAATTCACATCGCTTCTCTTGCATTCCCATTGGGCACTTGGTTGTTAACAGGAACTATGATATCTGGAAAATATTGGGATAGTGGAATTCTTAATGAAGAATTCTAGCAGATCCAGACATTCTGAGTGGTATATAGAGCTGAGGAGAAAAAGCTTTCATTTCCTAGAAAATTTCAGTATGTTTATTCATTTATTTATTCTATAAATAGTCATTGAGCAGAGCTCTAGTTTGGGCTTCTAAATAAGACACAGGAACCTTGTTTCCGTAGAACTCAGAGTGGAGGAAACAAGAGAAAAGTAAACAAACTAACCAAATAATCACAATTTATCAGGACTGCTGTTTATTCATGAAATACTGAGTGCCCACAGAGCAGCAGGCATTTGGCCCAGGCATTGGCAATAAAGCATGTTATAAAAGGAGACAGTTTTCTTGACCTCGTGGGATCTTCATTCCAATGTGAGTGACAAAAAACAAATGGGCAGGAACAGTGTCCCCCACCCTAAAAAAAATTAGTTATTTCCAAACTGTGAGAAGCGCTAAGAAGTAAAAATAAACAAGGTTCTTGGATAGAAAACGATGCAACTGGGGAAGAATTGAAACAGAAAGGGTGGCCTGGGACACTTTCTCCAAGGAGTTGCTTTCTGAGCAGAGACATGAAGGATAAGACGGAGGCAGCCATGTGAAGAGAAGAGCTTTGCCAGACACAGGGAAAGAGAGCTCTGGAGCCCTGAGATAAAGCACTTGCCCAATTTCTGCAAATAGGAGGCCAGGGTGACTAGAGAGCATGCTCAACAGGTCAGGGGAAGAGAGGCCTGAAACGATGAATAAGAGAAACTATGTAGGAGTTTGAATTGTATGCTCGGTACGAAGATTTAAGCAAAAAGGCTGACATACTCCAGTTTGCCTTGTGAGAAGGCCACACAGCCTGGAGAAGGAGTTGCAGGAGGAGGCCAGGCCAGATCAGTTTGGGAATCTTTGCATCATCCAAATTACTGCCAATGCTGCCTGCCTGGAGTGGTGATGGCAGAAGTAAGAGTGTGTAGACTTAAATTTTGCTTTGGAGATGGAATTATTAGGAAGGGTACATCATGACAGGTTAGCGAAAGGACTAATCAATATGCATCCTGGCCCCTTTTATTTCTTGCCTTTACATTATGTAAAACTGATTGTTTGGAGGAAGTTACCTTTTCTTAAGAGTGTTTCTCCAGGCCCTTTTTGCACAGCTGGTTATTTTATTCTTAATATTCTCTAAGGTTATTCTCTCTGTGATCACTCAGGAGCTGGGTGTAAACCAGAGCTCCAGGGAAAACTTGGTTTATTATCTGAGCAGATGTACGGCTATGTAAAATCAGACTCCTACTATAGAAAATCCTTCTAAATGTGTCTTGTGTAATCGAAGTTCCTATTACTTTCAGGTTTTCTTGATCAAGTCTTGAGATTGCTTGAATCTCGTGAACTTTCTTCTTAGACATTTTAAACAGAAACTTCTATTGAATTAATTTGTTTTTCAGAATTATTTTTTTATTTCCAGTTTCAATCCTAAATTTAAAAAGCTAGATTATTCTTACCCACTTTTTTAAATTACATTGTAAAAAATGTTGCCAAGATCTAAATTCATCTCTCGAGAGCCTTATATCCCCTAAATATCTAAAATCTTTAATTGAAACAAAAGTAACTTCTTGATAAGTTGTACAATTTCTTTTTTATTTGTTTACAGGTTTTCTGCTCATTAAGTCTATCTCAATGTACACTTTTCTCAGACATTTAGTTCACCAAAGTTTTCAATTTAATCACTCAAAAAAATTTATTTAACTGTTATAAGCCCTAATCTTTTAACTTTAATAAATATATCAATACATTTATTAATAAATTTTATAACTGATTTGTTTGTTTTCTTTCTATTTCTACTTTGATTTAATTTGCCATATTTGTGAAAGGTTTGTCTGTTTTATTTGAAGAACATTTTCTTGCTTTCTGCTATCAATTCTATAAAAGATAGATTTCTTATTTTTTCTTAATTTTTTCTTAATTTCTTTCCTTAATTTCTTATGTCTTTTTTTTCTGAATTTCTATGTATAATATTTTATTCTCATCTTGTAATTCTTTTCTTTAAGAAGCATTTAGGGCTGTGAGTCTACTACATAAAACAGCATTGGCTCTATCTCATAGGTTTCTGTGAAATAATGAGAATGAATAAGTGAATGAGGTGGATATGTTTACTCTGGAGAAAGAAAGATTCAAAAAGACATGATAGCCCTTTCCAAATATTCAGAATTGGCATATTGAAGAGGAAGTAAACTTGCTCTACGTAAAGAATGGAGCCAGTGCATAGGTCTATAGACAGACATTTGTTCAATATGAGGAAAAAATATACAAACACCTGGAGGGAAAAAGAGTTCTTATCTCAGGAACTGCTCAAATAATGCAAGTCCGGGATTTGTACTGTGTCCTTTAAAAAATTCTTTCTATGCCAGAGATACTAACAGACAGTCCCCATGCAGAACTACTAAAATGGCCAATCTTAGCTCAGCAAAGAAAATTTTTCCTAGAGTCAGTGTTGGAATATCTAGTTGCCTAGCAACCAGTAAATATCTATGATGAAATGGAAAATCATTAGTTTATTGTCTGAGTTGATTGAATAATTCCTAACACCACACTTGATTCATTTCATTGATGATAAGTATTCCCATAATAGTTTGTTACAAATCAAGATGGTGTTGAGCTATAGCTCACACAGTTCTAATCTTTATCATATGCTAGCCAGCTGCATAACTTAGCCATAATGCACACAATAGAAATAGATGTCTAGTCCATGCAGGAGGTGACAGGATAAGATAATGAGACCAAAATAATTGGGGGAGGAGGTCTGTAAAACCATTAAATAAAGTTAAATCTAGTAGAGTTCTGAGAGTGAGGCGCAAGTTTAGTCTTGAACTCTTCGACTTTGAAATTCTGTGGATTTTTAATAAGTGACTAATACCAGCGTTTAAGGTATAGAAAAAAGTTTAAATATATAACATATTTTAATCATAACTTTCCATTCACAGTCTCCTAGGAAACTGACAAAATATATCTGGGTAGTTTAAAAGTTTTTATCTCATTTATAAAGGGCTGCTTTACATTATGAAAACCAAAGAACTGTTATTTGTCAAATTTCCACATTAAACATCTGCCAAAATCTCTTATTAGGTTTTCTTAAGAATGATGACTTGGTACATAAAATAAACCATGGAACCCTGTCAGATTCTGTCCACATTAAATAGCTGAGATACTCATTTCCCCTCCTTTGTTTGATCTTTCAAACCCAAATCATAATTTCAAAAAGTGATTGATTTTGATTAATTTCTCTTTCTCCCTGAAAGATTTAGAATTGCTTTAGGTAACTTTTTATTAGCCAGTCCAGGACATCTGTACAACAATATAATTAATAGCATTTTAATGAAAATGATGGCATATTAATTGGTAATTTTTGGATGAGTGTTCTTCCTAATTACTTATTAACCTTTAAATCAGATGTGCACAAGGGAATGGAGAAAGATTCATGTCTTTGAGTATCTGAAAGCTTTTTCAAGGTGCTTTATATAAAAAGAATCCAGAAGAACTGTTTTTTCCCCCCCAGAGGAAACTCAAAATTATATCAGGAGCTAAGTGTGGTGTGATGCTTAATGCATTAATACACTATAGAAGTTTTCAGTGTATCTATTCTTGGCACTTCAGTGAATCATCATTAATAGAGTATGGTTTAATAAGATAGTAAGATGATACCATCAATTTTTCTTAACATTTAAATTGGTAGTTATTTGCAAAAGGTGCTGAAAAAAAATACTTATTAATTGAGATGGTTTACTTGAGCACACACACATATTTATACACACACACATACGTACGTACACTTTAAAATAAAATAAGGGAGGCTAGACCCACAGAAAATTCTGGATCTTTGGCCTCAAACATCAAGTCTGACTTCATGGAGCTGAAAAAGCTTTATAGATAAAGTATGGTGAACCTGATCATTACCATTTAAACAGTAGGTCCATTCTAATGTTTGAACATAAACTAGATGAAGAGACAAATAAGTGGTTTTCAGAGAGCAATAATCCAATTTAATTTTCTCTGATGGGAAAAGACATCCCACTCCAGGGTCTTCTCTGTGACCCTGCCTTTCTCTGAGTTCCTGTTTGGCCTTTCTATCTAACACTGTTGAATGAGAGTTACTATTTGAAGGTGAAAGTTGCTTTACACTCCTTTCGGAGATTCATTTTGTAACTGTCCCTTACCTCTAGGCCTTTCCTCCTTTACTTTTTTTACTTTCTTTCTGTCTCTGCCTTAATTTATTCATCAAGTGTATCTATGGAGACTCGACATGCTCCAGGTTATATCTTTGGCATGGATGATGCAGTAATAAAGATGTCATACCTGTCTTCAAATTGCCAATAGGCTGGGTGGAGAGGGGAGTCAGAGACGAGTATCGGGCCACCGCCAAACAGTGTGATAAGCACCAGGGAGTGTGTCTGTAGGCCCTAGAACATGGCAAGTTCTGAGGCATGTTCTCTGGAAGCACATTGAGGGTTAGCAAACTCAGACCGGCAGTTGGGAGAGATCAGGGAAACTTCTTATCAGACTTGACTGGGGGAATGGAGGCGGTGGTGGTAGGTAAGAAGGTGAAACATGTCATCTCTGAATCTTCCTTATCTAATTCCATGAGGCCACCCATTTTCTCAGTTACCCTATCATTGTATTTTTGCCCGGTTTCCTATGTCTATCTTCCACGTCTCTCTATTGGACCATTATCTGCTTAAAGACTATGCCCTGTGAAGACCATCCATCAACTCATTATACAACATAAAAAAATAAGACACTGCTTAAAAATCCTCTGCAGACTGGAGAAGGCTGCAGGTGAGAAAGTATGAATATTTATTCTCCTACAGTGCTTTGCCTCCCAGTTCCAAGAGGTCTGTATGCAGTTGCAGATGAAGTTATAACTGTGGCTCTTCTGCTCACCATTCCAAAGAAAAGATAACTGCCAAAAGGAGAGATGAAAAGACAAAATACTAAACTGTAGAAAGAAGAGCAATAAGTACATACATTCAGAAATAAATTTAAAAATGGATAAACAAAATATTTCCTGAAAGGAGAACAGACAAATGAAATAAAATAACAATAACAGCTGCCAGTTACTGAGCACATACAACATTGTCAACTGTACCAGCCATTTTCAGTATATAATATGTGATTCATAAAACAGTTCTGGAAGGCAGATTCTAAAATAAGTCCTGGAACAGTCTTTGTTACCAAGTATGAGCTTAGTAACTATTTCTTAAATAAATGAATAAACCAATCTTTCTATTTGCTTCATGCCCATCTCTCTCCCCCATTTCTGGAGTATAAGTTCCTTGAGGGCAGGAATATCACTTTGCCTCTTTCTATATTCCAAGGACCTAAAATGGTGGCTGACACATGCTAGGAGCTTAGTAAATACACCATTTTTAAAAGATGTGGCAATGGAAACTTAAAACGATTTAGTATTCTATGCAAAATTACACTTAAACTGGGATAATTTGGGACTCGACCCAAGTCAATCCTGCTTTTCATCCCTCCACGTCACACCAATCTGCCTTTTCTTTCTACACAATCATTCTTTAATTATCTTAGGCCTGCTCGTATTCCAGAGCAGATATTTTTCTGTCTATAATTTACCAGTATAGACTTAGCACATAGCATGTATTAGTGAACACAATTGATCTTTGAACAACACAGGAGTTAAGGGTGCCAACCCCCCACACGGTCAAAAATGTCTATTTAACTTCGATTCTCTGAAAACTTAAATACTAATAGCTTACTATTGACTGGAAGCCTTACTGATAAATTAAACAGTCAACTAATACATATTTTGTATGTTGTATTACATACTATATTCTTACAGTAACATAAGCTAGAGGAAAGAAAATGTTATTAAAGAAATCATAAGGAAAATACATTTACAGTATTTATTGAAAAAACATCCACATATAAGTGGACCCACTCAGTTCAAACCCATGTTGTTCAAGGGCCAACTCTAATTAGCATATACACATTTATAGCAGCAATCATCGGATTTCCTAAAAAATCATTTAGGAAGGAAAAGGGATGGGGCAGGCTGTAATCTCATAAGAGCATAGTGAGGTATATAACTTGTAGTGAACCTGGCTCATTTGGGAGAAAGGCAGAAGGAAAGCAATGGGGTGTTAGGAATTATAGGATTAGGATTGACAATTTTTATGATCATCAGAATAGTCCAAGTGACTCAATTTCACAAAGTGTGATCATTGATAGTTTTGGTAGCTTATCATACTAGATTCCAGATACTTTCATTTATCTAGTTCTAGATTTTTCTGATCCTTTCTATGATAATCTTTTTTCTATTTTTTTTCCCCATTAGCTGGGCAAACTAAAGATTGCAAATATTGACAGTGTTATAGGGAGTGACGTATTCTCATATACGATGGAAGTATAAATTGTCTTGGACTTTTTAGAAGACAATTTGGAAATATAAATTATATCCTTAAATGTTCATACTATTCAACTTGGCAACTCCATTTCTTGGTATGTATACTAAAGAAATACTTATGTATATGAACAAAGAGCCATGTACAGGGTGTTCATGTTAGTAGCAGTAATAATAATTAAAAGTAAAAACAATCACAAAACTAATTAATAAGGTAATCCAGAGAGGGAATTAGTTAAATAAACTATGGACCATTCATACTATAAAATACATGTGACATTTAAAAAATAAGGTAGAATTAATCTATCATCTCTCTCTATCATCTATATTAAACACACACACATCTGACTTGGAAAAATCTCCAAAATATATTATTTAGTAGGAAAAAAGTTAGTTGCAATATTGTATATAATATCTATATTTAAAATACATTTCAAGAGGTATATTTCTATTAGATCTATAATGTATCTATTATATATGTATTATTTATTATATTACAACATCACATATTATAATGTATGTTATAATATACATATGATATATTTGTATATAATATATCATAATGTATAATATGACACATATATACATATATATGTGTGTGTGTATATGTGTATATATAAGTATATGTGTATACACACATACACATATAATGCTACAAATAAATTGCAGCACCTAAGCTGTAACAAGAGACCCAACAATCATATGGCTTTTAACCACATGGTATAGACCAATGAAAAAGAAGCTATTTCTCTCTCATATAGAATGTGGTGTGTGTTTCACAGTCATTCAAAGCTGGGGTTCCTTCTGTATCATGCTTCTGCAATTCTTTAAGCCTTAGAGTCTTAGAATCTGTATGGTCAAGGCTAGGTCACTGCTATATCCAAGTTCCAACCAGCCTTAAGGGAAAGGAGAAAACATGGAAGATGATCACTCACTAATCTCAAGGGTCTCCAGTTGGAGATAGTGCACATCACTTCCAATCACCATCTATTAGTGAAAACTTGGCCAAACGTCCCCCAAGAAGGGTTGGAAATGCAGCCCTTGGCTAGATGATCACATACCTAACCACGTATTATTATGGTGTAAATAAAAGGAAATAAATTTTGGTGGACAGCTAGAGGTCTCCACCACCATATAGAGAGCACACACATAAATAGAAAACAGAAGGGAACATGAAGTTTTGCTCTAAAGTGTGGATGGAGCAGCATATCAAGGAAACCTTTGCTTTATCAGTGTCCTTTGAGTTGTTGAATGTGAGTGGGTGAGATTATGACTGCCTCGGATCCGGCAATGAGGTCAGTTGCTTAATCTCCTGTCTAATTCTAAGTGCAGCCTGTTAAACCTCCCAACTGACCTCTCATAACTTCTGCAATACTACCTTTCTCTTCATCTTACTCTTCACCTTCGATATCTTTACTCCGCTCTCCCTCCATACTAACCACCGTTGAAACACTTCCAAAATTTGGATGCTCAGCACCTACTGGATTGTAATTTTATTAAAAAGGTGGGTTGCCACTGGCCTTTACTCGTGCACTGGAATTTTCTCATTCACTCTGTAACTCACACAAATATATGGAGCATTTAAGCAATATTAGATACTGTAGGAAGTTGGAGTGATGAGACAGAATTTTCATTGACACTATCATTCCCCTTCAGACAAGCCAATCTAACTGGCCAAACAAGACATCGGTGTCTGAATAAATGAGTAACAGTGGCAGTTGATGTACCCAAGTTGGTGGTAAAGCCATTAAAATCAAAATTTCAGAATGGTAAGTGATCACTGGGAAAGGAGGTTTAAGTGAAGATTCCTCAAGGAGATAAGACTGGAATTGGACCCCCGGGCATATGTGATATTTGTCTAGACATAAAAACATTAAACGTGTATTGCGAGGATGGAGTGAACACTTATTTATCACCTGCTGTGTACTTTGCCAGGCGTTTTGTATTCATTATTCGAATTATCTTTATAACATATCAGTAAGGTAGATACCCTAATATTACAGATAAAGAGACTGAGGCAAAGAGAGCTTATATTAGCGATTCAGGATCCCAGAGCTAGTAAGTGGAAGAGCTGGGATTTGTGTCCAGATCTATGTATTTTCTGGATAAATCGAGATCTGTCTGATTTCTCATTACCTCACAGTGTCTCAGGGTATTTCAGACAGGAGGAAAAGCAGGAGCAATGGACGGGAATGGAGATGAGTTTAGTCTGTTCAGGTGCAGGGAGGAGAGTAGTTTGGGTGGCAGGATGTCATTATATATGCTTTTGGGTGGAGGTCACCCTGGTGTCTGAGTGCTTTAGTACAAGAGGATTGAGTTACTTATAGGAAGTGCTGTATCATGCTTCACTTGGCACCGAGTTCTCCCCTAGCCCTGGGGGAAAGAAGCTCTACGAGTCAGGCCAGCTCCACTGGCCCAATTTAACAATTCAACCAGTTTAGGAAAGGGGTTTATGAGCAGAAAAATACCCCCAGACTATATTAGTTCATCAGTAGCAAATGGTGACGAATCCTGCATGGCTCCAGGTTCTTTGTGGTCACTAGGAGAGAGCAGGAGGGCTTTTTCTGTCCCAGACCTACTTGGGCTTGAGAACAGTAAGCTCTACCTGCTCCCCTCAGATTTCTTCTGGTTGGACCCTTTGTCAGTTCTTTATGAGGTATTGCAGTGTTTTCTTAAAGATTATGTCCTTTAAAGCCCCGCCAGATTTCTGCAGCAATTCTTTAGCACATCTTTGGCCTGGGAGATTGCTCAGCTGATTCTCCCTGGCACCAGAGCCATCTCCATTTACTTCTTCCTCGTGAAGCCCCTCTCATTTGGAAAGCCTAAGCAAACGTTCTCTTTCTATGCTATTTCCTCTTCTTTGATTCTCTGATCGAAGACATAGACAATTCGCAAATGCTGCTTAAAGAGCTTTCCTCTAGAAATGCCTCATTCTGATCTGTCAAATGGAAATAGAAAAGAATCTCAATCAATTAAAAATATATGGTAGGAGTTTCTTGTATTCTGGAGAACCTAAATGCCAAATGGGGTAGTTCATACTTTTTCCTGAAGCTAATTTGGTTGTGTGGTGTGATCAGGTGGTGAAAGCTTTGGAGTTCCTTGAACTAGAAAATGATTGGATAGGATAAAAATTGAAATTTACACGTGTAATCTGGTAATAGCACATAGGCTAATTTCAAATTGAAGAAGAGATTGTCTCACTACTACTATAGAGTATTAATCTATGCCCAGCACTATGCCAAGCTCTTTAAAAGCATCATTTCACTTACTCCTCACAACCAACTTTGTGAGGTTGTGCCCATTTTGCGGATGTGGCAACTGAAGCTTAGGGTTTTGTTTTCCCT
Source organism: Rousettus aegyptiacus (assembly GCF_014176215.1). Lineage (NCBI taxonomy): Eukaryota > Metazoa > Chordata > Mammalia > Chiroptera > Pteropodidae > Rousettus > Rousettus aegyptiacus. The sequence continues at coordinate 58,985,023 of NW_023416286.1, read as the reverse complement.
CAGTCTGATACTGATGATTTCAGTCAAAATACAACAGGCACAAAAGCGTCATTAGAGTGAAGACAGAGTTGGTCCCAGAGGCTAGTATGCAGTGTGTACTTTATAAGGGTCTGGACTCTGTTAGCTCCAGGAATAGAATAGGAAGGAAGGAAGAAAGAGTTCACAGAAAAAGCTGGCAGATCGAGAGCAAAAAGGAAAATGAAGAAGTGAGGATAAAGGACACATATTGAGCACCTCAGGCATTTGTCAGTGGTTATGTCATCAATCTCCACAATAATTTTGTGAAAAGATCTTATTTTGCCCTTTTGGTGGTTGTGAAGACATGTTCAGAGATTTGAAACAACTCTACAGCTCCAGAGGCGGAACAGGGATTCAGACCAGGTCCTGCAAGACTCCCGACCTGGTGTCTTTTGCACCTCACTGCAGTGCTTCAAACATGGCTGCAGGCCTAGGGGATTCCTCCCCATACCATTCCAAGAAATAGGGAAATCATTGGGGATAAAAACATGTGAGCATGTGCAGGGATGATAAGTTTCTTAGGGGTGAGGTGGTGGGAATACATTCTGATGCAGATTTCTTGATACCTGGTGACTGGGTTGGCAATGCCAATTTGGGTGGCATAAGTTATGAGGTTGATGCCAGCTCCTCAAGGAAAAACAGGTAGAGTCAAAAGAAGGTGTGTGTGGGGGGGGGTGCCCACACATAGGGGCCAGGAGAAACCACAGCCTAGGCACCAGCAAAAGAGATGTGAAAAGGACAGTTAGCACCAGAGGGGAAAATAAGAGGGAGCCATGATCAGAGACACTCGGCAGAAGGAGGAGAAGTCCTGAACCCAAGCATGTCTCAGCCGATTGGACGTCAGTTTGCTCTGACCTGCTCCGGCTGCTCCATGATACTGCGAATCATGTCAAATTTAGTAAGAATATATTACATTCCATTAAATTCTGTAACCACGAAAGACAGTGAAGTATTTACTCTCTCAGGCACCACTGCTTTGGGTGGCAAAATGCCCTATTTTCACAGCAGTTCTCTCTAACTGGTTATTGTTTTCCAATAAAGTATTTACTGAACATTTGCCTTACATAAACAAATAGAAAAATAATAACAACATATACTCCCTCTGAACATTACGGGGAAATGTAGGCTTTCATTTAATGAGGTTTGGAAACAACATAGTAATTTTGATGTCTTGTCAAGCTCATTAAATTGTGATTCTACCAGAATTTTACACTGAGTCCGAACCAGCACATCCCAGGACATAAATTAGGTGTAATTGGATGTGCACCAATTCTTCCAGGTCACTGGGATATAATTTAATACTATAATTAAATAAATGATACTGTCGTGGCCTGAAAAGTTCTCTCCCAAAAGTTCTAGCCCCCTCTTTGGAAGTAAGTGGAAGATTGAGTCCACTGTTTGATTTATTTTACGAACCTAACCCCACATGTAAAGTATGGCTCCAATCCAAATCTATTGGTTTATATGTTCAATTGAGGGCATAGAAATTTGCATTTTTAAAAAGCTCTCTGATTAGTTCTGTTGGAAAGTCATGTTAAGAAAACACTGTTCATGTTATTCAGGGAGGAGAGCTTTGTCACATATTTTATGCACTTAAACTTTATCGAGATTGACCTAGTCGGGCTAAGAAGGGAGATGTTTATTGGATCATAGCCTATACCAACTATGAGTTAAAAATTAATGTTGAAATTTATGTACCTTTCTACATAGGTCAAAAATATTTTTTTTAAATAAAACATTTCTTTTTATTTTTTAATTTAATGATATTTACTACCGTCCTTTGGTGTGTTATCTAAATTGTCTAATGTACCCTGACTTTGCCAGGAGTGTAATGATCTGGAAAGTGAAGGAATTTATAGTGTATCAAAATATAAAATATCTGAAGACCTGGCTTTGCATCCCAGATTTATCATCGATAAGCTAGATGACCTTAAGCAAGTTATTTGCAAAGTAGCAATAATAATGCCAATATCTAGTCTGCTTAGCTCATAGAATTTTCATAAACATCGAATGATGTGATGAAAGTGATAGTGCTTTGCAAACTATTAAATGCTTTAAAATAAATGCATTACCATATAGAATTAAAACAATAAGCTCTATGTTGTTACTTCCAGGACATTCATTCCCTGAGGGGAGGGATTCTAGCTCTTCTTAGAGCTCTATTTGACTTTTCTGCCTTATATTTTATGTGTATTTTCTACGTAGACATCTTTGGAAATCTGCTTCTTTAAAAAAAAAAAAAGTTGAAAGTCACTCTTCTGTGCTCTCTTGGGCTTTGTGCCCAAATTCTTTCTCTTTTAATTGCCAGCCACCCTTAAGCAAGTAACTACTCATTATCACCTGCATAGAAATTTTTAAAAGGTAAAATTTCAATTTGCTTCCTTCTTTGACTTATCAGAAGTTCTGATTAAAGTCTTCAGTTGAGTTTAAAACTAATGGTTAAAGTGTGTTTTTATATGAATTACTGTTATTCTCAAATTTTCTTTCTACTAATGCATAATTAAGAAATCACTATAAAAGGAGAATTTCTTTTTTACTAATTACAACTACTACTTGGAAATAAGAGTGAAATCTTAGCCTTACGCATCTATCAGGCAAAATAAGCAAATCAGGAAACTGATCAGTCCCTAATGCTCAACTAATACCAGGCTAATATAATTTTAGGTTAATAGCTTAAAAGCCTAAATTACTTCAAAATCTCAAATCATGTGTTTTCAGGCTTTCTATATTTTTTGTCAGAGTCTTATAGTAGATTTTTCCTGAAGAATTTAAGACAGAAAGTTACTCAAGTAATCATTAACATTTTTTAAGAGGAACCGAACCGGAAAAGAAGTGGAAGAAGTGATAGGAAATGGGAAGGAATAGAACAAATGCATTCTCTCTCTCTCTCTCTCTCTCTCTCTCTCTCTCTCTCTCTCTCTCTCTCTCTCTCTCTCTCTCTCTCTCACACACACACACACACACACACACACACACTGGTTAAGGGAAAAGTAAACAAAACAATTCCAGCGAGGCTTTCCCTGCCCCATGCTTGTTGACATTGCTAGTGCCCTGGCTGAGCAGCTTCTCCCTCTCCTCTGCACATATTCCCTTTGTCTATGACACAGAGGAAGGTGGAGAAATAGAGAAATTTTTTAACAACCACTTCCCAGCCCTTGTTCATGGCATTGCAATCTAATTTTTCTTCCCAAAAATCTACCAAAACTTCCCTTGATGAGATCACCAGTAACTACTTAAGTGCCATAGGAAATGATCATTTCTGCAATTTTTAATTTTACTTGACTGCTCAACAGTATTTGACAATATTGGACACCCTCACTTTTTCACTAGGTAATAGTACCACTTTCTCCAAGCTTTACCTTCTCTTTTCTTTCCTTTCCTTCAACACCCACATTTGTGGAGCTTTTATTTACCATTTGAGACCAAACTAATGATGATCTCTTCTTGCTGACACTGTAATTTAAATGATACATATTATATTACATTGCAATAATTTGTTGATGCTATTAGGGGGCTGGCCTTCAGCCATGAGTGTGAACACTTAGGACACAAAATGGGAATCTTACCCCTTGGTGATCTTCATTTAACTTGCTCCCTCTGAGCAAGGAACAAAGCAGCAACTGCTTCTGGAAAAACCTGAAGGGGTTCTCAATCCCAGAAAGAAAGGGAAAAAAAAAATAGATGTCTTATTGACTCATTTTCCATGTCGGGGAAAAAAAAAAATGCCTAGATTGTAGAGAGCCTTTGGACATTGGTCTCCTGGGCTCAACAGAGCCTATGTTGGTTGCCAGGCAACAAGAACAAGGGTCAAGGACTAAAAGTTCTTTTCTAGTTGGAAGCAAATTTGGATGGGTTCTCAAAAAGATTTCTGGAATTTGTAGAAGGCTCAATCTTGGTTTGATCACTCAGTGTTCATGAGATCCTTCAGCATGCCTAACCCTGTAGACTCTTGATTATTGTTGTCAACAGAACATGTTTTTCATTATTGTTCTGTTATCTCCCTAGTTAAACTGAAAATGCTTTTGAGGGGTAGAAAGGATGGCTAAATCTTATGGGTCGTACCTCTACAATATCTACAATATTATCTGTCTTCAATAAAACCTTACTGATTGATTGATTATTTGACCTGCCATCCTAGTTGGTTGTCAAAGATCCTCCTTTTATTTTTCTTAGTGGACACAAGTTTAGTGACACTTGAAACGGGAAACTTCGGCTTTCAACTTTTAACTCCCATCGATTTTTCCATTGTGTGTGCCAAAGCTTTAAATTGATTCCAGTTGCTTAAAAGAGATGTATATTTTTCTTCTACACATTTTAAAGAAAAAAGACTTGAACATATTTTTCCCTAGACTAAACTAAAACCAGATAGTTTTTCCAGAACTGTATGAATGAACAACAAAGTGGTTACTTTGGAAGCTGACATGGCATTATATTGGATTTCAGAGAAGCAAGTAATCCCATATTTCACATGACTCCAGGTGAAAGAAAAAATATTTAGTCAGCAACAGGAAAGGGAAAAATAAATCCAAAAGCCCTCCTGTGCAGATTTGTGATATAAAAACTGAACAATTTAATGTGGAAGCAATATGACAAACTATATTACTCAGAGAATCAAATAGCTTTTTAGACAAAAGAATATTCATGAAATTTCTGCTATTTAAAGATAAAATAGTTCTCTTTCTTGATCATTGAATCATAAAATCTTGGATCTGGAAAGACTTTAGAGGATTAAATTAAATTTTCCACCCAATGCCAAGACAGTGACTCCTTTAGGGCAAGGATCATATCTTCTGCTTCCTCTTCAAAATGTCCAGAGTGCCGTCAAGAGTTGTGCACTCAGTTCCCTTAAATAACAGTCAATGATGTGGATGCTGCTCATTCGTAAGTGTAGGGGGCAAAAAGAAAATCTCATGTTCACTTTCTAGAATTGTCTTTCTCTTTGATGATGACACATTTTGAGCCATAGAGCAATTATTATAATAGGGATTACATCTTTGGGATTTTCCCTGTGTCAGTCATTAAAATGTCATGCAAAAAGCCACACTGGTGCTTTTGTTGCTTGACAAGCATTGGCCAGTTGCCATAATGCCTGCAGGTCCCAGTTTATAGAGAACCTGTACATGACCTACACAGTCAAATATCGTTTTGAAGGCCTTACCTTTTTATATCACCACAGTACAGTCACTGACAATGATTCCAGATCAATACCCCTCTCCGAGTTGTCTAAGAGGTCCTACCAGCTGTCACTTAAGGATAATTAACACATCTCTCTCAATTATGCATGCTGGTGGAAGAATTTCAAACATTTGGCTGGATAACAAATTCATCCCCTCCATTAGAGAAAGGTCATTCTTCTGACCATCTGGATATTTAGTTTTCTTTAGAAATGAACTTCATGGAATTTTCTGTTGGGGGGGGAAATGATGAGGACAAAGGGAATATCCTAGTAAAAATAATTTTCTCCCATTCAACACTGGCCATGCCCAGACACCAACAATCTTAAAAATGTTACATTCAACCCTTATTTTATTTATTCCACTATCAAATACATCATGCTTAGTCTGCATGATGCTATGACAAGAGCTATCTTAGATGACCCTGACATGTCATTATTGATCCCTACAGCAGAATATTGCTTTCAGCTCCTCTGTGTCTATGAAAGGTACCAGCAACAACTTTGAGTTAAGTTGGGGAAAAAAAAGACACTGAGAAATGTGCAGAGATGAGTAAGTCCTGACTCTCAAGGAGGACGCAGGCTAGCAGGAGGGAACATAAAATGATTGCAATACAGTGATCATGATCTTTAGCTACCAACAAGGTACCAGAGGAAAGCCCTGTGAGAGAGACATGTCTCCGCGGCACTACAAAGGCATAGTGGCAGAAAGGGCATCTGAGATGGGTTGTCAAGGTGGAGGAAGAGGGTATTCTAGGCAGAAAGAGTTGCATGAGCATGGGTGCAGAGACAGGAAAGTGTAGGATGTTTGCAATTCAGGAGCAATGAAGTTGGATTGCAGCGTAGAGGAATATGGGGCATGTAGGGAGATGAAATAACAATGATACATTAATGCGGCATTGAGGGAGAGCTTGGATACCAAAGTGAAGAATTTGGATTTAATTCGGTAACTCAAGACAATGAAAGATTTTGAGCAGATTGATGAAAACTTAGGAAAATGACCTTGTGATTGTTAGAAGTTGAATTGCATCCCCCAAAATTCATATGTTGAATTTCAAACCCTCGGTATCTCAGAATGTGGCCTTATTTTGAGATAAGGACCTCACAGAGCTGATCAAGATAAAGCTAGTTTATTCAGGTGGGTCCTAATCCATGTGACTGGTGTTTTTATTAAAAGGGTTAATTTGGACACAAAATATACATAGATGACAATGCAAAGAGAAATAAATTGTAGAGACCATGGCCATCTCCAGACCAAGGAGAGAAACTTGGAATAGATTCTGCCCTGTAGCCTTCAGAGGGAGTGTGGCCCTGGCAATACCTTGATTTTGGACTTCTAGCTTCCAGATCTGTGAGACAATAAATTTCTGCTGTTTAAGCCTCCCCATCTGTGGTGCATTGTTAAGGCAACCGCAGCAAACTAATACAGCAACAGTGTGTGAGATGGAAAGAGCGGACAGGATCTCGGTTCTAGGAATGAAATAATACATGCTGCAGATGGCAGCAATGGGAAATCAAAGGGAGAGAGAGATGAAAAATGTCATGGAGAAAGACGCTTCATGATTGAGGCCCTGGCTGAAATGTCAAGGTATAATAAGGTACAGCAAATAATCGGTTCCTTATGCTTTGTTCAGGGTTCAGATTGGGCATGAAAAGGACTGAGTTCTCATTAGTTTGGGCTCTAATTCCAAATAGTTCTGTAATAGCACACAAGTGCTATTTCTCTCTCTGGCCTAGTGTCTTTATTGTAAAGGAGGGGACTGCACAAGGTCATCTTATAGAGTCCATAACCAAGAATTTTGATTTTACAATGCTAGTTCCTTGAAGAAGTTTTATGTCAGATAAAATAAATACACGTTTGTATGTATGTTTGTGCATATGTGAGTGAGCTTTATTTTATAATCCACCTGTTTCTAAAAGGAATTTGAGAGAACTTTCAAAATTCAGCATCATGGTTTTTTTAAAAGGACAATAAAGTGGAAAATTGATCCAAAGGAAACAACAAACATATTACGGGTCACCTGAGATGAACTCATTATTAGATTTGAACTTTAGCTCTGAGTTTCCTGGCAGTTAAGGTAAAAAGAAAAACATGTGCTCATTGTCTGATAAAAATCAGTGTAATATGATTAGTTCTTGAGAAAAACATCTAGATATGCTGAGTGTTCAGATAAGATTACACTTAAGAATATGCTGATTCAAGATACCTTTAAGAGCCATGCAAAAATCCATACTCTTTAATCCAATAATTCCACTTAAACTGAGAAAATAAAAATGAGAGGGCAGCTATGTGTATAAAAATGCTTGTCAGAGAGTCATTTATGAAAGTGCAAAACCGTAAAGAACCAAAATGGGAGAAATAGGTACCGCGACTGTGGTGCATCCATTCAGGGGGGTGCAGTGCAGGCCTGGGGAACGGAACTCCCAGCCGCCGACGGGAACGAGCGGATGGTAAGCTCAGTGAAAATAATCAGGAGATAAAATTTTTTGTTCGCCAAGATTATAATTATATAAAAATGTGGAAAACATCAAAAAGAGTCCTCAAACATAGTAATAATTATGATAGAGTGGTGCTCTTACGAGTGACCCCACACATACATTATTTCCCATTAACATTGTTTATAATTAAATTTAAAAGAACAAGCCAACTCACATACTTAAGTTTTACTGTCTAGCTATACTTTATGGGATTGCATTTTTTTTTTTAACTAAAAAAGAAAAACGCTTTCAAAAATGAAAAAATAGCAAACCGAAATTGTATTACTTGGGGAAAAAACTGGCCTAGTGACAGGTTGGGTGTATCAGTCCCTTGCCCATGTACCTTGTTTAAATCTCCTCTAGAGAACTTTCCAGCACCTACATTCCCCTTTTTACATAACCTACCTCGTTGTTCATTGCAGATAATTTTTTTCTATGCCATTCTCAATCCTGTTATTTCTTTGAAGGAAAAAAGTTTTTAACCTGGTATTAATTAGAATAAAACTAATTATGACCAAGAACTAACTCTTAATATGGAGTTGAAACACTGAAATGTTTTTAATTTTTAAATTCCCATGGCATGTGAGAGCAATCTAGAAATGAGCCAGACTAGGCAATAACTTGAAAATATTGGTTCATAGAAGAAAAAAAATGTAGCTGCACATGTCACAAGCTGGTCCAGCCTTTGGCAAAGTGCTTGCAAACGTGAAAATCAATCAATGTATTACACCACATTAATAGAATGCAGGGGGAAAAACACGTCATTTCGAGTGATGCAGGAAAAGCGTTTGATAAAATACAACTGCCTCTCATAATAAAAAGAAGTTTCTCTTCTATTTGCAGCAATTCTCCCACTACACCTCTCTTTGCTAGGTTTTTCCTCAATTTCACAATTTTCATGATGTCGACCATTTTCTTTCTACTATTTTTCTTTTGCCTGAGCAAAGTGATTAACAAATTACTTGACACAAAAGTTTTAATAATTTCAGAGTTGTTTTCATTGTAAGAGCCTGGACCAGAAAGAATAGGAAATATCTCCAAGAAATGAGTCTATGATGATGTGGTTCAGAAGCCAGGTGACCCTGGGAATGCTGCTGCTTCTCCCTGGTCTCACTGACTCACGGACTGCCCTGACAGCAGCCATCGAGTTTAGAACTGAAATGTCAGTAGCCCGCGACTTACTTACATTTATTATCATTTACTCCTTGTTGGTTTTTGAAAACTTAAAATTTCTTTTTTAACACCGAAAATTTTTCTCTGAGCCCCTGTACCACTAATTATGTTTTTATTACCCATTGATTGAGAACAAACCTTACAAAAGTTACTGTGAATTCAATTAACTATTGTATGTTTGCATCTGCATTTTATTCCTGACAACAGCATTTTATGACTTTGGAAACTTGTACTACATATATTTGCAGGACACTGTGTATTCAGTCTCTAAGCAGTGTTCGGTGGCACACACATCCATGTTCCCCTGGCAGTAACTCTCTTCCACTGGAATAGCAATGCTCTACAGAGGGAAATACTGATGCTTTCTGAGTACAAAAAGTTCCAGAGAATCCTTAGAAGGAATTGCATGTATAAGTGTCCAAAGTAACTAAATGTCCCAATACCTCAGGGCCATGACTTTAAAATGAAGGATCCCAGTGGTACAGCCTAAGTTCTAAAGGACCAGTGGCTCTTAGGATTCTGACATTTGCCAGGCTAAAAGTTGGTCCAATGCATTCACTTTAAATCCTAAAAATAGAAACTGAGCTGCCGATTTGGTTTTCTGAGGCAAATTTTCAGTGGTCTTCGCTTTTCTTCTTTTTCACTCATCCAGCTGCACCCAGCCCTCTCACCACACTTTGCTAGGCCCGGGCCCTTCGCACAGGGTAGAGCAGTAAAATTCGTGTTCTAATCAGCCAATGTTCTCTTGGTGGGAGGCTCATCAAATTAAAAAAGAAAAAAAAAAAAGACCTTATTGAACAGAGGGTGAAACTGGGGGAAATGAGATTTGAGAAGTACTTTATATTGTAAGGTGTAAATTGGGTTGGCGGGAGTTTGACCTGGACTTTTCTGTATTCTGTCATAAAGACCTTTTATTCTCTTGCTGTTCTTTGAGGAGCATATGCAGCCTGTTGCTGAAACAGCCTTTGATGGATGGCTTTATCTCCAGGGTGCAGCTCCAAGAGGTGATAGCAGAGACTGCCTGATCCATTTCTAGCTTTTGAATTTTAAGGCTGAGGTGGGAGTTGTGGGGATAGCCACCGATCTTCTTTCAAGGAGGAGAGCAGGAAAGATCTGGGAGCTGGAGTGCTGGAGATACGGTAGCCCCCCACATCTGGGCCTCTTATACTTAAGCTCTCCATGCAAACCCAGCCTCTGGCCTGCTCCCTTATCACAAGGGCAGTGCTAAATGGAGATCTGTATGAGATCAGCAATATTTAGTGATTGGGAGTCTGACATAATGCATTTTCTCATAATTTATTAAAGTTGCTAATACATTTTAAAAAATATGTGAAGAACATAGAAACCTCTGGGTAATATCGTCCAGTGCATTAACCCTCCATTGATTTTGCATCTCAATCAGAGTAAAAGCCCAAGTCCTTCTGGTGACCCGGAAGATTCTCCACACTTTGGTCGCCTCACTCTCCTCACCTCGCCCATCGTAGTTGCTACTTTAACCCTTGCTCACTCTGCTCCAGCTACATTGCCCTGGTTGCTATTCTTGAATACTCTCAGCACACTCCTGCCTCAGGACCCTTGCACTTCCCGAATTCTCTTACCAGGCTTACTCCCCTGCCTCTTTCAGGTTTCAACTGCCATCTTCTCATTGAGACCTTCTTTGGTCACCCTAACAAAAATTACAAAGTTCCCCACCCACGCACTTCCTATACCCCTTAGATTTTTCTCCCTTGCACTTATCACCATCTTACTCACTATATATTTTATTTGTTGATCTTTTTTAATGTCTATCTTTTCCCAATAAAATGTAAGCTCCCCGAGGGAAGGGATTTTTGCCTGTTTGCTTCATTATTCTATCTCCGCATGCTCATTAAATATGCATTGAGTGAATAAATTACTGAAAATGGTAGTGAATTCTGTCCAAGGACATGATTATTGGAAGCATCTTGTCATGATAGCTTTCCTCAACTGAGATAGTCAGCAGTTTGGACACTAAAGCCCACAACTCTAGGTGTGAGGGCTTCCAAAAGGAAGGAGGGAGGCCAGATGACAGAATGCAAGGAATTTTGCCCTTGGCTTTCAAGAGAGCTAAGTTAGAATCCAGACTTTACCACCTACTAACTCTGTGACCACTGATAGCTATTTAGCATAGGTGAGTTACTTCTCTCAATTTTCTCAATAAGTAAAAGAAAGATAATAATATAAAATTCCAGGGTTGTTGTGAGAATCAGGGTCAATGTATGTAAAATGTCTGGCATATAGCAAGACTTCATCAAAAATAAAAACTATTTTCATGTATAAATCATTTATATTAATTTATAGTTGTTTGCATTATTTGTAAAAGTAGGAATTCACATACTTGGCATTTTCATTTTAGGAAACACATTGAGACCATTTTAAAATTCTTTGCAATGGTATTTTTTATCCTTATAGAAAAAAAAGCCTACTACATATACTTTTATTAGATTCCAGCATGTATTTGTACTATTTAGAGATCCTTAAATAGGAAGAAATAGACTCCGAAGCAGTGAAAATCATCATCAAGTTATATTTGTTCAACCCCTCTATCTCATCTCACAAGGTTTACAAGGGTCTTGCCTTGCAAAGCTTGTGTCTTTCAAAGATTCATTTGTTAAGCAAACATTGATGGTGTATATGTTCCCTACCAGGCACTGTGTTCTACATTATTGGCTATTTGGAGGTAAATGAGAGATCTTCTGCTCAGGAGCAGCTCACAATAAAGCCCTGACTGAGAATGAGTCCGGACAGCCCTAATGATAAGATGTTATGCATCACCCAAGAGGTGCAGATTGCTAGAGAAATACAGGGAAGACAAAATCGCTTTCTCATTGGTGGATGAGGAGAGGGTAGGGAATGCTTCATGTGGAGGAGAGCCTGTTAAACTGGACCTTGGAAGGGAATGGTAATTTGGACAGTTTGAATTGAGAAGAAGGCAGAGGAGTGAAAATATGGCTTAAACGAAGTCATAGAGGAGGCAGGAAGGCATCGGGCCTCAGGTTTCCCAACGCCAACTGGACTTGGATCTAGGTTGCATGAGAACACTGCTGAGACTAGAAAGGAAAAGGAAGGAAGCTCACCATCTGACATCACCGGAGGCCTTGCTCAAAAATAAGGACATCTGTACATGATTCAGGAAGGAATAACTATTCTGTAAGGTTTGGAGAGGGAAAATGATATACCCAGGATCATAACTGAGGAGGTTTGTTCATAGCTTTCAATACCATTCACTTGCCCAGGCCTTCCAACATTACATGTGATCTCCAGACCACACCTCTCTCTCCAGCTTGAGGTTCCTATATCCAATTGTCTACTTGACACCCCTACTTTGATATATTATAGGCATCTAAAACTCAATATGTTCAAAATACAACTGCTATTTCCCTAGACTTGTTTGAACCATGTCTTCTACATCTCAACTGATGTCAATTCCACCTTTCGGTGGCTCAGGCCCAAAACTCTACTTTCCCCCTTGACTAATCTTCCATACTCCTTATCCTGTGTGTCAGAAATCCTGAGTTTACCTTAAAATATCACCAGAACCTACCACTCCTGACCACCTCCACTGCTACTGGCCTGGTCAACGCCATTATAGTTCCTCCCGTGGATGACTGCCGTAGCATAACTTGTCTCCCCATGCCTACTCTGGCCCCCACAGTCTATTCCTAACATAGCAACTAGGGCAACCCTTCTAAAATATCAGTAAGATCGTGTCACTCCTCTGCTCAAAGTCCCCATTTCCTTCAAAGTACAGAAATCCTTACAATGGCCTCTAAGGCCCTCTATAATTAAGAGTCTGTTACTTCTCTGACCTCCTTTTCAACTCTGCCCTGGCTCGGGGTGCCCAAGTGCACTGGCCTCCTGGTACACCTCCAGGCTCACTGGCCTTAAACTTGCCAGGCATACTTCTTCCTTAGGGCATCTGCACTGGTTGTTCTCTCTTTGAATGTGCTTCTTCTGGATATAGGGCACGCCCAGCTCTCCACCTGCTTCAAGTCTTTGCTCCAATATTACCTTCTCAGTAAAGTGGACCCTGCCTATCAAATTGAAAAGGGCAACCCAACCCTACAGACAGCCCATTCTACTTGACTCACTCTTCTTTCCCTATAGAACTTGGCACATTCTGCCCTTTAACTTATTTATAACACTTACTGCCTGTCTGCCCTAACTAGAAGCTAAGTTCCATGAGGACAGAGGTATTTGTGAATTTCGTTACTGATATAGCCCAAGTTCTTAGAACATTTCCTGGCACACAGTAGATATGCAACAAGTATTTGTTGCCACATCGGTAGCTTGCACTGGCCTGACTGTGGCAGTGGGAATGAAAAGCAAGGGATAATGCAGGAGACAGAGTGGATATGTATCTGGATATGTAACTCCATGTGGGAGACATAGGGCTTTGTGATACATGGAGGACCAGTCACAGGGTCAATGGCGTGTGGTCCTGCAAGATTCACTGTGCTCTAGAGCCAAGGACTGTACACTTCACCCCGCCCAATTGTCCTTATTTACCACAGAAGCAAAAAGGTAAAACAGAGTGGATAAGAATGAACAAATTCATGGTCCTTCAAAAACAGCTCAAAACAGATTACAAAAACTGCTTCCCACATACCCTGACATACCTAGGACAAGCAGATGTTTCATGCTGGGGTCATCTACTCTTCCTGGGGAAACTGCTTTCATCTGAAACTTTAGGTCTTTTCAATAAGCAAAGGATAGATATATACTGTAACGTACATGCATAATTCTTAAACTGTAGTTTGATATATGTATAATCCATTCATCTCCCTGAAATCCAGATGCCTCACTTGCAGATTTTGAAAGAGTTTGATCTCCCCATAACAAGGTAATCCCTAGGGCTGTTAGTGGTACTTCCTTCTGCTCTAATACCTGGAAATGTGCTGAGAGTGGCCTACTTTGATCGTTCCCATCAATCATTTGTTTGATGTATTAAAATTCAGCCACATTTATAAAATGTACTCAATCACTTTAATTGGATTTGTAAGAATATATGATTTATGAAACATTACATGGACCCTTTTGGCTAGTATTGGACTTATGTATTACTTATTACTATGGTTTCTTGTCTTTCTTCTATTTGTGTGTATATGTATTGCAGATCAACATATCTAGAGTTTTTCAAAGATAAGAACAATTTATTTTTCATCTTTGTATCCACTTGGGCCAGATATATGATAGAAATCAAAAATTTATATTTTCAGAATGTGGCAGTTTGGGCTGGGCCAAGTTGGCTGAGTAAGTTTAAATCCTGGACCTTCCCCTTACTAGCTGTGTGACTTTGGGCAAGTTACTTAACCTCTCTGAGTCAAGGTTTCCATATTTGCAAAATGGGGTTAAAAATAAAACCTACCCCATATGCTTATAACAAACACTAACATGATTATTCTTGTAAAGTAATCAGCACCATGCTTGGCACGTCACAAACATTCAGTAAACAACATTTTTGTAATTATATTAACACGTGAAAGAAGCACAGTAATTAAGAGCAGTGGCTCAGGGGTCACATTGCCTGCGTTGAAATCCTGGTTCTTACTGCTACTTGTATCACCAGGGACAAGATCGTGAATCTCCCCAGGTCTCAGTTCTCCCATCCATCCAATGCAGATGTTACTAGAGCCTCATAGGTTTGTCTGAAACGATGCATGTAAAATACTTAGCACAGTGCCTAGCCGATGTATAATAAGTAGTCAACGATAATACTATCGAATTGATTTGTACTCAATAAATGTAACAAGTATTATTACCATATATGTAATTCTCTTAAAAAAAAAATTGGACTCTTTATTAATGGATTGATTCAGGTTACAAATAAATTTGACCAGCAGTTTCTAGACTATCAGGAGCTTAAGTGTCCAACCAGTGGCGATGAACGGGGAACATTTGAGGTTCGTTGAGGGAAAACATTTCTTCCACAGTTTATGGGGAGGTCCTAAGAAGCGGAGGGAGTAATGTCGTATCTCAATGTTTGGCTGGACCTGACTGGAGCCCAGAATCTAGAGTTAGTTCTACCCACCGGACTGAAGAGGTGCTGACTGTGAGCCCGAATGCTATCTCAGATCTCTAGGTCCAGTATGGAGAAATGTTCAGCCACGGGAAGTCTGAAAAAAAATAGCAGGTAGGTGACAGTGAGGACAAATCTGGGAAGATAATCCTTGATGGGTCTGTGAGTGGGCAGCAGCTGTCTCCAGTGAACCACAGGGCCCGACCTGTGGGCAGGCTTTCCGGATGCAGAGGCCAAGCAGAGCTCCCATCTGTGAAGGACCCTAGAAGGAGGCAGGTTCACCTTGAAGGTGAAACAAAAAATCCTATGGTACCCTAGAACATAAGAACTAGAACACCCAGTGGGAAAACAAGGTCAAAAAGAAGGCAGAAATTTGGGGATTTGGGACACAACAGCTACCTAGCCATCAAAACCAGGGTACTGAGTTGGTATCAGCCAGAGGCAAAGACCCAGCTTCAGTTCAGGATTTGTCCTGGGAACCTGGGAAAAAAAGAAAAAGCGAAGTGGTAGGGAGGGTGGGATTGTGGGAAACCCGAGCTGAACACAGAGGCCTCTTCTCTGTACCCTCTTCCTACCATTTTCCTTTGAGGCGTCAGAGTGCCTGTGAAGGTGACTGAACGAGACAACAGAAATGCATATCGACCTTTGTAAAAGCAACTTCAAAATGCTGGCCAAATTTATACTTTTTTTTTTTTTTTTGACTTTCCTCTTGCTTAACTGAATGATTGCACCCCTCCCCACCCCCGTGCAATTTTAATATCAAGGACAATTTTTTCCAGTCTTTCTCTGTAATCAGGATATAAAAATTATCTCAACATTTCTCTTTGAAAATGAATCTTCAGAGACTCAGTAGGCCTTTATGCATTACTAATAAGTTCTTTAGTGAAACATTTTGTCTTTTACTAAAATAAATCTCTCCTATTAAATCTTCCTTATGAAAAATCTGATAGCATTTAACGTGACTAGTTTCATTTGTAGAAAATCATTGTACTTGTTAAGAATTCGGGAGGTGTTGTAGTTTATTTTTGACCAGACAGAGGGATCTTATTACCTGAGTTCATGAAAAAAATTAGATGCACATTCATAAAACCAAATCATTGTGTTAGAAGATAGCATAGTGTTTGGCTGGTGTAGCCTCCAGTCTCCTGAAAAAATACATTATCTCGCATTTCTTATAAGTGGCTGTAATAGTTTCCTAGGGCTGCTGGAACAAGTACCACAAACCGGGTGGCTTAGAACAACAGAAATTTATTCTCTCGCGGTTATGGAGGCCAAGTCTAAAATTGAGGTGCAAGCAGGGCCCTATTCCATCAGAAGGTCTAGGGAAGGATGTGTTGTTCTAGGTCTGTTTTCCAGCTTCCAGCAACCTCGGATGTGGCCTTCTCTCTGTCTCCTCACATCATTTGCCCTCTGTACATGTCTGTCTCTTTGTCTGAATTTCTCCTTTTTATAAGGGCACGAGTCATGCTGGGTTAGCACCTGCCTCATGACCTCACCTTAACCTAATTCCCTCCGGTAAAATCCCATCTCCAAATAAGGTCACATTCTAAAGAACTGGGACTTAAAACATCAAAACACCTTTCCATGAAGACACAATTCAATTAACACTAACCATCCAGTGTACCCTTCCCATCACTCAAGGCTGCCCATCTGTTCTAAACAAAACTTTCATATGTTAAGCCAAAAATCCATTCCCCATAGCTTTTCCCAATGACTGAAAGGGGCAGTGCAGAAGGCACATCTTTCAGCAATGGGGTGCCACGATGAGCCCTGCTCGACTTTAACGACATGGCCTTGGACAGTACCTTCAAATCTCTGAGCTTCATTTTCCTTACCTTGAAATTGGGGTAACAGATTCAAGAATGTTGTGAAGCTATAATAGGATACTGTGTGTGAAGAATGCTTTTCAAAGTGTGATACTAATGTTCCACTGGATTTCAAGTTTCTTAATAAT
The DNA here is from genome assembly GCF_014176215.1 of Rousettus aegyptiacus. NCBI lineage: Eukaryota > Metazoa > Chordata > Mammalia > Chiroptera > Pteropodidae > Rousettus > Rousettus aegyptiacus. The sequence continues at coordinate 58,968,190 of NW_023416286.1, read as the reverse complement.
GGCTCTGCAGGGGGGCGACAGCCCGACTCTGCAGCCATTCTGCCTGGGTTGGATTCCCAGTCCTGCCGCTTACTATCTGTAAGACTCTGGGAAGTTACTTCCCCTCTCTATGCCTTCCTTTTTATCCCATAAAATGAGAATATTAATGGTACTTCTGTTAAGATCTTGTATTGAAGATTAGAGTATGATCTATGAAAAACACTTAGAAACTGCCTAGTATATGGATTGGTGCACTGTTATAGAAGTCTTAGCTATTTTTATCGAGGGTAAGACCATGTCTTAGTACTCTGTTTCTGGCATAGAGAAGATGCTCCAAAAGTGTTTGTTAAATAGAGAAAGAGAGGCATGCAGATTCTGCCCTCAGGAGACAGACATGATTAGCCCGATACCTCCTCTGTGTAATGCTACTTAGCTTATCCTTCCCCAAGCAGTGCATAAACTCCCACACAGTGGTGCGAAGTGCGATGCCCTACACCTCCCCAGGCTTTTTTTTTTTTCTTGACCAAGTGAAGCATCCTCCTGCTGTAGTTCAGTTTGCAGGTCAATTTCAAGCTACCAAGAATCCAACCAGCCCAAGAGAAATGTTCTTTTCTTGTGTTACTAAAAATGATTGCACTCTTTAAAAAATACTTCAGCTTTCCATCCTCTTCCAGTGCTTCTTCACCCAGTCTTCCTTGTTTTCCTGATCTTTTTCCAATCTTTCTTCCCTTCTGCCCACCCCTTTCCCATGCCCCTATCCATACTTCACCGATCTCTTCTCTCTTCTCCTGGAAGCGTTCCCAACTTGGCACCAACAACCAGCATACTCTGGCTTTGTCACAAGCATATTTATAATCGGGTGTGACATGCAAAACATTTTAATATAAATATCTCCCAGGTGGGCAGCAGCCAATCAGAATGCACCAGGCCTGGGTCAGGGAGGGCTCCTGCTGTGCCAGATTTAACTCTTTGATTCTTGGGATCCAGGAGTTGGAGGTGATGGGATTTTGGGGAAGGGGTTGGAATGACCAGACAATTAGAGAAAACACCTGAGACTTGACAGGCTTAGGATAGTGGCTGTTTTCTAACTAGGACAGAAATATTTCCATTATTTTGATAAATGGCACAGCTGTATAGGAGCATACCTATTAAACGTCCGACTTTAAGGCTGGTTGTCTACCTGCTTCTAACTTCCAGAAAGCCCCCTCTGAGAGTAGTAGATCATCACCACATGGTTTTCAAATCAGACTGGAAAAGACTATACAATAACAGAAGATATATAATAAAATTATGTGTCTTTGGATAGATTTCACTTATTTAGAAAATGACCAGCTTCTGGAATTGCTAACAACTGATGATAATAAAAATAGCAGCCAATATTTACTGAGCATTTATTCCAGAACACTGTTTCAGGTGCTGCATGAAGGCCTATAAGGCTTCAGGAATTTAACCTCCACAGAGTGGTTGTGAATTAGCCTGGCTTATTTTAATTTTCCAAATTGCTAACTCTTACTCCCTCCACATGTACCCAACTCGATAAGCTAATAATGGCTTTATTTTAAATGTGAAATGTCCCTTCCTCTGGAATCATCCCTGGCCCTAAACGAGGTAATGTTCCCTGCAATATATTCACACAGCAAACTGAATCTCCCTTATCGTGGCATTGGTCATTCTGTGTTTTAATTGCCCATTTAATATCACAGTGTTTGGTACATAGAATGGGCTCAATAAGATTGCTGAAGAAAAGAAAGGAGGCCAAACATTTATAGTGTGCATTGACTGCCCTCTCTCTATAAGGGTCCCTGTACTGTGGGCTTTGAGGGGACATATAAGACATAGAAAGACCTGCTCTCCCCCACAGGAAAAATTTTAATGCTGTGATAGTAATATTTCATAGAGCTTTCGTTTCACCCATGACTGTAGCGATGCTCACATTATGAACATGATGTTAGGAAACCCAGACACCGTGAAGTCAAACAGCCACTAGGCCGGTTTTGTATGATGTTGCTATATCATCACGATCCACACTAACCAATGTACCTCTGTGACTCAGAAGACATTTGTCTTCTAGTTAAATAAAATAATTTTCAAATGAATCATCTGATGCCCAGAAATTAGTTTCTGTAAATCTCTGGAGAATGGAGGGACTATTTTTGGTTTCACTAATTTCTCCTAACTGGCACATTTTCAGTTAACAGACAAAGTTAACAGGATAAATAATCCTTACCAGCAAAGACACGGCTTGGCCCCTTAATCAAGCTGAAGAACAGCTCTTTCCAATAGTAAGAAGCAAGTAGTAGGAGCAACTAAAACAGCCCAGGCAACCAAAATCCATTAAGAAAAAAGAGAGATTCAAACATGCTTTGAAATGGCAAACTACAAACAATTAACCTTCTTTGCCTCTCCTCTCCATTTATTAATTTTATGTTTTGCCCATTTAAAATGGTCACAAAATTAAGTCTTAATGGCATAGGCCATTATAGTGCTTGAAGGAATAGGGAAATTTCATTGGCATAATAATAAATGAGTCATAAATCTATTTACAAAGCACTGGTGATGGCCCCAAGGTTTTCCCAGCCTCTCCGGTTGATTATACACTGCCCTAAATGCAAATCTAGAAATGGGAAGACTCGGAAGTATTTGCAGCTCTCTCTAAGAAAGGTAAAAGCACTAACATCAGGGGATAGCCCTGGGCATCACCCCCACCACCCAGGTGTGGCTGTTGAAGGAGATGTTATGCCTAGTCATATAATTTTCTGGGGAGAAATGCAAACTAAACTAGAGTTTCCATTATGATTTAGGCCATCATCTGCACGCCTTGATCCACATTTTCCTTATTCTCCCCTAACTTCATAGTAGTACAAAGATTGGTAGTGTGTGAAATTGAAAGTATTGGTGAACTGCTACCCATCAGCATTTGCAATTTTCCTTAGTTTATCCATCCAGCGACTTCTCCAATCTTCTTTATATCTTCCTGCATGTTTCCTCTATCATGGAAGCAACAGAGAAAGAAAAATACACCCAAAAAAGAGAAGATTGTAAATATTACCTTTTTATCTGTATTCAATAACTATATTTTATGTATATAGACTATAAAAGATGAATTGTACTATACATTGAACTAAATTACTAATAAACAGAAAGTTTACTATAAATTCATATATAATATTAATGATACGAGCAACTGTTCATTTTTATGAAATTTCTGGTTATCGTGTCCTTGTAGTGATTGTCTGAATTCAGTTTCCTCTAATGCTGATGCCCTTATCGGGTTGTATTTTATTTGCTTTATTATGTAATTGGAACTAATAATACAAAAAGTTCATGTGGTTCAATTCATTTATTTAAATTCAAAAGGAGCCTAAAAGCCTAATCTGTCACTTGCCTCAGAGTAGAGCTATTTCAGTTACATAGTTAATGCTATAAACTAAGACCCAGTGTAAATAACCATTTCATTTCCCTATACCTTTACTTACCAATATCCTTCCAGAAAGGCTCTGGAGAAAGAAGAGAGAAGGTTCAGGTCAAATGTTACGCTCAGCCACTGCCACCTGACTTAGACTCATAAAAATGATGAACCAATATAAATCTGCTCACCTACTCAAGGCCTTAACTTTTCTCTCACTTCCAAAAAGTTTGAGAGATTTTGAAACTGTAGAGAAACTGAGGCTGTGAGCATCTGATTCGCACAGCCAATCACTTAGAAAACGTCTGCTAAACAACTTATGAGTCACAAGGACCAAAACAGTGGTGTGTTTGATTGAATTTTTCACTTTCAAACTGTGTACACTGTAGGTACTTAATAAATTCTCCTAGACTTAATCAACTTTGACTTAATTTCCCATTTCTGCTGGTGCGCCTCATCATGCAGACTTCTTATAATTCTCAGAACATGTTGGAACAGTTGCCAACATGTATCCTGAGTGTCACTTTTTACTGTAACTGTTGATTTATGTGGCTTTCCCCTTTTACTATATCAGGAACATTTGCGGGGAAACAGATGTGCAATAGAGAATGTACAGCAAATTACGATGTTTCTCAGAGGAAGTCTTGCTTTCTTGAGCTCTCATAACCATCAGAAAGAGTTGAGATATCAGAATATAATCACCCCCATTTGACAGATGAGGAAATTGAGGCACTTACTATTATAAATTATTTGTTAAAGTTCATATAACCATTTTGGAATGAATTCACAACGAGAATTCCAGGATTTTCCCACTGTAATACACAGGTACTTTAAACTCTACATTAGTAATACCACGTTAATCAGCACTGGCAAGTTTCGGCAGGAAAGATATCAAAGAAAAACAAGTCTGAGGCTCTTTTGAAGAGAGAAATGACATTGTTGGCAATTGATTGTGAGAACAAGAATAATAAAGGGTTAAATAGCTTGGTAGACAGGCCAGAAAGAACCACGGTGATAGAGAAACTAAAGTAGTAGTATTAGGAAGGTTGTTTTAATACTATGTATTTTTATCTGCTATTCAGAAAAGGTGTTAACAGTTATAGTAATAATGAGGATGATGATCATCATAATAATAATACTATGTGCCAGGAACTGTTCAAACACTTTACATGTGTTTACTCTAATCCTTACTAAAAGTCTATGAGGTAGGAACTATTGTTTTCCTCATTTTACAAATGTGGCAACTGGAGGCCAAAGATCCCACAGCAAGGACAGCAGAGCTAGATTTTGAGCCCAAGTAGTTCAGTCCCTCTAATAGAGGGAAACTATTCCCTCTATCGCTAGTTGAAACTGCATCTCCAGGAAAGGTTCCAAGACAGAACAGGTTTCAGGAATGTAATTCCAGGACAAGAGCATCTGTCATGACATCAGGATTTCACTAAGTTAGTTGGTTTCACACGGGTGGAATGCAAGGGAATCTGAGAGGTTCTTCCATGGCTCTTCCATGGCCTACTTTGGGGTCCAAAGCAGGCTGCTGCACTCAAAGTGTCCCCGCAGGCTCCTTTCAAAGCATGTGCTATCTGCCCTCAATCGTTAGAGTCCGCGTTCTCCATTTCACAGCCTGGCCTGCTCACTTGAAAACACCGTCACATGCTGAAAGCAGCGAGTGGCCAAGACCTAACTGAAAAAGGCGGAATTGAGTAGGTCAGTCTGTGACCCTGGCCCTCGACCAGAATTGTTATCTCCCGAAACAGCCTTTTCAGAGTCTGCTGATCAATGACCTGGCCCACACCAAGACACAATTCAGATTATCCCCAACTAATACATACAGCAAAGCCCTATTAACTATTTGAATTGTAGATCATATAAAATCCATTGCTTTTCCCTTGGAAAGCTGATGGATATAGCTGTTTATTAGCTATTTTTATGGGCAAAAACTCCTATTGATAATCCCTTTAACAATCTCCTAATTAATGTTTTCTTTTCTTTCCATATTTTAATTGACTTTTTCAATTAGGAGCATACTAAGAAAAGATTCTAAAAATTACTTGTTTTAAAATAAGCAATTAGAAAATCTCATGTTCCAATTATGCTTTTTCTGTCTCACACAGACCTGATTCTGAAATCTTTTCTTAGCCAAAGCTGAATTTATTTTATCCCACACCATGTAATGGCCATGTAATTCTGATAGCTCCAATCTGTTTTTCTGCCAAGTACATATTACAGTTATTTAGCATTGTTCTTCATTTTGTTGAGAATCAACATGGGCACTCTGTATTAGAATTATCCATGGTTGCTTATTTTAATAAACTTAATTCAGTTTTCAATTCTTACTTCTTTCTAACCATCTTCCCTCATCTCACTGGAATACAGATTATTTGGAGAGGGGGAATAAACTGCACAAATCTTATGTAAACTCTGTTATTTTTGAAAAAAATAAGTGGTCTCCAAACAATGTAAACTATAATAAAATTAGATGTATAAAATCTAATAATCAGGGTAAAATTTTACATGTGGCGTAAAACATGAATCTGATCTTGGTATTCTCCTGCTTAAAAAGTTGCAGCGTCAATGACATTCGTACCCCTTAACTTTACTCTTGAAGTTGTTACCTAGCTCTAGTCTACTACTTCCTATTTCATCTTTTATCATCCCTCCCACCCCAACCCACATCCCTTCGGTACTTCAGCCTTGAGAAACCTCCTTAAAGTCCCCAGATAATATATTCTCCTAGCATATTCCCTTCCTCTTGTTCTCATTTTGTATTTTCCCCCTCAATACATACACACATGCACACACTTCAACCGCCACTCACTACCTTGTCAAGTTTATTCTCATCTTTCTGGTCTAAGTTTAAATGTCACTTTAACAGTGACCCTCCTTAACTCACCAGTCTCAATTTTGACTCTCTCCCACCATCCTCTCTTAGCATTTTCCTCCACAACGCACATAGCAATTTATCATTATTCATTTATCTGTGCCATTATTTGTCTAGTATCCATCTTCACCACTAGACTGCAGGCTACAGGAAAGGAGGCAGCATGTCTTGTGTTTGCTCACCTTTGGTTAACTAGCACTTAGCACAATGCCTGACACATAGTAAGACCTCAATAAGTACTCATCGAATGAACGAATGAGACCCTGGCCTGGAAATATACCAAGAAAATGGTGAGTGTGATCCAGACCACTCATTATTTCCATACCTGGTATGTCCCACTTGGAGTGAGCTGAGACCCTGAGGGCCTATGTGACTCAGGAGCTGCAACCTCCACATTAGCCCCTGGTGTGGGCCCATTTCTCTGGCCTTCACCTGGACTCCTGTTTATCGGTTCTATAAGACTCCACAAGGACTCTAGAATGATGCCCTCCTGTCTCCATCCCATAGAAGGTGTGCCAGTCCCTTTCACTGGGGCCTGGACCCACCTCTCATATCTAACCAGAAATAGCGTTTAACCAAGAACTGAAAGAAAAGAAGAGTTAAAATAAAACAAGCCATCCTAGCAGCCACAGGAAGACTTTTCCAAGACATTTTTATCGTTATGTCTTGGGCTAAAATTGGGAAACACTATTTTTGACACTTCTGTTTTGTTTCACAGTGATATACAAAGACACTTTACATTTCTGTACACTGCCCTCTCCCATTTGGTTATGACTTCCTTTGATAATCAACAGTTTTTGTGCGATGATGTGTATCCTGACAAATCTTATGCCTTAAAACTGCCTTACAAATTGTATATTGTGTCAGATAGCTTGTTTTATTTTGACAAGCAGCTTTTCCTTTAGGGTTTTAGAATCCTATAAGATCCCTTACTAAAATTCTGCTGCCAAGAGTTTCCCAGTGCTTGAATTAGTATGCCTCAGACATCCACGATGCAACAAACTTCAAAATATTAATACCAGATTGAACTATATTTCATAGATATCTCTTTAAATATGAGTACTTACAGAAATATCTTGTACAATTGAAAATAATGTTAAATATAAGATACTTGAATAAGTATAATTAAGTAGCTTTTATCATGTTTTGAAATGAAGGTTTATTCTATGAAAGAACCAAAAAGCCAATCAAAACACAACTAAATCTGTGATCATGCACTTAAGTCATATACAAATATTTTTCTTTCTTTGGTAATATTAACAATACTTACTCTGTTTACTATGTGCCAGGCATTTTCATAAACCGTTTGACCTTTTGCATGTATTAACTCATATAATCCAACAACAGCCCTTAGAGGAAAACACAATAATTATTTTCATTGTACAGATGATAATAACTGATGTACAAGAAACTCAAGTAATTTGCTCAGAGTCATGCAGGTAGGAAAGGGCAGAGCCAATGTTATGTGCCTTGGCCTCTGCCTCCAGAGCTTGTGAGCTGAACCACAGCTCTGTACCCTACCAAAAGACAGACCTAGGCAAATGATTGTTTTCCATTTCCAAATCTTCCTATATATGTTATTATATTTTAAATTGTGTTATGCGCTCTATTATATTATGAAGGAGGATGCTAAATTTTTATCCTCCCCGGATTTTACCTATTGCTAATAAATAATTTGGTACAGTGACATAAGTGAGTCAAGTAGACCTCGATTTAGAATCCAGCTCTACCACCTACCAATTGTATGACCTTGGGAAGGTCCCTTAACCTTTCCAAGCCCATTTGCTATTTTGCACAATCGGGATTGTTACAGCTGTCAGGAGAAAATGATGAAACCATGTATAAATTGCATGGCACGTGGATGCTGAATAACATACCTTACCTCAAGTGTGTCAGAACCTTAGGAGATTACATTAATTCTCATGATAAAGAAGGTTCCATCAATAAATTACTACTTTGATATTGTAATTTGTCTTCTATTTGCTGAAAATAGTTTTATAGTTCCTTAAGAGTCCTAGTTGTATCAAGAGATAATAGCATTTACAAGAAAACCATATTTTTTCTAATCTAATTGAAATTTTATATGCAGCTACAAAGCATTACATTAGAAGATGAGTGATCGAATTGACAATTATTTGAATAAGCAAAATATAATAGCCAAACTAGTAGAAGTATGGACATGTCACCAATTTCACCTCCATTCTATGCAACTCTGCTTTCCCAAATCCTCCCATTAGACCTATCTATACATTTGTGTACATAGGTCCATAAGGGTAGCTTGTATACGTGAGCCTTTCTGTGTCAGCTTCCAAGCAAAGATATTGTGACTAATCAGAGTTTGGACTGAGGTTGGCAAAGACAAGCCTGGGGCAGCTTAGCTTCTGTACAAGGAATGTCATTCTGTTTAGTCCTTCCCCACCCATGGCCATCATATGCATTTGGGCACCTGACATAAAGGCAGACAATCCAGAGACTGGTCACGTGCCTTTGTTGTAGGAGCTGTCCCAATCTGAATGCTTCCTTGGAGATTTGGGTTTAGGAAACTGAGACACTAAAGCAATGTCAAGGGAGGGGAGAAGGGAAGGTAAAATAAGAGACGCCTGAAGCAAACTGATAGGGATAGAGAGACCCCGGAAAGTCACAAAACAGTGAGCGAAGTAAAGTAAGGATAAAAACTTTGTCCCAAAACTTGCAGAGAAAAGTAAGTGGAGGGAGAAAGAGAGATATTCCTAGACGGCTTTGCTTTAACCTATTTTTAACTGTGGTCCCACTTTACCTGTATTTTTGCAATAGTCCTTCCAATTCTTGACCATAAAAAGCAGAATGAAGCATCCACAATATAAACTGGAGACTAAGGAGACATGCTGACGTTGCCCATTGTCATAGAATTTTATTAGCAGAAACGTAACCAATTCTTTCTGATGTTCCTAGTATGCGTGCTTCTGTGTCCTCCGTGCAGAGAATGACACAATGTCTAATGCTGCTAACAATGGGGCCCCTGGGTAGGATTGGTTGATGAGCACAGACCACCAGGACTGAGCCTGAGACGTGCCTGCCCTTCTTCAGGAAGATTCACAGCTGAGAAGGAGCCTGTGCTACCAAAAGTGCAGCTGAAGTTAGCGGGAAGCAGAGTGAGGGCTCCAGATGTTTAGAATTAGGATGACTGTAAACAAATTTGTATTCCCAGATCCACCAAGCCTGCTTTTTAAAATTATTTTTGTATCTGGTAAACAAACCCATATTCTCTTTTCTTGGTTGCAAATAGACTAATTCTTTAGGGAATAATACTCATACTGGTTCACACGGTTTGCTTTTCTTTGTCCAGAAATTGCACAATTCGCACATTGACATGATTCTCTCAATTAGTAATTTTGAAAATTTGGGTATTCAGCATAAACACTCCCATTTGCAATTACTCTTCAAGACTTGTTTTACGTACACATGTCACCTAATTAATTTGTTTCACTTTGCTAACTTCAATGTCCAAATGTTACCTTTGCCATAAACACTCTTCACTACATCATAAAGTGACAACGAATTTGATACAACTGTCATAAGAGTGGGGCAAGGACATGAGGTAGCAGCTTTTGTGTAGCAAACTAATCAGTGCAGTTGATTATTTGAGTTTATGCCTGGAAATATAACCTATGCATCAGTGACTAAGAAATGTCCACTCCTATGCTGCTATTACCTTTTCTTCAATAATTTGAATTATGGATCTCTTCAGCCAACCTGGAACACACATTTCAAGAAATTATTATTATTATTCCTACTGTGTCATCACTCCAGCATACACAGACCAATATATAGCAAATTCAAAGCCTCCTTTTCCTAAGTCACAATAAATATGCTCCTCTGGTTGCCTTCCACATTGCTTAGCAGAAGGGCCTGTCTTTAGTCTCAACAGTCACATTTCTTTAGAGTCTATTTTCAGAGTTAGAACCCATTAACAACAGCAACAACAACAAATCTCAGGAAGCTTCTCTACTAAACAGGTTTGGGCAAGTTTGATAATGCCCAATTCACTCCTTGTATGTTCAAACTCTGTTGAGTGTTCCAACGTATGCGCGCGCGCACACACACACACACACACACACACAGATACACACGTGCATCCTTGCCTTTGTATATATGGAGTGTTGCAAAATGATTGACAATAGAGTTGAAAGCGACTTAGAGTTGAAAGAACTAAACCAAAACTTTCATTTTATAGGGCCGTTGTTCAAGAGAGAACTGCAAGTATCTCCACCCTCCAACGCATTTAAAAACTCAACTAGAAATTAATGGGAGGAACAATTTGATCCAGCAAAAAACTGCAGCAGCAATGCTTGCCCAGCAGATGCAATTTATGTTTCCAGGAACCCCACTTCATCCAGTGGTGAGTACATCGCATCTCACGACGGGCTTGATGATAAAAGTGTTGGTACAGGCATTGCCACGTTGACCTAAAATGGCCCCCACTACTTTGTTTCTGGCAACGATTAAAGCACGTAACTTTGAAGCTAAATGGTTGCTGAAAATAGGATTTTTAAAATTATTTAAATGTAAAATGTGTATGGAAACAGTAGGCAAAGACAATTTCTAATCAATATCTGGGAAATCTGTGTCACTCAGCTCTTTCTCACCAGTAAAGCCTATAGTTCTACATTTTCATTGAGAGTATGAATTGATGATCTATGTAAAGAAGTTTTGATGCCTGAAACTTTTTTTAGCAATGTGTAGCAAATAGATTATTTAGTTCAGTGGCATCATTTTAAGAATGAGGAAATTGAGAAACAAGAGAAGTTAAATGATTCAGCTAGTGTCATGAAGCTAAGTGGTGGAGCCGGGACCAGAGCCCTTTGTGCTGGCTGCTGTATCTGGAGCCTGACAGCATCTCAAAGGAAGGAGGCCTTCTCCACCTGGACCTTCTATCTCTCAGAGGCCTGCAAGGGGTGTGGCAGTTGTGGCAAGGACCACAAGATTAAGTGTACTGTATTATGCAGCATTTTCTCCCTGATTTCACAGTATTTCAAAGTATTCCCTTAAAGGTCTAGAAATTGTTTAAAGAATGAGGCCCTTGGGGAAAGGAGTGCATTTGGCTTTAGTGGATTTCATTTATATTTGTGAATTATTTGTCAAAAACAAGCTAATTTTTTAAAAAACAAAGCTAGCGAAGTGAGTGAAATTTGTTTTTTTAAGTACACATGCAAAAAAACTATTATTTAAAAATCAGCCTTTATTGTATGAAAAGTCTATGTTATCAAAAGCTGCTAAATTAAAAGGGATAGCTACCAGTGAGTTAAATTTTCTTATTGTGTATCAGTGAGATGAGATGGAGGTGGTGGGGATGGCTCAGGAAGAAGGGAAAGAATCTGGGCAGATTTTTAGCACTTCTGCTTATCTCAAGGTTTCTGCTCAAGGATTTGTGGCACAAAGTAGCCAGGAATCAGCTGGCTCCAAGATAAATAAGACACAGTCTTTTAGAGGTAGACAAACTCATGGAAAGGACTATTTTAAATTTGTTTTAGATTCAAGCACAGGGAATTATGATTTTGGATGAGGCAGGAAAGGCTGCTTGGAGGAGGTCTCCAATAAGTGCATCCTAAAGTATGAGTAGAAGTCAGCCTAGATGTAAGGACAACACAAATAGAGTTCTGAACATATTTAATACCAAAAAATAGACATTTAAGTGAATCTATTTAAAACCACACACGTATATAATTTATTGTTCTCTTCATCGATGCATGGATATAAATATTTTTATTAAATTACCTAAATGCTAAAATAATTTGGTTATATAATATTAAATAATGTCTATGGGAATAAATTTACAGCCACCAAGGTCAGCATAGCAGCACTGCATTATAATCTAACTTGTTTTAATCACACGCTTCTTATTTATTTAGAATTTGTAAGGATTGACCCTGCTATTCGATACTGGCAATGCTAATAAGAAAATCCCATTCCTGTTGTTAACTATCAGTTGAACTTTTTTTGAAAATTATGTTTATGTATTATCTCAAATATTAATTAGAAATTAGTAACTATGGTTTTGAAAAAGAAACATTGCATTTAAATATTTTAATAGAGGTTTTTAAATCACTGGAAGTATTAGAATAAATAGTGTGATAAACTTAAAAATCATCAACTCTACAAACAACTTCAGAGTCTCAGGAATTAATTAGTGACTTAGTACAACATAGTAGGCCAAATAAGGGCCTTCAAAAGTAAAGTACGTGGAACCTATAAATGTCACTTTGTAAAGAAACAGGGTCTTGAGATGGGGAAATCCCCCTGAGTTAAATGCAATCACAAGCATACTTGTAAGAAAGGGACTCAGGGAGAGTCAACATGTACAGAAGAGGAGAAAGGCAATGTGTCCATAGAGGTCGAAACTGGAGCTATGTGGCCACAAACCAAGGAATGCCAGCAGCCCCCAGAAGATAGAAGAGACAGTGACTGGATTCTTCCCTAGAGGCTCCAGCAGAAGTGCAGTCTTGCCAAGACCTTGGTTGGCCCATTGAAACTGATATATGGCCTCCAGAACTGCGAAAGGATAAATGTGTGTTGTTTTAAGCCACTGATATATGGCCTCCAGAACTGCGAAAGGATAAATGTGTGTTGTTTTAAGCCACCAAGTTTGTAGGATTTTGTTAGACCAGCCACAAGAAACTAATACATTGCTTAGGACAAATAACCTGATGAACGTAAAGTAAGAAGTACCACTCCATATTAAGATTTCCTTCTGAACTAAACTTCTCTAAAGAGCTATGGATATTTTTTCCACTCTCCCTATCTCCCATCCACCCTTAATCCATTCCATGGAAATCTCTCACCAGCGACCTTCATATTGTTAAACCAATGGTCACTTAAACTTTGTTGCATTCATTTGACCTCTTAGCAATATTCAACACATCTAATCAGTCTCTCCTTTGTGGAACACTCTTTCCTCTCCGATCATTCCTTCTTCCTCTGTCTCCATTGCCCATTTTGCTTCTCTGCTAAATGTTGAGGCTGTTAAACATTGAGATTCCCAACACTAGACATCTCTCGCATCTTCCCTTTCTGGTCTCATCCATTCCTGTAGCTGTGAGTCATCCACAGGCCAAATGTATATTTCCAGTCCAGACCTTTCCTCTGAGCTCCAGGCTCATATGCCCAACTTACTGCTGGACTCACCTTAAAATTTCTCACAGAAACTTGACATGTCGAAGACTGAATTCTCTATTCCACGGCATTCCCATTTCAGTAAATGCAGCCAGCAGTTTCAACCCAAAACCCAGCAAACTCCCTCATGTACCCTTTCCTATATTCAGTTCCTCAGTTGGTGCTGGTGTATCTGCCTCCTAGTCCATCTACTCCTCCACCTCGCGGCACCCTCGTCTGAGCTATCAACCTTTTTACCAAAATACTTTATAAGCTTTTCCTTTCTAATCTTCTAATTTCCAGTGGATCCTGAATACAGCAACCAGAAGAATCTTTTTAACACATAAATGACATCAGATCACTCCCTTACTTAAAGCCTTTCAATGCTTTTCTATTTCGCTGGGGACAAAGCCTAAACATGTAACCTCGATTATGACCTATAGTGTTGTATGTGATCTGGTTTCCACCCAGCTCACCAACTCATCATGGCCCACTCTTCCTATATCCACTGAGATCAACCAAAATTTCAGTTCTGTGAACTCAGAAAGCTTTTGCTTTCCTCATAGCCTTTGCTTTGGCTGGAAGTATTCTATTACTTTCCACACGTTAATTTCATCTCATTCATAAGGACTCCAAATCTGTCCCCTGCAGTTTACCACCAATCTCCTTCACTATCAGTGAGGCCTCCTTCTTTCTACTTACCCATAAAAATGATTTGTAATTTTCCTTGTTCTTGCCCATCAGGGTTTAAGTTCTGTAAGTATACACAAAGTGTTCTGGCATAACGTCTGTACTAATAAATATCTATTGAATGAATGAAAATGCAAATTATTCTTTCCTCTCATGACTCTGTCTCAAAGTCGCTGTATTTGAAATTTTCCATTCACCTTGTTCCTCCTAGCAGTTTTTCTGTCCCCATTTCCTGATAGGATATAACACTAATTCTTCTTTTCCTTTCCTTCCCAGCACACTGCCCCCCTCTACCACCACCACACACACACAACCTTCATATCTTCACTGAAGATGAAGAGAGGGTGGGTAGCCTTTAGTAGAATAGAGATTTAAGAGCCTATACAATCTGGTCCTTGGGGATAAGGTCTTACATTGAATATTCTGCCCTCCGGAGATGCTTCTGGGAGTAAAAGGAGGAGACTTAAGGGATGTCATGTTTTAAGCCTTTCAGTTTGAGTGCCAAATACCTACTACCCTTTGAAGTCAAAGCTTTCTAAATGTATAAAATCTCACGTTCTTGTTTTTAAAAGTCAGTTGATGAAATTTTAGAGCCATAAATATCCCAAGCCACTTAGTCATTACTCCTCAGCACCAGCCCTTCCTTGCCACTACTAAATATCAAAGAACACGTGGGCAAATGTGTATGTGTGTGTGTGTGTGTGTGTGTGTGTGTGTGTGTAATCTTAGAACCTGGATCTACTGATGTAATGTTCTGAGAAAGAACAGTGGAGAGTGAGAAGCTGGGGACAGAAACACAGAAATGTGGAGTGAAATACAAAGGAAAGAAGGCATGGCCAGCATTTCAGAAGCAATTTTCTGCCAGAAGACTTTCTGTGGCTCTTGGCCTCCGGCCTCTCTAACGGTAGTTAATGCTGAGAGATGATGAGGACCAAATGGATCCCATGTCAGACAGCCTGGCAACAGCCCTGAAGAAACCATGGGGCCGATTCTCCCAAGCTCTGGCTGGTATGCTTCCAGGAACAGAATCATTTGGAGGTGCTGCCCTTCTCTTTTCTCAGCTGCCAGCTAAGAACAGAATTCAGACACCAAGATACACGGTCAGCCCAGACTCGACCTCCAGAGTTTAATTTGGATCTGGGATCTGAGAACCACTTTCCTGAGGCAGCAGCGCCCCACACAGCTGTGCAGAGCAGCCCTACACCTCTTATCTGTAGAAGGCCCTGGATGATTGTGGGACACAGATGTCCGCCAACGTTCTCTCTTTACGCTCCAAAAACATAAGGGCAGCTGATGTTTTTTTTTCCTCTTCTGTTTTAAGAAATTACCAACAAAATGTAGTGAGTGCAGAGGAGTGAAAATAGCCCCCGTCTGGGAGCTAGGAGTCCTGGGTATTTTGTCCTGACTCTGTCTCAGCAGCATTGACCTTGGGTAATCCAGTTAGTCTCTACTTTACATTGCTTTCACCTGTAAGACTGTGCAGTTCTCACTGCCACACTTGTTCCTCATGGATACTGACAAAATTAAAGAAGACAATGTGTATGAAAGTGCTTTGAGAACAGCCAAACCTTTCACAGATGTAAGGAATTACTGTCAATAATAACAACAACAATAACAATAATAATATAGTGCCCATCTCTGAAAATTACCGTTAAGTGTATTTTTTACTAATCAACTTCAACCAAAAAATAGAGAAAATATTCAATTGAATCTATTTTTATAAGGCCTATGAATTTTTAACTTTCAGTTTCACATGAAAGAAAAAAATATATGAGAAGAACATATTTGCAATATTTAATAAGATTTATAACTCAATTATTATATCACTATACTGATTACATTTCTGTTATAGAATCAATGGATAATTTGGAGGAAAAAACTTTAATACTAATTTTTTATACTACTAATGGTAGCTGCTATTTACTGAGTTCTGACCATGAAAAGCAGGCGAGAAATAGCACCAAGTTAAGCCTGACTCTTTAAGTTAAGTAGTTTTACTTCCCTTTTGCAGACAAAAAAATTAAAACTCAAAGAGGTTAATCTTCTGCCCAGGATAAAAATTAATAACTGGCAGAGCTCTGTACTTGAATTCAGGTCTCTCAGTCTAAAATTTGTGTTTTTACTTGTAAACAATACTCCCCGTGAACTGTTATACCTATCATCAATAAAACAAACTAAAACATTCATTTGAGATAATTAAATTAGATAAACAAGTAACTTATATTTTTGAAAGCAAAATGTAACTAATCACAGTAGATTTGTTGATATTCAAAAAGGTTTTGGGAAATGAGTTTTGAGGTTCTCATATCCTTATTGACCGACTGGTGCAACCTGTATTTGTGTCATCATGCTAACCCTGGCTTCAGATGATCCGCAGGAGAGAGGGTTGGGAATTTGCTTCTAAAGAAAGTCAACAATAAAGGTGTAGTGGCAGACTCTTCTCTCTAAAAGTTTATTTTGATAAATAGTCTCTGGGTTAAATTACTCATTTAGTCCAATATTTTTTAATATTTATTTTCATTTCTCATCTATGACAATTGTCCCCAAACTGGGCCACACATCAATCACGTAATAAATTTTTAAAATGCAAATTTCAAGACCTCTGCCTAGACCTATTGAGTCAGAATTTATGGTATTTCTATTTATGAAATTCCACTCCCCCCAGGCATCCCTGATATAGCTAGTTCTTTGAATCACTGATCTGTTGTGATTTATGGCCTTTCAGAATTGATTTTTTAAATCCTAACATTACATAGTCCTTATACCATTTAAATCACTTGGCTTTTTTTCAATAGTACTAAATTACAAAAGCTACAGTTACTGAAAACCACAACTTTCTATAATTATGACTCGAATGGGTTGAAAATGGAAAACATACACATAAAATTTTAGAAAGTCAAGGAAGAAGAAAATCCTAACTACTAACTATGTCCTATGCTGAGACATGTTGAAACTTCCTTCCAAAGTGAATTTAATGTCTGAGCCATAAAGATGTAAGAGCCCCTCGTGGGAGTGCTGTAGCAGCCGCTCTCTAAGACCATTAGATTCACCTCTTTCAGCCTCCAACCACTTCAGTAAAGACCTTCAGCCTCTCCAAGAACTCCCTGCACAAACTAGCAATAATTCACTGTTATCTAACGTGATCATTCCTAAGAGATATTTTTGTTATTGCTGTCAACAAAAATTTTGTCTAATAATCATATATTGTTATTTTCCCCATATGTTCAACAACTCATTAAGAGCCATACATAGACAACAAAAATGTTGCCAACAATGTATGAATAGAGAAGAAGCATGACGCGGCCAACAGCGTAGTTTAACATCATAGAATTGCATTAATATGTCATTGCAAATATCCGAAAACTAGTTCTAAAAATAAATAGGTTAAAGTTATCTAATAACTAAAAAACAAACAAACCAACAAAAACCATTCAGGTCCAATTCAGTGTAAAATTTATTCTAAGAAAAATCTTTATCTAGTATCTCAAGTTTTTAACATTTTTTTTTTAAAGTAAAGTTTGTTGTTCTCTTAAATGTACATTGTTTCTTTTCTGAAAGGCATATTTTTAGGTGGGGCTTTTGAAAATAATCATCTCATTGAACCCATAGCATATTTCTTCTTGTCCCTGGACAAGGAGTATAGTGATAGAGAAGTTTACTAAGGTACAGTATGCCATTATCACAGCTGCATTGATTTTGTGACCTAGAAAACCAAACCAACTTTTAACAGCCAATTGAAAAAATTGGCCAATTGAAAAGTTCAAGATCTTCCATCCAACCTTTCAGGAAGGGAAGGTTGGATCTAGACATACTTGAGCTAGAGCAAGAAGAAGCAGGTCTATAGAAAAACTGCACATGAATTTTGATAACATACAGTCTAGCAATAGAATATGGAAACATACTGGTAAGTCTGAGCAAAATTAAACTCCAAGCAATACGCACATTTTGAGAATGTATAAACTTGGTCAACTTGAAAATCAGGCTATAATCAAGATTTTTCTTTATTCCTCTCCTTTTGAGAAACATGTAGGAGGAATCAAAAATTAAGAGTCAGAGGTCCATAGATTTTACTACATTAGCATTGTAACACTCAGTAATTTGGAATGATGTACAATTAGAGTGAAAATTATTTTCTCGAGAACACTTTCATAGAAATGAAGTTTAATCTGTTCCATGTAAATAGATTTGCATGATGTTCTCCTATGATTTTGTATGGTTTGGGGAAGAGAGGACCTATATGGATTTTATTTTTTTTAAGCAAAACAAAACAGGGAAGTTTAATAAGCTTTCATAGTTTAGTATTGATTTATGCAATTAACACAAAGAGTCTTGTATACAACGAATGAATTTTGCTCAAATAATGCTGGTGATTTTTAAGTTTTATGCTAAAGACATCTTTGTCCTGTGTTGTCTTCCTTTAACAGCCCACTTTTCCTGTAGGTCCCGCAATAGGGACAAATACGGCGATAAGCTTTGCTCCTTACTTAGCACCTGTAACCCCTGGAGTTGGGTTAGTCCCAACGGAAATTCTACCCACCACACCAGTTATTGTTCCCGGAAGTCCACCTGTCACTGTCCCGGGCTCAACTACAACTCAGAAACTTCTCAGGACTGACAAACTGGAGGTACTTCAATTCTCTTTGTGGTTTAAAATGCATTTGTGGTAGAAGTGTATTCTATGTCAGTGAATGCTTGTAAGATATTACGTACATATTTGTCTAAAAGTCATGCATTCATGATTCTTTGGTTTGAATCCAAGGTCAAGTGTAAAGGAAATTAGTCAGTGGGAAATGAATAAGTTTAATACAAACAAAAATCAGGAGTAAAATATTAACAACCAATGGAACACTGAATTAAGCACTATATGGGCCATAGCAATGGCTCCTGAAGGCATCCATCTGTGCCAGGCATTAACCTTTGCTGGATCCTAAAAACGTCTAGCCAGTGGAGGACACTCAGAGACAAGGGTGGGTATAAGTAGGACTATGACTATTGACAAATTGGTATGACCATATTTCAATATTTTAAGAACTAGTATGGCTGCTCTACGATGTTGCAAAATATCAGCTCTAATTCTGTTGTTGGTAAACAGGGGGAATTGGAAGCTGGGAAAATTTATCGATTGAAATAATTTCTTTAACTCATATTCAAGTGTTTGATAAAAGTTAAGAAAATAAGTACACATACTTATAAAGCATAATTTTTAAGTCACAAGTCAAGCAAACCCATCTGTACTTTATTGGGTAAAATTTCTGTTTAATCAAAGCTCAATGATTCATCCATTGATCTTACTTACTATATCCTGTGATAGTTATAGAACATTTTATATGGGTGTGTAAGGATTTTAATAGACTTTTTAAAGAGCTACTTTAATCCCACTACCAATTAAAGTTGTTAGGTGATATACGTATGGTTAGGATGTACACTGAGCTTTGTATTGGATCCTTCGAGAATGTTCTTTTGTTTAAATATTTACCCAATAAATCTTGAGGGCAATAAAATATTGCTGCCTAATATCAGCTTCAGTCTAGAGTATATGAATCTCAAAATGAAAAGACTATAGACAAATCACTACTGTTTTGATCGACTCTTATCCCTGTGAATGTTGAACAGATCTTTCAGGGACTAGAAAAGTGTTCGAGGCTCCACCTGCTGGACACATGGAGATGTATACTGTTTAGGAGGTGACCCTGTGGTTTAGAAAACAAATTAAATCTGCTGAGCTGAGAACAAAACGTCCTTCCCAACAGGACTGTTGGACAAAGACATATGTAAAAATGATTCACAATGACTTAAGCAGAGCGGCTTTCAGTTCATTTCAAACCAGAATTGAACTCAGTTGCACACAGTCGACCCTTGGTAAATGCTTAATGGCTCGTCTACACCTCTGATGCAGGCTCAGACTAAAATCATTCCATTTATAGAGGAAGGCTTACTCAGAATCTATGGGGACATCTTAGCAATATTATTTTATAAATTTCATGACCTAAAAATGGAATGTTGGCTGATATTCAAAGTAAGAAAAAATAATTAACAATTCTGTGATTTATCTGTTTACCCTTCAAACTTTCCCAAGTATGTTTGACTTTCACAAGGCTTGAACGTCACATCAGTGACCCTTCATATCACGTCACTGGTAACCAAGATGTGAACCACCACTTAAACATATTGACTTTGGATTTCGAGCCTAAAAAGAAAATAACATAAAATTTTACTAGTAATTCTTCCCTGCTAACGATATGTATAAATATAAGTATTAAGTATATGTTATTCGTGTTATTTTATGTTATCAATATTCAGAGCAAAATTAAAGAATACTCTTTAAATTCTACAGAAAATTTTTTTTACACAGTAAACTCTTGATCCCCCAGAATTCTCAGGGCATGGAACATGCTAGTTACTCGAGATTTCAGTATAGCTAAAGATTAAGGAATAAAAAAGGAATAACAACACACCAACACTTCAAACTCTATTCTCCTTCCCTCATTATTTCTTTCTCTTTATCTCTTCCCATATTCTCTCCTTTTTATCTTTTCATTTTTATCTTTTCTTCGTGCTGTCAAAAACAATAATATAGTAACCTTAAATGAAAGTTTTGGTGTGTTAGATATTGTAGTTCTTCTGGTTTATGATTCTAAGCTAAGTTATTTTTGTAGAGCAGGGGAGACCTGGGGAAAGCAGTATTCGGCTTTATCCCATCCCCATGTCCCATCCTCAGAGAAGAGGAACGAATTTGTCATTTCCCTGGCTTCTTTTCAGAGTTGTATGTATACCTATGACCTGGTGGCTTAAACTATGATGAAATTCTCTCTCCATACAAAAAAAAACTTAAAATATCCCAAAGCTGTCAGGGTAGGAGATTTGCATATATATGTATATAGATGTCAAAACTATCTATCTATCTATCATTTATCTATATATAATTTTCAAATTATTATATATCTAATATACGTACAGTAGATATATAGAGACAATGGAGTCCTTGTTGATTGTTCTTATTTTTGCTAAACTGCAGAGCCTCACCCCAAAGCAAAAGTCAAAACAGTGGTTGTCAGGGATTCCGGTTACTTAAGTTATGGATAATCAAATTTTAACTGTAAATGGTACAAAAGTCACCGTTAAAAGAAAGAAAAAGCATTTACTCCTTTTTTAAAAAAACAAAAAAACAAAAAAATACAAAAAACAAATGGCTGTGCTTGCAGAGGTGGTTTTCGGCGGCCATCAGGCTTTCTTCTGCATTGTCTGCTCTTGTTCCCCATGTGTCCTAGGTATGCAGGGAGTTCCAGCGAGGAAACTGTGCCCGGGGAGAGACCGACTGCCGCTTTGCACACCCCGCAGACAGCACCATGATCGACACAAATGACAACACCGTAACCGTTTGTATGGATTACATAAAGGGGCGTTGCATGAGGGAGAAATGCAAATATTTTCACCCTCCTGCACACTTGCAGGCCAAAATCAAAGCTGCGCAGCACCAAGCCAACCAAGCCGCGGTAGCCGCCCAGGCAGCCGCGGCCGCGGCCACAGTCATGGTAAGTGGGGCGCGCCCGCCGCGCACCTTCCTCCGCCCCCGGAGCCCCGGAGCTCCGCTGGGCGCCGAGGCGGCGGCTCCCGCCGCTGGGACTTAGACGCTCTCCAAAAACAGTTGGGGAATAGGGAAGGCTGCTATTCCTGCTGCTCCGCTGCCTAAGTTCTGTTGTTGTTTCCCCCTTTTTGTTTTGTTTTGTTTTCCCCTCCTTCCCTTCTTCAGCACAATAAGTAAATCCCTCAGGTGCAGGGAACCAAAGGCGATGTGCCAGTGCCCTCCCCAGGTCCACTCCTGCTCTGACACTGGGCTGTAACCAGCGTGCATTCTTCCTCAGAGCAGGGCTCAGGGGCCTAGCTTAAGACGGTGGAAAATAAAGCTGGAGTAGTGCAGCTGGGGAACAGTCGTCGGCCCCTCAGAGAGCAGCCGCAGGAGCAGAGCCGATAGCAACAGGTGATCAGTCAGTGTCTGGCTTTTACCTATTCTTAATTTTTTCCCTCTCTTCTTTTATTTATCACAAAGGCGATGCTTCAAACTTTCTCGCCCTAAATGAAATTTCATGCAAAACATCGAGTCACGAAACAGATGAAAATGGAACTGTACTGGCTGGTGCTTTAAAAAAAAAAAAAAAAAAAAAAAAAAAGCTCAAGTGCCTGAGTCATTGTACTGTCCCTTAAAGACCAGCAGCAGCCTCCTCATTATCCTTTGAGAGCCTGTTACAGCTCCAGACTCTCAGGCCCTACCCCAGACCTTTGGGATCAGAATTCAGATTTTAAAATATCCCCAAGTGTTTTGTATGTTCATTAACACTTGAGAAGCGCCTGTCTAGAACACTAGTTCTCAAACGTGGCTATATTTTGAAATTACCTGAGAGCTCTTGAAGGGTTCTATCTAACACTGGCCCCTTCTCATTTAACTGGTCTGGATGTGGCCTGGGCAGTGGCCTTTTTTTGAAGCTGATTCCAATGAACAGCAAAGTTTGAGAACCATTGCACTAAGTTGCAGAACTTTCTAATTAATTCATTTAATGTGAGATCTCTGGCTTATCAGAAGTCTATTTGAATATATGACAGGCACTATGTATTCATTCAGAACATTTAATGAGACTTGCCATGCATCAGGCACTTGCTGGGTAGAATAAATAAATTAGGCAGATTTCCTTGCCTTCGAGGAGCATGAAGTTTAGTAAGTAAGAGTGACAATGCTGATGATGGAAATGCATAATTGGGTCCAGTGGGGCATGAACGACTCAGCCAGTCCTTCCTTGGAAAAGACAGATATGGCTTCTGAGATTAAGGTAGAATTTAAAACACAATGTTCTAAACTAGTGGCCATGTACCTCACGCATTGATAACTGATCAAAATTCAAGGGTAGCCGTTATACAAACAGGTTCATATTATTCAACATTCTTTCCACAAGTGTTTACAAACGCCTGGCCCCGTGATAAGCAACAGGGATACAGAAATAAAGGCACAGAGTCTGCCCTACGTGGCTGCCATTTAGTGTGGCACGTGTGGTTATATAGACCTCTCCAATCTGAGCTTCTTTCCAAGCTTCTTGAGCACTGGGTCCTTCATCTCTCTCACTGTTTCTTCTCAGAGTCCCTGTCCTCGTAGTGTTCTTCCTTGTGTCTTTTTCATTCTTATGTCACTGGACATAACTGATTTTTCTGAATATGTGAGTTTTTATATATCTGGGGATGCATGCATCCAACATATGAAAGTCATTACAACATAGAGAAATTCTCCCTTTTTTTTGTTCTAATAAAAGAGTGGTTTTCAAAACTGATTATAATTGAGAATGGGAGGTGAAAGGAAGATGAAAACAAATTGGTACTTAATGCTGATGAAAGTGGAATTCTTTTATACATTTCTTAGCCACTCAGTAAAGATCTCATTCTATGAGAAGTAAATTTTTTTTCATTGTAATGATTCTTTAAGTCAGCTCCAATTTATCCTAATTGGTGTGTTGATTGTCGGGCATAAAGAACACATTTTTCCATTGAACTAATATATTATAAATCATCACTTGGTATCAAGAATGCCCCCAAGGCTAGTCAGGACTATGTTAGCAAAAGACATAAACCCAACTGAAGTAGCTTAAATTAAAAAGTTGGACTTTACTAGATCATGCATTGCCTTCCAAAAAGAGAAGTAAAATAGGATTCAAGGGTGCCTGGCTTCAGAAACTTGAAAACCAGTAGGTATCTCTCTTTGTTCTCTTTTCTGCTTCTCTTGGTATATCAGTCCATTCTCTAAAACAGGCTTCTCCATACAACACTGACCATAGCTTTGGACATCTACAGGGACACATTCTTACATCTTTGAAAGAACAATGTACCTACTATATGTCGATGGTAGGTGACCTGGATTAATGAGGATAAGAGAAGAAATGGCTATTTACACATAAGGTCATTTTTCCGCCTGATATCTCTTTACCTTTCTGCACATTTTCATATCATACTCATCAAGGTGCATAGAGGTTATTGCAGTGGATGTCAGTATATTTAGTTACCATAGTTTCCTGGATTGTTATACTGTGCCCAAATTTGGAGTTCTGATATTTTGGGGGATCTTGCAGCATCGTCAGAGACAACCCAATGGAATGTAGTTTCAGAACAAAAGCCAGCTTCTTTCTGACAGTGACATGAAAATTACTGAATCTGTTATATCTTTTTAGTTGAAGTGAGAGGTTCATTTGAAACTAGCCTAGGAGCACTTGGATAAAGCCAAAGTATTCTTACTCTAGTATCAAGATTACTCAATACACTTAAAAAAAAAAAACTATTATTTTTATTTCCTTGTTTAAAAGAAATGAAGTAATGATTATAGTCCGAAGATATTAATATTCCTTCCATTCACCTAGGTTTCATGTGTGAACACAAAGAATTTCTGTAGTGTAACTTTTATTACGGTCCAGGAATTTCCCCCATTGTCTTGAATAATTTAATTTAAAGCTTTGATTCCAGAGAGATACTTATTTCCTTTAGAGCCTTATTTTTTTTTTCTCAAAATACTTCTTAAAACATGAGCATCATCTTCCCCAGAATTTTAAAAATGTGAAAATAACCCAGACAGAGCTTCTGTTTTGTAATTTTAACTCAAGGATATGTGATCTTCGAGCAAGCACTCTTTTTTCACCCACACAAAAATGGAGTTATACAAGGAGATACCTTTTTCATACAACATGTATAGGAACTTTGAATTACCTCCTACTTGTCCATATTCTTTTCTTCCATGTTATAGTGGCAGCTCTGATCGTTGTTGTCAGGGTTTCCTGACTCCTCAGATGTGGTCTTTGCCTATAACGCCTGGCATGGGCCTTGGTTTGCTTGCCTCAACCCACAGTTTGATGGTTTCTTGATCCAGAAAAAGAAAAACCTTGCTGCATGTACACAAGCTGGAGGAGGCCCAGAAGGGGCAGAGGATCAAAAATGTTGATAAGGCCAGCAAGAAGGAATGCCGAGTATCTGGTACATATAGGGGCTCAATTAAAGAGAACTTCTTTCTCTATATAGGTGCCTAAAGTAGCTTCCAAGATGCACTGGGCTTGGTGATCTCTAAAGTCTGTTCTAAGCCTGAAGATCTTTCAACATAGGTAAACATAAGCCAGGACTCCAATAATATCCTCTAAAGGAGAATATCTGTGCACTACAATGCTGCATTATAACATAATTAGTCACCCATATAGGTTTTTTAATGCATTCTATTCATGGGCCTCAAAGTGTGAGGTGTGTAAGATACTAATACAGATGCTCGACCCTCCAAGACTTTAGTGTTTCCTTCAAAGGGAAAGATACTTGCATCTAGTAAAGATAACCCACAAGATGGAGTGGTAGAAAGTCACTGTCCAGCTCAGTTTAGAGCTCTCAGTTTCTTTACATTCCTAGATTATTGTGATTTCTATGGAAATTAAGTTTCAGAAAACTAAGATCAGAAAAAAGAGAACATTAACCTTCCAGCCGATTATCTCTGGGAGAAATGTTTAATATCTCTTTTCCTACTTTGAAATTTCATTAAGTGATTCTTTGTTCAATCAAAATTTTGTTGAGAAATATCAGCCTTTGGAGACATAATCACCGTTCTCATTAGTATATCAGAAAAAAATCAACCCAATAGTAGATTTGTTCTATAACTACCAAGGACTGAAAAAGTGAAAGGAAGAGTTGAGGCCAAAATGATTTGGGGTTTAACTATCCAGTTAATGTTCTCAATGCACTCCATGAGAATAGGCTATGTAGCCATATATAGGTAGATTAAGCTAAAGAAAATGCATTATTTAGCAAGATAAAATTACACAGGAATGAAAGATTTTAAATGAAAGTAGTGTCATGGAAGTTACATAACAGCAACTTGCATTTGAGGAAAGAACATCCAGTATAAAGAAGCTTTCTTAGTATAAGGCTTAGTTTATACGAATGTTCACAATTCTATTTTAAGAATAATGATTTCACAGTATTTGATGGCTGCTATCAAGACTGCCATACAAAACAGATTCTCCACTGGCCATTCTAAATCTCTTCTCTACCTATGTCCTTTCCACTTTATTGCTAGTCTCCCTCCCCCGTAGTGCTTCTGTGAAATGATCTCCTATCACTTCTATACTTTGAATCCTGAATTTTCAAATGATGATGAACAACTCTTTATTTTCCAAGGAAAATATCATTTACCATTTCCCTTTTGAGGTTTTAGTACTATCCCATTTTATTTCAAATGCCATAGTTCTAATTCAGAACTTTAGAACATAACATTTTGTATTTATTATATAGACCTTAGGGGTTTACCTATTGTGCTAAACATAAAAAGAGGGTATTTCATTTTTTATTTGCATTGGAGCTATTCCTTCAAATTTCTTTATTTTCACAGAATTTCATTATAGCATTTTTAGGTCTTTTACAACAATTACCAAGGAGTAGAAAAATTTTTCTGTTGTGGTCTTAATCAATATTTGTTATTATTTCAGCTGTTTAAATGAAACTATCTTCCCAAAAGTATGGTTATAAGTTAAAGATATTATTTTACTTCTAATATTTCAAGCAATTCTTTGCTATTTTGTAGCTGTTTACTTTTTTTAGCTATTGTACTTGTTCTAGTCAAAATTTCCGCATCTAATTAACTGGGTCGGTCACTGATCAGAGCTAAAAGTACAAATAGAATTATTAAATATAAATTATTTTGATACTCGAAGACACTAACTACCTTATTAAAGGGTGTTTTCTTAGTATAATCCGGTAAGTTGTTAAGATACATTGAATTATAATTTCAAATGTAGTAGAAATCATAGAATGGATGATAAGTTAGTCATTAGAAACAGTACAATGGAATAAAAGTGGGAAATTTGAGAAACTTACTGTTCAAATTCAAAACTTAAGTTTGGAAACTTATTCTGCATTGTCAAATCCACACTAGCAGAATGAAGAGAAAAATTGAGACAATTATCCATGATTCAGACAAAAAATTAAGATCCAAACCCAAACAGTTTTGCCTAAATAATCTTGTGTTTGAATATTTTTTTGCCTGAATTTTTTGTCTCAGTTTGCCACTTCATTTTGTTAGGCTAGATTATCATTAAAAGTTTTTTTAATACAAGTTAAAGATATAATCTTTTTTTAACTTGGATCTTATATACTTAGTGCATTGATTATTTATTTTATATTTGAAAACTAACTTATCAGAAGTTCTTCAATCCTACGGCCCTTAAAAGTTTTCCATTTTTTTTTCTGAAGCAATATAAAAAATGCTTATGGTGTGTATGCAAGCTGCTGTTTTAATTAACTTTCCTGAATTTCAAACATCTATATTTTACTCTCTTATATGCTTTTAACTAAGGTATAGTAGATGCATTTTTGCTTCGATACTAATTTAAGGTGTAATATTCATTTCTTAGAGAACATTTTTGTTGTTGTGCATGCCTAGTGTTTTGTACGTTGTATATTGCATTCAGAATATTTTTTTCCTTCTCACCTATCCACAATGCAATGCCGTTCCCATGATGCACCTCTGCTTGCTGTTTACCTGTATGTTAATTCGCTTGAATCCCATTGGCCCACTGCCATCATGTGCTCGCTGCCTGTTATTAAAAGACTCAGTCGACTGCCAAAGCAATGAAGCGACCTCTCGAAGCATCTGTAGACCTGGTACTTTGACCTTTCACCTTTCGCTTTGCATGTAGCTTTTCAGAGAACCATCTGAGATTTGTATTACTTGTAAAATATTGGTTGCAAACAATCATTATTATTAAGTAATGAAAAAATTCAATAAGGTGTTTAGCCATCTCATTTTCATATGTAATATGTGAAATAAATTAATCCTAACAAATTGTAATACCTTTTCCAAAAGAGTGAAGCAAATTTAAATTACTTGGCTCGGAAAATAATTCTCATTAACCTTTAAATTCAAGAAATTGTCATTTAGTTAAAGACAAGAATGGGTACTAATAATAACACAAATGCTTCTTTTCCCCTTTAGAATAGTTTAACTCATTTTAAAAGCTGAAGCCATTTTCGTTGTTGTTGCTTGATAGTTTTTCTTTTCCTTAGTTGAGATGCACCATTTTGGGTTACAGAAATCATGCTTTCGCTCTCAATAACGAATTCTCACTCATTCGACATTGCTGCTATTTAAATTAAGGTGCATGGCAGAGGCATCTCCTTAGCTGTCATTTTTTAAAAGAATGTTGCAATTGATGATCTCTGTGGACACTGAAGGTGTGTTTACTTTGAGTTATACATGTCTTATCCAATTCTTCACTTATAGGCCTTTCCACCTGGTGCTCTTCACCCTTTACCAAAGAGACAAGCACTTGAAAAAAGCAACGGTGCCAGCACGGTCTTTAATCCCAGTGTCTTGCACTACCAGCAGGCTCTAACCAGTGCACAGTTGCAGCAACACACAGCGTTTATTCCAACAGGTATGTGCCCTGACAGTTCCAAGTCCTGTGTCTGTGTGCCCTTCTGGTCATGTGCTTTCTTCTCATTCCTTTAAGCTGTTCGGTGGCATCTAGTTTGCTTTTAAAGGTACAGTAACTACAGCCTGAAACTCAATGTCCTAGCTATCTAGATATATTTACCTTGCTTGGAATGATAGCTAAAGACTGTTAGGATTCTAAAGCCAAATATTTTATAGAGTTAAGTGACAGACTGAACTCATGAGAAGCAAATAGCAGTTAGGCCTTTTGGTTTCTTGTATTTACACATGCTATGTAAAACCGTTTATGTAAATAAGATCTTTTATGTGTGACAATTGAAATTTTTCATTAACCCTGTATGATCTAAAAATAGTAATTCCCATAAATACTAACCTTTTTTTTCTATTCTTATTCAGAGTACTAAAAAAGTGAGGCTATTCAAATTAAAGCAATCCTCTACTCATATTTTTACATCCATTCTGTCTCTCCTGCCATCCTTCTCAACTTCTGAGTTCACAAATATAGAGAGCTCTTATGCCTGGTTTCTAAGCCAATACCTGATAATATCGGATACTAAGATACATTGACTCTATCATTCAACTAAGAGATGAATTATCTTAATCATAGAATCTCGAAGTCGAAAGGATTCTTAGTGATCATCCAGTTGATTGTTTTACAGATGAGAAAACTGAGGCCCCCTAAATGTGAAGTGACTCCCAAGGTAGCATAACTAATGAGAAAAAGACCTAGAACCTAGTTTCCCTGTGACTAGTCCAATCTACATGACATGACACAACCCGGGCCTCCATATGTGGAGGCCACAGAGTACTTTACAGCTTGGCGTAAAACAGCAAATAAAAGCAAAAAAGCAGAAGTACAATGCACGTTAACCCTTCTCCATTTCTTACCCCCTCCCTGACCATAAGCCTGCATACACCATATACAAACACAGGAAGTCATCCTAAATTGACCGTGGCTTTGACCTTTGGTCTGTGTTAGAAAAAGGGATGATATTCTCAATATAAATAAAATTTGCTAGTGTCAAACAAACAAAGGAACCAGAGAGTGACTTAGGCCTTAGTGAAAAAAGGCTGTTCATTGTGTACTTAGTTTCAAAGGCAAATTTTCATTGCATGATAGTGACTTAAAGGTAAATATAGATGAATCGCAATTTTTATCAAAAATTGCTTGTTGATCCTAAAGTACTTTTCATGGGCTTATTATCCATTTCCTTAAATCTCATAGCATATCAGAAGATAACAAAAGAGAGAGTTAAATAACTATTTCTATGGTATTCTTTAGATAAAATCTATACTTTGAAATGAATTATTAACCTGTTAACAACATTTATTATAGGAAAAATATAAATTACATAAGTAAATGGTTCTTAGTATTTTTTTTTTTTATTTTAGTTCTGCTCTACTCTTAAAATAGATTCATAGATTTGTGGAGTCAGTCTCTAAATCAGTACTTATTGGGGCTTAACTCTTGTCCTATTACAACCTTAATTAGTGACATTTCAGTGCAGTTATAGCACAGCAGTATTGTAATCCACTTGACATAACATGTTTAAAAAATAATTACTAGAAGATAAACTTACCTCAAGTCCTGCGTGATTTCTCTAAGTGTCTTATTTTATACACTTCATCTTCATGTGTTAAAATAAAAAAAATTAGGGATGAATATTCTGAGGGGAAAGCATGAAAGGACAAATCTGTTTCTGAAGACTGGGTGGTAATGCCACTACCATTCCCTGGGAGTGCCTGTGAAACCCTGGAGCTAAGCCATGCAAAAGACTGAAGGCCTCTCACTCATATTTAACACTTCCATCCAATAATAATTGACTTTTCAAATCACTGACGGAATCTTTATTTTTAAATATTTCACCTGGAAACCATTTAAAGACTTCAAAGCAAGAATGAATATCATCTCTTATGTAATGACTTGATTATTGTCGATGAAATGCATTGTATTGAGGACTCAGTGTGTACTGGCTGCTGTGGTTGTGCACTTCTGCCCTCTGCTGGATTCTTTAAGAACTGTTCAGTGTGTCCGGCAACCCTCAATTGAGTGGGCTTTGGGAGCCAAAAAGTGGGTCTAACCCAATTAATTCTGTGAATTAGAAGTGTTTCCATCTGTAACACGATATAAATATCATAGTGAACAAGCATGTGGATCTCGTGCTCTGAAATGGTATTTCAACTTCTAAGAAATTTTCATGTTTCTCAAATGATGAAAAAGAAAATAATTTTATTGAAAGGAAATTAACATAATCTTTTCCCAACTTAAATCCACAACAGAAATTTCAGAGTTTATTTTGGCTGTAGTTTTTATTTCATGCTTTCTTTCTCATAAACAGTATTTCGAGCCTAATTTTAAAATGATGATGATAATCATTCATTATTAATAACTGTTATTTTAAACCTCTGTAAATTAAGTGAAAATGGTGGATGGTGGACCCATTATTTTTAAACATTATTTTTCTATAAATACTTTAACAGTTATCATAAATATAAAACAAAAAGCATTTTATGTTTTCCTAGAGACCTTTATTGAAAGGTCATTCATAGTGACGTTTCGATGTGCTACTAAAATTCTTCCAATGACACAATGCGAATTTGGACTTGGATTCTGCCTCCAGGCTGTGGAAATATTAACATAAAATATTATGCAAAATATGGAATTCTTATACAAAACCATGCTAATATAATTATCACCCTGGTTGATGCCTTAGCACATTTGCAGTGGGCGGGAGTTTTTCTTTTTTTTTCCTTTTTTGATAGGGATTATTTTAACCAAGTAGTTATACTTTTTCTTGGCTATGTTAGGAAAATGGTGAAAACCACTTACAAAAATAGCAGCATAATAGTTCTTGGCATTTCTCTGACAGGTTTATTCTGAGTTACTGTAAATGTTCTTATAGACATACTTACATTATTCTTCAAGATAGTTCTACCAATGACAGGAATAATTATTTGCCTTTTGCAGATGGAAAAACCGAGGCTGTGTCTATGCTGCAAAGTGGAATATATAATTAATGAAATTATCCAGATAATTCTGACTCACAGTTTCTAGAGTCGAAATATTTGTGCAGCTGAAGCAAAAAAACATTTGAGGCGCTGTTGATAGAATTAGTGCTTTAGTGAAATGCTTTGGTTAGTCAGAACAGAGACAACCTACTGACTCCTTCCTTGAGTTATTTCATTATATTAAAAAAGTGAAATAAATAGAACAGGGAAAAGTGCTAACACAAATATTACCTAATGATCGGAAACCATGTTACATAAGGTTATCAAACACCTTCATAAAAGATTTGTCAGTATTTAATGGAAACTATGTCTATTTAGAACCACAGTAAAATTTATGTATCCCATCCAATTCGGCAGATAGTAACTGAACATATAGTGTGTTCTGGGTTCCAGAGCCAGTAATGAGACTACAAAGGAGTTCAGAAGCGGGCAAAAAGCAAATATAATTGAAAGCACGAAGGGCTAACTTAGGATGTGAGTGAAGCTATTTGAGAGTAAAGAAGAAAGAGACAATATATTTGGCCATCAGCATATGTGCCTGGTTGAGAAAGTATATAGAGAAAGACAAATTTTCCAAAGGAAGAGAGATTTGCTTAGGACATTATAAGGAAGATCTTACCAGTGAAGGAAATGCATCTCAGGTAGGTGGGACAGCATGGGTTGGAAAGAGTGTATTTGAGGAATAGCAAGTTATCCATTGTAGTCATGGGAGAAAAAGCTATGGTTTTCCAATATTCATTTCACTCTTAAGCTACGTGAGACCATGGTTCATCAAAGTAATTTGGTAAAGTATTTCAGCCATATCTTGAACTGAAGCCAATGTGATGTGTCCAGTCCTAGGCCATTGTGGCTGCAGGAGCTGCTGTTGATGATTTGCAACCCAGTGACATTCACATGCAGGACACAGGAAAGCCCTCCAAGAAAGCCCTTCCACATTAGCATGAAAAAGAACAACATAGAATTTTTATAGGGATAACTTTGAGTCTAGCCATGGTTGACTTTAAAATGAAATCATTCACAAACTGGATATTTTAATAAATTTTAGGGACAAATTGCTCCCAACACACTCTCACTAATGGCTGAGAACATTTATTCAACCAACTAATCACCTATTATGTACCCCATAGACCTAGACAGATATGACCCTTGCTCCCCTAGAGTATACAGTAGAGAATGGGAGAAATATGTTCAATAAATACTCATATAAATATATAATTAACATTTTTTCTGAGTACTGTGAAAGAAAAAGGAGAGTTAATAAGAGTAAAAATAGAAAACTGATCTAAATGGCATGTGCAGGTAGGTAGAAGAACAATTAAATAGTTTTCTAAGATGTGACATGCACCTTTAGACCTAAAAGATGAAAAGAGTAGGATAGAGTTTGTTCTATTCAGAGGGGACAGCTGTGGAAAGCCCAAAAGTAGGACAAAAGTGTGGTCTGTTCAGTTCAAAGAAATGAAAGGCTAACCTGGAGCATAGTGCCTGGGGGAGAGGGGTGTAGGACGAGCTGGAGAGATAGTCAGAGACTGGACCAACATGGTTTTTATCCAAAAGCAATGAGAAAGCAATGAATCATTTCCAGCAGAGAAGTGAACAGACCTGTATTTGGAAAGGTTTACTCTGACAGCAGAGTGGAGAATGGACTAAGGTGGGGGGCAGGGTGAGAATGGAAGCAGGAAGACAAGTTAGGATATTATTGCATAGCTGAGCCTAGAGATAATGGTGATCAGGAATTGAAAAGTGGCTGTAAAGATGGACAAACGGACAAATACAAGATCCATTCTGTAGTGCAAAGAAGGCATTGGTGAGTTGGGCCAGTGCTGTCAGGCATAACTTCCAGTTTAAGCTAAAGCTACTACATAGATAGTGATGTCCATGTACAATTTTATGATGTGAAAAAATATTCTGTGGTAAAGATGGTTTGAACACATTAAATTTGAGACCTTTGTCGGATATTCAAGTTGAAAAGTCACGTGAGCAGACAGATGAAAGGACCTGGAGTTTAAAGGAGAGATCCAGGCAGGATACATAATTTGGTAGCCTTGCGCTCATAGATGGTAGTTAGATACTGGTTTGAATAATATTATAGATTGAATGATGCACCAGGAAAAAGTATAGAGTAAATGAAAAAGAACCAGAATTGAGTCCTGAAAAACTCCAGCATATAGAGATATTGGGGCTGGCGAGGGTAGGGGGTAAGGAGGCATGGGGGAAGAGAGAGAGAGAGAAAGAGAGAGAGAGAGAGAGACAGAGAGAGAGAGAGAGAGATATCAGAAAATACAAGAAAAAAAGAGTGGTTTATTATGGAGTGAGTGGCCAAGTGCTAAATGTTACCAATATTCAGAAAGTTAGAGGAAATTAGGTGAAGATGAAAGAGCTCCTACCGATTGCAGCAATATGAAGTTCTTTGGTGATATTAGCAGGTTGAATGGAGAGGTAAAAATGAAAGCAAAATTGGAGACAATTGAAGAATAAATGGGATCAAGAAAGTGAAATTTTATGTGTAGGTGACTTTCAGGAAATTTGTAAAGATTGGAAAGATAAGGCTAGAAAAAGATAGGGTGTCATGAACAAGATTTTGAGGTGGGTGTGTGTGTGTGTGTGTGTTTTAAGTTGGAAATAGTAGCACATGTTTGCTGAAGAATCCAATAGTAAGTAGCCAAGTTAAATAACCTCTTGTCCTGACTAGTTAATGTTAGCCTGATCAAAACGTACATCAGGCAAAAAGTCTCCTTCAGGTGTGAACAGTTCAGCAGAGAGAATGAAGACCTACACATCACAGATTCTTCATCTAGAATCTCAGAAGATAGTTCTCAAACCCTAAGTAGATACACTTACATTCATTAAAAACTAATTCTCTGGCACCCACATGACACTCAGTCTTCAGTCATCTAAATCCTTTTAGTACCTTGATTTTCATTTTAAGGAACTGAACCAGAATTAGATAGTTCCTTTCAATATGGTTCTTTTTTCAGTCCTCCACAATATAAATTAGTATTCATGATAAGAATTTTCTGATACAAGTACCTTAATAAGACCACCTATAGGTAAGGTAACTATTCCCAAGGAAAGGCTGAATTCCTCCCTCCTGCCTCCTACCTACCCACTTAAACATCAAGTTGAGATTTCCTAGGAATTTTGCAAAGGTCCTCCTCAGGGATCACCTAACAGCAAGCCATGACAAAAATCCCTAGCCCTGGTCCTAACTCAGCCCTAATTCTGCACTACTTTGCTTCTGTAGTATTTAGACTTCATTGCTTAAGTACCACTCCTGTATCATAATGAACTGGTAGCATAAAATAGAACATATATTCATCCCAGTCATTCTAACAGGAATCTCAGTCTTTCTACATTGTAGGCTTTCAATAGTAATCTAAAATTCACCTGACCTGTGAGCCTTTGATTTGGAAGTTCCGCAATCTTAATTACTGTTTTTAATATCTTCTCGTTATTGACATGGAACATTTTACAACCAAACAAGCAAACTTTTAATGCAATAAGGTCAGTGTAATCCAATGAATACAAAATCTGACCTGGATTTAGGACTAGAATTCTATTTCTAGCCTTACCCTTGACTCACATGATGTATGACCTTGGAGTAGTTACCATGCCTCAGATTTTTCATCTGTAAAATACCCACTTCCTACCTTGGAGAATTAACTTGATAATATCTCTAAAGTGCTTTGAGGTCTTTGAGCAAGGACACTGCAGCGTTATTATCACGTCATTCTCATTAGAATCATGTCGCTATAGAGGAGTAGAAAGTTTGACAAGTAGTCTAAGGAGTGAGCTTCGAATAATATTGGCTTAAAATAAGTCAGATATATTTGTTTCAGTACTGCAAATGTGAATGACTCTAAAAGACTGTGTTAACTAACCCTACTTATTTCTGGTTGTGCTTCAATCTCACTTTGAATGTTAACTCTAAACCGCTAACCTGTTTCTTTCCCTTTATTCACTTTTTCCACCTACCATTGCATGACATGCAGGGTCAGTTTTGTGCATGACACCCGCTACCAGTATTGGTAGGTTTCAACCTTTTTTTATTTGTCTTTTATATTATGTACAATACCTTCACTTGCTTGAAATTTATTTCAGAGATGGTAGAAATGCTTTAGGAAATGGTAGATCTGAAGGCTTATTTGGCTTTAGAGTTAATGTGTAGGTTTTTAAAATGTACTTGTATATTTAAGAAAATGACCATTTTAATGTGACTAGAACAACCACTGTGCTAGAACAACCACTACAAAACATAAAACCACAAGCACAAGTCTGCCTTTTAATGATCTGTATTTTATTCTATTTATAGTTTTTATGGTTTGACATAAGGAAAAAAGCTTAATTTATCAGAGAGGCAGGCTAATTTCATCAGTGTTTTAAAGTTTCATAGTGGTGTGCCTTTATCTCCTCTTTGCTGTGTGTTAGAATTATCAGAGTTTCCCAGAAGTATTTATTTTTAAAAAAAATTATAAATGGATGTATTTTGAAAACAAATATCTGACTCGCCTTTCTTATTATTATTTTTAATTTTAAGTGTTGATTTATTTGCGATGATTATTTGTACCTTAGCACTTCCTTAGATGATAACATTTAATAGCATACATTCCAATGCCTTGGTACAAAAGTCTGTCTTTAGGACATATGAATTTGTTCCATTTAGAATCCAGAAAATAAACATTGGCAAAATTTGTCTGCCTATGTCACAGTAACTGTGTTAGAATTCACATCAAGGCCATGATTTTTGCTCCACCATTTATTGACCCAAATATACCACAATCCCTGGTAATTCCAGTTCAAACCAGCCCCACATTGACAAAAGAAATTCAACTTAAAGACAATAAATTGTAAAAAAAAAATCCTACCTTAAAATTAGGCTTACATATCAGCCTTTGATGTTTTAGAATTATGATTAAAAATGAATATCATATACTCTTACTTAACTAGACATTACCTTTTGTGTTTTTAGAAGCAACAATTATTACAGACACCATAGACTCTGAATTGAGAATGATCTATTGTTAGAAGTAAAATGTTTGTAAATACATCAACCAAAGTAATCTGCTTTGGCCTTTCTGGGAATCACTGATTATGTTTTAAAACTTCCTTTAATTGTACTTGTAATAAGCTATTTTCCCTTTTTTATTTCTCTCCCATGCTTCCTTGCTTTGCATTGTGATTGCATGCCATCTGCTGGTTTAACCCATGATGGCTTGCTGCTCTGATATTCACCATGCCAAAATACCACTTCTATTACCATAATGCTACACCCTCCTGTTCATTGCTCCCATGGTTCCCCTCCTGAAAGTACCCATGATGCACAGCGCTACGTCAGCCACTGTCTCTGCAGCAACAACTCCTGCAACAAGTGTCCCCTTCGCAGCAACAGCCACAGCCAATCAGGTTTGCTCCTTTTAAAGCTTTCTTTCACAAATCCCAAACTCTAAATGAGTGCTGATATTTAAAAAAAAAATTCTCGGTGAGAATTTTTTTTTCATGTTTATCCATCAAATTTTATTTTTTTAATTAGTTTACAGCAAGCATTTATGGACAGGTTGCACTTATTTAGAGTTAACATTTACTGCAAATAATGATGTAGCTATGTTTTGTGTTGCACTGTTTGTTTTCGTACCTAATATTGTGTAATTAACCTGACAGGCTTAAATTCCTTTTAGTACAGCATTACGAATCCAGTGGTTTGTGAATTGCCACAGAGAAATTGCAAAAGCTCACCCGTGGGTGCTTCCAAACTGGCTAATTTTGATTTGTTTCATTCAGACCCTATCATCTGTTGTAGAGGAAAAAAATTCTCCTCCTAGAAAAGTTCTCCCTTTTTCCTTAGTATCAAATTTGAGGTCTGAATGATTCTTGTTAACATCTCACCCTGGTCATACGTGCTCCCAGACTCACTTGGTTCCTGCTTTACAATCTGTTCAGATACTGGAAGAAGAGTTTCTAGGCATTGAGTTCACAAAGGCTGGATATAACTGATAGGGATGTTTAACTCTGTTGGTTTAATGCATGTGCCAATAAGACCATCAATGTACTATTTCTCAGTGAGGGCCAGTTGGCTATTTCCCACTCTGTAGTCACAGGCTGATGGTAACCCTAACCCCAGCCAGCCAACTTGCAAACATGTGCTCCTGGTTTAGAGATGCACATGAGGATGAGTGAGCATAAACTCTTACCTCACCTAGAAAAACACTTTATTGCGCATGCCCTCCCTTCATAGAAGAGCAATTCTGGTTTTGTTTTTAGCTTGTTTTTTTTTTGTTTGTTTGCTTATATTTTAGATAAAATCAACTGTACTGATAAACGATGAAAAGAAATACAGGAGTAGTCTGGAGGGAAGGTCCAAGCTAATGAGAGAAATTGGGGAAAAAAAATTGTGTTAGGGCATAAATGACAGATTCCAAAAAGTATTCTGCAGATGGAAAGGGCCGATTCACACTTCTTTCTATGTTCAAGTGAATAAATGATTCCATAGATCTAAGCACCAGATAGATGTTAATGCACTTGAATGAAGGAATAAAAGTAAAATCCTGTGCAATTCTTACTGTACTGTCCAACTTGTGATAAAGCAAGAAAGCATGAGGGAGGGAGGAGAGGCCAAGAGTTAAATATAAACCACTGACAATTCTTCATCCCTTTACTCACCATCTCAAAAATGCCAACTTACCTCTAAGGAAAGCCATCTCTGCTTTAAAACAGATATAACGAAAAACAGCAAATGAGCTTCTTAGGTGGGAAGATTTTTTTTTTAATGATGGGATGGGAGAAGGGAGAGACGGTTTGCATCCTCCCATTATTATGTTCAAAGCACCCCCTTTTCACTTGCTCAAGCTTCTTAAGAGGAAAGCTGGATATCTGTTTCTTTTATGTGTAAATCCTGCCTTCTTGAACCATGTTTTTGAGATTTTTAACAGAATTTTTGTTACAAAGTCCCTTCACAAGAAAACAAATTTCAAGTATAATAGAGTAGTATTTGTTACAATGGAATTTCCCACTACCTTATGGCAAGTTAAGCACGTCTAATACAGAGAGATCTCAGCGAGGAATGGAAGGGAAGTCAAGATAAAGAAATACTTGAGAGTTTTAGGATAAATTCCTTTATTATGACAAATATTTGATCATTATCATAAATATTTTTCCAGCCTAGTGATTTTTTTGGCTCTGTTTGGCAGAAAAATTTTAAGAGGTTGCATATTTATGTGTAGGTTTATGTATATATATAGGAAGGCAGAGGTAAAAAGTATGAAATATTCAGAAGCTAAAATATATCACTTCACAGTAAAGTATGATTAGTAAAGGAACTAACAAGCTTAACTTCAATTAAATCCAAAGAAATCTAATTAAAAGAGTACCTGACAGTAGCTTCAAGTATCCTAGGTTCTGTGTTTTATGGTTTGTCAGATGTAATAGTTGCTAGATTGCACTTGAATAATGAAGAAGGGAAATCCTTTAGCAAGCTCTGCTTGCACATGAAAAACCACAGAAAAGGAAATAGTAGTAAACACAAACTTTCAGGTATGATATTCTTTATGTATTTTCAACACGTTTCAGAGCCAGGCAGCTACCAAGGTACTTAGAAATTCTTCTAGTGCTGAAGAATTCGGAATTCAGAGATTATTGATGATTCTTAAATGACAAGTTTTATCTATCTTAAGATTTCACCCTTTAAACTCAAATTGAATCATATCTGTGTGAATTATATGTCATTTTAATGTAATAAATTTCAGTTTCCTCATTTGTAAAAGGAAAACTAGAACCAGATCACCTCTGAAGCCCCTCCTAGCTCTAAGATTCAACAAAGTTTCTTGATATGCTAGACCCAAAGTATGAGATTATAAAGGTAAACACAAACGGAATAACAAATAGTGCTGATTTCAGAGTTCAGTGAATGATAAGCATCCTACCTTCTTTTCTTTCATTGAGAGATCTGTCTTAAACAAAAAAACATGGTAGAGTTTTGACAGCTTTTCAGTTCGTTTGATCAATTTAGACTGTCAGTTCAAAAAGTTCAGATCTCATAGGTATTTATAATTAGATACAAGTCATTCATAGAGAAGATAGACCGAAACATCCCATGACAGATCCTCCAGTTCAGTGTTTCTTTACAGGTTACCATTTTACACCATGGTGAGCCGAGATGAGCAAGCAGCAAATCCAAAAATCCTACCTCGGGGCTTAATCTAAGTGCTAGCAATGAAAGCTTTAACTGAACTTAGACTAGCAGTTTGAAATTATATGAAGACAAAATCCAAATACTTGCGGGAAATATGAAATAATTTTTTAGATAGTTAGCTCTAGGAGTAGATATGTAAACAAAAATATAATAAGCAAATTTACTAACAGCTATTTCCTGTTTCAATTAAGGTTTCGGGCTTTTGTACACAAATTAAACCTAATAATAATATTATTATTTACAAACCACTTATTATGTATAGGTTACTATTATATGTGGTTTCTCTCATATACTATGTGTTATGTGATATTGCATATTTTATATTACATGAGAAAAGATGCATATATATAGATATACTCAATTCTTACAACAGTCTTATAAGTATGGTTATCATCCCTCGGGTAAAACTGATACAAAGTTTACCTTAGGCATCGCTAAACAGCTAATAAATGGTCTTGCTGAAATTTAATCTCAGGCAGTTTGACTCTAGAGGCCTTGTCGTTAACCACCATGCTACACTGCCTCTTTCTATAATTACAAATACACAAAGTCACTTCTTCCACATGTAAAACTATGTTTTGAATGAGAGCTAGTAGCAACAAACTCTGTTAATACAGGAGAAAATGAAGGAGTCTTGCTAATGCAGCTCAAACAAAGGTGAATTCTAAGCCGGGAGATGAATTGAATTTGAGCATAACTTCAAGTTAGTTATATAATAGTCAGGGCATATTTAGAAACCAATAGTAGATATATATTAATTATAATATATAACCATGTATTCATATTCTATGTAATACTATAACCAGTGAGTACCACAACCACTGAAAACTATGAATAATTTCTATACAAGTAAGATAAGAAGTAAGAAAATATGAAGTAAAAAAAAATTAGTCATTCATCTTGGTGAAACCAAGTTTATGGGCTTCTTTTGTGTTAAGCATTGTCGTAGACTATACTCCTAGTCTCTACCAAACATCTCACAAATAGCTTGATAACAAGGGAAATGAGAATACTGTATAAATTTAAGCCTACTAACAAATGGTCAGAATGTATAATTCTATAGATGCCTACATTAAAATAAATTTAATCTCAGAGTATACATTAAAAGAGATAGAAGTAAACAGCTTAGTATATAGGTTATCTAACTTTTATCATATTATAAGGAATTTTATTTAATAAAATGAGAGTGCACATTGGAATTCCTATAACTTGAATTATTATAGTACTCTATGCTGTCATTGCTTTATTATTTTTATTTCAAAACTGAATTTTATTCCAAAAAGGGAGAAAATAATTTCCAAATATATATATTGTAAGTCTCAATTTCTTCATCATGCACAGAGATTATTCACTTTATCTAATAACATCCTTGAAGGCCCAATTAAATACAATTTATAGTCTGAGTCTTTCCCTGAACCCCTGCAGCTGGAAGTGCTATTTCTCTCCTCTGAATTCTACTAGCACTTTATCTGCACATTCTTTAAATCATCATCACTAGATAGAAAGAATGACAAGCACAAATGTACAAAGCGGCAAAGTGTAAAGTTTAGCAGAGAAGAACTAACAATAGATTGGTTAGAGCTTCAGTTTGCAGGAGTGACTACAACATAGGTTCGATTCTGATTGTGCAGGACTTTAAACTCCAGGTCAAAGGGTTTGGCCTTCATTTGGCCACTGAACGGTTTTCAAGAAGAATAGAACTCTAGGAAGACTGAGCAGATGGATTCCAGGCGGGAGAGTCTGCTGAGACCATTAGGAAGTTTTAACAAGAGCCTAAACTGGGATTGTGGCAGCTGGCAAGTGGCCCACTTTGTCTTGCCTTTGCCCATGACATAGGCAGAGTTACTTTTAGCCAGAGAGAAACATAAAAACTATTTCATACTATGGCAAAACCTGTTCAAACAGATTTCA
The DNA here is from genome assembly GCF_014176215.1 of Rousettus aegyptiacus. Classification (NCBI taxonomy): domain Eukaryota; kingdom Metazoa; phylum Chordata; class Mammalia; order Chiroptera; family Pteropodidae; genus Rousettus; species Rousettus aegyptiacus. The sequence goes on along the minus strand of NW_023416286.1, from coordinate 58,926,555 downwards.
CATGGCAGAAATAGAAATGTGGGCTGACATGGAAGGTTAACTGCAAGAAGTTGCCTGAGCTGAATCTCTTCAGTGGTAGCAGTTGGGTGGGCTCAGTGGTCAAATGCTTCCAACATGATTACCTCCAACATGCAGCTTCCTACTTCCTACCTCCATGAGACTTCAGAGCCCCAGACTCGCAATGACCTCCCAGGCCTTTCCTCAAAAGAGAATCCCTTCAGATATGGAGTAAATACATATTACTCCATGTTCCCACAGTTAGAGCTATGTGGACAGTGAGGGCAATTATTCCTCTAATTCATTCTGGGTCATCGAGTCCATGCTAGGAAGAAAAATTCTTACACATTGGATATTAGGAATTTTTTCGTGGAGCACCCCATCATTACCTTTGAAGCTGGTAGATCAAATTATATTTCTGGAAATATGTTAACCAGCACTTAATCACATCTCCAAAAAGTGATGATTCATCTTGAAAATTATGACCTTGAGGGCTCTAGGAAGGGCTTATTAAAAATTTGTTAATAATATACATACACAACTTTTTACTTTTTATGTCTTGGAATATTTGATAAGTCAGAAAATCCCGTTTTCCAGACATGCCTGATATATTTACTACAGATAATCAATTTCAACCATATCTTATCAGAATTATAAAATAACTACATGCAACCAGATTCATATATTATGCTTTATGTGACCTGCTACAATTACTAAAAAGGGAAGAGAAAAGCAAATGATCAGATTTCAATTATCTCTCACATATAATTGTGAATACAACTTCAAAGCTATTTGTATATAGTATTAGGTATGTAAGTTAGCCTATACTAACCAAGAAATCTGGAAAGGTATGGTCATTGTTTACTTAAACTTTCATCTCAAGGAGTTGTGTAAAATATCTGTTATTCAAAGCCATCTGTCATGACTATATTCAGACAAGTGTAGGAGGCATTAAACATTCCCCATTATTCACCACTTGACCAGTTTGGAGCCCGTGTTTCTTCACAGGAAAATTTTTGGTTCTGCAAAGCCCCTATATGGGAGGAGTCGACTCCCGTCAGATACCTGTCCTGTCATGCACAGTGAAGTGGCTGGTCTCTAGTATGTATGATCAAACTGTAAAAGACTCCTTTCTTGTGGTTTGCTGATTCTTAGGAACAGATTACAGAAAGCAATTGTGCCCCCAACTACACTGTGCTCCAAAAAGGCCGAGACAGCAAGTATCCAAATCCAGCCCTTGTGAACCATACTTGGGCTGAAATGTCTATCTCAGCATTACACCGCTATGGTTGTTTGGCCATCTTCTACTTTTTACTGATACTCTAACTGTAGAGGTAGTTCCATTTCTGTAGTAGATATGATTGCTTCAGTTGAGGCAGAATTGCCACATCAAATATCTGTGGAGAGATGTAGGAGTGAATAAATGTGCGTGTATGCATGTGTGTATGCGCCTGTGCACATGTGTTTGTGTGTGTGTGTATGTGTTGGCAGGAGTGGAGATGGAGAGAGAGTCTGCCGTATCTCTTAAAGTAAAAAAAAAAAAAAACTATTAAAATTGCAGTATTTTACATTCAGCTAATGTTATTAGTTATAGCTGCATGGAATGTGAGTCTAAATTTCATGGTGCAGTGTGGCTGTGGCAGTGGAATCCAGACTTGCTAGTGTGGTCAAAAATTTTTTAGAGCAGAGGTGGCAGGGGTACTCTGTCTTTAGGTGAACTTAGATCTATGAGAGCCCTACAGCAGCAGATTATTTTTTCTCTTCAAGAAAGCAAAAAAGAAGAAGACAATAGACCTGTTATTTTCCTGCCTCAGAAGCAGCTACATTTTCCTGCCTCAGAAGCAGCTACTTTGCAGGAGGACTACCACGAGGTTTAATTAATAAATGTATTAAAGATTCTCTAAGGAAAGGCTGAGTTATATAAGAGTAATCTAGTACATTTCATTTTGCATAAATAATTTATACCTCATAGTGAGAAACTTGGGAAGAATTCTTTTGTATATAGCACCTAAAGACATAATGTCCATTCCAGCTTTGTGCAGAAAACGTCAAGAATTCTTATGTGAAACTTAACTGCCTTGTGGATTGTCCTACTTAGTATACCTCACATAACATCCCCTTCGCATGTCGATGGAATTTGCAGGATTCTTTTTAGATTGAAAACTCATATTCCCCACAGTTTTTTGACTTTTGTTGATGGTAATAAAATTATGCTCAGTTTTTCTAATTTTGGGTGTTCTCTTTTGAGAGGAATGAACATACAGTTCATTCTACATGTGTGTTTATTTCCAGCTCTAGATTTGTAAGGAAAGAGAGACTAGCTGTAATGCAGGAATTTAGATCCTCGTCCAGGGCTAAAAGATGAATGGGGTCTCATTCTCAATAAAAGTTGCTTGAACAGAGTAAAATTTTGACTCATAGGCATTTATTTCCCTAAGTTCTGCCGCTGCTGCCTGCCTCCTCACACTTGTACCTGTGTGTTTCGGGAGGCTGCCAGTCTTTCTGTGGGTAGTCGGAGAGGAGACATCTTTACTGCTTCCCAATAAGAAGAGCAAGCTAACCTGACTGTTGCTTCATTTAACCAGATATGATGCCACCACGTGTCAAAGACAAACTGGCATTAGGTCTGGCCTCTCAGCCCCTTTAGCATTTCCTCTAAGCCACATTGCTGGAAGCAATGGCTTCCAAGGTAAGACCATGTCTAAGTCTGGTGATCATTCTAGAAGCCACCAGTATGGGGAGATGTGAAAGATACCTAAGAGTTTACTGCCTGGTCAAAGAGATGTGAAACAATCAGATAGTGTCACAAAACTAAACAGTCAGATGCTCAAACATTACTGCGTGGGAAGTAAGCTCCATGGTGGGGCCTTATCTCTCAGCTGGGGAGATGGGTCTTGAAGGATATGGAAGAATTAGACAGATAATGAACAGTAAGCTTGTTCCAGACTAGTGTGAAATTTAAAGAGTGAAGATAGGGGTGGAGTAAGGGGAAAAGGGAGCTAGCATTATAAATAGTCTAGCATTCTCCTTTACATATGTTCTCACATGTACCCTGATCAAACAGGTCCTATCCTTTCTCTTGTATGTGTGACAAAATCAAGGCTCACATTTAGCCACAGCTCTAATCACTGGCAGAGATGGCATTTGACCTCAAGTCTGCCTGATCCTGAAGTCAATGCTTCCTTCTTATCCCACGTTCTTCCCCAATAGCCTGTGTGGTTCAGATAGGAATTTCAGAATCAGTCTCAGACTTGATCCATGACAGAGGCAGATGGCGCAGCTATTACTATGTCAGATCTAAAGAGAAAGGGGCGCTGTGGCTCACATGGGCCAAATGACTTGCCCTAGGCCACACTGCAGTGAGTGGGAGAGCGCAACGGGGAAGATGCATTTGAGCCATAGTGGAAAATTCCGTTGAATAGATTTAATAGGTGGGGAGAGATTAGGTTCCTGAGAGCCTGGAATGACAGGTTAAGAGCAGGACAGAAACTTAGAAACACTGATTTACTGGAAGCGAGTAGGTAGATATGAGCTGGGACAGGCTAAGTGTAGGTTAACTGATGAGGAAGTTATTTCTTTGATGAATGATGAAATTGGAATAGAGAGAAAGAAAAAATACAGAGGTGGGGCGAATAATCAAGAAACAGGAAAATTCAGGGAAGCATTCTGATCCTTTGCCCTCCCAGTGACTCTTCTCCAGCATCTATAGTAGCTGTGGATTTCGCTGACTTTCTCATCCCCACATCAACCTTCTACAAGACAGCTCTCCCAATGACTCACATAAAAAGAATGGTTCTTGTGGACACATCTTCTCTCTTATTTGTACTATAATGGACAAATTTGCTGACTGATATTTTCTGATACTGATTTATGAAAAACTATAGCAATTCTAGCGTTTAGATTCATCTCCCTTCAGCTTCAGGTGTAATAGGCTGGTGCTTTTGATCAGTCTGTTTTACTTTAGGTGATCAGATTATATTATTTTTATCATCAGTCCCCTTGCTCTGGAGTTTTCAAAGATCTCAGAGTTTATTTGATGAGTTTCCTGTAATCAAATACAGACACTCTTCGCTATTCATCACAATAGATTTCTGGAAGCAGCATTATTAAGCTGGTCGTTGTAAAATGTCACCCATTTTCCCACAGCCACAGCTACATCAGTCCTTGCAGGTCTGCCCCAAGACCTACCTCAGCTACATCATAGTTATTAAAAGCAATAAATCATAAGAGCAAATTTACCACGAACATGCCATACCACTATAATAATATAAAAAAGGAAAATGATGATGCAAGTTCTATTATAAATTGGAACAAGAGCCCAGATCAGCAAGGTGGCTTTCCCAAGTCACATACATAGTAAGAGAATCAGGACTAGAACCCAATTATCTGTGTCCTGTCTAGAGTAGTTCTTTTTCCTTTTCGCCACACTGCCTTCCTGAGAAAGTGCTTTAAACGACCATTTAAGGGTCTCCAAGGTACTATATGTATGCTTACAGATAGCACAAGGGTAACTCAAGAGTTCTTTATTAAGCACTTACCAAGTGCCAGACATTGTGCTAAGCCTTTTATATAAATTATCTCATTAAAACTAAAAATGGCCCCGTAAGAGACTGTTCTTATCCCTAACATACAGATGAGAAAACTACAATTTCAGTAAGCTGAGAAACTTGCCCATGATCACCTATTAAGTGACAACACCAGATTTAGAACTTTCCCCAAGCTCCTAACCTTCTATTTTACAATGAGAAGAAGGACCTAGAATGGTTAAGTGACTCATTCAAGGTTACATAAGGGTTAAAACCCATCACCTAATACCATGCTTAGTCCTCTTTCCCACCATCAAACCACAATCCATCATGAATATTCAGCTATACGTTTTTTGAAGAATCAATAGCTTCACTTCCTCCTTAGAATTTAGAAAGGTTTTTGAGGAATCAAAATGATACCTGGGCTGTTAGACTTGATTCATTCTTTTTCTCCAAGTTTTTTTCAGTAATAATTTCATAGATCTTCTATTCATTATTCTTTAATATTTGTCTTTGTTACACTGAAATATTGAAAGGGCCAGAGAATCACTTTTTAGTTATGAGGATTCAAGAGAAAAGAAATTGCTTGAATCAATTCCTATTGTTCATCTTCTTTTCTTTGGTCTTCTCTGACCCCCACAACATTAGGGATGGCCTTGAACAAGGGGAGTAATTAAAATAGGGAAATCTAAGGTGTTTATAAAGACTGAGGGAAAACCTCACTGCATTCTCTTGCTTTGAAAAAAGGTGTTTGAGTTGCTTTTTTTTTTTTTTTTTTTAATGTAAGCTCATAACATAAGTTTCCTCTTTCTTTCTGCTATGTATGTAGGACCTTTGTGAGAAGAGGTGAAGACTTGAAAATTGAAGTGTGGATCTTTATTAGATACTATTGGGTGTGCAAAAGTGTCCATAAATAGTGGCTTGCCCTAAGCACAGTAATCTAAGAATTATTAATAAATTCAATACCTTGTTAAAATATTCATGTTTAATGGCTTAGCCCAGAAAGTTAAAATAGATGAAATATTACCATATGACAACAGTAGCATTATGTACTTACTGTCACTTGTTAAATACATTTTCTAATCCTCGTAACAATTTATAAGGGAGGGATAATGTTTAATTCCCATTAGAGACATGGGTTTTAACCAAGTCTAACTTTAAAGACTAGGGGATTCTGCCTTTCATGGGATTTTAGTTTCTACTGGTTGACACTGATCAGCATGCACTGCTGGCTATTAATGATTTCAGGATAAAAGATTTTCATTTGAAAATGATTAATATGAATGACAGTAAGGACTTTCATAAATAGAGAAATTCAGTCGATATTTATGTAGTTGTCAGTGACAAGTCAGGAAATTCATATACAAAAAAGAAAGTAAGTGTATTTGACATTTTGAAAAATCTTATTAATCTCATCAAAATCAAGTTTATTACCAACATATATGGAGTGCCATACAGATCACACAATATTTAAATGCATAATATATTATTATTTGAATGCCTATTTAAATAGAAGCTGAAACAAAATTTTGTTTAGTATTATGAATCTTAAATAACTTCCAGGAGGGTAACCAAGATCTATCAAAAACATATCAGACACTTTATGTACATTATTTTATTTAATATTCAGTATAACTCTATAATGTGTCTTATCCATTTTCCAGAGGAGAAAAAATCTTAAAGAATAATTTGCTTAAGATTCAAGTCAGAGGGGAAGGGGACTGGAGGCTTGGAGAATGGGGTGAAGGGTTAAAGAAGTACAAATTAGTAGTTAATAGATGGTCACAGGGAAGGGGAACACAGCACAGGGAATGCAGTTAGCGTTAATATAATGGCTATGTGTAGAGCCAGAGGAGAGAAAGAGCAATTAGGGGGATCGTTTTATAAACGAAATAAGTGTCTAACCAATGTACTATATACTTGAAACTAATTTTATTTTATATAAACTTGAAAAAAAAATAAGATTCAAGCAGTAGGAAGTGGCTGGATAGTTTTAGAACTCAGGTTCGCCTGACTCCAAATCTTGTCCTCTTGTGTCTCTACCACATTTGAATTGGATTGGAGTCCATGGTCAATGTAGGATTGTGATGAAGCTCTTTATAAGGTTTCCCTAAAAACTTCTATCACTGAATTCAACTATTGATTGTAAAAGTTGTAATCATTTAAGAAGAAAGTTCTAATTGAAGCAAACCTTTTTAAAGTCCAAGTGCAATATCAGAAATGATCTGAAAATATGGTCAATTGACGAGCCCAACAAGCAAATTAAAATTCCAGTCCAGTAAACAAGAGCCAGAAAGCGAGTGGACAAGGGCTCCATTTCACTCCTCCCAGGATGGTAAACTGGCAAGTAACTTCTGACCAAATAGTCTTCCAAGATGAGTCTTCTCACCCAGGATTTTCTTTTATTTTTTCAAAAACAGTAATAATTTTTAAATAGAGATACCATTATTTTCCACTGTCTCCACAGAACCCTACCTTATACCTATCTCAGGTTAATTGATCACTAGTTGAGACTGAATGTTTTGGGCAGCCTGGAGGAGGCAACTGTGAAAGGAATGACTTGAAGGTTAATCTGAAGTAAAGTTGTAAGTAAAATCGTAAAGCTAAATTAAAAAGTGAGCCAAGGAATTTAACGATGAGTCAGATGTACAAACAGAAAGAGCCAGGGATCCCATTTTGAAGCCAAAAATAGAAAGGATAAAAGGAAGGGTGAGAGAAAGAAAAGGAAAGAAGGAATTAAGTGTTGGCAAGAAAAGGATATAGGGAGTTATTGTCTAATGGTTTCAGTTTTGAATGCTGTAAAGTTCTGGAGCTGGACAGTGGTGATGGTTGCACAAAAGTGTGAGTGTACTTAATGCCACATAAAAATGGTTAAAATGGCAAATATTATGCTATGCTTGTATTACCACACTTTTTTTTTTAATTGGGAAAAGGATATAAATAGATGTTTCTCCAAAGAAGATGGGATTAGGATTGAAAAAGAAAGATGTCTGATTCTACTTAGGTGTTTCTTTTATTGAGTCGATAGTATAAAATTATCCTTTCCACATAAAAATTCTTTAAAAGTTTTTCTTAAAAATTTTATTTTCATAAAGCAGGTAACAGTGCAAACACAATTATTCTTCCTCAGCGAAACACATCTGTTAGAAGGTGGGTCTATTCTGAGATGCCAAGCCATAAAAAGTACCCACTGTTTTCTCAGTGGCAACATACATTCATACCTTTTCTCAATAAGTGTTTATTAAAAGCCCACTATGTGTCACATAAAATTCGGAATTCTATGAATATACTATTGAACAAAATAGTCCCTGTTCTCCTGGATCTTACATAGTAAAGAGGACAGACAATAAACCAGCATGCAAATAATTACAAAGTAATTATCATATAATAAGGCTCTTCTCAAAAAGCAGAGATGCTGAATGAATGGGCCTACCCACAGAGCTTTGAGGAAGGACAGTTAGTAATAAAGAAATAAAAGAGAACGTAAGAGCTTTCTTTTTTGTATATTTTCTTCCTTAGGTTTCCATTTTGCCATCTATTATACCAGGATATTTTGACACTTCCTGAGGAGTTATTAGGGAGGACAGATGGTAACCTGGTTTAATTACCCACCATACCACAGAGGTGCCAGTGTGGTCAAAGCACAGTGAAAAACGGAGGCTCAGGAGGGTCACAAAGCTGTTTGCGGGCACAGACGAGCCTCCTGAAATTCCACTCCAGGACTCCTTTTGACTTTTCCTTTGTGCCATGATTTCATACACAATTGAGTGGTTTGGTAATCAGTCACCCTCCCCTCACCCCCGGCACACATACACAAATACGACAAGCTAAAAACAAAATAAAACTCATTTTGCTGGAAATTTTGTTAGATGGCAGTGTCATCCCACCAATTTTAGAAACGTGCGAGATGACTAAAAAATGTACTCTGTGACCTGTACATAACATTAATCTTAGCATTCTTTTTACTGATTCTTAGCATTTGGTTACTTTTCTGCCTTAATGTCTTAAAAGCCAGTTCTTAGCAGTCTGAATTATACATTCTGTTCCACTGTTCAAATGAATACTATGGCCAAAATGTGCCCAGGATTCTAAGACTAACATAATGGTAGTGATACAAAAGGAAAGGCATTGAACTGGACTGGGGACTTTATGTTGAATCCAACAGGATCTTCTTTCTGTGATTTTTCTTGGCCTGAATCTTCAATGTATTACCGGGAGCAAAACCTTGTATTGAAAAGAGCAGGTATAAATGAATGCTTTTGAAATTTCTTTTCAGTTGCTACATAAATTGTGTTTTAAAGGATAAAAAGTTTTCTTAGATTCTACCTTTACATGCAGAGGTCATCTTGAATGAAACAGGCTCGGATATAGGCAGCCTATTTAATCCCAGAGAGCTTCACTTGCTCTAAATCTTGCTGTAAATCATCTCATTATAAATATTTTAATATATAAATATTCCAAATATAGTATTTTTAGAAACGTATTTTATATTTTTATAGCATTTTAGAATATTTTATTCTAAAAATATGGCCCAAATACTAGTTATCATTTCCTGATACAGTAGAGGAATTTAGCCTTTTTTTAATATGCAGACAATCCCGAATCTTAAAAATGTTTGCGTGTTCAGAATTTCCTTTGTCACTATAGAGACCGTGACAGACTTGGTGGTGGGGTGTCTAGACTGGTCTACAATAGTTAATTTAACTCATGCCATTTCTCAAGGGTAATACTATGCTGACAGCATGGAACTGGCCAAATACCATGTTCGCAGATGTTTCTATATCTTTTGAGATTCAAGAAAGATGCCAAAAGTGTATGCCTCACTTAAACCACCAGACAGCTGTGTCGTGGTCCTTCACCTCTTCCACTTGCTGGAGGTATAGGAACCATATCCCTGGTGAATTTTGTGATTGGAATATCCACCGGGGAAAGTTCATGGAGTACTAACATTATGTTCATTGTAAAGTAAAAAATGTGAGGTGGTGTGGCCCTTCCGATCTTGGATTTGGTTTTGTTTTGACCTCTGGCCCCTGCAGTGCACATGTGGTCTCACAGCTCTTCACTTCCTGAATAATCACACAACATTCCCTAATGCGTTTTGTTTTAAACACATCTATAGCATCAGGGAGAAGCATGCAGAATAAAGAGTCTCCTTTACCTTCTTCCTCCTTTATAGTCTGTAGGAGAAAAAGTCACCCTTAGATGACATTTGGATATTCCAATGATCTGAGGACTAGATTCCCATGTCACTGGAAAGCAACAGAAATGGTCTTCAGAATTCCCTTGAGGGAGTTGGGATTGAAGGGGACTGGGTCTGGGGTGAAGAAGAGGATCACAATCAAAGTCTCACTACAACACTCACGAGAATCTAGATTTTTCCACATGTGACATAGTCTCATGTGAGGAGTGAAATCTTATTCAAATCAAGAGTTTTCATATATATATTTTATAAAGATAATATAAATTATCAATGCGGATTCTGGTCAGTAATCTTCAATGAGGCCAGTGTTATTGCCTTTGATGCAAAAACTCAATTATTAATATTTTTAAATGATAATTTTTTATATATTAGAAAATATATCTGAAAAACCATTTATTCAAATATCACAGAATGGAAAATATGAGACAAATGAATATCAACAAAATATCTCATTGAAAACAGAGTAATGAATTAGGGCTTTGAATGTAAACTTTTATTAATGACAGAGGGCAAAACAATAATCCTGACTAAATACTCTTTAAGATCTGCTAAATATTGTGGATGTTCCAGCCAACGTTAGGGTGACCTTCTCAAGAGTGAAACTGATTTTCATATTTGAAAATTTTCTCCCACAATCCCAGTTTTTGCCTTTTCTGTATAAATAAAAATCTCTTGTAAAAACAAGTCAAATATGGCATAATATACTGCCCTCTCTCAGAACAATATTCCCCCCAAATAATAAATACAACGGTTTTTCAAAATGTCTTTTCACAATGCCACTAATGACCTTTAATCTTCCTATATAACTAAAGTTTATAGTCTCAAAATAAGCCAAAGTTCTTGAAATTATTTATTAGTACATATCATTATAATTGCTCTGATTAATTGTGTTCATCAAGAGGCCAAAAACATTTGATTTTGGCTTTAGTAATCCATACTATGATTTAGTACAGAATTATTTTGCAGCCAAAAATGTAAAAATGTCCCTCTGCCTTTGTATCATTTGCTTCAACTAAAATAATTCACAAGTTTCACCTCTCAGAGTTGGGAAATTTCAGACAGTAATGGCCATGGAGCAAGAGGAAAAAGATGGAGAAAATATTAAACCGTGAGGAGACTGAAGGAGGCAGGAATGCCAGTGGCAAATAATGAGCAGGAGCTTGTGTCAAAGAATAAGAAGAAAACTGTTAACAAAGAAATAGATATTGGGATGGTGAGCAACAGGCAAGCCTCCTTAGCCTGCTCATATTTTTAGGAATTCCATTCGGTTTTCTATTTTAAAATTAATAATTCATTTCGTTTAAAGAGACAGTGAAACATCTTTTCTTTAATCATCTCCTGAGAAAACAGGGCCTTGTAACCATGGAAAAAGATTTCTGCGAAATGAACCAAGTCTAGAAGTTTTCTTCAGGTGGTATTTTTGTTTACCTGCTGTGTTTCCATCCTCTGTGAGTGCTTCTGCCCTCAGCCTAAAATATTTTTTTCTTTTATCTATATATAACAGGGGGTAGGGGAATGAGAAGGAATGTTTATTTTCTTGGATATTCTGAACTCTTAACTGCCCTGATAGGGATGATATATGTATATATACATACATATATATATGTATATATATATACACACACATATATATATGTATACACACACACACACACACACACACACACACACACACACACACACACACACACATATTCCAAGGAGCTCTTTTCTTGCCTCCATTGCCATATCTCCCTTGTGAAGGGCCCATTGGTCTTCTGTTGATACCAACATTCCGGCATTGTATCCTCAGTAAATCCTTATCTATTCCGCCCTCTGTGCAACCAGCAGTTAATACGTGCCTCCTTTGAACTAGCCCTATCCTAGACACTAAGGATAGAAAGATGACTTGGACATTGCCCTGTGCTTACGAAACTCTCTCAGTTAGTATGGCAGCCTTGACTGGAAATGTCTACTTGATCTCCTATGCTAGTGGTATCCATTGCAGTTCCTTCAGATTTCAGCAAAGCCACGCAAACATTTTATAAGGTATATTTCATTTACCTCTTCAAACTTAAAATTACAGAGACATTACTGGATGGATTTTCACAGGAGGGTTTAACTAAAACATCAGTTATTCCTCTTTTCTAATTGTTTTGTGGTTTGCATCCATAGAAACAGTTTGTCTTTTCACCAAAATGTTTTTCCTATCAATTAAGCAGTAAGAGTTCTTAATGGATTTAATATTGAGCTAACATTTTAAAAGATAACTCATCTGACATCCCTGAATCTTTGCAATCAAGATATTTATATAAGAAGTGCGAACATTTATAGAAGTCATCTAGAAGCTCACAGTTTCCAAAATTATTCATGTGTTCAATTCCTGGATATCAACCACAAGGTAGAAAACTCAGAAAGTACTAATACTTTGAACCTCCAAAGCACTGAGGAAATTCTACATTGATTTGGCTTCTTTCACACCCTGTTGCATGAGAGCTAGTTCATTCAGCTACTGAGTTTTTGATGCTAATGCACTCAAGTTCAGTGTTCAGCCTCTGCAGACAATTTTGCTTTCTACCAAATGCACCTCTCTGGTCAGCTCTTTTTCAAACGCCCATGAAGGGTAACGGCATATGGATGGCTCAGCCTAAATCCATCATTTTGGAGGAGAGAAGGCAGTGTGCATATTTCATATCTGGTGAATCAGTCAAGGGAGGAACAGTATTTTCTTGTTAGGTAGAGGATGCTGTTGGTCAAGTAGCCTCTTCCTTTGGGTAAAAGCCAAATATCTGAAACTTGCAGGATTAGCTTCCAATTCGACCTGCTCTCCTGATCCTGCTCGGCATTGGTGACCGCTGCCTCCCTCTGTGCTGCCTATAGCCTTGGCTGCTGCCTGGCTCAAGAAGCTAATAGTACATGCTTGGTGGCCATCTCTTCTAAGAAAGTAAGGCTCAAAGAGGATACAAACCAGCAGCTCATAGCTACATTCAGCCCAAAGATGTTTGACCTACACAGCTGTTTTCTATAATGTGAATTAGTTACTGAATTTCCAGCTTCTTCTGGAAAGTGGAAAGGTTTCTGCAGGTAGCAATTGCCTGGAGCTGAGCAGCGGCTATTCCGTTCATTCTAGGCACAGGCCTTGCCATCTGCCACATTCTCCACCTGACCCACTTGCTAATGTACCTTTCCTATCTAGAACCAGTAGGCTTAGTATTTAGGCAGTACCTAACCTATTCATCTTTTTAATAAGCGTAACTGATGTTGCACTATGAGTCTATGGTAGGTACTTCACTGAATATGCTGAGATCATCATAACACATTTGATGGGGGAACGACCCATTTGATGTTCTTTGGGCCATTCATACTTTGTCTTCAATAAATAAATATGAGACTAATTGTATTCTGTTTATATGGGAGTAACTTAAGGATGTAGATTATACGGAATCATCACATTCTTAAATCTAACCACCTGGAAGAGATGCTCATTGATAAGCAGACTCTATTGCAGCTAACTGATATTTTCGCATTACAGATACTCTTGTTAAAACTAGAGGGTCTACTAAAGATTTATGAATGCGCTCATGATTTGAATCAAGTGCCTTTGTTTTAAAAATAGAATTGCTGATTTTGTGGGCATCAGCTATTCTCATTTTTGTGTGTTCTTCTTTTAGTGGAAAAAGGATTGAAAATAATTTTTTCAGTTCAAGATTTTGATTTACCACATCAGATTGCCTACTCCTCTTTAATACTTTAACTTCCTTCTTTGTCATGGTTATGTTATACAAAATAATATTTATTTGAGGGACTAGTCTGTCAAGGAGATAAACAGAAATACATTTTGTTCAATATATTTGATTTCTTCCCTGTCATAAAGCTTGCCAGGGTTCCTCAGAAGCAGAAGCAGTGGACCTGTGATTGGGTAGGAGCTTCTGTTGCTGTCAACAGACACATTTACAACATCCATTTGGAGCAACCCTGGGGTCGGATGAAGCTTGCCACCCAAGCAAGGATGTCCTGAGGAGTGAGCTAGCACTCTTCCAAGTCCCTTATCAATTTCTCCCCATTTGGCTTCTCTAGACAGTCACTGCTGCCTCACACCTACTGCTTTGGGATCTATTTGCTCTAGGCTCCATCCCATTACCTAGCTTTTCTGTGATTCCTAAGCTTCCAGGAGAATTCTTCTGAGCACTGACCTCCATTGGCACCATAAGAGGTACAGACATACTCTTTGGAATCACTATTGCCCCTGGTCCCATCACAGACTGTAACTGTATCCTGGAGGGGACCCCCATGCCAGGGAGCAGAGTGAGCTAACATCTTTAAGCTTATCCTGGCTTCCAAAAGCACTTGGTACATCATGCAAGTCAGTTGAAAGTGTTTGTGGTATCTTTTCCAAGTCTGCAAAATCTAACTGGCAATACTGACCTAGCTCTTAAGGGTCTGGTAATAATTTCTCAGCATCTTCTGGAAAAGCAAACTATTAAAATTAAAAGAAAGATAATAATGATGCTTCGGAGAAGGAACTTTCAGTGAACAAGTGTAGTGGCTACCTCTCTGAGTCATACATACTCGAGCAGACCCCCAGGAAAACATGGCTGCAGTGCTTGGAGGTTGAGGAAAGAGCTTTGGATATCAGCTTTAGCTTTGTTGAGTACAGGGCAGGAAGGATACCACTGGCAGACAGACTATCAAGATCACTTTGGTGAACTGTGGTTTAAGTAACCATTTCTTTTTAAAGAATGAGCTCAGGATTAGGGGTTGTCAGTATTAGACTTATAGCCCGTGTTCCTAGGCCATGTATAAATGTGTTCTTTTAGGAATGTGCATTTTGTACCTGTATTGAAATATTCAAGCAACTTCTGAAGCTGTTGATCCTCCTGACAATTAAAATTGCAATTTAAACAAATAAATTTTTAAAAATTGCAATAAGGATTGAAGAAGTTTTTATGTAAAGAACATGTTTTATATTTTCATATAAAACTGGTATAAAAGAATATCTCTGAGGAGAGGCAACAGGAAACACCACATGTACCTATTAATTTTATTTTAAATTTTGTTTCTTTGGTGTGAATTAAAAATACAATCTGACTAAAGAAAGCCATATTAAAAACTAGACAGAAGATCCCTCTTTCCCTCAGAATGGCTTCTCCACACCCTTCCCCTGCAGCACACACACCTGGGTCTCCTCTTCCTTCCAGGAACTGTCCTGCCTTCCCCCGGGGCCTTAGTGCCTGTCATGTCATATGTCTTCTAACATCAGAAGCAACAATCAAATGGGCAGCAGTTAAATCAAAGGCACTCAGTTGGTCACTGTTCCTCACCTGGATTCCTGTTCTGTCTATAGTTCCAGAATCTATTTTACCCCTGAGCACACTTAATTCAGACTGTACAAGCAAGTCATATTTTTCAGAAAGAACATTAATAACCAAATGATATTTTCAAGAGAACATTATCACCCAAAAATGAAACATTTAAAACTTTCCTACCTTCTAAGATCAAATTTCTTGAACCTCTTGAAGGTCACAGCTGCTAGGAACATAATTCATTTTTTTTTTAAACCACATAGTCCACAAGATAGCCAAAGACATAGACCAGGGTATGACCAGACTTTTATGGCCTAGACGCCAGACAGCAATAATAGCTGAGAGTTCAGTAGTACCAGAGGTCATTTTTATTTATGTCTTCATATAATGGATTGTGTGTAGGCTGGGGCAGAGGGGAAAAGCAGACTGGGTGAGTTTGGTTAATGCTTTCAGTTAACTTCAAGGCTGATTTATAGTTCAATTAAGCTTAGGTGGTCTTACATGTCTCTTTGTCAAATACAAGTTAAAAGCACCGTTGTAACTAATATCTATAATATAAATTTGCTCATTGCTAGGCTTTCTGTAAAATACATTTTTTTCAGGTGATTAAAAATTTTATTCTCTGGAATTTTAGTTTCAGTTAATAAGCAAGAATATGAATATATTCTAAAATATATATTATTACATATCAATTTAGGAAACTACAAGATTTTTTCCATAAATATTTTAGAGACTCTTGCCAAAGTAAAAAGAAAAGAAAAAAAATAGGACATGATTTAATAACCAGGATCACATTCTTATTTGGAAACCTTATAGGCAGCATTGAAGCTAAGGGATGAAATAGAATAATTCCTATTTAATAATAAAATATCGAAATCTAATAATGAAGTTATAATATGACCATCTTAAGAATTTGAATAACTATTTGCAATGACTATTCAAAAATACTGTGATAACATTTACATGTGAAATCATATCTCATTTTTATTTATCTGTTATATGTGAGACAAGGAATTTTTTAAAAACAGAATAATCTTATCCGAAGTTCTGAGTTTCCATTTAGCAAAAATATTTAATGTAAATAAATTCTTCCATTTTTATTAATTCCATACACATCTGTATATTCCAATAAAATAAAGACTAATCATATATATTTCATGGAAGAAACGATTTAAGTGTATTTACTAAAAATGTTTTATACAGACTTCAGGAAAAATAAACACATGTATGAATTCTAACATAATGGGATAAGAAATTATACTTATAGAAATGAGGCTTGGATCCCAGCGTGTAGGAATATTAGTTGACCTTAACCATAAAGAATTTTTACTGGTTATTTCCTAAACAAAGACTCTTGGCTGTTTAATAAGTAAACATTTTGTTTATTCATTGCACAAAGTTTGGTGGAAGCATTGCACAAAGAATAAATATTTTTGTTAGAATATATTAAAAGCTTGGCTTTCAAGCTTGACATTTAGTGGACTGGGTCACACAGGGAAAACTCTCTGTCCTTTGCAAAGGTATGGTGTTGGAACCATACCCAGAGATCACGGCCCCTCTAGGGACTACGGTTTGCATTTGATAATCTAGCTTTATCTGTGCTTCTGGATTTATTAAGACTGTTTTAACTGCCTTATTAGAATGTGATCCCTGTGTCTCTTTAATATGGAACATTTAAACATTCCTTGAATTTGAAATGGGTTGTTCTTATATCTTGGCAAAAAAAATTACTGTTGATGGGAACACATCTTTGAATTATAAATGCAAGTTAATAAATATAACTTATACATTTAAAATTTTAAATTTTCATATACAGATGAATTAACTCATTAGACTTCCTTGATCAGCTTAGCAAATATTATTTGAAGGATAATGTGAATATATAATAAAAAATATGAAGCAAAAGCCAAAAAAGAAGATTAGAGTCTAAACACACTGTCACAGTTTTATAGAAAACATTGTGCATTTGAATCACCATTCTTCACAGTGGCCACATAGCAGAAGTGCTTAGGGGTAAAATTTTTCAGCGTGAGGGGTGGGTGGGGATTGTGCATAATTATAATTGCATCAAAAATATAAGAAGTTGAAGAAAATTACTATTTCAAATATTTATTTTCAAAGAGTAGAACTTAAACTCATTGTTTTCCCTTAGAGAAGAATGTCTAAATCACACTTATCTTTTTCTTTAACAGATAATTCTGAAATGATCAGCAGAAATGGAATGGAATGCCAAGAATCTGCATTGAGAATAACTAAACATTGTTACTGTACATACTATCCTGTTTCCTCCTCAATAGAATTGCCACAAACTGCATGCTAAATAAAAATTTAGTTCTTCTGGACAGACCACAACTCTAAGAAGCTAGTGCTGCTATATCATATATGAGTATTAAATATGGTATGCTTAGTATAATCCAACCTAAGATAGTTAACTACCTGAGACCAGCTGTGATGTTTAAAGACATAAAGGATAAAGTTTACTTTTAAAGGGTTTCTAAACATAGTTTCTGTCCTAGGAATATTGTCTTATCTCCATAACTATAGCTGATGCAGAAAGTCCAACCAACTTACTCATTTCGACTCAGAATATTTCAAAGTTAGCAATAAACAATTAGCATTAGTTTAAAAACCTATTCCAAGGGCAGGTTCAATTCTAACTTCAATTACTGTCATTTCATTCACCCACTGGATCAAAAGGTATGTTTCACTTCTTGAGAACATGAATGCTGCAGCAAAGATGAGAAGTGAAGTAAAACTGATACCTGTCCTACAGGTCTAAAATTTGAATGGAAATTCAAGCACAAGTACTGGGGACACATCAAAGTGTGGTATTTGGTTTGCCTGGAGATGCCACATTGAATCATGTGATTCTAGAATAACATTAACTAGATTGAAAAAGAAACTTTGCACGGTATGAGCTTCATACCCCACCAAACAAAGTCTTGAAGGTATTATTTTACAAGTATATTTTTAAAGTTGTTTTATAAGAGAGACTTTGTAGAAGTGCCTAGATTTTGCCAGACTTCATCCAGCTTGCAAGAATGAGAGGCCCATGCCAACAGTCTAATCTAAGGGATTAGTCTTCAAACTCACCATCCATTTGCCTGTTACAGAATAACTCTTCTAAACCGAAAACCTAGTCAAACAAGGAAGCTGTAGGTGAGGAGATCTGTATAATATTCTAATTTAAGTAAGTTTGAGTTTAGTCACTGAAAATTTGACTGTGACTTTAATCTAAATTACTATGTAAACAAAAAGTAGATAGTTTCACTTTTTAAAAATCCATTACTGTTTTGCATTTAAAAAGTTGGATTAAAGGGTTGTAACTGACTACAGCATGGAAAAAATAGTTCTTTTAATTCTTTCACCTTAAAGCATATTTTATGTCTCAAAAGTATAAAAAACTTTAATACAAGTACATACATATTATATATACACATACATATATATACTATATATGGATGAAACATATTTTAATGTTGTTTACTTTTTTAAATACTTGGTTGATCTTCAAGGTAATAGCGATACAATTAAATTTTGTTCAGAAAGTTTGTTTTAAAGTTTATTTTAAGCACTATTGTACCAAATATTTCATATTTCACATTTTATATGTTGCACATAGCCTATACAGTACCTACATAGTTTTTAAATTATTGTTTAAAAAACAAAATAGCTGTTATAAATGCATATTACGTGTAATTGTTTAAAACATCCATTTTCTTTGTGAACATATTAGTGATTGAAGTATTTTGACTTTTGAGATTGAATGTAAAATATTTTAAATTTTGGCATCACCGCCTGTTCTGAAAACTGTATTCACCAACCATATCATTTTTGTTTGAGAAAAAAGAAATCCACCATTTTAATTAATGTTGGTCAAAGTCTAATGACTATTTATCTTATATCATAGATTTGATAACCCTATCAAAAGAAAATCACATTCTAAGTGTAATCTTACATAGTGCTTGTATCGTTGCATTTGTTTTAATTTGTGGACAAGTATCGTATCTAACTTGTATTTCTTTGGTAGTTTCATCTTTATGTATTATTAATATTTGTAATTTTCTCATCTATAACAATGTAGTTATGCTACAACTTGCCTAAAACATTCAAACTTCTTTTTTTTTCCTTTTTTTCTTTGTTAATTCACTTAAACTCATTGAAAACATAGTATGCATTACTAAAAGGTAAATTATGGGACTCACTGAAATATTTTTGTAGACTAATTGTCATAACATTGTCTTTCTTTTTTCTTTTGTTTCATGATGTTGATGTTAAAATTATTAGCACACAACTATTTTCAGCCCTTTAATAATGCAGCATCAAAAACATCACCTATAACCCCAAGCAGATATAGAGGACTGTATTTTTACTAAGATATCCATTTTCCAGAATTGTGATTATAATATGCAAAGAGTCATGAATATGCCATTTACAATAAGGAGGAGGCAAGGCAAATGCATAGATGTACAAATATATGTACAACAGATTTTGCTTTTTATTTATTTATAATGTAATTTTATAGAATAATTCTGGGATTTGAGAGGATCTAAAACTATTTTTCTGTATAAATATTATTTGCCAAAAGTTTGTTTATATTCAGAAGTCTGACTATGATGAATAAATCTTAAATGCTTTGTTTAATTACAAAAACAAACACACCAATATCCAACACATGAAGATAGCAATTCAGCAAATACTGTAGTTAAGAGACGAACTCGCCACTTGTATGGAAACTACATTTCACTCTTGGTTTTCAGGATATAATAGCACTTCACCAATATATTCTTTCAGCCATACCACTGGTAACATTTCTACTAAATCTTTCTGTAACTCTTAAAGAATTCCCTCATTCATTACCTTACAGTGTAAACAGGAGTCTAATTTGTATCAATTCTATGTTTTGGTTGTAATATTCAGTTCACTCACCCAATGTACAACCAATGAAATAAAAGAAGCATTTAAAAGAATTTCTAGTCTTCCTCCTTTTTGTGTCCAGACAGATTGATAATTAGCCAAACAAAAGGGGTTTTACATTCCCGAAGAGAACATTTGGTAACTTCAAAGAAGAGCAAGCTCTGGTCTTCAAATAGGAGATTAACAGTGTTTGTTTTTTATTTTGGTTTTTTAAAAGTAAGAAAAACAATTTAAAAAGGATCATTTTAGAAACATTTTTAGTATTCTTTGACATTAGAAGTAAAAATAAATCCTACCATTCAGCCCTCTTCTTTGGCATTCTGCTTGAATATGAAGATATGAAAATCAGTAATCAAGTGGGGAACAAAAGGCCAGTTTCATTAACAAACTAAGACGTGCCCATTAATCCATAAGACTGAGCTCTGGAGAGCCTGAATGGACAACAAGGTTTAGACCTGAGGCTACAGAAAGATCAAGGATGGTGAATCCTGTTCTAAGCAGACATCCTGGCCAGGTGGACCAAGGAGAGAACAACAGCTGAGTATTGCTCAAGGAAGGTGATATTAACTTTTGGGTGAGAATGTTCTTTGTCATGCAAGGTGTGCAGAAATTGCCTCTTCTGTGGGCCAAGGCAGGAATGGCAGGAGGTTTTCTCCGTGGCTGGTTTAAAGCTTCAGGCCTTCTGAGTGGTTATGACATCCCTTATGAGGCTAGAAAACACAAACATTCAGCAGATCAGGTATATACAAATAAAGGAATAAAGGCACTTGTATCTTTAAATTATGCCATCAGGATTTCCAAGGGTAAAGATACTTTCACACCTTTTTAGATGTTTGAAAAACTGGCTGTATGTTTGGATGAGCAATTTTTTTTACTATAATACAGCAGAAAATGTTGCTATTCTATCAGTTGCTCCATACAAGAAAACATTCTCTCTTAATAGTAAATTCAAGGTGCCAACTTCAGAGAGTAAGTTGTTATTTTAAGTGAAAAATCTAAGGCAAACTTTACGTAAAATTTTTCACATCTGGTTTTATGAAGTATAATTTTCATCAGTAGATTGACTTTTTATGGTACTACATCAAAATCAAAAGTGACACTTAAACCTGAAAGGATAAAACTGGTTTATCTCTTCAGCATAGAAAATATTTAAATATAAGATATCCATTATTCTATAATTATCTTCCAATAGAAAAGTGTTACTTCAGTTTTGGGAAGCCCAAACTAAAAATAATGTTTCAAACCCAGAAATATACTCTTTTTATTATTAACCAAAGTTATTTTGCAACACTTTAAAGATTTTACAAGCAGCCAGGCAAACTGAAAAACAGTTCAATATTCTGATATTTGTGGAAGGAAAATACTGGGTAGCTAAATACTGCCTCTGAAATATGAGGCTATCATTGCTATTTGACTGGTCTAGCTCCACAGAAATGACTGAGCCGCTAGGAATAAGAATGATTCATACAAAACGAAACATAATAATGACTTCTCTATGTCCTCTTAGTAGAGGTGGTAGATGGCAGGAATTGAGAAGGGGTGAAATTGAAAAGGTTCACTAGAGATCTCCTTATGCGCTAAGCTCTATGCTAAATAGTCCAAACAGGTTTCTAACAGGCCTATCTTGTGTCGTTGAAGAGAATTGCTAATAATTATTTAAGTAAATTCTAAACGCTACAAAGATTCTTACTCAAAGTATATAAGAGATTCTGCTGTGAGACATAGCTTGATTCTAGATCAACATGACCTTTCAGTATCTGCCCTCAGCATGGGCTCCACTGAAAACCTCTGGGCGATTTCATTTGCATGACCAAAGGTCGTGTGGCCTTACTTTCTCCCTCTGGTTCAGCTACTATGAAAGATGACAGCTCACTTGAGGTGTCCCTTTAGTCCCCCAATGTAAACGTCCTATGTGCTACTTAGCCTGTATTTTGCTCATACCATTTCATATATCCCTTCCAAATTTGGTGAAAACTGTATAGCTATTTTCATGAAATAGAGTATAAGCAGAAAGTAACTTTAGTTCATTCATATACACATAGACACTTTACATAACCTTTAATATTGTGAAAGAGCTCTTATACCTATAATGTAGATGACAAATCAAGACATAAAAATTAAGCAACTCTTTCAAGATCACATACATAGAACAGCATAACTCTCAAGCCCTGGCTTGTCCTAACTCCACGGTCATGTTGACATGAGCTTTTTTATGGCATTCTTCAGGTCAAAATTTCATAAAAGAATTCAGAGTAAAGCATTCATCTAGGTTTAAGGTGAAACTATATATAATAAAACTATAGTTATATAAAACTATAGTTTTATTATATATAGGGTTTCTTCTCTATCACAAGAATATAATTTATGAAATATTTTGAAGCTATGGGCTACAAAATACTATTCTAGATTTAGGACAGAGCCTAATTCTTTATTAGGACCAAGGCAACTAAAAGAAATGTTACATCACACCATCTCTCCAGTATTGCTCAGTTTTATTTTTAATCAAGCTTCCATATGGTTCTCTTGAAATAAAAAATAATAAGAGCCATTGAATTTTTTCTAATAAGGATATGTCATTAAGTCACAATGAAGCCGCTCCTGAAAAGATGTAACACGGAGCCAGAGAGAATGAATATCTGGATAAATAAAGGTCACACATGGATCACATACCCCTAAAATCCAATTACGTCCAAAGAGTGAGAAATTAAATTTGTTATTGTTTCTTTCTCCATTAACTTTATTATGAGTCTTTCTAGGACTTTGGCTTAAATAAACAAAGGGAGAAGTTTATCAGTCCTCGCGTGTGAACTAAAATGATCTAAATTAGGAGAGTCTAACTTTTCTTTTACCAGAGAACCCTTCCTTCAAACGAAAAGTCACTTTCACAAAAGTACACAAGAAAACAGTAGCTAAGTACTGCAGTTCCATGAGGGCTCTCCATTCCTGAGTTGTAGCCTCTAATTAAGCTCTGCAGTACAGAGATAGAAACCCACTCTCTGAAATATAAAACCTGTGGCTTCACAGAGGAAGAAAAGTATATCCGAAGTAGCATAACAGCTTAGGAAGCCCTGGCTCATAAACTCTAAATATTGATGGGATATATACAGAAGTAACAAATATACTGCAGAATAAATACATATGCAACACGCACACACTTATTTATACTGAAGCAATCTATACACATTCATAAACACAAAGTTACAGAAAGTTCTACTTTCTGTAGAACTGAAAAATAAGGGTTTGCATTTTACAATAGTCTAGTGGTTAAGAGCTAAGTTTCCGGTCATATTGCCCAAGTTTGATTTTCAACTCTGCTTTATACAGCTTCTAAGCTTCAGTTTTTGTTCATCACTAAGCCAGGTCTAACAATAGCATCTGCCCCACCAGGGCATCATGAGGGTTAGGGGAAAGAATATATACTGACCGCATACAACACAGGCTGACATTGAGTGTGCTGTCAGTGAGCATTAATGTTCTTATAGAAATGTTAAAATAAGCTCTTACGCTTCCCTATCAGTATTTATTTTCCCGGTCTACCCAAATATCTCTTGGCAACTAAGAGACACCTCTTCTATTTCCTCAATGGTAATTAATGTCAAAAGCTGACAGGCAAATTATAGGGAATTTATCATAACAAATAATGAGACGCATT
The DNA here is from genome assembly GCF_014176215.1 of Rousettus aegyptiacus. Taxonomy (NCBI): domain Eukaryota; kingdom Metazoa; phylum Chordata; class Mammalia; order Chiroptera; family Pteropodidae; genus Rousettus; species Rousettus aegyptiacus. The sequence goes on along the minus strand of NW_023416286.1, from coordinate 58,902,981 downwards.
ATTTCTGTGGAAGCCTGCAATTACTTCAATTCAACAAATGCTCAGTGAGTTCCGACTAAGAACTGGTAAGCTGTTCAAGGGACATGAACATGAGCAAAGTCCGGTCCCTACCCTCAAGAAGCTTTCGATGTGGCAGACAAGGAAAAACGAACCTGTGAAAAATGGAGAAGGGATGAAGCGTACTATATTAGTCCCCTAGGGCTGCCCGAATAAAGCATCACAAAGAGGGTGGCTTCTAACATTAGATGTGTATTCTCTCACAGTTATGGAGGCTAGAAGTATGAAATCAAGGTGTCAGCAGGGCCACGCTCCCTCTGACACTCTGGGTAGAACTCTTCCTTGCCTCTTCCTAGTTTACTAGGTGGTCATCAATCCTTGGTATCCCCTGGCTCACAACTGCATTACTCCAACTCCTGCTTCCACTATCACATAGCTTGTTCCCTTTATGTCTGCCTTTACACTATCTTTTTATAAGGTCACCAGTCTTATAGGATTAACATGCATTAACCCTAATGACTTCATCTTTACTTGATGACACCTGCAAAGACCCTTTTTCCAAATAAGGTCACATTCACAGGTACCAGAGGTTGGTGTGTCAACATATCTTTTTGTGGTACACAATTTGATCCCACAATAAGTAATAGCAACTTAAATAAAGATCTGTTTCTACAGTTATCAAAGTATTAATGAAAGGATTACTACTGCATTTTCAGTAAGGAGATCCTACCTACGGCCTATATGATGATGGAAGTCATGACCCTTCAGGTCTCTTTCCCTCATTTAGTTTGTTTTGCTTTTGTCTGCAGAACGAAGGAGTTGAACCCCAAGATCTCTAACTTCCATTCTAGCTGCAACGTCCTGTGATGCAATTAACAACCTAGTATATTCATGACTGGTCTTGATGTTTGTTTTACTTCGTAATTTTGATTTGTAAATATAATTGATTGTTCATAAGTTTTCGTTGATTGTATTAATTTCACCTAGTCCATGCTGCAGGGACAGGCTTTTTCTTTTTTTCTATCTGCATGAGAAATTTCAATAATCATTCACAAGTAGTCTCAGCTCAGCCTGGCCAGGAAGACCAAGTATTCTAAGTACAACAAGAATGATGATACCTACACTTTTTGTGCCTTTATATCCTGATAACTTTTTGGCATGAAACATCTCATTTAACATGTACAATTACCCTCTATGGTTGATTCTATTATTAACATCCCCATTTGTAGATGAGAAAACTGAAGATTGGAAAAATTAGATAACCTAGGTCACAGCTTATAGTAAAATGGGCATTGAAGCCCAGGCAGTTCGACTCTAGATCCTCAGTGCTTTACTACCTCACTACCCGAAATCTTGAATTTTTGTCTTGAATGGGAGGCAGAAACACCTGGAGACTTGTTTGAAGTGCAGAATCCCAGGCTCTACCATAGATCTGCTTACGCAGTATCCACATGTTAACCAGATCCTCAGGTGATTCATAGGCACATAAAGTCCTAGAAGTGTTGCATGCTAACCAAAGCCAACCCTCCTTTCAAGTCTCTGTTGACTCTAGAAAGCAATGAAGGAAGACTAATGTCAACACTTGACCGTTATGATATCCCTCTCCAATGACTAACCTCAAAGGAATCACGATTGACTGAATGTAAACTGTGGTGTCTCTGATTTTACTCTTGTCCTTTCTAGATCCATTCTCCATATGGCAGCCAGTACCTTCATAAAATAGAAATCACATCGTAGTACCATCCCAATCAAAGTTGGATCCATTTCAGGTTGTATAGGGTTTAAAGGTTACAAAATCTGGGGGAGGAGTCTTAAAGAAAAAGAATCCAAAAAATAAATATAAAATTAAATATGAAAAATATACACAAAAACAACATGTCATTTCTTTGAACTGACCATTTGATGCACTTCTATAGTATGTTTTATTTAAATTTTTGACTCTATCCCCTTTGAGTACATCCTCATATGATAACACTTTCGTAATATGATTTGCTACACAGAGAACAGAAAGGTATCAATCCCTTAGCATAGTTGGCTGAAAAAGTTTTTTACTATCAATCTTTTTTACTGATAATAAACAAATTGACATATAACTTTATACACACACACACACACGCTTATTGTACTTTTACAGATTTGTGCTCTACAAACAAGAATTTTAATAAGTTCTATATTTCATAATTCTGAAAAATTATTGGACATTTACAATTATCCTAACAGATAAGCATCAATAAAGATTAGATCCTCTGCTTAAAATTTTATGCATCTGATATCTAGAAGAATTTTCCACAGACCAATTTCTACCACACATGCTTCAAATTCTTCTTCCTCTTCTATTACCTGCTTGCTAGGATACACTCACACTGCAATGCAAACCTCTGGCCCTGCCACCTTCATGTCATAATGTCATGTGACCTGGTACCTACACTGAGATGCCTAGCAACAATATAACCATATGCAGAAATGGCTACAGGCCGTATATCTATATTTCATGAAACCTAAGCTATAAGTATTCTCACTCAACTTCTCCGGAGCCAGGTCCTAAAAATGACCATGGCCCTACAAAGCCACTCCACAAAAGCGAGTGTGACAGAAGGGAAGTTAGTATGGAAACTGACAGTGGTTTTCAACAATTGCAAATTTTATGAAATCATGACCATAGGGTACATTGCTAGGGTTTCACCAGGTCCTTGAAAGGGCTGCTGCAAGCGAGAGGTCCTAACGTGTAAGCTTCACTAGCTTCTACTTCTACTCTCTATTTAAAACAAACAAACAAACAAACAAACTCCAATATTCACTGGTTTTCCACTGCTCTTATGATAAAAATCCGTACTCTTTACCCTGGCCAACAACATCGCCAACCTCATCTGATATCATATTCTACTGTGCTAACTATTGTCACACCGCTTTTTGTTCTTCAAATACAGAGTCCTCTCCAGTTCCTGAATTCCTATTCCTTTTGCCTGAAGTGCCATCTTCTCTCTCTGGGCATAACAGAATCATTTTTCTTCTGAAGAAAATATCACCTCATCCCTGCTCTATAGCGGCTGATTCCATCTCACCAATATGTTTATTACCTTCATAACACCTGTCGCACTGTGTAATTTACTTTTCTCATCTATGTTTCACTTGCATTATCTGTTCTTTCAATGGAATTTAAGCTCAATGATGGCCCCTTGTTTTGTTCACCATTATTTCTCTTCTGCTCAGAATATTGTCTAAGAACATAGTAAGGGTTCAATAAGTATTTGTTGAATGAATGACTAGTAAAACTGTGGTGTCAGAAGAGACAGATGTAAATGAAACTATACAAGTAGGAAATTCAATAATTTCTTATAACCGTTGCCTACATCTGAGCTACATTCTTGGGTAAGGAAGTAAACAAACTAGAGAACCACTCATTTAACAGATATTTTTGTATTACAAAATGTTAGAAAACATGAAAAACGCAGAGCATATATTCTTATTATATTGTTAACAATATGAAATCATCACAACCTAGTTACAACCTAGCTAGAGAAAGGAAAAAATATATGGATGAAAACAAAATATATGTATTGAAGTATTAAATGATAAATTCCAAATTATTAAACAATCAGTGAGTGCTATGGGAGATGAGTGAGAGCTAGAGATGTCACAGAGGCTCTCTGAAGGCGTTTCTTGAGATGGACCCTGAGTAGTAGTAAATAAAATATTTGGCAAAGCAAGAAGCATGGGAAGCAAGAGGGATGAAAATAAAGTGGTCTGTGAGTAGAATGGATGGGGATTCTACACTCGAAAGAATGAGAAGAACACAAAAACAGACGGGGACTCACCGTTTACAAGACAGCCGCACTCGCACTCGGGAAAAGGGCAACACAGCGGCTGCCGCAGCGTGCTGCCGTGCCCGCCCTCGGCATGAAGCACTTACTCCCCAGTGTCTAGGAGCGCTGCAGCAGTTGGTCCTCAGCCGTTCGCCTTCTTCTGGGATTGCGCTGACTAAAGATTGTGGTCTCGTCCAAAGTCTCACACCCTCACCCAGCAAGCCCTTGTCCACTTGATTGATAGAGGAGTATTAAGGCCCAGAGCTTTGCCCAACTAGAGGCCACTCTGAAGGGTCATCCCCAGCTCCCCATGGGGTGACCTGAGGCCTTTGTTGAGGATGCATCACAGCTCAACTTCTTCTTCAGCCCAATCATGCTCCCTTCCCTTCCACATGGGCTGGAATGTCCACCTCAGAGTCTGCTTCTCAAGGAATCCAAACTGTGATAGAGAAGCAAATCTACTGCCTATTGATTCATTATTCAAGCACTTGATTACCTTTTAAACTGGTGCAAGAAATATATTTAAAGTCACAATCTGATTCTTTTTGACAAAATTATCTACCTATAAAAGTATCTTGCCTGAAAAAGTACTAAATTAATCATAAAAGAAAAAGGGAAATGATAAGAAAAATATAAACTATTTTTTAATTATCAATTCCAAAAAAAATGAGAAATGTTCACATACGTTAGAGGGTAATACAGCTTTTATTTTTAAAAGGCACTAGTGAGTCATGTTTCACTTGGTCCAAATTTTTATACTTAGGCTTTTATATTTCTGAGCCCTATGTCACTACCTCTCTGAAGAGAAACTAGAAAAATGATTATGTTGGTTCTCATGGAAGCCAAGCATCTTCATATAAGGTTAAAACAAAGTGTATTAAGTTTGCATTTGGTAAATACGATCTGGGAGCCAGATTTAGCTGTAAAACACAAGGAGTCTAAAACTTCAGAATGTAGTCTTATCTAAGCATCGAAGCCATTTCAAAGCTAACTAAAGCATTCTGTATCATTCATACTGTTTGCAGTTGAAGTGAGTCACTCTTGGGAATTAATGCAGTTTATATACATTATTGATAAAAAAAAAAAATCTCCATTAAGACAACAAGGAGTAATTAAGGAAACATACAAGCAATCAATGTTGAGATTATGCCAACTTCTCCAAGAGTCATCAATGTTTTAAATAAAAAACACATATTTCGTGGTTTCACTCTGGTAAAAATCTTTTCAGAGATCAATTACCATATTTACTGTGAGAGTCGATGACCAGCTGAGGACATGGAAACTATAACTTTCATTTTTCTACTGACAGGAGTCATGTGGAAGATGGAAAACTGGATCAACTTTGCTGATCATTGGTTTGGACAAACACTAACTACACTTCATTCTGTAACATTAAAAGGCAATATAGCATAATGGTTAAGAGCATGGCATTGGTAGCCAAACTAGCTGTGTTCGAATCTTGGCCATAGGCAAGTGAGTGAATTTCTAGTCTTGTTTCCTTTTTCTGTCAAAGTGAGCCAATAATAATATATCTACCACATAAGGTGGTTGTGAGCATTAAGTGAGTTAACACACACAAATCTCTTAGGACCATGCCTGGAACATAAAAGCATTAACTGTCTTTGAAAAATGAATCGAACTTTAAAAAGTTTGCCATTTGAGTTTGCGTGAATCATTTCTCCAGCAAGTTTATCCTCTGAGCATTTTTCCTGGTAAGGTTAACTAGGACAGTCTGGTTGCCTCACAGTAGAATTAGGTTAACCAGTGGCTAGTCATCAAAAGGCAGCTGAGCTCAGGAGAAACTCATCTTTTTATATCTTACAGTAATGAACCTTCCAGACTTTCATTTCTGGGGACACAATAGAATAAATACAATGAATGAGTCTCTGGAGGAAAATAACAGACAGCTGAATAAAATATTTAGAAACATCTCTTTAAATACACTGTGGATCTATCAAGCAAGTAAGAAATGCTCAGAAGCTAAAAAAATGGGGATACTTTAACATGAGCTAGTATTAAATCTACCCGTTGCCCTAAGGGCATGTACTCAAGTCCATTAAATTGGAGTCTCCACAAGGCGCAGGAGACCAAAAGCAAGACTGACCCTGTCCCAGGCAGACAGTGGGCCTGAAGCTGGAGCCCCAAAGGCCTACATGGTCAGCAGGGCCAGATCGCTGTTCACTCACCTGCCTCAGGCACCAAAACACCCAGCAATCAAGAATATTGTTAATGTGACATATAAAAAAACCAAACTCAATGGGGAAAAGTCTGTGATGAATGAAACATTAAGATTTTGAGTAAAGACCAGCTGTTGCTGTTTGTTTGACTTGCCACTCTGTGTCACGGTGTAACAGGAACTGTCCTTTCTGATCAGCACACACATCCTGTGTAGAGTGGGCTTATGACGGTTGACGTTGATTGGACATCAAATTGGGCAACACAGGGCTTTATAGGCAGTAATGTTTTTAATTGTTAAACTTTCATTAACTTTTTTTGGTCCATAATATAAAAGAATATTTTTTAAAGTGTACATATTTTGTATATGAGAGGATATTTTGAAAAGTAAGTGCACATGTTTTTCCATTTGCTTCAGGTTCCAACATGGTTCTACAGGGTGCTGCTATCTGGTTCTGTTTGAAGGCTTGAAACACATACATATATATGAAAAAACATTGTCATGGAAACAATATTTTCTCTAATTAGACATTTACTGTTTTATTTATTATTCCCTTCTATATAATTTTTTAAAGTCCTAGTCAGTACCCACAGAATTGATTTCACAAGCCCCAGAATGAAAGACACTGTTCTAGTTTCACTATTAAGAGTAATCACAGCAAGTATAACTTCCAAATGGAAAGAACATATATTAGAAAAAAAAAAAACAAAAGAAGGTAGGAAAGGCAAAGTAAAAAGAGAGAAACTTAAAAAAAAATACACAGAAATCACAAAATAAGATAGGAAAAAGAAATGCAAACTTCATTAACGATAGTAAATATAAACAGACTGAACTCTGATATATTATTTCAAGATTGGATTTTTTAAATCTAGGTATATGACATTTATTATAAGCATATCTAAAATATGCTTGGAAAGTCAAAGAATGAAAGAGGAGAAACTAGGAAAAATTAACCTGTAAACAAACAAACAAACAAATAAGCAAAGCTCACTATTTTTAAATGATGTGATTTTTCTGCAGGAAACACTAAATCATCAGGTTAAGTATTTCAATTAATAAATGTGCTTATCTAGTTGCTGGAATTAGAATTAATATGCATTAATTAAGATAATCTTCTTTGTTGTAATAGACACATCTCAGTGGCTTAACAAAATTAAAATTTGTTTCTAATCATGTAAAGCTAATTAACTGGGAGGAGGTAAGAGATGGGGCTCAACTCTACCTAGTCACTTGAGGACCCAGCTATTAGAGAGAGTACCCTGTTCAACATTTGGCTTCCAAAGTCTTCCTGGCATCATCAACAGCAACTTACAGGAAATTTAGTTGGGAAGAGGTTGGCATTAGAGGAGGTTTTTATGGGCCAGACCTCAACATGGGGTACATCACAGCTGCCCACATTCCATTTGTCAGAAGTTAGTTCCATGGCCACACCTAATTGGAAGGAAGGCCAAGAAGAAAGATGTGTGTACAGGAAAAAAGAGAAATACCTTTAATGAAAAACAGAGTTGTCTCTTCCACATAACAAATAAAAACTGTATCTAACAGCAGTTTAAAAACTAGTTTTTAAACAAGACCTGTGATAATAGCAATAAAAGTATAAAATACCAAGGCATTAATCTAACAAACAATGTACAAAGCCTTCATGAGAACAATTTTCAATTTTTTTGAAATATCTTAATAAACAGGGATATCTCACGTACACAAATGGGAAATAGAACAGTATCATTAAGATGTCCCTTCTTTCACATTAATCTATAGCTTTAATGTAATCCAATCAAAATACTAACAAAGTTGTTTATGGTACCTGAAAAAATGATTCCAAAATGTATATGGAAACTCAAAGGACTAAAAAATGTCAAAAACACTCCCAAAGGAGAATATGGTAAAGGATTTCCTAATCTACATCAAGACTAATAAAACTGTAGTAGAAACTAAGACAGTGTGGAACTGATACAGTCGTAGCCGAGGTAGACAAATGGAACAAAATAGAAAGGCCAGAAACAGTCCAATTTATAAGAAAACTTGACACATAACAGTGACAGAGGGACATGGGAAATCACCAGGAACAGGGAAAGGAAACTGCAATAAATGGTGCTTGGACATTCGGCTAACCAATGAATAAAAAAATTTTTTTAAATTGGATCTCTACGTCCCACCATACACGAAAATTATCGATTCCAATTTCAATTAAATTAAAGGCTCAAATGTAAAGAGCAAAACTATACATTTTGAAAAGGATAATACATAAAAATATTTTTACCATCTTAGGGGTAGAGCAAGACACATTAAATGTTTTTTTAAGCTCAAAATTATAAAAGAAAAGATTGATAAATTTAACTCCTTTAAGATTAAGAACTATATATCGAGAGGATCAATGAAAAGATACAAACTAAGAAGATACTGGATATACATACAAGAGATAAAAGGTTAACATCCGGAATATGTAAAGGACTCCTACAAATCAATATGAAAAAACGAACAATCCAATATAAATGGGTAAAAGACATGAACAGATATGAACAGAAGAGGAAATATAAATGGCCTAAAAACATGTGAAAAATTGTTCACTGCATTGAAAATCAGGGAAATGCAATTTATTTTTTAATTTTTTTATCATTATTTTATTTTTTTGGTGACATTAGTTAATGAAATCCAGTAAGTTTCAGGTGTACAATTTAACAATAAGGCAATTTAAAAGCACAATGAGATACCATTTCACACCTATCACATCAGCAAAAAAAAGAATTAAACAGAACAAGAGGTATTTTATACAATGTTGAAAGGGGTTAAACCAGTATCATCATTTTAGAAAACTATTTGGGATTACCTAATAGAATATGTGTGTGGGTAAATGGCTGGGGATAAAGATCTAAGCCCACACTTACCAATGACAATAGCAGCCAGAGGTGTTAACAGAAACTGTGATTAAAAAAAAAAAAAACTGTGAATATCAGCAACTCATACCAATGCCCTGGTTTAATATCTTCAACTATGGCAAGAAATGTAGCATGGCTGTTAAGCTAGTGGCTTTGAAACAAGGTTGCTTGGGTTTAAAGCTGGACTCTGGCCACTTATTTATTAATTGTGGGCTGTTGCAAAACCCTTAACTTTCTGTCACTTCAGTTTTACCATCTCTAAATGGGGACAGTAAGAGTGAACATTTACTGAGTGTTATTATGATTACTAATTCTTTTAAAATTTCATCGGAGATTAGAATAAAAGTGTAAGGAGGTAAGGATGGCCCAGACTGAGACGGCACCTGCTGAAAACACAAGAGTTTACTTCTCTTCTGGGTTTACTATCTCCTCGAGACTATCCTGCAGGTGCTGTCTTAAGTGAAGTCTAAGTTTGACATATCTTTCTGTTTCTTAGCTAGAATATGGCATGTTCTTAACAATTTTATGCAAGTCAGGAAAAAAAAAGCCCACAAATTCATGTCCAGTTTTCAGGCATAAATGAAGAAAATGAAGTGCTGCTATTTTAAAAGCTAATTACTAGTAAAATACTTTCAGATTCACATTTCCCATGAAATAAAATTCTGCCTTTGAAATAAAGGTCTCTGGCAGAGCTATTCAGCAACACCTTTGTTCCAAGCAGGGGTTTTCCTTTAGCCCAGAACACATTGTACTCTACTCAGAAAAATGAGTGATTTAGTTTCAAAAGGGAGACAATTAAAGCATCTAATTTTTATCGCACATTAAAAAATGTCACTAAAGAGATATGGATGTGTTGGTGTGTTCTTTCATTTTTCAAAATTCTGTGCTGGATAAATGAACTAAATATGTAAAGAGACTTCATTAGTGTCTGGATGTGAAAACGATAAACAAATTTAATCACAAACAATCTACATTTGTTCCACTGGTTTTAAGAGATCTGCATAGCATCACATTTCAGCGTCTTTGGAGGAATATTCTTCCTAAATATTTTCAATAATTCAATATTTTCAATTTTAATCATTTTTGTACATGTACTATTGGTTCTTCTCAAAAAGATATATTAGTTAAAGAATAAGAAAGATGATAAAGAAAAAACCATTTGGAGCTTTTTGCTTCCTAATGATTTAATTCAACATAATTCCGAACCATGTAAACCTGCTTTAGACCCTTCCAATAACAAAAGTCATTTCACAAGGTTGAATATATTGTGTTTGAGCTTACAATCCTGCAGTTTCACTTGTCAGTTTACCTACAAAATCTCACAAAGTGTTCAATTTCTCTAAATCATTTGGCATCAAGAAATAAAACATATTCTGTTTTCTTCCCTTCCCAGTAAAAAAGGGTGAAAAGAATGGTTTTCATCTGCCATTTCCATTCCCTCATCTCTGATTTACTCTTTTCATTTAAAAAAAAAAAAAAGCATTATACAATATTTAAGACATAAAATTAATATACAGAATAAAACAACAAATGACCATGTATCTACCTCCCACCCTTATAAATAAAATTTACAACATAAAGGAAATGCCTGCAAACCCTCCTAGATCATAAGACTTTCTCTCCTGAATCGAAACTATACCATTCCCATGCACCACTCTGATTTTATCATGTGCATATTCTTAAGCCACATGTAATAGTTTTGAATTTTTTAACTTTATATAAACGATGTCATAGAGCACATATTCTGCAACTTGTTTTACTCACTCATCATTACATATGAGAATTATCCATGCACACATATATATAATATGTATATAGTTTTATGTATATATAGTTTATGTTAACTCATTTTCACTGCTATATAACGTTCCACTGTCTAAATGCACTGTAATGTATGTCCTGATTCAGTGAATACTGTAAATATTCATTCACTACTGTGAATGGACATTAGTTATCTCCATTTTTTAATGCCAAATCCTCTATGACTTTTGATATTATCAATTTACATTTTTACCAGGTCTGCTATCTCATTGTATTTTAATTTTCATTTCTCCAATTATTCATACAGTTAAGTCCCTTTCTTACATGTTTCTGGGTACTTGAGTTTTCTGAAAATTGTTCTATATACCAATCTTTTTTTCCTGAAGGGGTTTCATTTTTAAGTCAAATTTATCAAGCCTTTTCTTTATGGTTTAATACAGTCCTCCTTGCCCTAAGTTCATTAAGATACCTTCCTATAGTTTCTTCTATAATAATTTCGCCTTTCAAATTATTCTATGGTGAATTGATTTTTGTATATAGAGTGAAGTAGAGACCCAATTTCATTTTGTTTCTCCCTTGAGAAGACTGGAATGTCCCAGCACCATTTATTGAGTTATGTATCTCCTTCCTTTGGTCTGTGTGCCCACTTGGACAGAAATCAATTTTCTATATATGTGTGAGCTTCCTACTCCTTCCTTTTGAGTTCAGTTTTTTTAGTTGAAGTGAATTCCCTAGCAGTTCTTGCTTTCAGAGTTAGTGACTAGTAATCTTTCTAAGAAATGTATACAAATATTTGCCTTTTCTTGAATGACATTTATGTGAATAAACAATGCGATTGCACCCCAAGCGTTTTGAAGATATTTCATTGTCTTCTGTTATCTATGATCACAATGATCGTACAGGAGAAGTCAACTGTCTATTTGATTTGTTTCCTTTATACATAATCTGTCTTATCTCTTATAGCTTTATATCTGTTTCACTTTATCTTTGATGGTCTGTCATTTAAATATGTTTCTAGATGCAAATTTGTTGTATTTATCTTACTTGGGGTCCGTGTGCCTTTTCAAACTTATGATTCTTTTTTTTTGTTTAACTCTAAAACAGTTTTAATAATTCTTTTTAATATTGCTTCTCTACCTTGCTCTTTACTTTCTCCTAGAACTTCTCTTAGCTGTATATTGAAGCTTCTCATTTTATCCTTCATGCCTCTTCATTTCTTTTTTAATATTTTCCATTTTTTTATTTATCTGTTCCACATTCTGTGGGTTTCATTAGGTATGATTTGACAATTCACTAATTATCCCTTTATCTGAATCACTCTATTGTTCAATCTAGCTACAGATCTTTATTTTAATGACAAAGTCTTTCATTGTTTAAAATGTCTGTATGCTTCTGTTTTTAAATCTGCATGCTCTTTCTTCCCCAATATGTCCAGTTCTTGAAGTAGGAAACTCTATTCCTTCTTTTATCCCTTTGAACATTTTAAGCATTTATTTTAAAGTCTCAGACAGATTGCATAATTTTGTTTTAAAGTGTTGTTCCTTTGAGTCTTCTCAATGCTTTGAATTTCTTCCTTTGAGCCCTTCCTCTTCTTCAGGGTCAGTCAGTATGTTGGTCTGTGTACAAGAGATTCTTTTCCCTCCCAATATCCAAGGCAGATGAGCAATTCCAGCTTTCTTATGAAGCTGGAATAACTTATGGAGTTATTCAGGGCCTCTGACAAGACAGTCCCTTTACTGGGTCCTGGCTTCTAATAGACAAGGAGATTACAGACCTGACTCTGGCACCAAGTTGGCTTTATAACCCAATTACTAAGTAATGTTTCCTGTCCTGGAAGCTGAATAAATGCCCTGTGGCATCTGTGACCGTCTCATATTCATATTCTCCATGCTCACCCTTGGGACATTCATTCAATTTGGGGGGATAGATAGCAATGTTAATGTGTCGACTTCTGTTCACTACTTTATCTGAGTTCCTTCCTGACAAGCAGAGAGTATCCCTTAGAGATCTGCCAGAGATTTTGTAAAATTTGTATTTTAGCCACCATTTCCATGTGTCTAGATAGAGAATGAGTATTTCTCAATTCAGCTCATTCAGCCATTCCTAAACAGGAACTCTCCTTCCTCCATTCTTGGCTTCGCCAGTTTCCAGGCTTTCCCTCTGTCTCACACTCACAGCCTTTCCTTCCCATTGTGTTTTCCTCTTCTCCCCCCGCCCCCCGCCCCACCACAAGTTATACTCTTTAAGTTCTGACTTTGGCTCTCTCATCTACACATTCTACACGCTTACTCGGGAAATTATATTCAATTCTTTGGCATACATAGTATATTAATGATCATCAATCTAAGCCACATATATCTCTTGACTTATAATCCCATGTGTCTTCCTTCCACTATTTGTATACACACTTAAAAACGTCAAAGTCACTTTAGTCTCAACATATCCAAAATAAATTTATGATTGATCTAATAAAAATCTTTATTTACTCTCACATTCCTCATCCTTTGAGTGGGACTTTCATCTATCTGCTCAATCAGTGAAGCCAGAAACCTGGGTAATATTGCAACTTAGCTCTTTTAGCTCATACATCCAATCAATGATAACCCCTACATACTCCACCCCTTTGGCAAATTTCATATCTATCCTCTCTTCTCCATCTGGCCCTGAGTCTCTCCCCTCTGGGCTGTTATAAAAGTGGTCTAGATGATCTTCCATCCACCCCACCTTGATCTCAGATTTTTGTAAGTGATCATAAACAAGAAATATATCATAAGATTTTCTTTTTATTTACTAAATCATTGAACTATGAAATCACCCCCCAAAACTTCAAAATATCACGAGCTTATTTCTGGTCTAAGATGACTTCTAGATAGCATCCTAAAATTAAGCCTTTCTAAACTTTACACTGAAATATGCATAACACTCAAGGGGGGATAAAAGGAACGAAAACAAAGACTGTCAGACATCCTATTGCCAGACTATGGGAGAAAATTACAGTAACAAAATTTACAGAGCTGAAATGAATTTCAAAATCCATGGGCGACACTCGCAGACCTGTGTGTGCTTTGAGTCTTGAAAAAGAGCACATCCAGGCCTGCAAAGCAGCAGAAAGAGGCACTGTTTCTCCTCCATCACCCTCGTTGCTCAGGGTCATTACCGACCAGAACACCGGGCGGCTAGCCTCTTTTGGAGATGATATGTTTTGATGCAACCTGAGTATTATTTTAACTCGCTACCCTAACATTCCAGCCATCAAAGCCCATGTACCCATCTCAAGCAGATTAAAGCCAAAAACCCATAGAGAGCAACAGGACAAGAAAGAGAACACTAGAAACTAGGTAGCTCCCCTGCTTATCTCTCACTATCTCATAAGAATAGAAGTCCAGCTATCTTACTAAACCATATTGAACTAAAACGTACTAAAATTCTGATAAAAGTAACCTTTCCTGAACAGATGCTATCTACAGAATAAAGTCCCAACTGTCTTGCAGAGTATTCAATGCTTATTTATAGATTTAATCTACATTTATAATCTTATTTTTCATTATATTGCCAAACACTGGGAACTCCAGCACCACAGATTTATTGTATATCTCTAAAGCATTCACTGTGCTCTCCCACCTTCTTGTCTAGGTTTCCCTTTTTCCTTCTGCCTAGAAGATCCTCATTTATTTTTTTTTTATCTCTGAACTCATTGAAATCTTCCCCATTATTAAAGATCCATCCTCAAGCTCCAAATCTTCACAAAGTCTTCCAAAATCCCTAAATTGGAATTAATCTCTCCCTCCCCTGTGTTCCCATAGCATTTTCTTTGTACTTCTATTTTAATACTTATCACCGTCTTCCTTATATTACTAGCTACAACTTTGCTTCTCCCATTAGACTAAGTCTTTTTATTAGCTAACACATATCATAGTGCTTTCTGCATCAAAGATATGCAACAAACATGTATTGAATTAATTGAACATGAGATGAAAAGGAACCACAGAGAGCTTCTCACTCAGATCTCCTTTTTACTATTCAATTTTATATTTATCTTCAGAACAATAGCTGAGTTTTGTCACTAAGCCAAGCAGCAAGCTGAAAAGGAACTAAATCTTGAATTTCCTTTGCAATTTTGAAGTGGAAACCCACAGGTGACACTTTTCCTGACAAAGGAAAAAGGAAATAGAGGCCACAAAGATGGGGGAGGGGTTGAGGTCATACAACAAAAGGAAGTTTCATTTTCTAATCTCCACGAGATAGGTTCCTGATCTCTCTTGTTGCATTAGAGCAATGACATGTTATGGAAGGTCAACGGATGTTACAATCATAGAAAGAGCAAGAGCGATACATTTATAAGTAACCAAAGTGCTCAGTAGGTCCATCTCAATTTTCTCTTTCCTTCTTCTAACCAAAGTATAGAAAATTAATTTTAAAGCCAGTTATGTATTTGTTGCACAATAATGAATCAACCATTCAAACATCTTTCATTGTTATTTCCAAATTACCCAGATAGCCTATTGCAAAGTTATTGTTCATTTACAGTCATCCCTGAACTAAAATACGATGAAACACTTGTCCCTTCATATTAGTCTCAAGAATACTGATCCCATATTGGTTTTAAAAGGTACAGAAGTTCTGTTTTGCATTCCTTTTCTCACCAATTCAAAAGTAAAATTGCTCTTGCTTTTCAGTCAGTTTTTCAACAAATATTAATCGAGTTCTTGCTATGTTTCAAGCACCGTGCTAAGAACTAGAGGCAAAATGATGAGAAATGGCAGGCATGGCCCCTGACCTCATGGAGCTTACTTTCCCTTATGGGGACAGAGATCAATAAAATAATTTCATGATAAATATAAATTTTACTGCTATGAAAGAAGTTCTTGTGAAAAGTATATGAGACTTCATACAAAGGAATCTGAGTTAGCCTGGAGAATTAACAAAGTTCCCCTAGAAAAGGATTTTACACTGAGATTTCAAGGTTGGGTAAGAGTTAAATAGGCGCAGAAAGGAAGAGGAAAAAGAGTTGTTCTAGGTAGAGTGAAGCAGGGCTTGCTGCCTGAGAAAAGACGTTTATGAACACTGAGGAAAAAAACAGCCTTAAAAGCCAATTATTGTGGCTACAGCACACCATTCTTTCTCTATCTGCAATTCCACTTAGTGGCCAAGTTCCTGGGATTCTACATAATGTTCTGTTTAATAAAAGTTAATTGTTTAGCTGCTTAGAAAGCTTAAAATTGCAGACTGTTTTAAGAAGTGTGGTGAGAAACATAGTCATCATATAAAGTAGGGGGAAAACAAGATATGAATACCTGAGTGTGTCCTGAAATTTTTTAATTCAATTTTTGTTGTTTTGTGTGTGTGAGTGTGTGTATGTGTGTGTGTGTGTGTGTGTGTTTCAATCCATTTTCTTTTCTCCTCCTCCTCCTTGAGCTCATTGCATAGCCACAAGGCCTAAATCTTCCCTTATTCTGCACTTTTCCTTCCAAATGAAAGACAACCATTTAAAACCCAACTCAGAAATGATTTCATTACCAGTTTTTCCGGGCAGTCTATCACTGGACTTAGTGTCTAAGCTAATATAACATTCTGATACATTTTACTTGAGGATCTTAGGATAGAAACCAACATTATCTTTTAAAATTATAAGATAACAGGAAACTGGCAGGTTTTGTACATCTGAAAGTTCATTTCTTAAAATTTCCAAAGTTGGTTTCGCTGATTCAGAATGACGTTTGAAGCTACTATGTCTTTTAATGTTTTTACCTACTGGCCAATGCATGCTGATTTCTCACTTGGCAGGGGCAATATATTAATCTTCTCTCACAATCCCGACATCTAAGATTGACATAGCATTTATTAATTCACCTTTCACTTAAATTGGTTTTCTTTTTGCCTTCACTGCATCCAACATCTTGGACTATGTCTATGTTTTTAGCATAATGTAAAATGGGGTCAAACCTCTACTTCTTGAGCTGGGCTTAATAAATAAAACTAATAGCTGAGATTGATTACCCATTTAAACAGCGAATGACAAAACCTAAGATGGATTGTGTAATTTGCAGCTCTATGACATGTATTAAATTTCCAGACATAAGATAAATAATTCATGTAAATAACCAATAGAAGATATCCAAGAATGAAGTTGTGCGGTTATCCTTTTATAGCAGGTGAAATATGCCAAATTTCATTAACTTTTGACTTAGGATGTCCTATAAATGCATTTTAACTAACCACTGCCTAATTGAAACTGGTATATACATCAAGGAAATTATTTGTCCTTAACTACAGGCTTTCTTAATTAAATACCTAGACCATTCAAAAAATGAACTCTATGCCTAGAGTTTTCTTACACTACTCTAAAGTCTACCTACCACCTTGTGATTTAGGGAATAGACATCCTTCAGATAACTACTGACGAGGTGGGATGGTGGAGGGCAACAAGCATAAAGGATATGTGTGTTAAATTCTTCTTTGGTGCCAAGGGAGTAGAACCCAACAGATAAATTATGAAGTACTGGATTTTGTTTATAAATCCTATACTTAAATAAGAAAATTTAACATAATCACTTAACCCCTCAGGTTTCATAACTTGCAAGATAGGGATAAAAAGCCCATTCCATAGGGTGGTTTCATGGTTTAATTAGATTTGAGGAAGCCAAAATAATCCTGATATCCTCCCAAGGAGATATATAAATAAGGGACAATGTCACTGTTTTCCAGAGCTTTTAATGAAGAACTGTGCCCTTGGGCCTTGCTACTGGAACATTCCAGCCTGGGATTAGACAGTGGTTAGATTGCTAAACCATCGAGAACAGAATTTGCGACTACAAAAGGTGAATCTCCAGGATTGAAAATGACTTCTTCCAGATCCTCAACAGCTCAGTAAGTACTTGAGTGCTGGTGCTAAGTGCTAAGCACTGGGCACTGCTTTGGCCAGTGAAGTCCTGCCTGGGTATCTACAAGGCAGCAGACTAAGTTTTTCTGGAATACAATAACAATGAAGAGAGTCGCTGCATTCCAAGAGTTTACAAGGGTGTTTATAATGGGAGCTGTAAGCAATTAACAACTTATCTTTGGAAGAAGCTTTATTATTATCATTCCCATTTTACAGATGAGAAAACAAAAGAGTTCAGCCATTTGTCCAGTGCAACAAAGACGGACACAAATAAGATTCGACCTCCAGCCTTTGCCTCATTCTCTACCCTATGTTTATGTACCTTGGGTTCTCTATTGTGTTAAACTATTATTCTCACAGGATTAAAAGTTAGCTTATCTCTCCCAGGGATGACAGTTTGAATTATAGGAATTCCTGGCTTTAAGTTCTTGTTTAAAAGTGAGGGAATAGTTGTATTTCTGGGTATGAATACTCTCCAGGAAGCATTTTTATTTTGGATACAATTACCTGGGTTGCTACGTCTCTATGTGCATTGTACTGAGCTACAATAACTAAAGAATCCCTCACTATATAAGGTATTAAATCAGTCTCTGAAAATTTTCTAGGAAAATTAGAAATGAGTAAAAAGCTAACATTTTGAATACATTTAGATTAAAGCAAAGGCTTTGTATTATTGAGTGAGGGGGTAGTTTAGGGGAGTTGATGGTGTCTTTAAGAACCTTCCAGCAAATTTTGCAGCTACAACAAGCCCTGGGCCTATTCAGGAGCATTAATTAATTGACAATGTTATGCAATGATCCCCACTATCTATCTCTCAAATTTTTTCATATTCAAATAGAATCTCTGTACTCATTAAACCATAATTCCCCATTCCCTCCTTCCTCTAAACCCTGGTAACCTCTAGTCTATTTTCTTTGTCTATAAATTTGCCCCTTTTAGATATTTCATGTAAATGGAATCATACAATATTTGTTTTTTTGTGTGTTTGGTTTATTTCACTTAGCATAATGTCTTAAGGTTCATCCATTTTGTAGCATGTGTCAGAATTTCATTCCTTTTCATGGCTGGATAATATTCTATTGTATGGACATACCACATTCTGTTAATCCACTCACCTACTGATGAACATTTGGGCTGTTTCCTAACTAGCCTTTTGGCAAGGTATTGCTAAGGGCTAAAGGGAAAGGAAGAAGTGTAGTGTGTGAAAATCTCACCTTGGTTTGCCCTAGTCCCTTCTTTCAGTTCTATTAGAGGCAGCAAAACACAGAGAAGCCTGACTCTTAAGATACAATTCCTGGCATCCTGAAATAATCCTTAGCCAGCCTTCCTCTAGGAAGCCTGGGAACTTAAGTAGTTGGTAAAGCAGTGCTCACTTACTTTAATCATCTTCCAATATGTATTTATTCACATTGTAATCTGACACTTTTTAAATGCCAAAAAGCGTGGGGAAAGAATCTTGTTAGTTTGTGCACATCCCTGCTGCTCCAGGCCTCATCAATCTCTGTCAGAGTACAGCCTTACTCAGACTTCCCAGCATTGTCCCTGAGCACCAGAGAACCAGCCAACCAAAACTGCATAGAGGACAGAAATGGGAAAACACCACAGGAATGTGAGTGTTTGTGTTTAAGGAAATAAAATGCTTTCACACCGATTTACATTTTGTTGGAAGACACAGTTAGGGTATCAAGTACTATAATTAAGGTAACCAAATAAAAACCTTACTTAAAGACTTTAGAGCCAAAGAAATCTAGAACAGTTTGACTTAACTGGTAGGAACCTTGACACTACTAGGGTAAGCATACAGATGTGACTGTATTTCACATTCTAGGAGGGTTGCATTTATGCTTTGGGGTGACCAACACATACCTACTTAAAAGTGAACACTCCACAAGTACTACCTTGAACATTTCACAAATACTACCTGACCTTTTATATTTATTCCTAGTAAAATAAATTAACCCAGTTATTCCACAAAGTTTAAAATTTGCAGTCTCACTGCCATCAGATTTTAAGGTGTGTGGCTTTTATTTCAAATATTAAATAATTAAGGGTAGAAGACTGTTTTGTTTCATCTTGTTTTGTTGTGTTGTGTTGTGTTTTGTTTTGTTTTCCCAAATGACCTTCCATATTGTGATGGGCTCTGAGATTTTAGATCCTGGTGCTAGTTTCCTCATGCCAATTATGTATATAACAAACATTAGACATGGCATTCTTGAAGATATGAAGGTCAGGAGAAGTCAAATCCTCATTTATACTGAAATCTGGAAGCTAAGCTGATGGACCCTTGGTCCCATTCCAAACGCTTATAACTGTTAGATAAAATATGTAAATAACATCAAAGCCAAAACTGGAAGATGGAATAAGAAATAACTGGATACAAGAAGAAAAGAAATTCAAACCTAGAGTGGAAAATAGGAATCAAGGTTTAGGCTGTTCCTAGGCCACTGGACCCTGATATAAATTCAGGTCCTGGGGAATGAAGGCAGGTTGGGATTTTAATATCCACTTGGTTCTCATAGCTTCTACCTCAGGCAGGCATAAAGTTAGGATAAAGCCAAGGACTTTAAGGAACTACCAAATCTATAAATTGAGGACTAGAAGTTGGCCAAAACTTTACTAAATGTAAAACAAAACAAATTGTATAGTAAACTTTAGACTCAGTTGAAAAGGACCCAAGGAAAAGGTCTATTGGAATCAGAAAATTCAAACTCTTCACTAAGCAATGATACTTTTGACCCTTGTCCAAGTCACACATTTTTTTAAATTAGGATTAATTGAGATGATACAGGTAAAATCGAGTTGTCAATTCTCTTTCTGATGCACATTAAATGATTCTTCATCATCGTCATCATCCATGTTGTCTGTCCTCATTAATATCACAGCTATAATTCTCTAAAAGAGATCATTGATATTCCATATTATATTTCTTATCAATAAATTGTAAGAGTAGGTTCCCCAAAATAACAATTACAAGAGAAGTGAATAGGGCTCAGGCAAAATTTGGTTTATTACTAATCAAACTGCTCTGTTTCATCAATAAAATGATTAAGAGCAGACTTAACACTGCTTGCAGAGTTCATTGATCCAAACTTTTGATTTCCCTGTCAGGAGCCCTATATGAGAAAACAAATCTTCAACCCTACTGTAAATGCAACCCTACTGTAAATGTGAAGCTGTTAGGATTCTTAGGAGTCATACCATTGTGGCCACTCCATGATATTTGGGTAAGTGATGACCATGAATGAGATTCTGCTCAGTTAGAACAACACAGTGCCGAAGTATCCATGGGTTTGTTGTCTCAGCTGCCATTTTTCACTTACAGACACTTCTGTAACCTACATACATTACATAAAGTTGTTTTAGAAACATCTCTGTTTCCCACTTTAAATGTAGACTTTGACTTCTAATCTCCAATATTATCTTATTATAATAATAGCAATTATAGTACATATCATAAACTATAAACTAGGACTTGTATACCATGTGATTTATATACATTACTCATTCATTATTTACAGACAAGAAAATAGAGATTCTATAAGCCTAAATAACCTTTCCAAGGTCATATATTGAGAAAATGAGAGACAGTATTTGGGCTCAGATATGTTTGACTCTGATAATGCATACAATTATGGATGTGCTCTTATCTAATGTAATTACAGCTTCTAAGAGTAAAAGCCAGTATTGGGAACAGAGGAGTCCACTGGCAGCCCATATTTATGATATGAATATTCAATAATGACACTAACATTTTAATAGGAAAAGTACTACACTTATTGATTGTATACATCTATTGATCTGGTGTATAGTGGGTACTTTAACACACTACACATCATTTAAGCCTCATAATATCACTAAAAAGTAGCTGTTCTTATTCCCATTTTACAGTCGAAGGCATTCAGCAGGCTAAGGATAATTAAATGACTTTCACAAATTCACAGAGAAAATAACTGGCTGGCTTCTAGTTCTGGTACTTGATGCTACACCATGCTGCCAATGTAATTTTATAAATATGTAATTAAGATTACTTTCATACTACATATATGTATATAAAACATATTTACAATATTATTTCATGGACATATACAGCCCCTATTTTGCATTAAAAATTGGCCTGAATCAAAATAATCAAAACATTTCCAAAAAAAGTAAAATTTTGAGATTTATACAGGCCGTAATTATAGGCTGTTAAAAACTGAAAGGAACTTTAGGCTTATGAAATACAATCCACTTAATCTTAAAGGTGATGAGACTGCTGCCCCAGAGAAGCCCCAGTTTACAGAGCTAGTGATTAGTGGTGGGACTATGAACAAGTCTCCAAAGTGGCAGCTAAAATTTGATTTGTTCAGAAATCATGCTAACTGTGAAGATAAAATAAATAAATGCACTATGTCTAACATATAACAATGTTAGCTAGATTAGTAGTGGTAGTATTATGCACATGACTATATTAAAATTAAGAGAGTGAATCTAATGGCCCCCTATACTGGTCAACTTTCTTATATTCGTAAACATGTGGCCTTTGTGTGCATTGTACAAGTGGCATTCTCCACTAAGTGATTTGTTTAGCTGCAATTACTATTCATTCACCTACCATATAACCTATTGTCTGGTTTCAACTGAGCATATAATCAGAATGTTTTATAAATTAAAAAAAAAAAAAAAAAACCTGCCAAGAAACTTTGGGCTTCTCAATACATAAGCCACTCAGAAGCTGAGACTACAAAGCCTCAAGGGTAAGGTGACCATCATCCAGTTCGCCTGTGGCACCCCCAATTTATGCTTGGTATCCTAGCTTTATTACTAATAGCACTCCTTTTTACTTTCAAAGTGTCCAAATTTAGATGATGAATTGTATGGTATAAGAGTTAGATTTAAAAATTAAATATAAAGCTATTTTAGTGATGATGGTGAGTTTACAAATGTAACCCAGGCTACAGTTCAGAAGCCCTACATGTCTCTTCACTGAAGGCAGGACAGTAAGAAATTCCCTATAGTCACAGGAGAAATGACAGTTTTCTGAGTAAGCTAGGTGCTGTCTTACAGAAAAACTAGATGATTTCATATTACTTTTTAGTTTCTCCAAAAGACAAGAACATTACCTATACAATAACAACAAATTGTAAATAGAAGGAAAACATCTCCTTCTATATGAATAGCTACAGGAAATACTAAAATCCTCCTGGACTACATCCACTCTCGGAGGGCTGGCATGAGGCTCTATGTCTGGATTTGTGAGATAAGCTGCATCCCAGGCTTCAAGTTGCATGACCTGGCTATTACCTGGATATTTCATATTGCATTCTGTTATTAATGTAAATAATAACAAACATGAGAGACAATATTATCATCATTACAGAAAGAACATGTTATATCCTCCAGGGAATATAGCAGGACTCTCAAAATAACCATCATGAAGCAGCTCCAAAGGTCATTATAACAAGCTATCTGCAATTAGGTTCTGAACAACACTTGGGTCATAACATATAATTAAGGCTGATAAACTGACACCAGAGTGCTGTTCATTTCCAATATAAACCTAATGGAGTTTAAGAGAACACATCCTAATGGAATAACTTTGTCTTTGTCAGGAATATTCTGGTTATAAGTCATAGAAATCCAATGATATTAACTTAAAGTAAAGGAAAATTTAGTATAAAGTTGTAGTAGGAGAGACAACTCATATGGCAATGGCAGAAAATGCAACTAGATCTCCTCCCAAGCAGGCAAGTTCTCAAGAACTAACAGGCTATCGCTTCTTTTCTCTACCTCTCTACATGAGTCTGCTTCATTCTTTGGCTTTTCTCTGTAGGTTAGCATTCTCTACTGACGTAGAGCCCAAAAAAGGCGTCCCCAGTATAGCTTTCCCATACTTCCTAGTTCAACTGCCGAGCTTTCTGGGTTCCAATTCTAAATTCCTAGGAAGAAGCAAATCTGACTGGCCCATGAGCTAGAAATGGTATACCAATGAGCTACAACCAAAGAACTCAAATACTAAAAATATAGGTCCTCAGGAGCCTAACTTGTGCGAGCCCTCCCAAAGAAACCTACAATTGGATATAAAATGGTCATGGGCATTTTAACTATCTCTCTAGTACTAAGGAGCCCTATTTACTATTTTTCCCAAATACATTTGAAAATAAGTTGGCCATATAGGTACACAAGAAATATGTTCTGACTGAGTAGATCGTAAGCCCATTTTAGTATATTCAGCTATGCCTCTGAACACTTCTGTATAGAAGATCAGATTGCGCAATTCATGAGAGTCAGGAAATGGTATTCATTATTCTCTATCCTGCCTGCTGTCGTCTGGCTATTCTTGCCTGAGCTTCCATGGAGTTTTTGTGTCCCCACCATCTCTAAGCTTTCCTAACCTGTCTATACCAGACCTCAAGCTGAAAAGAAAAAGAGGGTGTTTAATAAAGACATAAAAAACATAATAAATATTTCCTTAGGCAGTTTTTCCAATGCAGGTTTCCTTGATTTCTAGGAATAAGAGAAGTTCTTGAAATTTTAAGGGGACACAGACAAAACTCTTATTTAAGTTTTTATAAATTATCCTAATATTTTTTTAATTATGATGACACGATCTTTTAAAACCCATTTGCCTTGGTGATTTGTTTTATAACCTCTTACTTATTTTTTTACCTGATTAGAATTGTCTTGCTATTTTGATTAAAACAGAATTTGATATAATTTCTTTTTTAGAATGAATTTATATGCAATGAGATAGAAAATGGGACCTTTTCTTTATTTTCCACTATTTTATTAGACACAG
The DNA here is from genome assembly GCF_014176215.1 of Rousettus aegyptiacus. Taxonomy (NCBI): domain Eukaryota; kingdom Metazoa; phylum Chordata; class Mammalia; order Chiroptera; family Pteropodidae; genus Rousettus; species Rousettus aegyptiacus. The sequence continues at coordinate 58,878,710 of NW_023416286.1, read as the reverse complement.
AGTTTGTTTGTATTTTAGTACTAGGATTTGATTAGAAAATTAACAAAGAATTACCAAAAGTATGTGACTCAGCTGTGCTTCTTATGAATTAAGCCTATATTACTGCTCTCTGTAAAATTACATTATTTAAAAATTCCTACTGTTATGAATTTACCTAGTATAGAGTTTAAGCTCAAAGTTTAAAAACACCATTGATATTAAATACTAGAAATAATATCATTTAATAGAGAGGATAACAGAATTCGATAATTTAGAACTTGATCATAATTTTAATACCATTTAATAATTCAGTCAACATCTATTGACTAGCCAAAGCATACTATTGACTAGCCAAAGCACTATAAGGATTAGAAAGATGAGAGGAAACTTGTAGCTTCTCCATTCTTCTCTCCCCTGCCTCAAACATCCATGAATCCATATACTAACTGAAAGGACACATAGAGATAAAATAAATATAATACAAGAAAAAATTGTAGTACATATAAGAAGAAAAGTATGGTGTTTGGGGAGAATATGATGAGAGATTAATTCTCATTTAAGGGACACATAGGAAAGCAAAATTTAAACTAGGTTCTGAATTTGGATAGGTATCTAGTTATTCAATATCATCAGTGGCAATTTTAGAGATCACTTAAAGTATGATTTTTTTACTTCAGAAAATACAGAATTAATATTGTTAAATTGATTTTTAACATGGGAGTATGTCAGAATTATCTAAAGGGTTTTGTTCAATATGTCTATATTACCAATAAACACACGTACATCTCCCAGATTTTTAATTAATGAGGCTTGGATGGGATTTGAGCATACTTCCATCCCCCCGCCACACACATATACATACACACACGAACACTCAGAAAGCAAGAAAAACTGTGAATGCCATAATGAAAACTTTTACATAGACATAATCTAATGAGAAATACAGGGTTTTGTTTTTGTTTTGTTTTTTGTTTGTTTGTTTGTTCATCTGATTCTTGAAATCAGAAAATTTATGGCTATAGATAATTTTTATTTAAGGTTATCTTATATGTATTTATGAAATGTACTTCAGTCCTTTCTGGAACCTAGTGGAGTTAAAAAAAAAATAGGTACATGACAGATGTTTAGATGGATAGCTACTGACCTGAATGACGTAATGCTCCTCATTCCTACTTTTGGAGAGCCAGGGTTTAAGGAGTACTATATAAAGACCCATTCCCAAGCACAGGTGATTCACCAAGCCATGGTTAAATGTCTTACAGAGCCTCAGTGCCACCCCATTGGTCACAAATCCAGAGAGAAAAACCCTCAGGCTTAAGATAGTCTATAGCCTTACTGTATAGATAGCATTGAGCCCTTTAAAGCTTTGTAATTTTAGTATCAAAATCATAGTAACATATGCTATTGATTGGTCTCCTCTCTCCATGATTTTACTTCTATTGCTTCTTTTGTACACCATAATCATAACCTCACAACACCAAAAATTGCCCATTTTACCTCCTATCACTTTGTCAGTGTATAGCGCAAAACTGACTTATTCAATTTCAGTCTGGGAGTTTATTGTTGTTCATATAATCTAATTATGTCAACAGATTAATATTTCTAAGGTAATTTACATATGTTATACATTCTTTTCATTGGAAACAATATTAGTTTGCATGGGAAATGTCCAAAATCTTTACTTAAAAAAAATCTATAAATACTAGAGATTAGTCCCCACTAGAACAGAAGAATCAAGGCAACTTGCATTATCAGAGCCAAAATTGGGAAAATTCTTATAATTGCTTGAAAATAAGAGTATCTGAATCAAATTTAAAAATCTAATTGTGAAGGCTTGTATTGTTCATGTTATACTATGTGAAGAGATTAATCTTATCATTAAAAAATTAGTATATGACACAAAATACAGTGGATTCCCAAGGCCTACTCATATTTACTCTGGGCACACACTCATGCAATGACTTATGCCTTAACTTACGCCCTGTATTAACTTATTTTCTTCCATTTTATTTACCTTATTTTCTTTTCCTGTCAGGTAAACATAGCTAAATGGCCCAAAGTTGATAGGACAATAATGCAATTGAACTGCATAGCTCCCACTTACATTGTAACTGGGAAAAAAGCTTTAACATCAAAAGGCTAAAACGGTAAGTATAGAATTTCAGGAGCAGTCACTTGATAAAGGAGCTGAAGCTTTAAATCCTTCCTGGTACTTAGATTAGATTGATACCACCTTGCCTACTATAGACCTACTCTTTTTGAACTTGAAGTTTCTTTGGGGATAAGGCCAGCTTTGAAGAAACATTTATATCTCCCTCTCCTTGATGCTGAGAAAAATCCCCATTTATTTCCCTTTTCATCTTCTCTGTGTGCTAAAAGTGGGATTTTTAGAAGCAAAGTTATAGTCCATTCAATCATTTATTTGCAAACATATATGCATCCCCAAAATGTTTTATGCAATGTGCCAAATGCTGCTAATATCCAAATGATCAAAACACTGTCCCTGTCCTTAGTCAGTACAGAAGACAGTGCAATTATGTGCTATTGATGTTAACACAGAAGTCTGCTCAGGGGTACGCTAAGGGTCATGAGCAGTGAGAGGTAATTTCTATCTTCAGTACCCAAATCTATATGAACCGATTAATCTCTGACAAAAGAATATTTCCCCCACTGTGTAAAAAGATAGAATATTGTAACCCCCAGCAAGAAACTAGCAGTTGCCCTTACTTCAAATAGGAAAAAAGTTACTTTGGAAAATTATATTCTAACTCAAAGTCATCAGGTTAACCACAGAAGTGTGACAAGAATTGTGAAATAAACAACCTAAACATAAACCAGAAAAAAAAAATACATTAGAGAATAGAGAACAGACAATACGTGGAAATGTACCCTAAATACACTTTTGTTAGCCACTTTTTCAAAGCAAAGCCTAATCTTTAACAATATAGAAGGTTTACATATACTTATAATGAAGAAAAAGTCACCATTTATTCCTAGCATAGAGCTTTACACATAGTAGATGATTTAGAATAATTCCTGGAATGCTAATGTTAGAAACCAGATAGCATAATGTGAGTTGTAAGAATTTGCTTTTTTTTTTTTTTTTTTTTTTTTTTAACAGGTATCTTCTTTGTTCTCTTTTGACTTTTGGAATTTTTATATTCTATTTCGATCTTTATAAGTTTATGGTAAGTGTTATAATGTGCTTATCTAAGTTCCTTTTATTCAAGAGATATGTATTAACCACGTGCTTATAATTTTGCCCATCAAACTGGTATAAAATGGTATCTAATTGACTTTCTTTGACCACTGATGATATAGAAAATTTCTTCATGTTAATTGGCCACGTGTGTTTAATTTTATGAATAGAAATGTCTATTCATGCTTTCCCCCCTTTATCTATTGGGTTGTTTGTACTTTCCTTGTTGATTTGAGGAAGTTCCTTCTATGCTCTTGATACCAATATTTTACTGGATTTTATGTGTGTATTGTGAATATCTTCCTCCAATATGTACTTTATCTTTAATGAGCAATGTCTTTGAATTTTTATATAATCACACATATCAATATTTTTTAAATCAAGATTTTTGTCTTTTTAAAGAAATTAAGCTAACAATTTTTAAGTGTTGTTTTTGACATCTATCTGCAGTTGACTTTTGTATATGGTATAAGGTAAGAATTCAGTTTTAATTTTTCCTATAATCACTTTTTTCTACCTCCATTTGTTGAAGAGTTCTGTTTCTCCCACTGATATGACATGTATTCTCTGTTAAATATTGATACTCCATACATAAATAAGAATAACATTTCAATATATATCTCTGAAAGATAAGAGTTATTTTCAAAAGCCATAACGACAATACCATTACAGCATCTAAAATAATTAAAAATGTATCATCGAATAGCCAATCAACATTCAATTGTCTTGTCATTTTTTTAGTTTGTTTAAATCAGGATTCAAATAAGCCCCATATATTGCAGTTGGTTGATATTCAAGCTTTGATTTCTTTAGTCAGTTAACAAATTATAAACATATAATTTGCCTATAAATATATAAATATGCCTATTTTGTCTAAGTTTTCAAAATCTTTGGCACAGTTGTTGACTATATTCTCTTATTCTCTTTTTAATCTCTAATTTACCCATAGTTATATTCCCTTTTCCCACAACATTGTTTATTACTACTGTCAATGGTTTGCTTATTATTTTTAAAAGGACAATTTTTTGGCTTTGTCGAGTTTTTCTATTTTATCTTTACCTTTCATTGATTTTCTCTTTTATTTTTATATTTCTTTCCTTCTATTTTTCTTGTTATTTTATAATTTCTAAAGAAGGCCACTTAGCTAATTAATTTTGAGATTTTTTTCCAATATAAGCATTAAAGCCATAAATTTACAAAAAGAACCACAGGTTTTGATACAATAATTTCATTATTCCTTGGTTCCATCCAAGTGTCTTTAAATTTCTTCTTTAACCCATGAATTATTTAGTATTATGAGTTTTTAAGTCTCTAAATATAAGGGCTCTTCATTTGTCTTTTTGTTATTTATAAAGGTCTAATATAATTATGATTTTGGGGTCTAAATACCCATTCATTGAAATATATTGAGATTTTCTTTATGGTCTAGTATATGATAAATTTTTGTGAATGTTCCGTATGTGTTCAAGAAAAACATGTGTGCTCTTATGGAGAATTCTACATATATCCATTAGTTCAATTTCATTAACTGCCTATTCAAGTCTTCAATATCCCTGTCACTTTTGTCTGCTTAAATTGCCAACAATTGAGAAAGGAATATGCACTGTGAGGGCAGATTTATCCATTTTGCACTATAGTTCTATTAGTTTTTTTCCTCTATATAATTCGAGGCTATTTTATTAGTGCATACCTATATAATAAAAAATTGCTAGTGTACTGAATCATATTATCATTATATAGTAATTCTTTCCATGACTAATAATACTTTTGACTTAAAATGAGTTTAATCTCATATATCACTACATCAGCTTTCCTTTGGTTAATAATTTGCCTGAAACAACTTCTAACATACTTTTCCATCCAATTTTTGTATGTTCTTATTCTTTAGGTGCACCTTTTGTAAATAGCACATAAATGGATATTTTTTCTTTATCAATGAGTTTAGTTTTTTAATAGTTAATAATACCTTAAGATCTATTTTGACTATCTTATTTTTTCAATACTTTAAAATTTTATTATTTCAAATACTTTTTAATATTATTCTTACTTTTGTCTTTTTGTGAATGCAGTTATATAAAATTTCTCCCTTATTAAGACAAGAACAATTCTGGCACATTTTCAATTCTCTTCGTGCACCCACAAAAATCGTGAACATATTTTCTCTATTTTCTTTCAAATATTTTTAAAGACAATAACAGCTATATAAAACAAATATATTTTATCATCCTTTTTCATATATCTTAAGCAACAACATGTAGGTTTTTTTCCATCTTTTCCTCAAGTACGCATGCATTGTTTTCATGGGTCCCTGTGTGGCAACATCGTTGAGGCCTTCAGTGCCCGAAAATATTTGTATCTTATTCTCATTCCTGAATGACACTTGACTGAATATTAATCTTTAGTTTCTAAGTTCTTTTCCATTCAATATTTTGAAAATCTTACTCTATTGTTCTTCTTGCTTTTATGCTTATTGAAAAATCTGATTTAAATTTTATATGTTAATTTTCATACTATAAACTTTTAGAATTTTCTCTTTGTCTTAGAGATCCCAAATTTCACTATAGTTTGTGTATGGGTGGGTTTTCTATATCACTCTCCTTTGATACTCTATGGACCCTTTAATCTAAATTCTTTTATTTGTTCATTCATCCATCCATTCATTTATCATAAATTTAACACTATTATTTTCTAAGAAGTCAATCATCTATTTTCCTTCTCTTTCTTTTAAAAGGGTTCCAATGATCTATATGCTACTATTTCTACTTCTGTTCTCTATTTTTCTTGTTTTTTTTTTTTCTTGTTTCTATTCTTTTGAATTTCTCTCTTCCTTCTGAGGGATGACTTCAATATGATCTTTGTGTGTGCCTAAACTGTGTTAGTCCCTTCTGCTATCTTTCCAATCTTTCTTGTTCTTTATTTCAATTATTATATATTTCATTTGTAATATGTCCATTTGGTTACTTTTGGTTTGTTACTTTGTTTTCATATGGCTAACATTATCCCTTACCTTTTAAAATATGTTTATTATGCAATTAAAAATTTTTGGTTCCATTTAATATTCATGCTTCTGATAGAATCTATAACCTACTATTTTTTTATCTTTTGACATCATTGTACTTCTCAAAATATCTTGACATGTACATTCAGTTTTCTCTCGAAATGTGTATGAGAATAAGCCTAGGGAGGCCCACTAAAACTGAGGGGTCTTCTGGGATGCTGGACTAAAACCAGGACAGTCCCAGGTACACAAGGATGTTTGGTCACTTGACTACACCCCATTCTGGGTCATGCCAGTTGTTCAGCAGGTAAAAGTAAATGAGCTCTAGAGTGGAGAATCCCAAACCCAAGAAAATCACAGCCAATCAATCAGTCCTTAAAAATTAAGAGTTTACCTTCTACCTCCCCAGAGAGAAGGAACATCAGGAATAGTAATCCTTAGGTTGTACTTCACTGGCCCAGGGAAGGTAAAGCAGGAGGTGTAGGTGAGGAACTGTTCTAAGTTGGTTAGGACCTAAGGAGGTTTTTTTTTGGCTCCTCATAAGCACGGGGCTTCTGGGCAGCCCTGATTTTCCTATTGAGCCTACATGGAGCAGAGCTCAGAGTCACCACAAACATAGGGGCAGGCACTGATTTTCCCAAGACAATAGTAAGTGAAAAGCACGAGAAGATTTTCAACAGTTCTTTTCCTATTTTATTTTCCCACAGCATGGTTGGCTGCTTATAGCCCAAGCCCTAAACCATCACCATATTCCCTGGGTCCCTTTACTAAACAGTTAAAAAAAAAAAAACAACAGAAACCTTCATTACTAAGGTTTTTTCATAGTTTCCTTCATTTGAGGGTATTTTACCCTCTTAATACTCTAGTGATTGTAAAGGAATAGTAATAATGCTAGTTAAGCATCTTCACATCACATATTTATGTAGTTGCTCCTAATTTTATATTTTTTATTAAAAAACAAAAAGCTTCTTAGATGTGTGGGAAAGGGCTTTGAGAAAGGTAAAGTGCTAGAAATATTAGTTACATTATTATTAATAATATCAAGATGTGTTCACATGCCTACTGTAGCTTAATTTTAAAATATTCTTATATTTAGACAGAAAATAGCATTAGAAAAATTACTACAACTACATTTGATCAGAAACCACATGTTTAACAAGGTTCTGATTTTTATTACAAATATTTATTATTGTTGCAATACTATTACTTTTCACACATCTATTTTGTTTCCAAAATGTGTCACTAATTTATAACTTATTTCTTATAGCTTTTTTTTTACTGGAAAGATTTTTTTGACAAGGTTTAAAAACATATCCTAGGGAAAACATTTTAAATTGCATTATTTATCAAAAAGATTATCTTTATATGTTACTGGTCTGTTGAAATTTTTCTTTTCAGTCAAATTCCATTCATTTTTACATAATGAATATCAATAACAGCTACCATGGAAAAATAACCATAAGCAAAAAATTGTTTTCCTGCTTGTCTTCATTTTTGTTACTCCTCATTTTTCTTCCTACTTCTATTTGTGAGTTTAAATTCCTTTTTTGATGCCCTCCAGTGCATAATTACTTCTTATGACAATTCTCTCATGATGCCCATATTATAAATTATTCATTATTTTGAATAATGCCTTAATTTCAAATGTACTCTTATACTCTTTCTACTTTCTCTTCTGTATTATTTTCCCTATATTATTATACCTTTTATAATCTTGTTTTGAGATTTCTAGCTTCTGATTTTTTTCCCCTGATAACTTTCCCTAGAAGGCATTGCTATAGGGAATCAAAGAATGAAGTGATTCTGCATTTCCCTTATTTCACTTTTACTTTATTCCTGCTTTCTTCCTTTGCTTTTTTTGGTTCCTTACATCTGGAGTACTCCCTTCTGCCCCATTAAGTCTACTCTTTGGCCACTTTCTTTAAAACATGGCTCCATACTAATTTCCTTCAGACAGCTTTCCTTGACTAAACCTACTCTCACTTACTCCCTGTATCTCTTGACCTATAGGAACTCATTACAATATAAACAATGCTAATATTATCATGTACTTGATGTTTTTGTAATTTTATTGTCATTTAGTTACATATTTCATAATATTTTATTTCTATTTTATTATACACCCCTGAAACCTGATTAATTCCTGCATTAATTATAGCTGTTACTATGTAATATAAATGTGTAATCAATTACTTAATGTCTGTCTCTTCTGTTTATAATGTCTAAATAAACCGTTAGAATGGAAGCACTTTTGGCAAATTGTATTTTGTTGTACCCTCAGAACTTAAGAGTAATATACATAGTAAGTGTTCAATGAACATTATAATGTCTTTGAAATACCACTCTGGATATTAATAGAATAAAAAGTGTTTGCAAATTCTTGCTAATTTTTTTAAACCCCATTTTGTCTCAAATCTCTCACATTTTCTGTAGTTGGGAGGTATTTGACTGCAAGATGCAGAAAATCTAACAGACTTGAACTAACAGACTTAAACCAAAAGACACTAGCTATTTACCTAGCTATAGTCCAAAGGTGGACATTTCTAGTATTGCTTTGATAGTTCAGTGTTGTCATCCAGGATGTAGGTTCTTCCTAGCCTTCTCCTTAGCCATCCAAAGTTTATTGGTTTTCAACCTCAGCCATAAGGCATTACAGCCCAAAGATGGTGGCCACATTTTCATATTTCAAAGTATAAAGCAGAAAGCAAGGGAAGTGACATCAAAATGAGGATATCTACTCACTCTTGTTGGAATCCCAGAAATCTTTCAGTCCCAGCAGCCTTCTTCCCATTCCAATGGCAAGAATTGAATCACGTGCCTGATTTTGGACTAACCATGGGCAGAGGAGAAAGCACTGCCATTAATGATCAATCCCGATTCATCCCCCCGTTTTTTTCCCCCAAAATAAAAGGAAACTGCTGGGTATGCAAGCAACATTGTGCCTGCTCTTCTGTTATATTAAATGAACCACACTAATGTTCTATTTTCCTCAGACCCTTCAAGCTCTTAAGCTTCTTCAGTCTTTCCTTTTTTTCTCCTGATATTTTAATCATTAACCCTTTTCCTTCAGCAGTTTTTTTTTTCTGCTTAAAATTGCCTATTGAAACATTTACTTTCTCAACCAAGGGTTTCTTTCATTGACTCGTTTACTACTCATTTAATTTCTGCATTTTAATTCTTTTTCTTTGCCAAAGTGCTGAGATATCATATTTTCAAAAGAAAAACACAATTATTTTGTCCTTTTCTGTCCACTCCTCATATATATTTCTGTTTCTGAACTTGCCCCCTCCCTCACACCTGGACACACACAGGGACACTGTATATTTTGGACTGACTGCCAGGTACCTCAGTCCCAGAGGGACTCCCCCATGGTTTTCCTACACAACCAGGGACGTTTGCACCTATAGATCAGTCCAACTACTTTTCATTTTTAGGATGTCTAGATCTCATTTTGAACTTAATAGAGGAAAAACGTTTTATATTTGAAAAAAAAAAAAAGAGGCCAATAAGATGTCTTTTGCCTTTTGCTCTCTTTATAATTGCCAGGAGCATTTCATAGGTGCTAAATGTACTTGACTTGTCCTTTCCCTTTATGGTTAAACAGAGATACTTAGACTTTAATAGGAAGCAATAGGAATCAGGATTTTATAGACAAGAAGCACTGGTTATATTACAAACAACCTCTACTAACTTGTTTAGATTAAATTCTTTGCATACTAACTTCTTGCTGTCATCAGAATATCCCAGAACACAGTGTATTTCATTCCACTTTTTCTAAATGAACATTTTTCAGAGAAGCAAAGAAAGGAGCTAGGTTTCCATGGTAACACAAGTGTGACAGTTGAGGGTATCTGGGCATAAGTGAGATAACTCTCAGATTCAGTGGGGAGAGGAAAAATGAAGTTTTTCTCTCTTTTGTTTTCTCCCAGCTGAAGAGACCTTGAAATGTCCATGACCAGTGCTAAGTTTTCACTATCATACAGATTTACAGCTCTTGGGGAAAATTCAATTTCATTTTATCTCATGTTTATTTTGTCTTTCTCATAAACAAATGAATGGAGACATAAGTTTTTATTTCTAAAATCACTCTCAGAATAGATAATTCATGCTGGAATTATTAAGGCATGAGGAATCAAACTTGCAGCTCCCACCCAAATCTTCTGCATGTCCTGACATCCTTTCTTATAGCAGGTAATCCTTCAACCAGCAATTCACATACAGCTTGAAATCAAGTAAGTACCAACAAGATGTGAGAAAATGTGTTTCTGTTTATATTTCCTTTGCCTCTTAGTCATTAAAATCTACTTCTATGGCACCATTGAAAATGAAAATTGAGGCCTGTCAATATGAGACACATAAATTAGGTACAAATACTCCAAGATCTCAGTCTCTTCACTTCTTATGTGAAGAAAGTCAGCACTCATGAAAAGTCAGAGAACATAGCCTGAGAAATGTCAAAAAGCTTTATTACTCTCTATTATGCTAAATTGAGTGACTAGGAAACCAACTCAGTGTGTGTGTGTGTGTGTGTGTGTGTGTGTGTGTGTGTGTACTATCAGATGCATTCCAATCCAGAGCTTCTCAACTTCTAGGGACCTAGGAAATGAAAACAGTTGTTTAAGGTTAAATTCTGGGCTCCAATGCAAATTTCTAAAAAGAAAAGTCACTGGACCTTTATTCCTTGCAAAGTGACTGGTTTTTCAGCTCCGCTGTTATGCAAGGTACTACACAGGTTGTAATGATCTACAAGAGAAAGTTTGATGCTTCTTGACTCTATTTAACCCCCAACAAGCCTAGGAAGTTCTTATCACCATAATACACTATTTGGATCTTAAGAGTCTGTTTCCTCTGAAAGAACTATAGTTGCCATTAAGCTAAAGTAACCACAAGTAAGCATACAAGTTTTACACAAAATGTGACTTCTAAAAAGCTAAGTGAACACAGTATTCACCTACAACATCCTTTTAAAACATCACTGACAAAAAAGCTCAGATAAGGAGTTTCACTTCATATCTCTGTGAGCTCTCTTAATTTTAATTCGCTTATTCATATTACTAGTTTAGAATGAGATATCAGATCCTCTTTGGCTTCAATTCTCTTAAAACATTCCTATGATTCTTAGCTCTTTTTCACTGCTAATTATGAAAGCTCAGATATAACTTCTCATATTTTGATATGTAATCAAGAAATGACTGAATTATATTTTACTACATATTTTGACAGGACACTTGCCCTCCATTATTTTAAACATGAACTTGGTGTGTGTTATACTATAGCAAGATAATGAAAATATAAGTTATCCATTCTGATATCATGGAGTGACAGAGCTGTAGGACACTGAAAAATCTGATCACATCTTTGTATTAGTTTAATAATTGACAAAAAAGATGGTAAAAGAACACCTGCTTTTTTGAGGAACTCAGACCAAAATCCTCTCTAAATAATGATCTCGTGGGGAAGAGAAAGGGTGAAGGGGTATGCCATGATTAAATATTAGAACTATAGAAACATTCCCTATAAATGTGGGATAGTAATGAATGGGTGTAGACTAGTTCAAGGACATAGTTTAAGGAAGGTAAATCCAACTACCAGTTATGACAAAATATAACTCGGAAATATCTGGGGATATAACTTCTCCTAAACGTGATGTTATGGGTAGGAGTGTGTGACTATTTAATGCTACAGAGAAACAGAAAATAAGTTTTAAAACTGAGTTGTTAAAAACGTTTTAGGAGGCACGCACGGAAGACTCGTGCAATTGATGCAGTGTGTCTCCTTAAAGACCAGAAAATGTCTCACCCTAAAGACAACAGTCCCTGTTTTCTCGATTCATCCCACGATTCGGCCCACATCCCTTAGCACTATTTGCATGCCCATCATTTAAACAGAATGCCACGGAGATGAAGTTAAAAGCAGAATTCATCTCTCTGGCCTGAAACACATCTTGTTCCTTTGCCAGAATAGGGTGCAGCGACTGGCTCCTCAATTTCTGACCCCTCCCAAACCCCAGCAGCCTGGCCCTGTCTGCATACTACCTGTCCTTGGTGGCAAGGGAATCGCGAATTCTAGTTGGTTGAACTCGAGCCTTTATTCATCAGCACGCTTACGATTGGTTGGCGGAGCGGGAGCGGGAGCGGGAGCAAACGCCCAGCCTGGCCAGACAGTGGAAAGTGGATTGGCTAATCCTACGAACAGAGTTTTTCCCCACTGGCTGGTGGATTGGTGTCACGTGATACGAAACGCCTCTCTATTTGCCGAGAATAGTGCCACGGGGTCCAGAGATGTGGTCTGGTAGGCTGGAGTGAATCCCAGCTCCCTGCTAGGTGCCCCAGCCGGCTGTTGCTATGAGGTGTCCGTGGGCCCTCTGCTGCTGTTCAGGGCTCCGCTCTCCCGGTTTTCCAAACGCCCGTAGCTGACAGGGCGTGGGAAGAGCTCGACTACAGTTGGGCACTGAAGAAGGGCGGGGCTGGGGGAAGGTGGGAGGGACTCTCGGCGACTTTACCGGGCGTGGGCCCGGCTTCCAAGGTCTCTGGCCTTTGCCGCCTGCGGTGTCCTGACGCTTAAAACAAAGATTTATTTCGTTATGTTTATGCTCGGCCCCTTAAGCAAAGCTTCTCGTTCTGCTTATACAAGATAAAACCAAAGCTCTCAGGAATGCTGACAGACTGGGTGGTGTCGGGCAAGACCCTCATGTCAAGGCCTCCTTTTGGACCTTAGCTGTATCTTCTTCTCACTCCCCGCTTCAGAGATTGCTGGTGATTGCTCTGGTTTCTGTCTCCGCCAAATTCTAAGCGTGGGAGTCTCAGGTTAACGCGGTTCCTGGCTCAGGCGGACAAACTGCTCATTCTCACTATGCAGGCGCTAGGGTTCCACGGGGCGTGTCTTTGGGTGGCCAAGGAGGTTATTCGTCCAAACCTAGGCAGAAGCTTCCGCGCCGCGCGGAGACTCCCGGGAGCGCGCGCGGCCGGTCGCCTAGGCTACTAGGGAGCAGAGGCGGGGCTATGCTGCCAAGACCCCGCCCCAAGTCTCCGGGCCCCGCCCCCGACAGCGCTGCGGCTCACGCTCGGGCTCGGGCACGCGCTACGGCGCCAGGGAAAGCGGCGGCGGCGGCCGCAGGAGGGAAACTGGGCGTGGAGGCGCGAGGGGCGGGGCGGGCGGGCAGCACTGCGGGCCCGGGGCTCGGGCGGCTCCGGAGGCTTCCACTCCCTATAGTCCTCAGTGCCTGCCGGCGCCTGCGGGGCTGCACTGCCGCCCGGATCGGCCCATGCCCAGGGCCGCTGCTGCCTCCGCCGGCGCCCGGGAGGCCGCGGCGGCTGTGAGGTGGGGGCAGCCGCGGAAGGCGGCTGTGCCGGCTGCCGGGGAAGGGTCCGGGGGCTCAGCGCCGCGGGCGTAGGTCTATGTCGCGGGCGGTGGCGGCGGCGGCGGCCGCGGAGGGACGATGCGCGAGTACAAAGTGGTGGTGCTGGGCTCGGGCGGGGTCGGCAAATCCGCCCTGACCGTGCAGTTCGTGACCGGCACCTTCATCGAGAAATACGACCCCACCATCGAGGACTTCTACCGCAAGGAGATCGAGGTGGATTCGTCGCCGTCGGTGCTGGAGATCCTGGACACAGCGGGTACGGAGCAGTTCGCGTCCATGCGGGACCTGTACATCAAGAACGGCCAGGGCTTCATCCTCGTCTACAGCCTCGTTAACCAGCAGAGCTTCCAGGACATCAAGCCCATGCGGGACCAGATCATCCGAGTGAAGCGGTAAGAGAACCGGGGGCGCGAGCAGAGGGTTTCGCGGTTCACCCAGCAGCCACTGTCCGGGGGCCACGTCTTCCAGCCCGGTGCTCTGGGGTGGCCGTGGGCAAGAGGAGCTGTCTAGGGAGATGGCTCTAGGGTCTTATGCTTTGTAATATATATTCGTACATATATATGTCTATATATATGTACATATATATATATTTTTTTACTAGCATCACCATTATCATCTTGAATCCTAAATTGAGTGCTTTGTTTCACAACTCAAATTTGGCATCCCGTGAACCCAACAGCACAGCTCTTTGTCTCTCGGATGTTAGTAGCGCTTGTGCAGTACCCCAAAGGAAACAAAGTTTAAAACTTGCGGGGGCGGGGGGGGGGAGCGATGAGGAGTGGGTAGGTTTGTGTTGGAAAGAAGGCAGCTGTGCAAGTATAGTGGAGACGTTTTCAGACTGAACAAAAAAAAATCTACCTTTGCAATATTTGACAGCAAAAATTGCTCACACATATACGTACTGAAAAATGTCCAATAGAGAGGAAAGAGACCTTTCTCATCTCATGAAAGATTGAATGGTGCCAAGGCGTTTCACAAGACGTTTATGAACTCTTTAATTAAGACAAAACTTTAAAGATTATCAAATTATTTGAAGACATCATAACATCTCAGTGGGGTGGAGAGAATATTAGCAAATAGGAGCACAAATATACCATTTAACTTTTCTTTTTTAATCTAGCAGACTATCCCCCTCAAAAAATGAAAGGGAGGGGGGAGACATTCCTGGAAACAACAGAAGTTTCTTCAAAGCTGTAACTTAAGTATGTTATCTAATGTAAAGTTAATGCAGATAAGTTCTTTACTAAGATAAACTCTAAAGTATGCATTTTGGAAATGTGACTAGTAGCTTAAATGGCTTAAAATATTTGTTTTCTCTTAAATTGAGTATTTTTTTCTTCAAGCAGTAGAAATGTAACATCTTCAAAGTTTTAGCACATTTTTCTAATTAATTACACATTACCGTTTCGTCTGGTTCTTATAATTAGTTAATAATTGCTAATAATTTTGATCTAGCATTATTTTGTATTTGCTACATAATTCTATCCTACAGCCCTAAATTGCAAGACATTTACAGAAAGATAGTTGTAAATGTACTGTAGACACAATCGCATTACAAGTCGTTTTGAGTCTTCTCATTGGGAAAGAGCAAGGACCAAAATCACGTGTACTCGGGATACTCAAAACTTATTACCTGAGCCAGATTTTTAATGCAATATATGAGATCAAAGGGAGGTCCTCTCACCATGCCTCCCACTTAACTCATTGAATATTCACTGTAGTAGCTAAACTAAAATTTTGTATATTTTTCTTCTGTTAAACTGGACTAAAGTGGATATTTTCATGGCCTTTGCTGCAGTTCTAAGGTCTGTGATTCTGGTAGCTTTTTACTTTTCCAGCCTCATTTAATAATGCATTTTATTTAACACACCGTCTCTAAAATACATAATCAATATTCAAAAATTATTGACATATTTTATTTTTCTGTACTAAATTTTAAAATCCAGTGTGTAATTTACACTTACAACATATTCCAGTTCAGACTAGCCATATAGTAAGTGCTCAGTAGCCCCATGTGGCTGCAGACCACCGCATCGGACAGTGCAGGTCCAAGGTGTATCTATTTTAGGAAAATGATTACATCCCTAAGTCTCAGTTTCCTTATCTGTGAAATAGAGTTTAGCATGCACCTCTTACAGTCTTTGCTAGGATTAAGTGAGATAATATATTTTAAGGTACCCAACGCAATACCTTGAGCAAAAAATGTCTCCATAATTCCAGCGTTTCTTTTATTAGTAATAACTTAGTCACCCTATGCTCTTTAAATTTTAACCTTAATATAAATATAAATGTAATATTAGAGGAAATAAATTTATGATTGCATTTTGAGATTCATTACCTAGTATATACAAATGAGATAGAAAGCAATTGAAAAAATTTTGTTGGTGTTCTCTTAAAATACTTTATTAATGATTTAATGGGAACAGGTAGGAAAATGAATATTTAACTGCAACTCTAACATTAATGCAAACACTGAATTGGAGCTTTTCATTGGATCGTTATTGTATGGAATGTTTTGCTCTTAAAAATCAAACAGGCCCATACTCCCTTAAGTGGTTACAGGTACACAGACATACACACATATATATATACACACAACCACAGACATACACACATATATATACACACAACCTCGTGTCAAAGCCAAGTGGACCAACTGAAAATGACTGTATATAAATAAATTCATATGCTTTCTTTAACTTTACTTTGAATGAGGTCACACAGAGAAGAGTGATAGGGATACAGAAAATGTTTCAAGTGAAATAAAACTAGAATTCTTTCCAATTTCATACTTGCTTTTCTCACCCCTCTCAGGGTAAGCCATGGTCCTGACTTGAAGTATTTTGGAACATGCTACCCAAGGCCTGTTCTTAGGGTAAAGCCCCGCAATCTTGAACATGACCTTCCCAGTCAGAGCGTGCTCTTGTCACTCCCTGCCTTTGTAGTCTCACCTCTTGCAAGTCTCCTCATATCTTAGATTCCAGCACTCAGACCTTTCAGTCTCTTGAAAGCGCCTATCTCTGGGTTTTCCTTCTACCTATGGAAATGGTCTACCCTTTCACAGAGTTGTTTCTACTCTTTTGCCCCTCCCTACTTAAACAGTTTACCCTTCAGGGAAGCCTCATCCATGACTGAATTAATTTCTTGCCATCTTCCCACACTAGGTTAACTTCATGCCTCACCCTTTTCTTTCAACCATCTGTACCTTAGTGGCACTTCAGTGGTACCCTACTTCCCTCTTCTTGTAGCACTCATGAAAGCTGAATTATTTGTGGGATAATTTACATGAGGTCAGTTTTTCTCATTTAACTCTAAGCCCATGTGGCTAGCATAGCTCCTGATACATAGGAAACAGTCAAGAAAAATATGTTGAAAAAAACTAGTATTGAAAAAGAAATATTTTTATTATCTTTTGGCTTCAGTTTCCCCAAACATTTTAATTATCTAAATGGAGTAGATCAGTGGTCCCCAAACTTTTTGGTACCAGAGACCGGTGCTTCGATGAGAATCTAATGTCTGATCCTCTGAGGTGGAGCTGAGGCAGTGATGCTAGTGCTGGGGAGCAGCTGCAAATACAGGTAAAGCTTCCATTACTCACCTTCTACTCACCTTCTGCTGTGGGGCCCGGTTCCTAACAAGCCACAGACTATACCAGTCTACAGCCCTGGGGTTGAGGACCCCTAGAGTAGATGATCCTTTTAAGCTCATTTTGTGGGTGGAGTAGATGATCTTTCTTTAGCTCTAACGTTCTATGAAAGCTCCATCTCACGAATGGGGCAGTGGGAGAAGAGGTAAAGTTTAATATGAACCTCAAAAAATCAGGAGTACAATGTGTTCCTGATAAGAAATGACATAGGAAATGCATAGAATATGTTTATTAACTGTTAAATAGACCAGATTGGCTAAACCAGGAATTTATATAGAAGTGTGAGAGGGAATAAAACCAAAAACACGTAAAGTTAAATTAAAGGTTAAATACTTTGGATTTGATCTTAGTAATCTAGGACCATGATCAAAATTGTTATAGAAATAATAATCTGGTGGTGATATGAAAGATGGCTTAGTGACAATAGACCATGTCAGAAGGAATAGTTGTGAAATATTATGATAATCTAGTTCTAATGAAGTATAAAAATTCTGAATTAGCATGATGTCTGTAGGAGCACAAAGAAAAGAATGGACTTAAATAATGTAAAGAATTAATTAATCAACTGAGTCCCTCCCTGTAACCTTGACATTTTGACATGAGTGAATAGAATTATGGAGGAATAGCTGGGGGAAATTATTTTAGCTTTGCAGATGGTAACCATCCAGATAGATGCAACTAATAAGAAATTAGAATATTTGAATAAAGCCTGAAACGTCAGTTTATGTATGAATATAAAGACTCAGGATGATCTGTGTAGTTCAGATTTGGAGAGTTGATGAAATCTTTTGGGTAGAGTATATATAGAGAGAAATGAATGGATACAGCTGGGAATAGAAATTACAAATGAACATGGCCAAGGATAGAACTTGAGAGTTGTCAGATATATAGAGACTTTATATTTTGGAGTAGGCTAAAAAGTATGGGGCATTTTAAGATTGGGAAAAGGAATGGGAAAAGAGTGGTTGATTTGTACTACCTAAAGTAAATAAGTTACTATTAATATTATAATTAATATTTCTGTATCATTTAAGTGATCACTTTTAATGACACAAATGATTTGCACTTTTTCCCCTCACGATAAGTAGCCATATAAAAACTTACTCTAAAATAGAGGCACATTGCCAATTGCTACACATAAATCTTGACCCTTAATAGATTGATGCTATGAGCCAAAACCAGGGAAACTGTCAAATGATATTTGTCCCAAGTAAGTGAAACTTTTGGATTTTGCCACCGTTCTTTCCTTTGCTAACACCTTCTTCCCCATATTGACACCTCCAGTAACCAAAATTGTAATAAAAATCTAGGCCTCCAAGGTACAGAGTGTAATAACTATGAGTCACTTTTTATAGCCCAGAGATTTTTTTTCTGAAAGGGAAACATGTTTATGCTGCATTGTAAAACTAGAAAATTACAGTGTAGTTTTCTTTTAGCCATCCCAAGATTGGAATTTTTTGTTTACTTTGCAGATGGAGTAGATGATCTTCCCTTTAGCTCTAACATTCTGTGCGTACTTCCATCTAGTTGGCTCAGTGAGGGAAGAGGTAAAGTTTAATATGAATCTTAAAGAATCAGCAGCCTGTGATCTGCAAATCTTGATAAGATTTGGTAATTGTATCAATAAAATCTATAATCGAAGGAATCGTTGTAATGATTTTTTTAAGGGAGAGAGGGCAAAAGTAATTTAAATAGCCAGCCTACTATTCTACTGCACACAGATAAAAGGCATCAACTGTCCCTGCATATTGATAAATCAATCCTCTGACAACAACAAATGGGTATTTGCAAGATGATATGACTGACCACTGAATGAAAAATATTCAGACCACCATGCAATTGCATGATGTTGACTTTCTAGCTCTCCTTTAGGTAAAAGTTAGATAATTAATTAGCGGGTAAACATTAGAGAGAAGGTACAGAAACTCATAAAATGTCTCTAGATTATACAACCAATGGAAGTGCCAACAAAGTTGGAATCTTCCTTTGTGTTACTTGAGTAATCTCTACATGCTATCTTTTATGAAATTATGGTATATTAAAATGCATAGATTATACATTTATACAAATTTCTAAGGAATGATCTTTATATAAAACCATGTATAGCATACTTAATTTAAGGAATTTTTTTTAAAGATAATGTTTATTTTACACAGTTTTTCTCAGCCATTGTCTTCAGAACCTAAACCCCTGGGGAAAGATGTGTGATCCCACTCTAGGGTTTCCTTTGCTTCTGTTTCAACTTTGCCTTGTTACATGTTTCTCTCCATCTATTCTTACCTACTGTTTTCTTACATGCTTATATTTTTCTGGCCTATAGTATGTATAAAAAGTTGTAAGATCTTTAATTCTCATTTTTTTTTTTTGAAAAATCTAAGTGTGTATATGAGTATACTTTCAAAGGAGATCAAACTGGTAGACATAGAATACTTACAAAAGTAAAAATGTAGAGACAGTATTTCTGTAAGAAATGTATCATGAAGTTTTAATGGTGTGCAGATATGTGCCATATATATTTGCCTTTTTATTTGTTGCTTTGATGGTTATTGTTTATTATATTAAATTTTTTCTTTGCCTAACAGAAAAGTTTCTTAAGCATACCTTTATGCTTTACCAGATAAAACTGAGGCTTTTAGTAGAATAATACCAATCATGGTAATGCTGTGCTATTAGACATCTGCATTTTAGTAATGTGTATAAGAAAACTTTAAATATATTGGTAAAGTTTAAGGTAGTCAAAATATTTAAAAATAGCTTATTTCTAGTTGCTAAGATTTTAAGATGGTACATACTAAACATACTATTTAAATAGATTTAACTTTCTATTTTTAAAAGATTGAAACCTCTTTGAAAATAACAGATTTAATAGTCCAGCTGTTTTGCCTTTTCTTATGGAAAAACTCTAATAAGAAACACCTATATTACCCTGGTTTTTAATAAACTTCAGTTTAAATTAAGGGTCACTGCTACAAAATAAGTTCTTTTAAGCAATGAGTCAAAATAAGGTTACCGAGTATCTGAATCAAATATTAACAGCATATTATATTGAAGTCATGGTTTGGGAGGTCTAGCAAGAAAGCAACAGTTGGAAGTCTTTGGAAGTTTGATGCGTTTAGTTACTTAATGTTGGAAATGTATTTCTCACACATGGCTGAAAATTATCTGAATAAGCTACTTAAAATAGATTATAGCTTATAAATTAAGTACACTTGTAAATTACATATTCTTTTTTACTCAGAATGCTGAAATGTAATCACTGGCAGAATGGGATAGGTGGTTTTTGTTTTCGTTTTCTCTAATATGTTTTTTTTTAATTTTAAATTTTTTTAAGTAAGACATTTATACAAACCATCAAGTGATCCCCCAATGTGTTTTGATGTTTTTGTTTTCTCTGTGCTAAATAAGTTTTAAGATTTGAAAACATACCAAAATTGATATTTTTAGGGAGAAATACAATGATTTATCATTTTTATAGGTTTTTAAAATTTATTTATTTGTATTAAGATATAATTGGCATATAACATGGTATTAGTTTGAGGTTTTTTCACTTAGTAAACCTATCCAAGAGTAACATTGTAAACCTTTATTTAAAACATTTAGGAGTGTTATTTCTCATGAAACATAATGATTTTATATATGTATATATTGCAAAATGATTACCAAAATAAGTTTAGTTAATATCCATCATCACACATAGTTACAATTTTTTTTTCTTGTGATGAG
This sequence comes from Rousettus aegyptiacus, assembly GCF_014176215.1. Taxonomy (NCBI): domain Eukaryota; kingdom Metazoa; phylum Chordata; class Mammalia; order Chiroptera; family Pteropodidae; genus Rousettus; species Rousettus aegyptiacus. The sequence goes on along the minus strand of NW_023416286.1, from coordinate 58,857,805 downwards.
AACTTTTATGATTTACTATCTTAGCAACTTTCAGTTATACAATGCAGTATTTTAACTGTCGTCACCATGGTACATATTATATCCCCAGTAATTATTTATCTTATAACTGGATGTTGGTACTTTTGACCAACTTCAGCGGTTCCTTCTTCCTCAGGCTGAGACCTCACCCCACCCTGGCCTCGCCTCTGGCAACCACCAGTCTGTCCTGTATGAGTTCTTTTTTTCTTTTTTTTCCTTCAGATTCCACACATACGTGAGATCAGACAGTATGTGTCTTTCTCTATCTGACTTATTTCACATAGCATAATGCCCTCAGGGTCCGTCCATGTTGTTGCACATGACAGAATTTTCTTCTGTTTTACAGGCCAATGTAATTCCACTTGTTTACTTTTGCTTTTGTTGCCTTTGCTTTTATTTCCAAATCCAAAAAATCATTGCGAAGACTGATGTCAAGGAGCTTAACCCATGTATCTTCTTCTAGGAGTTTTATGATTTCAGGTTTCAACATTCAAGTTTTTAACCCATTTAAGTTGATTTTTGTGTATGGTGTTAAGATTGTGATCTGGTTTCATTCTTTTGCAATGGCTATCTAGTGTTCCCAGCACCATTTACTGAAGAGACTGTCATTTCTCCATTGTATATTCTTGGCACCTTTTTCATAAATAAGTTGATATATATTCATGGACTTACTTCTTGGTTCTCTGTTCTGTTCCACTTATATTTGGGTCTTTTTTTTTATGTCAACATCATACTGTTTTGATTATTATAGCTTTGTAATATAGTTTGAAATCAAGGAGTGTGATTCCTCCAGCTTTGTTCTTTCACAAGATTACTTTGGCTATTTTGGGTCTTTTCTAGTTCCACACATATTTTAGGATTCTTTGTTCTATTTCTGTGGGAGATACCAATGGAATTTTAAAAGGGATTGCACTAAATCTGTAGGTTGCTCTGTGTAGTCTGGACATATTAACAATATTCTTCCAATCCATGAGCACAGAATAGCTTTCCATTTATTTATGTCTTCTTAAGTTTCTTTTATGATTGTTTTACAGTTTTTTAAATTGTTTGTTATCTCTAAAAATATTGACATAATAACACATCTCTGTCTACTTCTGTACATTCACTCAGCACTGGCTTTCGCATTTCCTTAGTCATGGCCCTCAGTAGCAAACACATTTTACATTGTGACACAGTGCATACACAAGCATAAATACATATAACTGAAACAAAGTTCCGTGAAACAGTTACACTTGTTATGTTGCTTGTATTATACTATTTTTATTTTTTCTATTTATTTCATTTTTAAATACTCCTCTTGATCCATTGATTATTACACACAATTTGAAAACTGCTGTCCTAAAACATTTAACTCTAAGCAAAGTAAATTGAACTCTCTTTAATATTTTGAACAACTTTTCTCTTTCTGCTTTTCCAGTTTTCATCAGTGCTATGTAAGTGCTGTGAAAATGAAATACTCTTCAACATGAGTTAGTAATGCTACCCCTTAACAGAGAAAGATAACATGGAAAAAAAGATTTAAAAAAGTGTATCTTTTGAGGAAGCATTTATTACTATTTGTTGTGCATATTACAAATGCGAAGGCATACTTCTGTAATTTTGTTTGTTCTGATTAGGCAGGGACCTCCCACAGAAGAGGCAGGGAGGGAAATTGCTAGCTACTTAGCTATTTTAAAAGTGCAGTTTCCTGAGCCTGGGCATAAATTTGGGAAGATAATTGCAACACTTCTCAAAACTAAAGATCGAAACATTTTATTTGACCCATACTTCTGAAGCCTATTGCAACAGAATCTTGTTCCCTCTGAGAAAATTTGATAAAATGGCATTTGGACAGCTTGGTTCAAAGCAGAGTGGTGTGAAGAGCCTCTGGAAGGGGCCACCCAGGTTTAAAAAAAAGAAAAAAGGAATTAGAAAAGAAATATGAGGACACACTTCTGTAATTTTTTTCATTCTAATTAGGCAGGATAGCCCCCACCTTGTGAAAACTTAGAACAGAGAAAGGGGCTCTCATAGTAGGGCTCAGACTAGAATGTGAGTGTAAAAATTCTCCATCACTACAACAGGTTGCTGAGGAAGTTTTTGGAAACTGATCTTTTTTAAGAGGTTTGCTGCGTCTCTGCAGGATAATATTGATTCAGCTCTCCCTTTAAGATAGTAAAAATAAATGAAGATGACCATAATTATAGATATCTTAAAATCAATTAGTAAAATTACCCAAGAGAAACATTGTAAACCTTTACTTAAAACATTTAGGAGTGTTATTTCTCATTTTCCTAGGAGCAGCCCCTTAAAAATTAATAATTCATGTGTGGAAATCCTACATCATATTAATAATTCAGTACATATTAGTATTTTCTTCTTTACAAGGTATCTTTACAACTCTCCATAAATGAAATCTTAGAGTGTTTTTCTTTTATTTTGGATGGAGAATTTTGTTCTAAATACATACATCCTTAGCTTTTCAGTGAGCATAACAAATACTATATATTGCAATAATTCAGTATTTGATTGTGCATACTAATCCGTTCTTGTCTATGAAGACAATAAGTGTTGATTTCATTAAAGCTGAACTCCTACACTTATTAGTTATGTATTTAGGGGCAAGTTAACATCTGCATCTCAATTTTCTCATCTGTAATATAGGTGTAATGTAATAGCTAATAAGGAAATCAATGTAAAGTGTTTCTTTACGTGATAACTCTAAAATCCTTGATGTCTGAAGTGCTAGTAGAGTATGTTACAGAATAGAACTTAGAGCGTAGACACTGAGCGCTTTGCGTCCTTGCCTTCCCCTGGAGACTGTGTTGGCTATAAATGGTGACAGTATGTTTTTGTGGCTCATAAATAACTGTGATTTTTAATACATATATTTTAAATGTAAAAAATACAAAACAATCAGGCATATAATAGTAACTATCAAATAACATTTAATGAAAGATGATAATAGACCTTTATATAAATACTAAAAACTGCATGGGGTGAAGTTAATTTTAACAGTCTTTGTGGATAAATATAATAATGTGTTGACAGAGCTTTTCAGTAAATTGATTCCAGAAGTTTTATCTGTCACTGTATGAAAGTCATCACTGTCAACATCAAATACTCAGGTTTAAGCCACTTCATTTACATAACATCGCCCTAGGCATTATGCAAAATAAGTACAAGATACTATCTTTGTCCTCCTGGTATGCCACAATGTACTATAAATGAATATATATTTGACAGTATTGATCTGTAGCAGCATCAGTATGCACAATCAAATCAAGTACTGAATTACAGCAATTATATGTAGTATTTGTTATGTTCATATATGTAGAGAAAGAGGTTTTTAAAAAAGTTTTTGATTGCTTAAGTTTCAAAATATCTTTTCACCAAAAACATTGCTTTTAACGGGCTGTCTTTTCGAAGGAATTTTTCATGCATTCTAACTCATCATAGAAAGTAAAAAATTTGTCCGTAAGACTAATGCCAAAAATCATGTACAAAAGATCCCTGATTTATAGTGGTTCGACATCAGATTTTTCCACTATATGATGGTACAAAACCGATATGTGCATTCAGTAGAAACTGTACTTTGAATTTTGAATTTTGATCTTTTCCCAGACTAGCAATATATGGTACAATATTCTCTTGTGATTTGGGCGTGGACAGCAGGCCACAGCTCCCAATCAACCATGTATTTACAAGAGTAAACAGTCCATAATCTTCAGTGTATTCATTGTAGTAGATGATTTTGCCCAACTGTAAGCTAATGTAAGTGTTCTGAGCACATTTAAGGTAGGCTAGTCTGAGCTGTGATATTTGGTAGGTTAAATGTCTTAAACGTATTTTTGACTTAGGATATTTTTAACTTATGCTGGGTTTATCTGGAATAAGTTGAGGAATATCTGTATATATTTTGTTATATTTAATACATTTAGATCATCCTTGGAAATGAAATCTTATTTTCTATTTGTTTTTGTATTTAGTTATAGAATTGCTTTAGCAGAATTATTTTAGAAAGCATTAGAAAAATAAACTGATTTATGAAAAGTTGAGAAAACAATAGGTTAGCCCAGTGAAGGTAGCTAAGATGTTTTTTATGTAGCAATAATTATCCAGAATACTAACATTTTTAAAAATATTTATTAAAAGCAAGTGATAAGTCAATGAATAATTGTATTTAACTCTTAAAATGTGGCAAATTGATCCAAGTACCTACCATCTGCCCTCACAGTTTATGTCCTGTGTCATTTTACTGTTTCTGTCCACACATGACTCACAGCATTTGTTAATTTAGGTCAGCAATTTTTAATGAACTGGAAATTTTGTTCAGTTTTTAAAAGATGACATCTTTTTTGCTAAGCATGCTGGAATAAAGACAGCTGCAGATTCTTTGACATAATTCCCACTGAGAAGTATGATCTATTTCTCCTCCCCTTGGATCTGGACTGGCCTGTGGCTACTTTGATCGATAAAGTATGGCAGAGGCAATGCTAAGCCAGATTTGGGCCTAGTTTCTTAACAGGACTAAGCACCTTCCACTGTGGTCTCCTGGAGCCCTGAGCTGCCATGTAAGAAGTCTAGCGGTCCTGCTAGACAACACATGAAGAGAGACCCCGAGACTATATGGAGAAGGGGAGGGAGCCACCCTGCCAGCAGTGCCCGCCAGGCCTGTGGTAAAGCCATCTTTGACCCCCGCCCAGTCCAACCCAACTGTAGCTGAACACGACTGAGTGAGCCCAGTAAGTGCCACTGGGAGCAAAGGAATCACTTAACTGAACTCTGCCCAAATTCCTGACCCACACCTATCACAAATAGATCAAAATGGTTAAATCTTTAAGTTTGGGGGTAGTTTTTTTATGCAGCAATAGTTATCTGGAAAAATGAAATATTTTTAGGTCAATGTTGATAGTTTAGAAACTATCTTGATAAAAGAGTACTATTGATCCCTTAGATTTCTCTGCGAAGGTCTTTAAAAAATATTTTTTCAAAGTGATAAGTAGATGAATGTATCTTAACTCTTAAAAGGTGGCAAATTTATGCAAGCACCTACCATCTGCCCTCACAGTTTATCTGTGCTGTGTCATTTTACTGTTCCTGTCCACATATGACTAACTGCACTTTGAAGATCACATTTAGTTTTATTACAAATATATAATTAAAGTTTAGTTTTAGCAGAAAATCTACACACACACACACACACACACACACACACACACCCTTTGCAACTACTTATAATAATAGTCTGCCCTGCCTACTCCCCCTTCACTCTACCCACAGTGTATATTCAAAAAAGTAGATTGCATATACCATCTAATTTATGTTAAAAAAAAAAAAAAAGTATGTCCATGTATTTGGTGGTACTTTGCTTCAATTTTGGCATCCAGCACCTGGCTTATAGAGAGCACCCAGCAAATGTTGAATTTATAAATAAAGGTTCCTTCAGATCATAACATTCTATATTTTGGCCATTTTTCTCCCAAATTTCTGGAGACCCTATAAACCGCTAAGCAGTTTGCGCATTTTTGCATCTAATGCAAGGCATGATAGTCCAAAATAAAACACCATAGACAGTTTATATCCAAAAATGCTTTTTCAGCCAGGCCACCATAGATATGTTTGCATTGTTTCTGTGGCATTTTCACTATGGGAAAACTGTCCTTTGAAGATCATCACTTCATCAACTTATTCTCTTTTGTATGCCTGTAAGTTTCAAGAATTGATCCCAGCACAGGAGATAAACAGGTATATAGAAAACATGCATTGGCCTTGCCTTCCTGAGATCCCTATGTAACTTCAAAGGTAACACAGCAGCTGGCTTAAGGCAGAAACAAGACCTTATTTCAGGACTCCTGGTTCTGTTAAGAGTATTTTTTTTAATCCAATGTTGTCTTACTAGGGCTTCAGAGCAATGGTTCATATCTAGTGACTTAACAACATTTGGCGTGAGGGCATATGAATGGGATAAAGAAAGATACTTCTGTTTAAAGAATATGGTAAATTGTCAGCCTGTAATTAGAATAGTATCTGTCCTGTGTTTCTCATTAACAAGGATTAATGGTCTTCAGGCTAGATGCTTAGAGTTGGCTATCCTTGAGAATGAAAGACAGAGATAGGGGATAAGATATTAAATAAAAATGTTCATACTCTTTTACCAATATATCACCACAATTAAGATTCTAGAACTGACTAACATGGTTTGAGAGAACTTAGAAAGAATAATTAGCATTTCTGTAGTATTTTACAGTATCTATATACTTTAATGGATAATTCATGTAAGCTGCTTAGCATAGTGTCTGGCACCTATTAAACCCTCTGCTGATGCTAGCTAGCTATTATTAGTAAAGTCATCACCATTATCTTCCTCAATACCTAGGTATCACTAATATTTCTGTTTTGCAAAGAAGGAAACTGATGCTCAGAAAGATCACATGATAAAGGCAAGGGAGCAGAGCTGGGACTTACTTCCAGATCCTCTAAATCCAAATCTACTTCTCTCCCCCTTGTATTTCATTCCATTTTGATTTTACCCAATGACTAAATTGTGGTTGCCCTTGGCTGTTAACATAGGGATAGCTTTGATCTAGTCATTGTAGAGCCACATATTTTTATGAGGTGGCGGGTTAGAGAAATGGGGAGAGGACTATGTAAAAGCTAGAAAACTGTTGCATAGCTCAGGTATGAATTATTTTGGAAATGAAAGGGTTTTGTAGTGGGAATGAAAATGAAGGGACAGAATTTCAAGATTTTCAAGACATCCGGTGAATTCTTGATCTGCTCATCCCCTATAATCACTACTCTACTAGACTTGTTACAGCTTCTTATCCCAATCCTAAGTACAACTAGAAACTGTTGAAGACTTTTTGCTTTCCACCCATCCTTCCTTGCTCCCACCATGATTTTCTGTTACTTTTCTAACTTTTTTTACTTCTGTGTTGGCTAGAATCCTGTCAGAGTATCTGTAGCTCATCGTTCTCCATTGGCTGTTATTGGGCACCATAATGTCTGCCAATAATGACAGTTTCCAGCTCCTTTCTTCATCATGCATTTGTTTTGTCTTTTCCATCTGCCCCTTGTTACTTCTCCTGGTTCAAATGAAACAATCTTTTTAGTAAATATCACCAATTAATTTTATGCCAGTTGAACCAACCAGTTACAGTATGTCATGTGTAATTGATGTGTTCATCTCCCCAAGCTCTTTATTGCTGGGGGGAAAAAAAATGCTAATTCTATTGGTGTGATAACCTGAGCTTTCTAGAAAGCTGATAGAGATTCAGTATTTTTAGGGTTGTTTTTTTTTTTTAAGTTTTATTTGCTGCTGTTTAGTGATTAGGAAATAAGAAATATTTTAAGATCTTACTATCTGAGTTGAAAAGTCTCCTCGGACAAATACTCTTTGTTAATTTTAAAAGTTCCTAAAAAGTCTTAGCTCTTTATAGTTTTGATCCATCTTTAAATCTTTATTCAGAAGTTGCTTTAAAAAAAGTATTCATAATTGAACTTTAAGTACATACCAGATACATATGAATTTTAATTCATAAATATTTTTTGCCAAGATTTCAGAAATGAGGGAATGCTGAGAAGCATATCCTATAATCCAGATATGAATTTAGCTAGCAGTGCAAATAACTTGCAAATTCCTGAGCAATTAACTCACTTTAATCTTCTCAAGCATAATAGACCTATTTCTTAATGTACAGGTTTCAAATTTCAACTCTCACTAAAGTTAAAATGCATATTTTATATCTGAACACCTATTTTCCCTTTGATAAATTAAACCCGTGTGTTTCTCATAAATGTGTCCAAACTTGAATATTCCCTGCTGTTTAAATTATTAAGAAAAATTGTACTTTGTTTACAGATTTTAAAATGATATATTTTTGGTGACCGAATAATGTACATTAAAATGCAGAATGAAATTTAGCTACACATTAAAGTTTCAAATATCAGTAGCTGCTTTTTTCTGCATTATTCTGGATGTTGTACTTAAAAAAAAATAAGAGACAACTGGTTTATTGAGAGAATATTTGCAGTTAGTTCATAAATGACAAGGTTTTAAGCTTCTAGTTGCAAACACTTCCTTACAAATAATGCAGTACTTGCATGGGTAATCTCTATTTCTAATAAATAAAAAGCCAGATCAAATATAATCATCATTATATTTTGTTATTTTCTTTTTAACATGGATATTTGAAGTACTATAGTATCTTGATATGCCTGAAAAGAATTGTGTTCAGATAGATGCAATTTATAAATCTGATAGTGAAGACAATGTTCTAAATTATCATTCTTTCCAATAATATGTACTTCAGTATTAATATTTCTTACATTTTCAATGTTAAACCAGTTTTGAATATAAATTAAACATCATAGGACTTGTATAGAACTTTAAAATTGATTAGCGGTGTTTGAGAAACTGGCAATCGATTTAATCATGCCCTTATGTGACATAAACCCCATAACCAACACACATGCTCACTCACTTTTTGTCTTGAAGATTATTTTAGGACTATTTTAATGAGGAAATCTTTTAGATAATTATTTATTGATTTTTTTTTCTGTTTCAATTTATTTTTTATTGGACGTGCATACACTATGTAATCAAATCCCAGATGAAGATGTAGGACGGACAAATTTCAAGCAACACAACATATTCCCCCATGTTCTATCCCTGACACTTCCCATGCTCAAAGACCAATACAGATTAGTTTTACCTATAATTGAGCTTCTGGCTTCTGTCCTTCGACTCTGTCTTTGGAGAGATTCATCCATGTCGCTTGAGCAGTTGTTAATTCTTCATTGAGGCGCAGTCATCTCCTTGTGCAAATATACTGTGATTTTATTATTTGTTTTGTTGATGGGCATTTGGATACTTTCTGGATGGAGGTTATTAGTATAATGCTGCTATGTACATTCTAGTACCTATCTTTTATATATACACTTTCTCTTGCTGTATACCTCAGAGTAAAATTCTTGGGTCACAAATGCATATGTTCAGCATTAGAAAATACTGCCGAATAGTTTTCCCAAATAGTTGTACCAGTTTATTCTTCACCAGTACGAGTTCCAGTTGTTCCACATCCTGGCCAACATTCGATATTGTCAGTTTTTAAAATCTGAGCTATTCTGATGACATTCTAGTAGTACCTCATTGTGATTTTAGTTTTTGTTTCCCTGGTGTATAATGATGTTAAGCACCTTTTCATATACTTCATAACTATTTGGGTATCTTCTTTTAAGAAATACCTACTTAAGTGTTTCATACATTTAAAAATTTTGTTTCCAAAAATATATTTTGTATCATTTCAGTTATTTTACATTTGTCACAATTTTTATTTATAGCAAAAAATATGGTGTGTCGTAGTGAATATTCCAGGTGCACTTGAGAAGAATATGTATTCTGCTTTTGTGGGGTAGAGTGTTCCATAAATGTTAATTAGGTAAAGTTCGTTGATAGCCTTCTGCACTGCCACATGGTTCTCGCCATTGGGCTCATCTTTCTGGCAAAGGAGGGCAGAGAAAAAAAAGAGAAGGAAAAACACTGGAAATTTCTTCTATCCTCTTTAGACCTTAAGAAGCCCTTTTCCTATATACTATAGGTAAAAAGATTTCTAATGAAATTTTAGCTGTTGGCACTGCCCACCACACCAGCTTTCGTAGGAACCCACTCTGGGTGAGCTGTGAAAGAAAAGGAAAAAGGAGGATTCACACCTACACACACTCCAGCTCACAGGGACTGCTTTACCCTGATCTTCTGGTTAGAAAGATGAAATTTCTCCCAGAGTTTTGGCTGTACGCATACCAGTGAGTGCCTACTGTCAGCATAAGGCTATAGAGAAAAAGGGGAAAGCCAAGAAACTCACCTCTATATGGGTCTTCTGTCCAGGTGTGTTTGACTCTCTTCCCCAATCTGCCTCCCTTAGTTTTCAGAGTTCTCCGACAGTTGTTTTTCTATTTTCTTTTCAGTTTTTATTTGTAATCACTGGGTAGTAAAGGCTTTAGTGGATTTAAACCATCTTGGCTACACTGCTAGTTCTCATGTGGCTTTTTTTTTAAAGAAAACGTTAAAGTAATTTTAGGTTTTATAACAAAACTGAGAGGAAGATAGGGAGATTTCCCGTATACCACCTGACCCTACACATGCACAGCCTCCCCTATTATCAACATCCTGCACCAGGGTGGGACATTTGCTACAGCTGATGAACCAACACTGACACAGCATAGTACCAGAAGTCCATAGTTACCTTAGAGTTTACCCTCGGTGTTATATGTCCTATGGATTTGGACAACTTTTAAATAGCATGTATCCATCACTGTGGTATCGCAAAGGGCATTTTCACTGCCTAAAAATCCTGTGTTCCACTTATTCATGTCTCCCCCTCCTGTCAACCACTGATCTTTTCACTGTCTTCCTAGTTTTGCCTTTTCCAGAATGTCATGTAGTTGAAATCATACAGTAAGTAGCCTTTTCATATTGGTTTCTCTCACTTAGTAATGTGCCTTTAAGGCTCGCTCTTCCTTGTCTTTTCATTACTTAATAGCTCGTTTCTTTTTAATGCTGAATGATACTTCATTATCTGGGTTTATCCGTTCAACTACTGAAGCATATCTTGATTGCTTCCAAGTTTTGACAATTATGAATAAAGCTGCTATAAACATCCCTTTGCTGGTCTTTGTATGGACAGAAGTTTTCAACATAAATACCAAGGAATTCTGCGTCATATAAGAGTATGTGTGGTTTTGTAAGAAACCACCAAACTCTTCTGAAGTGGCTGTAATGTCTCGCGTTTTCCCAGCGATGAACGAGCGTTCCCGTTGCTCCGCATACTCCTGGTGGTGTCAGTTCTCTGGATATTGGCCGTTCTGATAGGCGTGTTGTGGTATCTCATTACTTTAATTTGCTTTTCATGATGACATGACGTGGAGCATCTTTTCATATGCTTATTTGCCATATGTGTATCTTCTTTGTGAGGTGTCTGTTAAGGTCTTTCGCTCATTTTTTAAGCAGTTAAAGTTAAGTCTCTTATTGTTGAGTTTGAAAACTTTTTTTGTGTATTTTGGATAACAGTCTTTTATCACATGTTCCTTTTGCAAATATCTTCTCCCTCAAGTAGCTTTTTAATACATTTAATATGCCTGAGTTACATTGTCATGATAAGTTGGTCTCTATACAATCAAACTGTTAGTAGTTTGTACTTCTGATACATTGCCAGCTCTTAATATCTATGAAAGCAGATTATTTTTCTTTACATCAGTATGGAATATCCCTGAAGCTTTGAATATATTTTTAGCATCATTACTCTCCTTACTTAATTTTTACATTACATTTGCAATTTCTCTATTCTTCAGTTTGCATTCTGAAACCAAGAGAAAGTCAAAGCAAAGAATTGTGGATGTTTTAATCTATTCAAGCTAAATTACCAGAAATGCCTTTTTAAGATGAAATATTTAGTCATTTCAAAACAAGTCAGTTTAGAGGAAGAGGGCAGCCATATTTAGCTCATGTTTTGCTTACAAGAAGTATTGATGTTTCATGCTAGCATTCTGTGGTAGGAGCCTTCACCTCCCAGCCAAAAACAGCCCTCTTTCTTCAGAACTGACATATTACTTTATTGAAAGATTAACAGTATCAATCTTAAGGGTGGGAAACAGGCACTCTTAAGCACTATCGGTTTTATTATAAATTTCTAGATATCTATTGAGACTGTGTGTGTGTGTGTGTGTGTGTGTGTGTGTGTATACACACGCACGCACACAGCAGTCTAATGAACTAACCTAGAAATGTGGTTTTTCTGGTTCAAAAGATGTTGCTGCACACAGAAACATGTTATACTTACCTCTGAGACAGAAATCACACTTATAGGTGTAGCTCATCAGATTGCTGTTTATGTTAGTGAAAAAATGAGGGGCTGGGAACTCTTCATATACATTTAATGAGGAAGGAGTAATTAAATATGGTAGTCACAATTATAGATTCTATAAGATAAAATATTACCTAGCCATTAGTATAATGTGTATCATATATTTAAATGGAAAGCTCCATGATATTAAATGAAAGTTGAAGCTACCAAATAAAATTGGTATATTCTTATAAAAATTTATATCTATGTTTATATAAATATGCATAGGAAAGTAGTCTGAAAGGATATACACCAAAATAGCAATAGTAATTATTCTCCTGGAGGTGAAATTATGAATATTTTTCCTTTTCCTCTCTAGTTATTTAAATATTGCCAGCGATTTTTAAAAAATCATTATGTATTCTTTAAGTTGAGAAAGGAGAGGAGGAAGAAAACATTTTTATTTTGGAGAAAAGATTTCTATGTTCTAAAGGGTAAAAGAACTAGAACCTATGACAAAGGACAAGATGTTACAAGTCACAGCCCATTCATTAGATAAGGATAGATTTAACACTGATTTTTTTTAACACTAACATTTAACAGACTGACAAAAAGGACAAAATAGGTTGCCTGAGTTACGAGTTCTGTATCACGAAAGATGTTCAAACATAACCACTTGGTAAGGTTGTCATGAAAGTGATTGACATTTTGCCTTAATTCTCTTGGTAGATGAGATTTTTAACAATGGATGGAAGGTTGAACAAAGGGACCTATTAAAATCTTATAGATTCTCATTTTGGATTCAAAGAGATTTGTATTCGAAGCTGCTTATGAAAAAGTGACTAAGAAGACAACATGATAAAATGCATGTGAAGGATGGCCTTCTCTCAGTATGCTATAATACAACACCCTCAAAAGGAAGTTAAACTGGCAGTAGTTGTATCTTTCTCCAACTTACTGGTGAATAAATAAAGGGAAGAAGGAATGGATTCTGGACTTGCTACGTTATAATATCATGATTTATACACATACAATTTTGTTCAGGGTCACAAAGTAGTAGATTAGGCCAGTGATTCCTAAACTTTGCCAAACTTCACAGTCTTCAGTGTTTATAGATATAGATTTATTATATAGTTTTAATTGGGTCTTAGGTTCTCATCCCACAAATTAGATTGAGTAGCTCCAGAGTAGACCCTAGGCATCAGGGTTTTTTTAAATTCTCAAGTTATTTTTATGATTAGCCAAGTTTAGACACAATCAGAATAAAATACACATACACACATATCAAGACCGTTAACAAAAAAGGAGGAAACAACAAGATTCGTTAATAAATACCTCAAATGCTTTTAACTATTTGTATTTACAAAGCTGCCTCTCTGAGAAATCCATCAACATTCTACAGCTAAGTGTTACTCGAGCCAGTATTCTGATGTTTCATGCAATGCATTAAGCAGAGCTGCTGAAAAGAACTAGTTTTACTTATTAATACATTATGTAATCATACTCGTGACTACAATAAGCAATATAAAAATTCATGTTTCTGAAACAAGTGTTTGTCCACAAACTGTAAACAAATATAAAGTTATCTGTGCTGCAGGAGCCATATATGGCCTTCATCACGCTCTTATGGATTCTATCAAGGAAGAAATGCTAAAGTTAATGAGAAACTAGCTGATGTTTAAGATGTGAACAAGGCGGTATCCTGCTCATTATCAGATTAACAATAATACATAAATTGAATATTTGTAGAATTTTGTATCTTCATCTTCATTTCCAAATGATATGTTTAGGAAAGGGGAAAATATGAAGACAACTCATAAAACTATAAATAAATATAGATCATGAAATGAAAGTAACTGCCATCAGTAACCAAGGGCCTAGTCTTCCTCAGCGATATAGCTGGCCCTGTCATAAATGCCATATTTGTTTTCTGAGGCCACTTCTGTTACCCAGATTCCTAAGTTCTAGTTAGCCTCAGATGAGCAAGTTTCCTACACTGCAGGATTTCTGGCTTCAGGAGTTGCAGTAGGTTATACAGATGAACCCCACAGGCCGTTTGCTACCCCTTGAATCATTACCCACGTTCCCACCAGCTTTCATGTCATCTAGTACATATCATGCCTGGAATGCTCTTCCCCCAGATTCCTACTTGGCAAATTCCCTTACTTCCTTCACGTCTTTGCTCACGTGCCACCTTCCCAAGGAGGCATGCCCTGATCATCTCATTTCAAATTGCACCTGTACCCCCAGCCCCCTTCCTGATCTACAGTTTTTCTGTTGCACTTAACACCTTTTAGTAAACCTGTAATTTACTTATGTTTGTTTATTGTCAGTGCCTGTCTATCTCTGTTAGACTATCATCACTGTATGGGCAGATGTCTTTGTTTAATTTATTGATGTATCAAAGATACCTAAAATAATATCTAGTGCATAGTAGGCTCATATCAAATAAATATATTAAATTAATGTGATACATCACTTGTTTATTACTAGTTATTTATGCAGTGGCAGGCAATTTTCAGTAGAGCCTTTAATATTCACATAGTTAAAACCATCCCTTCCCAGGCAAGAAAAAGCTAAAGGAATTCATCACCACCAAACCAGTATTACAAGAAATGTTAAAGAGAGTTCTTTAAAAAGAAGGAAAAAAATAAAAAATATGAATTGTAAAATAGCAATAACGATTTATTAACAGTTACTTTAAGTGGATTAAATACTCTAATCAAAAGACATAGGGTGGTTGAATGGACGAGAGGGCTGCCTACAGGAGACTCACTTTAGATCGAAAGACACACACAGATTGAAAAGGATGGGGAAAGATAGTTCATGAAAATGGAAATGAAAAAAAAAGCTGGGGAAGCAATATTTATACCAGAAAAATATACTTTAACACAAAGGCTATATAACAAGAGATGAAGAAGGACCCAGTAATTCCACTTCTGGGTATTTATCCAAAGAAACCCCAAACAATTTAAAAAGGCATATGCAATCCATATGTTCTTTACAGCATTATTTACAATAGCCAAGATATGGAAGCAACCCTAAGGATCCATCAATAAATGAATGGGTAAAGAAGTGGTACATGTATGTGATGGAATATTACTCAGCCATAAAAAAGAATGAACTCTTGCCATCTGCAACAACATGAATGGACATAGAGAGTACCAGGTTAAGTGAAATAAGTCAGAGAAAGACAAATACCATATGATTTTACTTATATGTGGAATCTAAAAAAATAAACAGAACAGAAACAAAACTCCATAGATAAAGAGTACATTTTGATGGTTGCCAGATGAGAAGATGGTTGGGGGGACAGATGAAAAAGGGGAAGAGATTAAGAAGTACAGGTTGGTAGTTAAAAAATAGTTATAGGGATGTATAGTATAGCATAGGAAATATAGTCAGTTATATCGTAATAACTGTATGGTGTCAGATGGGTACTAGATTTATCAGGGTGATCACTTTGCTAAATTATATAAACGTCTAATCACTGTTGTACACCTGAAACTAACATGATATTGTATGTCAACTGCAGTTGAAAAATAAAACATAAAAAAAAAACTGTGCCACGTTTTTGTGTTTGAACATTATTGTCAGTGAAATGGAACTACCTCGTCCTGAGTGCTTTCTTTCTACCTGTGAGTGAGCACTCTAGCAGTACCTGCTCTGCTGGTACAGTTGAAAATCTCTACTGCTTGGTGTTCTGGCCCCACGGAACCTGATGAGATTTCCCCCTATGTTTTGACCTTACTCCTGATGGACACTTTAATATCTCTTGTAAAAATCAGCCAGTTGGATATTGTTCTTAGAACAGTGCTAAGCTTTCAGCATTTACACAGTGAAGGATGGATATGTGTTGATTATGGGAGTGACCTACTATGTTCTGATTTTTAACTTCAGAGCTTAAGAACACCTTAGAAATTATCCCATCTGGTTCATTTTATAGTTCAAGAAACTGAGGAACCAAGAGATGAAGTTAATTTTCTAAATTCACAGAACTAGCTAGAGGCAGTTCTGGACCCAAGTACTTGGTCTGGGTTTCTATTTGTTTGTTTGTTAATATACCATATTGCTACGGCAGAGAACAAGACCAGTTCCCTCATGCTGTCTTCTGTCATTACAACGCTTTGCTGCTTCCCTTTTCCTTCTGTCTCATCTTCCTTAATGAGGGTCCAGGTTTCTCCAAATCTTCACCTCCACATATAGGACCTGGTCCATAATCCCAAATGAAAGCCACTTCAGATGACCTTCCCTACAGATATCCGCATTTGGAGAAGGCAGGTCTGCTTTTCTTGTTCCTCATTACTGTGATGTCAGCACCAGGGACTAGAGAGGGATAGGCTGACGTAAAGTGGCTGCTTTATTTCTTTGGATTCCATCTCTCTTTTGGCTGTCTGTACCCCCACCCTACCAGCACCCTGACTTGGTTCACTTCTCCTTAGGAGCACCCCACCTCCCTTGATCAGCTTCTCTTGCTTCTTAACACTTACTGAAGCTGTGATCTCAAATCAGTAGGCAGGAGGGGAAAGAAACACTACCCTGCATTTATCTAGTAATCGTTTTCTTCTACATTATCTCCTTGGACCTTTTCAGCAACCTTGTGTGTTAGGTGGAGACAGATATTCTTATTCCCTTTTTTACTGACAAGCAAATGAAATACAAGTAGAGTAAATGATTTACTCAGTCTTGCAGCCTCTCCGTGGCAGGAATGGAAACAGCCTCCAAACCCTAGTTTAGGGTCTTTTCTACTGTCCCATATTCAGTGTTAACAGAGAGACAAAATGTATCACCGACTGGTATTCTGAAATAAATGTAATATCTTCTTTGCTGAAGATCTCATTGTCTTTTAAAGTCTTCTGTGGGTATTGATCAGAATTTCTCTAGCATCTTTAACATGTTGGTTTCAGAAAAGACCACTGACTTTGTTTAGTGATATAATGGACAGATTCTCTGATAGTCACTGCATTGTCATTTTCATTTAACAATTATTAAATGCTATTACATGCGGACTTATGTTTGCAGTGTTTTGTTGCCATTTTGAGAGTCTAGTAGTAAGATAATGTATTCAGATTCTTGATTCAAACAATGTATCGTACAACTTAATGATTTGATATTTTTATAAATTTTGAAAATCTACTTATTTGTAGTTTTTAATTAAAAGTGTAAGAAATATTTCTTTACATATAAAACAATACAATATTTAAACTGAAAATATTCAATAAAAATTTATTGCTTAACTAATAATACAAACTAATGTTTTATTACTTCCTTTTTATTAAGTATTGCAGAGATTGAAATTAATTTTTAACTTAATTAAATTCAACCAATACCTTTTACCAAATTGTATTAATGTTCATATTACTTCACTGCCAAACAAAGCGTTTTAAAGCGCACTGTGATATATACTCATAAGAAAAGTGAGATGCAGTTACACCTTTGTGAGTAAAACAGATGAGGAACGGACTCTCCTGACGTGACTGGCAGTGCCAGCTCCTTGCTAAGCTGCTCTGTACAGTTGGTCAAGGGCGCCTGTATGCGAAGCAGCTGATGTGTAGTGTTTGTAACGCAGCTTCATTCTCACTGCCATTTGTCCACCCAGGCCAAGAGGTACACTTAATGGATTGTATGTAAGAGCCCTGGAAGATATGTCAAACCCTGGTGTCATATGTCCAGAGCGCTTGGTATAATCCGAGGCCAGAAAGTGTAAGGCACAGTTGACATACAGTAAATTCATATAAAGTTCTTCGATATAAATTAGAGTTGTCCAACTCCATTTCCTGCAAAATGATAATATCCAAATTCTAGATTTCCTGTGGATTTTGTTATCCCGAGCCATTTTTAAGTTGTTTTTATGTTTCGGATTGCTAAATGGCACACTGCCTGGAGTATGCCCTCATGTTGAGACCACTCTCCGTTTGATCTAGTGCCAAAGAAAAAAGTGAAACTCTGTTGGGAATATGGTTTGCTTTACAAGTTAGGGTGAGTCGAGAGAGAACGGTCTTGACAGGGTGATGAACTTGTGGAACTATTGTTGCAAACATTAACTATCTGCCTGTTATTCAGTGTCCTGAATGATAAAAATTCTGTATGAATCCTACCTCGGTAAAGTCTTGACAGTGTGGTAGCTTTCTAACAGATTAGCTATGTCCAGTCACATTTGTTACCACTTGAGTGCAATTTTGCAATTTCTTTACATAATAGAGATTCATTTTGCTTAAGGGAAAATACACACACACACACACACACACACACACACACACACGTTGATTTATACTAAAATCACAAAACATTTTTAAATGATGTTGAAAGTAAAAATGATAGCCTTATGAAAATATAATATCAACATTTCTTAGAACCAGCATAAATAAGAACAGTAAATATGCAGAGTAGCACCATGTACTTTTATACTGTGGGTAACCATTGTAGAAAAAAATCATCTTTAGTTTCCCAAATGATTTAGGATCTTTTTTCTTTGTTCTTTTCACATCATTTGTTATCTTTATTAGTTTAGCTTTGTCCAAACATTGTTTATTCAGAGACACCTTATCTTAGTCTGGTCTGGCTGCTATAACAAAAATAACATAGACTGGGCAGTTTAAACAACAGAAATTATTTCTTACAGTTCTGTAGGCTAGAAAGTTCAAGATCAAGCCTCTGGCAGATTCAGTGTCTGGTGAAAGTCTACTTCCTAGTTCATAGACTGCTATCTTTTTTCTGTGTCCTCCATGGCATGGCGGTAGGGGTAAAGGGGTCTTCATGAAGGCACTAATCTGGTTCATGACCTATTCACCTCACAAAGCCTTGACCTCCCAAATATGATCACATTGGGGATTAGGTTTAACATATGAATTGGGGGGGGGTGGAGAACACAAATATTTAGTCTATAGCATACCTTTCCTTGTTAGAAAGGAAAATAAGTGATAAAATCAAATAAAGTTTAATGATTAAAATGTTTAATCTTTGTCAGGTTGAAAAGAACAATAATTGTCTTTTAACTGGCTAAGAGTTTTATAAAGGGATAGAGTGTACTTTTATTTAATGATTTCCATCCCAATTATTTCTACCAGCTCTTTTCTTATTTAAGAGCTCTTAGAACATAACCATTTTTGTATATTATAGAGCATAGTAGAATGCTGACAATTTTACATTTACTCAGGCTATTACCTCATCAACTGAAATTTTGAGTAAGCATCTCTTATAATGAAAAAAAGTTTAAATTAATTCATCTAAGGGGATTTACTCAATAATTTTGTAAATATCTGGAAAGGTAAATTGATTTTAAAAGATGCATAATTGATGAATTAAAAACATCATGTTGAAAACCCTATTTGTGATCCACTGTGAGAACAGCTTCTGAATGCCCTCAGGTAGAGGTCAAGCCAGTGGAGCAAATAATTTTTCATGGAACTAAAGAGAATATTTGTAGGAGAATATAGTGAAAAAAAGAGAAAATACATTTTACTTGCCGAACTTTGTGCTAACTTCTCCAATATATGTTTGTTTTGTTTATTCTCTCCTAGGTATGAGAAAGTGCCAGTCATCTTGGTCGGGAACAAAGTGGACCTGGAAAGTGAGAGGGAAGTGTCATCCAACGAAGGCAGAGCCCTTGCTGAAGAGTGGGGCTGCCCCTTTATGGAGACTTCTGCTAAAAGTAAAACAATGGTGGACGAACTCTTTGCAGAAATTGTGAGGCAAATGAACTATGCTGCGCAGCCTGACAAAGATGACCCATGCTGTTCTGCATGTAACATACAATAGCATTCACAAATGGCTATCCTGGACAGGATTTGACCAATATCATAGGTGATACAAAACCTCGTCTACTCGACTGCGGAGTTTGCAGGATGTGTGGTGTGAATCTACAGTAAAATAGCAGCCCTTATTCAGAATTCAGCAGTGAATGTCAGTTGATATCTCTGAGTAACATTTGGGTTCAGTAACTACAGTTTTCACCGTTGTCCTCAGTCTCCTATGTGCACCTGCGACTTTAAGGCATAGCCAATCGATCTACAGGGTGATCTCCTTTGAAAGCTATAATGGCATTGTCGCTGAGTTGACAGAAGCAACTCTGATATAAATTAAAAATAACCACGAGAGAGAAACCAGAACAATTCCTATGACCACTTACAATTAAAATATTTTGTCTTTAAAAAAAAATAGGTAACTGAGAAATATTTTCCTACGAGAATATTGAATTTCAGGAGTTAAGATAGTGCTTCTAACCAATGTATTCCATCAACCAAGATAATAATGGCTGACCTGCCAACAGCATTACAGGGAGAGATTCTTTGCTCAGCTGACACATTTCTGTTGTTCAAAATTGATGCTTAATTGTAGATGTTATCCTAATTTGTGACATGGAACTAACTCATGCAGCAGTCTTTGACAGAGCAAAAGTCAGATCAGGTTGTGTACAAATACAATCCGTTTTTAGAATGTGTTAAGTCACCTGCTTTGCCACAGAATGGAGGCTCTCACAAGGGTTTGATCCGAATTAAAACCCATACCCACCGTCTGTTAACCAAGCAGGTGTGATCTCTATTACTTTACTGAACAAAAAGGAAGCAACTGTGATGCAAAGTGATTGCCTAGCCTTACTAACAAGATGTGTTCTAGTAGATTAACCAGTACCATCATGTAAGGAAAATGAAGCCATGTTGCATCCACATGTTCCCGTTTGCAGAAACCTCATAGGACAGTACAAATATCTTGCATTTTGATGTTCATTAAAGCAACAAATTCTTTCTTGCCTTTAAGGGCTATGGTTGTGGTGTGATTCTTGGTTAACCTGCTTTCAAAATCAAGTTTTCTGTAGCAGAGCTTTATTGCAGGCCTTTTTTAAAAAATTGAATAACCATGTGATATAATTTGGGCTTTAAAGTAAAATATGTCATAGGACAAAAAGAAACCTTTTATTTTTAATTTTCCTGGAGAATTATATTAAAATTTCTTATAATAATTTTTCCCTGATTACTGAAGTGGCAAATAAAACTAGAGAATATTTTGTTTTGAAAAGGTGCTCAAGCTCTGATATTTTTGTTTTTTATAGCCGTGAAGTAGATATTATTTGCATGAGTAATGGCACAGGAAAAACCTATTCGTAAGTTTTACAATCAGGTATAGAAGGGTTTTTAACTAACTTCAGAGTTATAAATGCTTGAGCAGGTCCTCTGGAGATGGATTTGGCCTTCAGAACTGCAGTGTCACTGAGCCTGTGATCCACACACCGCCCCACACTTTGTTGGTTTCACGCTCTTGTGCAAATAACTTATGGTCTTATGTGTGTAACTGAGAAGAGTGTATATGCGCATGTGTGTTTATTGTTCCTAAGAATTTGGCACAAGTTGGAGGTAATTGCCTACACTGAGAATCTGTACTGAAGGATATAGTGTATCAAGAACATCTTTTTCTTTTAAATTATTTAAACGTTTATTTTACATTATTGAAATCATTGGTAGCCACCCCCACCCCCCAAGTGTTTAGTAAACTGGCATTAAGCTTAGAGGATAGAAAAAAGGCAGATAGTAACTTTTCATAGATGAGAAAACTGAAATGTGGGTTAAAGCAGGCCATGGTGTCTTCGAATTGTGAATATTTGCATTCTTCAGTATAGGTTTTTTATACACCCCAATGATGCAGCACCTTGTTCATAGGACAAAAAGTTCTAACCAATTTTATGGAAACAAATTTCATTAGGTAAAAATTGATTTGATTCAACATGTAAAGAAATCGAAGATTCAAGAAGTATGATTTCTCTATTGAAATATAAATATTTGTTAGTGAATTGGTCGAATTTTGAAGCCTCTAACTTCTCAAAACGATTCTGTTTTTTAGAATTCTATATTTAAGCAATTTATGACAATATATATTAGAGACATCTATAAAGATTCTACAGTTTCACATTATGGATTGCTATACAGACAGGAAAAATAATATGAAACGTATGGTAAAAATATAAGGTGGAAAAGATTATCTTAAAATTGGGGTTTGAGTTAGAAGTGTTTGTGTCAGACAATAAATTGGGCTTTTGCTGTAAAGATATTAATAACTGACTTGGCTGCTTCATCACAGTATTTCCACATAGCCCTACATATTTAGTGACAAAGCATCAAAGATATCCGGAAACGGGGAAGCCCTTGTGTGCTCTTACTGTTGGTATTTCATGTGGTATGAATATAACTCGGCTTGAATGAATGTGTTTGTTGAGATGTTAATAAAAAGCTTAAGAACAGAAAGATTGAATTTGTTGGCACATGAAATAATAGTGGCTACAGAGAAAAGTTGGTGACCTTGTGTCGCTATTTATTTTATGCCCTGATCAGACTAGCAACTAGGTAAGTGAAAGTTTTTCTAACATGCCTTAAAAACATTATGGTTTGATCCAAAGACCCACTTTTTTTTTTTTTTTTTTAGCTATTATGCTAAAGTTTTTGTTTTGTCTTATTTTACTTTTTTATGCAAAGGCAGCATTCGTTGAAGTTTTTTATGTTGCAACTTTTATTTTGGTTCTTTTAAACTGTGATAGTGATGGTAACTGATGCCTTTAATTTTGTTTAACTTTCACAAAACAAGCCAGCATTTGATCAAAAGTATTACATAAAATCTTTCTTAAACTATCGAAAGGTGCTTTGATGATTTTCTCCTTTGGTTAGTAGAATTAGGACTGAACTTGACTCTAATTGCTACAGTTGCCATCACTTTTTTGTGGTAAAACTACTGATAATATTTTGCTTTTCTACGTAAAGAAATGTTGCCTAAGGAAGTCTGTTTGTTTTCAAGAGTTGTCCACTGGGAATGTTGTCTATGTATGTATGAATATGGAAATGTTCATTTTGTTCGTTGCTGTTTTTTAGTTTTTGTTCTTCTCAGTAGTCTTATGTTAGCACTGAGTAAGCTTTAATTGTCTCCTTAGCCAATCAAATGATAAAGACTATGGGGGTCTATTTTTTTTTTAATTAACATATTATTGTGCATCTATTAAATCTTGATCAGGGTTTCAAGAATGACTGTGGTGGGTTTTGGAAACAGATTTATCATTATTGATTTGGGGTTTCCCAGAGATAAATATAGTTCACAGTTAATTGTTGAGCTCTAATACAACTGACCATTTAAAATTGAACAGCAGTTTATTGTAACAATGTCAGTTGTTAAACCTTGACATTTCAATTAAAACAAATTGTAGTTATAACTCAATGCAAATTCCACAGTTGTATTTGGAGTTAATTATTTTAACAAATAAATTTATTTAATGAAATTTCCTCTGGATTTTATTTGATTTTGTATGTATGTTTGTGAGCGAAGTATATTTAATATATCCAAAACAACTAGAAATTGCCACCAAATGAATTTAATACTCCTCATATGGAAATATTCAAGCTGAATAAAATTTAGAATTTGTATAAAAAAGGGAGGTTGGTAGATCATTTTCATACCCTTTAAAAATAAAAATAACAAGATTGTAAAGTCAGTAATCACAAATATAAACTTACAGGTCTTTATATTTTTGAAGATAGCTTACTAAATTGAAGTCTCAGTGCTAATGTTAACAATTATTCTAGATAATAACATTAATTAGCAGTTGCTTTTTGGTGCTGTTAGTATCTCTAAAACATAGTGTCTTTCTAGTGATGGCTTAGGGCTGTTTTTTGATTCAAGTTTTGTGGAGTTTGAGGCACCAGAAGCTGGAGGTTGATGCTCTGTGTAGGGCCTGCATGTTCTGTATGGGGCCCTGAATGTTGACAGATGCTGTTAATTATATACAGCCTCAGCTGCTCTGATAAGGAGCCCTTTCATTCCCTAAGCCAATTTACACTAGGCCTTCGGTTATGTTGCCTTCAAACTCTGTTGAAATCCCCCGGCAACATTCCACCAGTCTAGAAGCTTCATTGTTTTAGAATATAAGAATAATTTCGAATGAATATAACAGGGGCACTGTGGACAGAATCCCAAATATTTAAAGGAAAATGTTCCAATATTTTAGTGTAATAGATAAAAGGGTACTGGTTAGCTTTATAGTCTCATTTGAAGCATTTATAAAGTATTTAAATTGATCAAATTCTAATTTCACTTAGGAGAATTTCTTTATGGCTTAAAAATATTATTTTGAAATTCTCCCAAGTTGCACTGTTTATTTGATTGTTAGAAGTCGATGAATGTGGAAATATAAATAGCTGAAGGAATAAAGTGCCACCCCGTGAGGAACCCATCAGACCTCGGACCTGTGAAGCAGAGAAAATTGTCACAAACATCCTAAAAAAGCTGCTGACCTCTTATTTGTTTCTTAATATCAAATATTTGTGTTTCCATGTAAATACTAATAAAACAGTGGCTCTTTATTTGTTAAATAGATCATTTAAACTGATTTTATGTTTCTCAATATTAACTCTTTTTTTACTGGTTTTGGTTTGGTTTGGTTTTCCTTTGAAGTAATAAGTTTTGAAAGATCTGCTCTTCTAAGTAAGGTGATATGTTATTTCTTTTGATATTTTCTTAGAACAGTATTCTTTATGTTATCTTCTAAGGGTTCCTCCAAGACTTATTAGTGGAGAAGAAGATAGAAGACTATCTGCTTGAAAGATTAAATACAAAGACCTATTTAAGTACACACAAATTAGGAGAAAAGAAACTAAAGAAATGATAGTTGGTTTATGGAAATGTTTTATAAGATCCTCCACTCCAAAAACTCAAAAGTATCAAAGATTTAACATTTTGTTTTGTTTTTCCCACTGTAACCTCATTTCATGGAAGGGAGAAGGCGGCTCTCAGATCTCTTTCATGAGGGAACTAATCACATCATGGGGGCTCCACCCTCATAACCAAACCACCTCCCAAAGGCCCCACCTCCTAATACTGTCAAACTGGGGGTTAGGTTCCGACATATGAATTTCGAAGGGATTCAAACATTGCGTATAGCAATATTCTTGTTGCCTTTTCCTTTACCTCAAGCAAATATAAATTAGTCCACCAGCAAGAAATAATTCATTTGTGCCTTTCCTACTTTTACATGCCAGTATTTTAGTAACCCAGGGGAAGCCAAAGTCCTGGGCATAGCCAGCAGAGGCTGTTGCTGACTCAGTTCTTTGCAAGGCCAGCACAACCATGAGCTCTTATATCTGGGAATTTGAGGCATCTATATGATGGGTGGGGATGGATAGCAGTGCACAGGGCTGCAAGACTCTGCTGTTACAGTACATTTCTACTTCCTAAGGAAGTATTTAGGCTAACAACAGGGTCTACAAGGGGCTAGCTCATAGAGGGCAGGCAGTGGGGGCACTGAGCTAGTTTGGGGACAATAACAAAGCTGACGGGTCCAGAGGGATCTATATATCAGATACTATACTGGAGAATAAATGTTTGGTACATGCCTACAGTTAAATACTAGACATTTTTATGTTTTAGTGAGAAATATAGTTAAAAACATCAGGATTAGAAAGCATTTTCTAAGACCCTTCTACAAAATTAGGGGTGAGTGATTCACATGTACTTAGAGCAATTGAAATAAATCATTGTAGGGAACTACTAAAGCCAAGAAATTAGATACTGTTAGTGGAAGGACAAGAGAATTTCTGTGAAGACAGACAAAATCTGAGTAAGACAGCAAATGAAAAAGTGTGAACCAAAGCCACTGAAGGCTTTATTTACTTAGTCCTTAGTCATGTCTGTGAGGTAAAGAAGTGAGAAGGCCATGGCCTAGAATCTGTGGACCCAGGTTCCAGAGGGAGATCTGCCCACGGAATGTTCCAGTACATGGACTTTACTCATTTCTTTGGAAAAGATTTATCCCAAGTGTGTTCCAAAGAGGTCTTATTTCATGAGATGTTTTGCAGGAAATTATTCTAGAGTCAAGTGAGTTTGGAAAATTCCACATAATACATCTTATATCTTATAAAAGACCCTGAAAAATTACACTGTTATTTCCAAAACTAACCTGGTCCCAGGACACTTTTTTCACATCATGTGTAGTAGTATGCTCTGGACCAAAATTTGAGAAATGTTGCTATTGGATATTTGCCCTCTAAAATCCCCTGCCATGGGGATTCTGTCCAGGTGAAGGCCTGGATCACTTGCGAACCTAAGAACAAGAGAGAGAGAAGAGAGAGACAGAGACAGAGACAGAGAGACAAAGAAAGAAGACCTGTGGTCTCTGTCCACTTTCCTCAGACCCATACTTAACCTTGGCCTTAAGAGTTCACCTTTTTGAGAAAGGTAAAAAGAGGGAGAAGGAAAGATAAAACCAAGAAAAAAGTAAAGTCTAAAATAATGACAGTTTTCTCCTTAAACCCTATATGTCTACTCCTACGCCAACTCACAACAGAGGGTCTTTTCTTAGCAGATAGCAGCCTGGACTTTGCTCCTTACTCTAAAGTGCCCACCCTTTTGCATTGTGACTCACCACTATTCTTGATCTTGACCCCTATCATGAAATGATGAGTTGGGGTACTGTTAAGAAAACATTGGCCAACATCCAGGAATCCATGAATCTTATCTTTGATCTCCCAATGTCATCTTTGATGGAGGTATAAGCTCCTGCATACTCACCCTCACACAATGACACACACATGCACCCTAAAACACCACAATGAGGGAGTGGCAAATTACTTTGGAGCTTTCATTTTAAAGCTGAAGTGCAGAACACTAGTGAGTAAACTCACTGGATTCCCACAGACTCAGGTTGCCAAAGGAGCCAGAACGAGAAGCAGACCCAAAGGCCTCTGTGTACTTCTGCCTTGGAGGCCTGAATCCAAATTATGAATATTGTCTTTGCAATGCAAAGAAAACCCAGAGCACCTTGGCTGGTTGAGAAGAACTGAAAAATAAGGAAAAAGTGAGTTTGACTCGGTGTCTAAAGAAGAACTCCCCTAAGCCATCTACCCAGTCCTGATGGGAGAATGGGAAGAGGGCACACAGGCAGAGGACGCTCCTAGGAGAGCTGCCTCCAGACTTACCTCACTTCACAAGGGAGAGGGGAGAAGAGCAGAGAAACCTTGGCCTTTACTTGGGGAGAGGGAGCATCTGGGCAGCCTGTTACTCTAGCTCAGGGGGCGCTTAAGCCACACATCCTCCAGCAGCTAACCTCCTCTTGGGAGTGAAATAGAGATAAAAGCGAGGACAAATACAGGTGGGAGGATAGCATTTCCTCCACCAGAGGCCAACGATACCTTTCTTATAAGTAGGGTTTCAATTTATTTTGTATGCAGCCTTACTACCTTTCAGTTCATGTACACACTCTATATTAATTATCTATTGCTATGTAATGAATGGCCCTAAAATGAAGCAATTTAAAGCAGCAAACATTTATTACCTCATAGCTTCTATGGGTCAGGAATCCAGGCATGGCTCAGGTCACTCACGAGGCTGCTTGCACAGGCTGGGCTTTCAGTCCATTACCTTAAGGCTGGACTCGAGGTGGAACTACACTTGCAAGCTCCCTCGGTGGTTGCTGGCAGGATTCACTCTCTCTAAGGCTGTTAGACTGGGGACCTGGCTTCCTGGCTGGCTGTTGGCCAAAGGCTGCCCACATGGGCTTCACCATAGGACAGCTCACAACGTGCCAGCTAACTTCATTTTGTGGGCAAGTGAGAGAGAAAAAGAGGAGTGTGAGCAAGACAGAAGTCACAGTCTTGTATTTTAATCTCAGAAATGACATGTTACCACTTTTGACATATCCTCTTAGTTAAATGCAAGTTACTAGGGTCAGCTCGGCTCACACTCAAGAGGAGGATATTACACAAAAAAGTCTCATAATGGTTAATTTTATGTGTCAACTCAACTGGGCCATGGGAGACACAGATATTTGGTCAAATGTTATTCTGGATGTTTCTGTGAGTGTACTTTGGATGAGGTTAACACTTAAATCAAT
Organism: Rousettus aegyptiacus; assembly: GCF_014176215.1. NCBI lineage: Eukaryota > Metazoa > Chordata > Mammalia > Chiroptera > Pteropodidae > Rousettus > Rousettus aegyptiacus. The sequence goes on along the minus strand of NW_023416286.1, from coordinate 58,830,106 downwards.
AGGCTGAGTAAAGCAAGATTCCCCTTCCTACTGGGAGATGAGGGCGAGTGCCTCCAATCCATTGAAGACCCGGATAGTACAAATAGGCTGACCTTCCTCCAAGTAAAAGTGAATTCTTCCTTCCTAATAGCCTTCAAACTAGGGCATTGGCTTTTTCCTGCATTTGACTCAGACAGAAACACTGGCGCTTCCTGGACCTCAACTCTGCCAGCCTTTGAACTGCAGCTATATACTGTTGGCTCTCCTGCTTCATAGGCCGTCAGACTCAAACTGGCCCTACCGTGTTGGCTCTTCTAGGTCTCCAGCTTGCTGACTCACCCTGCAGGTCTTGGGACTGGCCAGCCTCCATAATCTTATGAGCCAATTCCTTAAAATAAAACTTTCTATATAGAAATAGACAATAGGAAGGAAAGAAGGAGGGCAGGAGGGAAGGAAGGATGGAGAGAAGGAGGGAAGATAGATACGTCCTATTGGTCTGTTTCTCTGGAGAACCCTGACTAATATAGGCATGAATGCCAGGAGGCAGGGATCGTTGGCGCCAGTTAGAAGGCCGCCTACCATACACTATTATGAATTTCGTACCATACTGTCTCTCTACTTAGAGAATTATATCTACGGTCTAAGGATTTAACCATGTACTATTTTTCCCCATTTATCTTGATTTTAATTCCTCCTCTACCATCATGTATACCGCAATGTCTAGAAAACCTGTTCAGTGCGCCACAGACATACGGGAAGTCCTCATCAACCACAATGGTAACTGAAAAGGCAGGAAGTGGTCGTGTTTAAGTATTGACTGTTAAATAGGCATAAGTTAAATTTTTTTCTTCATCAAAGCAAAACAGTTTCTTAAATATCCATCTACTATACCAGTACGGTGCTCAAATTTATTCTACAAACTAGTTAATCTGCAATGCATTAATAAAGAATATACTACTTTGAGGTTTGTTTTTACTAACCGACCTATAAAATACATATAGTAAGATGACCAAAACATCAGTGCACCCCTCAATTAACTCTTACATATGTAACCACCAACCACATCAAGACATAGAACATTTTTATCACCCAGAGGACTCCTTCATACTCCTTCTCAGTCAATACCCACACGCCAGAAGTAACCACTGTTCTGACTTCTATCACCATGGGTTAGTTTTGCCAGTTCTTGGGCTTCATACAGGGTGTACTCTATTGTGTCTAGGTTCTTTTCTCAGCATTATATAAGGACAATTCTCTCATGCAAAGATAAGGCTCCTTCGCCAGCATTATCATAAAGTCTGTTAGTTAAAACATATTGGATTATAACATTCTCAGAATGTTATACCCACTTCATCATTTTATAGATGAATAAAAAAGATTCAAGAAAATGAAGTTCTAGGGGGGTAAAAAATGGCTAAGATGATAGAGGCTCTCTGTTCATCCTTCTGGTGACCAAATCGAAGTTGTGACAGAAACAAGGAGCAAACAGCAAGGAAAAATTATCTGAGATCTGGAGGAACAAGCCATACAACTAGGGAGAAATCTAAGAAATCACCCTGCAACAGCAGAAGGTAGGACAAGGTGAGGACGTGAGGCTGCCCAGTCCCAAGCGGACGAGTGGGAAAGAGGCTGCAGCGGCAGTAGCCGGCAGCTGCAGATGCCTCTTGAAGGGGCCGTGTCCACGAGCGGACTTTGGCGGTGATGGACATGCTCACTTTGAGCACCAGAGTTGGTTGGGCTTTGCAGGGGCACCAGGGACTTACAGTGGGACATTGAGTTGTTGGAGTGAGGGCCAAGGCATGACTCGCTCTGTACAGAAGTGCCAATGGTATCTGTTGTTCCCCTATGAGCCCTCCCCGCTCCCAGTGTGCGGACTCAGTGCTGCCATAGATGAGACATCACTAAACTGGATAACAGAGGTCACTCTGCCCAGAGGAGTCCCTGAAACTCCCCCAACTTGCGGACCCACACAAGCCGCATCCAGGTGTATCCTCTCTTAGTCGGGTGCCCCTTGCTGAGTAGCAGCTGGACTCACACTGGTGGCAGCTGGCATCGGTTTCTAGTTTGGCCTTTTGAGGCAACTATAAGCACAACATCTGTGGATTGCGTGCTGAATCTTAGCAGGTGGTCCCAGAAGGGCACAGGCTGAGGCTAAACTGGCCTACAGCTGAACCCCTCTCAGGCCTGTGCCACTGGATGCCTACCAGACAAAGCTGCACTAATAAGATGGGGAAACTTAGGAGCTTTCCTTAGTACATAAAAACAGACACAGAAAGACTGCCAAAATGGAAAGACAAAGAAGTAGAAACCATATGAGAGAAGAGAACAGAGATCCAGGAATAATGGAGTCAGGTAGTCTACCAGATGTACAGTTCAAAACACTGGTTTTAAAGATATTCAATGAACTTACGAGAAGAGTAGATGACCTCAGTGAGAACTTCAACAAAAAGATAAAAAACAAAAAAATGGAAATGGAAATTATAAGCGGGAACAAGTCAGAAATGAAGAATACGTTATCTGAGATGAAGACTATATTACATGGAAAGAACAGAGTGGATAAGAATAGGATCAAAGAACCCATATACAAGATGGGGGAAGCCAAGGATGCTCAATTAGAATGGGAAAAAATAAGAAGCCAAGATGACAATAATAATATAAAAAGCCTATAGGACACTATTAAATGTAAAAATATTCATGTCATAAATGTACTTGAAGGAAAACAAGACATCGAAAAGATACTTGAAGAATTATTGATGGCAAATTTCCTCACCTGGTGAGAAAATAGACATAAAACTCCATCTTTGCTCAGAAAACGTGGGGATTAGTGGTAAATGTGAGGACTGTTGGGTACAGATGTTTGAGAAGCATTGGGGTCCTTGGGGTAGAAACTATGTATCATTATTTTCTGTATTCTCATTGTGAATTCAGAAACAGCCACACACGGCATACCCAGAAAGGCCTGGGCGCACAAATCCACACACACACACACACACACACACACACACACACACACACACGTATGTGTATGTATATATATACACTCACAAACATATACATGCATATATATACATATGTATATCTATATATTTATATACCATATAAATATATAGATATACATATGCATATACATATATATCTATATATATTTAGGAGCTATGGAAAAAGGCACTCAATTCAAGTCAATTGTAAGCAGAAAGGGGACACTTCCGAGAAATTTCTCACTTGCAGCAAATACACAGGCTTCCCCAAGGCCTTGGGCTTACTTAGGGAATATTCAATCATCTGCGGTGGTTGGGTAGAGAAGTTTGAAAAGCATTGGGCTCCTTGGGGTACAAACTATGTCTCATTCCTCTTGTAGCCTCATGGTGAATACAGGGCCAGCGACTTACAGCGTGTCCGGGCGTGATGAAGCCCACCGTTCCATGGTGTCGTCCACGCATCCAACCTTGTCGAGGAAGAAGAAAAACTGGCAGCCTTCCACTGGTGAAAAGAGGCAATATTTTGTACTTCAGACAGCTGCGCGTTTTAATTCCGACTCTGTCACTTAATAGTTGTGTGATCACTTCCTTGAGCCTCCGTTTTCTCAATTTTGCATGCGTATATAAGGACCTGCACAAGCAATCCAGGTCAAACGTGAGGGGGAGGGAGGTTGTTGCTCCAGTGCAGAAGTTGGATTTCACAGGGAGAAGGCAGGAAGGAACCGAGGGCTCAGGTAGAAGCCCCCGGGCCTCTGGAATGAGAAGGGACCACGTGGAATTGTGGCTCTCGACTCGTCTTTGTCCACACCCTGTTGAGGTGGTGGGCAGTCCAGAGAACACTTAGGTGGTGTGATGGAAGGATCTGAAGCATTTCATACACCTCGGGTCTCTGCCCCAAGTCCTTGCCTTCTCATGTCTGCCAGTGAGCCCCGATAGTTCCAGCTCACAGCAAGGGTCATTTGGAAGTGGGGGCTCCAGACCTAGCAGGCTGCTTACAACTTCTGTGACCCTGGGCAAATGCCTTCTCCATAGGCTCTTTACCACATTCTTAGTCTGGAGAAAAATAACACGTTCATTGCCTCTTGCTTCTGAAAAGGGGCTGTTTTTGCCCTGGGCTAGAGCTAAGCAAAATTTCTTAGAACGTGTTTTCAAAAGCATCTGCTGAAAATGGCCTGCCTGTCCTCAAAGATCTGAGTGCAGCACTGCCTTTTTTTTCTACATATAGCAGTAGCTTGTTCTCGTCACTCCATAGTATTCCTGTATATGGACATATTTAAATTTTCATACAATCTACAACTGATGGATATTTTGGTTGTTTTCTGTTTGGATTTATTATGAATAAAACTGCTATGAATATTCTTATAGGTGCCTTTGGTGGATAGACAGAATGCTCACTTCTTCTAGGTAAATGCATAGCTGTGGAATATCTAGGTCACAATAGACATTTTTCTGTAGTGTCTGAACCAATTTACACAATAACAAGCAAGGTGTGAGAACTCCAGTTGTACTGCATCACAGGCCAGATCCCTGGGAAGGAGGCCCTGCAGCAGTATTCAGGGTTCAGAATGTTCATTATGGCATGCCCCGGCATCGGCTCTCATGGAATGGGATAGCAGGACATGAGTGTGGACAGAAGACATTGAGCTGCAATACGGGGCCAACAACCTGGAAATGGAGGTGAGGCGTTAGACTGGGTTCTCATAATCATTCCACACTGGGCCGAGTTGGCTCATCCTTTGTGTCCTCCATCCATCAGTCACTGTGACCTTGAATGAAATGCAACCGAGGCAATCTCTGAAACATTGGAAAGAGAAGCTGTCAGCACTCTCAGCAGCTGGGGCTATAATCACATCATTGAAAGGAGATCTAGGTGGTGCCTCAGTACCTGTCAACTCTACACACTCATACACATGCCTAGTGGTGTCAGAAGTTTTCATTTTAGTCATTCTAGTGGGTGGTGTGTAGTGGTATGTCATTACGGATTTCACTTTGTATTTTTCCGAGGTCAATAATATTCATGTGCTAACTGGCAATTGGTTATTCTCTTTTGTGAAGTCCCTGACATTTGCCCATTGTTTAAATGGGTTGTTTGTCTTTCCTGGTATACTGGCAAGAATGTTTTATGTCTTCTAGATAAGTGATTGTAAATATACTATCTTAGTATTGTTTGCCTTTTCACACCCTTATTGGAGGTTTTTACTAAACAGAAGCCCTTAATTTTAATGAATTCAGTGTACCAATCTTTTCTTTTATGTTTAGTTCATTCTTTTATTCTTTTAAAAAAATCTTTCCTTACTTCAGAGTTGTTTTTTACCTCCAGTCCCTCAATGGTTATTTGATCTACACGTAGAGTAATTGTAGAATAATTATGTTAGTCATACAAGTTTGTTGAAAAATTAACAGCTACCATCGTGAATTAGTCCTTGTTTCATATTATTGAGGAAATAGTAAAACATTTCGTCCTTCCACTGCAGGTTGTTCTCCTCTTGTTTCCTTTGGAGAATCAATGAATTATGTTAGGGCTTTTCCTTGAACAGAAGTAATACTCATATTACTCCTGCTCAAAGAGCAGGATTCTGATTTGGGACTACCTTTATAGCTGACCAACACAAATTAAAGAGAGCCTGAGTACTGCTGCCTTGCACCAAAGCAAGAGCAAATAAGTAATTATGGAATTTATCCCGTGGGACCTGACATCTTGCTTCCTGGAAATTGTCACCAGGTTTGTCTGAAATAAACTCTTACAAAAACTCTACAGGTTTGGACGTTTCTTACGTCAACAAGTGGTTGCTTTGGTTGTTTTTTTCTAGCAATAAATCAGCTCACTTCAGCAACCCTCTGGGTTTTCATTCACTATTCAGGAATATGTGATTTTAACTAAAACAAAACAAAATTACAAATCAAAAAACCTTCTCATTCAATTGTACCACTAGTATTCATTGTATAGGTTTTTTAAATGACAAAATTTTTTCCCCACAAATATTACATAAAACTAAACCAATTTCTCAGCATTGACTTTAAACCAGAACCAGGGCAACAGTGATTGTTAATGTTTGTCATAGTGTCTATTGGGACTCCTCTGTTAGAAGCTCCAAAGCTGCCCAGGGCCATGGCCTTGGACTGGATGGGAAGGGCAGAGAGAAACCCAGGGCCCACAGGCAGCAGTGGTTGGAGTGCTGGAACCTGGCTGGGCAACCAGGGGAGATGCTTCTTGGGACTCAAGTGAGAGTCTTTCAAGGGTAAGTCCTAGCAGGAATTCCCCATGGGGAAATGTGATACTAAAAAGCAGAAACCCTAAAATAATGGCTGGCCTTCTCATCACCACTTGAAGGAATTCTAAAGAATAGCAAAAGAATATATTTTTCTTATTATTTTATCCCATCTGCACAGTTCCTAATGTTCCTTCAAGATGACTGTGTTATCTTTTTTTTTTTCTTCTTACAATGAATTGTCAGCCTCGGCCCAGGAAAAAAAATATTGTCTGACATATTAGCACATCAGTGGCTTAGGAAAATATAATTAAAGGTAAAATGTACTGGAATTGAACAATATAAGATACCCTAGTCACTCACTTTTAATTACATTTGGATGGATTCTTCGTTGCCATAGAAACCCTCTACCCTTAGGAAATTTTGGAGGCAGGGATCTCCTCCAAGTTTCACAGTTCTGCATCTTAAAGAAATTTCTTATTCTATTTATGAGTTTAGAAGCTATGTTACAACCGTCCATTGGTATGACAGACAAAACTTAGCTATTGTCAGTTGCTCAAAACAGTTAATAAAAAAGGCACTGTTTGCTTTTCATTGTCGTAAAATGTCAAAAAACTTTATTGTTACAAATCTTTGTATATGGAACCATTTTCTTTATTGTCTGTAGGTTGGTTTATTCATTAAACTTGTATGTCCAACATGGCAGCCACTAGCTATATCCATGTGTAGCTATATAAATTTAATTAAAATTAAATAAAATTAAAATGTAATTCTTCAGCACTACTCGAATTTCAAGTCACACTAGCTATATGTGAAGTTCTCAATAGTCTTAGGTGGTCACTGGCTATGTATTAAACAGTATAGATACAGACCATTCCCATCATCACAGAAAGTTCTGTTGAATAGCGTTACATTAGAATAAAAATTGCTTGTATCAGACTTATTTCATTTTCTTTGCTCAGAAACAAAAAGCTTATGAACATATATGCAAGGCTAGTTTTACAAGTGTGCAATCTTTGTAGTCAAAATGGCCTTGCACTTAAGAAGGACCCCACACTTGATTTAATGTTCTGTTGTCACGATCTAAAATTCTTAATAATTTTAAACAGAACACTCTGCCTTTATGCACTGGGCTCCTCAGATTATGTAACCAGTCTGGCACATCTGAGCTAGTTCTTTCATGCTGAGTTCTTTGCTATCCTTTCCTTGTAATTCATTTTTTTCCCACTTCCTTTCCTATAATCTTTAGAGAGTAAGAAAGGAAAATTAGCACATAGGATAAAATTTGAGTACCTGGAATCCCTTACACCAGGGGTCTCTAACCCCTGGCCATGGACCAATATGGTGGGTGGCCTGTTAGAAACCGGGCCACGGAGCAAGAAAGGAGAGGTGGGCAAGCGAAGCTTCATCTGTATTTGTGGCCACTCCCCAGCACTAGCATCACCGCCTCAGCTCCATCTGAGATCATCAGACATTAGATTCTCATAGGAGCACCAGTTCCTGGTGCCAAAAAGGTTGGGGACCACTGCTAGACCATCTCATCAGAGACCCTCATCGAGCATTTAGCTTTGAATAACATCTGTTCCCAGGAATTCCAGAAGCCCAAAGCTGTGTATTGGCATCTCCAATATTAAGGGAAAATTGGGTTCTCTTTTAAACAGGTGTTTTATTACCTGGATGCTGAATTGCCCACAGTGGAATTCCTTTCCCTTAAACAGTCTTGCCAGGGCTCACATTTAAGCTTTAGCCTGATTAATTTTATTCATCATCCGTTCATTCCTTTATTCTCACAATCATTCATTCGACAAATATGAAACATCTATTATATATGAGATGCTATTACAGGCCTGAATAAAAAATTATATGACACACCTACTGTTGCCATCTGGTAAATTAGCTGCTGCAATCAACCCAACATTAACAACAGATACAGGAGAAAAAATCAAATGCAGCCTGAGTATCATCAAAGATTTATTAGCTACTCTTCCTGTTTCCATGGTCACATCAAAACAAAAACAAGAAAAACAGGATGAATGTAGAACCAATTCTGACTGATTCATGTACTATGTTATGAAAGAGAAAGGTTTCTTCTAACCAAATTTTGGTTAGGCTTTTTTTTTTTTCCAAAAATATGTAACTACTAGAAAAAAATAGCACAGATAATAATAGTGTCAGTAATAATAACTCAGTAAATGCCGGTCATTTTTGTTTACATTAGGAATTCATTACATCAGGTGCTTTTCTGAAATTTTTAATTTTTAATTATGCGTGAGTTAAACTAATATTTGCATTGGTGTTGCATTCTGTGAGCTTGTATGTACCAAATGACGGAGGAAAGACAGTATGTGATTACACTAGCCAACGAAAATTTGCAAAGCTGGAGACACTCATGCTGAGAATTGAAATGTCATTTAAAAAAGTATTTATCTCTCCTTTCACTATTTTAAGAGCTTGCAGGAAAGCATAACACATAAATTGATGAGGAAATAGGGCAAAGGGAATATAAAGTTAAAAAACTAGGGTAAAAAAAACAACTCAAGGCTGAAGTTGTTGTTCATAACACATGCCAAATGCCCTGTATTTCTGAAAGCTGAGCTCTGCACACTTGATTCTTAATTCCCTGGCAGCCAAAGTCAAGAGGAGAAGAAAACTATATGATTTAAAATGTCCTTGAAATAAAGATAACCAACCCTGAAGATTTCTTCTGGATGTCCCCATAGATGCCCATTAAATGGCACACTGTATGGTGCAGCAAATAATACCTTCAACTACATAGTGCAGACTATTCTGTTGTTAGTCTTGTGATCCCTGTCACTCATTCTTATCCATTCTTAATGTTTATAGAATAATTTTCTAAATTTTTATCAAAAGGACAGGTTTTGAAATATTCGAATTAGGGTATTTCAGGAAGATGAGGGTTTTGCTAGTTTCAAATTTCAGGCACAGTGGTAATAATACCATTTGGTGGTAAGTGAGCTTTTAAAAATGAGGTGAATGAGGAAAGGACTCTTGTGCGATGTCTCAGAGTTTAAGGGTCAAGGTATTTTATAGAACAGCCTTCTTCAGATCTCTCATTATAAGGAGAATGGTGTAGGCTGAAAGCACAGGAATAGAAAAAGAAACGAAAGGAGAGTGCCACAGGAGGACACATTAGGGAGCAGAGAGCAGTCCTGAGACATTAGGCCTGTTGGATTTAGAACCCCACATAGTGACAGTGAGAATGTCCTGTGGGAAATGCTAGACATTTAACAGAAGCAGAGGTGAAGTGTGTGGGCTCTCTGGGCATAACACTGAGGCTATTAAATCTGTGAGTGAGTGTGTGTGTGTGTGTGTGTGTGTACGCACTTGTGAATTTCTTTTTTTTTATTATTTTGATATAATCGACATATAACATTGTATTAGTTTTATATATTTCTTAACAGCCTTAATTTTTCAGAACAGTTTTAGGTTCACAGAAAAAATAAGCAGAATTATTGAGAGTTCCCATATAACCCCTGTCCCACACATGTATCGGCATCTCACACCAGAGTGATACATTTGTTACAATCAATGAACCTACACTGACACATTATCACACAAAATCCATAGTTTATATTAGGGTTTATTCTTGGCATTGTACACTATAAATTTTGAAAAATATTTAATGAATGACATGTATTCACCATTATGATCTCATATATATGTTTTAATTGCAGTATAAATGACATATAAATTATAATGGTTTTAAGTGTATAACATAACGATTTGATATTTGTATATACTACAAAATAATCACCACCATAAGCCTAGTCAACATCCTCACCATACATAGTTACAAATTTTTTTCTTGTGATGAGAACTTTTAAGATCTACTCTCAGAAACTTTAGTAACTTTCCATACCCAATACAGTATCATTAACTATTGTCACCATATGGTGCATTGCATTCCCATGAATATAACTAGAAGGGTTTTTATAACCAGCTTCACCCATTTCATCCACCTCTAACTTCTGCCCTTGGCAATGACCAATCTGTTTCCTGTATCTATGAGCTTAGATTTTCTTGTTTTGGGTGGGTTTTTGTTGTGTGTGTGTGTGTGGGGGGGGTGTTTTGTTTTGTTTTTTTGTTTTTTGTTTTTTGTTTTTTGTTTTTTTTTGGAGGAGGGTAGGGAATTTCACATGAGATCATGCGGTATTTGTCTTTCTCTGTCTGACTTATTTCATTTAGCATAATATCCTCAATATCCATCCACGTTGTCATGAATGACAAGATTTCATTCTTTTTACCACTGAGTAATATTCCTGTATGCATGTATTGTATTTTCTTTATCCATTTATCCATCAATGGACAAACACATATATTTTTGTCCTCAGGAAATTTCAGTTCCTTATAGTCCCTTGGCTAGACTTGACCATGACATTATCAAAAGCTCAGCATATGAAAATAGCCAAAATCAAGTGCTCCCATTCTACAGCAGGAATCAGTGGGTTCCAGGCCACTAGAGTAGGGTGGATGGTGGATTTTTAGCTCAAGAGCCTTTTTCTTATTAACTACAAGGTTGACTTCCTCTATTCCTGTCTGGAAAACTATACATTCTAGTGGGAAGTGGAAATAGCATGTATAATGGAAAATAATGGAGTGTGAGATAAATCTAATTAGGAAAAGCCAATTATAGTCTTACCTCTGAGGACTGAGATGCTTAGGGATATGAATTGATTTTAAAGTTAATTAGGCAATAATATATTGCACCATTTGTTGAAAATCTTTTTAAAATTTATATATTCATTACAGAGTTACAATAGCATCAATTTTTGGGGTCCATAAATATGCTTCCATTAAATTACCTATGAAAATAATGAAAACTAAAAAATGACAAATTGCCAAAGTCAAGGCGAGATTTCCACTAACTGCATTATCCCATAGTTTACCTACATTTATCACAGTTATCTTATATTTTACCACAGTTTAAAATCATATCTATATATCCACAATAACTTAAAGGCACAATACTAGAAATAATTTCAGTATGGTAAAGGACAAAATTGAGTCCCTTACAATTAACTTATCATCAATATTTAAATGTGCTATGTTTTACTCAATTCAATAAAAAAGAAAACAAAGAAATAGTAAAAATTAGGGGAAAAAATTTCAGATACACAGGTATCTATTTGGAAAATCTTAGAAAATCAACTAGAAAACAATTTTAACTAAAAAGTAACACAAATAAATAACACAAATCAGTGCTAACTGCTATAGTCAATAAAAATATGCTAAAAAAAAAAAAGGGAGGTGTCGCTCACTGAAAAAAAGAAAAAAAAGTAAACAAATAAAAACCTTAACAGAAGTGAAGAAGTTATGTTGAAGAAAACCACAGAACTAGGTTATATAAGAGATATTGTAACAATGTTGCTGGAGGAGCCAATACTATTAAGATGTTATTTTTCTTGAATTTAGTGTACACCTCCAATGCAACATTAGTCAAAATGGCAGTTTGAGAAAACCGATAAAATAATTGTGTAGTTCATCTGGAAAATAAATGGAAAGGAAGGGATCAAACATTATAACAACATTGAGAAATGTTGGGGAGGTGAATCTTGGGTACTGATCTTAAAGTGTCTGACGAAAAATAAATAAATAAAATTTTGTATATGTTTCAGAGTCAGACCTGGCTGAAGCTATATCAGCTCCTAACTATGTTATCTTAGGCAAGTCATTAAACTTTTCTAAGACAATTTATTCATTTATAAAATTATTATAGTTATATATACCTAATAATATATAATTATATAGAGCGTATATAATAAAGCATGGTTAGAATTAAAAGAGATAATTCTATCTTATTAATACAATACCTGCCACATTTTTACTGTATTGTTATATTAAGCAACAGAACTTTTAGGGAAATATGTTTCATGAACCAAAGGGGGTCATTTTCCAAACCTGATAAAGCAAATAATTTATAACATAGCCATATTGTAAATAATTTACAATGAAGCCACATTATAAATCTTTACAGGCTATAATAATATCTAGTGCTGGTAATGATGTGGTAAAACCATAGAGCGAAAAGTGGCACAAAATTACTAAAAAGTAATTTAACAATACTTATCAAGAACGTCTAAACATGTTTCTACTTTTAGATGTAATAACTCTATTTCTAGGAATCTAACCTAGACCCTAGGTTAGGGGAAAATAAAATGGATAGGAGCAAATATATTAATTGATGTTAATAGAACAACTCAAATAGAGAAACTATTAAGCAAAATATGATATACTCTCATGAGAATATTTTAGGCTATGTACATTTATGCAAATAAGAAACTACAAATGACACAGTAAAAACTCACAGCAGAATAAAGATGGCATATACAGTACAATCTCAATTTTATAAGTTAAAATCAGGTAGATATCTATATCTGCACATGACAGAAAGAAAATATAACATGTTATTTATGCACTGCTGATTTCCTTTATTTTCTGTATTTTCTAAATATTCTACAATAAGCAACTACTTGTTTTATAAGAAACAATATGTTGTTTACAATGATGTATCTCTGAGAATAGTTAGGCCACTGTAAATCAAGAAAGTTTTTAAAAAGCATAAATCTTAAACATTCTTTAAATTAAATAAAATACATAAGTTTACTTCCCTGCCTTAGTATTGTTTAACTAGTTTACTATATTGGCATTGACTTATTTAAAAGCCCTAGGGTTCTCTGAAAATATTAATCATTCTATAATATTTATAGTATTAAAGAGTAGAATGTTAAACCTAATGTGCTTTAGGGGAAGGATTGACTATTCCCTGGAATCGTATATATACCTGTTTATGTTTTAATTACTGTTACCAGAGTTATCATTCTTGTCATTTACTTTTCTCTTTAAAAATTTCATCTAAAAAACAGTTGAGAGTCACAATTATTTGAATTCTTCTTAATGGAGAGTCTTCTATATAATGAAAGTTAAGGAATACCTATAAATAACAATTTCCTGTCTATTGAGGAAATAAGCATGGACCGTGGGGTATGTCAAATTTTAGTAAAAATTCCAATTTACTCAATTGCTATGTCTTGACTTTGTCCAAATTATTATTTCTCTGTAAACCTCAGTTATCTTAACTAAGCAATGAGGGCAATTTTAAAAGTTGTTTTGAAATAATTCCTGACACACCTGTGGCTAAGAGCGGACAAGCCAGGTTTTGCCCCAGAGAAGTAAATTTGGGGTCAAACTTTTAAATAGAAAGTTAGAAAACAATGTGCAATTTTAAAAAGTTTTGTTTTTGTAAGATAAGAGCCTGCTCTAATAGGAACACAGAAAAAACTAAGTCTAGAACAGAGACAGGAAAAGTAAATGCTAAAATCAGAATAACAGACCAGAGGATATATTTGAAGCTAGATTTGCTGCTTTAGATTACTCAAGGTTTCTGCACCTTGCCCCCACCACCCATTTCCTCTATATCCAGGATAGTCAGAAACTGAGTTTTCTGGTAAATTAAATGTTCTGATTCCCCTATATTACCATAAAGACAAAGGCAGCTTACATATTCCCAAATAACTAGAATCTTTTAATAAAAAGTACTTCTTCTGAAACTGCTCTGAAAGTAATCATAGACGTGGATCACAGTTCTTACCTAAATCTCTGTAGATTTAAACATTAACTGACGATCTTACAGTGCCTCAGGGTGTCGATTTAAACATCATTTGCATAACACAGTAAATAAAAGCCTGGTTGTTTTCACTTTATGGATTTCTGTGTACTTTTTGAACAGGAGTTTGTGACAACAAATGTTATAATTATAGCTATTGAAAAAAAAATAAATTACAATACATTAGGAATCTCCTGTGTTGAATCAGAAACAAATTGAGGCAAATTTTGCTGAGCCTCGGGATTGTGTGGGAATACACAGAAGACTTAGATATTTAAAATGACTCTGCTTTGGACAGTTGCCTTAAAAAGTGAATAAAAATCAAATACTGTGATCTTTTTATTTTGTTTATTTGTGTTGAAAATGTACACATTGACCTTTTGAAAGTTGGATATCTCCAAGTCCCAGGTAAATAAAAAGAACATAGCAGAAAATATTTTATATTTATACCCATTGTCTTTAAAGTACTTAAAAAGATAAAAAGCAGTTCTAGTGAGAATTCACAAGAGAAAAAATACTTAACACAAATAAAATATTCAGAAGTCTGTAAAGAAATTAATTTTAAAAAGGAGAGTCAATATGAAAAAGCACAGTACTATTTGGCACTGGCCTCCCTGAATATTTAGCCCTGGGCAGAGGGACCATGTTGATAGAAGAGGAGCTAAAACATTGACTGCTGGCAGGTAGATATACATTTTGGTCCAAGGTAGAGTGAGTTAATTGTCTAGGAGGAGAAAAGAGAATAGCATTTGGTTTTGGCAAAAAGAGCTATAGAGTTTGCAAAATAGTGGGCCTGGACAAAGAAAGCCTTGGCCCCGTAGAAGATGGAGACTATAAAACCAAACAATCCAAGGATTGAAAGATTTAAGAGATCCCCTTGTTTATCCATAGAGGTGGGTGTTACTTAATTGACCCACTATTGTGGCCTGCCCTTGTCAAAGGATTTCTCAGAAGCCATTCTCAACCTCTCTTAGAAACCAGCCACAAAAATTAAAAGAAAAACTTCCAGCCTAGGTTTTGCACCATGTTGGACAAATATCTTAAGAACTATCTGCTAAAGATAAATCAATTTGAATTCACTTTAAGTTAAATGTAAGTGGTACATACTACTCTGAAGAAGGTACCAGAAAATCAAACATTTTTAAAAATCCGAAACTCAGTTTCCTTCTTGCTAATATCAGAGCATTCCCAAGTTTTAAAACCATTCTTCATTCTTTTTCATCATACTTAGTATATAGAACTTGAAGGTTACCTGAAGGTCACCTGATTAATCCTTCAGTTTTATCCATGAGGATATTGAATTTACAAGTTTACAATTGCCCAAGACTTATAGATGTTCCACAGAGCCCAAAATGTTTCATGTCCCAAAATGAGCTAACTGTGGTACAACAAATTTATTTATTCTCCTATGTCCTCTATTTTGAATAATAGTAGAAGTATTTTCTTAGTTACCTTAACTCTTTATTTTAACTCCAAATTCTATTATCTTAATTCATCCATCCATCCATCCACCCATCCATCCATCCATTCATCCATTCATCCATCTATCCTTCTACCTATTTATCCATCAGATGTTTATTTGGCATTGACTGCATAATGAGACTATGCTTGGCTCTTTAGACATAAAGATTAAGTCAAACAAGTCTCTTCTCTCCAGGCCTTAGACAAGAAGGAAAAAGGTGGATCAAAGAGATCCAGATAAATCAAGCATGCCTACTATCCCTTCGGTAGAAGCAGGAACTTTCTCTTCTGCTAGCAAATAAGGGTGGAAGAAAAATGAATCAAGTTTAGTTAAATTATAAGTGTTGACTTCAACTTTCTACAAGGTGTTCCCAAGCTGAGCAAGTGACAAAAGATGTTGTCATGAAATTTTAACTGCATTTTCTGCAGGTCTTATGGTTTGATATAAAAACAAAAGTATTTTTGCTGGCACGTTAAACTTTTTTGGAGCTAGTCTTATTTCTTATGTATTCCATGCCTAAGTAGCCTTCAGCAGTCTGCCTCTTCATCCTGGAGCTCCCAACTTAAAGTTGAAAAGAAAGATAAACACTTAAAACTTTTCCTACTTGTTTTTAAACACATTATTTAAATGTGATTAGTGATGATTTGTGGTGTGTCTTATGTACGATATGTTTCGCAAGATGTTAATAAGGATATCTCCATTGTAACTGTGACCATTTTTTAAATTAAACAATTTTTTGTTTCCACTAGAAAAACAGTACATGTTTATTGTAGAAAAAAAGTAGCCAGAAGTTTTCTTTTTCTTATATTAAGCACTTAAAATTGAAAATCTGTTCATGCTACCAAAAGACTCTTCCAGAGTAGAAGTGCTAAGGACCTGTGATATTCTATTTACTCTTGTGTCAAGGGAATCTACAGAAAGAGCAAAAGAGTCTTGACGGGAAAAGTCTGAGTAAGTCACAGCTTGCTTTGCAGCTAGCTGCCCTGTGCTGAAAATGGTAAGAGAAGGCCAAGTCTACAGCTGGATTTTCTCAAGCGGCTTGATTTTAAATTAAATGTAATTGTGAAGACATCCAACTCCCAGCCCAAGCTGTATCTTTCTGTAGCACTTTCATGAAGGTGGGGGACTGGTTTTCTGTTATCCATGTCTGCATTCTGTCATGCCTAGCATGATGCAAGACATGGTGAGGATGAGCACATTCTGCATTTGCTGACTGGGGGTTAAATTAAACTTGGAAATTATGACCCAATAAAAATCTCTGCAAGCATAGCAGGTTGTTGTGCTTTATAAGGGGTCCTTTTAGAAAGAAAGAAAGAGGAGAGGAGAGGAGAGGAGAGGAGAGAAAAAAGAAAAGAAAAAAAGAGTGTCCGGGGCCTGGGGTCTTTCTTTCAAGAGCAATCAAGTGGATTCTAACATGAAAGATGTTAAGGAGAGTTTTTTCTTCAATAGCAGTAATAGCTAATGCCTATAGTACTTACTGTATAAAAAGGCACCATTCTAAATATTTTACAAATATTAGCCAATTTAATTCCCACAGAAGCCCCTATGTTAAAAAAAGTAGAAACAGAGACCTACAATGATTAAGCCATTTTGCTTAAGGTCACATTACAGGTGTGTTCTGCAGGTGATATCTTTAGATCTCTTTCTAGAAATCCTTCTTGGTTACCCAAAAAGAAGCAAGGAGGATTGAGATTCCTTTAATATAGTCCATATACTCAGCCTTCTGGGGCAAAGAATAGTGGGAGAAGAGGGAGAGTGGATCTGGAGAGGAAAATGAAGAATATCTGACTCAGGAGTCAACTAGACCATTAATAGACCGAAGTTGAGGTAGAATCACAGAAGGTAAAAAAGAGATCTCGCAGAGATGAGGACATCAGAATAATGACCCATGAACAAAGAACCATGACAAGATGGCTTTGTTCTCTTTATGCCAAAATAACTGTAAGCTGAGGGTGGCGAATAGCCATGCACGCTCAAGTTATAAATACAGCCTGAGATTAAGGGTCAGTCGGTCATTTTGTTCTCTGATTACTGCACTAAATTATTACTCGCTGGTCTCACCGAGTAATCTTGAGAGCCCTCTGAATACACATCGCGGTCCTTGCTATTCTCCCCTAGATAGTTGCTCTTTCCCACACTGTAGGCAGAAAAAAAATTCTTTCTACCCCTAGCTTCTTGCCTTCCTCATTTCTCCTCTCCAAACTTAAATACAAGTTACCTTAAATTGTACTTAAGGTTTTAAAGATGTATATCAATGTCCCCCAGTTAAACAGTCTGGAGGTGACCCTGCCTGTGTGGGTCATTTGGGCTACATTTGCCCTGTTTGGGAGCAGTAATGACTCCAGCCTTCTTCTTGTACTTGTGCCAAGACGTACTGTATCTGAGAAGGGTTGAAATTCCCCATGGCATTTTCTTTCTGATGTTTTAAATATTTTCTTATTTTTCCCACAGGAAACTTTACAGTTAGTGTGCATTCCTAAATCAATCATTATTTTCTCCATGTTTCCCTCTTTAGCAAATCCTTGGGCAGTTCATTATGGACGTTTCTCCTAATATGACACCTCATAACAGTGCAAGACATTTTCCTTTGCATTGCATAGTTTGATCTATGGCAGCTAGTTATCTTATTTGCTCAGTAAATCTCAGCTATTGCGTGGTTCAAGACTCTTTGTCACACGTAAGAAGCATCTCAAAAAAGCCAGTTGGACTCCATTATTTTTTAATCTTTCCTAGATTTAAACTCACCATTGTTCCTTGACAACAGGTTCAAGGGCTCCCTGTGGGGTTGGCCATCAAATGCAAGCCCCCCACCCTAAATGCTCAAAACCAATAACAGATTGCCAGATTGTGTTTCCTAGTTTTACATGAAGCACAAGAAAAGAAAGAAAATAGGGACTCAATGAAGATAAACCAGAAGTGGTGGCTGATGCCTGTAGAAAACTTCAGGGAATTATTTTACAGTGTTTATTCTTTATTTTGCGGGCGGGGGGTGAGGGTAGGGAATGAGAGGAACAGTCAGAAAATATAAACAACTAATTTATATCTGCCCTGTCAACCATCAGAATCAGCCAATAAAACACATCTCCGCTGAAATTCCTAACTTCACATTATTATCACAGGCAGTCCTGTAATCTGAAAAATGGTGCAGAATATCTTCATAATAGATAACAAGTACAGAGCATAGCAACAAGAAAGCCCTTTGTTTTGAGGAGTCTAAGGCTGCAGGGGCCATTTTCCAATCTTGGAATGATTGTCAAAAGATTTTGCTGTGGATCCAGGATCTTGCTGAACTAAGTAGATTATGTTTTCATTCAAGATCAGAGCAGAACTCCATGTTAAAAGGTGGGAATTTTAGTGCTTCAGAAGCACTTTTCGTTGATTTATCTAAATTGGAATTCAACTGAATTCGGCGAGTACTCATACAGAGTTCACTCTATGTACGCCACTGTGCTACGTAGGGGGAACCATTCGTCACTCAGTCTCTAAGAATGGCCAACCCAGGATTGTGTTGTTCAAAGCCTGCATGGCTATCTATGGTGACCGCCATGCTAAATGCTGCACATGAGCCCATGTTTGAGGAGGACCCTCTCCACCCTCCAAGAGCTTGTAATCTGGAGGAGGGAAAGCTTGTGGCAGAAGCCACAGTAATATTAGGCAAAGCAAGCTCCATAGAAAAATTGGAAGTAAATATCAAAAATGAACTCAGAGTTGTAAGGAGTTGTAAGGAGTTGGCTAAGGAAGAACAACAGCGAGAAGAGGCGGTTGGATTGTCTCACGGGAGCCTCCTATGCCTGCTCTTAAATCGATACATTGTCAAGAATTGTGCTTTAGCAAGATAACACTGATAAGAAAAAAGGGCAAATTTTTCAGGGTACTGGAAGCTAGATAGAAAGACATTTCAAATAGTCTAGGTAAAAGATCAGTGGGCTTGAACTGATAATGATAACAGTCAAATGTAAGAAAAGGCCATAGATTTGGGAGATGTTTTGAAGTTCATAAAAATTCATTTTGATTAACCATAAAATGAAAGTGAGACTAGTTATGAACCCCAGTTTTAATAATGAGAAACAATATAGTTAAATATATTAGATCGAACAGTATGAAACTATCATTTTTTAGGTAAAAAAAAAAAAATGGTCGGCTACGGGTAATTCACGCAATTCAAACTTACTTATAAGTGGCACCCCTAAATATTCTGTTGTAGAAAAAGTAGAACTCCAAAAAACAATAAATAAATAACATTAAAAGAAATAAAAATTAACCATGAATACAAGATAGCAGGAAGTTGTTTACTTAGCAGTGGGATGGGTGAGGGCATGTTTTCAAGAATAGACATGGTTCTTAAAGGAGATTGCTGGGTAGAGGGGGCTTTTGGTCTAAGGCAAAATTCCAGAGAAAAGTGGCTAGCTAGGTCAGGGAAAGCCCAATGCTTGTTTTGAAATCAAAGAAGGACATTGTCACTTATTCAGTTTACAGCCTCCTACATATCTTCCTTCAGGGGTTTTCTTAAGAGAAGATTTATTCCAGAGTTATTGGCAAAGATTGAAAATACCTCCAATGAAATTATTCCTGAGTTCATTTTTTACCCATGTTCTCTTTAAAACCATAATGCATACTGAAGATAGAATTTAGGAACAAGCAGAGAAAACTTAACAAGAAAACCTAACTCCTTTAAGCTAAATGTTAAGCAAACCTCCTATTAAATGAGCATGTCCCTAGATTACCTAGTAAATGTTAATGATTACACAGAAATGAATGCTGTGAATTCCATTCAGAATGATGCAGGCTGTAGAACCTCCATAATTCTCACTTCCAAACTCTGAACCTCATCAGTGTGCTTCTAAGCTTTTGTTTCCACTGGTTCCTTTTCCTAGAAAGCTTTCTCCCCTCCTCTATTCTTTACTGCCTGTGAATGCCAACTCACCCTAGGAATTTATAAACTCTCATTACATGCTTTTGTTTCCATTGTATTAAGTTTGGTTATCTACAGATCTAAGTTTAGTTTTCACTCTTTGATTCAATCAAGCAAGGTAAGCACAAAAATGCATGCTCTTTGTTGATCAGTAAAACAAAGAAAAATAAATTTCAAGGTTGTATGCTTCATTCGTGTCAACGAGGATGTAAATAATTTGATTTGTATATAAAATAAACGTGAGTTATGTATAATAGAAAGATGTTTGCAGAAGCACACACAGAAAAATATTAGAAAGGACAATCATTGGTTTCTGCTAGGAAATAAAATTGGGAATGATGGAAAGGTTAGGGACTGTCACAACATTATTTAATTATTTCTTTACTGCTTGATTTTATTTTAAAAAGAATCTTTTTACTTGGAAAACACACAAAAACACGTGTGCACGTGCGCTCTCGCGTGCGCGCGCGCACACACACACACACACACACACACACACACACACACACACACACACACTTCTGCCATACCGGGTCTCAGAGAACTATGGTTCATTCAAGATCAGCATCAAAGGGGATCTGTCCCAGGAGCCCACAATATCCACTCCCCAAATGAGACATGTCTTCAAGCATGTTCCCCAGTGCTTTCCATTAGAAAATGTCTATCATACTAGAGTTGCCTCTCTCTCGCCAAACACAGCCCAAGTAACTAGCTCTAGGAGGCTGTACTCCACAGCCTTGAGTTGTGATAATTCGGGATGAATGAGGAACCCTTTTAGTTAAGTTTATAGTAAGAGAAAGGGATTGTTACCCAAGAAAAACATAAGACTGGCAAAAATTTTAAATGCAATATTTGACAAATTTGTACTAAGAATTAAATGGCTATTTCCCAGACTAGAGTGTTTCTCACTGTGCACATAAACCCTTAGGTCTGAGCTTACTGTCCTCTCCTTACCTCTCTTGCTTCTTCCAACATCTCTTCCATTTTCTAGCTACCAGTTTTCAACCATCAAATTCCTATTTCTTTATTATGTTAAACTTTCCATTCCCTCCAAGTAAGCTTAGGTTTATTTACCTTAAAATATCCAATAATGTCAAAAATTGTATTTAGAAGATCCTGCTTAACAAAGGACCTTGTTATCCAGGGTCTCTTTCTGTAATAACCAACAAATAATCAATTGAATTAGCATTAGACTCAGGCAGGGCTCCTAACCAGATCAATCAGAATCCATTCGAAGCTGTGAGTAGAGTGGAATAGAGGGAAGGTCTCCCTAAAACAGCAACAACATAACAGTGAACATGAATCAAGCACTTTCTATGGACCAGGCACTGGACTAAGGCATCTTTCTTGTTATATCTCACTTAGTCTTCACAACAACCCTATGAGGTCAAAATAGAAAAAATTGTCCCAAACTTAGTCTGTGCAATGTAATTTATAGCCTCCTTCTGAAAAGAAATTCGGGTTTTACCAATCAAATGTTTAAGCAGTTTTCTGACTAGCTTTAATGAGATTAAGGCTTACTCTGGGAAATCGTCACTATCCTACAGCTGACTAATCAGTCAAGAGCCTAGTGACCATTTCTAATGACTTATTTTATCCTTTAATAATTCACCTAATAAGGATAATCTATTCATTCTCTTTTTCTGTAAAATATCTGTACCAAAAGTGAATCCTCCCTGATCTATAAAAGGATTTTTTTGCCCCTCGTTGCAACGTTTTCATAAAATTATGACACATGCTCATAACCCAATTGCCTTAAAAAACCTTTTAACTAGATACTTCTGTGTCTCCATTTAACGCATAAGCAGTCGTAGAACCAGAGTAACGGTCATTCAGTCTGACTCCGAAACCCATTTTAACTGTTTTATTTTACCTCTTCACCAAGCAAATTGGCTTCTACTTCCTTCAATTCTCACACCACAAAGTCTGTGACTGTCAATCCCACTTGGCCACTAAAACGTTTCTCTCAAAATCTCATCAGTCAGGATGTCAAGCAAGCCATTGATAAAGCCGCACTCTAATTTTCCAATTTTGGCTGGTGATAAAATCTCTAAATGGAGAGAGAGTTGGATTTGGGGCATTACTTTGTGTCTTCTATAAATTATCCTTCACCTGAAGTTCTCCTTTACCTCCATAACGGTCCCTGTCACCTTTACAGAGGCCTCAGAAGGGTACAATTGCCCCTTAATGTCAGTTCAATGGAGACCAAGAGTCTCATGCCCTTATCACAGCTAAGAGCTAACCATGAACATTTAAACTACGCTTTACACAAGGCTGTGGGAGAAGTAAGGCATACACACTGAGAGCAAGATGCAGGAAGATGGTATGCCATGTAAATTACAAGACCTCACAGTTTAGGCTCCTTTGTAAGTGACTGTACTGATTAGGGTTCCCTGGGGCCCAATGACAGAGGTTATCTCAACCTATCATCCAGGAGGATCTTTAGGTTTGTCCAGAATCCTTAAATTACAGATCTAAGAGATTGTGGTCACAAGGTCTTGTTTGCCTGCCTAAGAATTACCTTCAGAGCTTCACCTTCTGTCCAACCTATGCTAGACAAATTACCACAAACTAGGTGGCTTACAATAAAAATTTATTCTCTAACAGTTCTTGAGGACAAAAGTCTAAAAGTAAGGTGTTTGCAGGGCTACACTACTTCTGAAGGCTCTAAGGGTGGCTATTTCCTTGCCTCTTCCAGCTTGCGATGGTCGCCTGCACCCGCTGGTGCGTCGTTCCAATTCATGCCGCCATCACCGTGTGGCCATTTTTCCTCTGTGTGTCTTTATGTCCAAATGTCTCTCTCCTTATAAGGATACCAGCCATTGAATTTAAAGCCCACTCTAATTCAGCATGGTTTTGTCTTAAGTTGTTTACATCAGTAAAGACTTTATTTCTAAATAATGCCACTTCACAGGTGTTGGGGTTAGGATTTTTCAGAACATGTATTTTTGAAGGACATGAGTCAAATCCACAGCAGGAGTGGAGAGGTTATGGGCTTCAGAGCGATTTTTTTTCTTTATAGAAGAAAAGCAAATAGTTACTAAATCTTAATTGATATAGATTTGAAGTAAAAAAAAAATACATAGTTTCTACTGTACATGGAATATGCTATTAACTCAAATAAGTGAAAACAATATTAACGTAGGGCTGTGTAACAGAGGCCATTCATCTGTTTAACCTGCTCTGTATACAAAAACCTAAGTGTAATAAGTAGGTAAGCTCCATCCTGCTCAATGCCTATATACAACATTTAGAGGAATTTTTTAAACACAGTACTGTATGAAAATATCAAAGTATTTTTTGAGAATGGTTGAAATAAGAATTACTTTATATAACTAAACATGCATATGTACATACATTAATGCATATATAGAATATACACACATATACAGAGGTACATATAAACATACATCTTTGAACACTATATACAATTGAATTCTTGTATAAACTTTCAGTTCTTACTAAGAAACTAATAAGAAGACTTAAACAGTATGTTTTGGGAAAGGTCTTTATTCTGGTGTAGCCCAGGACCCTTTTCCTCTGGTATTGTCCTAGTTCTACAAAATCTCTTTCGTGTGTTCATGAATATAAAATAAAATACTTCATTTTATTAGTTTTTAATTAGAATTTTTTTTTAATTGAGGTATAATCGACATACAACACTGATGTCTTATTTCATGCCATTCTGTACTAGGCTGGGACTTTCAAACCATTGTTATTATTTCTAGATGCTTTTCAGTCACAGTCTGTTCAGAACAAAATTTGCATTGAACGGAATCACCATGGAGTCTTTATTTCCCTCCTATATGCTCTGCAAAGTGCTAATGCTTCTTTACATGTTAGTTAAGGAAATAACATTTGACTCTTTACTTGACCCTGCAAGTTTTTTTTTAGAAAATGAGCACAAAGTCCTTCCGACGTTCTCTCTACCAGTTACACTGTCTTTGGGACCAGCATCTTACATTCGGTTCATGGGTGGAGGATGTTAAATTTCTTTTGGAAATAAGAGCTTAGCATCTGGACATATCTACAGCTCACTCTGACCAGTTCTGATTACCAGTGTTATAGTTAGTTAAACACCCTAAAGTTGAGAAGGACCATCTTCCGTGACTGAAGTTGCCTGGCACATGTAAGTACTCCAGAGGAGTTTGTCTGGAAGCTTTTCGTGTTATCAGATTCACCATTCTGAAACCCCTCCATATAAGAATTATAAGTAGATTTATTTTTTCCATAAAAGAAAACCATGGAATTGTGTTCCTTATAGACAATCTTTTGGTTAGTCAAAATAGTATTCAATATATCCTTTAATATTAGTAGACTAGAGGTATAAGCGATAAATGTAAAGATAAAAAAATCAATCACCTGTGTGTACTTTTTTTCACTATAAGACGTAATGGCTACTACCACTTCACCTTTAAAAAAAATCTTAACTGTTGGGCTTGTTTTCTCTAAAGGGAGCTGACACTTGCAGACCAAAATAGATTTGTTTACAATAGGTAGTCCACAGTTCCTTCCCACGTTCCACTCTGGGTTAATAGCATTCTGTAGAAGGTGATAAGCAGCCTGATTCAACTTCTCCTGAAGGAAAAAGAAGTGCCACAGCTGTTGTCTTACCAAAAAGTCACAGTTAACCTCAAACATTAAGCAGATCAGAACTTGAACCCCATGCAGAAGAATTTATAACTTTACCATTCCCCTGCTAATACAAATTTTACTTGAATTGATTTTTGGCTTGATAGTAACACCTTCTACTTAAGTGCCAGATGAATGTAAGTGATTTGATGTTCAATTTACAGCCAACAACACTTCAAAATGGCATTTTAATAAGGTTGGGTGTCTCTCCTTTGTGTAACAATAATGACTGAAATGAGAATATTATATGTAATTGAAAACTGTTGTCACCACTTAAGAATTTCTAAGTATTGTTGATTACTTAACATTCTAATTTATGGACAGACTTGAAGGCTGCTAATTGGTTTGCCTGAGGTTGTAGTAGAGTAAGAAATAAAATGTAGCTTCTTATTATCTGATTCACTGTCCCATTCATGAATTAACGTCCTCAATTTAATATAAATAAAGAATGTCATAATAAGATGGCATAATCAGGGTAGAGAAAGTAAATCAGTATATACCAGACTTCTTTCTACCAGGGCAAAGAGAGGAAATTGGCTTTAAATATACTATATAATAGGTGAAGCTCTTTCTACCTGAAGATGTCAGCAATCTCGAATAGCAACAATCTAACTGAGCACTTTGTTTAATATAACTGAAACCCCTCCATATACGACGCATTATGCTATGCAATTAATTTATTCAACTAATAACCTAACACTTTATTTAAACCAGGAAGCTGATAACAAATGAAGTAAACCCTATTCTCCAACTCATGGAGCTTACATATGAGTCTGGTAACAAAGTGCTTAGCTGAGACCTAAAGGATGAGAAGGCGTCATCCAGATAAAGCTGATGGAAGGTAAATATTTCAGAAAGAAGACTAGCAAGATCAAAGGCAGAGATGAGAGCATGTTGGATTTGCTGATCGAATGAATGAATAAGTGAATGAATATTCAATGATCAGACATTTTTAAACAAAGGAGAAATATGTTTTAGGATAGTCTCTGATGTCTTTGGAGTATAGCTTGAAGTGCTCCTATGGATGGTGAACTTTGGTGTTCAAGGTCCTGCGGGATTCGGAAAAGAGGAGGCAAGGACCAGAGCCCATCCAAGATTTAATTTAATAATAATAAAAAAAAACTTCATAAATTCTGGACCCCAAAGGCTGTCCCCTAAATATACAGCCCAGAAATAAATTTATTGTCTGCCCCCTTGTCATTGAGTAGAAGAGAAAATTCTTCCAAGAAATTTTGCAACCCAAACTCACACAATCTGTGCTGTCCAAAACCAAACAAACAAACACCATCATCCCAGAAATTTCACTTCTGGATATTTATCTGAAGAAATCCAAAACACTAATTCAAAAAGATATATGCACCCCTCTGTTCACTGTAGTGCTATTTACAATGGCCAAGATATGGACGCAACCTAAGTGCTTATCAATAGACAATTGGATAAAGAAGATGTGGTACATATATACAATGGAATTTACTCAGCAATAAAAAAAATGAAATCTTTTGCAACATTTGCAACAACATGGTTGGACATAGAGGGTATGCTAAGTGAAATAAATTCAGACAGAGTGGGACAAATACCATATGATCTCATTTATATGTGGAATCTAAAGAACAAAATAAATGAACAAAACAGGACAGACTCATAGATACAGAGAATGAAGTGATGGTTGCCAAATAGGAGGGGAGTTGGGGGGCTTGATGAAAAACATGAAGGAATTAAGAAGTACAAATTGGTAGTTACAAAATAGTTATTGGGATGTGAAGTACAGCATAGGGAGTATAGTTAATAATATTGTAATAACTTTGTATAGTGCTAGGCAGGTACTAGACTAATTGGAGCGGGGGGAGGGAGTTGACTTTATAATTCATATAAACGTCTAACCACTGTGCTGTATACCTGAAACTAATATAAAATAATATTGAATGGTAACTCTAATTGAAAAAAAAATCATCAAATAAGTATAGTTTAAAGTGATCTCAGAATGGTAGTACAAGTTGCCTGGCAGAACCAAATTTCTTTCCTGGAAGAACTACTTTCATTCTAGAAACAGATAATAAAATTTGGCCTGAGAGAGAGTAGTAAACTAGTAGAGCTGAATAAACTATGCAGAATGAAACACAGAGAGATAAAAAGTTTGAGAATATGAAAGAGAGTTTAAGACTCATGGAAAATAGGGTGAGAAAGACTAATATAGGTTTTATGTGACTGCCAGAAGGTGAAAGAAAATCAGGTAGAAACAATATTTGAAGAAAGAATAGCTAAGAAGTTTTGAGAACATCCATCAAGAGATTAAAAAAGTTCAACTATGAATATATAAAGTAGGATAAATATAAAGAAATTTACTCTTAGACACAGCAAAATGAAAACTAAAGAACCATAGTAAGGTGCTAAAAGCCTCTGTAGAGAGAAGAGATATAGCCTTTTAAGGAGCAAGGCTTAATTTGACAGCTCACTTCTTAACGGCAACGATGGAAATCTGAAAACAGATATGTACGACAAATTGAGAGAAAATAAATGCCAATGTAGAAGTCAAAATCCAGTGACAGCTCTCAAGAATAAGGGCAAAATAGAAATTTTCAAACAACCAAAAACAGAGCGTTTGCAACATTTAGATCTCAGTAAAGAAAATTCTAGAGATATTTTTTAAGCCAAACAAAATGATCCCAGATGGAAAGTCTGAGGCAAAAGAAGGATTAAAAAATGGAGGATATGGCAAATGGGAATAAATCAAAGCTAATATTGAGTGCATAAAACATAAAATATGTTGTGGAGTTAGAGAAACATGATTAAAGTACATGGCAATAATATAAGTTGGAAGTGCATAATAGTCTAAGTTTTTTGCTTTAAGGGAGGAGGATAAAAATTCTGATTTACTTTGAATATAGTGTGTATAACTTCAAAAATAGCAGAGAGAAAAGACAGAATGAAAATATAATGATCAATCTAAAAGATGAAAGAAGAAATAAAGCATAGACTAGGGAGGACAAACAAGCACAAAATAACCTCGTTAAAATAAATCTAATGTATAAATCCGGTAGTTATAACAAACGTAAGTGGACCTAATTCTTTCATTATGAGTCAAAAGATGATCAGACTGAATTTATAAAATGTATGCTTTTTACGGAGGTGCTCTGAAATACATCATTAAGATTGAACACAGAAAAAGATGTGCCAGATAAACATTAACCGAAAGAAAGTTAGTATAGTTACAGTAATATTAGCCAAAATAGATTTATTATTTAGGCAATGATTAACATTTTGATAGACACATGTGCTTTCTTTTTCTGTGAAAAGTCAGCACAAAACTTCGTATCCACAGCATTTGCTAAATATCTTTCTATTCTTTGATAACTCCACACAGTTATTTTACCCTCAGAAAATCCTTGCTTCGAATTCTTTTTTTTTTTTTTCCTTTTAAAACTTTTGTTAGCATTTATACAGGGGAAATTCTTTTATGCTGAAAACAAGTTGTCATATCTCCTTAATATATTGTTTAAATTTATAATTACTTGGCTTTGTGGCATCTCGGTATCATCTATATATTTCATTTCCTTGCCTGATTTATTGTAACAAGACCATCAGTGCCTTTCTTAATTTCCGCAACATTCATTTAGGTTCTGTGGATTTTCCGTAAATCTAATTCCCATTGTTTGGAGTCATGATGTTCACTCATGGTCCAATTCTCTCTTAGAGTGTAATGCATTTTCAGGTGAAATCAATTAATTTTTGATTACCTCCAAATGGATTCATGGTATTTTAAGTAACAACCATGGCTTCAATTAAAGCTTTACATTTTTTTAATATACACCATTCGCCTGAAATCCTGGTTCCTTTAAGCTAACTTAACTTGACTTTATAGTCTCACATTAAGTCCATATTATTTTTCTGTTGGTTGGACTAATCTATTTGGGCTTCTTATTCCATTTGTTTTACTCTGATTCCTCAAAGGTCCAGCATATTCAATTATTTGATCAGATAACAGTTTCCTCTATCTGATTTTTACATCCCATATTATGGGGTTGGTAACCCCATTCAAAGCTTTACCCAACAGTGTATTATGCATATAGCTGACTGCCTTGTTGTGGCTATCATCATTACCAACTCTGGTTTATCAAGCATTCAGTACTTGAGGCACTGAGGAAATAATGAGATCAGCCTTGGCCAACAAATGTACCTATGAGGCAGCCTAACTCTTCCTCCTGGTGCTCCTAAGCTCTGTAGAAAGAGCATGAATTTTAGTGCTAAAGGATTTTGTCATTTACCACCTAAGTGAGTTTAGGAAATTATTGCACTTCTTCAAGCCTTAATTTTATCTTCAGTAATACAGAGATTATTATTATCATATTCACTGTTGTGGAGACTAAATGTAACAGGGCATGAAAAGCTCTTTGCAAACTGCAATCTGATAATTAAATGCAATCTGATTAATTAAGTAATCTCAATTCTCTTTAAAACTGAAATTTCCCCCGAATTAAGACCATCCTATAAGGCCTCGAGGGGACCAATCCTTCTGATCCTTTCAATTTGATGATCAATAATTAGATTTGGCAGCACTCTGGTTCCTGCATCCAGAGGGAGAACTGGGGCAAACTATTCAATCTCAATATATGACAACCCCTGTCTAATTGTCTGAGGTATTTTAGAAGATGCTTTTAAATAGAAAAGAAATACGTTCTTTATAAGTCACACAAATAAACAAGGTACACTGTGAGAAATGTACTAGAAATAAAGACATTTTAAGTTGCTTTTTCTTATCGATTTTTGGGCAATTAATTTAACCTCTACAGATCCCAGTATTTACTGTTCTAATCTCTAGTTTTCCCACTCGATTAGGAGAATACTATGAGGGTCATAATAAACCCAACAGACACTGGGCATTCCCATCCCTTATTACTAATATTGTACATCAGAGATTGTCTTAATAGACTCGGGCTACAATAACAAATATCAGAGATTGGGTGGCTTAACCAGCAGAATTTTATTTTCTCACAACTTGGGAGGCTGAGAAGTCCAAGATCAAGGTGCCAACTGTTTTAATTCCTGGTAAGACCTCTCTCCATGGAGTGCAGATGGCCACTTTCTCATTATATACTCATATGGCTATTCCTCAGTTCATGTGCATGGGGGGAGAGAGAGAGAGAGAGAGAGAGAGAGAGAGAGAGAGAGAGAGAGAGAGAGAGATCTTCCTCTTCTTATAAATCCACTATTTTCGTCATAAGGTTCCCACCCTTATGACCCAATTTAACCCTAATTGCCATCACACAGAGTTAGGGCTTCAACATATGAATTGGGAGGGGTATACACTCAATCTATAACAGGGATATAAATTCTTTTGTTACTGTCACTATTATCATGATACATATTGTCTTTCTTCGTGATTTTTAGACTGAGGTCAACCCAGCTATGCCGAACACCCTTTCCCTTCCATTAAGAAGAATCCATTTTCATTATAAGAATAGGTCTAGGAAATTTTGATAATACATGCAGTAAGCACAATTTAATATCAATATATGACACCTGAAAATACAAGCTAATAGTGATGATCATCAGCTGAATCTAGGACCCTTTCAGATGAGCTCTGTGTCCCTTGAGTCTATAAAAGCTTGGTAAAGTTGCTTTCTGTGACTCTAATCTGATAACTCCTATAGAAATAAGTGAATCTGCATATTGCTTCATTCGGACGTTTTTAACTGCCTTGAAATGTCTAAGGAGAAGTCAGGCTGATCAATCAAAGAGTATATAAATATTGGTTCCATGAGGGGATGACCCATAGCACCCCTGATTGGGTCAGTTAGTCTGCAGCCCCTATCACGTGACAGAAAGGCCTGTGAGGCCTGGCCGAGACCAGGACACCCAAGGCAAATGGCTAGCTGTTGGATCAGCTGAATCATTAAGCACATGAGACATACTAATTGAACATAAAGAACCAAATCAATAGTCACAAACTTGAGGAACCCACATATTTCTCTCCACATCAATATTATATCTTATGCCTTTTGATATTCTAACATGATTGCAAGTGAGAAGAGCTATCATGACTCATAACAAATGACCCAACAAAGAGATATTGGCTTTTTATAATTGGTTCAAGACACACTGCCATTCTAGTGACTATGAAATTAATCAAGAGTCTTTTTGCTTTATGTATACATTATAACCTTTAACATCCATTACTAACAATCAATATTACATGTTGAAGTAACTGAGGAGGAAATGAACAAACATTTAAATTTTAAAAATCCTCAGACCCTATATTTGGTCCCTTTGAACTGTTTGCCCAGCAGATTGCACTATCTGTGTAGAAATGTCTAAATTTTCTCTTTTATTTTCTTTTTAAGGCCTGCAAGATTCCAGCTCATCAGAATTCCACACTCAGGCAATACTTTTAATGAAGGTAAATGATAAAACTCAGACAGCTGTTACAATGCTTCCACGGCAGTAATGTTTTTAAATGTGTATTTGTACTATATAAAGGTTGAAAATACAGTTTGTAAAATAGTTACATAAATCAGAACTTTAATAGTGCAATAATTTTGAAAAGCAACTTGATAATGCATATTAAAGTCTTTAAAATTATCATACCTTTTCCCTAAATAACTCTTTAGGACTCAAATAATCTGAAACAATACAGACAAGCTTTAATCACAAAGATCTTCATCACATTATTTATAATAGTAAACAATAACAAAACCCTAAATGTTTAAAAATAGGAGAATGGCTAAGTATATTATAGTAAAAAATAGCCAAGTAAATAATGCAATATGATGGAGCATAACCAATTATGTTTCAGGTCAGTCTATCTAACAAACATTCATTGACTACTTCAAATTCTAGCCCCATTTTAGCAGCTCATGATCCAGTAGACAGGCAAATATAAAAGAATAATTGAAATAGAATGTGGTAAGTGCCACACAAACATGGAGGAGGTTCAGCTATCCCAGGAAGGGAGAATGGACGGTGGGAAGGTTTGCAACTGCTGGTAGTACCCTAATGTGGTTATTTTGTTTAATATGGTAAATTGTTTATTAGGGGGCAATTCAATGTACATTGAAGAGGCTTCTAATCGACCCCTGGAAGAATGATTGAGATGAAAACTAAGGGATGAATAAGAGTTAGCAACAGAACAAAGGCAGGTTAGGGAAAATTGTTCTAGATGGAAAAACTGACCTATGCAAAGGCAGGTAGAAGAGAAAAGGAAGTTCCTGGGGCATCATAATTAGTCAGAATGGCTGGAGCCTAGAGTGCCAGGGTCATGAACCTGAAGATGTAGGGCCATAGGACCTGAGGTTCTTGAAAAGCATACAGAGCCTTAATTTTACTTTGAAGGTGATGGGAAATCACTGGAAGTATTTATAAGCAGATTTAGGGGGAAAGATGCTAAGTATGGTTTAGGTATGTAGAATGCAGTCCACCAGGCACTTAAATACAGAGGACTGGGCATCGGGAGAGAGAGCTGGACTAGACACAAGAATTTTGGAGTTACGTCATTCAGATGAGACTTGAAACCAAGGGGACAGATGGTATTGGAAGTGGACAGTGGGTGTAAAGGGCTTCAGAGAGGCACCGGCAGAGGGATAGGAGTCCTCAAAGGATGTTGAGATGGAATGGCTGAGGCGGTAGGAGAGAAACGAGAAAAGTACAGCATCACCAGAGGGGAGGGGGGAGGGGGGAGGAGGAAGGGGGGAGGAGGACGGAGATGGGGTAAAAGGGGTCAAATATGTGATGACAGAAAGAAATCTAACTATTGGAGGTGAACACATGATGTAAATATACATATGCCTTACTGTTAAAATGTACAGCTAAAACTTACTTGATTTTGTTAATCAATGTCACCATAAAAAATTAATTTAAAAAATCATTAAAAAAAAAAAAAGAAAAGTATAGTGTCACAAAATACAGGGAAGAAGTATGTTTCAAAGGGTGAATGTGTTTCAAGAGCTGCTGAGAATCAAGTAAGATAAGAACTTGAAGTATTCTAAGGAAATTAGCAGCAAGAGTGTCCCTGGTCTGAGCAAGAGCAGCTTCAGTGGAGTGTTGAAAACAGAAGCCACTTCGCAGAGCAGGTGACATGTGTGGGTGGCACAGAAGCAGAGGGGAAGAGAAGCAACTCTTTCAAGAAGTTTGGCTGGAAGCAAGGGCGAGTATTAAGGTGGCAGCTGCAAAGGATTGTGCTGTCAATGGGTGATGTTATTTTTTGCCCTTTGAGATAGAAGATGATCCATACTTATGACTGGATGCTGATGGGAACTATCTATTAAGGAGTGAGGGGTTAAGGCTATAGGTGAGAGAAGGCATGATTGTTATAGCGAGGTTCTTTGCAGGAGATGGGTAGGAATGGGATACAGAAGCTCAGACTGTAGGAAGGACACCTTTTTATTGTATTTTTATTCTGAGAGGAAAGAGGTGGATGGGATGGATATAGGATAGTTTGTAGGTTTGGAATTAGGGAGTTGGGAGAGAGATTTGTCTGATAGCTTCTATTTTCAAAAAGTGGGGAAGTGGGGCAGGCCCTTGCTGATAGCGAGTAAGAGAAGGGGAAAAGAGGGTGGAGGGAAAAGGAGATTATAGTAGCTGCTATGGAAATTGGGAGGATTTATCAGGACAGAGAAGGCGGCAGGGTAGCCTGGAAGATGGCAACGATCAGTACAGTTGTGTGATTTTTCTTCAGCAGAGTCAACAAACATCTTTCCGATTTTCTTTTTTTTATCTCTAGAAACTCGTGTATTGAAACAAATTGAACTAATTTCATTCCAACTACCAAAATGCAAGTCCAGTAGGATTTACCATAGGGAGATCCAAGTTAGCCAGGAAACTCTTCTTTGTTTCCCTAGTTGTTTGGAGAAGCATGATGAAAGCTCTGGTGATAAAGTACAACATATAATATGGCCAATAACATTGTAATAACTATGTATGTTGCCAGATGGGTACAGGACTTACAGTAGTGATCACTTCATATGGTATATAAATCATTACATTGTATACCTGAAACCAATATAATATGTTGATTATAACTGAAAAATAAGTTTAAAAAAATTTTAAAGATCTGGTGGGAGAAGAAGATGACAGAAAAAAAATTTCACTGAAAATATACTATTATACATAATCTATTGATAAATCTTAAATATTGTCTAGTTTTTTTTATTTAAAAAGAATTTTCATATCTATTAATTCACCTCTTCTTCCCAATAATTTGCTCAAAGTCATAGAGCAGGTGAGAGCATGTTGAGAGCAGCCCCAGGTTTCGTGAAATCAGAACACTTCTCTTTTCAGTGGACCAGGGGCCTTTCCGCCCCCACCAGAGTGGTGCTGAAGTAACATAAGAATGATGCACAGCATCTGACCCAAGGATTAGTCTACAGTGAGGGTCCAGGATCTCGTCTCACAGACACCCTCAGATCCATTCTAAACACGCACACACACTCATTGTTACATTCAACAACAAGTAAAGGCCAATGCTCTGCAGTTGACTTGCAAACTCAATTGGCTACCTGACTTATTGTCAAGAGGAGAAACGACATTGGTTCCTGCCTTCTCTGGACTAAGCGATATCTTGACCTAGAGAGTAACAGTAACAGGAAATAACTTCTTTACAAAGAGCATATTTCCACGTAAGCCCCTTTCAGCTAGCTGTCAGCTGGTATGAGTTTCATATCCACTTCTTCTCCTCTCTCTCCTGCTCACTCGCTCACTCGCTCTTTGGTTCTCTAACTTATTAGTTGTACGAACTTGGTTACTAATCCTCTTTGAACCTCAGTGTTCTCTTGTAAATTGGGAGAAATATCTCCTTCGCAGAGTTTCGGGAGGACTAAAAGGGCCACTGCCAGTGAAGCACACACCAGGCATTGAGACACCGGTCTCCAGCCCTCCCCCTTCTCTCAGCACTCCCCTGCTTCCTGGAATCATTAGTAGTCCTTCACAAAATTTTACTTAAAAGTTAAAATATTTGAAAAAAATATTAAATATTTAGTATGAAAAATAACTTTGCAAGTGCCAGCGTTATTTTTATTCTGCTCTGTGAAGACATGACAAGACCGGACAATCTTTCCCCAAAGCCTCATCAGAGTTTTTCCATTACTATATTTGTGTTTGTTTTTGCTTCTTTTGTTCAAGTTAGGTTTTTAGGCGGCCAAAATGAAATACTCGCCAAAGAGTCATCCTTTGTAGCTGTGATGACACAAATTACATTGTTCTCCAGGGTTTAAAACACCCAGCCATTAAATTTAACTATGTGAGCTTGGCAAATCTTTTCAAAAACAAAGCAGCTGTTTCCCTTTTGTTCATTTTTTTTAAAGCCGTGCTCAACAGCTTAAAGATGTACACACTCCTATTATAAACCCAGGAACACACTGTGAAGTAGGCAAGTGCATTTACTGGTAGGAAGGCTCCCAATGATCGAAAGATAATGAAGTGCTAAATTTTATTTTCAAGCAATTCAGTATTTTCTATTTATTAAGCAATTTGATGCTTATGGTATGTTAGGCACTATTCCAACTCTTTATGGATAACAGGTTGCTTAATCCTCATAAGGTAGGTATTATTATTATTCTTACTTTACAGATGGGGAGAGTGCAACATAGAAAATTTAACAATTTGCCCAAGATAATGAATGCAGCTTTAACAGGCAGAACAGGGGTTCTGTACCTAGGCAGACCAGCTCCATGGTTCCTGTTTTAGCTAGGTTCTTCCACCTCTCTCTTGCTGTTTATTCTATTTGTTTCATTTTGTCCTTAAAGTCCCTTCATCGTTCCTGTCATTACAGTGAAATCCTTTCTTTTATTTTCCTCTGGTAACTACTCCCCTACTCCAACAAAGATGGCATCCCTTAATTGGTCACCATCATTGGACCTGCCCACCAGCAAAATTCTCAAAGGGGAAGAAAAGCCATAAGACACAACTCTGGTCAGTAATTCACAAGGTGACACGAAACTCAGATTATGCCAATGTAGTTACAGCTGGAAGAGATTTGGCAAAGAGCCACAGGCACAAAGCCTCTTTGTGCTGCCCACAGTGATCATCATCTCAGGTTCCTGTGCTGAGTCCTTCCTGTGACACTCTCAGGCCCCAATCTGTTCATTGTATACATGAGTATCGGATTATGTCATTACTGCCATTGGCCAATACAAGGTCTTTCAGTGAATTAGAGAGAGGCGCCCCCTGGGCAAATGACTTGTGAGAGTAAGTGTGGTCTGTGGGCAAAGAACATGCTCACTTTGGTACATGAATAATCGGAGATTACTTACTGTGGTCCTGGCTCAATCACTAGTTCCTCAAAGTGCAACAGTTCAATCCAACAAAACATTGTCTGAGCATTTACTGAGGACCAGGAACTAGGCTAGGTACAGGAGAAACAAAGAGAACTATGGCAGGCTCCCTGCCCCCTAGAATCAATGACAACAGCAAATGTCAACGTAGCAATATGCATCAGTGATAGAGTTATATCTGGTACATTAGAGAGCAGGTGGTACAATGGAGGCTTCTTAGAGAAGGTGCCTGAGCACAGTGCTTGGCATATAGTAGGTACTCGATAAATTACATGTAGACTGAGTAAATAACTGAATGAATGAATGAATAAGGGCATCCATGAATGTCTTAAAGAAAGAGTAAACTTTAACAAGACAAAAAGGAGAAATCGATCCCAGGCAAAAAGAAGAGCATGGGAGAAGCCCAGAGACAGAAAACAGCTTTGAGTATCTGGGGAATTTTAGTTTAAATCCCAAGAAGGGAAGTAGCAGGAGTTGAAGCGAAAGAGCCAGGAGCAAGATCTCATTCCTTGAAAAGGAGTGGGAACCCAATCCAGTAGATCAGTGCTTCTTTAGGATGTATACAAACGACTTCGTATGGATACAAATTACTTTGAGATCTGATTCTGATTCAGGAGGTCTGAGCTGAGGGATGAGATCCTCTTGTTCTAACAAGCTCCCTTGGACCACACTTTGAGTAGCAAGGCAGTAGGAGATGATCGAAAGCACTAATAGGTTTGAAGAAGGAGAATGACATGTGACTGATTCCTCATAGGTAGTCAATAAATGTTAAATGAACAAGAATAGTAAAATATATGAGTGTGTGAACAGTGATTAATTAAAGTTTATTTCACAAAAGTAATGGCACAAGCATTTATTGAGTACCTTTTATAAACTAGTCACTGCACTGGCACCTGACAAACATTATCTCCTCTAATAATAGAAATAAAACCCCTAGTTCAAACTGTACCTCTTTTAACTAAATGACTAGTATAATCGGATGGCTTTGAGTAATTTTTAAATAGAAATAACCATATTTAAATGGACTCACAATCAAACATTTTCAGCATTGTGTAAACTGTGAATGCCATATATTTTAATAACAATAGTGTTTTTCTTTTGAGTCATGAGTCCAGGCACATTCTAAAAATTGACTAAGCCATTCCTCACATCTTTGATGCTTGTTATTGGGGAAGAAAGTAGCTTAAGTTTGAGCACTTGGTCACCACCCCACAACTACCAATTCCTAAAATAGACCCAGATCTCTAATTTTAAATTCAAAATTACACTTCGCTCTCTTTCTAGCTAGCCCTAGAAGCCACTGTGGTTAGTGACACAACCTAAAGCTAGGTTTTCTGGAGCTATTATGTTCAGAGAGGGAAAGGCAGCTAATCAAGAGGAGAGAAAAATGAGGAGGGGACAGAGAGAAGCGCAGAGGAGCTTGGGTAGTTCTGCTTCCACTGCGACGGCTGAGCTAGAACCGTTCCTTTCCGTGTGCTTCCTCCTGTGCTTACCCGGCTCCCCTCTCAGCCCGGCCAACATATTGATTCCTCCTAACTCGTTTACACTGGGAAAGAGGTCTGCAGGGGGTGGAGCAAAGGAAATAAAATCTTAGTGGAAAGCAAAGCAGAAATGCATGAAAGAAGGTCAGACACATGGGTGAGGACTCATTTCTACTGAAACCATACCTTTCCCCGGAAGAGTTCAGAAGGTTTTATAAACATAGGCCTCTGCGTCTTCTGGGATGTGGCTTCTATCCTTATGCTATTATGCTCAGTAGAATAAAGAGAGCTTGGCAGAGGAAGGGAATAAGGGAAGAGCAGATGCTTGAGTATTAGATCAACATGGGTTCAAATCTCAGAGCTGTCACCTAGACACGTGCCTCAGCAAGTAACTAAATACATTTGATCTCTTTTTCTCACTTTTAAAATTAGAAGAATGTTATAGAAGACACTTATGATCTTTGCTTTTGCAGCATTCCTTCCTTGCTTCTTTCCATAACAAGTATCTCTCATCCCCCTTTGTGGACTAAAGCCTACCCATTATGTGTCAATCAAAGTACACTAAAGGAAAACAAGAGACTCAAGCCAGAATAATGAGACACCCCATCATCACGATCATCTGAAAGAATTGAGGCAGGGCCCAAAAACCTTGGAGGCTGCCTGAACAGCCTCTTGAATCTCCTAAATTGCCGTGGTTCTTGTTTTTCTTGCAGTCTATATGTTTAGCTATTCCTGTGGTTGTGTGAACCTAACAAATTCCTTTTCTTGATTAAATTAACTGGTGTTGGTTTTTGTTGCTTGCCGCCAGGAGCTCTAAATGATTTGAATATGCCCCTCTTAGGGCTGCTGTGAGGGTTAGAGATGACCCTGCAGTTCTAGGGTTAAGGGTTCAATGCCTGGTCCAAAGAACTACTATTAGGAAAAAACTTAAGGTCGCATCACAAGCAATCAATCCTAGGAAAATTCACAAAGGTAACCAGTCTGTGCCACTGCATGTTAAGCAACAGGAGTGCCCCTTTGGCAGTTCTTTCTATGTTTTAATTAACTGAGAGGTACAGAAAATTTCCCAGACCAAAAGCATCTTCCCCTCCTAGCCGCTATTCCTCCTGAAATCCCCACCATTTATGTCAGGTATCAAGAAACATTTGCTTGAAGAACTTAAATATGGTGATTCCTTGAACTAAAGGTATGTCATTGTTATATACATAATAGATGCTTATGTGTTCTTTCCCCGAAATGCAGGGGACAAATGTTTGAATAATCTAGAGAGAAGCTTAAACTCACTATGCCTAGAATATCATTTATGATCGAGGTCTGTAATCATAAACATTTACTTTGTTAAGAAATTCTGTGTTTTCTTTAAAGACTTAATTTTTTTAGAGCAGTTTTAGGTTCACAGCAAAACTGAGTGGAAAATAGAGTTTGTTTATTTTAAAATATTTTCTTATGACTTCAATTTTTCCTTTATTATAAAACATAATTGTGTAACCCCAAAATCTTTTCATTCAAAATATTCCATTGAACATAGAGAAAATATCAGGATACTTCTTCATAAAATGTGGTGTTCCCTCAACATTTAGAAACCTATAACCCACCCCTGCAAAACTCTGTGTGTTTCCTCTGAGTGAAGCTGTCTTATGTCTCTTGCTCCTATTTATTATTTATTTGTTAGATTTCAGACACACACTTCCTCTGGAGAGCTCAAGGCCATGTGCAAAGGACTTTCGTCTTCTTAGTTATAAATATCCTTCTAATCTTACAATAGCCCAAACAACAGAGTATCAAGGGCAGCAGGAAAGCAAGAAGGAGAATGGAAAACACATTCAAGGAGTGTCTCAATGTTCTACCTGGATGCTACTTAGCAGAGCATCAGAGTAGCCTTCAATTTAAGAAGGAGGTCTTTTAATTTTCCTTCTTTGAGGAAAATAGAAATGATTTTATCCAGAAATAAGAAAAATATAACCCAGAAAATGAAGCTGAATTTTTAGGCTCTTATTCTAAATTATAGATTACTAGGGAGCAGGTACTTAACAAATATGGTGCTTCCATAACAACGTCAACAACAATAAATATCTCTGATGTTTATTGTTTATCATATGCTATGTTTACCAGCCCTTTACATTGCCTTCTACAATGAGGTAAATCCTATTATTATTCTCATTTTATAGCTGAGGACACTGAGGCTCATAAACCCATCTGGTAAATCCTGGAGCTGCTATTTGATCCTCAGAGCCTGCACCCTTTATCATTATGATATACTACCTACCTTCCTTACATTTATCCACCTGTCTAAGGAATTAAGCTGGCAATGTTCAAGACTAGAACAAGGCAATAGAAGAAAGTGTTAAGACCATTTGCCAAAGCTACTTTTACTCAAATAACAGACAAAAAATTCCAGAAATATACTAGTGGAGCTTGCAGAACAAGACCAGGGTTGAATTGTAAAGCCCT
Source organism: Rousettus aegyptiacus (assembly GCF_014176215.1). Taxonomy (NCBI): domain Eukaryota; kingdom Metazoa; phylum Chordata; class Mammalia; order Chiroptera; family Pteropodidae; genus Rousettus; species Rousettus aegyptiacus. The sequence goes on along the minus strand of NW_023416286.1, from coordinate 58,790,117 downwards.
CATCACTTCCTATATTTTGACTGTGTGGAGTCAGCCTCCTAATATGGCCCTCATGATCCCACCTCCTGGTCTCAGGTAATGCTCTCCTTTTGCGTATGGGATGGACCTAGTGACTCATTTCTAGTGGAGAGACTATGACAAAAGTGATGAGATAACACTTCTAAGAAGGTTATGAAAGATAGTGGCTTCTAACCTAAGCACTTTCTTTTATACTTACTCACTCTGTGAGGCCAACTATCATGTTGTGAGATGACCTTTGGAGGGGCCCACATATCAAAGCATTGAGACGCCTAGTCACCAGCCAGAGATGGCCTGAAACTTGCCAAAACTCACCTAAGCGAGCTTGGAAGCAGATCTTTTCTGCGATGGTTAATTTTATGTGTCAACTTGGAGTGGACCACAGTGCCCAGATATATGGTCAAACATTCAAAAAGTTTCTGTGAGGACGTTTTTAGGTGAGACTAACATTTAAATTGGTAGACTCTGAGTAAAGTAGAATGTCCTCCATAACATGGCTGGGCTTCATCCAATCAGTTGAAGGTCTTAATTTAAAAAAGACTGATTCTCCTCTAAGCAAGAATGAAATTTGCCAGTGGACAGCCATTTGGCTTCAATTGTAACATTAGCTCTTCCCTGAGTCCCTGGACTGCCAGCCCACCCTGTAGATTTTGGAGCTTCCATAATCACGTAAGCCAATTCCTTAAAGTAAATAAACATATTAGATATTATTTATATATAATATAAAATATATATTATGTAATATAAAATGTATAAATTATATATATTATATATTACATATACTATTACATACTATATATGTAATGTAACATATTACGCATTTTATATTATATATTATATTGGTTATATATCTTATTTATATATCCCATTGGTTGTTTCTCTGACTAATACATTTCCCCCAGTCAATTCTTGAGCTGAATTCAGGAGCTCCAACTGACATCCTGACCACAGCCTCATGAGAGACCTTAAACCAGAGGCCCCCAGCTAAACTGTACTCTGTGTGTGTGTGTGTGTGTGTGTGTGTGTGTGTGTGAGAGAGAGAGAGAGAGAGAGAGAGAAAGAGAGAGAGAGAGAAATTATTTTAATGAATTAGCTGACATGATTTCAGGGCCTGGTAAGTCTGAAATCTTTAGGACAGGCCAGCAGGCTAGATGACTTCAGCCAGAGTCAATGTTACAGTGTTGAGTGAAGACAGTCTGGAGATAGAATTCCTAACACTTCGAGGAATCTCAGTCTTTTCTTTAAGGACTTCAACTATTGGAGAGGCCCACTCTCATTATGGTGGGTAATCTGCTTTACTCAAAGTCTACTGACTTAAACATTAATCATATTTAGACTAATACTTTCACAGGAAAATCTAGACTGGTGTTTGACCGAACACCTGGGCACCATAGCCTAGCCAAGCTGACATATAAAATTAACTATGATTAGGTGTCCATGTCCTAGTGGTTCTGCTTCCCTGATTGAACATGTTGAATGATCAATAGGACAGATCCCTCATCTTATTTTATAAATTCTGCCAAGCTTCTGTGTTCTCACTTTGATAATTACTTCTATCCTTTACCCAATCAAAGTAATATCCAATGGCTGAGAGAAACTTCAGTGCTTGTGTTAAATGCCCTGACAAGCCCAGGCCCATTCAGTTGAAGCAAGATGGGAACTGCTCCCACATCCATACATAAAAGACGGTGGTCTTCAAACTTGCAGGGCTTGTTAAAACATAGATTTCTGCCCTTAACTAGAACTAAAACACAGATTTCTGCCCCCCCCCCCCAGAACTACGAATTCTGTGGACCTAGGGTAGGGCCTGAGATTTTGCATTTTCTTACAAGCTTTCAGGTTATGCCAATGTTGCTGGTCCTGGTACAATACTTTGAGAACCATTGCTCTGATATAGCTCTAAGCCTGGGTAAGGTAACCTTCAGCATCACTGTCAGAACAAATGCTAAGAAATTAAACCTCAGGTAAAAGGAGTACTAAATAATGTTCAACCTAGATCTAGAAACGACTTTAACTCCTACTCTGCAAAGATATATTTTATAAATCTCCTAGGTAAATGCCCAAGAGAAATGAGCATGTCTGTTCACCAAATATATGTACAAGAATATTCATAAAAGATTTTTTTCACAGTATTCTCAAACTGTTAACAGAAATGTCCATTAAGATTTTAGAATACATGAGTTTAGCTTCCAGTCAAGATGGTGGAATAGGTAAACACTATACTCACCTCCTCTCACAAACACATCTAAATTAAAAGTAAACTACAAAACAACCATCATTGTAAATTGCCTGAAATCTAGCTGAACAGAAGCCCTACAACTGGGGACATACAGAAGAAGCCACCTAGAGAATAGAAGGAGGGGCAGAGACACAGAATGGGTTGGTCCCACACCTGTACATAGCAGTTGAGAGTTGGAAGGAAATTCAGCTATGGAGGTTCCTTCAGAAAAGTGAGGAGTACTAGCTCCAAACTAGGCTCCCCAGCCCAGGATTCCAGGGCTAGGAAGAGTAGTCCCCACAAGTTATGGCTATGAAAACCAGCGGAAACTGTGGCTGAATGAGATGGAGGACTGCCTGTTTAGGGGGCTGCACGCTGACTTACTTGCTGATGGACTTCCTCGCTCTGAGCTCCAGTGCTGGGGCAGCAGCTCAAAAGGTACCAGGGACATACAGGAAGGAACTGAATTGTCTGGCTTCAGGGTGAGGGCCGAAGGGGCAGCTTCCTCCCAGACAGAAGTGCTGGCAGAAGCCATTGTTTCTTTGTTGACACTCTCCACCCTTTTGGCATGTGGACACAAGCGGCCACCATACCTGAGTCTCCAACAACCCAGCTAACACTGGTTGCCCTGCCCAGTTGATTCCCTGAGACCTTGTCACTCTGATCTTGCAGGCCCACCCAAGCTTCTTCCAATGAATTTTCCATAGAAATGGCCTGTCTTGGCTCATGCTGCAGACCTCCCTAGAATCTTTCAAGGTTCACAAAACCTAAACAAGCAGCATCTGGCCTCAGCATGCCCCATTCCTTTTGCTGAGCATCTCTAAGCCCAGCATTAGCAGCAGCTGACCTTTGTTTGTAGCTTGGCCTCTTGAGATACATCCAAGCCAAGACATGGGGTAGCCATCTGCTGATTGCTTCGTGATTCATGCCAGGTTGCTCTGGGCAGGCAAAGGCTGTGGCTGAACTTGGACTGTGGTGGGGCCCCTCCCAGGAGGCCCAAACCTGCATGCTCAGTGACCAGCTTTGGTCTGAGCTGGAGCATCACCAAGGTCACATGAGAACAACACGCCCAATGGGCAGACTGAACAGGCACCAGATTCCTGCCAAAGCAAATCCAAGCCCATAGGGTCACCCCCTGCAAAACAGCTCCTGCTTTATAATCACAACTAGTCCTCACAAGCAATCAACTTAATGGTCAGTCCCTCTTATTGATATGCAAACAACAACCGAGGCTCAACTACAACAGGAAGACATATGCAACTCATACAGAGGACTTACCTGGAGTACCTGTCTCAGGTGACCAGGGAAGACTGTGCCACTGGTACCCACAAGATAACCTACTACACAAGGCCAGTCTACTAAGACCAGGAGATACAGCAGCCCTAACTAAAACATAGAAACAAACACAAGTTGGGAGACAAAGAAACATCTCCCAAGTGAAAAAAACAAAACAAAACTTCAGAAAAAGAACTCAAACAGAATGGAGACAAGCAATGTACCAGATGCAGAATTTAAAACACTGGTTGTAAGGATGCTCAATGAACTTAGAGGAACAGTAGGTGAACTAGTGAGAACTTTAACAAAGAGATAGAAAACATAAAACTGGAGATAGAAAAAAAAAAAAGAACCAGTCAGAAATGAAGAATAGAATAACTGAAATGAAGAATACATTAGAAGGAATCAACAGTAGATTAGATAAAGCAGGTGATCAAATCAGTGATTTAGAGGATAAGGTAGCAGAAAACACCCAATCATAACATAAAAAAGAAAAAAGAATCCACAAAAAATGATAATTTAAGGGGCTTCAAGGACAACATCAAGTATACCAACATTCGCCTCATAGGGATATCCAAAGGAGAAGAGAGAGAGCAAGGAATAGAAAATCTATTTCAAGAAATAATGATGGAAAACTTCCCTAACCTTGCTAAGGAAATAGACATACAAGCCCAAGAAGCACAGAGAGTCTCAAACAAGATGAACTGAAACAGACCCACACCAAGACACATCATGATAAAAACGCCAAAGGTTAAAGACAAAGACAAAAGTTTTAAAAGCAGCAAGAGAAACGCAATTACTTACCTATAAGGGAGCTCCCATCAGACTATCAGCCAATTTCTCAACAGAAACTTTGTAGGCCAGAAGGAATTTGCATGAAATAATCAAAGTGATGAAAAGTAAGGACCTACTATCAAAATTACTCTACCCAGCAAAGCTATCATTTAGAGTCAAAGGACAGATAAAGAGCTTCCCAGACAAGAAAAAACTAAAATAGTTCATCATCACCAAGCCAGTATTACAGGTAATGCTAGAAGAACTTCTTTAAGAAGAAGAAAAAATAAAGAAAGAAAGATAAAAAAATATGAATAATAAAATGGCAATAACTACTTATCAACAATTACTTTAAATTTAAATAGATTAAATGGTGCAATCAAAAGATAGGGTGGCTGAATGAATAAGAAAACAAGATCCTTACATATGCTGCCTACAGGAGACTCATTTCAGATCAAAAGACAGCCTGAAAGTAAAGAGTTGGAAAGAGATATTTCATGAAAATGGAAATGAAAAAAAAAAAAAATCTGGGGTAACAATACATATGCTAGACAAAATAGACTCTAAAATAAAGGCTATACCAAGAGACAAAGAGGACCCAGTTATTCTACTTCTGGGTATTTATGCAGAGAAACCCAAAACACTACTTCAAAGAGACATGTGAATCTGTACGTTCATTGCAGCATTATTTACGATAGTCAAGATATGGAAGCAACCTGTGTTTTCAACAATGGATGAATGGATAAAGAAAAGGTGGTACATATACACAATAGAATATTATTCAACCATAAAAAAGAATAAAATCTAGCTGTCTGCAATAAATGGATAGACATAGAAGTTATTGTGCTGAGTGGAGTTAAGTCAGACAGAAAGACAAATGCCATATGATTTCACATACATGTAGAATCTAAAGAAAAAAATAAACAAACAAAATAGAAATAAACTCATAGATACAAAGAACATTTTGTTGGTTTGCAGACTAGAAAGGAGTTGCGGGGGGTGGATGAAATAGGTGAAGGAATTAAGAAGTACAAACTGGTAGTTACAAAATAGTTATGAGAATGTAAAATATAGCATAAGGAATATAGTCAATAATGTAATAACTATGTATGGTGTCAGATGGGTACTAGATTTATCAGGGCGATCGCTTTGTAAACAATATAAATGTCTAATCACTATTTTGTACAGCTGAAACTAATATAATATTATATACCAACTGCAATTAAAAAATGTTTAATTGTTTTAAAAGAAGAAAATAGAATACACAAAGTGTGGTATATTCAAACAATGGAAGGCTATATGGCAATAAAAAAGACTGACCTTGTGTTATATTTAACTACATGTATAAATGTCTCAGTTATTGTGTTGAGCAAAATATACCAGTCACAATACTATATATTGTATGATTCCATTTAAGAAAGTCACAATGATGAGGAAGTGGGTGCTGAGAGATGCTGGCCCATCCACACTGACAAGGCCCAGTGAGAATGTGGCCGGATTTGAATTCAGGCCTTTGTGGCTCACTTCTCTGAGCAGGTTTGGAAACTGTGTTATCTGCTTTCAGAACAAGGATCCTGGCCGTGCATCAGGCCCCAAACCCTTCCAACATCTCGTGAATGAGAAACGAGGGACATTTAATAACGGGATTTTAAATGTGTGGGGAAAAAAGAGAACAAAAGAAAGTCATGAAGAGGCAAAACTGGTGTGGTGGAGGCAGGATCGGCTGGGATGGACTGTCAGCGCACCAGGTGGGATGTTGGGAAATTCCCATATCTTCATCTGAGTTTTGATTACAGGGGTACCTATATATGTAAAAACTCCTTGATCTATAACCTTAATATACATGCACTGTACTCAGTGTAAGTGATATGTAAGTTATACCTCATGGAACTGACTTCATTAGACATGGGAGACACTATACCCAGAGCCCAGAGTCTGTTTAGGGACCTATGAAAGTATTTCACTTCTTCTAAAATCAGAAGAAAAAGTGAATGTAATCCAGCCCAGATTCTATTATCATTATAGCAACATTTGTCGTAAAATATAATATTCAATAATTTTTACAGGGGAAGGAGCCCACGATGGCAAAAGTGCCTGTGGTCCCCCAAAAGTCATGATGTGTTCCAGAGACCTCAATTATAAACACCTTACAAATGCATACTATTTTTTTTTTTTTTTTTGCATAGATGTAGCTGTGGAAAGCATTTAGAATTATGTCCTATCTCATCATCTAGCCTGTTCTCATCTTTAACAGCTTCCTTTCCCTACAACAGTTCTTGAAGGCTAAATGATTACATACATGTGTCAGATATAAAAAGCTAGAAAGCCAAGAGACAGAATCGGCTGTTTCCATCTGAATGTGATTTAAGCAAAGAGAGCGGGTCTGAAAGTCTTCAGACTGAAGGAGTCTTGATCTAAGTCTACTTGGAGAAGAAGCAACAGGAACACTAGAAAGATGGAGGCTCTAACTTAGCCTAGAACCCTGGGTCTTTGCTACTTTCTTCCCTAAGCCCAGACACCCACCCACCCTCTAGCAGCCATGACAAAGGGATGCAGGAAGACAGAGGGTCAGCTCTGCTCCAGGCCTTGCTTCTAGGCTATTCCCTACACTTTGCATTGACTGCATGGGGACGTAAGGGTATGGGAAGAAGAGGACTAAGGAAAATCCTCTGAGTACTTGTTATAAACCTGATCGACCATTCAGGGGCAGGGCCCTCACTGAGCACCTGCTAATGCCCAGCCCAGCACTTGGCTCTGTGGGCATGCAGAAGATTTATAAGACTACTTAGGATCAGAGAGATTTTAATTCAGCTGCAGGAATTGTGCACCTATTTGGAATAAAGGAATAATCGAGTGCTAAACTAATGCAGTAACTGGATGAGGTTTTGGGAAGAGACAAATCAGAGTGGGTCCTTGTAATTCATTAAAGCATAGCCAACAAAGAGAAGGTGACAAAGAGAGTGGGGGACAAATTTAACACCCGCTCCGCTGGGAGTTTTCACATACCTGGGAGTAAAGAGCTTCATTTCAGCAGCAGCTCTGGTGCCAGGCCATGGGGCTTCAAAATCTAGCTCCACTATTTATGACTGATAAGACCTTAGGCAGTACTTAATTTATTTAACCTCTCTAAGCTTCAATACATACAATGCCAAATGGGATCATTATCGGCACCACCCCTAAGATTGTGAGGATTAAAAGAGTTAATAAAAGAAAATCCCTTAGAATTGTGCCTGGCGCTGAGTGTGTCTAAATGTATTGTTTTATTATTTTGAAAAATTATTATTATTTCTATTATCCCTCCTTCTAGCTCCCGTTCTCTAAATTGGGGCCGGGATTTATTCACTTGCTTTGAATGAACCAAAGTCTTGCTCTGATCTTCCTTTAAATAACCTACAAATTGCCATATCACACAAATGTTTTATTAGTGCTGTGGGGTTTGGGTTTCAATTAAAAACTCTCTGTCCCCAAGGATACAAATCCTGTTCTAATAATGCTGAAGATTAGAGAGTTTGAAACTAAAGTACAGTTGGTTTGTATAATTGAAAATAGCCTGAGAGAATATGGGTGCGTTTTTTAAAAATCTAAATGCATTGTCATTGAAAGGTTATTTTTTGCTTGGAAAAAAATAAAAAAATCATTGTTAGACCATAGCAACCAGACTGGTAAGTGACACAGAACAGGCTGAACTGATAAAAATATCTGTGAAAATGTCCAGATTGATGAAATATTCTAAAAATAAGTTTAACAAAATAGTGAACAAAATGAAATAGGCCTAATTTTCCATACGTGCCATTTCATGTTTCATTTTTTGAAAACTAAAATATTCACTTCGAAAATGATTTTAACACAGCCATCTGGTAAAAAAGAAAGTGAAAAGCCCTAGGTTTTAGACAATAGAAAGATATGTTTGTGGAACTAAAGAGTAAAACTTTAACATTCTAAAGAAAATCAAAAACATACATAGCCCAAAATTAAGAGTTTATACTTCTCCAAGCTAAGTTTTTAAAGTACTATCTTTTTAAAAATTTTAATTACTTTTTATTTTTCAATTATAGTTGCCACTCAATATTATTTTCTTCTAGTTTCAGGTGTGCAGCATAGTGGTTAGATATTTATATAATTTACAAAGTTATCACCCAATTAGCCTAGCACCCACTTGGCACTATATGTAGTTATTATAATATTATTGACTGTATTCCCTAGGCTGTACTTCACATCCCTGAGACTATTTTGTAACTAGCAATTTGAACTTTTTAATCTCTTGAACTTTTTCACCCAGGCTCTCTTCAAAGTAGTATCTTTTAAAATATCTACATGCTTTACAGTAAAATAACATTTTTTTCCTATTATTACTATTATTATTTATTTCTCTTTTCAGGATTTCAAAGAAGATGAGCACTGTTGTTTTGCCAGCTTTAAGAGAAAACAGAATTTTCATTTATAAATTTTAAGATTGGATGAGTGAAACCCTATCCCATTCTAACAAGAAAACTGATGATTCTATAACAGCAGTGTTTTGAGAGAGGAACTGTCAGCATTTGTTAGAATAGAACTTAAGCAGGGAACTTGCTTCAGGTCTACAGTTGATCAAAGTTACTTTGTGTTTCCAGAGTAGACCAACAACACTGAGAAATGAGTTATAAAGCTGAGCCACCCCAAAAAGTATCTGGGTATTTTTATATTTTTCTATGAACATAAAGGGCAAAACAGTGAGATGCTTCCTATGGGGCCTCATGTTCTATGATTGCAAGGGTATCCTGGGTAACGCTGTCTGAACCACATCTTCATTCAATTCATTCAACAAATATTAATTGACTTGGACAGATGGGACATGTGCCAAGCACTGTACTATGTCCTGGATATATGAGGATAAATAATACATAGTCCTGTCCATAAGGTTTAAAGTTTGAGAGAAGAAATTTAGACATGAAAGCAAATATATTTTTAAGAGACTTATGATATAAATATATTAGTAATCTTAGGGGTTCAAAAAAGAATGGTCGCTTCTCCCTAGAAGAGTCAAGGAAGGCTCATTAAAGGGATGGTAATTTTTCTGAGATTTAAAGATTGGTAGATTTCATATGTGATCCAGGATGAGAGGATCATTCTAGACCAAAGGGATACTCTCAGAAATGTCATGGAAACATGAAACGGCTCTGGGTGAAATGGGAGGGAGGGTATAATGGCAGCTTTGAGGATCTGAGAGATAGGGGACCAGTGTGCGAATGTGGGTGAGGACCTCATTATGTAGGTCTTTGCGTGACATGTGAAGGAGTATGGATCTTAGTCTATACAAAAAGAACCACAGTTCAAGGGGTTTATGCCAAAGAATAATGTGTTCAAACTTGTACTGACATATGTGGAGACTGAACCCAAGTGGAAAGCATGTAGTGAACGTATTAAGGAGCTTACAATAGTAATTCAGTTGGCAGGTGAAGAGGACATGAAAGAAGACACTGGAAATAGAAATGTTGGGGGCGGGGAAGTGCAAAAAGGGTAGGATTAAAAGGCCATGCCTTTACTACGATGAGGGCATACGTGGGTATGGGTTTGGAACATGTCGAACTGTCCAGACTACAGGATCCTTGAGGGTAGGTAGTGGCATGTCTTGTGTGCCATTTGAGACTCATCATCTAGGACAATCACTGGAATATAGTAATTGTCAATAAATATTTGATGAATGGATGATACATGAACAAATAAATGGATAAAGAAATCATGTCTGTAAGATACTTGGTAAACAATTGGCCATTCAGGCTAGACACATAGAATTGGGAAACTGAAGTAGGTAAGAAGTAGGCCAAGAATAAAACTCCAGAGAAATACCAGAATAAAAAGGCTGAACATAATAAAAAAGAGCAGAGGAATCAGAAAAGTGACAGGTTAAAGAATGAGAAAACTTTACATCTTTGCATTCTGCTGTGAATATATATTGTTTATATAGATTTGGTTGATCTCTATTGTCTGCTATTATCTGTCTTGGAAGATATATTTAATGTCAAAGTGTGGTCCCAAATAATTCATTTCAAATCTTATCACTGTCCCTTTCTAGTTGAGACTTTAAAAAGTATTTAATCTCTAAATATTAATGGCTTCATCAATAAGATATGGGTAATACAAATCTCTACCTTATAGAGTTCTTTTGAAGATTAAAGTAAATACTATATATTAATATATATAAATTATAGTGAAATGTTCAATAAATTTTGGTCCCTTCGCCCTTCCAATACAATATTACCTTCGAGCTCCTAGACTTAACAATCATGCTTTCAACTTCTAAGCATCTTTGAATGCCCAAGGCCTGCTGGGGTAGCCTGTCTTTTAGCCAAGACACCATTTTGAATGCAGATGTTAGGAAAGTGAACATGTGAGAACCAATCACCCAGCATTCAAATGTTAAACATTTTGTGCTTTCTATTTCTCCAGACATTTTTGTTTACTCTTGCTAAATACTATAAGAGCATTTTAAAAATTGAGTATTTGCATATATTTGGGGCTGTATAAAATATAACAAATAAATAATTTTATGAATGGAAACTCTAAGCTAAGTAGCACAGGTGAGATATACTAAAAGCTTTAGAAGGAAAGAGTAGTATATGCTTATTTAGATTTATTACTATTGTTTAATTAAATTTATGAATGATTATGATAACGTGATTCCCACTTCTTTCACAGGTTCCATTTCCTTCTTGCTGAAGAACATCTCTTGGTGGTTCTTTCATCAAATCTTAGAGTGATGAGATCTCAGTCTTTGGCTTGTCTCAAAATGTCTTTAATTTTCCCTCGGTTTTGAATGATGGATTAACTGGATACTAAGTTCTCATTTGATATTCACTTTCTGTCAGTTCTTTGAAGATGTTATTTTGTTATGACTGCCATTGATTGTTACTAATGAGAAAACCTTTGTCAGAGTAATTATTGTTCTTTTATACACACCTTTTTTCTCCAATGGTTTTAAGGTTTTCTTTTGGATTTTCTGAAATGGCACTATGATGTGTCTAGGTGTTTTATTTATTATTTATTTATTGCTATTTAACTTACACAGAACTTAGATTCTTATAGTTATAGGTAGGGTTCTCTGGAAATAGATACTGAGATGTAGTATCTATTCTTTACCTTAGGAGATACTCCAAGTAAATAAAACATTATTCAGGTTTATGTTTTGACCCTTTTGATCTAGTTTCACGCATAATCTCTGGTTCCTGCCAATACATGCTGGCTAAGATTTGCAAAACCTTTGGGTTATACAGTTTGTTTGCTCCCAGCTGGGTTGGTTATCCTGCTTCTTAACTGTAATTATTGCCCTAGTGTCCAAGAGGAGATCTGGAGGCGAGTCCTGAGAAGAGAGGAAGGACATGTTGCCTTGTGAGAAAGAGTCCTCAGTGCCAATCCAGGCCACAGGGGAAGAGGATATGGAAAGTGAGGATGCTTATTCTTTTGGGGAAGATGGGCAACATCTGCAGACTCAAAAGTCTAGAGGCATCTTAAGAAGTCAAAATCTTCAAGGGCATCTACTTAGATGTCTTTGTGTCATGTGTCCAAGTCCCGGATTTTCTCAACTTAGCATAATACACCTTCCACATTTCAGCATTTGACAGTCTTTGAGGTTCAGCCATTACTTTCTGAGTTCTGGGTCTGATCCTTATTTTTCTCTACTCTCCTGTGGGAGGAGATGAGAGTGTCTTTGTACACAACCAAAAGAGAACCCCTGGCTTTTCAACCTGGTTTTTATGTGCTTCTAACTCATTTTTAGCTGCTCTTCTGTAAAGAATCAGTGTTGCTTTGCAAAAGATGCCCAGTGTCAGTGACTACCATTTTGTCCACAATATTAAATGTCCAAGACATCCAACTTATTAGAGCACTCCATTCCATTGATATGCCCTCTCACTTTACCACCAATGAAAGATTTAACGATATACCACCTTGTGTCAGGGGCTATAGAAAACAAGAGGAAAGCAAGTTCTGATCCTTGCTGTGGTACATCCGAGACACTGCCAACATCTTATTAGTAAGCGTTAACTATTGACATTTGGGCTTTTCCAAGAAGCTATAAATGGAATTATTTTTTTAATCTTAAATTCATTTATGTTGAGCAGAAAAATTGTGTTCTGGAGTGTACATAAAGAGTTTAAGATAATTTATACACACCATAACCTCTGCCAACAATTAACTCATGTACCTTCAAAATGAGGAAATTGGTGTTGGGGTGTGTTGTATCACAATTTGCATTGTGCATTGTAAATAGCTAAGTAAGCACTTATTAAGACACTTAGAAAAATGAACCAAGAATGTCCTTTTAAATAAGCGGTATATTTAAGTCTTTGACCTTAAATAGCTTTTAAAAACACAAATCCTAAATCATAATAATATTGGTAAAAAAAATGAGTATTTAAGTTATATTACCTGTGATATAAAGATATGCACCTCACCAAAGGAAGGCAAAACTTCTTAACAATGGCACAAACAATTCAGTTCTCTGCTGTACCGAACAGTACTGCACCACTCCGCGAAGGCAGAGGGAGCAGCTGCAAGATGGTTTCAAGGACTTGAATGAGTGCACAGTTGTGCAGCCAATAGCTGATGAATATATGGCAAATGGTCCAGACCTCTCCCCAAGAGAAGATTTCAAGTAGGGTATTTTCAATTACCTTCTATCTGTTCAACCTTTGCAAAGAAGTTAATTGGAACAGAATATTTAAGAGTAATAACCAATGATATAAAAGATTGGTAATGCTTAATAGTCAGGGAATCTCAGTACTAGTTGAACCATGGTGCTTTTGGAGAATAGAATTTTTGTTCCTGAAGAAAAAATAAAGTTCTAATTATAATTTTTCAGGATTCAACACTCAGGAGCTTCTAAGACTGTTCACATTTTTTTTTTTACAGAGAAGATAGATTATAACAGTTTTATAATTGTATATTAGCAAATTGGACAGCACTGGAAATCAATAGCCTGATTGCTCCACTCCTATTGATTGGTATTAACATAAATAGCCCTTGTACTGGATTAACTCTCTGACTTGTCTGTAAAGCATATTTTCCTTGTGACCTATAGTCCTAGAGTCAAAACAATGACCTAAGTGTGTTGTATCAACATGAGGAATGCACAATAAAGACACTATTTAATTTTCTTTCTTGGTTTCCTTAGGTAATGGAGTATTGATTACAATTATAACCTTTCAACAATGAAGATCCTATGTTGTCTACCTAGTAGATGTGAAAGCACATCAATTCCCTGTTGGTTGAAGAAAGGATGGATTACAGTATTATCATATTTAATTTTAGATTCCTTCTAGGAAAGATATCATAAGAAAAATTTTCTCAGCAACTGAAATGCCTAAATTATCACTATATATAAATTAACATATCTGCTCACACATAGTTTTGACATAGTTTTCAAAATTACTCTTTAAGTGTCTCTTAATATATACATATCATAACAAGATAGGATAAAAATTATTTTTCTGGTTTTTTTTTTCACTGAAAGCCATGAAACAAATTTTATGAGAATAATGTGTGTGAGGAGAAAAGAATGATATGAAAACAGTAGAAAGGAAGGGAGAAAGGGTGACGTGCAGAAGTATTGAGTGAATTGAACTTTTTATTCTTGGCCTGTGGGTTAAGTTCTTTGGCTGTCCTTTGAAATGTTCATTGGTTAATCGCCTGTTTATAGTTCTTCACCTAGCCTTTATCCTTCAGACATATCTGTGAATGTGATAGTCATTATGGGCCCAGAAGAGAAGTAAGTCTCTAAGCTTCAAATACAACTCTGTCCCACAGACAGCAGTTTGAGAAAAGCTTCTCTAAACCAACCCATTCACCGTACAGATGAGTAAGAGAGAGACCAGGGGTATAAATCGACACCAATCCTAATGTTGAAGAATGAGGGCTATGGAATCCAGTAGACTGGGGATAGGTGCTATCTTTGCCACTTACCAGCTGTATGATCTTGAATGGACAAGTCTCTGAGCTTCTTTGAACTTTAGTGCCTAAATTTGTAAAATGGAGCTGTGATTCTTACTGCTAAGGATAAAATGAAATGTGTTTTATAAAATGCCTAGAATTACATTTGAATACAGTAGACCCTCGACTGAAGGTGGCTGTACTTGTGATTATTGATGCCTCCTGATCCTCTGTCCATTGCTCTTTCCATTCTAATACTTAATTTATAAACCATAGACTAAATGAGTGCTCAATTTCTAAAAAAAATTTGCTACAGGATTGTTTAAAGAATTATGTTCCCCAAATATATTTAGCGGTCTATTTCTAGTCTACAAAATACTTGACTGAGATGTGAGGGAAAATTAGGAAAGGAGAATGTCAAGGTTTGGAGCCACTACCAAATAAATATTAATCTGGAAGTAAAGTAAAATAGCCCTGAAAGTATCATCAAGAAATAGAGAAATATAATCATATATAACTTATCAGGAATACAGTTATTACATAACGAAGTACATGAATATATTAGTTTCCAAGGGCTGTCATAAAGAATTACTACAAACTCGGTGGCTTAAAACAACAGAAAGATAGTGTGAAATCAAGATGGGAGCCGAGCCATACTCCCTGCAGAGACTCTGAAGGGGAATTCTTTCTTGCCTCGTCCTAGCTTCCCGTGATTGCCAGAAATCCTTGGCATTTCTTGGCTTGTAGCTGTATCACCCAATTTCTGCCTCTGTCTTCATATGGCTGTCTTGCTCCTGGGTGTGTCTGTGTGTCCAAATCTCGCTCTACTTTCTCTTATAAAGACCCTAGTCATTGGATTTAGGATCCACCCTATTCTAGTATAACCTCATCTTAATTTGATTGTTTCTTTAAAGACTCTATTTCCAAATAGTTTAAATTCACCAGTAATAGAAGTTAGAACTTAAATATATCTTTTTGAAGGACAGAATTCAAACCACTACAATGCATAAAATAAAAATTCTGCTTATATTGTAACAAGGCCAATTTTGATGTAGGGCTAGTGAAATACATCTTGCATAGTCACAATTGATTATAAGAATTAAATATGTTTACTTAGAGAATGCATTTAGCATTATTGTAATGGCTAGGTGGAGAGCCAGAGAAAAAGAAAATTAAGGGGATCATTTATAAACTATATAGATGTCTAAACAATGTACTATATATTTAAAATTAATAATTAAATATAAAATTTTTTAAAAAATTAAAAATGTTTGAAGCAAAATAACATTAAATTTTTTTAAAAAATATTAGTCCTATAAACATGTATTTTGTCCTTAAAACATTTACTGATCTATCTCATCTCCATTACTCAGAGAGATACAGTACCTAGGTTAGTGTCCTGGGTCTATAGAACCTTATTAATCATGTCTAAAATTTATTGGGCCTTTTTAGAGCTTTACACATTGTGCTAAGTATTTTACAAACAAGATAGTTAATTCTCACTGCAAAAACTAGCAAGTTCTAGAACTGAAATATGAGCCCTGATCTGTCAGATTCAGGTGCCCATGCATTTAACCATGATGTTCTTTTTATTTTCAGCCAAAATTTTTCATATACTCTCTGAGCTTCAATTTCCTCCCAAGTAAGCTGTGATGGTTAGGCTCCCTTAGTCACACTCTGCCCTCCTGGTGTGCCTTCCTATAATCCAGAGGCTGGAAAGCCTAAAACAACATTCCACAGATACTCTAGCAAGTGGGGTTCCATTATTTAGATGTCTTCCTTTAGATCTAGCGAGCCAAAGCATGGCAGAAGCCATCTTCCTGCCACCTTGGCTGCTTTTCTGCTAGCAAGCAAGGTGATGGGAAGTGAGGTTTAGGGGCAGTAGCTTTCCAGTTTTCATTCTCCAGTTTCTTGAGTATTAAAAATAAGCAACAGGGAAGGTACTGGATGCATTCCACATTCCAGTGGACAGTCACAAGCTCTGTAGGTGGCAAAGAGCAGGGGAAAAGGCAACTTCCTGTCCTAACTCCCTGGTCCTTGGATTGCAGCCATGGTGGTGTATTCTTGAACTCAAAAGCTCCAGGGACAGCCAAAGAGGTATTAGCTTCCTTGATGGTCAGTTCTCAGTTATTTGGGGAATTATTCTTGAAGGCTAAACCTAGAACCCATTTCTTCCAGCCTTTTGAATTCTGTAGATTTTCTGTAGAAACTTTGTAGAGTGGACTATTTTATGTACTGAACCCTCCTTGATTAATATATGAATCAAGATTAAGAATACTTATTCATAGGGCTTTTCTTTTAGAAAACTGAATAGAAAAATGTATATAAAGATATACCACAGTGTCCATTTGTGAATGTCTTTGTATACTTCCCTTTCCTTCTCTCCTTAGTATAAAACCAAAAGAATGGACATTGTCAGCCTTTGTGAATATACTCAGCATTTTCTCACAAACACATACACCATAAAAATCACACCAGGAGGCTATGAACCTAAGAAACAGAATATTTCTGTCCAATTTTTTCTACTCTACTCTTTGGTTTTCTTTTGGTTTATTCCCTTCATTTACTCAACATTTGTGGAGAGCTTGTTATATGCCAAACATTATTTTATATTTATTTATGTAGTAAAATAGTTTTCTTGCCAAAAAAGAAGGCATTCCCTATGAGACCGAATTCCCACCGGACATGAATCTCAGGCTAATGAATGAATTCTCGACATCCAGAGATATTTTGAGACCGTGACACAATGGTCACTTTGTGACCTGATCCCAGCAAAGATCTTCTCTGGGAAGTCAGTTTTGCTGGGAAATGTTGCTCCCTCAGGCACTTCACTGTGATAAGAATGAATAGCCAAGGGTCTACTTATTTCAGTAAGGACTGTGTCCTTGTCCAGGTTGAAAATGGGTTTTTGCTCAGTGCTCAGTTCACTGGCCCTCTCTTCAGGCTTGGTACCATCCCTAAACCCCCTCTATCTCGAAAGGCCGGCTACATCTTAGAAACAGGATATATAGAATACAAAAGGGAAAGAAACATTTTCCCAAATTAAAAATGTCTTAGGACACTAAGGGTAGCAAACAGTTCTGGGGCTTATCAAAGATCCAAGCATTTGATACCTTCATTAACAAAAGTTTAATTTCTCTTTCTCTCTTTTGCTGAAATGAGGCCTGAAACAAGAAGTTATCGGAGTACGCTTCTCAGGTTGTGACCAGCTGGATTTCAGAGCTGAAGCACAGTCTAGGAAGCCCCCAACTCAAATTTTCCCTAGTTAGATCAAAGATAGTAGGAGAACCTATAGATTAGGCTCTCCTTTCTCTTAGTGCCCCTGCACACATCATTCACATCACACAGGCTCACTGTTCTGAAAAAAAAAAAAAAAAAAAAAACAGCAATTTTTTTCAGACAGCAAGGGTCTCATGACCTATTTCTAGTGACTAAGGGGAACATAAAAGCCTTAAAAACCTCAAACACAATATGTTCCCTACCTGCTACATACACACATGCTGTGATTTTGCAAAAACGTGATTCACTGAATATTGGATTGTGTTTATTTGCTGAACAAAGGCTGCTTGCTGATTCCTTGTGTGAGGGACATAATTAGCAACATTGTCTAAGTCTGCACATGCCACTTTCCCTCCACTTGCTGCAGGACTGGAAAAAGGCAAGAGAAATGACAGGCACAGAAGTAGAATTTACACACACCCCATGCTGCTCTCACGTCCTCTCTGGCTGCCATCTAAAACATGGCGTTGTAGATCCTGACCTTCCCCCTTCTCAAATGCAAGGTTTGCAATTTATCAAAATTGTGTCAGGCACTAGTAAAGAGGGAGACTGAGACAAAAGTAAACTTTAAAGAAAGGCTGGTGTTCTTACTTAAATTAAGAATTTGAAGATCAGGCTACCTGCTAATGAATGAGCTGGCAGCGATGGTTAAGCAGCTGGGATCCTGGGAGATGAGGAATTCCTCTGAACAGTGACTGTGGCCCAAAGATGCCCCAGTGATCCTAACAAAACTTCCTTAAACTTCATGGTAGTCTGATGCTTGCACACGGTCTTCCTTCTCTCTTTTCTTCATTGGGGTCCGATTTACATTATAAGCCAATGTTCTCTCAGCTTTTTCCAATATACTTTCTACTTTCTCTCACATAGGAGTGTCCTCTAGTGAAATCCTTGCATGTTTAGTTCTGTCTTGGCACCTGCTTCCTGTAGAAACAAGGTTAACACACAGAATTCAGTATTAGAGCTGATATCTCATTGGACCACCTACCCTATTGGCAAAACAAGAATTACGTTGTACTCAGACTCAAGTCCAAAACATGAGAAACAATGTTCGTCAGCATTTAAAACCGTTTACCGCCACCTTAGAAGCTAAGAAGCTAAGAAGCTAATGTTTTCTGACCAAATAAAGGGGGGAGGACATTTAAAATAGCATCTTTATTTAAAAGAATATTTAACTCTGAGAGAAATATTTAACTCTAAAAACAGCTAGATTCTACTGTAATAGCAATCGAAGCTGGAATTGCTAAATCTATCTCTACTTGAAGAAGGAAAGCACACCTAAGCTTTTGTTCCAGATTTATATATATGATGTATTAAATATATATTATATATATATAATTTTACAATGGGTAATGGGAAGACTGAGTTCATTACAGCAGTCAAATCCCTAGGCAGCCAGAGAGCCAAAGATTTCACTCTACTTCTCATCTAACTCCCTGATCACTCTCCTTTGGCCATTATGCCTCATATAATGCATTCTAATGGCTTGAAATGACAGCGTTTTGTTTACAAAATGGCTCCATTCCTCAGGAAACCCAAGAGCCTGTGAACCATAACAGGGCTATTGATAGAACATAAAATTCACAATGTGACAGAAGCTGGTCCTCACATTCCTGCCCTGTTATCCATTTTAGGGTCAAATATGCCCATTTATCAGCTAAGAAGTAAAGTCTGAGGGGCACAGCCTAATAAAATCTAAGAGAACTAAGCAAAGAACTCAATAAAGGTAAAATGAGGTCTGACACTGCATGCAAATACAAAAGAGAAAGGATCTAAGCTTTACTAAATATTCTTACCTGAAGAGGCAAGTCTTATAATCCTGTGCATTTGTTATCTCTGCTGAATATTAAAATGTCTGCCAGTCTTACACTACAGCATTAACATGAGACTCAGTAGCCCCTCTCCTTCATGTTTTTAATGACAAAATTGAAAACCACAGATACTGTCTAAAGCCATGGAAGAGGGTCTGCTTTGTGTAGGAGGCAGAATTTAGAGCCTAGAATAATAAACCAAATATCAGTTCTAAATTATCAAATGTCATGTTCTTGGCCCACTTTGATCTTCTATGAGAAAGAGGAAGAGTTTTGCAAGAGAGAGTCCTAAGAAGAAATTTTTATAAATAATAGGCCACGAAATAGGATCAATTTAAGGTGATGTGTCTTTCTTTGTTACTTTAACATATTGCTCAAATGGCCCATTCTGCCTTGGGTTATAGTTGTATTCCCACTTAGAACTATCAGAGCAGTAACAGCATCTTAACCATTTGTGTTTAGCAGTCAGTCATATAGTAGGCAATGTGAAGAGAGAGAGAGAGAGAGAGAGAGAGAGAGATAAGAGAAGAGAAAGAAAGAAAGAAAAAGAAAGAGAAAGAAAGAAAGAAAAAGACTAAGAAAGAAAGAAAGAAAGAAAAAAAAGAAATCGGAAGGTAAGGAAGGCAGGACAGGAAGGAAGAGGACTAAGGCCGTCCTCCTTACAGGTGCAGTCGCAAGTGGCGAGACAGATTTCAGGAAGAACACAGAAAGAAAAGAGCATAACTTCTTTTAGGATTAAAACAATGGATTTACAAATTTTATATCTAATTTAGCCTTTTGAATATTAAAATTCCTAACTAGACATACAATGAAATATTATTCAACCTTAAAAAGGAAGGAAATTCTAACATATTCTACAATGATGAATTTTGAGGACATTATACTCAAATAAGTTGGTCACAAGACATATACTGCATGATTCTACTCATATGAGGTATATAGAGTAGTCAAACTGATGGAGAAAGCAGGATGGTGGTTGCCAGAGGCTGGAGGGAAAAGGAAAAGGAGAGTTGTTTAATGAATATAGAGTTTCAGTTTTGCAAACTGAAAAAGTTCTGAAGATTGAATGCACAACAATGTGAATATACTAAAAATACTTAACATTACTAAACTATACACCTTGAAATAGCTAAGATGGTAAATTTTATATTTTATCACAATTTACAAAAAATTCTGGATGCATTATGAGAGACTGCATTTTCCTTCGAACACTCTTGGCAATGTCACAAACATTGAAACCACAACTAATATTCACACAGCCTAGGAACTGCATTTATTCATATTAGTGGGGAAAAAAATCTTAGCAAAAACTGAATTTGACCTGAGCCATTCCCACTACGAATTCCAAGAGTTCTGAGTAAATCAAAAGATTTCTCAGGCAGAAAATGTTAGAAAGATGTCAGCCAGAATGCTTCAAAGCAAATTTTACTGAGAGTTTCTCTGATTTGTTTTTCAAATAGCCTACCTATCACACATAAGTGTCTCTTGAGAGACAAAGGATTCATCCTCTTACCCCTTAACCAGACAGTCTAATGATGGGCTGATGGTATCCATATTTGCAACACTTAATGAATGTTCCCTTATTGAAAAAGGATTAGTAATGGACATCAGGAACAAAGGACATAGGAATTCAACTAGAATTGGTTAATGACTACATGAAAGGAATGACATTAATTCCAGGGTTTATTTGAAACTTAATATCCCAAAGTTACTAAACTATTAATTAGAGAAATATGTGGTAATTTTACACATAATATATGCCAAGTCTTATATATGCTATAGGCTGGTATATATTTTGGTGCCTCACTAACTCTGGGGGCTCCCATTTTATAAACTACCATGACTGGCAGATTGGCCATGGCCAATATCAAAATTGCAAAGAAGACGGCGGATTAAGAGGGAGAAAAGAATAAAAATAGTGTCAAATGTTTGCGAAAGTAGCAAGTTCTTTTTAAAAAATTTTTACTGAATTCTTTATGTACAAAGCAATACATTCTTATGACAAGTCAAGAACAACAGAGCCATGTAATGTAAGAGTTAAAAATCTTTTCCATGTTTCTAATCTTGCCATCTTGAGATAACCAATATTATAATTTTATAAGTATCCTCCCACGATTTTCTTTGTTTATGCAAAGTAAAAGTAAGTATGTTATAGATATATGAGATTATGGTATACAAGTTATAGAATTTCGCTTTAATAAAACTACTATAATTATGACTCATCAGATTATATTATTTAATTATATTATGACTCTATGATGTGAAGCAATCTTTTTCAACAGCTGCATAATCATTTATAGTATGAAATAGTATAAATGAGCCAAAATTTATTCAACCATTTAGATATTTTCCAGATAATTACTTTTCCATTATAAACCATAATGTGTTTATACATATCCTTACTTACTGGTAGTTTGATTTCTATAGACTAGATTCCCCCTAGAATGGAATTTCTGGTCAAAAGGTCTGTACATACTAAATTTTAAAGAGATACTACTAGATTGCTTTCCAAAAAGATTATAACAATTTAAACTTTCATCAACAATGAGGAACATGCCATCTCCTGCTACTCTGGCCAGCACTAGATGCTATAAATCTTCTAAATATTTGCCAATCTGATAGGCAGAAATTGAAATCTCTATCCTTTGATTTCCATTTATCTAACTACTCAGGAGTTTGAGCATCTTTTTATATTTTGTTGACTGTTTATATTTAATTTGTTGTGAATTGCCCATTCATAACTTTATCTAATCTACCTATCAGGTTATTTGTCTTTTCAATATCAGTGTGTAGGTGATCATCGTATTAGGGATATAACCTTTTGTCTGTCTTAGATATGACAAATGACTTTTCCTATATGATCATCTTTTTAAAAATTTTCTCTCCATGTATTGTATCTGGGGCAATACAGAAATCTTTATTGTTATGTAGTCAAACCTGTAAATCTTTTTTTAATGGCTTTTGGATTTTTCTTTTAAATGAATTTTAGAACCAGCTTAACAAATTCCCTTTTAATAAATCCTTTTGATCTGCTGATTGGGATTGCATTGAATTTACAGATTAATTAAAGAGAAATGACCTCTTCACAGTAATGAGCATGCCCAATCCCAGGAGTGGTATAATTTTATTTATACTTAGATTTTCTTTTATGTCCTTCAATAATGTTCAGTAGTTTTCTTCATTCAAGTGTTTGATGTATCTTGTTTGGCTTATTCTTGGGCATCTACAATTTGTCTTACAATTGTTAATAACATCTTTTTTTTCCACTCTAGTTTCTACCGTAGGAGACTGTGTTTGGAGGCAGTAAAGTCCAGTGGTAAGAGCCAAGGACTTTTCAACTCAGTTTCGCAGATTCAACCCCCAGATCCTCCATTCAACTCCTCTCTGAGAATGTTTCACCTGTGTAAGGAGGATGACAAGTTTGTTGTGAGGATTAAATAAGATAACATCAGATCTTTAGAACAGACTCTTAGAACAGGGTTATAATATGATAACAAAGATGATGAAATCCTTTTATCTATACACCTGAACTCTCACTGGTTTTGATTCTCTCAACTTTTCTAGGTAAAAAATTATATACTCTAGCAGTGATGATCTATCTTTACCTTTCCAATGTTTACATATAATTCCTTTTATTTTGTCTAATTACTCTGGCTGAGACTTTCCTCCCTTAATAGGAGTGGTGAGGACTGGCATTCATGTCTCAGTCCTGATTCTAATGTAAATGCTCGTATTCCTTCTATGTTTGATGGTTAGTGTATATTTCTGATAAATAGTCATCATACCTTATTGGCAGAAAGTTATTTATAACATTCTCTTATTTTTCTGTTCTATTTATAGGTATGTCCTCTTTTTCATTTATAATATTAGTTATAAATTATTTCTATCATTATTGACAAAGATTTTTGTGTTCTATTAATCTCATGGAGAACCAACATTTGCTTTTGATAACTGTGTTTTTGCATGTTTATTTTCTGCTCTCCATTATTTCCTTATTTCAACTTTCTTTGGGTTTGTTCTTTTTAAATTTTTATTGGATCCTCAGCTCATTAATTTATCAATATTATTTTCTTTTGTATTGATTGCATTACTTATTTTTTTTATTCCTTTATTAGTTTAAAAATCATACATGGATATGTTAATGAATAGAATCTGAGGTTAATAACAATTTCTACTTTATCCATCTTTCTGTTTTAAATGTGGTTTAGTTTTTATTTTCTGTTTTTAGCAAGTAGATTTATGTATTCAT
Organism: Rousettus aegyptiacus; assembly: GCF_014176215.1. Lineage (NCBI taxonomy): Eukaryota > Metazoa > Chordata > Mammalia > Chiroptera > Pteropodidae > Rousettus > Rousettus aegyptiacus. The sequence continues at coordinate 58,766,593 of NW_023416286.1, read as the reverse complement.
GCATTTAGCAATTTCTTTGATCACTATTCATTTTTTTCTTTATTTTATTGAGGTATAATTTACATGTCATACAACTCAATTGTTTAAGATGTACAATTCAATTGTTTTTAGTATATTTGTAGGATTTTGCAACCATCAATACCATCAATTTTAGAACATTTCATCACCATAAATAAATCCTATACCTTAGCAGTCTTTCGCCCAAACTCCTCAGCCCTAAGCAACCACTGATCTACTTTCTATCTTTAAAGTTGCCTGTTCTAGACATTTCATATAAAGGGAATTATGTGATACATAGTCTTTTACAGCTGGCTTCCTTCACTTCACATAATGTTTTCAAGGCTCATCAATGCTGTCGTACGTATCAGTAGTACCTTATTTCTTTTTTTCCTCAAATAATATTCATTGTATAGATATATCATATTTTATTTATCATATTTCATTCATCCATCAATGGGCATTTGTGTTGCTTCTATATTTTGGCTATTATAAATAGTGTTACTATTAACATTCATGTACAAGTTTCTGTTAGAGCTATTTTTTTAATTTTCTTAGGTATAAACCTAGAAGCGAGTTGCTGGGTTGATATAGTAACTTTATATTTAATCTTTCGAGGAACTCCCAAACTGTTTTTTAACATGGCTGCACCATTTTACACCCTCATTAGCAGTGTATGAGGATTCTACTTTTCCCACATCCTCGCCAACACTTATATGTCTTGTTTGTAATCACTCTGTGGATATGAAGCGGCATCTCTTTGTGTTGCTATTCATGCTTGTTTCACAGTTCTTCTAGAAGTACATTATTTAAAACATCATTGAGGAATATCTGTTAACAGCATGTTTTTCTAGTTTTAATGGTCTAGATTGTCTTCGTTTTGCCGTGGTTCATTTTAGAGCTTAGCTGGGTGTAAAACTTTACTTAGATTCATTCCATTGTCTTTCTGGCTTCTATTGAGAAGTCTGCTATATATTATTCCTTTGAAAATATCCTGGATTCTCTCTGATTAATTTCAAACTTTCTTTCCTTTTGGTCTCTGCAGTGTATTGAAATTCCTAAAGAATTGATTTACTAGAATTTCTGGTGTCTAAATCTAAGAAATCATATTTTCATCCTCTCTAAGAAAATCTTAGCCATATTCCTTGTATTAGAGCTTCGACTTCATTCTTTCTGTTCTGTTCCCCAGAAGTACTACCAGACATATGTTGATCTTTCTCATCTCTTAATCTGTCATCTAAATCGTCCACCTCTTTATATTTTCAATGCATTCAAGATAATTTCCTCGGGATTTTTTTTTTTCTTTTTCCAAGTTACCAATTTAGCTGTGTTTAATCTATGTTTAACCTATCATTGAAATTTTTGGACTTTTTCTTTTTGGGTTTTCCTTGTTCTTTTCTCATGCCTTAATCCCTTTTTAATTGTTTTATTTACCTTAAACATACATAATTGAGAGTGTTTTCTGCTACTTCTATGACCTGAATTCCTTGGGAGTCTAATTCTGCAGTGTGTGTTTCTTGTATTAGTTACTCTTTTTTTTCCCCCTCCCATGTTTTGTAATATTAGATTGAGAACTGCCAAATAACCAAAGCTAAAAAATTAACATTAAGAAGTGATCATAATTGAGTTATATCTCTTGGGTCTCTGGCAAAATAAACACCAGGAAAGATACTCTACACTTGGTGTATAAAAAATTGCCATAGAAAAAGCATCTTACCCTTGATTTCTTTCTTTTTCTCATCTCTCATACCCAATCCTCACCGACGCCTGAGGAACCACTACAGCCACCTTCTCACTTGTCTCCCTGCTTCCACTTGACCATTCTGTACTGAAAGCATGTTTTTAAAACTGTGCATCACATCATGTAATTACCTTAATTAAACATCTTTAGTGATCTCCTACTGTTCTTAATACAAAATTCAAACTTTTTTCCTGGTGTATCAGGACATGTGTGTTCTGCTTCTGCCTATCTTCTGCCTACTTCTTTCCTGCATGTCTCCCCATTATTCACAGAGCTATAGCCACACTACTTCCTTTATCTTCCATGAAGCTAACAAATATCAGAGAGATGCCACTCGGATGAAGCAGCAGGGAGGGGAATGGAAAGATGAGGATATCTCACTGACACTCTTAAGATACTGGATCGAACCTTGCCTGAGTCCACTTTTTCTCTGGGCTTTGCAATAAAGACTAATTACTTTTCCTTTTTCATTATTTTCTTTCCACCCTCATATCCAGCCACATTTTTTATAAGTCGGGGTCTTGATCCATAGGGACTGCTATGTCACTTTTTTTGACCATCTCCCAGAGACTTTCGGAGAAATGTTACAGCCAAAAATTGATGCCACATTTAAACTGTCTTGACAGAGACCTTAATCCTATGCCAGGGTCTACAAAAAAGTAAAGGAGAAGAGCTATTCTTTATCCTTGGAGACTTTATAGTCAAGGAGCAATCAAATACATTTCTGGAATTTAAGGTGCCAATAGATCTCTTGCTCAGTTCACCATACCTTCTGTAGGCTACACACATTTTTCTACTTCACCATACTTGGATTTTAACTTTTAATTAATTCTGCGACATTTAAGAAATATGAAGCGTTCACCTTTCAGACTTTCATTCGATATTACTTTATGCTACTCCAATAAGCAAAACAATTGCTAAGACAATTTTTCATGACATTCTGGCAAATTCTAAATATTTACCAAATTCTCATAATTCAAAACATAGAAAAACAAATCACAAATGAAATGAAGTTTGTCACAGTTAATAATGAAGACTTTCTGGTTTGCAAGATTGTTTAAACACACTATTGCGGAGCTGCATCCTTGAAATGTATGTATTATGAAGATTATATTTACAGTTGTTGAGATGAGAGTAAGAAAATGGAAACAAACATCTAGTGAGCAACCGCTTGTGTAAAGCATTGTCAAGCAAGGAGCTTTAATACATCATCTGCTCTGATCATCTCAAAAAGTTAAGTGTCTTCACCAAATCATACAGTAATTGCCAGAGGCAGGACATGAACCTGGTCCGTAGCGCACTCTCTGCTGCAACCTGCTTCCTCAACTCCACATCCATAGAAGCCTCTTCTCTACACAAGGCGCTAGGCTGACAATGACATATTTTTCAGGAATTCATTACTGACTCTTTTTTTTTTTTTATAGTAGCCCACAGACTTCTCTGACTTCTGTCAATGACTTAATATGATTGGTACTGAGTTTGACACTTCATTAGATGTTCAAATGGCAGAATAATCAGCTCTTAAGACAGTGTAGTTTAGACAAAGTAAGCAGTTCTTAAAATTAAATTACTTATTAATAACAGATCTTCCCATTAGAACTCTTTAATATCGTAGCTTTGGGCACAGATCCTATTTTAGTTACATCCTCAGTAAGGCAGAAGTATTTTTCTGGTGATAATACTATACCTTGTCTTAAACCAAAATATCTCCTTAGATACAGAGAAGTTCATATAAATGTAAGCACGATCTAAGAGTCTTAGGATGGAGTTTGAGATCCAAAGTACGATTTATTAATTAAAAGGCAAAACACTCAGCGAGTGCTTATTTGGCAGGCACAGTGTGCTTTAAAATATTAAGTGATTTATAGCAATAGGATTCTAGCTTAGGGACATTATCTCAGTTGGTGTTCTTAGCAACAAAGGTAATCCTATAATAAAAGAGCTTATAATAAGAAATATTGAGTGTTCACAGATGTGTTGGGAGGGCTGGAGAACTAGGCTAAAGGTCAAGCATCCTGGAACGTGCCCAAAGCCACACCAAAAACTGGCCTGATGAGGGACCACCACCACCGATGCTGCCCCTGCCGTGCCTTCAAACCCACGGCCTGGTCCACCAGAGCTTAGTCTGCACCAGGAGCTCAATCTTGCCCACGCTAGAAAACCACCACTGGTACCCTGCTGCTACCTGTTGCGGGAGAGCGAGGTGCAAACACACCATCTCTATGCAGAGCCTATTTCCTGACATTGCTGACTGCCCCAAGTATCAAGTAGGCATGTCTGATTGGCAGCTCCTGGAGATATGGTTGTGTACCAGCAGCAAAGCAAGCTAAGAACTTCAATTATAGTTTCTAAGCTTGGGAGTTTCCCCACCGCCAAAGAGCAGGCCTTTTCCAATGATAAAGGACAACCGTGAATGTGACAGATGGCCCCTGTACATGTATAATGACTCTAAGTGAAAGCTGTACTTCACCTAACTTCCTTTAAGTAGTCTGTTTCAGAGGAATGTGTGACTGTGGTATGCTTTAATTTGTAATGTCAATTAAACTATATTTAATTTGGATCATTTTCTAGAGTAGCTCTAAACTCTAAAAGGCCCTAGGGTTCAGATTTTTTTTTTTTTTTTAAATCTACACTCACTTCCCAGGTGATCTTAATTAGTCTCATAGCTTTAAATATCTTCTTTATACAAATGACTCATAATTTATATCTCCAGCCCCCACCTCTCCCTGAAATGCTAGCCTCATACTTGCAACCGTCTACTCTCACGTCCAAAAGGATCTCAAATTCAAAAGCCCAAAACCACGCTAATGATTTTTCTTCACAAGTCAGCTTGCCTCAATCTTCCCCTCTCTGGAAATGACACCTTCTCTCTTCCAGATGCTCAAACCAAAAGCCTCAGAGGCAGATATGACTTCTCTCTTTTTCTCCCTCCCCACATCCATCCAACAGGAGAGTCTATTGATTTTGCCTTCAGAGTGTATCTCAGATCCTTCTCTTCTCCCCACCTCCCCTGCTGTCACCCTGGACCAAGTCACACCTTCTCTCCCCAGATTCCTGCAATTGCCTCCTGCCTGCTTTTCTTACCAGGGCTGGCTCCACAGGGGTGTGGCCAGCACAGTTGCATGGGGGCACTCCATACTTGGAGTGTACTACTCTTTGGAGCTGGCCTTGAAATTCTGAATAAGTTTATCTTGAATTTGTGTTTCCTAAGTGAAATCTAATGGGACAAAGCAACAGGCACCTGAGGTTTGGAGCCTCATGGGTGGTCCTGCCTCTTGCTCTCCCAAAACCCATCAACGCCTTCACAACTCCTTCAGAGTAAAAGTCAGTTTCCTTCCATGGCCCATGAGGCCCTGCTCCATCTGCACCCCTATTAGCTCTCCAATCTCACTGCTCCCCAACTTGTTCACTCATCTTCTATGCTGCTCTTCAAACACACTTAGGCATACTTGCTCCTCAGGGACTTTGCCTTTCCTTCTTCCTGTCACATCCTTTTGTTACTATGAACAAAGCGAAGAAGTGAAGAAGGCTTGCTTCTTCGCTTCCTTCCTGTCTCTTCCAAATACCATTTTCTCTGTGAGTCCTCTCTTCCTCAGTGATCCTTCTCAAAATAGTAACTCCAGTTTGTCTACTATATTCTCTATTCCCTTACTCTGCTTTATTTTTATTTTATCACCATCTGACATACTGTATGTCTCCTTTTCTATCTCCCTCACTACAATATAAGCTCCATGAAACCAGGGACTTTGTCTCTTTTCTTATTGCTCTGTCCTCAGCACCAAGAAGGTGTCCAGCACATGGTAGAAGTGGGGACAGATCCAGTTTTGTAGGACCTGAAATTTATCATACTAGGGGGAAGAAGAGCTCTTTAGAAAAAAGACACAAAACTTAGAATATGAAAATTAGGCAGTATTGATGTCAACATTCTGGTTTTGATAGCAACATTCTGGTCCTATAGTTTTGCAGGATGTTACAAGAGATAACTAGGGTAAAGGAAATATAGACTCTCTCTGCTACTATTTCTTACAACTGCATGTAACTCTATAATGATCTCAAAATAAAAAGTTTAATTAAAAATTAGTTATGTAAGTAAATATGCATTTAGAATGAAAAGAAGGTATCAAAACAAATTAAATAATAAAAACCTGACAAATGCCACACACATCACCACTTTCACAAAAATATTTCTATTAATTGATTTCCTGGCAAGCCTCTATAATACTTTTTTCTACATTCTGATCTACATATACTTCATTCTCCTCTTCATATAATAATACTTTATAATATCACTTTCTATGTAAAGAATAGAAAAATATCAATTTCTCTCTAAAGTTAATTGAATTTAGTTTAGAAAAGTTTCAACTTTGAAACTCATTTTTGGTAATATTATGTAAACACTTAGTATTGTTGTCAAGTTTGTGAAACTATTCAGTTTTTGCACAGCGACTAGCTTTATATACTCTTTAAATTAAAGATCGTCCTTAACCAGTTTGTCATTGATGTCCTCACTGGAGTGAGTTAGTATGGGTTTTATGTTATCGCTGTCTACGTCAATAATTCATGTCAAATGAGCAAGAAATGAGTAAGAACTTGTGTGGATAGGTTTGAGCAAGGCCATTTCATGGACAAGCATATGCATGCACATGGAGTCCAATTTGCACTCAGGGTGGCATGTGAAAAGGATGAAGGGTTGGGCTGATAAGTCAAGAAGTGTTTTGGAGCTAGAAAGAGAGGTAGGATTATCATCATGTGCCAGCAAGAGCGTGGGGGAGAGAGTACTTAAGTTAAAAAAATCAAGTTTAGTTTATTGGCCACCACAAAAGTGAAATTCAATAGGGTAAGTGTTAATATCATTAGCAACAGAGTTGAAACTCAAGCTTTGCCACTTGAAACCTTGAGAACAATAACTTAGCTGCACACAAAAACATGTTCCGCTACACTCAAAAAAGTGAGCCCCCAACTCAACTTTATCTTAGGCAGGTCCCAAAATTCCTCCAAAGTTCTTCCAGCTTCACCCAGCACGAGAGGAAGTGGTGCAGCAGAGGGGGACATCAGAAGAGTAGAAAGCAAAATCGGCATCTTCACCGACGGTGGTTAAAATACGTTACTTCCGTAAATTTTACAAAATCATGTGAGCATGTGAACATATTGCCAAGACCTCTCCCAGGGACTTAAAATAAGACAGGCAATGATGGGCTCCACAGCTTAACATCTTTAGCTTCCTGATAAATCTGACTCTGGGGGAGCCTCAATAAACATTAGCCAAATAAAAGTGAATATGTATTTGAGTGCTTGGGTTTAAGGTCTAAGCATTAAACAATGATCCCAGTGTTTAATTACACGGATAATTTTAAAAACAAACTAAGAAACAACAGCAGGAGAGCCTAGCATCGGAAAACTGATAAAAGTATGAAATATCAGGGTAAAAATAAAACCTTCTGGTATGAGATATTAAAGAATGAGTTTAACCCATGTGGCTGAACTCTGAACAGCTGCCTGCTAGGAGCCAAGCGAAAGAACTTCAGTTTCTCCAGAATCAAAAAAAATGTGCTCAAAAATGTCTTCGAAAATAAAAAGTAATTAATTAAAACCCTTCTATTTATAATGATATGTTTAAATGATAAATGTATGTTGAGTGACCGAATGAAAGGAAGAATGAAGGAACAATGATTTTCAATTAAGATAGCCCTACCTGCCCTTCCCATGGCCTATGAGATTAAAGTAAGCCTGACACACCAGTCACGTCTGAAGGGCCCACCTCAAAGGAGCACCCAGGTTGTGCTGGAGATAAAGCTCTTCTGGAGTTGGTAGGGAGCAGGTAGGAATGGCCTACAAACTCCTCTGCCCCTGAAGCACGTCAATGCTATGGCAGGGATTCTATATTACCTGCCTTCCATCTGTTCCATTTCATCTGGGGATATGAGCATGACTGGCAGAAGGAACTCCAGAAAAGTCACGGGCACAATTAATGTAAAACCCTTCTAAAAACTGAGACATGTAGACACATGTGGACAGCATTCGATGTCAAATGAAGAAAGTTTCAGGATGCGTAGATACCTGCAAACACAGGAAAACACAAGAGGGTATGTACATAATATTAAAGTTTTTTTTTCTTAGAAAAAAAACTTTTAATGGCTCTATGACAGGAGAACTTATTAAATTAAAGGGTAAATAGAAAGAAGTACATGGGCCAAGCTGCATGAATCTCATCTGTGTCGATAGAAGGCATGTGGTTAAGTGCCCACATACCAGGCTGGAAATTGCCCCTTAAATATTTTGAAAATAAAAAAGTACAAAGAGGACGCAGTTCACACTGAACCCCCTCAACCTGCCCTGAGCTCATGCCCTTAGGAAAAAATAAAAAGTGAGTCTGTTACTGCAATAAGGATGAGAGGTCATTATTCTGAGCTCTGCTTCATAACAATGACCAGGTTAACAGTCCCAAACGTGACTCCAGGTTATTGCCTGCAGAAGAGTGCTCTCTCTTTTTTTTACATTTGAGCCAATTATTTAAGGCTAAACTGTCTTTCACATTAAGAACCCAGTGGGCAACTTGTAAGCATTGAATAAATTGCGCAGGGGGTCCATTTTTAGGTTCTATTATACAAAACTGCCAACATTATTTACTCTGCTAGTTATGGAGGAAAAAAAGTTTTCATGATTCTGCATTTCACACACAAACTGAAGCTCAAAGGCATCTTTAAAATGCAGTCTGCCTTTCCAATTATTGCAGCTACCAGGGGCTCTATGAAAAGGAGTAAGTAGGGTGGACACACTAAATTAGCCCCAGAAACTAATAGAATGAATGTCTTCCCAAATCAAGCAGGGCAAAGTAGGCAGGAAGACCCCTGCCGGAGGTAGTGACACGAGGTCGATCAATTTAAGGACTTGGCTCTCCTGAGAAGAGCAGGGAATAAGTGAAGATTAAGCTTGAAGGAGGCAGAACCCCTCTGCTGCCCACCTCAGCAGACCTGAAGCAAAGAAAAACTGTTCACTTCAGCTTCACTGCCTCATCTCAAAGTTGCATTAGCACGGCCCTTTGCTCCATGATGAAGGAAATCCTTTATGCTGAGTGTTCCTCATTCAAATACCTCATAATGATCTGCTAGGTCCTCAATTTCCTTATTTGTTTTCAAATACCTGAATCTCTGCTTCACACTGAGATTACTGGGCATGTTCCTTCCCAGGGAGGAAAAATTTAACAGCAAACTAATCAGAGCCAGGGGCATCATTCCCCAGCCTTAACCACCTGCCCATATTGTGCATTTCTATAGGGCAAGAGCCCGGGGAGCTGATTAGCCTATGCAGCTTCCAGAAGTCACCCCTGGCGAAGGCATGTTGAGAGGCAGCAATGTCCCATTAAGTCTATACTTCTTGCATTTTACAGGAGGTCATAGCTCAGAACCTACTGTTCCTGATGTGGGGGAAGGAACGTTAACAAATGGACTACATTTATATAGTCCTAGACATTGTGCTTGTTAGTTTTGGAAAGTACCAAAACACGTGCAGGCTGTTTAACAAAACCCAAGGATTTATAAGTAGGTGAAGATACAAATAAACATGACTATGAAATGTATTAATTTATTCATTTTCCGAAGTTATTAAATGTCCATAATATACCAGGCACTAGAATTTCAGAGATGTGAAAGTCATCATTCCTTCCCTCAAGTAGCTTATGGTCTAGAAATTCAACATCTAATTCATATTCAGTCTATCCCCAAATCCCGTCAATTTTACTTTGTAATTTATCTCTTAAAATCACCTATTAAAATACCAACTACACTCATCTTACAATCTGCTTAACATCATCGAGGCAGAGTACAAAGGTCAGTAAATGTGCTCTGTTCATGAATCGTCACTTAACCAACTGATAGGATGAACCAACACTCTCCGAGTTAAGCAGATTGACTTATAATCAACACCTTATATATTCACACATATTCTCTGGAATGTACAAACCCTTCTGCTCCCACTGGCTAATTATGCTGATCAAGATTGAGTTATTTTTATTTCCCATGCTTTTTATGTACCTGCAAATGTACCAACTTTTTATGTACCTTGTTATGTAATTGTAATTGCATAATAAAATTAAATATTACAAAAGTCAATAAAAGATGTATAAAAAGTGTATAAAAGTGAATTGTTTCTATGAATTTTAAGTTGAATGTTGTAGAAAGAATATATGTTGAAAAAAAAGATAGCTATTGAATTTGGTGTCAGGGAAACAAGAGCAGTGAAATAAGAATCTTTAACTCTAAGTATTTTTCACTTCTACTTCTACTTTAAAGAAACTGAACTAGAAGCTATAGGCAATGCAACATGAATTTAATTTATGACAAGAATCTCCAACATATAGGATCAAACTGAAAGAAAGACTCATGGTCCTACATCAAGAGACTGGGAAAAGAAACCACACTTAAATGTTTCAAGTTACAATGAAATTAATGGAAACTTCTACTTTTGGCCAAGATGAATGGACAGAAACTTAGTATGCTATCTGAAAACTGAACAAAATATATGGAACGAAGTCTTTCAAGACACCAGGAAATAAAATGAAATAATCTCTAAAAGACAGTTGTCCTAGCCAACTGCCTTAAGAGAGATTCTAGGCCACAGCATAAGGAGGGAAATACAGGCAGAAACCAGTGGATTCCCTGGATTGAGGAAATGGGGCTAAAAGTTAAGGGATACCAAAGGAACTAGAGCTTGCAGGTCAGAATTTGGAAAGAGGAGAGCTACACAGAGAAAATTCTGAGGATCTGCACAGGATTCTCACAAGAACTCAGTTGAGTACAGATCAGCCCACACATGTAACAACAACAGAAAACAAACCTACCCGAGGCTGAAGGACAAGCCAGTGGCAAGAACAGAATGCCTATTTCTACCAGTCAGACTGGAGAGTGTCATAATTCCTGGAACTTTGGGTAGAGTACTCTGATGATCATGACTGAGTAGTAGTTAATTATTAGCTTCAGACTCAACGGTGCTCTGATCAAGCCTAAAAAATATCAAAAACAAAATCTCCCAAAACCAAACTGTTTTCCAAATTACTTAACTTCCTCCAAAGACAGAAGCTCAAAAATATTTATAATACAAAAATATCCAGTACCCAACGTGGTAAAATTCAGAGAGAAGAGATTTCCACTAGCTCATGATCCAGGAGTGGTCTGGTTAGAATGTCATCAGTGGTACCTTTGTCCCTCCCACTTTCAGATGATGTTGCCCTTTCAGAACACCTATACCACTGCCATAGACACCGCTAACTCCGTTGCTGGCTTCCTCCATTATGAATAAATCCTAAGCTGCTCTTCCATCCCTATGTTACTAGTTCGAAGGTCAGAGTCCCAGAGAAGAACAAAGAATTGGGTCATGTGATCACACACCAATTGCCAGGTGGTAAGAAAAGGGAATATCTGGTTACCTTTTATTTCGTAATGAGAGGTAAGGCCAGCTCTCACAAAGGGGCCCTCTCCCCAAATGGGATAAAGCTTTATATATGCTGGATAGCTAAACAATGACAAATGTCCACGACAGTGATTGACTATGTATTATTTCTTAATCTTCAAATCTAATCTTAATTTTTGTCTCTTTTTATCATCCATAGTAACTCTTTGATAAGGATTCAAACTCTTCTTTCTTGCCCATCTATTTGTTTCATTTATTTTTCTAAGATATATTTTTCTTTGCATTTTAACAGCTCTGAAAATGCTGTCTTATGGTCAATGAAAATTATTAATCAACCCATTAAAACTGATGTCTCATAATTAATTAAATTTAAAATTGCCAATATTTTTTAGAGATGCATAAAAAGGATAGCTCTTACAAACGATGGCATCTTAGACTCAGTGAAATCTGGTAATATCTTTTCTCCTATATCATGAAACTTATCTCTCTGAATTGTCTTTGTACCTCATTAGACAGTAAACTCCAAAATTCTCTATTTATGGTGGTATTCCCACTGCCTAACTCACTGCTTATCATATACTAGATCCAGAACACATACATTTATTGAATAAGGAGTAATTCAGTGAATTAGAATGAACCTGCTAAGCAGATTTCTGTGTTTTATGTTTCATGTTCCATGCTTGTCTGAGATTTAACTACATCTAGAAAAGTTTCCTCTTTCAGTGCTTTTGATCCCAGATGTCTGACTTATTCAACAGTTGGTTACACTCTACTTAGATCCCAACCATTGTGCTAAGTGTCTTACCTGAATTACCTCATTTGATAATTACAACTGTCCTCAATGGCTACAGATGCTCAAAGAAGTTTAATACATTGCCAAAGGTCACACTTAGCTACAAGTAGAAAAGTCATGATTTAAACAGATACTCTATCTCCAGAATTTATACTCTTTACTGCTTTATTATTGTCAGACTATATTCTATAGATGCTGTATTATTTATAGACTCTCTTCAGAGTTAAAGTAGCAGGAGTTCCACCTTGAGTCTAAGCTGTGTCCACGTTGGATTCAGGCATCTTTGGAAGGCTGTTGGATGGGTCCATCAAGAATCTACCTAAAAGAAAAATCACAGCACACAGGTTCAGGCTGGTGAAAATGATCCAAGGTTGAAGGCAAGTGCATTTCTGAATACAACATGGTCTATGTCACTCAAGTTTTCCTCCAGTCTCATTCAGAAATTCATGCTAAGATCCTAATGTTGGAATGAAAGATGAGCCAGCACTGGTGACCAAGTTGACATCAGGCAGTACCATCACCCTTTGCCCAGACAGAAGCTACATCAGCTCAAGGGCCGGCGTCTTTGGCAGTAGCTATAAAATCTTGGGCAGGTACCAGCAACAAGTTAGTGTCTCCTGGGGACCTTGTTTGTCTAATCAGTCACAATTTGTAGCATCTCCACAACAGAGAGAAGAGAAAATGGCAGGAGTCGCAGTGTAGTAAAGGGTTCCATTTGAGAAGTTCACAGAAGACCAAGAACAGTTTGAGAGGCATTTGAGTGGGCCTGGAGGGGCCAGAGGATTATTGTTGCTTCGTGACCCTGTTTTTACTCTTAAACTGTGTATACTTAGCAATGTAATTACAACTCCAGACTAAGAGACACATAATACCAGTCAGAGCCCAAATCTACAGCATTGAAAATGAAGTAGAAAACAAAGAACAAGCAATTATTTGAGAGAGAACAATGAGAATAATGGCTAATATGACAAAGATGATTTAGGAGAAAACAAAAGTCACAGAAGGAACATGAAGCAGAAGTCAGAAGATGTGAATTCTAGTCCCTGCTATGTCCCAAATGTTCTGTTTCACCAAGAAGCAGTTAATTCACCTCTCTGGGATGGCTTCCTTACCTACAGCATGAGAGGGCTGGGCTAGATGGGTGACCAACTCTAAGGTCCGTCTTGTCACAAATGCTGTGATTCTGCAAACATGGTTTGTAATTTTAATACCCACCTGGCTTTTAAAATAGCTTTGCTGGGGACTAAGCCAGCACGGGTCCTGCGTAACAAAAACAGAACTGTGTGGCTTTCTGGGCTCTGAGAATCACAGTGGTAATGCAACAGGAAAGCTGAATGTTCAATGCACAAAGTGTCAAGGGGCGTACCACAGCAGGTGCAGGCACAGTGAATAGGTTTCATTTTGGGGAGTTAATAGCTGAACACATATTTGGTAAAGCTAATTGCACATGTGGGAAAATTATCAGAGAATGTACATTTCTTACCTCATATTCCTACAGTGTTTACAGATGGATTTAGCAGCCACAGGTAAAATAATGTTACATTTAAAAATGGCTCATATTGATAGTAATGTTTTCACAGGTTAGGGACTGATTAATACCTGATTAAACTTCCTCTGTCTCTCTAACTTTTCCTCCATGAATCTTCTTCATTGCATTATTACTTCACAAAGTTGAATGAGAAGTTAGTTTTTATTAGTGACACTTCACAAGACTTTCTGGGCTCTGGAGTTGTCACAGGCTTTTCTCTGTGCATTTACTTTATACTTAATAACTAAGGTGGCTTCCAGGCCTCTGTCTGCATCTCCCTTATGGTATCCATCACTTCTCAGTCAAACTTGATTATTCCTTGTGCCAACCCCACCCTGGGTTTTCCTGCCTTATGCCACTCCTTCTGCTTTGACTCCCTCCTTAGCCCTCATTACCCTCTGCCTATCACATCTTACCCATCATTTGGTGCCTTAAATTTTCCAATATGCTCCAAAGTAATCTATGCAATTAATGCAACTCTGGTCAAAATCTGGACAGTGTTTTTTATAGATCTTGACTCTGAAATTTAGATGAAGAGTATAAATAGCCAAGACAATAATGAGGAAGAACAAGATGGAAGAACTATCATTATAGATTTAAAGACATCATTTAAAATGTATATAAGAAAGTGAGTGATTTATCCAAGGATAGACCAACAAACCGATGGAAGAGAAAAAGAAAATGTAGGAACAGACTCTTGCTATATGGAAACTTGATATCTGAGAGGCTCGGTACTGCAGATCAAAGCAATATTTGTTTCAATAAATAATGCAGAGACAATAGGGTACCCACATGGAAAACACAAAACGAGATGTCTACTTCACCCTATGCGCGAAGCTCCATGTGGATTAAGACATAAATACAGAAGAAAATAGCCATTTCAATAAGAACTCACATTTTTTTCTAATTCTCATAATAATTATAAGAAATGGATATTATTAGCCCACTCTTAGTAGAGAGTGAAGCTCACATAAATTAAATAATTTACACATAGTCAGCCAACAAAAGACTGGGTGACAATTCCCAAAGCTTAATTATGCCACCAGCTATATCGTCTCTCTCTCTTCTAAATATTCTTTCAATTAATTGATTTGAAAAGGTGAATTTGAGTAAGTAATACTCTATCATTTTGCTAGTTAGTTACCTATTACTTTTGTTTTCTGTTTATATATGTTTTATTTGTTTATTTCATCAGAGTCAGAGACCACATCTTGCTTTGTGGAATTTCTGCCAGGTTCCGATATTGGGTCTTAGTAACAGATCTTCCTAGCATCTTAATGATCATCTTGATCATCCAAAAGCCAGATATAAAGAGTTAGCAGAGAAAGGAGAACAAAATGTCTTTCGAGTCTTTACTTCTTTTTCTATCATGTACTGACACCTCAGAGAAAATTTTGAAAAAATTATTCTGGAAAATGCCCACACTTCCACTAACATAACCAGAAGGGCCTTGCTTCTGTGTGTTTACTCAGTTCTCCCACACCCATTCTCCCATCAAACTTTTATCTAAGTCAGAATATAAAAGGGCTATTTCACCTCTAACATCTTTTCTTTCTCATATTTAAGTTATAGATTTGGCTGTGGCATTAAAATTAACAATAATTTCAATAAGACAGAAGTTTATTTTTCTCTCATGTAACAATCCAAGCATAAACAATCCAAGAATTATTTATTGACTCTAGGCACTGGGGATCCATGCTCCTTCTGTCTTGTTAATCTGCTATCCTCAACGTCAGCTTCTACCTCAAAGTTGAAGATGACTGCTCCAATTCCTGCCATCGTGTTCACAGTCCAACCAGCATGAAGTGCAAAGAAATAGGTAGACAGTATGTAGCCAAGTACACGTTAAATCCATGAGCTTCTTTTAGTACAGTAAAAGTATGGTAATTAATATTTAGGGAACAACTAATATCTGACTCCAAATACTTAAGAAAGTCATTCAGATTTAAGTCACTATAATTTATTCAGGTGTGCTTGTTGTCATGCTTTTCTTCTCTATCTCAGATAGAAAAGGTTTCTGTTTATCCAGTGCTTGAAGCATCCATAATTTAAAGGGAAAGACAGACATGTAAACAAAAAATGGCAATGCAGCATGACAAATGTTCTTAAAACACAGAGGAAGAAACAACTAATCCAGCCTTGGTGGCTGTGGAAGTGAACGATCAGTGAGAAGTCACAGAGGAGCGACATCTGCTCTGGGAGCAGAGGCCAGTCCTGGCAAAAGCAAAAGCTAATTTTCCAAACCCATAGAGGAATAAAAGTTTAATTCCTGAACCGCCCGGGGATATCCCTAAAGTCGGAGGCAGAGTTCGGGAGGGGAATAACAGCAAGCGAAGCTAGAAGTGCGGGCTCGGAGTTAGACCACAAAGGGCCACAGGCCACGCTAAGACATCTGGGTTTCATCTTTTATAGAGAGCAAAAGTGGACTTTGTAGGATAGAAGAGGAGACTTGGTAGAATATGAGCTTTACTTTAAGGCAGAATAAACACATTGTAATTAGGAAGACTGGATACAGAGAAAGAGTGTATGAATATATTTGTCATTTACTTTTGTCACTCAGGCCCCAAATCTTCTTGTACCTTTGGAGACAGTTTATAAATCTGAGACCAACTTCCACTAGAAAAGCTGAAAAATTCTGGGTCCTTTCTCAGCCTCCCTTACTAATATATGCAGGTATGCGATCTGTGTTCAATTAATCAGATCTGCATGCCTCAGACTTTGACTTGGTAGTAACAGGTTGGGTGACCAACTGTCCCAGTTTGCCTGGGACTGTGCCATTTTATTATTTATTTGTTTGTTTGTTTGTTTATAATTGTTTTGTTTTTCAATTACAGTTGACATTTAATATTATATTAGTCTCGGGTGTACAGCATAGTGGTTAGACATTTATATAACTTATAAGGTAGTCCCCCCAATAAATCTAGTACCCACCTGGCATCATATAAAGTTATTATAATATTATTGACTCTATGCTGTACTTTAAATCCCCATGACTATTTTGTAATAGCCAAGATATGGAAGCACTCTAAGTGTCTATCAAGAGACAATTGGAGAATGCTTGGAGATCTTTGAAAACATGGTAGTGTGAGAGACGTCCCCAGATCTCTCCCCTTAAACAACAATAAACTGAACAGTTAAAACTCAACAAAAAACACTCAAGCTGCACACCAGCATGTCTGAGCATGGGATCTGCTCATAAGAGCTACCACAGGTCAAAACCCCAGGTGTCGGGCGATGGACTAGGAGAAATAAAGATGCTGCCTCTCACAGCTGCTGGAGCTACCTATAGGAGGAAGGGGAGGGAAGAAGGAGCAGCAACTTCACTGAATAGCTCTGCCTGGAAAAGCTGTGAGCTCCCTGTGGCCAGCTGGCATCAGGGCCCAGTCATCAGAGCAGAAGGCAGAGAAGAGGGACAGAAGAATAACAACAATTGATTTTTACCAGCTGTGGTTGCAAAACTGAGGCTGAGCCACAGCCCCCAAACCCCAACCCAGAGGGCCTCCTCCCCCCATACCGTCCGAGACCGATCACCGCAAAGCCCCAGAAGATCTAAACAAATGCTACTGAAACTTTTGCTAACACTGACAGGGACTGAAACTGAGGGTAGTGATCGTGATTAGATATCTATCAGAAAATAGAAAGGCATTTTTAAGGCTTTATATAAAGCAAGGATCCAAGAGGCTTAGGTACCACCTACTGGAAACCAAAAGAAAAGCACCTTCTTTGCAGCAGGCTAAAGAGAGATCTTTATACAATAAATTTTCTTTCTGGAAAAAAAAGCAGAATACATTTCCATTAATGCCCAAGTGGAGAAATAGTCCATTAAACACCATGAACAACCTAGGTGACAAGGCATCTCAGAATGAAAGAGAAAAATCTCCAGAAAGTAAGCTTATAGACATAGGAATATACAATTTAAAAACAGGGAATTCAGGATGATACTTTTGAAAAAACTCAGTGAATTCCAAAATGAGTCTTATCAACAATTTCAGAAATTGAAGAAACATTTAGATGAGCATAGCAAGGAGATTGAAACCCTCAAAAAAGAACTAAATAGTTGTCTACAGCCATTCTACTGTGAACCTGCTCGATCTTATCTATTCTTGTAAGCTAAGCAGGGTCAGCCCTGGTTAGTACTTGGATGGGAGACCACCAAGGAATACCAGGTGCTATAGGTGGAAAGGAAAGGAAAGGAAAGGGAAGGAAGGAAGGAAGGAAGGAAGGAAGGAAGGAAGGAAGGAAGGAAGGAAGGAAGGAAGGACCAAATAGAACTTCTGGACATGAAGAACATACTGCCAGAGTTGAAAAATGAAATAGCAAGCTTGGGAGGTAGAGTCAAACAAATGGAGGAAGAGATCAGTAATATTGAAACAGAAATCTAGAAATAAATCAGAAGAAAGAAGAAAGAAACTGAAGAATAAAAAATAACGAAAGAAAAATTCAAGAACTATCTGATACAATAAGAAATATAAGAATAATGGGCATTATCAAAGGTGAGGAAAAGGAACAGGGACTGGAAAGCATTTTCAGACAAATAGTGGACAGGAATTTACCACATCTAAGGAATGAGCTGGAGCTTGGAATTCAAGAAGTCAACAGAACACCCAATTATCTCAACCCCAAAAGGCTTTCACCAAGACACATTGTATTAAAATTATCAATCAAACAAAGACAGAATTCTCAGGGCAGCCAGGGAGAAGAAAACAGTAACTCATAAAGGGAAGCCCATTAGATTATCCTCGGACGTCTCAGTACAAAACTTACAAGCCAAAAAGGAATGAAAGCAAATATTTAAACTATTAAGTGAAAGGAATTACCACCTAGAATAATGTATCTAGCTAAGCTCTCCTTTAGATATGAAGGAGAAATTAAAACCTTTCAGATATACAAAAATTGAGGGAATTCTCCACTGCGAGGCTTGCACTACCGAAAATATTAAAAGAAGTCAGCTCACCTAAAACAAAATAACAGCAACAACAACAATAAAAACAAACAAACAAACAAACAAAAAACAAATAATTAGGAGTAAAGTGACTATCAGGCAAATAGAAGCAGAGGAGTTCAACCCTTACTAAGAAGAGGGCATTATAATCTTAAATAATAAAAAGAGAATTGTGATAACAAGATAATAATCAACATTCAGCATACATAGAGATAAATTAAGATAATAATGACTGAAAAGAGGAGGATTCAAAGATCCAGATTCACAAAGAAGAATGGAGATAAAACACACGCATCTTAAAAAACTAGAAAAGGAAAAACAAATGAAGCCTAAAGTCAGCAGAAGGAAAGAAATAATCAAAATCAGAGCAGAAATAAATGAAATTAAACAAAACAAAAAAAAATAGAAAAAATAAATGCAACAGAGAACTGGTTCTTTAAGAAGGTTAATAAAATTGACAAACCCCTGGCTAGACTACCTAAAGAATAAAGAGAAAGGACAGAAATAAACAAAATCAGGAATAAAAGAGGGGAAACTATGACAGATACCACAAAAATACAAAGGATCATACAAGAATACTATGAAAAAGTATATAACATCAAATTTAATAACCTAGAAGAAATGGACCAGTACTCAGAAAAATACAACCTTCCTAGACTGAATCAAAAAAAACTGGAAAATCTAAATATACTGATCAGTAGTATAGAAATTGAAATAATCATCAAAATCCTACCAAAAAGTAAAAGTTCAGTACCAGATGGCTTCACTAGTGAATTCTACCAAACGTTCAAAGAAGATTTAATACCTATTCTCCTTAAACTCTTCCAAATAATCAAAGAGGAGGCAATACCTCCCAACTCATTTTATAAGGTCAATATTACCCTGAAACCACAAAAAAAGAAAACTACAGACCAATATCTCTCATGAACACAGATGCAAAAATCCTAAATTGGATACTAGTGAGCCGAACACAGCAACATATTAAAAAGATTATACACCATGATCAAGTGGGCTTCATCCCAGAGGCACAGGGATGGTTCAAAAGATGCAAATTGATTAATGTGATACACCACATACACAAATTAACAAATGAGAATCATATGATCTTACCAATAGATGCAGAAAAAGCCTTTGACAAGATATAGCATCCATTTATGATCAAAACATTTAACGAAATCAGTATAGTAGGAAAGTAACTTAACAAAATAAAGGCCACATATGACAAACCCTCAGCCATTATATTTAAGGGTGAAAAACTAAAAACTGAAAACCTTCCCTCTAAGATCAGGAACAAGGCAAGGCTGTCCACTATCACCACCGTTATTCAATATAACATTGGAAGTCCTAGTGAGTTCAATCAGGCAAGAGAAAGCATCCAAATAGTAAATGAAGAAGTCAAATTGTCACTATTTGCAGATGACATGATTCTCTATATAGAAAGCCCTAAAGACTCCACAAGAACACTACTAGAAACAATAAGCAAATACAGGAAAGTCTCTGGATACAAAATCAATGTTCAAATATTCATAGTGTTCCTATACTCTAAAAATAAAGTGTCAGAAAAAGAAGTGGAAAAAAATCATTCCTTTTGCAATTGCAACAAAAAGAATAAAATACCTAGGAATAAATTTAATGAAACATATGAAGAACCTATATAATGAAAACCTATATAATGAAATATAAGACCCTATTAAAAGAAATAGAAGAAGATACAGAAGAATGGAAAGATAGTCCTTGTTCTTGTTTTGGAAGAAGCAATATAGTTAAAATGATCATATTACCTAAAGCATTATATAGATTTAATGCAACCCCCATTAAAATCTCATCACCATTTTTTAAAGAAATAGAACAAAAAATCATCAGATTTGTATGGAAGCATAAAAGACCCAGAATTGTCAAAACCATCCTGAGAAAAAAAACAAGACTGGAGGTCTCACTCTGCCTGACTTCAAATTATACTACAAAGAGACAGTAATCAAAACTGCATGGTATTGGCAGAAAAAGAGACACACGAACCAGTGGAACAGAATTGAGAGTCTAGAAATAAAACTATACTTATATGGACAAATAATTTTCGACAAAAAAGCCAAAAATATACAGTGGTGAAAGGAAAGCCTCTTCAATAAATAGTGCTGGGAAAATTGGAAAGCCACCTGCAAAAGAATGAAACTAGACTATGGTATATCACCACACACCAAAATTAACTCAAAATGGATTAAGGACCTGAATATAAGACCGGAAACAATAAAATGCATAGAAGAAAACATGGGAACTAAACTCAAGGACCTTGGACTTAAACAGGATTTTATGAGTTTGATCTCAAAGGCAAGGGGAGTACAAACTAAAATAAATGAATGGGACTACATCAAACTAAAAGGCTTCTGCTCAGCAAAAAAAAAACTGTCAACAAGGTAAAGAGACAACCATTCAAATGGGAAAATATATTTGCAAGCAATGCCTCTATGATAAGAGCCTAATATCCAAAATATACAAAAAACTCATACAACTCAATAACAAGAAAACAAATGATCCAATCAAAAACTGGGCAGAGGATCTGAAAAAGACACTTCTTTCTAGAGGACGTACAAATGGCCAACGAATTTTTGAAAAGATGCTCAACATCGCTAGCTATTAGGGAAATGAAAATCAAAACCACAATGAGATACCATCTCACACCTGTTAGAATAGCTATACTCAACAGGACAAGTAATAGCAAATGTTGGAGAGGATGTGGAGAAAAAGGAACCCTCTGGTGGACTGCAAATTGGTACAGCCACTATGGAAAACAGTATGGAGGTTCTTCAAAAAACTAATAATTGATCGTACCATATGATCTACCATTGATCTACCATATGATTCAGCAATCCTTCTATGGAGTATTTACCACAAAGACTTTAAAACCCATATCCAAAAAGGTATTTGCATACCGATGTTCATAGCAGCATTATTCACAGTGGCCAGGACATGGAAGCAACCACAGTGTCCTACAATAGATGACTGTCTAAAGAAGCTGTGGCACATATATACTATGGAATATTACTCAGCCATAAAAAGAGATGAAATACTGCCATTTGCAACAACATGGATGGACCTCAAGCTAATCATGCTAAGTGAAATAAGCCAGACAGAAAAAGTTGAAAATCACATGATATCATTTATATATGCGATAAAAACCTAAAAGCAACAAAGGAACAGGACAAACAGAGACTCATGGACATGGACTATAGGCCAGTGGTTACCAGAGGGTAGGGTGTAGTGGAGGAGAGGGTAGGTAGAATGTTAAAGGAGGTCAAATATAGGGGGTTAGGAGGAGCGTGAAGTGGGTAAAGGGGATTAAATATATGGTAGCCAAAGGAAACTGGACTTTGGGTGGTAAACACACAATAGAATATACAGATGCCAAATTACAATGTACACCTGAAAATTATATAATTGTATTAACCAATGTTTCCCCAATAAACTTAAAAAAAAATAGACAATTGGATAAAGATGTGGTACATATACACAATGGAATATTACTCCACCATAAGAAAGAATGAAATCTTTCCATTAGTGACAACATGGATGAACCTTGAGGGTATTATGCTAAGTGAAATAAAATCAGAGAGAGAAAGAGAAATACCATATCATTTCACTTATATGTGGAATATAAAATATCAAACAAAACAGAAAATCTATTTAAACAAACAAAACAGAAACTGACTCATTGATACAGAGAACGAACTTATGGTTGCCAGATGGGAAGGTGTTGGGGGCAAGGTGAAAAATAGGACTGTCGTATTTTAAAACTGAAAGTCCTACAATTCAGGAAACTTCTCAGTCCCTGTCAAACTGGGACAGTCGGTCACTCTAGCAGGGGCCACACAGAAAAGATGGTGAGAAAACACAAAAGCCTGATCAATGGTAACAGCCTCAGGATAGGGGAGGAGGCAGCTTCTCCAGTTATTTAGAAGGAAGAATCAGCCAAACTTAATGAGGCGTGATTGTATGGGGAGAGATGAATGGCAAAGAAGCAAGAGCCAGGCACAGCTGTGAATAGGTGCCATTTAACAGAGAGATGGTAAGTTTAGTCTTGGCCATGCTGAATTGAGAGTCTGTGAACAATATCTAAGAGACGATTTTCACAGGCATTTGTCAATGTTGCTCTCAAGCTCAAAAGGTAAATGGAGAAATGGCTAATGCCTGCTATATAGTCTACAAACATTTTGTTCACTATTGAGTTCCCCTTATCAGCATATACAGAACATGAAGTTCTTTGTACACAATATACTCAAGAAGGACGTGGTAATTGATTGAGTGATTTATTCCTTAGCTCAGCTCACCAGAGATATCCACCTTCCAACTACCTTTTTCAGTTAAAAGTTCAATTAGTAGTTGTTAAACACAGAAACCTTTTTAGAAGAGAAAATGTTCTTCTATTAGCTGGGTCTGACTTAAATTTCTGACTAGAAGGACATTATGTTCGTTCCTTGAATCAAGCAAATGTGAGTAGCTTCTAGATCTTACATAAATTCTAATTCAGATCAAAATCCCTCTACTATTACATCTTTGGAAACATCACTTTCTCTAAATATAGAAAAATTATATTCCAAAAAACAGGTTGAAATGACATTATTATTTTAAAAACTGAGACAAGAGAATAAATCAGAGTAAAGAAAGAATATATTATTGCTATTATTATTATTTATGTTTTAATCATAAGCAGTTCGAGAGAAATTGCTTAGAAGTGAACAAAAGAAAGCAAATTCAAGAATGGGAAACATTTTCTCTTTTTTACTCCATTTTTATAAGTAAACAACAATGTGGAGAAAACTAGGTAAGGAAGAAGAGTTAAAAATAAATGGAGATTTTTTTTTGAAAATAGGAACTTTAATAGCTAGTATTTATTATGTACCTAGGACTTGGGCACTATGTTAAACACACAAAAACTCAAACTTATTATAAGTTTCAAATTTTATTGTTACATTATTTTTATTTACTTATTTATTGTGATAAAATGTAAGTAAATAGGTACATGCAGCAATTGACAAATACAATAAAGATTAAGGCAAAAAAGAGCAGAAAAAGCAGATACACATTTTTGGTATCTTCCTCCATACCTTGACCTAGTATCACATTTTCCCCTGGCTCTACATGAAAATAATAATAACAATAATAATTTCAGGAATGCACCTGAAGGAGTGGAAGCATAAGGGGTAGGACATATGTGCTAATTCTATGTCCCTAAACCTCTATGTCTCTCCTTTTTAAAGTAACCCATGTAATTGGTGATTTAGAAAATGAACCCCCAGATAAGGCCCCAAAGGGTGGAAGAGAATGCATGTCTTCCTCCCCACCGAGGCTTTCTTCAGAAAGCTGACCCAGTACTGTGTAAACTTGGCATGCTAAGATGTTCTCTTCTTTCTCTGAGAGGAAAGAAAATAGCTGAGAGCAAAAGACAATGAAGAACTTGCTCAGTAAAAGGTTGTCATCCCTCCTGCTTTCTGAGAGCAGCAGAGCTTTCCCCAAAAGATGCCAACGTGGAGGTGGGCTCGGGGGAAATGAAGACGTATCGCCTCATGTGTATGCTGAGGAGGGGTTGCAGATGCTGAGCTGAGAAGGTGCAAACTGGGGAGCAATAGAGAAGGTGCCTGGTGAAGAGGGAGCCTCAGTCAGGAAATGCCCTCCACTTCTGTGGATCCCCAAGGTTGGCGAACATCTAGAACATTGTGATCCCCACATCGAACACTGTCACATGTGGAGCCTGAGAGCCTGCAGGGAGGATCCATCCTCGAGGAAGTGCAACCACTGCATCTGGGATTTGACGGCTATGTGTATTTGCACACAGGAGGAACACAAAAGAATTCAGAGTGGGACTTTAGTTGGAAGAAAAGAGAAAGATAGGAGGGAGAAATGGAAGAAAAATAAAACTCTGATGTAAGACAGAGAAGAAGCACAAGGACAAGGTCGTATCAGGGGAGCAAATTAAAAAAAGAAGAAAGAGGAACAAAGCCTAGCATTTAGTGGAGAGGGGAAAGAGGAAAGGATGCTAGAAAATTATGCATGTCTGTTCCTTTGCCCTATACCATGCATCTTGCTCTCAAAACTCTTATTCTGCATCATTATTCACAAAAGCAAATGTGGAACATTGAAATGTGGCAGAGTTATAGCTCTAGCAATTTATTTTTCGCTTTTTTTCTCTGTAGATAATCAAAATCTTGTAAACAAAGGTAAATAAAAATCAAGAGGCTGTCACAAATCCCAAGTGCCCACTAAGCCTTCTCAGAAATTTAACAAGAAGGAGAGCTGACTGGTGCTTCATATATTCAGTGATCAGGCAGGAAGAGCAAGCTAGGCCCTGTCACGTGGCCACCTCCGTTACTCACCAGCAGAAGCCCATGAGTTTCCCCCCTCACCCGGCAAATGGCATAATGCATGGCTGTCCTGTGGTCCTACTGAACCGAGCCACAGAAATATCAGTAGGCTCCCAACCTGCTGATTACATTGCAACTACGGTGATGTAAATGTCATTGCTATTTTCAGCACCGTGCTAATGAATTATATTTAACTGCATTAAAAAATAATGATTTAGAAAGGCTACAATTATGATATTTAAAATATAAATTGTACCAAACAGATATTAAATATGGGCTTTGCATTCTCCCTTTCATTCAGAGCCTAACAAATATTCTTTTATCCTCTGAAAGAAAATGGGCAAACAGACAGATTAAATAGCACACTCCAAGCAATTAAAACTTTCCATTATTATATAGAAGGATGTATGAATTGTTTCAAAATACTTGTCTTTAATGACGATGTATTAACATCTGCCAACTGGGGTTCAGGAGTTAAATGAGATGGCAGTGAAAGGATTAAGAAGTAATAAAAAATAGGTTTTTCCAATAAGACAGAAAATTCTCATTTATCCTGGAAAAGAAATTCATGAATGTGAGCCTCCAAAACAGTATGTCAATTCCTTAAAATAAATTTCTCTCTCTCTCTCTCTCTCCCCCCCCTCTCTCCCCCTCTCTCTCTCTCTCTCTCTCTCTCTCTCTCATATCTCTATCTCTCCATATACATATCTTTTTGGTTCCATTTCTCTGAGTGAACCCTGACTAATACAACTATCTGTCCATCCAGCAAGGGAAAGGAGAATTAGGGGGAGATGTGGGGACCTGGATGAAACAGTTATTGAGGCACTTCCTGCACTTCCACCTTCTGTGCAGGAGGACCAGTTAAGCAGGTACTCCAGTCTGGCTAACATGTATTTGTTCGTTACACTTAAGCTTCTGTCCCGCAGTAGTTCTCAGCCTGGGCACGTATTTGAATCACCTTGGAGATTAGGAAAAAGTACTACCACTCAAGCCCCAGTCCAGAATCGATCAGGGTGGGGGAGATGTGAAAGCTCCCAGTTGCAACTAGGGCTGAGAATACCTCTCTTGTTAGTGCCACAGACAGATCACCCCTACTGAGATGAGGATGGAAGAAAAACAGCTTCAAGGTTGGACAGCTTAATGTGAACCAGATTGTGTCTTAAATCCTAGAATTAGACTGTTCTAGTAACCTCTAGTGGACAGAGAGTTACAGAATCTGGCTAACATGTTTCACAGGACTCATTACCCAACGGAACAGTATCTTTGGGCTGAAGTTATTGATAAAAATTAAACCGAGAAGGGCAGTTTCATGTGCATACCCTAATGAGTTAAGATCTCTCCACAAACAGGTTTCAAATGTATCATTTAATGTACTGGCGCAGGCCTCAGGCTATGCTATTTATTCTACAAGTGTCCTTCCGGAAATCCAAGAGCCTGATATTATGATTTCTATTAAGGAAGCAGGATTATAAATGCAAAGTTTCATTAGTGCTACTCAAGCCAGAAATTTACATTTTCTCCAAGGCCAGTGTCTCCAACTGTCCCCTGCTCTTCTTTAGACAGTAAACATCTGGTGGCCCAGGAAGCAAAGCGCAGTTTTGACTCACGCTCCATTCCTTCCTTGTCTCTCTCTCATCTCTGTCTGTTTTCTGTCTCTGCTCGTCACATCCTCATGCCATACAATGAGAGGATGTTCACCACATGCTTATGTTTTTTCTTCCCACTGTTCACTTGGAAATGTGAAGCAAGGTGAAGGTCCTTTGTGTTTTGCTATTTTTTTTTCTTATGACTACTCCATCTTAGACATAGACATAGAAAAGATTATGAGGAATGAGAAGGGAACGGCATGGCTTTGCATCGTCTTTTCTCATTTACCCTCCCCTTTAATTGACTTTCTACACATATATCCCCTTCCCCGATCTCTTCATGAATGTTTCTGGCCTTGATGTAGTGACAGTAAGTGTTGTGATGGCTGAAGGGAAAGTTATTAAGTCCATCTTTAACTACCAAAATAAATTAGTAAACTAATTGCTATGAAAAGCCCTTTATACATAAGTCTAATGAGAACGTGTGTGTGTGTGTGTGTGTGTGTGTGTGTGTGTGTGTGTGTGTGTGTGTCTGCATGCATGTTTATGTTTATGTTCAGGGCAGAAGCTGTGTCTATGAGGCTATGTTTTAAATGGGGTAATATTTAACATTACATAAATTATAGCATGAGCATTTAAATGTCAATGGAGCATTGTTACTTTTGAAAAGACATATTCCAATCATTATTAGGCAAAGCCAAGAGTAATATTTGGCAACATTTTTGTTATGTATTATAATGTGCCGGGAACTATAACAGTGCTTCACATGCACTATTAGATTTTGTTTTCACACACACAAAAAAATCCCTTGAGGTATTTTTTCATTTTACAGATAAGAAACCAAGACCCAGAAGAGATCAGTAACTTGCTATAAAAAGAAGACACAGTAACAAAGAGAGGACAGAAATGAAAACCTGTCTAATTCTATGAACCAGGGCTTTACACCTTCATTCAAAATCAATATAAAGCAAATATTTTGGAAAGGAGACTGCAGGACCAGCAAAGATGAGATTAGCTAACATCTTCTCATATAAGTGTTAGGTCCACATCAGTCTGGAACAAATTGTAATCTCAAGGAAATGTTTCAAGTAAGATTCATAGTATTTGTCTCTACCTAGAAATTTAGCAAATAATTTCATTAACCCTTGAACTTTAGGCAGAGCCAGACATATATGTTTTGTAGATAGGCAATCTGCTTTCTTAAAGACCATCAAAAGACATCCTCTAACTACTCTGGTTATCAACTATATTATTCAATACCATTCATAATTGAGCAGTTTCGATGTCTATGCTTATTTCTTCCATATTCCATGTGCACTAAGAAAAGATGTTCAGCATCTTCTTCTAAATTAGTTTTCATAGATTTGAAGGCAGCCACATAATTTCTCTTCACTCACAAATAATCTTAGTTCACTCAGCTTTGCTTTTAAGCCTTAACATTTGCAAGGTTTATTCACATATGTGGTTCTGTTCCCTGAGTCTCTACCAAACTTTTTTCATCACTGTGAAAGCCATGGAAGCCAGAGCAAGATGAAAAGGTCCAGGCTCCATATATGTGTGTGGGGCTGGAGTCTGCAGCTCAGGTAGGTAATATCAGGTTTCCTCATTTACCCAGAGCCTTGCATTGCTGAGTCATGATGCTCTCAGACACTCTCAAAATGTCACCTAGTGCTGTGTCAAGGTCATTTCTTCCCAATGTCCTCATCAAATTTCAGTCTCGCAGCATTTGCTCTCATAAACTGAAATGGATATTGATGATTAAGACTATCATAAAAAATCTATGGGTTTAGTGCGAATAAATACAGCATTTACAACTCTTGACTAGAGGGGTCATATAGCAAATGTTGCAAACATGTTTGAGAAATGAATAAAATAAATAAGCTCGTTTAACTTTATAATAATAACTTACTCATACTGACACCACCATGTAATACTATCCTGTAGGACTGAGGAAGAACATGGAAACATTCTGTAGAAACAATAGGGTAGTGTGTGCTAATTCTGCAATTTGAGGTTTTTGTGTTAAATAAATTTTGATTGGGGACAGCCTTCCTCCAGATGAGCTTTAAAACCAAGACTATTTATCTGATATACCAGAAATAATTTAATAATATGAATTAGAGAATTGGAGAATATACAGGATTTACTTAAGAAATAGCCTAAGACTGACTCCCAAATTGGAATAAGTATCATCCTCTCCCTCTGATCTGTGGATGTTCTTATCCACAAAGTGGATAGGAGTCTAGAGCCAATACTCTGGGTTTAAACTCTAGCTCCATCACTTACTGGCTTTGTGACTTTGGAAAAGTTATTTTGTCACTCTGTGTCTCAGTGTCCTCATCATAAAATGGAGAGAATATTAGTACTTTCTTCATAGGATATTATAAAGATTAATTAAGTAAAGCACTCAAAATAGTGCTTGGCACACAGCGTTAACTATCAACACCATTATTGTCATCCACTATTTTTATAAATGGCAATCTAAAGTGAAGAAACTAAAAGAATTCAACAATAAGAAAAAGAGAGGATGAGGTGTGCTGTTGAAGTGCACTGCTGGTTAGCAAGACACTGTCACTACCTAAAATTTGGAAGATGCATTTGGGGCCCTCTTCAAAGAAAATATATTATATGGAAGAAATGTTAAAACTATGTAATGCACCGAAAAGAATGCTGGATGGCTTTGATGGAAAACTAGGTGTCTAAGTACACCCTCTGGATTATCTGCTCCTATGAGATCTTTGTACCTCTCCTTGTCTTTGAACTATTTTACAACTCTGTAAGGTATTAAATATTTCACAAATATTTCTTGTCCATGGAAACATGCAAATAAATTTTGTTTCCCATGTAAGTACAATTGTTTTCCTCTCCTCTCATCCCCCTCAACAAGCCAGTTTTGCATCTATTTGTAAATACATTTCAGCATTATTTACTGATTATCTGTGTGTGCCTCTTAGAATTCTCCTTTGAACCAATTGTAACATCTTTCTAGTTTCCTAACTAATTAATTGTTAATAATTATTACTTATTTAAATCTTTGACACGTGTTCATTTTATATCTGCATGAGAGCTAAAATTATACCCTAATTAAAAATTATCCTATAACGATTATTCCTAAATGTGCATTCATCCACTTATTTATTTATTCATCCAAACACTAATTGAACACCAAAAATAAGGATGCATGACACAAAGATGGATGAATAAGCACAGTCTAGTTTTCAATATGCTCACAAAGAACTATGAAATAATTATAATTCAAGATCATTGACAAGTGCCATGCAAAGGGGGATTTGGGAAAAGAAAATATAATATTTGCTCAAGACAAAATGGAAGGATCCATGAAAGAAATATCCAATGATTCGTGTCTTGGAGAATTCCTGGTTTCTAAGATATAGGGAGGATATTGTGAGTAAGTGTCTGGTTCCATCTGGCTGAACCTAAATGTATGAAGTAGAGGGGTGTGAGACAAAGCTGGAAAGGAAAGTCAGATACGAGCATGAAGAAGCTTGAATACCATGCCGAAGGCAAAGGGGGGCCCTAAAGTTTCCTGAGCAAGGAAGCATACTGGTCAAGCCATAGAACGATTACCTTTCCCCACATAGAGGATGGTTCAGAGAAGAGGATGTCAGAATCAGCTGCAATAGTCCAGGAAAAAGTGGTAATGAGGGCCTGCACCAGGGTGACTACATAGGGAATGGAAAGGAGGAGACCCAGATGGGCGCTGTCTGATCTCCGTCCCCACGGTCCTGCCATTCCACACCACGATGGCAAACACCGACATTTCTGCAAGACATTTTCTCTCTCCACTGGTGGCTTTCCAACACCAGCAAAGCTGTGCTCTTTATGATTCACTCTATTTCCATACCAACACTTCAGCTCTGCTGTCTGGCCTCCTGTCCAAAGGGCAAGTTCTCCACACTCCCTGTGCTCCCACAGGGATCTGACACCCACTGCTTCTCAGTAAAAGCTTTTAAATGACATTGAACTATCTGCTCCAGTGCATTAGTAAAGTGTCCTATTTGACCTATGGAAACGTCACATTCCAGATCAGCAGAATGCTCTCCTGTGTTGTTAATGCATGACTAACTACCTTAATCATGAAAATAAGCTCCCTGTCAGTGGTATTTTGCAGGTACAGGTGCAGAGATTTCGGCAACAGCAGAGTGCACTGGGGCTCCATGGCAACCAGTGCGTCAGCCTGGGTACCCTCAGCAGTGTGGGAATAGTCAGCTCTCCATTCATTTTGGTTGGCAACAAAAACGAGAGGCGTTTTGTCCTACCTTATCCTCTCAGAAAATGTTTGGCAGGTCCCAGGGTAGCAAGGATACTTGTCTTTATGCTTGGGAAAGTTAGGATGGAGGTTGCAGCCCAAATTGGCTGGAATGCTTTCAGTCCATCTGCAGAGGCTGCCTTCTACTGGCACTGTTGGCAGGGGCTTGCTGTGCATGTGTGCTGGCTATTGTTTCACATATGTTGCTTTAACTTCATTTAAAATCACTTGTCAGAGACCTCCCTGCAGCTCTGCAGCTCCACATTTTATGGGCTTATGAAATAATGTGCATTTCATGGTTACTATCGTAGCTCTTGTGTAAGAACAGACTGTATTGCTTTCAGGGGCATTCTTCAAGAGATGGCAATGCAAGTAAAACTAAAGCAAAACGGGGCATGTAAAGCTTATATAACTGCGTAGTCCAAGGGTAGAGTTGACCTCAGAGTGTCAAATGATATCGTTCTATTCTCTCTCTCTCTCTCTCTCTCTCCTCTCTCTCTCTCTCTCTCTCTCTCTCTCTCTCTCTCCCCCCCCCCCCCCCGCCCTGCCACCACCACACACACAATACTTGGCTTAATTTCTTCCTATTCTTCATGGTCTGTGCAAGTTCAGGACTTGGACATAAGCAATTCTAGGCTTAGAGCCCCCAGGTGAGCAATGCCATAGCAAAAAGAGAACATCTTTCTGCCACTGTGTGCATAGAAAATCCCAGAAAATGGCTCTGATTGGCCTATTCTGAGTCATATGTCCATCTCCAGTGGAAACTGAGTGACCAAGCAAGTCAGGTACCTATTACTCTGGCCAGAGGAGTTGGTACTATGATTAGCAGATCTAGAAAGATAAGGAGGAATATTACAAGGAGGGAGGAAAAGACGGTGGCCACACCAAAACAATAAACCAGACAAAAATGCAGGCAAACAAACAAACAAACAAACAAACACCTCTCAAATGGTTAGCACTTAAGGCTTTACACAATTTCTCATTTTCAACCACAGCAGCTATAATAATGCAGGGTGACCCGAATCCAGAGTGCACCATTCACACTGTATTCTTGCTAGGAATACCTTTCCTCAGAACATTGTGGGAATTCACCCCTGGAGCTGTACAACCTCAGGGTTCTGTGTAGTCACTCCTAGAGGAAAGAGAAGAAAAGCAATGAGTGTCAGGGACTGAAATCAGACAGCCAGAGACTGATGCCTCTGCAGAACTAGAGGTCTGAATGATGCCAGCGTCTGGGAGATGGGAAGTCATGAGGGTGTACACGAGCTGCTCAGGCAGGGAAGCAATAGCAATAGAAGCATGAAAGGCAGCCTGAGTGGGACAGATATTGTTGACTCTCTAGCATCCTCTCAATTTCTGGATGAGCACGAACATCTCTGAGTATACAGGAGGCAACTCTGGCTAGAAGTACCATGACTAGAGGGGGGCTTGTGTCCCAGTTAGATCGGGAGTAGGAGGAGAGAAGGAGCAGGTGTTCTGACCCTTTCAGCATGGCTCCCCAGCAGAGGGCACAGATGGCCTCCTCCTAGCCTGAACTGCCTGGTGCAGCAGCTCAGTGGTGAGTGCCGTACGCCCCTCCATAGGAGGCAAGCTGATATTCAGCTGGGACACAAAACCCAGCCCTACCAGTTATTGGCTGCCTCCTGTGTCCATTCTGATTAGGTAGTGCCTCTTTTCACCAGTTACCAACTATTTTTACTATCTCTGGGTGTGGGTATCCTGTCTATGGTTCTGGGGTCCATGTCCATGTCATTTCTGAAGCTCTGTGCTTCATCTCCCAATTAAGTTACATCTGTAAGGAATCATGTTGCTCACAGCTTCCAAAAGAATAAACTCTGAGTCCCTCTAAAGAGACCATATCCTAGTCTACAATGTATCAGCCTCTTCTGTAACCCTGAGAAGAGGTACAGTTATCAATCTGGAAAGGCTTCTTCCTACAACTGGGGGTTGTCAAGTTATTGTCTGTTGTCTTTCCTTCACCATAGAACAAACAGACCTTTCTCTTCAGCCCTATCCCTTAAGGGGAAGTGAGAATGAAATGTGACCATGAGTGGGAAGAAGTGTGCAAAAAAAAAAGGAAGCTTTGGGAAAGCTGAGATGAGGCAAGAAAAATAAACCATGAACTGACTTCCCTTTAAGCTGCATCAGCCAATCCCATCTGTGAGTAAACCTCAGATGAAATTTGGATCAAAAATCTGTCCTGGACTCTATATTTCTTCTCTCAGTTTCTAAGTATTTGAAAGGATTATGTGTTTAACTATTCTTTGGTTTCTTAATTCATTTGGAAAGCCTCCAACTTTCTTCGACTAACCTAAGGGGGTGTTGGGGGTGTTGCATGGGTGTTTGTTGGGTGCAGAATGATAAACAGCCACCCCCATGAGCCCACCAGAGGCCATTGGCTGAGTCTCTTCTAATTTGATGCCCTCAACAAGTGAGCTTGATGCCTCTAAATGTCACTATCCAGGGTAATGCCTTACCCTCAGTCATACCCACCTCCCCACCCCACCCCCCCCCAAAAAAAATCCTGGTCGTTTCAAATTTTGAAAGGAACCCTTATTTCTGCCTAGGTTAAGCTCACTCTATTGAGCACAAAGGCAGATTTCCCAAGTCTCATATGTATTGGTTCTTGGAAGAGCTTTTATTTCTTCTTCTTCTCATCCCTTCTCCAACCCCCACATCCTGTTCAAGTGGAAGCTATCGCATGTGTGGCACATTCCAAAGGGGAGCTGCTGCAGTCTCTGTGCCCACATTCTCATTTTCCCATCTAGGAAGGTTAGCTGAGTATAGAAGCTAAGTAAACAAAGCTTAGTGGCCAAAGCACAGGCAAGAGACTGAGATGGCATAGGGTTGAATTATGGCTCTGCCACTTATTAACTGTGCAAATTAAGTCAAGTTTCTAATTCTCTCCGTGTCCCAGTTTCCCTATCTATAAAGTTGGGAAAATAATGGTGCCTATCTCTTAAGATTCTTGTGAATACTAAATGAATTAATGTACTAAAAAAGATGGTATTAGTAAATTTTATGCCATGTGTATTTTACTACACTTAAATAAATTACTTAATAATTAAGTAAATGGTACCAAATTTTATCAAAACTTTTTTCTGCCTCTATTGAGATATTTTTTCCTCTTCTATTCTAAAACAATAATGACATGCATTGATTAATCTGAAATATTAAACCAACTTTGTCTTCTTGCATAAAGCCAATTTTTCATGGGATATTATCTTTTTACCTTATCATTGGATTTGGTTTGCCAATATATTTTTTACACCTATGTTTATAAGAGACTTTGGCCTATGATTTTTCTTTTTTGTAAAGTCCTTGTCATGTCTTCAGATTAAAATTATGTTGGCTTCATAAAATGAGCTGGAAAGGGATTCCTCTTCTTTTTCTTCTTCTTTTTTTTTTAAAGATTTTGTATAACGTTGGTGTTGTTCTTTAAAATGTGAAGGGAATTTTCCAGGGACTTAGTGTGGACTAAATAGTAATCTATCCAAATTTTCTTTACAACATCGATGTCGCTATCAACCTTCTCAAATCTAGATATCTCCCTCCAACTCAACAATAGCAAAGAAGTTCATCTCATTTCTAAGAAAACAAAAACAAAAACAAAAACAAAAAAAAACAAAAATCTACTTTCAAGTCAGAGTAATTTTCAAAGAGCATGTCCTTTATTCCACCTCCAATTGAGGCCAAATGAAGCCATTGTGTGTTTTCATCAGCCCCCAGACTCATTTGTCCCTCAGTTGGCTCCCATTGTACCCTACACTCCTGCCCTCCTTGAACTGCCTCCTCTCAGTAACAGCATGCCCACCTTCTCCTCATATTATCAGTAGCTGACCCAAAACTTAAGTCTCTCTCATAGCAGGTGTGGGAAGTTGGGGTGAAGCTAAAATAGGTGCCCACGTGAAACAGGAAATTGAAGTTTTCCCACATCTGCTTCCAAGTCCCAGCAAGCATTTATCTGGAATGCTGCAAATACATTTCTCTAGCAGAGCTGGACTACCTGATATTTTATTTCTGAGAGTTTGTCCAAGGCTTCTACTTTTCCTCAAAAAACAAACAAACAAACAAACAACCCAGAAATGCCAATAGCTCACTGGCAAATCTTTAGTTATAATTGTGAATCAAAGATTATTTTGCCAAAATAAATAATAACTAATATTTTAATTTAATTTAACTTAATTTGGTAAGTTGATAGAAGCCAGGAGCAGAAAGAGGGTATTATTACTCCACTGCCTAAGAGGCAACAACCATGATATGATAGTTTCTTTCTGTTTCTTACTATGCATTTTCTGTACTTGAGGTCATTCTCTATATACAATTTTGTAATTACCTTTATTTTTTTGGCTTACAGTTATTTCCTTAGTATTTACCTGGTTATTAAAAATGTTTATTAATACCTTTTTAAAGATCGTATAGTACTGTTGAAGTAGTATAATATCTTTAAAGGTTTCTAACATTGGATATTTCCACTTTTTTGACTCCATAATAATTTTTATTATCTACCTGGTACCTTGTTCTTAAGCCTCAGAACTTAATCGCATCTTTAAAGACTTTGAAGTGCCAATATCCCTTTTTTCAACAAAACTGAGGAATCTGATTACAGTTTTCTCACAGATAGTCTCTCACACATTTTTTTCCCCTTATAGCACATTTTTCCTACTTTACATACTTTCCTTTCTTGCAATTTTTCAAAATCGGCTTTGAACTGATTTTAAATAGGTTCTTCTGTGGCAAGGTATTCTAGTGCTATATTCTAATCATCTTTATGGACATTTTGGAATTATGTCAGATTTTAAACAAGAGTTATTTAGGAGATTTATGAAGGGCTAGTACTGCTGCATGGACAACTTTGTTTGGTAATAAGAAGATACTGCAATATTTGAAAATGAAGTATATATGTTCCTTCCCACCCCCAGTAGCCAGATCTGTCAGATAGCTTCACTTCACAGCTCAATGAAAATAGTCTTACTTGTGCAGGATCAGCTTAAGTGTGTGGGAGACAGTAAATCAGGCATCTGTCAGGTGAAAGGTACAGGCTTGGAATATGCTTTCCCTTGCACTCCGTGGTGTGGCTCTTGTGCTGAATCCAGCACATGGAAATTTGCTGAGAGGCACTTTCTGGGGATAGGGAAGTCAGCCCCAGGCATTTGCAACATCTTTCGGTGGCCAGACACTCAGAGACCACCTCACATGACTGCGTGCCTAAAATCCAGCTGACCCCAGCATCCACCCTCACACAGGGTTGCCAGGCTGGGAAGGGATTAAGCAGCTGCAGAACCCTAATCTTAATCCATTTAATAAAAGTCAAGTGAGGGTTTACTGTGTGCCAAGGTCTGTGCTAAGTGAGGGCTACAGAGATGACTAAGACATGGACCCTGACCTCAATGAGCTTACAGTCTCATGACAGAGACAAACATGTAAGCAAACAAAGTTAATGAACATGCAAGAGGGTATAACTGATAATGCGAGTGGTAAATATCAAGTACAGAGGGGTCAACAGGAACAATGATCTCTATTTAACAGAGGCAAAGAAATGCTGAACAGAAGAAGAGACACTTGAGCTGCATCTTAAAGGGTAAGCAGGAATCAGACAAAGAGGAAGGTAAAGGAGTCCAGGAAGATGGAATAACAGTAGAATTTGTTGAGCATTTTACTACATTCCAACCTTTACGCTAAGCTTTCTCTGCATATTATCTTATTGAATTCTTACAACAATCCTTACATTAGCCTTTATATCTAAATGAGCCAAAACACAGAGAAAAGCCAAGTAACTTGCTCAAAGTCATGCTTGCAGTACCTTAAACAACAAGATGCATTCAGATAACTACCATTTTCTTGATACCACTTGAGTGTGGGGTCTGATAGACATGGGGCCAGAGAAGAGACTGAGAATGGGAGGAACAAGATCTCAAAGGGCCTTGAATATCATGCTAAGAGATTAGATTTTAATCCTGAAGGTTGTAAAGAACCAAACGTTTAAAGTTTTGGGAAAGATGGATCTTATAGCTATGGTCAAAACTAGAGTCAGGAAGCCAACTTCCTGAAACTATTAAAATAGTCCTGGAAAGGACATAAAAATTGGTCCAGGAGTAGGAATGGTTCTGGAAATACTTTCCCGAATTTTTGGTATCCTTCCCTTCTAGATCCACCAAAGCACAGAAGCAAAAAATTGTGTGGGATGAGAAAAATAACATAAATAGAACTTGCATGAAGAGTTTTATCAATAGATCAATGACATGTGTAATAAAACAGTATTTTGGTTGGTTAATTGGTTGGTTGGTTGGTTGGTTGGTTGGTTTTCTTTCAGTTGCCCACAGCCATAGCATGTGAACTGCGGCCTACCTTCTGTGGTTGCTCCTTCAATAGTAAGACTCAGCTGTGTTAGAAAATCCTAGGGTGCAGGTTTTTCTTCTGCTGAAGTGTACGTATGAGAGCTTTATGATTAACTGATTAAAAAGAGAGCAAAATTTCATAATTAGGTTTTATAGAATTATTTTTGCATTAAGTGGTTTACTACAAAAAGTTAGAAACATTGATCTGAGATATTAGACCACTCTGATTATATTTGTGGTACATTGGAAATACTTGGGCCAATTATAGGATTAAAGGTCCACAGTGGTGATGAAATTCTACCTGAAATAAGGCCTATCTTGTGATTACTTTAAATGTCTTAACCCAAGCTCTAGTATACTCTCATTTTTAAAAAAATTTTGCCCATTAAGGAATTGGCATACTAAGCTTTCTGTAACTGAAGTAAAATTCAAGATTTCATTTAAATTTCAAATCTACTTGGACAAATTTATAGGACAACTTATAGTTTTAAATATTGTTATTTTTCAAGATTTAACTATAAAATAAAATGAAAAGTTTTTAATGTCCTACAATAGATAGATTCTAATAGATAGATGGGAATATGATGAGATATTATATAAAAATTTTTAATCATGTTTTTCAAGACCATTAAATTACTTATGAAATGTTCATAACATCATGTTAAATGGAAACAAGACAGTATATAAAATACCATATTCAATGTAATTCCAAATATATGAGCTTGTGCATGCACATGTGTAGATATTTGAGGGCTGGAGGTTCTGTAATAAAATCCATAAACGTTACACAGCGGTCATATCTGGTAATAATATGATAGCAAATTTCTATTTTTTAATTTATGATTTTCTAAAATTTTGGAATTTCTCTGCTATGTGTTAATATGTCTTTTTCCTTTTACAATTGAGGAAAAAATAATTTTGCAAATTACTTTTATTTTTCAAAGCAACTCTCTGGGAATTCACACAATTATTGCAATGATATTGCCCTTGCTCAGTTTTGTATTTACCCCTAAACTCAGTCTATGGCTACAAAAGGGTTCTGTATTAGTCGGTGCAGGTTACTATGGGAAAACATCATAAACTCATAACCTAAACAACAGAAATTTATTTTCTCACAGTTCCAGAGGCTAGAAATCTGAGATCAGGGTGCTAACATGGTCGATTTTTGGTGAGAGCTTTCTGCCTGGCTTATAGATGATCACCTCTGTGTCATCATATGGCAGAAAAAGAGAAAGCTCCAGTATTTCTTATAAGGATATGAATCCCATCGGTTCTGGGCCCACTCTGATGACGGCATTTAATCTTAATTATCTCCTAAAGGCCTGATCTCCAAATATTGTCACATCGGGGGTTTAGAATTCGACATATGAATTGTAGAGAGACCCAATTCAGTCCACAGCAGACTCAGAAAACATTTTAAATGAAAAGTTTTCCAATAAAACCTTATTAATTACATCATTTTATAATTCCTTCCCTCTCACTCTCGAAACTCAGCTCTTCTGAAAAGGCTTCCTAATCACCACCCCAACTGCGTCCCCAGTTTAGTTTCATTGCTACCCCACCCCTCTTCTTCACTCCTATTTCATGGAACCCTCCACTGTTTATGGGTTTTTTACTCACTGAACTCTGAGATGCATGAAAGAAGAAAAACTTGGTTTAATCATGTTAGTTCCAGCACTCGATTGTACAAAGCTGTTAGAGCCACAGTAAGTGACATTGTCAGATGAAAGAGGCAAGTTCTCTGAGCGCCTAGCACACTATTCACTGTGGTCCTAGTGGCACCACATAGTAATGCTCATTAAGATGTGTCCAATGAAACAGGTACCAAAAACGAATGAACCGACAGCCTTTTCCATGTCTGGGCCATCTTCCCATAAATCTGCTTCTCACATGTTAACTTGGTATTTTTCACTACACCGAGGAGCTGGCAAGATCAGGAAATGTTGCTCCTGTTTTAGATATAAGAAAACTGGCCTGCAGACAGATGTGTGGGCTAGAGAAGCTCACGATAAAAGACTGGCCCTGGACTACAGTCAGCCAACTTTCAAGCCAAAGCTCTTTCCATTCAGGCCAAGTTCCTATCTTATCTTTTTTAAACCTTTGCATGAAGATCCTGTACCCCAGATTCAGTTTCCTGCTGAATTGTATAATGATGTATGTTCTGGCACACTCGTCCCCGTACATATCATCATCCTCTTTTGTTCGCATACTGTTTTTAGACTGGATGTCACTCATACATGATATCAACACATCTATAAAACTGCATAGGGGTTCAAAGAAAATGTCTGCAACATGCACACCGACTAGTTTGTCAGTGTTCACCAGCAGTTCCTTCCAATTTTCCAATGAATTCCATTCTGAATCTTGACAGTCTCTCCCATAGACCCCAAATTGCAGAGCTCCTGGCTTTTTACAATTGCCGCCTATACCTTTTCTGAAGTCCCACAATGCTTCATGTGCAGTCCCACGGGGGCTTCATGGAGGGTGAATTCTATGTGACTCAGAACAAAAGATCTTGTACTTGACATATTTCAAAGTGGGCTATATGATTTCTTATATATTCAATCACTCAAAGTTCATATTTTAATAGGGCTAAATTTTGTGAGTAGATTTTTGTCAGACATCATCCAAGTGAGATAATTTATTTATAGAGAAATATTTATATAGAAATAGTTTCATGTGATAACAAAGACTTAGTGTGATAGCAAGAATTTGTAAGAGGCTTTTTTATTAATGAGAGATTATTACAGTGGTATACATGTCTGCACCTCTGTGACTGAGTTGGTCAATATTTTTTGTAACATTCACTGCCTGAAAAGCACAGATAGATTCCATAGGAAATTACTAATGAGTTTACTATCTAATTAGAAAGTCAAAACTAATAGGAACAATGCATATAAGGCATTCATCATACAGAGAATCAGAATATTAATAGAAAGAACTAAGTCTAAAGATTTAGACCAAAAAAAAAAGGATGAAGGACAAGGCCAGTGTCTTATTTCAATCACTGGGGAGAATAAAGCAAAGTGAAGCTTTGATGCATCAATAGTTTTCAAATATTAGCCCGTGTTCCCTTGAACTTTTATTCACAGCCCAATTAAGCTATTTTGTGCTCATTGCCTCAGAGGAAAGGTGTGACTTTGTGGAAAGGGGAAGATAACAAAGACTACCTTATCTTTTGTGTTCCAAAGGCAGATGCCCTTAGAGAAATAGAAAAGCTTAGACAAAATACCTGCCAGTAGTAAGAGATGACATATTCTCCTTCCCAGACTAGAAAGATTCCCAGAACTCATGAAACATAAAAGAGACAGATGGTGAGTGCCTGTGCCGGCATCTCTGCATTGTAAGTCAGCCAACTATAGGAAGGGAATATTGGTGGGTCCCAGATGACAGGGTCTTGTGTCTTACCTCCTAGTTAAGGTCCCAGGAAGGCAGCAAAACACACCAGAGGGTAAATGAAACCCAAAAGTAGAAGGAACTTGCATTTTGGGTCTAGCTAGAGCCTCAAAAAGAAAATAAGACCTTTGAGAGGGAATGTATCTGCATGTGGATCAACAACTGAGGACCCAGTGAAAAATGGATGCCTCTGGGGAGAGATGCCACAAAGGACCAGACATTCCCCTTCCCAGCTTGCTTTGGCACTACTACCTAAACCTATATGTATACCCCTCTGGAAAGGGAATGAGAGACTCAAACTGAACATTTCCCCTCATCCCAGAAGAAAAGGACGTACATGAAATTAAGGCTAATTATGGAAAAGCACAAAATGTGATTTTGGTCGTAGGTCCAGAGTTACTCCAGCTATAGGTTAATCAGGAAAGTTTGGTCCATTTAAAATGTATTAAATATCTCTTATGTGTCAGGTACTAAGCTAAGCCCCTTCCTCTACAATGGTCACCACAACATACAACATAAAGAAATGAGGCTCAGGGAGTCTAGGTTACTTGGCAAAGTCATCAAGTTAGTGAGTTATTGCCAGACAGCAAAATCTGTAGTTTAATCTTTTCTCTATTCTGATTCCTACTGGAGCATAAAATACAATAGCAAAATACTCCATCCCTGTCCTCACTGAGCTAGTCTAGCATAAATAGAAGGAGAAGGAGATTAGCTATCAAGGAGACCAACTCAGTCCTGTAGGGCAAGACAGTAGAGTAGCAAATAGTCTGGATCATCTTTTATCTTCATGAGAAGGGAATCTCAGCTGGGTGTAGATTCTCTACTTTAAAAGAAATACCCATTGGTTTTGGGGTCAGAGTTTGGTGCATACCTGGGCTGTGTGGTGCATCAGCTGTGTGACCTCTGGCAGATAACTAACCCAGCAGAACTTCACGTTCTTTATTTTTAAAACAGAAATAATAATACACACCTCACAGAGTCATGAAGAAGTAAATGAGATCTTAGGGATAAAACGTTCAGCCTAATAGCTGGTTGGTAATCAATATACATTAATCCCTTTTCCCTCCCTCCAGCATAAAGCATTCTCAGAACTACAACCCCATCCTGAGTCATTCCCAGTTAAAGAATTCCTGGTTTGAGATGCCAGATGAACCTTCCCTGGTGAAGGCACATCCAAGCCTTTCCTACCCCCAGGGTCAGAAAGATGTGGCCTGCATTCGAACCAGAGTTGACTTAGATTGTCTGGAACCTTTTGAAGTTAATTCAGCTGAAAGAGGTATTCTATGCTGGACACATCAAATCTGGTTATAATTGAATAAGCCTCTGAATCCAAAGCACTGGCCATAATCTACCTCTTGCAGATATTATTCTCAACAGAGCCCCCAGAGGCCATGTTTATACCTTCAGTGAACACATATCGAATTCCTCTGAGTGGAAATACACTATAGACTTCATGCCGGGAGGGACAGAAAGATAAATAAGACATGGTCTGTGCCCTCTGGGAGTTCAGAATCTGGAGGAGGAAAAGGACACATACATATAAATAACCGACACAAAGCAGACTGATAAATTACACAGGAGAGAGGGAAAATGCAATAAAACATAGATTTATACTAACTGAAGGAGGCATCATAAGAGAGGGGTTCTTAGAGGAGCTGAAATTTGAAGGCCTTGAAGGATAGTTATGGCTGCACCCATGTAATCTGAGGAGTCTAATGGAAGAGAGTGGAGGAGAAGGAAATTTCATAGCTTAGGCAATAGCAGGTGGGTTAGAAAGTCCATAGTATGTCCAGGGACAAGATGTGGCAAAAATTAAAGTGTAGAAGGAAGTGGTCATAGAAGGCAAAAATATGGAGGGTTTCTAACGCTGGCTGAGAGTCTATGTTATATAAAATGGAGAGTCATCACAGATTGTTTTGTAAAATAGCTAACACAAAACTGGAGAGGTGGGGACAAATACAAGGATTATCACATTTTATAACTAGAAAATGCATCTTTCTGAGTGATCACATACTGAGGAAGTAGCATCACTGGGATAAAATTTTGGCTTTTGCCTCCAAATTTAATACTTTTCACCACTAATCCAAATTCAGTGGTTGTCAACTCTGAGTAAAATTAAGTCACCTGAAGAATGTTTAAAAAAAAAATGTCTGGGTCCCATTCCCATATATTCTCAGTTACCTAGTCTGGGATGAAGCTGAGGCATTAGTGTGTTTTTAATTCCCGTAGGTGATTCTAATGTCCAGGCAAAGTTAAATCCGCAAAGTGTGGACCCTAGACTGGACCAGCAGCATCTCCACCAGTTGGGAGTTTTTTACAATTAGAGACTCTCGGGCCCTGACCCAAACCTACTGGATCACAATTTGCATTTTTAACAAAATTCTCAGGTAGTTTGTAAGCACAAAATTTGAGAAGCACTAGTGTACACCTAACTGCCTACTCATTCCTCTTCACTGCCAAACACATTTTAGCTTGAAAAGCAAAGAAGTAAAAGCCCAAAAGATCTAAATATAAGATTATTACTGAAGCACATAACAGAAAGATGAATAAATTTATCTCAAATTTGCCAGGTTAGGCCTTCACTTCATAGTAGCAGATGACTGAAGAGGGAGGAAAAAATGAGGACAAAAAAAAAAAAAAAGCATTTTTTTACTGGAAAGAATTCCTGACAGGACTAAGTCCTAAAATAGTCTGAGGCAGATGGGGTCAGCAGATGCCTTTGGTGACTGGCAAGTAACCATGACTTAGTACATGTCCTGACACAGCAGCCCAGGTTCACAGGATGATGAGGCAGTACCCAGAGGCTCCTTCTGGGTCAGCCCCAAGCTCCTCAAGAAGGGCACAGGGTTTTATCCTCCACCGCCATCCACCCAACAGACCCCGTATCTATTATCATTTTCACCTGCAATCTTTAAGCTGCAAACCCTAGCTATGCTCAAGTTAAAAGAAAAAGCTCAAGATCAGCTATCAGTTTGTAGTAGTCCGAAACACAGCCCACTAAAATGATGTAGAATAAACCTTTAACTGTTGGAAGCTGCTGTGGTCTAAATGTTTGTGTTCCCCCCAAAATTCACATGTTGAAACTGAATCCTTAACTTGATGGTATTAGGAGGCAGGACTTTTGAGAGGTGATTAGGTCGTGATTATGGAGCCCTCTTGAATGGAAATAGCACTCTTATTAAAGAAGGCTTCACAGAGCTCCCAAGCCCCTTCCATCATGTGAGGACACAACAAGAAGTCTGCCACCCAGATGAGGGCTTTTACCCAATCATACTGGCACTCTGACCTTGGACTACCAGCCCCCGGAACTGTGAGCAATAAACCTGCTGTTTATAAGCCACCCAGTGTGTGGAATTTTGTTACAGAAGACTAAGACAGAAGTCATTCTAAGTACCACCTTGGCTTCAGAAAATTATTATGAAATTGCAAAATTGTGCTTTGTGCTTGAAGCGTAAGCTTGATAAGGAGCCAAAAGTGCTCAAGGGCACCAAGAGCTGAGAGTTGGAAGAAAACCTTGCAGCAAGAAAAATTCATCTCAGAATAAAAGCAAATCAGACTTGCAGAAACATACACTGCTCACTCCTTCCACGCCTTCCAAATTCATTCCCAGAGACCAGCAGAATCTCCACAAGGGAAAAAATGTCACTAGAGTCTTCAAAATTAGCTTGTGACCACATCCGGGTGAAATAAGAAATAGTCTTGAAATTTTCAAACGAATTCATGATTGATTTCCTTCTCTATTTACTGATAATGGAAAACCCCGAGATTGCTCCGTCACTTGTCTCCTATGTTGAAAAGGACAATAATACCAAAGGGCTAGCCTTTCTTACCTAGATAAAAGTCTAAAATGAATTGTTTTCCAGCTCCCTAAAAAAGCTACCTTGGAAGGCAGCTATGCTCACCACTATATCACTGACAGTAAAGACAGTCTCTTCAATAAATAGTCTTGGGAAAATTGGACAGATACATAGAAAAAAACAAACAAACAAACAAACAAACAAACAAAACCATGTTCTTATACCATATACAAGAATAGACTCGAAATGAGTTAAAGAGTTAAATG
This sequence comes from Rousettus aegyptiacus, assembly GCF_014176215.1. Taxonomy (NCBI): domain Eukaryota; kingdom Metazoa; phylum Chordata; class Mammalia; order Chiroptera; family Pteropodidae; genus Rousettus; species Rousettus aegyptiacus. Next base: position 58,722,181 of record NW_023416286.1, on the reverse strand, counting down.
TAAGACCCAAAACCATAAAACTTCTAGAAGAAAACATAGGCAGTAACTTCTCTAATACTGCTAACAGTAATTTCTTTTCAGATATATCTCCCTGGGCAAGAGAAACAAAAGAAAAAATAAACAAATGGGACTACATCAAACTAAAATGTTTGTACGGCAAAGGAAACCATCAACAAAACAAACAACCAACTGATTAGACGAAGATATTCACTAATGATGCATCTGATAAGAGGTTAATATCCAAAATATATTAAGAACTCACACAACTCGACAACAAAAAAACAAACAACCCAATTTAAAAATGGGCAGAAGATCTGAACAGATAATTTTCCAAAGAAGAAATACAGATGGCCAATAGACAAATGAAAAGATGCTCAAGGTCTCTAATCATCAGAGAAACACAAATTAAAACCACAAGGTGATATCACCTGACACCTGTCAGAATGGCTGTCGTCAATAAACCAAAGAACAACAAGTGTTGGTGAGGATGTGGGGAAGAGGGAAACTTCACACATTGTTGGTGGGATTGCAAATTGGGACAGCCGCTACGGAAAACATCTGGAGGTTTCTCACCAAATTAAAAATGGATATACCTTTTGACCCAGCAATTGCACTTCTGGGTATTTATCCAAAAAAAAACAAAACAATAATTCGTAAATATCTATGCACCCCAATATTCATAGCAGCATAATTTACAATAGCCAAGATATGGAAGCAACCTAAATGCATATCAACAGATGATTAAATAAAGAAGTTATGGTTCATATATACAATGGAATATTACTCGGCCATTAAAAAAAATGAAATCCTGCCATTTGCAATGACATGGATGGACCTAGAAGTTATTACGCTGGGTAATGTAAGTCAGACAAAGATAAATACCATATAATTTCACTTATATGTGGAATCTAAAGAACAAAAAGAACAAACTGACCAAAAACTGACTCACAAAATAGAGGACAATCTGGTGACGGCCAGAGAGGAGCGGGGTTGAGGGACTGGGAGAGTGGAGTGCGGGGTTAAAGAAGTACAAAATAGCAGTTGATAGATGGTCACCGGGATGGGGAGCACGGCATAGGGAATGCAGTTAGCATTAATGTAATAGCTAGGTGGAGAGCCAGACGAGAGAAAGAGCAACTAGGGGGATCGTTTTATAAACTATATAAATGCCTAACCAATGTACTGTATACTTGAAACTAATAAAATAAAAAAATAAAAAATAAAAATTTAAAATATTTAAAAAAAAAAAAAAAAGCTATCTTGGAGGCATAACTCTAAATGACAGCTAAATTTACAAAGGCATCCACCATAACTAAAGGCTGCTTAGAACCAAATCAGGTCCCTGGGGAGATAAACTAAGAAAGAGAAGTTCAGTGTCTCTACCACTCAGTGGAGACACCTTGCTCCTCTACCACACACCCCAGCAGGACCATAAGGGCTCAGTAAATGTTTCCTAGTGTCTTATTATTTATTGTTATTATTTCAGGTTGAACCATATGAAATTGCCCTTTTTGTGGGTCAAAAATGGTCAGATATGTGCAAGTTTGGATGATTCAAGCTCCTATCAAATTACCAAAAGATGTTAAATGGCTAATGGTAGGAAAGGTCACAGTGAAATAAGATGTTTATACTTTCTTGGAGGTAATATAGAAATTTTTGAAGGTAATATAAATTGCTATAATGTTTCTAGAGATATATTTGATAGTACAAATAAAAAGCCTTAAATTTTTTCATACTAACACAAACATTTAACATCTAGGTATTTCTCATAGAAAGTACAAAAATGTACTTTGCATTATTGTTTAAAATAATTAATTAAATGAATTACTTAAATGTCCAGTGATATGGAGTAGTGTAAAAACACCATGTCACACTCATAAAACAGAATGTTACATACCGATTAAAATGTTAATTTAAGGAACATTAAATGACAGAAAATGCTTAGTGTTAAAGAATATGGAAGTAGACAAAGATACCTAAAATAAAAGCTCTGGAAATTACAATTTTGGGTGACTTTTTTTATTTCTTAAAAAATTTGTTTGGAATCATATTTTTATCATCAGAAAAAAATTAATGTAGCATAATCATATAAATTTCCACAAGAGAACCAAAGTCACTTACGCCCACACAAGCTTGGAGACAAGCCTGTAACTTCCTACACCCATACACACACTACTTACTGTCTATTAACATGCTATGACTATCTAAGAACACTTTTGTCCAGGCAAATGCCTTGATTATTCATTACAGGAATTTTCATAAAGATTCATCAGCTCTTCCATAAAAAGGCATTGACTGTTTGTACCCTCAGCTGATTTGAATCCCTTGCCTCTCTGTTTCCAAAATTTTAGAACTATTGTATCATAATCCTTATGCAGCCCTAATCAGCCCTCCAAACAAGACCTGCATTAAGCCAAATTTCTAATTTTCAATACATTATGACCTTGCTGTCCCCCGTAAGACACTGCTGAAGTGCTGTCAAGGGGATATTCTCCCCTACAGCAGTGAGAAAGGAACTTAGCTTTGTCTTATCAACGAGTTCTGTTGGTGATATTTGGGGAGCCAGCACATGACAGAGTGATATTTATGAAATCCTACGCGGTGTTTCCTATGAACCAGGCACTTCACAATCCAAGTAGGAGATTAACTAGTATAAGAATCAAATAAGATAACAATAATATAAAGATTGCTAAAGGTGCTAAAGGAGGAAGTAGGTCAGGGAGCTGTACCCTTCCATGTTCACTAACATTCAGGCAGCGAGATGAGGAGGCAAGAGATATATTTGCTATCTATGGTAAGTAGAATTCTAGGATGACCCCCAGTGATTTTTGTATAATCCCTTCCTGTTTGAAAGTGAGTAGAACCTGTGATATAATGAGATATCTGCACTGTGATTATATGATTAAAGTTATACTTCAAGGGATTTTTTTCTGTTGGCTTTGAGTTAATCAAGATGACTCATATGGATCTGATTTTACCACAGAAGCCTTTAAAGACAGAGTTTTCTTAGGCTGATGGTAGAGAGAAAGTTATAAAAATTTCAAGCGCTGAAGATAATGGAGTCCCTTTGAAGATGGAAAGGGTGTGTTGCTCATTTTTTGCTTTCAATTTTACATCCCACATATGAATGAAATCATGTGATTCTCAGTGTTTTTTATCTGACTTATTTCACTTAGCATAATTATCTCAAAATCCAACAAAAACTCACAGAAACAGACAACAGTTTAGTGGTTACCGGAGGGAAAAGGGAATGGAGGGGGGAGGCAGATAAGGGTAAAGGGGGTCAAATGTATGATGACGGAAGGAGATTCAATTTTGAGGGGTGAACACACAATGCAATATACAGATGATGTATTATAGAATTGTATACTTGAAACCTATATGATTTTATTAACCAACATCGACCCAATAAATTTTTAAAAATAAAAATGCACTTAAAAATAAAATTAAAATAATGCAATATTTAATCTAAAAAAAATAAAAGATGGAAAGGGTCACATGACAAGGAATATAGGAAGCCTCTAAGAGCTAAAGATGCTCTCCAGCAGACAGTCAGTAAGGAGATGGGGACCTCCACCCTACAATCATAAGGGATTGAAATCTGCCATCGGCCCAAAGGAACCTAGAAGCAGATTTTTCCCCAGAGTCTCCAGATAAGAAATCAACACAGCCAGGCAACACCTTGATTTTGGTCTTGTGAAACCCTCAGCAGAAAACTCAGCTAAGTCCATTTAGATTTTTTACCTGCAGAACTGTGAGCTCATAAATGGGTAGTGTTTTATGTCTCTAAGTTTATAGTGATTCATTATGTGACAACAGAAAACTAATACACAAGTGACAGATACAAGTACATAATAAGTCAAATAATCACCACAAAACCCTCAAGGCTCAAACTGGACCCTGGCATGTGGTGCTGTCCAGAGGACTTAGCCAATAGCCTCTTAACAAGGGGAACCTAGACAAATCAGAAGTGCAATCATTGAAGCCAAGCAGATCCTTCAGGGAAAGTGATGTGCAACTCGGGGTGGGGGTGGACTGAAAAGGAGATGAAAGGATAATTCTTTTAGGATGTACCTTTTACCTATGCAGGGTGGGATTTAGTTGGGGACAAAGTATAACATGCAGAATTGGTATTCTCACACCCAGGACTCCAGCCTGATGCTGAGTTAGATAGTAGGGGTACAGGTGGACTCTTGGGGTCAAAGGCACAAGAAGGAGGTAAACCCAGACAAAGAGGCTGGTGGAGATGCAAACCAACCAGACAGTTCTCCTCATTCTCCCTTGGGTACAATACACATCTCACAGACCTGGTTGTTACTGTGAAGTTTCCTTCCTTAAAGGTCCATCCCTGCTCTTCTCCATCATCTTTTTACTCTTTACTCAAGGACCAGAAAGCATAAATCCTATCTCTTCCAGTAGTCTTCCCTAACACCTGCCTAAAGTCAACTTCCTATATGTAAAATTCAATTTCCGGCAAAAGATCCCAGTTCAATAGGAGACACTTCCTACTTGATTAGTTCCAAGGGTAATAACCTCATTTCTTCCAGCAATATCTCACTTCATTTTGAGGCAGTTTTAATGGTTAAAGATTCCTCTTCATACTAAGTTAAAATCCATCATTTAATAACTGCGTGGTGTCAGGCAAGTGCTACCTCTCAGACCCATTTTCCTCATTTGCAAATGGGAATAAAATTAGTACCTTCCTGAAAAGATAATTGGGAGCATTAAATAAAATAGTCCAAGTAAAAGGCTTTGTATCCTGTCTGACACATAGTCAGGGCTTGGTAAATAGTAGTGGTTGTTACATTGTTGAAAGAAATGCTGTAAAGCGTTCGTTACAATATCTGGTGCCTATAGGCACTCAGTGAATGGCAGCTCTTATCAGCTACGGCAGCTGTCTGAAGCTACATGGTCACCACTCTTCTCTTTTCAAATCGTACCTTCCAAACATAAAGACAGTTGTGGAAGCTGCCTGAAATAGAATATATTATCAATAAATGTCATTTCCTTTATTCCCCTAGTGTTCTCTTGTTCAAGTAAAAGCCCCAGGTTGCAGGTCATCTTCTTCCAGATGTTCTCTACCAGGATTATAAATGCCTCTCTCCAAATGAACCACTCTCCCAAACTGAAGAGAACTCTGCAGATGTGACTAAACATACGGTGAGAACGGAAGAGCCATGACCTACCTACCTTCACCTGGTAATTGTAGTTCTAACTTGATGGAATGTTTTTCACTATAAAATCAGGACTGCACATAGTCTACTTACATTTCCATTCATGGCTCTCTAATTTAATTTAATCCTTCAAGATTATATGAAAATTTTATTCCATCATCTATCACATTTGCTATTCTTTTCAGCTTTGTCATCTGCAAATTTGAGAGTGTGCTTCCCAAGTCTCCATTATTATTTGGCACTAATTTTGTTCATGTATCTCATCTCTTAATGGATTTTAAGGTATTTATGGATAAATAAATTTTTCTATGCTTTATAATATTCTCTACAGAGGTAGCTTTTGAACTTTAGTAAGTGAAACCAGTAGTGAGAAATCCATTTAATATTGCAAGCCAGTTGCATTCACACACACACAAACTGATATAAATGTTTAATGAAATAATAGCGATATTTATGATGCCCTCTCCAATATTGCCAATTCTATTTATTATTATTATTAATTATTGTTCAAGATCCACCTAATTGACTTCACAACCTATTAATAGGTTGTGATCCATAGTTTTCAAACTGCTGCTCTGTTAAAGGGCTTTAAACTTTTTTCCATTGAAGTGGCAGAAAAAAGTTCCTCTGTGCTCGGAGGCAGGAGAAAGGCAGCAGTACGGCTCTAAGAAACCTTTGCCTTATCTTTAAAATCCTTGAGAATAGTGTGTTTCACTGTCTAATATATCTATGTTTGTTTTAGTAGAAAGCTAGCGGGCCTTTCTTCATTTTTTCTATTAAAAATTAAGATTCAGTGTTTTTATTTTTACCACATGGTTTGTTTGCCCTCGGCACTCTGCTAGAAACCCACTGATGGATGGGTAACCCTAGCTGAGAAGAAAAACACCACAGCTCTAGAAACAGGGTAACCCACACGGCCCTTCCTCAGCAAGAATGGGTTGATTTGTTGATAGGCTATTTCCCTAAAGAAAAGGGTATGCAAAAGACAAGTGAAGTAAATGCTCCACTAAACAAATATTGTTTGAATTTTTCTTGGAATAAGAAAGAGAGATGGGCTAAAGAGGTCATTAGTGAAAGACAGACAAGGAAGATGAGCTTTGTTAGGAGATGTCTTCCACATACTCTATATCTCGTAAGCAGAGGCACTGAATGCCTCTGTTCTGGATGATATTTTCAAAGAAGTTTGTATACAACTAAAAATCCTTAAAAGACTATGCTTGAATATAAAGATAGTGTCTCCATTTGGAACAAGGGGCAGGTTTGTTTGCTGTCTAGTATAATAAAGATCATTCCTTCCTCCAGCCAATGGGCAGGCATGCCTACAGTCCATTATTAGATTTGGGCTCCCTGAGCTCAGGGTTCCTCTCCCATAATGTGTATGTGCTACGTTGCCCTGCTTACGTCCCCCTGTGGAAATTAAAGCTTGGGAAACTATGGCAAATGCTAATTCTTTGACTACTGTTGTCACTGTGAATAATAAACTTTTTTTTTACCTCGAACCTAGGAGTCTAGTGTCTTCTTGCCAGTACACATTTGAAATTATAGTAGGCTAACTGGGTAGATTTGCAAGTGGAGTAAAATCTCTGACCCTTCTCAGTTCTTGACGGTCTCATGTTATGGGTTCTAACTGGCAAGGCCATGTCTTAAAGAAATTAAGTTTACCTTTTATTCATTTTTTTATTTATTCATTCAGTAAATAAACAATTATTGAGTGCCTAATCGATGCTGGGAAATTTCCAAGAGGCTGGGTATGAGGAAACCCAGCATTAAGCAATACAAAGTCTCATAATAAAAAGATGCCTCATAAGAAAAAGAAATTTAGTGAGGAAAGACAGAAAATAAACAAGTAATCAAATGAGCACACAAGTTCAATTTAGAGAGTGTTAGTGCTGGAGAGAAAAAAATCCAGGATTATACAAGAGAGAGTGATTGGGGCAGACGTGGGAGGGCTGGATGACTTGAGGTAGGCTGATCAAGCAAGGCCTTTCAGAGGCAGTGAAACTCGGAGCTGACATTCATGACAAGGTAAACTAGCCATGAGAAGGTCTTAGGAAAGAATATTCCAGGAATAGCTACTGTGGTTGCCCTCAGGCAGGAAAGAAAATGATGTGTTCAGGAAGAGAAAGGTCAAAAGGCCAAGAGGAGAATAATGGTGAAAGAAGTTTGGAGATGTGGGCAGGGCCAGGTCCCAGAGACTTGGGGACCATGGAAGAGTTTTGATTATCATTATCTCCTCTTTGGCTCCTTCCCTTCATTCTCAATATCTTCCAGCTTTCCTTCTCTCTGAAAGCGTCTGCCTGGACACATTCTTGACAGAGCCCCTGGTTGGCTTCCTCAATTGGAGAGTGAGTGGTAACTGCCTCAATGCTTTAATTTGTAGCCTGAAGAAATATTTACATGATATGAAAAAAATGGTAAAGACTAAGACTGTCTCTGGGCTATCATCACTAAATGCCAAATTTCAGATGCTTGGCATCATGGAGAAGAAACTTGAAGGAAGATACCCTCCTGGAACTCTTCCTATCACACCAGCTGATGGGACAGACTCCTTCTAATTTAAGTTTAATTCCAGGATGTAGGCACTCATTTCTGACAGTAAAGAAATAAAGAGTGGCTTCCAGTGGCTTATTTCAAGACCTTCTGATGCTTCCTAAAGAGCCTTACTTGGCATTCACCAATTAGTGGCTTCCTGAAAGGGAAAAGAAGAAAATTGACCCAACATCTTGTGATGAAGAAAGTCATTAGATAATTATATCAATTTCTTACTTCCATATGAAACTCAAAATAGAGTTAAACTCATTTAGTAAAACTAACCAAATTAGTTAGATCACCAAATAGAGCAAAACTAATTTAGTTAGCCTACAAATTAAAAAAAAAATTAAGACACTACAAGTTAAAAGTCTAAACTATGGTATAAATGTCAAAAGAAAGACTACTATATTCTTTCAAGTAAGTTGAGTAACTCGAGATTACCACTAACTGAGTTTCCAAAGAGATTATGCAGAACCTGACTCAATGAATACAATGCTCTATGAAGCCACTTGATCTAGACAATGGTACAATTTATATAGTCTATGATTGTACGTGATTTTGGGTTCCCTTTAATTCAACGGGATTCCCATTATTTCATTGTTAGAAGTTATTCATAGCAAACAAATCTTTCATAAATAATTCACAGGTAAACTTGTCAGCTATCATTATCAAAATATTACATTATTAAGGTCTCAATGGATGAGGGTATAATAGAGTCTTATGATCATTTAATCACAACTGATGACATCTCAGGGAGATTGAGAATTACTGGAATAAGACAGAGCTATTTGAATTATCTGATACGAGCAAGTTATAAGAAAGCCTACCATTCCGGTAAGAATCAGAGGCCTGTTTCAGGGATCTGGTTCAGATGAGACAAACCTGAGAGGGTACCTGGCAGGCATGGAATCCACAGACTAGGTGGAGTTGACTGCACAGTATTACAGCTACAGGTTCCCAGTTAAGATTCTTCCCCAAGTTCAATTAAGACAAACTAAAAGTTTGTTGAAATGACTCAATCACAACCTTTATGTTTTCAAGTGTGGAGAATGCATTGCTCTGAGATCCAGAAAGATCTGAAAAGGTTAGGAATGGGAATTTCCACAGCACGTGCATGGATTTCTCAAGCCCGCTTGATCCCAGGCACATAGTGTGTGCAAAGCCAGACTGCCACCTACTGACACACAGAAAGGCCTGGCATTGTTCTGTTCTTAGGTATAATAAAGGTACTGTTGATTGCAAATGATCCACTGAACTCTACCTGCCCCTTTTAAAAAACACAGTAGAAATAAAGAAGTCATTGATTTGAGACCTGTAGGCTTGCACCATTTAACTGAAAATGCCCGAAGGCAGTAATTATATCATATTTATGTTTCTTTTTTCATAGGCCTGACACCTTTCCTAGTACATAGTAAAGGTGAACAACGGTTTGTTAAATGACTGTTAAATTGTTAAACCATAATTTCAATAATCACAATAAAATTAAAAACCAAATCTGATGCTCACAGAAATGAATCAAGGTAAACTTAGTTTTAAATCCTGCCTCTAATAGTTTGTCTGAATACTTTGGACAATTTACTTGATGTCTCTGAGCTTCAGTTTATAATCTTCAAAATGAAAATAGCATGACCTCCCTCCCCTCATTGGGTTGATTTATGGGGAATAAAGGACATGCTGTATATGACATGCTTATCACAGCGTTTAGCACGCAATACAGCTTCGGTAAACAGAAGTTTTTTTTGTTTTTTGTTTTTTTTTTAAAGTAGAACAGGCCCCGTCTGCTGCCTGTCCTGACCATGAGGGTGATCACCTGCTTGAGATCCTCCAGCCTCAGCTTCCTTGGCAGTGTAAAGAGCTCCTTCCACTGGCCAGCCACTTGCCAGACCTAACACGCGAGCACAGACCAGAGAGCCATTGCAAAGCAGGTTGGGGAGGCGGGAGATTAATTGAAGACTTTTATTGTTATTATTTTTAGTTACGAAACTGCAGGAAACAGTTCCTGTCGGAGAGCGCATCTCTTGCTAGAAGGCAGAAACGCAGGTGGGAGGAAGGTTGCCCATTAATCATCAAGAAGCAGGGAAGGAAATTGAGACAGGAAATGTCAACACAAAAATGTCCTTACTCTGGGTCAATCTTAAGGCACAGCCACAAACCGGCATGCTGAAAGCTAAGGCCTTGACTGCAAACAAAGCCAGTAAAGAGGAAATGGCAAGCTACAGAATGTCAAACCAAAAATAAATCGGGCACGTTTTCCTTTTGAAGCAGAGGGCCTAGCTCTTCTTATACTTGGCTCTCAAATTCTTGCTGCAATTCTGAGAATCTGTCTGTAAAGAAAATGCTTCTATAGAGGTAAGAATTAAAGTCGATGTCAAAATAGTGGAGGATAGTATCTTCATATCACTTTTCTGAGCCTCTATTTTCTAATCTGTGAAATGGAAGTAAAATCCCTGCCTTTCCTTCCTTACAGAACTACCGTGAAGACTGAAAGTGTAACAATAATGACCGTGGGCTTGTCATCACTCTCGGAGTTCTTTAGACAGCCCCCTCATGGCCCGGTCAACAGAGGTAGGGCAAACCCAGCCTGCTCAGGGAGACCTCAAGCTCTCCAGAAGGAGGAGTGGCTCTTTCTGTAACACTAACTATGACTATCTCCTTTCCTCCACTTAATCAGGGGAAACCAGCTTTATCAACAGCGCCTCTCAGGCTAGCACCTTCAATGATAGCTTTGGCATATAGTCGGTGGTGTTATAGCAAATGCATAGTAAATACACGTACAGTAAACTAGCTCTCCAAAAAAATAAAAATGTGTAATATATGCTTATTATAAATGTTAAGACTGTATATGTATCATAAAGTTTAAAAATAATAATAATCTTTATTGTAAAATTCTAGCCAATTTATTCTCATGGAATGCTTTTATTGATTTTTGCCAAACTCTTGCACCCATAGTCAAACATATAATTGCAATTCAGCCATGACTGACAAAGTTATTTCCCAATTCTCTCTTTTCCCAAAAATGTACTATCATTAAATCTGATATATGATTTTCTGTTAAACTATTTCCCACCCTTGTATTAACTATATTCCTTAAGCTGAAATTTTCCTAGTTTTGGCAGTAACTTCCAGCGTCTACTGGCTTCCATAGCACAAAGACTGCACGATGGCCAACTTCGAGCTACCAGTGTGTCATCACTGAATGGAGAGTTGGGGGCGGGGGGGCAATGCACAGTAGCACACTGCTATATAGAATTTTCACCATACAGAGGCACTACATGTAAATAACCTCAAGACCATAGATAAAAATAAAATATACCCAAAGTTTAGAAAGTGACAAATTTTAAGTATTGTTGTATTTGTTTTTGTGTAATTTAACTGTAAGTTTGTATTATGTATTTGTTTATAATGTTTAACAGTCAGCTCTCACAATTTTTGAAAACATGACAATTGGCTCTCATGGGCTGCTGCAAGCCAGCTCCAGCACACCACTGTATACGGCTATGACTAACTCTCACATTTTCCCATTGTGTGACTGTGGATACAAGCAGTTTCCAAGCTACAGCCTGAAGAGAAGTTGCATCTAATGCACTATTTCTACAATATTTTCCATCTTTTTTCCACCACCTCCCCTATCCCATGGAATTCACCATCAGCCAGTCATTCAGAAATCATTAGTCATGAATATTTATTATATTTCTGTGGGGTACACTGGACTGTGAGCCCTTTAAGCTCAGGAACTATGTTATACAATGGCAGATACAACATAGTTGCTCAATAAATGTAAAGCCAGCGACCTAAAAGTCTTACGTAGTGTTCCAGGTAATCGCAAGTCTTCTTAGGGTATGGGCTGATTTTTTCCTTCTTTGTTCCTTTCCTGCTCAATTTATGAACAAAATGGCATAAAACTAAACAGATAAAATTAACTGGGTCAAGAGTCATTCTTGTCGTCCTGTCCTACTCTTAGTTATTAAAGCATGGCTGTTTTCCACGACGGGGCAACGAGCTGAATTATCGGAATGGAACCCTAGGAGCTCTCTCTGGATGGCCTGGAATACAAGTTAGCTGGTAGCAGCAGAAAGGGGTGTACCCGAGCTCAGCTTCCCATTAAACAAGTGACTTTCTCCTTCTGAAATGAGGGTATGTAACGTCCTATAGGCCCCAATGTCTCTAGGTTCTGGGCAGCTCATGTTCCAAATTAACTCCTACCTACAGAAGGCAGCCCAAAACCAGACTGACTGCTGCCAAGCTATGTGATCGCCACTGGCATGGGTAGTTTCTCTTCACTGTCCTATAAAAAAGGAGTCCCAGAGGGTGGTGGGGTCCAACCGCGGGAATGGAGACCCCTTCTGAGGGTCGACCAGTGCCCTGGCCCAGCATACCTCTCTGGGAGGGTGAAAGAATCAGGGGATGACCGGTTCCTTCTCTTCTATCAGTGACCCCTGGCCTATGTCAGTTTTTCACTTTCACAGTAAAGCCTATATTATAATCCAAACTGTGTGACATTGTAGAATTCGAATCAAACCTAGGCAGAACCATTTGATAGAACAAGTAGGGGCATGGCAGGAAGGTACCTTCACAACAGTCACCCACAATGTTCCATGGGACGCTGTGCATATAGTTTCAGGGGAAGGCCTAAGACAAAGACTCCAGCAACCTGGAGCCAAGCAGTGCCCAAAGCAGATGTGTGATATGATGACAAGTGTTCTAGATCGCTATTCCACAAATAGCTTCTCTCTGAATTTTCAATAACACCCAAGCTGAAAAACAGAAGACAGTCAAACAAAACAAAACCCTAAGTACCTCTGAATTCCATGAAGCCCACTGAGCTAATGGACTTGTGTCATTTGATCTCTACTGGTGATCTCTTGTTGATGCCCAGGAGAGAACTGAGGACGCAATGCCTTTGTTCACATGTCCAGAAACTAAAGGGCGGGCAAGGTCGGGAGGACTTTATTTTGGGATCCTTTGGATTATAGCAAAAGAGGTATAACAGACTTAATTTTGCCAAATGTTGTGGCAAATGAATATTTAACAAGAAAATGGTAAAAGGTGAGACTTAGTTTATTTTAATGGCCCAATAGATGATCTAATGAAAAGAAGGAAGATCCTCAAAAGATGCCTAATTATAGGCCATCATATTTTGCCTCTATAGGTCTTTTCTGATCATCACTGCGCAGTGAACACCCAGGGTCATCAGCAGGATGCAGTTGATGTCCACCTTAACAAACACAAGACACATAATAACTCTAAGGCAAACGCCTCTGCTTGACATTTTGAAATATGTTTGGAGATAACTTCTGAGGCACCACATGGTCAGACCACACTAAAAGAATAGCAGTTTCTTCATGCTTTTATTTCAAGCATTCAAGGACTATATGGAAGCAAATTGATCCAAATCTAAAGGAAATAGAGCCCATTTTATATTATTCTCTGGATGCCTAATGCACGCAGATAGAATAATTCTTTGCAGAGGAACAGAAAAATGAAACTGACCTTTGCTTCTTATGCAGTACGACTCAGCAGTGGTGAGCACAATGGGACTGTTGTCTTCATATAAGTCCAGCTACAACCCTACAATTAGTCCTGTGAAGCCAGGTTGCTAATAGCTGAACTGACTGCGACAGTGTTTTCAGGGTATATCAGAGAGCGACAGCCACTGCTTAGCTGCCCTCGGCAGCAGGACTGCGCCCATTTAAAACACTGAGGTCAAGGCGTTTCACTTCTTGAAAGTCACAATGACACCAGTAAGCAAAAAGAACAAAATCCTTCATGTTGAGATTCAAGTCTAACTGTCAAGAGCTCTCGTGCTACGAGAGCTCCTTCCCGCCCTGAAATAACCAGCCAAACAAGTAAAATCCAAGTTACTCAGGTTATCCTAAAAGTCACTTGGAAAACACCGAATTATTTTATGCAGTAAAACTGTTACATGAAGCTCTTACAGGGATCATTGCACGTGTATCTGTGAAGACCCCTTGAGTCATGCATGGGAGAATCATAATCCATAACCAGCATCATTATTTTCATAGCCAGCAAAGTGATCCCTCTTAAAATTGCTTAGGGATCATCAGCATTGAAAGGACAGAAATCTGAGACCTAAATATCATAATTATCTTTCTAAAAATGATCTTTTGGGAGGGAATCACTTTGCTGGTTGAGACAATCAAGTGATTACAGCACAAAGGAAGCCAGCACTCTAACTCTGTTAACTCTACCTACCCTGTTGTGAAGATTCTTTTAAACAGGGAAAAAAGGCAGGGATAATAACAGCCATAGCCACAGAAGCTGGTTACAATAAATGCTGTCAAGAAATTGTATGCAGTAGTGACATTAATTGTGATTGAAGAGTTGCGCCTTCAGTTTCTGTCTACAGACTCACAGATACTTTCTAAACCCCAACGCCCTGTGTGAAAGACTGAAGGTCACTGCAAAACCCAAACATTAATAGTTTGGTTTTGATGGAGGTATCCGACTAATATATTTTCCACGACTAATTTATTCATTGCATATCTACCCTCTGCCTGCAGTGTTGTTTTCATGTACGACATTGTAACATAAAGACATCCTTATGGTACAATATTAAGTGAACAAAGAAGGCTACCTGCATACATACAAGATTCGCCTCTGAATAGCCCACTTCTATTCAACAAATACCGATAGCATTTGCATTCAACAATTCCTATCTTTATTTAGAGCACTGGAACCAGGTCATTTTTCCCCTTCAAAAAACAAAACAAAACAAAACAAACAAAAAAAAACAGCATATTTTTTCAAGGTTGGCATAGTTGTTTTGAGTCTTTCATGTAGAACATAATAACAGTGAAAGCTATTCCTGTCTTAGGGATGGAATATAATTCTTACAGGGCTCTGAAACCCACCACACATGGAGCATCTGATATTTTTAAAGGTATTCATGTTGTGGGTTCTTAGTATTCAAACCTAAAACATAGTGAGCTGTTTCAAGACGGACAATACAACACTGATTAACAAACTCGAAAATTAACATGCACGTTCCATGTCTAAGATGCACACCTGCTTTTGCTTACCAGTGAGTTTAATTTCTTTAATAGATACAAATTGGCAGATTATGCCTTGCATAGTTATTAAATTTCAGTGTTTTGCAGCCAGACTATCTGTGTTTCAACAACCTTCTCAGTGTTTCCAGATCTAATCATCAAATCATAGTAGCAAACGCAAAAAAGTACAAAGTACCATGATTTAGGAGTTTATAATCTACTTGGTGCAATAAAACAGATGTATGTAAAAGTCAAACAACAAGAAATTATTTTACTTAATATTTTAAGACAGTACTATAAGAAATGTCAATGATTGCTGCATAACTAATTATAAGTTTTCAAACTCAGATCTGACTAGCTCCAAACCCTGTTCTTTTTATTACATAGACATTTTCAGAAAGGTCTGTCATGCTTGTTCTATCTACTAACCTCAGAATCTGTCTTTTAGTAAAACATCTCTGAAAGACCCAGCTATCTTTCTGGAGACTCTGGAATATTCTTTCTTAGCAGGAGCATCTCATGCTGTCTGTTGTCATCTGCTGTTCTGGAACATTAAGGGCACTCACCAAACTAATTGATAATGAAACTGATAACGATAATCAGACACCCTAAAAAAAAAACCATGCCTGCATTTTGAAGTTTGGAGGACTTCTACATGAGAAACCGGTCCTTAAAAAGATCGTTTATCTTCGTTTTGGTCTTGTACTATAGTTATATAAGATGGTACCAACTGGGGGAAAGTGGGTGCAAGGTACATGGGATCTTTATGTCCTGTTTGTAATTTCTTGTAAACATATAATTATTTCAAAATTTTAAATTACCAAAAAAAAAAAAAGGTAGCCTGTGTAGCTCAGCAGGAGAGAAACAGATTTTCCAAGGCTGGGAGCAAACAAGCACCCCACTCCTCAACTCCTAAACAGATTGTCTTCCTCAGTTTCTTCCTCTTGGTCTGGGAGCCAGGGTTTCTGAAAGGGGCTGGAGGCAGTGTGGTGCGGAATTTGGTATTTGGAATCAGGATGGTGGGTTGTGGTCCTGGCTTTCCCATGGACTCTGTGATCTGGGTCATACCCCTTCACCGCATAATGTTTGTTTATTTGCAAAATATGTATTCCTTTTTCAGAAAAGTTCACCTTCAGATGCAATGAGACCACAATTCACTGAGATAATATGTGTGAAGATTCAGGTAACTGATAAGCAACATACAAACATTAGTTTTTCTGATGATCATCTGTCAGATGTGGCCCAAGAGACCCGTGTGAGACTAGCGGCCCCATCCATGGGCTACTATTTGTTATGGTAGCAGTTCTTAAGATGGCCTACTGGTTTGAGGCTCCACCCCTTAACATCGCCACAAGCCCAGAGCCTTCACCAAAAGAAGCAACCTCCTCTTTCTTATGCACAGCCGCTTTCAGTTACCCTCTTCATACTGGCTGTTGTGCTGCCTGCCACTAGTCATACATGACCCCACCATCACAGTGGACCCATTTCATCTGTGATTTGGGACAACTCCCCAGGCTGCCTTCCAAGGCTAGTAGTTGGAGGTTCTTTCCTGCCTTGGTATATCCCACAAACATGGATGGTAACACTGAGCAAAGGGTCAAAAGTACCCAAGTGAAGAGATCCAGAGGTTTCTTCCCATTGAAAATTGAAGACTAGCATGGCTGCATAGGCCTTGCCTTTGACTTTGAAACCACCCGGGTCCTAGAAGCATGTGCTGGTCTGCTTTATTTGCTGCTCTAAATTTGAGCACCCTGAAAAGCTCCCCCTTCTGCTCTGCCCAGTTTACACAAGAAAACAGATGCCATACTATGATGAGTCTTAATTTAGGAAAAGAGAAGCATTGAAGCAGTTATTTCTCAAAGTTGTAGATCTCTTAAGTATAGTATGGAGACCAGCAGCATCCATATCACCGGGGAAATTACTAGAAATGCACAGTTGGGGGCCGCACCCCAGGTCTGCTAAATAAATTTGTGGGGGTGGGGGTGGGGGAAAGCAACCTGTGTTTTACCTAGCTCTCCAGGTGTTTCTGACACAGGTAAAGTCTGAGGACCACTGCTTTCAAGCTATGGATCTCACATCTACCTCCAACTGTCTCCCAAGTCTTACTCTACCCTAGGACCATTCGGGGGAAGTTGATTCTGAGAACTATGCTTTCCAGCTTCTCCTCTGCAGAGTAGGTCTTAGGGGTAGCAGTGGTGCCAAAGGGATAGGCCAGCACACACAGTAAGCACAAACTTGTGACAGCTACCTCTCAGACGGTTCTGACTATATGTACGAGTGGTCATGTACCAACTCATGTACCAGATTCTGTCCATAAGGAAGTCCCCCTACATCTTTACCATGACAGATCTTCTCAAAGTCTACCATTAGAGCTGTCTTTTGGGTGGTGGGGCATTAGATTTCTTGGCTTGCTCTTGTAAAGTATTTATAGTCCAAGGCTTTCAAGGGCTAAAATATGTGCCCAAGAAACTTTTCTCTACCCCGCAAATGACCACAGCCTTTCTCCTATATGTGAGAATTTCACATAAAGAAGTGCCTGAGGTTCGAGTGGAGAGAAATACCAAAGTAAAACCTAAGCAATACCAAAGGTGGAAAACACTTGAGCCAAAGTAGTTAGCAGAGAACTAAAGGAGTGCTGTGGGGTTAGTCAGTCATGGACTGCTAACACTCTAGCTCATCTTCTGTTTTTACAATTTGAAAAAGTTACATACAAATACCCCAGAATTTAACAGTCACTGATATCTTATGTATTCATTAGCATATTAAGTCAGTTTCCTAATTGACACAAAGGTATTTTGACAGCACTGGGCAACTGTTGTCAAAGGGAAGATGAAGAAGAGGCAGGTGAGAGAGCGAGGGTGTTGAAAGCATACATCGTTGACTATAAACAATCAAGACACTGCCAGTAGATTACATTTTTTAAAAAATTTCGAACATTTGGGAGCATCCACCATGAACCTGGCATTGCATTAGACCCCAAAGACATAAGGAAGAATATGACACAGTCCTTCCTTTCAAAGAGGTTACACTCCAATAGACAGACATATAAACAAAAACTTTAAAAACAAACAAATTAGTGTTATGGTTTGGGTATGGGTAACTTGCTATGGGATCACTGGAGAGAGAAAGTATTGCTACTTGGGGGATGTGTTGGATATCTTCCCTTTGCCTCTCTATATCTACTTTCAACCCTTCTGCTCCCTCTAGGTAGGCTGTCTGTGGTAGCCACCCCACAAGATGGTGCCCAGTGATCTGCATCCCCTGGTTTTTATGTTCCTATATAACCCTCTCCCATGCTGTATTAGAGTTAACCTATGTCAGAAGTGATGGTATGTGACTTTCAAGGCTACTTCATAAAAGGCATTGCAGCTTCTCTACTGCTCTTTCCCTCTATGGATCCTCTCTGGGATCACCTGCTCTAGGGGAAGCAAGTGGCCATGTCATGAGGACACCAGGTAACTTTATGGAGAGGTCTGCATGATGAGGAACTGAGCCTCCAACCAAAGCCATGAGAACAAAAGATCTTGAAATCAAATTCTCCAGTTTTCAGATGACTACAGCCTCAGTTGACTTCAAAAATGCAACATTATAAGAGACCTTGAGCCAGAATCCAGCTAAGCCTGTCCAGAATTCCTGCTGCACTGAGACTATAAGATAATATTTGCTATTTTAAGCTACTAAAAGTAAAAAACAGAGTGAGTTTGGCAATTTGCTTCCTAGACTTGTTCCCTATTGGGACCTCATGTGTTGCCTATGAAGGTCTCAGTTGCTATTTTATGGTTACCCCCCATATAATTACTGTCACCAGGTCCTAGTGACCACACTATTTCCTCGCCCTTTTAGGCCCTGATGTTACAAGCTCCAGTGTCCTCCATTCCTTCTCTTGTAGCTGCCTTATGCCCAGCCCATACCTTTATAAATAGTCCCTTTATGAACTCTCCTCAAAATACCCAGTTTGAGTGTGTACCTGTTTCCTGCTGAAACTATGACAAACACCAACAGAGAGAATTGGGAAGGCTCAGAAGAAGTTACATTTGATCCGAGACTTAATCTTGTAAATAAAAAAGGAAGAGCAACACGTGTTCTTGCATCAATAGTCACAGGCAAGTAAAAGATTTCATTCCAATCGCTTTAGAGTTATAGTTGCTTAACTCTGCGGGACACCATTCACACTGCATTCTATGTGGATGGCATCAAGAATTATGTAATAAGGTCATAACTGTAGGATCGCATTCAGTCCACATCCAAAGGTGCATATGAAATACGATTTTCTAAATTTTCTACAATCTCACTTCTATTTCTACTTCAAACAACCCATTCCACAGATGACAGAAACTTCTTAATCATTCTGAGATTTCTGCTCTTCCTCTGTCCCCTCAGATAGAATAGGGTAATCGAGAGATCAAAAATTTTTTTTCAGTTAATACTTCAAAAACATCTAGCTACAGTCAATGACATTTTATTTCCTTGGAGTATACTAATTCAGTCTTTGTTATATTTCAGTGTGAGTTAGAATGGGTTCAGAGTGGCCTATGAAAAGAAGTTCTGGCACACAGCTGATTAAGCTGAGCACAGTTGCAAGAGTACATTTAATTTCTGTAAGAGAACAAATATATTTTAAAGACTAGCCCATCAGCTGTTTGTATGCAAATAGGAACGCTATTATAAATGAGTTTTATCTACACACTACAGCAGTTCGGCAGGGCTTTCACTTGGAAGTCTTCCGTCAGAACTTTGTGAGAACTGTTTGAGATGCTATTTGCATTTAAAATATATTTCTTTGAAAACAGACTCAAATTTAGTATGGTAATTAATTTACATTGACCTTCCACTCAATTAGTGCCCATTGATGAAGCTTAACCACAGCTATTTTAGGGGTGTTGGCAAAAGCCAGCCAAAAGCATTAGAATATAATCTCTAGGATTAATGAGGCATAGCGAAATCTTCTCAAATCCAGATTATGAAAAACTCTTGAAATACCTAATTAAAATAAGAAATAACCACCCACTCAACCAGCTGAGCTGAAGAATTTACCTAATAAGGTTATTGGCTATATAATATTGCAGACAAGGGAGGAGAATAGAAAAGATCCCCATATCACAAAGGCCAAATTGAAGTCAAAATTAAATATGCTGATCCTTGCTTCAGACCTGAGATAAAATGCAGAAATGCTGGTGCTTACCAGTGATTAAGCATCTGCTTAGAACGTCTTTATTTCTTTTTCTGCTTTCAAAGAACACCTGCTAAGAAAGTGCACAAAATTTCAAAGTCATTGGAAACCAGAACATGAACTAATCTTTCCATCCTGGTATAGTAACCCCAAGCATCTGTTGTAAGTGCTAAACTGAGTGTTGAGCCACAGGAAACAGGGCTATGATTTTGTTCCTAGCAAGCTATACTAAGAAAAGCATCTGTGGAATTTTGCATCCAAGGTACAAGGACAGTTCTGGCTTAAATATTTATTTCTATTATCCTATTATTGTTGAGCTGGGAGCTCTCTGCTGTTCCTCTGATTAGATGGAGGAAGACATCCTCCATCTTCCTTGATCACTCTACCCCATCCAGTTTCTTGGGAGATGATAAAGATAACATATTCCAGTTATACACACACCCACAGGATTCACAAACCACATGTCCCATCTTTTGTTTTGAAAATAATCTTTACACTAAGTTGCAGTCAGGTTAGGCTAGGATGTGCTATGATAACATCCCCCAAATCTCAGTGGCATTAAACCACAAAGATTTATCACTTGCGGGACATGTACTTCGTTATGTGAGGACTCTATCCTAAGTTGTCCTTTCACTGGGACCGAAGCTGATAGAGCAGCCACCCATCTGGAACGTTGCCTGGCTCTATACAAAATAACTCTCTAATTCTTTAAACTTCTGCTCATATTTCGTTGGCCGACACACATCACCAGAATATGCCTGAATTCAACCTAAAAATGTGATAAAGGAATAAAAAGCAGAATTATTGTGAACATTCCTGTAACTCTTTGAAAAATTCTATATATTCTTGCTGGGAGGGGGTAGTCAGAAAGGTAGAGGAGTGAAAAGAACAAAAGTAAAAAAGTAAAGGAAAGCAAAAGCAGATTAGAGATGCAGATTTGAGGAAATGTGCTGAAGAAAGATGAAATTTGTCGAGATAATTTTTAGTCACTCATATGACCTATATATAGATTTTTGACAGTTGCATATGCACCAGCAATCTCTCTTCTCACCTCTCTACTTTGGCTCTTCAACCAATAAAGAGTGACAGGCAGAGAGAGTAATAAGTTGACAAGATAACACCATACTTGTGGGGGGGGGCAGGTGGTGGGTGTGGGTATGTGTGAATATGTATGTTAGTATACAAGAGTTGTCATATATAACGCAGGTGGTTTGACTACGCCTACAAGAGTTAAGGTTTCTGAGATTTAGTAGCTGGAGCAAAATAGCTACATCAAAGGCTCTTGGAGGTGTCCACATCCTACTCCCACCAGGCGATCCTTGGCTAAGAAAGTGGGAGATGTCAGGGATTTTGTAGAACGTGTTCAGTACACTGAAACATTTGAGTCAAGAAATAATCTCAGAGAAGAAAAGACATGTTAAGTACAGATGAACGAAGCTACTGATGGCAGATTTCCCATCAAAAATAATGCTAACAAAAATACAGTGGAGCAACATCTTAAATCTACTGCACCCTAGCCACTACCACCCCCCCCCCAATTCTATCAACCTAGAATTCTATATCCACCGAAAATATCTTTGAAATAGGTTAACAGAGACTCTTTAAAACATACAAAGTTTAAATGAATTTCTCACCAGTAGACCCACAAAATGAGAATAAAGGTAGTACTTCAGGCAGAAGGAAGATGAAACCACACGAAAATATAAATCTACACGAAGGAATGAAGAACACTAAAAATAGTAACTGCATAGTGCTCCACAACTTATCCCCAATGTCTAAAGACGCCAGTCTCCAAGAGGTTCTCCATGAACTGAAAAGTCTAGGTTAGAATTACCGTCTGGAGTTGCTAGAGAAACACAAGTGTTGGTACCTTTTAAAGTCAAGTGAATTCCAATACATTAGAGAAAAAGAGTGATGTGATGGTGGCAACTGCTGAAGAGCACATTTTTTCCACAGCAGAGAAGTGATAGGTTTCATGCAATTTATCGTCTTTGTCCTTGTTGAAAAGGTTTTTCAAAACAAAAATCAGAATAAAGTTGTTTTTTTTTTTTTAATCTTGGGACTATAACAAGTCAAATATTTCATGATTTCTTCATGGTCAGCCAATCAAACTACTCATCTAAGCTGAATAAATTTAAGAGCCACACTCTAATTTGATTCATTGTGCATTGATTCCTTCAGCAAATAGTTCATTCACTTGACTGATACTTATTGAGCACTTCCTATGTACTAAACATTATGCCAGTGCTGTGGACACAACAGTGAACGAGAAAGACATAGCCCCTGACCTTTTGGTGCTAAGATCCTATTGATTTCTGACTTTCACAGTAAAGTGTAGAAGATCTTTTAAATGGCTCCTATAAATTCCCCTTTTCTTCAAAATTCCTCCCTATCTCAAAGTACTCATACCTGAATATCCACGATCCCTTGGCCTTCAGGCTTTGTTCCCTGGTAAGTATCCACGAACTAGGGTTAAGATTAACATAGGAATGCAGTGTGGGGCAGGAGGAGCATATAAATCCCAATCAGTCAGTTTTGACTTCATCTGTAAGAATTTAACAGAGCCTCCTTTTTTGTGACCAGATTCTGATGAGGAGACATCTGGTTTAAGAGATCCCGAGGACACTGGGATACTAGAGGTGAGAAGAGTGAGGGGAGAGGCCATGGACTGGGAGGCTAGGACTAAAGAGCGCCTCAATCCCGTCTGACGGCTGGCGTTGTGCCATGGGCTGACTAATAATGGAGCAGTAAGTGTACCACAGTAGATTCACTGGATAATCACCAGATTATGTCCAATCTCCCCCATTCCACTCGGCCCCTCTATCCACTGCACTTCTAGCAATTCCTGAATCCACTGTTCTCCCTAAAATTAGTCACAGATGTTCTATGCATTATTATATCAGACATTTACTCAACTCATGTCTATGCCTTTTGTTTAATTTTTGGCTATCCCAATAAATAGCAAGGCTTTTATGAGTGTGAGCTTTATCTTCCTACATCTTTATGGCAGGCAGCTTGGTGAATTGAAAAGAACACTAAATTGATTTAAAGTGGTTCCCCATACCATTTAGTGTGTAACTTTAGATAAGCTTTCATTCCTATCTATAAAGTAGAAATTATATCACCTTCTTTGCCAGGTTTTTATGAGAATCTAAAGACCTCATAAAGTGTTTTATAAGTTCCCAAGAAGCTTACTACTACTTATAAGTTCCCAAAAAGTTTACTACTACTTTTTACACTTAATAAAAACAATAATTATCAAAATGTTGTTTATGATGCCAGATAATCTGCCAAATGCTTTACAAAACAACCTCATAAGGCAAAAAAAGAACCCTCTTACACTGCTGGTGGGACTCCAAATTGGTACAACCACTATGGAAAACAGTATGGAGGTTCCTCAAAAAACTAAGAATTGAATTACCAAATAATCTGACCATTCCTCTTCTGAGTGTTTACCCAGAAAACCTGAAAACATTTATCTGCAAAGATATATGCACCCCGATGTTCATAGCAGCATTATTTATGGTGTCCAGGACATGGATGCAACTGCAGTGTCCTTTGATGGATGATTGCATAAAGAAGATGTAGTACATATACACAATGGAATATTACTCAGCCATAAGAAAAGATGAATACTGTCATTTGCATCAGCATGGATGGATCTCGAGATAATCATGCTATATGAAATAAGTTAGACAGAAAAAGTTGAAAACCATGTGATTTCACTCATATATGGAAAATAAAACTGAAAGCAACAGAGACTCATGGACGCGAACTGTCCATGAGTTTGTCCAGAGGGAAGGAAGGGAGGGAGATAGTAAATAGGAGTAAAAGGGGTCAAATATTTGGTAACAGAAAATCTAACTTTGGGAGGCAAACAAACAATGCAATATATATATGACATAGTGTTGAATTGTATACTTAAAACTTATTTGATTTTATTAATCAATGTCTCTCCAACAAATTTAAAAAATAAACCTATAAGGTTGGTAGTTTTGCTATCTTCATATTCAGATGAGAAAACGGAAGCTTAGAGAAGTTGAACTACTTGCCCAAAGAAGGTCATACAACACATAAATGGCAGAGAAGGGACTGCTTTTATTTGTTTTTCTTTGTATTTTCCTTTGTGCGTAGCAGAGTGTTTGGCACCAAATACATGTAGTAAACACTGATGACACAGTTAAGCCTGTCTATACCATTCATGTAAGGAAACATATCTATCTTACCCTTTGTGGGCTCCCCTGCTATAATAGGTTTATACTACAGATTTGAATCTGAATAGCAACAACTTACCCTGAGGTTTACCAGAAGCCCCGAGACACTATGCTCTGTGTAACAGAGTGTGACCACATTTAATGCTGGGCAGCATTAATTTTCTACTTTCAAGATTTTCACCCTTTATCACTACTTGAAAATAAATCTCCTCCCTGGCAGATACTACTTAAAACCTGTCATCTGACTTTCTCAACCCGGAAATTTCTTGGAGGCAACTGACCTTGCCAAGTGATACCTGCACCTCTCAGTGTCAGACAGCCTGAGGGCACCGAAGTGCTTTATTCACTACAATGACTGCTTCTTCCAGGGTTTATCTCCCCTTCCTCCTAGAATACAGATTTTCCATTTCCAAGTTACAGTATTGACCACAATCCTAAAAGATATTTACAGTTTTTATCTGCAAGTAAAGGCTCTGGTTCAAAGAGCCTTCTTTGCAGGCCTAACTGCAAAAAAGTACACAAATCCACTTTGTCTTCTTGTGACCTCTTATTCAGGTTTAATGCAGTCTTATTGAACCTCTTAAAATAATCCCCCCAAAAATCAGAATTTCAGAGTTTACATTTTACAGATGAACAGTCAGAAGTCCAGGGAGGGGATGTGGCTTTTCTAAGATCACATGGCTTGTTTTCAGCAGATGCTGGTGAGATTCCAGCTCCCCTGAGTTCCTAGTGCACCATGCTTTGTTCTCCCAAAGATCTTATTTGGCCCTAACTCAGTAACCAAGATTCCCATGAATCTGGTGAACCCAGGTCTTTAGGGATCAATCCCAAAATGCTGGTAGATTAAAAGCGATCCTTAGGGGAGAAAAACAACGTCTTCTCAAAATTCAGGTTTCTGTCCTCTTGACATTTTCAATCATCTCTATGTAGTAAAAATACGCAAATTACACAGAGCTTAAGAGCTTGAAATCTCTTTTACAGTAATCACACCATTCTAAACAATGAGAATACTGGGAATGCAAGGGCACAGCATTATTCCATTTTATGTCAAGCCGGCGACATTTTTTCACTTGTCGTTGTTGAGGAAGGCTTGGTCCCCTCTTGCCTTG
Source organism: Rousettus aegyptiacus (assembly GCF_014176215.1). Taxonomy (NCBI): domain Eukaryota; kingdom Metazoa; phylum Chordata; class Mammalia; order Chiroptera; family Pteropodidae; genus Rousettus; species Rousettus aegyptiacus. The sequence goes on along the minus strand of NW_023416286.1, from coordinate 58,696,972 downwards.
CTGGTCCCCATTTTGAAAACATCATACAAAATTATATGAAAGTTGTCACCAGCCTTGTGTTTTACTTGTTACTTAAAGCTGTTTGGAAGGATCCCTGGGCATCACACTGGATAGTTGAACCACAAGTTCAGCCTGGTATGACCTGCTCCATTCTGGATTCTTGAGAAAAATCATTTGTTTGCATTGAGCCTTACAGCATCAGCCCTGGAGTACCGGCAAGTACAGCCACACAGAGCCAAGTGTATGTCTGTCTCAGCGGTTCTCATATTCATGCCAAGAAGTTCTCAGTTATGCCTGAAATTCTCAAGAAGTTTCAGTGTTCTTGGAGCATCTTAAGAAGAGGGAGCAAACAGAAAATAAAAAGTGCTGGCAGCCAATGAGCCAAGAGAAGAGCATGTGGTTGAGGATGCTGATAAATCTATCTCTCTCTGACATCCTTGGCTATCACTCTCATCTACTCCTGCAGATGCTGCATCCTGCCGGGGCATTTGATTGAATTTGTGGAGCAGACGGACTGCATTGGCTTGGTTGTAAAGGGAGTATCATCATAAGAGGTGGTATGCTTTACTTGGGAAGAGATGATGAATTTAGACCAGTGAGTCCCTTACAATTATTAAGTCAAATGTTTAGAAACCTGGGCCAGGGCAGGAGGAAAGGGGGGTAAGTCATCAAGGGAAGGAGGAGAGGAACGTTATCTGCCTTCCCAGGCTTTTACCTCTGGCTTTATAGCCATCCTCTCTGTTCTGCTCCACGGGTTTCTGTTTTAAATTAGCACTAAATGAAATAGAATTAAAATATGATGAAGTAGCCTTTGGGTGACTCTGCTTTGCATTTAAATCCTGAAAAACTTTACATTTCCAAATTCTGAATACTTACTGGTTCAATGCATAATTTGAGTTTAAGAATAAGAGTGATTTTTACAGCTTCTTTTTAGGAAAGAAGAAATGATTGCTAAATTTAACAAATAAAAATGTAAGGGGTTAAAGAGGAAAATCTACAGCAGCTGAGAGAATAACCTCTGGTCCCTAGCTTCTGCCTCCATGCTTGAATAGGAAAAAATTTAGGGGATGGAGCTGACCTGTCTTAGGAGTTGAAGAGTTTACAATATAGTTGTAGCCTTTAGACTGGGCCTATCTGGTACCTTCCAATTCTGGTATGTAACTGTAGATCAATTCAAATTAGATGTGGAGCCAGAGGAGTTCCTAGATTTTAAGGAACCATTTTGCCCATCTCCCTTATCCACTGCTCCAACCATTTTAGGTGACTTGTCCAAGATTGTCCTCCTGGGTGGCAGCAGACTGATTATCATATTACCATCAGCCATCCCCTGGTGGTCTCTCCATTCTCTCACAGCTCTAGGTTGAAAAGCCAAAACTGCTAAGATAAAACCACGGGAACCCCCAAAACTGGAGACTCTCTGAGATCCAACTGAAAAAAAGGAGGTTCTTGACTCATCCCAAGACAGACTTTTTTGATAGATCCACCATAAAGTCACATTTAGAAACATTTCTTGAGATCAATCTTTTTGAGGATACAAACTTCCCTGTGTAAGTTGACAGAGAAGAAACTTCTTCAATGGACACAGACATATTATTGGTTACAAACCATTTGAAACCCTCACTCCTTCGAAGAGTTCTGAAACCATATACTAGGAGGATGATTATGTGAGAAGAATCTTCAAATATTAACAGCACTTTGAAGAGAAATATAAAGATCACCACTGTAAATTCTTAATAATTATAGTTACTGAGGAATTAAATCCTGTGTCCTTAGCAGAAAAAAAAAAAAAGAGTCTCTGGGGTTCTTTTCTGCATTCATAAAACAAGATATCTTGGAAAGTTCCATAGAGCAAGAATGTTCAGTGCTTCTAATAGGTAAGGGATATGACAGATAATAAATGAATCAATCTACATGGTGAAAAATGTTCAGGTTTACATAATATAGTAAAAAGTATATTTTTTTGATATGTTGAATAGAAAAATATCATTTTAAAATCATAATTCTCTGTCTTTCCATTTAGTTCTGGTAGAAGTTTATATTCTCAGAGGATAATTTGAAATACCATAGGCCTTAAAAATGTTCATGTTCTTTAAAATCTAACTGTATTATAAAAGTTTGAAACAACCTTGCTGAAGGGAGTTGGTAATAAGGTGCTGACCTAAGTAACTTTAAAAGTGAATAGTCTATAAGACTAAAGGCTATTTGGGGTTTTTGTGCTTCCATACAAGTCTGATGATTTCTTGTTCTATTTCTTTAAAAAATGCCAATGGGATTTTGATGAGGATTGCACTAAATCTGTATAATGCTTTAGGTAATAAGGTCATTTAACTGTGTTGATTCTTCTAGTCCAAGAACATGAAATATCTTTATTTCTATGTGTCTTCTTCAATTTATTTTAATACAGTTTTATAGTTTACATTGTATAGGTCCTTCACATGTTTCATTAGATTTATTCCTAGGTATTATATTCTTTTTGTTGCAATTGTAAAAGGAATTTTTTTTCATTTCTTTTTCTGATAATTTATTATGAGAGTATAGGAATGCCAGGGATTTTTGAACATTGATTTTGTAACCTAAACTTTATTGTTTTGTATTATTTTTGATAGTGTTTTAGTGGAATCTTTAAGGCTTTTTATGCAACTAGTGACGGTTTGACTTCATTCTCTATTCGGATGTGGGATATATATCTAAAAGCAACAAACAAACATGACAAGCAGAGACTTATGGACATGGACAGTGGACTAGCGGTTACCAGAGGAAAGAGGGGAGGGAAGAGTTAGGGGTAAAAAGGGTCAAATATGTGATGATGGAAAGAAATCTATGGGGGGTGAACATACAATATAATATATGTACAACATACCTTTGAATTGTACACTTGACACTTATTGGATTTTGTTGATCAATGTCACCCCAATATTTAATAATACAATAGGAAAAAAATAAAAATAAAAAATAAAATATCTATCTCATGAAAAAGAAAACTAAAGGCAGAAGAAATTGCACATAAGCACTGCAATCTAGTTGATGAAGCTGTTCCCCAAAAGAATATGGATTAACAATTCTGGAACCACTGTACATGGACATAGTAATTGAACAAGTAAGTAAATAGGTGGGAGGGAAGGAGTAGAGTTCCTCACTGTTGGAGTGATAGATTACGAATAAGCAAGTAAGGGAGCCTAGAATGGCCCACGTGCTAACGGATTAGAGTTGGAGACATCAGTATAAACTCATGTGTGGCTTAATATAGATACAGATGGGCACATATAGAAGTGTTTATAGATATGTTTATACATGGGTTAGAACACATAAATATATCTTCTTTCTCTATCAGATAAGAGGATCTGGGAGAAAACACATGCTAGTAGCAACAAGCAAGCCTATCATCCATTTCTTTGTTTCTAATATTATCTCCAATAAAAGGAATCAGGGCTCCTTGAAGAAATGGCTGATTCCAGAATTGGAGCAGGAAATGTGCAAGATGAGCCTGGAACATCTTGTAGTGTCAGAAACTAAGAAAGTGCTAAAACAAACAAACAAACAAACAAATAATGATCTTCACTATGATGGTAAATGTCAAAGGGACACAGGAGCCAACTAAAAGAGCTCTCAATGCTCAAAGCTGGGACAATTAGAGCAACAAAATAAAAAATATAGAATTGAATTATAACACAATATAATAAGTAAATTATAACCCAATTATTATAAAATAAATATCGAGTCCATACTGATATAAATAAGTAACTGAATAAATTAGGTCGACACAAATCTCCCATGCAGAAGAATTCCAAATTATTTATGTGGATACTCAGTTCTCAAGGAACAACAAAGCTAATCATACTACGTAATGTCCAGGGAGGATGATTAATAAGCTTTTAACCTGCTCTTTAGTTTCACATTTGGTTGAAATTCTTTATAGGAGTCATATTTAGGTCGAAACAAGCGTATTTCATAAAGGCAGCAATAAACTTATCTGTTCTGAATGTTACGGTTTTATTAGCATTTCTGGAGGGTGAGAAAGTTCATTCTGACCCCTACTCTTCCTTATATCTACATTACAATCATATCATGAAATTTGAAATCCAACAGACACTTCAATAGGCCATTTCTCTGCTCTGCCTCCCCCATGCCTCTAGAGTTTGATTTAGTAATAAAACTGAACCCCCTCATTATTTCAGTGTAGCCAAGAGGAAATTAGTTCTGAAGCCACATTAATTCTTAATTGGGTATATTTTATTAAATGAAAAATGGGAATTACCAGGCACTTACCTGCACCCTAACAGAATAACTCGGGAAACAACTGTGCAAAACAGCCTCTGTGGATCTCAAATCTCCCCCTCTGGTCCTGCATTGTCTATGACTGATTTTCCACCACAGGATATGAGCATGAAAGAATTAGGTGTGATTATCACAATGTTGAAGATGACAAAGATAACACATAATATTTTATTGAGCACTTACTATGTGCCAGATACTGTGTTAGTTATTTTAGGTATTTTTCAATTTTTTAATAAGAATAAGTTGGATTCAGAAAGGCACAAGAAGCTAAGACAACTTTACCTTCCTCCTGCCTGTGGCTTTCAGTTACGTTATCCTGTCACACTGTTAGATAAAATATCAGTTAGATAACATTTTTCAACTCGCACTCAGGTATGAACAAATATCCCCGCTTTGCTATAACAAAAAATCCAGTCCAGTGTTACACCAAAGTTTCAATCTCTCAATCAATTTGAAGCTTCTATTGAAGTTCAGACTTGACTCAGACTGAAGACACATGCCAAGGGCAAGAGGAGTGTAGGGCGTGATCCTCTTATCTGCTGCATTTCTACCTTTTTCTTCTTTGTTCACCACCTGCCTCTAATGGTGGTTAGAGGAAGGAGAAGCAGAGAGGCAAGGGAAGGAGCAGATAAGATCTGATCTGACTAGTTTCTATCCTCTGAGGGTAGCATATCCCCAAATTCGTGTTCTTATGGAGCACTTTGGGGGTTCCTTCACTGTGTACTTACTATAGACCAGTACCTGGCACTGCCACTCCAACTTGGCTCTTGGAATTCCACCTCAGCATCTATTTATAACAGAATATCCCACATGATTCTTTCCATAAGTTACCTAGTTCTCAGGCAGATCTCTAGAGACAGGATCCTTTCAAGACGTCTCAACCCAATTACATTCCATGGGTCCACTGTAGCCCATGAGAAACACCTTCTCATTTCCCACTATCAGTGGAAACTACCTTGCTTCATTGTAGCATTTGCTCCCTGCTCACATATCAGGAGCAGCTCTGATCAGATAAGACTTTGCACTTCTCCACTAATCCTCTCTTCTCTATGTTCAATCTTGAAGGTGCCAGAAAGAGTGCTTAAAAGTGTGGGAGAAAGTGAAAAGAAGAGACAAGGAAGCAAAGGAACCAAATATGACCTTACTTTCATCTTTCCCATTATAGATTTCTAAGCATGTGTCGTGACTGAGCTGAGATGGGAAAGAGGGTAACATTAGCATTAAATGACTGCTTGAAGTCTGGACATTAGGACTAACTGTATTCAGTACTTTACTATGTTAAAATAAAACTGAACCACAAAGAGATACCACCTGACACTCATTTGAATGGCTACTGTTAAAAAGAAAAAGAAAATAAGTGTTGGCTGGCAAGCATGTAGAGAAATTGGAACTTTTGTTCATTGTTGGTGGGCATGTAAAATGGTGCTGCCACTATGGAAAACAGTGGAGCAGTTCCTCAAAAAAAACTAAAATACCATTATCATATACTTTAGCAATTCCACTTCTGGGAATATACCCCTCAACATTGAAAGCATGGTTTTGAAGAGATATTTGTACACCAATGTTCATAACATTATTCACAATAGCCGAAAGTGGGAAGCAACTCCAAAGTCCAAAAGCAGATGAACAAACTGTTCTATAAAATATTTTATACATAATTGTATAAATTATATATAATTATGTATAAATCATGGAATACTATGCAGCCTTAAAAGGGAAGGAAATTCCAATACATGCCACAACATGAATGAACCCTGAGAACATTAAGGTAAGCAAAATAAGTCAATCACAAAAAAAGGCAAATATTGTATTTGTTCACTTACTTAGAGTAGTCAATTTAATAGAGACCGAATGGCAGTTGCCAGAGACTGGGGGGCAGGGATGAAAGGAGAGTTATTGCTTAATAAGTATAGAGCTTCAGTTTTGCAAGATGAAAAGACTTCTGGAGATAGATGGTCACACAACAATATGAATGTACTTAATACTGCTGAATCATACACTTAAAAATGATCAAGATGGTAAATCTTATATTTTATATATTTTACCACAATTAAAAGTTTTTTAAATTGAAATATAACCTTACTAAAGTAATAAAATTGTGATAAACAGAAAAAAAACTGAAATGTTAACGTATAAAAATAAAACCTGTAAGTGACTAGAAAAGCAATGAGATCAGCTCAAAGTGTAAATAAGAGTTCAACATGGTGTTATTGAAAGACAGCAGTAAGAGAAGAAAACTAATGCTTCTTCCTGATTTATTCCCACTAAAGACAGCTTGTTCCATAAACTAATTACATGTACTAATTTTTTCCTAAAATAGTTTTATGAGTTAAAGTGGAACAATAAATTTTCTGAAGAAATAGATTGTTCTTAAATGATACAATCTGATCTTCCATTAAAATAAACCAATTTCATTTACTATTATCTATATAGATCTCTTTGGATGGGGCCTCCCTTCTAGTGACTGTCGTAAAATTCAAAATGGTATGTTTCAAATAGAAGAGTTATTTGGGAGGAGGAGGACTTTTCTAATTCCTAATAAGGAACCTGAAAGGAATCAGTCTCAAGGTGGATATGAGGTGGAAGAAACTGTTTGATCACTGAGCACTTATCAACCAAAACCTACCTCCTTCTGGCAAAAAAATGGGTTTAGATTTCAGTTGGCCTATAAATCCAGTGAAGCTCCAGATAAATGACCTCCCTTAGCTCCCGACACTGGATATGGTAACCACTAATCCACTGTGCCTTTATGTTGTCATTTATTTTTCATTTTTTATGCCCATTGTCTCAGATCTTGAGATAGCACTTGGTCTGCTATATCAAAGTACAGCAGGTAACTCCGTCACTCTCTTGTTGCAGTCTGCATGGAGTAGTTGGTGAGATAAGTTGGCAGGATTCATTGTTGTTACTTTTGTTGTTGGTTTCTATTTACTAGCAGCATTTTTAAGAGCTGAGAAATTGAGAAATTTCTATTTCAATCACATCTTTTCTGGAAGTTCTTGACAAAAGCAATTTAGGCTTCTAATATTCCCTATTTGGATAAGGGGCCCAGCACACTTCGATCGACAAAAACATTTATTCTTTTTCTTCCATTAAATCAAGAAAATGTTGATGTTTTCATATTTTTCTTCGGTATTGGTTCGGCTCTTCAGGAGCTGTAGAGATCAAGATCTTTGAAAACAGAACCAGGAAATTGAAATGGAAGCAAATAAATGATAGCTGGGTATTAAGCTGGTTGCTTTACACTCTATGAAATAGAAGTGCAAGGCCTGTGTTGGTGAGTCCTTATAGAGAAAGTGAAATTGGTCACATTGGATGTTGTAACTATCTATTGCTGTATAACAATTATCCAAAAACTTATCAGCTTAAAACAACAAGCATTTATCATATTACAGTTTCTGTGAATCAGGAATTCGGGTATGACTTATCTGGATGATTCTGGCTCAAGGTCTCTTGTGAGGTTGCAATCAAGATGTTGGCTAGGGCTGAAGTTATCTCAAGACTCCACAGGGGCTGAAGAATCTGCTTCCAAGATGGCGCACTCTTGTGACTCTTAGAAGATGGCCTCAGTTCCTTGTTATTGTCAGAAGACCTCAGTCCCCTGCCACATAAATGTTCTATGGGACTATATGAGTGTCTTCACTCCATGGTTGTAGGCTTCTCCTCAGAGTGGGTTAGCCAAAGAAAAGATCAAAGAAAAAGGCACAGTAATTTTTTTTTTACCTAGTCTTGGAATCCAAACACCATCACTCCACCATAGTGTATTTATTAGAAGCAAGTCACTAAGTTCAGCCAACATGCAAGAGGAAGTGGATTAAGCTCCATCCTTTGAAAGGAGGAGTATGAAAGAGTTTGTGCGCATTTTTTAAAACCACTACATTAGTATTTGGTGATGGTGGTTGTTACCTTTATTTGTTTGTTTTGCACTTTATGCTCACAGTAAGCAGAAGTATCCTCAAGTGAAACAAATATGGATGTCAGTTATGAAGAATTATTTTAGTAAAATATGCAATATCTTTGAATTTTCAACCACAAGAAACAAAAGATTTTTCTTCTTGGAATGTTAAGAAACAGAAACTCCTAAAAACATGCACTCCAAAATTCTAGGTAAGAATCAAAACATTTTAAAATAAAAATTCTTTCAGTATTTTATTCTTTTTCAGTATAAAAAGTGATATTTTAATAAAATATCAAATTTTAAAATTTGTTAATGTTCATATACAGTTACATTCCTGGATTCAAAATGACTCAGGTTCAATCTTATTTCCTTTCTAATAACAATAGTTTAATCAAGTAGGTAATTCCTGATGAAAACCAAATGCCCTATCTTTTATAAAAATTACCACAAACTTCTCACTTAATCAACTAGCATTCATGGTGTAAATTAACATTAGTGGTATAAAACTTTCGAGTTCTATCTAGGTTGATTAAACAGGGCAACCAGGGCCCATTTGTATTAAATTGGCTTGAATTTCAACAGCATGCAAGCTCTATCGCGTATTATTTATACTATTTTCCTTTTATATAATACATTTTAAGGATCACGAGAGAAATGAACATTTGAAACATTGTTAAGAGAATCAGAAGAACTTCTTCGGGGCTATTCCACATACTATTATTAAATTATTTGGTAGTCTTTTGGAAAACACATCCAGAAATGGTTGTTTTTATGGCTTCTTTTTTCTAAATAAGATCAAAATATTTGTCATTATGCTGCCCTTAAAATTATCTTCGTTATCAAAACTAGCATCAACACATTGTTTTAGGTTATCACAAAGCCCCCTTGTCTTTACATTTTCTAAGTTGAACTTCCTGTTTAAAGATGATGGTTTAAGTCAGAATATCCACTTATCTTCTTGGGAACCACCTGAAAGCCACAAGAAGAAAGAGAAATAAAATAATACAAACTCCATTGTGGTGAAACTGGCAAGAGAAAATTCCATAATACCAAATACATAAAAAGCTACCCAAAGCAGAGCTCAGATAGGGATAAACAAATGAGCAAAAAATGGAAAAGCCAAAGAAGTAAAAGAGAAGGTCATGATTTCAATTTCGTATGAGGTTGAAAACAAGACTGAATTTGGGGCAAAAAGACAAGTCATCTGAAAAGGAGATATAATTGTTTTTAATATTTGTGCACCAAGAAACATAGAACAAATACTCATAGAACACAAACCATAATCCAAGTCTCTGAAAAACTTCATAAGTTTTCTAAATATTTGGTCCTTGTTGTGTAGATAGCCACACTCATACCTCTTTGTCAGATAAGCTTCTGTGATACATGTATGTTTCTATATTCTGACTTCTTTTTAGAATTTACTGAACTGAATTGTCAAAAGTGCTGCCAGCCAGGATTAAGGCTATAATTGTTTAAGATATATGACCTTTGTTCTCCCCAACTTCCTACTGGCAGGAAGCAGGCTGAGAAAGCATATCCTTTAATGCCTCTCCACAAGTGGCCAAAGAATAAGATGATAAAGAAAACTTTCCAGAAAGCAGAGATAAGAGCCACAGAGAATGATGAAATAGGGACCTACTCCTGGGAAGTAAAGTTCAGGATAATAAAGAAAAATGCTCTACTGGCAGGATAAGGGAGCCAGGCAATACTTGATCTTAGGATGTGAGTATTGCTATAAACCATCCATGACAGCCATATACCTCCCCTTCATCTCCTTTTTCAATGAGTGTGCTTGTGGACATTAGCCTGTCCCTGGTTCATCATTGCATGCCAGATGAGTAAAGGGAAACAATTTGTCTTTAAATTCACAGTTTCCCAGTCAAGAGGAAACAAATTCAAAACTAATATGAATGAGATTTAAATGTCATAACTGGATGAGACTTTGGTATGTCTTGTGTAAGAGTAAGTATATTTTGTATGTGAAAAGGATGTAAAAAGTAGATAAAAGAGTCGACCATGGTAGAATAAATTGGCATCCTCAGTTCTTCTTGCCCACTGAGTGTTAGAATTATATACCCACTTCTTTTGCTGTGTGATTTTACAATAACACCAACCATGGTAGGCAGAGTATATTTTCCTACATCATTGAACTTGGCTTTGGCCATGTGACTTGTGTTGGCCAATAAAATGTGGATATAAATGATAACATACAAGTACCAAGCTGAAAGACTAAAGAGGTATCATGCATTTCTATTTGTCCTCTTGTGTTCCTGCCATTCATTTTTTTGCAGCGTGACTTGATAAAGCCACTGGACCAAAGAGAATGAGAGATACATAGAGCAGACCTGAACTGAAGCTGCAGTGTTGAGCCTGGAGCCTGGAATCTATGGACTAAAGTCTAGCCTAGCTTGGCTGAGTTGCAGTTAACCTGTAGATCCATGAACAGGAAATAAACATTTGTCATTTTAAGCCACTGAGATTTGGAGTGGTTTGTTACAAAGCAACAGACCAAAGGAAAAAGTGTAAGAAACCATAACTACATAAAATTTTTTCAAAAAATAAGAAATAAGTATAACTATAGAAAATTATAGCAATTGCATAGACTTCTTTGCCCAACTATGTGCAAATGAATTTGAAAACTTAGATAAAATGCATAATTATATAGAAAAGTACAATATAATATAGTAAATCTTAACAGACCAGTTTCTACAGAATAGAAAAAATTGTCAGAGCTCTCTCTCATCAACTTCCATTTAAAAAGTAATGGGCTCAGAAGGTTTCACAGGGGAATCCTACGAAATCTTTAAATAACACATACTTCCAACATCATTTGAACTATTCTAGAGAATGAAAAAGGAAGAAAAACTTCTAAATACTTTTTCATGAAGTAATATTGATACCAAAATCCAGCAAATATTCAGTAGGAAAAGTTGAATACAGATCAAGCTGATGTATTGAATATTGATAGAAAAATATTTAAAATATTAGCAATAATATCCAGCTATAATAGGGTAACACATCTAACCTAGTGGAGTTAATTTAAGAAATACAAAATATATCAATACTAAAAGAAACTTATAAATATGTTTCCCTATATCGTATTCTAAGAACAAAAATTATATTATTTCCACGAGTGATGCTTATAATGTATTTGATAAATTCAACATATATTGTTAATCAAAATTCTTAATCATATAGAAATAGATGGGTATTCCCTTAACATGACAAAATAAATCTGTCTCGATCTAGAGCTAGCCTCGTGCTTAATGAAGAAACGTTCTTAAAGTCAGGAACAAGGACTATGACTAGGATCCACATTATCATTGCCTTTTTGTTTGTTTCTTATGAACAGAACATCTATGAACATCATCACTGTACATATCTTATCGTGGGCACGAACAGGAGTTGGTTGCATTTTATGAAATTGCTAGATTAGAGTATATGAAGTTTCCATTTTTTAAAATTTATTTATCTAAATTAGTTTCAAGTATACAGTACATTGGTTAGACATTTTATATAGTTCATAAGATGATCCCCCCAATTGCTCCCTCCATCCCCTGGCCCTCTACCTAGCCATTATATTAATGCTAACCGCATTCCCTATGCCATGCCCCCCATCCCTGTGACCAACTATTAACTACTACTTTAACCCTTCACGCTATTCTCCCAGCCCCACAAACCTCCAATTTTATAAGACAATGTAAAATAGTTTTCCAAAGGGATTACACCAAATTACCCTCCCATCAACAGTGTATAGAAGATCTTATTGACCCACATTCTCACATACATTTGGTGTTGTCAGACTTCTTAATTTTGACCGTAGGCTGTGGTTATTTTAATCCAAAAGAAAATAACATTAATTAGACACTTTACATCAGGCAGTTTCACATGAATTATTTTATTTTAACTCTATATTATTATCATCCTCATTTTACAGATGAATTTTGTCCAACGCCACAACTCTCCCCCTATAGGCGGCCCTTCCTCCCATCTAGTAAAGTTGAAAGTCTGTCTGTTGTAATGAAACAGCCCTCTAAGGAGCACAGAGTGCAGTAAACAGATCCTCGCAGGACAAACACAAAATGTGTTCTTAGCAGCCTCCAGAATTCATAGCTCTAACACAGCTATTAGGTGTTAAGAATTCAGACTCAGGAGGCCAAGAGGTCTGGGATAAAATCTATGCCCTATTGCTTACTAGTTTAACAAAACAAACAGGATAATCAAAAATAAGATTTTTATAGAACCTGTAAATCACTAGACTAGGAAATTTTACAGAGTTATTTTGCTACAGGCAAAAGATGTACAATTTTTTCCTTAAAATGTTGTCTAGAGTTTATAAAAAATATATAGACATAAAATTCACTAGAGATAAATCAAGCTTAAAATATAAACAAATATTTTTAAGTTCACTAAAACAGTTTTTCCATATCTTCTCTATTACACTGTCTTTTCTTCTTTTTATCTTTATCTCGATCAATGTGACAATATCGTTCTCAAATTGTCTGGGCTCCCTATCCTAAGTTAACTTTGGTTCTACCCTCTTTACTCTTTCCGGTTCCCATCAGCTAACATATCCTGTATTTCTAATGTAAGAGCTGTCTCATCTACCTATCTATTCATTTCTCCTTCTGCTCCTTCAATTATTTTTCAAACCCCCTTTGATTTTTTTAATATTCTTCTGACTCTCACACCTAATGCATCCAATACACACCAACACAATTATACAATATAGCATCATTTATGCCATTTTTTTTTTCTGTTCAAATACTTTAAATACAACCCCATTGCCTAAGTTATTTAGCAGGGCATTCTAGATTCTCCACAATCTAACTGCAGTTCCCAGTGATATGTGTAATCCTTCTTTTCTCCCTCTCTTCTTCCTTCCTTATTTCCTTGAACAAAAGTATATGGAGCATCTAGTATATACTGGGCAGTGTGCTAGTCAGTGGAAATTCATTAATATTAATAAAGAAAGAAGACATAGGTCCTACCCTCATAAAACTTATGGTCTATATTGACTGAACACAAATACAAGTTGTGAGGTAGTTGCCTAAGAAAAATAAAAGCATATGTCCATCAAAGACTTGTACATGAATCTTCATAACATGTTCATTTGTAGCAACCCCAAACTGAAAACGATCTAAATGTCCATCAACATACAGATAGATGGGGGTCAAGACGGTGGAGTAGGTACACTCTGTGCTTGCTTCTTCTCACAACCACATCAAAATTACAACTAACCTACAGAATAGCTATCATTGGGAATCGCCTGAAGTCTAGCTAAACAGAAGTCCTACACTGGGGACACACTGAAGAGCCCACCTCTAGACTGGCAGGAGGGGCAGAGATGCAAATAAGCTGGTCTCATGCCCATGTATGGCAGTTGAAAATTGAGAGAATGACTTAGCCGTGGAGGTCTCTTCAGAAGAGCGAGGGGTCCAGGCCCCACATTGGGCTCCCCAGTGCAGGGTTCCAGTGCTGGGAAGAGAAGTCCCCACAACTTCTGGCTGTAAAAACCAGAGGAAATTATGGCTGAGACGAAGGGCTGAGGGAGTTGCAGATGTTCCTTTTAAGGGATCCATGTGTGGACTTAGCTGCTGATGGACTCACTTGTTCTGAGCTCCAGCTCTCGCACAGCAGCTTAAAAAGTGCCAGGGACATACGGGAAGGAATTGAGTTGTCTGGCTTCAGAGTAAGGTTAGGAGGAACAGCTTTCTCCCAGACAGACGTGCTGGCGGAGGGCATTGGTCCTTTGTTGAGTCCTCCCCTGCCTGGCATGCAGACCCAGGTGGCCACCATATCTGAGTCTTCATCAGCATAGCTAACCCTGGTCGCTATCCCCTGATTACCTGAGACCCCGCCCATCCCAACATGCAGGCCAAGTCCAGTGGATTTTCCATACAATCAGCCTCTCTTGGCTCATGCTGCAGACTTCCCTAAAATTTTTCAAAGGTTCACAAAACCTAAAAAAGCAGCATCTGGCCTTGGCATGCCCTATATCTCTTGCTAAGCAGCCCCAAGCCTGGCTCTAGTGGTAGCCAGCCTAGTTTTGTGGCTTGGCCTATCAAAGCACTTTCAAGCCCAGTATGGCAGTGGCCATCTGCAGATTGCTTGGTGGCTCATGCCAGTGGTCCTGGACAGGGCACAGACTGCAGCTGAACTTGACCTGAAGCAGGGCCGCTCCCAGGGAGCCCCAGGCTGCACATCCAATTGCCAGCTTTGATTTGAGCCAGAGTATCCCCTGGGGTCACATCTAAGGATGACACACCCAAAGGCAGACAGGGCAGCCACCAGAGCCCTGCTAAAGTGAATCCTGCTCTGTAGGGTCAGCCCCTGCACAACAGCTCTTCCACTGGTCATGGCCAGTCCTCACAATCTACCAGCCAGAGGGTCAATCCCTCCCAGTCATGAACAAACAGCAACCAAGGCTCAACCACAATAGGAGGACACATACAACAGATACAAGGGACATACCTGAAGCACCTGGCTCAGGTGACCAGGGAAGACTGTGCCACTGGGACCCACCAGAAAACGTACTACTCAGGCCACTCTACTAAGACCAAGAGACACAGCAGCCCGAACAAAAACATAGAAACAAACACAAGTAGGCAGCCAAAATGAGGAAACACCACTTCTGGGAGTTTAACTTAAGAAATCCAAAACACTGCTTCAAAAGGACATGTGAATCCATACATCCACTGCAGCATTTTTACAATAATCAAGATATGGAGGCTACCTGGGTTTGCATCAATGGATGAATGGATAAAGAAGAGGTATTACATATTTACAATGGAATATAACTCAGCCATGAAAAAGAATGAAATCTTGCCATCTGCAACAACATGGATGGACCTAGAGGACATTGTGCTAAGTGGAGTAAATCATAAAAAGAAAGATAAGTGTCGTGTGTAGAATGTAGAGGAACAGGATAAATAAACAACAGAAACAAGCTCATGGATACAGAGTATTTCGATGGTTGTCATATTGGGGAGTGAGGTATAATTGAAGGGGAGAGAGGATTAAAAGGTACAAAATCGGTAGTTACAAAATAGTCATGGGGATGTACAGTATAGCATGAGGAATATAATCAGTAGTATTGTAATAACCACGTATGATGTCAAATGGGTACTGGATTTATAGGGGTTGTCACTTCATAAGTTATATAAATATCTAATCACTGAAACTAATATAAACTTGTATGTCAACTATAATTGAAAAAAAACTATAAAATTATTTTAAAAATAAAAATAATGTTTCTTTTTTTCTAAAAAGAAAAAATATAGATAAACAAATTATGGTATATTCATATAATAGGTTATTACTCAACAATAAAGAATAAACTATTGACATATGCAATAACATGGAGGAATTTCAAAATAATTATACCACTTAAAAGACAGGAAATTTCTAGCAAACACAAACTCTAGAAAGCAGACCAGTGACTGCCTGGAAGTAGAAAGGCGTGAGAGGGAGGAATAGGAAAAGGGCATGAGAAAAGTTTGGGGGTGATTAATATGTTGATTATCTTGACTTTGATGATGGTTTCATGGGTGTATATATATATGCCAAATAAATCAAATTTTGTATTTTTAGAAATATAGAGTTTTGATTTCAATTCTAACTCAATAAAGCTTCTGAAAAGTATTTTCACAATGCAATTCATAGTTCAAATTCCCTATGAAGTATCTCTGACCCCCGGCAACCATTTTGCTGATCTCTCTTGACACCCATGAGTAGTTAAAGCTTCTACTATTCATCTGATTCTTTACTTGTATTGTATCACTGCTTATCATTTATTGGGTACATTTCTGAGTTATCACCTCACAAACAGAATCAGATCCTCTGTTTCCCCTTCAGTCCCTGGAATAGTTCTCTGCACATAGTAGGCCCTCAATAAATATTCTGTTGAAAGATTCATAGAGATAAACATTTTGTGTTACTTTTCCAAAGACAAATTATGGGACTTCCTCCAACACTTGATTGAGCTGATAGAAACAAATTCCTAATTCATATTTAAGCAGCACATTGCCAAACAGCTATTTGTAATGTGAAAGATATTTACTAATCTAAAAGCTACAATAAATCACGTGTGACAAAATCAGTGCGTTTGGCCAAGAATCAGAGGAATTCACAACTCACACAATTAAGCAAGGATGCCAAATCAAATGTCTCAAAAGAGCTAATTTGTAATTGTTCTTATTTATTTGTTTATTCATTTATTTATACCTCACCTCATTCCAAAATGAGCAGAATAAAGCAAAAAATACTACCAAAAATTCATGTGTTCCAAAATAATTTGGTGTTTCAGCTTCAGAGAACCTAAGTTTTATGTCAAAGCATTTATTTCATCCTGTACAATACCATTAAGTAATTATTATTACACA
The DNA here is from genome assembly GCF_014176215.1 of Rousettus aegyptiacus. Lineage (NCBI taxonomy): Eukaryota > Metazoa > Chordata > Mammalia > Chiroptera > Pteropodidae > Rousettus > Rousettus aegyptiacus. Next base: position 58,680,415 of record NW_023416286.1, on the reverse strand, counting down.
AGACACCAGCATAGAAAAAGTGGTACTGTGCAGCAAATTCAGTATTTTTAGTTGAAATCCGGATATCGGCTGTGGTACTAACCCCTCCCCCTTCAATATCTGGATAAAATTGCCATGAAACTTTGTTCCTGGTTTAAGTTTAAAGTTCTTGCCAAAGTTTTAGCAGATTTCAGAGGAACTCATATTCCACCTATGATTCAAGAACTCTTCACTGTGAATTCACTCCACTTCAGAATTTTCTTGACCTCCTGCTCAGGCTCTCATGCCATGGGATGCAGCTCTTAGCTAGTTTTCAACAAAATCACCACCCACACAAAGCAGCTGTGTGCATGTGTTAAGTTTAATGAAGCTTTAGTTAGACTCGGCATTACATCTCAACCATGCAGGCGATTTCAAGTAGAACATTGGACAAACTTGTTCTTACATCATGAGACCACTTGACCTCTGGGGATTCTTTTCCACTGGCCACTTTAGGGTACTTACCGACCCAGTCTCTATGACCTAACTGGCTTCTCACTTTCTCTTATCCCTCTTATCGCTCTTCCACATTAATCTCTGTCTCCTAATTCTTCTCCTTCTACTATGCAGAACAATTAAATCTCTCCTCTCTTCCCGGATACTGCTTCAGACCTGTCTTAGCCTACCCACACTCAGGAAGGTACTTAATGACACATTTCTTTCACAGTATAAAGATCAACCCCCTTAAACTGTAGTCATATTAGTAAATAGCAATTTCTGTTTACCATCCTATTTTCACACTTTGATCTTAATCCAAAAATTTACAAATTGTACTGAAGTCTATTCTAATGAACCATAAACTATATTAAAACTTTTCAGATGGTCAAGTCTCAAATGTGTTTCCCAAGGATGGGAATCATATCTTATTCATCTCTGTTGCTACATATTAACATCTATCATATAGTAGGCATTCAGCAAATACTTGTCAAATCAATCATTCAATGCAAATTATGGTTAAGATTGGATGGCAAATGAGACATTTAGTCCCAGACAGCAAATGTGCAGATCTTTATAAAAGCGAAGCTATAATGACAAAAGTTAGAAATGGCCTTTTAAACTTGTATAAACAACAAAACCAGAGAGCTTCTCAGTACAGAAAGGTACACTGTGTGCCTTTTATCATTCGGCTTATTCTGGAGCAGGCTTCCTTCCAACCTTGGCTTTCTACTTTTATAAATTTTGTTCTAGCTGTGCTGCCTCTGGAATTCACAGTGCCCACTTCACTAGACGATGACTCACGCTCACCATGTAACAAATTATTTTCATTTTGATATCATTTGGAGGCACTAGACAGAATGACTGTAAACCAATCCTACAACAAAAGATGGTTTCTCAGTAAAGAGTTTTCGCCCACATCCTCTCTCAGCTCGTTTTCCAAAGAATAATTATAGAGTAAAATTGTAAACTAACTGAAAATAATAGCTATGTCTAACTTTCTTTTATACAACATCTTACACAAACTTAAGCTTAGTAAGTATTTAATACATACCAAAGTACATGGAAAAAACTATGAAGTAAATTCAGCACAGCAGTCACTTGAATAAAACATATGTATGTGTGTATACATATTTATATGTACATATATGTGTATATATTCATTGATATACACATATATATACATATACATATGCCTACATATAGAGAGAGTGAGAGAGCCTGCAGCATATACAGTGGTAGGTAGTAGTGCTAGGTCATGTATTGCTCTAGGTACACCACACCTTGCCACCTGTTTACTTATTCATTCAATTGACATTTATTAAGTTACAGTTTGCCAGGGAGAACTCTTAAGATGGGAAGAAAAAAATATTTCTAGTCTCTTTACAGCTGTCTTATTTTTCTCTCTGTTGGAGCACAGGAAGAAAAGTAACACAGACTCACTTTCCAGCCATATCACTGTTGGGTAATATAAACGGTGTCATTTAAGGGCGAAAGGCAGCCCAGCCCACAGCACTGAGGACGTGCCAAGAAGTGTTGCTGAATGACTGACTGAACATCAAATTCATCTACTTCAGAATAAGCTGTCAGAAACCTCATCTGTGTTTGAGAAAAAGTAAGTAACTATGCAGGAAAGCATCTTTAGAATCTGATTTATAAGAAAGAATTGGAAGCACCCCATATGCATGGCGTGGGCTAACTGCCACATTGAGTGGACAATGATCAACATACACTAGAGATGGAAGTGTTTGTCAATCAAAATACTTAAACCCATAAAATTTCGGAGTTAAAAAGACTTTAAAAGCCCTGTACTCCAACACTTCCCAGTCTTTTACGTGTCATAGCACATATAGAAAATGACAATATTTATAAAGTATTCTGTAACTGATGAAGGAGGTTGCTTAGGGCAGGAGGTTACTGGCCCAATGCCCTGCCTAGCCTCATGGAGAACTGAGGGAACCAGTTATTTTGAGACACTAGTTGGGAAGGCCTGCTGTAGTCGTCTCCTAATTCTATATTTGAGGAAATTAGATCTTGACTCAAGATCATCCAGCTAGAGAGTCGTAGCAGAGCCAGGAATAGAGCCTGAAGTGTCTCTCTTTATTCATATTTCCACTACTCCAGTGTTTCTCAAGGTATGGTCCCCAGACCAGCAGCATCAACGGCACCTGAGAACTTGCTAAAATACAAATTCTCAGACCCTACCCTGGACTTACCGAATCAGACACTCAAGGGGTGAGACCAGTGCTTTAACAAGTCTTCCAAGCAATTCTGATGCCCACTCAAGTTTGAGAAGCATTGTTGGAATCTATAGTTACTCTCAATGCTTCTATAAGCTAAGAGGTTAACATTCAGGTTGTCTAATTCAGGGGCTGGCAAAGTTTTTCTGGAAAGGATCTGATACTAAATACAGGCTTGCAGTCTATCCAGTCTCTCTCACAGCTATTTACCTCTGCCATTGTAGCACAAAAACACTTATAAGCAATACATAAATGAATGGGCATGGCTATGTTCTAATAAAACTCTATTTATAAAATAGAAAGTGGGGAGGATTTGGCCCATGGACCATAGTTTGTCAACCCCTGGTAACTGATGATTAAACAGATTCTTCAACCTCAGAAATTAAATTCTTAGCCATTCTGGTTAATATCAAAATCTCTCAGCAACTTATGGCATTTATCAATGTTGGTGTCAACATCTGTCTTTTTCCATTCAATTAACTTGTGCTAAATGCCTCCTAAGGGCCACACTCCGGGCACACAGAGATGAAAAGATCCAATCCATGGCCTCAAGAATAACTTTATGCAGAGGGGAAATAAGAAATCAAATAAAATTATATTACTTTTTAATGTGGCCTTACTGAAGAAAATGCTCACTTACGTGTATAAATTTTGCTACTAATTGTCAAGATTTTTTCATTTATATGGACAAAAAACATGATGAACACACACTCCAATCTCTAAGCCAGCAGGGGTGATAACTGTCCTGGCAACCACCGTTTTATTATACCCACAGATTCTATGGGTCAGGAACTCAGACAGGGTGAACCAGAAATGTTTGCATCTGCTCTGCAAAGTCTAGAGCCTTTATGAGGAAGACTTGAATGGCTGGGGGACAGGATCTTTAGATGCTTCTTCATTCACATGCCCAGTACCTGAGCCAACATGATTTAAAGACTGAACTGAACTATAATCATGCACATGGCCCCTTCACCTGGTCTGGGCGCCTCACAGCACAGTGGCCTCAGAGCAGTCAGACTTCTTATTCGGCAGCTCAGGGATCCAAGATCACGTGCTCCAATGAGCAAGGCAAAATGAGCATGGCCTTTTACTACCAAACTTATAAATCACCATACATCATTCTTCTCACACTCTGTTGAACAAAATACAACTCTGCCCTGATTCAATAGGTGGAAACATATACCCTATGTCTTGATGGGAAGAGAGTCAAATAACTTTCATCCATATTTTAAAACCAGCAATAGCAACCACCAACAATGAGATATGCCCTATCTCAGAGTAAGGGGGTTTTATGAAGTGTTTAAAACTGCAGATAACATGCTAAATGAAAAACCAACTGTGCTAAAGGTCCAATATAAGAATAGATCTCTGGAAGTCATTTGATATGGATGTAGTCATTAAATAATGATCCTCTAAAACAGAAATTTTGGAAATTTTCCATCTGTTCATACAATAAAAAGGACGATACACATTGCACAGAACTGAATGGCGTGTAGAACATGGGCTCATCCACTATTAATGCCAGGTGACTGACTATCATTATAGGATGGATGATCACAATCCTTTGTCAAGCTGCCAGAAATATCACTCCTCAGAGAACAAGGATGGGAGCAAAAGTATTTATTAGAAGGTTTTTTAAAACATCTCTTAAAAAAAAAAGTAAACTTGAATTTTCCTTCCCTTATGTCTTCATTTAAAATTGCTTACTTCTCTGAGACATTCAGCACCAATTGAGAGATAATTTTATAATCCTTTATAATCCTAATAAAGTCAAATAAATGTTTTCCTCTGTGAAAAATTAGTTGTTTTTATACACTGTAGATTTTTGTTTCATCGTTCTGCTTAACAATTAGTTAGGACAATAAATGGTTAGAATTTTCTTAAATCTTTCCAACTGAAGAATTTGTTTTGAAAGAAGTTTAGCCTATAGAAATACTTTTTACTAATTTGCCTGATTTTTCTAAAAATATAGAATAGTTTTTATTGTTAAAGAAATGAGACTATTCAATTTAAGGACAATAAAGTGAGTGGGTGCAGATAATGCAAATCTATTCCTTTTAAAAATAGAACTATGCTTAGAAGAGAAATCAGAATCATGGAATGTGGTTAGTCATAGTCTCCTGGATCTTTACAGCTATAAAAAGGCACTTAGGAATTATCCAGCTCAACCCTGTCATTTTGCAGGTGACTAGACTGAGGCTCAAAGATGCCAAGAGTGGCAGAGACAGCTGCTCCTTACCAAATATTCCAGATGTTCTCCTACATTTCTCAGTTGTCCTGAAGTTAGACTGTGGCCATGTCACTAGTTCTGGCCCATGCACTAAGAGTGGAAATGACATGTCACTCCTTGGATAAAAAAGTGAAGAGCTAATGTGCTCCCTTCTACCTCTCTTTCCCCTAGGTGGCCTCAGTGTTAATGGCGGAACCTCAGTCTGAAAGCTGCCTGGATCTCTGAGTTATCCATGGGAGAAAGCTGTCCTGGAGAGTTGCCCAGCGTTCATCAGACTTCACATAAGCAAGAAATTAACTTTTGTGGTATAAAGCCAAGGAGGGTTCAGGACCTATTTGCCACTGCCACACAGTATACCTAGCCTAACTGATGCACCAAGCAACTTGCTCAAATTAACTCAGCAAGTGAATGGCAGAGCTAGGATTAGAACCCAAGTCTCTTAATTTGCTAGTCCAAGATCATACTTTATATTACAGAGGAGTAAGTGTAGACACACCAACCTGAGTCGGTAAGCAAAGCGACTGGCCAGCTGAAAATGAAAACAGAGACAAAATGTGGACTGGCTAATAAAGAGGTAACACCATGGATTGAGGCCTAGGACAAGAAAGGGCAGAAGGAAAGTAGCCCCAATATTCAGCCTTCAGTGTAAAACCAGGGAAGTTGATTCCCAGCTGTAGGTACAGACCCTCAGAAGTGGTTCCCTTTCTGCCCAATTTATACCTTAAGCTGATGACCTTGACTCCTAGACACTGTAGCCCAGTTAGGATGTTAAGTTCCCAAAAGGAAATGTTTCCATCTTCTGCGTGCGCAAAGCAGCCACTAAACACAAACAGGAACCTAAAGCCTCAGACTGAGATTAATTTAACATGTTGTAGAATTTTAAAAAACAACAAATTAGAAAAAAATGAGGTTTTGGTTGCTAAGCAACAGTACAAAGCTCTTTCCTTCACTTCAAGAGCATTCTCTCCACCTTTATGGACAAGAGTCAAAGAGTACTTAGCAACAGGCATATATTTTGTTGTAGCAGCAATAGACATCAAATTGAATTTTTCCAGAAAACAACATACTGCATTGCGTCAAGCACTTCAGGGTTCCAAATGATTACCCTCTGTGCACAGGTTGACGTTTCCTGTTCTGAAATATTCATTTTTCTCTGTACAAACAGGTTAGATGGTATCTTTTGGCAGTAATCTAAATATATGAGGAGATTTTGCAGAATCATGCAAATCTGTTCTCCCCTCCCAAGGACAGAAGGGCATTAGATATGACCTACCAGCAGTGAGATTGCTCTTTGTCTAGGTGTTAGGTAGCTTAAGCCAAAGGGAAGTCCCTCTCTCTCCCTTTCTCCTCCTAAGAAAGAGATGTTTTATCCCTGCATTGGCCTCTTTAGACATGATTACCCACTCAAATACGAACAAGAGTAAAGCTAGCAATAAGCGCAGAGGCCACATCTCCAGAACAGTCCAGCGTACCTCCCACCAGTCTGCTGGGTTACACAGCCTCTTGCATTCTTTTGCTCAGGTTGTCCCTTCCCCTCTTCTACTTTCAGCTCAGCATCATCCTCTGGTCCTGATATTTACCTGAGTGTCTCTTGCCCGACGCCTATTTTAGACCCAATTTCCAGAGAGAAGCTTACCAATATCTTTAGAATTCAATTTTGCTATACACTCCAAGCTCCAAACAAAAGGGTAACTTCCCTGACAGAAAATGGAATAAAAGTCCACTTTAAGTGTATTGCCCAAAGCACAGCTGCCTTACAGCCACCACTGACCTAAAAGTAATTAGAAAGTAGGACAGTCTCTGCAGCATTTTCATCCAGGCTACAGAGAGTTTCTCAATGTAGAGCTTCTGAAGCATCAACTATATGTAAGACACTGTTCAGAGCTGTAAAGAACAATAAAAAAAGAAACAAATGATTCTCAAGGAAATAAGACTAATACAAAAGAAGACAGCCTGGGCCATTCGTTTCATACAATTGTGCGTTTATGAAAATATTACAAGATAAGGAGGCCACAGAAAGGGAGGCAGAAGATAATTTTAGATATGGCCTTGGGTCACATGGTATTATCAAACACTAGATTCCCAAGGACCCTCTTGTTTGAGCAGAGGCACTTCCACAAGGGCCCCAGAACACTGTCCAAGGTCCTTGACCAACACTGTGACCTGTTTATCATAACTCCCTAGCATGAACTCTTCGCTGATCCTTCCCAGTCCTGATCTCAGAATATTTTCCAGGATTGGGTTCTTACTCTCATTATTCTCATCCATGTAGAATACGCCGGCCTTATTGCCAACACCTGATTTCTACCTTCCACACTCTCCTCTCACTCTACCACACCTAGCTTCTGGAACTGGCTAGCCATATCAGGTGCTTGACCTCATCATATTCCTTCCCTCCCCCAAGCATTTCCTGAGTCCACACTGTTTGTTAGATAGCATGCAGGAAAGCACCGGGAACACCCAAACAGAAAAAAACATTGCCCCTGTCCTTAAGGGCCTTACAATCCAAACAGGTAACCAATATGTAAAGATATACATGCCAGTGAGGCAAACAGATTAAACACCAGACTCCTTGGCTTCTTTAGGATGGGCACTACATGAACGGCAAAGGCAAGTTTTTTCACTTTATCTCATTTGACCCAGTGCAGCCCAACTACCTATGAGGCAAAAGTCTTCCAACAAGAAAGTCCAATTACTATAATATCCTTTAGGACAAGGATAATGCTTTTTCTTGGTTTAACCCAGTATTCATAACAAGGCATTTCTAGACACAGAAAACTTGCTCATCAAAGATGTAAGGATTAAAAGGCAATTTATTTAAAGTGCCAATGCTATTTCTGCTCTCCCCACATCCCTGCCACCCCACCCCATGCCCCAGCACACACTACCACTTTTCATGTAATTTTCTTTGTAAACTTCAAGGGCATTGCACAAACATGAGATATTACTGTCATGCCCTACTTCTGTCCTATGCCTTGTGGGAAGAAGACATCCTGGGCACCACGGCAACATGTGCTGCATGCATATCTCTTCTCCTTCATCTCCCCACACTGTTATGGAAATGCGGTCAACATCCCAGGCAGAAATAAAGCCGGAACCCAATAAGGGAGCTGTGTCTTCATCTTAGACTGCAAACTTGTATGGCACTGAAGCGGCTTATTTTCCATTTCTTGATGAGTGTTCTTGTAAGCATGGAGCTAAGACCTTTGTGAAATCAAGGCAGATTACATTCCTGGCATCCTTTCCATCGATTCGGCCTGCTACAATGTCCCTGAAAAAATTAAATTGGTCCACCAGGATTTATACTTTATTAAGTCTCACATTATTGCCCTGGAATTTATTCTTCTCAAAGGACTTTCACACACAATTTTCTTCAACATTTCCTCAAGTATAAAAGTATATCCTTTAAGATCTTCTCATTCTTGTTGCAGACTTGCAGAAATGAGGGTTCTGTGTGTGACTGATTTAGCAGAATAAGTTCACGGCAGGAAGAGGCTGCCTGCATTGCACAGAATGGTGAGCAATGAAAGTCATAACGGAGACTTTCTGTTCTGGATATGTCGTAAAATGACTTAATTGTTGAATCTGAGCTTTTAATTCTAAACTAATAAAGTTTGTTTTATTGAAGCAAGCTCATTCCAAGGGCAGGGATCTCCTGAGGCAGTTGAACAGATGGCTTCAAGGGTTCTAGTAGTTCAACCAGTCGCACAGCAGACACCACTGAAATACATTCTACTCAGGGAACAGCACAAACAACATGTCTTTGAAACAACATGTTTTATTTTTGGAATTCTAGAACCGAGTAACAGTTCCCAACATGACCCAGCTCTACTGGTGTTCTTTCTTAGAACTAAGCGTTAAATATTTCAGTGTGAGCACTTTCAGCAGCAGAAAATTAATTTTTTAATGGTTTTTTTTGCAATGGCTATCAGTATGAATAACTTCTTTTTTGAAGACTCTAGGGTGGGTTGGTTAGTTGGTTGGTTGTGATTAATATCTAGACTCATCCACAAAAAGATGTATATATATTTATAGTTAGTTCAAAAACATTTTGAAATGATTGGAATCCTAAGGTCCTAGTATTTTGCTTAAGTATCGCTTTCTTCCTGCCCTCCAAGTTTTCCTACATTAAAATATACTGTCTAGTAACAAAAAGTTCCTACATCAATCAAGAAGTATTTACAGAGAACTTGCCCTGTACCAACACTGTAAAATTAGTTAGGGGGGAGAAGCAAAAGAATTATATGACATGGCATCTGTTTCTAATAAGCTTCTTGTCTGCTTGAGAAACAAAATTAACCAATGAACTCATTTGTGAACTTTAACATTAAACCATGTGACCCTGTCTTAGCTCTAATAAGAGGTGAGGGTGGACAGGACACCAAAAGCCGGGCTGGACTGGGAATAGGCGATGCATCTCCTCATTTCAGCGCTTTGCTCTCTGGTTCCCTTAGCCAAAGAGAACCTTGGCCCAACCTCAAAATCAAGTTCAAATGCCCCCTCCTCAGTGAAGCCTCTGATGGCCTTCTTGGTCAGCATTAACTGTTTCATTTGTCAAACTCCGAAGTAGCGCTTTGCTTATACTTTTCTTAAAATTATTACTTAATTCTGCTCTGATTTATAGTTAACTAGTGAATAGCTGTCTCCCCTAATAAGATTCTTAAAGGCATGGATCAAGACTTTATCTTTGTATTCTCTCCAAAATCAGCACCTTGGGTTTTAAAAATATATATATATTATCAATATTCAATAAACATTTGTTGAATGTATTTACTTTTGCCATGATAAATTCATATAATTCACATACTGTTTTCTTATAAGTGTAGTATTGTCTATGGGAGTCTCCCAGTTGAATTTAAGATATGTACATTTCTAATACACTATTCACTATTAATTATATAATATTTTTATTATTGATAATGTATCTTTTCTCTATACATTATATATCAGATATTTTCCCTCATAGAATAAAAATGAATTCAGTCCAAAAAATTGTAATGTTATGCCAATAGCATGGTAATGTTATTTTTTTTTTCCTTCTTTAACATTCACATTTCAAAGGAAGAGACTAGTTAAGTATAAGGAAGCTTCTAAATCATTTTGAAAAAAGTTCTTTCCTTTTTTGAGAGTGGTATTATGTTATACTAATAATACTCAACATTCCTGATGCACTTACTGGGTGCCAGGCACTATGTTAAGCCTTTTACATGAATTATCTCATTAGTTTCTCACAAAAATTCAGCCTCCAAATTTTTTATTATCACCTATGCTCTTCTCCCATCCTTGTTTGTCTTTTTTAAAATCTTTATTTTTTAGTAGGACTATTGAAGGGAAAAATTTGATATTTGTGTTCAATCTGTCATCTTAGCCTGGCCAGAATCCAACGTTTATTAAAAGGAAGTCATTTTAGGTCAGTGGTCAAGAAAGCAGGCTCTGAAGTCAAACTGCTTGAGTTTAATCCCTATTCTAAAAATTATTAACTGTGAGATTTCTAGATACTATTAAGAGAGAAAAAAGAATTTTAAAATATCTGTAATTACCTCAGAGAGATAAGAGAAGTTTTGCATCCATGAAACAAACAAATGAATGGATATTCAAGAAATAAACAAAAATGGCTCCTGGAAATTCAAAACATGATAGTACAAATTAAAAATCAATTAAAGTGTTGGAAGATAAAGTTGGGGAAGTCTCCTAAAAAAGATAATGATGTGGAAAATATGAAAGAACAGGAGGGAAAATTAGAAGACAAGTCCAGACAAGAGAAAAGAAGAAAGGAAGCAGGAAAGAAAAGAAAGAAAGAGAGAGAGAGAGAGAGAAAAGAGAGGAAGAGAGAAAGGAGGGAAGTAATAAGGGAAGTCTGAAGGAAAAAAATGTATGGGGACAAAATCATCAACAAAATGATGCAAATAACAACAGCAACAACAACAACCAGAACTGAAGGGTATGAATTTCCAGCAGAGGTCTCCACATTAAAAACAGGGGCTCACCTTTCAAATCTGCTGCCTGGAAACCTGGGAACACATTTACCCTCTGAGTAGTCCTGCTTTGGGGTTCTCCTTCTAGCACCTCCGCGTGTTCACCAATCCAGAGGTACTCCCAACCCTGTCATTGAGAGATTTGTGTGTAAGTTTCAGGACATAGGCATGATTGATGAAATCATTGGCATTGATTAGGAACTCAATCTCCACCACACTTCCCCTCTCCAGTGGATGGGGGGTGGGACTGAAAGTTTCAACCCTCTAATCACATGACTGGTTCCTCTGGCAACCCCTCCTGAAGCTATCCAGGTGCCCACCAAGAGTCATCTCATTAACATAAAGTCAGGTAAGGTCGAAAGGCATTTATTATGATTAACAAAAATGCTTCTCTCACCACCACCACCACCCATACCCCACTCAGAAAATTCCAAGAATATTAGAGGTTTTTCTTATGTTAAGAACCAGGAACAAAGACCAAATATTATAACAAAGGATGCTCCTAACACTCAGGAAATTACAAGAGTTGTAGGAGCTCTGTGCAGGAAATGGGGACAAAGACCCAATATACATTTCTTTTTATATCACAATATCATACAAATTCACAACTCAAATTTGATTTCCAGGGACTTCTATTGAAATCAATGGAAGAAAAACTGACTTCCTCAAATACCCTGGCATGAGAAACTGGTGTGAGTGTGAGTGTGAGTGTGTGTGTGTGTGTGTGTGTGTGTAGCATTGTATCCATAGGGCTAAAAGTGTCATGCTATGAACACACATAAACTTTAGAAATGTAGAGATTTTTACATCAACTGTCTCCAATAATTTCTGGTTTTCTTTTTAAAAAATGCATCACTAATTATAGGATCGTTATCCCAGCTGGAAGCCTTTTATCCATGCTGAATACAACCGTTTCCCAGCAAGGCTAAAAACCAGATAAGTGGTATGTGTGGCATTTAAAAAGTCAAACATTACACAAGGTCACATATGAATCACTTTTTTCCTAAATTAATGCATTATTTTGATGTTCTAGGAAAAGAATGTTCTAATACATATTTTCTTTTAGCTTCAACTATTAAGCAATTTACAATAGAGGCCTACTTCACATCCCATTGGACTGACAATCTCCAAGATAGATAGATTCATGCAAGCATATCTAAGTAGCTGTCTATAAATGTGAAATAGGTAGAGGTGAAAAGAAACACAAATATTTTCTTCAGCATTTTAATTCTAACTGTAATCTGAAGCTGAAAGAAGAGTGTCCACAATAATTTTGTTGTTTTTTTTTTTAAATCATGGTAACATATATAACATAAAATTTACCATTAATAATATCCGATCTTCTTTATGGAATATAAACATCCTGTCCCCTGACACATACCCACTCTCTCAGACATACTCATATGCAGTCACACATATACATACAGTCACAAGCACATGTACATCCCTACCCTGGCTTTGGGAATGCTGCCACCTTAATTAAAACACAATGGTCATCGGGTTAGTAGAAATGAACCAATGAGGAAGGGAGACAATAGATTTGTCCCTGTTGGGTGTAAAACAGATATTAAAAATCCAAAACAAGGAAAGGGGTTGGTCGGCATAAAAGAATACAATTCTGTTTCTTTTCATTCTTTAGCATAAAAATTAAATTAATGTGGAGTTTAAGAAACACAAAAGAAAATAACTGCCCCACCTTTGCTTCCTCCTCAAGCTGCCTGCACTTCTTCCCTGTGCTTTTCATAAGCAAATATCTTAAAATCATAGTCTAGCCTCCTCTTTCTCAACTCCCATTCATTTCTCAATTCATTGCCACCTGGCTTCATTCCACAGCACTGCATTGATATGGCGCCTAATAATTATCTCCTAATTACCACCCCAGTGCTTTATTGTTTGGTCTTCAGCATGGCTGAGCATTCTGCAGCACATGACACTATTTACAAGTGGCCTTGAGACATCCCCCTTTTCGTGACTTTTTCTCTGGCTGCTTCTCCTGCTTACCCTTAACTCTCTGGATTCCCTAGCTTCATTTCTGCCTTCTCTTACTTATTCTACATTTTTTTCCTTGGACAACCTCACCTTCCCCCCTGACTTCCGCTTCATCTATACTGAGAACTCTCCAAACTGTCTTTGAACCTCACTTCTCCCTATTGTTCTTCTTCTATATCTTCATCTGCCCGCTGCACATTTCTTCCTCTTTGCCTTATTAGTACCTTATAATTGACATGTTCAAAACCAAACTAAATATAGGTAAATAAAATAACAATAAAAATCTTTCTCCTCTATATTATTACTTCATATTAGTTAATGGCACTGTCTTAGTCTGCTCAGGCTGCCATAACAAAATGCCATGGTCTGGGAACATCAACATTTGTTTCTAATGGTTATGGAGACCAGATGGAAGTCCAAGATCAGTTTCTGGTGAGAGCTTTCTGCCTGGCTGGCTGGCAGCCACCTTCTCACTGCGTGCTTACATGAGGGATTGGAAAAGAAAGCAAGCTGGCTGGTATCTCTTCTTGTAAAGACATTAACCCTATTGGAAAGGTGAAAAATATAGATAAAAGCCCATGGAATCATGTGAGGAGGACTGAGCACAAAACGTACATCCAGCAGCCTTTACAGGAACCACTTTTTACCTATTAAGCCAGATTGTATAAACAAAGTAGCTGAGGAAACACCTTTCTATTAATGGTAGTACTATTATGAAGAAAATCAAAGACACAGAAATATTCAAGAATCGGAACATTTCTATGACCTTAGATGATGCTTAAACATTCCCTATAATTAACATCGTCCAGGATGAAGTGGAGGAAATCACTGTCCCTGAAATGAAAGAAATCTCAGGCAGAACAGAGCTACATCTTCCACTACCCAAGAATGGGACCTGAGCTGTCTCATGACTAAACAAAGATTTGTCCCCATCAAGGTGCAAATCTTGTGAAACTAAGTAACTGGTCAACCACAAGGGATCAGCTGTGGTTGGGAACAGGAAAGTGACATCGGCGTGGTTGTTACAAAGTTTTCCAATTTGGGAATTAAGTATTTGTACTCCACAGTGGCGAGAAGCCTGTCTGGCTTATCTTTATGTGTTGGTGCACACCCCCAAGCCCTGTGCTTGCCATATTCTGGTAGATCACTCTCTTTGTACTTCCTGCCTCCTACACTGCCCTCATACCTCACCAATGCCTCAGTCCCTTGTTTCTCATCTTGATACTTTTGCCTGTGCTTCTTTCAAATGGAATACCATTTGACACCCCACCCTGAGCCCTTTCTGTTCAGTTCTTAAGATTCAACTGTCATCTCTCCTACAGGAAACTTCCTGACCATCCTCCCAAAAGTTCAGTCAAGGGTCCTTCTGAAGTCTATGAGGAAGAATCTGTTCTGTGCCTTTCTCCTAGCTTCTGGTGGTTTTCTGGCATTCTTTGTTGGCTTCTAGAAGCATTGCCCCAATCTTTATTTTCATTTTCATATGTCATTCTCCTTATGTGCATGAGTTTTCCTTTTTACAAGGACACCAGTCAGATTAGAGCATACCCTAATGACATAATTTTAAGCTGATTACATCACTAAAGATCCTATCTCCAAATACAGTTACATTCTGAGGTATAAGATGTTAGAGATTCAACTTATGAATTTGGCAGGAAGAATACAATTCAACCCATAACAGACCCCATTATCTGTTTCCATAAAGTCCTTTATATCCCAATTACTACTTTAAAATTGTACATTCAAAGGACTATTTCCTTCACTGGACTGTGATCTTCTTTGTAGAAGGTCTTATGTTATGTGATCTTTACACATCCAATGTCCAGCAGAGTATCTGGCACAACATAGAAACCAAATGAGTGAATGGATGAATGAGTAAATGGGGCTGCTGAAAAGAATCAAGCATTATGAATGAACTATGTGCATATTCACTCCAGAGTCAACTTCAACATGCATTTTTATGTTTCTTTATATACACAAGAGTACACATACAAGACACATTACCAGCATGATTGGCTTAAGCACGAATCTCTCCTCAGATGTACATTTGCAAAATTTTTGTCTTTTCCTTCCCTTTTTTCTTTCTGTTGTTATCAACAAGGAGAAACTTCTTCGGAAGCCTTTCTCCTTCCCATCCCAATAGAAAGGGGTTTTCTCTTTTTCACTCGATGATTTCCCTGTGTCAAAGCCATTGGTAAATGCAGAGAGCTTTCTGTGCTCCCAGTGCCTAATCCTATGTCCATCCCTATTTTTGTTTCTGTTGTCTTTGCATAACTTGGTACACTGGATTTCTCCTTCCCCTGGAGCTACCCTCTGGTACTTCTTGCATTGCTAGTTCCTTTGCATTGCTAGCTCCTCCCCTAAGGGAGGTTTGGTCAGGAAGGGACTCGCTCTTAGGCAGAATGCTGCTCAGAAGACTACCAGACCCCCATTTTACTTAGAAATTGTTGGTTCCATAATTATTTCTCAATTCTCACTGCAAATATTTGCACAGGAAATACAGAGACCTTGGACGCAGCCACTCTGGGAAAATGGCAGCTTACTGGCCCTGAGACTCAGATAAATGCTCCAGCTCTCATTCCCATGGCATTTGCGTTACAAATGCTTAGAATATTTTTAAAACTCTGGTCATCGAGTTTTTCAAACTTCAAATTTGAATTTGCACTGGTTCATTCTTAGTTATTCATGAGGTCCTTACATTTGTTATTTACATCTCTAGGAGTTTTTCTTACCTGCCCCTTAGAAGGGCTTGGCACCCTAACACAACACACTTAGATGCAAAAAAGAAAGAAAGAAAGAAAGAAAGTATATACGAGCATGCGTGTTTGATTTTTAATACTAAATACTAATTTGATTCTCACAAATATTTTTAATAAATATACACTTACACGGAAATTCAAGAACAAGAACTGTGTCATGAGTGCCAGTGTGGCTCTAAAGCTCCTAAGAGTGAAGACACTAATGGAAACACCAGTCCATTTGGAAACCTGGTCTGGGCTTATATAAGGGCAAGTTGAACTAACCCTTATAGTGACTTAACCTTGGGCTGCCGCAGAGGTCATGCTTCAAAGGTTTGGGTTCCAACCTTTCCTCTGCCACTTGCTGGCAGTGGGGCCTTGAGCAAACTCCTGCAGTTCTCTTTCTCTTCTGTGAAATGGTGATATTAACACCAGATAATACATAAGGTTCTGATAATTTTAAAAGGCAATAAATCATGTTTAAAGCTTTTTAAAAATCTAATGGTACATGATAAGCCCCAAATAGTTATTAGTAAATATTATTAACATGTAGAAGTTTGTCCAGCTCAGTGTCCATAGACTTCAAGATAATGTCTATGAAATTTAAATTTTCTATAGGTTTTCATTTTTTGCATTTCTGTTTTTGTGCTTATAAATGATCAAAATGGTTTATATTATATAGTGGTGTAAAATACATGACAAAATACAAAATAGAAAATATAAGCGAATCCTGTTAATTTTTAAAATATCTCCTGTATTCCATCACTACTGCCCTTACCACTATACTTATAATTTAAGTGGTCATCATCCTTCAACCTAAACTATTAAAATAGCACCATTCTAGATATTCTCTTTTTCTCACCTTCAGTCTATACCCTACAAGGAAACTAGGTGGATCTTGTTTGAACAAAAGTCGCAGCATTTCCCTCCTCTGCTCAAAACCCTCCCATTATGCTTAGAGTGTAATGCAGAGCTCTTTGAGTGGCCAATCAGGCACTGCATGATGTGTGTGCCTAGGCTACTCCTCTGACTTCACCTCACTAGGCTCAGTCATACTGACCCCCTCCCCATCCTTTGAACCCACCAAGAATATTTCCATCTTAGGGCTTTTGTAGGTGCTGTTTCCTCTGCCCAGAACCTTCTTCCATCATGTGTCCTCATGACTGGCTCTCTCACCACATTCGAGTCTCTCCCCAGAGAAACCCTCTCTGATCCAATCTGAAATAGCACTCCATCACCGTCTAGCCTCCTGTGCTGCTTTTGTTTTCTTTATAGCTCATACAACTAACAAGTGAAGAATATTGGGAAGTCCACACTTAGACTGCATAAGGATTTTGATGGAAAACCATTGACATGCAATGTCATTTAAGCTAGGGTATCACATTAGAAGGATTCCCTTTAAGTAGAGATTGAATTGAAGGATACTAATTAGGCAACTTTTTCAGCTGATAAGTCAAAGTATTATGATAGCTTTAAAAATGCAGCTGGAGAGATGTAGGTATATTTTAGAAACAATTAGGAGAAAAATTAAGGTGGCAATGGACTGGCAACATGAATAAGCAAAATAACACAGAATGGATATCTCATAATTTTTCAGCAGAGCACTGATTATTTAATAGAGGATTCTCTAGGAAAGAGAAATTGGAGGAGGAATAAATTTTAGAAGAGAATTGTACACTTGATTTTGGACAATTCGAATTTGAGTTATATGTAAGATACTAAAGAGAAGATACTTGTAAGCATTTGGACATATGGGTCTGGATCTGGAGATGTACATTTAGATTGTATAGGTATGTTAAAAGTAATTGATACTTTGGTCATGGATAGTGAGTCACCTAGAAAGCCATTGCAGACTGAAAAGAGAATGGACTTTAAAAACCATAATGCTTATAGCACAGCTAGAATAGAATGACTGAAGGCCACTAAGAAAGAACAGCTTAAGAGGCAGATGGGAAACTTGGAATGGGTTGTGACATCTAAATTGAGGGAAGAAAGCACCTATAATGGAGGATGTAATCAAGAGCAAAAAAAAAAAAATATATTGTGTGATAATGAAAAATTCCCATTGGATTTAGCAAACTGAAGATGATATTAGTAGAATGAAATGAGTGAATGATGCTAGATAAAGTGAATGGAGAAATCAGTGGGAAATAAAGAAAAGGTGATCTCTTTCAAAAGTTTGGCTGTAAAAGGAAACCAAGAAATAGCTCATTGCTGCAAAAGTAAGTAAAGCAGAGACTCGAGCATGTTTAAGTATGAAGGGGTGGGGGGAGTTTCAGTAGAGATGACATGGTTTGCCAAGGGACAGAGCGGGCTAGCAGAACCAGGAAATAAACCCAGTGAAACACAATTCATCTAGAACACGCTGCCTGAAGGATCAGGTCCAAGGCCGTGAAGATAAGATATTTAGCAAGAGCAGTACTCATCTTCAAAGTTAATGGACTTTGGTCCAAGGGTCTAGAACAAGCCATTTATTCTGCTTTTCACTTTCCTGAAGTTCAATCAACAACTATTAAGGCATCTACTATACACCAGGCATTACCTAGGAGATAGAAAGTCCTGGTGCCAAAGGTGAATGCGATCTCTAATTTAACAGATAGAAATGCTGAGATAACATCATAGAAGTGGTGCCTTTGCAAAAGAAAGGAAACCCAGGGTAAAAAAAAAAAAATAGTGAAGAAATGTGAAGTAAAAAAAATAAAATAAAAATAAGTGAAGTAAGAGGACACTAACCCAATATTTAAATTGTCCTAAGATGAGAGTAAGGAATTCCAAGACAGGCCAATTCTGGAAATATTTGTTATTGGAAGTAGGTTTCTAATTTTTTATCATGTTGAAAAGGTCCCTAACCCATTATGGTAACTAGTTTGCTTCGTTAAGAAATTACCAAGGTCTACGGCCATGCTACTCTGAATAAGCCTGATGCCTGATCCCATCTGATCTCAGAAGCTAAGCAGGGATGAGCCTGGTTAGTACTTGCATGGGAGACCAGGTGCTATAGGTGTAAAAAATTTAAAAAAAAGGGATTATAAACTGACAAGGTCCTTGCCATCTGTGAAGTCAACCAAGGGTTGCCTCGCCTAAACACACACACACACACACACACACACACACACACACACACACACACACACAAAGAAGTTACCAAGACTTAGCTTTGTATCAGGCACCAGAACCAAACAGAAATAAGACTTACATTACAGTGGAAAATAACAAACAAATACAAATCAATACATAGTTTCCAATAGAGATAAGTGTTCTAAAAATAAAATAAAATGTCAGGAGAGAGTTAGTTCAGGAGGTCCTTTAGAATAGGTAGTTGAGGAAAGCTCTTCTGCAGCAGTGCATTTAAGTGAAGCCTGAAGGATGAATGGGCGTCAACTTGGTAAAGAGAAGAGGCAAGAGCAGCCCAGAATTCAGGAATGATCACACTGAAAGATATTCTGACCCACAGCTCTGGTAACCCACTGATGGTCCCTTTAAATTACTCACCATGTTAAATCAACAAAAAATTCTATTTAATTTTTCTTTTCCATCTTAATCTCAAGCTCTCTTTAAAGAGTTCATATCATCTTGCCAATGATTTAAAAATAAAAAGAATCAGGATGTATCTGATTGCAGTGATTGCAGTGCTTAATCATTATTGCAATAGTCACAATGACCACAATTTCCAAAGCAGACATTCATTTGTTCTTAGTCTATCATAACTCAAACTCAAGTACCTGAGATTTTGAGACCAGAACCTCCCATATTACTATCTGAGTTCAAGGGTTCAACTATTCACATGCCACATGCCGCCAGTGTGGTCATCTGGAGGATAGAGGTCAACTATGCTGTCTACTTAAGGTGGGAAATCACATAGGTGTGGTTTACCCATCCCCCCCTAACTCATGCCACTCTGATCATGCTACCAACTTATTCCACATTCCAGCCTTAGGGGTAAGAGGTAATAAAAAATGAAACTGAGAGTTATGGAGGGAGAAGACAGGAAAATGAGAAGAAAGGAAAAGGTATAAGAGCAAAAAGGATGGAAAGGGTGGAGGAGGGTATATTCCATAGGAAATTGAACCTACTCACAATAGGGGAAGAAATATGTTAAAAACCAATAGACAAGTTTTTCATATTTCTTTTACTCCCTCTCTCAAGAACACATGCATACACCTGGCCCTAAAATATACAAATTGCTATTTTACAATAGCCCATAAGAAGATTCTATATATTCTGCCCAAACCCCAAAACACTGAGTCCATGATCCAGGTAAGATTATCCATCTGCATACATTAATATTTTTATTTTGCTTTTCTCAGTGATGCAAGCCCCAAGACACAACACCTTTACGTCCGTTCAGGAATACACTGGCATATTCTGTCTTTCTAATGTTCGTAGACATTGCCAGAAACTAACAGGTTCAAATCACTCCACTGGATCATAAGCCCCAATAGAGGCAGCTCCAATGTTTTCTTCAAAAGGCTCTACTTTGATGTTGTCCGTGCAGGGGGAAGGGAAGACAAAGGAAGAGAGGGAGAGGGGATGGAGGGGGACGGTCTTTGACAAGGAGGATGAAGGCACAAGTTGAAGATGAGGATGATAATGTGACCAGCTATGATTTTGACATCAATCAACAGATTGTCATTGGCCTGTTGGTGACAGCTGCTCTATTCACACTGCATGCCTCACCCCGCCCCCAGTCCCACACAGGGCCCAGTGTAGTGTTCTGAATGGTGGTTCATTAATTGAGCACCCTCCAGGCTCTGTGCTCAATGACACAGTGTTCCAACTCCCACAGAGCTCACCCTCTGCAGAGAAAGAGAAATGGGCATTGATAACAACCTTAAAAGAGGAGACATAGTTCTATTGAACATACGAATATAAATTTATACACATTCAAATACTCTCACTTTTCTGCCCCAGTTTCCACTTCTTATTCCTAGAGAATTAGAAAAGCGTGTCATTCCCTCTGGGTAACAAAGCTCAGAGGCCCAGGGGATCAACACAACTGTTCATAGAGGCCCTGTTCATTTTATATACTCAACGCATCTAGAATCCAAGGGAAGAGGATTTGGGATTTATTCTGAATTTTGAAGAGATATGTATGGTAGTGTCTCTGGATACATTGTCTTTTAATCAATGGGGGGGGGGAGGTACGTTAGAGCTTGAATATCCCCCTTTTTCCCCCAAAAAACACCTAATTGAGTGTTCCAAATGTTAAAAGAATCATTTGTTAATGTTTTAAGTACCTATCCAAGCACCTGTGTATGCTGATGAATATTTCTACTTAATCCAAATGATGGAGCTCTACATACCTTGTAAAGAAAAGTTGCTCTATTGCAGTGCTCCATTTTAGTAATCCACAAACGTGACATTTCCGGAGGACCAGCGACAAGTAATTTTCCAATGATAAATTTTATAAGACAAAATACTCTGCTCTATGGCACTCAGGAGTAATTTAAAAAGAAGATAAACAGTTCCAACATTTAGTGGGTAAACAAATGTGGCAGGATAATTTATTGAGATATTAGTTTGTAATTTTTTTCCTGCTCCTATAAGTGCCTGGAAAAATGAAAACAAATTGTCCTCCCCGGTGAGAAGGTGGCATGGTCTCAAAGTGGACTCCTTTTGCCTCTGTTATTAACAGCGTCCTGTTTTGACTTCTATAATCAAAGCTGCTGAGCATTCATCCATGAAAAGTGCTGCAGTTACAGAGACCAGAAAAACTAGAGTGGCCTGGATTAGTGAGGGGCGGGGTGGAAGGAGAAGATATTGGAAGGGAGGGAGTTGTGGTGATTCTATATATAGGTGGCAGAGATCAGTACACCAAATGCTCACAAAATCTCAAGAGTATGGGTAGACCAGAAGGATTCTGGACAGGTGCTCTCCAGGTTTCCCTGAACAGTTTCATACGAACTGCCTTGGTCATCAGTAATTGATGCTGCAATTCTAGCTTTCTTCCCAGTGTTACCTTCAGTCATGAAAACTCTAAACCTGCACTGACTATTCCAGGCTTCACTCCCCAGCAGTACATTCTGCTAAACAACCTTAGGTTAAATTGTAAAACTTGGTCACAAAATCTTTGCATCTCTTTCCAAAAAGAGGTGGAGTGTGTATTTCTCCATCCCTTGAATCTGGCCTTGCCCACGTGATTTGCTTTATCTAACAGAACACAAGTGGAAAATTTGAAAAGTGCCTCTCATTTGGGCTTATCTTCTCTTGTTGCTTCTGGAATATAGTCCCCAAGTGCAGAATCCAGGGAATTCCTGCTAGAAGCTGGACAAACATAACCCAGTGGCCCGCTTTAAAAGAGCCAACCGCCAGACATGTGAGTGAGACCATCTGGCACCAACAGCCCCACAGGTGTCTTGTACTCAGGTAACTCAATTGTGCAGCCACATGAGTGAGTCATTTAAAGACCAATAGATGAACCATCCAGCTGAGCCCAGGCCACATTGGCAATCCACAGACTCAGGAGATAAGTTTTGGGGTAGTTTGTTATTCAGCAATAACTGATATCAAGTTTTAACAAGACAATGTTCTAGGTACGCTTGTACTCTGATACCACTGCTTAACTCATGCTATGCCTCTCCTCTAACTGCTACCACAGGAGCAATGCAAAAACCCAAGTACCAAATTAGCCAGGGCTTTCTTATAAATTGACAGCTTTTTCAAGTCACATGTTTTGGGTACAGGTTTTCCGTCAGGAAAGTTGAGTCAGAGCCTAATCAGTGTTTACGACTCTACTCCCAGGACACTGACTACTTTCTCCCTTTCTCACCCTAGACTGTCTTCATCCCATTAGCGCTGTCAATTTTCTCACCTGTAATAACTTTATTTCCATAGCCTGTACTGAAAATGAGCCTTGAACAGAACCACTCAGGCCTACCTCAATAGCTTTCTCTTTACTCTGGGTCTCAAGGTGTTGTGAGGTGAGTTGTGTACCCTCAAATTCATATATTGAAGTCCTAATCCTCAGTGCCTCAGAACGTGCCCTTAGTTGGAAATAGGTTCTTGCAGATGTAATTAGTTAAGATGAAGTCATACTAAAGTGAGCCCCTAATCCAGTATGACGGGTGTCCATATAAAGAGGGAAAATCTGGGCACAGACACACACAGGGAGTATGCTACATGAAGATGAAGTCAGAGATGAGGGTGATGTTGCCACAAGCCAAGGAACACCAAAGATTGCCAATGACAAGAAGCTAAGGGAGAGACATGGAACAGATCCTTCCCTATCACCTTCAGAGGGAGTATGGCCTTGCTGATCTCAGACGTCTGGCCTCCAAAACTGTGAGACAAAAAGTTTTTGTTTTTTAAGACACCCAGTTTGTGGTACTTTGTTACAGCAGCCCTAATACAGAGAAAGAAGGTGTTGGGGTCCCAGTTTCTTAACACCTAGAAAAACCTCAATATCTCTATCCAAATTACTACAGTCTCTCCTCCAGCTCCCTGGTTTGCTAAGCAACATAAAATAAAAGGCCTTGGCAAACGCTTTTCTCAGGTCAATGGCTATGACCTATCCACTCACATAAGTTCCTTTCTACTAAAAAAAAAGAAAAAAAAAAGTAATTCTAATGAACCTGGAAGACATATGCTAAGTGAAATAAGTCACTCTCAGAAGGACAAATACTGTATGATTCCACTTATATGCAGTTTCTAAAGTAATCAGACTCAAAGAAGAAGCAGAGAACAGAATGGCGGTTGCCATAGGCTGGGAGGAGAGGAAAATGGGGAGTTATTCAATAGGTATAAAGTTTCAGTTATACAAGATGAACGAGTCTAGAGATCTGCTGTACAACTTAGTGCCTATAGCTAACAATACCATATTGTGCATTTAAAATTTTGTTGAGAGGGTAGATCGCACATGAAATGTTCTTCCTACAGAAAAAGGGGGACACAAGGAAAATTTTGATGGTGAAAGATATGTTTACTACTTTGATTGCAGTGATAGTATCATAGGTGTACACTTATGTACAAACTCATCAAATCGAATACATTAAACATTCGGGGGTTTGTATATATCAGTTATACCTCAATAAGCTCTTTTTAGAAAAAAGTAATTCTGCTCCAAGGTAACTAAAGGTCTTTTATATACAAAGAAATAATGGCATAACTTCTCTTAATTTTTACAGCAACATGTTACTTTACATGTATTACCAATTAAGATTATATGCATTATAGTTTTGCCTTTTTAACTACAGATTATTTAATTCTGGAAACCATAGAAAAACAAATCAAACATGTGCACTTAATTATGACAAATTCAAATGCCACTTTTGACAAATCAAAATTTTTCTGAGCAAATTATTTCTTGTTTCAGCACTTGTTTTTACCGTGTACATATTGTATCTGAAATACCTCACTACTGAACAAGAAAAATATAAATGAATTAAGAATTTGATTCAAGAAGTTAGAAAATAATAAAGTCAAGGCAAAGCAGAGGGAAGAAAATAATAAAAACAAAGGTAAAAATTACTAAATTATTTTTAAATGCAGTATAATTGATAAGTACATGTGAGAGCTATTATTTTCCTAAAGAAAAACTTTAAGCACTTATTTGGCCAATTTTTAAAGAAAAAAAAAGGAAAGAAAAAATAGAAAAATAAATGGGTAAAGTATTACACATACAGAAGAAATTAAAGATTTAAGAGTCTTAACTCTGCTATAGTTCTCTAAGTAGATTTGAAAACATTGAGTGAAATGGATACTCTTCAGAAAAAAAAAATAGAAATTACCAAAATTGATCTCATAACAGATAGAAATATTGTCCTCACAGATTTATATCTTTGAAAGAAATTAAAAATTTTTGTCAATGGCCTCCTTCTTGCAAAAAGTGCCAGTCATGAAGTTGTCCTAGGTGAATGAATTCAAATCTTCAAGGTTTGAATTCTAAGAGCGTTTATAGTTTTCCAGAGATTACAGAAAGCAGAAACATTTTTAAATTATCTTTTAAAAAGCAAAAATAAGATTTCTACTTCTGATCAAGTTGGAGTACTATAAAACAAATTTACCATCCTTCCTGAAACAACAAAAACAAAAAAAAGAAACAGACAAAAATATATGAATCAATCATATTCAAGACACTGGACATCAGGCAATGAAGTTCAGTGACCCCTGAAAGATAGGAAATAAATTAAATGAGTCTTATGATTTCCTAGCTAAATGACTTGAAAAAGTTTCCAGGCTACAGTGCAGGAAGGAGTAGACTAGGCGGAGCCCACCAGACTCCTTAAGTTAAGGAGAGGGTGTGAGAGCCCAGAAAGACCAAAGCTGTCAGCCTTGCACGGGAGAGTACTGGAGGAATATGGATCGGAATTCAGTTTTACAGGTAGATATCCAAGAGCTGATCCATAGCTCTTTGATGTTCTGTTCATTTTTTGTGTGTTTTTGGTCTCTGTGTCTTGACTAGTTTCTACTGATATGTCTTTAACATCACTAGTATTTTCTGCAATGCCTATGTTAATCCCATCACTTCCAAGACTAATTTTCATCTCTACATTTGAATTTTTTGTATTTCAAATGTCTCTGTTTAACTTGTTCAATCTTTCCTTTAGCTATTTGAACATATAGAATACAGTTCCAATTATTTAATGTCCTTGTGTACTAAATTTAATATCGATGTCAGTTCTGAATTGGTTTCAGTTAACTTATTTTTCTCTTTATAATGGGCCCTATTTTCTTGTTTGTTTGCCTTATGAATTCACAATTTAGTCACAGCTATGTAAAAATATATTCACTGTATTATTATTTATAGCAGTAAAAAATGGAAATTACATATACCAATCAATAATAAATTCAATAAATTAAAAGCGAAATATTGATATGATGAATTATTAGAAGATGATAATGAGAATCAGGTGGTTCTGTATTTGCAAATATAGAGATGTCTTCTAAACATAGATCACAAAAAGGCAAGGTTCAAACAGTGGGCAATAAAAATGTAACAAGTTTTAAAATATATATATATAATGTATTGGTGTATGCATTTTTTTCTATTAGAATGTGACAACACTGTAGTTGCTTTTAAGAATAGGATCTTTAGGGATTCAGAGCACAGTTAGAAATTTTTACTGATTTTCATTGAGTGGTTGCACTGCCTTACTGTGTGCATGGTATTCTTTTTACTTTATTTTTTGTTTTGCTTTTTAATATTAATGGTGGTTTTTTGAAAAAAAAATGGAGAAATATAATAAAGAATAAACAAAACAATTACGTAACAATAGGAGTAGATCTAGATTCAAAAGGAGCCAACATTTAAATAATCGGCGTTGCTCTCTTTAACAGAGGGAAAAAAAAAAACATAAAAATGTCTTACCTTTGAACACACTGCTAAGACTCCTCTCTTGGAAGAGGCTGTGCAAGTGAGGGCCTTAGAAGTTCTATTTCAATAGCTTTCTGATAAATCTGCAAATATCTATAGAACTTATGCCTCTTAATAGAGCGTCTGAGATAGTGGCTAATCTTTTGTAAAGGAAAGAAAGTAAGAGGAGAAGAAAGAAAATTAGGAAGAGTGGAAGGGATAAAGCATTCCAGGGAGAGAAAGAATATTTACTGAGTGCTTTCTAATATAGGCGCTGTCTGTATTTATGTCATTTTCAAAATACCCTCTGAATGATTAAAAAATGCTCTATTGTGCATCTGATGTATGAAATATATGAAGTCCATAGCATAAGGTAAGTAGTATTATCATCATTATTATGTTCACTTTAATATAGGAAAACTGAGTCATGAAGGAATTACAATTTGCCCAAGTTGGTCAGTGGGAAAACTGAAATCGAACCCAGGTAGTATAGTTGTAGAACCTGTGACCTTAACCAGATTGCAACTCTGGCCCTATGCAACGTTATTTAGCTATCTTGGAACTAATGGACGCCCATTACAGAAAAGCATATTCAATTCAATATATGAAAAGGGCTTGTAGGAAAGCACTCCAAAAAATGAAAGAGGATCTCTTGTGAGAGAGTGAGTTCCCTGACACAAGTATTCAACAAATATTAAGCAACCCCTTGCCAAGGACAATCACCTATTTAAAATGATAATACTTGCCACATTCACCCCACTCTCCCCAACTCCCACCCCTATTTCATTTTTTCCACAGCACATATTACTTTTTACTACATCACATAATTTAATTGTGCATGTATTTGTTATGGATCTTCCTGTACTACAATGTAAGCTCCATGAGAGAAACATTCTTTTTTTTTTAAATTAATTTGTTTTTATGGTGACATTAGTTAATGAAATCCAATAAGTTTCATCTGTACACTTTAACACTAAGGCATTTATATATTTACACTGTGTGTTCACCTCCTGTAGTTAGATTTCTTTCTGTCACCTCATATTTGACTCCCTTTACCCTATCTACCTCTCCCCATCCTCTGGTAACCACTAGTCTATAGTCCATGTCCATGAGTCTCTGCTTGTTTGTCCTGTTCCTTTGTTGCTTTTAGGTTTATATCTCACATATAAGTGATATCATGTGATTTTCAACTTTTTCTGTCTGGCTTATTTCACTTAGCATGATTATCTCAAGGTCCATCCATGATGTCGCAAATGGCAGCATTTCGTCTCTTTTTATGGCTAATATTCCATTGTATATATGTACCACAGCTTCTTTAGCCAATCGTCTATCGTAGGTCACTTCAGTTGCTGCCATGTCCTGGCCACTGTGAATAATGCTGCTATGAACATAGGTGTGCAAATATCTTTTCGGATATGAGTTTTCAAGTCTTTGGGGTAAATATCCAGTAGAAGGATTGCTGGATCATATGGTAGATCAATTCTTAGTTTTTTGAGGAACCTCCATACTGTTTTCCATAGTGGCTGTACCAATTTGCAGTCCCAACAGCAGTTGCTTTTAAGGATCAGATCTGTAGGGATTCAGAGCAGTTCCTTTTTCTCCGCATTCTCTCTAACATTTGTTATTTCTTGTCCTGTTGATGATACCTATTCTAACAGGTGTGAGATAGTACATCATTGTGATTTTGATTTGCATTTCTCTAATAGCTAGCGATGTTGAGCATCTTTTCAAATATTCGTTGGCCATTTGTATGTCCTCTAGGGAGAAGTGTCTGTTCAGATTCTCTGCCCAGTTTTTTATTAGATCATTTGTTTTCTTGTTGTTATTGAGTTGTATGAGTTCTTTGTATATTTTGGATATTAGGCCCTTATCGGAGGCATTGCTTGCAAATATATTTTCCCATTTGGACGGTTGTCTCTTTACCTTGCTGACATTATCTTTTGCTGAGCAGAAGCCTTTTAGTTTGATGTAGTCCCATTCATTTATTTTAGCTTTTACTTCCCTTGCCTTTGAGTCAAATTCATAAAATCCTCTTTAAGTCCAAGGTCCTTGAGTTTCATTTCTATGTTTTGTTCTATGCATTTTGTTGTTTCCGGTCTTATATTCAGGTCCTTAATCCATTTTGAGTTAATTTTGGTGTGCGGTGATAGACAACAGTTTAGTTTCATTCTTTTGCAGGTGGCTTTCCAGTTTTCCCAGCACTCTTTATTGAAGAGGCTTTCCTTTCTCTACTGTATGTTTTTGGCTTTTTTGTCAAAAATTATTTGCCCACATAAATATGAGTTTACTTCTGGACTCTTGATTCTGTTCCACTGGTCCACGTGTCTCTTTTTCTGTCCATACCATGTGTTTTGATTTCTGTCGCTTTGTAGTATACTTTGAAGTCGGGCAAAGTAATACCTCCAGCCTCGTTCTTTTTTCTCAGGATGGCTTTGGCAATTTGGGGTCTTTTGGGGTCTTTTGTGCTTCCATATAAATCTAATGATTGTTTGTTCTATTTCTTTAAAAAATACTGATGAGATTTTGATGCGGATTGCATTAAATCTGTAGAATGCTTTAGGTAATATGGTCATTTTAATTATATTGTTTCTTCCAAAACAAGAACAAGGAATATCTTTCCATTTCTTTGTATCTTCTTCAATTTCTTTTAATAGGGTCTTATATTTCATTATATAGGTTTTCATTATCTAGGTCCTTCACATGTTTTGTTAAATTTATTCCTAGGTATTTTATTCTTTTTGTTGCAATCGCAAAAGGAATAATTTTTTTGCACTTCTTTTTCTGACACTTCATTATTAGAGTATAGGAACACTATGAATTTTTGAACATTGATTTCGTATCCAGAGACTTTCTTGTATTTGCTTATTGTTTCTAGCAGTGTTCTTGTGGAGTCTTTAGGGTTTTCTATATAGAGAATCATGTCATCTGCAAATAGTGACAGTTTGACTCCTATTTGGATGCCTTTTATATCTTTCTCTTGCCTGATTGCACTCACTAGGACTTCCAATGTTATATTGAATAACAGTGGTGATAGTGGACAGCCTTGCCTTGTTCCTGATTTTAGAGGGAAGGTTTTTAGTTTTCACCCTTAAATATAATGTTGGCTGACAGTTTGTCATATGTGGCCTTTATAATGTTAAGTTACTTTCCTACTATACCGATTTTGTTAAGTGTTTTGATCATAAATGGATGCTGTATCTTGTCAAAGGCTTTTTATGCATCTAATGATATGATTATATGATTTTTATTTTTTAACTTGTTTATGTGGTGTATCACATTAATCAATTTGGATATGTCGAACCATCTCTGACAGAGAGCAGGGTTATTTATCTGATTTGTTCCCTATTGTACCCCATTACCTAGCACATGGTGAACACTTAGTAAATACTAGTTGAATGTGTCAATCAATCGAATAGAAGTTGGAATTCTGTGAGCTCTCAGGTCCCCAACAGTGCTAAAATAAAATATTGGTAAGCCTATATTTGGAGGACTTCCTTCTTCCTCCTCCTCTCATTCCCTTCTCCTACCTAAGAAAATCATTTACTCAATTTCCATTTCCTATAACTCTTGAAAGGGAATAGGTATCCTTTATATTGGTCTGAGGCAAGTATCACACATCCAGCTAACCTTGGCTAGCTAGCCCAGCATTTGCTGGCAAGGAGTTCTCTACCCATGATTGACTATTAAATTTGAATCATAGCCCTCTCCGGTAATAAAGAGCCTTGATTAAGTCCATTCACAGTCCTGCAAGGTCAGAAATGAGGCAGCACAAAGAGAAATCAGAAGGCACTAATCATTTACAGTTCCATAACTTGTCCTGAATGACTATTTCATTTCTTATTGGCCATTAAGTGATTACATGCCAGGATTCTCACTCTCCTGTCAAGTGCCTTTCCTCTCAGAGATTTTTTTCTACTGTGAGCCCCACTGCCAACCACGAGAGGATCCAATACAAATAAGCAAGCCAAGCCAAGGGTGTACCTGCTCAGGCCAGAGGGAGTTTTTCTCCGTTAAACTTATCTTAACGATGTAAGAGGAGAAATCAGCAGTTTCAGGGCCCACCACCAGTGACTTTGTGTCTTATCTTAGTGAGACACCCTTCCTCCCCAAAATCAAAGCATTGCTTTCAGCTTCCTGAGCAAGATTTTGACTGTTCTTAGAAGCAGCTGTCTGACCTAATCGTGACGATGAGATCAAGGTGGAAGCTCTCCATTCCCTCTTTTGCCTCTTCTATGAGTCCACTACCATCCAAGATATTTTAGTTTTGAACCTCACTAAGAAAGCTGAAGTTGCCCTGGCTGAAGTCATTACATTGTAAATATTTGGTTGTTATTCAGTTTTTTGCTGATCTCATCAAATTCATATTATCCACAAAACACTCTGAGGAAGTAGGTGTCTTGAAGGAAATGTAGAACCTTGAAGCAAAGCGGTGCTTTAAGAGAGGTCCCCTCAAAAATAGTCATGGGTGGCTAAACCCCATGGGAATCAGGAAAGTCTTCAGGGAAAACTACCTTCAGAAATAAGCCTAAAAGAAGGAGAAATATTTCAATAGGTGAAGATAAGGTGTGAAACGTAATGTTCATCTAAATTTCTCAAACATTCACACCTTTAACTTTTCCAATGAAATGTGTTGGGCTTAATTAATTCCATCTAAATCTCTCATTTGCCTCTTCTCTCTCTATTTAAGTTACAGTGAAATGAGAACAGTGTGTCCCTACTTCCTCCCACTGGTTTGGAGAAGTGGAATGCCTGCAGACAGAAAGGCAATATTGAGAGTTAGTCACAAACTCCATTCTTGACATGCGGCCCTGGTTGTGGAATGCTGCTCTTCAGTCTCAGAAAATAGGGCTTCAGCAGTCTGACGTTTTTAAACCAAAAACATGCTTTAGTCAAATAAGTTTGGCAAATTTGTTCAGGCAGGACACTCTTATCTTTTGGTTAGTCCAAAAGGCATCATTTCCTTTTTTTTTTTTTTTTTTATGCCTACAGCATCCAGTCTTCTGGGTGGTCTCCCATCCAAATACTAACCAGGCCTGACCCTGCTTAGCTTCCAAGATCAGACGAGATTGGGCTTGTTTCAAGGTGGCATAGCCATAGACATCATTTTTTTAAAATTATTTGCAGCTCCTTGCATCTAAAGCACAGGTCACACACAGCATCTCACTCCATATTCAGTTTGCCAGCAAGGTCAAAGCAAATACCTTATAACAGACAATAAAGTCTGCAAGTGAGCTGTCCAGGAGACCCAGCCTTCTGCCCTAACTTCTGCACTTTCTTCAGTGCCTAATTTTCATTTGGATAATGCAAAGAAAGGCAAACCAATGCCTGTGTTCTTTGTTCATTCTTTAATTAGCTCTGCAATTAAGGCATTGCCATTGATAAAAACTGTTAGTGGTCCTTGCTGTTTTGTTTGAAATCAAGATAACTCTTGATAACAATATCATGCCAAGAACACACTACCAAGACTAAAAACAAATGCATTTTACAATGTCTCTGCTAATTTCAAAATAAGGACACCCAAGGGTTTGTAAACATATTTTCAGGGAGCTACAAATTCTCTGATTTTTTAAAATATGTTTTTATTTCAGTGTTTATGTTAATATAAATATAACCTCTGAGTAATCACCTTATAACCAATTATCTCCCCAGATTTCATTGCACATGTTTACATTTATGTTTAGAGTTATGTTAAAGACAAGTTGAACCATCTAAGCTGTTGAGAAAAGATTAATCCATAAATGAAGCGTTATCACTAAATGAGAAGAAATTAATTCTATAATGACCCACTATACAAATGAAGTTTTGTCACAGTTTAAGTAGGAAGAAGATGGTGGGAAATTGATTAACCACACAGCCCATGGGGGTATAGGCATAGCAAACTTATTATCATATTTAGGTTATGAGTTGCAGTTTAGTTTTAGCTAAACTCAAGGAATAACGACATATTCCACATTCAATTAATGTTGTCGACTTAGTTTTTAAATTTTTATTTTTATTAACTATATGAATTTGATTTTAATGAGTCATTTTACAAGAGTTTAAAATATAAGAACTATTATCCTAGTTCTATGATTATAGGTATTTAGATAAAACAGTATAAAAATGATTTAAGTTGAAAATAAAAATCTAAAAATTTTATTATCTTTTCCATTTGCCTAAAATGTGATGAGCCATTTTTCAATTGATTCTAATGAAAAGTGAAGCGCTTATATAATGAAAGAAAAAATGGTCAAGGAGTTAGAAATTCAAATCCCAACTATGCCACTTGAAGACCGAGAATCCTTGAACAAGCTGCTTTCTCCCTCTGGGCTTCAGTTTTGTCATCCATGAAATAAGAAGATGGTTTTTTTTCAGGTTCTTTCCAACACTGAAATATTATGGTTCTATTTGCCTTTTATTCTAAAGATGTTAGATGGCAGTCTCCGGCTCACAGAATCCTGCCCTGCTTGCCATAGATCATTGCTACAATCCTGAAAGCCACCAAATGTGAAGGTTAAGGTGCCTACATTGGCTGAGACTCTGCAAAAAAAAAAGCCAGCAGGCCTAGTTTGCTTCTCTTTTCCATCCCTTTTCTCTTATTGTCTCCTTTCTCAGGTTCTTCTGTTGAAGTCAGTGAATACCGAAGATGTCTTTCATGGGTGGCCTCATCTCTCCCCTCTTCTTAGAATAGCGCCCTGCCATGTAGCATTTATCACCTACAACAATGAGGCTAATCTTTAAACTATTTAGGAGCCCCTGTCATGACCTGGAAAGAAAAGTAGAGGTGGGTGGTGTGGATTCTTGAATTTGAATTGATCAAATCTTAAGCTAAAGTGATACAGTGGTCCACTTCCAAGATGTCCCCAGTGAGCCTCACTTCCAGACATTCAGGCCTTTGTGTCATCCTCTTGCACACTGCATAAGGTTGACCTGCATAACCAAAAAGATACTGCAGAAATGACAATGTGTGACATCTGAGGCTTGGTCATTAAAAGAGAGCTGCTACCATCTTGCTTGCTTTTAAATCACTCCCCCTGCGTGAAGGAAGCCAATTGCCATGACTTGAGGACACTCAGGCAGCCTGTGGAGAAATCCACATGGTAATGAACCAAGGCCTCCTACTAACATCTATATGAGGGAGCTATATTGGAGGAGAATCCTCTAGCCAAACTCAAGTTTTAAGATGACTGCATCTCTAGTCAATGTCTTAACTGCATCTTCATGAGTGACCCTGAGACAGAAACATCCAGCTAATCCACCCTGAATTCTTGGCCAACAAGACTTTGTGAGATAATAAACATTTATTGCTTAAAGCCAGAGTTATGAGAAAATTATTTATATGCCAATATACATCTAACACAAAAGATGAAGCTCTCAAGGCATCTTTTGTGACAAATGGGAAAAGTTTGGACCCTCATAATAACCCCTGATATTATGCCCTTCCTGAAGTCAGTCTCACATGTATGCACTGAGATGGGTCTAGAAGTTCTTACAGGATGGTTACAAATAGTTATGTATGGGGGCAAATATGATTAGGAATTGTATTTTAGTAATTGTCTGACCATATGAGTAAATAAACATAATGTAGAATCGTGGCATAAGAAATTAGTCAAGAAAAACACACAATTTAAATTCACATGTAAAATTATTTGGCAATTTTGACGTAAGCATACTAATACAAAAGTAACACAACTAGAATGAATATGTCTGTGTTTGTGTACACATTCAGAGGAAGGAGGGATGTGTGTGTGTGTGTGTGTGTGTGTGTGTGTGTGTGTGTGTGTGTATATATATATATATATATATATGAAAAGGATGAATATAGAAACCAAGACTGAGAAAGATGGAGCTGGAGAAATTGCCAACACTGTTTGTGTCCAACCCACTGTGTCCCAAGAAGCAGACACTGATATTTAATGAGGTTTTATCTAAACCATGAGACGCCACAGCAACTGGTCAGGTCTTAGGTAATCAGTCCATCAATATACTATCTAGTTAGTGCTTGGAACAACAGAAAGCAGAGCACAGCCAGGGAAAATGTCAAGGCTCCCTTCCCCCAGTAGAAGTAGGTTATGAGGAGAAAGTGACTCAGGAGGGAACTTGTGGCAATGTAAGACTGGATCATCTCAACAGGACAAAAGGGAAGGCTGAGACTCAAGAGGTATTTCTGTGTCCATGGCTTAGCCATACACAGCCAAGATACATCTAAATCCTGATCCCCAGAAGTGCAGGGCTGCTTGCAGAATTGGGTGGGGTTGGGAAGACGAGCACTGACAGACAACCTGGGTGTTGCTGATGACTATTGTCCCACCAGGGTTATTGTGAATAAACCAACTTAGCAAAATATTTATGAATGTTTATAAGTTGTAAACAAGGTAGAAGAAGTTGTACATGATGTTTTCTGGAAAGTTATTTTTGTTGTGACCACTCTATAGAATCAGATGGACCCTTACTCAAATAGTTCAGCTATCAAGACCGATTATTCCACATACCTCAAGAGAGTATGAAAAGGTTTATTACCCACATTATAAGGCTTGCTGAAGAAAGCAAGGTAGGACTCTGTAGCTGATCCAAAAATGGCCTACGACCAAGGAAAGGAGGCTCGATTTTCGTTGGGGAAAGGGGAGCTGGGTGAGGGTTACTCTGTACTGATTTGAGTCTCCTTCCAGATCCGAAAGAGGGAGCACCCAGCATTTCTTATCAGCCTGCCTAGACATGGGGCACAAGGAGAAGAGGGAGGGTAATGCTTAATAGCTGCTAGCAGTTAAACATCAAGAAATGGAGTCATATTCTTTACTACAATTCTTAACAATACTTTGTATTTGTGCATTATGTTTTATATTTTTCAAAAAATTTTCAAGGTTTTTGCAGTAGTTTTTATTTAAATGAAATCAATTTTAAAAACAAATCAGGAAGACTCAATCAACTTTCTCTATAAAAATGTATTTTATTTGATATTACCTTTCTATACAATTTTCAAAAACCCTGTTAGATGTCATAGAATTCATAGAATTAAAGAAGTACACAATATATCTGAATCTGATATTTTATGATCAGTTTTCTAGTAATATCAGAAAATCAAATGGTAATAAGATTTTTGCCATAGTCAACTAAAGCAGATGCTGGTTTAGTCAAAGTGTGATGAAGCACTGCTAACCAAAAGGTGAATCAAGAATATGTGGGGAATATTGTTTTTATGCTGTACCAAGAAGACAGCAGCCACCATCAAAGCCATAATCAAACATAAAAATTAACATTCAAATAGTGCATTATGGTTTAAAAACTAATTTATATTTTGCTTATTGACTATCTCTCCATGTTGGAATGTAAGCCATATAAGAACAGAGATTTTATTTCTGTCTTCCTTTTACTGTATTTTTACGTCAACAAAGAGTGTCTTGCACACAGCAGGTACTTTAAATGAATGAATGAATGAATGAATGAATAAATAAATCAATAAATAAATAAATGGTGAGACAACCATCACATGAATGATGTGATCCAAAGAGATTAAAGAGAGCCAGGACTTGAAATTACATCTGTTTCTGATATCAAAACTTAAAGTCTTAACCATTAAACTTGCTTAAACAAGAGCTGAACCTTAGACCAGAAAATAAGCCTATCCTAACTCTTGGTGGACATGACTCTTGAAGGAGCACTCTGCTTGGCTGCTCTGGGTTATCGAGGGCAAACTGCCATGACTAATGACTTCTCACAGGCAGGAGTAATCCCTGTGATTTCAGCCACCACATAAAGACTAGTGCTAACATGAATAATCACATCTGCAACAATAATTTCCAATTGGTCATAACATGGATGACTAGTACAGTTATCAAAAAAAAATCATTTCAATTGGATAAAATATTCACATTTTAAAATTCTTAATGAATAAGTCAGACAGAAAAAGATGAATACTTAATGAATTCACTTATATGTGGAATCTAAAAAACCCAAATTCATAGAAATAAAAAGTAGAATGGTGGTTTTCGGGGTTGAGAAATGGGAGGTAAGGGGAGATGTTGGACAAAGGTACAAACTTGTAGTTGTAAGATGAATAAGTTCTTGAGTTGTAGTGTGTAGCATGGTGTCTATAGAATACAGTATTGTACACTTGAAATTTGCTAAGAAAATAGATCTTAAATGTTCTCACCACACACACAGACTGGTAACCATGTTAAGTGATGGATGTATTAACTCGCTTTATATGGTAATCATTCATGATATGTTCGAATACCAAATTATTACTCTGTATACTTTAAACTTATACAATCTCATATATCAATTATCTACCATTAAAGTTGGGGGAAAATATTTTAATAAATTTTATGAGAAGTATGTATCATAAAATCTAACTAGAAAAGGAATATAGATATAGATATATGCATAGGAGATACCTAAAAGGATATAGCAAAGTTTTGTTCAATGGCTACTATTAGGAAATGAATATGGAAAGGGTAGCAGGAGACAGGAATAAGGATAGAGTATAATGAAGACTTTTGCTTTTTACTGGATGCAATTCTGATTTAATTTCTTTTACATAAACACGGAATTTTTAAAATATTTTTTTAAATTTATGACTACAATGTAACATAACAGTTTACTGTATATATAACAAGTCTTCAACAGATATTAGTTGATATTGAAAACATGCTTACTAAGGCCACCCATGCCAGATTTGCCTTAATATCCATTCACATATTTATATGCATGTAAACATATGTTTTACACATATTTCTATACAATAAATTTATATAAACATTCATACTCATTTTAGAATTCTGTATCTCACACTAATCACTCTTATCAGCATAATTTCTAAAACTGACACACACTTAAAAACTGTTATCAAAAAAAAAAGAAAAGAAGTGTTAGTGAGGATAGGGAGAAATTGGAGCTCTTGTGTACTGCTGATTGGAATGTAAAAGGGTACAACTGCTATGGAAAACAGTACGGTAGTTCTTCAAAAAATATTAAAACCAAGATTGGCATCTGATCTAGCAATCCCACTTCTGGGTATACATCAAAGAAATTGAAAGCAGGGTCTCAAAGAGATATTTGTGTACCCATGTTCATAGCAGCATTATTCACAATAGCCAAGATGTGAAGTAACCAAAATGTCCATTTACAGCTGAACTGATAAATAAAATCTGTTGTATATATACATAAGATAGATTATTATTCGGCCTGATGAAAGAAGGAAATTCTAATACATGAATGAACCTGAGGACATTATGATAAGTGAAATAAGCCAGTCACAAAAAAAACAAATGCTATGTGGTTCCACTAATATGAGATATCTAGAGTAATCAAATTCATAAAACAGAAAAAATGATGGTTGCTGGGGACAGAGAGGAATGGGGAATTGTCGTTTAATGGGTATAGGGTTTCAGTTTTGCAAGATGAAAAAGTTCTGAAGATGTTTCATAACAGTGTGAATATATTTACCATTATAAAACTGTACACTTAAAATGGTTAAAATGGTAGTTTATATGTGTTTTACCAAAATTAAAAACAAAATTTAAAAATGGCAAACTGTACTTTGTTGTTATAAGAATCCTTTAAGCTGATTAGTAAATCTATTTTACAGACAAAAAAAGATTAAGTCTCAAAGAAGATATGGAAAGATTCCAACTAAAATGGATCAGCCAGGTTGCTGTCCAGGGCCCAGTTAATATGGCCTGCCAAACGACTCTGGAAAAAAAGTAGAAATGGTGCCAGTCAACTCAGATTTTCAGTTACGTATTAACTGGTGAACTATACATTGGTTCCACTCCCATCAAATGAAATAACACTCCTAAATGGGAATGAAAACAAGCACTCTTACTAGTCCTAGCCTACCTCTGTTTGGTATTTTTGGCACATGTACACATTTGCAGCCAACTAAACATCTAAAAACAATGTATGGCATTGTGCTACTTACTGGGAACAAGTCACTCATTTTATTATCTAAAGTTTAAATGCTTCCCAATTTCTTGAAAAAAAAAAAAAAGGTTGGCTTATTTAGACAATTGCAAAAGGTATTGAAATGAGATTAAAAAAAAAAAAAACCTACACAAAAGATTTGAAACATTGTCCTCCAGCTCAACCAATGGAAGTGAACTGGTATATCAATCTGTTTTTGCACACAACTTCATTAAGATGACATGTTTCTCTGGGCCTTCACCAAAACATGGTTGAGCAAATAAATATTTAAAGGCTATCAATGCAAAAGAAAACCAACTTTTGGGGCTCCTTAGAACACCAACATTTTGCCTGCCCAGTTCACCCCCCTGCCTCAGTCAGCCACCAGTCACTGGACACCCCTAATACTTGTGCAAGTTGTCACCACACTTAACTTTATTAATTTTTAAAACATGTTTCTGTAATGACATATTTCCTCCAGTAGGCTATGAGCTTCACAAAGGCTGGGACTGTGTTTATTAATCTTCATATTCCCAGGACTTAGTACTCAGCCTAGTACCTGGAGCATAGGGGTGTCAATAAATACTTGTCAGGCTTCTGGTCAAGATGGCAGAGCAGGTAAACTCTGTGCTCACCTTTTCTCAAAACCACATCAAAATTACAACTAAACTACAGAATAATCATCATTTGAGAATTGTCTGAAATCTAGCTGAACAAAAGTCCTACAACTGGGGACACACAGAAGATGCCACCTTGAGACTGGTAGGAGGGGCAGAGAGACTGAACAAGCAGGTCCTACTCTTACATGTGGTGATTAAAAATCAAGAAGGATATCTCAGGTGTAGAGGTCCCCCCACAGGTTCCAGTGCTGGAAAGAGAAATTCCCACAACATCTGACTGAAAATTAGCAGAGATTATGGCTAAGTGAAATTGAGAGGAGCTAAAATGCCCCTTAAAGAGCCTGCACAGGGACTTACCAGCTGACAAACTCACTCGCTCTGAGCTCCAGCACTAAGGCAGCTGCCCAAAGAGTGCCAGAGACACACTGGGAGCAGGTGAATTGTCTGGCTCTAGGGTGAGGGCCAGAGGGGCAGCTTTTTCCCAGATAAAAGTGGTAGCAGAATTCATTCTTCCTTTGTTGAGCCCTACCCAATCCCAGTATGCAGATGCAGGTGGCTGCCATATCTAAGTCTCCATCAACCTGGTCACCCTGCTAGGTGATTTTTAGAGACCCCACCCCTCCCAAAGTTTGGGCCCACCCAAGCCACCTCCAATGGCTTTTCCATACAAATGGCCTGTCTTAGCTCCTGCTGTGGACTTTCGTAAAAATATTTCAAAGGTTCATAAAACCTAAACAAGCATTATCTAACCCCAGCATATCCTACGCCTCTTTCTGAGCAGCCTCAAGCCCAGCACTAGTGGCAGCCAGCCTTGGTTCTGGGCATGGCCTCTCAAGGCACATCCAAGCCCAGCATGGGTAACAGCCAACTGCAGATTGCTTGGTGGCTCATGCCAGGTGGCCCCAGGCAGGGCACAGGCTGCAGCCAAACTTGGTGTGTGCCAGGGTCCCTCCCAGGAGGCCCTGGTCTGCAAACCTAATGGCCAGCTTTGGTCTCAACTAAAGCATCACCTCAGACCACCTCCAAGGACAACACACCCAAAGGGAAGACTTGGCAGGCACCAGAGCCCTGCTAAAGCAAATCCTACTTATTGGTTCATCTGCTGTACAATAACTACTCCATTGTAGTCCCCAGTCAGCCCTCACAACCAATCAACCTAAGGGTCTAGCCCTCCCATTGATGGGCAAAGAGTAACAAGCCTCAAATACAACAGTAGGACACATACAACCCACAAAAGGGACATAACTGGAATACCCGGCTCAGATGACAAGGAAAACTGTGCCACTATGACCCACAACACACCTACTACAAAAGGCCACTCTCCTAAGACTAGGAGACTTAGGAGCCCTACCTAAGACATAGAAAGAAACCAGGGAGGCAACCATAATAGGAAGACAAAGAAACATGTCCCAAATGAACAAACAGAATAAAGCTCCAGAAAAAGAACTCAACAAAATGGAGACAAGCAATCTACCAGATACAAAGTTCAAAACACTGGTTATAAGGATGCTCAATGAACTTAGGGAAAGAGTAGATGAACTCAGTAAGAACCTTAATGAAGAGATAGAAAACATAAAACTGGAGATAGAAAACATGAAAAAGAACTGGTCAGAAATGAAGAATACTATAACTGAAATGAAGACTACCTTAGAAGGACCCAGCAGTAGATTAGATGAAGCAGAGGGTCAAATCAGTGATTTAGAAGATAAGGTAGCAGAAAACACCCAAAAAGAATAGCAATAAGAAAAAAGAATCAATAACAAAATGAGGATAGTTTAAGGAACCCTGGGAAAACATCAAGCATATCAACATTTGCCTCATAGGGATACTGAAAGGAGGAGAGAGAGAGCAAGGAATTGAAAATCTATTTCAAGAAATAATGATGGAAAACTTTTCTAACCGTGCTAAGGAAATAGACATACAAGCCCAGGAAGCACAGAGAGTCCCAAACAAGATGAATCTAAAGAGGCCCATGCCAAGACACATCATAATTAAAATGCCAAAAGTGAAAGACAAAGAGAATTTTAAAAGAGAAAGAGAAAAGCAGTTAGTTACCTATAAGGAAGCTCCTATAAGACTATCAACTGATGACTCAAGAGAAACTTTACAGGCCAGATGGATTGGCACAAAATATTCAAAGTGATGAAAAGCAAGGTCCTACAACCAAGATTACTCTACCCAGCAAAGCCTTTGTTTAGAATCAAAAGACAGATAAAGAGCTTCCTAGACAAAAAAAAAAAAAAGCTAAAGTAGTTCATCACCACCAACCCAGTTTTACAGAAAATGTTTTTCAGTTCTTCCTTAAGAAGAAAAAAAAATTAAAAATATGAATAATAAAATCACAATAACTACATATCTATCAACAATTACTTTAAATGTAAATTGATTAAATGCTCCAATCAAAAGAAAAGTGGCTGAATGGATAAGAAGACAAGATCCTTACATATGCTGCCTACGAGAGACTCACTTCAGGGTGAAAGACACACACAGACTGAAAGGATGGAAAAAAGATGTTTCATGAAAATGGAAACAAAAAAGTAGCAATATGTTAGTATAAGTAGCAATACTTACACTAGACAAAATAGACTTTAAAATAAAGGCTATAACAAGAGACAAAGAAGGACCCAGTTATCCTACTTTTGGATATTTACCCAAAGAAATCTAAAACAGTAC
The DNA here is from genome assembly GCF_014176215.1 of Rousettus aegyptiacus. NCBI lineage: Eukaryota > Metazoa > Chordata > Mammalia > Chiroptera > Pteropodidae > Rousettus > Rousettus aegyptiacus. Next base: position 58,639,329 of record NW_023416286.1, on the reverse strand, counting down.
TTCAAAAAGACATGTGAATCCATATGTTCATTGTAGCATTATTTACAATAGTCAAGATATGGAGGCATCCTAGGTATACATCAATGGATGAATGTATAAAGAAGTGGTACATATATACAATGGAATATTACACAGCCATAAAAAAGAATAAAATCTTGCCATCTGCAATGACATAGATGGGACTAGAAGGTATTGTGCTGAGTGGAATATGTCAGACAAAGACAAATGCCATATAATTTCACTTACACATGGAATCTAAAAAAACAAAATAAATGAAACAGAAACAAACTCGTAGATACAGAAAATATTTTGATGGTTTCCAGAAGGGAAGTGGGTTGGGGCATGTTTGAAAAAAAGGGAAGGAATTAAGAAGTACAAATTTGTAGTTACAAAATAGTTATGGGGATGTAAAATATAGCATAAGGAATATACTCAATAATATTGTAATAATTATGTATGACATCAGATAGGTACTAGATTTATCAGGGTGATAAATAATATGTCTAATCACTATATTGTATACATGAAACTTAAATAATATCATATGCCATTGTAATTTTAAAAAATAAATTATTAAAAAATAAAAATAATTTTTTGACTGATTGAATAAATGAAAAGATACAGGCTGATGTTTGAAACCTGGGGCTAACCCTGACTCTCATGGGGGGAGTAAGAAGTTCTAGTTCAACATAATTCAACTCGGCAGAAATCCAAGCTTGCCTATCATCAAATCTGTCCTTGTATTGCAGTTTAAGTAAATTAATTTTATATTATCCTAACATCTTTAGGCACAAAACTCAGTACTCAAAAGTCCTTCTAGCTATAGGGCTCATCTTTCTCTTACCTTTCTTTAGTCCTCCCCATTTACTTATTCATTCAACATTTATTTATCAGATTTTTTTTAAATTTATTTTTTATAGTCACATTGGTTAACGAAATCCAGTAAGTTTCAGCGGTACCCTTTAACAATAAGGCATGTTTCCTCCCATAGTTAGAATTCTTTCTGTTACCACATACTTGACCCCTTTTACCTCGTCTACCTCCCCCAAGCCCCCATCCCCAACCAACTGGTAACCACTAGTCTATAGACCGTGTCCATGAGTCTCTGTTTGTCCTGTTCATTTATTGCTTTTAGGTTTATATCCCACGTATAAGTGATATCATGTGATTTTCAACTTTTTCTGTCTGGCTTATTTCACTTAGCATGATTATCTCGAGGTCCATCCATGTTGTCGCAAATGGCAGTATTTCATCCCTTCTTATGGCTGAGTAATATTTCATTATATATTGTATGTATCACAGCTTCTTTAGACAATCATCTATCATAGGACACTTCAGTTGCTTCCATGTCCTGTCCACTGTGAATATTGCTGCTAAGAACATTGGCGCACAAATATCTTTTCAGATATGAGTTTTCAAGTCTTTGGGGTAAATACCCAGTAGAGGGATTGCTGGATCATATGGTAGATCAACTCTTAGTTTTTTGAGGAACCTCCACACTGTTTTCCATAGTGGCTGTACCAGTTCGTAGTCCCACCAGCAGTGTATGAGGGACTCTTTTTCTCTGCATCCTCTCCAACATTTTTTATTACTTGTCCTGTTGATTTTACCTATTCTAATAGGTGTGAGATGGTCTCTCATTGTGGTTTTGATTTGCAATTCCCTAATAACTAGTGACGTTGAGCATCTTTTCAAATATTTGTTGGCCATTTGTAAGCCCTCTAGGGAGAAGTGTCTGTTCAGATCCTCTGCCCATTTTCTGATTTGATTGTTTTTTTTGTTGTTGTTGTTATTGAGTCATATGAGTTCTTTGTATATTTTGGGTAATTAGACCCTTATTGGAGGCATTGCTTGCAAATATATTTTCCCATTCAGATGGTTGTCTCTTTACCTTGTTGATGATTTCTTTTGCTGAGTAGAAGTTTTGTAGTTTTCATCAGATATTTTCGAACTGGTTACTAATTCTCAGGCACCATTCTAGGCACTTGGGATACGCCAATGCATAAGGGGGAAAGAGACAAGAATCCTTGCCCTAATAAAACTTTTGGAAAGAAAAAAACCATACACTGGAAATCCTTCTGGTGGTCAAGTGGTGAGGAGAGGCCTCAAGGAGGTGAAATTTTAGAAAATACTTGAAGAGGGTGAGGGAGTGAGTCAAGCAGTCGCTGGAACAATGGAATCCCAAGTTGCATTCCAGCTAATGCCAACACTCTGAGATTGGAGCAAGCCTGGTTTGTTCAAGAAACAGTCAGTAAGAAGAGAAGGGACATATAAGATGATACCAGAAAGGTGGAACAATTGCAGAGACAGAGCCCAGCTCTTCAGCCTAGCCTACACTCATCTTTGGTTCATCTCTACTGGGTATTGTGATCAGAAGAGCCAGAGCTTTGGAATCAGAGAAACCTGTGTCAGAATTCCTACACCACCTTTCACCAACTCTGTAACTTTGAGAAGTGGTTCCCTCAGACCTATTTTTTTTTTTTTTAAAAAGCACTTTATGCAAGTCATTTCAATTAATCCTTTGAAATGGTCAGGGCTAATTCCTAATGGACAAATATTTCCATTTTAAAGGTTAGAAAACTGAGGTTTGAGGTTCAGAGAGGATTCATTAACTTGCTCAAAACTGCCAGTCTGGGAAGTGACAGAATCAGGGTGTGAACTCCAATGATCAGATCCCAGAGCCTATGCCCTTTCTCACTACCCATTTGCTGTACTCTACGTGTGTCAGAGTTTGGTACATAGTAAGTGTTCAATAAATGTAATTCCTTTCTCTCACTACCTTGACAGAGTTCACTAAGGTCGTCTACCTTCCTGGTAGATCTCTTGAGCGCTGTCTGTTCCTAGGTGCCTCATTTCCTGTGAGGACCCTCACTCATATTTTCCAAAACAAGCTCCTCAATGCTGAATGCCTGTCCACTATCACTGCCACGTGGCCTGAGGCAAGTCACATCTCACTCGTGAACTGGGTTTGATGATGATGCCTGCTTGCTCTAATGGTGGACGTGGAAAAGAGACTTCCTGAAAGGCATTTGTCACAGAGCCTCCCAGACCCTAAGAGGCACTTGACACTAATTTTTATCATGCCTTCTGGAACCTGCTTTTTACCTTCCTGGCTGGTCTCTCGCCAGCAGCCGATTGAACCAGTCTCACTCCAAAGGAGGCAGGGAGGTTCCTTACCACTTGTAGTCTCCCCAGAAATCTTTCTCATTGCTGACCATAGCACTAGTTATGACAAATATTTGATTTTTTTTTTAAAGAAAGACTATATAGTCTAATCCTTTTAATGTTTTAGCTACAAATACGAAAAGAAAAAAGGGCAACTAGCTCCACTGGGGCCAATTTAGACTGTTTTACATACAGTTTTTCTAGAATTTATGTATTGGAAATAAAAGTTTACTAATCGTTACAATTTAGAACACATTTCCTACTTAGAAAGATTAGTACAAATAGGACTGCAGTGTTGCAGAGCTTCAGGAGGTATCATTCGCGTGCTAGTTCATGTGGAGCTGTGCAGCTGGCTGACCCAAGGTATAAAGAAGGATAAGCTGTGCCCCTGTCTCCCAGCTGCTCTGAGTGTCAGCTGCTACCTTCTCTGGAGAATTGTCCTAATCAAGGGAAGCTTCAGCCAGGCCCAGGTGACCAGTGAGAGAACAAAATAGGTAATGTATAGAACCATTTAGTGAATGTCAGCAATTGTCTTTTTAGTGGTAGTAGTGTTGTTTCAAGACTGACCGACTTGAGACATTAAGCTATGGCTCCAGGTCCTAACTCAGGACTCTTCCACTGGATGACATTATCTGTCTAATCCAGTTCAATCTCAAGTCTATGATTTTGATCTACCCACCCTCTAAGTAAAAATTCAGATCTATCTTCCCAAGTTGGCATTCGTTCCAGGTTGAACAAAAGTTATGAGTCATGGAGAAAGGAGGCCAAGAAAAGGCTCAGGATTCCAAATCTAAACCTCAGAAAAATAGCAGCAAAATGTTTTCTTTGGAGAACCCACATCCCTGACCTGAAAAAAAAAAAATCTCAAATTTTAACACTCAAACTGTAACCTATCAAAATAGCTAGACTGGACTGAGTATGTTGCAGCTATAATAAATTTCACAATGATTTAACATAATTTCAAACAATCCAAATTTTAAAATATGTCATTAACTCCTAAGATAGAATAGTGCTGTAGCAACATGCATCCATTTATGTATCACTATGTCTTTGTTTCCTTAAAAGAAGGATTTAATTCAGAGCTAGTTGAAATGATTTAATTTAACTATTAAGATGTCTCAATTTTCAGCAAATTGTTCACTTTCTATATAAATCGCCATATAGTATTAAAAGATATTAAACAATGATAATGCTTATTAAGGTATAACCCTATCTCAGGCTAATTCTCTTGGAGGTTAATACGGGAAATATATTTTCTTTCTCTAAAGATAAGAGTAAATGCTTGGAATTTTCAGTCATAGAAGCAAAGGAATATTAGAGCCCCATCTGGTGGATTTGATGCTTATTCAGAAAACAATGAATTTTTTCACCAAGCCATTTACTAAGAGCTGTGCTAGTATTGCTTTTAGAATATGGCGGTTAACCTCTGTCTCTTCATTTTATATTTGGTGCAGGTGCAAATTTTCTTTTGCCTGAATGGCTGGACTCCTGCCTCCAGTATATGCCTACCCCTCCCTCTTGCCCTGGGAAAACACCCTTAACTAGAGGGAAGTTAACACAGTTCTCTATTAAGCATTATGTAGAGAATAACGTTTCAAGAGAATATAGTATAACAAAGTAGACAGATTGTATAACAATTACATGACATTACAACATATAGTATATGTGATATGTATATATTATAAATTATTGAATTTTATAATATTAAAATATATGGATTTAACTTCATACATACCTTATGAGTATATATGTTATACTATCAAAAATAGACAAGTTTTAGGAATAGTGTCCTAATAGCCTTCATTTTCTCAACAAAGAAGATGAGGTTATCTACTAAATGGAAGGGACAGCAGTTAATCAAGGGACTGAAATAACTGCTGAGAATGGGAGAGAGGGGAATTACTCTAGCAAAAATAAACCAGGTCTCAAAGAAGACATTCTCTCAATCATCTGAGGACCGGGTCAGAAAAATTGGCTTCAGAACCCAAAATGTATAAGAATCAACCTGATATAAATGAAATTAGCCATGTATGGACATCTTCCGCAAAAGTCTGCTTCAGAGGTCCATGCTAAATGTGTTCCTAATGAGGCCAGCACATGTTCTAAAATATGATCAGAAAAAAATAAAAATGGAAGTGATTAAGATAAATGGATGTGATCAGTTGTGACTTGCTCACTATGAAGTAAGGTAGAAGTAACAGAAGTTTAGAGTCATTAATAAGAAATTATGAAAAGAGGAAATTGCTAACTGCCTTACCAACATTCATTCCCCTTATTCCTTCCCAGCTGAACCCGAGTAGTGTTTAGTGTAGCCATAGCAATCTTTCTTGCTAAAACATTTTGACTCCCACTACCCTTTCAGCTACAAGAGTCTAAATAAGCCAGCTCGGCGAATGAGATGTAGGCCAAAATCCCTGAGGGCTTCCAGGATAGAAAGGTATAGCCTCTCTAGGAAAAAAAAGGTTTGCCTCCATGTGCTTCAACCTCTCACCCCTTATTCCCTCCTGGAATAAAGACATAATGCCTGAAGATAAGTATGGCAGCCATCTTTCAGTGAGAACAAAGGTCATATAAGAATGTTGGAGAAGAAAGAGGGACCCTGTTCCTGTTGAGATTTGTGAGCTTGGCTCTGTTTTTATTATTCAAAAAAAAAAAAAAATCCCTTACTTTTGTAAGACAGTGCTTTTACTAACCTCTGAAGGTAATCCTGACACATGTTTATTTAACAGTGTAACAAAGGATAATTCAAAAGGGCAGAGAGAGACTTTAAAACAGTACTGGAAATATACAGCGATAAAAGACACCATCTCTATTTTGAAATTGTTTATAATCTAGTGAAAAAAGAGACCTATACAGAGATGATTTCAATATATATAAGTATTATGAAAAAGGAAGCTAATTCCATAAAGACCCCTTCCCCCCTCCCTACCTCCCCAAAAAGGAAATAGAGATGTCAAAGGAAAGCAAAGAAAGAATAATATCCAAAGTCAAGCATGTAGATAATTTAAGAATTGGGTGGTCAAAAGTACCCTGTGAGATAGGGCAATCTGATTTTTTTTAATGTCCACTTTATTTTGCAGCCAAATTTCTATTTGTCAGCCTTGGTAAATATAATTTCAGTACTAAGTTGGAAGACAGAAGCTGAATTGCAGTAAGCTTGAGAAGCAGATGGGAAGCACACAGACACTATGTTTATAAACTGCTGATAGCTAGAGTAGGGGAATTTATGGTTTCCTGTCGATATGCTGACAGATTGAGGAGAACGAGGCAGAAGAGAGATCAAAGTTTAAGATAAATATATGCCCCTGTAAGAGTAATGCTTGGAATTTACTTATTTACATGGTTAAAGAAATATAACAACATACAGAGCAAGAGAGAAGACATAGGAAAGCGTAGGATCAAGAGCACGGGTAGATAGGACTGGCTTTCAACAGAAGGAGGCACAGCATCTCAGAGGCCAGAAAGAAGGAGGGGAAGATAGGCACAGACCTGACAGGTTTCAAGAACAGAGTCCTGCTAGCATTCTTTCTCAACAGAGGAAGAGAGGCTGTCTGCTGAGGTAGTAAAGGTGACAGCTGGTCATGGGACTGGAATAGTTGCTGAGAATGAAAAAGAAGCTACTTAGGAAAAGTAATAATAATAATAGTAGTAGTAGTAATATTAATAATAATAAATTTTAAACATCAAAATGTATTAAGTGTCCAGCTAGGATTAATGGGAGAAAGAGGGATAAAAGGAGAGATACTACATTTATCTGGTTATCATAAGTATCAACAATTTACCAAGATTTTGACACTGGAGTTCCACCAAATGAACTCTCTTAGAGTATTTATAAAAGATACAACACACAACTCTATCATTAAGCAATCAATTTTCAGGTACATGCTAAATCTCAGAACCTCTGCTTGGTTCCAAAAGCTGTCTATATATCTGTTTCTTTTCCCTCTGGCTGCTGGCTGATTCTTTCCATTTTCCCCATATGTCCTTCATCACTCAACTTCTGTTGACTCATCATTTCTACTACTTCTTCCTAACTTTAGTTTGAACACAGCCCATCATATGTTTCTCTCACCTCTTTTATTATAATAACTTTTGAGTTTTAGCAATTTTTCCCTGTTTTAAATCCAAATTTTCAAAATAGAGAGACTGATTATCCAAGCTGTGGCTGGGGGCTGGGGTTGGGGGTTGGGGACAGGGAGGAGAGGAAGACTGCCTGTAAAATGGAATCCTTGAGTCAAACTCCCATTCTGGGGACGGGACCATATTATGCTCACTGGCCTCCTCTTTATCAATAAATGTGGGCAGAGCAATTCCCTGCGAAGGGGGTGTGCACATGGTAGACATTCAGAGACTTGTCTGTCCGATGCTTTCTCTCCTACAATTTACAGATTGGCACTCTGAATTATTCATATGGATTGTCATTTATTGTAAGTTCCATCAAGCTACAAAACCTATGAGGCCCAGGCCAAAATATTATCTAACTTTTCTGAACTAATTAGTCTTTTTAAAAAAATAAAAATGTTAACTACCAAAAATGGAAACATACATAATCCTCTCACTTCAACAGCATCTTCTGAGTATATGGATAACCATAGCACTAAGCTGATGACTCTTCAAATAAGAAGATGAAAGTTATCTAGCCTCTGCCTTCAAAATTTACATGATGGAAGCTGACTGATATATCCATCTCCAATTCAGTATTGTACCATTTTGCCTATAATAAATTATAACAACGGTAAAATATATTATAGGCAAAATGAGCGAACTGAGCTGAACCCAACATGCTCAAAAAGTGTGCTGTGTTTTCCAAAAAGTTCATGGAAACAGATCTTACCTGGGAGTTTCAGGCATGCCCCATGTTAATGAGTTCAGCTCCAGAAATCGCACTATAACAAAGAGGTATGCAGAATAAAGCCCATTCATGAGAGAGAAAGAAGTAAAAAAAAGGGAGTTTTTTTGTTAAAAGCTTTTACAGACACAAGAGAATCCTAGAAATCTCTTGTTCGAATTTTTCAGTTTACAAATGTGGAACCTGTGTTCCATAGAAGTGAACAGTTTTGACTAAGGCCACACAATCAATACATAGCAGAGTCAGGGCCAATGTCTTCTGCATGTGCCATTAGTACTAATGAAAGCTGGAATATATGAACTGGAGAAGAGGATATTTGGAGAGACAGATCTTCAGTGAGTTGAAAGGTGGTCAAGGGTGAGAGGAGTGCTTTCATGTTGGCTATTGAGCCCTTGAAATATTGGGATTCCCAATAGTCCCCGGCACATACAACACAAACCAGTGTTCTAGCTGTTTTCTTCTTTTTTCACATATTAAATCAACCCACAATCATTCTCTCCTCCCACCACACAAACAACATAAGTAATGTAGAAACTAATGAAAGATGCTTTATATAGTGAGCAGTTTCCAGCTTTCCCAATGACTCACGAAGTGCTCTGCTTCTAGTCATCCTGACTTCTTCAGGTTCCAATTCTGCTTCAGTAGAGTAGGCATACTTTTATTTTCTATTCTCTGTCCCTGTAGTATGTTAAATTAAGCATTTTACCTTGGTGCAATATTGTCATTTCTTTTTCATGAAAAGCAAGACATATGAGCAAGAAATATTATCTATAGTCTCTACTGTCTACCCTTTTCCTGGCAAGCTTTTATACAGTGGAATTTGTGCCGGTTACTAATTTATTGCCCCTCAGCTCCAAACCCACCTTTCTTTGTCCTGCTTTATAATACTGGGACTGTAATCAGTCATTCCTTAAGACATATCTTTCCTGTTGTTTGGTTTTATTATTTAGCTCATGTAGTTCTCTATTTTTCCTGACAAAAATCTTTTCTGCTCAGGAGTGTAAAGTCCACCAGAGCTGGTATTTTCTGTTAAACTTCTATATCCCCAGCACCTGGCAAAATAAGCCATGAATATCGCATACAGACATGACTAGAATGAATGTCAATTCCATGACCAGAATAAAGTATACAAAGATGATAACTACCTACTATATACCCCCATACTTAAAGAAGAATAATGAGGGTAGGTTTGTCCAAGAAGACATGTAAATATATTATGAAACTATAGTAATTAAACCAGGATGGTATTGGTTTAATTAAATTAAATCCAATCAAATGGATTTAAGAGCTCAAAAACCACCAAAATATAATTGCTATTTTTATTATATAAAAAAGGCACCATATTAGATAGATTGGAAAATTAGGTATTTTTCAAAATATAATAATGAGGAAATTTACCATGTACTTAGGGGAAAGCTTAGATTCCATTTATTTACTCTGTACCCCAAAATTCATTTCAGGTGGGGTAAGATTTCAGTGTTTTTGAATTTTTATTTTCTGGTAATGGTAAATTAGGATATGCAAACTCCCCAGCACAAGAAACAACTAACTAAAAATGCTGAATAAAATATTTTAAAACATCCTAACTCCATCAGTGAGCAGTAGATAGAAAGAATTACTGCATTAAAGACAAACGAAAATTGCAAACCCAGAGAGGTAAATTAACATAGAAGCCACTTTGCCCTACAAGTCTTTGCCAATTCTGGCAAACTTGAACTTCTGTTTGAGTGGACTCATGAGGAGAGTGTGACAGAGGAAATATTTAAAGAGATAAAGGCTGAGAAATTTTCAGAACTAAGACACCAACCCACAGATTTCAGAAGTCTAAGAAATCCAAAGTTGAATTTAAAAAAAGAAAGAAACCTATGTATATCATTGTGACACTTCAGAAAACCAAGCACATAGAAAAACTTTAAAAACGGAAGAAAAAAAAAGGCAAATTCCTTGCCATAGTGAGATTCTCATGCCATCATGAAAAACCACCAGGAGTCTGACAATGGATTTCTCTCTAGAAACAATAGGAGCAAAAAGTTGCTTTTCTCTCAAGTTATTTAATAGATTTCTGCCTCTGGCCTGTATTTCCGTTCTAGCTGGTATCTATAATTCTTTAAAGGGAAAAGGAAAAATTAAGCTCTTCAGTGTTTCCCATACCCCTTGCCAGAAAGCTATCTTGGAACACCCTTTCATTAGAGTTTAAAATAACTGAGGGAAGAGGGGGGGAGAGAGGAGAAAGGTAGTTGGGGTAAAAGGGGTCAAATATGTGGTGACAGAAAAAAATCTAACTACGGGAGGTGAACACACAATGTAAATATATGTATGGCTTACTGTTAGAATGTACAGCTGATATTTATTGGATTTCATTAAACAATGTCACTATAAAAATAAATAAATTTTAAAAATAATTAAATAAAATACATAAAAAACTGAGAATTAACATGAGTAATGATTCTCATATCTGCACTGTCCAGTGTAGTAGCTACTAGCCACGTGTAGCTATTGAGCATTTGACATGTTGCTAATCTGAATTGGGTGCACTCTAAGTGTAAAACACACATTTGATTTCAAACACTTAATATGAAAAAATATGTAAAATATCAATAATAATTGTTTTATATTGATTATATATGGAAATGACAATATTTTGGATATATTGAATTAACCAAAATATATTATTTAAATTAATTTCACTGTTACTCTTTACTCTTTTACTGTGGCTACTAGGAAACTTAAAATTACCTCTGTGGATCAATTTCATGGCTCACTATATTTCTATTGAACCAGGTCATCTTACTGAAAGACATTAGTCCTCTAATTCAATACCTGCTTTCATGTAAACACCCTCAGAGTCTAGTCAGAGCAGAGCAATTAAAGTAAATCTTATAAGAACATAAGTCAGATCATATCATTCCTCTCCCAAAGCCTTTCGGCAATTCCCAGCCAAGTCAGAGTAAGAGCCAAAGCCCTTGCAATGGTCCCCTCTGCCCAATACTTGACCACTGTCATCTCCTGACTTCATTTCCCTGACCTTTCCCCCTCACTCACTTGGCCCTAACCAAGTAGGTCTCATCACTGTTCCTTAAATACCCTCACTGCTGTCAACTCAGAGCCTTTCCACTAGCCGTTCCTCTATCTAGAACATTCTTGCCTCGGTTTTCCTAATGGTAGACTCCTTCACATTTTTCAAGACTGTTCAAAACTCATCTTCCCAATTTCACTTAAAACTGTAACTCTCTAAAATTTCCACACCTCCTTATTCTGTCCTTTTTCTTATTTTATAGCCTTTATCATTTTAAAACCTATCAAATAATTTACTTACATTATGTTTTGCTTATATTTTCTGCCTTCCATAATTTTCTTTGTCCATAAAAAATCCAAAAGTCTAAGCTTTATTACCCTAGATTAATAGACTAATTACATCTCTTCCTCCAAGAGTCTGAATATATATTTAGGAAAAAAATAGGATACTTGAAATTACCACCTAACCCAGAGTTTCTACCCAAAAGTTTCTACCACTTCCTTCTTGTCTCAAACCTTCTGCTAGAGCTGCTGACCTAGACAGACTTGTCCAAAATCAGGCAACAGAAGAAAGGAGGTAGAGACCCAAATGACTGACTCATCCATTTATTGCCTAATCAGATCCTGGAAACAAGTTTTCTCTGCAGCCTGCCCCACAGTGAGATTTGGTGTCCTGTCCGAACCTAACACACTAGGGAAAAATCCAAAATTGATTCTTCTAGTTAATGGGAGCAGGTGTCAGGAGCCAAGCACCAAGAGTTCACAATGTGAACGACCTACTTCTCACAGCATCACAGCCTGCAAGCTTAATGTAGCTTTAAAGACCTTAAACTTGTACAAGATTGGCCTATCCCTGTGAAGCTTAGAGAATAAGCTTGAGCTGAGATCATTTTCTAGGAAGACCATCCCACAACATCACCCCTCCCTAAAAGACATGGCCTCATTTGCTTTAGAAGAACCCACTATGGGCCATTCCACTAGCAATTTCTTTTTTTCCAATCCAAAATTGGAGATAACGCCCTTATTAGTATAGTCACTAAGCCAAAACTTATTATAAAAATTGACATAGAACAATGTGGGCTTGTCTAAAAGAAAAGAAAAATTTTCACCCACATCCATTTTTAAATTAAGATCATTATTTCTCTCTAGCTTTGCATAATGATTCAGTCTGTGAATTTGAATTCCCTTCCTGATATCTTTGAAAACAGAAGGGAGGTTGCTATTGATTCTTATAATCATTTTAGAGACAGGATAATGGAGACAAAGAAGTGATCTCCTCAGTGAACCAACAGACCAGCTAGAAAAAAAATATTTTTTTTGCAATTGGACCATACTGTCTCTTAGAATAAAGCCCCTAGAGAAACAACTATGTGATCTTAGTGTAGACACAATCGTTCAGCTTCTAAGATTTTCAATCACATAAATCCCCAAGACCTGTATTTGATCAAATGATATAATGTATGATAAAGGTTTTCAGATTGTCTCCCCTAGGAAAGGAACCACATTGAAGGGAACAAAGTGTGGGTATGCGTGGGGAAGTTGGAAGGGTTATAATTCCACTCCTCATTAAATCAGAGCAAATCTACTTTCTTATTTTCTTTCATATTGCGTGTCCATGTAGTACTGCATTTCAAGAAAAAGTGTGTTCCTTTTTTAAAAGTTTGCAAATCACTCATGTAAATGAAAATGTTTTGCAAACTGTAAGGTACCATGCAAATACAGATGCAGATTTTTCTACTATATACACACGAGAATAAAGTCTGCTCATTAGTGGAGACAGGCAAACTAACATTTATTGAATGTCCATTTTACAGATAAGAAAAATGAAGTAAATGCACATATCTAGCAATATCTGAGAATGACTAATACTAAAGCCTGTGCTTTTTCTTCTTCATCAGTTTCTCTAAACTTTTAGCCAATGTGTGTGTTCCCCTTCACAAAATTCAGCACCACAATACCTTTTCTAAAACACTCTGGGAGTCGCGGCAAAAGTTAAGGTTGGTCATTTTGGCTTTTATCATTGTTAATAGTATTATCACACCATAGGGGAAGAAAAATAATTTTCCCTCTACCCTTCTGAGTTCTTACCTGAGACCCTGTAATAAAAGACTGATTAATAAGAAAAAAAACAAACAGAAGGTTATTAACATACCTCATGGAAAATAAATGAGTAACACCCCTAGGTGGCTTGGAGTTCAGTCACCTTAAATACCATCTTAACAGGAAGGGAAAAGGGGTATGTCGGTCTCTGAGGGGAGAGTAAATGATTTTTAGAGAAGATAAAAATCTTAGAAGAACAGGTGGGCGGTATGACAGTTTATGAAGAAGTTCGTCTGGGTGTGGAGTTAACTTCTAGTCTCCTCTCTTGTGACAAGTCATTATTCCCTGGTTGATGGAACTCCTAGGAGGGGATCAATGACAATCGAGCTCCTTTCGGAGGATCTGTCTTTAGGCAGATAAGTTCAAGGAAAGCCTCTTCCTGCATTAGCTGTTTTTCAAGTAACTACAGCTCAAATTAATGAATATACCAAAGTGGTATATTTTGGGGAAGCATGTCCTAAACTCTTACAGTCATATTTTGGGGCGGCATATTCTGCAACCTTCAATACCAACTGTCAAATACATGTGTTTAAACTATTATTAAAAGTGATTTATTATTTTCTTTTCTGAAATAATACGCGTTCACTTTTTAAAACATATCCTTGAATCCTTCAGCAGCAACCAAGTCATTCGGCTCTAGATGGTGTACATCAGCCTTAATGAGAAAGAAACAGCCAAAAGTTCTAATCGCTAAGTGTTTTATTCAGTCTGCACTGTATTTTCCTTTTCATCATGAGCAGAGCCCAAATGGATGTACCCGTTGCTTGGAGAATGATTGTCATCTTTCTCAATAATTCTGATGAGGAGTCCTATTTTTAACTCCAATCTAAAATACATTAGGGGAACCATCTAGTGTTTTGAAGTTGGCATTTAGTAGTTATACAGAACATCCCTCCTCCCTAAATTTGATTTACCATCTGTGTTCATTCTCAGTGTTCCAAAGCATCAACACAGTGTATATATTTCATTTTGCAAAGAAATAAGATTAAAAATAAAAGCTTTTAAAGCTGCCTCACACCTGATTCCCTGGTACTTGGAACAAGGAAGTTGGCTCCATGGTTACTGCCAGTTCCTTCCTGGGGATTGGGCACAGCAAGGTAACGTGGAGAACGTTGGTCCACTTGAAATAAATACATTATATATTCCAAGCCTCTCCTATAAGGAAACTGAATTAAAATGAGCTATTTTTCTACACCAAAATAAGACCAGACTTAGATATAAAAAGTGCAGGTAACAATCTTCTTAATGAAATTTCAGGAGCATTAGGAACAGCCCCCAAACATCTTCCTCTGCCTTCTGCTTTATGCTTGCTAGTTTTATAACAGCTTTATTAAGATATAACTGATGTAGCATAAACTGCTACATATATTTAATAAACTGTACAGTTCTATGATTTTCAGCATATGCACACACAAAACCATTACCACAAACAAGCTAATGAACATTTCATTACTCCCAAAAGTTTATCATGCCTCTTTGAACTCTGTCTCTCATCTTTATTCCTTCTACTCCAAGCTCTAGGTGACCACTGCTCTGCTTTCTGCTAATATAGGTTAGTTTGCATATTTTAGAATTTTATAAAAATGAAATCATATGTACTCTTGTTAGACCTCTTTCATTCAGCATAGTGATTATGAAATTCTTCCATGTTGTTACATGCATGAATATTTTCTTGCTCTTCATTGATAAGTAGTTTTCCATTGTAGAGATATGACATAATTTTATAGATATTTGTGTTGTTGTCAGTATTTTACTATTACAAATAAAGCTGCTGCAAATATACTCGTATAAGTCTTTGCATAGACACTTACTTTTCATTCTCTTAGGTAAATTCCTAGGAGTAGAATTACTAGATTGTATGGTCTGTATATGTATAATATTTTAAGAAACTGCTTATATTCCAAATAGTGATAACATCTTGCAACGTATGCAAGTTTTGACTGTTACAAATCCTCACCGACACTGATGTTTTCTGATAAAATATGAATTTATCTCTTCATTTTTCATCCCTTTACCTTTTATTTACTATTCTTGCCTTGTTGCACCAGCTAGAGCCTCCAGTAAAATATTGTATAAAAGCGGTGAGACAGGACATCCTTACCTTGTTCCTGATCTTAAAGAGAAAGCATTCACCCTTTCACTATTAAATATTAGTTAGCTGTAGATTTCCGATGATGCCCTTTAACAGAATGAAAAAAGTTCTTTCAATTTCTAGTTTCTGAGAGTTTTTATCATGAATAAATTTGGATTTTATCATATGTCTTTTTTTACCTATGAACATGATTATATGATTTTTATATTTTTAATAAACTATTTAGAGCAGTTTTAGGTTCACAGTAAAATTAAGTGGAAGATGCACAGATTTCCCATATACTTTTTATTCTGTTAATATGGTAAGTGGATTTTTAAATGTTAATCAACCTTACACTCTTGGGATATACTCCACATGATCGTGATGTATTATGCTTTTGATATACTAGCAGATTTGACTTGCTAAATTTTTTTTCATATTTTTTCTCTATAAATTCATAAGATATATTGGTCTGTAGCTTCTTTTCTTTTAATTACTTTGGTTTTAGTTTTAGGTTAATTCCGTACTCAAAGAATGAGTCAGGAATTTCTTCCTTTTCTATTTTCTAGAAGAGCTTGTTTATAATCTGAATTATTTTTTTCTTATATGTTTGGTAAAAATCACTAGCAAAATCATCTAGTCATTAATTTTTTAATAGAGATTTTTAGTTACAATTTAATTTATGTAATAAATATAAGACTATTCAGCTGATCTATTACTTCTCAAGTAAGTTTTGGTAGTTGTTGTTTTTCAAAGAATTTATCTGTTTTGGATAACATCTAATTTATTTTCATGAAGTTGTTAATAATTTCGCCTTATCATCCTTTAATATCTTTTTAATAGTGTTTTCTCTCTAGTTCCTAATATTGGTAATACGTGTTTTCTCTCTTTTTTTCCCCTGATTATTCTGACTAGAAATTTGCTTTTATTGATCTCAAAAAAATAGCTTTGGTTTCACTAATTTTTGCTATTCTTTTCTTTTTTTATCTCTCATTTATTTCTGCTCTTGATTTTATTCATTTTCTTCTGTTTATTTTGCACTTAATTTTCTCTTCTCTTTATGTTTTCTTGATATGGAATCTCAGAAGAATAATTTTTGGGTTTTCTACTTTTCTAACATAAGTAATTAATGCTGTAAATTCCTTCTAACACTTCTTTAGCTGCATCTCACAAATAATGATGTCATGTTTTCATTTTGATGCAGTTCGAAATATTTTCTGATTTCCCTTGTGATTCTTCTTTGACCTATAGGTTATTCCAAAGTATGAAGTTTTGTTTCCAAATATTAGAGCACTTTAAGATATCTTTCTGGTACCAATTTCTATTTTAGTTTCATTATGATCTGCGCACACATCTAGTGTAATTTCAATTCTTTTAAATGTGTTAAAATTTATTTTGTAGTCCAGAATATAGTCTATCTTTTTTAATGTTTTGTGTACATCTGAAAAGAATGTGTTGTCTTGTTGTTGGGTAAAGTGTTAAGACAATTATAGAAAATGTTAATTAGATCAAGTTAGTTAATGGTGTTTTTTAAAGTATTCTATTACATCCTTACTAATTTTCTGTCTACTTATCTCAATAGTTATATTGATAGAGGAGTTTTGAAATCTCCAACTACAATTGTGGAGTTATCTATTTCTCAATTCAGTTCTATTTGTTTCTGCTTCATGCATTTTGAAGCCCTGTTAGTATATAAACATTTTCACTATTTTTAAAACCCCCACCTGGTTTCATAGTCACTGAAGTGTGAATGAAACATCTGAACAGGTATTGATGAAAAATGAGGATGGGAAGAAAGCTTGACAGTTCCATGTGAGTAAACAACACCAAAAAGTAAATAAGATGAAAGAGACATTGCCTGTTTTCAATTTTTGAGAAGGGGACCATAGACAAAGGCTAATGGTTTGAGAATTTCCCACCAGGCTGTCCAGATTTAAAATACTGGAGAGCACATTTAGAGCATTAATTTATACACTTAAAAGCCACAAGACTTAGTCAGGGTGAAGAGATCATAACTTTATCATGAGTATTATAACTAGTTCAAAAATCACCTGGTTCCAAAAAGTAGCCAAGCCATTGTGATCACATGGGCTAAACAAAGAGTTAACTGAATATGTATACTTTTTCACTTTTATAGCTTTTATTTTGTCATATAGGCCTATTACTTTCTCAGAGACCAGACCAAATTTATAATAGAAATATAACAAGTTAAAAATAAAAAAAAAATTTAACAAACATCATCCTTTAAATAGGATTGCTTGTTCATCAGGAATATTAAAACACTTTTGGCTACAAAGCATAAAAATTGGCAAAGAGACTCAATAAATTCAAAGATCCCTTTTTCTTACCATCCTTTATAGAAACTCCCACTCTTCCATCTGTCTGCACTCAAACGCACAGAACAAGAAGAGATTGGAAAACCACCAATTCTATGATCCTGGCAAGACTCTTAGTAGCCCTAGATTCCAGGCTCAAAGACTAGTGTTCTTAAAGCTTGATGACATTGTAACACATTACTAGAAATTTGGGGCATAAAGAAGCTATCGTAAGTAGAAAGTCTTAGAGATATTTTTCTACAAAAATTGTTTGCTATAAAAGAAATTAGGGAAGTTTTCTTTCGATCAGCTCATTTCCGTAACGAGATGTGTATTTTCTAGGGTACATATCTCTAATAAATTTCAATCTCCCTTTTCCTCCTTCCATTCTACTTCCTATCTTTTTTTTTTTACTTTACTTTCTCCCTATCATCACTCTCCCTCTTTGTCTATATCTCTCTTTTTCCCTCTTTCTCTCCTTTATATAGAATAGTGGTTAGGAGCATGGACTCTTGATCCAACTCAACGAGTTCAAATCCTCACTTTGTCACTTTTTAATAGAGTGACTTTGGCCACTTAACTTATCTAGTTCTCTGTGCCTGTTTCCTCATCTGAAAAAATGAGGACAGTAATTGTTCTTACCTCATAAGAATATTAAGGTTAAGTAAGTTAATATGTAAAAACATTTTTACAAAGCCCTGGCACTTAGTTAAGTTCTTCCTAAGTTAGCCGCCATCGCCATCATCATCATCATCATCGTCATCATCGTCACCATCATCATGTAAGTGAAAGACATTTACTCTCCTGAAATGGTGTAAAAGACAGAAGCCCTTAATCCTTTCTGCATTGCTCTTCCACTCTGACCACTCCCAGGTGTTAGGTACAAATTTGGGGTCCTCCCGGAAAAGACACTCTCTAAGTAGCCTTAAGAGGCCAGCCAGACGGTTTCCATGAACAGAACAGAGCACAACCAGCCTGCCAAGACTATAAAAGGAGAATGAACCCAGATTTGCTGCTACCATTTTATAGCACCTTGTACAGTCGTTTTATTTCTCCGACTCTCAAACTTTCGCACCTGTGACTAAAGGAGTTTGCTTTAAAATTATCCCTTAATTCTCCCATCCTATCTCAAATCCCAAAACCTATTCCATGATCTTTATATTTCAAAACACAAAATGCACAGGGCATTAAAAAGTTTATTTTGCTTCTGTCTTGGAGTTGACAGGAAAGAGAAGACTGTCACCTTCTTGTGGATACGGTCACCTTTGTTATGAACAATCAATCTCTTGACAGTTCAGCTTCACCTACCAAAAGGGAAATGTAGCTGATAGTATTCTGGACATTTGCTGGGACAGCATGCATGATCCCTTTCATGTAGCTACCCTCCTAGCTGTGTTAGAAGAAGTATCAGGAGTTCATCACCAGAGTCAGAAAGCAAGGACATCCCTCGTATCCCTTTTTTTCTACTTCTCTTCTTCCTTTTCTATTCTCATTGCCTTTCACCTTTCGACTCCCTTTCCTCAGCAACACTTCCCACCGCTGTTGATTAGTAGGACTGAAAAGGCTACAGCCACTGTAGTAGATGAAGTCTTTCCCACCTAGACCATCTTTCTCATTTGATGGGTATGTTTCCAGTTTATATAAAGTAAATTGCACAATTTTGTACAGAGAAGTTGTATAATTTTGAAGGAAAAAAAAAAAGAAAGAGGGAAAAGCAAAGGAAGAAAGAGAGGAAAATCATTTAAAGTTCTACCACCAACATGTGGTTTATTTTCTATCATTTTTCTATGCATTGATTTTCCTAAAGAATATGATATATTTCCATTATGTAATAATACTACATTTTAAATCTGCCTTTTTCACTTAACACTATTTCTTAAGCATTTTTCATAATAGTATATGTGTATCACAAAATAAATGTATTGTATACATTTTATATCCCATAAAATCCATGTTATTACTTTACCAGTTCCCTATTATTGAAGTTAGGTTATTTTCAGTTTTTCACTCTTATCACTGGCATTGCAATGAATATCTTTGTGCATTTAGATTTTTACATACTTAGAGGTACTTATTTAGGATCTCATAAATTAAATCACTATGTATCAATATTTTTAAGCTATGTGTTTCCAAATTCTTATCCAAGACTGTACTGATTTTAATCACTTATTTGTTACTCAATCATTAATTTATCTGAGACATTTTTGTTGAACATCTACTATGTTCAGGAACTGTCTAGCTGCTGTAAATAACAATGAAAAGGCAGACTTGAAACTTCTTTTCCTTACAGTAGTCTGTAAGAGCATTCTCCCATGCCCAGGACTAACCAATCCCTTACAGAGCTGAGTATGTGACAGTAGCTGTTTAATATGCATTGAGGGTTCCTGTAGGTAAATGGTTTATAAAGTTGGTTCTATGAAACCAAAAAAGTTTACTTTTATAACAACCCTATGAGTAGGTATTATCAGATAAGGAAATGAAGTTTAGAAGCGTTGAGTGGCACACCCAAAGTTAAATTTATAATAAAGAGCATGGCTCAAACCAGGTCTATTGGCTTTCAGATCTCATTCCTTTAATCAATATACTACACTACTTCCCATTTTGCAGCTTTATGTCTTCAGGATTCACCCTTAATTTCCCATTTTTCAATGAATACTTTGTTATTGGTATATTCTTGTGCTCCTCAGCTCCTGGAATCTTCTTTCCTCTCAATTCAACTTCCATTTCATGGTTCTTCACTCCAGTCTCCTGCCAACCTCCTAAAACCTTTGCTTATTGTTCCACATTGACCAATCAACAAATCTCAACCCTGGAAACACCCAGACTAATGTTAAACTCACTCTCCAATCATTCTGGATTTCCTCCAATGCACTGAATTCATCATCTTCCCTCTCACCTCTAAATTTTTGAGCACAGTATCCCTTCTGCCCGAGTCATTCTTTTCTCTACCTTTTTGTCTAACTCTTATTCTTCATCCTTGGACTTACCAGTCACTTCCTCCAGCAAATCTCAGACCAGGCAAAGAACCTCTCCCATGTGCTACTATAGTCACCAGAACACTTATACTGACTGGTAATTTCTTGTCTAATGGTCTTCTTTCTACAGTATGAGGTCAATAGGGACAGACACCCTGGATGTCTTATTTACTGCTGTACACACCTAGCCCAGTACCTGGCAAGTGTTAGGCCTCTATGTCTAATGATAAAATGAATGAATATTCTAAAAAATGTCCCTAGGTAAAGATGCTCTACTAATGAGAATGAATAATTTCTCATACTCTATAATTTAAATGTTTCAGGTGGTTTTCTTCTTTATGGGTTTAATACTATGTAAAAGGGTATACACCTGTTTCCATTTTTTTAATCTGCAGACACACACACATATATTTACTATATATATAATTTATGTCTTTTATGCATAATACTTTGTCCTTATATATATATGAAATTTTATATATATATATATAATTTTATATATATATAAATCTGACCTGATAGAATCAAGTGCTTTTTGGACTGAGACATTTGACTATTAAATAAGAAAACTTATCAAATTTGAAAATGTTTCAGTGAGTCCGATGTCTGTATTTTCTTGTTTTTAAAAAAACTGTTTTATTACAGTAAAATACATATAACATAAAATTTACCATCTCAACCATTTTTAAGTGTGCAGTTCACTAATATTAAATACATTCACACTGTTGTCCAACTAATCTCCAGAACACTTGCATTTTCTCATTTTTGTAGTAAGCCTGTAAATATTTGCATAAATGCTTCTTCCTTAGAGCAGGAATTTCCAGACTTTTCAAGTTCAAAATATCTTCTTAATATTAAAAAAGTTTATAGAACCCTACAAGATAATAGTCATGTTGCTATATATGTTTAAATAAATTATTAATTTAATGCACTATATTGATTTGCATTTTATTAATCACAACACAATCTGCATGTAAGTGTAATAAGGTTTGTATTTGTTATTTCACAATGGCTCTGTAATCTCCCACTTCATAGAGGTGGGTTTCTGGCAGCCATGTCATACAGAAACAGCCACAGAGTCATTGGACCAGGAGTAGCCACCTAATTCAAACTGAGCTAATCAAATTTCTTCACCAAGAATTCAAAAGTAGCAGACAGACAGTGATAGGTAACAACTGATTGATTGATTGATTGATTGATTGACTTAGTGTTTCCATATAACTAAACTATAAGATAAATTCAGAAACAGTGGATAACCATATTCCACAGTTTATCTGTGTCACAATTCTATGAGGGGGCTGCAGATGGGAAAACTGAGGCTTGGAGAGATTTTGAGCCTTGAACACAGACATTAGCTATTTCTCAATATGGCTTCCCTATGCAATGGAGCACCCTTGAAAGTGCGCTGTTATTGGAAGCTAATGTCTTTCCATTAAATTGTGAGTTCCTTGAGATTCCAGACAGTGTCCTGCCCAGTAAATATTTATTAAATAAGTGAATGAAATTATACATGGTACTATGTGAGGTTACAAAGAGTAACAGAAACAATGGTCCACAAGAAACCTACCCATCTTACTCAAGAGTTGGAGAAATGTAGTTCATGTGTCTGAAATAAACCAAGATCATGAAGAGTTCAGTATCCATCCTATGTGAATTTGGAGAAGAAAAATGATCATCATATTTACGTCAGTCTCGAGTAAGCTTGACTAAAGAGATAAAGCTTTGACAAAAGTTTTCTTTTAAGGCACTCCAAAGCAAAGTCAGGCCAAATAATGTTTAATTGTCTGGGGACTTTTATTCAAATACTGCTATTAACACTACTTGAAATGTGACTCCTAGGCTCATAAACTTTATGTATCTCTGTCATCAAAGTCCTTGAGGGATTACTAGTTTAACTACATTCCACTCCACAATAATTACATGATATTGATGAGTTACTTTTCAGTTGTTGGAAAATAAATAAAATCTGTTGCAGTGAGATATAGGTGATTTATGTACCATGATTCAAAGATGTTTGGGTCTTTGAGAATGTTTTATATGTAAATTCAATCTCCCTTAAACACATGTTTAAGTTATGTCTCGTCCTATTTTTACTGTTATCATAATCCTAATGTTTTTAAGAGTTTGAAAATATAATCATTTCAGGACTTCAATTCAAACTCTATATGAAATATTGATTTTTGAAAATCTGTCAAAACCGACAGCCTCTACATCCTGGAAATATTAACTAGAAATTTTTATTTGATTATAAAACCAGGGAGATATTTTTTCTATAGTGTTTTTGATAGATGTCTCAATCTGTCCTCAGATCAAGCAGACAAGTTTCCAATTTATTCATAGAACACATTTCACACCTCCTCTGTGTCATAAGTTTAATTTTCTTCCAAAACATATTGTATCAAAGTGCATAACTGAAATTGGTCCCGTTATAAATTGTTTAAAAATAATGAACTTCTGGAATCAGATTAGTACTTAGGCACTGTTTATACTGAAAGATATTGATGAAAGATTTTCATTTATTATTAATTATTTTGTAGGAAAATAAACTACTACCATACTACTTTTCAATGTTAAAGTTACTTTTTTTTGAAAGATTTTGATTCCACACCTCTTTAAAAGCTTATACGATTCAATGAAATGTATTTGGTCTATAATGCATTCGAATTTTATAATTGGATTTCAGTATTCCCAGCAGTTTTATTACACCGATTATTTCAACACAATTCAGGATACATGCCGGCTAGTTTTGAAATAGTTTTCATTTGGAAACATAAATTATTACTATCTTAAATATATCACCTGTTTTTTCCAGAACATTCTTTGTATATAGAGATGACAATGCTAATCCATCTTCAGAAGGAATTGTTCTGTTTGCTGTGAGAAGGGTCTGTAGTTCAGCATTCTTGCTTTCTCAAAACCTTGCTTTCATTAGAGATGTTCAAAGAACGTAGCTTCCTCTCAGCAATGCTAACTGGATCATGTACAAACTAAATTAGCAACTGAAGTCACATAAGTATGATGTTAATAACCTGAGTTATCAAACTGAGATGCTTTCTATTTTGGGCAGTACTCTCTCAGGTGCCATGAGAAACATTCAATTAAACTGACTTAGTCAAAACAGAATTCACCGGAATAACCATCAAGTCTAGGGGCATGACTGACTTCAGACACAACTGAACTGAGTGTCTCAAAACAGAACTTCAAGACCTGGTGCCTCACACTCTATGTGTGAGCTGATTCTGGTCTGGCTTCTTTTGCAAGCAAGCTTTGTCCGTATTATGGTCCCAGCAGCTTCAGGCTTACATCGGCCAGTTAGCAACCCTGTCTCTTACTAAATTCCTGGGCAGGACATTCATATGTCCATCTTTCAATCACTTATAGTGGCTGGGGAATGGGTGGGACATGCTCACTGGCCAGGGGCAGGCGACACGCCAACTCCTGGCTTCAGCAGATGAGCTCAGTCCCTCTTGAACACAAAGTGAGACCAGAAGAGTTATTTCCCCAAAGGAAAACCTGAGTGCTATCCCAGAAGAAAGAGGAATGGTGCTGGGCAGGCCAAAACAATAGGTATCCACCCTGTTTTCCATGGATGGCAGCCTAGGAAGACTAAGAGGGAACTAGCCTTACCTTCCTCAAAAACCTCACACTGCTCTACAAGAAGTTCTCCTGCTCTTCAGGGGTGCTGACAGCAAGCAGTGCTCCCTGGAGAAGAAATGAAGCAGACACTGGCCAGCGATGCATTACAAAAACTCTTGGCTCATTACATTTTACTTCCTTCAGGGTCTCCTTCAGCTGCTTTGTGGCCTCAGTTCACCTTCTTTTCCATCTCATTTCACTTTCCCTCTCCTCAGCCTTTCACAATGTTGTGGTTTTCTCTTCCATCAGAGCACAATTGGGAAGGTGCCTGGCACATAGGAAAGGCCTAACAGAGATTTGGCAATAATTATCAGTAGCATCCCAGCATTCTTTGAACAGGTTTACCCCCTCTAATCTTTAAGTCAGATGCCCAAAATATTAAAATAATGATACGAGATGTCATATTTTTATGTAAAATAATAAATAAAACAGCTTTCTTGCTACTGATTTAAGATCTAGCTTATTTCTGTGACCCGTCACAAGTCAAATGACAGAAAATCTTGGAGAAGAAATAGCAAAATTTCCTAAAAAACCTAGACTCTACCTCTCCAAAGTCCTAATTGTTCCCTCTTTCCCAAAACAAAGCAATAGCATAGCATTCTGAGCTGGCTCCTGGGCACTGTCCTCTTTTGCTCTTCCAGTCTCCTCTTGCTCACTTCCTGCCATTTCACATGCAATGAAATTTCAATTTCCCAAATAATTTACAAGTTCTTCATATCATCTCTCCACTTCTTTCCCCCATCAGCGCTATCAAGCTATTGGAGTCAGAATC
Source organism: Rousettus aegyptiacus (assembly GCF_014176215.1). Lineage (NCBI taxonomy): Eukaryota > Metazoa > Chordata > Mammalia > Chiroptera > Pteropodidae > Rousettus > Rousettus aegyptiacus. The sequence goes on along the minus strand of NW_023416286.1, from coordinate 58,614,431 downwards.
AGGAAAAATCTTGGAGTAATTCTACTTTGGTATCTGCCACGTGTGATTTGTTGCACTCCCGTTTCATCAAAGTGCATTATTGTATTTGGAGGGTGTCACCATAATCTTGGAGCCCATCTGGGCATTGTAGGTGATATACATATATTTATCACTAGGTGGTGATAGAGCATCACTTTCATCCCTTCACTATCAGTGCAGGGAAAATAAATTAATTCACACTCAGGGAAATCATTACCAACTTTCTTTCCACGTCAGAAGTCACTGAACCTTCTGTCACGAGGTGAAGCAAGCCAGGCAACAAGGCCTCTGTGGTCTATTCAAGTTAATGATTGATCGATTGATTGATTGATGTTTCGGGTTGGTGTTTTCACTTAATCCTTGGTTTGATTTAACTGAAGTTCGGTCATATTGTACACTTGTTTAATTGGTCAGCCTTGCTAGAATTCTAAACAAAGAAAAATAAACCTCCTTGTTTATAATCATCTACCTTGGGTCCAGCGGTGCTGTGGATTCTAACCTAGGCACCAGCTCATGGGGGCTAAAGATTTCAGATGAGAAAAAAGTAGCAATGTTAATGAGGAAAAGCCCTGTGGGCAAGGTGGTTAACTCCCAAGAATAGCAATTCCATTCACCGACCAAGGATGGGCCCCTAAGTCTCAGCATCTATTTGCACTAAGTCATGTGTCATAAGAGAGGCCAGCTGAGAGTTGCAGCAATCTGTTCCTGCTCCTAGAGATTGGACGGGTGAGTCAGCACTACAATTTCATATGCAAGTGACAGCCACAGCCAATCCATTTGAAAAAAAGCTTACTGAATTTCCTGAAAGGTCCAGATCCTTGGAGACTCCTGCTGAAGATTATGATGCCAATGACTTATTTATTTCACAATCAACCTTATCTACAGCATAGCTGCAATTTTTTTTTAAAGACCATAATATGATGCTTACATGTATCAAGACATCTTAAGGAAAAATTTAGCCTGCACTGGTTTTTTTGTTTTGCTCGGTCATGTTCTAGAAATCATTTGTGTCATCTTTAGAATGGTAAATCACCAGCAGGTCTCTAAAATAAAGGAAGGGGTGTGAAGGGGAGATTCCCCTGGAGTTCATGAAAGGGGCTTAACTCAGACCATCTGTATCCTGAGGGTGAGGTGTGCAGCTGTCCAGGGAGGAGAAGGAGACCATGCAGGTATTGCCCAGATGTTTTCCACCTCCTGGAACAGCATCTGGAGGAGCTGAAATAGCTGAACTGTAAGAGCCATTTCCCTGAGCCCAAGGAAGTCAGGGGCCAGTCGTCCCTTAGAGATCCACAATGGCTTGCACAGACCTCAGTCAGCATCACACCAGCTTCCCTCTGTCAGACAGTACACGCCCAGATGTCCTCATCGACCTCGGCCACTACCATGTGGAGGTCAGAGACATACAGCTCAAAGAAAAAAATGTGGGCTGAAATCTAGCCCAAGTTTTAAGAGTCAAGAATCCACAGGGTTGTGTCTGCCCAAAGGGGCATCTGTTACCGAACTCATGGGGTTCATTTTACCTACCCACATTAATAGCCAAAAGAGACATGGATGGAGTTTGCAGCAAAGAAAGCAGAGGTTTATTCAAGGAAATGGCACCAAGTCTGGAGACGCAAATGAGTTAGTGCTGAAAGACCTGGCTCCTTGATGAGCTGTAGGACAGGGGTCCTCAACCCCAGGGACACTGACCATTACCGGTGTGTGGCCTGTTAGGAACCAGGCTGCACAGCAGGTAAGCAGTGGGTGAGCAAGTGAAACATCATCTGTATTTGCAGCAGCTCCCCAAAGCTAGCATCACCGCCTCAGCTGCAGCTCAGATCATCAGGCATTAGATTCTCCTAGGAGCACTGGTCTGTGGTTGGGGATCGCTGATTTAGGGGATAGGTCATATAGGGAAAAACTCATTTGTCATGGTAGCTAAGGGATTTGGGGTTATGGGCTCTATTGATTGGTCAGGACTACAGCAGTTGATAATTGCATCAGGTCCTGATGTCGGCCATCATGTCCTTCTGTCTGACTTCAAGGGGATGCTGGTACGGTCCTTTGGCCTTCCTGGGTGTGGAGCTGCAAGAAGTTATCTTTAGTTTAACCAAAACTCTATTTCTGTGGTCAACAGACCTGAGGCTTTGTTCCTAAAGCTGTTCAGACACTGACCTAAGGGCTTAATGATTAAAGAAGTAATCATGCATTCTGTAGAAAGATAAAGAAAAGACACAAGTGAGCCCAAGGCCATTTGAATCAAGGAGAAAGAGAAAAAGTCATTTTAAAGAAGTGAAGGTTTGTACAGTTACATATCCTTTTCCAAATTGTAGAAAGTCTCTGGAAGGCTTAGAAGTGGCTTTGATGGTGACAATGTACAACAAGGAGGTGCAGTGACAACAGCAAACTGATTTACTTTGGCTTTGCCACAGACCACCCACCTCCACCCCACACCTTAGAACTCTATACCCCATGGGTTCTTAAACGATGAGGGGTGTTGCCCCAAGAAAGAGATGCTGATTTTTCTGCTAGTCATGAACATATGATCTTGGGTTAATTTAAATTTTTTAAAGATACAAGACTATGTTTCCACTTCAAATTTTTAAAGTAAATCACATCAGAAACAAAATAATAGTCCTATGGGCAAAACAGATATTGCTAGGCCTTTTCCCTGAGGCTAAACTAAAGCTTAACGAGATTAAGTAAGTTACAGAGATAACAAAGGATCGGAGTGCAAGTACCCAGATCTTGTCCCCAATATTCTAAACCTGATAGATTTTGGAGCCATTGTCTTGCTTTATAAACTAATTCATATTGCCTCACAGATGAGCTATGGGATATTATACTTTATTACACCATAATATTTATTATTAAAAATAAATTTTGCAAATGAATTCCCAATTTGGCTAGCTGAGACCTTGGACAAATCCCTTGAACCAAAATCTTCCCTGTCTACAAAATCTACACAGTGAGGGAACTTGACTTAGATGATTCCTAAGGGCTTTTCTAACTACAGAATTTCCATAAGCTGAACAAAAATAGCATTGAGTATATACTAGAAATTAAAGCAGCCGTATAGCAACTTTGCCAGGTATTAATTATCCTGGTTGGACGGATAAGAAAACCAAGGTCTAGAAGGATGAAGCCCCTTGGACAGGATCGCTCTTTCCAAAAGTGGAAAAGCATGAGGTATGAACATCTGGCCGCAAAGCCCTCACTCACTGACTCCACACTGCCTGCGTCGGTCATGCACACGAGACTCCGCTCCTTGAGCGCCACTGCCAGAGCTCTGCACTATAATTTGGTCCAGCATATTTTGGAAATGTAGAGGTTCAGTCTCCCCAAGATGTACCTCTGTGGTATGTGGTATTTTGAGCTCAAGGAAATCAAAACCCTGAGGGCTCAAGAGAAACTTCTCCCTATCCCACCCCACTCCACCCTTAACTACTTAGAGGAATTTGAACTAGGGGCCTTGCCCATAATAAGAGATTATCAGAGATAACCATTTTTTTTTTAACCTATCTATAGAACAGGATAAATTTCTATTTACTAAATATCCACTCTTCTTAATATCCTGCAATGACCCTGTGACGCCCCAAGGTACCTTATCTTGCTCAGAATGTCATATATACCTTATTTTCTTTTTTAGTCTCTGAACCTCTCATGTATTCGGGGTCTCTGACTCTCTCGTGTATATGGGGTTCCTTTGTGTACAAAATTAAATTAAACTTTCTCTTATCAACCAATCTCATGTCAATTTGATTATTCAACCAGCCAAAAAAAAAAAATCAGAGGTAGGAAGGGGGAGGTTTTCTCTTTCTCTATAGGAAGAACTATCCATCACTTACACATTAGTGAAAATTTGTTTAAATATGGTCATTCGAAGAATGTGGTATTTGGTGGAGAATTAACAATGCAAATAATTTGGAAAGCAAGACATTATTTGACAGGTAAGCCTGGAGGAAGAATAAGAGCTGCCACGGAATGAGAAAATTTAGGCACCTCAAAGTTTCTGGAAGGCAGAAGTAGTAGTTACAAACCAGTGGCCTGCAGGCCATATGTGGCCCACAGATGTGTTTTTGGTTAGCACAGCACATTTTTACACTTAAAGGAGTTGCCAATGTTTTTAGATGTTTTCTTTAAAAAAAAAAAAAAAAAATCCCCAAATTCCAGCCCAAGCTGTATATTTCCACTTAATAACAAAGAGCTGGAACTGAGAAGCAATGTCCCCTCAGATCTCTATCCTCTACACCCTAGCAAGTAGGGTGGGAAAAGTCAGAAAGGACATTAAGACAATCCTAAAGACAACTTCTCATAATTCAGAATTTTGAAAATGAGACTGGCCAGGCCCTGTGTCATTTAGAACCGTCTTCAGTCCAGAGAAGGGCTCAAGCCAAGCATAAAGATATGTAAACCAAAAAAAGAGTTCTATGAATGAAAAGTAACCTCACAAGGCGATCTGATCATAAATTCCTAACTGAGCAGGTCAGGGTGGGTAGTCACACGCCAGGCATATAACCTCTTTACCAAAAGGCTTATTTTTACCTCGAGCAAGTACTGCCCATTGTTTCTGTGCTACTAGGTAAACACACCTTTGAAATGTCCCCTTGTAGACCTCTCCTTCTAAACCAAGCAAGAAACAATCCCATCCCTGTCTTTCTTTCTCCCACCTTTACTTAATATTCTTTACATTCCCTCCTGAATCTCAAAGGCATTAAAGAAACCGCGAACTGTTATTCTCAGTATTTTTCTTAGTCTGTTGAGATTTTGCTTCCAGGTATATTTTCTGTTTGACTCAAAACAAATGTATATAAAAATTCTCTATGGGTTTAGACATTCTTATGTCAATAGACGGTTTAAATGTGATACTGAGACAAATGTTTATTGTGCTAATAATTATCCCTGGGACCACTCCACTCCTTTTACCTGCTCGTCTGTTGCTCTGCCTCTCTAATACTCCATTATCAATCCTTGTTTAATTTCCACAGTCTCTCCTACCCCGTTTTTCCCAAAGGGATTCACTGTCCACTTCTCTTGTCGTGGAGTCAGATGACCCACATGTGGAAGTCACAGTGCTGACTGCATCACTTTTTAACTTTCCCTGAATCACAAAGAGTTTATTAGACAAAAGTTGTTGTCTATCTTAATATTGGAGCCAAGAAAAAGTAAAATATCACTTGAGAATTCAGAACCACAGCTTGGACATTATTCGAGCCCAATATATATACTCTAATATATATTACCTTTATAATCCAGAAACCTCCAAACCAAGAAACTAATATGAAAGCTAGCCGCAACTTTATGATAAATCCAAATTTAAGACTCTAGGCAGATGCACACATGTAACCATTCTGAAGATAAATCCTCCAACAAAACTGCACTAAATGTAAAACTCCCCTGAACAATCAGCTCTTAATTCAAAATTATAAAATTGATGAGGAAAAAAAATGCACCAAGAACAAAAATCAGCAAACACAACAAAGATCAAGATTAGATCCTCTAAAATTTCATTTAAGAGTCATCTGAGTTTACTTAAGTAAATGCTCTGGAAAAAAAACAAGCATATTTTTTAAAGGGCCAAATAGAACTGTTAAAATTATTAAAAAGACTCATTGAAATATAAAGTTCGGTTGATATGTTAAGCAGCATATTCGATGTAGCTGAGTAGAGGCTCAGACAACATATAGATATGAAGAATTTGCAGAAAATTAAAAACATGAAAAACAGAGCAGTTTGGCCACCGCGGTCTTTGTCTACACCGCAACCACACCACCCTACAGCACCGTCCACTTCCCTGTTCGAGGGCGTGCTGCCTGCTGACCAGAGCCAGAGCTGGAAGGAGGACATGGTGTCCATGGAGACCTGGCTGCAGGGCCCTCTCAAGTCCTCCTGTCTGTATGGGCAGCTCCCCAAGTTCCAGGGTAGAGATCTCACCCTGTACCAGTCCAATCCCATCCTGCGCCACTTGGGCCGCTCCCTCGGGCTGTATGAAAAGGACCAGCGGGAGGCAGCCATGGTGGACGGAGCAAATAATGGCGTGGAGGACATCCGCTACAAATATGTCACCTTCATCTACACTATGAGGTGAGCAAGGAGAGCTATGTGAAGGAGCTGCCGGGGCACCTGAAGTCTTTTGACATCCTGCTGTCCCAGAACAAGGGGGACCAGGCCTTCACCGTGGGTACCCATATCTCCTTCGCTGACTACAACCTGCTGGACTTCTTGTTGAACCCCCAGGTTCTGGCCCCCAGCTGCATGGACTCCTTCCCCTTGCTCTCAGCCTACGTGGCTCCCTTAGTGCCTAGCCCAAGCACAAGGCCTTCCTGGCTTCCCCCGAGCATGTGAACCTACCCATCAATGGTGACCGCAAAGAGCGAGAGCTTGTGGCACCCTCAGCAGGAGTCAGGGGCTACCTGCCTGCCAACCCTTCCCCAGGACCAATAAAATCCCTGAGAGAGAGAGAAAAAAAAGATGGAAAATATAAAAGAGAGATCAAGATATGAAGAATGGAAAAGATGCTCCAAAATGTTTCTAATGAAAGTTCTAGATGGAATTCACACAATGGAATACTTTACTCCAACAAGAATGAATAAATTACAAATTACAACGATATGCAAGAATATGGATAAATTTCATAAACATAATGTTGAGTGAAAGAGTAAAAGTTTATATACAACATGGTTTCATTTTTATAAAACTCAAAAACGGGTAAAACTAATCTTAGGTAAAACTAAATTAAAGTCAAGACACTTCTTACTCTTGACGGAGAGGTAGACAGCGATTGAGAGGAGCTAGAGGAAGTGTTTAGGGAGCTGGAATTGTTCTGTTTCTTGGTCAGGGTGTTGGTTAAACAGGGTGTTCAATTTGTGAATATTCATCAAAATGAACACTTAATTCATGCATGTTTCTATGTATATTATACTTAAATAAAAATTTACATTTCTAGAAGAAAATGAAATAGAATATAGAGAAAATAAGGCAAAAGCAACATTCTAAGATATTAAAGTGAATTTTATTTTTGGAAATAACAAAAGGCATGACTCTGCAGATTCAAGACAACTAAGAATTCTGAGTAGAATAAGTAAAAGTAAATCCACAGCTAGCCACAGTGTTGTAAAACTGCAGCAAACAACGGAGAGATCTTTAAAGCCACCAACAAAAAAAGAAATATAATCTACGAATAAACCACAATGAGATCAATTGTAAACTTTACAACAGTAACAAAATAAACTGTAAAATTCTGAATTAATAGCTTCAAAGTGCTGAAAGAAAATAACCCTCTGCCTGAAATTCTAGACCCAGCTAAAATGCCATTCGAGAGTGAGGACATTAAAAAAAAAAAAAAAAAAAAGTGAGGACATAATAAAGACATTTTCAAATAAATCAAGACTAAGTATAAGTATAGCACAGGTCTACTTGCATGAATAAATCTATACATTTGAATTTCCCCAATAGCAATGTCTTCACAAAGGCTGGCAATCAATATGGGTTGACTGTATGTTTGTTGGGTATAGAGATGAATAAGCAAATGAACAAATGTGTGTATATATATATATATGTATATATATATGTTCAAATAAAAATATTTCATATTTATTGTTCTTGGGAAGTACAATGAGATCATGAATTTGAGGGAGAGGGAATTAAACATTGAGGGAAATATATGCTTTACGGATCATTTCATTTATATTTTTCATACTTCATAGTTGTAGAAATTTTCATCAATTTGTATTTTCTTTAGAGATATAATTGTCTAATTGGACCAGTTATATAATAGAGTGATGACTTAAAAAAAAAAAAAGACTAGGTAAACTTGAAGAAAAATCTGAACCCAGAAGTAAAGAGTAAGCTACATGAAGAAAAGGAGTACAAAATATTAGGTAAGCAAATAAATAAATCTAAACATAATGTCTAATTAAAAGTACATAAAACAAGGTAGAGAGTCATTATAAGTTGAGTTGTATCTCCCAAAATGTCATATGTTGAAGTCCCAACACTCAGTACCTCAAAATGTGACCTTATATAAAAATAAGGTCATTACAAATGTAATTTGATAGGTTAACTGAGGTCATTCACATGGGTCCTAATCCAAAATAACTGGTGTTCTTTTAAAAAGGGGAAATTTGGACACAGAGGAAGGACATCCTATAAAGATGAAGGCAGACATGGGGTAATATATCTACAAGTCGAGGAATTCCAAAGATTACCAGAAAACCACCAGAAGCTGCAAGAAGCATAAAAAAGATTCTCTCTCACAGCCCTCAGAAGAAACCAATCCTGCCTTGATCCTGGATTTTTACCTCCAGAACCATGAGGCAATAAATTTTTGTTGTTTAAGCAACCCAGTTTGTGGTTACAGCAGCCATAGGAAACTAATACTGATTGAAGCTGGAGAACTATTGCATTTCAGATGGAAGGGGAGAGAGCAGAGGTAAAAGATTCTTGAATGTGTAGGAGGAGGGTAATGTGAATGATTAACTTTGGTCTTTTTAATATCAAGTATGTATGGTAAATTTTCAGAGAAATCATCAACAGAATAGAATACATGCAAAATGACTAAACTCTGCATTGGAAGAGTTTTCTATTCATGGATGGAAGGGAGGAGACAGGGGAGGAGAGGGAATCCAGTTATGTGCTGTTTTCAAGGAACATACCTACAACACAAAGACTCAAAATGATTAAAAGGAAAGAGATATACTATACGAATACTAACAAACAGAAACTTTCTAACTATTGTAGTAAGCAAAAATGGGCCCCTCAAAGATAGTCATGTCCTAATCTCCAAGACCTGTGAATATTCTAGGTAACCTGGCACAGAAGAATTAAGGTTGTAAATAAAACTAAGGTTGTTAATCTCCCACCCTTTAAATAGGGGGGTTATTTAAGTTGGTCCAATGTAATTACAAGGGATGTGAAAAGTGGAAACAAACAGCAGAAGAGTCTGTTAGAGAGAGATGCGACTATGAAAGGCACAGAGAAATGCTATGTTGCCGGTTTCGAAGGTGGAGAATAGAGACCATGCGCCAAGGAATGCAGGTGACCTTTAGAAGCCAGAAAGAGCAAGTAAATTGATTTAACCCTTAGAGCCTCCAATGAAGACACTGCCCTATCAACATGGTGATTTTAGCTCCAGGAGGCCCATGTCAGACTTCTGAAAAAACAGAACTGTAAACTAAGAAGTGCTGGAGTTCTGGTTAAAACGGCAAACTAGGTAAAAGCGGAGTTCGCCTCCTTCCATAATTGCATTAAAGTTACAACCAAATTAAAAAACAAACAACTTGGAGAACCACCTGATGTCTAGCTAATCATTACACATTCATCTGAAGATATAAAGAAAAAGCCACATTAAGACCAGTAAGAGAGGCAGAGATGTAAAGCAGGCTGGTCTGGCACCTGCAAGAGGCGTTTGAGCACCGGGAGGGAGAGTGCAGCTGCAGGGCGCCACCACCCCCCCAAAGGAATGACGAGCCCTAGCCCCACGCAGAGACTCCCCAGCCCAGGGTTCCAGTCCCTGGAAGAGGAGTTCCCACAAAATCTGACTGTATAAACCAGTGGGGATTCTGGCCATCCAGGCGAGACTGAAGGAACCAGAAAACCCAGATGTCTGCCTTAAAGGGCCCGCACACAGACTCACTCGTTTGCATTCACTCACCCAGGGCTCTGGCAGAGGTCAGTAGCTTGGGAGGCGCAGGAGACTTACGGGGAAATATCGAGTTGTGCGACGCGCCAGGGCAAGGGTTGGAGGGACAGCCACCATTGCTCCTTTTCCGGCTCCCCACCGGCGCAGTTTATAGGTGGGCACCATCTTGCCTATGTTGAACCCTCCCCCAAGCACCGCCCATTCTGAAACTGCATTAGTCCAGTGAAGTCAGCCGACCCCGCCCTGCATCTCCCTGGGACCCTGCCTCACCTAGCCCACAAATTGTCTGAGGCAGGCTCATTGTGGGGCAGCCAGCCCCACCCTGCACCTTCCCGGAGCAGGCAGCAGCCCTCAGTTCATGTAGCCCACATGTTTGGGGGGAGACTTTTGGCGGCAGGCCACTGGTGCCAGTCCAAGCTGCAGTGTGTCTCGGGCTGATTATGGGGATATGCAGGCCCATGGCAGACGGCTGCCGGCCTTCCTGCAATCTGACACTTATATGGGAAGCTGCAGATTCAGCACTGGCACAAAAACTGACTCTGCATTATCCAGGTAAAATATGCTCGCTTTACCCTGGTGATTCCCTGGGTCCCTGCCCCACCCAAATCGTGTACCACCCAAAGGCTCTTCCAGCTACAGAGTCTTACAGGCAGCTAGCAGGCAGCCTCAGGCCTTGTGATGCACTAGTCTTTTTCCTAAGCCACCCCAGGCCCAGTACTGGAAGTAACTGACCTCGGTTAGCCGTATGGTCTCTTATACTTGCCTCCAGATCCAACACAGGCAGCAACTATATGAGGATTTCCCTTTAGCAGCTCCGACCAGGTGGCCTCAAGCAATCAAATGCAGCAGATGTTGGCCAACATGGGAGCCCCTCCCAAGGGGCCACAGAACCAACACATCCGGAAGCTGGTGTCAGACCACAGCAGAGTACCACCTGAGTAGCCCCATAAGCAGCCTGCCCAAAGAGTAGTCTCAGCAGGTACATGAGACTGCCGGGATGAATCCCACTCCATGAGATCAGCTCCCACATAGCAGCTCATACCCTGTGGGTCTGGCCGATCCTCACAGCCAGTCAGCTTGAGAATCAATCCCAACCACTGACATGTTAACAGCAATGAAGGCTTAGCTACAACAGGAGAACACACACAACCACACAAGGAACATGCCCAGAGCTCCTAGCGCAGGTGATCAGGGACGGAAAAAAATATTTTATGCAAATGGAAATGGAAAAAAAGCTGGGATGGCAATACTTATATCAGACAAAATATAATTTAAAACAAAGTCTATAATAAGGGACAAAGAAGGACATTATGTAAGAATAAAGGGGTCAATATGAAAAGAGGACATAACCCTAGTAAATGTATACACACCCAACATAGGAGCACCTACATATTATAAAGCAATTATCTACTGACAAAGGGAGAGATCATCAATAATACACTAAAAGAGGAGACTTTAACACCACATTGACACCAATGGACAGATCTTCCAGACAGTCAATAAAGAAACAGCAGCCTTAAATGACACACTAGACCAGATGGATTTAATTGATATTTTCAGAGAGTTTCACCCCAAAGCAGCAGAATATCCATTCTTCTCAAGCGCACATGGAACATTTTACAGGATACACCACATATTAGGCCAAAAAAACAAGCCTCAATAAATTTAAGAAGACTGAAATGTCAACTGTCTTCTCCAACCACCATGGTATAAAACTAGAAATCAACTACAAGAAAAAGAGTAGAAAATATACAAACACATGAAGGCTAAACAACATGCTACTAAACAATGACCAGGTTACCAATGAGATCAAGGAAGAAATCAAAAGATAACGAGAGACAAATGAAGATAAAAACACAATGATTCAAAATCTGTGGAATACAACAAAACAGTCATAGGAGGGAAATTTATATCAATGTAGGCCTATTTCAAGAAACAAGAACAATCTCAAATAAATAATCTAACCTCACACTTAAAAGAACTAGAAAAAAAAAAAACAGCAAACAAAACCCAAAGTGAATAGAAGGAAGGAAATAATAAAGATCAAAGAGGAAATAAACAAAATGGGGTTTAGAAAAATAATACAAAAGATCAATGAAACCAGGAGCTCGTTCTTTGAAAAGATAAACAAAATACATAAACCTTTAACCAGATCCATCAAGAAAAAGAGGGGACCCAAATAAATAAAATCAGAGATGAAAGAAGAGAAGTAACTATGTACTCCACAGAAATACAAAGGATTATAAGAAAGTACTATGAGCAATTATATCCCAACAAATTGGACAGTCTGGAAGAAATAGATACATTCCTAGAAACATACAATCTCCCAAGACTGAGCCAAGAAGAAAGACAAAATTTGAACCAACCAATTACTGCCAATGTTTTTTAGTAATCAAAAAACTTCCAAAAAACAAAAATTTTTTGGACTAGACGGCTTCATAGGTGAATTTTACCAAACATTCAAAGAATTAACACCTATTCTCAAACTATTACGAAAAATTCGAGAGGAGAGAAGCCTTTCTAACTCTTTTTATGAGGCTATCATTACTCTGATTCCAAAACTAGACAAAGTCAGCAAAAAAAAAAAAAGAAAGAAAAGAAGAGAAAACTATAGGCTGATATCCCTGATGAACATTGATGTAAAAATCCTCAACAAAATATTAGCAAACCAAATTCAGCAATACATTAAAAATATAATACACTATGATCAGGTTGGATTTATTCCTGGAATGCAAGGTTGGTTTGATACCCACAAATCAAATAATGTGATATACCACATTACCAAATCGAAAGATAAAAATCATACGATCATATCAATAGATGCAAAAAAAGAATTCAACAAAATCCAGCATTTGTTTATGATAAAAACTCTCTACAAGTGGGAATAGAGGGAACATACCTCAACATAATAAAGGCCATATATGACAAACTTTCAGTTAACATCATACTCAATGGAGAAAGGCTAAAAGCATTTTCCTTAAGATCAGGAACAAGATAAGAATACCCACTTTCACCACTTCTATTCAATATAGTATTGGAAGTCCTAGCTAGACCAATTAGATAAAAAAAGAAAAATAAAAGGCACCCAAATTAGAAAGGAAGAAGTAAAACTGTCATTATTTGTGGATGACATAATACTATATAGAGAGAAACTCTAAAAATTACACCAAAAAACTGTTAGAACTGATAAATACATTCAGTATAATAGCATGATACAAAATTAATATTCAGAAGTCAGTTGCATTTTTATACACCAATGATAAACTATAGGAAAGAGAAATTAAGAAAACAATCCCATTTACAATTGCATCAAAAACAATAAAATACCTAGGAATCAAATTAACTGTGGAGGTAAAAGACTTGCTCTTGGAAAACTATAAGTCATTGAAAAGAGAAATTTAAAAAGATACAAATAAATGGAAGCATATGCTGTGCTCATGGGTAGAAAGAATCAACACCATTAAAATGGCCATACTCCCCAAAGCAATCTATAGATTCAATTCAGTCTCTATCAAAATACCAATGACATTTTTCAAAGAACTTGAACAAATAATACTAAAATTTATATGGATGCATAAAAGATCCTGAATAGCCACGGCAATCTTGAACAAAGTTGGAGGTATCACACTACCCGATATCAAACTATACTATATGGTAATCAAAACAGCATAGTACTGATATAACAACAGACACATAGATCAATGGAACAAAATAGAGAGCCCAGAAATCATAGAAATGCAAATTAAAACCACAATTGGTACAGCTACTATGGAAACAGTTTAAAGGTTTCTCAAAAAATTAAAAATAGAACTTTTTGATCCAGCAATTGCAATTCTGGGTATTACTCCAAAGAAAACCAAACCACTAGTTTATAAAGATCTATGCACTCCTATGACCTCAGCAGTGCTATTGACAATAGCCAGGATATGAAAGCAACCTAAGTGCTCATCAGTAGATAACCAGATAAAGAGGTTATGATACATATATACAATGGAATATTATTCAGTCATAAAAAATGAAATCTTACCATTTGCAACAACATTAATGGACCTAGAAGGGTTTATGCTGAGTGGACCAAGTCAGACAAAGATAAATACCATAAGATTTCACTTACATGTGGAATCTAAGAAACAAAAACAAACGAACAAACTAAATGAAAACGGACTCATAGATACGAGAACAAACTGGTGATGGCCAGAGGGGAGAGGAGTTCGGGGCCTGGGTGAAAAAGGAGAAGGGATGAAGAAATGCAAACTAGTAGTTACAAAACAGTCACAGGGATCTAGAGTACAGTGTAGGGAATATGGTCAATAGTATTGTAATGCCTATGTATAGTGTCACATGGGTGCTAGAGTAATCAAAGGGGTCACTTCATAAATTACATAAATGTCTAACCATTGTACCATATACCTGAAACTAATATAAAAATAAACAAACAAACAAACAAATAAATAAATAAATAAATAGAAGTTTTGTTGTTTTAAGCCACTGAATGTGTAGTAATTTGTTGCAACAGCAATAAAAATTAATACAACTGTATTAAGATAGAGTTAAATATACTTTAGCTTCAACCGAATTATTAAGAATAAGCTAATTAGTACCTAAAAGTGATCCTAAAGTTATAACAATTAGGAACCTTTATGTCCCTGAATAATATTGCCTTAATATAGGTAAAGTAAAAATAGAAGAATTACTAAGAGACATTAAAATTTTAACAAAACTCTCAATTGCTGATAGATTAAGCAGACAAAGAGTAGTTAGGATACAGAAAATCTAAACACACAATTACAACTTTAATGGTACAATCAGATTCACTGAAGTTTTTTTAGTCTGCTTTAGTTTTAAACCAAAGGAAATTATTAGATAATGCTTAAAATAATCCCAAGGAGTATGATGATATAAAAGTAACATTTTAAAGAAAATTGGAAAATGCCACATAGTAATTGTGAAACTTCAAAATACGAAATCCCATGGTTTCTTTTTATAGCTTATAGATAATGATATCCTAAAAATTCTGAGTCACAAAATAACAGGATAATATCAAAGTTGAAAGGTCATGTGATTGTAGTAAGGGTTCGAATTGGAATAACTGAAAAATTGTGAGTTCAGCTCAAATTAATGTGTGGCAGTGGCTATGATTAATGCTTTGTTGAACAAACTCAAAAAGAGTCTGGAGGCTTTGGCTAGAAATAAATGATAAAGATTTACTCAGGGGTCTTGGGGTTTGCAAACTGAAAACACAACTAGGCAAAAACCCAGAAGTGTTCAGAAGAAAGAAAAGTTAAGAGTTCTTATAGTGAAAAGTATATTCTTGGGAATAATTACTTGTGCCTTCTTAGCCCAAGGATTGGTCCAGGACAGTTATCAGTCAGATGTCAGGTGGTCAGGATGATGGATGCCAGGTGGTTAGAGCATAGGTGCCAGGAGATCTGGTCACATACTACTGTCTGGATGATGGATGTCAGGTGGTCTAAATATGTGAACATTCTTTCCTTAGTTCTTCAGGGGGTAACCAGAGCTTTATCTGGAGGTCCGACGTATATCCAGGCATTGACGCAGGACTGGAAAGTTCAAAAGTTTAAGTTCTCAGACTAGTTAAAGCAAGAATAAAATTGTTTCCTCATGCCTCAACCTACTTGATTTTAGTAAGTTAGCAGCTTGATTATAGTGACTTCATTTTTTCTTCACTCTATTCTTCATTTTAGATCCAGGTCTCGGGTTACCTCACCACCAGACTTGAAAATAGCACAGAAAATACTAAGAATTCCATCCAGTCTTAACATAAATATGTGTTATATTTACAGGGAACCAAAAAAATGTTCAAGAGACAGTAAAAATTTGGCTGTGCTTAAAGTACGGTAGAAATCACAAGGAAATTCAAGTTGGAAATGCCTGGTGAAGGACCATTGAAAACTGATGGCCCTAATTCTACAGTGCAGCCAGGTAAGTAAAATGCATTTTCTATATAAGTGAAGTCACCATTCCCAAGTGTGCATTTCCTGTGTAAATGGAGTCACTGTTCCAAAGTGGAGTACTCACTAGTAAGAAATTTTCCTAGCTCAGACTGATTGCTTGGCTTCATAAAATGGACAAATTACCCAAAAGAGGTAAGCAATTTATCTCAAATAAGTTACTTTATTCAGACCTCTTCCTCCTAGAATTGACTCAACTGACACAAGGTTGCCATCTAACCCAGCTAGGCCCAATGCATTTATGAGAGCTATTTTGTGAAATTATCACCTGGGAACACAGGGACAGCTAGGTCACCTGGAGAAACCAAACTTAAAGTTCTTTTACTTCCAACCAAGCTGATAACCCAAACACATACCAAGAGCCAATTGAATGTGCAAGAATTGCAAAGAATGACATTTGAAAAACAGGCTGGGTTGTAATCTAGCTTTTTTTTTTTATTATTACAAAATAATAATGAAAAGACACAGTTTGTTATAATGGCATCTACCCTTTCACACAGGCCTGTCCTTCAAGTCACTTTTTACTCAGACAGAAAAGTCAACACACCTAGAGCAGGTATCCCACATTTGCATGGGATCTCTAATCTGAAAGTCTTGGATGCAGCTATTGATTATGTGAGAGTGTGTTTCCTAAGACTCTCTTCACATCTAGATTAGCTCCAGGATCCCAGATGTCCTAAAGTTTGTAACATTGAGAGACAAGAGTTAACGAGGATAAACAGCAGCCGGGACTTCAAGGCTGAGATAGCAGCTTTTGCAAATTCTTGAACCAAGAGAAAGCTTGATCAAATTAGGGAATAATTAGTACTACAGTTCTGCATGGTTAAAGAGTATGATGAAATGGAGAAGTTAGCAATGTTGTCAAGACATGAGGCTAAGGAAGTAACCAGAAGCCACATTCTATTTCAAGGCAATGGTTCTTGCACTAATTTAGCATGTATCTGAATCACCTAGTGCACTTGTTGAACCCAGAGTCTGGGGCCCACTCTCGGCGTTTCTGATTTAGTATGTCTAAGGTGGGGCATGAGAATCGCATTTCTAACCAATTCCCAGGTGACGATGACACTGTTGGGCCAAGGAACCACACTTTGAAAATCACTACTTTGAGGTGTTTCTGCATTATCCTGAATGCCTCGGAAAGGGCAAGAAATGGAACACTTCTGGAGGTATGTTATAGGTGATTTGAATAGTGCTTGGTGCCTGCAGAAGGCAAGATCATGACTGAGTTGGGAGAATGTGCAGGGCCTGGAGGAAAGTGAAAACGTTTTGAAATAGTTGTAGGAAAGAAAAGAAAAACCTCATAGGTGGAACGTTGAGTAATTTTAAAAGTATAAATGAGGTTGGAGATGATACATTTGTAGTGGCAAAATTTAATCAGTTTTCTGACTTTCCTCGGGAGGACTAGGAAGTGCGGATGTAAGAGAAGCTGAAGAATAATGGTTTAGATCCAGGATTAGAGTCTTCCTAATGGTTGAACAAAAAGAAAGGGGGGTAAAAAGGGATAAAATATTGGATAGTGGTACAATATTGTGATTTATAAGAAATATGTATTTGGTCATTCAGATGACCAAAGTATATTTCTCATATTCATTTGGTCTTCATCCACAGTTCCTGGTTCGTAGCTGCTAAAACCCTGAGGATAAGAGCAATGGGAGCATCTTTTGTTAAAATACTTTGTCTCTTATCTATGGTTTTTGAGACATTTCAGAGCCATAAGGTTGAAATAGATGTTTCATTATTCATAAAAAGCTCCTTTTCACTACAACTGGGTTTATATTAATGACTTTTGGAAAGCACCTAAGGATGGGATACTCGTTGCTAGGGAAACCAACCGTGAGTAGAGGGTTGGAACTTTCAGTCCCACCCCCTGATTTCCCAGGAGGGGAAAGGGGCTTGAGGTTTAATGATTTAATCAGTCGTGCCTATGTAATGAAGCCTCCATAAAAACCCGAAAGAATGGATTCAAAGAGCTGGGTTGGTGAACACATGGAGAGTGGTGTGATTGAAAAGGGCATGAAAGCCTCATGCCCTTTCTCCATACTTTACCCTATGCATCTCTTCATCTGGCTATTGATTCATATTCTTTAATATCCTTTGTAATAAACCAGTAATCTAGTGAATAAACTGGTTTCCTGATTTCTGTGAGCCAAAACAGAAACTTAAATACAAGGAAGGGATTGTGAGAACCTCTGATATATAGCCAGTCACTCAGAAGTGTATAATGCAAGTAACAACCTGGGCTTGCAATTGGCATCTCAAGTTGGGGAGGCAGCCTTGTGGGACTGAACCCTTAACCTATGGGATCCAATGCTATCTCCAGGTAGGAAGTCAGAATTGTGTTGAATTGTAGAACACCCTAGTGGTGTTGGAGACTTGCTTGTTGACGATGTGGGAACTCTGCCCGACATGTTGGAATTTGGTGCACAGAATACTCAGTTGTGTTTATGCTACTTGGAGAAGGAAATTAAGACAGGTGAGTTATGATATGTTGATAGAAAATCCAGAAGCAAAATTCTGGAAGTCTTGATAAACTCAAAATCTGTAACTATGCAGTGGTAGCAACAGAGAGGAAGAGTTTGAAGTTTTATTGTTTCTCGATAAGCTGTGGCTGAAGTGTGATGGGTTAGCCAACAAGATCCAAACCTCTTGAAACTGAATGCAAAATATCATGCGCTCTCCAAAAGGTCATTTTTACCTGAGAGGTGATTCATAGCTTTTATCTAAGTCTCAAAAATGTCTCTGACCCATAATCGATTAAAATTCACTAGCAGAAGAGGGGTGACAGAACTGGAGTGGAGATGGACATCTCTGGATTTGAGGAGGTCAGAGAATTGTGGCATGGGACTTCAAGGGGAGAGAAGGCTATAAGCCAAGGACCAAGTCTACCAGAAAGAGGGCAAATCATAGAGAGCAGGGAGGTGGTTGTGACCATCATTGGACATGGCAATTATAAAAGCACAGTTTTGCAACTGTACAAAATTTTGCACAAAAATTTTGCAAATAGTAAAGCATTTCTAAATTGGTAAAGGTTATTACTTATTTTCTGACTACCAAAAGCAAACCCTCCCTTTAGAAATTTTTGAAAGTACGGGAAGGTAAAAAAGACAAAAGTTACAGAACTCCTCAAGTTAGATTTTTACTGTTAATTCCAGTAGATTTATAGGAAAATTACTAATAGCTGATGTTCCATCCCTCCCAATGTGATCTTGGTATATGGAAGACCAAAGATCAAATTAAAGCAGCCTGGAGTAGATAAGTCCTCTCTCTTAGCCTGTGTTCATGCACAGGAGCTACTCAAATTCTCTACTCCAACAAGACAAGCTTGTATTTGAAAAGAAACATTCATTTCTATTATAAAGTCTTACATATAGTGAAAAAATAATGCCGCTAGGTTTCTGAGTACATTAGAGTTTTTAAGTGGACAGATTTCATCTATAGCTCTGCTCTTTAATTATTGACATTTTAAATTTGTATTACATTCCTATGCCTTTCCCCTAGCCCCACTTATAGAGTTAAAAATTCATTTACTGCAAAAATCCTATTTTCCAACACAATGGAAACTGGTAGATGCTTGTTGTTGTTATTGTTGTTGTTGTTTAAGGCAGAAATAATTTTGCAAAAAGAATAATACATATTTTTATTTTAATTTAAAATATAATTTTTGAGCAGGTAGTTGAATGGTAGATAATTTTTCCATATGAATAATGTACAAAATTCAGATGCCATCTTATTTTCTCCAATTTCCAAGCCATTCATCACTTACTATAAAACTTCTGTCACTGCAAATCATGCAGTTGAGGTCAAAGTCATTTTCTTCGAGTTTAGGGCCTACGACTTGATTTCCCAGTCATCTTGCTAGTTTTTAAACCAAATTTCTGTTTTCTATCTGAGTAACTTTAAGAACCACAAGAAGTTATATGAGTAGCAAGTAGAAATATGCAAATGTTTACAATGTTCCCCCAATGATTAGTAGTTACCTCATCTATACCTAATTTACCAGCATTTTTTATTCACTTGCCTTTAAGTCTTACCCAAGCCATTCAATCATGTTTTCATCAAAAAAGATAATTCTCTTTCATTTCACTCATATTTATTAGCTTATATCATATTTCAATAAATTACATTGTTACAATAAAAATATATCTGTCATAAACATGTACAGAAGCAAACAAAACTGATTCTTAGAAAGCGCTCATCTCTACGGGTGGGGGCCTAAGTGCACAGGTGAGCAAGAGAGCATCTCACCAGAGAATAGACTCCATGGGCAGCCATCTGTGTTTCAAAGCAGTGAAGAACATTGGTTAATTCATTCGTGTCTCTTAAGTGGGAGCCGCAACCGTTAAGTGGAGACCAGTTAAGACACCTTTTATTATATATACAAAAAATTCAGTACACATCTATTAAAATTTGGAAACTGATAATATCAATTTCTGGTGACAGATAAGGAGGCAAGGAGACTAAAATGATTCATGCAGTAATGGATTAGAGTTAGAGACATCAGTATAAATCATGTTTGGCTTAATAAAAACAGATGGATACATATAGAAATATTTATTAAAATGTGTATATACACAGGTTAGTATGCAAACATATTTCCTTGATCTCTCAGCTGATAGGGCCTAGATGCAACAAAAGCCAGTAAGAATGAGCGCATTCAATACCCAGCTCTTGGCATCTAAGACCATTCTCTAATAAAAGGAACCAGAATTCTTTGGGAAAATGACTAGTTCTAGGACTGGAACAGGGATTATGCAGGATGATCCTAGAGCATCTTGTGCCAGAAGTTATGAAAGTGCTGGAAAAAAAAAAAAACTATTCATAATGATTGGGGTATGTCAAAGGGACATGGGAGCCACACAAAGAGCCCTCAATGCCCAAAGCTGAAACAATCTGAGCAACAATATAAAGTAGTTTTTTAGTATAATCCAAAATATAAATAAATATCCAGGAGTCCATATAGGTATAAATAAGTGTATAAGTAAATGACAAGACACAAATATTCAATTAGGAAGAATTCCAAATAATTTTTGTAGATAAAATGAGAGAGTAAATTCTACTTCTTAAGTGTGGGCTATGCATAGAGATTTCCTTCCAAAGAGCACAGTGTGGCGAGGGGGTAAAACAGTAATTGTATGGTCAGAGAAACCTGAGAGATCAAGGTCAACATCAACAATCATTAAGTTGATAATATGACCCCTAAATGATAAGAGTGGTGCTTTACTTCTGTAATCTTCCTCCCAAAACCCATTACCACAATCTAATCATGAGAATATCAGAATACCAGTTCTGCAAAATATATGATCAGTGTTCTTCAAAACTATCAAGGTCATCAAAAGTGAGTAAAATCTGTCACAGCTAAGAGAAGCTTAAGGCAGCATGATAACTAAATGTAATGCGATACCCTGGATGGGACCCTACAAATAAAAAGATGTTAGGCAAAACTAAGGAAATCTGAATAAAGTGGATTTTAGTAGTTAACACCGTATAGATATCGGTTTGTCAATTATAACAAATGTATCATACTAATGTAAGTTGTTAATAATACGGGAAATTGAAGGTAGGGTATAAGGGAACTCTGCACTATCTTCATAATTCTGTAAATATAAAACTAATATAAAACAAAAGGCTCGTTTTTTTAAGTTTTTTTTTTTTTTAAGTCAACTGGACTGTAGAGGCCACTACTAGCCAGGAAATCTGCCTTTTTAAGAAAAAAATTACTGAACTATTAATAATTCCAAAAAATTAAAAATCTATTTTGAAATCCTAACCTATTAATAAAATTACAACTTAGCTGAATAGATGGGTCAAACCTCCTATTAACAATGTACTCTGTAACATTTGCTAATTTGAAAAAGATGAGAAAGTGCATGCCTTTAAATGTAAAAAAGACATTTACTAAAGAGTCTTAGCAAAAGGAAATAAATAAAAGCAATTAGAAATATAGATATAATTACAGAATAGAGTAGCTCATTTACCTGCATTCATTAGAATCCTGTAAGATTTTAGATGTCATAGGGAGCAATTAAGAGTGATTAATGAAAAGAATCTCACGCTAATTGTATTATTAAAGGTTTGGGGTTTTGCTTTTTTTCCATTATTTTTAAATCAAGTAAGAGAATGTATATGTATTTTACAGCAGGGACTCAAGACTTAGTCACCCTTTTCCTTTCCTGGCACATGTAAACAAGGTCATATAGCCTATTTCAGCCAGCAACAGTATGCATGAGACCTGATTCTCTTGATACTCCTGCTGTGATTCTGAAACACTGCTTGGTCTTTTGTTTTACCACTGCACTATGTGACTTTATTATGGGCTATATCATGGATAGGACTGCAGCATTGGAATGATGCTGTCCTTGGAGGTTCACCCTGTGGGAATGATTTATGATGATGCTTTGTATAAGAAAATCTTTTAGAACTCTCAGATTATATCCGAGAGACCTCCTTACATAGTGCCTACCTGTTCTCTATGGAGAATAGTTTAATGGTCAAGTCCATTTAACTTTAAATGGTTTATTGCAGTACTACATTAGAATCCTAGACAAGCAGGGAAGTGACATAGTGTTCTAGGTTAAAGCAAGGTCCCTGGATGGTACTGTCCCTATTAGAATGGTGCACAGCTGCAGACGAAGAGTATTAACTGTGCAGACAAGAACCAGCCTTGCCCAAGCCACAAACTGGTGCTGTTTAATCTGAAAAACTACAGACTGGAAACTGAGCTACCCTTCCAGGAGAGAAGAGAATGAGAAAAGGTCACAGTGATGTGCTTAATTGCCTAGGATACCAAGGTTGTCCAAACGCTCAAAACACTCCATGAAAGAAAGAATGCACAGACTTCACATCTACATATGTTGGGCAACTGTGATCATGCAAATAGCTTTTAAAAAGACAAGACATCAGTAAACAGAAGGAGGCAACCAACAATACAGGGAGGGATGGCAACCATGGAGAAGGGGTATAATTAGCAGATGAGATGAGACTACATCCTGGGAATGTTAGGTTAAGTTGGCTGGGAGAAGCCAAATGATGGATACCTAAGGTGAAGCATTACCCAAAACGTCTAGGGTTTACAAAGACTCTGACTTGTGTGATTTCTTTGTGAATTGACTGCTATGCCCTAAACCATCAATAAGTAAATAGCCTTCACATCACCACAGAGCTCATCCTAAATGTGCAACTAAGTCAAAGATATTATAAGACACCAAACCACACATAACCTATTTCAAACTGCAAATAACTTCAAGTTCATGGATTAAGGGATCCTTACCACTAATTCCCCCAGTCCATAGCAAAGAGTACTAGACAATGGCTGTTATCCACCATGTTGATGAGAATGTTCTTTTAGAAGGGCTCTTTCTAAAGCCAAATGTTCTATAAAAAGCAGTGCAAGGGTAGAACCTTCGTGGCATGCTGAACATGGCACAAATGTCACCAGGGATCCAAGAACTTTCTGCAGCTGTTTGGCTTCCACAAAAACGAATCCTCTTGGATATTTTGGGGGCAGAATTAGTACCCATGTCCCATGCACTCCCTTACATTGTTTGGCCAACATTCTTCCTGCCCTTTCTGGGAAAGTGGCTGACCTGAGAGTGTGGGACAGAAGTTCCAAAGAGCTCCGTGCTGTGCTACTTCCCCAGATAGCTCTGGTTTGTCTTTAGACTTGCAGAGAGTTACATAGCAACAGTGGATCACAGTTGACTCTAGTAAAATAAATTACTGGATGAGGCTAAGCCTGCTCCTTTAACTCCAGATCTAAAACTCCAATGGATGACACTGGGATTGCTGAATCTAGAATGGTCCTCAGACTAGAGTGATGAAAAAGCATGGTGGAAAGATGATTAAACTAGGATTGGAGAATTTGATTTCTTATAGTTGCCCCCTAACCTAGTGACATTGGGCAAGTCATCTATTCACTAGGAGCCTTAATTTTTGCTATCTTTAAAAACAGGGGCAGGGGTGTCCTGAAGGGTGTCTGCTGGCTTCTTTAGCTTCACTCTCTACCCTTCTTCAACCTATTTCCTATCTTGGAAAGCCAACTTGCAGGAATTACATCAAACTCATTTGCCTTCTAGCTTCTGGTTGCCAATAGGTAGCTCTAGGAAGAGGTTAGAAGGAGAAAGAAGAGTGAGACTGGGTATTTACTGCCCTAGTTTTTTCCTGCATGGTCTCCTGGGAGTAGCAAGGTCTTTCTTCTGAAGGTCACTGCTCTCTCAGGGAAGCACTCTAGACAGTCACCTCCTCCAAGCTGCTGGTAACTGCTCCCTCTCCCCACAGTGGTAACAACTTCACTGTTACTAGCCCTGTGGTGTTACCCCGTCTACAGGTGGACTAGCCCTGCCTATGCTTTTATAAACACTTTAATAAGTTTACACCCTCCTGGAAGCACCCTAATTTGAGAGTGCAAATTATTTCTTGCTGAGGCCACAACTAATGCGATAGCTAGATTAGGGGTATGCTGAATATCACGAGTATGGCTGAGATTCAATTTGCATTTCGATTTGAATTTTATGGGTGCTAACTAAATCTGACAGAAGATTGAAACCAGATTCCATAGCTCCAATTATGGGGTTTCGGATTTTTCAAAATAACTTTACCGCTCTCATTGATCGATGCTAACTGTGTCAGTAGAATATATTCCAACTTAAAAAAGAAATCCTATTAGCAAAATCCCTCTTTATTTGTTTTATATATCAATATGCCGTACAAAATTTTGCTCTAGAAGGAAAATAGGCTTTACTGCTTTAAAATGTTTAATAACCAAGACTGGTAGGTATCTTACAGGTTCCTTCTAAGATTCTAAGACTCTAAATATTACACTTTGAGGAGCTGGGGTCAATACCTAACCTCTCTCAACCAAGCTTCTAAGCAATGAAACAGAGTGACAGCTACCAGAGGCAAAAGTGTGGAGAGAACTTTGCCACCCATTTCCGCTTCTGCCCAGGGTGACAGCTACTGGAAGCCTGGCAGCCAGCAAAGTTAACGGAATGCAGCAGCGTCCCTCCCTGCTCCCTTATTCCCTCAACTAAGATCATTCACTTTCTTCCTCATTAGACCTCTTAGTAATAACATAACGATACTCATAGTTTCCTATCATTTCTTAATAACTATGTGCCAGACATTGTACTTTATATTTGTAACTGATAACTGACATTACCTCCACTCGATCCGCTCCTTGTCCAGAAATGTCTGTGTGCTCATTAGAGGGAGCTTTCAGGCAGTTCTGCTTGCTTTCATCTTCTCATGCTAAACCTTAGTTAAAAGAACTTTGCCCCAAATTAAATAGGGTCCTCTATAAGTTGTTTTTATGAGCTCCTTCCTCTAAAGCCAACTCTGCCCTCAGGAGGGCTGGGTAGAGACAGGCCCTACCTCAGGGACCAATAGCCACCTCGATTCTGCACTCTTCACTAACTCAGGTCTGAGAGCAGCTCTTAGTTAACACTTCTTTCTACCTTATTGGTAATTTTATTTCAGGATCTTTATCACTCTGCTTAGGGTCCTCTGGGACCTTCCAGAATTGTGTTCTGAACTTGGATTCTTGGGGACAGGAGGTTAGGGTCTTAGTCCCTTCCATCTTAGAAGGTCTGGTGTTCCTTTTACAAGTTGTTGAAAGCTCATCCAGCACTCTGCTTTATAAAGTATGGGTTGGGAGACCAATGGAGTGATTCCCTTCATAGGAATTCTAGTCTTCTCCAAAGTGACGTTTGCAGTCTCCAACAATAGCTGGCCGAGATACTAGGCCAAACATTTCTAACTATATACATCCCATTTACTCATCTCTATCATTCTCATGTAATAGTTGAGGAAACTGAGGCTCAGAGAATTGACATGACTTGCCCAAGATCACCCAGCTAGGTTTTGAAACCAGATCTATTGAATTCTAAAACTCAAGCTTAATCCACTTGGAATCTCCATACTTTAGATTTCTCTCCTTTGTTCCTTTTAATGTGATGGCAATAATTGAATATAAAGATAATCGAGTTTCTGAGACTGTAGTTTAAGGTGGCCCTGACCCTCTATCTGGGAAAAGCCTTAGCTGTATCTTCTTTTAGAGAAGAAAAAGCAAACAATTATTCCTATTTCTAATTTCTATTATGAGCAGAGATCTCCTGGATAATTCCTACTGCTCTGACTTTAAATTAATCTCATATTGTCAGGATACCAGATTCTAAAATAGAGCACTTGGGAAGGCAGGGGTAATTTTTAGAATCACAGTGAATTACAGAGCAAACAGGCTGAAAGTCAGAGTAAGGCGAATGTGTCTGATGAATGAGTTGGCAAAAAAAATTATTTCACTTCAGTTCAAATCCCTGAAGTCAGACTCTGCTGTTTTTAGAATATGTTAAGGTTCTGCTAAGTTCAACTCAAGTTCAAGGATGTAAAAGAAGAGACACTCGATTGTCATTGCAATACAAGAGGAAGAGCTCCAGCTTCAGAGGCAGGGAATTGGACTTCAGTCTCAGGGCTGCCTTGGGTGGATACATTATTTAATTTCCCCGAGGCTCAAAATCCTTCTCTATGAAAAAGAAACAACAGTACCTACTTTGTTGTGAAGAACTGAATCTCTATCCTCAGGTCCAGAATGGTCCAGCTACATGGGAGACAATAAACATTCAATATTCAAATGAATAATGAGATAAAATACCGGGTTTTCAGTCATAGAAGTACTAGATTTGAGAGAAGTGTCCAGAACTGAACAGCGTGCACAGGCCAGGAGGGCCAGGCTATGTCATAACCAGGATCCAGAGCAACTGCAAGGAGGTGGTGGCACCCCAGGGAGAGGGAGGGGGGAAGCCGGGGAGCAGAGATTTATAAATGCAGAGGTATCCGCAGTGGTTGCTGAACATAATGGAAATATGTCTGAGTAATTAGGGGATTAGGAGGTACTTGGGGACCATGGTCAAGGTTCCAGCAGAAAACAGATAGCAGTTCCGAAGAGAGTTTAATAAGAGTATTTACAAGGCTGTGGGCAGACGTGTGAGAAAGAGGCCAAAATGAAGTATCCCTGCACTGAAAATGGCAGAAAGCCACTAGCATCTCTAGGCTTCGAGAAGAAATAGGAACAGGTTCTCCAAAACCCAATGATTGCAGAGAGCCATCCACCAAGAGCTGGGGTCTCAGAAGAGGAGACAGCCACTGCCAAGACCAGTCCTTAAGACACTGGGAGGGTAGAGTAAGGCAATCCCTTGACTCCTCTCACGCTCCATCTCTCTCGCTGCCGTATCTTCCCACCTTCCCCCGCCCTCTACTTCTCTCACCCTCCCCTCTCCTCCATATCCACCCTCTATCTCCCCTGCCCTCAATCCTCCCCACCCTCCATCTCCCCCACCCTCCATCTCCTCCCACCTTGCTGTCTTCCACTAGAAGCCAAAAGTCAAGGGAGTCCAAGTGATGTCATCTACAGTGGTCAGCCTCCTGGAGAAGAGGGCATTGGCGGGGAGGGGGTAGGTTGAAGAGTGGGCATGTGGCAAATGGGAATGAATATTTAGCATGGGGTAAGAGAGAGCAGTTTTAGTAGCAGGGAGGTGGAGATGGGCGAGGAGAAGGTACAACGCGGCTTGAATCTGTATACATTACATTAAAAATAAAATATGGTACAATGCCACATCTTTTAAGACTGTCTGTTATTCAGAATTTCCAAAAAGTCTAATTGGCCTTGTTCCAGTGTGTCTGAACTGACTTTTACTGCCCGCTGTCACATGATGAATTGCAGATCAGGCACATTCTAAGAATAAATAAAAACACCTCAGTGGCTTTATCAGATGGCAATGAGCCACTGCACTATTTCTTTTAGAAACTGTAATACCCAAATCTGAAAACAATTTGAGAAAATGCTAAAAAAAAAAAAAAAAAAAAAAACCCGTTATCATCCCTGTGCAGGGACGAGAACTATTTTGGCTCCTTCTGCAAGTGCAGATGTGTCCTGACCTACCTTCCCTCCCTGACTGCCCTGAGCTATCTTTGAAACTGGGTCTACACTGGGGCCCCTGTGTCCTCAAAAGCCCAGAGCACTAAGGACAGAGGTGTGTGGCTTTTGCTTTTTCAAGCTTGTGTACTGCCCCTGTCCACCCCACAAACATATACGTACAAACACAGATGCACAAACACATATACACTTAAGTTCACACTCTGACACATTTTACAATACAGTCCTCAACCACCTCCAAACATGGAAAGCTAAGTGTGTCACCCCAGCTGGAGTGGAAGCCAGACTTCCTGTGGTAAAGCTGGAGCTGCAGCTGCTCTTTCCCTCTTTAATGCCCACAGGCCAGGGAGCAGAGGCTCAGAATCATAAATCCTGATGTAGGGGAAGCCTTGTACTTCACGGATAACCTCACCAGTGCATAAATTCTCTGCAACCACTGCCCAGCTCACATTAGCAATTCTGACAACCTCTGGCTTGGTCCATTTTTCTCCAGGTCTTGTGCAAAACATTCTTTGCTAGCAGTTTCCCAGACCTTTTGAATACAAACTGTGACAGGGTCAAGGGGAAGGGAACTTAGACACCTCCCTCCCTTCAGAGAGTTCCAGCAGTTAACATATGGATCCAACCACATGAAATTGCCGTTATTCCTAGGTCAAAATGGTCGAATGTCAACCTTCATATAATTCAACCTAAATCATAGAAAGAACCAATTGTCAAAGTATCACCATTATGAATGGCTTGAAAACTGCCCAACAGTGTCCCAAAGACAAGGCTCTCTGGGGAGCACTGGGTTAGAAGAAGCATATAACCAAGCAAGTCCTCTGTAGAATTTCCAGTTGCCTCTGCCTAGAATTAATGACCAAGGCTGCAAGACACCTCCCTCTGGAGCCAGGGAAAATGGGATCCTCTCACAACCAGGAGATGACTCACTGAGATGTGCTAGTGGCCTTGGGGACTCCAATAAAGATGACAGAAGATGATTGCCTTGCTCTTTATCTTCATTTTGAACCCTGGAAAGAGGCCACCGCACAGGTTTCCCTGTATTAGCTTGAGGTGTGGACACTTCAGAGTTTACCTGGAAGAACGACATGGGTGTGATGGTTAATTTTATGTCAGCTTGACTGGTCACAGGTTGCCCAGATTAAACATTATTTCTGATGTGTTTGTGAGGGTGCTTCCAGATCAGATTAGCCTTTGAATCAGTGGATTCAGTGAAGTAGATTGCCCTCCCCAATGTGGGTAGGCATTATCTAATCGGCAGAGGACCTAAATGGAATTACAGGTGAAGGAAAGAGAATTTGCATTCTCTACCCCTTTTTTTTTCCTGCTTCAATAGTTGACCTGGGACATCTCATCTCATCCTGTTCTGAATTTGCCATTGGCTCCCCTGGTTCTTGGGTGTTCAGACTTGGACTGGATCATACCATCAGCTTTCCTAGACCTCTAGCTTGCAGACAGCAGATCATGGGACTCCCCAGCCTTCATGATCATTTAAGCCAATTCCTCATTATAAATCTCCTTTTATATAGGTATATATCTATTGGTCAGTTTCTCAGGACAACCCTGAATACCAGGAGCAGAAGAGCTATTTTGCTTCCCCAGTCTATTTATGGCTTCCAAGGGCACAGGTGGAACTAAAAAGTTCACATAGTTCCTAAGGGGCCACTTAGAAGGCAGCTAAGTTGAAAGAAGTGCTGGGCCTGCCATGGTGAAGGAAGAATCAACCAGCTGCAGAGGACTAAATTCTCCACCAGGGAACCAGGTGGAGACTAATGCAGAAACTCAGGACTTCGAGAACACCAGCAAGAACCAGGGCCAGGTCACCCAGGAGGACTACTCTACCCTATCTAGCCATAAGAACAGGTAACACATCATTACCTGCTAAGATTATAGATCCAAATGCCAATAGGATGTTTGAAAACCAGAGTCATCAACAAAACCTGCTCCTAACAAAGATGTATCACCCAATGCTCCATGCATTCAGACCATGCATCCAGAGACTTGAGGAAATAGACTAGATACAAGAGAAGCCAAGTAACTGTTATAAAACACCGACTTATTGAAGAAACTGTTTACTTTTACTAGACAAGATAATATTTTCCCCCTACTCCTCATTGGATGATGTTTGCAAGAAAGGCTGGGATAGCTAAAGATGAAAATTAAGAAACTACATTTTCTATGACATCTGAGAACAGGGTGAACAAAATTTGCGACCCTGCTATATTTTTCAAGAGTAACTTATTTTGAAGAAACGATACAGAAAAACACTACATTGCAGTTTTTGTTGGAACTTGGCATAAGCTAATGTGGATTTTGGCATATACAAAATATACATCTTATCTAAAAGGTTTAATGTACAAGATTGTACATTAAATTATTAATTAAATTATTGATTCCAAGTGTTCTGTTTTCCCTGTATCTAGACCCTTTGTCACATGATTTTGCAATTATTTCTATACAAAAGATAGTGTGAACTTCCCCACCCCTTGTCATTCTACTTGGCCGTGTAACTTGCTTTGGCCAAAGAGATATTAGTAGAGACTCAACGTGTGGTTACATATAGAGGCCTCTTCTCTGATTCTTCCATCACAAAGAGACAACAGGCCCTGGCCAGCCTGCAGATACCAGGTAAAGGATGAGAGCTACATGAAGCAGATCCATCCCAGTCTCAGCAACATAAAACAAAGCTGTCTCAGCTGAGTCATAAATTCATGAGCAAGAAATAACTTTATTGCTGTGTGCCATTGAGATTTTTGAGATTGTTACACAGTTATAGATGACATATACAAAGATATGTTTTAATATGACATGATATATCAAGATGGACCACAAACACGATATTAGATACTAGAGTATATTTTGATATACTTCTAACAAGCACAGTCGATACCGTTAATATAGGGAAATAATATATCTGAATAATAGAAATAGAATATAGAAAATATTTCTTCATTTCCCTTTCTCATGACCACCACAATAAAAATAAATTTTACTGACAGGACTTTTCACTTCACTAGAAAACAAATTAACAAAGGAAGAACAGCTATCTGAACTTCAAGTCTTTCAAACAAAGAATGGGGAGGCAGTTAGTACAATAAAATCTCATCATATAAACTCACTTGCAAATCCTTCCTGACTAGGCAGTTTTAGTGATAATATGTGGTTCTGGTCAAGAAAAAAAGAGCAAAAAAAAAAAAAAAGCAAGTATTAATTTTTGAAATGTAAGACCCATTTTTTATTGATATATAATTGACAAATATTAGTTTCAGAAGTACAATAATGATTTGATATTTGTATATATTGTGAAATGATCACAACAATAAGACTAGTTAACATCCATCAATATACATAGTTACAAAGTTTTTCTCCTTGTGATTAGAAATTTAAAGATTTCCTCTCAGTAATTTTCAAATATGCAATACAGTATTAATAATTATAGTCTCCATGGTGTGCATCGCCATGAATTGTTTACCTTATAACCGGAAGTTTGTGCCTTTCGACTGCCTCACCCATTTGCCCATCTCCCACCCCACACTCCCACCTCTGGCAACCATCATTCTGTTCTCTATCTAGAGCTCAGTTTTTGTTTTTGTTTTTGTTTTGCTTTGTTTTTAGATTCCACATGTAAGTGAGATCATATGGTATTTGTATTTTTCTGACTTATTTCACTTAGCATAATACACTCTAGGCCCATCCATGTTTTCCAAAATGGCCAGATTTCCTTCTTTTTACGGCTGAATAATATTCCATTGTCTTTTTTATCCATCAATCACATATAAAGACTTGATTTCTTCTATGTCTTGGTTACCATAAATAATTCTGCCATGAACATGTGGTGCAAATGTCTTTTCCAGTTAGCATTTTCATTTTCTTTGGGTAAATACCTATAAGTGGAATTGATGGATCATGTGGTAGTCTTATTTTTAATTTTGTGTGGTGTGTATATGTGTATTGATCTATTTTGTTTATTTTATTTTTTAAGTTTATTTTTAATTATGTTTGATATATAATGTTATATTAGTTTCAGGTGTACAACATAGTGATTCAACATTTATATACCTTATGGAGCAATCGCTATGATAAGTTTGTAACCGTCTGTCACCATACATAATTATTATGATATTATTATTTCCTTATGCTGTACATTACATCCCTGGGACTCATAACTGGAAGTTTGTACTCCTTAATCCCCTATTTTTAACTTTTTGAGGAACCTTCATACTGTTCTCCATAGTGACTAAACCAATTTACATTCCTACCAACAGTACAAGGGTTCATGTTGGGCAAAACTTAATGTTTCTTCTTTTTGACAATAACCATTATAACAAATGCGATGTTAGAGCTCATGTGGTTTTTATTCATATTTACCTATTACTCATCATTGTATTTACCCATTACCCATCATTCTCTCTCCTCAGGCCTCCTTATTTTCTCAGACACAAAATATTGAAATTAGGCCAATTAATAACTCTGCCCTCTAAGCGTTCAAGTGAAAGGAAGAGTTGCATGTCTCTTACTTAAAACCAAAAGCTAGAAATGATTAAGTTTAGCGAGAAAGACTTGTCAAATACTGAGATAAACCAAAAGCTAGGCCTCTTGCACCAAATAGTTAGCCAAGTTGTGAATGCGAAGGAAAAGTTCTTGGAGGAAATTAAAAGTGCTACTCCAAAGAATACACAAATGATAAGAAAGCTTAACAGCTTTATTGCTAATATGTAAAAATTTTAGTGGTGAATAGAAGATCAAACCAACCACATCATTCCATTAAGATAAAGCCTAATTCAGAGCAAGGCCTACCTCTCTTCAATTCCATGAAAGCCAAACGAGGTGAGAAGCTGCAGAAGAAAAGTTCGAAGCAGGCAGGGTTTAGTTCAGAGGTTTAAGGAAAGACGCTGTTTCCACAATGTAGAAGTGCAAGGGGAAGATGTAGAAGCTTCAGCAGGTTATCCAGAAGATCTAGCTCAGATAATTAATGAAGATGGCTACAGTAAACAACAGATTTTCAGTGTAGATAAAACAGCCTTATCTTGGAAGAAGATACTGTCTAAGGTTTTCATAGGTAGAAAGGAGAATCAACGTCTAGCTTCAAAGCTTCAAAGGACAGACTGACTCTCTTGTTAGGGGTTAATTCAGCTGGTGACTGTAAGTTGAAGTGAACACTCATTTACCATTCTGAAAATCCCAGGGCCTTTAAGAATTATGCTAAATCTGCTCTGCCTGTGATCTATAAATGGAACAACAAAGCCTAGATGACAGCACATCTGTTTACAACATGATTTACTGAATATTTTAAACCCACTGTTGAGACCTATTGCTCCAAAAAAAAGATTCTTTTCAAAATATTACTGTTCATTGACAATGCACTTGGTCACCTAAGAACTTTGAAGAAGATGTACAATGAGATTCATGTTGTTTTAATGCCTACTAATACAACATCCATTTTGCATCCTGTGGATGAAGGATAATTTCAACTTTCAAGTTTTATTATTTAAAAATCATAAGACTATAGCTGCTATACATAGTGATTCTTCTGATGGATCTGGGCAAAGTAATTTAAAAACCTGGAAAGGATTAATCATTCTAGATGTCATTAAAAACATTTGTGATTCATAGGAATAAGTCAAAATACCAACATTAACAGTTCGGAAAAGTTAATTCCAACCCTCATGGATGACTTTGAGGGGTTCAAAGTTTCAGTGGAATAAGAGAACTAAAATTAGGAGAGGATCATGAATATAACTGAATTACATGATAAAATTTTAGCAGATGAGGAGTTGCTTCTTATAGATGAAGAAAAAAAATTGGTTTCTTGTGATGGAAACTACTCTTGGTGAAGATTCTGTGAAGATTACTAAAATAACAACAAAGGATTTATAATATTACATAAACTTAGTTGATAAAGCAGCAGCAGGGTTTGAGAAGATCGACTTCAATTTTGAAAGAAGTTCTCTTATGGGGAAAGTGCTATCAAACATCATTACGTACTACAGAGAAATCATTCATGAAAGGATGTGGCAAATCTCATTATCTTATTTTAAGAAATTGTCATAGCCACCCCAACCCTCAGCAGCCATCACTCTGATCGGTTGGCAGCCATTACATCAAGGTAAGACCCTCCACCAGCAAAAAGATTACAACTCCCTGAAGGCTCAGATGTAATGTTTTTAGACATAATTGCATACTTAATAGACTACTGTATAGTGTAAATCAAAAAAAAATGTATGTGACTTGCTTTATTGAGATATTCACTTTGTTGTGGTGGTCTGGAACCAAATTCACAATATCTCTGAGGTGTACTTGTCGAGTAGTTTGAAATCAGATTGTGGTGCCACCAGCTTTGTTCATCTTTCTCAAGATTGCTTTGGCTATTGGGGATCTTTTGTGGTAGCAAATGAATCTTATAATTGTTTGTTCTATTTCTGTGGAAAATGACATTAGAATTTTAACTGGGATTGCATTGAATCTATAGGCTATTTTGGGTAGTATGGACATTTTAACAATATTCTTCCAATCCATGAGCACAGAATATCTTTCCATTTATTTACATCTTCTTCAATTTCTTTCATCAATGTCTTATCATTTTCAGTGTACAAGTTTTGTGCTTCCTTGGTTAAATTTATTCTTAGGTATGTTATTCTTTTTGGTGCCATTATAAATGGAATTTTTTCTTAATTCCTCCTTCTGATAGTTCTTTATACTGTATATAAACATAATAGATTTTTGTATATTGATGTTTTATCCTTCAACTTTACCGAATTTATTTATTAGTTTTAATAGTTTTTTTTATGGAGTTTTTAGGGGTTTTCTATATGTAAATATCATGTCATCTGCAAACAGTAAGTTTTACTTCTTCTTTTCCTGTTGGGATGCCTTTCCTCCCCCCCACCCCCCGCCTAATTGCTCTGACTAGGACTCCCAATACCATCTTGAATAAGAGTGCAAGAGTGGGCATTCTTGTCTTGTTCCCAATCTTAGAGGAAAAGATTTCACCTCTTCACCATCGAGTGTGATGTTAGCCGTGGGCTTGTCATATACGGCCTTAATCGTGTTGAAGTATGTCCCTCTACACCCACTTTGTTGATAAGATCCATTTTTTAAAAAGGTTAAAGAACTGAAAAAAAACACAATTCTAATGTTTGTTTCTAATGAAGTTTGAAATGGGAACATTTTCTAAGTGAGAAGAGAGAGCAAATATCTATTTAACTTACTCTTACTTTTTAATGAGTATGGTAGCAACCTTGCTTGGTCAGGTTCTGGAATCTCTTTTCCAAATCTTAACATATCTGATTGTTATAAGTTCAAATACAGTCATGAAAACAGGCGATTAGTAGGTTTATGTAATAACCCAACAAGATTGAATTTGAGATTTTGGTTCATAACTACTTTAGAAACAAAAGGGAAAAATGAAGGAATGTTAGATTCCAAAGAAACTAGAAATTCAAGTTTAAAAGCACCACACTGAACCTTGTTTTAACACTATTGAAAATCAGTAAATCATGTATTAAAGGTCATAGTTTCATTTCTAACTAAGAGGTTAAATCAAAGCTGAGCACCACTATCCAATAATGGCTCTGTAATATGTGTCTTCTCCTGTCGGGAAGAATTCATTCTTTATTGATTCAGCAAATATTTATGGATTGCTAATGTTACACCATCAGTTCTTCTAAGTCTTGGAAACACTGGATGAATAATGGACATTTCTGTCCTCAAGGAGCTCATGGTTAATAAGGGAGGCATATAAGACAACCAACTACCACAATAGAACACCAGTGGGTTGTAATCTGTGAGCACACTGAGGGGACTGAGCACAGCCTGCAGGGCCAGGAGAGACCATGCAGAGGAACTGACATACTGGAACTCAGTCCCGAAGGATAGATGGTAGGTAGCCCACTAGGAGAGAGCATTCCAGGGAAAAAAGAACATTGTGTCCAAAGGCAAAGCAAAGAGAGTATGCAGTATCTGGGAAATGATAAGTATTTCACAGTGTACACACTTGGCAATGGAGAAAGATGAGGCTGAAAAATGATGCCGAGCCAGCAGAAAAAAATCCCCATGCATGCTGAAGACATTGCAAAGACTGGCTCTTGAAGGAAGTAAAAAACCAGACTAGGGCCAATAAAGGACAGAATTTAATTATGACTTTACAAATTCTTATTTAAGACCAGACAATCCAGAGC
Source organism: Rousettus aegyptiacus (assembly GCF_014176215.1). Classification (NCBI taxonomy): domain Eukaryota; kingdom Metazoa; phylum Chordata; class Mammalia; order Chiroptera; family Pteropodidae; genus Rousettus; species Rousettus aegyptiacus. The sequence continues at coordinate 58,578,722 of NW_023416286.1, read as the reverse complement.
ACTATAACACTAAAATAAATATATGAAAATTCAGAAGGAAGTGTTTTTTAAACATGTTTACTATGGGCAACATGATTCCATCAACTGATTCTAATTAGACCAATACCTGAACTTTACATGGGAGTGGACCTTTCAGGAATAAGGAGCCAGCTCTTCCCAAAGAATAATCAAACATAATGCCTATTAGCTATAGATTGGGGGTGGGGCCTTTTATCACAAACCTTTAGGAAGCAGTTTATGGAGAAAGGGAAGCTGGGGGCTGGTCAAGGAGAGACTACAAGAAGAACCAGGAGGCAGGACTGGAAACTTTCTATATGGCTCGACAATGACATGGGTGGAGCCATTGTGTGGCCATCAGAGCCATTAATTTGGCTAGAAATCCTGCTCCATCACCTACTGGGCATGTGATGGTGAGCGAGTTACGTGGCTTAGTATCAGATTCCTTGTCTATAAAATAGAAAGAACAGCACTTCCGTGTGTTTTACTGGGAACAAAATAAAAACCATATTCAAAGCACTAAGCACACCTAGCTGGCACATCACTCCGCAAATTGCAGCTCTTATTCTATTGAAACATTACAATGTCTCTAGGGTGATACATCTGTATTCCTTCTCTCCAGACAATAAGAAGCCAGATGGAAAATGGGATTAATTTAGAATTTCCAAAGTTAAAAATAAAAATCAAATCTTTTGATTACTATGATCACAATCCTAAAAGGCCATCATACTTAGAAACTATAATCAAGGAATGGTATTGATAACTTTCACCCCTGCAGAGGCTCTTACACAACTAAAAGGGTCTGGACTGAAAAAGATTTCAACAGTACCTATTTCCATGGGTTTTTTCATAGACACCACCTGGGCAACTGACCTGTTTCACTGTCAAGATCAATGACATGAGGCTCATATGTGATATTTTCCCCACATCTGTGGGCTTAAAAATAATTTTGAAAACCTGCAGCTCAGCACTTGGCATTTAACCAGAATGTTCCCAATTCCCCAAAGCCAAATCTGTTTCTTATTCCACTATAGAGTGCCTCGTTTATCTTTCCCAGAAGAAAATGTAATAAAAACTAGAGTTTAGTTTGGTTCAGAGGACATATAATGGACAATTAAAACTGTCTTAGAATAATAGTTTCTTTTTGAAAATTATATCAGTTCTAAATTTTTTATTCTAGGAATGTATATGTGTATGATAATCTAGTACTCCAATTTTTATTCCTTCAATATCTTCATTAGCAGATTAATAAAATGTCAGGCAAGAAAGAGCAACACAGCTAAAACAGAGAGATCAAAAACCACATGTCTTTTAGTATAATTATTTACAGAACCCTGAAGATAAATTTTATACTATTGCTAATAGCCTACCTTTATTCAAAAGGGGACAAAAAGATTTAGTGCCATTTTTATAGTATATGAAAAATTCATTTCTTCTTACCAAAAGAGAAAAAAGATACAAATTGATTTGATACAGTTCTTTATTTTTTAAAAAAAAGAAGAAAGTCTCTACTATGGGGAAAAAATATAATGTTGTGGTCATATTTACATTTGCTCAATCCTAGAAGTATAGATTTAGACTGCCCTATAGTGGTCAGATTTATTTCTGTGAGAATAATCTGGAAAACTTCTGAACAAACATAAACCATCATGGGATTCAGGGTGGCAACTGGCCTGACAGAGTCTTGTTTATTTTAAACATGTACCCATATTATTTTAACCAAAATTTTAAATGCTATTGAAATGTTTTAAAGTATTTAAACTGAAAGCAAATTATCATTTCCAGATAGGCGTGCCAAATAGGATATATGACCATCTCTGTCATCTGCTTTGCCAGTGGCAAAGGCTCTCCTTTGTAAGTGTGTGAAAGTGCCACATTATCTGGTGCATCCAGGCCTTATGGGAGTCAAACAGCTACTCAACTGCTTAAGTTTGGCCAACAGTGCACTCTGGAGACAAAGCACGAAAAGCAGATGCTGCTGTCCCAGGCCAGAAGAAAGCTGCCAACAAAGGGGATGTCCCCCACTGAGACCACCTCTCCTTCCAGGAGGTATTAGTACTGTCATTACCTTGTGAAGAATATGCAGACTTAGCTGGTGGTGATCAAGCATACATGGATCCCACTGAGCTAGTTGTCCTCCTGCCTGTCTCAAACTGTAAAATGGGAGTTCCCTAATTTATTTTCAAGGGAAAGGCTATATTGAAATGTCTTGTTCACAGAAAGACCTGCATTGTTGTCACCTTCACACAGGTTAACCTGAAGAACAAAGAAGCTCTGGCTAAGCTAGTGGAAGTTATCAGGACCAGTTACACTGACCGATATGATGAGGTCCACTAACATGAGGAGGCAACATCGAAGGTCCAAAAAAATCTGTGGCTCTCATTGCCAAGCTGGAAATGCAAAGGCTGAAGGCCTTGCCACCAATCTGAGATAAAATACAACATTAACTGTCCTGTACATAAAAAAAATACATATTATCCTTCAAAAAAATTGTTTCATAACAATCTCGTCACTCCTAAATTCGCATAGTACTGTATCCTGGCAGGTAAACTTATGCATGAATATATATAGCTACATGTTGTGTTTTGAATTGGCTTATTATGGGTGACCCGTCTTCTCTAACTAAATTATAATCTACGATTTGTAATCTCCCCAACTCTATGTAACGTTCTTTGTCACTCTACCTTGCATTTTAGTTACTTGGTGCCCAACGTCTCTCTCCTACCAGACTTCAAGTTTGCTGAAGGGAGGATTTGTATGTTCCTCAACCTTGGACTAAATTGCTTTAGCAAATACCAATCTACCTGCTTCTGGGATTATCTCAACACTAAAGTGGCAAATGGGTTAGTAGTTCCCATTATACCGTGATTGAAGTATTACTTATAAGAGTCAGCATGACACTAGCCTGTACCATAGTAACAAATGCCAAAATTTCAACGACTTATCAAAAGTTTCTTTCCTATTCATGAAATGTCTATGCAGATATTCTCCTTGATGTAGTAACTCAGGGATAGAAATGCCTCCCCTATGTCACAACGGTCACCAGCAAAGGGAAGATCATGAAAACCTAGACTTCTTCTTTTTTAAAAACTTTTTATTGAAGTATAGTTGGCATGTAGTATCCTAGGTGTACGACAGAGCGATTTGACATTTATATACCTTATGTTGTGACCACCACAACAAGTCCAGTAACCATTTGTCACTGTGCAAAGTTATTGAGATATTATTGACTACATTCTCTGTGCTGTACACTACATTCCCAAGGCTTATTTGCTTATAACTCAAAGTTTGTATCGTTAATTTCACTTCGGCTTTTTCACCCATCCCCCCTACTGTCCTCCTTTCTTATAACCAACAGTTTGTTCTTTGTATCTATGAGTCTGTTTCTATTTTGTCACATTTGTTCATTTTTGTTTTTTAAGATTCCACATGTAAGTGAAATCATTGGTATTTGTTTTCAAGTTATTTCATTTAGCATAATATCTTCTAGGTCCATCCAAAATGTCAAGATTTCATTCTTCTTTACTGAGAAGTAATATTCCATTGTGTGTATATACATATATTTATATATACAAATGAATAGGTATATTTTTGTAAATATATAAATGAATGGATAAAGAAGATGTGATGTATTTTATTTATTCATTTATTTATCAATGGACACCGAGGTTGCTTCCATATTTCGGCTATTGTAAAAAGTGCTGCAGTGAACATAGGGATGCATATGTCTTTTCAAATTAGTGTTTTTGTTTCCTTTGGATAAATACCCAGAAGAAGAATTGCTGGGTCATAAGTAGTCCTATTTAAAAATTTTTGAGACCTTTCATATTGTTTTACGTAGTGGCTGTACCAATTTACAGTCTCACCAACAGAGCATGGGAGAGTTTCTTTTCTCCACATCCTCGCCAACACTTGTTATTTGTTGACTTTTTCAGTCATTCTGACAGGTATGAGGTGGTATCTCATTGTAGTTTTGATTTACATTGTCTTAATTATTAGTGATGTTGAGCATCTTTTCATATGTCTGAACCTAGCTTTATTTTTAACTGCCTTGAACTAGAAGTGGCAAAGGTCCCTTTTGTTCATGGCCCATTGGCCTAATGTAGACACAGGGCTCCAGTTCAATTACAACGGAGGCTGAGAACTGAGAAAGTCCATGAAATATTTAGTAAGTATTGCTGTCTCTATCATACAACTGAATTTAAAAAATGGAACCAGATGACCAGGTAAAGAATGCCACTTGAATAGAGAGATTGTTATAACAATGATATAATGTATTATTGTATCATTGAATCGAGAGGCCACCACTTTTCTATTAAAATAAAATCCACTTTTATGCAATTTATTTTCATCATTTTTAAAGAATGCAAGACTTATAAAGAAAATATTTTTTCTACTTCATACAAAGCAGTGAGGTGTTATAACTTGGCTTTGGAAGAAAGTTCTTAAAATAATATGCCAGGCTCATCTCTTGAGGCCATCCCTTCTGCTGTAGCTTGCTATTGCCCAGTTTTCTATCTCTTATAATAGTAACCAGCTTTGAAGCCAAAATAAACTCTCTAGTTGTTCTTTAGAACACCCCATCTGCTTCATCCTTCAAAACTAGAAGTACTTCCAGAGCTCTTAATGGCCATGGCAGTGTACACTATAAATCAATAGTCATGTGGCTTCGTTCCATTAAGGCTGAAAAAATGTACCCATTTCACCACTATTATAAGAATACTTACACATTTTAATTTTATTCAGGAATTTTCCCAGCTCGCTAGCTTTGAGATGGTAAATAAAAGTAGTCATTTCCCATGTGAAAAATAATCTGATTCTCTAAATCTATTGTTTGGGAATCAAAATAATATCAAAAGAAAATAGTCACAAAAAAGTTTTACATCTATTAATACATGCATATATCTTATTAACATGCACACGAACAGCCATTTCATTATAGCCCTTTTTTTAGTTTACTTCATTAGAAAAAAATCGCATAGTTCTATAAGTAATGTTTTTATAACTTATACTTCAGATAACTCCTTAAAGGCTGTGACCAAAAGGTTAGAAAAACCACATTGATGTTCTCTCAATATTAGAAAGGTTTTGAAATATAAAGGTAAAAACATAATCCAAAATGGCATGAAGTCAACTGTTCTTCCTCTTCTTAATTTTCCCTGGAGGTATAAATGGAAATTTTATTCTTCTAGAATCTCTCCCATGTGTTTTATGATGGTATCATGTGGGCTGGGAAATGCCAGCACCTGGCAAATGACACCAAAGAGAAGTTATTCTCTTCATGAAAATTTTGCAGTCAGTAGCACTGAGAAATGGTTGCCCAGAATCAAAGGTAGGTGAAAACACGTGCACACACACACACACACACACACACACACACACACATTTAACAACATGAATACCCTAGAAAAAGTATCTGTGTGGTCTCTTGTCTTTTTATAGATGCATTACTGTATCAGTACAGATCCTTTGGGATTGTGAATTGGAGAAAACAAAATCCATATTGTATTAAACCATAGGGAAATTAATTATCTCACATAATTATTAAGTCTAGAGAAGTGCTTCTCAAACTCTCTGTGGTTAAGAATAGTTGCTGTTATTGCATTGTTGTTTGTTGTTGTTGTTTTTTTTTTTCAATCCAGTGCGGATTTCTACATGGTCCGAATGCACAGTTTGCACACTTTCAACTCATTCCTTTGCTGAACTGCATTCAAACTGGTCTATAGCTTATTCAACTACACAAGTCCACAGGTCACACATTTACATGTCAAATCATTATAAAAGTTTCTAAACACTCTGAATTTCTGTGTTTATGTCATTGCAAAATGGTAGCTAACAGTTTGCCCTACATTTTGAGTAGCACTAATCTAGAGATAGGGGCGGCATCAACATGGTTCTTGTTCCATCTCCCCGACAATCTCTATATTGCCCTCTTCTATGTTCCAACGGCCCTTTGGGGCTGATATGGAGATATATGCCATGGTTCCAGCCTGTATATGACAACATCCAGAGGGAGAGAGGGTTCTCTGAAAGCTGTACCAAAAAGAACAAAGAAGAACTTGCTGGGAAATCCTGGCAAACTTTCCACATATCTCGTTGTCCTTAAATGAGTTATGTATCTGTTTCTGAACCTATCACAGGCAAGGAAGAAGGAATTACTCTTAGAGCAATTAGGCCCACTGCTGGAGCTGAGAATGGGATTCCATTTTGGGAGGCACGTGAGTTGCATAGGAGAAATAATCTATTAGAAATAAAATTGTGTTTATGTGATAAAGGAGGGAGGGAGGAATGAATGCTAGATAGGCAGTAGACACTGTTGGAAGCATTTGAGCTGGGCTGTTTACATGATTATTAGGCAAGCAAAGGGTGTTATTAAATAGTCATTAGTTTAGTAGCTATGTATGAGCTTGGGCACACAGAGAGCCTGACTTGCCCTAAAATTCCAAGCAACTGAGGAAGGGACCCTGTTGACTTAACTTTCTCCAAACATCCATGGACAAGAGACAGAATTTCATAGAACAAACCTGGCTGCTTAAGAGAGAAGTCATTCAAAGGAATGGTGTGGGAAGGCTACCTTTACAGATTTGGGTGGAGGAAGTTCTCAAGGAATAGGAAATCAACTGAGCTGGGCAGGTTCCGGAGAAGGTGTCTCCTTTAGTAATTTAAAAAGTAATTCCACAGCTCTATGTTCCTTAACTTCCTTCCAAAAAGTACAGTATGGAAAAAAAGAGAAAACTTACATTAGAAAATCTTTAGCCAGATGATTAAGGTTGACATTAATAGTTATAAATCATGTTGGTTAATAGTTAACCTTGATATGATGTGATGTAAATGGTGATTTATCTTTGTGATCTTCTTCTAAAGAAACCATACCTCACTTAAATCATGAGAAAAATATCAGACAAATTCCAATAAAAAAGCATCCTATAAAATATTATTACTCTTCAATATTGTCAAAGTCATCAAAAACAAGAAAAGTCTAAGAAACTGCCACAACCAAGAGGCACCTAAGGAGATACGACAAATAAATATACTGTGGCATCCTCTATAGATGTGATCTTGGAGCAGAAAAAGATCATTAGGTAAACACTGAGGAAAACTGAATAAAGTACAGACTTTAGTTAATAATAATTTGTCAACATTGGTTCACAAATTATAATAAATGTACCATACAAATGTAAGATGTGACTAATGAGAGAGAGGAGATGAGAACTCTGTACTATCTGCTCATATTTTCTATAAATCTAAAACAATTTAAAAAAATAAAAGATATTAATTTTAAAATAAATGCCTTAAAAATAACAGGCAGATCACAAATAACATGTCTAAAGTAGCCAATAAAGATATAAAAAGGTATTCAATCTTATTACACATCAAGGAAATGCAAATAAAACCACTATGAAATATTGCCCACCCAAATGGTTAAAATTTAAAAGACTATTAATTCCAAGTGTTGATGAAGATATGGCGAAATCAGAGTTCTTACATTTTGCCGATGGGAGTATAAAATGGTGCAACCACTTTGGAAAACTCCTTGTTAGTATTTATTAAGGTTGATTTTACACATGCCCTATAATCTGGAAACTCCACTCCTAATTATGTGTTGTTTTGTTTTGTTTTGGTGTGTGTGTGTGTGTGTGAGAGAGAGAGAGAGAGAGAGAGAGAGAGAGAGAGAAACAGAGAGGGAGAGAGAGAGACAGAGCATTTGCATATGTATGTATACGCAATAGAAATATAAACACGTGTGCATGAAAAGGCAGATACGAAGTGTTTGCAACAATATCATTCAATGCAAAACAACTAGAAATACTCCAAAATTTTATCAACAGCAGAACACAGAAATAAAATTTTACTGTATGCAAATAATGGCATACAGCAATGAAATAGTGATATAAATGAATAACTCCTATACAACACGGCTAAATCTAATAAATGTAATGTTCGGCAAGAGAAGTCAGACACAAAGGACTTCACACAGTAATTCCAGTAATTCAAAAGCAGGCAAAGTAATCTACAGAGACAAAGGTTAGGGTAGTGGTTATACTTTGGTAGTGACTGTGAGGGGCTCAAAGCAGGGAGGGGTTCTGGGCTGCCAATAATGTTTTATTTCTTAATCTGAGTGGCAATTACATGGCTTTGTTCACTATGAAAATTCACCACTTTTCTATATGTTCATTATAATTCATATATAACATATGTTACGACACAGATGAATTTCAAAGACATGCTAAATAAAATAATACATTCACAAAAGGACAAATATTATATGATTCCATTTATATGAGGTACCTAGAATAGTCAAACTCATTGAGACAAAGTAAAATGGACAGTAGTGAAATAGTAGCCATGAGGTAGTAGAGGAGGGGAAAATGGGGGAGTCAGTGTTTAAAGGGTACGGAGTTTCAGTATGGGAAGATGCAGAAGTTCTGGGGATGGGTGGTGGTGATGGTTGCACAAGAATGTGAATGTATTTTAAGTCACTAAACTGTACACTTAAAATAGTTAACATGGTAACTTATGTGTTATATATATTTTACCACAATAAAAGTAATCATAATAAAGTACGATACATATTTTAATGGTGTTATTACTGTTTTATGATAGGTTTTATGAGTATCAGAAACATTATTCTTCAGGAACTCCAATATAAGCTGAACATTAATAACTATGCAGTGTAATGCTAAGTGAAGGTTCAGGAAGTATTTGTTAGTCAAGAACAGGGAAACTTTCCAGGAAAAAAATATAACTTGAAATTCTTCTAGAAGAAAGAAAAATTTGGCTTAGGAGAGGTGTGGGCGACATTTGATCCAACAACATTCTGAGAAGAACTAGGCTCCTAACTGATTTTGGATTTGAATCTGCTTGAGTTGGATTTAAGCAGAGAGATGGTTGGCTAACTTGCTGATTAACCTTGTGATTGTCACCACCCTGCCTGCACCTTTGTAAGAAAACTTCCCCAATTTACTCAAATTTGAGTAAGCCATCTGTGTCTTGTTGGGATCCAGACTGATATATGGAATCAAATTGTAAGATTTAGGTTCAGCCTTGGACAAAATTAGAAAAGAAACTACAGGTAACGTGATATTTGGTAAGAAGCCTTAAATATCAAGTATTTTGATATGTAATATGTTGACATATAATTTGCCTAAGTTGACAAACTTAAAAAGGTGCTGGTTATTACTCTTCTTGGTAAGGTGAGAAGACAGAGATAGTTGACATAGATCAGCCTTTCAGAGCAGAGAGCAGGATGAGAACGGGTAGAAAGTGGATCCGAAAGGGTAAAGGGAAGCTATCCAGCATATTCCACAGAAAAACACTAGGGCGTGTCAATTGTGATACTTCTGGCTGTAAGAAAGGATAGACCCAACTAATAGAAGTTTAAATACAGGATTTATTATTCTACAGTAAATCCAGAAGAAAGGCAGTTTCAAGGCCAGGTAAATCCGTGATTCTACCATGTCCTCAATAGCCAGAGGCTTTCCATCTCATTGGCATGAGAGCAAGGTCTTCTCTCTAAACCTGAAGATGGTTACAGGTATTCCAGGTGTTACTCCTCAACCCAACAATATATAGTCAAGATTAAGAGCATTTCGCCCTCATGGGGTTTTTTGTTATAGTGAGGAAAATCTGATGGGATACCGTCAGATTTCATTAGCCAGAATTTAGGCCTAAACCATCGCCTAGAAATGTAATTGAGACTATCACTTAAATTCATTGTGATTAGCCTCTGCGACTGGGAGGGAACCACAGATTCAGAGCTCTGTCAACAAAGAAGAGGGTGGGGATTTCTAAGGGATACTATGCAAAATGCCCATCTCAAGAAAGGATAATATAACTCCCTTTCCTCAAAAATGAGACTATTTCATAGTTTCTCTCTTCTTCCCTGAAGCTGAAGAGATCCCCAAGCTCAAGGCAAAACTTTAGAGAAAGATTGAAAATTTTTCTTCCTCTCTGCATCCCTGCCTTAAAGAAAGTACATTTGAGGCTTTTTACTTCATCTCTTTCTTTCACTTATTCATTCAACTTGTTGAAAAATATATGCCCAACTTTTAGGATATAACAAAAAATAGGACAACACTCCTGAATTCTAGGAGCTCACGAGTGATGTCAAGAGAGTGGTGACAGTGAAAAATGCTCTGTGGAGGGGAGCTGACTACAGTCAGAGAATGGGAAAAGTGGTCGGGAGCTTCTTTGCACTCTGGAGAGCTGGGCAAGGCATTGATTGTAAACAAAAGGAAGCCCAAGAGGCAATTGTTGTTGTTTTTATCTTATTTAGTTTTATTATGGTGACATTGGTTAACAAAATCCAGTAAGTTTCAGGTGTACAATTCAACAGTAAGACATATATATATATCATTATGTGTTCACCACCCATAGTTATATTTCTTTCACCACATATTTGACCCCTTTTACCCCGTCTACCTTCCCACCACCACCCTCTGGTAACCACCAGTCTATTGTTCATGTCTGTGAGTCTGTTCATTTGTCCTGTTCATTTGTTGCTTTTAGGTTTATATCCCACATATAAGTGATATCATGTGATTTTCAACTTTTTCTGTCTGGGTTGTTTCACTTAGCATGATTATTTCGTGGTCCATCAATGTTGTCACAAATGGCAGTATTTCATCTCTTCTTATGGCTGAGTAATATTCCATTGTATATATGTACCACAGCTTCTTTAGCCAATCATCTATCATGAGACACTTTGGTTGCTTCCATGTCCTGGCCACCATGAATAACATTGCTATGGACATTGGGGTGCAAATACCTTTTCGGATATGGGTTTTCAAGTCTTTGGGGTAAATACCCAGTAGAGAGATTGCTGGATCATACGGTAGATCAATTCTTAGTTTTTTGAGGAACCTCCATACTGTTTTCCATAGTGGCTGTACCAATTTGCAGTTGCACAAGCAGTGTATGAGGGTTCTTATTTCTCCACACCTCTCCAGCATTTGTTATTACTTGTCCTGTTGATTATAGCTATTCTAATAGGTGTGAGATGGTATCTCATTTTGGTTTTGATTTTCATTTCCCTAATAGCTAGCAATGTTGAACATATTTTCATATATTTGTTGGCCATTTGTATGTCTTCTTAGGAGAAATGTCTGTTTAGGTCCTCTGCCCATTTTTTAATTGGATCACTTGTTTTTTGTTGTTATTGAGTTGTATGAGTTCTCCATATATTTTGGATATTAGGCCCTTGTTGAAGGCATTGCTTGCAAATATATTTTCAGATAGTTGTCTCTTTACTTTGTTGACAATTTCTTTTGCTATGCAAAACCTTTTTAGTTCGATGTGACATAGTTTTATATCTCATTTTCCTCTATGCTGGAACCACAAACTTCTCCAAGGAAGGCTAATCTCACACGCGCATGTATTTGGCTTTGTGAATCCCATCTCTGGAACTTTGCTGCTGCTGCTGCTGATGATGATGGTGATGATGATGATGGTAACCCTGATAGATGATTGCGGTCATTTTTATAATGTTTCTAGGTCAGTGTAGGTCTTTCCTTGATTACTCTTACAGTGTTACCTACAGATAAACTTGGGAAAGACCTGACCTTTTTCATCTTGACCCATAAACCCTGAAACATGTTTTATTTTTGCTTTTACTTCCCTTGCCTTTGAGGTCAAATTCATAAAGTCCTACTTAAGTCCAAGGTCCATGAGTTTAGTCCCTATGTTTTCTTCTATGCAATTTTTTGTTTTGGGTCTTATATTCAGGTTCTTAATCCATTTTGGTTAATTTTGTTAATTTTGGTGTGTGGTGATAGACAGCAGTCTAGTTTCATTCTTTAGCAGGTGGCTTTCCAATTTTCCAGGAGATAGTTAAGACTTTAGAAGAGAGAAACAAAGAACTTACTAAGGTGAGAAAGGGGCTGGGAAGTAGGACAATGCTTATTTAGGCAAAGACTATGTGGTTGACAGAAGCCCTGCCTGAGCCGTATCTTAGGAAACTGGAGTGTTGGTGACTCATGTAGGACACCCCCTAAAAACAAGGCAGGAAAGGACATCCACCCAAGAAACATCACAAGAGCAAAGCCCCAGAGGTGAGAATCACAAAGCCAGATACATACACATGTGAGCTTAGCCTTCCTTGGAGAAGAAGTTTGTGGTTCCCACGTAGAGGGAAATGAGATCTAAAACTATGCCACATGCAATTAGTTCATAAATGAACAATGCTAATAATGACAGCAAAGATGACAACAGTGATGATGATGATGGTTACCCTGATAGATGCTTGTGGTCATTTTTATAAGGCTTCTAGGTCAGTGTAGGTCTTCCCTTGACTACTCTTACGGTGTCACCTACAGATAAATTTGGGGAAGACCTGACCTTTTTCATCTTGACCCATAAACCCTGAAGACATGTTTTATGCTTTTCAAACAGGATGTTGTTAAATATTTAACTACAGATTTTCAGCTGGATTTTCACCTATACCAGTGTGAGCACTACCATCCTGTTTGAAATATTCCCACTTCAGAAGCTTGCACAACCCCACAAGTTAATGAGCTTTTCTATACATAGTCTCTTCCAGTGTATAATTACTGGCCTGGCTTTATATTATTTTAGGATAGTGTCAGCAGCTAATTGTGGTACAGTTTGAATGCTCTGAAATGAGCTCAGCTGAGTATGAGAATAGCTCAGCAAATTTAGGGCTGTGTATGCATCATTTTTAAAGTCTATTGTTTAGCAGGACATTGAACATGGCAGATTAAAGTGGAGTTCAATTCAAAGGGCAATTGTCTTTGGAATCTGACCTGCCTCACATTTCACTTTGAACTTCCTAAACTACCCATTCCTTGGTACCTACTTGCCACACTCAACTACCACTGGACTTTGAGGTGGCCTAAGTGTACAACGAAGCCTCAGGTTATGGCATTGCTGAGTCCCTATAAGTGCTACAAGCTCAGGTACAAGAGGGAGCATTCACCTTTCTTGAAGCAAAATGTTGAAGCAAAAATACAGAAAGAATACTTATGGCCTCTTTTGTCTTCCTTACCTAACATTCCCTTATATACTAGGTTATAGAAGTAGAGTATCTGATGGAAGAGTTTTGAAAAAGAATGGACATTATTGACTTCTCTTGTTTCCCTTCTGTGGTATGCAGCTTCCAAAATAGTTTCCAATATCCCTACTTTCAGGTATTCATTCTCTGGTATTACCCCTTCCTCTTGTCAAACTAGCGACTTGCTTCTAATGAAAAGAATATGGCAAAAGTGATAGGATATCACGTCACTTCCAAGATGAGATAAAAACCTATGATCACCATCTTGCTTACAGTATTTCTTGCTTTCTTGGCTTGCTTGTTTCAGTAAAGCAAGTTGCTGTGTTGGAGAGACCCCTGTGTCAAGAAACTGAGGGTGGCCTCTGGCCAATAGCCAGCATGAAACTGATGCTTCCTGCCAACAACCACATGAGTAAACTTGAAAAGGGATCTTTCTCCATTTGAGCCTTGTGATAACTACAGTCTTGACTAACACTTTGCTTGCAGCCTGTAAGAGATTCCGAAGCAGAGGACTAAGCCTTCCCAGATTCCAGACCCACAGAATCTGTGAAATAATAAATGCATGTTAAGTGACTACACTGTGGGATAATTTGCTGCCCAGTGATTGTTAACTAATATATCTTCCTTGGTCTTCTTATCATTGATCAAAGCCTTTTGTGGATAACTTAAATAAAAACAAAGACCTGCCTGACACACAAATTTTGGATGGCTTATGAACATATATCATCCATCCCACAATACTTGGCAGGCAATGTCATGGTTTAAGCCTAACTCAAAAAAAAAAAAAAAAAGTGTTCATTGAAATTTTAGATTCCAGTATTTCAATATTTTTTCTCTAGTCTTTGCTGAACACATTTGATCCTTGAGCAACCTAGGGGCTAGGGCGCTGACCACCTTCCCCGTGCAGTTAAAAATCCACGTGTAATTTTTGACTGCCCCAAACTTAACTACAGTTAGTCATCCCTTGGCCTCTAAGGAAGATTGGTTCCAGGAGTCCCTGTGATACTAAAATCTGCCGATGCTCCAGTCCCTTATATAAAATGGCACAGAAAAATGTATACAGCCAGTCTTTCATGTCTGGGATTCCCAACTGCAGATTGAAAATACTATTTCCAATATTCAGTTGGTTGAATTCACAAATGTGGAAATCTGGAGACACAGAAGGCCAACTGTATATTTGCTGGAAAAAGTCCGCATATAAGTGAACCTGTGCAGTTCAACCCATGTTGTTCAAGGGTCAACTGCATTGTCTGTTTCTGTTATATAGAAAAATATATTTCAATACAAGGGTATGGGGCAGGAAGAAGAGGAGTGAAAGATACTTAACATCTTTCTAATACCCACAAATCATCCCTCCATCCCTGACTTTTCAGAATTATGTTTATTCATCCAATATTTAGAAAGCACTATTCTGGCAGTACTCCAGTAATGTAGCAGTAAACAAAAGAAGCAAAGCCTCTTGTTGTAGCCGCCAGCCCCTGATAGACACACGGACCACCAGAAATCAGTGAGTTACAGGAAACACATTCTTTATTCAGCCAGCTGGGTCTGCCAGGGGTATGCAGACCCCAAATTAAGCAACCCCGAAATGTAGAGGTACAGGGTTTTTAAGCCCTAAACCCCATTCTTCATTCTGTCTGAACACAAAAGTCTATTTTTCTTCTATTTAGTGTCAACCCACAGGTCTGTTGTGCAAGCGGGGGTACAGAAGCAGAAAGCTTATTGTTAGAATATTATGTTCCTATGGGTGACAGCCTATGTTCCCATGGGCGATAGCCAAGCAGTAATTTTCCAGCCAGCACACAATGACCCCACAAAGGTCGCATTTTAGTGAAGGGACAATAAACAAACAAACAAAAATACATAACATAATGTCAGATAGTGAGAAGTACTATGAATAAAAACAAAATGAAGTAAGAAGGCTAGTGAATGGCAGAATGGCATTGGGAAGAGGGATGTGTGATCCAAAAAGGCATCTTTACTAGGGAAATGTTTTAGCTGAGATCTGAAAGAAATAATGACACAAACCACAAGAAAATATAACCAAAGAATAGTCTAGTCTGATGAAAAAGCAAGCACAAAACCTCTGAGGCAGAAATAAACTTGGAATGTCAAGAAACAGCAAGAAAACCAGCACAGCCAGAACAGAATGAGCACTTAGACATGAGGTTGAGGTTGGAGAGATGGGAAAGGGCTTGATTGTAGCTATTGGCTGGCCATTATAAGAGCTTAGATTTTATTTGAGCATGATGGAAAGGCTGTAAAGAATTTAGGTTCAGATAGTTCCAAATTACCTAACTTTTACAAATGGAGGGAAATGGTTCCTAACAGTCTAAGAAACCTGTGGTACAAGGGTAAATTAATATAGAGACTTTGGTAAGCTCTTAAAAATTTGAAAATGTATATATACTACAACCTGGCAATTCTATCTCCAGTACATAACATAGAGAAGCCACCACATTTGCACAAGAAAACACATATTAAGGATGTTCAATGCAATATTATTTGTAATGGCAACACTGTTGAATAGGAAACTTGATTAATAAAATAAGGTACCTTCACAGTACAGCTGTTAAAAAGAATGAACTAGATCTACCTATACGAACATGAATATATTTGAAAAACAATGTTGAGTGGAAAAACCAACATGCAGATCAATACATATAACATTATTTATATAAACTGAAAGCAATAACACATTTACAAAACAGCATTGCATATTGGTTCTAGATACATAGATATATGAAAAAGAAAATAAAAAATTAATTGAATGAAAAGCTATAAAATTCATGATAGTAGCAGTAGGAACAAGAATGGGACCTGAGGTCAAATGTCACTTAAGGTTTATCTGTAATATTTTGTTACAACAACAAAAAGAGAAATACAATAAAAATATTCTATGTTAATTCCAGGTGGTAAGAACCTTGTGCTTGTTGTACTCTTATTATTATTTTATTTTATATTATTTACATTTATAAAGATATTATTTATAATTTTATAATAGTATTACACTATTTTTTTTTTTTACCTTTCTATCCATGCAAGAAATACCTCATCTATTCCACAACAATTAGTTGAAGCAAAGGGAAAATCAGTTTGCGTATTTATAGCCATATGAGATTACTTTGCCTTGAGAAGATAAAATCAAATCTCTTTTTTGGACTCAAGATTAAGATGTTTTCCTGCCTTGTTGTGGGTAAAATAGGCCTCATATGATTCATACAAGGCCTCGGTGGCTTTGGGTCTTTGCAGTCTCCTTCTGTTAACACTTCGACAATCTGGGAGCCAGGGTCGATATTACTTTCGTTATTTTACGTGAAGAGGTCTGTTCACAGAGTCCTTAAACCTACATTCGATCAATTAATTTAAAAGGAAAAAACCTCTCCATCTCTGGGATAAAGTCCAAGGACTGAGATATCCTGTGGGCTGAGAAAGTTTAAACCAAAATACAAATTAAAGCTTTTAATCCATTGATTTCCTTCACTAGGGGGCCTAGATCTAAACCAGTCTCTCTGGTTGTGAAGATTAGAAATAAATAAACAAATTTAATTACATTTTCATCACAAAACAATCCTCAGGTACAACCTGCTGATGATGCCTAAGGGAGAGATGTGGGAAGAAGGGAGGGGAATCCATCTCTTCTGATTGTTACTTTTGCAAAACTTGGCATTCATTTTTGTAGAGCCTCCTGAACACTTACACAACTTTAACTTAAGTCGATGTTGCAAAATCTAACCTCACATTCCTTTAGCTTACTTCACCCACATATCTACTAGATTTTAAATTTCTTAAGCCTAAGATTTCAACTGGGCCTGCCTGCCACAGGCAAACTGATTTCAATCAACGCCAATCTTAAATCCTTTCCTCCAGTCTCAGCAGAGGAAAAAAAAAAAAAGATTTTCTTTATCTTCTCTGTGGCAAATGAGACATTTACCCTTTAACACTCCAATATAAGAAATTTGACATGTCTAAGTCAGCCGAATCACTTTGAGTCTCACCCAGCCTAAGCCCTAAATAATACAAGCCTGGTGATCTTGGTGGGGAGAAGATCTCTCCCCACTTTTCATGGAATTACATAACAATCCTGGCACCAGTGCAGGGGTTCAGAATACGTCTCCCCAAACATGCCACTTTAACTTGAAAATTATTTTGAGCTAAAAACAATCAAGATCCTGCCTGCTCATGAGAAACTTTTACCTCTTTTTTAAAAAATTTAAATTAGGTTGTTCTCTGTATATAAGTCTGTTTCTGTTTTGCTTGCTCTTCTATATTGTTCTTTAGATTCTACATATAAGTGAAATCATATGGTATTTGTCTTTCTTTGCTTGACTTATTTCACTTAGCATAATACCCTCTAGGTCCATTCATGACATCACAAATAGTAAGATTTCATTTTTTATGGCCAAGTAATACTCCATTGTATATATGTGCACATCTTCTTTATCCAATAGCTACAGAAAATAAACTGATGGTTGCCAGTAGGAAGGGGTAGGGGCTGGGAGAAAAAGATGAAGGGAGTAAGAAGTATAATTGGGAGTCACAAAATAGTCACAAGGATGTAAAGTACAGCATAAGAAATATAGTCACTAAGATTATAATAACTATGCATGGTTTCAGATGATTACTAGACTTATCAGGGGAATCACTTCATAAATTATATAACTGCCTAACCACTATGCTATACACTGTAAACTAATAAAAATATTATTAAATATCAAAAAAATAAAAATTAAAAAATTAAATATTTTAAATTAGGAGGCTTGCCCATAGTAATTCATCACTAGAAATAACTTCTTATGACCTATCTGCAGGGCAGAGCAAACTTTTAATTACTGAGCATCTGCTCTTAACATCCGTAGTGACCTTCTTCCTCCCCGCCTCACCCCCCACAAAACCCCAAAGTGATTTACCTCATCCTCAGCTCAGGATGTCTTACACACCTTCTTTTCTCTTTCAGTCTTTCAAACTCTCAAGTATATGGGGATCTCTGACTCTCTCATGTATGCAGGGTTCTCATGTGTATGCATGTATTAAACTTGGTTATTTTCTCTTGTTTATCTGTCTCATGTCAATTTAGTTACTAGACAAGCCAAAAGAATTTAGGAGGGCATAGGAAAGTTTCTTCCTTTCCCACTCCAGAAATCCAGAGCTTTTGCTTCATTTCTGGGGCTCCCTCTGGACTTTTAGATGCTGGAGTCTCTGTCAGTAGCCAACCTGGAGGAACACAGAATCCTTCCTGAACCCTTCCCTGATGCCAGCCCTAGCCATCCACAGGCTTCCTGCAATGATGCCCATTTTTAAATGTGCCAGCCAGTACATTCCCTCAGGAAGGAATCTTGAGATGTGTTTCTAAAGCCCCATGCTGCCACCCAGAATTGACCTCCCTCTCTTCTATTTCTCTATTCCTTTCTGGCTGATGGGGGAGAGTTTTTGATTCTCACACTTTTTGAGACTAAGGAAAAATAAAATAAACATAGATGATCAAATTACACCCAAGAATTGAACTTTATTTTTTAAGTGTCTTGACTCTTTTTTCCAGACTTCCACACCAAAGGTGATAAATATATAAACTGTTCAACTTACGCATAAATAAACCTAATTTTTAATAAGATGACATATTTCGCAGATTCTAACATGTTTAAATCTATCCTTTTCTTCCCCCTTTTTATGACTGCATCTCCCAGCTTTTCCCATCATCCCACATCTGTTTCCCCCAAACAAATAAGAGTGCCACAGCTATAAGTCTTTCCTGGAATATGCTACAATGTATTGTTATTAAAGAAGTCATTATCAAATGCCAGTGCTTTATTATAACATAAATAGCTTACATCCTGTCTAACGGACACATTGCATTTGAGAACTCAATTCTATCACATTTCTGCATTAATATTTTTTCAACCTTTCCTCATCCCCTAAATGCAGCCCCCAAACCTGTTTCTCCTCCCACATTCCCCAGTGCCCCACCTCCCTCCATTTCCTCATAGGCTAGAGTTCCAACCTTTCTCTGGCCCTTTCTAAAAAATTGATCTGACCAAGTTACTCTCTTATGGCTCTTTCTGCCTTTAAAATAGAACACAGGATACAGCCTCATCCTGAGAGTGGTATGGGGTGTGCGTCTCCCCCCCTCCTCAACCCCTCACCAAAATATATACCCTAAGCTCCCAACCAGTAGATTCCCCTAATTGCCCTCTCCTGTCTAAGGGCACTCATATTCCCCATACTACTGATTCTGCCTGTAATGCACTTCCTCTACCTTCAATCTTCCCTCTCCTCTCCCTACCCCCAGTCTCGCCTTTGCCAGTTCCTACAGTGTTCATGCAGGTGGGCTCTCAGGTCAAACTGCTTGGATTCAAGTCCACTTATCCCTACGTGGGACCTTGAACAACATATTTGATCTCTCTTTGTCTTAATGTTCTTTCCTGTAATAGTATATTAATAATATATTAGTATATATTAGTATTAATAATATAATAGTATATTAATAAAATATTCATTTAATTAACAATGACTAATTGATTATAAATAATAATAACACTTATTTGTCGAGTAGTGATAATACTAATAAGTATTTAGAATAGTGGCCGGCACTTGGGAAAACCATAGTAACAGTTCAGTTCAAGCTTGATCCCCTTGAGGAGTCTCCCCTACTCTTCCAAAGTGCCACCAGCATTTCGTCTGCCTGTATTGTGGTTTGCTTAGCCTTAGACAGTGGGTTCCCCAGATCAGTAATTTCTTTGTCTTTAGCCTTGTGCCATAGCAGCTCATATTATAGTGAAAACAGCACAGATGTTGGAGTTCAACCAAACCACAGTTTTCCAACACCAGCTGCACATCAGAATCACCTGGGGAGCTTCCAATGTGCTGCCTGGGCCCCAAGCCAGATCAATTGTATCAGGATGTCAGAGGATGGGACTCAGACTTTGGTATTTTTAAAAACTTTCCCAGGTGATAGCAACAGTCAGCCAGATTTAAGAACCACTCAACCCAGATTTAAATCTTGACCCTTCCACTTTCTGGCTCTAGGACCTTGGGCAAGTTACTAAAACTCCTGAGTCTATTAGCATGTCTATATGATGTAGATTAAAACATCTAACTGCAACAGTCACATTCAGAGTGTGTCCTCACCATCCTTACTTCTTTCACAAATGCCAGGGGTACACACAGCCACCATGTTTGCTCTCTCCACAGCCCCATCTCCTTCATAAATCAGACATAGAGGTCAGGATATTTATTTCCCCCACTTACCGTGCTGCCAGATTATCACAAACATCTTGGGCGCCTTCACCAAACTCAAAAACTCCTGTTGGGCAGTCTTCTCCCAGAGATAGAGCCATTTCCCCCTTTTTCTAGTTACTGCACCCTTCTGTTGCCTCTTCCAGTGTATTGGGCTCTAAAGTCTTCCCCCTCTCTCCATCCTCACAGTCCTTAAAGAAGCCTTGCTGTTCTTAAATCTGCCATGCTTTTATAAATAACCTCTTTATTAAAAATTGTCCATAAGCCCATTTATGCCAAATATAATCCCGCTGTGATTATAAGAAGGGGCTAACAGAACTAAAGACAGAGAAGAAAAAACAAGATAAAAAGAAGTGAAGTGTATGGTGAAATATATTGAAAAGTATACGCAAACAAACAACCGAAAAAAAAAAACTTCTAAATCATAACTTTATTTGCAAAATATTCCCACGGAGCCCTGAAAGGCTTGAAAAGTACTCTGAGTATCACTGGTTTACTATTTGGAGGGGAAAAAAACAGCAAATCGAATTATATTTCAAGTTTCTCTGAGACTTTGTGTCGGGCCATTTTTTTTCTAGTTCAATATTTTCTTTCCTTCATAGCCTTCTCGTTCTTTTCATATTGGCAGAAATCATCTAACAGGATTGCTGTGACAATAAAATGTGATACTCAATGAATAAAACCTACTGTGTGCAAATAGTGTCGTGGAAGGGATGGGCTCAGGTTCTGTGGCAATTAGACCTACATTCGAATCCCTCTCCTGGTTCTATAACTAGGACAAATTGCTTATTGCCTCTGAAAATGGGGTGTGAATGCTTATCTTATCAGGTCATTGTAAGATGCCACATCGTGATGATTATAATAGTTAATATTTTTTGAGCATCTTTATATGTCAGGCAATGTGAATGTGATAACTTCACATTAAATGCATTAACATTTAAGTTTCACAAAAACCCTATGAAGTAGGTGCTGTTTTTAATCCTTAATACAAGAATAATGAGGATCTCGGAGGTTAAGTAATTTGCCTGAGGTCAAACACCTAGTAAATAACAGCATTAGGTAATAACGTATGATGTAAGGTGCCTAGGGTGCATATTAGCTACATATTAAAGATATCGCCTGATATTTTGAAAATGATTAATTTTCCTTTCAAAAAAAAATGCAAGATGAGTTCAGTATAATGTAGTGACATTTGCACCACTTCGTTCATGCCCCGATAGTCTAAAATTCAAAGTTTTTTTCTGTCTGGAACTTAAAAATGAGTATAATGTTCAGTATTTCTACTCCTATAAATTTTCCCTAGAGAAACAGATCCACAAAAATATGTATACAAGAATGTTAATAGGAGCCTTATTCTTAATAGTCTAAACCTGGAAACTACTCAAACGTCCATTAATGCAAAAGTGGAAAAATAAAGTGTGGTTTATCCATACAATACAATACTACTCAGCAATAAAAAGAAATGAACTATTGATACACACAAAAACATGGATAGATCTCAAAAATATTATACCGAAAGAAAGAAGCCAAACAGAAAATTCACATCCTTGCTCCCATCCAACAAGAGAGTTAGAGACTTGCTATTACTCTCTTAAAAACAGATAATTTGCCTAGAAGCAACACTGTAATGCTTTGGCCAGAGTTGGGTCGCTACCTGCTTATGCACCAACTCACTGGTCAGAAGGATTTGCTTATTCTTATAGTAATCAGGCACGCCCATGAACTAAGGATAATCTCCCAAAATGCACTGCTGCTACTCAAAGGACAGGAATAGATTTTGGGGAGGTAACTGTAATACTCACTGGGGTAGCTGTAAAGAATGAAATTGGTGAGTAAGGGTTAACCCAGATTATGGAGAACCTTTTATAACAGCCTGAGGAATTTGAATTTAATATAATTAATAGAAAGTAACATAATGGAAATTATAGCTGTATTACTGAGTAAAGGGCATTGGACTTGAAGTTTGTAGTTCGGCTGCTTATTAACTGTATGAGCTTTGAGAAGTCTCTTGACACCTCAGGGCCACCATTCCTTATCAGTAAGGTAAAAATAATAATGAGCAATTTCAAATATATTGTTATGAAAGCTAAAAATGACATTCTTTATCATTCATTCCATCTGTATTTATCAAGAACTTATTAAACATCTGTAATAAAATATAATAATATAATAAAAAATAAACGGTTTTAAGAACATGACTCCATTCAGTGAGCCACCGTTAAGCTCCTTACCATCAACAATATTCTCCGAAAGTCATTTCTGGCTATGCAACTCTACTTTTCCTAAGCTGAAAGCCAGCAATCTAAGTTTTCTGCACCCTTGAAAGGGACATTTACTTGAACCTTCATTCATTCAACAAGTACATTATGGGGGAGCATAAAAGGTCGTTCTATCATTTAACCCTGCTCCTTGCTTTCATAGTGTGCCTGGATTTAGTTATCCAGACAGCTCGACCCCACTCTCCTAGCAGAAGCAGCGCAGAGCACTCCTCCTACGTCTCTCTTCTTTCTCTAGATGACTTAGAATGCCTTGATTAGGTAGGTCCACAGAAACTGAAGAGAATCACATCTGTTCTCTGCTATTTTCAGAATCTCTTTAGGAAAGAAAAATTGAGTGACAAGCTTGTGTAGTTTTCCTTTAGGACACTACTATACCCTTCCAAAGTTGAGATTATAATTAAATAGAATCCAGCTTTTAAAATTTTTTTTACACCCACAGAACCTGGTCTTCCTAAGTAGTCTCCCATCCAAGTACTAATCAGGCCTGACCCTGCTTAGCTTCTGAGTTCAGATGGGAGTAGGAATGTTCAGGGTGGCACGCTTTTTTTTTTTTAAGTGCTTAAAAAGTTCATTGGTGTTCAGCACTTACAGATATTTCTTTATGATATAAGGGACTGAAGAAAATTAGCTGAAGAGAATGAATAGCTAATAAAGCTAGATTTACAAATGGCCAATAAACATACAAAAAAAATTTCCAGGTCTCTAGTAATTGAGGAAATCCAAATTAAAACAATAATAAAACATCTTTTTTCACCATGTAAATTTATAAAGAAGAGAAAGAATGGTGACACTATGTGAGGAAAGTTTGAAATAGAGGAAGTAGTTCATATTTTTCAACTTTCATAGCTATAGCTTTTTCATTAGAGCTAAAACATTGGCACAAACTTTTTGGAAGGCAATTTGGAAGGCAGTAAGTATCAAAATTAAAAATAATGTATACCCTTTGTCCTGCCAATTCCATTTCCAGAACCATATAAGGAAAAAATATGTGACTTATTTACATGTACAAAGTTATTCATTGCAATATTATTAAAACTGAAAAAATTATAAACAATCTAAATACCTAACAGTAAAGAAATACAATAATACGTAGTCAAAATTATATTATAAAAGTATCTTGTAATAACATTGGGAAGTATATACAACATAACAAGTTAGAATACAAGCCACGAACTTGTGTATAATATGATCTTTCTAAAAATTTACACAAAAAATAATATTTTCCTCCTGTCTCCTCAGGCACTAGTTTCTCAATTCTATGGGCAATTTTTGTTATAAAATTCTTTATAGCTATAATTCCACATAATTTACTTAATCACCTATTTTTAGGTAGTATCAATTACTACCATTATGAGCAATAATAAAATAAATATATTTCATTTTGTTCCATGTCTCCACAATCACCTTATTTTTATAATTATATATTTTTCTTAGTAAAGAAAATTATATATTTATATATAATTATATATTTTTCTTAGTAAAGAAAATTATATATTTATATATAATTATATATTTTTCTTAGTAAAGAAAATTATATATTTATATATAATTATATATTTTTCTTAGTAAAGAAAATTATATATTTATATATAATTATATATTTATATTTATATGTTTATATAAATAAATATAAATATATTTATATATAATTATGTATTTACATATATATTTACATATGTATTTACATGTATTTACATATATTTATCCTTATCTTCTAAATATGTTTTATATCTATGTATCGACATATCAGATTTCAATGATTTCTTGTACCTCTGGCATTGAATGTTGAAATTACAGTACTTTGATCACCTCGTGCCTTCTATTACACTCTCATATTTTCATAACTACATCATTTCTACATTGTCAGAGTTTATAACTTATTTTTCATTCCTCAACCATTAAATGAGATCTGTTTAAGTTTTAATCCTACTAGTAGGGTTTATATTCATATTGTAATTTTCCCATTGAGCTTCTATTTGGCAAAAGTTCGTTCTACAGTAGTTTCTTTAAGAAGGATTCATTGAAACTATAGTCTCTGCACTCTCGATAATTCAAAAATATTTGTGGGTTGCCTTTATATTTAAAAATTGTAGCTAGATAAAAAAAAAAAAATGTTTGGGTCATACTTTCTTTCTCTAGGGCTTTGAGAACAAAGCTCCACGTCTTCTAACATTGTTCAGTAGAACATTCAGAGCCTCGCCTGATTTTTTCCCCCTTTTAAGTGGCTTGAAGTCCTCCTCTCCCTACTCAGAAAATGCCAAGGATTCTTGCTTCATCTTTGTAAACCAGCAATTTTATGTGGATGTATGTTGCTGTTGATTAGTCTGTCAATTTTTTCTCAGACAAATGGGTCCTTTCAAACTGCAGATTCAAGTCTTCTACCAAATAAATATCTGGAATGTTTTATTTCTCCTTTCCTAGGATAATTGAATATCAAGTCTTTTAGTCCTGAAAATGTTTCTTAGGTATATCTTTAAGTATTTTTCCAGTCCCATTATTACAATTCTCTTTAATGTAACCACTTACGCATATGTTAATTATCCTTTGTCTTCTAGAGCTCTCAATTTCTCCCTAATCCTTCTTAGGTTTGCTCGTTTTGTTTGCTTTTATCAATGTTACCCATACGCTCCTTTGAGCTACTTTTAATGAGACTTTTTTTTTCTGTAATAGTAAATATCTTAATGTCTATTAGTTTATGCTTTATCTCCTTCTCTTGCCTTGCTATATTTTTTCCTGAATTTCCTATATTTCTTCTTTGAGCTCTTGTTTTATAGACACAATCAAGTGAGCATTGATTTTTGTGATTTTTATTCGTTTAATGGTTCTTACGTTTGGACATGATTTTCAATTATTCTGAAGTAATTCATTTCTGATGAGCATTTTTTGTCTGCCATTTGTTTTTCCTTTTTTCCTCATTTCTTCTTATAGGATCTTTACAACAGCAGTCCCCAGCTTTTTGGCACCAAGAACTGGTGCTCATATGAGAATCTAATGCCTGATGATCTGAGGTGGAGCTGAGGCGGTGATGCTAGCACTGGGGAGCGGCTGCAAATACAGATGAAGCTTTGCTTGCCCACTGCTCACCTCCTGTTGTGCGGCCCAGTTCCTAACAGCCCACATACTGGTACTGGTCTATGGGCTAGGGGTTGGGGACCCCTGATTTATATTACAATTATTATTTGTTACAATTGTTATAGGTCACAAGTTATAAATTACTACTATTTGGTATTAGTCATTGAATAATCAGTTCTCTCTATACCAAATAACTGCAGAAATTTCATAGGAAAGAAATGAAATTTCCAGAGTTTCTGGTTTACAATTAGGTTCCTTTGACATAGGATTTTGTGTGAGGTATCTTGTTTGTTCTTTTGTTATGACTTGGTTTTGTTCTGTTTTCAGCATCTATTTTCCCTCAGGCCGCCCAGCCTGGTAACTGACTGCTCCTAATACAAAGTCAGTCTCTTTTTCCACTCCTTTTCATTGGCAAATTGCTTCTAGCAAATATGGAAGGTCTGTGTTTCCCTTTGTTCTAAATTAGCTATTGTTGGTTTTGCTCTGACATTCCCGAGAGTTCACACTCCAGGTACCATCCTTTTTTTAATATCCAAGCCCATGTTTTACTTGCACTGAGTTTAGCCACGCTACCAAGTATTGGGGTTCAGCATTGTAACTATCTCCTAGTTTAAAAACTCAAATATGGAGTTTTCTATTATTTTTCTTTTGGGTATTTTTTTAGAGAAGAGACTGAGAAAAACTCTCTTACTATGCCATTTTAAACAAGATAGCTCATTGCCTTTATAAAACACAGAATGATTGATTTATTATTATTATTGTATAAAAGTAAAATGTAAAACCTTGCGTATGTTCAAGATGTTTCATAATCAGGCAGGCCCCAATCTGCTTCTAGGCGTCATCTTCTATTCTTGCCTCCCTGAACTGTTACACTGGCCACAAGACAATCTCATACAAATTATCCATGATAAATGTGTTTTCATCTCCTGACATTCATAACATATACAAATGATTAAAAGATGCTATAGTTGATAAATAGCAATATAAAACAAGATTTAGGTATAAGAGAGAGAGAAGAGTTTTTTAAAGGGTGATTGAAGCTGTCACAGAGAGAAAATTTGACAAAAAAAAAAAAAAAACAAGTTCTTCCTGAAGACATTGGGATGTGTAAATGGGAAAGTCCTAGATTTTGCATAAAAAACTGATTTCTCCCATTCTCAAATTTCTACATTGATCTGAGAGCCTCTGTATTAGAGGAAATAATTTTATTGAATTATAGCATACATATTGATAACTGTATAAAACATAAGTTTACAGCTCAGCGAGTTATCACAAAACAAATACACATTCATAATCCCCACCTATATCAAGAAACGGAACATGACCAGCCCCCGGAAGCCCTACCTGAGCCACTTTCCACTCATTACTTTCTCTTTCACAGAAGAGAAATACACCCTAACTGCTAGTCAATGTGCTTTCATTTGTGTTGGGCTTCCGTATCTATCATTGTCTGAGAGATTCATCCATTTAGTTGTTCATGAAAACGCTTTTTCATTTTCTTTCTGTAAATCATCCTATTGTATGAATATATCACAATTGATTTATTCATTCTACCATTGATGAAAATTCAGATATTACCAGTTTGAGATAATTACAAATATGCTGCTGTATACATTATTTGATATGTCTTTCGGTGAATACATATATACATATTTCTATTGAGTATATGTGGGAGCAGAGCTACTTAATAATAAGGGCAATAGGCCCAGCTCTTAGTAGATACTACTTCAGTTTTCCAAAGTGGTAGTACTGAGAGACTCTTCCACAAGGATTTTACGTCTGTGGTAAATTTGCATCAAGAGCTTAAGTTACTTTTGAGGCCATAAAAAAAAACACATAAAAATGTAGTGGCTTAAAACAACTATTTTGCTGTTGTTATTCATGAGTCCACAGGCCAGTAATTTGGATGACTAAACCAATCAAGTTTTCTCCTGGGACCACTCACGTGGCTGTAGTTATCCAGCGGCTCCACAAGGGTCAGATGGGATAGAATGTCTTCACTCTCATCTTGGCCGAGCCATATGTCTCTAGCAGGCCAACTTTTCATGTAGGGCAGCATTCCAAAAGGATGAGAACTGAAGCTGTCATACTTTCCAAGTCTGAGGCCAAGTAAGTCACAAAGCCAGTTCACTTTCATGGCAGGAATAATATACTCCACTTCTTGATGGGAAAGCCAGTAAAATATTATGCCTTTATTTTTTAAAGAGCTACCATTATCTTCCACCTGACCATAATTATTTAGTTTCTGCTCTCATACAAAATATGGTCACCCCACCCCAGGCACCCCACACGTCTCATCCAATTATGGCATTGTGCTCAAAGTCTAAGATATCTGCAACGGGTCCAAATGAGAGTCCCTGGGTACAAATCCTAAGACACAGCTCCTCTCAATCTGCATACCTACACAATAAAAAGGTGAGTTTTCTGACCTTCACACAATGCCCCTCTGTCTACTGAAAGAGTCCAGTTGTCAACTGCCTTAAACTTTTCATCATCTTGAGTATACGTTACAGCCATACACTTCATTTGGACGTCAGCCTCAGGTCTCATTTCACTTCGAGACTCTTTTAATGGCTGTGGACACTGGAGATAAACAATTTTATTTTCCAGACCGGCAAATATTGGATCCTTTATGTTTTCTCTAAATTCTGCTTGCAAATTAAACAGTTGCATTTTGGCCTCATCTGTCTCTTCCTACATCTTATGTGCATTTAGGACCAACAAACTGACACTTTCAACATTCTGCCTGATTTCTTTAGCCAAATACCAAAATGATTATCAGTAGTATTCCTAACTTCCAAATTGTCATATACAGTTTTGTACATTGTTCTGCTGCTACACAATGCGACCTGCCATTTACCCATGATGTCCACTAACACTTAGTTTGCCGCTAATCCAGCCTTTGCTAAAAGTTTTTTCATCACTGCTGCTCTTTTTCTGGGGCAGGATTATTTATTCAGCTGGTAACCTTGAGAGATAAAGTAATATCCTCCTGGGGTCAACGAGTAGGCTTGCTTACTGCTTGCTCTGACAGTGGTGGATTCTCCAAACTCAGTGTTTCTCAGCTGTATCTCAAATACACTGCATGGACAGCAGTCATCTGGGCCACATCGCATCGTCCCCACAGGACTTTGGGCAAAGAGAACTGAAGCAAATATGCTGATGCTCATGCTGCTTGCTCTGTCATGAATAATAAAGTCCTTTATCTCAGCTCCGGAATCTTAGTCTATTGCCAGCACTCATGAAATACTAACAGGCTCACTTATTAGCCTGTAAGTAGGAAAAAATTAAATCCCAGATTTAGCAGTCTCCATCTCCAGAAGGCATTCTCAGTTTATTTTCAATAAAAATTAAACTGAGACTACAAAAATCTGGCTGTGACCCAAAAAAAAATCTCACTTTCCAAAGATTTAATTGGGGGACAAGAATTTTTCCCCCCCAAAATTCAGAACTATATCATAATTCAGAAATTGAAGAAAATTCTATTGACATCCCTGTGCTCATGTTTCTGTATGTCTCTAGAGCTGGCCTAGCCTCAGATTAAGTGAAATATCACAACATTGTTGGAAATTGGGTATTCTTTTAAAGAAAATTTTATCTTCTGGGCCATTTATCAATCTGGCAACAAAAAAATTCCAACAACTGGCCAACTTCAATGGTTGATGTAATTTCAAAAAAAAAAAAAAACACATAGTAATCTTTAACTCTGTGATTTCGAAATATGTCCATCTTGCAAAATAGTAAGTCACAGGAAGAACAGGGATGTCAGGAAGCTTTTTTTTTAAAAAAGATAAATAACATTTATATAAGAAAGGTAAATACTGTATGCCCTCATATGTGGAATCTAAAAAGTTGAATTCATAGAAACAGAGAGAAAATTGATGGTGCCAAAAGCTGGGGATTTTGTGGGGGAAGGAGAGATGTTGGTCAAAAGGTATAAACTTCTAGTTATAAGATGAATAAGTTCTGGGGCTCTGATGTCCAATCTATAATCGTCACTATAATTAATGATACTGTATTGTAACTTGAAAGCTGCTAAGAAAGTAGATCTTAAGTTGACAAGAAAAAAATGTCACCTCTGTGAGATGACAGATGTGTCAACTAACCTTACTGTGGTAATAAATATATCACATCATCACATTGCACATCTTAAACTTATACAATGTTATATATCAATTATATTTCAATAAAACTGGGGAAAACCCATTCACACAGCACCTACAATGTGCCAAGAAACCATAAAAAGTGCTTTGCTGAGATTCATGTAAAATGTTATTATAACTATTGTTATCGTTTTAATTTTTTAAAAAATAGTACAGTTTAGTGCTTAAGAACACTGGCTCCAGAACCAGACCACTTGGATTCACAGCTCAGCTTGCTGGTAATTAGCTCTGAAACTAGGGGTACTCAGTTTCTCTATGCCTTTGTTTCCTCATCTGTACACTGAGAACATTGGCTCCTACTTCATGGGGTTGTTGTGTTAAGTTAAAAGGGTTAACACATATAAAGTGCTTATAACAGTGCTGTTTAATTTCAATGGATAGTATCTAGGTCAAAGACAGTAGGTGAGTGTAGAGGATGTGAGAAAAAATTATTATAACATGCAGGAGCAAGAATGACCATTTGAAGTACATTCTTAAAATTCCAAGAGACTGGGCTAAAGAACTAACATACCTTGAATGTCCAAATTTCTGGATGATTCTAAATTGACTCCAGAAACTTTTTTTTTTTTTTTTGCTTCAGCAACTTTTTAAAACATAAGATACTAATTTCTTTAATCTTGGACTTCTAGCCTCCAGAACTGTGAGACAATATACATTTTTATCATTTAAGCCACCTAGCCTGTGGTACTTTGTTACGGCAGCTCTAGAAAATGAATACAAAGTACCATGCCAAATTTCCTCTATCTTTCCTTTTTCTTTTCTAATCAAAGTAAGACATAGTACTGAAGTGCTTATAATGACAAGTAACAACTGCCTGCCTCATCTTTTCCTTCTCCCAGTCATACCTTAAAGAGCTTTTAGAAGACTCTTAAATTTCCACTTCTTCAAAGCCATCCCAACTACCTGGAAATGAGGTACTGGGTTTCTCATTTTTACTCAAATTGTTCTATGAATGTTCCCCTTTGCAGTACATGAAACTCCGATGCTGTGCATATATGTAATAAATTTTTTTCCTGGGTTTGAATGACTCCATGTCAGCCCGCTCTGGAAGGAAGTTTGTTTTTGGGAAGCCTGCTTTACACGGAGGTGCTGTGCTTAGGTGAAAACAGCACAGGCTTTCCACACAGGCCCACCCGATTCCCTACCTCACCCATCACTAGCTGGGTTACTTCAGGGCATTATTCGTGGTTGCCCCATTTTTCAAAAATGGGTGAAGGGAAATAATATCTCAAAATATTAAACTCAGTGCTCTTCTTCTTTCTAATTATTGACTTTTGAAATACAAAACAACCACAGAGCTGAGTATCGAGAATATATGTAATTCTAAAGTAACCACTACCAAGTCAGAAGAAGGAATATTGCCCTGTCCAATGGTGTTCAATATCACTACCCACTAAGGAAATGCAAACTAACACCATGACGATCTCTCACTGCACACGTATCAGAACAACTCAAATTAAAAATAGTGGTAATACCAAATGCTGACAAGGATGCAGAGAAACTGGATTCTCACACATTGTTGGTGAGAATGTAAAATGGTATGGCCACTCTGGAAAATACTTTGGTGGTTTCTTATAAACCTAAACATGCAATTACCATGCAGGCCGGCAACTGCACTCTCGGGCATTATCTCAGAAGTGAAAACTTATGCCTATTAAAAAAAAATCTGTGCACAAATGATCATAGAAGCTTCCTTTGTAATAGCAAAAAATGGAAACAATCAAAATGTCCTTGAATGGGTGAATGGCAAACCAAACTGTGGTACATTCAAAAAGCGAAATACTACTAAGCAATAAAAAGGGACAAACTATTGATATACACAACAATGTGGGCAAATCTCAAGGCCATATGCTGACTGAAAAAAGTCCATCTCAAAATGTCACACACTGTATAATTCCATTTATGTAACATTCTCAAATTGATAAGAGAAATGGCTATGGATGGTAGGAGAGGATGTGTGTGGTACCTATAAATGGATACCAGAAGGGAGATCACTGTAGTGTTATATTAGTTCTCAATAGTGCTGCAGGTGATGGATACTTAAAACTACACATGATAAAATGACAAATTATATACATACATCACACTGTCAATGTGTACTATAATTATGTAAGATGTAACTGCTAGGATGAAGGATATTCAGGACTTTTGCATTTCTTGTGAATCTATACTTATTTTGAAAATTTTTTTTAATTATAAAGTAGCCACCACCTATCAGAAGATAGGATGATGCCCCCATTCTAGATGTCACTGGCCCTACACGCTCTTCCCTATACATAACGCTCTGTGGTAGTCAATTCTTGCTTTTCCTCATGTACTTGCCATCTACACATGCTTCACTAAAAATATAATGTTTCTTGGGGTGTTTTTTTTTTTTTTTGGTGCCTAAATAAATGGAAGCAATTCTATAAATCAATCTGGCTTTTCTCACTAAACATAAAGTTTGTGAATTTCATCCATAATGTAACTATATTTCTGTGTTCCATCAAATGAATCTACCACAATTTATTTGTCTACTTTATTGAAGATGACTTTTTGGGGTTGTTTCTAGTTTGGGGCTATTATGAGCAATGCTGTCGTGAACATTATTATTCCCTGGCACACATGCTCATGCATTTTCCTAGAGAATATAGCCAGGAAAGAAACTGCCAGGTCATGAATATGTTTATTTTCAACTTTCCAAGAGAATGATAAACTATTTTCCAAAGAACTGTACCACTCTTCACTTCCATCAGCTGTGTGAGTTCTTATTGTTCTTTTTGAGTATCGAAAAATTTTAGCCACTTTGTGGGTGCGTAATTGTAGCTTTAACTTGCATTTCTCTGATTATTTTTTAGTTGAGAATTGTTTCACTTATTGGCCATTCGGATTTTCTCTGTTGTGAAGCATCTGCTCAAGTTTTTGTCCATTTTCTATTAGGTAGTGCATATTTTCCTTACAGATCTATAGAAATTCTTATAAATTTTGGATGCCAATGCTTTGTCTATGGTCTGTCTTTTCTCTCTTTCCTGTTCTCCTTTCTCCAATTCAGTATGCATGACCATATTCTTTTTTAGTCAAAGGCATTCATTACCTTAGGTAAAAAGATAATCAGTAATAGAAATATAGAGAAAAATAACCAGTGTTTAGCTTTTGATCTCTTAAATAGTCTTTAAAACAATAGTTTCACTCATGTTCATTGTAGTATTATTCATAAGAGCCAAATGTGAAGAAAGCAACCCAAGTGTCCATTGACAGATAAGTGAATAAAATGTGGTATAGTCATACAATGGATTATAATTCAGCTATAATAAAAAGGAAATTCTGACACATGTTATAACATAAAGATGTTATGAAATAAGCCTGTCAGAAAAGGACAAATATTCTATGATTCCACCTATTCGAAGTACTTAAAATAGACAAAATCATAGAAACAGAAAGCAGAATGGTGGATTCAAGGGATTGGGGTGAAAGGAAAATGGGAGTTAGTGTTTAATGGGTACAGAAGTTCAGTTTGAGAAGATGAAAAAGAAAACAGCTCTGGAGATGGATGGCGATGACTGCAGAATAATGCGAATGTTCTTACTGCCACAGAACTGTACCCTTAAAAATTGTAAAGATGGTAAATTTTGTTATGTATATTTTATCACAAAAAAAATATACCAATGCAATAATTTTTTAAATAATCATTTATTGATATAGAAAGAAGCAATATCTGATTGGAAAATCAGAAAAAATAGATATGCAAATGTAAATAAAATTTTTACATTTTCACCACCAGAGACCCTCAATGTAACATTTAAAGTAGTTTTCTAGAGCTGAAAATTACCTTATACAGTGCATGTTTTGTAATAGGTTTTAATGAGAACATGATCTCTGCCTTTCTACATTCAAATTTTTCCAATTGACCTACACATGTAAGTTTATCCTTAAACAAGTGCTTGGGAGGAAGTCAGACAGGAGGACAAGAAAACTGGGAAGGACTAAGAAGGGAAGAAAGTGGGCTCCCCCACTCCTGGAGATTTCTCTCCTCATAGAGTAAAGCCAGCTTCAGGACTGCCTGGCCTCTGTCCAGGTGAACACCTTAGTCCCAGCAGCGGAAAGGGGGCTAGCACCTTGGCGAATGCTAGCACCCACTACCGCCATTCATGAGCTTGTATTGCTGTGTTAAGAAAAAAGCTGCCGTGGACTTGCTGTGTCCCCAGAGGGCCTCCCAGCAACAGCAAGCGATGTTCCAGGTGACCTTCAACAGAAGGGAAACCTGTCAGCACCTTCAGACTTTGCACAGTCCATTGGACTCATCCAGGGCCCAGGACACATGCATATGTTCCTGAATGCATCCTCATTCTCTGGCAAAGTACCACCTACCTCCAAAGGTCTTTTTAAGGATGCAATAAGACACCCAAAATCATCCAGAACAAAGTCAGTCTCAACTCTCGGAATGTGCATTTTCCTTCCTCTTCAGCAGGCCCATCTCTAACTCCAATTAAACAGTAATTTGCATACTACCATGTTACCTGTACAAAACATCTTATTTACTGATAACTCAGTAGCTCATAAGAGTGGGAGAAAAAAGACACCATTAACCACATTGTGTGACTATAAGTTATGAGATTGATTCTCTGAACAAAATTCCCAACACAGGAACTTTTATACCATTTGAGCAATGGTGCTATTACTAGAAAAAGCATAGTCTCCCCACTTCGAAGATCAGCACTCATTTAGGTATGCAAATTCTTATGTCTGTTATTCAGTTTTCTAAGTTTCATTATTACAGCACTGACTTCCAGAATATCATGAAATATTTGCCTAAGATGCTTTAAATTAGCTTTACGGTTCTCAGAAATTATTAGACCGCCACACGCAAAAAGAGAATTTCTATCTAGACTGCAAAATTTTCATTGTCATTTAGCAGTTTAACCTCTTCCATTACCAAGCAACAAGCATCATCAGTATTTACTGAGTAAATACCAAGTATATGCATTGTTACAGGCACTGAGGCATTACAAAGGAGAAATTAGACATGACCTTTTGATCTCTGGTTTCTGAGATCTGACCAGAAAAGTAAGACAACTTATCAGTGAAATCAATAGAGATGTGTGGAAAGGGCCAAATAGAAATACAACAATTTTTACAATTAATATAGGATTTTACAAAGCCAAATTTGAAAGGAAAATATTTTATTAATATTTTATGTTCTTAGCTTTGTTCATCTTTATGATCTTATTAAGCTTTTGTTTTCATGTTTGCTTTAAATTTTACTATGTCATATTCATTTTTTAAGAAGATGATGAGACCAAAGTGAAATGGGTCAAAAAAATTAGGTGACATAAGTTTTCTTTCTGGGAAAGAAGCCTCTCGATGACAGCATTTTCATTTGGATTATATATAAACCATGGTTAAAACTTCACATTACAATATTTGCTCTTTAATCATTCAATGGGAACATTTCTTAGAGGAAGGTATGTAGGATATATCATGTCCGTTTTATATCAGAGAAGTTGTACATGAAGGGTCATGTGATCTCTCCAAAATCTCACCATGAGTCATAAAAGCAGAAATCAAGTCTCCTAACTCAGACTTTTGCTGTGTCCACTTTATGCTGTGTTCATTGATTTTAAAAAATGATTACCTCAATCTATTTTCAGAATCTTTTCATAGCTGATTGGAGTTATACCTATCTATAATTATAATTAGATATTATGGCTCAGAAAAATATCTTCATTTTATATATCCATGCTTTCGCAAAAGATATTGACATTCTTCACAGAACTGCAGAGCTGGAAGGGATCATTGAGATCTTTCCCAGCAGTCTCATTTTATAGATGAAGAATCTGAGCCCCAGGGGTTAAGAAGCAACAAGAGAGGTAAAAAGGTAGACAATGGTGTAAAAATAGATCCTATGAAAAAAGTTAAAGACACTCAAATTGTTTCCTCCAAACAATTAACTTAATAATGACCTTTGTGTAGAATCAGAATTCTGATTCAAGATAAAGGTTTTTACTTCTCTCTGTCTCTACCAAAAATACAAAAAAGAGGGAATGAGTTTGGATTAAAGTGAACAAAAACAATGAGGGTAAAAAAGGGGTAGAGGGAAAATTTTCTGTAACCAGGATAATCAAAAACTGAGATAGGAAACTTACAAATATAATTCACATAACATATAATTCACTCATTTAAATCGTACGATTCAATGGTTTTATTCAATGTAACTATAAACATAATCCATTTTAGAATATTTTCATCAATTTAAGAAAAAATGCCCTTAGCTACCACTTCTTGTCCCCCTGAATTCCCCAGCCCTAGGTGACCACTAACTTACATTGTCTCATAGATTGGCCTATTCTGAAAATTTCATGTAAATTGGAATCATATAATATGCAGTCTTTAATGACTGTCTTCTTTCATTAACAGAATGTTTTCAAAGTTTATCCATGTTGTAATAGGTATCAGTACAATCTTCTTTTTTATTGCCAAATAATACTCTATTGCATGAATATACATTTTTTGTTTATCCATTCATCAGTTAAGAGATATTTGGGAGTGTTTCAACCTTTTGGCTTTTATAAGTAATGCTGTTATGAATATTCTTGTGCAAGTTCTTTTGTGGACGTGTTTTTATTCCTCATGGATATGTATCTAGAAGTTAAATTGCTGGTTCAAATGATAGCTCTCTATTTAACTTTTTGAGGAAATGCCAGACCATTTTCTAAATTGGCTGCACCATTTTACTTTCCCACCAGCACTGTAAGAGGGTTCCAATTTCTCCACATTCTCATCAACATTGTTATGATTTTTTTATGATAGTTATCTTAGTAGGTGAACTGGGATCTCATTGTGGTTTTGATTTGCATGTCTCCAATGACTGATGTTGAGCATCTTTTCATGTTTTCATGTGCTTATTGGCTATCTGTATATCTTCTTTGGAAAAATGTCTAATCAGATCCTTTGCCCATAAAAATTTCTTTTTGAAAGATTAAATGCAGATAATATTCTTAATCTCTTGGCTAAGATCTAGTTCTCTATTATATGAGTTACATGAGTCCTAATTGTATATATATACTTCCAGTCCTTGCTAGTTCCATGAGTCTATGGGTTGAAAGAACTTTCATATCTCAAGTTAGATATTCATAGAATAGAAGCTAAAGATAAAGTGCTATGAACTGTCCCAATTTCCTGCAGAGATGTACTTTTGAAAGAATATTTTGATGGAGATGCATTTTAGGAAGGTCCTTTGAGTGGTTAAGCACTGAGAAACAAATTCTCTATATTGGTGCAATAAAGTGGCGCAGAAAGGAGCCAGTGGGCAAATATGTTTTATTTTCTGTGACACTTTGAAATTATTGCCTGAAAAAATAAATCCAGTTTGCTCGTTTGTTTGTTTTGTTTGTTTTTAAGGGTGTAGGCATGGATGGGAAAAACCAGCACTTTGCTTCCAGGCCTTTCACTTCATCTCTATAATGAGTTACTATTTTGCTTCATCTAAATGTGAACATTTAGAAAAATACTTTTAAATGCTTTTTAAGCCTATAGGCTCAACATTTCAGAAACTAAGGCTCATGATAATAATAAGAAAATAAGTATGTACCCACTTGTGAGTGTGTAAATGTAATATAAGGTTTCGGAGTAAAGAGTGAAAAGTTATGACCACTTCTGGGACAGTTGAAGGCACCACAATTGATCACCTGAACACAATATAAGCTCATTGAATATTTAATATTTAAAATCAGTTTTCCTTTTTAAAACTAAAGACCATTTATATTGTACATCACAAACACACACACCACCATCCCAAATAGTAGTATTAAAGGAAATGTGAAAGCTATATGAACAACTTGAAGAATCTGAACCTATCATTAAATGCAGAAGGACAACATATCTAAACAATCATTAGAAAGTTTACATTTTAAAAAAGAAAAGGAAAACAAGCCATGGAGTTTTCTGATTATCCAAGATTCTCACAGCTCATCTGATTCTAGATGTAAAGTGGAATAAAAGGCAAGCAGGACCGTAATGCAAAATAACCACCACTGTCCTCTGTATACCTGGTGTTTTAGACAACCTTTATCTGCCATGATGCTTCGTACCCAACTGTTCTTCCACCTGTTGTACCTGCTGAAATCAACAGATATTCCCCTAAATCCAATCTTTGGTGCAGGTTTGGAATGCCCAAAGGTCAGCAAGGGCAGCCAAGGCCAGCAAGCACCTTCCATGAAACAAAGCAACTGTCAATAGCATAGGGGCTGGAGGAATGGCTGGGATTCATTCTTTTAATATCTTCTCCATACATCTTATAATTGCCTTAGAATCATTCAATCACTGATTCTCGACATGCATAATTTCTGGCTTTGGATTCTTGGTAGGACCCTTGAGCAAAAAGCAACAAAGACACCTCACTGCCATCACTCCTGCTGAAAATAGCAGAACAAACTACACTTGATGAAAATGCGGACAAAACAGCAAGGAATGGTACTGAAGAAATGTCAAGATTCGCAGAGACCTTGAAAGTGCTTAGACATCATATTTTCCCAAGAAAAAATGTGACCCATCCAAAGGGGTCTGTACATATCTTATAAAATAATTCTAAAAACAAAAAAGATTGGTTTTAATTAATAACCTATAAAAATTAATAAGCAGAACAGTGGAATACTAAATGTAGTGAAATTAGGTCATCAAGGACCAGGACAATCTAGGCCAAACCTGCTAAGTTAATATATCACATAAGAATTTAAAACTACAAATGCCATAAACATTTAATAGGGAATTTTCTTTTGCTTCCATAAAAATTTACTTCAGTCTATATAAAAAAGATCAGTTTCTCTTTTCAGTAGTGAGTGGTAGAATAGAATTCAAATACATGTGTAAAAAACTACTCATTTTCAAAATTGAAGTTGATGATATATGTCTATCAATCTGAGTAGCCCTGAACAGCATGAAGGTTTTTTTTTTTTTTTATGGGGGGGGGGTTGTTTTGTTTTTTTGGGTTTTTGTTTGTTTATTTTGTTTTGTTTTTGAGTTCTCAAAAGCCAGAACTCCCTTTTCCCTTCTACAGCTTTGGGAACAGTTGGGTTAGCCTATAATATATGAATGGCTGAATGACCTGTAAAGCTTGTCTGGTGGGCAAACTGAAATGTGCCAACAGCATGGCACTGCTTACCTGCAGCGGGTCACAATTGCAGTCAGATGTCTCCATGGTGACCTCACTGAGCCATGAGGGCGGAACAGTGTGATTCATGACATACCACGACTGGAGCAACCATAGTGCCAAGAACAGCTTTGACTACTGTAAGTCCTCCCCAAACCTTAAATTCAGATGAAAAAATGTAAGAACTTAATCCATACTGAGAAACGGATTAGGGTGACCGTGGAGGGAAAGTCTTTCTGTGTGAGAGTGGGGAGGCTCTTTCAGCTCTGTCACCTTCTGGAGTCCTCGTAGTAGTACCTAAGAGGAAGGAAAGGTTAGAAAAAATTATTTTGAGCACTTAAGACAGAAATGATGAACAAAAGAATGAGAATCCCATGACAGCTCATTGTTCCTTGATATTATGTTTTAACTTAGCTAGTGACTGCCTCCGTGTACTTAAAGCGTTACTTGATTTGAGTTGTCCACAAGAATGTACACTGTTGTCCTAATTATCTGTGTGACCATCCTAAAACAGTTGAGTTTTTCTTTCATTTAGGTGGTTCCGGGAAGAAACCCTCCCAGGACCCATGTATGGGCACAGCTGTTTTCCCTGATCAGGATCCTTGTGGCACCCAAGTAAGACTATAATTATCAGATATGTTTTGTTCAGTCTCTGGTCATTGCTAATTGTGTTCTTAATTTCCTTTATAATGAGAAGTTCTAACTATTTCCTCCTATGATTATATTCATTTCTTGATCATTTCACCCTTTATTCACCAATTAATCAAAATCCAATTCAGCAGGATTTTCTACCTGACTTTCCTATAGAAAAATAGTACTTAAAAGTCTGACTCTTAGGGACTTTGATTTCTCAAATTAAGTTCTGTTTAAAATTTTCAGAGTTCTCACCTTAGGCATCTATACATTATGGTCGTATCCTCTCAGAGACTGAGTAAATTTTATTTTGATTTTCAGAGATCAGTAGTCAATGATTTTCTATTGTAGGAAAATCAAATACCACTAAGCAGTCAAAAGACTACTTACTTAATGGGCTACGTTATTCAACTGCATCCCCTAGAATATAATCCCATAGCTAAGGATAAAAAAGCCAAAATGTCACCTTGCGAAGAAAATTATATGCAGGAGACTTGTCAACAGTTATGTCTTTATTATATAAAGTTTAATTTAGACCTTCCAAAACAGTTTTGTTCTATTGCTTTGTCATTTAAGTGTTTAAGGGTTTATATGTTGGAACCTCCATAACACTACTAGTGAGAGGTTTGTGTCAGGGTGTTCTGTTAGCATCATAGTAGAGGTAAACCTCTAGAACACAGTTATGAACTCCCAAATGAAAATTATCTGAGTGGCCAAATAATTGTCGATCTCATGCCTGGTGCACTACAGGAAATATCCTCAACTCTCTACTCTGCGCCTATTTCATATACCATCTAAGGCACTTGGTTATCTGGTTTCCAAAGCACACAGCAAACCAGATGATGAGAGCAGCTGACAAGTAGAGACAGCTTACATTTTAGGTTGGCAGCTACAGTAACTGATTGACAGGGAAAATAGGGGGAGAAAAATCTTCTAAAAAGCATGCAGAGATATAAGACCTCAAGTCGCACAGATCCAGAGCAATTTCATTTCAGGATAAGCAACCCTAAGTGACTTCTGTAATCATCACTCTATTTCAACAGAGTGTGATAATTGATTTGATTATCCTCAAATGTTACCGTTGAAAAGATACCTTAGGAATGTAGTTCAACTCTCCCAATTTACAGATGAGGAAACGGAGGCCTAGGGGCGCATCGAGAGCCCAGCTCAGGATTATAGTGGATTATTGGTGGAGATGCAGCTGGAGCCAGGATCTTCTGACTCCAACGAATTTTTTTTCAAAACAAAATGGTTGAAGCCTCATTGCTTAAATGTGAGGATTAAACAACAAAAGTACAGAAAGAGATCAAATCTTGTTAGCTTTTATTATTATGAATTAAAATCTGATATTAAAAGAGTGAACATTTTTAATATTAATATTTTAAATAACTTTGCTCTTTCCAAAAATTAATTTCCATGAATCAAATCCAGTCTCAGATGTTAAAATGTCACCTCTTCAGAAAGGTCTCCCATGACCATCCTATTAAAAACAGTACCTTTCATTTTCTTTCTCTTTACCTGATTTAATATGCTTTGTAATCTATCACCATACGAAATTAAATATATATACTTCTATATATGTTTATACATTTATATGTTTTTCCCAAAGTTTCTTCTAAAGTTAACAGCTTAAATACTATGATTTTCTTCGAGTTTTTAATTAGAATAGTCCTCTTCTTTCTTCAGAAAAGATTTATCTCTTATTCTCAATCTCATAACAACTAAATGATTCATAAAAGAAGAGCTCCTGGAAGAACAGGAGTCTCTGCAAACTGAGTATAACCAGCTTGAATAATAACAAAATGGGATCTCTTCATAATGATGGTGTTTGGATACTGGTACCAATATTCTAATTTTAAGCTGTGTTCTATCAAGATTTTCTATACATAGTTAAGTTTTAAGAGAGATTATTTGACCTCTGGTAGAGCTGAGTTAATGAAACACAGGTGTTTTTATAACATGCTTCCAATATCATTCTTATTTTACATGGTAGTTAGAACTTAAAATGCATTCCTGCTTTTCCTATTCCTTTTCCACATTCTTTTAAATAGGTATATTATCTTTGATAATCAAGCACAAACTTAAGCATAAACAAAACTAATTAGATAAGTGCTTAGATTGAGATGAGAGGAGGACAGCATTTGACGTGATATTAGTTCGATCTAATTTCTTTGTAAAACATCCTTTCTAAGTAAGAGGTAGGGAAGCAGATTAGATTGTAGGAGAGCTGAATGGTTGAAGACTTTAAGAAAATAGAATTTCCTTAGCACCAAAAAAATACTAGTTCTTCTGAAGTATAAAAAATAAAAATAATCTCCTTAAATAAAATGTTATATAATTTACCTTTCTTTAACATTTGTGCCTACTTGTTCTTCCAACTATTTTTGCATTCACTAGTGGATTCCTAGGTTAACACTCTTGCAATTAGAGATCAAAAAGGAATTAGAATTTAAGGTAATGTTCAATGTACTACCACAATTCTCTCATGATTATATTTGTATTGTGGATTAAAAACCTCCTTTACCTGACCTCTTAAGATGTTTCAGGGCTGAGTCCTTGGCCCTCTTTTCTCTTCTCTGAGTGATATCATCCACTTCCACAGCTTTAAAGGCCATGAATGTTATGACTTAAATTGATATTTTCTTCTTTCCAGGCCCTACCCCAAACACATTTTCATCTTAATGGCATCACTGTTTCTCAGACCAAAAACCCAGGCATCCTTGATTTGCCTGTGTCACCCCCATCAGAGGAGGATCCACCATGAATTTCATAAAGCTTAAGCTGCGAGGCTTTTCATTTGCACAGAACCCTTCCAAGGCACCTCATTTTGTGTTACTTTTCTTAGGGAGGGCCCTCACATTGTATAATTTCAGGTCCCACAAAACTTGGATCTGCCTCTGCACCCTATGTATGGCTCTATTTCAAAAAGTATCTAAATTTCACCACTTCGGACATTGTTGATCGTGGTCAAAGGCACCATCTTCTCTGACCTACAGTCCTACGATGACCTCCTAATGCTCCCTTAGCTTCCGCAGACAGCCCATTTCCTACACAGCAGCCAGGATGATCTTTTAAAGCTGTTTTTCAGGTCACATCCCTTACTTAACCACCTCACGGCTTCCCATCCAGTGAGGATAAGTCATACTACTAAAATACCACAATGCCTTAGGTAAGCTGCTCCTGCTTACCTGCTAACCCTTTTCCTCACAGCTTACGCCACTCTAGTTATACTCATCTTTTCTTGCTGGAATACACCAGGCTTGTTTTTGCCTTGGGGGTTTTGCACCGCTCTTTCCTCTGCTTGAGAAAATATCCCCCATTTCACTACTGTCTCCTCATTTTTCAAGTCTCAGCTCAAATATCACTTCCCTTCAAAAGATTGTGTCTCTAAAGTAGCATCCAATTCCATCCCAGTCATATTGGATCCTATTATCCTTTTTTCCCCACCACTGGTCAC
This sequence comes from Rousettus aegyptiacus, assembly GCF_014176215.1. NCBI lineage: Eukaryota > Metazoa > Chordata > Mammalia > Chiroptera > Pteropodidae > Rousettus > Rousettus aegyptiacus. The sequence continues at coordinate 58,535,755 of NW_023416286.1, read as the reverse complement.
TATATAAAATGATTCTATCTATTCAGTTTACATGTTCATTGTCTGATTTCTTTCAAAAGATTATAAGCTCCATAAAGTGGGAACACAGTCAGCTTGCTCATCACTGAATCCCCACAGCCTAGAAGTACCCGCAGTATCCACTGCAGAGAAGGTGCCCAATAAACATTTGCTAAATAAATGAATAAATTAAATGTTATTTAAATAAATACTAATATAAAATGTAGCATAAATCAATACTACACATAGAGTGGGTGGAAATGAAGAATACGAACTACTGTAAAGTTCCTTTTGTTTCTTCCTCATTAATTATAGATTAAAAATTTATCCTGCAGTATATGCTAATTTGAGATGTAGCTTGATGTCACAATATTCCACTACACATGTCATCATAACGCACAAAGTAAAATATATATGTCACTATGTCCAAATTGTAAGATGCTTGCTTTAGGAAATAGATGGAGAGGAAAATATGCAGACTAAATCATATCTGAATCGTCTCATTTCCCTGCTCCCAAAATGATTTAGAAATGTTCCGAAGTTTTCAGGGTTATAAATATTGTCATCCATGTATTCTGAACTTAGTTACACATATCGTGAAAATAGAAAAAAAAAATCAGTAATTTAGACCTGGATCAATTTCCTTTAGATTTCTAAGGAAAAACATTAAAAAATAATAATAACAATTTTAATGATATAATTTACATACCATAAAGTTCACCCTTTTAAAGTGTATAATTGAGTATTTAGTATATCCACAGAGCTATGCATCCATCACACTGTCAGATTCCAAAGTATATTCATCACCCCAAAAAGAAACCCCATACCAACTCCAATAGTAGTCATTCAACATTCCCTCCCCTCCTCTCCTGCTCCACTCCTACCTACCCAGACCCTAACAACCACTAATCTTTCTGTCTCTATGGATTTGCAGACTCTGTACATTTCATATAAATGGAACCAAAAAATATCTGACATTTTATGTCTGGCTTCTTTCACGTAGTACAATGTTTTTAAGGTTTATTCACGTTATATCATGTTTCAATACATCTTTTCTTTTTATTGCCAAATAATATCCCATTGTATGGATATACCATATTTTGTTTATCTATTCATTAGTTGATATACATTTGGATTGTTTCCATTTTTTAGCTATTGTGAGTAGTGTTATTATGAACATCCATGTACAAGTTTTTGTGTAGACATGTTACCATTTCTCTTGAGCATATATTTACCAGTAGAATTCCTGAGTCATATAGTAACTCTATATGTAACTTTTGAAGAGCTTCCAAATTGTTTTCCAAATCGACTACACCATTTTACATTCCCATAGCAATTTATAAGGGTTCCAATGTGAAGGTTCCAATTTCTTACATTGTTCCCAACACTTGTTATTGTCTTTTTTAGCATAGCCGTCCTAGTGAGTATCAAGTGACAGCTCATTGTGGCTTTGATTTGCATCCCTCTAATAACTAATGATGTTGAACATCTTTTAATGTATTTATTAGCCATTTGAATTCTTGTGTCGTCTTTCGGGAAAACCTACTCAAATGTTTTGCCAATTTTTTAATTTGGGTTTTCTTTCTGTTATTGAGTGTAACAGTTTTTTATATATTCTGGTTAGAAATCTCTTACCAGATAGATTATTTGCAAATATTTTTGTCCATTCTATGGGTTGTTTTTTCACTTTTTTAATGGTTTCCTTTGAAGCACAAAATTATTTAATTTTGATGGTCTAATTTATCTATTTTTTCCTTTTGTCTTTTCAAGTTTGGTGTTATATCTAAGAAACCATTGCCTAATCCCAAGGCCATGAAGATTTAGTCTTACAATTTCTTCAAAGTATGTTATAGTTTTAGCGCCTACATTTAGATCTATGTTCCATTTTGAAGTTTGTATATGAGGTAGCAGTCCAGCATCATTCTTTTGCATGTATGTATCCCGTTGCACCAGTAACATTTGTTGGAAAGACTATTCTTTTACCCTGAAAGGTCTTGGCATCTGTAGTTATTGGGGTTCTCCAGAGAAATGTGATCAATAGGGTATATATACAGACTTTTATTTTAAGAAATTAGCTCACATGATTGTAGGGGCTGGCATGTCTGAAATCCGTAGGACAGACCAGCAAGTGGAGATTCAGGTAAGAGTTAATGTTGCAATCTTGTGTCTGAAATTTGCAGAGCAAGCCAGTAGGTATTTCTATGTTTCAGTCTTAAAGCAGAACTGCTTCTTCCTCTGGAAACCTCAGTCTGCTTCCAGTTAAGGCCTTCCACTAGTAGGATGAGATCCATACACTTTATGGAGATTAATATGGCTTTACTTAAAATCAACTGATTTTAAATGTTCATCACATCCACAAATACTTTCACAGCAACATCTAGACTAGCATTTGACCAAACGACTGGGCACCACAACCTGGTCAAGTTGAAACATTAAACTAACCATCACAGCATTCCTGTCAAAAATTAATTGACCACAAACATAAGGTTAATTTCTGGATTGTCCATTCAACTCCACTGATCTTTATATATCTATTCTTATGCCAGTGTCCTCATTACTATAATTTTATAGTAAGCTTCAAAATCAAGGTTGAGTCTTTCAACTTTGTTTTGTTCAGAATTGTTTTGGTTATTTGTAGTCTCTTGTAATTAATATGAATTTCAAATCAGCTTGTCCATTTCTGCCAAAAACAAAACAAAACAAAACAACCTGATAAATCTGTAGATCAATTTGGAGTGTATTGCCATTTTGCTAATAATTATTTCAATCCATGCACATGGAATATCTTTCCATTTATTTACATCTTCCTAAATTTCATAATAAAATGTTGTCCTTCGTCTCTGACAACAATTTTATCATAAAATCTATTTTGTCTAATATTAGTATACCGTTTCAGTTCTCTTTTGCACACTGTTTTCATGGCATATCTTTTTCCATCCTTTTACTTTCAATTTATTCGTGTTCTAAGGAAAAGCATTTAACTTAAAAACGTAATCCTTCTGCTAAGTATGTTTTTGTTTCAGGTCTTAAAATGCAGCAAATGATAGTTTTTAAATCCATTTACCACATTTAACTGAAAATAATTACATCGAAAAAGTAAAAAGTATTCTTCCTTACCTCAATTCTCTTTTTTACAGCTTAACTGAAATATAATAGGCAATTAGTTGCTCCTAGTTCTTTACCTCAACTCTTAACCAGTCCTTTACTTAAGTTATAAGACTTTATTCTACAGGATCAAATCTGGAGTCTTACTGACCTTCTAAAGTTTTAAAATCTGTTTAATGTCAAACCAGCAGGGAAGGGAAATTCCTGTGCAAGGAACACTGCTCAGAAAATACTGTACCATGTCTCCAAATCCCTGAGAACCAAGTCGGCAAACTGGAAGCAACAGGAAGTACTATAAGGTAATTGATTTTCACTTTGTGACAAGTCGCTTCTTAAATCTAAATGAACAAAGTATGGGGGACACCTATGTGTAGCTAGCTAGTTAACTTATTTTCTAGCAAACCAATGTCCAATAGAAATATAATGTGAACCACATATGCAAATCATATATGTAATTTTAAAGTTTCTAGTAGCCATGTTTTAAGAAGTAAAAACAAGCAAAATTGTTAATACAGTTAATAATTATAGTCGATTAATAAATATAATTAACATGTTATTTAAACATATTATTATTTCTACATGTGATCAATATAAAATTGTTATTCTTAATTTCCTACTAAGTCTTTGAAATTTAGTGTGTATTTTACACTTTAAAGCACACTTGAATTCAAATGAGCTATGTTTCAAGTGATCAATGGCCATAATGGCTAGTGGCTACCACATTGGACAGCGCCAAATACAGCATTTAAACTTGAAAATGGCCTTAAAATGCTCTAGGGGATCACATCGAACTTAAAAATTTTTTTCTTAACCACAATTATTATGCAGTGCTGTAACACAACTACTAATCTAATAGGATTGTAAAAATGTAATAATCTAACAGGTAGATGTGCAATCAAGAATTAAATTTATAAATTTTGGACGTTTCAATCTGAATTAGTAATGACAGCTGACATTTATTAAGCATTTACTCTGCACCAGGCACTATGTCAAGTATTTTAATGTATGGTGAAAGGTATTCCTGTTATCTCCGTTTTATAGAAGAGGAAACTGGGGCTGAGAGAAGTTAATTAACTTAGGCAAGATCATATAGCATGCCAGTTGTGAAGTCATTATTTGAACTCTCACTCTGGTTGGCTCTGGAGTCTGTGCTCCTAGCTTCCAAACTTGACTGTCTACCTAAAATGAACCCAACCACCTACAGATATTCAGTGAATCTCATACATAAAACTACGAGAGACAAAGCAAAAAAACCTAATTGAGTCCACATTTTCCCTGCCTGTATTTAATTCAACACTTACTAAGGGCCTTTTGTGAGCAATGCTCTTTGGGAATCTGAAGGTTTCCCTCGTCCCTGGCTAAAATGCTCTGACTATAATAAACTGCTTCAGAGCAGGAGCTTGAAAGTTTTGAATAAAAAGCAACTGAAGAAATGTACACAGTTTGGCATTTTTATTTTCAGCAAGCAACTTTTCAACAGTTCTCATCTTTTTTGCTGACTTGTATCCAGATAACAAATAACACTGATATTAGAGTTAAAAATCTTATTCCTCAGCCAAGTGTCTATTAACTATCCTTAGTCTATTTCACATACTATTTTATTCTGCATAATTTTGAGACTAATGGAAAATATACAAATACACACATCCGTACCACATGGAGCTTGAAGAGTAATTACTTGTTTAAGGCCTATTTCTTATTTAACCCCAAAATCCATCCAATTAATAAGACCCGACAATTACTGAGTAACTACTGTGCAGACACAAATATCATCTTAGCTTTTACAACACCCCTATGAAGTATTATTCCCATTTTACAGATGAGGAAACAATGCCAATACTTTTTTTTCATTGTACCATGCTAACTATTAATACAAATACCTGTAAATAATACCATCACCATACATCTGTGTACAGTTACAGATTATAATACTTTCATTTATATTATCTAAAGTGACCCTCAATAATAAGTTGTATATAGAGAGGACACATGCTTAGAACTATCATGACAAGTAGTTGTAGTTCTTTTGGAGTCCTGGGGCAACTTAAAAAAATTACAGGTCGTTCATTTGGGAGAATCTTATTTTATTAAAGTTCAGCACCCAATAAAACAGAAATGACAGACAAGGCCAAATTCTACCACAGTTGAAAAAGCTTTCACAGAGGTTTTATAAGCCCAACATCTCCAGCCACTTCACATTTCTAGAACACTCCCATCAACATGGAAGCCCATAAAACCAAGAACATTAGCTGGAGAGGATTTCAATGCTCTCGGGTTAAGAAGTCTTGCCTCCTGTAGTATTACAAATAAGTCATGACCAAACTGTGCATTGACATCTGGCAAACATCAAAAATACTAAACCACCTAGATTTCATCGATCAGTTGAGAGAAACTTCTAGTCTTCCTTTTTCACAAGGAGTTGTAAATGCTCTAAGCAAATATGCCTCCAGAGATAGTGTCAGGTCTAATAAGCTGAAGGGAAAGACATCAGGAGCTGGCCATTCAGTTAATGGGCCCAACACAATGGCAGCTAATCAGGAGAGAGCAAGACTCAAAGTTTTCTACTCTCCTATTTCATTTCCAACTACAACTTAATGTTAGAACTTTTGTGATTAATATATCTTAACAGCCGTTATTATTCCACTTTATAGATGAGAAATCGAAGCTGAGAAAGTAAGTGCCCACTGACATTCACATAACTAGTAAGACTAAAGACCCAAATTCACTCAACTCAAATTCAAAATTCTTTACCTTCTACCATCTAATCTTGAGAAATAAGCTCCCTATTTTGAAATCTGCCAACTTATGCTGGAATTTGTATTATTTAATAATTATTAAACAAATATATGTAATCTAGAGTCACTGCCAATGAAAACACGTACCACAGAAGGTGTTAAAAGTAACTGGAGATCAGGTCATACGCTGAGCAAGCCTCTAGGCAATTTATCTTATTTTACTAATAACCTAGCCATTAAAAATGGCTGTTTTAGTATGTAATTCCCAAAATCCTAACCTTGGGTGAGGAAAAACCCCCCTCAGAATCTAGACAAGCCCACTGTTGACAAAAAACAAAAGCTACCGCAAATTAATGTACATAATGATCTGTTTGTGAAGAAATGTCATAAGAATGACAAATTGTCACATCTAAGAAACATCAGGCTACAGAGATAGGTGTGCAGACCTTTTGTAGAGAACTCTATCACTGTCATAGCTAAAACTTTCTAAGGGCATTTTCTCCACAAATCAAAGTAATCAATTAGAATACTTTAAAATATTTCAGCTGGCAACTGCATGCGGATCACAAGGCCTCAGCCCAGAGAGTTTGGACACAGTAGTCCAGATTCTAATGTACAGCCACGGTTCGCAATCATTCACCTAAAAGCAAATGTTTTAAGTAGATTTCCAAATAGCAGAACTTCAGCAGAATAGTCAACAGGAAATTAAATTCCCTAAATTAAATAGTATGGGCTGCCAGAAGTGTAGTACTCTCCATCTCACACAATGTGTAATTTCTTCACTAGGAATGTTTTATCCTTTTGAGGTAAAAATGAATTTTTTTCTCCACTGTCACCCTTAGCCCAATGCAGTGGGTTCAAGAGAAGTGCCCCTTGATTTCAACACTGCTCTCTAAGCATTAAGCAGCTCGGCAGTAAAGGAAGATTGGGTGTATTATCTATGCATTAATACGCTGTAATTGAAATGAGGTCTCTGCCTGCTCCCCCTCCTCATACTGGTGGCAATCAATAAACACTGGAGATCAGCCCTATAAACAAACCAGTTACTTTAGGGAGGGAAGTGTCTCACAACTTCCCCCATTAAAAGAACGGGACCCCAAAACAAGGACTTCAAGCAAACAGTAACGGATCCTGGAGTGGGGAGGGGGTGGAGGATGTATGCTACGTGGACATCTCAGGACAACAACGGGAAGAGCCCAGGGCTGAGTAACCCCTCTTCCGGGCAAGCCCAAGATGTGAGTCACTGGTCAGCGCGACAGGAGGAAGGGGCGGCCTGAGTCATAGACGGGGGGAGGTCGGAGGGTTTGACAGATGAAGGTTGGCGTAGAATACAAGTAGGATGTGGGTTTCAAAGGAGCTCCCTCTTTGGGGATGGAGGGGTTGGAGTCTTGGGGACTGAGGGGGCTGGAAGTGAGAGCGCTCTTTGGGCTCCGGGGAGGGGCTGGCGAGGATGAGGCCAGCCAGCCCGCAGCGCGGAAATCTCCCGCGCTCTGGGTTGGCCCCTCCTCCCCGGACGAGCTTCAACCCCCTCCCCACCTCCAGGCCCGCCAGCCAGGTCCTCCCGCCATCCCCACAACGCAGCCCTGGCCGCAGTTAGGCTTCGAAGTCCTGGACGCACACGGCCCACTCCAAGCCCGCGCCCCAACGCGCGCCGCAAGTGACGGCACCGCAGGGTGCGTGGCCAATCCGCGCGGCCCCAGAAGAGGAGGCCTCGGCCCCGCCCCGCGCGTCCAGGGCCAATGAGGCGCTGACGCCGGCGGCCGCGGCGGGGGTGAAGGGTCGCGAGGCCCCGCCCCGTTCTTCCCTTTCCCCTTTGCCCCGCCCTTTCCCGCCCGGCCCACCCCGTCCCGCGCCGCGGCTGGTGCCGGTCCCCGCGCTGGGCCCGCCCCCGCCCCTCCTGCCGGCCCGCCAGCGCGCCTCACGGCTCCTGTCTCGCCTCCCTCCTTCTCTCTCTCTCTCTCTCTCTCTCTCACGCCTAGCGCAATGGCGGCGGCCGCGGCGGAGCAGCAACAGTTCTACCTGCTCCTGGGAAACCTGCTCAGCCCCGACAATGTGGTCCGGAAACAGGCAGAGGTAACCGAGCTCGTCTCCCTGGCTGGCGCGCCGACTCTTTCCCCCACATCGCCCCGCCGGGCCTTGGCCGCTCAGCGGCGGCGTCGCAGGCCGGCCCGGACGGGCGTCGGCCGCGCAGCCCACGTGTGAAGCGGCCCGCAGATCTCGGCCATGCCCTGGGGCCCTTCCGGTTCTTGCAGCCACCGCGCCAGGCTCCAGTTACCTTCCAGCCGCTGCTCGCACACACGTGCGGCCGCTCCTGACACGCTGCCCCCGCCCAGATGGGGAAGCCAGGCATGGGGGAGGGAAGTGGGATTTGGGGCGGGCCCCCGGACTCCCCTCGCCCCTTTCCCGCTTTCTGCCAGTGGGACCCTCCCCCGCGATCTCCACCCAGACCAACCCTCTTGTTCCCCCAAACCCTGGCTGCTAACGTGACCCATGACCCCTGCTTCTCTCTTGCCCTCTCTTCACTACCATCTGTCTCTCCCTTTTGAAATGTCTTTTCCTGTCGCCTTCTTTTCCCTTATTTCCATTTAGTCCTCTTTCTCTTGTCTGGTTCCTAACATCAGAAGCTAGATTTCCCACCTCATCAACAGTCTTGTGAAGTTACCTTTAAGGTTTCTTTCTAAGCAGATTCCACCTTACTTTACTCTTAGAACAAATCTTACTGGTCTGTAGAGATTTGTGGTCTCATAACATAAATGAGATGTCCGAGGACTTTCGTTGTTTAACGGGGCCAATGCCATCTGTTTAATTCTTTAATTTAATTAAATCTGACCTGAATATCTCTCTTTTTAAACCGACTCCTGGCTTCCAAAATGTGGAGCTCTGGATATAGTTTAAAAAGACAGTATTTCAAAAGTATTTGCACGTTCATTTACCAAGTGGCAGTAAGATACACTGGGTTCAATAGACTGATGTTTACTGTCAAGTATTGAGACTAGGATTTCTGTGATACTTCAAGGTACCGGCAGAGAGTTTCCAGTTTCTTTTAAGTACAGTATCAGAACCTGTCTTCAAACTTGATTATATATGGGGTTCTTTGTCACCATGTGATTGAAGATTTGTATAAGATTCAGTGAAGGATGTTCAGATCTTTTTACAGAGCAAACATTTATTTTACATATAGCTGATGGAATTGGGGGACAAGGCTTCTTCTGGACTCATGAGTTTTTTAGTTGTAATTATAATCAGAATGTTAATAGACTTTGAATAGATTTTAGAATGCTGATTACACTTCGTGGTTTTATAATAGGCAAAGTAGATACCTGAAAGTTCAGCTTTGTATGAAAAAGCACCTTTAAACAACTATTAACTTTATCCTTATGACTTTTATTTATTATACATGTAATACATGTTCAGGGTAAATAGTACTGTATTTCATTCCCTAAAAGTAACCAGTTTTAAGTTTCTTGTGACTCTTCTCTGAAAATATCTTTACAAGCTTATATAAATGAATGTGCTTGTAATACACATACTATTGCGGAGCTTGGATTTTTCACTCAATATATTTCACATAAGAGATTTTGTTAAAGCTCCTATGTAGTATTCTGTCATGGATGTGTTATTTGTTCAACCAATCCTTTATGAGTGGACATTGAGCTTTCCAGTGTCCTGCTCTTAAAAACAGTGCCGTATATAGGCATTCATGTATACCTGTCTTTTCAGACTTTGCAGGTTTATTCATAGAATACTTAAAAGTAGCATTTGTCCTTAGAAGTAATGTGCATTTATTAGTTGATCAATTTGTATTCCTATCAGTGGGATGTGATGATGCCTATGAAAACATTTTAATGCTTTCTGCTAACTCTGAGGTAATTTTTCACCAAAATGAATTCTTAATCCCAACCCATAATAGAAATTTCCATGTGTTACAAAGCAGAACAGCATTGTTATTAGTAAGCTAGTTTAATTCTACCTCTTCCCTCCAGTTGCTTAAGTCTCTATTGTCAAGCCTAGTAGGGAATCTCTCTTTTATTTAACTAAATACCAGTGTCTGGTTCAGCTAGAATTCCAATTGGAGCCTGTTGTAAATCTTATCACTTCCATCACTTTGGGGATAGCTAGCAGCATTCAGCACATTTTCTCATAAAGAATAATTGAAAGTAGGTACTGTTATTCTCTTAGTCTCTATTCCCAGTGAAAACATTCAGATAATTTATTTTTACTTTATATATCCTTATATATCCTTGGAATACATTAATATGTAAAGAATTTTCTTAATTTGACCCCCAAAAAAGGTAACTTAGAGGGGAAGCTCCCTTACACCATACAGTAATAGCACTAAGCTGGGTCTTTAATGAAAGCAGAATATTATTTGAAAAAAGAAATGGCTTTTATAAGTAATTGAACTAAGTAAAATTGAGTATTACAGTTTTGTAGTAAATAAAATTTTTTGAACTAAAGACTTGACAGAGGCTTAGTAAATATCTTTGTAATTTACTCAAGTCAAAATAAAAATATGTAGTTGACACATAAATGCCAAACTGTTGATTAAGGTGACTTGTTTTATATTCACATATGAAATCAAGTACAGTAAAAATTGCATTTATTGTATTATATTGTTAAAATCCTTGAAGGGCTCCAAAATTCAAAAAGTTTTGAAACTTTTTCCATTGTATAAACCATTTGGTAGGTTTTATCTTATTTCTATTTTAAAAATTTTGAAGAATTTTTCTCTTTAACTTGACAAAAATTGTTTCTGATATTTGAAAAGATTAAATGCCCTTGTCCAAATACAATAGTTGACATGAATAAACAATTGAAGAAATAATTGACAAGTAATCCAGAGTTAAATGTTCATAGCATTTGTGACATTTTTTATACGAAATAAGTATTTTTTATCATGCATATGCATGGATTTTTATATTCTTACTAATTTTTTCCATTGACGTTTTTCCTCATTGATCCTAATATAAAACTTCTTTAATGAGATTTGAATTGATGGAGTGTAACATTGAAACTTACCTGATTTTTGAGGAACCAGGATGTTTACTAGGTAATGTTCTTTGTCTCCTCTTTTACATTTTTGTATACAAGGTAAGCGCTTCATAAATACTTATGGAATGAGTGAAATGAGTATATGTTAGCGTTTCTCCTGGGCCGGAAAGGCAGGATGGGAGGTGAAATTTGCTTTACATTGTGTGATTTTATATGATAGAATCAGATGGAATTCAAATTTTATTTTCCACAACACTGGGTAACATTCATTGAACCTGCCTAGGCTAGTGCTAGGAATATTATTAGAAATATTTATATTCACTATACTCTAATGTGTTAAGTGCTAGGAATGCAAAGGGGAGAAGATACCATACCCATCTTTTTGGAACTCAGTCTATTTAGGTTAAGAAAAAGTTACACTTTTGATTTTAAGGCTGTGTTCTTTTTGTCAAACTATTATCCTGACCCATGTTTTCGTTTAGATTCAATACTATGGATTTCTACAATGGAACATATCATCAAATAAGGAATACCCTCTCTTAGGAGTCAGACATCACTCTTACTAAACTCTCCCTCCATTGACTTTAAATTCATTATGGAATAGAGTTTAATAATTGACTTAATGTTTATAAGTCTTTTAGAATTACACAGTATAACTGTCACTAATAGCCTAGTGGGAGCCAAGGGTAGTGATCTTCAAAATTTATTACAGGTTTTCTGAGAGTGATATCCTAGTAAGGGATTTTTTTTTTTTCTTCAAAATTTGATTTAGCTCCTGGAAATTTTAAGTGTTAAATATTTATAACATCTAAAATATAGAGCTAAGCTAGGTATGAGGAATAAAAAGACATTTTTATTGTACCGTGAGAGACTATGTTTAAGTGGAAAAGCTATATCAGGTTTTGAGTTGTTTGGATAAAGATTTTTCCAATCATCTTGTGAATATATTTACATAAATTATCATTTCTGGATAAATTCAAACCATTTTCTCTTATCTGTGGATACGTTTTGTCACAGTTTTGAGCGTTATGTTCCTATGTGCTTATGTACTTGAAGAACTTAAGTTTATCAGATTTTGAATTCTCCTTTCCCCCAAATTTGTTCTTCCCCAGACTGAGATATGTTTGAGAAATTTGAAAACTGTAATACTGCATAAATGGAACTGGGTGTTTGGTGGAGTCAGCACCCAGGGTCACGTGAAAGCATTAAGTGCCAGGGAGATTATGAGTACAGTTGGCCTCAGAAGACCAGCATTATTTTCTTCTAGTTATTGTCTGTGACCTCGGGCAAGTCATTCAACTTCTGAGCCTTTATTTCCTTATCTGTCAATACCTCAAGGATGCTGTGGAGCAAGCATTTAATAAAAAGTATAAGTTAGATGCGGATTCAGAGAAGCCCTATTTCCTTCTCTCCTTGTCACCATTGTCCAGAGAAACTCGGTAAATTATACAGGTGATGGTAGCTGTTAGAGAGCAGTCTCTTTGAACTCAGACTGCTAAGAAATTAACATGTTATCTACGTTATACCCTTAGAAGTAGGTAGATGAGAGTGGACCATCTTTACTTATTTATCGCTGATTCTAGTCAATCAGTTTAAAGAGGCCTCTTGGGGAAAAACGGTTCCAAGTGTACTTAAAATAATGGTTTCTTTTCTACTGTAAAAGACTGCTATTAGAATTTTTCTACATGCACATGAAAGTAAACTTCAACTTAATTTTGTAGACATCACATACTTAGGCCTTGTCTCTCTCTCTCTCTCTCTCTCTCTCTCTACACACACACACACACACACACACACACACACACTGTGACAATCTGTTTTTAATGGATGTCAACTTAGTTTTATTGTTAACCAATTTCATCTCATTTTATGTTATTAATGGAGAAAAGTGTCCTAAATTACAAAATGTAGATTCCTGGATTCTTTAAAATAATACGAAAGTCTCCTTGCCAAATTCCTTTTTGACTATGCTCATTTATTTTGTATATATAACATGGTTTTAGTGTAATCCTTGCTTGAAAAAGGATAGGATTAAAAAATTGAATAATTTTCTGACTTGTTTTCATCTGAGATATGCCTCTGGTGGTTATAAGTAGTGCTAATTTGAACCGATTCTATGTCATCTGTTCCAAAAAATGTGGACAAGATAAGCAAGTTTTCCATGCGTAAGGAGATAGTGAGTGAGTACTTTACAGTATGGTAGCTCAAGTCACACTTAACACTCTCTTAGGCCTTGAGTTTTGTTAGAGGAGTAGAAGTTTGGGGGAAACGTGTGCATACATCAAAAAAATCTATTTAAGAGATAAACGTAGAAAGGAACTTGATAAGTAACTCCTTGGACATCCTCATTTTCCTAACCTATCCAAAGTATATTTTACGTTATAGAAGGAAATTTTAAAGCAGACCTAGAATTTGTGACTTCTCATGCATGCGTGGACCTTTCCCAGTCTTAATTTGTTTGTTTTCACTGATGTACTCATATAGTTTTCCAACATTTTAATCTTTAATGTTTTTCTTTTTCGTGTAGGAAACATATGAGAATATCCCAGGCCAGTCAAAGATCACATTCCTCTTACAAGCCATCAGAAATACAACAGCTGCTGAGGAGGTACTACTTTAATATTTGAGAGTATATTCTTATAAAACAAGTTGGATATTAGATGGTGGTCAGAGTGGGTAGTGAGAATTTTTGTTTACTGCATAGACATTACCAGAACTTTGAACTTATTTGCTGAAAACTACTTTGGAGTTAGAATTTTTTAAATACTAGTATTAAGAATGAGAATTATTTTTTCTCTCCCATGTAAGATGATGTGTCCAAGATACTTAAAAGTTAATAGTTTTTAAATAATTATGTAGCATTTATTAAATTTAAAAGATTTCTGTGGCTATAAAAAATTTTCATTCTTGAAACAATTTATTCTAAAGTAAGAAATTTAATTCATTCAGTGTTTCAATGTGTCGCCAAATGTTTCTGAAAAAATACTTTTTATCTATAAAAAGTTTATGCTTAAAGCCCTCTCTAGGTGATGAAGGATATGTACTATAAAGATGTTTAGAAACAAACTGTGTAGAGGCCTTTAAAAGTCATGGCTTTTAGCAAATTACCTAGTGACAGTATCATTTTCAAATTTATAGTTTCTTATTGCTTTACTGTGAATTTAGCAGCTAACTTTTCTTCCCAAAAGTAACATCCTTATATATATTGAATGTTAATTGAATATCCTATTTATTTTGGGAAAGGGATCAAAATACTCGTCTAGAAAACTTAACCCACCTACAAAACACTGCAGTTAGAATTCGTAAAGTGAAACTGCTAACAGTCACATTATATGTAAAATGCTTATATTAACACATAATGGAAATGAAGCCATACTAACTTCTACATAGTAATACACCTGACTTTAAATTTAATGTGCTTTGTTTTAATAAAAAACAATTACCAAAGATGCTTCTTTACCTTTTAATGTATTCTTTTTCTTTAATTCAAAATTGATTGCAAATATGAAGAACAAACATATAAGGTAACTTAAATCTTTAAAAAGTTGGCTATTTTATCTTGAAGATTGATGAACTATGCAGCAAATTTTAAAGCTGAGAATAACATGAAAATTACTGGATTTTATTTTTAAAAACCTATATTGAATCCAATTGATTTAAGAATCGGTGATTGTGAACTAGACTTAGCCATCTTGATTGTGGCTTCATAGTTTTCAGTGTATGTGTGAGAAGAATTATACAAATTTCAACCACTTTCGTGGGGATTTTAACCACTTTGAATCTTTCGTAGTGCATAAATTATTTTTTAGAGCATAAACTTTTAAATAAGTTTTAAATATCTTCCCGAAGTAGTTCAGATAAAAAAGGTTTCTCAGTGAAAAGTAAATGGAGAAAAAATTAGCAAATTTTATTTGTATAGCTTAATTCTTATTTTTGTTGGTCACAGTCTCAAAGTAATTATAGTGATAATGAATAGCTGCAGCCCAGAAAAGAAAATAACATGAATGATTGGGTTTAATGTTTTCAGTGCCTTATTGATTTAATATGATAAATTTTAGAAAGGCCTTTATTTCAACTCTTTGTTAATAATCAGAAGGAATATTATACAGAAACACCCAAACTTGAATATATTCTACAGATTTAAAAATGGGATAAGAATATACACATTGAGATCGATTAGCACTTTTTAGGTGTTGGGAATTTGTCATATTTTTGCATGAATGAAGCATAAAGGTAAATGGATTTGATAGCATTTTATCTAAGGTTAATGAAAGGGCAGTAATATAGCAGAGTAGGCCAGGTTAGGAGTATGAGATTAGGTAAGGGAGGGCACTTCATATACTTGAATGAGAGCCAAATGGAAGAGTAGGAAAAGAGTGTTATAGGATTTGCAATTTATATTAAGATTTGTTTCTTTCCCAAAGACTATATATATTAAAAATAGGAATTAGAGACAGGCTTATCGTTGCTATAATATGTGTTCCTATTCGAGATCTGATATGTTTAGGGCTTTTTCTTGGCTATAAACAAAACTAGTTTTCTGCACAGTAGATTAATGTGATTAGAAATAGTTTTATGTATTTTACCTACCTTTTGAAAAGTTTAACAAAATGCTTTTGTAATGAATTGCAAAAATGTAATAGTAAAATACAATCCATCAATGATAGTGAACCTAGTTGGTTGGAAATTTTTTTCTCTAGTAATACACCAAGTCATTAACCGAATTATCTATTTATAGGCTAGACAAATGGCTGCCGTTCTCCTAAGACGTCTTTTGTCCTCTGCATTTGATGAAGTCTACCCAACTCTTCCTTCTGATGTCCAGACTGCCATCAAGAGTGAACTACTCATGATTATTCAAATGGAAACACAGTCTAGCATGAGGAAAAAAATTTGTGATATTGCTGCTGAGCTGGCCAGGAATTTAATAGGTATATAGGCAAATGCATTTATTGCTATGCTGTAGAAGAAAATACAGTTGACCCTTGAACAATACAAGTTTGAACTGGGCGAGTCTACTTACATGTCAATTTTTTCAATAAATACCCATACTTTTTGACCTGCTGTTAGGAGTCTGCAAATACAGAGAGTTAACTATACATTGTTCTGCACCGTTTTATATGGGACTTGAGCATCTGTGGATTTTGGTATCCACAGGGGTCCTGGAGTCAGTATCCCTGAGGATAACAAAGGACAGATTAAGTATTTGGGAAGTCAGAAGTTATATGCAGGTTTTCGATTGTTTTGAGATCAGCACCCCTAACCTCTGCATTCAAGGGTCAAGTGTATATCCTTTTTTTAAGTGGATTCTTTAGAGGAAGACTCCCTGTACTTGACTACCATTCTGTTCGAAATGAGAATGATTATGGATTCTATATTTAGAACCAAAATTACAGAAGTTTGTGAAATGCAGTCATAATACCAATCTAAAGTTTTGAAAGTACAGTCTAACTTATAACCTACTTGCCAATCAGTAGATGCTTTTGCTGTTATATTTGTGTATTTATAAATTACATACTTATGCTATTATACTACTATGCTGTGTACATTATAAAACACCCCAAAATATTTTTTTTAGATAATTTATTTTTTAATTTACAGTCGATAGTCAATATTATTTTTATATTAGTTTCAGGTTTATAGCTTAGTGGTTAGATATTTATATAATTTATGAAGTTATGCCCTCATTAGCCTAGTACCCTCTTAGCACCATATTTGGTTATTACAATATTATTTACTATATTTTCTATATTACATCCCATGTCTGTTTTATAACTTAACAATTTGTACTTAATCCCTTCACCTTTTTCATCCAGCACCACAACCCTCCTCTCATCAGACAATCATCATTTTATTCTATGAGTCTGTTTCTGTTCTGTTTGTTCTCTAAATTCCATGTATAAACGAGATCATACGGTATTTGTCTTTCTCTGTCTGACTTACTATTAGCATAATACCCACTAGGTCTATCCTTGTTATTCAAATGATTTCATTCTTTTTTATGGCAAATAATGTTCCATAGTACATATGTACCACATCTTCCTTGATATCCATTTGTCTATTGATGGGCCCTTAGGTTGTTTCTCTATCTTGGGTGTCGTAAATAATGTTACAGTGAACATAGGGTGCAAATATCTTTTCCGATTAGTGTTTTGAATTTCCTTCAGATAGATACCCAGAAGTACAATAACTGAGTCATAAGGTAGTTCTGTGCTTAATATTTTGAGGGACCTCCATAGTATTTTCCATTGTGACTGCACCAATTTGCAATCCCACCGACAGTGCACAAAGGTTCCCTTTTCTCCATATCCTCACCAACACCTGTTGCTTTATTCATGATAGCTGTTCAGACAGGTGTGAGGCGATATCTCACTGTGGTTTCGATTTGTATTTCCTTGATAATTAGTGATGTTGAGCATCTTTGTATCTCTAGGCCATCTGTATTTCTTCTTTGGAGAAATGCCTGTTCAGGTCCTCTGTTCATTGTTAATTGGATTGTTTTTTTGGTGTTAAGGTGTGGTTCTTCATAAATTTTCAATATTAACCTTTTATCAGATGTATCATTGGCAAATACCTTCTCTCATTTAATAGGTTGTCTTTGCTTTTTTGGTGGTTTTCTTTGCTGTGTACAAACTAGGACTGCCCCCCAAAAATATTTTAAAGATGAGATAGAAAAACATTTAAAAATGCATTTTCTCAACTGTCAGAACTTTTTGGTCATACCAAAGATAATGTAATTGAATATGCTTTATTAATGTTTTGATAAATTTTTTGATAGATTCATAAATAGATAAATTTTTGATAAATAGATTAATAAATTTTAAACTTAAATTTTAAATTTTAAATCAAAATTTTCATTTCGGTGGCATTTGTAAAGGTGAAAAGGCTACTTCATTAAGATAAGGAGTAAATGGGAGAATATTGTTGGTTTTGCTTAATAAATCAGGACACTAATTTTTAAATCTCAGCTACCAGCAAAGTTCAAAACCCACTAAAACTTTATTTTGAATTGTTTAAAGAGCTTAGAAAGTTCTATTTTCAAATTTTGTAAGTGTGTAGATACGAATTTTTATAGGTGACACCGTCATTTTTAACTCAAAATCACGTAATGTTTCAAAGTGCTCTCTCCATAGATTTTTTTTTAAAACAGCTGTTTTACTTCACCTCAAAGCACCTTTATGTTGTAGAGACAGATTAAGGTATTTTTAATTTCAGCTAAGTGGCACACTTGTCATTTCAGAAAAGTTTAGCATATATGAGGGAAATTTTTTGAAAAGAAGCGCTTAACTCATCTGTAATTTCTACAACTCTTAAGTTCTTTGTGACAATCTAACCAGTGAGTTTCTTAACTGGTACCGTATACTTTTGTAGTTGCTTGTTTTTATTACAAAGTATCGCCAATATTATGTATTTTAAAATCCCGTTTATAAGTAAACACATTGACAGCATCTGATAGTAAAGCTGCAAAGAATGAGCACTGCTCTGGGTCCTGAGAGTCTCACTCCCATATCTTTTCCAGTTCGAAAGTAATAATTATTTTGGTTTTAAGACCTTGTTAACAAAAATTAACTTTGCCTAGTTTTTGAACTCTTTAATAACAATAGTGTATATAAAAGATTCTACCAATCAAAATGTCAAAAGTGCTGCCTTTTCTCCAAACCTCACTTTTTTAGAAATGACCACTGCTAATATCTGTGCTTATGTAACCCCAATATACACAGTTGCTTTTTATAAGATTATAATGTTTTTATGGTTAAATGACCTAATCAGAAATTTAGAGCAAGTGACATTTTCTACCACATATTTCGAATGAGGCTTATGAAATGAAAGCATTCACCTATAATGTTTTAAAGTTTTGACTTACTTTATGTCTGGATTTTTTTACTTTTTAGATGAGGATGGCAACAACCAGTGGCCTGAAGGTTTGAAGTTCCTTTTTGATTCAGTCAGCTCTCAAAATATGGGACTGCGGGAAGCTGCTCTTCACATTTTCTGGTATATATACATTAATCTAATTTTTTTGAATAATTTAACATCGTGACTGCACAAGCACATTTTGATTTTTTTAGTCTAATTTTTTAGACTTACAATAATGCCTTTAGACAAGCTTTGTGTTTGTGTTGGAAGTAAAACGGAAAAAAAAATAAGTTTTTTATTTCATATTATGATCCTTTTTTGTATACTAGGGTTCTCTGGAACTTTATTTCTTTCCTTTGTTTTTTTATGATTCTGAAAAGGTTTCTAGAATGGTTTCTTTAGTTGGAGATGGGCACAGTATAAAATGTAGCTTTTAGAAGGCCGCTTTAATACTAGCATCTTAAAGAAGAGAAAGAAAATGCTGGTGAATCTCCTTTGTTTTCCTGATCTTTTATAACCAAACTTCTTAAAAATAAATAATTTTAATAAGCTCCTGTATATTTATAAGCAAAGTGGTTGAAGTTTAGAATTAAATTGTTATCTGTGTTAATAAAATTTTTGCCCTACTGTGTTGTTATACAGTTCTACTGTATTAAAATATATTTGGATTTATAATTTTTCAGGATCATATTTTTTTCAATAAACTATACCTTGAGCATTAGAAGAGGATTAAACACCATTTGCCGCTCCTATCATCAACTGTTTCTTATATCAATAATCCAGAGTATAGAATTAAATAAAAGCATTCAGTTCGTTTACTAGTTTTAAAGTAGAACAGAATTTACACTACTTGGATCACAAGGTTAGGAACAAATTTTCAGAAAGATGGTTACTGCAGCTACCATCTGAAAAGCTGTGGTTCCTCTTGTTCCTCTTGCACTCTAGGTCAGCTTCCCTGAGGAAGAATGATAAGGATAAAGCATAAGGCTGGGATGGGTCAGCTCTACACCCAGGCTAATCATCTCCACTATGTATGTTTCCATTCACCCAACCCCAAAAGAGGATTTGCTTGGAGAATGGGTAGATGATGTTCAACAATAAGGATTAATGCACATTTTGGAGTCAGATAGACATTTAACTAGAAATTCTAGCTGACACTTTACTAAGATATACTATAGTTTTTAAAAACTGCTTTGGATCATTTTTTTAGGAACTTTCCAGGAATTTTTGGGAACCAACAGCAGCACTATTTAGACGTCATCAAAAGGATGTTAGTTCAGTGTATGCAAGATCAGGAACATCCATCGGTAAATCATTTCGATTTCATTTATATTAACACTTAATATAACATTTAAATTGTGAAAGAAATTTTTATATTTGGAGATTGTCTTTACAGTAATACTATAAAATATAAATACTAGTCTTACCGATAAAGAAAATTTCATCTCAAATAAGAAAACTTGAACTTGCATTCATAAAAAACTTCTCATGTTCAACAGTTTCTACTTTCTTTATTTTAGATTAGGACATTATCTGCTAGAGCTACAGCAGCATTTATACTTGCAAATGAGCATAATGTTGCTCTGTTCAAACATTTTGCAGACTTGTTACCTGGATTCTTACAGGTAAGAAAACAGTATAAAATTGGTGATAGTTATATCTTTGTTGGTTTTCTGTAGTCTAAATTCACATCAGAGTTCTCTAGTGCATTCATTTATTCAGTAAATATTTATTGCTTATCATGTGCTGAAACTAGGCTATGGGGATACAGCAGTGAACAAAACTTGCAGATCTCTGTCCCCATTGAACTTACATCTGTTACCTTTGATAGATTCTTAGCCTTTTAAAATATTTAGGTTAGAGTCTCAAAATTTTTCTGTAACGTAGTTGATATAAGCAATTTATATTTGACTAATCACATAGATTATTTCCATTGAATCAACCAAATAACCTATGAAATTTAATACCTATATTACATAAGGAGAAACTAAGGAGAAGATAAGAAACTTCCTAAGGTCACAGTGTTCATAAGTGGTTAAACTATACATGATTCAAACCCAAACAGGACTGACTGCAGTTCTTACTTTTAATTATAGGACTTATAATAGTTTGCATTATAAAGTAAATAGTTTTTGGTTAATTCACATTATTCGATCGCAAGGATAGGTTATTTTAAGGACACTTTCTGACTCAATTAGAAGGTAAAAATAAGATTGGGCAAATTAGAGTAGTTATTCTTACCTTATCAGACCTCAGACCCCTTTTTATAAAAAATATTTTGTAATTTACCATATACTGTTCTAAAATTAAATGCATAGGTAACATCTCACATGTACAGGTTTTCAAAATATCAGTACTTGGCCCTAAATGAATACAAAGAAGTAATAGAAAGTAACGCATGGTAAAATGGCTTGCTTTTTTATATATTAATTCTAGGGCATGGCTACGACAAAAGACATAATAAACTAGGTGATTTTTAAGTGATCTGTACAAATGCAGTAACTAAAAATGTGGGCTGATAACAGAGGGATCAGTGGCAAGTCTAACACCATGATTACTATTGATGATTTGATTTCTAGAAATGATAAAGTTCTGGATAAGGCAAAGTATCGACTCTTGATTTGTACAGTATTTACATTGCAGGCGTCATGGTACATTAAAACAGATTCCTGTAAACGAGTTTTTTCATTTTTGTAAGTGTCTGACATTTATGATCCTGTGAGATACGTGATAAGTTCTTATGAGTTTCTTGGAAGCATTTGTGTCAGCAATGCAGGATATCTAGTACCCATGGCCTTTGCTCATCTTCAGTCTTAACAATCAAGAAAACACCTCCTAGGAGAAAATAGCACCCCTATTTATAATCCACTGAGGTCCACAGCCATGCCACACTAAACATGCCTGATCTCGTCTGATCTTGGAAGCTAAGCAGGGTCTGGCCTGGTTAGTACTTGGATGGGAGGCCACCTAGGAAGACTGGGTGCTGTAGGCATAACAAAAAATAAAAATTAAATAAACAAATAAAACTCACTGTTTTTGTTTTTGTTTGTTTGTTTCAAATAGCTTTAATTCTCATTTGAAGTATTTGGTAAAGAGGACTTAGAGGAAATACAACTGAAATATCCTACGTGATTCAGAGTTAGAAGGATTTAGTAGAAACTTTTCTCCTTAAAAAGATAGTTTAGGTCAATGACAAAACATTAGCCGTGTCATTCTGTTTTCGTAGTTTATTACCTAAAAATCTTAAGTTACTAAGTGTAATCTCAGATTTTTATTCCTCTGAGTTTGGAGTAAGTTAAAATGTTAGCAGAACATCTAGGAGTTGTCATTCTGAAATAGATAATGATAGATACGAAATGCACACTTAGGTAACACAGTGACCAAACTTGACATCAAAAAAAATTAATTGGGTAATATTGGAAACTTTAAATGTATCAGAGAATCTAGTATTTACTGTGTATATGAAAAAAACTAGGAAGGCCTGAGAAAAGGATTCCTTCTGTTTACGAAAAGAATTCCTTGATAGCCATAAATTTTGTCGTGGTTATTACAGTTTCACTGATTTTCGTTTTGACTTAGAAATAAATCCTTATTTAGAATGTTTCTGAACAGTAAAAAGGAAAGGTATACATGTGGCTGTAGATAGAATGAACATATAGATTCCTAAATTATTTGGTGAGAAATACTCTCATAATTCTCTGTTATTTGCCTCTTGATGTTTTGGCTAACGAGGCATAAAGTGGCTGTTGAGCACCAACTTTTTTTTCTATTTCATCTTTTCTAGGCTGTAAATGACTCGTGCTACCAGAATGATGATTCAGTCCTAAAATCCCTCGTCGAGATTGCAGATACTGTTCCAAAGTATTTGCGCCCTCACTTGGAAGCTACTTTACAACTAAGTCTAAAGGTAAATTAAATACCTCAGTAAATGTTCTGTATTATTTTCAGTGAGCAAACTACTTAAATATATGCAAATATGTTTTCTTTGTAGTTGTGTGGCGACACTAGCCTCAATAATATGCAACGCCAGCTTGCCCTTGAAGTAATTGTGACCCTCTCTGAGACTGCAGCTGCTATGTTAAGAAAACATACCAATATCATTGCACAGACTAGTAAGTCAAAGTTTATGTTAATGTGGAAGAATTGTTGGATAAATTTGCTGAGAGTGTTCTGTAAGGTCACATTTTTGTTGATATAATGAATGTCCTTTCAAAATCAGATGAATCTGGAAAAATGCATCTGTATACATAGGTACATGGGCTAAAAGAATTAAACATTGAAAGAACTAAATATCAATTTTCAAATCTATAAATTCAGTATAATTTCAGTCAGAACCCCAATAGAGTTGGTTATAAGATTGATCCCAAAATTCATGTCAAAGAACATAGGGCTTGAAGTAGCCAAAAGAATTGTGATGACCAAAGTAGAGATCTTGCCTTATTGACTGTGAAGATTTAGAATTTGTTGATGGTGCAGGTACAGACAAATGGAGTGGATGGAACAAAAAGGTCTGGGAGCAGATCCACTCATGTGGGAAAAAAGCTGACTTAAAAAAATAATTCATCAAGAGTCTTTGGGGCAATTGGTTATTTCTATGGAAAAAAATATATCACAACCTTAAATATTCTATAAAAACCAATTTTGGGTTAATTAAAAACTAAATAATATAGATATTATTTTGTAAGTAAAGCTTGGTAGTAGAAAGGATTTTTTTTAAAGACCGAATCACAAACCATAGATCATTGCTAAATCTGCAAATACTAAAACTTTTTTTTATCCAACTAAATACACTGTAAGTAAAATTAAAAGATAAGCTGCACATTGGGAGGAAGTAGCTGTAGTGCACACCATGAACAAAGTTTTGGTATCTAGAAATTACATAAAGGCTAGGAACAGGAAATTTGCAAAAGAGGAATCTGAAATAGCTAAGAAACACTGCCTCTTCTCTATAAAAACAAGTATAATTGTGGAATACAAGTTGTCAAAAACCGACAGTGTTGAGTGTTGATGATGTTAAATGTTGAGTATGGTGAAGAGTTTGCCTTGGAGAGGAGTCATTTTCATAGTTCTAGTGCACTTCACACATTTTTATGAAATAATACAGGTCTCCTTTAAAACTTCCCTTAGAAATGCAAGCTTATGCAACCACTGAGAGGAGTTTAGTGATTTTTTAGTACTATTGAGGACACTTGTAGCAATTTTATGCCCCGAGCGCACACTTGTCACAGAGATATGTAAGAATCTCATCAAGGCATATTTTGTAATGAAAAAATTTGAAAACAACCAAAATGTCTATCAGCAGGATACTGTTTATATAATGAAATGCTACGAAGTAATTATAATGAAATCCATGTGTTTTGAAAAAAAAGTAAAAAATTGCCAAAGGGTGCATATAGTATGATACAATTTATTATGTAAAAAATAATATCTTGAAATAGTGCTGTCTTTTGTATATAGGTAACAGAAATCTGTAGTTCAAATGTAAAAACTGTTTGAGAATAGAAACATTGATTTTATTATGGCGCTTACCTCTGGTCCTCAGGAGGGAAAGAATGAATTAGGATTTAGAAAGTTTGACTCTTATATGTTACTTAAAAGAACAATATATAAAGGAAATGTGGCAAAAATGTTAAAATTTAACAAACCAGATGTTGGGGGCACAGGCAAATTTTTTTGTCTCTCTTAGAGGTAAAGTGAATCTTTTGTTTTTTACTTCTTAAAATTTTTGTTTGTAAATGATATTGATAAAATAAAAGCCATGGTCTTTAGGTTTGAAATGATTATTTCCTTTAGTTCCTCAGATGTTAGCAATGATGGTTGATCTGGAAGAGGATGAGGACTGGGCAAATGCAGATGAATTAGAAGATGATGATTTTGACAGGTAATCATACACACCAGATACTGTATGGAGGTTCCTTGACCAGGAAAGAGCAAGATCAGGTAGCAGTGAGAGATTTAGGGTTATAAGGCCCATCTCTTTCCCTCTATATTACGTAATCTGAAGTTAAACTTTTAAGTTTGGAATATGGGACATATAGGCTTTCTGTTGTATGCTTTTCTGCATCAGATATTTAAATATTTATTTTTAATAAAGCAGCTATCATTTCTACCCCATTTTACTCTAAATTTTCTTTAAGATTTTCTTGTTTAAATATCTTTAAAAATATGTATAAAGAAGCTTTATTGCGATTATTTCTTTTATATGCATAGACTTTACTTACAATGGTTGTTTTAGCATAATTCCTTGTGAAACTTTGTATTTTCCTAATAAAATGCAATTTAACTTGAGGCTAAAGAGTAGACGGCGCCGAGATTTGTACAGTAGATGACAGTAACACTGGAATTACTATTTTACTTGTGACTTAGAAGGCCCTTATGAATATAGATTCCTGTGGAAAAGTTAACAAAATCTGTTTTCACTGTCCAGTAGTGATAATGGCCTCCTACATGTGTTTGAAACATAGCACTTCAGAACTCTTGTTATTTTCATTCGGGAGTGCTAAAGGTTATATTATCATATTAAAGACTCAGAATGGAGAGAGAAAGTTGAGTGATTTGTCAGTTGGTAGACTAGAGTTCAATACCATTTCTCTTACTCTTCCCAGGGCTTATACTACTTTTCTTTCTTAAAAAGAACTGAAATTATTCCTGCGAAAGGCTGGTAGTCACTATAAGCTACTATAACAATACTAGACATGAAAGACATTTGAGTTACAGAATACATGGTGTATGTTTGAGGCTTAATTTCATTATTAAAAATGACTGATTTCTGGTTTAACTATGTTTTAAAGTGTATGAAAGTAATCCTTCACTGGAAATCACCTAATAGGGCTGAAGAGAAGACTTGGCTCAGATTGGGTTTCGTTTCCTTTCCCTGGTTCAGTTTCTGTAATGTACTGCTTCCTGGCCTATAATTTGCTCTGTAAAAAGCACTTACATTTACATAATTTATGAAGCTATTTTTTGTGGACTAGATGAATAAGATTTTCTTACCTGTTGGTAAATAGGCCTTAAATATATTTTTCACATCAGTTTGTCTTAGAACCTATTCTAAAGATCACTTACCGTTTTATATTTATATATAATGTTACGTTCACAAAACAGTTAAAGATTATTGACATATCAAACTCACTATTAATCTTGGAGTTCTAAAACTATGTAAAGGCTTTTATGCCCAAATTTCTTCAATTTTTAATGAAAACACTAGAATCGAGTTTCACCTATACAAAATTTTTAGCAATACAATTTGTTCTTTAAAGGTAATTAATAAGCTCACAGCAAGAAGATATTCATATAATCTCAGCACCTTTTTCAGTTTTCTGTGTTCTGTCCTCTGATAAGCTTGAGGGATACATGTCCAGAAGATGAGATACACAAGGCTCTACTAAATTCTCTGCTCATACTTCTGAGTCTTGAAAGTATCATAAGCTAAGTTTTAGCCAGTGAGGGATGTAGAAAGAGAAAAATGGGAAGAGCCCTGAAAAATAAGATTCAGACATAGGACTTTTTAACTGTGGTGAATCATGATAAAAATTTTATTTGCCTTCCCCCTGCCCCCTTTTTATTCTAAGGTTTTTAACCCACAACTTAATACATACATTCGAAAGACGGTCTAAATTATTTTTTAGTTTCAGTTCAATAAGCTATATAGAAATTTCTGTATAGGGTACTATTTTGTATTTTGAATAGGTTGAATGCATTAAATTTTGTTTATGTACAGCAATGCAGTTGCTGGTGAGAGTGCTTTAGACCGCATGGCTTGTGGACTTGGAGGAAAACTCGTTCTGCCAATGATCAAGGAACACATTATGCAAATGCTTCAAAATCGTAAGCTATATCTCTTTCAAATGTTGAAATAATGGGATGTGGCTTTCTAAATCTTAAACTCTAACAAATGTTTAGACTGTCTACAAATTAATCTTTGCCTTTTTATCTTCTATGTTTAATTTTTACATTATACTGATAAAAGTTCTTTAGTCATCTTTGGAAACATTCAGTCTTATGGTAAAGAATATTATTCTGCACTATTGAAAATACTACTCAGTTCTCCCCAGAATTGTCCTCAGTGTATAGGAAAGAATTGTAAATTCTAAGGAAAAGTTACAGATTTCCTCCTTGCTAGAAATATCTAGATTTGAATTTAAGGCATTATTTGACTGTTTAAGAAATATTAGCATATTTGATTCATATAATCTCCCTTTATCAATATTTTCTATCATTTCCCTAATATTTGATCATTTGTCAGCCTTGGTAATTCGTATCGGTACCAAAAATAATTGTTGTATACATGTCTTATTTTTGTCTTAATTACATAGTTAATGTGTTTGATTATTTTTTAATTCAAATATAGAAATGTATAAACTAAAAGTTCCTTACTTTAGTTGTTAACAGTTCTGAGACTGTTTTATGTGCCCTCCCCTCGCTGTTTTTTTTCTATGACTTTATTATGCATATATGCAGGTGTTTTTCTGGAATGCAAATATATCATACAGGCACACTATACTTAGCTTAAGCTTTTGCTCTACAGTACATCATATCACCACATAATAGCCTCTTTCATAATATTCCACACTTCCCCTAGTAAGAGTTAACAGTTTTTGTTGATTACAAATAATGCTACTACATACACTAATAGAGATATCCTGGCTCGCTTGTATGTGTATTTATAGGGAACATTACAAGAAACAAACTGGAGGGTCAAACCAGTGATTTGAGATCGTAAAGCAGTAAAATGGAGTGACAATACCAACTTGAAATGAAAATGAATTATTGAGAACTCTAGCCATTATGCTATTTACCTAGCTCCTTATCCTATAGAATTCTTATTTATCCTGAAAAGGCATGGTCCAAAACCATTATCCCTTTTAAATGATGTGGTATTATATCTGGATCTTGAATAAATAATTTCCCCCTTTTTTCAGCCTCTCAATTTTGGGTAGTTTGTTTGTTTGTTTGCAAAGAGACAGGGATAGTTAGCATCACAGATTATTCAACTTACAAGAGCTGCTAGAAATAATCTAGCTTTTCCATTTTTAAGATGAAAGTAAAGCCCAGAGATATTAAAGATTGCACAGGGTCAACCAGCTATCAGTATTTCTCCACTGATGCACACTACTCAAATAGGTTCGTTGTGGATACGGTTTTGGATTTGTAGTTAAAGAATTTGACTTTAAGTTCTTAACACTTAAAATGTATGACCTTGAGCAAATCTGCACTTTTATTTTCTTATCTGTGAAGTAGGAAAATGATGCTTGCCCTGTGCCCAGGATTGAGGTTAAGATCCAAAGATGTGTTTAATATGTGAAAAGAACTTTAACGATAGTAAATGATACATATTTCTTAGTAACTTAACATATGGCCCACTTTATTTTTTAAAAGTTTTATTGTTTTTGCTTTAAATAATAAGCAGCAAATTTTTTTAAATCTTCAAATTCAGAAGAGGAAAACTGTTTTGAAATCCCCATACAAAACTCACATTTTGCTGAACATCCTTCCAGGAACTCTGCACACTGATAATATATGAGGCACATCTCTGAACTAAATATAGATATCTTTCTATATCAATAAATACTTATTACGTTTCTTTAGTAAGTTCAGTATACCAGGGGTTCCCAACCCCTGAACTATGGACTGGTACCCGTCTATGGCCTATTAGGAATTGGGCTGCATAGCAAGAGGTGAGCAGCAGGTGAGTGAGTGAAGTTTCATCTGTATTTGCAGCCATTTCCCAGCGCTAGCATCACCATCTCAGCTTCCTCTTCAGATCATCAGGCATTCAGTTGTCACGGGAGCACTGGTCCCTGGTTCTATAAAGGTTGGGGACCTTTGCAGTGTACAAGGATTAGTATCAGATACCGATATATTAGTTTCCAGGGATTGTTATTCATCAGTTGTAGAAATTTTGGCAATGGCATATTGAGTAATTAAACACATTTAAAACATATAAAATAATGTTATTATAGGTGATAATGTTTTAACATCAACATTAGCAATTTTTCAGAAAATTTTTATAAAAGAATTAGTTATAATAGAGTTCATCTTTACGTGGGTTTCCCAAAGTAAAAAATTAAGGATGATGAAAATTTAGGATTTTTATACAACTTGATTAACTCTTAAACCAGCAATTTTCAAACTCTCTATTCTGAGGACCTTTTTACAATCTTAAAATTACTGAGTATCCCAGAGTGCTTTTGTGTATGTGGGTTATATCAGTGTTTATTGTATTTGAAATTAAAGCAAATATTTTAAAATAACAATAAACTTATTACATGTTAATAGAAATAACATTTTTTTTTTTGTGAAGAATGACTCTTTTCCAAAACAAAGTATTAGAAAAATGTCTTTTTGCAACGTTGTAAATATCTTTTAAATAGCTAATTTTTATATCTGCTTCTACATACAGTCTCTTGGGATTCTACAAATATCCCTGACATATTTTACTGTACCCTCAAAATGAGAATGAAAGAATAATATTATTAGAATAATTTAGACTTTGTGGACTCCCTGAAAGAATCTCAGGGAATCCCAGGGTTCTTGGGCCCCACTTTAAGAACCATTGCTATACACAAATCCTAGCTTTATGTATTTATGTGCATCTTGCTTTGTTCAACATGGAATTTGAAGCAGTCAAAAGGGACAATAATAGAGTAAATATTAATATTTTGAAATGAGAGTCAAAGAAATTATATACTAGGATATGAAATCCATAACATAAACATTGCTTAACTAATACTGTGCTAACCAAAAAGCAGATATCCATTATTAATATTAAAATACAAATAAGGTTCATCCATATTCACTTACCATATTATTAAATAAAATTTTTAAGTCAGCATCTTTTCTCAGCCTATTTTCTTTTTAAAGAAATATGATCATGGAAACAGCACAGAAAATCCAGATTTTTAAATTTATTTTAGTAAAATATTAGAGGGAAAAGTCTCTTAAGTAGTTGATATAAATACTGATAAGCTCTTTGCTTCTATATTGCCTTTTAACTTTTGTAATAAAATGCTTGTGTAACATGATCGCTGTTACAATGAAATAATCTAGTCAGATACTTTTTCTGCCCATTTTCTATTTAATGTAGAAGAACATTTTATTCTTTTCAAAATAAGAACTTTTTTATACTTCTACCAGAATTACATGTTTGTAGTATCTCATTCCTATCCTTTTATTTGTAATTCTTTTCTGTAGCTGACTGGAAATACCGGCATGCAGGATTAATGGCCTTATCTGCCATTGGTGAAGGATGCCACCAGCAAATGGAAGGAATTCTAAATGAGATAGTAAATTTTGTTTTGCTTTTTCTTCAGGATCCTGTAAGTATCGATAAGTGTTTGATTCGTAATTATCACCGTAGTTTCACATGGGAAATAGAAAACCTTTACTAATACAAAGGAACATATTACAGCATCCAAGAGTAAGGTATGCAGCCTGTAATGCCGTAGGACAGATGGCTACAGATTTTGCACCTGGTTTCCAAAAGAAATTTCATGAGAAGGTAACAAGTTTTCAAACACTCAAACTTTAAAAAGAAGGAGTGGCATTTCAGAATATATGCTTAAGCGATTTCATTTCACAGGTGATTGCAGCTCTGCTACAGACCATGGAAGACCAAGGCAATCAACGAGTGCAGGCACATGCTGCTGCCGCTCTCATTAACTTTACTGAGGACTGTCCCAAGTCACTGCTTATTCCATATTTAGATAATTTGGTGAAACATCTGCATTCCATCATGGTACTTAAACTTCAGGAGGTAAGTTTTAAGATCGTTTTAAGCCCCCCCTCCCCCATTTTAGATTAATTTAGGTTAATTTGATGGGTGAGACCCCTGGAGAAAGAGCTTTCAGCATGACTGTAAAGAACAGAAAGTTAGAAGGAGAACAGTTTAGGCTTGACAGAGAAGGAACCAGTTTTGGACTTGAGGGAGATAATGGCCTATACGTTAGGTAAAATCAGTATATGAATTGCCTCGAAACCAAGACAGTTATTTTTGAATTCTGGTTTATGAAAATTTAGAAGGAACATTTTATGTTCTTGACTGCTGCAAGAAACCAGGGTAATGTAATTGTAGAATATTAGCATAGTAGCATTGTTAGACATTAACAGAAAACTCAGCAAGACCGTCATAAGATTGTTGTTCAGGTAGTAATAGTGGAAATCAGCAGGTAAAGGTGATTTGAAAAGCTATTTCTCAGGAAGCGTTAGCAGTTTCTTTCTGCAAGTTTACATTTTAAAAAATGAAAGAAGAATACCATCCTTCTAACATAGGTGACAAAAATAAAAGGTGTGGAGAAGGGTATTCTTTTTGCCTTAAATATGTTGAGTTTTTAAAATGAGGCCTGGCCATTCAAATAGAAGATGGTTTATGGTTATAGCGTAAATAAGAGAGGCAACCTAAAAACTAAATGGCATTAGTACCAGCAGTATGTGAGAGCAAAGATGCAGGTAAGAAAGGCAAAGATTGAGGCCCAGTTGTCAAAAACAGAGAAAATAAATTCCTAGCATAAAAACGAAATGAATAAAAAGGACATAGAAAATTAAAGCTTTTTTTGCTGTCATAGTCCACAGACATAAAGGTACTATCAAATTACTGTAAAAGTTTCTAACACTAAATTTCTGTACTTTAACTCATTATGAACCAATAACAGATGAGTGTTCAGTATCAGATGACAGCAGAACAGGAATATGATAAAGAAACATGAGTATATCTGAAGACAGAAAGATGTAGACCCAAGTTGAAAACAGATTGGTTGGTTGGTTAAATCAGGAATAGATGGATGAAATGTGATTTTACAAATAGATTTGGGTAGAGGGCTGAAGTGTGAAGAGAGTTTCTGTATCCCCTTCCCCCAAAGACGATGTGAGATATTTAAAGACTAAAGAATAGAGTTGATGTGATGGCTTGGGGAGGAGAATATAGTATGTGAGCAAGAGTTGTCTGAAGAGAGGGTATTTCCAAGGAAGAAGGACATTCCTTTGAGATCAGAGGCAGACCAAGATAATAAACACAAAGCAGATGCCAAGATGCAGAAGGGAATATGTTTACGTCTTAAAGGTGTAGTGGAACTCAGTACAAGGTGAGGAGCTCTGCTGAGGGTGTGGTTGTAGTTGATGAGAATGAAGAAAATCTGGAGTAGTTGCTGGCTTAAGTATTCATGTGAATCCACAAGGAATTATCAAATAATATTGCCAGGTGATAGTGTGAGCCCAGCTACAAATACCCAGTTTTTGTTATTAACCAGGTCAGGGAATAATGTAGATCTTTGGCGCAGGAGAAAGGATGGTCTCATCTGTTTCACCAAGACAGAATAGCACGTGAAAGAGGGTACCCATGGTTATAATTAGTGATATCTTCTGGGGAGAGTCAGATTAGAAGATAATGGAATGGACCCAAAAGGGAATTTTCTTCACAACACAGTAAGACAGCACATCATATGTAGTAAGTAGTAGGAATAAATGTGGAAAAACGAACAAGTGGGATTAGGCATTAAGCTTGATGGATACCAAAATTTTAAGAGTCAAATTTGTGCTCAACAACTACCAGTGCTTTGAGATAAAACAGAAGTAAGGCAATGCTATGTTAAGAGAGAAATGATCCTGCATAAATAGTTCAACAGATTATTATTAAATTTGCTCCAAAACCTGCAATCTCCACTCTGGCTGCTGGAGGGTGGTCTCAGCTTGCTATTTCAAAACATTTGGGAAAAGCCTTTGGGAACTTGAAGGGAGTGTTTCTTCTGGTTTCTCATTTACGTATTTATTTTGTGTGTCTTCCTTCTAGTTGATTCAAAAAGGCACCAAGTTAGTTTTGGAACAAGTTGTGACATCCATTGCATCAGTTGCAGATACTGCAGAGGAAAAATTTGTTCCCTACTATGACTTATTTATGCCATCACTAAAGCACATTGTTGAGAATGCAGTTCAAAAGGAACTTAGACTTCTCAGAGGAAAAACTATTGAATGCATTAGTCTCATTGGTCTGGCTGTTGGGAAGGAAAAAGTAAGTGATTTGTAGTATGTTGAATTTACTTTTTGTAATTTGGCTATGAAGGCATTGAGGGTACAAGAAGGTTTTTTCATTCTGATAAATGGTTTTCTGGATGCTTGTTTTTTTTCCATCATCTTACTGTCACAATACTCCTATTTTATGTATAAATAAATTGTTGCCTTCATTTTTTCATCATTAATGTTAAGGTTTCTTCTTAACCCAGTTATGTTCTTGAAACCTCCCCTTTTCTCTCCCACATGAAAAGTCTTTATCTCTTTGGAAACATATGGAGTTCAAGATCCATATGTTTAGTTTTATACATTTAAACTTGTGCTTGGAAACTTTCCAGTTTCTTTCTTGTTAATTTAAAAAACATCACATAGAGCTTTTTAAAAAATAATTTGCAAAGACCATTGGACATTGTGTTTTCCTTTCCAGCCAATAAATAACTCAGCATTATCAAAGCTAATCCAAAAGAAGTTCCTCTGTTATCAACCCCTCACGTTATGATTACTAGAAGTATCATCAAAGAACCTCCCTGTCTGGTCTCTGAAATCAGCATCAATATTATCTTATAAATTATTTTTCTGTGGGACACCAAGAACCTAACCAGTAAAACATTTTTAAGTTCCATGCTCTTTGTATCTGGCTGTCAAACTATTTTTGAAACACTGCCTGCTTTTATGGTGGAGATTGCCAGAACCACACACATAGTTAAATGAAAATCATATAGTTCTTTGGAGCGATGTAAAATTTTCTTTCTGGATTTGAATTATCTTTTTACTTCTAGAAATACATAAGACATAGACAAAAACTTGATGCCATTAGAAATACCTTTATACTGCAGTTCACTTTGACCTTCATTGGAAAATATATTTTTCTAGAAAGGGCACTAAGTCTCTTGCAATATAGATATTTTTACCTGAGGGGTTATAACCCATATGGGAAATATAATAAATCATTTGGGTAAGTTTTGTTATTATGTGAGAAGCAATAAGTACCTCTCTGATCTGATACACACAAGTAATATTGGTGTTGATTTTCCCAAATATTTTTTTTCCTAGTTCATGCAAGATGCATCAGATGTGATGCAGCTGTTATTGAAGACCCAGACAGACTTCAGTGATATGGAAGATGACGATCCTCAGGTAAAGTAGTCTTCACACATTCGCCCTGATGCTTTTAGGAGTTGCAGAAAGCACAAGGGTAAATGTACTAAAACAAAAAGAAAATTAGTAATTGGTTTCTTCGGCCCTGATTTTAGATATATTCACTGATTTGACTTCTACTTCTCATGACATTTTTCGTCAGTTTGTTGTAGGTGTTTACTCTTTTCTGACTCTCAAGGTTATGGTGCTCTTGAGGGTTCTGTCCTATGCCCTCTTATCTTCTCATTTCCTTTGATCAGTGTCATTCACAATCATGGCTTTAGTTTTCCTCTCTATGCTTGGGACTTCAAGATCTTTCTCTGAATTCAAGGTACATTTACTAGACATCTCCATTTGGATGCCTCCTGGTCCTTGGAATGCTACATGATTTCTCTCCCCTGTCAAAAGAAAAAGAAATACAAAAGCCTTAACAATCTTAGTACATTCTGTGCTCTCTTCTCTGCCTATAAATAAACAAACATTTCTTTAACTTAGAAAGAACCCTCCCGCACTCAGCCTGGCTAACTTCTGCCATGTTTCACATCTGGTACAAGTTTGAGTGGTGGGTACTTAATGACACTGTATTATAATAATAGTAATAATCATAGTAATAATCATAAATGTCCATCATAATCTTAATAATATTCACAATGCCTAACATAAAACAGGCAGCCAATAAATAATTGTTGAATTAAATTTTTACTTGGCATAGACACTATAATTGTTTCCCATATACTTAAAATTGTTTTGTTTTTTTAATTAGGAATAGGAAGTGTGTGCATGTAAGCAGGTGAGATAGACAGATATTGTAGAGTAAAAATCACTTTCTGGGTGACAGGGGTGATGAATTAGAACCAGATTCTCTGTAGGTAGTTTACAGATAATTAAGTCTATGTACACATAATAATAGGAGAAGTGTCTTTAATAGACCGAGCCTTTTACACAGAAAATTACAACAGCTAGGAGAAAAGGATGTTTTGTTTCTTGGGTGTGAATATGTTAATAAAGACTTAATGAATGGAAAACTAGACAGTAAGGGTATAGCGTCAAATAATATATTTCTGCCTTCAAGGAAATTAGTGCCTAGGAATTGATTGTGTTTAAGTTGGGCTTTATTTATGTGATTCAGGTGATAGTAGATAAAACTATTTTTTGCTTCTTGAAGTGGGAAAATATAGATACAGTCTTGGTCTTCTCTTTTGCCTCCCCTGCTGTCTGTATTCCAATGTAGAGGTTCACAATGATTTTGTTATTGTTTCTGAACATTTTAAGCATAAGACTTTAGAAAATGCACTTATAGCTTAAAATGCTGTGAATGTAAAATAAACCATTGTTTCTGTGAAATAACTTTCTTTATGATGTTGTATTTAGCTGTTTTAAAATCAATTTTAATTTTTTCCCCAGATCTCTTACATGATCTCAGCATGGGCCAGAATGTGCAAAATCCTTGGAAAAGAATTTCAGCAATACCTTCCAGTGGTTATGGGCCCTTTAATGAAGACAGCTTCAATTAAGCCTGAAGTGGCCCTTTTAGATAGTAGGTATCTTCATGAAGATAGCAATTGTAAAATTTCTCTCTGTTATTAATTTTAACATAAATTTGTTTTCCTACCTGTAAATAGCCCAAGACATGGAGAATATGAGTGATGATGATGGTTGGGAATTTGTGAACCTTGGTGATCAGCAGAGTTTCGGTATTAAAACTGCAGGACTGGAAGAAAAGTCAACTGCTTGTCAGATGCTGGTAAGTGATAGTGATATTTAAACTTTGTTTTACAGCTTCTCATAATACATTTACGTACATTTGATAGGTGTGCTTTTTATAGATGCTAAAGAAATTTTGAAGAGCAGGAATATATTCTTAAAGGTGTAGAAACCTTTTAACCCAACATCTCTACTTATGGATTTCCATTCTAAAGAAATCATGTAGATGAAACCTTTTATTATCGGTGCTGTTTCTTATAACAACAAAAAAAATGAATAGCTTGAATGCTTCCTTTCAGTAAGATGGTTAACACTACTTTAGAGTGTTGCACAGCTGTTAGAAAGCCACGGAGGGCAAAGATTTTTTAATTCTATGCTTAGTGTATAGTAGTTGACCAAGGAATATCTTTTGAATGGACAGAAATGTACTCATGATATTAAGTAAAAGTGGTGTGATGTTGTTTGTGTAAATAAACATGGTAGAAAATTAAAATGTGTACACTGATAATTTCTTATGTTATTATGGGATTTGCATTTAAGTTCTCTTTGAGTTTTCTGTTTTGTTTCCCTTTATGGGCATGTTATAGACAGTAGGGGATAATATATTTTTTAAAAGAAAATATTATGGTATATTACAAATTTAGCAGTTAATGGCTTAAATTTCATATTACTCAAGCATTTTGTTCTCCGATTCATTTCAACGTATTTCTTAAACTTATCAATACTGACTTTATAAACATTTTGGGTCTTTATGGTATCTTTTAACTGGAAAGCAAATGTAACATCTTTAAACAAAGTATCAAATCTTTTAATATAGTGAAAGAGAATTTAAAAATTATTAAAACAATGCTTTTTTCTGTTTTAAACATCACTTATTGAAAGAATTTTTTTAATACAAAATAACATAAGCCTGTTGGCTCCAAATTTACAAAGTAAGTGATATGCTAACAATTAAGTTTTCAGGTTTTAAAAATATCTTTTAAAATTATTTTTCCTAATTAAGTGATACATTTTGTTTGAAATATTTTCAGAGTGCTGAAACTTTTGCAAAGTTCTCCGACAAAAATAAAAATGTAGTATGACTTTAAATGACAGTATATGCTATAATCATTTCTTGGCCTTTTCGCATTTTACTTTTTTTTCTTTTTTGGTTGAAAGACTAATTTAACAGTCCTGCATGTATCGTTAAATGTAATTCTAGTCAGAATACAATATTCTCTGGTCCTTATGTAATAAAAATACCTATAAACTAACATGGATCTTAAGTTCTTTTCCAATACTTTGATTTCAGGTTTGCTATGCTAAGGAGTTAAAGGAAGGCTTTGTGGAATACACCGAACAGGTTGTCAAACTGATGGTCCCTTTACTGAAATTTTATTTCCACGATGATATCCTACAGTTTTTGAATGCAAAACATGTCTAGATTTACTTAATTTTAGCTTGTTTAAATATTATTAGACTTTGTGTTAACTTGAAGGTATCTCACTATTATTGTTTGTGTTTGCAGTAACTATAGTTTGAGGTTATAAACTTAGTTCTTTGCATATGCTTTTGTTTCACTTGAGTCAAAAACTTGAAAAAAGAAAATGTTACCTATTCAGTTGGCTGTTTTCTATGGTCCACTGAAGGATTTTAAGGATTGGTATTTTATTGGCAAATGTGTACAATTGTATATAATTGCTAGTTTTCCCAATAGTTGTTTGGTAATGTTAAAAAAGTAAGACCTTTCTCAATAGATTAGAAACCCACTAATTTTCTGTAGTACAGAATCCTACATTTCAAATGTAGATAGCACCTTTAGAATGAAACATCTCTTGGTATATCTGCATATTAAATTTTTTCCTCCTCAACATAGTAATAGTAGTAATTACTACTATAAGGTATATGTTTCTGCCTTTGCACACACAAAATTTCATAGATGGGTTAAAAAAAGACAACATAGTGGTAGAGCCCAGACCCAAACTCAGCTCCGTCTCCCTCCAGAGTCCCTTTGTTGTAGTCCTCATGCAGTATCCTATAGTGGCATCCTTTACAGAAGATGGCTTTTGCCCCGCAGAGATTTCCTATTGTTTAAGAGAACAAAGCAGAATTGTTTTTAAGAAGAACTCTAGAGACTTTATTTTGCAAATGGTATTAGATAGGGAAAGACAACTAAATTTTTATTAAAAATGGAAGACTGTTACAGGAACAGATCCAAGGGTCTCAACTCTTTTCACAGTCGTTTTTATGTTTTGGGTTACATTTGAGACTCATATTGTAGCTGATAGAAAACACAGGAGGTATGTCTTATGGGCAGGGAGACATATTTTTATACATGTTATATTTAACACAAGGTCTTAGATAGCAGTCTTAGATAAACAGAAATTGCCAGGCACTCCTGTTAACTTAGCACTTTTAAGTAAGAAAATGATAGGACAATCTTGAGGATAGTGATTACATTTCCTTAACAATAATAACGTGTTCGAGTGGCGGCAGCAGAATCCATGCCTCTTCTGTTGGAATGTGCGAGAGTTCGTGGTCCTGAGTATCTCACACAAATGTGGCATTTTATGTGTGATGCTCTAATCAAGGCCATTGGCACAGAACCAGATTCCGATGTCCTCTCAGAAATAATGCATTCTTTTGCAAAGGTAAATATTTTTCTCTTAATAATATGTATGAAGTTGTATGTGCATTTATTAATCTTCTCAATACATTGGGGAACTTTTGTCTAACAGTTTTTTCTTTTAAACCAAAAATGTCCAGTTCTTTGTTATTTTAATGTTTTGGTGTCATCACTTGTTTCTTAAGAGTAGCTTCCCTTGTATTCCAGTCTTAAGCAGTTTCTACCATCATTTTGACTACAGAAGCTTGGATATCATCTCCAACTCATTATCTAATTTTTGTTCTAGACTCTCCTAAATTCCTGTTTTTTCCCCCATTGTCTTCTCTCTTCTTTGTGCTAGCATAAGAGCCTCACTTGGTCTGTTCCAGAAGTCGCTCTTCCTTTTCCTCTTAGTCTGTTCTCCTTTCTCAAGCATTAACTTGGTCTTTGTTTTAGTCACTTATCTTCCCATATTCTTGGTTATCCCCATTGCTCACAGCTCCATAGCTTGCTCCCATTTGGTTTAAAAATTCTTTAGCATCTTTGTCTCCATTTATACTCTTGCAGTTCAGAATTTCTTGTTTTTCCAAAGAATGCATGCTTCCAGACCTTTGTCTATATCGTTCCCTCTACCTATGATGCCCTCCCAGAGCAGTCTTACCCTTTCTCCAGTGCTGTCTTTGTATAGAGCATGTATGTAGGATTGGGCTCCTTAGAAGCTGGTTGGCCTGTTCCATCTTTGAACCCTCAGCACATAGCTTAATGCCTGGCACTTAAGATGTACCTAGAACAAGTTAAAAAGAATATGTGTTTTAAAGACTTCTCTTTAATATACTGGCAGTAACAAATAGAAACCAAGAATATCCACTCATTTAATCATTAGTCTTCCAGGGTACTGAGTTATGTTCATTTTTCTCATGCTTCCATGTGATTCTTAATGAAGTTTAACTTTTGACTCTTAGAAACCCATAAATCTTAGTTGCTTTCTTTCCTCAACCTCATTTTAGTGCATTGAAGTAATGGGAGATGGATGCCTTAGTAATGAACACTTTGAAGAATTAGGAGGCATACTGAAAGCTAAACTTGAAGAACATTTTAAAAATCAAGAATTGCGACAAGGTAAGTTTTTTATGCTTTATTTCTGAATGTAATCCTTGACCATTTTGGCAACCGTTTAAAAAGACATTTATTTGGGTGTGTTTTAGTTAAAAGACAAGATGAAGACTATGATGAACAGGTGGAAGAGTCACTACAAGATGAGGTAAATTATTCCCTTCAGAACTTAATTTACCTGATCATTTCTATCTGAAAGATTTTTAAATGCTTAAGTTACTAATTAATCTGACCTGACATTCTTATGTAATTATTAGTCATCTTTAGCAAAAGAATCTAATGTATATTTCATTTATTAATTTAGAGAAAAAGTCATTTGACTTAGCTGATTTGTGTTTTGAATGCTGTGTATGCATTTTGTTGCATATACGTTCACATAAAAGTACTTTGGAGTTCTAGTATTTTCTTTTACTTAGTCCTTACAGCTGTGTATTTGGTGGTGCTTTCACTATTTTAAAGATGCTTGAACTCAAACTCAGATGTTAAGTGACTCCCTAAAGCCACATATTCTTGAAGGACTAGGGTTTAAGGCCAGATCTTTTTGTAATACCTGTCTTTCTACTGAACTACAGAATAATGCAGATTTACTTCTAGTAAATAATATACATGTATTGTTTGATAGGATTCTTCTCTGCCTTGTTACTTAGTTCTTGCCTCATCAAATTATTTGACGCCATCAGACATATTTCATCTGTGTATTTAGGGTCTATAATATGTGACTTGTGGCCATCCTGGTGGACCAGTGTTGGCATGTTCAGGTCATCCCAATTCTCTGCAGCGTGCTCACATGCTACCATGCACAGGTTCACAGGGAATAGATGTTATAAGTAACTGACACCACATCTTCCCATCAGCCTGCTTCAAAATTAGAAACATTCTTGCAAAAAAAACAGAAAATATTCAGGTAAAAACACTTTAAGTATTACCAAGATCAGTTTTTGCAACAAGTGGAATACTTGCCATACACCTTTATCTATTCATAGGCAGGTAAGAGACATGACACCCAGTCATTGAGGTAAACTTAGTCTCTAGATTTTTGCTGTGCCCTTAAGAAAGTTTTCTCATTTTAAAATAAATGTTAGTGTTAATAATAGTGGGGATACTTTTTAATACATATAAGTGTATTTGTTTTGTTTTAGGATGATAACGACGTTTATATTCTGACCAAAGTGTCAGACATTTTACACTCAATATTCAGTAGCTACAAGGAAAAGGTGTTACCATGGTTTGAACAGCTGCTACCGTTAATTGTCAACCTAATTGTAAGTGTTGCCTCTCTTCAACAGTTATTTTAGGTGATATAGCTGGAATTCTTTTCATTGCAGCATTTGAAAACTTAACTGTCCAATTAAAATGGGTCCTAGAAATCAGTTTTCAACTCTACATCTTTCATTTTATCAAGTTTATTGCCCTGTATATTTTTTCACTCAACATATGCTTAAAGTTTGCTAATTGGGTTTTCCATAGTTAAATCATTATACATTCTAAAGACAAATGATTTTTCATTATTTCAGATTATCTATACCTTGGTAAGTTGACAAATGAAAACAGAATGATTACATTTTTTGCAGTAGACCCTAGAGATTTCAGTTATGATCCCTGTGAGTACAACCAGCAATCATAGATTTTGGATGATGGTCTTATATGCTGTTTTTAAAATACATTCTAAATTAAAAGCAATCATTAGATGTTTGTTCCCTTTTTTGACTTTTAATTTTGTATTTTATCGTATTTAGTAATGTACTACATTTTTTCAAAGATTTAAATCAAAACTATAATATTGTCACATCTTTTATTGTGTTTTTTTAAATACAGCATTCTATTACCTTTTTTATAACGTGAATATATATTCATTGCTGCTACTGTCAGTTCTTCTGGTTTATGGTAATATCAGATTGTGGAATTCTGTAACAGTTCACAAAAGTCTTTTAAACTTATTTAAATCACTGTAGTATTTTGAGGATTATTATTCACAAGAAGTAGTTGTTACTAGTTTTCCTTGCCTCTGTCAGGAATATCCAAGTAAGCCGATAGTGTATAGTGAATATTTATTTCTTTGCATTCTTTATGTACTTCAATATTCAAAGCTTAAAAGGATATCTTTTTTGTAGTGTCCACATAGACCATGGCCAGACAGACAGTGGGGATTGTGCATCTTTGATGATGTTATAGAACACTGTAGTCCAGCCTCATTTAAATATGCAGAATATTTCTTAAGACCAATGCTCCAGTATGTATGTGACAACAGCCCAGAAGTCAGGCAAGCAGCTGCATATGGCCTGGGCGTCATGGCACAGTATGGTGGAGATAACTATCGTCCTTTTTGTACAGGTACTGATGTTTATTTGGTTACATGCATTTTCTTTCAGGCATTCCTTTTTTTCCTACCTTGTTCTCTCTTCAAGAGCACTCGCAAACATTATCTTTCTATTTCTACCTTATTCTCTTTCCCTTCTTCAAACACTCCATCTATAGCACTTACAAATTTATCATCTTTATTCTCATAGAAATGAAAAATGAAATCTGCGTGGAATCAGAGCCTCTCCTCCCCAGTCTTCCAGGGCACGGTTCATTTTGATTTGGGAGGTATACCAAAAAGTCCTAAAACAGGACTTTTAAAACATACTTGGAGACCCCGTGAGTTTAGCCAGGAATATAGCTAGGAGACTTTTAAAAGCTTAAGTACTGTGAGGTGATTAGGTGTGTAAATCTGTAGGCTACTAACATCTTGAGGTCTCCAAGTTAGTACAATGCTACTGCTCCTGACTCTGCTGGAACAGCCAGTCTCCCTTTCATTACTCCATCTGTTAATTCTATAGTGAAGACCACAAAACATTCCTTAAACTTTAACATTTCTTCACTAAAACTGATAACTAGACCAGAGATTTGCATGAAAGTGTGAGCTTTTAACTGGCCTTTTTTCAAATGCTTATTTTAGAAGCACTTCCACTGCTGGTAAGAGTAATTCAGTCTGCTGATTCTAAGACCAAAGAAAATGTCAATGCTACAGAGAACTGCATCTCAGCAGTAGGGAAAATTATGAAGTTCAAGCCTGACTGTGTGAATGTCGAAGAAGTTTTGCCACACTGGTTGTCTTGGCTTCCACTACATGAAGATAAAGAAGAAGCTGTTCAGACTTTCAATTATCTGTGTGACCTAATTGAAAGGTAAGAAAGAACATAGATGGACCTTATGTCCTTCCCCTTTGCAAAAGAAGTGCTTCTTGTGCACAGCCCTCAGGTGTGCAGATTTGTACTAATACTGTCTTTATAAATCATGTTAAGAAGCCATATCACAGTTAAGATTGCCTCATAATCTAATATGGGTTGTTTTTTATGGAATTCAGCAAATGAGGCATTATATAGAACATAATGTTTTAAGAAGGTTCCATCTTAATGTTCTGTTTCTCACCCCCCATTTATTTATTTATTTATTTATTTAGCTTTAGGATTTTTTTAAATTTCAGTTTTACTGAGGTATAATTGACATTATTAATAGAATGATATTGAAGTACATCGTTAGTACCATTTTTTGCCCTCTGAAATCCTGGTGTTTTCCTTTGGATTTAAGAATCGATAATACAAGGAAGTGTATGCCAGACGGGCAGTCAAGTTCTGGCACTGGGCACTGGGCCCTGGCATCGTTATTACAATTTTGTACCCACGAGTAAATCTAAGAATTGTAAACAACCTGGAGGCATAGAAGCTATCAGATCATAGGCATGTTCTTTGGTAGTCTAAGTCCAAGTTCCCCTAAATATTAGTCACTTAATTTTAGTTCATGAATGCATCTAAGGGCTATAACCACTGATCTCCTAGAATTTGTAGAAATGGGCCAATGGGCATATTTCTTCATGCCTATGAGTTCATATTCACACAGTTTTTGTCTTCCCACTGAGAACCTCATTAAGGAATATAACAGCCATCCTGAAGACAACACACTCTTTGCCT
Organism: Rousettus aegyptiacus; assembly: GCF_014176215.1. NCBI lineage: Eukaryota > Metazoa > Chordata > Mammalia > Chiroptera > Pteropodidae > Rousettus > Rousettus aegyptiacus. The sequence continues at coordinate 58,492,580 of NW_023416286.1, read as the reverse complement.
GTCTCTTTCTCTGAAGTGACCAGTTCTCCATTAATCACCTCCCTCAGAAATAACTATTCTGATTTCTGGTTAAATTCACTGTTATATTTCTTTACATTAAAGTTTCCTGGAGTTTATTTCCTGGCTTAGTCTCAAAATGCCCATATATCATTTTGAACTTCAGATTTATTTTAGAAACCATATGGCAATATTTAAATTAAATTTGTATTAAGATGTTATACTTCTTTTTTAATAAGTCACATTATTTTTAAAGGATTTAGAGCATTCTATCATTTGACTCTTAAAACAGCCCTGAGAAATGAGCCAAGTATTTTTTCTCATTTACAGGGGAAGAAACTAAAGAGTTAATAAGTAAGATTAACTGGTTTTTCACCTAAATTTAAAAAGGCAGTTGATTTTAGTGAATGCATAATCACTTTATAAAAACCTTATAACAAAATTTAGTGTTGGAGGGTATAGGAAAGTATGAGTGCTTGAGGGATTTCTCCTTATAATTTTCACTTAAAAGGTTTTCTTTTCTTTCTTTTGTCAGTAATCACCCAATTGTTCTTGGCCCAAACAATACCAATCTGCCCAAAATATTCAGTATAATTGCAGAAGGAGAAATGCATGAGGCAATTAAACATGAAGATCCTTGTGCCAAACGTCTGGCTAATGTAGTTCGCCAAGTACAGGTAAGCAGATTTGGTTACATTGGGGAAGGAGGAATAAAATTGTTTTTTTGTTTGTTTTTTCATATCCTTTATTAGAAGAAGAAATAGAAATTTTATTTTATATTCTCTTGTCTCCAAGCCTCAAATGGATTATATTTAACATAATCTATGTATATACTTATTATTTATTAGAACTAAAACCTTTGTCTTAAATTTGAGATATTTTGAACCTTCCAATTGGTGCTTAGTACAACTCATACATAAATCATCTGCATATCTGTGAGAAAAAAAAAGATGCACCTGGTTGCATAATAAGGAAGGGGGAATGCATCTTTTTAGTGCTGTAAGCATTATTGTTTAAAATTATTTTTACTCTCTAAATTCATGTGTGTCGGTTACTTGAATTTGTCATCTACCTAGTGCATTCTTATTAGTGCAAAGATGAAGAACACAACTGTAAATGCAATGAACTTTAAAGAAATGAACAGATTTCTTTTATAATGATGCTCATCAAACTAATCTACTTGGAAAGAAAATATTTTGGCATTGTGACTGTCTACCTAATGATGATTATTAAAATACTTGCAAATGACCATTTTACCAAATCTAAATCTGTGAAAATGTTTTTTCCCCCTAGACATCTGGAGGATTGTGGACTGAATGCATAGCACAGCTCAGTCCTGAGCAGCAGGCAGCAATACAGGAGCTCCTGAACTCTGCTTGAAGGGCCTTAATATCACCACCGAAAACTAACTCCAAATAAACGTTTACCCTTTTGTTTAGGTTTCTTTGTTTTGTTTTTGAGCAAAAGAGAACAGTTGAGTTGTGTGTAGGCCATTCTTCTCCAAAGCTACAACAGCAGGAAGAGAAGCTCTGGGTTTCAGAATGGTGTTTAAATGGATTTCTATCATACCACTGAAGTAGTTCTCCGTAAGCCCTACAGTAGCACTGAAGAGTATTTTTCTATTGGTATAACCCACCCATGTGAAGGTGAAAGGGAAATGAAATTAATTTATCTCATTAGACATAAGGAAATTTAAGACAAAACAGCTTTAAGATCCGTTACTCAGCATAGATGTGTGTGAAAACAAATTCTGTACATCTAGTGTTAATTCTATTAATTGGAGTGTGAGTCTTTTTGTAGGATAGAAAGAAGCCTACACAGCAAACTAGTAGATCCAAAAATTGAAAAATAAAATGCTTAAGACAAAAACAAGCATGAAGATGTCATATTTGATGTCACTTTTGGTTCTTTTTCCCAAAAGGCTTATGCAGTAACTCAGTTTGGAACGCCTTTAAGCTTCCAGCCCTTGAATGTGAAGTGTTGGCATGTCTAGCAGTAGTCTCTCATTCACTCCTCAATAAACAACATTGAAATACAAAAAAATGTTTGTGTAAAAGTTCCATACTGTCTGGCTTGGATTCATTCAATGTTTTTAATATAAGAATAATTAATATTTTTTTAAAGTAATAACTATGGCTCTGAATGTTTTTTCCCCTAGCATTTCCCTTGTGCAATTCAAACTTGAAACCATCTAGTTTTTCCCATCTTCTACTTTAATTTAAGCTAAGTTGTGATACACCTACAGCGTTCACAATTGGTGTCCTTTTAAAACTAAGATGGATAAGATAAAAAATATTTGGCTTAGGATTTTCTTTGCGAATTGTAATTGCTATAGAGTTGCACACAACTTTTAAATTTAATTTTATGAGTATAATCGCTAAAATTTCTGACAAATTCAGTAAAATGTATGAATGGTTTTTTTCCTTCATGTATTAACCTCATAGTAAATGACTTGTTCTTGTTTCTTTAAATAATTTTTCTAAGGGATCTTAATAGATTTCTGTTGAAACATCAGTGTTAACATTTTTATAGTTTGTACTAAATTTAACCGTGATATAAAAATGAATTTTATGCCTAGATCAGAATTTAAAATTAAAGGTTTTTTTCTTTAAATGATTTGCATTACTTTATTAAAATTAAATCTGAAATGGAATAGAACATAGAGTGGATTATATTAAAATGGTTCACTTGGTAGCAACTACCCTTTAAGTATATTTTTGATTTTCAGCACACCATTAGCCCAGAAGCTTTGGTGTCTGGCAGAACATGTTGTGAATAACTTCACCATCATAGTCATTGCTTTCAGTGGGTACCTATTTGACTCTTGTAATGTGTGGGGGGTACTATTTGGAGCTACTTTATACCCTGTATTCCTGTTGGAGTAAAAATGTGTCAAGCCAGCCCCTTTCTGGTTTCTTACACAGAGTTTGAAAACCAATCATGTATCGATGCCTATTAACCAGAGCAGTTAGGTTTTATTTTTAATTTATTACTACGCTTAAAACATGTTAAAAATGTGACACACCTGCCTAAGTTCAGGTGGAAGTATGGTTTGAAAATGGAGAATATAGTGTGTGCAAAGCACTATACTAGTTCTTATGGGTGAGAACCTAGATTCTGGTTTAAACATTAATGAGAAAGTCAGAAAACGTACCAATAAAAAGAGTCTAAGGTCCCTGAAGCAGTAAATGGGCTTATATCAATCAACTGCAGAACTGACTACAACATCCTTCTTGATAGAAGTAGAGAAATAAGTAATTGGAGTTAAATCAAGTTTAATCAGGGAAGATTGGTATTAAAGGCTGTTAATGTGACATGATCTGAAATCTAGGGCTCATAACTAATTGTAATATGTTAGTCCGTGAACTAATGATTTTTTTAAAATTATCTAGGGAAACGTTTTTAATACCTCATTTTGTGTACACAAGATGAAAATTTATGATTTTTCCTTTTGTACCAAATTTAGTGTCCCAGTGGCTTTGCATGTCAGCCAGTAATGATATATTTGTGAATCCAAGTTATTTCTGGAGGGAAAAAAAAATGTGTGCGGCTCTTTCTGGGTATGTTGTAACACAGGATGAAGTTACATGCACAGGTGTTAGAAATTTTTAGCATAACTCATTTGAAGTATTTTTTAATGCTGTAAATTTAAAAAGTAAAGTCTTAAAGCTAATCCGACACTTTTGTAATGAGCAGCAACTGTCAACTCTTGAGTTGTAGTTTGACTAACAGAACCATCAGTAAATATGTAAGCAAATATTCTTGCTGCACCTGGTCTCATAATATGGGGGGGGTGCATATTTACAGTGCTGTAGCATTATATTTTTGTGATCTAATCTTGAATGATTTCTTATTTGCAATTAAAGCAATTCGAAAGGCTAAGGAGCTAGCTAAATGTTTTACAAGTATTGCGTCAATCTTCTGGCTCTTGTCATGTTCTATAGATAGAAACACTTTGTTCCTCCTAATTCCTCTTTGCCTCAAAGGAATAATAGCTAAAACCTTGCCATCTTGCATTTTTCTCAGCCCTAAAATTATGAGTACCCCTGTTTTAGAAGAAAGTGAATTATCTGCAAGGAGTAATAGGCTTGCATTTTTATTTCCAACACTTCCAATTCTGAATGGGTGGGAAAGGAGATAGCAAACTCTAAAACCATCCTGGACTGACTTACCCCTTTTTTTCCACACAGTTGTAATCCTGACAGTCATTTGCTAGATAATATTTGGACTTATTATTTCTGCATAGTATTTATATTATTATACATTTGAGCAAATGAATAACAACTTAATAAATTATAGTTCAATTATTTCTAAAATTCCAACAGTGCAATATGGTTTTTATGTAAAATAGCACAGAAATTGTTTTTTTTTTTTAATTATAGTTAAGGCAGCAGAGTTTAATTCTGAAATACATTACTTGATAATTCTGAATCTTTCATTGTATGTTTCCTTTATACATTTTTGTCCTCTTGATTAGTATTCAGATTGTATGGGAATCAAGACTAGTGCCATTTCCTGTGGATTAGAAATTAGTTCCCCGTCTTCCCTGGAAGTTTTTTAACAGATGGGTAGAAAATGTAAGTTTTGAATTGCAGCCGGACAACATCCTGTAGTCTTAAGGCACACTATGAAAGATGATGGTGTCGAATGGTTAAGATCAGGGGTCAGCAAACTTTCTCTAAAGGACTAGATAGTAAATATTTTTACTTCTATAGAGTTTTGCAGGTCCTACGGTTCCTCACAACTGCTTATTTGCCATTCTAGCACAAAAGCAGCTGTAGACATTACTAAACAAATAGGTGTGGCTATGTCTCATTAAACTCCATGAACAGGTAGATTATAGTTCGCTGGTGCCTGATTAAAACATGACTGGGTTCAGAAATTTCACTGTACATTTATTGATACTTTGAACAAATTCACCTAATGCCTTAGTTGCTCTCTCTATAAAAATAGTACTAGTACACACACAATCCCAACTGCTTATTAGTCTGTGCCCTTGGTGAGCCCTTAACCTCTGTGCCTCAGTACTTGTGAGAAGTTATGGACAGTATCAGCATCCACAGGTTGGTTGTAAGGCTTGAGGTAACGTGTGTATGTAATATATGGAAAACCTAGGACAACGCCTAGTAGCACAGATTTGCTATTATGAGTACTTGTTTGAAGAGATCATTAAATTTGGATAGTGTCTCTTCACAACTAGTTAGCTGTCATGGTTATTCCATGGAAAATGAAAGCAGTAAGAATTTAGGAAGTCTACAGCAATGCTACCCTGAACAAGCCTGATGTTGATTGATCACAGAAGTTAAGCAGGATCGGGCCTGGTTAGTACTTGGATTGGAGACCACCTAGGAAGACCAGGTGCTGTAGGCGTAAAAAATAAGGTATTGTAAGATGACAAGGTCCTTGTAATTTGTGAGGTCAACCAAGGGTTGCTTTGCCTTAAAAAAAAAAAAATTATTAAGCTATCTAAAGAACAATGGCTTGAGTGTAAGTGCTAAGCAAAACACATGGGCTGCCTTCAGGTAAGGGATACATCACATTACAATTATACAGCAAGGAAAAGTAGAAGATGCAGAATGTATAATAGGAAGAAATCAGGGAAACAGTAATGTAAACAGGATGTGCATCCAGTGGCCTCAATGTGGGCATTCTAGCAAACTACCAGAGACTAAAAATATGTTCCTTCCCAGTCAATGAAAACCTCCCTGAGGTGAGACTTTCTACCCAGCCTTTCCACCACATTTGGGATTGCCCTGGGACTGTCACAGAGATGGCCCAGAGTGGGGCACTTGGGACCAACGTGTGAGAATCCTGGCTCCTGCCTGAGGGGAGTATTACTGATTAGGTTAGCAGGAGAGGAAAATGTGCCAAGTTATTTGAAGCCCTTTTAGAAATGGCCCCAAGGCCCACATGCAGTTACCCTCTTGTTTTACCATTTCTGGAAACCTAGTGGAGCAGGGAGTCTCTTTTTGTCCCAGCTGTATGTGGCTGCCACTTAACTACTTAATTTAGGTTCTTGGATTTTTCTCAAGCACTTCTCTTGACCTCTGCTGACACATTTTATGTAGTTTTAAACATTTAGCTACTGAAAAGCCCCTTCGATCAGGAAATAGCAAAAGGATACTTGTAGGGTTATGACCATGTTGCATTTTCTGATTTAAAAAGATCATATTTAAAGTTTATTATTAGAGAGTCAGAAAAGATAGTTCTGTATTTCAGAAAAATGCAGCCCATCAATGTTTTTAGTATTCTTGAATTAGGTCTCATGGAAAAGGTTACTACTATAAATGATCAATAAGCCATAAGACAGAAACTCACATTGTAGTTGGTGTTTCACAAAGAGTAAAATGTAAAATAGCAAATATGGAGACATTAGAATGGATTGAAATAGGTTTTTTTAAAACAGCAATGACTAAACTGAATAGCAATAGTTGAAGGATTTTAAGGAGCAAAGGTTGCATTTGAGAACACTAACAGGCCTTTCTGATTGCAATAGGGCTCACCCCTTTTTTCCATCCTCTTCCCCAAGATAGAAACCGCTAGGTCTCCGTCAACAGAGGCAATGAGGCAGGAGCTCTGTGCTTAGGGATCCTATTCACTGAAGTGACTTGCTTACCCAGGCAGCCTGCCCAACTTCAATGCAGTGATCATCTCTAAGAAGTCATCCGGAAGGCACGCAAAGCTGGAGGGATGGCCAGCAGGGCCTGGCATTCAACTTCAGTCATCGTCCTTTTCCACTTGAAAATGGAGCCCTGGAACCACAGGCTTCATGCTGTTTCGAAAACTCCTGCCTTGACTTGCAGGTAAGGGACTGTTTGCCTTTGTCTCCACTTTTGCTTTATTGTCCTAGGAGAGCGTTTGTTTCTTGCCTGGACTTGTTTTAAATGCAAATGTCCTATCTTGTCCTTTATTCGCACTCTCTGGAATGGATTAATAATTTCTAAATAGCTTCTTTTGGCTGCTCCCAAAGCTTCCTCTGATTTGTGTGTGGAAAGGAGTACTGTTGACAATTAAATGGAATAATGTAACCTAAGTGCTCCAGGGGACATGGGTAGCTATTACTATGATGACTACATCCAGGCCATGGGGACCATCCTCAATCATTCAAACATTTCAAAACCAACCAAAATTAAGGATTTACTGATGATCTGAGCTTTCTGCTTCTGAACTCATCTGGACAAAATTGGAAATATTTACAAAAAGACTCCTGACACATTTTCTCACATCAGATAGCAGGGGTAAGTAGGTAAGGAAGGAATGCTCTATTCTTTTAGTTTTCGTACATTACAAAATACATGGGCATTTTGAAGCCTAAATTCTGGAGAGTCTTAATTTTTAATTATTTAACTTTTTATACAAAGTTCCACCTGGTTCAAAATTTGAAATTTATCAAATGGTGAAAAGTCTCTTCCACACTTGTCCTTCAGCTACACCCACCAGCTCCCCCTGTGAAAGAAAAATTTAGACTAACAGAATTGTTTTGCTTCAAAAGGCCTTCCAGAAGGAAATTAGCACTTCTGATGAAATGTGTATGTGTCTGGTGAATATGAGTCAAGTTAAAAATAATTCTGAGAAGTGATCTACCCACCTAGTAACCCAGACATTTGGGTGTTTTTTGTTTTTGTTTTTTTAATAAGTCAACAGTGATTATCTACTCTAATTTTTTTTACCTCTAAATGTCTCTGTTATGAAAGAATCTTTGAGGTTGGTCTGCTTGAGACCTATGTCCTTGCAATAAATTTATAATAAAATTTCAACATAATTAAATTGTCTAAAAAGGATGTTTTAAAACATCCTCCCCAGAAGGAAAGGTTATCTGTTCTGAAGTATCCTTCCAGGCTTGCAAATATTCAAATGGATTTTGAAATAAAAGTTACATCTTTTTAGCTAAGAATTTTCAGTATTCAATTCTGTCAAAGATGGAGGTTAAACATTTTTTGCTCTTTAAGTGACAATATAAAATTGATATATGCTCAGTACTGGTTATCAAAATATTAAAACTGGGTCATTATATTGATTTAGAACCTCATTTCATCTTAAACTAAGTGGCATCGGACTAAATGTCCTTTTATTATTAAATCAGCATTAAAAGTTCCACTCATTAGGGAGCGTATTTTCAAATATGTTTTCATAAAATAATTATATTTACTAGCATTGATGTTATTTTTTTTAATTTAATAACTGTTCTGGTTTTAGTATTTTTTTGTGGTCACCTGCTATTTATAGCAAATGATACTAGTGTTTCATTTATGGTAATGGTATACATTTTCTTTTAGAATATTTTTTAAAAAGTCATTCAATTGATTTTTAAAATGTCAACAGAGCCACGATAGCTTTGAGGGAGTGGCAAAAATCATGCAGATGATGCTCATGGTTGAAGTCTAGGAAATACTTTATCTTGGCTGAGGTTTGCAATGCAATCATATAGGTTCAAAAAGTTTTGTTTTACTAGTTTATGAGAAATACAATGCAATGATTAATATGTCAGGTTAGATGAACAAAACTCAGCAAGAATATAGCTCAGCCAATAAGACACTTGCAGGTATGAACCAGACAAAGACAACAGAACTATATAAGTTTGTGGGTTTTTTTAACTTTTTATTTTAAAATAATCTTCAACTTACAAAAAAGTATAAAAAAATACAAAGAACTTCCATATATTCTTTTCTGAGGTTCATTACTTTTAAGGTATTGTGATATTTACTGTATCTTTTGAATTACTTGAGAATGACAGAGAGTCTCTCCTTGACCAAGGTCTAATGAGGATCCCCTGAATTTTTTTTCATCTAGACTTTCAGACTTCCATGTTCGGTTCTGCATTTTCAATATTAGTAAGAATCCTACTAAGTCAGTTTATCCATTCTCAGTATCTGATCCATTTCCTCATCTCTCACCATCCCACAGGGGGTGTCTGATGATGACCCTAGCCTGCCTTCAGCAAGACTCTTGTTAGGTCAATTCAGCCAGAATTCCCCCTGTCTACTGATGTTTCCTTTAGTTATTTCCCATCCAGGTTCCCAACCTGCTCCTTGGCTATAAATTCCCACTTGTCCTTGTGCTTGGAGTTGAGCCAGTCTCTCTCCCTCACTGCAAAGCCCCATTGTGGTATTCCCTACAACTGTGGCAACGGCCCCCTTAAATAAAGTCTGCCTTACATTCTTTAGCAAGTGTCATGAATAATTTTTTCTTTAACAAGTTGTAGAATCATAAGCCTTCATTCTTTAGTAATTCAGCATATATCTCCTAAGAATAAAGACATTTTCTTATATAACCACAGTATTATCCCTATCAGGAAATCTAACATTATTACATGTATGCTACAATGTCCATATTGAAACTTCACAAGTTGTGCTGGTTATTATAGTCTCAGCTTTAAGCTTACCTTTCTCTGCTCTGCTCTGTGACACTGGGGTTAAGACTTTTCAGGACTCCCTTGCCAACTGGCTTCTGTTTGGATCCTACCAGAGGGAGGCCCTTTTGGGAGATGTGAAGAGGAGAGAAGGGACATCCTTTTGTTTCCAGCTCCTGGTAGCGCCCCTTCAAGTCAAAGAAGAAAGTTACAACTTCCAACTCCAGCTTCTTTAGGTCTCCTCAGCATTAGCCCACCATGCACCTCCTATCCCCACCCCGGAAGTCAAGCGCCAGGCATGTGTGGGCCCCTCTCCTGAGCTCTGGTCCTGGCAGTCCCAGCTCTTCCTTTTGTTCCCAGCCCTAAGGTGGTGGTTACTTCGAGTATTAATATCTTGGTTACCTCAACTCGAGGCATGATAGCTCTTCATGAATTTACTAATATTTAAGTGTCTCAAGTTTTATTCATTCAGCCTTCCAACATCTATATAACCAATTTTTCTTTTTGCTCCATGTCCTATTTTTTCATTGAATTTTTTAAATTGTAAAATACATATAATGTAAAAGTTAGCATCTTAACCATTTTTAAGGGCACAGTTCAGTAGTTTTAAGTATTTTTATACTATTGTGCAACAACTTTTAAGCCTGGAGGTACTTGGGTTAAATCTACCCTCCACACTGGAAGGTTTTTAACGATCATCAGGGCCCACATAGAGCACGTGCTCGATGAACTGATTGAATGGAAGGATAAATGGAAAATAGAATACTGAATGATAGAATGAATACATCTTTTTTTGTATGGAGAGTAGCATGCGGTATTGGAAAAAGCATGGATGTTGAAGTCAGACCAACCTGGATTTGAATTGCACATATATACTCTCTACTGAGTGTGTGAATTTGGAAAATGTACTTGGCATTGTGATCTCTCTACCTCAGTTTGCTCATTGGGAAATGGAGAAATACCTACGTTTCAGGGTTGCTCTGAAAATTAAGTGAGATCACAAATGCAGATGGCCTAGGAAATAATGGGTGCACAGCAAGGTTGGCTCTCTACCCGCCCCTCCCAGAGTCACTTTATGTTGTACATAACGACAGTGGGCCCATATATAGTTTATAATTTGTGAAAGTTGACATTTTACAATGTCTAGTAAATTCTTTTATCTCAGAACAAAAATTTAGTTGAGAGGTTAATGGTATATACAATAAAATAATAATCAAGATGGAATTTATTGTGACTAATTTATCCTGTGGGTCTTAAAACCTAAGAACAATAGATAGTTGAAAAAAGGTTTTGCTCTTTTACTTTAAAAGGTATGCAAAATATATTTTCAATTGCACATTTTAAAGATTGTCCCTGGATTATGCTAATAGGAGTAAATAGCACCCTGCAGAACTGAGTAAGTGGAAGATAATATTACTGTTTTTAATAGCTGAGACTACCAGTAGTTTGCATTATGAGCAGTTTATGAATGGTTTTTAAATTCTATTTGGGGTTATACTAGGTTATTTAGAATTTTGTCTCTCTGGAGAAAAATGTGAAAACTTGAGGGGGCAGCAAAGGGACATCATAAACAATGGCTTCGAGCTTCATCATTTTTGGGGAAAAAAATACTAACCTTATACTGAAGCTGCTTCTAAAGAATATACTAATTATGTTAGAACTACCTCAACACTGAGACCCTTCTCCAGTCATTAGGTGTGTAATGTGGCTGCCATTTTCTGTTACTGGTCAATAGTACACTTTCAACCTTCCATGGTCAACTTTCAGAGCATAAATAAGGCAAGAAATGCAGGTTATCATAAATAATTAGAGCACTTGGAGCAAAAAAAGATAGCAAGTGATTCTGAAGTGGAAGGATTATCTTCTGAGTTAATTATTAGCGTGTCTGTATTATCTTTTCTGATCCTCTTTCATTGTTGGGACATTTAATCTAATTAACAAAATAAACTTGGTATGTGAAGCTTGAGGCCTGAGCTACTATTTATGTAAAATTATTTACATAAAATTATTTTGAAAATTTTCCACATTGGAGGATTTTTTTAAAAAAAACCCTTTCTATGCATTCTGTGCCTGATAATTATTTGATCTTCAATAAATGTGGAGAAAAGAATTTATTGCTATTTGATATCTAATGTTATAAACAATGTTTTTAGGTCACAGGTTCTATGCATTCCCATCAGAATTATAGCCTGGTACAATATAGTTAAACAAATGAATAAGAAGAATTTGGAGAAAACAATAGAATTTCCTGATCAAAATAATAACCTAGTAGGATTAAGGGAATCAGTGAGGATAAGTATTAGAAAATATGAAAAAATAACATCTTACCCTAAAAATACAGGTTAAGCTAGTTCTATGTCTTTAACACTTTTATGAAAAGAAATATGTGTACCATATGGTGAATACTTTTTACATTGTCATAAATTTGGCATATCATGTTATAAAATACGATAACCTTTATATATAATAAAATGATGTAATTTTGACACAACACTGGATTTGTTAAATTGTGTCTTAATTCTCCCACATGAAGTCAACATGAACACTCAATTTATTAATTTCTGTATATGATCAAAGTCTTTGTATGCTAAAATACGATATGGCTAATGCTGAACATGTTTTCATGTGCTATTTGCCAGGCATATCTCCTGTTCAGTGAAAATCTGTCATTATCTTTGTGTATTTTACAACTGAATTGCTATTCTGTTTGATATTTTTGCTGCCACATTTTGAAAGTTCTTCGTATATTATAAGATCTTTGTCAGATATGTTTTTTCCAGTCAGTAGCTTATCTTTTCATTCTCTTACTAGGGTCTTTTGCAGCACAGAACAGGATGGGCTCTGTATGCTGAAAATCACAACATGTTGATAAAATTAATCAAATAAGATCTAAATAAATGGAGAGATATACTGTACTCACGGATTAGAAGACTCAATATAGTAAAATGTCAGTTTTCCTCAAATTGATATGTAGATCAAACGCAGTTCTTATCAAATCTTAACAAGCTTTTAAAAATATAGAGAGACAATATGACTCTAAAATGTATATGGAATGGCAAATTAGAATAGCCAAAACAATCCAATTGTTTGAGGGCCTGAATAGAACAAAAAGGCAGAGGAAGGGCAAATTTGCTCTCTGCTTAAGCTGGGACATCCACCTTCTATCCTCAGACACCGGTGCTCCTGTCCTCGGGTCTTCCGAGTTGTGCAGTATTACACCACCAGCTCTCCTGGGTCTTCGGCTTGTAGACAGTTGATTTTGGCCCCAGCCTCTATAATCCCATGAGCAAATTCCCATAATCAATCTCTCTCATATGTATGTACATCAATATCTCCTATTATATACAAACATAGAAAGTATATATATAATAGTGTGTATCTATATTACTTATTCTGTTTATCTGGAGGCCCAGACTAATATCTGTACGTGTCGTTTTTCTTTTTTTAAATTTTTTGCTGCAGTGTTTCTTTTCTATTTTAGCTTGGCTTCTTGTCTTTCCTCTCTTCCCTGTATCTTCATCAGTGTACTCCTCAGAGAAACATGTTAATACTGTGTTTCTCTACAAATGTATAAGACATGTATGCATATATACATAGACCTATACAAGGATGTTCAGTTGTCTTATAAAATAAGATACTATACATACCTTCTATATCTTGCTTTCTTTTCCCACCAGAAATTCCTACTGAAATAGAGCCAAGTACTGGTATAACTCTAATTTATTTCTTTTTAGTGGCTGTATATTGCCCTTCTAGCAAAAACTGAAAGAAGACTCTCATTTAATGTACAATGTTTGCTATATGTTATTATTTTATTCTTTCCTTTTGGTTCCTTAAAAGTCCTCTAATTCTGTCCATCTCCAAAGAAGGCACTGAAAACCCAAGATCAGTTAGTCATGTACTTCAAAAATTTTTTTCCAGTTGTGCTGACATAACCATGTTATCTCACTGAGGCCCTCTTAGGACAGGTGACATGTATTTTAAAAAGCGCCAAAGCTAAAGTACAATTTGTAACTGTTAGGAACAGTTAACTTATCCACATGGGAACGGAGCCGAAGGCCTAGGCCTCATTACTGCCAGGCTTGAGTCTCAGAGACAGTCAGTAACTGAAGATAATTAGCTGTGCAGACAGACTCTCTTCCCATGAGTTCTTAATGACCAAAACAATTTTTTGAAGCAAATAAAACAAGTTCAGATCGTTTTTCTGCATTGAAATAGAGTAGTTTTTCTCAGCTTCCTCCAAAATAAGATTTAATAATAAGAATTGTTGGTTTCAGAGGTCAGTCACACAGGTGTTATAAAGAAAGAAATAATCCCCTGTTTTGTTTCCTCCACTTGGCGACAGCTGAAGCCATTTTCAACTATTGTTTGCAGGCAAGAAGAAGGCAGGGAACACTTTCTTCCTAAATTTATGGAACGTGTCCAGCATAGCAGGTTGCCAAGGCAATGTTTTTCATCCCAGGAAGGTACCAACCATTGTTATTGCTCTGCCAAATGAATGAGTAGGCTTCACTAATGAAGACAGAACCATACTCTGGGTGAGTCTGTAATCCTTGAGGGAAAAATAAAATTGAGGTATGGCACTCGGGCCGAGCCTTGCAAAGTCACAGTGCCCTCAGATGTTTCCACATGCCTCTCATAGTAGATGGAAAACTTGATCTTGCTGTTTATCAAAAGAAGGAAAGCAAATACACGTATTTAACAGGGGGCATTCCAGATTTTGCGGCTCTTGAAAGTTACACAATTCAAAGGGGGAGTGGTCTTTAAAAAAAATACAAAAATATATCACTTTTGCAAATTTTACTAAAATTGATGACCAGGGAAACATTGTTAAGGGCCTCAGGAGTTTATGCTAATAAGGAAACCTGAAGCTTAAGCTCCATTTGCTCTTTAGTAAGTCCACCTCTGCATTTGAGGACCTACTATGTGCTAGAAAGTTTTGCATGCATTCTATCATTTAACCCTCCCAACGATTTCCTGAAATTGATGTTCTTACCTCCATGTATTTAGGATGCTAAGAAAAGTAACCACTCGTTTTCTTTATATCTTTTTATATTATTTGAATTTTCTACATAATATGTATTTTCTTTGTTATCATAAACAACAGCGAACTCATTTTTATTTTGATAAACAGAAAAATATGAGAAAGAAAGAAACTGCCCACAACCTTTGTGTAGAGAGTTTAATGCCATTTTACCAGCATGTGGCGGAAAGTCTAGCCCTCAGTATTATTTGTCATCTATTCAAACAGATGTATCCTGCTTGGAAGGCAGCATTCTTTACATACCTAAGTTGTCTCTAAAGGGCTCAATGCCAGGCTAGGGGAAAGGAAAGACCTTCTCATGGATAACAGGTCTATATCTAAAAAAGACCATAATTCCAAAAAAATCAGGAACGCTCTTTGCTCGCAAATTCTCAACCTCTTTTCCTTCACTGTCATCTCTGCAAAAATAAGCTATGTTCTTATGTCTGTTGAGGCATGATATTTCTTTAATAATAGGTAATATTATTTTATCTCATAATTGAAATTAATTATAATTAATATAATTCCTCTGAGATTTTGACATGAATCCCTCCTCTAACTGCAACTGATTCTTAAGAACAGTTTTTGGAGAAGGTTGTTCTGAGGGTGCAGTAGTCTCTCAAAGAACTGACTTCTGGGGAAAAGAGGGTACCGCCTCGACCAGAATCAATAGAATCTGATGGTACCAGGCAGAGGAAAGATGTGATAAGTTCTTAAGATATTGGGAGGGGAATCCCTGTCTACAACAGGAACTGGCCCTGTTCTGCCTGGTTCTTCATGGCAGGGCTCAAAGAAGTGGGTGAAAGCTGTAAGAGCCCAGATGGTGTCTAGAGATGAAAAAAGTTAGCAGTAAGTAGAATGGATCCACAGAGAAATGGGTACCTTGTGAAGAACTGAGTTTTTCATCACTACTAATGTTCAACCCGGGGCCAAGAAAGCGATATTATAGAAAGGATTTCTCACTCTTTACGGGGTTGAACAGGGCATTTACATTTTAAGGCTTTCAGGTCCTAGGAATTAATTTAATTCTTAATTCTATTGAGCTAAGAATTTGGGGGAGCCAGGAGAGTATTGCACACACTACATTATTCATCCTGCAAAATATTTTGGTTATATTATCACATAATCCACATGTTCCTATCAATACAAAGATCATCATTTTACTTTTAGAAAATTTTACCTCAGTCATGGGGAGGGGCTCTATTTAGTATAGCCTAAAGAATATTAGACTTCTTTTTAAATTTGTGAATTACTGGAGGGAGTTTAAAGAACGTGTCTACTTGAGTGTACTTTTTTTTGTAAAACTATAGTCTTACTCCTACACAGAAGACTATGATTATAGATAATCAAAGATAAGTTAGAAAATCTAGGCGAGAAAGCCAGCTGATCCAGATATATTTTAAAAGCTGGTTTTTTTTGGGGGGGTGGGTTCTAATCCTCAGTCATTATAAGACTTGGAGCTTCTGTAAATGTGGCAGGCAATTCTTTTTTATTTTCATTATTTAATGACACTTTAATTTTCATTATAGAAAATTTCAGTGATTCCCAAAAGTAGAGAGATGAGCATAATGAACCCCTGGTAACTACCACCCAGATTCAATAATTATCAACATTATGTTGTCTTGTTTTATTTACCCTCACACCCCACTTTTTTTTCTTAAATTTCAAAAAAAAATTCCAGACATCAAATATTTCACTTAATAGTTCAGTACATCACAGTGTTAAAAAATGGTTCTTAAGAGTTCTTTTTTTTTTTTTTTGAGAATAAATATTTACCAATAATCAGCAAAAAATTGGTCACCAAAAACTAAAAAAAAGATGCCGATTGAAGCCTTTCCATACACATGGATCAAATCTATGTTGGACTGTAACTCTGCTGAGAGAGCATTTATTCATCTAATAAACAAATAATTGTTTTTTCAGTGCCTGCTGTGTACCAAGCACTGTGTCAGGTCCCAGGAGATAGAAGACAGGCGAACCTTTGCCCTTTAGAGTCAACAGTGTATAGATGTGGTCAGCTGGAGACTTGAGAAGCTCCAGAATGGCAAATAAGTGTATGCACAATGTACGGAAAGATACTGAAAGGTCACACAGGTAGCCACAGCTTAGCAGGGCAAAGCTGGGAAACACTATCCCAGACCCCACCACCAATGCTGTGCTGCGCTGTCAGAGAGGGTGTGGCACCATTAGGGCAAAGCAAACAAGGCTGCATATGATCTAGAATGAGGTAATCCAGGAGTGGAATCAAGGTCCAAAGTGGGGCTGTGTCAAAAATGAGGCTCAGGAAAATTGCTAATGCTGACTTCTTTTTTTATACACACATTTAAAGTGTCACACTATTCACATGCCAAAATATACTGTACCATCCACTGCATAGGATCACTGGTAATATGTTGTATTTGAATGAATAAACATATTGACTTATTTACTTGTATTTACCTATATTAATATAGTTTTCTGCAGTGCTATGACCAATTCTTTCCCTTGTCACATCCTGCTCCTCACATGAAGAGATGTAACCTTTGAATTCGGGCTGGCCTTAGCATCTTGCTTGACATTTAAGTCCATGATCCATTTTGAGTTATTTTTTACATAAGGGGTGAGGTTTAGGTCAAGGTTCATTTTTCATCATATTTTTAATAGCAAAAATTGGAAACTCAAATGTCTTAAAAATATTGTATTCTGCTATGGAAAACTATCCAAGATATAATGCTTAGCAAAATTAAAAAAAAAAATAGTGCAAAACTTCTGGATCTAGCATGTGATCATTGTATTTAAAAAAGAGAGAGAAAATATATTTACACAAATATCTGAATATTTTATATGGCATAAAATGTCTCTGGAAAGAAATCGATTACATTGTTTGCCTCTGGGAAGCAGAACTAGTAACAACGGTGAGAGGGAGACCTATTTCTTTAAACCGTTAAAATATCATTCACAGACCAATGCACAAAACATAGATGGGTACAGCTCAGTATGTTGTCTAAAAGTGAGCGCCTATGAAACCACCTTCCTACCCAATGAAGAACACCTGCCAACACCCTAGGAGCCCCTTCATGGGGACTGCATAACTCCCTGCTCCTTTTTCCTCAAAGGTACTCACTATCTTGACTTCTCATGCTGCCATTTTGTTTTGCCTGTTTTGTCTTTATATAAATGGAATCATAGTGTATGAATCTTTGTGTCTGGCTTTCCTTCCTTCATATTATGTTTTTGAAATTCATCTGTGTTGTTGCATGTGATAATGATTCATTCTTTTTATCATAGTATTCTATTGAATAAATGTACTAAGATTTGTGTATCTCTTCAGCTATTAATGAACATTTCAACTCTTTGCAGGGGGCTACTAAGAACAATGCAGGATTATTCACAGTAGCGAAAAGGTGGAAACAACCCAATGTCCATCAATGGATGAATGGATAAATAAAATATGGTACATATGTACAATGGAATATTATTCAGTTCTAACAAAGAAGGAAATTGTGACATATGCTACTACAGCAACAGGAATGAACTTTGAACATATTATGCTAGGTGAAATAAGCCAGACACAAAAGAATAAATACTGTACGAATCCACTTATATGAGGTGTCAAAGTAGTCAAATTCATAGAGATAGAAAGTAGAATGATGATTGTCAGGGGCTGGGGGTAGGGAGGAATGGAGAGTTAGTGTTTAATGACTACTTAGTTTTAGTTTAGAAAGAAAAAACCATTCTGAGGATGGATGGTCGTGATGGTTGCACAATAATATGAATGTACTAAATGCCACTGAACTGTACACTTAAAATGCCTAAAGTTATAGATTTTATGTATATTTTGCCACAATAATAAAAAGAGAGGGAGAACAATGCTGTATTACATTTTTATTTTTAGCTTTATTCCCTGCTTTTGGTTTTGTTGAGATATAATTAATATGTAACATTGTATATATCACGATGATTTGATGTATGTATACGTTGTAAATTGATTACCACAGTAAGGTTGGTTAGCATATCCACATTCATCACCTCACATAATTACATTTTTTGTGTGTGCATGTGTGTGTGGTAAGAACATTTAAGATCTACTCTCTTAGCAGCTTTCAAGAGTAGGCAATACAGTATAGTCACCATGTTGTACCCTAGATCTCCAGAACTTATTCATCTTATAACTGAAAGTTTATAGTCTTTGACCACTGTCTCCCCATTTCCATCCCCCACCCCAGCTCCAGCAACCACCATTGTACTCTCTGTTTATGTAAGTTTGGCTTTCTTTTTAGATTCCACATATAAATATGATCATACAGTATTTGTCTTTCTCTGTCTGACTTATTTTACTTAGCATAATGCCCTCAAGGTCTATTCATGTTGTCACTAATGACAGAATGTTCTTTTTTTTTTACAGCCGAATAATATTTCGTGTGTGTGTGTGCGTGTGTGTGTGTGCGTGTGTGTGAATTAGATTTTCTTTGTCCATTCATCCGTTGATGGACACTAAGGTTGTTTCCATGTCTTAGCTATTGTGAATAATTCTGCAATGAACAGGAGAGTGCAGATATGTCTTTAAGAACGTGATTTCATTTCCTTCAAATATACACCCAGAGATTGCTGAATCACATGGTAGCTCTATTTTTAATCTTTTGAGTAACCTCCACACTGTTTTCCTTAGTGACTCCACCAATTGACATTCCTACCAACAGTGCACAAGTGTTCCCTTTTCTCCACATTGTTGCCAAAGCCTGTTATTTGGTATCTTTTCAATAATAGCTGTTACAACAGGTGTGATCCATTGCACATTATTGTACATGGCTTTGGCAGACATACTCATTTTTCTTGAAATTGCTGAGTCATAGGGTAGGTATATGTTTGTTTACCTTTAGTAGCTACTTAGACCTGGTTTTTAAGCTTTGAAGGACCAGTCGCATTCTTATTGAGTGGTTGTCATCATTTTCTATTGCCGTGTAACTAATTATCACAAATTTATAGGCTTAAAATAATGCCCATTTGTTAGCTCACATTTCTTTGGTTCAGGAATCTGGGCACAGCTTAGCTGAGTCCTTTGCTCAGGTGTGGGAAACTCAAGGTGTGCTGGAATCAACCTCCAAAGGAGGGCAGGGCTTAGAGACCAAAGAAAGAGGGTAACAACTCCAGAATTAAAGAGTTTATTAAGGGAGCTCTCGGACAGATGCAGAGTCTTAAGTGGCAGCAAGATACCACTATACCCTCCGTGCCAAAAGGAGATGGGGGCTTAATATACATGGCCTCCAGGAAGATAGGTGGCTCGTAGCCGAGTGGCAGATGCTTGTTTAGAGCTGTATATTCCAAAGCAGTAAACGACTTAGTGGGCCTCCTTATTTATGTAAGAACATTCCTTTTAGGTGATACAGGCCCATCACACCCCAGGGAGAACTGGTGGTCAATGAGAGAAACTTGCTTAAGATGATATAGGGTCACATCAAGCACCAGAAGCCATTTTGCCCAACATCACAGTCTCACGAGGCTGTAGTTACAGTGTCAGAGGGGTTGAGGGTCCGTCTAAGGATCAGGGTCCCCTTCTGAGCTCCTGTAGTTGCTGCAGAATTTGATTCCTCGCAGTGTGGCTCATTTCTGCCTCCCACTGTGGCCCTGCAAACAGATTTCACATTCTTTCTAGGATGCCCGTGGTGCTGACATCACAGCCCTCAACACCTCTGATTTCTCTGAAGCACACGGGGCTGTTCCTCTCACGTTAGAGTCATCTCGTGTTGCCAATGTCCAGTCTCCAGGTCCGTCCATGTTGCGCCCTGGGATCTTTTTCAATGCTGGGGAGGCAAAGGGTGGAGAATAGCCTTAGCTGAAGCGTAGGACTGCTCAGAATTGGGGGAAATTGTGAATTCTCGGTCTCAGCCAGTGGAGGACAAGAGCCAGTAGCCAAATGCGCCAGTCTCCTATCACTTGGGTGGACACTTCTGGAAGATATTTTGTACCTTTCTCAGAGGGCCCTGTAGAGCTGAACCTTTGATATTTCTTCATTTTTACTTTTTAAAACCCCACTGGTTTATTTTCTAAAAGTTATTTTCTACTTTTTTTTCCTGTTTCAACATCAGGATCTAGAGATATACGAGATATACTTAGCAGTGAGGACCCCCAAAGATGAAAGTTGTATGCGTGTGTGTGTGTCTATTTGTCTATCTCTTTAGTTTATATATATATAGGAACTAAAGAGATTATATATAGGCAAGGCAATCCTTGGTTGACCTCACAGATTGCAAGGACCTTGTCATTTTACAATCTTTTATTTTTTCTTTTTTACACTTACAGCACCTGGTCTTCCTAGGTGGTCTCCCATCCAAGTACTAACCAAGCCTGACGCTGCTTAGCTTTCAAGATCAGATGGGATTGGGCTTGTTCAGGTTGGCATGGCTGTAGACCCTAAACATTTTTAAGCTTTTAACTTTGAACTAATTTTAGACTTACAGAAAAATTGGAAAAATTGTTTGTAGTTCCCATATACTGCTCACCCGACTTCCCCTAGTATTAATATGTTACATAACCGTGGTACAAAGATCAAAGCCAGGCAGTTAGCATTGGAACAATACTGTTAAATGAACTGCAGCCCTCATTCAGATATCACCAGTTTTTCCACGAAATGGCATTTCTCTGTTTCAGCATCCGTTCCAGGATTACACATCATATTTAGTTGTTATTTCTTCTTTGTCTCCTTTGGTTTAGGATAGGTCTTCAGTCTCCCTTTGTCTTTCATGACCTGGATACATTTGAAGAGTACCAGCCAATTATTTTGTAGAACATCGCTCGATTTGAATTTGTCTTATGTTTTTCATCATTGGAATGATGTTATTTTATTTGGCAAGAATACCACTGAAAAAGCTATTATGTCCTTTTCAGTACAGTAGATGCAAATGTACACGATGTCATACTATGTTATTATTGGTGATGTTAATTAATCTTGAATCCTTGGTTCTGGTAGTATCTGTTGGCTTTCTCTGAAGGAAAGTTACTATCTTTGTCCTAGGGAGATACTTTCAGACTATGCCGATATCCTGTTACATGTCTAAGTTTCACCTACTAAATTTAGCATCCATTAGTTCAGTAGATCTTGTCTATAACAATTATGTGTTAGCCTAGTGACAATTTTCTCTTTCTCTCTTTTCTTCTAGCTGTATTAATTGGAATTCTTCTGTAAGGAAGAGCTATACCTTCTCCCCATGTATTTGATGGTTTCTATCAATATAGAATCACTACTATTATTTCATTCTATGGGCTAAAATCCAATGCTGTCATTATTTATTTATTTATTTTTGTTCAAATTGTCCCAGTTTTGGTCTTGAGGAGCCCCAGGTCGAGTCCTGTGTTCTTGCAACAAGCCCCACCCGCCCCACCCTATTCCTACCACTACTGTTTTTTGAGCACTTCTTAAATTTTGGCACCGTAAAATGTTCCAAGGTGATGTTGTGTTTTCCCTTCCTAGCCCTGGAAATAACCACTTCTTTAAGGAGCCCTGGTTCCTTTTATCAGAAAATAGGATTTAGAAACCAAGATTGGGGGCCAAGTGTTCTCATTGTTACAGAAGTGTAATTGCTTCTAGACAGAACTAGAAAACAGCTGTATGTACATATACTAACCCACACCTTCACACACACATATATATGTTTCTGTGTCTATCTGTTTGTGTATATATTTAAAACCATGAATTTATACTGATATTTCTGATTTTAATCAAATAATTCAAATTTTATTTTAGCCTTTCTATATTTGGAACTTCTTTCTCCAATCATGAAAAACCTGGCTTACATTATCTGTAGTGTACGTACTTATTTGTTCAATTCTAGTACATCCACAGTAATTTCAGAGTCATTAATCTACACTTCTGTGAGAAACACACTTACTAACAAGATTATAGCATTTATATACTGTTCCATTGGTAGCCAGTAAATATATTGTTTATCAAAGCTATCTAGGTTAGTTCTTATTTTGCCCACTTTCTTCAGTGCCGTTAGTGAATCATTTGTGGTATAGTTAAGGTTGATTTGTTGGTGTTTGTATTTTATTTTGGTTATTTGAAGGGTGTATAAAATATTACTATAGTTCAAAGAGTCAGAACTATGCAAATGATACACTCAGAGAAAAGTCACTCCCTTCTTATCCTTAATACCTTGATTTCATTCACCCCCATTCTTACACCCTTTCCACTCCACTCCCTTTGGTAATTGGTTTCTTTAGTTCCTAATTTAACCATCCTCTATTTCTTTTGGACAAATAAGCAGATACGGGTATATTTCCTTATAATCTCTTCTTTCTTACATGAAAGAATACTTAGCATACTATAGACAAGCTCCTGTTCTTTGCTGTTTTTACTTCACAATATGTCCTGGAAGTCACTCTATATCACTTCATAGACATCATTCTTTTTTATGGCTGTATAGTACTCCTTTGCATGGATTTACCATGGTTTATTCAGCCACTCTCCTACATATGGGCACTTACGTTATTTCTGATGTTTCACAATTATAAACAGTGCTGCAATGAATAATAATGAAATGCGTATTTTTGTTTTGTTGGAGGCATATCTATGGTGTAGATTCAAACTGCTGAATTCCTGAATCAAAGAGTGGTAGTGCATGTACAGTTTTGTTAGACACTGCCAAGTTTCTCTCCAGAAGGATTATGCCAGTGTGCACGCCCACTGGCAAGGATGAGTTTATGTTTCCTAAAAACTTGACATCAGAATATTTTGTTATGCTTTTTTTTTTTTTTAATGTTTGCCAGTCAGATAGGTGAGAAATAGTATCTTAGTGTTATTTATTTTGAGTGAGCTTGGACAATGATTTCATATATCTGAGACTAATTTTTGTATCTTTTTTGTGAATTGTTTATACATATCTTTTTTCCATTTTTCTATTGTATTTTAGTCATGTGTTTCTCAATTTTTGAGTCATTTTTAACTTGTTAGAGATATTTGTTGGCCCTTGCTATATAATGTTTTGCAAATATATAACATTGCACATATCTATCCTGATCACCTCCTAGTTACCCCACTTTCGGGAGGGAGTCTTTCAATCTAAATAGTGTGTGATAGCTGAACACACAAAAACAATACTAGACAAATGAAATAGATGGAAGTATATTAGTCGCATATGCTCACAACCCAGGGGAAGAGGACACCACATGCCATGCAAGGGCACACAAGGGTTACACTGAGGAACAGAGTAAACCAGCAGGAGCTGTGGGAGATGGACTGCAGTAACAAGACAACGAGGTGCCCCCTGGTTCCCAGGAGGGTGTGATTGGCCTGTTTGAATAACCACAGGAATCCTTTCCAGGGAAAGGAGAACTATGGCTAAGCCTTTGGGGCCCTCAGAGGCTCAAAGATATCAATGCAGCATATGGAATATCAGGCCTTACAATGTGTCATGTTAAATTCATCCCTGAGTAGGTTCCCTTAGTTATTGCCGTTATCAATAGGATTTTCTCTACCATTATGTTCTTTAACTAAACAATATCGTTAAAATGTTAATACAGGCAGCAGAGTGAGGCATCTGCTATTCAGATGTAAAGACAAGAAAGCTTCAATTTTACAATGAAAAACCAAGGAAGACATTTGTGGAGCAATTTAGAATGAAACATTACCATCCCTGGTCAGTTACCCCTGTCAAGCTGTTTTGCTTTGAAAGAAGAACAACAACATTTGTAAATCCCTAAGAATAGAAAGGGCTACCATTAAAAAGCTTTCCTTTCAAGCATCATTAAAAATGGACAATTTAATTGGAATTTCAAAGGTAAACTCAGAGAAAAGAAATTTTCATTATGACTAATAGGAAAAGTTTAATGGTGCAAATTATAATCTTTTGTCTTAATGGAAAATACAATATATGACAATAAAGTAAAAAAAGAAACTAATGAGATTTTAAAGCAACAATATTAACAATTTAACAAAAGGAGAAGACAACGAAACCAACTGTCCCTCAAAAGAAACTTTAAACTATTTTCAAAATCCATAAATAGCAAAATTGTCTGATTCTCTCATTCAACAACCATGTACCAAGTGCCTACTATGAGCCAAGATCCATTCTCTCTGGCATTCAGAGGTCAAGTTTACAATTCTGGCCCTCAAGTTGTTCACAGGCTTCCAGAGAAAATGAACAAGCAAACAGGTTTGTGCCAGGTGCCACGGGGTTCTGCTCAAGCAACAAGGAGGCAAGGAAGGGGCTTACCCCGAACTAGGAGAGAGAAGTCTTCTCAGGGTAGCGAACACCTAACCCCAAATTTCAAGGGTGGAAAGGAATTATCCAGGCCAAAAAAAAAAAAGAGGAGGAGGAAGGGAATTCCAAGCCAAGGGAAGAGAATCTGCATTTGGGGACATAGAAAGTGAGGCAGGTGTGGTTAGACCTTAGGGCAGAAGAGGGTGTGACTGGACAAATAGGCAAGATTTGGATAAGAAGGTTCTTGTATCTGTGTGAAGAGTTTGGATCTAATCCTGAAGGCAGTGGGGATTGCTGAAGGATTTTAAGCAGGAGAGTGATTGGATCAGCTTTGCAGCTTTTAAATTACTTTGGCCTCATTGAGAGGGACAGTCTAGGCTGGGAGGTCAAGTAGGAAGATGACATAGTAATCCAGAAAGAAAAATATGAGGGCCTGGAGGCGGTGGGTGGGAGAAGAGAAAATGGGACAGATATGAGTTATATTAAGGAAAGAGAATCAACAGGACATGATGGTTGACTAGACTTGAAAGGTGAGTTGGGGGTGGAAGCAAGGCTGTTCCAAGGCTTTTGACTTAGACGACTGGAGTTTTAAGAAGCAAAAAAGATGGTAAATTCAATTTGTCATATGCTGAATTTATTAACATCAGAAATGCTAAAAAGTTTATTAGACTAGTGGTTCTCAAACTTTTAAGAGAGTGAGAATCACCTGGAGATCTTGTTCAAATGCAGATTCTGTTTCTTTAAGTCTGGGATGGGGCCCCAGAGTCTGACAGCCTCCCAGGTAATGTTGATGCTCTGGACCATGAACCACACTTTGAGGACCAAGGCTATACACTAGAAAGTTAATTAAGTAATTACTTCTTGATCTCACATGAAAGAAATAAGGAAATACCTATTTCGATATCTGAAATTTAATAACACAAATATAATGACATTAAGAAGAATAGCTCAAAGAAGAATTACTTTGGGAGAAATGCTTCGATAAGTGTTTGGGGTAGGCAGTGAATCCAGAAGTACTCAGGAGAGGGACAGCAGGACAGCAGGACACAGGCTTCAGAGAGGGTGGAAATGCCCGGCCTGTGAAAAGGGAGGGAGATGGCAGTGTGCAGGAGAAAGGGCCACATGGTGCGTCCTGCCCTCCCCAATCATCAGGACAATGCACGTGTCTCACTAGCGGTCTTGGTGTGCATGTGTGTGGGGGGGGGGGTATGGTGCGTGTGTGCATGTGCATGTGTGCATATGTGCACATGTGTGGAGGGGTGCATGGCTGAGGCATACCTGAATTCTGCATCTAGGCAGTGCACGAACAAATGCCAGGCCAGCAACAAGGACAAAGTGAACAAAGGGCCAGCTGACATCCAGATTACATAAGGAACATTTCAACAAATAAAACACACAGGATGATGAAATATAGTGCCACGTGACAGTTACAATGTGGACCAAATCCTCTAAAAAGGAAGAGTTACTCAGTGAATTTAAAAACCAAATCTAAGGATATGATGGATTTTGGATTATGTCCAAAGACACATTTGGACAAGGCAAACTAAAATTAATGCCTGTGCAAATGTAAGAAAGGTAGGAATTTTAATCATGATCTCTGACAAAACACTTTAAACAAAAGCTGGGGGAAATATGGATGTTGGTACATGAGAATAAAAAAGGCACAGTAAAAATGAAAACAGCAATATTCATTAGGTGTGCCTTGCTTCAGAATATGGCAGATCAAATAAAAAGATGATAAAAAAAATCAGCAACCAGGACTACTAATAAGGTAGAATTAAAGAGTTTCTGGGAATTAGATGAAAAATTAGAGAATCTACCTTCTAAAAATATATATGTTTCACACTCCAAATAATCGTGTATTAGGTTAAGAAGTTTCAAGTAAATAAAAGACTATACTGATAGGCCATATGTTGATAAAATTAGAAATATAATAGCAAACTCTTAGATGGTATTTATTATGTAACAGGAACTATTCTCTCTGTGTATGTGTGTGTGTGTGATTGTGTGTGTTTATGTGTGTGTGTGATCGTGTATGTTTACAGATATTCCACTCATTTAATTTTCACTAATACCTTATGAATTAGATATCATTATTATCCTCATTTTACAGATGAGAAAACTGAAGCAGAGAGAAGTAACTGTCCAAAGGCTATGTCTATGCTATATCTTCCCATTGGACCCAGAAGTGAACACCTGACCCAAGCTGGGCCAATCAGATTTTCTCTCCCAGGAATTTAAACCTGATGCAGAGAGACGGGGAGGTCTGACTTGATTTCGCAGCTGAACCCATTAGGTAAGTTGGTCCTAGGGGATGCAGCCCTGCGCCAGGCACGGGCACCTGCAGCTAAGAGCTGGCGGTTCACCATCACTATTAAGAGCCGTCTCAGGATTCTTCAGTTCTTTTAGCTTGCACATAAGTTATTCAGTAACCAGAAGAGCCTTAATTAATACCCACACAGAATTTAAAAACACTCCCCATGATAGCAGTGGAGCCACGGAGAAAATCCACGAAAATTTATAACATCCACAAACCCCACCCACCAAAATGCATGAGTGCAAAGTGTTATTAGAAGAAACTATATTTCTCTAAACATATTTATATATATATTTACATTAAATGGCAAAAGAAGGTATAAAATAGCATCTGAAGCTTTTAGAAAAGGAACAAATTGCATTGTTTAATTGAATAGCATTGAGCAAATTAGAAACTTAAAAAAATAGAAAACTTAAACCAATGATTACTTCTTCAAATGGTTAATCAAAATAATAAACCATTGAATCAACTTCAAAAAATTAAGAAAGTTGGAAATTTAATAATTCCACAAGAAGAGGGAATTTGGCAGTAAAAATAAGGCTACACTCGTATAATATAAATTCATGGAATTAGTTGTGCTTATAGGCTTACATTATACATTTGTTAAATCTGTGTATTATTAAGCCGCATTGTATCTTTGTTTCTGATCTCCTAGTTTCTTTTTTTTTTTTTTTAAGTGCCAAGTAAAAATTAGAAGTTACAAATCAGAATACTCGAATCTCAAAGAATGTAAACAGCTCAGCAAGGGGGTCTGATCCCGGCACCTGGAGCATCTGCAGGACACAGGCAGCTGTGCTCAGCTGCCTCAGAGGTGAGCGATCACTTCAAGTAGTGGCCCTTTCCACAGCCCATGCTACTACCCATAGCGCTGTCCATGCGGACCCTCACTGCTGTTCCCCTGTGGGTGTGTCCTATATCCATTTAATCTTTGAGATGAAAATTGGAGCCCCGGGAAGTTAAGACACTTGCCCAAGGTCACACAGCTATTGCATGCATATTAAGGCTGGGACTTGAGCACAGGTATTATAGCTTTCGTTATTTCCTTTTTTCTATTTTATTAAAGCAGTGCAAGCTTATTGGTTTAAGGAAATTAAAACAAGATGTCTCCATAACAAAAAACTTCTTCTCTGCCTGTTCCTATGGTTTGTTATAGGGCACCCAATGTCACCCCCCAACCCCCACCCCCAACACTTGAGGGAGGACTCCCAGTGATTTCCACAATGTGGCATCTCCCTGTGGGCATTTTGCCCTGGCACCCTAGTAGGCAGATCCTCACTGATTTCTGCCAGTGCACAACCTCAGCTGACCTCTTCGTCACCCAGTGTTTCGGCCATACTTTCTGCACCTAGGTCTGTATCTTAGCATTGGCTGGGGAGGGGTACCCCTTTTGAGGGTTCTCCCTTTTTTGGTGCTCTGCCTTGACCCTAGAGGTAGTGGCTGCTCCCTACACCTCTTTTCCTGTATTCTTTACAGTTCTCTTTACCTCTCGGTAGATAATCCCCCCTTATACTTAGTAATTTTTTATATTAAACTCTCTCTCTCTCCAGATTACTGTGTGGTTTCTTTCTCTTGAATGGACCTTGACTAACATAGTGAGCTACTTCCCCAGTAATTTATAACAAAGACTACCTCTGTTGCATGTTTGTTTTTTTTTATGTGGGAGACACTGCATTAGACATGTTGCAAACATCTGATTTAATCATGTCAATGGCACTATAATGTAGATACCATTACCTCTATTTTCAGATGAGAAAATTAATGTTGTCTGGGTAGGAAATAACAGGTCTGGTCTAATGGACCATCATGCTACGAGCAAGTACAATGAAGAAAACAGTGCAATCGGAACTCGGACATAGGTGCCAAGGCACCAGTACTGGTCTCTGTTGCACAGAGATGAACATACCACATTCTTCCACAGCTGAAATCACAAGTTTCTTGGAAAACCCATAATTAACTAAAATTGCCTTCTCTTATAAGTATGTCCATCTGTTCCAGGGCAAACTACCTTCCTTGATAGTTTTCAGCTAATCGGCTTGCCCAAAGACAAAAAAATTAAATTAAATTAAATAAATAAGGGCAATCTCTGGTCTACAGATGGTCTGCAATTTTTACTTTTATAAACTTTGCCCTGACTTTGTTCAGTAACGTTTGATTTATAGGTGATCAATCTCACTTGTATACAAGTTAAGTTTCAGCTGGTCTTTTAACTAAACTAATTTCTCTGAATTATCCCTTGACGATTATTTCTGGAGGTCCTGCTGAGGTCTGCCCTTCCGATGTGTTCACAGGAGCTTACAGAAGCATGCAGTTTGTGTGTAAATGTCATCTGGACCCCGCAAGTCCTGGCTTGCCTTCTCTTGGGCCTCAGGTAAGTGTCATAATATGCCAATTAGGTTATACCAGTATGTATGCCAGTATAATCAGTGCCCAGTTTAGCTCTTGGGTACCGATTATTCTTTCTGGCCAAGTTTGGTCCTGCTGTGTCCATGACCATTGTATGGGGCTGGAGAGGAGCTGCCAGACCAGTCTCATAGTAACAGTTCTCTGAGCGTGTGGTTTTTGGGGGAGCTCCAGAACCATTCTTTTCCCTCCATTGGCTGATAGGCTGCTCATTTCCACAGTGACTGTGGGTTTTCAAGGCTATTATAGAGTTGCAGAGGGTGGTTTGGAATAAGGGCAAATTAAAATGCCACAGAAATCATTCCTCTTATCAAGATTCAGCAAGTTTTCATGAATAAGCACTCTTTGGATTGTTGCAAGCCTTTGGTTAATTTCCAGAGTTCTGAAAAAGTTG
Organism: Rousettus aegyptiacus; assembly: GCF_014176215.1. NCBI lineage: Eukaryota > Metazoa > Chordata > Mammalia > Chiroptera > Pteropodidae > Rousettus > Rousettus aegyptiacus. Next base: position 58,462,922 of record NW_023416286.1, on the reverse strand, counting down.
ATTTTGACCATCTTTGCTGGTTTTCTCATTGCTTTTATGGAAGAGTAACTTTTCAGAGGTCCTTACTCTATCATCCTAGAAGTTCTTTGATAACAAGATTTAAAGGGCTCATAAATTTGAGCCCTTAATTTGACTGACATTCTTTCTGAACAAGTACAACAGACCACAGCACAAATCAAAACAGCAGGAATCAGCTACAAATGCCTCAGAGTTGTCTTATATTGCCTGAGGAGATTTTTCTATTGTGTGAGTATGGAAAGATTTCTAAATAGCTAGATTTTTATATCTTTGGCAACCTTTGGAGGTGGTTAATAATTGGCCTGTAAAGTCTCTTAAATTAAAACTGCTCCTATTCTCATTTGTGTATAGAGATGTATAAACACTTATAATAATAAAAAAAATTATTTGAGTTACTGTTTACCAAATACTTAAGTTTTCTCAAAAGACCAGCATTCTTAAAGCATATGGAGTTAAAATTTATTTTGCTTTAAATATTCTTGAATTGTTATCTTGATTTATACAAGCATTTATTAAATCATTAAATTAAATTATTGCTTATTAAATTATAAGAAAAAAAGCAAGAAAAATAGAAGTTGTTATCAGACTAAACATCGAGAAAATACTAAAAAAAGAACTTTGTAAGAAAATGTAAATATTTTTAGGATATTGGTGTATAAATATAGAAAAAATTATATAAGGGCAAGTGCAGGTAATATTACTAAACTTGATTAATCCTTGGACAAATTATACCACTTTGATAGTTTTGGTTTAAAACTATGTGTCTTCTCTCTGATTTTATAACACTATGAAAAAATGGTAGCATAATATTTTAGCAGATGCAAGGTCTGAGTTTATTTTCACATAGAAAGCCTAGTTAATCTGAACTTCTTAAGTTTCCTATTCTGTTTTTGAGGGTCAATATTTTCACTAAATATTTAACATTCTAAACGATATATAATAATCAATGTCTTCCAAAATAATTTGCTCTTATAAAGTTCACATAGTGCTACAAATTACACAAATTCTATTTTTTCATTTGCACTGAGTATATAAGACAGTAGATGCCATATTTCTTATGTATTTTTTCTTTTAAAAAACTTCATTGTCTGTACCATATTCCATCATGTGGTTTTTTTCATACTTAGATATTACCAAATAAGTGGACATCACCAAATAAGTGGACATCATTCTTTCCGTTTTTTCTATTTTCCATTTTAAACAAAGCGAAAAACATTTTTAAACATATATCTTTGACTACATCTCTGGCTGCTTGCTCAACATGGAATTTTAGAAGGGGATTACTAGAAAAATATAATGAACTCTTAAGCACTCAAGATGTATAATCCAATAAATTTTCAGAAGTATTGTACCAATTAACAGTTCCGCTAGCACCATTTAAATGGGTCTGTTTTGCCATGTTGATAGTTTCAAACAGCTTTATTGAAATATAATTAACATATATAAGGTTCACCCTTGGAAGTACAAAACTCAGTGGTTGTTAATATAGTCACAAAATTTTTAACCATCACCATCATTAAATTTTAGAATATTTTCATCACTCGCAAAAGGAATCCTGTACTTATTAGTCCTCACTGCTCACTCTTCCCTCCTCCAGCCCTAGGAAATCTACATTGTATTTTAATGGATTTGTCTATTCTGGGCAGTCAATATAAATGGACTTATACAATATGTGGCCTTTTGTGTCTGACTTATTTTAGCACAATGTTTTCAAAATCCATCCATGAAGTAGCACATATCAGTACTTCTTTCCTCTTTATGACAGAATAATATTCTAATATATGGACATACCACATTTTATTCTTTCCTCATTAATACATATTGATATTTTCAATTAATTTGTATATAATTATTTAAAGGTCAATTTTATTGCAGAAGAATTTATATACAGTACATTATTTAGTCCTATGGGTTTTGACAAATGTATATACTTCTGGAATTATAACTACTCCAAAAAGTTCCCCAGTGCTCCTTCATGGTCAATATCCTCCCTACCCCCAGTCCCTGGCAACCACTGATCTGTTCTCTATTTCTGTGGTTAGCTTTTTCCAGAATGTCATATAAATGAAATCGTACAGTCTTTAGCCTCCTGAGACTGGCCTGATGTTTTTGAAAAACTCGCTCAGCTGTTCTCTATCATAAATATTTTCTGATCCCTCCCCTTTTAATGATGTCATAAAAGCCCCAGCCCCCACCTCCTTGTCTCACTACTTGAGAATTTCCAGGCTTGATCCACTCTCCAGTGTTAGCATGTGATGACTCATGACTCATGAAGCCCACTGCAGTTTGCACATTGACAGGTGTGCAAATACTGATAAGTAAAATGTTGACGAACTGAAATACAAGTGACTTGTGAGAAATAAAACCTTAATTATGAGAGTGACTTGTCCATTCTGCTTGTCTGTCTCTTCATGAACTCTTTTTTCTATTTTTAATAGTTTTATTTTTATTTAGTTTTAATTTTAATTAAAGTGATTCAACTTTCACAGTTGAAGAGAACTATAAAGCTTGTTATGAAAAACAGTAGTTCCCCAACCTCACCACCAACTTCTCACTCTCCAGGGGCCATTATTTTAGTTCTTTTAACTGATTATTTTTATTTTTCTTCATGTCTTTACATAACACTTACATTGATATTTCTTTCCTTTTTAACTTGAAGCAGTATTTATTGACTTTCTGGTATGGATTATTGAAAATTTAATTCTTTCTTATTCGTACCCCTGTGAATTGCATTTTTAGTTAGAACAATATCCAGTGTTACATTATTTGGACTATGTAGATGCCGTTGACAGATTATCTATGTAATATACTCTGATTATTTTCCTTTCCTGTACAATTTTTTGTTTTCTCTAGAGTTAATAATTACTGGTTTTTAACATCCTGAGTTTCATATATTCTTACCACTGATTTATCCCCGAACCTTCCTCAGTTTGTGTAAATCTTCTCTCAATGGTTTTATATGCGTTGGATTTCTTTCTTTTTTCTTTTTCTATATCTCCCTCTTTTTCTCCTTCCTTCCCTTCCCTTCCCTTCCCATCTCCATCACTCTTACCAGGGGCCTTCTAACATGCTCCCAACAAGACTAGGTGATCTCTGGGCTGGCTGTACAAGTTACCATCTTAGGATCGCTTTTCACCATGATGCTGAGAATTCTGTCATCTTTCCTTTGGGTTAGAATGCCTGATTATGCTGTTTTTTGGTTAACTATTGTATTAAAAGAATGCATATTCCATTACCTGGTAGGTACATTTTTTTAGGCCTAAAAATTCTTGATTCTGTCCTCCTACTTAGTTGGTAATTGGGCTAGGTATGAAGTTCCAAGTTAGATATCATCTTACCGTAGAGTTCGTATTTTTCATTATCTCAAAGCTCCTAAGACGTCTCCTCTCCTGATCCTTGATTCTTTATGGTAAACTTATTCTCCCTCCAGGAAGTTTCTAGGATCTTCTCCTTACCTCCAGTGTTCTGAAAGTTCAAGATGCTATCTTACTGTGGGTCTAGTTTTATTTTCTGTCCTGGGCACTAGAGAGGACATTTCAATCTGAAGACTTAGATTCTTCAGTTTTGGGAAACTTTCTTGGGTTATTTCTTTAGTGATTTTTCTTACCTATATTTTTTCTATTCTCTCTTTCTAGAACTTTCATGACTTAGCTATTGAGAATCCTGAACTGGGCCTCTATTTTATCTTTATTTTCCATGTCTTTGTCTTTTTGTTTTGCTTTCTGAGAGAGTCTCTTTCAAATTTTCTGTTGAGTTTTTCGTTTGTGGTCTTCCACTTTTAATTTTTAAGACTTCTTTTGTATTCTGTAATTTTTTTAAATAGCATCCTATCTTTGTTTCATGGATTCAATACCTTCCTGTAAATTTCTAGGGATCATAACGATAGTGTCATCTCTCTCTTTGTCCATCTCCATCTCCATCACTCCACAGTATCTGTTTTCTGTTTTTGTTTTTGTTTTTTTTTTCATTTTGGTTACTCTTTTCTACATTGGGCCCTTTCCTTCAGTAGCTGGGGAGTTGGCTTACTGATCACAGAGGGCCCTATAGGACTAACTGAATGTTCTGTGTACATGGGTGGACTTGCTGACAGTTGGCATCAGGGTAAGGGGGTTTGGCTTATAAAAATATTTCTTTTGGACAGGTAAGATTCCTCTGAGGACTTTCTATCTTTTGTGTGGAAGGGTAGAATGGTTCTTGCCAGGGTTAGGGAGCCAGATTCAGGGCTCGGGAGAAAATGGCTGGTGGAGGTTGTAATATTATCCTACATGTGACCTTCCCATTCACATAGTTATAATCTGGGAGCCCTACCTTCAACTCTTCCTGGCATTCCACGGCCCAGGGGCAAATGGGGACGGGAAGTGGCGACTTTACTCCTTCTTAAGCAATCTTCTAATCATCCTGTATTTAGCCCCTCATTCACCCCTTCAAGATGAAACTAATAATTTGGTGGAGGAACCCCTGAAGGTATTTTGGGTTGTTTCCCAGCTTTTTCCACTGCAAATTTATGATTCAGAATTTTTTCCCCCCTCTTTAATTGCCCACCCCTTTCCCCTTCCACCCCTGACCGATGGATGTTGCCGTTTCCCCTTAAGAACTGCATCTCTGAAGGCCAGGAGTCTCCTCCCACTCGCTCGGGGCATACACCTGGGGCCTGGCACATTCAGGGTATGGTCCGTGGCTCCACCTGGGGTACAAGCCCAGGACCTTCTGCGTGTAAAGCAGATGTGCTAAGCACCACACTATGGAGCCACCCCCTGATTCAGAATTCTTGATTCTAGCAAGTCAAATTGCTTTATCTATCCTTTCCAGCTTCCAAAACTGTGTTTTTTCTTCTTTTTTTATTCTTTTTGTCCTAATTGTTTATGTCTTTTTTAAAAACAAATTTGAGGATTTAGGAAGATGAGGATACTGTTGGATATAGTCAACTTGTTATTTTGTTTGGAAGTCAGAAATCATGCATTCTTTACTCAGAACTATGAAATAAAAACCATTTTCACAACCGTTCCTCATTCTTCCGCACTTTCTTTTCCTCAATACTTTATTCTTATTGCACCGAAAATAGAGAGAAATCAGAAGTATTATACTGTATTCAGGCAAGAGCATTTTGCAATGTCCCCACTTTTAAGAGACACCAAGCGGTCAGGAATAGTATTGTCATTCACAAAGACACTTAAGCATAGTAACAAATATCCAATATAATCAGAAATGAACATTATTAATCGTGTATCTTCTCCGTGTGCATTAATGACCAAACGCCCCTATAGCTATGGACCAGTAGATTAGGAATTTTCCTAAAATGATAATATTTTTACACAGATTCAGTTCTTACCATTCAGAGTTGTGTTTATTTTAGTTACAGCAACAAGAAAATACTCAGAAGACATGATACTCAAGAACGTACCAGACACAGCTAGAGAGGGACTGTCTAATTAAAGCCTCACCCAACAAAGAGACAATAAGAGTGGTTGAGCATTGATAAGTTAGATTGGGTGACTGGTATAAGAGCAATTTTTCTCTACAGAGGCTTGAATTTTTTTATAGAAAAAAATGTTAAAGGGTGGGAAATAAGAATGCCTCATCCAGTGTTTTTTCTCACTACCAGCTGCCTAGAATTATTCAGATAATTTGCCCCCAGTACTCACTTTCCTGCCACCTCTTACTTGCACACGCACCGCCCCCCCCCCCACACACACACACCTCTCCCAGCTGCAAAACTCCACCTAGGGTTTCCTTTTAGACACAGTGGGAACGCTGTAGCATGTCAGAAAAATTGCCAGAACAGCAGTAAGGAAATATATATTCTAAGACTTTTGGCAAATGACACATCCCCTGGCCCTCAGTTTCTGCATCTAGAAATGAAGGAGGCAGTTTCCATGATCACTAAGGTCTTTCTTAGGAGCAACCACCCATGATCCTATCAATGGCTAAATGGCTGGCTGGTGAGGTGCCCCTGGTGTTAGTAGCATCTTGCTCTTCGCGAATGGCCCCAGACCGAAATACATTGTTTGACATGAGCCTGAACAAGGGAGTAAGAGAATGTGCTAGATGTGGTGAGTGGGCTAGAGACGGCTGGTCAGGGGATGCCTCCCCTGGCGAGTTTGTGGTTGTCTCTGAGTATGATAATCTTCTGAAAACACCATTACCAGGAATCAAAAAAGCTTCTTAAATATTGTGAAGCCCCCGTCTTGCCATCTTTTCACTGATTTATTTTCCGTAGGAAGAAGGTTATGATCACAGGTCTCACAGTCATTTTCCTCTACTCCAGGGAGCACAAGAAAAGTGCATTTTGTACTTAACTCACTTATCACTTTGTCTGTAGTCCCATTTGAGGTTGATTGAGTGGTGGGTCCCATAACCAGTAATTTTTCTTGGAAAATTTGCTCTCTAGATACACTAGCCCATGTGGCAAAAACCCACATGCAGGAAGGTTTGGTGCAAAACCGTTTGTAAAAGCCAAATCTCGGTTACCCGGTAGATGTCTGTCATAGGGGAATTGTAAATAACATGGGGCACATTCATGCTATGCGCCTCGTGCCGCTCTGAAGATGGGAGGTGGGTCTGTAAGCGCTGACAGTGAGGTGCCATTTATGTAAGCACAGGTACTCATGTACAATAATGAGAATTTCTAGTATTTACAAGTACTTGTAATATGCCAGGCTCAGTTCCAAGCACTTTATATGCATTAGCTCATTTAATCCTCCAGTTACCACATGAGGTAGATTCTATTGTTATCTACGTTTGGCAACTGAGAAAATGAACTTTGTCAATGTTGCAGTTAGTGGCCGAGCCAGAGTTCCAACCAGGCAGCCCAATGCCAGAGCCCTACACTTCTCCAGGGAGGGGCGTGTGTGTGTGCACACTTACACACATTCACGTATGCATAGAACATTTCTAAAGGAGAGAAGTATCAGTGGGATGTTATCTATCAGTGGTGGCTTCTGCAGAGGGAAGTTTTTAAGGGCTAGGTGTCTTAGGTGAAAACAAAATATTTATTATTGAACACCTTTTGTGTTATTAGTATTTGTTATATATTCTTTTTCTCAAATGACCAAAATGTTGTTAGTACATTCTAAAAAGTCACATGGTATAAAGAATGATAAAACAGAAGCAGTAAGATCACATCTATGATTTTATAATACGGAATATTTTTCTTTTCTTGTCTCTCACTTTTTACCCCAAATTCCTAGTCAGCCTGCCATTGACCTAAAGCCCCTAGCAAAACCTAAGAATTCTTGTGAAAATGGCTCTTCACATTTAGCTACATTTAATGATACCCTTTTTGAAACTACAGATTAGAATATCTTTTGTAACATTTGTATGATAAAGTAATTTTTCTCTAATAGCAATTACACTTCTATAAAGGAGTTACTAAACCCAGCTTATCATTGTAAAGAAAGATTTTTATTATTTACTTGCACATGGCACACCACAAAAAGCAGTGCACATAGTAGGTGCACACATTGCTTTTTCATATGTGATGTGACTGGAAAACCCAAAATGCAGTGGACCAGCCTTCTAGTTCACAGGACTGTGGTTTTGGCAAATCACAGATGAGTCGGTCCTGCCTCCAATGTTTGGAGGAGAAATTCATTATGTGGCTTATGTACTCCCTAGAGAATGTTCAGTTCCTCACGAAGTAAGCTGCTTGAATTATGTGACAGTTCAGGCAGTAAAAATGGTTTCAGCTTGACCACTAAGCAAAAAGTTTCTTGGGGATTCATGGAGTCAGATTGCAGTAAGGGCAGTCATCCCCAAATCTAACTGGTCACCAGAATTATCTGGGGATCTTTTCTTGTTATCATTAATACAAATTGCTGGGCCCTCCCTAAAAATTCAGTAGCTCTGCAGTAGGACCTAAGACTTTGCCATCCATCATAGTTGATTTCTGACGCTCAGCCAAGTTTGAGAATCAGTCACTGTTTCGGTTTATCCCACTCTACCTGCTAACATAGTTTTGACTCATCTAATTATACTTTATGACGTAGCTTAGTTAATGAATAGAGAAATGCCCAAAACATGTTTAAAGATACATTCTGCTACATTTGTATGAACTATATGGATTATAATACATAGAACAACATGTTCTATGTATTCTATAATAAACATGTGTTCAGCACTTTTATAGTGAGAAAAGCATCTGCAAATACTGTGATGGAGATCATAGTGTAGTGGTCAAAAATAATGGTTCTGGACTTGGGCATCTTAGCTTCTGAAAGATATCAAAATATGCCCCCCTAAAATATGCCACTTTGGCATAGAGATTATTTTGAGCTAATTGAGAGTCAGCAGATGCAGGAAGAGTTCTCTGTCTTTCCTTATCTGCCCAAAAGCAAGGCATAAATTTCCTTTGTGACGCTATTTCCTCACTGTACAAGAAAAAGAAGATCAGCTATCGCTAGAGACAGGGAGATGACACTGAGACACGTTTGTATAAACAGACCTTACTAAAAATAATCCTCATCTTCCATTAGTTCTCTCATATTATTTTCTAGTCACTTCCCCATGATTTATTGCCCATCAAAGCCAAAACCTCTTTTTCTTTGTTGAAATGGTATGTTAGCCCCTTGAGTCAAACTGCTTCTTTGAATTTCACTTTTTTATTGTGAACTCTCATGCATGTAAATGTTATTAAAATTATATCCCTTTTCTTTTGCAAATCTTTAATCAGTTAATTCTCAAGTCCCCAGTGTATGAACATAAGAGAATAGAGGAAAAGTTTTTCCTCCTCGACACTTCAAATCTCAGTTCTACAGCTTCCTATCTGTGTGACCTTGAACTTGTTTTCTTTTCTAAATTCTCTCTGTGACTTATTTTCTTCATCTACAAAATTATGGTAATAATAGTACTATTACGGGGTCGGAAAGTTCAAATGAGTTAATACTTTTAAGCCCTTAGATCAAAGACTAGTATTTAGTAATTACTTGACAGATATTAACTGCTATTTTATTTGATCTTCACAAGATATTATTACTGCAATTTTACAACTGTGAAAATTGAAGTTTGGAGAGTTTAAATTACTTGCCCCAGGTCAGATGAAAAATAGTGGAAACCCAGAACCAGATCTTCTGACTCCAGATTTTATGCTGTGTAGTTTTTAAGTATTTACTTAACATTACAGAGTTGTCTATAACTTTGATTCTTGCCAAGAATATTTGGGACAAATACTTAATAATGATGACCAGAGGACTCCAGAAATATGGTGGGGGGGGGGGGGAAGGAAAGATATAAAACAGCAGAGAGAACTCACTTTAAAAACAGTGATTGATACCAAATAGGGTAAGTTTTAAACAATAATAATTAGTGACATGTGTAAAGATAAGTATGGGTATGAAACTGAATTAGGCAAGTGAGGTTACGACAAAAATAAAAAATCAGGTGTGCTTTTGCCAAATCTGCTATAAATGAGAGTAGTATCAATGAGCACACAAGAGAGGAAATTTCATTTCACGGTTATGCTTCCTATGTATCATTCACTTGGCTCGGAAACTATGCATAGACTGTTACCATATTATTCTAAAGATACAGTTCCTTCAAATCAGTGCAGGGAATTTCAGCTCAACACTGGGATAAAACTGAAAAGAGATCCAACTAGTACTATTAATCATGTGGAAACAAAAAATTATAAGCCCCGTCTATATATTTTCATTCAGACTTGGCAAGAGATTATAACTAAAGCCAGAAACTATAGGCTCTAGTTGCAGTTTTATTATTATTTTTTTTAATGAAAAAATTGGAGGCAATTGATAAAGGTTCTTTGAGATGACAAGCTTTCAGCCAGCCATTAATCTCTTTAAATAGACAGGGAAAAGGTTACCAAATATTTACAAGCCTGTTACATAAAACTTAAGTCTATATTTATTCTGTGTCTTGTTATCTTAACGTGTGTTTCTAACTTCTTGGTTAAGAATGATGAAGAGCTTTCTTATAAATTAAGAGGTCATTTGTAATAGGTCTAGGGAATATTCATTTGTAATTTAGAATAAGTAATTTTGTATTTGTTATATACAACTTAGTTTGTTAGAATTTGGGGTGGATAAAACTGTTTATTCTCTTCAAGTTTAAAGTTTATATCAAGTCTATAACTATGATTGGAGTAGGGCTTGATTTTGCTTACCACATTTGTAATAACTTAGTAAGGCCTCACTAATCTATTTAACTAAACATCTATGTAAACTCCCTTAAACTTACAAAGAAAGCTAAAGTATTTCCTACTTGTAAATTCTGGGTTGTTTTGTTTTGTTTTTTATTGATTGGTTCAAAATGGTTTTAATATTATGTGCTTTTGCAAATGAAAATCAAGTACTTCTAATTGAAAAAAAAATCTTGACAAGTACATCAGTGGCTAGTCAGATATGACTTGGAAGTCTTTGTGAAATTATAAAATGCCTTTATTTGGGAACCGAAATCAATGACAAAAAAGGGAGGAGGGAGACATAGATCAGTGGGGTATTGCTGACTGTGAATTAATCATAAACCAACAGGGTGACAAGGTGCTAAAAACCCAATCCGCTCTCAAGCTACATCGCCAGACATGTAGAGAACAGGTGAAGGAGATAATGGCTGGCTCTACTTTTCATCACAACTAAGTTTATGTTAAGACCCAAGGACCCTATTTTGAGAGGAGCTAGGAGAGCACAGAGTGGTCATACGTGGCAGCTGGGGAGTGGGGGGGGGCAGGTATACAGCTGGGCTCTCCCTTTAAAAAGAACTTCTGGTCCAGCAGTAGAGGGTGCAGAGAACTGATAACCTCCAGCTGCAGCACCTTCAGGCTCTACCTCAGCTTCTGGACTGAAGCCACACTCTGCCTAGGCTGCCTCCGGCCCATGACAGAGCTCAGAATTCTGCACAGTGCAAGATGCCGCTCATGCGCAACCTCTGAGCTCCTATTTGGCTTAGGTGAGACTCTGGGACTTGCAACCCAGGCTGAGGCTCTCTGTGCAATCCTGCTTCCTTCCACCTCTCCTTCCCCAGTTATCATTTTAGTATCATGACCTAAAGCATTTTCCTGCTAAATTTTCATTTCTCCCCTTTTACCTCTCACAGGCATTACCCACACCCCACCTGCCAATAAATTGCTTGCACTCCTAACTCCATCTCAGTTTCTGCTTCCTGAAAAACCCAACATGAAGGACTGGATCAATAGTCTTTTAATCAATACTTAATCAGTCAATCAATACTTTATTCTTTAAATTCCTCTATAAAAGAGCCAGGTTATAGCAGGACAGAAACCAAAATTTTATTTTTTTTTCCTAAGAATGATGTTTAAACATTGGCGGCTTCCTTTTTATACTTTGATAGTTAACATAAAAACCATAGGTCTCACCTTACTGCCTTTGTGTATCAGCAGTGGGGTGTAAATGTCTGGTGAGGATTCCTACATGATCTCTTTAGATACTTTCTGGTTTTAAAGTCCTTTGGTTCTATGAGTAATTGAGGATTGTCACCTAAAATGGGGAGCCAGTTTCTTCTGGATTGCTCTAATAGGCAGAAATAAAAGTAGTTATGGGAAAGAGGGTTTTATTCCATATAGAGAAAAACCTTTTAACAACCAGAAGAGTCAAAAAATGAAAGGGACTGCTACTAGAAGCTGTAGGCTCCTGAATTAGTTTGTAAAAGCTGCCATAATAAAGTACGAAGCACTGAGTGGCTTAAACAACGGAAACGTATTTTCTCACAGTTCTGGAGGCTAGAAGTCCAAAACCAAGATGTCAGCAGGTCTGATTTCTTCTGAGGCCTTTCCTTGGCTTGCAGATGGCCACCTTCTCACTGTGTCCTCATGTGATCTTTCTTTTATGCCCGTGCATGTCTGTGTCCAAATTTCTTCTTATAAGGACACCAGTCATGTCATATTATATTAGGGCCCACCTACCCACATGAACTCATTTTAATTTAATTACCTCTTTAAAGATCTTACCTCCAAATACAGTTATATTCTGAGGTACTAGGAGTTAGGGCTTCAGCATATAAACTTGGGGATAGAGACACAATTCAGGCCATATCAGCCTCCTCAGTTAAAATTTTCAATCAAGTCCCGATATGGCTGTCAGAAGGTTTTGGACTGGGTTTCCTCATGAGTGTGTCTCTGCCCACTGGTGTGCCACTAGACCCTCCAGGTGTATGGCCCAATTTTGATTAAAATGCATATCTTACATGAGGTTCCCCCAGAATCCGGCCTTTAGACACGGATTCAAGTGCAAGCAGTTTATTTGGGAGGTGGTTCCAAGAAACATTGATCAGGCAAGGAGTAGGAAAATGAGGCAGGAAAGAGATGGCAGCCAATACAGGGTGCTCTTTTAAACAAATTATCACCATGGGCAACTGGGGCTCAAGGCTGCTGGAGATGATACAGAGATTCGCCTCAGTTATCCCATCCAAGGGGTGAGAAGGATGAAACATTTGTCCACAGGCTCTACCAGTGAGGCTGCTTGCTGGAGACTTTTCACTCTCTGGCACTTCCATCCTGCCCCGTGCACGCAGGGCAAGCTGTCCAAGCCAGAAAGAGTCTCCCAGTAAAGAGTTGCAGGTGCTGACAGTCAGAAATCCGGTCAGCATTCTGAAAAATGATTCCTGCCGGGGACATGCGGGCACAACACTGATGCTTCTTCCACGGGCTAAAATATATTTTAGCCACAACTAGGGTGATTTTTAGCAGACAGAGTATGCAGTAGAGCAGGTCACGGTTTGGTCTATAATGGACATTACCTGCCATGTGTAAGAGGTGAAAGGGAGAGAACAGCGTAAAAAGATAATTCATTTCTTGGAACATGTAAGAACTCTCCTTCGTGAGTGTGAAGGCGAGTTCTATCAAGGCTGTTTTACTCAAACTATCATAAAAATCCATTAGCCTATGAAAGAGGAAAAAAAAGAGTGAAGTCGCCAAGAATCTTATCTAATCCCTCGGAGAAGCGGTCCCCAACCTTTTTGGCACCGGGGACCTGTGCTCCCATGAGAATCTAATGTCTGATGATCTGAGGTGGAGCTGAGGTGCTGATGCCCCACGAAGAGCGTCTGCAAATACAGACAGAGCGTGGCTCGCTCCCCTGCCACTCACCTCCTGCTGTGCGGCCCGGTTCCTAACAGGCCATGGACAGGTACTGGTCCATGGCCCAGGGGATGGGGACCCCTGCCTTAGAGCACATGGGAAAAATTTTAGTCTTCAAAATTTTACTTTTTTGTGAAATAGAATGATGTAGGACTGTATTCTTGCTATATGATGTAGTATTCCATTAAAAAAAAAAGCAAGGTGCAGAATAATGTGAATAGTATGGCACTATTGTGTAAAGAAAAGGCATATGTATGATCACGTTTACTTATGCGTGGATTATCTTTAGAAAGGTCCCTGAGTCATTGGCAACAGTGGTTGCCTTTGGGGAGGTGTTCTGAATAGAATTGCGGCTCACTCCATCTCTACCCCGCCCTCATTTTAAGGCGCAGTCCTGAACTATAGAGGCTGGGAAGACAAACACCGCATTCCCAGACTCCTTTGCAACTAGGATTCTGGAAGTGTAGTTCCCTTGGTTAGATACACCGTACATGATTTGGAAAACATCGGTGAGGCACAAGGCATCTTCCTGCTGTTTTTTTCAGCCAGTAAGCAAGGCCGTGGGACACGAGCAGCTGAACTCCATGTCCCCGTGTCAGCAGCCATTTTGTGGTTGCTGAGAGGCAGTCGTGGTGATGTCAGCCACAGTGGCACCCTGGATCACTACCACAGTGCTGCCCCTGAACTCCTTAACAACATGGGCAGCCCTTTGAGGTCTCTCTTCCAGCCCTTCAAGAGATTCCGCATATTAAATCCCTTTGTGCTTGAAGTGCTTATAATGAACTCTTGCTCATGTAGCACTGGAACTGGGTAGAAATGAAATAAGAGGAACATTTCTTTTCACTTTGTGCTTTTTATTTTAATAAACCATTTTTTTAAACTGTAGAGAGATATATATTTAAAAATTTAACATTTTAACTATTTCAGTGTACAGTTAGTTCAGTGGCATTCAGTACATTCACCATTGCCATCGTCCATCACCAGAACTGTTTTTGTCTTTCCATGTGAAACTCCATGCACATTACATACTACCTCCCTATTTCCTCAACCCCCATTCCCTGGCAACACCATTCTTCTTTCTGTCTCTATGGATTTGAGTACCCTAGGTACCTCATATAAATGGAATCATAGAGTATTTGTCCTTTTTTTTTTTCTAGTTTATTTCACTTAGCATAATGGCCTCAAGGTTCATCCATGTTGTTGTAAGTGTCAGAATTTCCTTCCTTTTTAAAGTTGAATAGTATTCCATTGTATGGATATATCACATTTCATTTATCCATTCATCCATCAATGAATACCTGAGCTGCTTCCACATTTTGGCTATTGTGAGTAATGCTGCTATGAACATGGGTGTATAAGTATCTCTTCAAAACCCCGTTTTCAATTCTGTGGATGTAGCCCCATACGTGGCATTGCCAGATCATATGGTAATTCTTTAGTCATTATACTTTCCCTCACTCCATATCCTTTTGAACTGTCCGAATTGCTATATGGAGGTACGATTTTTAAGGGCTATTAAAAATTATTAAGCATGCTTAAACACAAAAAGAAAAAAGAGCATATAAATATGAATCCATTCTGATCATGACAGTGAACCTTGATAAAAGATGGAAAGGAATTTTAAAACCACAAAATATTTTTTTCTGGAGGACAATAGCAATCTGATCAGGAGACATCAGCTCTGGGTCTCACCATAATATGAATGAAGTTGTTCTCAAAAATATCTGCTGCTTTTTGCTCTAACTCTGCTTACCAAGCAACCTTCTGTTTACCCATTTGGCTTTCCAGGAATCTCAGTGCCTGGAGATGAGTACCCAGGTTGGATGACTAAGTTTTCTTAGGCATGAGGAAAGCAATGGAGATAAATCAATCCATTTGTCATCAGAAATTAGTAAATTGGCATTCTGGTTTATATATTATTAGTCTCTTCTGAAATTGGTTAGCACTAGTCTGACTAATCATGGGACATGACAAGGTTATGCTTTAAAGTATATAAAATGAGTATCAGATTTGAGATTCTGGATTCCAACAAATTACAAAGATGATATGCAATGTCCAGTCAAATTTCTGTCTCTCCCTGAGCTTATTTCAAAATATAGCAATTATTTCACCTGTCTCTCAATTAAAAAACACCCAATGTCTTCTTACAAAAGGACTGTTCCTGTAAATCATAAAAATGGATGGGGAAATTGTTACTTGGACTTTCATCTTTCAATATTGTATCACGAGGTCTTAAGCAGCCTTGCTTAACCTTTACAAGAAATTACTTCTTTTCTAAAAATAAGGGCAGTTTATAATCATTGGATTGCATTTCTCTTTCTTCTTTCTAGTTCATAAAGCTGTCACTCTCCAGGACACATGCTAAAAAAGCAAAACAAAAGGAAAAAGTTAAACAGTGCTAATTAAGTTATCCACTCTAAATGACATTACATTTTTTTTAAAGGACAGCTGTTTACCATTAAGTTTCTATTGAGTTACATGGGCAGTCCTGAAGCAGTGGCAGCGTTCAGCCAGGCTATGACTCATGCAAACCTGCAAGCCACAAATTAAGTTCATTAATATTAATATAGGGAACATTCATAAGAATTATCAAGCTCATCATAGTCAAAGTAATATTAAATCAACATCTATGACATCTTCCAAATTTCTAATGTTAATCCTTTGAGGAGGGAGGGGAGTTTGTTCTTTCATTATTCTGCATTTCAGAATCATTATGTAAGATTTTATGTAACATTTAGAAGGTGAGAGGGACATTTTAGTTCAAAGTAAAAGGAAATACTAGCTTGCTTCTCTGCCTTCCACTTCATTACATAAGTATATGTTGAACAGAAAGTGATTCTAATATGAATATTGGTTAAATTCTTCCCCAAACACTGAATGTCTTAAAAGACCCCTACCTGCTGACTAGCCTACTCACATTTTCATGTAAATTTCATGTAAATGAACTAGATTACAGAAATAGGTAGCAATAAACATTTGAATTCTATTAAAACTTATAAAATAAAAATGTTATTGAAGAAAGCTAGTTTTAATGTATCACCATAATCTAATTACTGTTTCTAAAGTGGGAATCTGACCCAGAGGAATAGTTAAACCATTGAAAAACAGGCCTTGAGTCCCTTGTTGATTGAAAACTTGAGATTTTTCTGTGCTTTACTTCAGGGAAAATTGTGCAGTGTTTATTTCTATAGAGGGAAAAGCAGCAAAATAATGCCACACTTGGTCTCTGGTTCTTATTGTTGCTTGTTATCCATTGTCATTCTTAGATTCTCCAGAGAAATAATTTACTCTTAACAAGCTCCCGGAGTATTCCATATCCAAGAAGTCTTGATTAGGACCTGGCCTTTGGATTATTATGAAGGAATTATTTGTCAGAGTAGGAAGAGAGAACATATTTAATTTAGCACCTTTTTTTAGCTTGGCTCTAACTCTGAAGAATTTAGTCCTATGGACTGTGGGCTTCTCTGCCTTCACCTTCACATGGCATTTTCCCTTTGCATATCTATATTAGTCAGCTAGGGCAGACATAATGACGACCACAGACTGGGGGACTTAAACGACAGAAATATATTTTCTCACAGTTCCAGAAGCTAGAAGTCCAAGCTCGAGGTGCCATTATGATTGGTTTCTGGTGAGACCTCTCTTCCTGGTTTATAGGTGACTCCTTCTGGCTGTACCCTCACATGGCCTTTTCTCTATTTGCACCTAAAGAGAGGTCATCTCTGGTGTCTCTCATTCTTCTTTTAAATATAACAGCCTTGTTAGAATAGTGCCCACCCTCCAACCTCATTTAACCTATTATCTCCTGAAAGACCCCATCTCCAAATGCAGTCACAATGGGAGTTAGGGCTTCGGTACATGAATTTGCAGGGAACACAGTTCAGTCCATAAAAATTTTGTGTCTCTCTCTTCCTCTTAAAAGACAGCAGTTATATTGGAGTACCACCTAGGCTATTCCAGTATGACCTCAACTTGATCACATCTGCAAAGACCCTATTCCCAAATAAGGTCACATTCACAAGTGCCTGGTGTTCGGGCTTCAACACATCTTTTTAGGGGGACTCAATCCAATCCAATTGATTTTAGTAAACGTTAATGTTGTGTTGAATGGCTCAGCTGTCCTTAGACCATCAGCATATCTGCTAAGTTGTAATTAGGTGAGGTCTTTAGGAAATGTGCTAACTGGTTGTGTCTTCCAGCAGATGTACATGCAGAGTGATCTCCAGGGGCTGTAGGGCTCTGGTGTTCCTATTCAGTGAGGGTTCTGCACCAGGGCAGTACACACTCTATAGATGTTTGCTGAGAAATTACTTCTCTGGCTCCACCTTCTGTCTTGTGTCATGGAAAGAGAGTGAACTCAGCCTGACCTTGGAGCTTGAGTCCTGGTTCTGCTTATAACTAAATGTGTGTGATGTCTTAGGCGACATAGGTAACAGTGGTTCTTAAGCTGCAGAATCCCCTAAAGGACTTGATAAAACAGACTGCTGGACCCTATCCTCAGAGTCTCTGATTCACTAAAACATGCATTTTTAACAAGTTCTCTGGTGATGCCGATAATGCTAGTCTAGGGATTATACTTTGAGAACCATCATGATATACCATTGCTTACAAAGGAAAATCTAGTCAACCAACAAACTTTAAAAAACATTTTACTATTGAAAATTTCAAAACTATACCAAGGTAGAGATAACAGTAGAATGGATCCCTATGTATTCACATCCCAGAAGGGCCAGCTTGATGGGCATTTGAGCTGTGTGCACAGGGCTCTAGACTAGAAGGACCCCACGCTTTGTTTAAGGCTCTATCGATATCACCATATTGAAATTCTTAATACTTTCTTAACAAGGGGATCTGCATTTTTATTTTGTACTAGGCCCTGTAAACTATATAGCTAGCCCAATCCCCCAGATTTAACAGTTATTAAGATTTTACCAATCTTAATCAGCAAAAGTTTGGGGGACATGTACACCAATATATGTTCATTTGTTTTCTACATTGTATACATGCAGTAGTATCATTAGCTAATATGTTAAGGCAAGAGATATTTTAATCTCAAGAGAAGCCGTATGCATATTGGTTAAGGGCCTGGGGTCTGGAGCCAGACACAGTTGGGTTCAGATCCGCCCTCCCCAGCCATGTGGTTTAGGCAGGCTGCTTATCTGCTTTGCGCCTCTATAAACTGTCGATCACACTGGTGGCTGCCTCTGAGGGCTGCTGCATGGTTTATATGCTAATGCATTAGAACAGTGTCTGGCACATACGTGGTGATCGCTCAGTAAGTGCCATCTTGTCTCAAGACCCAGTAGGAAAGTTGATAATAAATGATAATAGATATGATAGATTAGTTAAAACATTTTTTACTCCAGCTAACTGGGATCATTCAAAGTATGATAATTTAGATATCTCTGTCTCTCTCAGTTGTATTATTTGGGCACATTATTATTCTTTTAATTGTCAAATGCTCATGGCATGAAATTTACTGTCTTATCCATTTTAAGTGTATAGTTCAGTACACTTAAAGTATATTCACATTGTTGAACAACCAACCTCCAGAATTTTTTATCCTACCAAACTGAAACTCTATACCTGTTAGATAATAACTCCATTTTCCTCTCCCACCAGCTCCTGGCCGCCACCCTCTACTTTCTGTCTCTATAAGTTTGACTACTTTACATACATGATATAATAGGAATCATACAATATTGTCTTTTAGTGACTGGCTGACTTCACTTAGCGTAATGTCCTCAAGCATGTGACAGGATTGCTTCCCTTTTCAAGGTTGAATAATACTCTATTGTATGTAGATACCACATTTTGTTCACTCATTCACCTGTCAATGGACACTTGGGTTACTTCCCTCTCTTGGCTAATGTGACTAGTAGTGCTATGAACATGGGTATGTGCACATTATTTTTAATCAATTTATTTCATAAATATCAATAAACTTAGCCACAATATTTGATTATTTGCATAGCTCAGACTTGTATAACCAGGAACTGTAAGGGAAAACATCTAAACCCCAGGGCACGGCTATCTGATATCTGGGTCATCTGAAATTTGGCCCCTATGTACAATAAATATTTTGTTGAACAAATAGGTCTGAAAAAGGACTACTTCATTCATGCCTTAAGGAAATGTTTTTGGGCTCAAATGAGGTAATGCACTTTGAAAATGGTAAAGGTCTATATATAAAAATATAGACCTTTGCAGCTTTCCTGTGGCCACGCTCAGGGCTACTGCCTGGCTCTCCCTATTAACTGCTTGGCTGGGGGCTCCCCCAAGAAGTTAAAGACACAGGAAGCCTATCTCCCAGGAGGTGGAGTGGGGAGACTGGCTGCCTATGAATTATTAATGCATTCATTTGCTAATGAGTTGTCAGGACTAATTAAGTCTCCCTTTACTAAGGGTCTGCTCATCTCTCTGCAGCAACCTTAGGGGTGTTTTTTTATTAAGGTCTCTGAGCCGCAGGGTTTTGAGAGCTGCGTACAGGGTGGCAAGGCCAGTGATTTCCACTGCTGGAGTCTGTCTCCCCTCTCGCTGTTGTCTGGGGAGGCTGGGGTGGGGGGATGGTGAAGCTGAGCCCCTCTGCGTACCTGTTAAACAGAATGCTAATGAATTACCTCAGATGAGTTATATCAGCTTTTAAATTACAAGGTGATAGAAGAATTGGCAAAGAATATTCGCCATCGTGTTATTATTCATGCTTATTAGATGTTGGGTGGCAAGATAGGAATACAACTCATTTCCTATTCAGGCACCTGCACCCTGATTTTAATAGAGAAACATGGGTACAGTGGGGCTTAGTCCTCTTTTTCCATGTAACCACTTGAATAAAGGAAAGGAAATGGCTATTGATGTGAGAAGACTCAGTACAGCCCCAAACAGATGGAGCCTGGATTAACTGGGGTCAAGCTTCACATTTTCTCATGCTCCAAGTCAGGCTTCTGGAAGCCACCCACAGAAAGTCCTTGGGAAATTGAACATTAGATTTTCTTATTTCGAATTTCCTTGCTTGCTTTTCCCTCATGCGTTACCTCATCATGCCATGGTTTAAAACTTTTCCTATCTTTTCTCCTGCTATCCTGCTATTTTTCACTGTTGCTTCATTGAAAAATGATTATAATAAGAAAGTTACTGTTATAGCTGTATAAATCTGGGTACAGTGTCCTAAAATTTTTGGACACACCAAACATGTTAAAGTTCCACATCAAACGTGTTAAAATTCATGATTTCATATTGCAACTATTTAACAATACAACCCAGTAATCCTAGGATTCCTATAAAACCAACTTCTTGTTTTAAAAATTAGTAAATAAGAGGAAAGAATGAGTCGTCTGGTTTGCCTTTCTAATATGAACTGTATTCCTCTACATGTTTGTTTCTAGAAGTGTTTCAGTCTCAGCTTCTATAAATGA
This sequence comes from Rousettus aegyptiacus, assembly GCF_014176215.1. NCBI lineage: Eukaryota > Metazoa > Chordata > Mammalia > Chiroptera > Pteropodidae > Rousettus > Rousettus aegyptiacus. The sequence continues at coordinate 58,442,447 of NW_023416286.1, read as the reverse complement.
AGAAGTAATAATAGAATATCTGTAAATGATTCAGTATATTTCTGTAAAAGATAAAAACTCTTTTTTTGAACATATAACCATGATATAATTACCATATTGAAGACTGTTCAATCGGTGTCCAAATGTTCGCAAATGAAATGAAGATTTTAGGCAAGGATCATCAATGAGCATAAACTGCATAAAAAAAAGACAACCAGATATTATCTGCCTCCTGTTGGAAGTTTACAACATTTGCTTATAAAGTATGCTTGCCAAAAAAGAAAAAAGAAAAATTGAACTGAATCCGATCAGGTCTTTAAATCTAACTACCAGTTACAGGAAGTACTGGGGTCAGAGGGACACAGAACCACAAGGATGTCATCAGCAGATCCAGCATGTGGGAAACTGAATAAGGCAATTGACCTGATTTCTTCAATGACAAAACATTTGAAAGAAAGAAAAAAACCAGGAGAAGAACCTATACATTAAAAAGATTTATGAGACAACTGGGCAAATTTTATATTAATATTTTAGTGAAAATAATGGTATTGTGATCATATCTAAAAACAGTCATACACACACACACACACACACACACATATACTCTGAAATATTTACAGATGGACCGATAGATCTAGAATGCAGGAAAATAACAACTGATTGTGTATATCTGGGGAGCAGGCTGTGTGGGGATCACACATGAAACAAGACTGGCCCAGAGTTAGTAAATATTGAAGTCAGCCATTGAAGTTCATTAGATTATTTTCTCTATTTTTGTGAATATCCAAAATTTTTCATAATAAATGGACAAATGAATGATGAATGGATGAAAAAATGAACAAGCAAACAAACAAACAAACAAATAAATAAATAAGTGCTCTGCTGTTCTTCCTCAAGAAGTGACAGCCTCTAATGATGGTTCCATGTGACTTCCCTGTTCAGAGCCCTCCCAGCCCTGATGCTTCGTTTGCTTCATTGCTAGTTAACCTTCCCGATATCAACAAAGCGCTTGAAGCAGCCAAAGCCTTCATATTCATTTTTCAATTCTCCTAAGTCTCTTGGAACAAAAACGTGTATTGATTCAAATCGCACCAACCTTTAAAAGCAATTAAATATACATTTCATGAAGCAGAATCAATCCACATGTAAATATCATCTGGTCCTTAAATATTTAATATTTTCTCCCTAGGTCTTAACATTCCCCGTTTTCATTATGGCTTACTTGAATATAGATATTGTTTTCCCTGGGTGTTATACAACATTGTTACTATCAACCTGCCTTGAAATTAGGTCAGCATTTATATTTTAGGGGTTGATTTTTTTTTCTTTCTTGTGTTCCTCATGCTGTTGGCCTAGTTAGCCTTTGTCTGTGCTCTTTCTCCTTTAGCCAAGCTGCAGGGCTCCTAACTGAATTATTTGTCCCTGAAACCACACCTCTGAGTCCTCTGGCTTCCTTTGCAGGACTTGGAGCCCACTCCCAAAGTCTGTTGGTCCCACATTTTGGAATAAAAAGGAAAAAAGCACATGTTTTGGATCAGGAAAAGAGTTTTAAACTTTTTTCCTGAGGGCTAAATCTTAAAATGCTGTTAATTTTCAAGAGCAGCCAAACTTGGAAAAAAAATTTTTAATGAAAAGAATACAAAAGTTCTTACTTTGAGATACTTTTTAATGTTTCTTTGCTTTGCTGAGGAAAAAAAAACTGCATAAAAGCATGGAATAGGCAGAGTATAATAATTACTTTTTAACTGAAGTAAAGTAGCTAGTTTCTATCCTTTAAATTAAAAAAAAAAAATTAGTTTCCAAGTCCTTTTAGAGACCAATTTGATTTTAAAAGCAGCATTCATTGCTTCAATAAAAACCTGCATTGGTTTAACACTTTCCATATTCTAATTTGAGAAACATTCATGGGGAATGTTAAAACATTCCGCTGTATTTGAAGTGGGAGTAGAGGCTGAAAAAAGTACAGATAACCTTTGAAAAACAGTTTTGCTTCTAATTTTATATTTCTCAGTTTTATTTTTTCTTTCAGATTCTCTGAACTATGGATAGTAGTCATGCTTTTGATAGTAAGGAGTGCCCAGAATCCACTAATTTTAACATGTTGAGAATATTATGTCATGACTCACCAGTAATTACATCTTTGCTCTGAATGAGTGTCATTACCATGCTACACTCCCAAATTCCTATATATGTTATCAGTAGAATGAGATTTTATGGAGCAACCCAGTGACAAATCTTGGTTACAGCCAAGGGAGTCCCACTTTTTTCAAAAAGAAGAGAAGGTGCAATTCCAGAGCATGCAGACTAATATGTTTAGCAAGAATTTCTCACAGACATTTAAAAAATTACATGATTATTGGAAGACCATGTGGATCACGTGAAATGATCTGAGGAACTTCTGTTTGCTTGTATAACACTTGTCTCCCCCTCTACTAAAATTTAAGCTCTTGTTCACTTCTGAATCCCTAGCATCTAGAACAGTCTCTGGCACATAGTAGGTGCTCAACATATATTTGCTGAGTAAACAAATGCAGAGGTAAAATAAAACCCAACTGCATCTTTAATTGAATAGGCATCTAGTCGTCGATATCAGAAATAATAGTTTTTCTGATTTTGTTAGTAAACACAGCATACATTATATTGGATTTTGGATGCCACACATTTCAAGAAAAATATCGACAAACTAGAGAGACCAGAGCATAGATAAGTATACCCAGGACAGTCTAAATATTATCTCATATGGAATTAAGGGGGAGAAAATGGGCATTTAATTAGCAGCTACTGTGTGCCAAGAACAGTGTTGAGTTGTGAAAGAAAAAATTCTGGTTGCCACAGGTGGGCAACTTCCTTCTGTATGAAACCAGCTGGGTTTGAGATGTGAGAAATAGGCCCCCTAAGTTGTGAAAAGATAGAACCCTAATCTTTTGTGTGGGGGCTGGGGTTTTGCTCAAGCTGAGATTGTTCTCAGAGAGGGCTTTGCCTTCCACAGAAGCTGGATGGGGAGGGCTCTCTTCCTGGCTTATAGACAGCCATCTTCCTGCTATGTCCTCACACGGCGGGTGATGGGGTTGGACAGAAAGCTCTTTGTTGTCTCTTCTTACAGGGCAGTAATCTTGTCATGAAGTCCTCACCCCCATGACCTCATCTAAATCTAAATATCTCCCAAAGGCCCCATCTCCAAATACCATCACATTTGGAGATAAGATTTTAACATATGAATCTGAGGAGGGGACACAACTTAGTCCATAGCAGGTAGTTTACCTGACCTTGTGGTTGCAGTATGAGAAAGGACCCAAGAATTATACCCTGTCCTCTGGATGTGTGTTGTTCTCTGCTGTAAAGTATCTAGTATTTTCTAATCCCTAGATCAGTAGCCACTAAAATGTGACTGGACCATCCTGCCTTCTGGGATGACATGCCGGCACCTGGCACTAGCCCCTGGCATGCGGCTGCCTTCTTTGGTTCTGCCCTGGATGTCCACTGGCCTATGGGAATCTCTCAGAAGCTCCCCATCCAGCAGGATCCTGAGGACTCAGGAACCTCCTAGGGCACGGCACACCTGGCTGTAGGAACATCTTGCTTTCCAAAGCAACACGCTCATTTACGTGCTTCGCTGAAGCAGACTCTGTTCCAGGGGTGTGGAGGGTCCCAGCCTATGCCCCGGGAACGGCATTAACATTCTCATGGGTCTCTGTCCCCTCCTCATGTTTCTATGATCCTCCATTTTCGTCTTTTTCCCGCATTCCGAAATCCTTATCGCCACCTGCAAGGCTCTTATAAAGAGCAGTTAGCACAGCATGCCTGCCCGCTCCACTGAGAGAGGCCTGTTGGCAAGGTTAGCCCCTGGGATCTTCAGTTTGGGGCAGGCTCCCACCATTAACTGGTAAGACTGGCTCACTACGCCTAAATTGTTTGTACAAACTGCCTGGTTTATACTAAATATCTGCTTTTCTTCTGGAGTCTGGAATTTGGGTACGTACAAGGCAGAGAGAACTGTGTGGTCAGCCAATAAAAACCCTGGGCACTGAGTCTGTTACAAGCTTCTCTGGTAGACAACAGTTCACACATGTGGTCACAACATGTTGCTCAGGGAATTAAGTGTGTCCTGTGTGACTCTGCTGGGAGAGAACTCTGGAAGCTTGTGCCCAGTTTCTCTGACTTTGCCATGTGTGTCTTTTGTCTTTGCTGATTTTGCTTTGGATCCTTTCTCTATCCATGAGTACGACTGTATCCTGAGTCTGTGAGTCCTCCGACAAATCCCTGAACCTGGGAGTGGTCTAGGGGGCCCCTGACACCGGCCTACATCATCTGGTCCCGGCGCCTCTCTGACCTCTCCGCCTTCATGCCGTCCCCTCTGCTCTCTCCAAAGCCAGGGACACACGCCATCCCCGCTGTCTGTCGCGCTCTCCCCGACACCACCAAGGTGTCTGCTTCCTTGCCTTGTCCAGGTCTCTGCTCTAATATCGGCCCATCAGGAAAACACTTTTCGAGCACCCCCATGTGACACCGCACCCCACCCCTCCATTCTTTGTTCTCTCACCCTGCTTTATTTTTCTTGTTAGCACGTACCACCACCACCTAGTATGTTTGTGTTTATTAGTTTCTTGACTTATTGTCCATCCCCAACTGTCTGCACCAGAATGAAACTTCCATAAAGCAGCGATTTCTCATTTCGTTTCTGATTTGAGCAGATCTTCCCAGAAGATGCCTGGATGAAATGACATGATGTCTAGAGGTTTCTTTAAAGATTTTCTTGAATTAAAAAATTCATTGCCAAAATAACCCCAGATAGAAAAAGTTGAAAATCACATGATTTCACTTATATGTGGGTTATAAACCTAAAAGCAACAAATGAGCAGGACAAACAAACAGAGACTCATGGACATGGACTATAGACTGGTGCTTACCAGAGCATAGGGGGAAGGAGAGAGTGTGGAAGTAGATGGGATAAAGGGGGTCAAATATGAGGTGACAGAAAGAAACCTAATGGTCTACGGCCATGCCACCCTGAACAAGCCCGATCCTGGCTGATCTTGGAAGCTAAGCAGGGTCGGGCCATCATTAGTACTTGGATGGAAGACCACCTAGGAAGACCAGGTGCTGTAGGCATAATAAACAAACAAACAAATAAACAAGGGATTGTAAGCTGACAAGGCCCTTGCAATCTGTGAGGTCAACCAAGGGTTGCCTCACCTAAAAAAGAAAAGAAAGAAATCTAACTATGGGAGGTGGACACACAGCGTAAATATTTCTATGCCTTACTATTAAAACGTACAGATGAAACATGGGATTTTGTTAACCAATGTCAACATAAAATTAATTAATTAATTAATTTAAAAAAATCTCTGCCATGCCCAAGAGCATCAGGAAGTCACTTGAAAAATTGTTTAATGCAAACAGTATGTTTGAGTTTGTTATTATCACACGATAAAATTATCATGTGATAACTACTATAGATATTTTACTTACATGCATTTTCTAAATTTACCATGAAAAATTTCAAACAAAAGTATAAAGAATAGCAGAATAAATTCTGATAAAGCAAAACCTAGATTAGGTTATGATCAAGATTTTGTCACATTTGCTTCCTCTTTTTCCCCTTTACTGTAATATTTTAAAGCATATTTCAGATTTAATGTCATTTTACTCCTACATTCTTTATGATGTGTCTCTAAAAATTATGGACATTTTCTTACATAACCACAAGACCATTTATCACACTTAACAAAATTAACAATAATTCTTGGTATCATAATACTTAGACCATAATAAAAATTCCCTGGTTGTCTCAAAAAGTCTTTTTACATTTGTTTTGCTGGAATCAGAATCTATACAAATTCACCACATGTTCTTTTGTTCTGTCTCTGAAGTCTTTTTTAATGGAAAACAGTCCCCGTTTATTTCTTTTTCATGCCATTTGTTATATAATATTTTTTTTTTTAACAAAAATGTTTATTTCAGAAACAGAGACTAGAACAAAAATGAAATTTGCATGTACAATGGAAATACAGTCTGGTTAAAAACACTTAGAAATACGGAATTAGAGAGTAAGGGTCTCCCTGGTTTCTGGTGTACACATTGCTGTGTGGGACTTGATTGAACTACAGTTTACTTTCTGCTTCTGTAAAGAGAATAATGATTTGAAACTTATGTGCTTTGTCAGATACTGGTGTTGGTCTCTTGTCTCTGGAACATTTAGTTTAGTGTCTGGTACATAGGAGGCTTCCTATGTAGACAGTTGAAAAAAATCAGACAATTTCATCAATAGATATTTTCAAACAATGCGTTAGTAGTCTGTCTTAACATTGAATATAATTGTCAGAATTTAACCATAAGGTGTGGTGAAGGGAACGTGCTTCCAGTCTCAGGTTTGCTGGTTGTGGTCATGGGCCCTTGGGCAAGTCAATAACCTGCCAAGGTCGCAGGTTCCTCATTCGTAATGTTTAATACAAATAAAATTTAAAGCATAACTACCTTTGGTATGAATTTTTTCAGGAAACACCATTTTGCATAATATAGTTTGGAAAATGCTGTCTTTTGATGTCAGGTACATAAACGTGCTACAAGCAGACAGCTATCAGGTCAGAAATCTGCATTTTTGTTAGTTGCATTATTTTCGTATTTGTCTCCTCTCTATCCCTTTGGCATTTAGTGAAAAAAAAAAAAATTAAAGCTACAGATGTGAAAAGAGGAAACAATAACAGGGGGTTAGACCATGCCCAGAGCATCAGTTAGGACTCTCTTGACAAGAAGAAGCACAAACCAGCTCTGACTAGACTACCCCAGCACTTTATTACAGGGGTACTGTATTGCAAGGAATGCGAAGACCAGGTACAGCAGGGCCTTAGAGATGGAACCAGGGCCTGTGCGCAGCAGAGGATCCAAGGACTCCTACTGCTTTAGGTTGAATTGTGTCCCCCAAGAAGATATATCGTAGTCCTAACTCCTGGTATCTTGAACGTAACCTTATTTGATTACTGTCTATGTCCATGAGTCTCTGTTTGTTTGTTATGTTTGTTGCTTTCAGTTTTTAAAGACTACATATGAGTGAAATCATATGGTTCTCCACTTTTTCTGACTAACATTACATTTAGCATAATAATCTCAAGCTTCATCCATGTTGTTGCAAATGACAGGGTTTCATCTTTTCTTATGGTCGAGTAATATTCTATTGCGTATATTTACCACATCTTCTTTACCCAGTAATCTATCAAAGGGTACTTCAGTTGTTTCTAGGTCTTGGCCACTGTGAATAATGCTGCTATGAACATCGGGTGTCACTCTTCGTTCTGCAAACTAACTGTTTCTGTTTCCTGGTTCATATGGTAGAAAACAATTGTCAACAATTTCCAAGTTTTAAAATACAGCAATAGAGCTACAGAGAGAGACAAAATAGTTTTCTTCATCTCTGTTCCAAATTCTCAGGGAAAGGATACACAGTCCATCTTGGATTAGCTGCCCATTTTGGGCCACATCAGATGGTTCCTTGGTGGGATGATTTAGCAGGGAGGGTCTGATGTTCAAATAATCCAATAGAGGTCCACTAGTTATGTTCAACAGAGAAGGAAGGGCAAGAGGCCTTGTGCCATTCGGGTGCCTTTCATGGCCAGAGCAAAGCAGACCAGTCAATGAAGTGAGAAAACTCCAAGGGAAAGGGAAAGTTAGGGAGACAGAGATGACTGACCAGGTCAGCCATCACTTCCCAGCAGGATATTCTTCTACATGCTTGGGTTTTGTTTTTCCTTTTTTTTTTTTTTTTTTTTTTTTTTAAAGAAGGATATTTCATTTGCATAAGTGCTTTAACTATCGGGTTTTATTTCATCCTCCCAAAATGAGGAATGAGGAAGCAATTTTCATTTCAATTGTTTGGGGCAACTTCCACAGTTTTCCAAAGTGCCTGTACCAATTTATATACCCACCAACAGTGCACAAGGGTTCCCTCTTCTCTTCATCCTCACCAACACTAGTTAACTCTTGTCTTTTTAATAATAGCTGTTCTACCAGATGTGAGATAGTAGCTCATTGTGGTTTTGATTTGCTTTTCCCTGATAATTAAGTGACTTGAGCACATTTTCACACACCCAATGGCCATTTGTATATCTTCTTTAGAAAAATCTCTATTCAGGTGCTTTGCCCATTTTTAATTATTATTTTTTTATTCAGTTGTATGAGTTCCTTATATATTTTGGATATTAACCTCTTATAAGATATATGGTTTGCAAATATTTTCTCCTATAAGTTGCCTTCTTACTTTGTTGTTTTCTTTGATTTGCAGAAACTTTTTAATGTAGTCCTATTTATTATTTTTTACTTTTATTACCTGTACTTTTGGTGTCATATCCAAAAAATTGTTGTCAAGATCAGGGTTAAGGAACTTTTCCTCTATGTTTTCTTTTTGAATTTTTATGATTTCAAGTCTTACATTTAAGTCTTTAATTAATTTTGAGTTAATTTTTTCATGTGGTATAAGGGTTCAATTTAATTTTTTTACATGTAAATAACCAGTTTTTCCAACATTTGTTGAAGAGATAGTATCATTTTCTTATTGTATATTCTTGGTGTCCTGTCAAAGATTAGTTGACCATATATAGGTGGGTTTATTTCTGGGCTCTTGATTCTGTTCCATTGGTCTATGTGTGCCTTTTTTTAAATGCCAGTACCATACTGTTTTGATTACTATAGCATTGTAGTATATTTTGAAATCAGAGAACATGATATCTCTAGCTTTGATTTTAGGACTTCCAACCTCCAGAGCTGTAAGATAACAAATTGTTTTGAGCCACTTAGCTTGTAGTAATTTGTTACAGCAGCAATAGGAAGCTGATAAAATAGACTTTACCATTTCTTAAGCCAGGCCCTTATCAGCTGGTAGACACTCTCCTCACTGTCTAGAGACCACCTGACCTGCCTTTCTTTAAAAGGGACTCATTAGATTCTTAGAAAAGTTTAAGTCATTTTCTTATTGCACAGTTCAGGTGATTGATCCAAAGCTATACTGTAGATGGGAATTCAGGAATGCAGATAGATTGAACACCAGGCATTTGGTCTAGCGACCTCCATTCTACAAGAGGCTGAGTTTCCTTATCTAGGCCACCTGACACACAGTCCTGCATGTCCCTCTTCTGAGCCTCCTCGTAGAACACTTTTGTTCCCTAAAATTTCCCCTTTTCCTCACTCCCATCAGCCCTCTCCTTTGAGTTCTTCCATCTCTCATATACCTCTCTCTACCCGGGTTCTGCCAACCCACTCAGTGGAAATAATGAAATTCCAGGCCCCTTTAAGTCATCCTGTGTCTTGCACATTTTTGAGTCTGACACCAATCAATGGCTTTCCCTTTGGCCCAATTACAGAGACCCCCAACGACAAAGGGGTGGGTTCAGGACTAGGATCGTTTGGCCTTCCTAGTCAGGGGAAAAGGTGAGCTAGTTCCTGAGAATGGGGGATTGTGGAAAAGATTAAGAAATTGGGGTGCTTGCATGCCAGACTTTGGCTAGTTTCCTCCTTGTCATCCACAACCAACCCATCTAAATCAACCCATAGTGTGATTTGGAATCATGTAATGTAGTCTCTTTTGAAAAAGGGATAATTTTCCTTGCGGATTCTCCTCTCTTCCCGCCTCCAGCTGGTCCGCTATAGTGATTCACAGTCCTTGTATTAATGCAACTTTGATTCCAGTTTCGCTGAAAATACTCTGACTTTACTTTGCCAAGAGAGCGTGTGTCGCTCCTCCCCACGATATACTCTCCTGGGTTATATTTTAGAACTTTGTGGGCTAATTGGCAATAAATTGCATCATTCCAAAATCAACCCTTGTGATTTAGGACAGCAGAAAAGACTCCGTGTATCTATCACAAAAACACCATAAAATAGAGTTTACATAAAATGGGCAAAATAAGTAACCAAATGAGCACTATCTTTCTAATGTCCATCAGTCAATGTAGTTTAGATCTAATATACATATATATTTTTAGGCGAGACAAACCTTGGTTGACCTCATAGACTGCAAAGTCCTTGTCAGCTTACAATCCCTTATTTTTTATTTTTTACACCTCCAGCATAGATCTAATATTTTTAAGGTTTCGATAATAGAAGAGTAAGGCAAATAATAAAAAGGAAAAATGAAAATTCTCATTCAAAGTAGTCTTAGAAGAGATGGCTCTAAGAATGAACTTTAACTGGTATGCCATCAAATGCAGTTAGAAGGCAATTTAAAGAACATTAAGTAGGGAATAATTAATATAAAACTATTGTTTTATATTAGAAAATGCCTGAAAAGCCTCACTGGGACAGAAAAGAGGGGTCTCCTGAAACTCAAATGTTCTCAGAGACACTTGGCAGTGAGGCTTGAGATACTACAAGGTGTAATTAATTTCACAAATATCTGAGCAGAGTATTGAGAAGAGCAATTTTGGAGTAAGTCCTGCTGGGATCATCTTTTCCACTGCCTGCTGAATCCGCTACCTGTTTCCTACCCTTTCAGGTCTTAGCTTAGAGTACCTTGAAGGCTTCCAAAGCCCTGTGCATCTGGGTGGACTTGCCTCTCGGGTCCCCTGTCCCAACTTCGTGGCATTTTCCTCACATTCTCGTGTTCGCTACCAGCCAGTGCAGCTCCTGGCTGTGCTGGAAGCTCCTCCTGGAGCCACCTAGCACACATCCTGACATGAACCGTGCTCTCAGGTGTTTGAGGTATAAATGGATGGTAGAAATTTTTTTGAAGATATTCAGATCTTCAAAAGCTGAAATCCTAATTATGTTCAATGTTCTGTGGCAGCAGGGGAGAGAGCGGCAGTTCCTCTGCAGGAAACATGACAAGAGTAAGGGATTTCCTCCCAGCTAAAAAGGAAATAGGAATCTGTGGTCCTGCAGGCAGCAAAGACCCTACCTCACCTGTGGTCCCTGTGGCCACAGCTTTGCCAGCAGTGCCGCTCCCCTAAGCCAGGCATGGGAGTAGCAGAGCCGCTGCACTGACCCGACATGAAGCCTAAGACAGTAATATGGTTCCCAGAGGGTCTTCCCAACACCTTGATGCTACCTGAGCTGCCGGGACTCTACTATCTTGCAAGGGATGCAGGGGAGGGAGTGAGGTAAGCCTCCCAATGAGCTTGAGTTTTTGCTGCCTGGTGGGATGAAATTTGGAATAGGAATAGATTTAAATAATATTTTTACATGCCTGAATTTGGAAACAAACAGTTGTTTTTGCTATGAGGAAAAAAAAAATCAAAATCTGTTAATTCCATGGGAAAAAATTAAAGTCACAAGTTAATCACAGTAAATTTTTTGATGACTAATTTGTGAGAATTGAAAAAAATTTAGGAGTTGTTAGCATCAAATTACATTAAGATGGTAAATGAGATCATTTTGAGGCAATGGGTGGGGAAAAGTTCTTTAGATGACTGGATCATAAAAAATGGAATGAGAGAATTATTGAGAAAATTAAAGAAGTTCCCTCTGAAATGCTTTAAAATAAGAAAGATGATTGATAGCTTCTGTCTAACAAGGAGCCTGTGGGATTGACTAGATGCCATTAGAAAGTCCCTCTTAGGTCTTCTAACTTATACCAAAAGAAACCAAACTAAGTAAGAGAATAAACACACATAAAGTTCTCAAGTCAGAAAAGGCTTTGGGAAAATAGTAAAGTATAAATCAGAAATTATGTACTTTTAGGTTGTAGAAAATGCTAAAAATATGATGATTGCATATATATAAGCATAATTTCAAATTTTGGACAAATACTTCAGTTTGGAGTAGCTTAATGCAAGGAAAACATGAAAAGTGTGAAATAGTAGTTTAATTATGGTTAATGATTATATAATTGCACATCAATACCCATAAAAAAAGAGACATAGGAATATTGGTAGAAAGACTTCTACAATTATAATACAATTTTGAGATGTACATCCTAATTTGTTTTTCCATCTTCTTCCATAGGATATGCTTTGTATACAGTAGGAAGCATTCAATTACTATTATAGGAAGTGAATGAATGACGATGTATAATGAACCTTGGGGTACGTAAACAGTGTGAGCACCTTTTGTCAAGGATGGAGGACTTTCATCTTCCCGTTTGTCCATCTGTCCACCCACCTCCTTATTCTTCCCAAAGGAATTACTAAATTATTGGCTCGTGTGGATATTAGGTGAAACCATTACCCTAAGGAGATCTTCTCTTCTGTGCCACTGCTGAGGCACAAAGGCTATGAGTGAGCAATGACAGGAGAGGAGCTAAGAAAGGATCTTAAACATAGGAAAAGACATAAAAGTTCACAAGTAAGGAGAAAGAAAAGCAAACCAAAATATGCTGAGTTGTTTTTATAAATCTTTCAGACTGGCAAAAAAAAAATACTGAAAGTGTGACAATCCACCCTGCGACGAGGCAATGGGGAGCAGGAATTACATCTGTTGCTGGTCTACGTGTGAATTGCAACAACCCCATGAAGGGTAATTTCAAAATCTCCATCAAAATTATAAATATACAACATTTTGAACTAGAAATTCTGCCCCTAGGAATTTATTCTACAGTTATATTCATGAATATTAAAAATGGCATAGACAGGGTTATTTATGAGAACATTGGTTATAAAGGCAAATAGGAAACAATTTAAATACCCACCATAATTAACTTCTAAAATAAATTCTGGTGCATCCATATAGTAGAGTATTATGCAGATATAGAAAAATGAGGAAGCTCTTTATTGATATGAAATTATTTCCAAAACTGTCCCAGAAAATAAGTTCTACCTTAAAAAAAAAAAAAAAAAAAAGGAGGGAGGAAAAAGAACAAATATCTGGATTGGCTTGAATTTTCTAGAAAGATTAAGAAGAAACTATTGGCAGTGGTGACCTCTTTGGGGGCGGGAGGTGAAATGAGAATTGAGCAACGGGGGACAGGATAAGAGGAAAACTTTTCATGAAATACCTTTTTTAATGGAGTTTGGTTTAGAATCGTGTAACGTATTCTTTTTTAATGTAAAACAGATGATGTTGTGCTCTGCCATCTTGTTCTATCTGCACACACATTTGCTGGGGGTTCTTGTATCTTGGGGCCCCCTGATGCGAGGTGAGATCCTACCATTTGGATTTAGGTTGAGCTAAGCCTTTGTTCCAACCCACCCCTTCCACAGCTTAGGATATCATCCTAGGTCAGTGATTCTCAACCTGCCGCATATTAGAATCTCCTAAGAAGCTTTAAAAAATCCTGATGCCCATGTTACACCCCAGATCAATTACACCTGGATCTCCAGGAAGGGAAGGAAGATGGGCAACCCAGGAATCAATGTGTGTGTGTTTTTTTTTAAAAGCCCCTTAGGTGATTGCAATATGCACCCAGGTTTGAGAACCAGTGGCCTACATAAATAACTCCTTTGTTTCACATGCGCTGTGTTTCTTTGTCTCTTTGGGACTTTACAGGTAGCTGGGGTGACCAGCGGGAAGTGTTCAGGCCTTTCTGAGGCCTTGTCTGAGAGATTTGTAACTAGGAATTGTTAAAACACACAAACACATACCCCCCAAAAGAATATCTTCTAAAACAAAACAACAAAATATCTTCTAGAATATTAAAGTCCTCCAGTTATAATTAGTTTGATGACTCAAAGATTTATACCAAGTTCATATGTTTTGTGAATTTAGAAATTCCTTATTAAGAAATCTATATTAAAATATGACAAGGATGTTTTCATTTGGAGCAAGAGATCTATAGTTCATAGGACAATTAATCATGGGATAATAAGGCTGACCCTAATAATTTTTTCAGTATTTCATTTTTTAAGAGCTTTATTGATTATAACTCATATACCATACAATTTATTTGTTTAAAGTATATAATTCAATGGTTTTTAAAATATATTCACAGTTTCAAAGTCACCATAATCAATTTTAGAACATTGTCAGCACCCCAAAAAGAAACCCATGCCCATTAGCAGTCAGTCCCCATTTCCCTCCAACTCCTGTAGTCCAAGGCAACCTCTAATCCACTGTCTCTGTAGATTTGCTTATTCTTGACCTTTTATACAAATGGAATCATATAATATGTGGTCTTTTTTGACTAGCTCTTTTCACTTAGCACAATGTGTTCAAGTTTCATTGATATTATAGCCTGTAACAGTACATTTCTTTTTATTGCTAAATAATATTCCATTATACCACGTATACCACATTGTGTTTATCCATTTGTCATCTAATAGACATTTGGATTGTTTCCACTTTTTGGCTATTATGAATAATGCTTGTATTAACATTCACATATAACTTTTTGTGTGGACAGATATTTTCATTTCTCTTGAATATATACCGAGGAATAGAATTCATCATTATAAAATTTCAAACATTCTGAGTTTTTCTCATTGTATTTGGTTTGCCTATCATAAAACATCATGAAATTAGAAAAGTACAACATGTGTTTTTGTGTGTGTGTAAAGTATCTTTCACTCAGCAGGATGCTTTTGAGATTCATTTGTATCCATAGTTCATTCCTTTTTACTGTTGAAGTAAGGCTGTTCGTTGTATATGAATATACCACAGCTTACTATATTTCCATTCTGTTGATAGGTGTCTGGAGTTTTATAAATAAGGCTGCTAAGAACATTTTTGTACAAGTCTTTTCGTGGACATATGTTTTTGTTTTTCTTGGGTAAACACAAAGGAGTGGAATTTCTTGGTTTTACAGTGAGTCTATGTTTAACTTTATAAGAAACTGCCAGATTTTTCCCAAAGTGGTTGTACCATTTTGCACTTTCGTCAGTATGAGTTACAGTTGCTCCGTATTCTCATCAAACTTTGATGGCGGTGGTCTTTTTAATTTTTACAATTCTCATGGGTGTATAGTGTGTCTCATTGTGCCTTTAATAAGTGTTTCCTAGACTGGTAATAAGCTCTTTAATCATTGGCTATTCGTATGTCTTTTTTTTTTTCTTTTTTTTATGAAGTGTCTGTTCAAATCTTTTGCCAATTTTTTAAAGTTTTGCTATCTTGATTTATGGGGCAGTCCTGAAGAACCACTGATAATATACAGATCTACTCTATTTTTAAGCATTTCTAGGAAAGGAAAATTTTATCTCATTTTTTTTTTTTCAGTATTGCATAACTTCCAACTATAAAAACCTAATTGACTTGAGATTACTGTCATTTAAGTCCTTTTCTCTTGGTTATTTTTCATTCAGAGTTAAAACAGAAATTTTTAGTTTCTGATTAGGCATTGCACACTTTAGGTTATATTTGAATGTACAATAGGGATTTTAATTTGTTAAAGGATAGAAATTATTTCAGAAATGATGTCTTTATTTCTTTCCACTGGTATGCTCAATCAATGAAAAGGATAAAAAGGAATAATTGAACCAAGTACTTGTTTATTGCTATGTTTATCCACTTTCAACCCCTTTACTAATAAGCTAAAGAACAGGGCTCTTCTTGTAGTAACATCCCACTGCTTAGGAAAAAGGAGTGGTTGTATTTAGGATTCACTTCCTTTTCAAGGATTAAGAGCTGCATTTAAGCAGCCTTGATGCATTGCAGGAGGAAAAGAAACTCTTAAAACCCAGTTCATTAAAAAAAAAAAAATTCCCTACAGAATTGGTGGGAACTTGGGGGTTAAGCATACTGATTGCCCTTAGCTATGTTGAGGGAATAGTAAAGCTTGGAGATGCAGGCGTCCATGTTGACCAGCCATCTGTCCCTCACCTCATCCTGGAAGGAGCAAGTGGTCATTTCTTCTTTAACTTATCCTTTGATGATCCTTCAGCATGCATTGGATTTATAAGTCTTCAGTAGCAATTGTTGGGGGTGGGGGCGGTGTGAGGAGAAGAACCTTTTTCATTATTTTTGCCTTAAAATTTTTAGGTTCAATTTAAAGAAGGAAATAATTATGAAAATAAACAAATAAACAAACAAACATATGAAACTCATACTATAGATTTCTAAGCATGAGAGTGCTTTTACATGGTCCATAATACACGAGATCAATTGCCCAAAGGGCTTTGTTTTCTTGCTTATGGAGACAGACACACACACACACACACACACACACACACACACACACATTTCTAATTCAACTTTCAGTGCATTTTTGAACAATGAAAATGCTTCAAGTAACTATCAACCATGATATACTTTCCTCTTATGTATCATTTCATTCTCTGAGAATCAAAAGGCAAGATCACAGGCCAGATTCAAAATGATTGCAGTCTATGACCTTCCTCTGGTTTCCTTGTAAATTTCTCCTTTTGAAAGTAAAAAAAAAAAAAGGAACAAAAGTTCTTACTTTTTATCTTATTTTCTATCCTAAAAGAAATGTTTTTAATAATTTTCTCTAGCTGTCCTAGATTTATGAATCTAGAGCCACAACACAGCATAATAGTTAACAGCATAGACTCTGAAGCTTTATTACCCAAGTTTGAAGCTCTTCTCTACCATTCATTAGCTATATGACCTTAGTAAGTTACTTAACCTCTCCGGGCCTCAGTTTCCTCATCTGTAAAATGGAGTAAATAGGGGACCTAGGTAATTATAAATTTTCATAATCTGAAAGTCAGACATAAGTGACACAAAATGACAATGAAACACCTCAATTATTCAGGGTTTGATTGTCCAGGTTGTAGATTTTCTAGGCGGGGTATCCTTGTCTTCAGGTAGAGGAATGAAAAAGTGCTTTCAATTAGATTAAGCACAATGCACAAAATGAATGTTCATGAGAGCTGAAAGGAAGCTGAGAGCTTCTCTGGCCTCTCTCAGATGGAGCTCCCAAGCTTCCTCTTTCTCTTATGTTAACCTTCATTCCACAGGCTCCTACCCTCAGCCTGTAAACCCTCTTGGATTGCCTCCTTTAAAAGCCAACTTCCCTCAGAAATGCTGGTAATTAGTATTAAAACAGCATTGGATGTTATATACAGTAAGTCTTCGAATCACATCAGTTCATTCAATGTCATTTTGATGTAACGTTTAGGTGCCCAAGGAACTAACTCTTCTTTATATCAGTTAGTGTCTGGTAAAATTGGTTTCCTTATATGTTGTTTCATTTATATGTTGTTTCACTTATGGATGATGTTAAATGAGGACATACAGTTATGATCATAGGTATGCTAAGAGCAAAACAACACAGATCTTATTACAGATTAGAAAGAAGAAAGAAGCTATTGAAAATGTTTGTCTTCCAAGGAGGGTGACCAGGTAAATGTTGCTTTTCTAATTTTCTGTGAGTTCTATAATTTTTTGTTTTTAGTTGTGAGGTATGGCACAGTACGTTGCTTGCTACTCTAGTGACGTCCCTGGACTACCAAAACAGACAGTACCTGGGAGCTTGTTAGAATATAGTCTCAATCTTACTAAATCAGAATCTGCATTTTAACAAGATCCCAGGTAACATACATATATATATATATTAAAGTTTAAAAAGTGCTGTCTACAATTGTTCTCAAACCTGGCTATGCATTGGACTCACCTGTAGAACTTTAAAATTACTGATGCTTGGGTCCCAAACCAAGAAATTCTGATGTATTTGGTGGGGTGAAGTCTGGGCGCTGAGGTTTTTAAAAATCTTAGGTGATTCTGTGAATTTGAGATCCAAATATAATAAGTAGTTCTCAAAGTGTGGGCCCAGTACTATTTGAGAACCTGTCAGAAATGCTAATTATCAAGTCCCGAATATAATAGGTAGTTCTCAAAGTGTGGGCCCAGTACTATTTGAGAACCTGTTAGAAATGCTAATTATCAAGTCCCATTTCAGACCTGACATGATAGTTGTAACTGGCCCTCCAGAGCTGATTCTGATGCACAACGGTTGGAAAACCTGATAAGGTAGGTCTGGTTTCTTAAAGTTTCCAGGTATTGCTGCTGCAGGTCTGAGAACCACACTTAAAGATTCACTGGCCTAAAACCTCTGATCTGTAGTTATTGTAGAGCCACACAGCTAGTTAGAATGGAGACAAGCCTGGAACCCACGATTTCTCTTTAATCACAAACTACCCACCTGCTGTTTCTATGCCTGAGGCCTATATAGCTCTCTTTACTTCCACCTTCAGCAAATAAGTAGGCGTTAAAAAAAAAAAAAAAAAGAGTTCAGTACCTCATACTCAAAATGTCCCTGCTCCTCTCCAGAAACCACTCACACTAGGTATCCACAAATAACTCCACACTTCTAATACCCCCTATTCTTGCGTCAGCCCGCCCTTCCTCAGGAGGCCCCTTCCCTACCTCTGTTCATCTGAGGGTTCAGTTGTGGCCCTCCCATGAAACCTGCCCTCCCGGCTGAAGGTGAGTGAACTCCTCTAAGTCGCAAAACGACCAGGGCTCCGGAGCCTGCAGCATTCTTCACAGTCAGATGCCCACTAGCCTTGGGATCTAGCTTTCGTTTCTAACCTGCGGCCGCCCAACCTTTTCCTCTAGAGTAGGTCTAAAGCGACTGGAAGAGCAGGCGAGAATAAAGGCTCAGGAAGCGGGGGATGGAGAGAGATGGTGAGGCAGCAGCTCCCAGCTGGAGGTTGGGATAGAGATTCCCCCTTTAGGTTCTGCCACCTCGGTCCTAAATCTTGCAGCCTCCTTTATCGAGTTCCGGAAACCCCGAAGGCGAACAAGGATCTGCAAATCATCTTCTAAGCCATTCCACGCTTTTCCCCCACAGGGGGGCGAATGTGTGCGTGCGGGTATCGTCTTGGGATTCACCCGGGTGGAGGACGCTGGGCCTTGGCCCTCCGCGATTAAGTCCCTCGCAACCCAGGGTGGTGCCAGAAGCTCGCTCTAGTGGTGTGCGGAGGGACGGAGAGGTGCTCGTAGGTCCCTGCGAAGCGCGGCTCCCCGAGCGATATTATAAAATCCTAGATGGGCACACGGGGAGAGCACCCCCTTTCATGACCTCAACAAGAGACCTGCAGAGTCCACGCCACGATTGCCCTCCAGCTGCTCCTGGTTACTTCCGTGCGCTTGTCTTTGGCTCTTATATCGCTTTCAACCACAGCAGCGGGACTGGCGTTTCCTTGGTGGCGCAGCGCAGTCTCCAGCGCTTCCAGCGCTTGGTTCGGCGGCGCAGCGCGGTGATACGGCCTCTGGCCGTAGGACCAATTAAGACGCAAAACTAAGGTGGGCTCGCCCCGGTCCGGGAGAAGCGCTCCGGGCAGACGGCCCCTCGCGCACCTGCCCCCAGGGCGGAGCTGGGCGGGGCGCGCCGACGCGCAGGTCGCGAGCCCGAACACTGGAGGGGGCTGTAGCTCTCCCGCTGTCCCTGCGGCTCGCGTTGCGCGGCGTCCCTGCTCCCCCCGCCGAGGGGCCGGCCCAGGCCCGGGGAGGGGCGCGGCCGCCTTCACTTCCAGCTCGCCGGCTTCGGAGGTGGCGCGTCCCGCACGAGCACTGGGCTGCGGGCGCTCGGCTGGGGCGCGGGGCGAGAACGCAGCCACAGCTGGCTTCGCGCTGCTCCTGCCCGCTCGAGCAGCGATCGGCCCGGCGTCGAGGCGGCCATGGCGACCCTGAGCACGCTCCCCACCCGCCCCGCCTGCTCCGCCCTCCCCTCCGCCCCGCGCCACCTTTGATGGCTCGGACCTCGGCCGGCCACCGCCAGCCCTGCTCGCGCGCCCGCGCAGCCGCCGCCCGCGGGTATTAATAGCCGATCGCGGCTGCCGCACGCGCAGCCGGAGCCGCCGCGCCCTCTGCAGCCCGGGGCTCGGAGCTGCTGAGCCGCAGCCGGAGCCTGAGCCGGAGCCGCTGGCGCCGTGGAGGTAGGAGGCGCGCGGGGAACAATGACCGCGGCGGGGCGGGCGGGCGGCAACTTGTGCGAGTCCGGGTGCCCGGAGCTGACCCACCGGGGGTGCGGGTAGAGGTGGGAGAGTGGCCCGTGGGATCCTACTCCGAGGAGGCGGGCGGGATCCGGCTTCCCCTACTAAGGCGGGAGACTCGCCCGCGGGGCCCGGGGCAGCCCCGGCAACAATAGCAGGAGCTCGGGGGCCTCCGCGCCGCCCTTTGCACCCTTCTCACCTCCGCGGACTCAGACCGCCCGGCTCTGCGCGCGTACCCGCTTGCCTCCCCCATCCCGCGGCGCCCTTCCCCCCTTTTCCTCCCATCCTACCAGCACCGTGACAGCGCCAGACGCCGCTTCCGGACCTCGGGCCGCAATCTCGGCCCTGGAGGCAGATCGCGGGCCGTGAAGGTGGCCGCTGGCTAGTGGCACCGCGCTGCCGGGTGCCTGCGGCTCACCGACGCGCGGCGCGAGGACCCTGGTGGGTGACAAAGAGGAACACACCCTCTGCCCAAGTTAGATTTTGTCTCTTTACCGCCTGTCTTTATGGAAAGTTTTTTCTTTCTTTCCTTTTTTTTTTTTTTTAATTTAAAGCAAAGGACACAGATTTTTGTGGTGAGCATTTCAAAACAACTTCTGATAGTGGTTTTACGATTTAAGTTCCAGCAACTTTAGCTATGTGATTCGGCCAGATGAGAGAGAGAGAGAGAGAGAGAGAGAGAGAGGAGAGAGAGTTTTATTTGAGGAGGAAGAGTGAGTTCCCTATGAGTCTGGATTTTGGAGCCCAGTAGCTATTGGGGTCTGTGCAGAGACCCCTCAAAAGGAGGGAGGTGAGGCTTACAAAGAAACGAGGACCCAGGTATCTCATCAGCCTCTCGAGATGTGGAGAGATTGCCTCTCATCTGGAACAGTTTAGTGGTCTCAGCCTGTCTCTCTGAGCTTTCTAGAGTACCATGGTGGCCTCTGGCTGTTTCATTTTATTATTGTAGTTAATGTCTTGTTAGTTTCCCAGGTTTGACTTGCCCTGTCTGGCCCTCCCCTGTTTCCTTGTTCTCCCTGAGCTATGGCTTTTGTGGACCTCCATCTCTCCCATCCAGCAGAAAGTGCCTTCGAAGAGCCAAACTCTGGTCCAGCATTGGGTTATGTTTAACGTGCGTTGGGCGTAGTGACTTGCCAAGCCCATTTCAGAACATCTTCCATCCAGCATTGTCTTGTTTTTCTTATTAAGTCTAAACAGGAGAGGAGGATGAAAAGCCTTTTTGGTCCTGAGAGCTTTGGAAGAGTTGCCTTAAAATTTGCCCTCTTTGTTTGATCAGGTGGGTCCTTCCGAAGTCTCCTATCTTTGGCTTTCTCCCTCATTCCATAGCCTTCTTACTGAGGCTTTACACTCCACCTTTCTGAAGGGTCGGTCTTCTGGGTATGACACTTTGTGATGATGCAGTTCATATGTGGGTTCAGCATCCACATGGCTCACTTTATATTCCTGCAGCATCTTTCTGCAGCAAGGCACCAGATATTGGAGTTACTCCAAGCACAATGAAACATTTGTGTTTTTAGAATGTCTGGCTAATAGATCTGCTTCTGGGTAAAATAAACAGACACATTATTGGCCAGTGGCTGGCTTGGTGGGCAAAGTGTGGGGGAAGATAGTGATGCCTTTCCAGCCCAGCACTTCCCAGAATTTCTTGTTTCTTTTATGCCATGGAAATTTGAAGTACTTGGTGATGATGTAGGTGTGCACCCTAGGGTCACAGAACCTATAGTGCCTCGTCATCCCCTGTGAGTTGGGGTGTGGTTTTTCATTCAGGAGTTCTGTCCCTCTGGGAATCCTGGAGTGAGATTTATAAATGTGCTATTTCATGTTGATGGTCTCTTTTTGGAATTTATACACTTTAATTCTTTGGGTCATAATAGAATACTAATGCTTCTCCATAGCCAAATTTACCAAAAGGAGACTTAAAAATCCATCTTAGAATATTTTCTTCCGGTTTATGGCAGTTATTCCATAATTATCTTGAGGCAACAAGGAACCCAAGTGAATGTTTTTGTTTTGTTTTCCATGAAAGAAACTGTCCAAGAAAATGGCTTTTAAAAAGGTACGAATTAAATAGAATATTGAAAGGGTTCATTTTTCCAAAAGGTAGAATTCATCCTCTAATATTCTTGAGCATAGAAAAGTTTAATTTACTTGGAAAATGATATATATATTTATGAGGAGGGTACTTGTGATAAAATCAAAAAAAGAACCCATTTCTATCCTAGAGGAGGTTAGAGAACACTGGAGAAAGGACAAGAACCTAGTGTTTGCATGCTGAATACTCTTTAGGAAAAATAGGAAAAATGCCATTGTGACGTTAACAGGATAAGGGAAGTTTTATGCATTTGTAGGTACTTGGCTAAGTGCTTTGATAGTATGGTGAGTGGGGCATTTTAAACAAACCCTTTGTAATTGGCTTTGCTTATTACAGAGAACTGCCTAGTATTTTGAGGAATGCACTTTCTCCTCAAACCGATGATACCACAGATAAGAGAGAGGCACGTATAATCCTAAAATACAGTCGCCTGAGCCCTTTCTACTTCGGGTGTGCAGGTATTCCAGGTGTTGGTTACCATTGCCTAGGAGGAGACGAGTTGGGCTTTTAGGTTCCTGTGGCTGCATCTCTTCTGTTTTTGGTGCTCTTGCTTGAGAGGAGGGCTCCTCAAGCCTAGCTATTGAATGGAAAGTGGTGGGTCAATTTTTTTTCTTGCTTTTTAGTGGTTAGAGCTTCTGCTGTGGCCTCACTTCATCATAGTCCCTGAGCCCTCTGTTTCTACCAGGTTACCGCGTTAACCACTCCCACATGTCCAGGAAGATCAAAGCCCAACAGTTTCTCTTCATATAACCCGAAATACTGATTTCACCAGACCTTTTATGCCAAATGCAACCGTTGTTTTTAATCAAGAAGCCCCCAGAAAGTATTTATTTTAAAGTGGAGGAACTGGCTCTTTATAGGCTGCCTTTGTCCTGGTTTAAGACAGTTAAAAATATTTTGCCTACTGGGTACTTTGAACAAAAATGAACAATTGGTACATCTTAAGTACAATGCCCTAAGTTTTTGATACTTGTAAAATAAAGCCAGGGACCATCAAATACAATGTGACTTAAACGAAGTACATGCTCAGTATAGCCTGTAAACTTAGCTCATAACCACAAGCTTTCTTATTTTGATATGGATGGAAATCTTGCAGACAAACTGCAAGATTGGCAATTAAATTAATGTGAGAATTCATCATTTACACTGAATTAATTTCATGTGTAAAATTGTCATATTTGTGCATATATTTTCAAACAAAAGAACCACAGGCCAGACTGGATTTCCTTAATATCTATAACAATAACATTCCTTATCACAGGAGTAACTTCACTTTACCTGTAGACTTTGGCTTTCATAAAGGTATTTTATAAGAGAAGACTTATAAATCCAGTATTATGATGACTTTCATTTTTTTGTTCTTATCCTATTAATTTAGGATCCAGTATAGTCCTGGCACATAGCAAATCCTTGGTAAATACATGTTGACTACATAAATAAATCTAGTTTTTGATGTCTTTTCAAATCTTTAAGGTTTTTAAGGGAAGTTTGATATTAGCATTGTTAGTCGTTCTGGGAATTTGAAAATTCCATTTTTAATTTTGTTTAATTCTAATTAAAAAATTTAAACTATCTTTTAAAGCTAGGTAATATTGTAAAAAAAAGGTTTATTTTAAAAAAAATCAGACAATAAAAGCATAGAAGAAATGAAAACTTAGCCGAAATCCTACCACCTACCTACCGCCCAGTCTTGCCATTAATATTTTGGTGCCTGTTTTCTGTATCCTGATTTCTTAGCCTCTTTCAAATTTGACAGTTATTGTTGTTTCAGGTAGTTCTTGTCTGTATAGATTTGATGTGCTCACCATGCCTTCTTATACATTGAAACTTGCTTCTGTGATAATTTTCCTTCTTCCTGAGAGATATATTTTAAATTTCATTCTCGAGCATCTCTTGGTGGTAACCTCAGTTTTTGTGTGCCTTTAAATATCTCTGTTATTGAATGATAGATTACCTGGCTGTGCAATTCTGGATTATTGTTCCTGTGTCAATCAACTGTCTTTTGGTTCCATTGTTGTTGCTGCCATGTAGGGTGTCAGGCTAATTGTTTTTTGTAAATAGTCTGTCTTTTCTCTATAGCTAGCTGCTTTCTAAGATTCTTTGGAGTTCAGCAGTTTCAATATGTCTGAGTATAATTTCTTTTCTCCTTTACTTTTATTTCTCTCCTCTCCTCCTTTTACCTCTACCCCTCCCCCCTCTCTACACCCAATTCCTGTCATCTTATCCTGCCATCTCCTCTCCAGAGTGTACCCCATCTCCTCTCCAGAGTGTACCCCATCTCCTCTCCAGAGTGTACCATTTTACATTCGCGCCTGTAACGTATGAGCTTTCCAGTTACTGTAATCCTCACTAACACTTGCAATTGTGTCTTTTTCATTTTAGCCATTCTGCTGGGTGTGTGGTTGTGTCTCATTGTGGTTTAATTGTGTATTTCCTTAATGATAGCTTTTCATGTGCTTATTGACCATTCGTAAGTCGTCTTTGTTTAAGTGTCTACTAAATCTTTTGTCTTAATTGTTTTTTGTCTGATTGTTTTATATAACTTTTGAGTATAATCAACATGCAATAAGCTGCACATATTTAATGTTATGTTATAGTTGCAGGAATTCTTTATATAGTCCAGATACAAGTTCTTTGTTAGGTCTGTGACTTGTGAATATTCTCACCCAGTCTTTTTTTTTTTTAACCTCTTCATTTTTTAATGGTGTCTTCTGAAGGTCAAAAGTTATTATTAAAACATTGTCCATGATTTAATATTGAACTTATTAAAGGTCAGGGAATTTATTCAACTTTGGAAAAAATAACACACTATTGTATTGAAGACATAGACTAGTATTGCTCTGTACAAGAGGTCAGACTCCATTTACTTGAGGGTGGCAGAGCAGTTTTGGTTTTTTCCTAACTATGTCATGTGTCCTCAGTTCTAAGACTGAGTTAAAAGACAGAAAAATGGAAGAAAAAAAAAAAAAAACCTTGCTTACTTTGAAAGTTTTGGAAAATAGGTGTTGCAGATTATGATCAAATAGATTTCTAAAATTTTAAATTTAGTTTTGTTTGTTCTTTAGCACACGGAAGGACTATGGGAAAGAAATATTTTTAAAATAAAAAAGTCTAAAAAGAGGTCAGAGTGGCACAGTAGGTGGTTGTAAAAAGCTTTAGAGTTCATTTATTTTGGCGGGAGTTAAATTTTATTATCTTTGCATTCTCATTTTCTGAACCAAATAACAAGCATTGTCAGGTTAAAAGGTATGTTTTCCTAATTTTTTTCTCCTCCTCACAGAAGGTAAATAAATATTGGTTAATTTGATTAAAATTTTTGTATTGAAAACCCTGTGCATTTTAGAACATGGAAGTTAGAGGATGGTATCAAAGGTAACAAGAGTTGGGAGCACGGGCATTGAAACCAGACAGATCTGCCCTTCTGCATTGTTCATCTTTGGGATGTTGGGCAAATTATTGGTACTGTTTTCCTAAAACCTCAAGGGAACCTTTAAAAGTGCATTTATCTTCTAGTGCTATTAGAATGTCTTACTAACAGCAATTTAAGCCATCAAGCGTTTAGTTGCTTCAGGTAATAAGAAGGGGCTCCCAGTTGGGTGTCTCAGCTCACAGTAGCATTACAGACCCAGGTTCTTTTAAGGACCCGGGTTCTTTCTGTCTTTTTACCCTGGCATTCCCAGCATATTGCATTTTGTACTTGGACTTGTTGCCTACTGGTTAGTAAGACTTCTGCAGCCTAATAAGCTAATGTCTACTGCAGCTCCAAGATTCATACTTTCACACATTTAGTGTTGTCTGGTCAATCACTACACAGACTTCTTCGGGTCCCTTTTATCATTAAGGAAAATCCTTCCCAGAATCTTTCAGCATATGAGAGGTCTTTGAAAGGGGTTCTGGGGAATGCTTCTGTGCTCTTAAAAAGAGACCCAAAGTCTAGATTTGTTGTGATGATGGAGACACAGCAGCCATGCTGTGACTAGCCTTGGGACCGAGACAAAAAGGATGATGTTGCTGAAAGACAGAACTAGAATCCTTGTGGACATCATTGATTCTGACCTTCCAGCACCTGGAGCTTAGTATATCAAATAATAGTAAATTTAATATACTAAATAGTACGAATCTGGACTTAGTATACTAAATAGTAAATTGACTTACTTTCTAATTCTTTTATTGCCATCCTAAGCATCCCGACTGGAAGGTATATTTATTGGAAGACTTTATTTTTCATCTGCCATTCAACATTACCCATGAGAAAATGGGTTTCTACCTGTTAATTATGGAGCAAGTGATTTAGCGATCATATCAAATCACTGTGAGAGATGAACTATTTTTAAGGCCTTTAGATAATTGGTAATGTGTGCAAATCTTGCAACTAAGTCAATGTGAATTTTGCCTCTCCTTTTAAGGTGGCTGTGGAGGACATCTGCTTGGAATGGATCATTTGGTGGTTTGGAATACGGGACATACTCAAGAGTGGTATTTCATTTCTTTTAAGAAAAAATGATGGCAGCCTTTGCCATTTCTGTCAGCCTAGAATGGCATTTATCCACACATTTAATATTGCTTAGGAGATGTGGGAGGATATTATTAATCAAAGATTAATGTCTTCCTTCATAATCCTACCTGAGCTTTTGGTTCTCTGGTATCAGATCTTACTGGGAGCCAATGTTACTAGTGGAGTGAGCTGCTTGGAAATAACAGGATTTGGGTAAACCAGAAGTGTACCAAATTAAAAAATTAGATATTCGTGACTCTGTAAAGAAAAGTTAAATGATTTAATAATAACCTTAATATTAATCCAAACAAATAAATGGAACATAAAGTATCCAGGCGAACAAATTACAGAATATAGAACAACAATATTTCTATCTATTTTTATTTAATTGATATAGCTTTATAAAACAAATCTGAGTGTTCCATCCCGATTACTGTCACGGTAGCCAGCTCTCCAGGGTAATTTGCATTTTCACTGCTGTTTTATTTTTAGTTTAGTTTATGTAAGGGCCTATCAGGTCTACAAGTATTTATCGAACATCTATGTTGAATATACTAGTTACTGTTGGTGCCACAAAAATAGGGTTCAATCCCTGTGCTCAGAGTATACCATCCAGGCTGAATAGTAGAAGTATCTAGATAATTATAATAAAAGGTAGAAAATGATGAGCTTTGCAAAAGGTACTAGTAATGGCGGAAGTGTTCAGGATTGTAAGACATTGGAGTCTGGTTGGATGCTATAGCATTTGAGTTGAGCTCCGAAGAAAGAAATATGTTTTTGTTTGCTTGTTTATTTTAGTGTTTACTTTGTAGTGTGTTTATTGTAATAGTATTAGAAAAGTGTTCACATATAAAATAGGAAGCCGAAATCCCTTGGAATCCTGTAATTCAGAGATTATAGAAATTAAAATTTGGTTTATTTCCATTTGACTTTGGTATATTTGTTATATTCCCAGTATTTTTTCCTAGATATACAAATATACATTTTTTAAGAATTGGGAGAATGATACATGCACATTGAGAAACCACTTTTTCCCCTTAACACTAAATTTTTCCATACTGTTTTCTTTGAAATGAAAATGTTTTATGGCTATGTGATATTCAATTATACGGTTCTATATTATGTAGTTAACATGGCTGTTTTGGGTCATTTTTGTGCTTGCAGTATTTTGCTGCAGTGATCATCTATACATAAATCTGTGGAGGGAAGGTCTCTAGGTCTCTTCTTCCAAGAGATGGAAGCCAGGCTTAAGCCATAGGAAGCAGAATAGAGGAATTTCTTAGTTCTCAATACCAGTTGCAGAATGGCAGAACAAGATCTGGGCCCAGGCACAGAGACCTGGATCCAAAGAGTCACGCCCCTGTGTGGATTCCTTCCCAGAGTCCAGTATCTGCCACCCAAAGCTGCGCATTGGCTTTATTCTTCTGGTTATCTTCTCCACTGGCATTTTGTATAGGACAGTTTGATAGAGGTGATAGGGTGGTGCGGGAGGGGTGGGGGTAGGGAGGTCTCTCCTGTACACTGCAGGAAGTATAGCATCCATGGCTTTTGCCTTCAGATTCAGGCAGCTCCAGTCATCCTTGCAATTAATCACACCATCACGCATTTTCTGTTCCCCTGGAAGAAGCATTCATGCAGCACCTGCTATGAGTGAAAATCACCTAGTGGAGTTCGAACCCCCTATCTTGACCCACTCCTGTGTAGGCCAGATGAGGGACTACTCTTGCATTGTGTGTGTGTGTGTGTGTGTGTGTGTGTGTGTGTGTGTGTGTATGTGTGTGTATTGGTGGGTGTACAGGGTGGGGGGAGGATGAGATTATGTCCAGACAACAGCAGCCTTTCCAGATGGATAGGATTGATTGATAGGCATAAATATAGGAAAAAATACTTTCCTGGAAAAGGATCATTACGGAAAGCAAAGGCAGAAATACAAAGGAAAGGCCTCTGTCCCACCACCTCTTGGGGCCATGCTGGAGCTCAACAAGTTCATGATCAAATCAGTGTTGATGTCTGTGTGCCGAAAGCAGTGGTTCTAACCTAATGATCCCTTGTGAGGGGTGTCATAAGTAATTTGTCACTCGTTAGATATTATCCCCATGCCACATGCTCTCACTTGTACTCATATATGCTTTCCAGAGTGGGAGAAACAGGTAGAGTAAGAGCTTGTCCAGTGTGAGTACATAGCATAGCTGGCCTTTATCTGAAGGTTGAGAAAGGCCCGCAGTAGGGCAGGAGTCCAACAGATAGGCTGGAGCGGGTGGTGTGCATGCTGCTCTATTTTCTTCTATGAAGCATTTTTACTGGTCCTTTTTTCTCTGTTGTTGGTCAGAAGCACTTAGCAAGCAAAGGTGTTAGTTCCTTGTAGCTCTAATCAATCCTCAGCAAATAAGGTCTTTTCCCGACAATTACATATGTTGAGAGGGAAGATACTCCATTTATGGCACAGTCAAGTCTTGCCCATTTTTCAAAAACTCAATTAAAGCAGTGTCTATTTTTAAATTCCATCGACACACCTTTGAGGTAATATACATAAGCACTTGGGGAGCTCATAGACAGTGCTGAGGAAATATGACAGTGAGGCCAGTGGGCATACGTGACTGATTTCATACTTACAGTATCCTGCATGGTCAGTTATTCCCTGATGTATGCATTTTGCCTTTGCCACCAGAGTTAGTTTCTGGAGGTCAGGGACTATATCTCAAACTTCTATTACTGTATCTTCCAAGTACTTAAAAAGAGCCCTTTTTGATGGATTAATGAAAGTGTTATCATAGGATTGAGGGCAGCTGGAAAATCATAACTCATTAAATTCTCAGTGTCTTCACAAGAAAGTATATGACTGATCTTACTGTTAACAGAAATCTGTAGAGCACTTTTCTTATGGTGGGCAGTATGCTTGACATTCACATCAGTGAACTAAATAGATCAAAAGATCCTTGTTTTCAAGGGGACTATATGTATGTATGTACATATTTGGTCCAAATTGAGACATTTTTGGTACTGCAAGGAGGTGCTGACTGCATGGGGTGCCAGAATAAGAGGTATCTAAATGGATGGTCACTGTGATGCTCGTAGCGCCCCACAGTTGGGGTGCAGTGCTGATTTTCCCCTGAGGCCATCAGATTTCTTTGTGATGGTCTGGGCACAGATAAAACTAATCTCCTGTGTCTTCAGGGATCAACCGCACCATTCACTTTCCTAGCAAACGTTTATTGAGAATCTGTGCAGTTACATCTATGTTTCTCCTAAAACACTTTTTGCTCCCAGGCAAGACCGCCTGCAGCTGTAGAGGAAAATAACAAATGGCAGTCGTCTGAAAGAAGGTGGACTCCTGAGATACAAATCACAGATTCTAAATAACTTGGCTTGTAAAAGGCTTTGCGATAAGCATTTTTTAAAGATTTGGAAATTGAGAGGGCTGTAGGCCCTGAAGGTAGTTTAACAAAGGGATGTATTTCTTCTTAAAGGAAAAAGGAATTGTAATTGCTACATAAAGTAAATGTATGTTTATTTTTGAAAAATTAGTGTAGAATAAAGTGACTTTTTTTTGTGTGTACAGTGTTATGCATTTTTCAACATGCACAGATCGTGTGACCAACAACACCATCAGGATATGGAACATTTCAACGAGCTCAAAAAATTCTTGTATGTTGTTTTTTTGTGTCGCCCTTGCTTCTCCCCTCTACTCTCCCTCCCCCAACCTATTAACCACTGATCTTTGCTCTGTCACTATTGTTTGAGCTTTTCCAGATGTCAGATAAATCGGAGTAGCAGGGTATGTAACCTTTTGAGACTGGCTTCTTTTACTCAGCATCATGTCTGAGTTTCTTCCTAAGTTGTTGCAAGTATCAATAGTTCTTTCACTTCTGAGTAATTTCCATTGTGTGGACATAACCACAATTTGCTTAACCATTCATGTCCTTTTTGAAGGATATTTGGGTTGTTTCCAGTTGGGGGCAATTATAAATAGAGTGGCTATAAATGTACAGTTGCTATAACCTTTCATGTAAAAGTTTTGATGTGGACAAGTAACCACAGAACCAGCTCAAACTGGTCCTATGCTATTTCTAACAAGATTTGGAACCAAAGTTTATGAGTTAACACTTATGGACCTTTAACTGCTCCCCTGACAGAACCATAGAATCAGGATATAACTAGAACCTGAGCGCCAGAACCCTTTCCAGAAGTGAAAGGTCCACTGTCCAGGAAGATCTGGTACTGAAACCCCTTAAACCTGCCCTGAACCCTGGACTGGGGAGACAGATTTGAGCCTTGTTGCCTGTCTCCTTGCCAGTCAACTCGCCAATAAAAGCTTTTTTTTAAAAAAAGTGGATGTCATAGCAGTACTGACTTCTATGTGTGTTGGGCAGCAAGCCCTTGCTCCATAACTGACGTAGTTAGGATTTCTCAGGGGCAAGTACCCAGAAGTGGAATCTTCATCAGCTTTTGATTGTCTGTGATTTTATTTTAGCCTTTTTAATAGGTATGTAGTGGTTTCTCGGCATGGTTATGTTTATTTTTTTTTTTTAAACAAAACATTCAATGAAAACACCTCTACAAGAAGCTTAACCAAAGACATGACTAAATAGTATCCTGGACTATCTAGCAGAGGCGTACGGAGCTCTGTTAGCTCCCTGTTTTTTGAAAGGGTAGATCAAAAAGAACAATTGTGTATATAAAATCTGAGGCCTAAAATGTAACAATACCAGCAATAAATAGATGTAAATAAGGTCAGTCATAAGGTGCTTATCTCATAAACCTGATATGGTATTTAGTATATTGTAACTGTTTTGTTAATTCTCTATATGAATGAATATACAATGATAACAATTAAGAGGTAAAATTATAGAAGTAACTGAAAGGCAGTGTAGTTATGGAGAAAAGGACACAGGCTTCAGGGCATGTATTACTTACCTATTTACTCTTGCTGCATGACAGATTACTCCCAAATTTAGTGACTTTAACACATTAGTAAATATTTATTGTCTTTCTCATATCTCAGTTAGGACTTTGCAAGTGGCCTAGATGAGCAGTTCTGGCTCAAATGTTTGCAGTAAAAATGTCATCTGGGACTGTATAACCTGCTTCCAAGGAATCCTATAGACTCCTTGGACAGGATCTTGAGTGTTCTCAGAACATGGCAGCTAGCTTCATCCAGAGTGAGTGATTTATGAGGAGGGCAAGGTAGAAACTGCCATTGACTTTTGTGACCTAGACTTGACAGTCATACACTGTCACTTCCACAGTATTCTTGGTCTCACAGGCCAGTCATGATTCAGGGAGAAAGGGCCACACCAAGGTATGGATGCCAGCAGGCAAGGGTCTCTGGAGGCCATCTTGGCAGCTGGCTCCCACAGGCCCTGAGGGACCTGTGTTCACATCCCGGCTTTGGAATTCAAAAGTTGCAAGGGCTAGAGCAAGGCATTCATTTCTGAGTCCCAGTTTCCTCTCATATTTGAAAAACGGAGATATTAATACCTGTTGAGTAGTACTAATCGAGATACAAATAAAATCACAGATTCTAAATAACTTGCCTGTAAAGTCTTGGTTATCAGTATTTTTTAAGATTTGGAAATTGAAGATAATATATAAAAAGGGACTGTCTGGCAATTTATAAAAAGCTCATGATATGGTAGGGATTATTTGTATTATTAAACCATAAAGCTATGAATCTTAACTGTGCAGAGCATATCAACAAAGACGAACATTAATAATAACATTCTTTTTTAGCAAAGGTGTTGGTCGCAGCTTCTTTCAGTTTTAGATTGTGCGTGTGTGGGTGTCTATATATATGTGTGGGTGTGTGTGTACATATATATGTATATATATGTACACACACATATATATGTATATATATACATATATGTGTATATATATGTATACACACACCCACACATATATGTTTTTGCTTTCCTGAAAGTGGAGATCCAATCATTGTAAATTAACAAGGAACAAATTCCTCAATCTTGTTCTCAGTTCTTTATTTTGATAACCCTGAAAATAAGAAATAGTGTTTATTTCAAATCTGCTGTATTGTGTCAGAGGGATTCTGAGAGACATTGTTGATGAGTTTAGGGATGCCTGGAGAGCTGGAATAAAGGATCAGTCCCCTGCATCACCACCTCTTTACAGAGTTTTTAGAAAATGCTTACTTGGAAAAGTAATTATAAAATACACAAATCAAGCACCCTTTGACTTTATCGGAATAGTCTAGAAAGCTTTTATTTTGAAGTGATTGTGATGTGGGATAATGTAACTCTACCTGTTAAGCTGTAACTGAAAAGAAGGGTGGCTGAAAGAAATCTGGCGTCTTCACCCCATTTTCTTTCTGTGCCTCCTTTATTTCACCCTTCCCCAACCTGCCCCCACCACATGCTGACCTATGCGTGTCCCTAAAATGAGCCACAGGAGCCCTCCTCTCACTCCCTCCATCTCTACACCTGCTGCTTCCTCTGCTTAGAATGCAAGGGCTTTCCACCCAGTTCTCAGCTCTAACGTCCACCAGGCCCTGCCTACCTCCTTCCAGTGGCCTTTCCTAGGGCTGAGGTCTGCTCCTGTGTGCTAAGCTGGGTCTTTGTGTTTCTACCGGTATGTTTTCCTTTCCTTGCTCATTTTATTTATTTGAGTACTTACTTTTATTGAGCACTTGTAAGTCTCAGGCTGAATTCTAAGTGTTTAATGTGTACAGATTTATTTAATTCATCCCAACTGCCCTGATTTTTAATCCCCATTTTATATCAGAGGAAACTGGGTCACAGAAAGGTTAAATGATTTGCCTAAGGTCACACAGCTTATAATTGGCAGAATCAGGAAAGAAGCTCAGGAAGTCTTTCCCCACTTACCAAGAGCAAGTTCTTAAGTATTTTACACCTGTGCATTCCCAGTGCCTGGCAAAGTGCCCTGAAAATAGTAGGTGCTCAATAAATATTTGTTAGAGCTAAACTTTCTTAAGAGGTAAACTTTGTCACGAGTCATTTCTTTGTAAAATGTAGTCTCACTTCGGCCTTCTGCAGCATGACGAGGGTATGACTTGACTTTAATGCTATTCATTGACCGTCTTGTGTCCGGGGTCGCCTACCTCTTTTGTGATTATACTCTTGTTTTGCTACTTAAGAGATGAGCACATATGTTTAAAATTAAAATATATCTATGTAAGATATATATTTATGCGCATTGAGAAAATGGTATTACCCATGGTTTTCGTTAGATAAGACTAATGCGAGTGCTTTTTATTTCTTGAACTTTTTTGTTTTTTCTAAATTTCCCATAATTTTTTATTGCTTTTATGATTAGCCGGCCACATTATTTAAAATGACAAAGTAAACTATTTTTTAGAGATACAAGTAAAGGAAAACCTTTTAAGATTTTTCCCCCCTAGAGATTATTAAGCCTGCTATGTGTAAACAGTCACGTGAGACATAATTTGAGCATTGCAAATCTTTTCCTGCCGTATTATTGAAATTATCTACTAGAAGACCATTTTCTTTTTCCTGGTGTTTCCAAGGCATATAACAAAGGAATATAGATGCTCCTGACATTTGGGTGAGAGAGAGGCAGATGATCATCTTCTAAGGGAGATGGTTATCAAAACGTATTTCTTTATTCTGGTTTGTAAGTTCAAGGTTGCCTGAGGTCTGTAGTCCAGATCATTTGGGTGCTTTTGTTTCAGAGATAGAATGATTCGTAAGCATCAATTCGTAAGCATTACTACCATTTGCGAATAGTAATTTCAAGGTCCTGTAAATAAATCCTAGAGTCAGCATGATCAGGTCCCAAGTTGGTAGTAAGGCTCAATGGCTGCTGCAGGGAAGCAGCCATGGGGGAACGGTCGCCTCTCCCAGGCTTGTGTGTAAGTTAGCAAAAACTGCAGGGGATAAACTGTCCAGGTGGTTTGATTCCTTTTATTTAAAAAATTGCCACATGCTTCGCTGTAGGAAGGAAAATGCTGAGAATCAGAGGTTCGGGCTTCTAGTCATGCCATGCTGCTTGGGCATCACCTGCCTGTTCACCTTGAGGAGCTAACCAGGGCGGCCATCGTTTCTGTTTTCCAGTCCCCACTCGCTTGCACTCCCCAGAGTTTTTCGGTGCTAGGAATGGCCGTCATTTCTGAAGACTGAAGAGACGATAAGAAAAATCTGTCTTTAGGGTGATGGTATGGAAAACCTAATAACTCATCAAAACCGTCTGAAAATTGCTCGAAAGTCAGCCGAGTGAGCTAGGCAGGCAAACAGCACATAGAACACATGGTCTGACTTCTCCTTGGAATCGGGCTACCTGGCATGAACTTCCAGCTGGCTTTGTGCTAGGTACTGTGCTAGAGAGTGTACTTGGTACCTTGCATATTTTCTTTTTTAATTTGATCATTTATTCAGTGAGGAAGGTAGTATCTCTGTTTTACAGAAGAGGAAACCTAGACTTAGATTATTGGCTAATGTGTCCAAGATCACACAGCTAATAAGTGAAATCAGGTTTTTCTAAAGTTTACTCTTTTTTTTTTCTAAGGTGAGGCAAGCCCTGGTTGACCTCACAGATTACAAGGACCTTGTCAGCTTGCAATCCCTTATTTTTTAAGCCTACAGCACCTGGTCTTCCTAGGTGGTCTCCTGTCCAAGTGCTAACCAGGCCTGACCCTGTTTAGCTTCCAAGATGAGACTGGGTCAGGCTTGTGCAGGGTGGCATGGCTGTAGACTCTTCTTTGTAGCTCGGTTTGGGGTCTTCCTACTGGAGCATGCTGGAATGAGGACGTGGTGAGATTGATCCTGCAAGTTCAGGGTCACGGCCCATCTTTATTTAAAAATCGTGTCAATTTGTCTATCGTGAATTTTTTTTACTTGAAAAAAACCTATTCATTAAACATTAATTATAGAGCGTTTGATGCTTCTTTAAATTTTGTACCCAAGGTAAGTGCCTCACTTGGCTCCCCTTAGTCTTAAGCAGCAAGCAGTTCTGCTGTCAGAATGCTGGCAGCTTAATCAGTCGGTAGAGGACTCCATCATTGTTTTCAGCGTTGGAATACTGTTCTTTTCCCCTTTGTGGCAGTTTGGGGGTGAATCAGTCTTAAAGACACACCTTACCTTAGCTTTACCTCTGAAGATACTGCCCTGCCTCTGATAGACACAGTAGTTGGTACCATAGGTTATTCAGAGCAGTTTGGTTTTGAGAAACTGAAGCCCAGGTCAGATGAAGACCTGTCAGTTACCGTAGCCAGGAAGCTGGGTTTTTTGTAGCTTGGTATTAATACTTTGGGGTAGGCAGTAGTGGGAGGGAGCTCTCTTTTTTTTTTAATCGAAGCCACATAATAAAAGAGCTGTGAAATGAGGCTTTGTCCAAATGCTGATGCCGGCCCTCTGGTAGGGAGGTGCCGGCCTGATGACCTGATGACTGGCCAGTGGAGCACGGGGCGGCAGCGTAGGCCAGCCTGGTGCAGGGCAATGGCTGGCTGGCCCTCCCCTGCGCTGTTTGTAGAACGGCTTGGGTTGCCTGGGTGTTCTAAGGAGATCACAAGTCTAGCCTAATGTATTTTATGTTGGAATTGGCTGTGTTTAACTGAGTCTTTTTAACAAAAATTAAACATTTAAAAATAACCTTATTTGTGTGTGTGTGTGTGTGTGTGTCTTTTTAATTGCAAAAATAATAGGGTCATCATAGAAACTTTGAAAGGTGAAGACAAGTAGCAGGCAACACACACACAGATTGCTTTCTTCTTCATATTTGTCTGTTTAGTTTTTCTTTTCCTTAATTATAACAAATCGACTTTATTTTTTATAACCCTTTTAGATTCACAGCAAAACGGAGGAGAAAGTACAGAGGGCTCCCATATGTCCCCTGCCCTCCCTCATCATCAACATCCAGCATGTTAAATTTTTAGATTTTTTTACAATGTTTAATTTTTTCCAAGTTTACAGTATATTGTACATATGTTTTGTGAATTTCTCCCCTCCTTAATCTTGCTTTAGTAATCCTTAAATTAATGTGATTAAGGCCAAAGGCCTCCTAAGGTCATTTCCTGTTGACCTTTCCGCAGAGGAATGCCGCTGAGCTCACAGTAGGGAGGGGTGGTCCCCAGATGACTTGCTTTTTGAATATTTATCATGTGGAGATTTCCCAGAATACGCTTAGAAGTATTTAGGAGCTAGGAAAACTCCTCCCCTCCTGTCTCTCTTTTATCACTGGATTTTTTTTTCTCAATGGCATTTGGGGGAGGGGATTTGGGATCCATTTTCTATTAGAAGTGTTCAGCCTTCCTCACGAGTTAGAAAATAGAATTGTAGTAGGAGTGTTTCCAGAACAGTCTCAAGTGTTAAAAGAAACACCTAATTCTGATGGATGCTTCTGGCAGTTAAAACTCCTGTGGGGCGCATCTGCTTGCCAGCGTGAGGGCTACGAATGGTGCAGAATTTCTGAGGAAGGGCGCGAATGAGAATAGGGAATATGTCTGCTTTCTCAATGCTGTGTTGCTGGAAAAAATCACCTTGCCCTTGTATACCTATAGGTGCTGATTTATTTTGTTCACTCTGTAACTACTGCTAGCACAGGCCATGGCCCATTGTTGGTGGTCATTAGATCTTTGTTGAATGAAGGAAAATGAGACCCTTCCTTTGGGGGTTCATCTTGGTAAAGTTACCTTGAACCTTTCCGGCCTCATTTGACCTTCTCACTAGCTATTTTACCCTTGTGGTAAAAGTTTTGAATTTATTGTCACAAATTGATGGTAAATCCAAACTTATGCATCACCCTCTACTTCAGACACTGTTCCTCTACTTTAGAGTCCCGTCCTATAGCTTCTGGAGTTCATTTCAGCCTCTCTCAGTATAGGCTGGTGAGCCTCTCTTAACGTTGGAGATTCTTTAACAGTGTTCTGGGAGTGGCTGGGGCGCCTTGCAAATCAGGAGCTTCAAAATCGTAAAAACAAAACACCCAGTTAGAGGGGGAAAAGTCTTATTTGGAGGTCACGATATCCTATAATGTTGGCCTATAACTTAAACCTGACATGGCCTTTTCTAATACTTCTCATTACTCCTCTTTAACTGAACTCTGAGTAAATGACTGGATTGCTTGAGTCTATGAGTAATGTTGTTGACACCACTCCAGTAAATAGTCTTATTTCAGTGGACAGTATGCCTAATAGCATTAATGGGGAGAGGAGGGAAGGAAAGGACCAGGAAATTGATATATGGGTATTCTGCCTCCGTTAACATTTGTTGGTTCGATGGCCACCTTGTGAGGGTGTGCCATTTGTTTAAACCATACAGAGGTTGGATGAACATCTGGATTCTGTTTACCTGACAACCACTGAGCAGTTTCAGGGACTCTTGTTTTGAGAATGGGGTAAAGAGCACATTAATTTAAGACCAAAAGAGCCAGAAAGTCTGGGGTGTTCTTGGTGGTTTTATGTTGAAGTCAAAATCTCTTGAGTCTTCCCGATTGAATTTCTGGACTCTCGATTTGTATTTGGTTCTACAGCAGAGGGGCACATCTGTGGCCTTCATGTTATATGCGTTTTTACCAACTACTGTGAATCCAGTGGAGGCATTATGAATCTGTTAGGGAGCTTAGATTTTTTTAAAAATATGAAACAAGCTCATATTCTTAATTGTTTTAAGAATTATATTGTATTCTTCATTGCTGTTGTAAGCTTCCTCCTCTGTTGTCTGATGTGTATTTTTGTGTGAGAGGGAAATCTGCCTCTCTCTCTGAAGTATAGCCAGTCTGTTGGGCCAAAATGTTCAGCATTTACAGTTGTCTAAAGTGAGTAATATTATTCTTCTTTTAATCTTATCATTTATGTCCGAAATACTGTGATGTTTAAGTTTGATTTAAATTTCTACTTCTGAGGTTTTTTTCCTTTTGGATTTGTGTTATTTATTTTCTTTAAAATTTAAATTGTACCGTAACTTGGCACATTATGGTGATAATAAAGGAGATGAAATATTTTTGAGAAACATCAGTGCTTTAAGATGAATTATAACTACTGAAGTCTTAATAGATGTTATGCACATGCCACTCCACAGTTGGACCAACATACCTTGGTTTTAAACACCACTAATTCAGAGTTCAAGGCTGTTTAAATGTTGTGAGACTGAAGTTTGTTTTAACACAGTGCTTTGGGAACAAGGTTTGTTAAGCAGATAGTGAAAATAAAGTCATATGGGAAAAATTACTCTCTTTAAGAGATTTTTCTAATACTTTGGAAAGAATCATTCATGATTCTTACCCATTAAAACAAACCCACTAGGACTTTTATATGATATCTCCCATCATTAAAAAAAAAATTCCAGAAATATTTTCTAAGTAGACAATTAACATAAATAGTAGCATATATTATATACTGTGTTGTATCGTTCTCTTCACTTAATACACCCTGAGGATTGTTCTGTATTAGTACATAAAGATCTCCCTCATCTTTTTTATTGTCACATAATATTCCATTTTATAGGGGTATCTTTCATTATTTGTAAAGTTATCCCTGTCGAAAGACATTTAGGTTGTTTGGAATATTTTGCTGTTATCAATAATGCTGCAGTGAAGATTCTTGTTGTCTCTTGGTGAGTATCTCCGAAATATAAATTCTAGATCTGTGGTCAAAGGGTATGTTTGCTTTTAATGTCAATAGATATTGCCGTATTGTCTTCTAAAAGTTTATACTCATTTTTTTTTTTTAAACCAACTCTTATGTAGTGCTTACTTTGTACTGGGAACTAGTTCAGATGATTTATAAATATTAACTAA
The DNA here is from genome assembly GCF_014176215.1 of Rousettus aegyptiacus. Classification (NCBI taxonomy): domain Eukaryota; kingdom Metazoa; phylum Chordata; class Mammalia; order Chiroptera; family Pteropodidae; genus Rousettus; species Rousettus aegyptiacus. The sequence continues at coordinate 58,403,401 of NW_023416286.1, read as the reverse complement.
TTTAATCCTCAGAGCAGCCCTTAGAGGTGCTATCATTATCCCAGCTTTACATATGAGGAAATTGAGGCACTGGGCATGATGTAAGCTGCCCAAGGGCCACATCCGGTAAGGGGCAGTTTGAATTGGGCCCTCTGGATCCAGAGTCCCCTCTTAATGACATGCTAAACTGTTAGTTTTCATCTTTCGAAATCTGATAGTCAGTTTTTCTTAATTGTCATTGCGCATTTTTCTTCTTACTGGTTGAAGTCGGACATACTTTCAGTGTTGGCCAGCCATGTGGATTTTCTTGGCTATATGTCTACTACCTGTTCCTGTCTTTTGCTCATTTTTCTATTAGGTTGTAATTAAGTAAATATTAAGTAAATATTTTCCTTACTGATTCGTAGGAGTTCCTTTGCATATGGAGAAAATTAGCTCTCCCTCAGATTACAAATGCTTTGTCCTACTCTGTACTTTGGTTTTTGGCTTTGTACTTTATCAGTGTTTTCCTTTATGGCATCCGGGCTCTAGGTCATGTTTAGAGAGATCTTCCTCAGTCTGAGGGCATTTTTTAAAAATTTCATATTTCCTCAGAACTTTATGGTTTATTTTTTTAAATTTATGTTGCTTCAGAGAGTAATGTGGGATATAACTTTATTTTTTTTTCTAATAATAATCCGTGGGAACGATGCGCGACTATACAAGAATAAAAAAGAAACCTCCCGATAGCTTACTGCTTGGAGTCATGCTCTTGTAATAGACTCTGCTTTGACTATTGACCATGGAGCCGTGTGGCTCATGTTTACACCATGGCTGTTTTTCATTTTGCCCAATTTTGCTTTCCTTGGAGTTAATAATTCTCTAGCTTTTCCTTCACTTTATTTTCCATATCTTATCTAATTCATTTCAAGACTCTCACCTCTTGCCTAAATACCTTTCAGTATATTCAAATTCATCAGGTGCTCAGATATTCTGTTTTATTCTTGAGATTCATCTGGAAGCCATCTGAGCTGCTCCAGTCTGGGCTGGGTTTCCCTCTGGCCTGGTCAGCGTCCTGTGATCTGCCTCACGGTTGCCCCGGCCATTCCTTTGCTTCTGTCTCCTGATGTAGGAAATCTGGCCTGGTCAGCATCAGGGATCTCTCCATTGCTCTGGGATCCCCCTTGTTTCTCTTCCTGAAATCTCTTTCCTGGAGCCTATGTTTTTCTATTTCCACATTTTCTCCCTCATTTTGGTGGAGCCCCTCTTTCAATGTGTAGGGAGTCCTCATGGGCTAGGCGAAAGATCTAAAAACAAGATGAGTTGAAAGGCCGTTTACGAAGAAGTTAAAACTTTCAGGTTCTCTGCACTTCTTACTGCGGACAGTGACTTAGCTCTCTGAACCCTGCCTCACCGTGTTCTCCTTCCTTCCCCCTCCCGATGTGGTTACAGTACAGTGTTTGGTTAACTCAGTAGTTGGTGTGTTTGTTATCGGCATTGTGTAAAGTGTTTACTGCTGAACCAGACTCTGGCCAATGATTGTTTTCTTCAAAAACTTTGTTTTTCCTGGGGATAATTCATTTCTTAAAAATTTTCTTGATTTTATGTGTACACATGGCTAATTTCTTCCAAATAACTTCAACACACCTGTCAGTTTTCTTTCATCTAATGTTTACCAACTTTAAAGCACATCACATAGCATTCAGTTTTCCCTCTAAATGTACCACTGTCGGTAACACCCCCATCCTCTAACTCCTGTCTGAAATTACTTGTATGCCAGGCCTAGTACACAACTATCATTCAGACACTTTCCTTCACTGGTCTTCTTTCCTCTACTCACTCTTTTCTGGATTTCATATCCTCTAATTCTATGGTTTACTCCTTTTTTTTTTTTTGATAGAAGACGCACTCCAGTAGCTTTCTCAGAAAGGTGCAAGGGAGCTAAATTTCTTTGAATCTTTGCCTGTAAAAATCTCTAATGTATCCTTAGATTTGTGTGATAATTTTACTGCATGTGGAATTGAACATATTAGCCTTGAAATTTTGAAGACATTGCTCTATTGTCTTCTGGCATCCTTTGTATATGATTTATTTTCTCTTTATCTCTGAAACATCTAAAAATATTCACTTAATTACTTTTTGTCATAAATTCTAGTGGGTTCTTTTTAAATTACTTATGCTGGACATTTGCTTTTTCTTTTTAGTCCAGAGAACCTGGTCTATCAATCTAGGGCATTTCTTGAATTAAAAAAATAAATGTGTATGTATTTCTTAATTCTCTCTTTCTGTAATTCCTATTATCCAAGTATAAGGCCTTTTAGATAATTCCTTATCTTCTTAAATTTCCATATATTTTTTGCTCTACTTGCTATGAAATTTTCTCCAACTAACTGTTCAACTAACTAGAAACAAAAATGTCCATTATCTGTATCATTAATTTCTAAGAGTTGTTGGCCCCTTTTCATAGCATCTCTCCCTATTCTTTGAGTCATGATATTCTCTCTAGGAATATTAATTCTAGATTAAACAATTTTTTTCCCTCTTCTCCCTATAACATCTGCCGGCTTTCAGAAGACCCTTTTTCTCCTCTGTGTTTTGGTCCCAACTTTCGTTTTATAGGCTTTCCCGAAATGTTTACTGATCCTTGGCCGTTTATTTAGAGCAAGTATTAAGAGTCAGTACAAAAATCAGATCTGAATCTCTGCATGTGGACAGGGCTTGTCAATTATTAATTTTTCTTTCAAGTGTGAAGCAGTGACTGGTATTTTTGTTAGAGGAAATCCACAAATGTCAATATTTCTGCTTGTTGAGAGTCCCCAGAGAATAACTTCACCAGCCTTACCTGGAGTAGGCCTGGGGTAAGCTACAAGTTTTTGGAAGCGGGGTGGAGGAAGGGGACTGAGGATCCCATGGGGTAGTAGGTAGACTTTTCCTTAATTCCCACCACTTCTTACTGTGTTTTCGGCCATGAATCAGATCACTCTTTCTCATTTTGCCTGGTGTTGTGTGAGTTTCTGATCTCCCTGGTTCAATTTTTTTGGATAATAAAACTCTTTGTTGGCAGTTGGGGCAGACGTGGGAGAGGACCTGGGGCCCCAAGGTTCATCTTCTTTGTATCTAACTTGCATCTTCTGTTCCGCTCCCCCACTCACTCACCCTTCCCTTCAGCAGGAGCCTCCCTGGGACTGTGGGCAGGAACTAGCCGATTTGTTGGAACCCCTCTGAATGTCACTTAGGGTACCAATCATCAGTTACTTCTCTCTGCTTCCCATCATCCAAGAATCAGTTGCTTGTCTGCTCTTGTCTCTGCTGCGATATTTTTTTGTCCTTTTAAAAAGGTAGGTTTACTATCATTTTGGTAGGATTTTTGGGGAGAGAGGTGATGAAGGCATGTGGTTTATCTGCCCTGTTCAACTGAAAGTTCATTTTCTTTTGCCAAGGTGCAATACAAGATGATCAAAATAATTACTGTAGAAGCAGTAGTAATACCAGAATTGAATTGTTAAAAATTTGTGCAAAGTTTTTATTTTCGAAGGATGCAGATTCGTTCTGATATTTGTGAATTAGTTGAAGAGAATTTATATGATTTGTTATGCGATAGGTTTGCTGTCAAACATAGCTGTGCCTCTGCATGTACCTGCACGCTCACTCATTCATATTTTTCTGTCCCTTTTTTCTCAGTCACACACAGAAAATTAAATACAGTCTGTCTGAAAGGTTTTTTTTTTCTTTCTGTTTTTTGTTTTTGTTTTTGTTTTGTTGTTCCTTTTTAAATCTCTTGACCACAGATGTTTTTACTCCATGGGTGCTTGCCAACCTCACATCAGTTTAGCAATTCTCTGCTGGATAGGACAGAGAAGATGTCACTGACAGCTCAGGGACGTGGTCATCCTGCTGTGTTTTCTCTGCTTGGTGCTGTTCTTTTGGGTGGGGTGGGGAGAAGTATGAGAATTCTAGTTCTGATTAGCCATTAATAAGACACTGCTGAGAAGGAATCCAGCAGATGCCAGGCTGCTGATTTAATTTTGGCTGCTTTGGGAGTTCTTGGCGGACATGGGAAGTGATGGGAAAGAGGGAGAAACTGATAGAATAAGCAAGGTTCTGAAAATAGGGTGTTATGGGGGTTAGTGGTGGTGGGGGTGGTGGGACTGGTCTCAGGCTACTTTACAATGCCATTGAGAACTTATGTGACCCCCTCGGAATTTCCCCATGACCTCACCTCCCCAGGGATTGTAGCCTAAAGAATGGGAATTACAAGGCTGCCTCTAGCAAAGTACCCTTCAAATCCCCACAAAACTAACAGCTTCAGCATAAAGAAACAAAAAAAATTACCTGTGAGCCCGTAACCTGTCCACTTCCTGTTTTTTGTTTTTTTATTAGAACTTGGGCTAGTCCGATAGTTTCCATGTTGACTTTTTTGGAGGTGGAGAACGTGGAGAGAGAAGGAAGTGAGCTAATAATCAGCCTTTCAGTGCAGTGCTGGCTATTGCATTTCTTTGTGCAGTATTTTGCCAGGCCCTTGACATTCATTTAAAGAAAAAAAAATTCTTTCTCCTTGAACATCTGTGCAAAATCAGATAAGGTGGAGGATTTAGAGCCCAGTGAGAGTATGGGATAATTTAGCACATTTCTGAAAGCTGGAGAGAGAGCAGATCCACTCTATTGTATTGCACTGGCAGCCACCCAATAGCGAAGGCAGTCTGAGAAATTGTGCCAAAAAGGTGCATTCATAGTGCCGCATAATCACATTCTGAAAAAATGTGCATTAGATAAGTGGGAAAATCTGCATTCTGGCTGCTTCATAAATAAAAATAGTTAAGGATGTCTTTCATTCTTATATTTAGTTCTGATGTTGGGTATGTGTTTCAGAAAAAGCAAACCCAATTCACTCAATCAGTTTGGCATACAGCTCCTCTCAAATTCAGCTTCATTTCATTGCATTTTAGTCTTCTGCGTAGCTGTAAGCCAGGAAATCTCATGTTTAATTAGGTGGTTCTTCAGAGTTTTGTCATTGCAAAGCAGGAGAGGAATTTTATGGGCAGTTGGCATAAGTAAAAAGTCAATGGCAGATTGTTCCATGGTTTGCTTAAATTTCAGGTGATACTTATGAAAATTCCTTAGGAGGCATTTTGTGTATTTCAGGATATCAATCAACCTGGGTAAAATTTCTCCAGGTTTTAATTTTCTTTTACTCTATGTTTTTGTCTCTCAGTCTGGAGTCTTTGGAATCCAGTGGGGTTTGCAACCCTGGAATGCAGCCCTGTGAGGTATTTTCGAGATCTGAGAAACTCCATAACCAGATTCCCACAGGCATGGGGACCAGAAGTGGGCCTGGGGTGGGGCTCGCCTCAGTAAGTTCCCACAAATCAAGGAAAGCATCCAAGTGTTGTTTGACTTGGCCAGGTCTTTGTCACCTGGGTGAGGTAACAGGCACTCTCATGTTGACCAGAAGGACTTACTGACCAGCCACTACATGTGCCTTTAATGAATGAAAAGGAAGTCGAGGTAGTCGTTGCTTTTGAACTGTAGCCTGGCAGGTGTGTTCTTTGACTCAGAGATTCAGGTTGGGGTGTGATGTGGCGAGAGACTAGTGAAAGGGACCGTAATCCAGAGAGAATAGTATCAGTGACCACAGTCCCCACACTGCCATGTTCATTTCCCCCCAGTTTGCTGTGACAAAGATGGCGCTGACAGGAAAGTATTCTTATTCCCAGCTCTCAGTTATTTAAGCAAAAGCCGGGGACCCACCACAGCTGTGATCTTGGAATATAGTGATGGGAAGGACTTAACCGCTAGTGGATGTCTGGATTCCACTGAAATTCTGGTTTTCTTCCTTCCCGCTCCACAATGTATTTTCATATATTAAAAATAACATAGAGTAAAGACTGGAAGGAAATTGACCAAAAATGTTAACAACTTTTGTTTACCAGCAGTAAAACTACCAGATTTAGCAGCACTTTGCAGTGATTGCCTTTCTGCTTTAATTTTGCAAATGATCAGTGATGAGACTTATTCTGTTATTTTAAAGTAGGACAAAATATATATTTGTTTTAGCATGTATTTGGAACATTTTCAAAGGTCGACGCCTCGAAACAGAAGTGCAGTGGAGTCTAGCACGCCTCAGGAGTTCTAAAACACACCTCCAGTGTTGTGACAGAAACCCAAGTAAGAGTTGCAAAGAAAACCCTGGAGCAGAAGCTTATCACTGCCTGAAAGTTTCATATTTCTTCTTTTGTGCAAATTCCAAATGTTTTTGGAAGGCTTGAAAAGTGAGTAAAATAACCCTTTGACAGCACTGACAGAAGCTGAGGGATGGGGAGTAGACAGCGAGTCATTGTTCAGAAGCATTGTGCTGTTAGCTTTGGCAAAGACAGTTCTTAGAGAAAGCTCTACGAATGACTTACTTCTTGGGCCACTTGCACTCTCTGCCTTGTCTCCTAACCCAGCGCCATTTTCCCTCTTTAAATAATAACCAACACTGTTAGAGCACATACTGTATACATCAGTCATTGTTCTAAGCATTTTATATTTATTGCTTTTTCAAAACAACACTGATAGGTAGATACTATTACATATGAGGAAACTGAGGCAAGGAGAGATCAAGCAAATTCTTAAGGTCACACAGCTGATAATCGAGAGAGCCGTGATTTAAACCTAAGGCTGCTACTGGGTCTTTCCCCCTTAAACACTACCCTGTCTCTCACTGAAACCTAGGCTGATGAAGATGGGTGGGTGTGGTTCAAGGTTAAGGTCAGGTTGGGTCACTGTAGGGCAGCTAAATTAACTTTTTGCTAAGCAACCTGTCTTTTTTTGAGGCATCTATTCTGTTGGCCATTCAAAATCAGGAAGTTTAAGACATGGTTTCTGTCTTCAAGGAATTCACAGTCAAAATTGAGATATGTTTCTATGAAAATTTGCATAATATATGACATAGTATCTTATAAAGAGCTCAACGTGGGTATGTAGCTTTGTATTTGTCTTGAGAGAGGAATAAGTTGCTGTCTTGTGAGGTGGAAATATACCCAGAAGTGGGACTTTTGAGCTCCAATAGCTCTTTAATCTTCTCCAGTTGTTCTTCTCCTAGCCCATAAACAGACTTAAGTCTTTCTCATCTTAAAAAACAAAAATTGAACTGAAAACTTTCTTCCCTAAACCATTTCCTATATTGACTGGTTTCCTCACTCTCAGATTTCTAGAAAGATTCTTCTTCATTTGCTGTTCAACTTCCTCAACTAACATTTGTTTTCTATGCCATTCTGATAAAGCTTCCATTAGGGTCATTTCACTGCAATAGTGGTTGTCCTAAAACACATACGCTTTTAAAAGATTTAAACTAATCTGTGCTCAGTGCAGAAAATAAAAAGCATGCACGTGCACACACACAAATATGAAGAAAAAGTAAGACATCTATAATTCTACTCCTGAAAGCTCACCAATATTAAGTTCATGTATATTCTTTCTAGTATTCTTAACATCTAGTTGTTTATTGGCTGTCATATCACACAGCATATATAATTTTGCAGCAACTTAAAATTTTTCTTATAAAGGAAACACACGCACATATTTAAATAAAGGCTTATTTTATAATGAAAGTCAGCTGTCCCACACCCTGCCCATCTCCACACTAATTCTTAATACCTAGAGATAATTCACTTATTTTAATTCTTGTTTTTCTTGTGTTTATCTTCACAATTAAATTTTGAAACAATTTGTTTATATAATTTTGATTGATTACAGTTCTTAATCATTCAGCAGATGTATCTGTAAAGTGGTATGTGTAATTTCTTGTTTGTTTTTTTTTTTTCACATTTATGCTTTATCTCTATATTTACTAGTGTGGAAGGTGAAGGTTAACTCTTGCAGAGTTCTCCCAAACACTGCTGCTGTGGGATCAGGGAAAAGCTGTATGGGTTTCTATTCCTGGACCCCAAAGTATCCCCGATGGGAGCAAGTGAGATGAATGAATTTACAGTGTAAAGAACCATTGATCATTTGTCCGTTCTCTCTTAGGATAGTAACTCTAGATTTTCCTTTCCTTCAGCTGTTTGATTGGTTCCTATCTGTAGTGTTAGAATTTTCCTGAAATATCTGCTTATCTTTAACTGTTTATGTGTGAGAATGAGGCATTTGATATCTCACTGGCCTTGATGTGTGTAGAAGGGCTTGTACACTGGTGGGCACCTCCCTGTGTGATTGAGTTGGAACTCATCTTTTTTTTTCTTGGAGACCTGCAGCTTCAATCTCCACTAGTGGGAAATGTCCTACATCCACCAGGCCACAATGGTAGAGGATTTTTCAGATCTCATCAGGTCTCCCATGTTCACTGCCCTCTGTTTTCAATGCTATCTGATGCCTGCAGTTCCTGAGCTTGCCAGAGTTTTATCTCGGTATTGTTGAGTTGCTTCTTGCCATCCCCTTTTGCAGGCTTAGGTTTCATGTTCTTCTAAGTTGGTTAACATTCTTCAGTTCATGTTCTTTCTTCTATAATGTTATTGGCATTCTTGTTTTCCATGTCTTTCTTCTGACCCCCTTTGTGGGGACCCTGCCCTTTTAATTTAATTACTGTTCTTGAGATGGGATTTGGGGAAGGAGTGGGAATGAGTGCCTGAGTGCAGTCTGCTGTGTTTAACTAGTAATGCAGGTGGGCTCTCTTCACTTGGTGAGGTTTTCCCGTGCCACTTAGGATTTCTTCACAATGTACGTTTAAATGCCTGCACAGTGGTTAAGTATGTGATTCTACTGTGCTTTATCATGCCAGTTCTGTTGTCAGACATTGTGTTGCTGATTTTTTTTTTAAGTGTAAATGATCCTCCATTTAATACCTTTACTTATAAACTTTTCCCTGTCTTTATGATTGTTTTTTTTAGGTTAGATTCCTAAAAATAGAATTACTGTGTTAAAATATATACGCATTTTTAAGGTCCTGAATATATACATCTTGCCAGATTGCTTTCTAAAAGAGTTGTACCAGTTTCCACGTCCACCAGACATCAGTAAGTATATCCATTTCATTTCAGATCATACTTCTTTCTGCAGCTAGAGGCACAGGCAAGTCTACTGAGTGGGGGAAAAACTGAAGTGAACCAAATTAACTCCAGTAATTCTGTCAGCCCACATGCTGTGAAACCCTCCTGGCCACCTAAGGTTACATCCTGGCTTGGTGACCACGAGCAGATTACTTAGCTACTCTGGGTTTTAGTTTTTATCTCCTATAAAATAGAGATAATAGGAATAGTAAGACATGAATAAACTTTAGATTTTTGCCTGCCTGGCAGGAATGGAGAAAAGCAAAACCAATAAAATCGGTTTTTGAGATTGTAATGATAAGACTTTCTTTGCTGTTAAAAAGTGCCTTGTTTGGGGGGAAATGATACATTCCTATTACACACACACAAAAGTCAAACAATACAAAAGTACAAAGAAGAAATAAATAAATAAATAAAAACTTCGCCCAAATCTTACCATTTAGAAATACAGTTGACTCTTGAACTACTTGGGTATTAGGGGTGCTGACCCCTGTGCAGTCGAAAATGTGCATATAACTTTTGATTCCTCAAAAACTCTGCTGTTGTTAATATTTTGTGAGTTTCATCTAGAACTTACCGCAGGTAAACCCAGAAGGGTGGATGAAATCTTACCACGCATGTTATTGTACTTAATGATATAAAATAAAATTGCCTTTAATTAAAGCAAAGAAAAAGAAATTGAAGAGAGACTGAGAGAATTGCTGACTTCTTTGCCATGAGAGATTAGAAGCTAAATTTATGAGAAAAGATAAAAAATGTTGAAATTGGAATAATTTATAAACAACTCGTTTCTAATGGAGACATACTAACTTCTCCTTTGAAAGGTAAAAAAAATTAGCACTGATCTTATGCCATCTCTTTTTCTGCCAGTTCTAAATATTTATAAATTATGAATTTTTATGAGGATTGTAGGATATATATTCTGCCTAATATCAATTCTCATACTCCTTTTACTAGTTCTTTTTCTTGGATGGTTCAGTACTCATCAGTAGTCTTTTTACTGTGGTTTTCTTTAGTTTTTAAAATTTTGATTCATTCTGGGTTGGCCAAATTTTATTGACAGATTGAAGTCCTTGTGGGTACTGTGTTCCCTGAGTTCTTAACTGCTTGAAAATGGATGTTTCTTGCCTTTATATTTGAAGGACAGTTTGACAGAGTAGCAAGTTCTTGGTTCACACTTTCTTGCCCTCAGAATTTCAGACATTGCTCTCCATTCTTTTTTAGCATTGGATATTTCTGGATGAGAAGCTGAGGCAAGGTTAATGTTATTCTTTCTTGCACATGACTAGCTTTTTCCATTGGACATGCCCATAGAATTCTTTCATTCTTTTGGATTTTAAATCTTTACCAGCCTATCTGGGCATTGGTGGTTTTATGTCGTTTTCCTGGATCCAAGTCTTTCTTTGCATCAGAAAGTTTTCCTCTATTAGCTCTTTTAATATTTTTGCACATACTTTAAATAATATTCATTTTCAAGAACTGTAGTTGCTACATTCTGTCTCCTTTGTCTTCCAAATCTAGTGTCTATTTTTGCAATTATTTATTTATGTATCTTTGCTTCTTTCTGTTTAATTTTTAATGGTTTCCTCAAGATCGTTCCCTGTGTCTCTTTGTCTGGTTAGGTGCTTACTCTGTATTTTATTGTTTCAGTTGTATAAATTCCATTTTGTAATTTTTTTCTAATCTATTTCTTTAGCTCCTTCAATCCATTTAAAATCTCTTGTGTTAATGATAATCATTTCTTGGAAACTTTGTGTCTAGTCTCTGAGCCCCCCCCCCCCTTTTTTTTAGAGAGATAATTTTATCTGTAATATTTTTGAGACAATGGAGAACTATTTTTTCTGAACTCTTAGTCTCTTACCTATGTTGATTTTCATGGCCAGTTTCATGGATATGTGACCTGTGCGACACTTAAATTAATGCTTTTCACTCACCGTCTTGAAATTCTTAATAATTTTTGAATAAGAGAGCTAGCTACATTTTCATTATGTAGCCACTGCTGTTGATTATATTTACAATGCTTCTTATTATATGCCTTTTGCTTATGTTCCTACTCCATGATTATTTATATTTGAATGAGGCTGAGCTATTTGCTAAAGAAAAACAACTGATGTGTAAGATATACTGAGGGTCAGAAACTGGGCTGGGGAATATTGTGAAACATCTCCTCATATTCACTGCCTCCACCATCCTTTTACTCATCGTTTTCATTCTTTTACCGTGTGAATTATCTTCTTTCAATTTTAGCAAGTATTTTAATGTGTCATTTTAAAGTTACATGCTGTAATGAGGGTGTGAGAGATCATTTGATAATTGGGAAATTGTTGACACTATATTAAAAATCTAAAAACAGGTTTTAAAATTATGTAGTGTGAGCCTGCTTTTACCTTTTAAAAAAGTATGACTGTGCATTAAAAAGTATCAGAAGGAAAAAAATATCAAAATGTTATTGCCCAGATTTCTAAAATCCCTTCTCCTCTCGCCTGCGGTGACTGTGTGTAGCAGTAGCAGCCTCTGCACCCTTCAGAGCATCTCAGGAATCATCTCTCAGAGTTGGCGAGAAATTCCCCTTTTCGAAAGATTGTTTCAGACTCTGCTTTTGTGGATTATAAAAAAATTCATTCTCATGTTTTGGGCTAATACTAATAATTGGTCATCTTTAAGCTTATGACTATTTTTGTAAGGTACATGATTTTATCGATGAAGTACTTTGGGAAAGAACCAGTTTAATGACCAGTTCTCTTGAACAAGAAAAACCAAGTAGCACTCTGGTCCATCATGTTCATCGATTTCCATGGTGTAAGTTTTCCCACCATCGGTCAGAGTTCAGGCTACCAACGTGATATCATTGAACAAAGAAAGGTGTGTGCAGGAGCACACTGTTCTGTACTATTGTCACTATACAGATACAATAGGCAAAAATAATCTTAAGAGCATAGACCATAGTAAAAATGTAGGAGGAGAATTAGGAAGTGATGATGTTTGAGTATTTATTACCTTTGTTTTTAATGTAAGTGCAACTTTATATAATATAGTTTTTAGTAATGTTTTTATTTAACAACTGATTGCTAAAAATTTCTGAAAATTTAACAGTGGCTCTCACAAGCTGGTACAAACGGGCTCTAACATCCCTCTGGAAAGAACTCCTGACAGGACAACTGAAAAAAGTAAAGCATTCAGGCATCGGGGTTAATCTGCTTGGCTCAGGTGCCGTTTTGCTCTAGAACTTTATTCTTGGGTAGCTTGTGTTTCTTTTTAAAGTTAATACCAATAGAAAACTTGGAGAAATAAAGTCCTCTGCTCCTTATTATGTAATTTCTTGGCATTTGGGCTAGGATGGTATCTTGCTTGGTGGACACCATTCCTGGAAAACGGCATGTATTTTCTTCAAAACCCTTTTAATATGTCCCAGGGGATTTTGATTCTCTGACATTTATTCATTCATCTTCTTTTGTTGTGGTGGTAAAATATACATGACATGAAATTTACGATTTTAAACTTCTTTTTCTCCCTTGCCTAAGATTTCCTATATGTATATATATTTTTTTAATTAATTTATTTATTTTAATTAGGTTCAAGTATACAGTACATTGGTTAGACATTTATATAGTTTATCAAATGGTCTCTCTAACTGCTCCTTCTCTCCTCTGGTTTTCCACCTAGCCGATATATTAATGCGAACTGCATTCCCTGTGCTGTGCTCCCCATCCCCGTGACCATCTTGTCAACTACTAATTTGTACTTCTTTAACCCTTCGACCTATTCTCCTAGTCCCCCCACTTCCCTCCCCTCAGTCCGTCACCAGATTGTCCACTATATTTGTGAATCTCTATTTTAACCATTTTTAAGTTTATGTTTCAGTGGCACTGAGTGCTGTCACACTGGTGTAGAGCTATAACTGCTATCCATTTCCTGAACTTCATTTTCCCCAACTGAAACTCCGTATTACCCCTACCTAACTCTCTATTACCCCTACCCCAGCCTATGGTAACCACCATTCTACTTTCTGTCTCTGAATTTGCCCTTTCCTAGGTACTTCATATACGAAGAATCTTAAAATATTTATCCATTTCTGTCTGGCCTCGTTCAAGCTTCATCCCTGTTGTAGCATGTGTCAGAATTTCCTTCTTCTTTTAAGGCTGAATAGTATTTCATTGTATGTATATACTACATTTTGTTTATCCTCTCATCTCTTGATGGATACATTTGGATTGTTTCCACCTTTTGCTGTTGTGAATAATGCTGCTGTGGACGAGGGTGCATAACTATCTGTTCAGATCCCTGCTTTCACTTCTTTTGGATATATACCCAGAAGTGGAATTGCTGGATCGTATGGTAATTCTGTTTAATTTTTTGAGGTAGTGCCTTATAAGTTTACTTAGCTCATTCGTCATTCTTGTTGATTATATCCCTTCCCTTACATACAGTATGTCTGTCTGTGAACTTTATCTTTTGTGATTGTTCTTTCAACAACTGTGATGTGATCACCCAATTGAACGTAAAAATATTATCATAACATAAGTTCCAGAAGAGAAATATAGTATACTCTGAGCACTTAAATGGAGAGAAACAGGAAAAATTTCATGAAGGGTGTGGCATTTGGGATAATCTTTGATAAAAGAGCAAAATGTTGCCAGGTAGAGATTTGGAGAAGGCTGATCCAGGCAAAGGTAGGAAAAGGGGGCTATGTATCCCAAGGAGAAATAGAGAAAAATCTTGAAAGATAAAGGAAAGACCTGGAATATCAGTCTAAATAATTTATTCAATTTTGTCAGTATTGGAGAGCTATGGAAAGTTTTTCTGTAAGAGAGCAACACAATTGTAGTTGAGTTAAAAACACTTTAATCTGGGCAGTTTGACAGATTAACATGGGGAGCTGGAGACTATTTGCAGAAGCCAGTTGGCTGTTCAAATAATCTCGTGGAGAGGTCTGATGGAGAAATGGAAAGTTACTTCTCTTACTCCCATTTTCCTCTTGTCGATGTAATGCCTATAACCAAAGTTTTGTTTAATTTTTGTCTACCACCTTTACTTTATTTACGTCATTCTATTTAATATGACATATCATGTGTGTCAAACATTCTTTAGGGAGTCAAGGGAATCATTAAGACAATTAGTTGTGGCTTGCCTAAAAAAATAAAATAAATATCCTGAGGGGGAAAGTATTCAAACGTGGTATTTCAAACTGTGAGAGCAAATATTCTCCAGGCTCTAAAGTCCCTCCAGTGGGTATAGTGTTTGTTCTAAACATGAGTTGGCAGTGTTACCAGTTTGAACATGGCTGTTGCATATCCTTCGGGGTGTGTTGCGTCTTCTGGTGTGGCAGTGAGGGCAAGGACTCCATTTCGTTCACAGCTCTATCCTGAGTGACTAGAACAGTTCCTACAAGAAAGAAGCCCCAATAAATATTTATTGAATGAATAAAGTTTCAAGATAAAAAAGTGAGGTTAAGCTATCTTAAAAGTTTGTGGTGAAGCCCTCATACCTTGACTACTTCCTGAACTGCCCAACTTTACTTAAGGGCCTGTCTGTGCCTATGAGGACAGAGAAGGCTGAGCTCGCCACAGTTAATGCCCTTCAAAGGACCTTGACCTCCCTCCCCCCACTTCCTAGAGCGAGTCCCTGACCAAGTTAGCAGGACTGTTAAACAGGGATGCTCTGGATATCCAAGATAAAACAAGTAGGCCTGGATTAATTCTTTAGTTGGCCTTGACCTTAGTGTGGTGGGGAAAAGCGTGGGCATCTTGCACCAGGTTGTTTCCCATGTTGAAATTCCATATTGGCCGCACATGGAGGTATGCCAGCGCCGTGGGTGTCAGACTTATGTTGTCTTCTCATGGGGCGGTAGACGGAGTATCCTCTCTTCTACCTGTTGTGTGATGCAGGGCCACTTACCATGAGTGACAAGGGCTGGGTAGTCTGCTGGGTACTGGTTGATGGAGATGTGTTTGTTAATTAAGAGTTAGATTTAGGTGAGCAGGAGGGTAGATGGGGCAGCTGAGGCAGGATTCTGAAGGTTGTGATGATCAGAAAAAAGTTTTGTTTTTTTTTTTTTAATTATCAAACGCTACAAGAAAAGCATTTAAATTATATTTAAGACCTTTAAGGCCTTTAATTTTTCATTCATAAGTAAACAGTATTTATTTACCTTGAGTACCACTGGCTACTTTAGATCAAGTTTACGATACCTGTTCATTTAGTGCCACACATTGGTCATTGTGACAGGCAGACAGTAACTGCTTTTGGTCATGTGAGAATAATTAACGATTCTGCTATGACACCTGGTGTTATTTATAATAAGCCATACAGACAAGGATTTGAATAACCGATAAGTTAGCCAGATTATGTAAATCGGGAATAGCAAATACCTAACCAAATGTATTAAAATTATATATTCAATACACAGAATATTTACACATTATTGCTATATTACAAAGACTTCTCAAGTAGAGCATAGTTGAATTTTTAAGGTAAAAACTAGTTCAAGGTCTTTATAATAAATGTATTTTGAATTTTTATTTTTAGTTCCCCAGAAAATGTATTAAATATAGCTAGTGTATTATCAGGAATTTAGGAACAACAGCTGAGATTTGCAATTAATTTCTCTTAATAGAAGGCTTTTGGGTGATTCTTATTGCAATCCTAGTTATTTTTTTCTTTCTCAGATAAGTTCTTCATTTTCGTATTCTACAGTAGTATTTCCTTTATTGAAACGCCTGTATTTAATGGCAGAGGTTTGCCCTCTGTGTTCCGTCTTCTGCCCCTTACCCTTGTGTTATTCCTGCGTATCCCTGTCCCTTTGGTTTTCTCGACCCTGTCTGTCATAGCCTTTATATTAGCTTTTCTCTTTTTGAGCTGAACTGCTGAAGAATTGTTGCTTAGCAATGCCTAGATATCTGCAGTGGTAGTGAGATTAAAGCAATTTTCAGTCCTTTGTTATTTTTTTAAAAAAATATTTTACAATAGTCTCCTTTCAGCAAGGTTATTTTGCATTTGACATGAACAAAATCGATTATCTTCCTGTGGTTTACTTCTATATCATCTTAATAAATGGTAAAACTGAAAATTTTCCTTTCTCATAGGCTATTCTTTCTAGAGATACTTTTATTATAAAGCAATGCTCAAAGAAGATCTTACTTCAAAGTCTTTAACTCTGTATAAGTTTATTTTGTAGTAGAGGCAAAATCAAGGTTGACCGGTAGATTTGCACAGTCCATTTCCTTCTCAGCCAGGTAATTGATAGATAACATATTATGATATTTGCAGTAGATCCATAAACTATAGTGTCCTAGTCAGCTCAGGCTGCCATGACAATACTGGATGACTTGAACAACAGAAATGTATTTCTCACAGTTTTAGAAGCTGGGAATTCTAAGATCAAGGTACTAGCTAGTTTGATTCCTGGCGAAAGCCCTCTTCCTGGCACGCAGATGGCCACCTTCTCACGGTGTTCTCACATGGTCTTTCCTTGGTGGGTGTGTGTGGGGAGGGGAGTTCTCTCTTTCTTTTATTATAAGGTCACTATTTCTGTATGGGTATGCACCTCCCCTGATGAGCTCATTCAACCTTAATTAATTCTAAAGGCCTTATTTTCAAATACAGCCACATTTGGAGTTAGGGTTTTATTTTAGCATATGAATTTGGATAGGCGAATACAATTCAGTCCATAACATATTGTTTCTTTTCTTTTTCTTTGATTACTAAAAATGGTTACATAGGCAGTCCTTAACTCTAGAATACCGATCACAAATGCTCTATACAAACACTGGCCTTCTGCCACCTCCCCTATTCGGGCTCCTGGGTCTGTCACCCACCTGGGCCTTAGCACTCCCTAAGAGTAGAAACTTGACACACAACATGACCAAAACCTTTACTCTCAGCCACCCCAAACTGTTGGAGGCATTGTGGGAACTTCCCCAGCTGCCATGGTAACCTCTGATTCTACTGTACTGCTGGGTTTCTCACAGCGGTCCCAGTTCTTCCTGCTTCCAGGAGCTTAGACCTGCAGAACCCCTGACCCTACTAACCATTGAGAATCTGCCAGGATTCTCAACATCTAAAATACTTCCTTGACTGCTCATCTACCCCTAGTGGAGCAGACTTAAGAGTCTCTGAAACAGGGGAGGTGAGTCTTGGGGACATTGACTTGGGCTACAGGATATACTTTTCAACAGAAATGAAACTATAGAAAGTAGTTAGATCTTGCTCATACTGCTGGTAAACTTTACTGTGCTGAAATGGGTTTCCCAAGGCTCGCTTGAGAGCCTTTCCACCATGTAACAGTGGAAAATGCTTTTAGGTTCCAAATATTCATTAATATAGGAGTAAATATTTAGGATATAACCTTTTCATAATCTATAGACTACCAAGATGAATTTCATTCCCTTTCCATCAACACCAGCAAAGTAATGTTGAGTTTTAATTTTTTTCTGCTTACAAAAAGAAACATCTCCAAAAAATATCTTTTTCCATTTTAAGGAAAACTATTGAATATAGGCAGATATTTTAACAGTTTAAAATATCTACCTATATTGAGAAAAACAATGAAGCCAGAGAAGTATGCCTGTAAGTAATAAGAAAGGACTCTGTCCCTCTAATTTTTGGTGGATATTTTTTCAAGCAAAATTTTGTAGGATGGCTGTGTTTCTCCATTTGTTTTTTTTTTTTTAACCTAAGCAACAAGTTGCCGATGGATGGATGGATGGATGGATGGATGGATGGATGGATGGATGGGTAGATGGGTGGATGGGTGGATAGGTAGGTGGGTGGGTGGATAGATGGATGGATGGATCTTTCACAGTAAGATGCCATGCTGCTAACTCTTGTCTTCTGGTAATTATGGTTGCCGAGTCACCAGAAAACCAGGTTCTTTTTACATTTGTTCATTTCTCCTCAGAAGAAATGTGCTCAAGTAGAAACAGCCAACTGACTTCTTTATTTAGAGCAATCTGTCAGAGTGTTGGTGTACACGGCAAAGAAATGTAATGTGGGATATTTGGTACATTCTTATTAAATTTCTTCCTGGCATTTCTCTGTTAATGCTTTGTCATTCATGAATATGATTTGTATGCCATTAAAACCTTCATTGAAGTAATTAATGAAAGATAATAAGTTACAAGGATGGGGCCTTTTGGGGATACTTAGTGTTTAAGGAGATTTTTTAAATTATTTAAAACTTTGGGCATATTGTTCAGTAGCAACTCACTTAACTAAATTGTCACCTGGCCCTTATTCCCACCTATTGCACAACCATCTCATGAATGTTTCTTCCAAACACCCAGCTGAAATCCAGGTGTGTTACAGCTCTAAGAATCTCCTGACCTCCCAGAGTAGAAATATCAGACAAAGAGGCGATTGTGGCCTGATTTGTTGTTAATGAATCCATCCTAACTTACAGTGGTCGTTGCTTCCTTTCCCAACTCCTCTTATTTCTTACAAACCATTTTGACAATTTTCCCTTAGTAGTGCATTTTACCTTCTGGAACTACATAAAATTAATATATATTTTTTAGTTTCATTGCCTACTTATATTCTAGATGGATTTTCTATTGCTTTGTCATGCTCTATAAATATTCTCCATAGATTTTTATGTTGCAGAAAATTTACATATTCATTTAAAGAAGACTGTTGTAATTTCCATATTGATTCTTCTGAACACTAACATGGTTTTCTCTCCATTTACCTCTGTGTTTTTAAACTTGCTAATTAACCATGATTGATTATCAGGATTGATCAAGGTAAATATTAATCATAATTTAAAAGGTTTAATAGGAATAAAATAGTTAATGTTGGAATGGTAATAATTGTTTATAATGGTTATAATAAGGATTTTTAACTTTGAAACTTCTTTCTTGTAAAGCACAGTTGAGTTCTCTCTGTGCCACATGTAAATAAGTCCCTGTTGATGATCAGAAGTCGAACTCAGTCGCCCTTTGTAGGTGGTCACTCAGAGGCAGCCTGATGATACATGACATGCATGATATACATAATACACATAGTTTTTCTGCGTGCTTTATTTAGTTAAAGCAAAATCGGGCATTAGAGACTAATGTCTGAGAGTCAGGGGCTTGAGAGGCAGGAACACTTCTCTCTGATCCTTGTTGAGGTACACTGACAAGTTATAAATGTCTGAATTCCAGGTATGGGACCATTGGAATGATATACATTCAGGTTTACTTTTCTGTTTTTAAAATTGTGACAACTCTAAGACCTTAAATTGGTGTTAGATTCCTTAGTGCAGTGGAGTTGGAGCTTATACTTGTGGTTTCTTTTACCCAACCACTGGGTCCAGTGTTCATGGCAGCTCCTGTAGATGGGCAGCCATATGTCCCCTGATTTGACCTAGGTTTAACCTACCCTTGAAGGCCCACCTCTCTCGCCTCGTGGTGATGGGGGCCTTTCTAGAACTCTTGTCATCTGCTCTGGAGAATGACTGGGCAGCTCTTTCGGACATTTCTCACAGGCATGCTAGTCTGCTTTTCCCTCTTGACCAAGAAAGGTTCTCTGCCATTCGTCCTACAGAGGGCCACACTCTCCTTACAGGCTTTAGGTGGGTTTCCATTTCACATTGACCTTTAAACCTCCAAAGAAGAAAAATAAAAATTATTTATAATCTCAGCTCCCAAAGAAAACCTATTTTGGTGTATCTACTATCAGTTACTATTCAGTGCTCACATAAATAAAGAATATTAATAAAAAGGCATTCAAAAATTCAATTTGAATGCCTTTTTTGATATCTAGTAGTTATTATATGATTCATACTATCATTTTTGGTTCTCATGAATTAAGTGGATAGTTTACCATAGGTTATTCTATCTCAGAATTCCCAGTTTAACTTTTACTTAGTCATAGTAGGTATTCTTTTTGTATTTTTTTTTTGTTACTTTTAGTAGGACTTTATTAAGAATTTTTGGGTATAACTTTCCTTTAAAATATTATTTTGCTTGGGCTCAAGTAGAATGAGTTTGAGAATATAACTTTCTTTTTAAAGAAAAGGTTGTTTATCTTTTGAAAGTTTGGAAAATTTTCCCAGGCTTATTTATTTATATAGACTGGGGGGAAAGGAAAATTCCGTAATTATTTTCTTAGTTTTCCTTTTTTCGGTCTTTTTATATTTTCTGTAACATGTGATAACACTTTTTTGTTGTTTAATTTTTACTTTTTCTTAGTGTGTTATTATGTCCTCTTGTCAGTTTCAAAATTCTTTAGATAACAACTTTGTTCGTTCTTTTTGCTTATATCGGTGTAGAGGATAATACATATTTTTCCCCCATGGGACTTTGGTAGGTCACCATATACTTATATTTACATTTGCAATGTTAAAAATATTCTTAGTGACTTTAAACAATGTTTTCCTTCCACCAGTACCATAACACAGAGTATTTGAGCTTGCAGATGATTGGTCAAGCTCTGCTTTGTTCCTTATTTCAAATTTTATTCATCTGAGAATGTATACCATATACACAGAACTTCTGTTATAAGTGAATTTTTTGTGTTCCAGCGAAATTTTTATTATTTGAAAAGTATACTATAAAAGAATGTATGTTTCTTCTTTGCCATTTCTTATTGCTGAGAATTTGTTTCTGCCCTTATTTATTGTACTGGGTAGGTTGGTATTTCCTTAATTGATGGCTTGTTTGAGTGGATAATAGAATTTTGGTGCCTCCTAGATTTTGGCTGCTACCTGTGTGAGCCTCAGACACTCCATCTGGGAAACAGAGCTGGTAGCACCACTTTTAGGTTGTGGTGTGGATGAGGGAGGGAGATCCCATTAGGGAAGGATCAGAATAGGACCTGGCCTTCCACTGAGAGGTTTCTTGGGGTTTCCTTTCCCCTTATTGGCACTCTAGTTTTCCACAGATTGTCCCAGTCAGACTTTGTTCTCTAGATGCCAATCCCATATGGTGGTTGTATAGAACTGTGAGTAGTAAATGAAATAATTCAAATAAGTGCTTAATCAGCAGTACCTGTTATTAGGTGAATGCTTTTTGAGAAGATGAAATGATTTGAATCACAAAAATTTGTATTTCTCAACAGTCACAGAAATGGAAGCCTTGTACTTTGACGTCTCATTTCACACATGACTTGTCCTTTGAGGCGGAGAGTGATCTGGAACTTATTCCTCAACCACACTTCACTGTCAGCTTTTCTCTTTTGTGGCTTTTGGCTGTGGATGAGTTCTGTATCTGGTTTGTCTCTCTTTTGATCAAGCAGTTTATTCCATGGGAACTTGACTGTTCGCTTTAGGAGAAGAAGGGTTACCTTTATTTTACCCTGAGGCTTTATTTGACTTTGCCAGGTTGTGTCTACTGTGTGTCTCAGTCTCCCATGAAGCTCTGCAGTTTTTAACTGCTTTTAAAAGTGGTGCCTTTGTACACTGGGAATCTTTAGTTCCAAGAACCCAGACTTCATTAAGGGCTTCTGGAGCCTTGTCGTAGGGCCATACTGATTGCATGAGGCAAGAAGGCACGGGAAATGGACATCAGAAGGCCTTTCTTTTTCTGGTGTTCCGTGAATGCTCTGATCCACTGCATGAATGAATAGACGTTTGTGAAAAATCCTTTCTCACAGAAGAAAGGTTTTAAGACATTAAAAAAATTCATAATTTAGGACCAAGAAAAGACAATATACCATTCTCTTTATATGTCTGGTAATAATCAGTAAGCATTTTGTTTATTTGATGGATTTCTCTCATTGGTGTCCTCTGTAGCTTAAACGGGTGATTATTACAGTACTTTGATTGGCATCTCCGTGCTAGAAAAGGTGAGAGGTTTGGTGGAGACTGATTTTATCTAAAATGAATGACTCATAAGGTCACTGAGTACTAGAGAGGGTGACAATTTTAAAGATTATCTAAAGAGCCAGGAGGGCCCCTGGTATGGTGGTAAAGACCATCCTGTCTACGATCTGGTCATGCATCTGCCACTTTACCAGCTGGCTGACCGTGGGAAAGTTTACTGAATCCCTTTGCCCCAGTTTCCTCATCTGTAGAAGTGGTCAATAAAAGCATCTACCTAATGGTGGTTATGAAGTTGAAATAAGTCAGTGTTTATAAAGCTTGTAGAACAGGGCCTGCTCTGCTGTAGAAAGTGCTATATAAGTGTTGGTTAAATTAAAATAATAAGTTACATTTTTCTACATTCTATACATGAGAAGCCTAAAATCCAGGAAAGGTTAAGTTAATTTTACAGCACACTTAGAAATGTAAAAAAAAAAATTAGGATTAGAACCTGGTGGACAATTGATAGCATCTAAATCTTTTTTATTCCCTTTCAGCAATCCACAGCAAACCTGTGCTATTCATAATTGTTATTATTTTTTTTAATGGACAACATCATTTAATTAAATACCTTATTTATTAACCAGGTAGACATTTAAAGTTCTTCACAAGGAGAAAAAAGTCTGACTTTTTTGTTATGTATTTTTTTCCCCTCAACATTTCACTGTTTTAATTAATAATTACTTCCAGGGGAAATATCCTTTGCTCTTCTGGTGTATTTTATTGTGTCTGCTGTCATTTGGTCTTTGATAATACTACCTAGTTTATTTCTTGAATAATACTGAAGCTGTGAGAGACTTTAATAGTCTATTCTTTAATGGTTTAATAGAAATTGCCTTTCTTTTCCCACCCTGAAGGGAAGCTCTGTCATTTATGATTCATTGAATTTGGTAAGCTTTAGCAAATGCTTTCTTTTTTCTTAAAGTCGTATGAAATAGTGCCATTACTCACTCCAGGATATATGTCAGTAGACTGTTATACAGGATACGGGACACGTTTAAAGCATTTATTTCTTAAGCATCATTTCCAGAGCATTTGAAACTTCAGCAAAGTATGATAGAATGTGGGATAACTATTTATGGAAAACTTCCTTATTTAATAATGAAGCTGTTGGGAACATCCTGATACGTATTTTGAAAATGAATTTAACAATGCTTTGTAGTTTATTAAAGAAAATACCTAATGCCTTTTAGATTCCAGTAACATTTTTTTTAGTTATTTAAGTCCTGTCATTTTTCTCATCAAGTAAAGGAGAGTTATCTTATAGGCTATGAGAGAGGCTAAATTATCTGCTGAGATATGGGTTTGACTGAGCTGGAAATTGGTCGCACAATTTCTGTTCACTAAGTCTCTGGACTTGCCTCTCATTTCTAGATCCAGGCTGAGCCACTACCTTTGGAGGGAACATCTATACTCTCCATTCTCCCGTTTCTGTAACTGAGAAGCATTTCAGAGTAGCCCCAAACTGGAAGCAACCATGATGCGCTTCACTAGGTGAATGGAGAAAACTGTGGTACGTCCAGACAATGGAATTATTCAGCAATGACAAAATGAGCTGTCAAACCATGAAAGAACATGGAGGAATCTTAAGTGCATATCGTTTAGTGAAAGAAGCCAGTTTGAAAAGGCTACATATGTATGATTTTAACCATATGACCTTTTGGAAAAGGCAGAACTATAGAGACAAAATAAAAATCAGTGGTTATCAAGGGACAGAATGGGGAGCAGGGATGAAAAACAGGAGATTTTTAGGGCAGTGAAATTATTCTGTATATTGTAATGACAGATGCCTGACATTTTGCATTTGTCAAACCCCACAGACCTGTACAATACAAAGAGTGATATTTACCCTAATGTAAATTGTGGACTTGAGTTAATGATAATGTGTCACTATTGGTCTATCAGTTGTACCACACTAATGCAAGATGTTAATAATAGGAAAAACTATGGGGGGAGTGAGAGGGTATTTGGGAACTTCCTGTATTTTCTTGGAAACATAAAACTGCTCTAAAAAAACAAGTCTGTTAAAAAAATATTAGTGCAGATGATTTGCTATCAGCATTACTGATAATCAGCCTAGCTTCTGCTTCCATTTCTCAGCTGACACTTATTCTCTTCATACCAGCGACTACCTGATCATACCGGATTTAGTGAATGGACTTTTCTAATTCTCATTCTCTTTGTTGCCCCAACAGCATTTCAGCATTGTGGTTCAGCCTCTGGTTGTTGATAATCCTGCTTCTTAGACTTTCTGCTATGATTTTAGAATGGATTTTCAGGCTCAGTCTTCTATAATATGGTATTAATCCATCAGGGAGAAGTTTGCCATAGACATTCTCCGAAATCCCTGCAACTCTGAGACTCTGTGATTCTTTTACTGATTCTTCTTCCTCTTCCCACTCATCAATGTTGGCATGCAGTCCATGCTACTATTTTGGTTCTTTTCGTACTCTTTTCAGCTTCTTCAAGATGTCACCCACTGTCAACAGTCATTTCACTCTCGTGTGAATGTGAAGTCCCTTGCCTGAACCTCAGGCCCCTACGCTCAGCTTACCAATGTCAGACTTTGGAGGAAGCATTTGATTGATAGGCGGTAGCAAGGCGCTGAGGAACGGTGAGTGTTGAGGAAATGGAGGCAGCGACCTTTACGGTGTTGCTGGATAGCCTCTGTGCCCCTCAGTGGTCTTCACTCAGCTACAGCTTGGACCTCGCAGCACTTCCTTATTCTGTCTTAAATCTAAACTCTGGATTAGTTCCCTCCCCCCGCTTACTAATATGTCATCATTCTGTAACGATTCTTAATGTCACAATATTCCCAAATTACTCCTCCTTTCCCTCCATCCTTATTGTCACCACCGTCCTTTCTTGCATGAAGTATTACAGATATTTCCTAACTGATCAGTGTCGTAACCCAGCCAACACCTCACTGTCAAATTTTTTCTTAAAACTGCAGGGTTTCGCCTCATCTTAAAAGCCACAGTGGCTCATTCTGATTCATCAGATGAACCTCCTACTCTTTGGTCTATTCCAGACCAACCAAAATCTTCCTCTCACCTACCTACCTTTCTCATATTTTTTTCACGAATTTTTTGCCTCTGTTAGTCCTTATCCGTCAGAGACACAACCCCTGGTACATGGCAGACACTTCCTTATTGAATGCAAGAAGGAACTTCAGCAAGAATGTGTATCTTATCCACACTGTTGCATTTGCCTTCGGGGCTATTTAAAAATTGGTAGCCTTTTCCCAAGGACCAGATGACTTCCCACTTCTCAGTGAGGTAGCATCCTCCGTTTCTGTAGCTTTTAAAGTTCACATAGTATACCTGCGTCGGGAGTACATCAGTTGCCTGCAACATATCTTTAACTACTCGTTCTCTTTTCTGATAGATTATATATTGCATAAAGACAAACCACCCGGCGCCATGTTATTGCTTTGTGTCCTATGTAGTGTTAAATGTAGTTGCCGAAACATAATAGGTCCTCCTAATACTCGTTAATGTGATGACCTCAAGTATTGTGACACTTGAATGATAGTATACTTTAAGCAGTCTGTTATTTTCAAAGACTTTTAGTAAGCAAATCCAGTAATATACTGCACCCTTATTATGGGTGAGGCAAGAGTTAGGTGCTTTCCACAAATATTTGGAGAGGCTGATCAGTGTCAACTGAAGACAAAGAGAGAGGACTTTTTTTTTTTTTTTTTTAGTGAATGGATGGAAACGATGTTATGCGAAGTAGACTGTAGCCTAGGAAACGCAGCCCCTGATTACACTGCAGTGGTGGTGTAAAGGGGGGATTGTGAGAGGCTGCAAGCTGGTTTCTTGCTTCCAAAAGACCACCTATCCCCTTATGTTTTGTTTACCCTGGCCTTTTACTTAGAGGTAGAGTGGAGGGGCGAGTTAAAGTTTAATTTCTTACTTCCAGAATCATCAGGGAATTGACATATTTATAATGTGAACGACTGGAGAATTCTTTCTGGTTTCCTGGTTTTTCTAGTGGGTAAAAGAATCTTCTCTTTCAAGTACCTTTTACTCGATTCCAAACGTTTTTATCTATTTAATAGAGGAAATATGCTCTATAAATCAGTAAAAATGGAAACAAAAGTATTGTCTTAAATTGTCTTTGCGTATTTTTAATGATTTAAAAAGTTTTTAGAATAAGATTGGAGTATAGATTAAATTTTGATAGGAAAATAAATGCCGCTTTTTCTTGCCAAGAGCTGTCGACAAAATCAGGCACTCACTATATTTGGTGCACGTGTGAACGGTTGAAGAGCGATGTTTCCTTGATGACATTATCTAATCAAGTAAGTGCTCAATGTGTATCAGCTGGGTTTACCTATGCTAGCTAATCCTCATTGGGGCCTGGGGAGGGTTATGGGGAGTGTTATCAGGTTGGAGCTGCATCAGAACTTCCTGGAAGGCTTGTTGCAGCCTAGATGCTGGGCCCACCCAGCCTTTCTGATTCAGTACACCTGCAGAGACAAAAATTTGCATTTCTAATAAGCTCCCAGGTGATGCTGATGCTGCAGAGTTGTGACCACATTTTAAAAAGCCCTGCCAGAGGTGGTCGGCTTTCTCTCCATTTCCTAAGCAGGGAACATGCCGGCTAGAATGGATACACAACTGCCTGAAGTTCTCAAAGGGCCGAAGTCCCAGCCTAGGGCGGTCTCATGTACTAACACGAGAGGAGCACGTCCCATTCCCAGGTAATACAGCCAGACCCTTTCTGGCCCCTCTGGACTTGCCATCTAGTTGACATTGCAGGAAAAGAGGAGAAAGGCCTGGGAAGCCAGTGAAACCCAAGCCGGGTATAAGCAAAACCCAGGGAGAATAAAGTGAGGTGTTTTTTCCTGAATGAGTAGATCAGGAGGGCTTTC
The DNA here is from genome assembly GCF_014176215.1 of Rousettus aegyptiacus. Classification (NCBI taxonomy): domain Eukaryota; kingdom Metazoa; phylum Chordata; class Mammalia; order Chiroptera; family Pteropodidae; genus Rousettus; species Rousettus aegyptiacus. Next base: position 58,376,760 of record NW_023416286.1, on the reverse strand, counting down.
TGGAGGAGATGCCATTTAGGAGGGAGAAACAACAGCAACATCAGGGCACCAGGAAAATGCAGGTGGATTGAATGGCAGAGTCCAGTCGGATTAGAAAACAGTTTATTTACAAGTTGAGAAACCGGGGCAGATGGTTGAAATGCCTAGCTGGGAATTTTCACGTTTAACTTGGTATTGACTGGACTCAGGTTTTTGACTAAAATAGGGTATGGTTCAAAGTAGACTTTTGAAATAACCTCTGTGAAAAGAGAAAAGTTCTCTGCCCTGAGTTTTCCTTGAAGTACTTTCCAGAGATTTGTTAGGGGTATTTAAGACAGCCTATTTAATTTCTTTTATCTTTTTTGTTTGTTTTGTTTTGTTTTGTTTTTACTAGGGATAGACAGGGAAGACTGAAGAAAATCATCTTTATATAGCTTCTCTGCAGTTCAGTTCTCTTTTCCTTGCTTTGCAGGTGAAACGGGGCACCCGTCTTTGTAGACAGTATCCTGGTCTTCTCCCAGATGATCAAACAGGCCGAACAATCTCTGGCCTTTTTGAAGTGTCTGGTTGATGTAAAACAGCTGATCTGTAGTTAGTTCTTTCGCTCTCTCAGACTTTTCCGAAATAAGCAAATCTATCCGCACAGATAGCTGTTTTGAACTTTCTCAGAACCCCTTATCTAAGTCCCTGTGAAAAGCCAAACTTGGCGGAGGGGTTGTGCTCTTGAGATACTGCGGGGCTGCCAGCCTTGGGCGGGGGCGGCTGGGAGTGGGGGTGGGGTGGGGGAAGGGGTAGGTACCGCCTCCCTCCCTGCCCCCAGGGGCTTTGTCACCTGGCAGTGTCCGGCTCCTAAGGGAAGAGCCAAAAGAATCAGAGCTGGTGAAGAGCACACACCCTTTGCCCTTTGCACTCCTGGATGTCTGACGTAGCTGATTTTTGTCCCCACAAAATGGCAAATGCACAATCCTTTGCCTTTTCCTGTGAATAACCACCTTCTGTGAGGTTTTTTTAACTTAGTATTTATAAGTGGCTTATATTTAAAATTGAAAGAAAAGTCTTATGAAAGTTCCTCTTTGTCAGCTCGTTTTCATAATTGTCACCCTTAACTGTGATTGCATTCATTAGATTTCATGTACTAAATGGGGCTGAATAGCCAGCAGGATTATGTCGTCTTAGTAGATGAAATTTATAAAATCTTTTAATTATTTCTTAATAAGATAACACACACACACACACACACACACACACACACACACACGGCACAAAATTTAAAAGGTCCAGAACCGTGAACAGTGAAAGGCAAGTCTTAAGTCCGTCTCACTCCTGAGTTTGGGCGGTTGCCTCAGCAGAGCCAGCTCTCCTACCACTTACCTCTTCATCGTTCCAGAGAGGTTCTGTGTCAGTGTTCATAAGAATATCTGTGTGTGTGTGTGTGTGTGTGTGTGTGTGTGTGTGTGTGTGTGAGAGAGAGAGAGAGAGAATTTATTGAGCATGATATTGTAACTTTGACCTGTTTAAGTGTGTAACGTTTTTAGTAAACTTACAGTTGTGGGGTTGTTGCCATAATCTACTTTCAGAACATTCCTGTCTTCCCCCAAAAGGTCTCCATCTCTGGGCCCTTTGCTCTCACTCCCAGGTCCTGTCTCTGGCCCCAGGCAGCCATTTTCTGTCTGTGGGTTTGACTTTTCTGGATATTTCATACAAGTAGGATCATATGCTGTGTAGTCTTCCGCATCTGGTTGCTTTCAGTTAGCAAAATGTTTTTGAGATTCCTCCATGTTGTCACGTGAATGGGCTTTTCATTTCTTTTTGTTGATGAATGTGGATATACCACATTTTGTTTATCCATTCACCATTTGATGAACATTTGGATTATTTCTACTCGTTGACTATTTTTAGCTATGAACATCTGCATAAATACAAGTCTTCGTGTGGGCATAAGTTTTCATCTGTCTTAGAGGCGATACCTAGGAATAGAATCACTGAGTCACTAGGAGAACCCAGTTGCTGGGTTGTATGCTAAATTTATGAAAACATTTTGAAGATATTACCACCAGTATGTTCACCAAAGTGTCTGTACCATTTTATGTTCCCAGCAACCACCAGCAGGGTATGAGAATTCCAGCTTTTTCACATTCTCTGTAACACTTGTTACTGTTCATTATAGTAGGTGTGAAATATTATCTCATCGTGGATGTGATTTGCATTTCCTAATGACTAAAGATGTTGGACATCTTTGCATGTGCTTATTAACCATTTGTATATCTTTGGAGATTTGAATTCTCTTTACTATCAGGTTTAAAAGGTGCTAACAGTTAACTTACAGTGCCTCTCACCTCCTTCCCCTGCCAGTTTTTTAGTTCTGTTATTTATACATTGTCAGGAGTTATATTCTGTAGCTATTATAATTCTTTTAGTTTTCCTCTTACAGTATAAATGTATTTAAAGTTTACCAATAATTGTTTTTCATTGTTTCCCACTTTTGCCTCTTGTTTTTCTTAGGTTTATCCACTGGAAGGGTTTGGGTAACATTTTTCTGAGTTCTTGACTATTTAAAATGTTTGGCTATTTGCATAAAAATTTGGCTAGGTTTAAAGTTTTGATTCCTCTTTTATTTCTTGGAGGACATTTTAGGCATTTAAATATTGAATGTAGCTGTGAACGAGTCTGAACTTTTATCCCCTCATATTTTTTTTGAACTTTTTGCCTAAATGTCCAGATGAGTCCTTAATTTTTGAAGATCAGCGATGACACAGGAAATATGTTGGTGTTCATCATTTTATGTTATTTCTGGGATATGATATGTTCATTTATCATGGAGAATTGTCTTTTATTTCTGGAATGTTATCCAGAATTACACCTTAAAATATTTTTCCTGTTCCATTATTTATTTATTTCTTCAAGGACACCAGTTGTGAGTATGTTGGATATCCTCTGTTTGTCTTTCCATAATTATCATTTTTCTGTTTTAAATCTTTTGCTTACTTTCAATCTTTCCCATCGGGACCCTCATATTTTCACCAGTGCATATTTCCTTTTAGCTACTTCCGTTTCAGTGATTGTTTTAGTCTGTGTGGGCTGCTATAATAAAGTACCATAAACAAGAGAAATTATAAATGAGAAATTTATTTCTCACAGTTCTGGTAGCCAGGAAATCTGAGATGAGGGACCAGTGGATTCGGCATCTAGAACGGGCCCTTTTCTTGGTTCACAGATGGCTGTCTTTTCAATGTGTCCTCACGTTGTGAAAGGGAAAAGAATTCTCTGGGGTCTGTTTTATAAGGGCACAGATCCCATTCACGAGGACTCCAGCGTCACCCTCTAATTACCTTCCAAAGACCCCACCTCCTAATAGCATCACGCTGGGGTCTAGGTTTCAACATACAGATTTGGAGGGGCACAAATGTTCCTTCTATGGCAGTGTTATTTGTACTCACTCTTACATCTGCCCCTGCTCCTGAGGTCTCTGCCCTCATACTGTATTTTCTTCTTGTGTTTTCCCAGAGCTTCCCTGAACTCTTGTAAATCCTCTTTTGTTTTCGTTTATAGAATCGATTATTTCATTACTTTGTTAATTTATGACAGCATATTTGGGCAAAATTTTGATCCATCACATGTAACATTTCTTTCGTGAGTGTTTTTCATCTGTCATTCATTTTCATTATTCTTCTTGCAGCATTTTTGTAAAGCTCCCTTTTTTTGTTACTAGGTGAGTTCCTTATGAAGTAGGTGTTTGAAGGAGCTTCCAGTGAGCCAGGAGACAGACCGCATCCCATGCTAATAGGAAATCTTGTGACCTGAGGGGGTGTGTGTGTGTGTGTGTGTGTGTGTGTGTGTGTGTGTGTAATCCTGTCAACTTTTTTCTTGCACTTGCTGAGACTGATAGTGTTCCCAGTGCTGTGTCTTTTTCACCTTGCCTCAGCCACAGACTTTCCCACAAATACGACTTGGCTATGTGGTTTCTCATTTCAAGTCCACCTTTAGTACTTCATACAGCAACAGTCTGCATGCAAGTATGAAGACAAAAAGAAAGTGTGACATACTTTGTTTAAACATTAACATCTAGAAGTAGAAATAATTTAGGCTGAGGTCATTCATAAACTAAAGAAAACGAAGTTAAGGTACCATTCTTTTATGAATCAGTAACTCAATTTGATTTTTAAATGCCAAGGTGCTAAAAATTAATCTTGGACTGGAGGGAGAGAAAGGATTCAGCTCAGGGGAGGAGCCCTTTGGGTAGGACAAAGAGAAATGCATTTGTAGGAAGGGGCCTTAGCATCTTGGAGACTGTGTGACATGGGAGAATAGGCCCTTCTATCAGCCCCCTGGATGGACATCAGAGCCACAGCCACAGCCACGTCCACCTCACTGCTTCCAGGGAAGCTCTTAGTGCTAACCTGTACATCCAGTCCCCTTTGTACCCAGAAACCTATCGCTGGAATTGTTGCTAAGGATATTCTGCTTGTTTGGGAGTGTGGCTCTGCAGGCTTGGACAGCCTCTTCAAGCATTTTCCTTCCACTCTGCCTGGCCTTCACTACGGTTTGTCAGCAGGACACATTTTGTGGTTCAGAGCCACAGATGTCTTCTCACAGGTTTCCTCAGGGATGGATTTGCGTTTGTGTGTGTGTTCCTTATTGCTTTGGGTGAATTCCTAGCGGAAGTCTTTAAGCTAGGATACTGTGACAAGACAACTCAAGTTTTTTTTATCTTTTCTCTACCAGTTAAAATTTTTATTACTTTTCATTGTAGTTGCTATTTCCTTTTAACTTTCCAGATAAATCTAAAGCATAAAATAATTTTACAAACAGCTTTTTATTTTTAGGTTGGAATGGTCATGTTTGTATAACGTATCACAAGGAAAATAGTAATTTTCTTTAACTATTCTTTAAGGAAACCATAAGTCAGAGGAAGTTATGGAGATGAAGTTGGAATAGAGGATGGCTTGTTATTTATAAACAGGAGGCTTTTAGGTTTGTTAGACTTGTCCACCTAAAGGCTGTGTTGTATTACTGGGCTCACCAGTTTTGATATCAAGCATCAATTGTGGTTACCCATTTATGACTTGCCAGTGTTGCTCAGATATTCCCTTGACATTCTTAGGATGCTCAGCTCAAAACTCTTGGCTGGATTTATATCTGAATTAAACGATACTTTCCATGTACAGCAACAGTCTGCATGCAAGTATGAAAACAAAAAGAAAGTGTGACATACTTTGTTTAAACCTCGACATCTAGAAGTAGAAATAATTTAGGCATGAGGTCATTCATAAACTAAAGAAAAGGAAGTTAAGGAACCACGCTTTTATGAATCAGTAACTCAATTTGATTTTTAAATGCCAAGGTGCTAAAAATTAATCTTGGACTGGAGGGAGAGAAAGGATTCAGCTCAGGGGAGGAGCCCTTTGGGTAGGACAAAGAGAAATGCATTTGTAGGAAGGGGCCCTAGCATCTTTGAGACTGTGTGACATGGGAGAATAGGCCCTTCTATCAGCCCCCTGGATGAACATCAGAGCCACAGCCACGTTCACACTTCCCAGGGCAGTAGGAGGCTGAGTGGCCAGGCCCAGCATCAATGTCCAAGGGCCTGTCCGCCCTGATGGAGTACAGAGCCAAGAAGTCAGAATTAGAGGCAGGATGCTTTGAACACAGGGGAAGAGATCAACACTGATGTAGGGAAAAGCACAAAGAGGAGGCTGGGGAAGGGGAAGGCAACTGGACTGATGTAGTTTTCTCTGGAGGTTGCATTTATTTTTAACCATGAGACAATGAACAGAACACATAGGGGGAAGTAATTTTGCCTGGTTTATGAAGATTATGTTTTAAACACAACTGACTTCATAGTTAATGTATACAGCCGGATTTGATTGATTGCACAAACATCGATGATCTCTTTTTCAGTTTGGTGTAAGGCACTGTCCTAGGCATTATGTATGAACAATCTAGTCGCGTCTCTCAAAACTCGGATGAATCAAGCAAAGCACAGATCACACAACCAAACAGATTAGAATTAGGTTCTTCATTGTTGTTCTTATATTTTATTGAATTATGTTCTTTAAAAAAAAAAACTTATTTGGGGCAGAAATTAGAAAGGTACTTGTGTAACAGACCTGTGAAATCACAGATGGAGCTGTTCTCAGACAGTCTGGTCCTTAACTAGCATTGCCTGGTCATAGAACCCCAGTCTTAAAGGATTGCTTAAGAACAAATAATAATCTCTTAGAGGCTTTGGTGGAAAGTTGGGAAAGTGTGTGTGGGAGAAATAATAAGTAAATACTGTTTCCTAGGTGGCCATTAAACCCCTTTCCTGCCTGATCAAAGGACGTGTCTTTTTAGTCCAGGGTGGTTTGAGTCAGCAACCCAGGTTATTGAGGTGACGCCAGAGTTTCTTATCTGCTGCCCAGGGCCATCCTTCGTGTCGCAGGAGGAATGTTAGAGGTGTTGTGGAGAGGAAGGGAGATGTGTTCATGTGGAATTTTGTGGGAAACTTCCGGGAACCTGACTTCTCAGGGGGAGGATGAGCATGAGTTGTACAAGAACCTACAAAATAAGATTATAAACTGAATGGTTTTTCCTGAAGAAATGAGATGAAAGGTGACTTGTTTTCAAGTGTGTGAGTAAGACACAGCACTTAGCTCTGTACTTCACACCACAGGTGACCCCTTGGTGCCCCTTCCATGGGTTTCTTTGTCACCAAGTGTCACTGGGTCATTCTTTCCATGTCTCTTTCCCATCTTCTTCACTGACTCTTTTATGAGTTTGCTAGAATTGGCAAGACAAAGTACTACAGACTGTGTATCTGAACAGAAATTTGTTTTCTCACAGTTCTGGAGGCTAGCAGTCTCAGATCAAGGTGTCAGCAGGTCCGATTTCTCCCGAGGCCTCTCTCCTTGGCCTGTACGTGGCTGTCTTCTCACTGTGCCCTCACATGCCCTTTCCTCTGTGCTCACATATCCCTGGTGTCTCTGTGCACAAATTTCCTTGAAAGGATAACCGTCAGATGGGATTACAGCCCATCTTAATGGCCTTATTTCAATTGAATCACCTCTTTTAAGACTCTCCAAACTCAGTCACAGTCACAGTGTGAGATGCTGGGGGTTAGGGCTTCAACATAAATTTGGGAATGGGAGAACACAATTCAACACAGAACAGACCTCGTGACTGGGCACGTTAATTCTTTCTGCCTTTTTGGTTTCATATCCCCCACTTTCATTTTTTCTCACCTTGGCTTTCGCTTACATAGTGAGATGGACTCTGAACCCATAGCCCATATCCAGCTCCACCTCCCCCATAGCCTGCTGGATGTCCTTTTATAACCCTAGTGTCCCCAGTCAAACTCACACCTTCCCCTCCACATCCTCCCTTCTGCCTTGATTAAAACTTTCTGACCATTATTATACTTTTATTTCCTTAGTAGCTAACCATTTACAACATCGGGTTAGTTTTTCCACTGAAGTGGGTTTTAAAAATTATATTAAATTTATTGGGTGACATTGGTTAATAAAATTACATAGATTTCAAGTGTACAGTTCAGTAATACATCATCTACATACTGCACTGCGTGTTCACCACCCAGGGTCGAGTCTTCTGTCACCATGTATTTGATACCCTTTACCCACTTCTGTTTCCCTCTGGGAACCACCATACTCTTGGGTGTGTTTGAGATTTTGTCTGTATGTCTTTTCTATTTGTTAATTTCAGGTTTTTTTTTATATTCCATTTAAAAGTGAAATATTATGGTTCTTGACTTTTTCCCTCTGACTTATTTAACTTAGCGTGATATTCTCAAGATCGATCCATGTTGTTGCAAATGGCAGTATTTCATTTTTTTTTAACGTCCGAGTAGTATTCCATTGTGTGTATGTACCACATCATCTTTATCAAGTCATCTATCAAAGGACACTTTGGTTGTTTTCATGTCTTGGGCACTGCGAATAATGCTGCAGTGGGAGGAGCTATTTGCAAATAGCACCTCCAATGAGGAGTTAATATCCAAAATATAGAAAGAACTCATGTAACTCACCAACAAAAAGCAGTCCAATTGAAAAACAGGCAGAGGACCTGAACACACACTTCACCCAGGAAGATATACAGATGGCCTGCAGATAGATGAAAAGATCCTCAACTTCATTAGCTATTAGGGAGATGCAAATCAAAACCACAATGAGATGCCACCTTACACCTGTTAGAATAGCTTTTATGAAGAAGACAATAAGTATTGGAGAAAAAGAAACCCTCATATACTTCCGGTAGGAATGCAAATCGGTAGAGCCACTATGGAAGACAGTATGGAGGGTCTTCAAACAATTAAGAATTGAGTTACCATATGACGCGGCAATCCCCCTTCTGGGTATCTAACAAAAACAAATTGAAAACATTTATTTGTAAAGATGTATATACTCCTAAGTTCACTGCAGCAAAAGCGGGTTATAATTTATAACTTCACCTCTTCATTTCCATTGTCACTCTCCAAGTTATCTAAAGCACAAATTGTTGCAATAGCTTTGGAACTGGATGCCCCAGCCCCCGCCATCCCATCTCTTCTGGCAGTCCATAGTATATATCATCTTCAGATTAATTTTTTTAAGATTCTAATTTTTTTGTATCATTATTCTTACTCCACTGGCTCCCTACCTCCTACAGTGTAACGACCGTATTTCTTAGCCTGGCATTTAAGGTCCTTTAAAGTCCGATTCTATCCTATTTTCCAAATGCATCTTTAACTCGTCAGCATTAATTCTCACCCTTCTTCCTAGATACCATCTTATTTCTGTCCCATAGCTTCATTGGTGCTTTTGGCACTTCTGGAATGCCTTCTGTGTATTTTTGTCTCCTGCCCAGTATTACCCAGTGTCTGAGACTAAAATGAGTTCCCACCTTCTCCATGCTGGAAGCCCTCCCCGCTCTTTTTAACTAACCATTATGAACTCACACTGAAATCCCATATCTTTGTGCTCTCATGACACATAATATATCGGCCAAAGTACAAATGTACTGGCTGATTGGTCTAGTCATCAAGCAGCCATTGTGTCCAGGTAGGTGCTGAGGTCCAAAGCATATTCTAGACTTGGTTTCTGCCTCAGGGTTATCATGATGTCATGGAGGAGGTAAACAGGCAAATGCAGGTGGGATTGACCCCCATGCTGAGGCTTGACAGGGTCATGAGCAAAGGGGAGAGTAGCACCCATGCTTTGCCCGGGTGTCGGGGTTGAGACATTTGGTCTGAGTTTTAAAGCAGTGGTAGATGTTTCCAGGTGGAGACTGAGTGCAAAGCATTCAACCAGACAGAACCACACATGTGGGGAGACCTGGAGCAAGACAGAGGCAGGAGGAGGGCAGTGGGAACTGGGGTGTGGTGCGAGAAAAGTGACCTATTTGGAGAGGAAAGATGCTTATGTTCTTGGTTTTAGGAAAATAACTGTTGATACTATAATATGTAGAATGGTTTGGGAAAGTGGAGGTAACTCATGAGGTGGAGTGAGAGGCGATGGTACTTGTCATAGAAGCAAGTGGAAGGTACCAAGAGAAAAGACCCTCCCTTATGTCGCTCGTGTAAGTGTATGTTTAGTTCCTTCAACCAGATTATACACTTGGGAGCCAAAAAGCATGTTTCATCTATCTTTATAATACTCACATTATTTAGTATGTTAGTGTGTCCATAAAAGGTAATTAACGGATGCTAATGATATGGCTTAAGCACTGTTCATTATCTTTCTGCCAGATTTGAAATGTGTAAAAAAATAGTGTTTGGCTCATTGTAGACACTGAATAATATGTTGAGCCCTACGGAATCTATAGTATGAATAATGAAGACCCGACTGTAGTGCTAGAAAAAGGATAAAATATGTAAAAATATGCAAAAGAATAAAATATGCACAAATATTTGCATACCTTGAGTGACTAGAGGTGACATTGCTAGTGAGTGAACTGAATGAAGCCTCACCCTGTGATTCCTGTGCAGATGGCAGAGAGCCCGGTGTTTCAGGGACGTGCCTACGACGGAGGGTAGAAGACAACAAATGTTACTTAGGTGGTTTAAATGAGTCTCCTCTTCTGACGTATATTTCTTTCTCACTGCTTCCTGCAGATATCATATAATCTGCCTTCATCATGGGAGAAATAGAGCAGAGGCCAACTCCAGGATCACGACTGGGGGCCCAGGAGAATTCGGGGATCAGTACCTTGGAACATGGACAGAAGCCGCCCCCAACACCTTCAGGAAAACTCATGTCCATCAAAATCCAGATGCTGGATGACACCCAGGAGGCATTTGAAGTTCCAGTAAGTTGGGGATGTTTCCGTAAACTCAAGTGTGTGGGCAGCCTGTGGCCTAGGGAGGTTCATCTCATTCATGTTTCAGTGACACGAGGTGGCAGGAAGAGGGTCTGTGTGTTCTGCAGCTGTGCACTCCCCAGTTCTCCTCTGATCTGTTCTGGTTTGGAGCGATCCAGTTTTTAGATTTATGCATGAACTGCCTATATAGTGATATCAGCGGGCACATCACTTGAATTTTATAGTAATTTTCCATATACAAATAGGTATGTATGTGCATTCGTATGTATTATATATAAACGAATTGGAGGGAATTGTGGTCTTATGGCTGGATCTCAGTTTATTTTGCTTATCTCAGGCATTTCCTCTTCATGCGTGTGCATGTGTGCCACTTCTCTAAGGTACTGGCAAGAAAAATCCTGACAGAACCATCAAAGATTTGTGCGGGTGTTCGCGTGTCAGGACAGAAGTCGACGACCACGTTTGTGGGTAGGGAGCGGGAGTGTAGAAAAAGCCTGATACAAGCTCACAGTGAGGCAGCCCTAGGATTGAAGAGGCTCATCATCCCTGGGGCCGAGGGGGGGAAAAGGGATGTCTGGGAGTCGAGCAGAGAAGAGGAAACTTTTCCATGGGTTGGAGCCCGATACCCCATGATTCTGTTTTCCTCAGAGCCCCTCCCTCACCTTTCTCCCCAACCTCAAAGAGCTCCTGCTAGAGGTTAGGGACCTACCACCAATATGTGCAGATGGAGGATTTCTTGCTCCCTAGACAGGGAGAGTCAGATATCTGTGTCTGGCTCTCTAGAACTGACTATACTTTCCTTAAGAATCATTACCCGTTATCATGGATTAGCATCCATAGAATTCTTAGCACATTTTGGATTTAGTGTTCTGTGTTCTGTCTTGGGTACTGAATACCACATCTAACAACATCATGGGGGAAAAAAAAATAATTCGAATTCCAAACAGCCAACTTAGAAACAAACTTTGGGAATATAACCTGTTTTTAAAGTGGAGACGATCCATCTGTTTTTCTGGTTGGCTAGAATGTCTGAAATTTAAGCTGGCATTAATGCCTATACCCCATCATTTGTTTATGTGATATGATTCACTAAATTATAATCATTTAAAAGAATATTGTTTAGAGTGTGAATTATCACTAAGTGAAAGATAAACCCCAGAATAGCTGTGTTTAAAGCCACCCATTTATTGCACATTGCAAACAATTTTTGTATCTTTCTAGTTTTCTTGTTTTGGAATTCATATCTATCAAGGCCTTGGGAACATCTTCATATTTTGGTGAACAAAGCTGTTGCTGATCTGCTGAAATTGTAAAATAGAGAAGCACACCTGCTAGCCTGTTAGAATCAGACCTTTTGGGACCCGTCGTCGTCCTGTCCACCCCACTCCCCACCCTGGAATTTTTTCTCTTCATTGCCAGACTGGTTTGGTGAGGTATTTAGTTTTAGTATTTCAGTTTTTTTTTTTTTTTTTACTGTTAAGGACTTCTGAGCCCAAGTCTCTAGCAAACACATTCTATTAAATAGTGTTCCCATGTGTGTTTTGGACTGGGGAGCTATCAAATGCTGCTGCTGTGTGCACAAACTACAGGAAGCGTTGTACGGTAGGTACTCAGTCGCAATTCTTCAGTTTCCCTAAACCAAACACCAAATCTCTGTTCCTAGCTACTGTTTAGAAACAGTAGAGGAGCGCTCTGCCTACTAGGAGTAGAAATACATTTTCATCTTTTTAAATTATTTTACTTGATGATTTCTGCCGTCTGTGCTTTGTATCTGTAACTCCTCTGCCCGGAAGGAACCTTTCTCATCCTCCCACACCCCACAAGCTCCTAAGCACCCTTAAAGGCCCTGTCAGTTTTACCCAGATGCTAACTCCTTGAGGCAGTGGCTGGGGCTTTTTCTTCCGTTCTTCAGACCTCTTGGCTCATACACCTGTCATATCCCTGTTAGGGTGGAGCCAGACTGGGTTCAAATTCCAGCTTCTCATACTTCATCGATCACCTTGAACAAGGTACTTAATCACTGTGTCTGTTTTCTCCCCTGTAAAATGAGGCTGATAATAAACCCTACCTCATTTGATGAGAATAAAAAAGAGTTGATACAAATAAAGTGCTTGGCACAACTCTTGGCAAATACTAAGAGCTTAATACAGTAAAATTAGTGGTATTGATGTCCATTTGCCATCTCACTGCAGGGACCTTGTCTCATCTCTAGTAGCGAGCACAGCATCTGACATATAGTAAGTAGATGCTTGTTAAATGTTTGCTGATTGAATGTTAGAATGAGTTTATTTGTAAGAATAATTAATGTCACTATTAGTTTTTCACATGTCTCATCCATTCATATTTTATTTTTATTTTTCTAGTTTGGTAAGAATGTTCCTTCTCAACTAATGGGCAACAGATGTTTTCTATAACTGCCTGTAGAAAGTCAGATAATCAGCATTTTTATTGACTAAGCTGATTCTAAATTGCTACCTTGTGCTCTTTAAGAACAGAAACAGCCAGGCCTTCATGCAGCTGGAAGGCATCAGGCCAGTCATGGTGACTCAGTCTCAAGATTGGGGCAGAGTGACACAGGATTGAAGAGACCCAGGTCCCCCATGACTGTTTGAAAACTTTGCTCCAAAACTTTCTGCTGTGAATTCAGTAAGGCCAAGGGTCTGACCCCGGAAGTGTTCCCCTCACTCACACGTGATCCCTCCTTTGACTGAGTGTCCAAGAGAGTGAATTCTCCTTGCTCACTCACATTTGTCACACAGATGAGCAGGGCACGCGGCCAGAAGTCATTACAGTTTCCTTTTAGAAACATTCTTCTCTGAACCGTGTCTTGCCTTGGGGATTGAATTTCCTGGGCCTTATTACTTTTGTTGTAGAGCATGGATGCAGGCAAAGTCATCATTGTAAATGCAAATTCTTTAAACACTTCTTGGCACGGATAACCAAACCATACTCTATGGTTGCCTCCATCACTGTTTATATCCTTTTAAAAAAATTATTTAAGAGTTTAACCTTTTGAAAGGCCTCAGCAGTGAACGTCAGGCTTTTCCACTCTGTTAGTTCCACCACTGCCTTTGCTCTTGAACTTGGAGTCTTTTTAGGTATTTCCTCTGCAGAGTTGAAAGTTGAAAGAAATTTATAGTAAATTCTTAGTGTTTTTTCATCTTTATGTGGAAAATGCTGCGCAAATCAGCCTCACCCTGTGGTTTATGATATACAGCTTACTCTTCCAACTAGAAGTTGTAAAACCAACCAGCTCTTTTGGAATTAAAAGGGTTAATGACACCCCTCCACTCCTGTGCCAGTATCATCTCCTCTTAAGGTCCCTGAGAAGGTTTTATGTGTCCTGTCCTCATGACCCCACTGGTAAACAAACACTGTTCCTACTGATGTTTTTAGAATGAAGCAGATGGTTTCTTCTCCAAGTATTTATTCAGTTTATGTGTTTTCATTTAGCAAGGTCACCCTAGGAAGAGCTAAGAATGGAAGAAATAAAACTGAGCCATCTTTTGCTTCTTTTGAGCAGTCCTGGTGAGAATGGTTGGGAAAGATGCTCATGGGTAACAAGGAGGCTCCTAGTCTTCGTTGAAGAGTAAGGAGTGGCCTGGTACAGGCAGGCAGACAGAGGTGGGAAGCAGTACACAAGCGTTAGTGGTGGCAAAAGGAGCTCAGCATCAGCCCTTGCCATCCAGGAAACAATCATGGTGCCGGTTCTATATTTGTGTCTCATCATCGCTTTACTCAGAAACATTTATAGCTCCCAGCTGCCTTAGGGTAAAGTGTGGGCTTCTGAGTTGGAGAGGCTGGGAGACAGCAGTGAGCACTCACTGAGGCTCTGCTGTAGACAGCTCAGCTGCGTGAGCTGTTTCCATCGTATCTCTACCTCTGTCCTGAGTGTTTTACCTTCTACATGAAAACATCTCATGCCAAAAAATTCTCTTCTTTGTTTGCATGCTTATTTTTGGCTTCTCACAGGCAGAATGTAAACTCTGGGGGTTGGGAGTGGGGGGGACAGTAAGGCCTCATCTGTTCTTATTTATCATTGGATCCTACACCTGAACAGAGCCCAGACCCAGCAGACACCTGATACCTATAACCAGCTGCCTGCACCTGTGCTCAGGCATTTAACTCTCACCTTACGAGAAGTAGTTGCTGCTGCCTTCACATTGACATGAGAGAACCAATGGGAAGAGCTTGTAGTCACTTCCTCCTGTGTGCAGAGTTAAGATAGGACTGGGCCTGGAACCCAGCCTGCATGACCCTATCTGCTTTCCCTGCACTAAGTGGCTGCCTCTTATAAGATCCTGTGGGCTTCCACTGTCTCACCCCGTTGAGTCTTTTTAGACTTGCTGCCTGTAGCTCCTAAAGGTAAGGTTACCACATCCTCCCCTCCGTGCTGCCCTGGGTCTTTCCCCATTCTAAACACCACCGTCCTCCAAGAAATTGTTCAAAATCCCAGCAAATGTCTAGCCTCCCGCGTACCCCAGCTCTTGCTGGGGCCACTTTTTCTCAAAGTACTTGTCTGTACTTCTAATTAGACTTTGAGTCATAGCCTCTAATCTTGTCTCTCTCCCTAATTAGTTTCTTAATATCCCTGCTGAGACTTAGTTTTCTCATCTGCAAAATGAGGTGCTTGGTCCAAATAATATTAAAGGTTTTTTCTCCTATTTTTTTTTTTGAAAGTTGGGACTTTTTGTTGACATTTTTGTTGATGAATTGTTTAACTTTTCATGACTCTGTGTTAATTCCCTAGGCAGATGGTACAGTGAGAAAAGGGATTTTTAATGTAAAAATACCGTCCCCCCCCCCGCCCCCAATCAGACAGTAGTTACTGTGTCCCTGGGAAGTGCTAAAAAGAATATGTGGTGGGGTCGAATCGGCATGCTATGATGTCTATATAGTATGTTACTTATGGAGCATCAGGAAATGTCAGGATTTAATCTGTGCGTGTGAGGTAACTTGCTTAAATTTCACTGAACTAAATTGGATTGAACTATATGGCACTTGACAATGAGAGATAGAAAAGTGAAAGAATTATTTCTAGAAAACATATTAGTAGTAGGAAATACGTTTGTTGAAAACAGACATCTAAAATTTTTAAGAGAAATAATTAGTTTGCATGTCATAATAAGAGACTGCAAAGGCTTTTTACTGGCGGCAAAATTGCCTGTGCTCTCTCTGAGACCCAATTAGGAGTCTCATACTGTTAGCCCTGGAACGATTAAACATTTATTTCATTTTCTTACCTTTTGAAATGAAAAGTCATTTAATTTCTTTGTTAATGAAACCTGGGCTTGACATCAGTTGAGAGCTTGTTCTTCCAAGGCCTTTGCAATTCTGGGAAAAGTCTTAAATGGTTGTAGAATTCTAAAGCTGTCTTCGTAAGCTTGAGCCCAGAAAGAAGGACAAGGCAGAAGTAAAAAGCGCTGTGTTTGTGTTGTTTTGTGTTGTTTTGTGTTCTTTTGTGTTGTTTTGTGTGGCCCTCTCGTTTACATCAGGAGAAGCTGAGGCCGCAGGCTTCGGGCTGGGCCTGTGCTCAGGCATGGCAACTGTGTCTTGAGGGAATCACCTTCCCTTTCTCTTATTTATTTTGAATGAATTTTGTGTCCCTTTTTATTTCTATTTCAGCCATCCTTGGGAATGTGCCCTTTTTGATAAGCCGCCCAAAGTCTTTTTTTCTTTTTGTCCTCAGAGGGGCGAGATATACATTTAACTAAAGGTCTTGGAGGAAAATACGTCTTCCTTCCTTGTAAGGGTCCTGCTTCTCGCTCTCGCTGGAATGACCCAGCCCTGGCCGTGGGCTCGTTTCCTTCGCCTTCGGTTCGTCTGATTACAGTGATATCAGGAGGCCGGTATGCGTTTCAGTGCTACTTTGTTTTTTTATTTTGCTTGAAGTTCACATAAGAGGACTAATGGTGGTGGTACCTAAATAAAATTTAATTAGCCATTTAAAACCAGACGGGCGATGTGTGTGCCCGGAGCTGTATTAACTGCCTCTCAAGCAGCTGCAGCTTGAACCAGAATG
The DNA here is from genome assembly GCF_014176215.1 of Rousettus aegyptiacus. Classification (NCBI taxonomy): domain Eukaryota; kingdom Metazoa; phylum Chordata; class Mammalia; order Chiroptera; family Pteropodidae; genus Rousettus; species Rousettus aegyptiacus. The sequence goes on along the minus strand of NW_023416286.1, from coordinate 58,360,469 downwards.
AGAAGGAATTTCACAAGTTCACTCAGCTTTTTAAAAATAAGTCAGTGTTTCTTTCTCCTTATCAGTGTTGCTTTTGGCTCCTTTTATTAGCAAAGTTTCTGAAATAGTATTTATGTCCACTCTGCGTAGCCCTTTCTGTGTTTTATTTAACTTGAATGATAAATGGTGCTGTCAGGGTCTGGCCTCAGGAGGTTAAATTAAAGGCTATTTTAATAGATTAAAACTTTTTTCATAAATCATTTCAGCTCAGTACTGCTAGCCTGCCTTTCTAGCTTTTTAGAAACAAAGAGTAGAATTTAAATGTTGGCCTGAAATATTTGTGTGTGCCCCTTTTAACTTTAGGCGCTTCTGATCAAAGTCAGTTCTGTAGCTCTGAAATGATGGCAGGAATTCTTTAACAGCTGTTTGCTATTTTCTCCCTAAAAAAAGAACCACTCAGCAGAACCTAATAAATAAAAGAATAAACTAATTGAGAAGGTCTGTATCCGACATTAAAATGGCCAACATTCTGAGAAAACGTAGGGAGTTTGCGAAGCTGCTTATTTCTCTTTCTCTTTTAAATGGAGATAATAAATTTTCTTAATTATTAGAAACTGTGTTAAAGGGGACTGTGTAGGACCTTGGATCCTGGTTTCATCACTTACTAGCCGTGTGGCTCTAGACAAGCAGATAACCATTCCCAGCTTGCTTGTCTCTAAGGAGACTACCTGCTTCATGCTGCCGAGGGGAAACGCAGATGAAATTCCTTTTGTACAAACATCTTCCCGAGCCCTGGACAGATACTGGGTTCTCATAAAAGTTAGTTTTCTTTCATTCTAAGCTTTAGTTTCATTATTGTCCTTTAACAAAATTGAGACCCTCTTTCATTGTAGAGCCGTTGGGTAGGCGAAATGAAAAACAGAAAGCATATGAAAGCACTTTGAAATAAAAAATTGCATACTTGTGTCAGGTGGAGTGATTCCTTTCCCGTTCCCCCCTACTCCCAGCTTTTTGTATAGTCTCACATTAGACCTGAGCTTTCTTCAGAGAGTGAGTCATTACTAAAATAGAGATATAACCTCAGGTGGCTTTCGGAGGTCTGTAAGAATGAAGTACCACTTGGACAGTTGTGATGGATTCTCAATTTCTGACAAGTACATTTACTTCCTTTTTTAAACACACACACATCTGTAGCTTCTCTGAACTTCAGGTAGGTTAGGTTTTAAAATTGAGGGGTGTTCTTGTAGCTTAAAATTTTTATGTGCATTTGTGCTTTGCCAAATTCTTGGTTTCTATTAACTTGCTCCCAAATGTCCATTTTCCTAGAGCCAGGATTTTTCTAGGAGAACCTTGCCGTCCCCTGGCACAGACCAGACAGTGGGTTTCAGGGCCGGTCAGGACAGCTTGTCGCAGTGTGGGTTCCATGGGCCCATTTGAAGGGAGCACTTTGCTGGCTTAGACACTCCTGTTTGCATGTTTATCTGAAACATATCGACATGCAAATAAGACTGATTTTTAAATTCTGAGCTGTTTTTTATCATTTAGTTATTTGTTACCTTCCATCACCTTGAACATTTGAGTTGGGCATCATGGTTTTAACTCCTAGGAAAAAATATGGAATGAGTTAATCAGTGTGGTATCTTCTGTAGCAAGAATGATTGTGTAGAAGAGCAATTTAAAAAGTTTTTAGTACTTTATAGCTGAATGAGAGCTTTGTAGGTTTATCTTTTCCCATTTATACAAACAGGAAGTTAACCTAGATACCCACAATGGAATTCTGTGGCTCTGGTGTTATTTTATGGAATGTGATCTTGGAAACACGAAATGTTTATGAACACGAAATGTTTATGAACACTTGAGGCAAGGTGCTGCTAGTGATAAGAAAAAAAAAATGACTACCCTTTTAAAAATCCTTTGCTGTGTGCCACACATTGTGCTAAGTCTGTACATACATGATCTCACTGATGGCTGGCTGATCAGTGACCCTATGAGGTAGGCGTGAATGACCCTGGTAAGGCTTAGAGTACATATGGGACTTGGTCTAGGTCATAGAGCTGGGGACAAGGAGCTGGGGTCCCAGACCACTGCCTGCCCACACTTATGCCCTGTTTTCCAGGTTCTGTTAGATGGTCCTCGGACATAAGCCCTCAGAGAGAGTAACCCAGCATGTCAGTGTGCTGGTCCCTGAGACAGATGCCAGTGATAGATGCTCTTATGCTGGTAGGATGTCGAACAGGGCTGAGTCAGAGGGAGGCACACCCAGTGACTGGAGGACTCGAAATGTCCTATAAACATGATAGAGACTGATCAGGGCCTCAGACAATGCCAGGAGCCAACAGACATTAGAGAAATGGCGGAGGTAGAATGAATAGGACTCGGCAGCGACGGGAAGGAGGCACCCAGAGAGTGGGGGAACACAGACTGGCAGGTGTACAACGTGAGTGGCTCTCTGCTGTCACAGAGGTCTAGGAAATGAACCGGCACCAGCCTTTCTCTGACAACTGTTATACTAGAAATAATGTCTTTAGAGGACGTGAAAGGAGCATTGCTAATGTTGCTAGTAAAAGACATCGCCTTATTTTGGTCACGAAGAAGAATCTGTGGCTCTCTAAATGAACCTCTAGAGTTCATAGTGGCTATATAAATCGTACAAACAGGAAGTATCAGATGGAGGTTGACTGTTTGGTTTCCATTTATATTAGGAAAATTATATTTACTCTTTGCATTTCAATTTCCTTGTCATCCAAAAGCTAGTGTTTAGCGTGCCACACCTAAGTGATGGCCACGCTGGGAAAACATTTAAATTCGGCATCTTCAGCAGACTCTGTTCAAAATCATTGGAAAGGAATGGGGTGATTGCTTTCATTTACTTATTTAATTGTGATGCAGTTTACTAATGAGGTGTACTATAAAGTTTATTTGGCTGTTATGTAATCTCCCAGTGGTCAGAACGCGCTTCTGTAAGCAAACAGAACTCAAACGTTCAGTTACCTTTGGTCTAAACATAAGACTGAATGTCTCATGCTTTGAAAAGCAAGACCAAAGAGCATTGGTTATTCGAGTTTCACAGCACTACCTTTTTCATCACTGAAATCTGTATTAGTTTTCTAGGGCCGTCGTAACAGTACCACAGACTGGGGCGCTTAAACGGCAGCAGTTTAATCCCCTTACAGTTCTGGAGGCTAGAAGTCCAGGAACAGGGTGTTGGCAGGGTCGGTCCCTTCTGAGACACAATCTGTTCCATGCCTCTCCTAGTTTCTGGTGGTTTTCTGGCAATCTCTGATGTTCCTGGGTTTGTAGACTCGCATCTCAGTATCTGCATCCGTCTTTACACAGTATTCTGCCCGTGTGGGTGTTTGTCTCCAAATTTCCCCTTTTGATAAGGACACCAGTCTTGCGGGATTAGGGCAGACCCTAATGACCTCATTTTAGCTTGGTTTTCTCTGTAAGGACCCTATATCCAAGTAAGATCAGATTCTGAAGTACTAAGGGTGAAGACTTCACCGTATGAATTTGGGGGATACAGCCTAACCCATAACAAAACCATATTTAGCATTGTAAAAATGAGGGGAAAAGAACAAGGCTTTCCTTCAACACATTCCTCCTTAAAATAAAGCAGTTTAGTCTTTGTTCTCACTGTAAATTTTGTAGAATGATTTCCTTGATTTTTTTTTTTGGAAAAAAAAATGCTTAAAGCTCATTATGTATAAAACTCCCTCTGATAGATAATTTAAAGCATTCCTCAATTTCTGATTCTGAGCATGTGTTCCTTAACTAGGAACAGCAGAAAATAAGAAAGAAAAGGCATGTGGCTGATCTTCTCACACAGTACAAGGGACACAGAATGTGATAGATGTCCAATATAAATATTTGGTAACAGTTTTATGGAAGTCCGGTGTTTGAGATATTTTTCCAGTGCTGGTGTCGAGCTGGTTTTCTGAATCCTAGCTGATCTGGCTGTCTTGTCCCTCCCATTACATCTGTCCTTCAACCTCATAGTGACCCCCACTCCTGTGACCCTCTCCTCTCGGGCGCCTGACCCCATTGGTTCCGTGCTCTCTGTTCCCATCGCAGTGACTTATTGTTTCGGACTCCCGGCCTTTGCCAGCACCGCAGCGTCTCCCTTGCCTTGCTGTGATTCTGGCAACAGCCACGGCTCCTTTCTTCTCTGCTGCTCCATCCAGGCAGTTAAGAGCTGATGGAAAAGATTATGCTGCAGCTCAGATTGTTGCCACTGTTACTTTACAAACTCAGATCTCACCTGATCCTCAAGGCGTCCCAGATGCTCTAATGGACTGTCCTTGGTCACCGCTTTCCTGTGTCCCACGGTGGCACTTGCAGACTTTCCAGTCCTTTCAGGTCCTCTTACTCCTGCAGCCTCACGAGTCAGGTTCACAGCAGGAAACAAATGGTACCCTCAAAAGGTTTTACCTGAAAGTAACTTGCTGACAGGACGGTTCATCGAAGTGTGGACAGGAAGAGTTCAGGAAACCAATAAGAGACACGAAGCAGCAGCGGGAAGCCGTTATTGCCCTTAGTCTTAAAGGGGCAGGAAGAGGTGCTGGTTCCCAACCTCCCCCGACTGAACCCGCCGGAAGCCCAGGAGAACAAGTGAGCTAAGGCGGGCAGTCCGAGGGGGCCAGCCAGCAGGGGCAGTGAGAACGCAGGCAGGGCGTCCTTTCTCTTAGGAGATGACCCAGACTCCTGCCCCACAGAGAGAACTAAGGCCAGCAGGCGTGGGCTCCCTCAAGGTCAGCCTCTAAAACACGCTTGTCTGTCCTCCTCTGTCTTCTCTTCCACCCTGCACTCTATACCACCAGCCCCTCTATCCTTTATCCCATCTCCCGCAGGACATTGCTTCACATTTAGGCACCACCAACAAAAAATACTTTATTCACATATAAATTCTGTGATTCATGGACAGGCTTAAATTTGTAGACAGCTTTATCAGTAGAATCCAAATGATGAAGAAAAATAAACCAGACGGGTACGTAGTAGTTCTAGCATATCCTGAATATATGAGTTGAAATAAAACTTAGGTATTATTGTTGGCCATCTTATCATCCCTTAGCCTGATTTAATTATTTTTTAAGTACCAGGATGACATATTTTATTAGAGCTGTTACATAGAACGTCTGGTTTCTTAATACAGCGCTCAGAATTACTCCTTCCCTTTATTAGCTGGGGTTCAGTTGTATTTAATAGCTCGCTGCACCCAGGCAGATCTCAGTGATGACTGCAGTTCCCGTGAGCTGACCATGTGACGAAGCACCTGCACTCGCCCTGCCGCCCTGCCCAGTCTCCTGGTATGTTGAGCCCTCTTCACTCACGAAGAGCGAAGTCTTCGTGTTTCCTGTGAACTTTCTGAACTCTAGTTAGAGGAAAAGACGGTCTCCTTTCCCGTACCTTCCTATTCCCAGGGCAGTTTCTCTAAGATGAACTTTCCTGTTAGTGCCCACCACTGCCTTCTCTGAAGCTTCCAAAAGGCACGTGACAGTCTTAGAAAATAAAGTCTTAATTTCCTCCAGAAAACTGGTTCAACAGAAACCGAGACACCGCCAGCAGCCCTTTGGTGTCCTGCCATCCTGGGGCCATTCGGAGAGAGGTTTTGTGTGGGTACAAGTAGCATTGCTTAGTTTCCAAACTAATTTTTGCCCGCTGGCTCCAAAAATGCTCGACTAAGGGGCCAGGGGAATTGGTTTCATCCTTGGTCATTGTTTGGTGGTACACATGGTCCTAGACTAAAGCAAGTTCTTTTTCTCTGTGCCCTGTACCCACATGAATCTTGGAGCCGTCGGTGATGTTTTAAGTTCTACTGGCCACACTTTCCGCTGCAGCATCAAGGTGACACTTCAGTTGCAGTCCATTCTCCTGGCCTTCTCCCTCTCTTACTGACCCAGTTTGACACTCGTTGAAATACAGGTACTAGTTTGCTAGGGCTGCTGTAACAAAGTACTGGAGATGGGGCAGCTTAAACAGAAATTTATTATCAGAGTCCTGGAGGGTGAAAGTCTGAGACCAAGGTGTCAGTAGGGTTGGTTCTTTCTGAGGCTGTGAGGGAGAATCTGTTCCATGCCACTTCTCAGCGTCTGGCGATTTGCTGGCAATCTCTGGTGTTCCATGGCTTGTAGATGTATCTGCCAATCTCCGTGTGTGTGTGTCTCTCTGTCTCCCAGTTTCTTTAATAATGCCAGTCATATTGGTTTAGGGCACACCCTGATGACCTCATCTTAACTTGATCATCTGCAAAGACCCTACATATGAGGTCACAGTTCAACATATACATCTAGGTCACAGTTCAACATATACATATAAGTCACAGTTCAACATATACATATAGTAGCTTTCATTGTTTGATTCCTTTATGAAACATCTGAGAAATGGTCGGGCCTTTTGCTGCTGTGACTTTTAGCTGCGCAACTTATGTACTCTGTTTTCTGCTCTGGTTCCTTTGGAGCACAATGTGGAATGAGGCATTTTCCCAGTAAGTGAAGGAGACCTTTATCTCCCAAAACTCTTAAATCACATACATACATAATTAAAACGAGACCTGTAGTATGGACAGTTGTATTAGATGAGCAGTCTTGGCTGATTCAGTCAAGTGAACTGTGGGAGTGAGTTGGTTTTGAGTAATTTTTCTTCCTCTCTCAGCATTTTTCAGTGAGTCCGTGATGGGAGAGTGATAGCTTGAAAGTCACTGTGTAGTACCTTACAACGTCATCCCCATGCGTTTCTAACATCATTCACTCTGATTCTGGCAAATATCCCTTCTTTTGCTGTATTAGTCCAGGTTGTAAAAATAAGCCTTCACTGTTACCTCAGCATTCTGTCTTCAGTTATGCCAAAGAACATCACTAATCATTAGAGAGATGCCAATTAAACCCACAATAATAGATCACCTCCCACTCATTAGGATGGCTGTTATCAAAAACCAGAAAATAAGTGTCCATGCACATGTGGAGAAATTGAAACTGTGTAGCCAGTTGGTGGGAATGTAAAATGGCAGCCACTGTGGAAAATATTATGGCGGTTCCCCAAAAAATTAAACATAGAATTACTGTATGATCCAGCAGTCTCACTTCTGGGCATATATTCAAAATTATCGATATCAAGATCTTGAAGAGATTTATACACTATATTCATTACAGCATTATTTACACTAACCAGGAGGTAGAAGCAACCCAAATGTGTGTCGAGAATGAATGGGTAACGTGGGATATACAAGCTTTGGAATATACAAGTTTTAAGAGGAAGGAAATGCTACATCATGGGTGAACCCTGAAGACATTATGTTAAGTGAAATAAGCCAGTCAGAAAAAGACAACTACTATTTGAGTCCATCTACATGAGGTACCAAGGGTAGTCAGATTCTTCCAAAGTAGAATGCTGGTTGCCAGGGGCTGGGGTGGGGGAAGTGGAGAGTTATTGTTTAATGGGAATGTAGTTTCAGTTTTGCAAGATAAAGTTCTAGAGATCTGTGTAACTATATACTTAACACTACTGAGCTATATATTTAAAAATGGTTAAGGTAGGAAATGTTATGTTATATGGGATTTTTTTTTTTTTTAACCACACACAGATACACACACACACTCACTCACACACACACAGAGGAAACTAGTTAAAATAGCCACAGCTGGTTTCAGCTTTTGAAAAATAGTCTAGATCTTCATTTCTACTACTTGGTCAAATTTTGACAGTGGAACAGACCAATTTTCGGGGATATAAGGATAGATTCAACTTTTAGGTAAAAATTGGAGAAAGGAAAATTTCACTTAAACTAAAAAACTATCTTATAAGTATTGGGACCTTAGCTCTATAGATGACTGACGAAGAGGCTTTGAAGACATCCAAGGTAGCATTTAAATTTCATCAGCATTCAGGGCATCATTGGGTGTTTATCTCCTATTTATATAACGTCAGTTAACATTTTATGGTTCTTGCCTCCCAGAGAGATGTTAAATTCCTTTAAGACTAGAACTAGTTTTTTTGTGACCTCCACAGCTACTAATGTGTTTGCCTCACATACCAGGAATAAATAGTTAATGGACCTTCTTTGTTCATTGATCTACTTGTGGGACTTTGAGCAAATCACTTAATTCTAAGGTTCCTGTTTACCTCCAGTTGCTTTGTTTGCTGAGTTTCAGGTTATCTAACGATTGAGAACATTTCACAAAGACAAAATTTCGAGATTGAGAATATTTTTCAAAGACAAAATTTCAAGATGTTACTGAAGTTATGTATTCATTATTTTCTGGTAATTTCTGTGTGAATTGGCCAGCTGACTGAGAGTCTCATAACCTCAGAAACTGAATCTTTTAATATCACATAAAACGTATCTTTCAGGTAAGCAGGCCAAGTACTATCTTTCTGCTGCACATGACAGATAGATCTGCAATTAAATATTGTTTTTGAATCAAGTATCACATTCTAAGCAGAGAGCTGCCGAGACATATCATTTGGACCTTGCTCTTATTAATTCCCTGCAAATGATTAATTTTCTACTCTTTGCCCTGACCACATTTTCTCTTCTGCAAAGACTCATTTGACAGTGAAGATGAAACAAGTCAAAATGGTATTTATTACGCTTTTGTTGTAGCATTTGGAAACCTGTAGCCAAGAATTGTTTACAAGCAATTTTTAATTTGTGTTACAAAGGATAACATTTGGGTAGATTTTCCCATTATGAAATTTTTTTTCTACTTATATTTTATTCACAACTTGAGGTTTCTGAGCGAGTCTAAAATATTAACTTATGGCAACAGCAGGACATGTAGCATAATCTAAGAAGCATTTTTCTTAGAGGGCAAGGTCACAGCAGAGTGTATAGTAAAAACTGCAAGGGATGTGTCGGCAGCATGAGTAGAAAGCTTGTGGGACTTGCGGTATCTCACCTGAGTTACTAGACCTCATTTGTTTCTACTGTATTGGCTGTTATAGAGACGTGGATAAATAAAGAGCAAATTGAATATATAATTTTAGTGAATGAGTGTTTTAAGAATTATTCAGGGGAAAAAAAAGCATTTAAAATCCAAGTTATGTTGGTATATAATGACATTTCCTAGCAAGTTACATGATGGTTGCTGACCATGCCCAAGAACCAAAGAGCCATGGGATAAATGAGTTATTGCCTTTTCAAAGAACTTGGTCTGCCCCACTGCACAAGGAGAGGGAGAAAGGGAAAGAGGGAGAGAATGGGAGAGACGGTGAAGGAGGGGGGAGAGGGAGAGAGAAAGAGAAAAATTGGAGCATCGCTGAAAAAGATACTGTCTATGAAGCTGCCATAGTAGCTCATTTTAATAATTGCTTGTTAAGATGACTTTGAGCATCAGAGGTTTTGGTATCTTTGAAAAGATTATGGGATTTAGTGAGAACCAGAGAAACATCTGATCTTTAAAAGAAATTAGCCCTAAAACCTCAATACCCCTAAAGCAGTGTGTGTTCATTGTAGAAAATTGGGAAAATAAATAAAAATGTAAAGGGGGGGGGGAAGTCCCTATCATCCAACCAGACAAAGGTATTGACATTTTATGGTATTCCCAGTTGTTTTACATATTTTCTTGTCTTTGAGTTGTAAGCAACAGAAAGTGCTCTGGCTAATGTAAATAAAGAGGGGGGCTTGTTGAAAGGTCATTGGGGCAACTCCCCGTGGCCAAATATCGTGGCCTGGAATTGTAAGACAGACAACCACCCCATCTGTCTTTTAGAATATCTTTTTACAAAATCAGAACATATACATATTGGGTGTTCCTCATTCTATACACATTGGAAAACATACTGCTGCGGATGGATGAAGGGAATCTCAAAAAGGAAGAACCTAAGGGGATAGGAAGTACACACAGAAATTACCTCTAGCTTGTCAGCAGCCCTGTGATAACAGAATGGGTTAGCAGTTCACTGTGATGGGCTTGGGAAGCAAGGATAACCCCCAAATACTTCCTGGGCCAAGTCGATATTTAGAAGACACAAAATGCATTCGTAAGACCTGGACCAGGAAGATCCGGATAGAAAGGTGATATTAGAAAAATAAAATCCTGCACAAGCTTATTGTCAACTAGGGGAGAGAGACCGAAGCAATAAAGCAGTTTATAGGGCAACATGTAGGTTTTTCTATTTGGATGCCGTTATGTAACCCATTTTTATTTTATTCATAGGATTCATAAAGGGACCAGAGTGTTTTTTGTCTTTCTCATAGAGAATAAAATACCCATCTTAAAACTTGCCCTTTGACTTAGTCTTTTGTTTAATGGCTATGAATCTTCAAAGCCGTATTATTTTTCCCTCACATAGTCTCACTTTCCCATTTATGTCTTCTTTGTGGCAAACCACAGTTTGTTAGCAGTTGCTTCCAATTTCATTTGTTATTATGTTGGAGGAGAAATGCTGGGGTTTGTAGGAAAAAAGTCTTTATCAGAAATAGTTTTCAGATTTCCATGCTGTGAAGGTAGATTTCTTAAATGGACACTAGTGTGCCTAATTAGTAAGGCTCATAAAGATCCTTACAAACTACGTTGCTACTGAGAACGCAGTGGTTGGAAACTATATTTAGATAGTATTGTCCGATATTCCTTGAAAAGGACCATAATAGTTTCCCTGCCTACAGAAGGTCAAGCGAGGATCCCACAAAGGCCTCTGCTTGCAGGTCTGCCTGTCCTCCTAGGCCCAGTGCTGGCAGATTTGTGGTTCTAAATGAGCCATGTTTAACCTTCTGGCCCAGTGGGTGCATTTTTCTTAGCAAGGTACAAATGGTTGAGGGCATTGGCCAAGCATCTTGTTCAGCCCATGTTACTTTCTTTTTTGTTTATATAGAGTTCTTTGTTGAAATAAAGGAGTTGTTTAAAGATGGAGTGGTGTTAATAACATCCTTTTCCTCTAAGTTCAGAACCAAATGACAAGGACGCACGCTATTTACCAAACCAATCATGATGTGAGCTCTGTGACTGATAAATGCCAGACTTAGGTGCTGGCCAGCTGAGCTGATGGCCCTGGGTCAGATAGACTCACCACCCAGTCCCTGTCATGTAGATGGGGCAAACACAAGTGCCCCCAAGGTGAGAACGTTCCAGACTGTGTATGCTCTGTCAGTAGGCAGGTCCGACCAGATGATAGAGGGCTGAGCAGGAAGGCCCAGCTTCTTTCTCCACGTTCACCTATCAGATGGATAAAACCCCACCTCAGGGAAGGAATGAGTGAGGGGTGGGGGGAAAGGCCGGAGGGTTCTGATAAGGAAATTATTTGTCATTATAGATACGGTAGGAAGATTCTGTACATTGGCAGAGGTTTGATTTCTTGGGAGAAATTGAAAAGCCCTGGGACTTGCTCACTCCTTAATTCAGTTAGAAAGTTCTGAATTCCTAAGGAATATTTTTACTTCCTTTTAAACTTCAAAGATTGTGGCCAAGGAATGACAGGGATTCTGACTTTATAGGATTATATGTCAGTTATTTGGTATCTCGTGCTAGTGCTTAGATCTCAGATGTTACTTAGATTTTCCTCTCCAGTAAAAATCTCAGGAAGGTTCTGTCAGTTCCAAGGATTCTTCTCTTACACATTTCCTTTTCTAGTCAGAAATTGGAAAGTTGCAGAAAGTTATCTCACATCTTCACTTGGTGTGAGTAAATATGTCTACATCTGACTCAGGATTTCTTCCTCATTCAGGAAAAAGTTGACATTTGCAACCAAGTTGTCAGTTTACTAAGCTTTCATTTTCCTCCAGTAAGACTTATTGTGCATTAGCATGTTGGCTGAGTCCTGTAGTTTTTCACCCTCTGCAGGGTAACCGTTTCTTAAAGGAAACTAGCCTTGGCTCGCTGACATCTTTCAATAGTCTGAGTGTTGATTTCCTTTCACCTCATCTCACCTTTATTCTTGATCCTTGTTCTTAGATGTTGAACTTTTGGACACTCTCAGACCAAGGAGGCTGGACATTGTTGGATAGTCTTTGAGGCAAGCTGGCCCAGGTAAATGGCTTAGTGGCCACTATTGGTCTTGAAACTAAATTTTTTTTTTTTTTTTTTACATTTAGAGCTAGAACTTTAATCCATCCAAAAGTTTTTCTTGTATCTAGTTTAAGATGGAAAAACTATTTGTTTTCTCCCAAATGGATAGATAAGTAAGCCAGCACCATTTATATATATATTTTTTTTAAAAAAAACATTCTAAACCAAATTCCAAACACTTAAAATGAATTTTAAAAAATGCAAGAGGTACTCTTACAGAAAACTGGAAAACATAGAAAAATAAGAGAGACCACCATATTATAAGTTAACCTGTCAGAGAGTAGAAAATACTTAGAAATAAATTTAAGTAGGAGGTACCATGTCTGATAAGTAAAACCTTATGGAAGGAATTAAAACGAGATCTAAATATGGACGAACACACCATACTTCTGGACGAGAAGACAGTATCATAAAATATTCTCTCCAAAGGCATTTACACATTTTATGCCCTTGCAATCAAAGCATCACTTTTTAGGGTGTGGGGAATATGATTTTAAGTTCATGTGGGAGAATAAATGTATGAGAATCACCAAGATGTTTTTAAAATATGTTAAATGGTATTTGCTCTTTCAGATGTTAAGAATTTTAGAGCCATTATAATTAAAACAGCAGGTACTGGCGCAGAAATAGAATGAAGAGTCGTAGTACATATGGGAAATTATATATGGTAAAATGCATTTAAATCGGTGGGAAAAGAGTGGTTTATTTAATAGATGGTGCTGGCTTACTTAGCTCTCCATTTGGAAGAAAATACAGCTTTTCCATCTTAAACCAGATATAAGAAAAACTTTCAGAAGGATTAAAGTTCTCGTGCTAAATATAAAAATAAAACATTAGGAAAACGTTTGGTAAACTATTTATATAACCCTTAGGTTATATAGGAAACTCTGAGTCCATAAGGGAAAAAATGAGTAATATATACCTATTCATTCATTCTTTCATTCACTTTGCCAGAGATACACCAGCTTCAACCTGATATGACCATCTCCACACCCAAAACTGACACTCACACCCCAGGCTAATTTTTAGCTAGGACACATTGATATGGCCAGACTAGTTTATAATAATTACTTTTCCAGGTTATAAACTTTTCATAAACACCACTCTTAATGTCAGTTAAACGATTTACATGAAGATTCTGTAGACACTCGGGAGAATTGAAGTTGATACATTAGCCCTACAATTACTAACATTCCATTTGTAACTGCAAAATCACCGCTAAACCTTGGAGCCAGTCAAGTGGATGGCTGGTTTGAGAATTGAAACCCCTGTGGACTCAGAGACTGATGTTGTCTTCCCACCTCCGCCCAGGTTTCCTGGGTTCCTCACTTCATTTTTTTTTTTGTTTTGTTTTTCTGGAAAGTAGAGTGTTTTCTAGAGAGAGTGTGCTCAGAGCATCCTCCACCTACCATGCCCTTTTTATACAATAGACTTACCCACTGTCTGGGCTTTGTCCAGCCTGATTTTAAATTCCGTCTACTCTTGCAGTCTACTTTGTGTTCTGCATCCGTAATCTAGTTTCATACTGGGGTTCTGATTAAAGGAAAAAAAGATAATTAATATGTGCCTATTTATTTGCTCTAAAATGCCTGATTAGACGTGTAAGATTGTGCTGCTTTATGGAGAGCTTATTTAAAGGAGATGGATGAGTAAGGGTAGTGGGAGGGAGGGCCAGGAATAGGCCACACAGAAGAATGGGTTGGACAATACTCGTTATTTACACCCCCTAATTCTCAGAATAATGAAAACACTCTTATAAAACTATGCATTTATATACACATATATGCATTCATATTTGTACCATATTTGAAAATGTGAGCCCTAACTACTTGGCACTGTTCCTTAAAAATAACAAGCAGTTGTATTTTCAGTTACACATTAGTGAAATTCAGATTCTGTGTAGGCATCCAAAGGAATGTTACTTAATGAGAGAGGGATGGGGAAAGAAAGAGAAGTCAGAACATGTACTTGCCTCTTGATTTGAGAGAGAGACAGGAGAGGGGTGATCTCTAATGCTGGTTTGATCTCTGGTTGTCTGTGTGCTCAAACTCTGGCTCATTTCTACAGAGGAGGGAAATATCCTGCTCCATATCGGTCTCAGCACTAGAGTTACTTCTGCCCACCTCGCTGCAGGCCCCTGGCCTGATCTCCTTCTCTGCCGTTCCCTTCTTCCCATACCTTTCTGGATAGCAGCACACCCCGTCTCATTGCTCTGGAGGAGCGATCCCCAGTACAGAGGCCAAAGGACCACGAATCAAGTCTCTTCCTCGTTTGCTAACTTCGGTTCCTGGGGGACGTTGTTCTACTTACTTGCACCCATGAGACATGTTTGGCAGGGGGTGCCCCGTTCTCGCCCGCCACACTGCCTGTGTTCTTCTTTCTATAGGCTGAGCATATTCTTTGCCAACTACCTGAGAAGTATCTTTCTCTTGAATTTACTCTCAATTATTTTTCTTTAACCTTTCTTCTTTTTCACCTTTCTGGATGAAGCCTCCTTTTCTTCTTTCTATAACAGGAAGTCATCGGAAGAGAAATTTGTCTTTACTGAAGGTAGAAGACAACCTACTCATTTATTTCCTCCACCTTCCATACTGCAGCCTTTACTCCAGGGTGCAGGGGTGATAACGGTTTGAGCCAGCTCTTCTGCAGTTAGCACTGGGAGGGTACAGAAAACTTTAAGTCTGGTGTCTTAAGTGTTTGATAGCCATTAATTAAACTCTTTGGTTTTTAAGAACACCCCAGTGTGTTAAGAAATAAGAATTTGGAATCTTCCATGTTGAAATGGAGGTGCCATGAGGACATGCAGACCTCTCAGAACTCAAAGCAATATTTGAACCTGACTTTCTCTTACATTTTAGGAGAATAGCTGAGTTTGGACTTCATGCCCCTCTGTGCTCTGTCCTCCTGTCCTTTCTGCCCTCCCTCAGGTCCTTAGCGCCTGGGGACAGAAACACCCAGGCTCAGCTGGTCAGAAGATCTGTTCGTGAATTTTTCTCCATGTGTAGACGGGGCCCGTCCTGGTCCTGACCCATTTCCTCTGGCGATTCTTCGTGCTTAGTGCCATTCTTGGAGTCCCCTGTTCTCCGTTTCAGGCCTCTGCTTTCTTCCCAGTTTACCAATCTAACTAAAAAGATCACTTAACAATTATATCTAGTATTGTTAGTTTTCAGTGGTAGGGTTTGTTCGGGATGGCTGGTCTACAGTATGCTAGAAATTGAAATTCTTCGTTTCCTTGGAGTAACTTGGAACAGCAGCAACAAGGAAACAATAAAATGCTCTCTGAAGTGGACTATGCTACTGTTTGCCCATGGCTTTTTATCCTTACAGTAGTGTGCGTGAGATAACCGTTAGGCTGTCAGACAAGGAAGTATTCTTTACGCTGACTTACCTCAATCTATTTCCGAATAGCAATAGAATTTACTCATTATTTTTACATTTAACCTTTAGCATTAACATTTTTGTCAAAATGGTGTTTCAAGTTGTCATTTGCAGTGACTTCTTACAGCTTGGGTTTTTAGGACCGCCAGTGTCTTATTTTCAGTGTCTGAGCTTCTGTGTTCTTCGATTCTCTTGGGCCGTCTCTGATTGACTCTACTTACCCTTTGGGCTTTTAAAAACATGGCATTTGCTTCTCTGTGAGCAGGTCACTGCCTATAACTGGACGTGCTCAATATAAGCGGGGGTCTGGTGGTGGCAGTGACCGTCTCCTCCTGCACCCCACTTTCCTCACCACCCCCCCACCCCCAGCTCCCATCGACCAAGCCTGGCAAGTGTGCTGGTTCTCAGCCTGTTTTTCCTCTAATCCTTATGCAACTTTTTAAATGGTTACTATCCCAATTTGCTAATCTTCTCTGTATCGTTCCAATTTTAGTATATGTGCTGCCAAAGCAAGCACCCAGTTTTGCAAATAATGGAACTGAGTAGCTTGCCAAATCCGTTTGTATCAGTTGGGGTTCTCAAGAGAAATAGAACTAATAGGATGTGTGTATATGGATTATATAGAAAAGATTCATTGTAAGGATTTGGCTCACGTGATGTATGGAGGCTGACAAGTTAACATATGCAGGTGAGTCGGCAAGCCAGAGAATCAGGAGACCCATTGGTGTTAATTCTAGTCCAAAGGCCAGCAGGCTTGAGACCCAGGAAGAACCAGTGTTTCAATTTGAATTCTGACATCAGGAAAAAAAGTCGATGTCTAGGTCAGAAGGCAGGCAGGCGTGGGAGATTCCTTCTTTCTTGGGGAAGGGTCAGCCTTTTTAGTCTAGTCAGGCCTTCACCTGATTGAGTGAGACCTATCCACATCAGGGATAATATAAATCTGCTTAAGTACAACATCTAGGCCAGAGAATGTTTAAAACCAAATGTTTAATTCAGTTTTTAAAAAGTAGAACAAATAGTATTTGATTATATTAGGTTCATTATCAATATTCTGACATTTTCTATACCAATTTGCTAATAAAAAGATCATTTGCTGGAATCAGTCTCATATGTTTTAAAAAGAAATGAATATGGACTATTAGCCTAAGATGAAGCTCAAAGATTTTGTAGTATTTCTTTGAAAGTATGTAACAAAAAGTTTTATCTCGAGATAGCAGACTGACCTGGGAAGTTCAACTAAGCCCATCTTCCTGTGTGTGACCAAATACTCTGAAACATCTCCAGCCTCTCTTCTTTGATACTTTCTAAATGCTTTGGATTTGTCATAATGCTTTTCCTAAGCCAGGAGTAGTACTATCTTTTGATTCTAATATCAAACAAAATACATTTCGTTATGTTATTTAGAAGCTAAACATTGCTAAGTAGCCTTCTTCCCATGTCCCTCACTGAGTAATGAAAAGTAGATGAAACATTTTGGGTCCCTTGACTTGAATGCCTTTAACTGCTCAGTAGATTTTTGTCTTGGTTTCGGAGTGGAAGGGGAAATAGATTTGGTGGCTAGAATTTAGAGAGAAGGTGGTTGTGTTTATTCATGGTCCTGGAATGACCCATTATGCATGAATATAAAAACTTTCATATTGTTATTGATTGGTTTCTAAAGTGCTTGTTTATTTCCCTGTAAGCTTACTGTTTTGTAATAGTCATCATACTATTCTGAATGTAATCTGTTTGAGATAGTTCTGAGGCAGTGTTAAAGTACGTATTGGAGACTATACTTTGAGTATATTGGTTTACAGAAACTCCCTAAATGAAATGATCGCTATTAGGTATCCTTTTAGTAATACGTTTTGTTAATTGTTGGGCTCTGTGGCAACTGTGTCTGTTTTTGTTCTCCATTGTGTCCCATCCCTTAGGACCGTGCATGGGACGTAGATACCGTGTTAGTTTTCTGCAGCTGCTGTGACAGTACTACAAAATATGGGGCTTAAACAAAATTTATTGTCTCACCGTTCTGGAGATTGGAAGTCTGAGATTAAGCATTGGTAGGGCCATGCTCCCTCCGAAGGCACGAGGGAAGGATTTGTTCCGCGTCTCCCTCCTTACCTTTGTCTTGTGGCAGCAAAGCTCGAGTCGCGACAAGGTGTTCCCCCTGTGTGAGCATGTTAGAATTTCCCCTTTTTATAAGGACGCCCATCGTACTGGATGGGGGCTCATCCTACTCTAGCATGACCTCATCTTCACTAATTATATCTGCAGTGACCCTATTTCTAAATAAGGTCACATTCTGAGGTCTTGGAACTAGGACTTCAGCATACGAATATGGGGGAGACAATTCAATCCGTAAGAGGAACCTAAGGTTAAATGAGGTAATGAAGGTGGAGCCCTGATCCGACAGGGTTAGTGTCCTCCTAAGAGGCACCAGAGAGCTCGCTCGCTCGCTCTTTCTCCACCATATGAGGACACAGCAGGAAGGCAGCTTTCTGCCAGCCACAAAGAGAGCTCTCATAAGGAACGAAGCCCGCTGGTACCTTGATGTTGGACTTCCCAGCCTTCAGAACTGTGAGAATTAAATTTTTGCTGTTGAAGTCACCTCGTCTGTGATATTTTGATACAGTACCTCGAGCAGACTAATACAATATATGAACAGAAAAATATTTTTTTAAATAGCTTACTGTTTAATAATAACTAAAACAATAACAGTACTATCTTGTACTTACAGAGCCAGGCATTGTTCTAAGCTCTCAGAGAGGTGCTGTTATTATACCGATTTTACAGACATGAAAAATCTGGTGCCCAGGAGTTAAGTAACTTGCTCAAGGCCACGCAGCTGGCAATGGGGAAGTCACTCACATGGACTCCAGCGTTTGGCTCGAGTCGCCATTCATGTTCTCTACCTTCTGGCTTGCTCAGCTGTATAGCATAGCTGCACAGAATTTCAGACCCCTTAATTTCATCATCAGTTTTATGAGGACTTTCTGTGGTCCTCTAGACTAGTGCTCCCAGAGCCACATTTACAGTCATATGAACCCCATTACACTACCCATGCTGTTAAGCCCGTGGAATCCAGTGTAATATTCCCATAGAAATGAAAAATCCTAAAAGAGCCGCAGTGAGTTGGCAGGCACTGTCTGAGGAGAAATTCTGCTACAGTAATTGGTGCGTAACCTTTTGATTATGCTTGATTTATCTAATTTAAAAGAACTCCTGGGGATGTGGTAAAGGGAGCTAAACTGGTACTGGAGAGGAGGGGGAAGCTGCTTCTGTCCCCAGGGGATGCCACTCGTGAGTGCCGCACCTGCATCCCAGGTAGGAAGATGAGCACGTGACAGCAACTTGGAATCGGGTGCTGCTTTTCCAGCCCACGCCCCCCCCCTTTAAAAATATATTTTAAAATTGCCAATTGTAGCCCCAAGAAACCCATATAAGATAAAATTTACCATTTTAAGTGTACGGTAGTGTTAAGTGCATTTATATTGTTGTGTAACCAAGCTCCGGAACTTTTTCATCTTGCAAACTGAAGCTGTAGCCACCGAACAGCTAACTCCCTCTTTCCCCCGGCAACCATCGAGTTCATTTTTAAAAGTGCTTTATTTAATATAGTTCACAAATCATACAATTCATTTATTAAAGTACATATAATTCAGTACATTTTAGCATTTTTAGAGTTGTGTAGCCAGCACCACAGTCAGTTTCTGAGTATTTTCATCACCCTTAAAAGGAACCTCGTATCTGTCAGCAGCCACATCTTATTTCTTCTTCTGTCTCTATAGATTGGCCTATTCCGGCACGTTTTATATGAATGGAATCATGTAATGTGGCCCTTTGTGACTTGCTTCACAAAAGGCTTTTTAAAAAAATCATTAACTTATTTTATAACTGAAGAAGAAAGTATAATAAAAGTTTGCTTAACTGTAGCCCTCAATCCAATGGCATTTTTTTTTTCTTAAAAAAAATCTTAGTTTGTGGGCAGGAAAAACTGACTTCGCTAGGTGTCAAGATCTTCACTTAAGTGCCACCTGTATGAAGACTTTAAAAAAAAGAAAAAAGAAATACGCTTCCAAATGAGAGATTTAATTAACACCATGTAAGGTCATGAATCTAGTCATATTATACCCGGTCAGAGACTTACTAAAGTGGAACAGAAAATGCATAAATGTTGCCAACATCTCCTACATGCATTTCTAAAATAATACCTGGGATTGCAAAGTTGGTAAAGAGGAAGCATGCTTTGCCTTTGTTATTTTAGGGGGAAACCCAACATCCTGTCTGGGAGAGATGGATTAGTGGTATGGGCTAGATCTTACCTTTTAACCCTCATAAAGGATAATGTTTCCTCATGGGTTAATATATCTTCAGATGGTTTCAGCATATTTTTGAAGCCTTTCTGCAACTTTGGGAAAATAACTCCAGAATTCAGTACCTTGGAACACTTAAAATGTTAAAATATCATGTCAAGGTAGGACACCAAAGGGAATATGTGCCAGCTTTCTGCAGATGTCCCCTGTTTGACGCCTACTCTGGACAAGCCCTTGGCGTGTGTTTCTCTCCCTTATCCCCATCGTAAAAACGGGAGCCTCGGGTCCCCCAGATTTATTTAGCAAAGGCCCTCGGGGCAAGAGTCGCCTCTGTTGTTCCATTTCTTGCTTACTCTTTGCATTTGAGTGTCCTTACTGTCTTGCAGCAGTGCACTGATGAAGGTGTTTATATTTTATCAAGAATTTTGATTGTTTTAAATGATTTCTGTACATGTGGAAGAATTTTAAGTGGTTCAAGGAAAGGAGACATAATCTCCTGAAGGGCTGATCCGTCAGCGTGGAAAGGGCCAAGGGCAGGGCTAGGCAGAGCTGTTTAGAAATTCTTGCAGGAGGCCACACTGAAGAGGGGAACAGCGGGAGCCATGGATAGAGGACATTGTCAGGGGACTTGGTGGGCTTGGGGGGGTGCGGCGGGGGGAGATTCTCACATTGCTAAGTGGGTCACTGGATGGCCGACGGCATTGGCTGGAGAGGAGTGCTCAGGAAGATGGCGGTGGAAGAGAGCAAGGTCATTTTGAGTTCATACAGAATGTCAGGAGAAGGAGGGCAGCTGACTGCAGTTCCAAGCTAGACTCGCCATCCAGAGTCCTGGGCACATGGTCGTGGTGCTTGTCTGTGCCGGGCTAGAGCTTTTCCAGAGACTAGTGAGCAAGGGGCTGGTCTCTGCATTCTGGAAAGTGAGCAGGGAGGGAGTGAGCCCAAAGTGACACTGGACAGGGAACTTTATCAGAAAGAAGAGACCCTTTTTTCTAGAGAAATAAGAAAGAGACTGGGTGGCACTGTGCATGATCATGGAGGTAAGTTGGCCAAGTCAGGGAGAGAGTAGGAGGGGAGCCTCGAGTATGGGGAGTCCTCCAGCTCTTCCATCTCTGCCGTCGGCTCAGGGGAAGGAGGCTGTTTGGCCAGTCTCTGTCACTTCTGGTAGTTAGGTATGAGTTTAATAACAGATGCACATTCTGTGGGGCCTTTCTTTAAAAAACGAACACAAAATTATTAATTAAAAATGAAGTCCAAGGCCTTGGAAGTGTCAGCAAGCAACCACCCAAAGTTCAAGCTGCTCTAACTTCAGCGTGAATCCGTTTCCACAGTGATTGCTTGGGTGGTGTTTGAGGCAGAGCAGCAGAGAACGGCAGGTATTTCTAGTTTGTTGAAACATGAATTTATTACCCTCTCTTGGGTGTTAGAAGAATGAAAACGTAGGAAATTTGGGAGACAAAAAATTTAAAAGGATACTGATGCATTTTATTTCTATGACAAGTTAAAAAATTATGAGTATTGTACCCAATCTTTTATTTGGATACTCTAGGTCTTTTGGTGAAAATGAAAATATTAGAGCTGAGGTGGAAAGGGAAAGTCATTTGATAGGGATTTGAACAAAACTCAAGTGGTGGTCCGAAGGAGGTGAGCCTGTGGCTTTGAAACTCATTGTGTGATGTTTTACCTCACTGTTCAGTAGAGAATGATAATTTTAATTATGTAAACGCGGAATCCCCATACCTACACATATTACCCCAGAGAGTGAGATTGCTTTTGTTAAGTTTTCCAGTATCTCTTTGTTCATAGTGAAAATTTTAGGATGGGATGGGGGTAGGAAAAGGCCTGGGGAAGGGGATGTGGTGCAGAATGAGAAGAATTTAGTATGATCTGGAAGTGCCATATTCCTTTAAACCAGGCGTTGAGTTTTCTCCTTTGACTTGACTAATTGTGAGTTACAGGATATATTATCTACTGTGCCAGATAGTATGGCAGAATTCTAGAGAGTGAATCAGTAGAAAGATTAGGAGACAAGATCCCTGCCCTAATGAAGATTCTTATCCACTGTGCACATGCAACAGCTCATGAATATTTATCGTTTAAAAATGTGGACAGATGTAAACACTAGAGTATGGTATAAACTAAATTCAGGAGTGCCGAGGGAATGTCAGATCTGGCAATGCGAAGAGCTGGGTGGAGTTGAGGATTGGTGGATTTCTGCCTTAGATAAGCCCTAAGTGAGGTTTTATAAAAGGCCGTGGATGAAGTGAGCAGAGTTCAGGGGCCTCAGCTGGTAGGAAGGAGCCCAGGGTGCACACCTAGTGCAGGGCTGGGCCGGGAAGACCCTCTGGAGAATGCCGAGTGTGAAAGTGCGGAGCAGCTTCAGTGGGCGAGGCCATTGCACTCAAGCATGTTCGATGGACCTGCCTACACTGTGTGTAAGTGGGACGGGAGCTTCTTTGGGGGGATGCATTCTGCACATCTGGACTAAAATGCAAAGCTCTGTTCTTTACCATGCAGCTTGTTGGTTTTTTCTATTTTATGTGAGGGATATAACAATGCATCTTGCGTTGGCAGCCTCTGTTTAAAGTCAGTCATTTTGTGTTAAACATGACCTGTTTTTTGCAAGGACCACCCTGAAAGTTACGTTTTAGGTCTATTAAAGGCACATATTTCTTTAATATATAAGTCTAGTGTTCTCTTTTCCCCCAAGGCAACAGAGAAAATTAGTGTCTACTCCCTGCATAGAGACTGGTTTTCTAAATGCTTTTGTCTGTAATGGTAGTAAACATTCACAAGCTGAATAGGAAATTTATTTCAGAAGGGACCATTTTAATGTTAAAGAGGATTTTTAAAAATCTAGACTTCTAAGTATTAGGGATGTAATGTACAGCAAGATGACAGTAGCTAACACCACCGTATTATACATAGGAAAGTTGTTAAGAGAGTAAATCCTAAGAGTTCTCATCACAAGGACAAAATTTTTTTCTCTTTTTTATTACCTCTATATGAGAGGATGGATGGTAGCTGAACCTATTTTGGTAATCATTGAATAGTATATGTAAATCGAGCCTTCATGCTGTATGCCTTAAACTTACACAGTGATAGATGTCATTTCTTAATAAATCTGGGGAAAAAATCCACAGTGAGATATCACCTCACACCTGTTAAAATGGCTGTTATCAAAATGGCAAGCAATAATAAGTGCTGGAGAAGATGAAGAAATCCTAGTGTACTGTTGGTGGGAATGTAAATTGTTAACAACCACTGTGGAAAGCACTGTGTAGGTTCTTAAAAAATCAAACATAGGACTACCATATGATCCAGAAACCTCACTTCTGGGTATTTGCCCAAAGGAAATTAAACCAGGATCTCAAAAAGATAGCTCTACTCCCATGTTCACCATGTTGTAGCATTGTTCACAATAGCCAAGATACGGAAACATTCCGGGTGTCCTTATACAGATGAACAGGTAAAGAAGTTGTGAGGTATTTATATATACACATATATACAAACAAACCATGGAATATTATTTAACCAGTGGGAAAAAAAGGAAATTCTGCCATTTTCAACAACATAGATGGACCTCGAGGGCATTATCCTAAGTGAAATAAGGCAGAGAATGACAAATACTGTATGATCTCACTTATACGTTGAATCTAAAAATGTCTAATTCATAGAAATAATAGAATGGTGGTTCCAGGGCCTGGGGGTGGCTAAAGGGGGAGATGTCAGTCAAAGAGTGCAAACTTCTAGTTATGTTCTGGGGATCTAATATACAGCATGGTGACTCTAGTTAACAATACAGTACTATAGACTTGAAAGTTGCTAAGAGAGTAGATCTTAAATGTTCTCACCCCGAAAAAGGAAGGGCAATTATGTGAGGTTATGGAGGTATTAACTCTACAGTGGTGATCATTTCTCAATAAATGTATCAAATCATTGTTACATTCCTTAAATTTACATAGTTGTATGTCAGCTATATCTCAATAAAGCTAGAAAACAATATAAAATAATTTAATCAATGATCTTAACATCTAGACTTAGTGAATATGAGTTTGGTGTGTGTATATAATACCATCTATATTATAATGTACACAAAATATATATACATGTGGCTTCAGTTAAGGTCAGTATCTGTTGTATAATTAATCTCAAGACTTGTTCAGTTTTATTTAGATAGTAGACTTTATTCCTATTCAAAGATAATGGAAATACCTAGGAAAAGATATATGCATGTATATAACACACCTCCTTTGTTTCTTTCAGCTATAAGACTATAGAAAAACGTAGTAACAAACACTATTCAAGAATATTTTATAATGTATGAAATTTTTTCTAAAACCAAATTTTATCTTTAATAATACGAATATATTTTAGAAGAGATTAATATTTTAATATGTGTTTATGAATTTTATTAATAATTCCATTCTACGTCTGTTTTTAAAGTGTATTTCGATGTGAAGAATATAGATTTTAGGCAGTTAGCTCAGAGAAAGTGAAAAGGAAACTGTTACTGCTCATTTTTAACTTTTGTCCCAACCTTACTGTTCTTTCTCCAGTGAGGAAAAAGGCTCATATTTTATGTATAAAAGTTTTCCTGTTTTTATGAGGAACTGTCATCTATTCTCTTCAGACTTGTAGTCAGCAGTGTTTTTCTGTGTTATTGAGTGTGATATTGTAAAATCAAATGCAAATAAGGTACCTCAACTCCAAAAATCAATTATGACATGTTATTTTCCAGTCTAGCATGTAGATTTAGGTTTTGAAATGTTTATTTCTTCATTAGTTTTAATATTCTCGTGACTAACTCAGATCAGCTAAAACTCAATACATTGTGTGTCAAACTTGATGCATGATTTAAGTCTGTAGATTGAAAAATTAGTCATGAAGAGATACTTTATCATATTCCATTGAGAAGAAAAATCTGTATAACTTTCATTGCCCTTTTAGATAATTCTCTTTTTCTAGCTTAATAAAAGATATCAGTCAAGATTATCAGTTATTTTTGTAATGCAAACTTGACCTAACGTTGATTTCATTGTTGGCTTTTTTGAGAGAGGTGTTAAAATTTTCCCCCTTGACTCCCTGCACACACACCACACATGTTGGGTTTCAATGTAATTTTAAACCGAATTCTTAAAACTACTATCTGAAGCTTATAATTTTACTATTAAATAACTAGGAAAGAAGCAAGTCTCTATTTCCACCCAGCACCTTATTTCTAGAATCTTTCCTTTTTCTTTTTCTTGTTTTTAACAATCTCTTGAAAAAGAATATCAATCTTCAGGTTCCTTGGGGCAATTTAAACTTGATTAAAATAAAAGAGAGGCCTTTTATTCAATTAAATGTAATCATGTTAATACTAGAAAAATTTGTATAATTTTAAAGTGAAATAGAATTGGATACAACGTACAGTGGAAATACAGTCATCTCCAACTTTGTAGCCGATTGTTCATTGGCAGTTTGGATTTTCCAGCAAATGCCCTTAGGAGAGAAGTAGAATTTGATGCTGTGCTCTATCTTCCCATTTATCTTGCCATCCCCTGAGTGCTTGGTCCACTTGGATAGTTCTGGGGCTTTTTGAAGCCCAGGCACTTAACCACCATTAGCACATAATTGGAAAGTTTGGAGAGAGCTGCATTTTCACTCATCTGAAGGAAGGGTGCTCTATTTCCTACATAAATTGGGCTTCAAGTAGGAGCTTAGGAGTAGCAATCACTGAAGAGCTGCTTATTCTCAATTGAGTTAAGACTTAAAGTCCTGTTTCATTATTTCGTTTGAAGAAAATGATTGGCAATGGCTAGAGTTACATGAAAATGTGATATGAACGCATTTCAGTGCCAAATAAAGGTTATTTTCCTGCTGGGTAGGTGTAGATAGGAATGTGTCCTCAGTCAGTGAAGGCCCCTCACAGTAAGGCCCACCCACTCACTCATCAGCAGGTCTCTGGGGTGGGGGGGGAGTGTCTGCGCTTTCCTTGGTGCCCTTGAAAGGGCAGCAAGAAGGTCTTTGTACCAGAGAAGGTTCCCTTCCCTTCTAGCCATAAAGTAGACCAAAGAAAGAATTTAGTTTATTGCTAGTGTTGAAGTTAAAAACATCTTCTTTCTCAAGTGGTCTCTTAATTAGGTTCATTAGTTTTACAATGTTAATTGGAATTGCTGCAGTTCATTTCCTGAAAGGTTTTAAATTTAAAAGGAACACCTCATTTCTCCTGTTGCTGTGTTCTGAGAATTCTGCAGTAATTTTCACACTACATTATTTAATTCAAATAATGGATTATTAATTGTAAAGCCTTTTGGAAAGACTAATATAGCCAGAATTTTTTTTTTAAATCATGTTTGTCATACCAGTTTCTTAATAAGCATTTTGTAGGATGTTTATATAAGAACAGTTAATTTTGATAAGAAAACAAAATTTCAGGGGAAGGCTCAATGTAGTAGTTAGCACGTCTGCTTTATACGCAGAAGGTCCTGAGTGTGCGCTCCAGGTAGAGTCACGAACCATACCCTGGGGGTGCCAGGCCCTGGGTGTGCCAGGCCCCCAGTGTACCCTGCTGGCATGTGGGAGGAGATGCCCCGCCTCCAGAGATCCAGTTCTTAAGGGGGAAATGGCAACATCCATAGGTCAGAGGTGGAAGTGGCGGGGGTGGGGGGGGGGTGGGGGTGGGGGTGGGGGGAGAGGATTAAAGAGGGAGAGAAAAAATCATTTCAGCTCCCATGTTTAATTCAGTGTTTTCCTTGTTTAATTCAGTGTTTTATATGACTAAGTTATGGTATTTAAATAATATGATGAGACCACTTTAATTGAAACAGATGATACAGAGTCACACGTGGGACATTTTTTGCATCTCTAAACTCAGTGCTTTATTTTAAAAAATCTCCTTCAGTTACCTTGTCAGAGTAAACTGGATGATTAGGCCTGAACTAGTTAGAATAGCAGATATTTATCTCATTATTAATACTCGAGAAATATTTGGAGGTTAATGGAACAGTTCTTTAAGGGAAAAAACTTGTTTTTTTTTTAATTACAAAGGTATTACATGACTGGCAGTGACAATTTCAAACATAGAAAATACAGAGCTATACCCCATTCCTCTTCTAAATTTTGAAATGAATTCTTAATTGTCATGGATAGATCAAGAAAATAAGCTTAGTCTTCTCATTCTTGTAATTTAAAATAAATTAGATTTTTTAGTTTTTGTCTAGGAACAGTAATTATAATTTTGTTAATTCTCAAAAGTAAGTGTGTGTGTGTGTGTGTGTGTGTGTGTACGTGTACATGTACATACGTATACGTATTCTATTCCCTCTTTCCCTCTTCTTTCCTGGGGTTAATTTAAAAAGCTCAAAGTCCTTACAGATATGGAAATAATACTGCCAGTGGGGCATTTAGAAAAGTTTAATTTTAACCAGGTACTTAAACTGCAAACAGACAGAATGACATCAGTTAAGAACACAGCACTTTAGTGAATAGAGGCTTTGTCAGTGATTTTCTAGACTGGAACACTGAAATGGAACATTGATTGTTTACGATGTTAAAAGAATCCAGCTGTTCATTGAACCCATGTATCCTGCTTGTGC
This sequence comes from Rousettus aegyptiacus, assembly GCF_014176215.1. NCBI lineage: Eukaryota > Metazoa > Chordata > Mammalia > Chiroptera > Pteropodidae > Rousettus > Rousettus aegyptiacus. Next base: position 58,333,241 of record NW_023416286.1, on the reverse strand, counting down.
ACTCTGCATAGAACTGAGAACCAGAGTTTCTTGTGTCCTGTGCACCTGCCTTCTGGAGAAGACAGCCCTTTCCTCTTACACCTGTAAGAATACGTGTGCCATCTGCTAACAGTGTCAGGCCCAAGGTGTGTGGCTTGCTGGTTTTATGCAGCCTTTCCATGTACCAGCCTGACATGGTTGGACCTACTTTTGTTCCCACATAAGATTTCTTTAACTGCTCTTTAAGAAAGTCACACTGGGCCAGATCAGTAACTCGGGGTACTTCAGTCCTCAGTGCGATTGGTGTGTGGGCTGTCACTACCTACAGCCCTGCAATATGGAGCATCCTGGGAGGATGGACGGCCACATCAAACACCAGGAGCAACGCGAACTAACATAGGGCGATGGCAGGAAAAAAGAGGAGACAAGCTTGGGGTTCTACTGAAATCATAAACAGCAGAGAAGTTAGGAAGGTGGAGCAAAGGTTAAGATTATTTACCCCCCACACCAAACTTTACAAAGGATGAAAGGTAGTTACAGAGACTTAGTGTAGGTAATGTGAATTAGAAATAGGTCGAGGGGGAGAAAAAAAACAAAGAGAACAAGGGCAAGATATGAACTGGATCCAAAAATGAGGTCACTTCATAAAATGGATGTCACCAAGCCCTAAGGTGAGCCAACAGTGTGACCGTAAGTTTCCCAGCAGTCATTGTAAAGAGTGATATGGGTATTTGATCCACAGGTTGTATAAGAACAAACCAGTTATCATAAGACCCACAGATTTCTGACACTGCAATCAGAAACGAACCTCTCCAAGGGTCTTTATGGAGGGAACTTCGTGTAGTATGGTAGCATAATGACTAACATCCTTAACATCTTCACTATCACAGAGGCAGGTTTATTGACCAATTTCTCCAAATAGGCAGATGGGCAAACCCAACCCCAGCCCAATAAACAGCTGTTTTAATGGAGGAAATGTGCCTGTTACACATCTCATATCAAGCTTGGGTTAAATATAGATTTTGTAGCACCTAGAAGATTAATAAGCCAGTTCTGTTTGTTCGAAACAATCTGTGATTCTTTTAGTTCTTTCTACTGTACTTAGGTGGAACGAGACTCAGTAGTGGACTCAAGGAAGACAGGATGGAGAAGTGGGAGAGAAGATAGGTGCACAGCAGACAGTATGAGATGCCCCTCCCACTCAGGACATAAGGCTCGGTCAAGATAATTTTGTATGGCCGCAGAAGTAATAGGCTCTCCTTTTACAGGATGGAATAGTGTCAGGAAAAGAAATGTCTGGTATACTTTTTAATCATAACAAAACTTCAGAAACATTTTTAGGTATTAATTTGTGAAAATTATGATGTGAGTCATTACCATTCGTCGAACTATGGGTGATCCATATTATTTGCAGATTCCGGTGTTGGTGAATTCACTTCCTCACAGTGCTTTCGTGATCACGGACATGCACAGAGGAGTGAACATTTTGAGTTGCTCAATGTGCAGTTCCCAGCTGAGGTTGAACAAGATGGTATGCTGCCTTCTTGTTTCAGCTCTTACTCTAAACAGTTGTCCTTCTAGTGGTCTTTTTAGTGCTACATATTGCGCATTTTGTGCTTTTTAGTAATTTCGCTGTTGAAAATGACCCCTAGGTGCAGAGCTAAAGTGTTCTCTGGTGTCCCTAAGCACAGGAAGGTTGTGATGTGCCATATGGAGAAAATGTAAGTGTTAGGGAGGTTTTGTTTAGGCATGAGGTACAGTGCTATTGGTCATGAGCTGAACATTAATGAATCAACAGTATATTAAATTAAGTATCTTTAAACAGAAACACATAAGGCAAGGTTATACATTGATCAGTTGATGAAAATGTGGAGAATAGAGGCTCACAGGAACTTAACCCAATATTTCTCCTAGAAACAGTGGTTCCCTAATTCAGCAGTAACTTTATAGAACATAAATATGGCAAAGAATGAGAATCAACTATATTTCAGTTAAATGAACAACCAAGTTAAGCAGTAACTGCTCTTTGTGTCACAGTTTTTATTTAATAACTCCTAACAAATAGAAATTTCTGGGTGTCTTATATACAAATGAGCACAGATCAGGTGATGCTTTGATTAAACCATTTTACAGTTAAAACTTCACCTTTGGAAATAAGCATAACAGTTCCTTGTTAATGTATTAGAGACTTTGCAGAAATATTTTGGATCGTGTGGTATTTCTTTTACTTAACATGGTAGGAACTTAAATGTTTGTAATAGGAAACTTTTTTTTTTGCAAGGATCCCTCTGACCCCTTTATTTAGGAAGATGCCTTCTGCATGTTTGCTTGAGGAATATAACATTAAAAATAACTTTTGGTCTAGTCATTCTTTTTCCTTATGCCAACATATTGAGAGAAAATCTTGTGTTTCCTGCCATGTTTTCCATCTAAGTGATGGTCCTTTGACGACCCATAAATTACTTGGCTTTTGAATTTATTGATTCAGCACAGGGCTGCATCTCAGGGAGGCAGGCAGTTGACCAGGTGCATGTCTATGAAAGAAGGATCCCAGGGGCCCTGTGTTTATACCTGTCTTTGAGATTATAGAAGAAAAGGCCAGGAGAAACCTGAAGCAATATCATTTCCTAGGGAAAGTTTCCTGGTGGTGTTTAAAAAATGAAATTCCAGTGGGAAATGGGCACTGATTCTCCACCTCTACCCTTTCAGTCACGCATGTGCTGACCGACAGCTCCTTCCCCAGATTTCTTTTGGAAGTCTTCAGTATTAAGCAAGGTTTAGGTTGTTGACCTTTTCAAAAACCTAATTTTTGATGTTGAGAAGTTTTTAAGTCCTTGAGGCTCGGATACGGATGTGCATTTGATAAGTGAGAGAAGAATGTGTGACTTATGTGTGTAAATACTACATTAAATTTATTTAAGAGATTTACCAATGAATTCCAAGCCCCCAACATTGAGACTCCATTGACTTAACTGGAAAAACTCTGGCACTTCGAAATGTGGAATTAAACCAAAAATAAAACTGAGTTTATCTTTCTTTAAAATACCGTCTCAAGTGACATCAAAGCTATTATGCTAAAATCTGAAACCATGCATGTTTTGGATGCTTTAGAGCCTAAGGACATGTTCTGTGATGCTAATCATTTGAGTTTGTACATGACTTTTGTTCTTAAATGATCTGTTACAACTTTAAATTGTGAAATATGGTATATTTGCAAAAAAAAAAAAAGGCTATAAAATATGCAAGTATAAGTTTAACAAATAATATGAAAATCCAAGTCAAAAAATATAACATTCGCATCGTGGGTGTGTTCCCCATTGCCTCACCCCCCTTGCCGTCCTGAAAGAAGTAATCACAGCCTGAGTTTTGTGTTAATCATTCCCTTGCTTCTCTTTATAGTTTGGCACATGTGTAATTCTAAACAAAAGTGTGTTTGGTTTCTAAATTACTTGTTCAGTGTCTGTCTTCTCATTTAACTCTGAGAAGAGGAATTGTGTAGATTCTGGTCTCTCTCATCTGTTCCTACCCTCAAGCACAGCATTTGGTACATAGCAGGGGCTTAATGTATGTTTATGTATTAAATGAATCAATAAAATGTTTATTTTTATCAGAATAAATGTCTAATTTTTGACTAAAATTGTATTTGAAATAAGCACAAAAGAAAGGTAAGTAATATCAAAACTGGTTCTTGGAACATAAACTCAGATTGATGACTGTTAGAACTGGAAGGCTGGTCCCATGTAAATATGCCCGTTTACAAACTAGAAAAGCGAGGCTCGGATAAGTGCTTTGCCCAATGTCATTTGGCTAACGGTGGCCAAAGCGGGGCCAGAATTTACCTCTCCAGCTTTGCCCAGCACTTTGTACAGGACTCACTCACTCAGGATGGTTTTATTCAAGAGATACATGTAGCTTTCTTTAGCTTAATAACCCTCCGTGGGGAGGGAGGGGGTAAACAACAAAAACGTCCTCAAATTCAAAATTGGATTTTGCTATTTGATGAAGTCCCTAATCAAGATACAAGATCGTGATTTTATATATATATATGTAAATGTTAATATATATATAAATGTTAATAGCATATACAATACTAGAATAATCAGAGACGAGTTTAGAGTGACTTTATTGTCAGATTCATTTTCTAGAATACTTGCTGAAACATAATTTTGGTTTAAAGGTTTTGGTTTAGTGTGAGAATCTTAAGGCTAAATAAAAGAAAAATAGTGCATGTGGTACCACTCAATAACTTAAAACTACAAATGTAGCCCTTAACTGATTGATATCCAGATGGTCTATAGTAGACTCAATACCTGACTTTTTATTTTGTTACCTGACTTTATTCTAAAGATGACATTTCACAAATAGTAGAGTCTGGGTTTTGGTATTTGAAGACTTTCCTGACCCACTCCCAACTGCCTCAGCACCAGGGTATGCACTCATACACACATAGAGTGATGATGATTTCATGTTACTTTGGCATGAACCCAAACACAAGCCAACATCGGCCCAGCAGAAGTGCAAGAGAGCTGTGATGGACAGTCAGGCCTGGCCCCTTGAGTAGTACTGAATGTTCAGGACGTGCACGTTCACAGTAGAACGTGCCCTCTGAAAATACCAGCTATCTCTGTACTATGTACTTTCAACACTCGTGAAGACTTTTACCTTTCATCCCATCCCACTTAGTTGCCTGTGACTTCTGAAGGCCGGAAATTGTGTGTAAGTCAGTGTTAATGGAAGTGCCCAGGGTTGATCTTTAAAGGAAAATATCTTTTAGCCAGCTCAAATATTCAAGTCCATGACTTCATGAGCCCTGGTGATAATTTATACCTCAGAGGAAAATAAAACTACCTCACGTTCTCAGTATTATTTTTAGAGCACTTCTGAATTGACACCCAACATTTTTCCACTTGATTTTGGCATGCACGGACCCCTGAAATTTTAATGTATTTTGTCAAAAGCAACTACTTGATTATGAGTAAGTAGGATTCCAAAGGTTGTCACCGATGCTGTAAGTGTGGCGTGCGATGAATCAATAGCTGTACGTTGATTTGCTGCAAAAAGATTTTCAAGCCAAGTTTGTTCAGTAAGGAAAAATGTGAAGTTTCTGATCTTTGGAAAGGGTGTTTAGGGAGATGAGAATGCTTTGAAGCCTTGAGGAATGTTGTTAAATATTTATTGGCAGTAGCCTTAAGTTTAGCTGTTTACCCTCTATTAACCTGATGATGATGATGACCACGACGAAAGCATCAGTAGCTACTGTTTATTGAGTGCAGCTGCAAAGTACTTTCCGGATGCTGTCCCAGGAAATCATTGTAGCAGCCCTTGGAGTCGGATATTATGATCTGATTTATCAATGAAGAAACGTGAGGCTCATATCAAAAGACTGATGTAAGACAAAACTTGGATTCAGATCCTGTTTCTATCACTTTTTAACCGTGACCTGGATTTTGCCATTTATAACATGAGGGATAAAAGTTCCCACTCAAAAGGTGATTGTGAGGATTAAATGAGATAATAGATGTGGTGGTGAAATGTAGCTTACAAAGTACAGCGACCCTGCATTTCCATGGGTTTCACATCTTTGGATTCAACTGACTGTGGTTCAAAAACAGTATTTTTGAACCGCAGAGGGCCAACTGTGTGCATTCGTCTACACTATTTTATAGAGGGGCTTGAGCATCCTCAGATTTTGGTATCTGAGTGAAGTCCCAGAACCAATCCCCCATGGGTTCCAAGGGACAACTGTACTCAGTCAATGCATAGCGCTGCTGCCATTAATGTTTTTGCCCAAGGTCACACCACTGATAAATGTTGAGCTCAGTTTCAAACCTCAGCTTCAAGCCCAAGCCTCTACCCTTTTGACTTCATAGTTCTGCATCCGTTCATAGCAAATTTTCATGTAAACTGGGCCATGTGGTTAGTTTTAGGTTTGTTACCATAAATACAGCATGAGTGGAGGCCGAATTTCTGGGTTTGCGGTCAGAAATTTGGGTGCACGCATGCATGCTTTCGATGTGGTGTTTGGAACAAATCGATTGGCAGTTTCGTCTTCATAAGACAAAATGGGGTTTTTCAGATGTTTATGAAAATTTTGAAAATAACACTCTCTGTATTGTCCACATCAGTTACTTGTGTTCTGAGACCACCTCAGCTCACTTGCCTCTCATGATAGGAGCTCTGAGCTTCCGGGAAAAGTGATGACGTATGTGAGTGGACATCCCTGACAAGCACTGCGTCCTTGCCCCGCATCCCCAAATAGCCATCTCATAACGATTCACTAATACATACCATTATTGGTGTTTGTATTGTCCTAGCATTTTATGTTTGGCATGAGAGATGAGTGTTCAAACCTTAGCTCTGTTCTTAATAACTGTGATTCTGAACAAACAACTTAACTTTGGTGGGTCTCAGTTACATTTACTGTAAAGTGTGGATCATAAAAATATCTGTCTGCTTTTGAGTTAGCAACGGAGCCTGCAAAGTGACTAAATAATATGTGTGAAATGATTAGACAATTTTGGGGACCTAATAGGTGTTCAAAAAAAGTAGGTATTTTAAACTGGTGATCTGAACATGAAACTATTGTAAGAATTTTATCTGTTGAAGTTGTATTGAATCTGTTAATGAGACATATATTGTTCTGCCTCAGTTGCTCTAAATGCAGGATTTAAGTCAAATAAGCCAAATGCATAATAATTAGCCTTGGTCAGCTGTTTACACATCCATTTTCAGCTTCAGCATAAATAGCCTTTACCATGAATTGACAAGAAATTGCTGAGAATTCAGGGTCTTAGCTTACTGCTGGGATTAATTTCTTTTCAACAGACTGACTGTCTAGAGACTATCCATAATGTTATAAATGAGAACATATGTTACCATAACTGGCAGCGGGGAAGAGGAAGAGAACCAGGGGGTTTCAGGAACTACTTCATAGACGAGAGCTGCTGGCTGGGTCACAGCTGGGAAAAAGAAAGGTCCTTTTGTACAGAGTTCCTTTTATGGCAGTTCCTTGGTTAAAAGATTGTTTGCATTGAGAAACAGAAGAATAAATTTTTATTCCTATAAGAAATTTATGAAACAACGAATTTCCAAAACAAAGAGAATTTAGTTTCATTTGAGAAATGAGATTTTGGGCATGTAGGGGGAAGCAAGAGCGGGGAGGTCTTTTTTAGGCCTCTTTGACTATCCCAAATAAGCTCGATAAATGGGCAAAGCAGAAAATTAAAAAGTAGAAATTGTTGGTTTTGCAGTTTTCTTGTAAATGCAAAAGTGGTTGCTGTGTAATCATAAAATCCACTGATTTGCTGATAACTTAAAATATTTGAAACAGAGCTCTTTAATTGAACTTACTTTCATGGGTTGGTTTTGAAAAATGTTAGTAATAAGAAGTAGCTGAAACTGTATTATATTTATTGCCTATTTTAAAGCTCTCCCACATAGCAGATTTATTGAAGAGTTAGTAAAAAGTGATATCATAACTTAAACTTTTTTAATAAAAAAAGTCTCCTTCAGAAAACCTGATTCCCAGCTCATGACTATTCATGACCTTTGTAGATTTCTTATACCATATGTCAGGCAGAGAGCATGTGGGAAAGGTCTCTTATAATTACAATAAAAGGAGGTAGAAATATTTAGCTGGAACTGTAGGTCATTGTTTGAACATCATCTAGCCTCTCTCCCCACCTCCTCAAATCCAGAACAATGTATTTGAATATTAGAAGCATCACTAACAGAGCAATAACCCTTTTGGTGGGCAATTTGGCAGCTGATCAAAAATCTTAAAAATGTGCACAGCTTTGCTCCACCAGTTTTACATCTAGGAAGTGCTTTTACAGAACCAATAGAAATCAAAAGCCCATTGAAAGATGTTCGTAAAAGTGATAATACAGCAAAACCATGAGTCCACTTAAATTATTATTTACTCATAATAGAATTTGACATAACTATTGAAATAAGTTTTTATTTGTATTTTGAATAAAATTGAATATGTTATACTATGTTTAAAGTAGTCAGTATTTGAAATCTGGGGTTTTTTATTAGGTTATTCTGAATTCATGAAACCAAGGGAGCTCTATAAAATGTATGCATGGTAGAGACAAAGCAAAATGGTGGCTGCCAAAGACTGGAGGGAGAGGGAGTGGGGAGTGTTCATTTAATGGGTCCTCAGGTGCAGTTTTGCGAGACGGAAAAAGTTCCGGAGATGGATGGTGATGATAGTTGCGTGACAGTGAGAATGTCTGATGCCACTGTAAACTTAAAAATAGTTAAAATGACAAATCTTGTCATAATTTTATCGCAACTTTTTAAAAAAGGAAATGTAATAATAAAGAGCGATTAGTAATAACAATAACGATTTTAGAAATGTATGTGCTGGGCATTACCGACCACGGGAAAGATTTGCTCTCTGCAGGAATCTTTTATTTTCAGTTATAAATATTTTAGTATGTATCCCTTAAAAGATCAGTTTTTTCAACACAATTACTATACCATTTATTATCATACCTAAAATGCTGAACAAAAATTTGTTGACATTATGAATACAAAGAAAAACTTTATTAAAAAATACAATATTTATTCCTCTCAACCTCCTCAAGCTTTTTTCAGAGTTGGGGTCACCTGTGTATTTAGAACACCCCTGGCCTTGGCCATGTCAGTAATCTAATACAATAGAATGTGTTCTGGGAGCTTTGGACATCATAGGATTTTATGAAAGGGGAGGGAGAGTATGCTAGGATTTGCTAATCTTTCTTACTAACACAGTCTAATCATGTGAAATTAAAAATATGCATTTTCTTTTTCCTCTTCTGTTTTCCATCATCTTCTCCTCATCGTCTACTGCCTTTCTGTTGCACTATACTTTTTCCTTTATAAACTCTAAAAATAGTTCATAAAACTATTTTTATAAACTCTAAAAATAGTTTATAAAATACGTAAAGCTCATCTTGTATTTCAAGATGCTATTAATTATTCACTCTGCCTATTGGTGAAACATTGCTTCATTTAAAATGTTTTTCCGCTTTCCTTCATTTATTTCATTAAAAAAAATAATAATAATGCAAGGTTCAACCAGCGCGGCCTCCTTCATCTATGTTGAGTTGAGCCATTGCAAGTATTCGCTTCCTCCTGGATGAACTCTGCAAGCCTGTGAAAGATTGAGGTTACAGTACCCATAGGTCTGGAGCTCAACACAGCTCAACTCTGAGCCTGTGAAAGTGAAACATGAGGGTAAATGGACCTCAAGCTTGCCCACAGTGCTTGTGTTAGTAAAACTGCCCTCCCAGATGCCCTCCTTCTCAATTTGCCTTTTAAGCCGTTGTTCTTGGAATCTCTGGTACTTTAGCTAGCTGCTTGTTCATGTCCCCCCCAAGGCAGTGAGTTCTAACACACAAACTGCGTTCTGGCTTTAATTGCCCTGTTCTGCCAAGAAGCTGACCAGTGCTTGAAATACACTTCTCATCTCTGCTTGCCAGGTTTACCAGGCCAAGAGCAGTGTTAAATGAGGCCACAGACAGGATGCATCACAGGCCTGCCGCCTGGAGAGTCAGGGTCCTCAGTATTAATCAGTTCAGCACGGAGGCAGGAGGAGAAGGCTGTGGAGAGACTTGTGTGATCTGAGACTTATGTTCACATTTAATTCCTGCTCTGTCAGGGGTGTTTATGAGGGCCTGTTTGACTCAAGGATGGGCAAGGGTAGCGGTTGTCCAGAGGAGGATGGGATTCTGAGATCCCCACTGTATGGGAATCATTGTTGCTGCTGGAGTGTGTTGCTTGGTGGTCTCATACCTTTGTTCTATAGGTGAGGTCTCAGCGCTTCAGAGAGGAGATACCTTGCCTGGGGTCCTGTTGGGAAGTGCTGGCCCTCATGTATGGACTACTGAGCAGTGGGGATTTGTTGTGAAATGGCCCATTCTTGCGGGGAAAATTCCTGCCTTGCAGAAAGAAATCCTGGTATCTGTCTGCCTCACCTCCCAGTGAATGCATCCTTTTGTTCTGTGACCTTTCTCCTTTGACCAGACAACATTCTTCCTCGTAGGTTGAAATCAGCTTCCATAAATCTGCATGACTGTGCTTTTTGGATGGAGAGCTTTGCTTTTTCTTTGAATGGAATGGGGATGGGATAGAATCATATGTGGGAAGGAGTTTATGATGTTATAGGAAGAGCATTTATGGATGCTTGTGAAAATATCAGTTTCTAATATAGATGCTATCTTTTTGATACATAACATGCGTGTGGGGAAAAGAAAGAAAAATAAGGAACACATGGTTTGAATTCCTCTGTGTAGATGATTCTTGAGTAGCCTTCGTTGTGCTGATTTTGTTTCCTACAGGCTGATACCACATTATTCTTATTTGCCAACTATTCTTCCAGCAGGCTCCAAACATGTAATGCTCGACATACTCAGCTTCTTTTAGGGACTCTTAGGCAGCTGGAGGAGGGTGGCTTATAACTTTAATTTCCCTCTGTTGTTGGGTTAGGTCCTCAAGTGTTTTTCTATGTAAGATTGTGGAAAGCAGGGCTCATTGAAGAGACTAGCAAAGATCTCTGGTTAAAATAGAAATGGAAAGATCGAGTTATAGTTTTAATGGAAACTGGTCATGCCCAGGCATGTGTTCATGGAATCCATGTATTTTGTGTTCATTGGAGGTAACCTGATGGCATTACCAGCACTGAATTATTGTGTTAAAGTGGTGTTTTGATAATGTTTGTTGCATGTGAATTTTAGTTAAAATTTTTTTCCAGAAGTAAAATTGGAGCAATGAGAATAGAGCCTCTAATCTGTGAGACCCAAGGTTAACTTACCAGATCATTTGATTACTGTTCATTGGGATGTAGAGGGGTTGGGTATTTGGGGGGAGAAGCCCAGGATTACTGTGCTATATTGTAAATGTTGATAAGTTATAACATTAATAATGAGACATGAACCAAATCTACTAAGTGTTCAAGCCACTTTTACTATGTTAATTTCCTAGTACAGTTTCATCTTAAACATTATTTTTATATTTATAGAGTTTTTAATCCAGAATCTTTGGGCATCTCCCAAAAAGATAGTTATTACTGAATTGAGATTTCTAGAGAAAAATTGGAAACAAATATCCATAAATAGACAAGATACATAGAAGATGGTATATTTAAACCAATACTATGCTAGAGTTAAAGGAATAAACTGATTATAGACATCACATAGATTTTAAGAACCTAATGTTGGAGCAGCAATACAGAAAATGATTTAATTTATATTTAAAATTTATAAATACGAGAGGTTCTCTATATTTCTATTGACGTGGGGTGTATGTTTGTGAAACAGATTGGAAAGACACAAAATATATAATAGCAATCGGTTCTTCAGCTAGGAAGATGGAATAAGGATAACTTTAGCATAATGTCTTATTTTTATACTATTAAAAAAGAGCGGAATCCAATGTGGCAAAATATTGTTATTTCTGGGTGGTGGATATATGGTTACTTTAAAAAAAACCATTCTTTGTATTTGATTCTTATGAAAACTGTTCTCCGAGAAAAAAATAATTCTACACTGTGACATCCTATTGGTTTTCTTTTTCCCATTTCTTTTCAGGTTTTTCGCCCCATCTTTTTATGAGTTCTTTCCATCTGGTCTGGAAAAAAAGTAACTTTTTTTGTAAGCATTGGCACATCCTCGATTCTAATTTAGACTTATTCACTGATTCACTTTTGGCGTTGGGGAAATCAGCTACCTTCATCCTTGAATAAATCACTATTCGTCGAGCACCAAGCCCCGGATGAGGGAAGAGCAGCAGGCAGGCATAAGCTCAGCGCCCACCGAATTTTGGGTGCCTGTCTCTGTCCTGGTTTCCTCTTGTACAGAATGAAATGAATACTTTCCTCATCTCCTACATGCAATTTAGGGAGCACCTGGAGAAATACCCTTGGCATTTATACAGCTTGGCAAAATACATCTATCTTACACATTTTCCTCTACAGTGAAAAAGTTCCACCTCCGATTTTCCAAATACATTACCCAGTGTGCCGGGGCGTGGCCTTAGCATATGCCGTTCTCTTCTTCTAGAACGCTCTTCTTACATGCCTCTCCCCTACTCTCCTGCCCCCTTCCAAACTTTGCCCGACATTATCTCTTTTGGCACGTTCATGCCACTTCTCCGTATTTCTAAGATGTGATTTGTTACCGAACCTTACAAACAGTATTATTAGTGCTTGCTTGTGTAGTACAGTACTGTCCAGACTTGAGCTCATTAATGGCAAGTTGCAGGTCTTAGTTCGCAGTGTGATCCTACTAGATGCCGAGCGCAGGCCCTCCCGTCCCAGGTACTCAGAAAGTGTGGAGGGGAACCGCATCGAAGGCACTTCAAACACCATACAGTGCGAAGCATGTGAAAAACGGTATCATTGCGCGTATCTGACTGTGGTGTTTTGCCTCCCTGGGCCTAGCTTGGTGTTACATTGGACAGCAGAATGTGATCTTTCTGTGTGAGCAGCGCTGATCGCAGCATGAGGCACACACACCTCCTGGTGAATTGATCTAAGTCTAGCGAATTCACATCCAGCTGTGTAGGTATGTAAAGTTGGGTGATGTCAGTTGTGCTTCTCTGACCTGTACCCAGCCTTTAATGCTGTTATCAGTGTTTCTTCTAAAAGTGTGTATTTCAACGTACTTTCAACAACGTGCATACCAGTCTTCTGTTCTGCTTGAGGCTCTGGGTCCTGTCGGGGTGGGGGATGCCGTTTCAGAACTCATTGTGATGGTTGAGGCAGATTAAGTGCTAACTCCACGTATTAAACCGAATGTGGGTGCATTGTCGATTTCCTCTCTGACAGGTGAAGTTCTTTGCCCTGCCAGAATAATCCCTTCATTCCCAAGGGTGATGTTGATCATTCTCCCTGACAGTAAAAATAAACTGAAAACAGCCAAATGACTTTTAAGTGCTTTTTCCCCTCATTTTTTCCCCCTAGCATGACTGACTAATGAGAGCAAAATTAGTGTTAAGGGGCATGAAGTTAATAGATGCCATTTGCACCAACCCATTTCTTTATAGATAAGAAGTGAGACCTAGTGAGCATAAGTAATCGAGGGCTTAGTGTTCTGTTTTAAATGGGTTTCTAGTTCACTTTAGCAATGATTCTCACATTCTTTGATTCCAATTCTGTTTAATCTATCTAAAAGGCAGTAAATGGAAGGGAATAGGGGGGAGGCATTACTTTTGGTGTCAAAGATCTGGGCTGAAATCCCAGCTCAGCAGCTGTTGAGCTGTGTGGCCTTGGGCAGGTTTGTCGTCAGTGCTTCATTGTCTTCTGTAAAATGGGATTAACACCACATTCTTTGAAGGAAATAATAGAGATAAGGCACCAAGGCTGAGCAGCTTCACCTCAGCCCTTACTGATGAAAGTTGAACATTAACACAGAGCTTACTCAGTCACTTGTTTGGTAAAGAAGTGAGAGATCTAGGTTAGTTGTGAGTCATTCTTTGGAAAAACCACCTTTGGAAAGTTTTCTGAAGGCACAGATTTTAAACCAGTTTCCAGAATTTCCAGCTATTACATTTAGATTAAGGAATGAAACCAACTCCAAGATGCTCTTTAATTGTTAATGAAACCAGTCATTGAAAACTATAAATGGACAGAGAAGAGGCACCAAGAAAGGGGTTATTTTACTGAGGTGTTTAACAAATTAATGTAAGAAAATATATTTTTGCATAAACAGTGAGGTTTAGCCGCAGGCTGATTCTGAAACAAGGGCTGTTATGTTTTTCCTAAAGATCACTCTCACTCTGATCTAACCCTTTGGTTTTGTGGCATCATGGGGCAGACCGATTGCAGTTGCCTTAGGAGCTCGTCTTCCTGCATCACAGTCACTGCTTTGAGTAAACTTGGCCTCTCTACCTCTATGTGGTTATTGGTATGGATGTATGAAGTCTGGGAATTGTAAATATAGCCCATTTCTCCTTTTGATGGTGATGTAGATGCTGTCCATAGCCTGGCTACCTCAATCAAGACTTTTTAGGTCAGACCTGCACTTGGCATTTCTCTAGGTCCTCTGCTTTCTGCTAGGACACTGGACGGTGCATCCACAAAGGGCCCGGTGGGTGGTTGCTAATAGGACTTTTGGATCCTTCCGCTAATCCGTTTTTTTCTCTGTGGGGAAAGATTCCAGTTCAGTAGGCTGAAACAGGCTAAAGGGATGTGCTCTCAGTTCACAAGCCGTCAGGCGAGGTCAAGAGAAATATGACAGGAATCCAAGCAATGTCTCTGCCCTCACACAAAGGACTCTAGGACTCTCTGGAACTGACAGAAGCTGGTTTCTAGTGATTTTTGACCGCTGTTTTCTAGTCCTTTTGGTTTACCTGCAGTACATCTCATTTCCTATCTAAAAATGAAATTGAAAGTTGAGATTATATCAAGGGACCAGTAAATTATAGCTTCTCATATGCCAGATCCAACCCACTGACTAGGAGTGGTTCATGTGTGTGTGTGTGTTTAACTTAAAATAAATTTTAATTGTGCGAAAATACACATGCCGTAAAATTCACCATCTTAACCATTTTTAAGTATAGCGTTAGGTATATTTACATTGTTGGGCAGGTAATATCTAAAGCTTTTTTATCTTGCAAAACCGAAACTCTTTGCCCATTTACATTTTTAAATGGATGAAAAAGTAAAAAAAGTATTTCACGACATGTGAAAATGACATGAAATTCACATTTCAGTGTCTGTAAATAAAGTTCTGCTGGAACACAGCCCTGCCCATTCATTCATTTACCTGTTGTCCATGGCAACTTTCGTGCTACAGTGGCAGAGTTGATGGTCACGGTGAAACCATATGGACTGCAAACCCTCGAATACATACCGTCTGGCCATATCATAGGAACATCTATCTGATACATATTATAGGAAATGTTTGCCCAAAGCAAATCTGGTTGACTTACAGGTTCTATTGATCTCTTCTTACATCATGATCTAAGGGGCCCTGTATATAAAGCATTATTGTGGATCTGTAATATTTTTTTAAAAATGCTAATTTATTGGCTTTGTGTTTTAACATTAAAATTATTGTAAAAATGCACTGTCCTGGACCTTTGATAAGCTTTATCTGAATCAGTCAACCCCATAGAAATCCATAGAAATGAATCTTCTTCACTTGCAATTCTGGTGATGATCTTTCCAGGTGAATGTAATGAGCTACTTTTTTACTCTCTTTAATTGTTTATGAAAAGGGATACAATTAGCTATATGGGTAACCCAAATGTAAACCGAATAATTCTAATAGATTCTTCTAATGTAAGAGGAAAATGAGCTCAAATTTAAAAGTCTTCCCCATTCATTAAATTCACATGTTAAGGTGGGCACCCACCCTAGGTGATTCCAGTTATTGGTGTTTCTCAAGCAGTGTGCTGTCTGGATGATCTCACAGCAGCCCTCTAATATAAATGGAGCAGATGTTGGTCTCTGCTTTTGGCAAATGAAGTTGAGAAGGGATTTGTCAGATTCCAAAATCAAGAACTCAAATTGAGAGCCAAAGGCTCAGATACAGGTATTCCCCCAGAAAGAATTCTACTTTTATAAAACTAAGATGATTATGGATTTGTGTGTTTCACTGATTAATCACCAGGGATTACTCTCCCCTTTCCTAGAGGCTGTTACCATTGTCTCAATTTGGACAATACACCACCTCTTTCTCATGGTTGTCACAGTTACTCTTCTTTCTTTACTCTTTTTTCTCATGTTTCCAGCTTCTGTGTAATGGAAACAAATCATCCCAGATCTTTCATTGGGCGTGGAGGTGGAGGTTGTTTTAAGCCCTTCTAGAGCTTAGAAAATCCCATGGTCATCATGGGTGTTTGTGTCCCCTTAAATCTCATCAGGCTTACCCTTCTTCGTGTCAGAGACACTCTCTCTGCTGTTCTTGAAGAGCACTAACATTATTTGTATGAACATATAGAAAATCCAATTAAAATTTATAATAAAGCATACAGAGAAGTAGATACCTATCATGTATATACCCATTTCTTGTATTTAACAGTTGACATTTGCCATATTTGCTTCATCCACCCACACACCCATCCATCCATCCTTCCTACCTATTTATCTATTGTTGACTTTTTAAAAAGTACATTACAGATGTCAGAATCTTCCACTTTCCTTTTTTAAAATAAACTTTAAATTGAAGTATGTAACATACAAAATGACACATATACAGGTGACAATTGTACAGCTTGATGAGTTTTCACAAAGCTTTCTCTTAAATATTCTAGAGGGCATCTCCAAAAAATAAGGATAGTCATGTAACCAGAGTACTGTGAAACTCAAATTTCATGTTAAAATTTTTGGAACAGGAGGTGATCAGGGGCAAGAACTCTGTCCTTCTCATGGGTAACATATTTAAATTTATAATAATGACTTGATTCTGTACCTCATTGCTGTTCGTTAAGGGGACCGGTCGAGGAAGAGAAAACTTAGTTAAAACTTTTTTCGTAAGTTGACTACTTGTATCATATTGCCTGAGTGAGTGGGGGTTTGATAAAGAATCCAGTTTCGTGTAAGAATAAAGGTCAATTGTTATTTATTTAAGACTTACCATAGATCCAGCTATACTGCTTTTAATCAAAAGATTTTGAGAACAGGTAATTTTATACACAGGGGAAAATATGCAATCATTATTCCCAGGTAGATTTAGGTTACTTTTTAATGGTTCACTTCACATTTGACCACTAGGAAAACATATAATAAGCCATAATAATCCTTTCCCTTTTGGTCAGGGTCCCTCACAGGTCTCTATCAAGATCGAGCTTGTTCACATATCTTAAACAACACGTAACTGGTAAATCTGGCAAAATGTGGTTTGTGCTTATTTTCCAAGAGCTTTTGTAGGCTGCCCTAAATTCTTTCTGTGGGCAGTACTAGGTTGCACATCTGGTTTTAAATCTGTGTGTACATGGGCTTTGTTGGGTCTTGGTTTTTAAACTGTTCATGGTTTATGATGCCTCCGTATATTTTTCTTGGAAAAGTCTATTTTGTTAAATGTTCAAAATGATGACTTCTCTCCCCTCCCACATGTTGAGCAGTATGTGGGATCTTTAGAGTTCCTTTGTGTATATGTGAAAGTGATGAGTTCACAGACACCAGCTTCACAATGGCCTGACTCAACTTGCTGAAGAATGGTGAGAGCTTATGAATATATCGTGATCTATGTCAATGGTATAGCCCACAGTGAAGATTGTCATTGTCATCAGTTATATAGCCAACTTTCTTATTTGGTGAGCATAGTTTTCTTAATCTGAGAGTTAGAAGAGCGCAAAAACTGTGAAAGTGTGTTTTAGATTTCCTCTTCTTTATTAGTGGGACATTCCTTTGAGGCAGTATGGAGGTAGTGACCTGCAGAAAGCAGTGACTGGAGATCAGAAGGCCAGTGTACAAATCTAGAAAGCTACACTCTTTATGAGTAATTATGAGCCGTAATTTCCTCCTGGTTTCACACTGTTGTCCCCTGAATCAGAAATCATGAAGTGAGAAAGGACAGATCAAAGTTGTTCAAGCTCTCTTTTTTGAGAATATTATAAATTTTGCTGATGTCACAATAATTTCCTAATCAGGAGGAGGGAAAAGTTAAACAACCTGCTTAAAATTCTTTAAGGAGGTGGGAAAAACTGTTTCTTTCATTCATAAATATTTGAGAGAGTGCTATGGTTTAGACACTATGCTAGATGCTAGGGAAACAACGCTCAGCAAAATAGACCTGGAATCTGCCCTCATGAAACCTAGAGTTTGGAAGAAATAAGACATTCTGTAAACAACCGCACAAGTGACTATATATTTTTTTCACATACAGATGAGAGCAATGAAGGAACAACTTGGTGTCACTTGTTAAGTGCTCTACGACTTGTCAGATCTCGTCATATGTTGACAAGACTGTGTCTCATTGACTCGTCAATGTAAGATGAGTCTCTCATCTTATTCTAATGACTATATATTATTTTTAAAGTACCACAAAATAGCCCTTGTTGCACTCTGGTTTAAAAAAAAAACCCAACAGTTATTACAGAGAATTATTTTATTTTTATTATTTATGCCTATAGCACCTGGTCTTCCTAGGTGGTCTCTCATCCAAGTACTAACCAGGCCCGACCCTGCTTAGATTCGAGATCAGACATCAGGCTTTTTCAGGGTGGCATGGCCATAGACCATGGACTGTGGCTTCACTGGGGTGTGAACCCAGGACCACCTTCTTCGTGTAAAGCAGACATGCTAACCACACTACACTATGGAACCACTTCCAAATAATTTTAACTAAGAGGCAGTTTTAACTTGGGAACCAACTCCTGAAATGCTTGCTTTTCAGTTTTTCCTTTAATTTCCTTTGAGTTTTGGGAGCTAAAGGGATCTTTGTATATTTAAGTCTCCAGGGGCCTGATATTAAAGTGCAAATATAGGGAAGAACTTCAGTTAATAGGTTGCAGTTTTGCCATTTCTGTAATCAATTGGTAGTGGCTGCTTGGAGTATCTTGTCCTAAAGGATATGGAATATGAGTTCAGGGTCAAAGGCACTGTGCTGGATTAGTGATGTCTTGCTGGAATGGCATAATGCCATAATTGCCCCTCCTGCATTTGAGCTTTTGTCACCTCACGTTTCAGCGATAATTAGTGAAGATTATAAGGAATGAGCTCAGAGTGGAGCCAGGAGGGCAGAAAGGAGATACTGGCTGGACTATGAGAGGGTACCAGAAATAAAGATTTTCTATTTTATGTAGAGCTACAAGGTCTCTGGCCACCCTTGAACATAAGTTATGCAAGAGCCAAGACTTAGTCTAATATTTTGCCCACAGTAGTGTCAGACCTAATAAGCATTCAATAAGTTTTTATCAGTTAATGAATAAAATCATAAAGTTTGTCGCGTACATAGATCCTGCGAGGTAGCAGATGTTACTTTCTATAGGGAAATAGAAATTCAGAGACCACACAAACTGAGCTTTGCGAAGACCGTTTCTGACTTCTAGGAAAGAATTCAATAGAGGGATCAGCAGAGCAGAGATTTGAACCTAGGTTTGTCTCCTGGCAAAGCTCATCTTTTTTCTACTACAAAAGGCAATGAAAGAATGATTTGTAGGCTAGTGCCAGATTTTAGGCACATAGTCTCTTTGTTTTAAAAAGTGACAAAACCTATGATTTTACATGACTATCGAGTTCGGTGGGTGTAGCTGTTAGCTTTGGTCATTTCCAAGAAGGCATACCCTTTCACTAACGCACACATGGATTTGCTTCTTTGGGATAAATTTTCCCCTCATCAGACTTTTTCATTATTGAGATGATGTCTCAAAGGCTTGGTCATTTTGTCAGTGTAGAGAAAAAATTAAAAAACTTGAAAACAGATAAATGAGGATACTAGGTATCCCCAAGGTGTTCAGGCAGTCAGTCTGTGGAGCTTTCTGTGGTGCACACACATATGCTTGGATTCGAAAATGTAGTGCTGGCTGGTCAGGTTTCTCTTTGTCTGAAACTTAGAGTTTCAGGGCCTTCTAACTGACCTCAGGGTTTACTTTCCTCTGCAAGAGACTGAGGGAGGAAAGGGGCCATTATTTATTTAGTCATTACATCTATGAGAAGAGCTTGTTTTAAAACTTTTGCTTTTTTAGAAAAACTATATCATCATAGAAACAGTATTCTTTTTAAGATTTTTTTCTCCCCCCTTTCTCCCCACCCCCATTCCCACTTTACAAAATCAGATCCCTGGGTGGTGTATTGAGAGGATTTCAGTCTAAACATTAAATAGTAGCAAAATTATTACTAATCACCTCCTATGTTGGTCTCGACCATCCAAAATCTTAAATGTCAAAAAAAAAAAAAAAAAACCCCAAAGTACCAGTATCATTTAAATAAGTGAAAACCTCTTTTAAAATGATAGGATTTTATCTGCATATCAAATTCATTTGGTATTCAGATCAGTTCATTTCTCTCTCAGGGTTTTAATTTAGCTCAGATAATAGATACTTGGCTGTAACACAATTTGTTAGTTCCCAAGTAATATGATTTCATTAAAAAAGCAAACTTTAGCCACATGAAACTATTCATCTTGCTGTCCTTGAGTGAGTCCGTGAATTAGTTTTGTGATACAGGGCGGCATTCATCTGGCAAATATCTTTCCAAAATAACACTACGGCAGTGAGAAGAGGTCTGAGGCGATGGTTCCGCTTAGGGATTCTGTAATAAGTTAAAGCCTTAGCTTAGTCTCTAATGTCACAGAAGTTTACAAACAACACCAACGAGTGAGTTCAAGTTCTCGTCATTCAAAAGTAGACGCAGCACACTGAACTGTCTATGCATGAAATAAATGATATCTTGGATTTGCTTCCACATAAAATGGGTGTGTGTAACTATCGTTAGGGACATCAATGAAATAGGATTGGTCATGGGTCGATCATTGTTGAGGTTGGGTAATAATTTAGTATACATTTTACCATATTCTGTAATTTAAAATTTTAATGCATTTGTTTCCCTAAAGGCAAAATCTGACAAGTTTCTAGGGAGGAAAATTCTTGGCCAAATAGAGTAATTTGTAGTATTTTGGGGTTTTGAAAGGAAATTGTCCCTCCTTCCTTTTTTAGTACCTCTTAAAGACGAGCCGAACTATTGTGATAGTATAAAATGTCCTACTTTCCAGTTGAGCGGTTGGCATTGGTGGCCAACCAATTTCAGGCCTGAGAAGAGAATAAAGCCTTAGACTGATGAATGACTGACATCTAACCTCCTGGTCACTTTCCGGGCTGGAGGCAGTGCGATTAGTGTAACATTTAAACAGAGTTGGGAAACGTAAAACGCTCTTTCATGCCTGGATTTCTTAATGCATTTTAAAAGTGTTTTCATTGAGAAGCTGCAGAAATTATGATTCGCAAGTGAAACTAACAAAGAGGTAGGGGATGTGATGGGTCTAATCATCAGAAGTCATAAGTGACACTGGCAATCCCTCTTTGTTCTCAGGCCTGTAGGCAGATGGAGTTCCACTTTGTTTGATATCGACAGCTCCTGTGTAGCATTCTTAGAGGCTCCCAGGATGGCAAGTCCAGCCAACACTGATGGCTCTATGCTTGTCACCAGTGTCATTAAGCATAACTGGAGGCTGGATTGCTGTATTCAGTCTTCCCTTCATTAATGTACCTGATGGAATGAGGACCGAAAGGCCATGGATGAAATATGAGATCGGTTTCTAGCTTATTGAATATTTCAGAGTCTGAAAAAGACATTTAGAAACATCAGAGCCTGCTGATTTTGCCTGGGGTGTCCAGGATTTGTAACCAGTGTTATAGAACAAGAATTCCCCTTGGGCACTGTGTCCAACTCTGCTTATTTAATAGAGCCGTTGATTCATATGTTATAGCATAGTGGTAACAGGAAAAGAGAATGTGAGATTATATCCAAATCTTGATTATAAAACCTAGATGAGGATATTGCACCAGTAAACAAAAGAGAAGACCTAAACGCATTTATAAATAATTGTTTAAGGCAAATGGAATATGAGTATTTTTTTCTCATTTGAAATTATCTTTAATGTTATATTGTTTTACAGTTGGACTTTTGTTTACAGAAGAATTAAAATGAGTTGGACTTCTATTCAAAAAGTTCCAAAGATGGTATTTTCCTATGTTAGCATAATGGTTTAAAATAGAGGTTAGGTTCATAGAAGAATAAATGAATTCATAATGTCATCGAATAGGATTTAGCATATCCCTGTGCCATTCCTGAGACCTCAGCGTCACCTCTCAAACCCTGTACTAGGGGGACGGGGTTCCCACCACTGCCACCCACCACCCACAATGGGTATTTTTCCAGCAAGACTAAGTGTGAGAGGAAGATTAGAGGGAGAAGAGTCCATTACTGTTCACATGTAGAATTGTTTGCTAGTCTTAATTTTAAGATTTTATGATATTTAGTTTGGACGGCAAAACCTTACTGATATAAAAGCTTCAACATTATAAATACAGGTGATTTATTTTGCTCAAAATGATTTGTCAACCCAAATCAAGATATTGTTCCAGACCATATCAGAGCTCTTGGATTTCCATAAGAAACATTTTAATTTACTCATCATTTATTAAAAGAATATCCATATCCACATCAATTGGTTTTATTCCTTCAACTGGTAGTTTTTGAGTACTGATTGTGCCCATGTACTGTAAGGAGGTGGGAGGTGGTGGTACTGGGGAATTAAATGAAAGCTTGCTGTGAGCACCTGGATCCCACCTTGAAGATAAGTTCGTGCCTTGGTAGCAGAGCTTTGGACAGATTCAGTGGAGTGAGTCTGGTTTCCTTGGGCTTGTTCGGGCCACATGGCTGCTATTTCAGTTTCTCAAGAACAAGGCATATGATTTCTCTGGTGCAGGGATTCTCAGTCTTCACTGTCTCTTAGAATCACTGAGGAATCTTGTAAAACACACACATGCCCAGGTTCCACCACCAGAAGTTCTGATTCGGTCGGTCGGGAGGGGGCCTTGGCTTTAGTTGTGTTTATGAGCTTTCCAGGTGATTCTAACATGCAGCCAGGGTTAAAATCCAGTGACCTGGGAGATAACAGGACATTGTTTTAAATTGAGCTTGAGAAAAATACTGTGACTATTAAAAAGCGGTATGTTTTTTCCCATAGGTCCTTAATGAGACTTTAATAGTGAGCACAGAGACTGTGTAAAAGCTTTGTCTAATCTCTAGCAGTTGTTTCCAACCTTGTCTGCATATTAGTGTGTCCTTGGGGGCTCATAAAAAATACCGGTGCTTGCCCCCACCGCCCACCCCAACTCATTCCGAAGGGCATGTTTTGGGACCAGGCGGTGCAGCATGTGTATGCACGCATGCGTGACTGTAATTCCTCAGATTACAATGTGCAGACAGGTTGAGATCCAGTGCTTTATTTGAATACTGTCTACCGTCCAGGAGTAGCTGTTTGAATATTAACAATATGTGTTTATTAGCATAATTACCGTTATCTGACAAATATGTAAAAAGCCTACAGGACTTCCTAGATTCAACAGTTTTTAAATACTACTTTTAGCAATTCCTCAATTCTAGTTTTCTACCTCCTAGTTTCATAGAATATGTAATATATTTAAAAACATGAATTGTGAACATTTGTAAAGGCTTTTTGATGCCTACTATGACGAGACTGCAATTTTTAAATCATTTTAATGGTATCTACGTTGACAGCGTAGTAAATAAATATTAAGTTGATGCATACACAATAGAAAAATTTAGCTAACTGCTAGCATTTGAAATTTATTTCTTCAATTGCAGTTCTTTGAATAGTTTATATGTTCAAGAGAATGTCAAAGGTGGCGTTCGTTTTCCACCTTGATTCTCTACACTGAGAACATTGAAATAATCAGTGATGGTGACGTGAAATTTCTATCTTTTTATTAATAAAATTAAATTTGTTTACCCCTTGCATATGCTGTGTGAAACAAATGCCAGTGTTGGTTTACAGCAGCTCTGTCAGATGCTCTGTGTCTGTGTCGCTGTTGGCAGGCACTTGAAACGTGGTTCTTGGGACTGAGAAACTGAATTTCCAATTTTATTTAATTATAATTGACTTAAATCGCAACAGCCACGTGTGGCTGGTGGCTTCCGAGGGCAAGGCAAAGCAGGTTTCAAGGCCTGTTCACAGCTTGAGCAGAGATTTGGCCGAGCTGTGAAGCGGCCAGCAGCCGCCCCATGTTTGAAGACTCTCTCCCCGTGGATGGCATGTCTTTTGTCCTCGGCTTTGGTACTCTCAAACAGGTTTGGATAAGGATGTGTGATCTTGAGAAAGGACCCAGGTCAGAGGATGTGGCTCTCTGGGGAGGAGATGCGGTTCAGGTAGAAGGCCTGACACCTCGCCCCGACCTTGGGGCACTCTCACCCACTTTCGCAGATAGCCTACTCTGATACCTGGAGTACCTCTCTCAAGTATTCTCAACCTCTCCCTTTGCCGGCCCTCCCTCCCTCCCTCCCTGTAGAATATAACCGTTGTCACATCAGCACCTCCCACACCCCGGCACTCTGCCCCCTTTGGTACCTCCTAACTCTGTCTTCCCTCATGCGTTCTTGCCTCCATTTCCCTCCTCCTCCTCCTCTTCAGTGCACCACCCCCCACCTCTGTTACTTCAACTCAGACCACTGTCAATGGCGTCCCTAAGAAAACCGGCTCCTCGATATGCTGCCGGAGCCTTCAGGGTCAGTTCTCTCCCCAGCTTCACCTCTGCTTCCTCATCCCAGCCCCAAACCACCAGAGTAAATGCCCTGACCTGCCGCTGGGCCGCCAGCTCCCGGGACGCGGCACCCGCCTAGTGCCACCCCTGAATCGTGCTCCGCCGCGGTTCATTGAAGGCTCCCTCCTTCTGGTGCTGGTGGAATCGACCCTTCTCGCAGGAAGCCCACCTGACCCCGGACTTTCAGGGATCAGTCCTGCGTGCCATCAGCCCCCGTGGCGCCCTCTCTGTCCCCGTGTTGTCTCCGTAGAGCTGAGCGGAGCCTGACGGACACTGAGCACACAGTGAGCACTCAGCGACTACGTTCAGCAAATGAGTGTAGTCATTAAACCCAAATCCGGGCTCATTTGTGCACACTTTAAATTCTAAGATTGGTAAATTAATGAGTTTTAAAGAAACTTCAACTGCCCAGACTTTATTCCTCACACTTATTTACTGATTGCTCCATTTCATTGACTCCATCCATATTTTTCTTTTGGCAGAAATTCTGTGTTCTTGTTCTGGGTGCCATTAATCCACTCATTTGGGACCTGTCATATTTTCATCATAGACTATAGATAGCTGAGTTCCCACTAAGAAAAGTAAAAATACAGATAGGGCTACCTTTATTATACATGAATTTTTAAAGGACTTCATGTTATACTGTTTAAAAATTGGGGGGCGGAGGGAGAACAATTATTATAAACAATGAAAGCACAAGCTTTTTTATCAGTAATAGCTGATAAAAGAAATCATTCACTTTAGAAAGACAGTTTTCAGCAGAATAACTTTTAGTGGCATTTAGTTTGTTTATTAGTGCTCTCTTCAGTATAGTGGACTTGTCTGCCCTCTGGCTTGCATTTCCTTGTGGGCTCTACATTTAGATACAACCCGTGTCCCCAGCTTCCCATAAAACCAGCACATGAAAGTCACTAAAAGCAGATTACCAAAATGCTTTACGCACTAGCTAATTTTAATGGGAAAAATTAAATGACACTGCCTGCAAAAAGAGAATCCGCTCTGTGGGCATCATTAAAGATGATAAGCCTTTGGCATTTGAAAATTTATAGCCAAGGCATTCTCTCTGAGTTCTTAACGAGCTATGCATCTTTCTGATATTATAAGAATTATGCAGTAAACTTAATTCCGGCTAACATTAAATTAATCATTTAATTTTCTATTAATTGAAAATTGGACTTTAGGGTTTACTTAGAGACCATGTTTCTGGCCTCAACGTCTTTTAGCACGTGTGAATTTCTAATGTGGACAGAGGCGGAAGGGAGGGTGGGACTTGAACCTCTGAGTACTTCACTTGGCAGAAATCCTCTGCCCCTCAGCCCTGTGCTTTTAGTTCTTCATCACAGCATGAATAACTCAGTTAATCTACACAGGCTTGGTCATTGCTTGTTCTCCATGGCAAATTGGAAGCTGTAAACCAGGAGATTGGGCAAAGCAAGCTGTGAGAGTTGATAGTTGACACTGACTTTGAGGAAGTAAATAGTAACTACAAAGGCGGGCACAAATATTTGGAAACTACAATCATCAATAATAATAACGTATGTTCAATAAAAAGTTTAAAATTAAATTCTTTCTGTTTAAGAACTCAAGGAATTACAAACATCTAGAAGTATTTCTATCAAAGAGGCTTAAAGAGATTCGATCTTAATAGAGAAGGTCAAGAAAATTCTCTCCTGAATGCTTTTTTTTTGACATTGCTGTAAATATGAGATGTCGTTGTACCTACTATCTTAGAAATGTAGAAATGCGTTTTACTAAAATAATTATGTTAAGTATGCAGATGTTATTGTGCATTTCTCTGTATAATGAAGGACTCTAGGTGCACTTGAAAAAATTTCTTTCTGTACTTTAAAAAGGATCATTTTTCTCAATTAAACAGGATAACGCTCCATAAATGCTGTAATCTCTGTATGTGCTTTAGTGAAAGAAAATGGCTTTCCTGTAATTTTACTTAGTTTGAAATTTCTATAAGGTAAATGAGAGAAAGCATCTTTATTCCAAGGAGAAAGCCAAAGGGAAGTTTCAGAGGAAGCTATTCATGCAAAATTAATGTCAAAAAAGGCTAAAATTACTTGGGGTTTTTGACCTATCCCCAGGCTCTTCAGAGTAAAATGCAGCAAGCCTTCCTTCTGGAAAATGTCACACATGGTGATTAAAACCTTAGTATTTCCTTTAAATGCCTAAGGAACCAACAGAGTTTACTGAAGCATTGATGTGGTCACTCAGAGAGGCAAGATAATAAAGGAGGCCTCAAAACTGGACAGAATCCAAGTCATGTGGTGTGAAGTAGCCAACCTTGAGATTCATTATGGGATTATAAAACATTGTTATTTTGTTGTTGTTTTTTTTTAATCTCAATTTATTTTGTAATAAACCTCCAAATTCTATTAGCCAGCACAGTACTATTTTCCTAGGTATTCACTCTTAGTCTGGAGCAATAAAACTAATGATTTGTACTTTTACATAATTGATATCCTTTGAACTGAAAATTTGATCAGTATGCATTGTCTGTATATCTCAGAAAATAAATATTAATTTATTAGTTTGTTCATAGGACATACTTCTCCCTAACATGGGTTTTTGCTGACTGCACCTAAGGATGTACACTTTCCTTAAATAATTGTAATATTTTCAAGCTTCAAATTTCATATTTGGACATCTTTTAGTCTATCCTGTGCAGTATGATAGCCACCAGCCACATGTGGTTATTTAAATTGAATACAATTAAAATGTTCATTCCTCATTCACACCAGTCATGTTTCAAGTTTTCAGTTGCCACATATAACTAGTGTTTACTATATTGGGCAGTGCAGACATAACATTCCAGAACATTCCCATCATTCCAGAAAGCTCTGTTGGTCATCACTTGGATAACCATTACCACCTCCCTTCTATGAATAAATATCTTAAAAAGTCAGAGATGATACGTACACCGTAATTTCCCCCCCAGTGCTCTGCCCAGCTCTGCCGTCACCTCCCAGTGCTGAGGCAACAGATCTAACTCCATGGTAAATGATCGCGTCAACTTGAGAGCTTGAAATCGAGCCTCGAGAAGCAGGTAGCTAAGCTGGCTTCATCAGATACTTGGGAAAAATAGTAATAACTCTTTACAACCTCAATAATTAGTCGAATGAACAGATTGACCTTATTATGCTCCTGATTACATTAGAGATTCCTAGACTTTTCAGAATTATGAATCCCAGTTATTCATCTGGATTGCTGAGTCCCTCTTTTGCTCAATGTCTTTTCCTGGTTCTATTTCCAGATGAAGTTTAGTTTGTAATGAATTGAGAAGGCTGATTTTTAATATTCAGAGGCCCTTGGGATGCCTCAGGATAATTTGGGAACACGAGAGATTAAAACCAGGTACAGACATTATTCTTTTATTGCTGACTGCTGGCTCTGGCTCTCCAACTCAGGCACACATCTCAGCAATGCTTGGAGTACTCATTCCCTGTTGGATAGATGGGAAAATGTCATTCTTATAACAGAGACAAGTTCCCCTGGAGCTGAAAGCTCTGCTTGACATTATGGGCTGGCTCGTCATCTGATTTCAGAACAAAAGATTTTGAAGGCTGCCTCCATGTTACCAATTTTCAAAGATGTACCAGTGTTGTTATTTTACTATCTAAAAAGTAGTGTAATGGGCTCATTGACATTTATTCCATTTAAAAAAGTAGGTAATCTAGATTGTAACAATCTGCATTTTCCCTTAGACTTAACAAAGCTGTTTTTAATTTTGAAGAAAAAAACATGTATACATTTTAACATTTTTGCTAAATTTGTTCTCATTTGGAAGAGATTCTTCTCCCTCTGACCTGGATAAGTGGTTAACACAATTGGAATAAAATAGATTAATTTAGATTTTCTAGTCATGAATCCCAACCTCTTCCCTTTTTTTTTCTACTAGATCAGCTATTTATTTCATTCAGAATTTTCTGAGTGTTTTTTTCTTCATCTCAAAGAGGCTCCAGGAATATGGATGGCTGCTTAGTGATGTCACCTGCGGTCTAGAAAGCAGGTGCCTGCTAGACACTAAACCATGCTCATTATCTTCCCTATAATCTGCTGCCTTGTTCTCGCAGAAATTCAAAACCTAAGTGGATCCTGGTTGTAATGAAAAGAATCATCAGTCCTTTTTACATCTGACATTGAGTAATTCTGTCATGCATATTTATTTTCAACTACTTTTTAACCCAATAGCCAGCATTCAAACTGCTATCTTTCTTTATGGAAATAATCCAGCTCATGCTTCAGCTATTAGCAACCTTAAAAGTTGAAAATGAAATGCTTGTAGCAAATTGCTCAAAAGATCCGTTGTTGCTTTCCAAGGATCATTTGTGGTAATAACAGGGAACTTGATGGAAGTTGTTATTTGAAACAAAACCATTCCAGTTTTCATAGCCTCTAGACCGAAGCTTCTCTCCAGGCTACTGCGCCTTCACCGATGGCCTCGTGGCCCCGTCAGTGGCCTTTCAGGCCTCATCTCTCTCTGTATGTAAGTGTGACTTGCTAGCTCCCCTCCCTTCACTGCTCCTTAGATAACATGTACCCCAAGCTCAGTGTGTCTAAAACTGTATTGACTCGCCCTTACCTAATATCTTGTTTTTGAATTTTTGAAAAATCAGTGTCCGTTCCACCAGCTTCTCAGGCACTTTCCTAGATAGTGGGAACCCGGGGTAAATAAAACAGATTGAATTCCAGCCCTCATGAAAGCTTAAGGCTCCTGAGGTAGGATTGGCATTCAACTAGTAAGTAGCACAATAATGCTGAATGATGTTATAGCTGCATTTGCGCATATCTGAGCACCTCATTCTTAAGTGGTCCGCCTTCATCTTTGGGGTAAAATCCAAACTCCTTCACCTGTACATAAGGCCCTTCATGAACTGGGTGGGACCTGCTGATAAGCCGACAGATCTCCCCAGATCACTCCAGATCACTGTGCCTCCTGGGTTTTGATTCTGTGCTTCTCAAGCACCGTCACTTCTCGTGAGCCTTTCCTGCTTTCTTCTGTGTAATGTTTCTCCTTCGTGCTCCAGTAGCCTCTCTATGCCCCATCACTGACCAGTTCACCCACACAATGTTTATGTTCTTCTCCAGTAGATTCTGAGAGCCTTGGGGGCAGAAACAATGGGGTCTTTTATTTTTTTTTTTTAATCAGTTTATCCTTAGTATCTAGCGCAACATGCAGCATGTAGTAGATGCTCGGTAAGTCTAATGGTAAGAGATGCCACAAATGGAACCATTCATTATATTGATGGAGGGTAGTGACACCTATTTTCTACAAGTGTTAAACACATAAAAATCCCTGTCAGAGATCTGATGAGTGAGTTTCTTCTGTATTTGGTGAGATATTGACCGATACGGCATTTAAATTTTCTGATTTTAAGTTGTCACTGCTTGGTTTCCATTACATAATTTTTTACCAAGCTCCCAAATGTCTTAATTGAGCCCATCATATGTTATGAATTCTATTTCTGCTTATTTTAGGAACTGCTGTTCTAGTGTCTTTTGGGGTCGTTTTGTTTTTTTTCCTGTGTATGAGCAATTTGACTCAGTGGGATGATGATATTTTATAACTCGTTAATGTTTGTGGTCCTTTGTATTCAAACGTTTGTGATTCTTTGTATTCAAATATTCACTGTCAACTGTCAGTTACCACTGGGATAGATTCTGCGGACCATAAGAGTGTACTTTTCTGCTGGATTAGTCTTGTGCCAAGAATCAAGGGAGCACGGTGAGTCTAGTGGCAGACAGGAACCACATTCATGGCCTGGTACGTGTACACATGGGCAAGTACATCTAACCCTGTCTTTTCTCCAAAGAAAAATTAACTTTAATGTTACTTTGGCTAACACAAAATATCAAAGGAACAGCATAGGAAATGCAAAGAGGTTACCCATAAAATGGAAAACAGTTTTATTGCTATAGAGTGCAAATCTGACTGAATATGTGGTCATATACTTAGTGTGAATTCCTGTAACACCATAGTGTGATGCTTAAAAAAATACTACATCTGTTTCAAACAGTAGATGAGAAGCATTTATTTGAACCATCCTCATGTGGTAAGTACTGACCAACATTCTTTAAGCTTTTACTATGCATAGGTCTTGTGAAAGGTACCTGGGTTAATGACGAATGAGAAAAGGTCCCTGCTCTCAAGGAGATCACCGACCAGATAAATAGATGCTCTGAGTACAGTGATTTCCATGTGGTGTTGGCCAGGCCTCTGCTGTATGCTTTTCCTTCACTCTGGAGGAAGACCTGCTGTCCTGGAGGTTAAATCGTTTAATCCCGAGGGGATAAGCAGATGCTCTTGCCGATGGTCCGGCATCTGGGACTGTCAACATCTATTATTGAAGGGACCCAATGAGATGTAAGTAAAATTAGCATGGGAACCATCAGTGAGATACGTACTTCTATTCTGGAGATAAATGAGGAAAACTTTACTGGTCAACTTTATCTAAAAAGTAAAAGCAACCACGTTTCCTATGGCATGTAACATGCCATAGAGCCCGCACTCCTAAGCATTTCTGGGGACAGGTTAGCAACCATCAGTGCTCCTGGCTCTGGACTGGTATCGTCATTGCTCAGACATTAATTTGAGCCCTTCCACTGTTCTGGGTTCTGTGAGAGGCTGTGGGCGTGGACAGGTAAACCTAAAGGACAAGTGTGCTGTCTTCATGGAGCTTGGAACCTTCTAGCGGGTAACTCAGGTCAGGACTGGAGGTGCACACGGCCCCTCGTTTATGATAGAGAAGAAGGGAGTTTAATGTTCACTGAACAGACTTCCTGGCAGAATGTCTCTCTCTCCCTCACGCATGCACACGCACACACGTGCACATTCATTTTTTATAACTTACTATACAACCCTTTGATGTAGACATGTATAGTGGACATTTCTTTTTTTTTTTTTTAAGTGGGAGGGAACAATCTCGGGCCCCTAAACCTTATTTTTGGTGGAATTCCCTCATAGTATAGGGTTTTAGGAGAGTCAGAGACCCACCTCTAACCTGAGCAGCCCAGTGGCTCAGAGACAACGTCACCTTTGAGAACTGGAGGGGAGTATCTTGGAAAGAGAACTAGTTGAGGAATTAGGAAATGTAATTTCGAGTCTAGAACCAATTACACAGAATTATATTGCCTTAAATTCCTTTGCTTTGTATAATTTAAGTTACAATGTAATGACCCATAATTTAACCTGAGTCTTCCTCGGGACATGTTTACATAGTCACATGAATTTCATTTTGAGAGAATTCTGCTTTGTAAAAGACCAGCCCAAATATTCAAAAGAAAACCCACAGATATTTATTGAGCACCTACTATGTGCTAGGTGAGCCCTGACGATATCGCAGTAAACCAAACAGGCAGCACTCCTGCCCCCATGGAATTCATATTCCAGCAGAGAGAGAGAAAAACAGAACCAAATACATCATCTGCCAGCCAGTACTAGTGATAAGAGAAACAAACAAAAATGAAGAGAGTGTGTAGTGGTATGCATTTGGATGTATATACGTCTGTATTTTATATAAACTTGTCAAGCAAGTCTCTATGATTAACAAGACGTTTAGCAGAGACCTCCCAAGAAGTAAGGGAGCAAGCCCTCCGTTTTGGGCTGAAGTCATTTCAGAGACCAGGAATAGAATGTGCAAAAGCCCTGAGGCCGGAGTGTGTTTGACATATTTGAAGAGCAGTCGAGTGACCACAGTGGCTAGAATAGAAAGAAAGGCTGGGGGTGGGGAGTGGCCAGAGAAATAAGAGGTGGTCACATAGTCCAGGAGAATGAGTTTAGATTTTATTCTGAATGACATGAGCTGACTCGATCTTGTGCAAGGACCACACCAGCTGCTGAGTTGAGCAGACAGCGGTGTTTGGGCAAGGAGGCCAACGAGAAAGCCGCATTCACCCAGGAGACCCAGGTGACGTTAGTGGTTGTGTCCCATGTTTATTAAGGAGGTAGAACTGACAGGATTTACTGGACAGTGGGTGTAAGAGAAAGAGGAGGCAAGGGCAAGGATTCGGCCTGAGCGGTCGGTGACATGGAGTTGGCAATTTTACGAAGGGGAAGACAAAGGCGTGAGCACGTGGAAAAGAATGTTAGTCCCGAATCTTACCTATATAAGGGGAACTTGAATTTGGAAAGGATGTACATCTTTGAATGTAAAAGCAAACATTATGATTGCCTAATCTGGGAGATTATTTCATTCTGTAAAGTGGGCCTTAGCTTTCCATCACTGGCAGGGTTCTCTGGGCGCGCCGAGTGGGTGGATTCCAGGCTTGTGAGGTAACTCTCACAGTGGGCACTTTCCACACCAGCCGAGTGCTCTGCACTGTCGAGATTCTGTGCCCTGATAACTGAGCATAATTCTGGACTTCCCCACAGCTAGCTACTCCCACCCCTATATCAAGGGGGGTCCATTCTTACCATAAGTTGCTTTTTCCCAGTTGGGTGGGACGACTGTCACTTCCTGTAGGTCTCAACTCTGGTGCTAGGTGACCCCACCACCTCTCTCTCGGTCATTCCAGGAATGGTCTGTGTAAACACCACCGTGTTGACACAATTTGGTCCAATTATTTGGCAGCATTTTCTCGGAGAGTGATTGTCTCTGAAAATATGGAGACAAAGCCTTTTCTGAGAAGAGTTGTTGTGGGGGAAACAATAGCATCTATGTTCTTTACAAGAACCTCTTTGGAGAGCAAACAAAACTTGGGTGGGTGGATATTGCAATGGCTTTCCCAAGAGTAGGAAGCAAAATGTAATTCTCTCCTTCCGTCAGGCCTTTTCTGTTGACATCTGCTTCTTAACAAAGCTTGGCGTGTGCCCTGAAGTGTGTAGCTGTGGAGGCATCCAGACATTTCAGCACAGCGTACGTGCTGTGGATAATTCAGAAAGTACCCATTTATCACACAGTTGAGCAGAGAGAGAGAAAGACTCGCTGAATTCAACATATAGCATCAATATTTTTAAGTGGAAACCTGAAATTTTAACCTGCCTCCTAGTTTTCAATTGAATTAACTCTTAACACCTAAATTAGAAGAGTGGGAACTGTAAGTGATAAGATGATAACAAGTTCTTAGTGAAAATGAAAGAGGTTGGGGAAAAGTCACAGGGGAAAATGTATTTGCCAAAACACATTAGCTTAAAGTAATAATAAGTGTATTTCATAGTCTGGAAGTACACCATTCAATAGTCAGTAGTCACATGTGGCTATTTAAATTTAAATGAAATCTAATTAAAAATATAGTTGCACTAGCCACATTCAAGTGCTCTACAGCTGTATGTAGCTCATGGCTCCTTTTTAGCTCAGATATGGAACATGTCCTTCATCACAGAATATTGTACTGGACAGTGCTGGTCTAGAAAATAAAATAAGAATCATCTGTGATAAATAATCATACATTTCAGTCATTGCGATCCAGCTCAGGATCATTGGAATGTGCTGAGACACTGGAAGAAAATCTCCAGTCTTCTGAAATGATGTGATCTTGGAGATATTGCCAGGGGGTGGGAGGGTGAGGTGGGGGCTCACTTTTGCATCCTTCTGTTTTGGACTTTTATCTTGCTCATAATTCTGGTTGAGGACAGTGAAGAGTTACCATGTGGGTAACGTGCTTGCTTCTTTCCAAGACACTTCAATAGGCATATAACCTGTTTTAGTAAGAAAGCAATGGAGTGGTTTAAATCCATGGATCTACAGAACAGAGGTTGGGGGACTTTTTAAAATCCTTTGTGTATTGTGTTATCCAGCTCCCAATAAAAGTTAACCAGATGGAGGATCTTAACTCCATGTGGATTACCAACATATTACTGCCCTATTTATCAATTATGTTTAAATAGAGTCAATTGTTTACTTTTCTAGTGTGAAGAGCAGGCAAAGGGTGGTTATTGTGCTTTTGCTTAGGCCAGGCATGCTGGATAAATATTTACTAACCTGACTAGGCCTGCAAGAACAGGACTGTGTTGGGGGTGCCCGGAGCGGGTAACATTCCCCTCATAGCAGGGCTGCCTCATTCCTGGGCTGCCAGATACATGAGGAAGCTTGCGGTTATTACTTCAGAGAAGGTGACTACAGGCCACCTGATGAAGGTACAGTGACTTTCAAATGCAGACCATTAAGGAAATGTGACCCTTCTCTGAGGCACTGAGCTACATGCCCCAGGTGGCCCCAGAGCCCATGGGAAAACTTCCAGAGGTAATGCAGCCCACCCACAGAGAGGCTTGGAAACAGGCTCCAAAGACACAGGGAAACAGTCAACACAGGTGCAATGTAGTCAGTATAAGTAATTGGAATTTCTAAGATCACAGCTTAGAATATGTGTTGAAAGGAAGCCAGGCGATGTTGTAATGACAAACAGTAATAGGAGCCTGCAGGAAGGCAGACCAGGTGAGCATGAGCCAGCAGAGAACTTTCTCTGGCTGGCCGTGTGGTACAGAGGCCATAGCGTAGGTTTATTAAGACAGCCATTTTGCTTACCTGGATCTTTTTGCTCATGTTCACTATTGAGTCAGCAAATCTTTTGACCATGGTTGGGTTTCCAGATGTCTTTTGGACTGTGAAGTAAATGTGATGATTCCTCAAGATATACTAGTAAGGCAACTAACTTGAAAAGCAACTCGCTTACAGAGGGCAAGTTATTGCATGACCTGAAAGACTCAATTATTGCTTATCGAACATCCAACAAATATCAATAAATATTGTTACAGTATTTTTTATAAACTTGATTTGTATCATGCCATGCAGTTGTTTTACTAGATGTCATGTCGATAAAAAAAAAAAAAAAAAAAACAAAGCGAAGGCAATATCCACACCCTTACTTCTCTGTGTGTTATTGCAGAGAGTGTCATAATGAAATAGACACAAACCTAGCTTGGCATGAAGGTGAATTTGCATTTTATTTTTGAAGAGGGCATATTCAAAGGTTAGTGCCAAAAGCTATTTTGAGATTTTTCTTCTTCTTTCTCTACTGGCAGGGGTGAAAAATATTTTTCCCCCAAATTCGCGTCCCTAATGTTTTTGCAGGTCCTCTTCTACTTACCTAAAAGCCGTATTGTTAATTTAAATGAATGCAATCCCTGTTTTGAGCTTCTTTCCTGGTATAAATTTGTATTTTTTCAAAGTAGGCCTGGTCAGTGGTTTCCAAAGTGGTATTAAATTATGAGGCAGGAATCATAAATTGGTTTTGATTTCATTGCCAAATCGTTGATTCATGGTGGCTGAAGAAGCACGGTGTTGAGAGAGCAGGCAGCGCTGTTAGTGGTGTCTTTGTTGGACATGAGAAGGATGAAGGAGCAGTAGACATGACCCGGGTTTTGCCGACCTTGCTACCTTGGGGAGTGCCTGCCATTTAGATTTACAGAAGTTTGCTGGGTCACTACCTTTGATTCCCATGTTCTGCTAATAGACTGCAGATTTGTCAATCAGGTGACCTTTGCAAATAGTGAAGCTCTTCAGGTACACATCCCCCAGAGCCCCCTCTCTCCCCTCACATTGTGCTGGCCAGGTTGAGTCAGTTTATGAAGCATATTCGACTTGTTGATCTTGAGCAAAGCATCATGGTCTTAAAAATAGTTCAAGTCATAAAGAGACTCAGTTTTTTTCTACCCAGCCTAAGCACATAATCCAGAAGTAAAGATCAGTTCAGATGTTAAATTTGTTAACATCCTTATTGTTAGGACATTTTGCATATCAAATAACAAATGTTAAAATTCTTTATGCTGTAATGAAGAGCTGTATCCTGAAGATTGGTGTATGTGTGTCTGTGTTGTGCTGAGAGCCTTTTCTCACCATCTTTTATTGGGGGCGGGGTGGGGGGAGGCGGGCATTCTTAAAATCAACTAAATGAGAT
This sequence comes from Rousettus aegyptiacus, assembly GCF_014176215.1. Classification (NCBI taxonomy): domain Eukaryota; kingdom Metazoa; phylum Chordata; class Mammalia; order Chiroptera; family Pteropodidae; genus Rousettus; species Rousettus aegyptiacus. The sequence continues at coordinate 58,297,202 of NW_023416286.1, read as the reverse complement.
TAAAGGGAAATGATTGCTGCAGTTCAAAGCCCCTGAAAGAGGATGACCTTAGGTGGTTGCTTAAACCTCTCCCAGGGCTTAACTGCACCAACTGCACATTAGACTCACCTGGGTAGCTTTTATAAAAGAATACTGATGCCCAGATCCCACATGCGAGTCTGGGGGCAGGACCTGAGGGGCAGTGCATTTTTAGAAACTCCGCACGTGGCCCTAATGCACACCATGGTTTGAGAGCAAGTACTTCCGTAGATCTGTGTCTTCAGCTTCCTTGCCTGTAAACCCTCACACCCACTGTGGCCAGAACATTCTTGCTGTGGCCATCTACGTCTCCAGCCTCATCCCCCATCGTTCCAGGCTCCCCAGATTCCTTCACACCTAGCTGCCTGAATTATGTCCATTCTCACCTCTCTACACTCTCCTTTCTGCCTTAATACTATTTCCTCAGTCTCTTCCCATTCTGGTGCTCTACACAAAATTACTTTCCCCTTAAGAATCATTCATTCAGTGTCCTTCCCTTGTGAACAGCCCTTCCTCCTCAAGGCAGACTTGCATTAGTTTCCACGACCACTGGAAGACAGAGACTAAACCCCTCTTGATCCTTCCACACTCAGCACACTCTGCGTTCAGAAAGCATTTGCTAATGAGTGAGAGGATTGGCAACAATACCTACCTTTCTTAGGTTGAGCCGTGATAAAGTGCTTGTAATCTATAAAGCACTTTACAAATACAAAATGGCTTATTATTACTGGTTTTGATCTTTAGATTATATCAAATGAATATTTGTCACCTTATTGTAGACTACTCTTCAGGTTAGAATGTGGGATGTTGTGCTTGGGTTATTGTTTAGCATACAGTCTGGTTGCTCTCCAGGTAGATGTGGTGGCAGCACCCCCCCCCCCACACACACACACTCCAAGGACGGGGTGTTGGGGATCCTACACTCACCCACTGCAGAGAGCAGCTAGGCTAATCAATGGTCGCTAATGAGATGATGTGTTTGCCTTGAACGGCATTTCTGTAATTCCAAAACCTTGTCCAAATAACTGAGCCACCAGTGAACTTTTATTATGTGGACTTACATCTCACAAAGCCATCTGTGAGCCTGGTTTTGTGAGGCAATTATGTTGCAGGTGTGCAATAGAGATGACGTATAATGGCTTCATTATTTGGTGAAGCAGCAGGCATTTTGGACTGGAGACTGGCTTCACAAACTTCCCACGCCTTCTTCATGCTATTTTGTTCTTTGGAATTTTAACACAACCTAGAAAGAGAGAATTATTGGGACTGCAGCCAGCTATATGTACAGTGATTTTTAAGTCAGCTCGTTCTATATTTGAAATCTTAAGAAGGTCTGTGCAATTCTCTTTTATTACAGTTTTGGGGGAGGGGTTTAGAATAGGGGCATGTGTTCATGAATTGTCTGGAATATACACAAAATTTGGGTATATGTGTATTTGGTGAAGGAGGCCTCTCTCATCAAATTCTCAATAAGATCCTGTGGAACCCTGTCTTCCAGGAGGAATGAGAGTATCACATGTCATTTTATGTTTCTTCGAAGTTGTTAGTGGTATCTAGGAGTTAAAGATATACCTCGAATGAGTTTCTTGTCTTTTTTCTTTGACATAGAAGTAGATCTCCATGAGAAGCTAATTCATTTCTGAATAATCTGTTTTCCCACATCTCGTTTGCCATCCTTTGCATTTGCATTTTGACCGCGACATTTCTGTTGAGAATGGGCAGTAGTGGAAAATGAAATGAACCACAAAACAGGATGATAAGAACAAGGGGGATCCGGGACTTATGCGTAAGGCTGTGCAGGACCATGATGGGAATGCCCTCCACCCCCAGAGCTGTGTTACATGGTAGCCTGGGGTATACCCTACATGTGTGAGTACCTGTCACATACTAGGCCTTTTGTTTATACTTTCATTTTTAGTCCTCTGGTATTTCGAAGGAGGTTTGGTTATCCCCATCTTACCGAGAAAAAGTGAAGAAACTGTGGCTCATGTTTAAACATCTTCAGTATGAGAACTGCATTGGGGTGGTCCCAGACCTGCACAGAGATTGGGCTCAGGAAAGATTTGTTAAATTTAACTGACTAGCATAGGGAACACAAATCCCACAGCAAGAGACATAACCTCTTATGGAATTGCACTTCAGGTTTCTTTGCTTTGTATCATCAACTTGTATGAAAGATTCCACCAGGGTACGACAATCAGCTTAATTCTTTTTTTGGCTTACCCGTGGTTTTCAATTATTTGGAGTTAGTTCTGCCAGCTGTTCCCAGGAATATAGCAAACTCCTTGTTTTTTTTCTTTATCCGTGTGTTTATGCTGTTGACCTTTCACGCAGTCTTTTCCTCGTCAGACGTTTATTCTCTGGTTGTGGGAGCTAAGCACTGTACAGAGGCGTTAAACAAAAGTCCCTGTCTGAATGAGCTTAGAGCATCATCAAAGAGTATTCTGTCTTGGTCTATATAATAATATAGGGCTATAAGTGAGGCGAGTTCTCCCTGCTGATGAAGGACTACTGTGTTTCTTGGTATAATGCTGAAATATAAAGGAACTAGTAAACAGGCTTTAGGAATCGATTTGGTCATATATTATTAGGCTGTGTCCACCTAAGAAGTTTCAGGCTTTGTGCTCAGTAAGACTCTCATGTCGTAAGTGCAGTGGGATGCCAAATGTAGAGGCTCCTGCTCAGACAGCATCTGGCTGGAGGGGTGGAATGGGAAAGCAGAGGTTTGCTTGGGAGTGCAGTGAGCAGGCCTAGGCATTCCAGCCGCCACAGTTCACAGCCTGAGAAAATACTGATTATATTATAATTTTAAAAAAATTAACTAATTTTAATTCTAAATAAGAAAGTAATACCGATTCCTGTCTAAAACAAATTTGAGCCCAAAGAAAGTAAAAAGAAGGAAAAGAAATTCTACCAGGCACAGCTGACCATTGTTATAAAATTTTGGTGTCTGTTTTTCTTTGCATAGGATAGCCTATTCATATTGACCTTTGCTAAAAGCAGCTTTTTCTCTTTATACCATCTCCTCATGTACTGAGAATAAAACAGTTACCAGCCAAGAGACATAAAAGTTACTCTGGCAGGCTCCATTTAAAAGATGGATCCCAGCAGGTGAAATGTATAAAAATGTAGAGGCTGCCTATTGAATTGAGGACTTTGACATTTTGCATTCAAATTTCTTTCCTTGCCTATTCTGCAGAAGACTCATAAGTCTTGAGCACTGTGTGTAGAGTTATGCTCCTGAGTGGCAGCATAATTGTTAAAGAAGGAAAAATATTAATAAAGATGTCTGGGCTCAGAAAAAGTACGTTAAAGTCTTAACTCCAGTAATCAGCTTGGAAACCTGAATTCACAAATAAAATCTACTCCCTCCCTACTCCCTCCCTCCTTCCTTCCTTCCTTCCTTCCTTCCCTCCTTCCCTCCTTCCCTCCCTCCCTGTGAGCAACCTTAGCAAGAAAGGTAATTCTTTAACCATTCTATTTGAGAGTTTAAGAAAATAAACAATAACAAAAAATGGTTTGGCGAAGCAGTATGGCTATGAAACATGACCACGTGTGCAAAAAAAAAGTGCTGAAATCATTACTATTTTAATAATCAGTGCATTTGATTCTAGCTCTTTATTATTTTAAAAATAATTCTTTGTTAATATGTTCTTGTTTTCTGCTTCCCAGATTATTTGCTGCTTCAAGTATAGAGTGCTAGTCAGTTGAGATTAGAATGCTAAAGAAGCATTGAAAATGTCCTCTTTTGTTCTGATCTCACCTTTGAATAGTTTTTCTTGTTTTCCCGAGTAATCTTTTAAGGATTTATTGATGAACTAACTCCCTTTAGGTCCCCTATGTTATGCCAAGAACCCCACCAAACTCAGATTTTGACTATACCCTTGTCCTCTGTGCACTGTATCTAGATTGAGATATTTATTAAGGCAAAGAGAAAGTCGGACTTAGGTTAGCAGGTGTCAGAGTAAGGGGGAAATGTTCATGCCGTCTTACTGGTTTGAGTGATAGCATCAAACTTTTCTGTAAGTCACGTGGCAACCACTGGGAATGTTTTATTAGAGTCTTGGGTTGCTGACAGATTTGTGGACCCTGTGTCTCTTTAGATTTGGTAGTAACTATCCAAACCACATTATTATCTTATTTTTAATAGACTGTTCTTAGAACAGCAGTGAAGGAAGAAGGGCAGATGCTTTGGCTCCCTCTTCATAGATGTTTGTACATTAAATTATTGTTTTGAGTACGGTGATATCCAGGAAAAATTTTTTATTACATAAAATAATTTTCTAAACACATGCAAGATGTAGTCTATAAACGTAAACTATTTTTGCGTTTTGCCTGTTGGCCTCATCAGACCTGCCATCTCAGAAGTTGGGAAAGCCACTTTTCCAGTGGGGCCAGTCTCCCTTGTTCCCTCTGTAGTTTAAAAAATGAACAAAGAAGGATAGAACAGCATTATTGATAGTTTTATTCACCACAGAGTGATCTTGAATATTTATGGTGCTCTCAAAATTCAGTCTTTGAAAAGTTTTCTTTAAAATGTTGTTCTGGTCAGATACCATGCCTTCCAGTTTCTGTGCTGCCACAAAATAGGGTTTCAGTAACTTTGAGGAGTTACCCTTTAGGGCGGGCGTCCCCGAACCCTGGGTCATGGAATGGTACCAATCTGTGGCCTGTTAGGAAATAGGTTGCACGGCAGGAGGTGAGCAGCGGGAGAGCGAGAGAAGCTTCATCCGTATTTGCAGCTGCTCCCCAGTGCTAGCATCACCGCCTCAGCTCCACCTCAGATCATCAGGCATTAGGTTCTCATAGGAGCACTCATCCCTGGTGCCAAAAAGGTTGGGGATCACTCCTTTAAGTTACTTCATTAGCTCCTACATGATGGGACCTTGGCCTGGCTGATCCCCTGAGTCTTCAATCTGAAATTCTGTAGTTGGTCTGGACCAATGGTCCTCAACTAGGGCCTCTTTGGCAATGTCTGAATACTGTTTTGGTTGCCTTCTAATGGCATCTAGCGGATGCAGGTCAGGGATGCCTCTAATCATCCTGCAATACACAGGACAGCCCCTTCACAACTAAGAATTACTCAAAATGTCAGTAGTGCCAAGGCGGAGACACTCCCATCAGGAGGAAGCTGGAGGAGGTGCAGTGACCAGCTCCTGACTTCTCAATGCATTTTCTTTCTCTCGGTTGAGTTTACAGTGTTATCTCTGGTCCGTGTGTCACTTTCAGTGCTCATTTACTGTCTGAAACTTCTCTAGGTGAAGAGATGGAGGACCTTGCTTCTGGGATAAGTCAGATGGGTTCAGTTAAAAGAAACAGAGCTTCTATTGTGTGGGGTTGCTGGAGAGTGTGAGAAGCCTGAAATCACCACGCACACAGAGGTGTCAGTTTTCTAAGCCACGTTAAAAATGTGTGGCTCATTTTCGTCTCTCATTTTGAGTTTTCCTGGCATTGACTTAGAAACTTGGCATTTGTTTACTTTTCCATATTTCCAGTACATTCCTGGGATTTGAATTGTTAAAGGCTTAGTGTTTTCTAGACCATAGTGTGTCATTTAATCTTCTTAGAGGCTAATCCCTGAAGAAGAGGCATTTCGACAAAATAAGTTAACGTGATCGTATAAACCTTTTGGTGGGCTTTTTCCTGGGGGAAAACAAGCCAAGAAATGATGGTACATTGAAAACACAGAGGAATACTTAACTTAAGGAGCACATGTTTTTTATTGTTTGTTTATTTAAGTGCGCATGTGCTCAGTGGCATATGGCTTGGACCTCTTTGAAAAGCAGAAACTGAAAACTGTCCTCTGAGCAAAAGCTGGGGCAAGGGTGGGAAGGTTGCCCAGAGCAACCTTGTTAATTAGGATGACCTGATTTCACAAACAAAACGATCAGCCCGGCTGTTTTCTCTCAGGAAGCTGACTCCTTTTAAGGAATATTTGTAGACACACCTCAGTTTTGATCCCATATGCAGACCCTCTCTGTACCCCTCCTTAACTCCTCAGCCGAGAAGCAGGAAGCAGAAGGGAACTTTCCATGCTTAAGGTTCAGCTTCCACAAAAGCAGGGACCAGCCAGTTAGTTATTACTCTACTTTTGATGGAAAGCCATAATCAGATCTCCAGAATAACAAGCCGAGTGCACTTAAAGTTCATTTCTACCACTTCTGTGTACTCTCTTGTGAGGACCAAGTGCTACATTATGCTAGTCACTTTTCCTGTCTCAAGACATGAATTTGTATCTCACCTGCATTCCTCCACTCTGCCAGTTCTTGCATTCTCACCTCCACCACGTACCTTTTTTTAAACCACTGCAACCACAAGTGGCCAAAGATGGTCACTTGCTTTCCATGAGCCACTTCTCCCCAACCACAGGCAGATCTTGTTTGCCAAACCTCATCCTTCATGGGCATGCTCAGCAAGCATCATCGTTTTTTTTTTTTGTTTTGTTTTGTTTTGTTTTTTTCCTGTATATGTAGTTCTCTGGGTGGATAGAGAAAAGGAAGATGAAGAGTACAGATGAACTTCTTCATGGTCCCATTAGGACAAAAATGACTCCTCTTCCCTGAGAGCAGGTAGCCCAGTGAATAGCGCCCCTCAGAACCAGTGTGGAAGCAGGAAGAATTTGAGCTGCAGCTGTGGGTGCTTTGAAATCAAGGGTGACAGATGGCGAATGAGAGGTGTCAGGAGGGCCCTGGTGTGGAGAGTTCCCTCAGACAAGAACCAAGCTATGCTGGCTCTGTGGTAGCCTGCTCAAAGTCTGGAGGTGACCAGGTGGCTCCGCTGCAGTTTTTAGGGTATCCCTGGGCTGTGCCGTCTGGGTAGCAGGTTCTTTTTGATCATAAAGGGCGTGTCCTAAAACTTACCTCAGTACCATAGGTTCAACTTATATGAACCCCAAAACATTATGCTAAGTGAGGGAAGCCAGATACAAGTGACTATGTGTTGATTCCATTTATAGGAAATGTCCAGAGTTTAAAGAGACAGGAAGCAGATGGTTGTCCCAGGACTGGAAGCGGGAGCAGGAACCAGCTGCAGCCGGCTTGAGCATTTAGGGGAGATGAACTGGGTTGTGGTGATGTTTGCACAGCCCTACAAATTGACTAAATATCATTGAATCGAACATTTATAATGCCCGAATTTTATAGGATTTGATTTATACTTCGATGAAACTATTCAAATTTTACTTCCATTGGATTTTGTTGGGGGGCTTGTGGGAGGAGTCAAGTGACCTACAAAAAGATTTATAAGGTATGGACTCAGTTCCCACTGTGTTAATTCAGATTTGTGGAAACGCGCCTATGAATGATACTGTTAGCAGTTGGAACTTTTAAGCCAAGTCCAATTCTGAACTTGTTCCCTGAGCTTTAGTAAACAGGCCTTGTGAAATCCTCACCTCATCTTCTGAAATGCTCAGTGTAAAAGAATTTATAGTTTATATATACAGGATATGTGTTTATGTAGACAGGAAAATGTCACTAATTTGGATATTTGAATTTAGTCCAAGTTAGTAACATCTATATGTGTGAAAGGAAGGAAAATCAATAGAATTTCAGGGCTGGAAAGGACTTTAAAGGTAGGAGCTAGATGACAGAATAAATAGCAGATGATTAGGAAATTCAAAGAGTCTGGAGTATATTTGATTAGCACAATGAAAGACCTCAAAGTTAATGTATGCCTCTTTAATTACAAATTCCCTTCATCAGAGTCATTTAGTATTTGACTAGAGTGGTCAAAATATCTGACTCTTCTTTTCCTTTGATATTAAAAAAACTTCATACCAAGGGGTACTCGTGTGTTTATTTTGGGAAATGATGTGATTATTAGCAAGGCTGCTGAGAGTCGATTCAGGTCTGGCGGAAACAAAATATAAGCTCCCTGTTCCCTACCTCTACCAGTAGATTAATCTCCATGTGCAATTAGTGGGGCCTGAGCCCCTTTCCAGAAGCTTCTTTTTGCTAGACCTGATTATAAGAAGCCAATGACTTCATGGTTAATGGGATCAGGCTTTCTAGCTGCTTAATTGAAGGATCTTATTTTTAATCCAAATTCACCAGGAGTTTTTCTTATGATTTTTATGTAAAAATCAGGTGGGGAAAAATAATTATTAAAAAATGGTTATAGATTATTAACATCTTTTGAAGCTACTTACAGTTTTTTATGGAGTGCTTTGTGGACTGAAGAGCTAGCAGCAAGACTGCTTTACGCAGCTATTCACAATGAAGTACACCATGATAACTTAATTTTGAATCATATTTTTGGGAGACCAGTGTTATTTAACTAAACTGTGGTATTTGAAATTGGTGCATATCAATTATGCAAAGTAAGGACTGCCTGTATTCTTAAAAATGTGTGAAAGAGGAACATTAGCCCTACCCACTCTAGCTCTTAAAGTGGTAGAAAGGGGGGAAGAAAGGAGGCAAAGCTCAGAGAAGCTATGAGACTAGTCACACAGTTGGTGAGTTGTGGAGAATTAAACTTCACAAAAGATGGACAGGCTAGTCATCTCTCATGTGACTAACGTGCCGTTTCATTAGTTTCATTATACAGTTTAATTCTTCATTTATAAACTGGTTTACCAGGTTGGAAAGCTAGAAAAAGCAAAAGTTGAGGGTTTTACTTTTAAAACTTGATATATTTAAATAAAAATTGATTTCTTTTTTCCCTCAAAGGAAAACACAAAACTGTTGATTTTTGAACTAGGTTGAGAATTTTACAGAACGTTAAAAATTGAATTCACTTAACTCACGCCGATCATACTATTGATGGAATTTATAGAACTCATTCCTAATGAAAAGTAGTTTCGTTTCCCACTGAAACACTTCCCTTGCCCTAGGTCCATTGGGTCCATCTCCCAGTCTTCCTTTAACCTCTCACTTCTTCTCTGCCTTATTGACTCCTACTGCAGATCCCCAATAGTGTGAGTGTCCCCGAGGTTCTGTCCTGACTCGTGTTCTTTCTCCGCATATCTGAGAGATTTCCACACCAGACACACGGCGAATGAATTAATGCCCCTGCCTGTTTATCTGCACCCTCTTTTCTTCAAGGCTACCACAGATCATAAGTCTCAGTGTTCCTCTGCCAAGTAAATATTTCTCACATCTATTTCCTCTCATTTCTCTCTCTTGCTGGTGCTCTGTTTAGTTTTTTTTTTTTTTAATAGCAGCTAACTAGAAATGATGAGGCCTGTTTTCCTTATGTTTTTGTCTTCCTTTCTCTTCACTTCGCATATGCTCTGCCAGAGTTTCTAAATTCCAAATTTGATGTTAAGCTCCTGCAATACACCTCTCGTTGATTTTTCATTGTTCACAGGATGAAGTTCAAATTACTTAGCACAGCCTTTAAATTTAAGTTTTATTTGTAGATCTTTTATCTGACACTAGTCTTAACTTTCTGCCTTTATCCTCTTTTTTTTTTTTTTGCACGCTCTGTGCCGTTTTGGCGGAAGACTGCAAATTCATGCTTCCCAGCCTTTTGTGCAATTATCCCTTGCTTTACACTGCCCTTTCTCCCCTTCCTTGGACAGACTTGTCTCCTTGGCTCAGAAACCCACAGAATTCATCATAACTTTTTCCTCCCTGTGGTTCCATAGCACATACATTTCTTCAATCACATTTTGCTTTGTTTATGTGGCTTTCCAAGAGGATTTTATAAAGACTTGGAGGACGATAACTGTCATATCAGCATTTGTCACATAGTGGGTATTCAGTAAATATTTAGTCATTGAATAGATTTCAAGACCGCTGCTTCTCTGATGCTCATCCAGGAAATGTTAGGCCTATAGGACCAAGTTAAAAGGACATCCTTTGTTGATCCAGAAGTCGAGAACTGTGACTTGGAGAGACTGACAAGTCTGTTACACTCTTAGAGGGTACATTGAATTGTGAAGGAGGGATGGTGGATAAAGATAGAAAATAGGGTTATCAGCTAGACTAATACAGTCTGACTAGTCACATGGTAGCAACGAGCACTTGAAATGTGGCCAGTCTCAACCGAGATGTGCTGTAAGTGTAAAATATACACTTGATTTCAAAGACTTAGTACCACCAAAAAAGTAAAATAGTTCAATTTTTTAAAATATTAATTGTTAAAATGATAATGTTTTGGATATATTAGATTAAATAAGCTATATTAAGATTAATTTCCTCAGTTTTTTTTTAAACTTTAAAAATACTGCTACTGGAAAAATTTAAATTTTATTTGTTGCTCTCACTATATTTCTTTTGTACAGCTGGGCTAGAGGGAAACTATGGGAAACAGAGTCAGGGACAAGATGAGAGACAAATGGCAAATGCTTGAAAAAGAATCAGAAGTGGAAAGAAGGAGATGTGGGGTAGCCAAGTTTGGTAGAGCAAGGAAGAGCAGATACTGTGAAAAGTTAAAAGGAAGACAGAAAACAGTATAGGAACTATGGATAAGTAATGTGATGTAGTCTGTGTCGGTAGCCCCTCACGTAAAACAGGCAAACTTAGTTCAAACAGTAGACAAAAACCTGTGTTGTTTTTCCCTTATGAAGTCATTCGTGTTTGCCATAGCATAATTAGAGAGCGAAGTAAGCAAAAAGGAGAAAACACATTCATCACCCATAGTTCTAGTCTTTAAAAGCAGTGCCTTTAAACCTTGGTATAGTGTCACCTTTCAGATCTCTTTCTATACTTGTATTTATATGTGATTTTTATGCTAATAGAGCTAGTTTTATATATACTCCTTATTATCTGCTTTTTTATTTTATTTAATAGGTTAAATATTTTCCCATAGTAGCCTTAAATGTAAGCATTATTATTGGAATACAGAAAGATAAAGATAGAAAATGCTATTTCTATAATGCAGCATGTTACTTCCCTTCCCTGGGTTTTGTCTGTTGAGATGATCGCAGCTTTGACTGACCTGATCTGGGTCCATTAACTTCAGAGAGGCAGGTCACCCGGGGCCCCCCACCTCTTTCAAGAATTGCCGAGTTAGTGGCATTTCCTAAATTCCACTGCTAAACCCTTCTCCTTCTAAGGATTATAGCTATAGACTAGAATAAATATGAATATTGGTAATTCAGGATTTTAGATGAAGCAGACACTATCATCATTACATACAGTGGTGCACATGTTGAGGCACATTTGCTTTTAAGTGGCCCAGAGCACATTATATTGAGGAATTTGAAGCTAAAATATTTTTGATTAATATTCTTGATTAAATTTTTAGAGTTACTATCTTAGATATGTTATGGAGGTTCTAATCTGACCTTCGAAGGTAGGGCAGATATTAGTTACAGTTAAGAAAACTGTAGCTTATAGACGATGGGAAGAAATGTTACCTGCAGGAGCTATGTAGTTGGACCAGTGGCTTAACTGGTAATGGGTGAAATGGGTCATAATGTAGAGTTCCTCCAAATAGTAACTTTATCTCCAAAGAAATAGAGAGTTTTTAAGTACTATACATTTAAGTTGTTTTTTGAAATTTTATTTTGTTTGAAATTTTCATTTTGAGAGGAATCGCGTGGCAGTTTATTTTTCTTCCTATTCTACCCGCCTTGTAAAATGGCGTAAAGTCAGCCCATCTTCCTTTCTGATTACCTAAGGAGAGGTAAAAAAGCAGGCGATGACATTCCCAGAAATCACTGGGAGTGGGAAATGGGTTCTGTTTGTGAGGGCTTGTGGAAGGCAGGGAGAAGTTCATGAGACCGGACTTTGCATCTAGGAATTCTTAATGGCAGAAACAATGCAGTCGGCAACTAGAAGAACACCACCATTCATTGAGCTGCCGCTGTGGGCCTGGTGCCCCACAGTGTACTTTTTTACACGTGATAGTTTTAACCTTTGCAACAAACCTGCAAGGAAGTTGTATGATCCTCATTTTACAGATGAAGGAACCGAAGCCCCAAAAGGTCAATGCCTTTAGCGAGGTCATATGGCTGCCGAATGGCTGGGCTGAGATTAATCCCAGGTTTTCTCTAAAAGGAACGTGATCGCCAAAATGCCAGAAGATCTGAATCTCCCCTTCCACCACCATCTCGTCTGCTTCATATTAGGGTAGTGAATTTTTGCCTTTAAATGTTTAGCGTTTTTTAGTTCCATGACAAGCGTTCTTAACCTTTTTCTGCCAGCTGAGAACAAGAAAAACTGACAGATTGCAAATTGGGGGTGGGGTGGGGTGTGTGTGTGTGTGTGTGTGTGTGTGTGTGTGTGTGTGTGTGTGTGTAAGAGTGATAGAGAGAGAGAAAGAGAGAGAAGTTATAGCTTTTAAATTCAATTCCAGTGTTTTGATAGGTGACCTTTTTTCTACTTTAAAAAATATCCTCTTTCTAAAGAAATTTTAAGGAGCCTTTGAAATGTATCTTCAACTCCCAGAGAGAACTTGTACTTTAAAAAATAAACTCAGATGAGCAGGACCAGCCTACTGTAATGATAGGTTTGCCTGCTCACAGTTTAACCACTGTTTTTAAGATGGCCTTTGCTAAATTGCTGAGGTTCATGTTTGCTCTCCAAATTGTAAAGATTAGAGATGGAGCAAATATGTCTTCTAGCATTTTAGTCTAATTTTGATGATGTTTAAAGAAATATTGGATGCTTTTTTTTTTTTTATTCAAGTAGAGGTTAACATAACTCAATGGAATAATTAGTACACCAGCTGTGGCAAGGTTTTTGTTTATTGTTTTAAAGTAGGAGGATTTGGACGATGGGGACATTATTTATAGAAGGAAATTTTTTTAAAAAGCATCTCTTGTATAAGAGCAAGAGTAAGTTTTGAAACAAAACAGGGCTGAGTACCGCTGACCTTCGTCCTTGTGTTATTCTAGAGTTTGACTAGCACAGGGCTCTCTGCCTTCACTCAGCCAGTGTCGCCAGCATTACTGGATATATTTACATTGTTGTTACTGACTTTATTACAGACATAATTTAGATAAAGCGGGAGGAGAAATGGGCAGGGCTTCTCATGGGCTTCTCAGGAAGACAGGCTGTTCGAACGGAGCCCCTCAAGGCATTTTGCAGTCATGACCTCTGGAACATCTAATTATGACCCTATTTGGAAAAAGGGTCTTTGCAGATATGATTAAGATAAGTACAGATGACACCACGCTGGAATAGGATGTCTCCTTTATCCAGTATGAACCAACCCTGTGGACACCATGATTTCAGAGTTCTGGACTCCTGAACTGTGAGAGAAAAAGTTTCTGTTGTTTTAAGTCACCCAATTTCTGGTACTTTGTCACAGCAGCCCTCAGAAATGGATTATACCTGCTTTGACATTAAGCTGCTGTGGGAACTTACATTTTATCTCCCTCTCTGATAGCTAACAGTCCTCTCACACCTCCAGTTGAAAGGGTTTTGCTTTGTCTTACTGGCCCTTCAGTATGAATCTAGGTTCTAGCGAAGGGGAAAGTAGCCTTCGGAAAAAGAAATACAGTGGAAGTTACCTAACACAGCACTGAGAAGGGATGAAAGGCAAAGAACCAATCAAACTCCCTCATCTCTGCTTATACTTTGCCCACCTCCTCCCCCCACCAAAGGTCTTACGGTATTTCACTTTGGGAAAAGAACGTACTTCAGAAAAAACTACTTTGAAAGTCGTCATAAACAAAGACTGGATTTAGGATTAGGAGGGAGTCATTTCCAGGCGGCTCCTTTACCTCTTTGCCCCCCGCCCAAGCTACAGTGTCCTGGAGCATATAATGAGCGCATCGGGGCCTAAGAGCCCGTGTGGTGATGTGCCTGCGTGGAGCCAGGTCTGACCGGGTAGAGGCCCATAGACTTAAGTTGAACCCTCGCTTTTGCCTTCAGTGTGTGACATGGGGCAATCGTATAACTCATGTTCTCCTCGATAAGAAAGTAGAGGAGCAAACGTTTTCCCAGGAGCCTACTGTATACCTGGTACTCTGCTGGGCACTTAAATGGATTACTTTATTTAATCTTAAAAACACTTTCAAGCAAGTGATTTGTCGCAATGCTTCTCACATGACCTCATAATAAAAATTATTATGGATACTATTAGGATTAGATGAGGTGATGTATATTATGTAACTAGTGCAATCTGCATCATTCAGTAGGTGCTCAATAAATGCTAGTGTCTGTTCTTCACATCAACAAACTGAATCAAATAATGTAATGTAAGGGACAGGGCTGGCTAAATGGTATTTGCTCCCCAAAATAGTTATTAATTTTACAATTTCAAGATATCTCAAAAAAGAAATGGAAAAAAGTCCGTAGTGGAATCCTGTGTTGTTGGACATGACAGCAGTATTTGCTCTAAGTAAATCTCAAATAGAGGGTGGCATTTCCTGGGGGTGACTTGGCCACCTCTGGGGAGGAGAATCAGCAGATTGGGGAAGAGAGAGCAGCAGGCGTCTTTACAAAATATTGTGTTTCTGTGTGTGTTGTCAAGAGAAACTTTTTGTTTTCCTGAGGGCTCAGATTGGAGGCGGCAGATGGTTTACAGATTTGGAGGGAAAGGCCTGGAAAAGGCCTGGGGCGACGTGGGGGAGGAAGGAGCTGAGAGCCAGCGGGCGGGCTGAGCAGCAGATGGATGAAAGGATAGTGAGTGGCTCCTCCACATGCCTCTTGGGCCTTTTCAGAAAGTTGCACAATAACAAGCGATTGCAAATTAAGGATGAAATGTTTTAAGCAAGGATGTTCTATTAATATGACTCCTGTAGGGTCAAGCACTTATCTGATTTACACCTGTGTGAACTTCACAACTCAAGGTACTTACCTGTGCCTGTTTGTTCCCCGCTCCAAAAGAAGTTTTGGAGGATAAATATGAGAATATGTGGCCTTATATGAAAGGACAGCATATTCTGGGAGAATCAGGAGGTTTTGGGAGGGCTTAGGTGAACATAGGCAGTGATACAGGTGCTAAGGAATTCGCATCTGCTCTCCTTTTCTTCCTTCATCTGACGATGTTGTGGAGAAGCAGATGCGCAAAGGTTTTCCTTAATGTCTGAGTCTCACTACAGTGAGGAGAAGGCACTGATGGTTTTCTGAATTCCAGTTCAGCAGATGAGCATTCGGGGAATAAGAAATGTCAAGCTGATTTTGGTTTCAAGTCTGAGTCATAATTATTGCTCTCAAATAAAATAGCTCTTAGAACTTTACGTTTTCAGCATCTGTCATTAATAAATAGTTTCAGATTTTCAGCAAATTCAGGCCTATTCCTCCTACAGATAGTACAGCCAACTCTTTTCAGCTATAAAAATAAGTGCACTCTTATGTAACAGGTCTGGGGGACGTGGGGCGCCTGTGAAGGGAGATAGTTTCAGTTATACGGACTCTGGCAGCTGTGATCGAATTCCTGTCTGTGTCACCGTCTGACTGCAGTCTGTTCTCTCATTCAGTATTTCTGTCAGTCCCTGTCTCAGGAAGGTGCTGGGTTGTTTGGTACAATTTTGTGAATTAGGAAAAGGCCTTGTTTGGGTGGATGAATTATGGAAAGGTAGACTCTCTGGGCAAGCGTGGTAGCCCCACGTCACCTTCTTGGGGCCATGCAGCCCGTCATGTTGTGTCGGGGGTTCTTGTAGACTTGACTCTGTTCCTGGTCCAAGACAAGAGAACCAATATCTTACCTGCTCCATCTTTATAGTTCTGCACCGGGGATTGTACTGTGCCCTGGGGTGAGCCTGGTGTTCCTGTGTCCAAGGCTTTGTCTTATTTCCTTCTAGAACTCTGAATTTCCTCTCAAAAGAGAAGCCACCCTGTCCCGTGGTTGGGACCAGCTCTCCCATACCCCCACAGCCCCTTCAGTTCGGCCTTTGGCCATCATCCTGTTCCTCAAGCAGATGGACTTTCTAAAGGAACAGCCATGATACCACTGACGAGCAACAATGGCCGGCCACCCATACCGCCTTGCTATGAGCCCCTGTTAATTCTTCCTTTTTAGAGTAGGGGCTGCGAGCCTGTGTTTAATCTCCATGAAAACCCTGCTAGGTAAGTGCTTTTATCATCCCTGATTTTGTAGATGAGGAAATAAAGGCACAGAGGAGTAAAAGAACTCGTTGAAGCTCACACAGCTTACACATGGCAGACCCTTTGCTCTAACGACTATGCGATGCACCCCCTGTATTGCCCCCTCCCCACACATGTTAGACTTCTGTCACTTTTGGGGCCTCCCATGTCCAGCTCACCTCATCCTTGCTTCTTCCTTTCCCGCCAAAGCACCTTTGAGTGACAACTTGCTTCAATGCCAAAGCCATCTGTTAACACAGCTAAAATTTCATTAATAACAAGCCGATTCCAAAAGACTACATTTAAGCATGTATATAATTTACCCAAGGATTATATTATTGGGAGATTTATGTGAAATGGGTATTATGTCCTTAAGTGGCACTTGAGTGGCCACAGATTCGATGGAGGCAGAGATAAAATTAGGGCTGACATTTGAGCATGTGTGATCAGTAGGTTCATTGCGAAGAATCCATCCCTGCTCGGAAGCAAAGACGCGTTCTTTCCATCCTATTTTCATTACATGTTCTTGGTAGATTAGTAAACCGAGGAAGGAAAACCTGTAAGGCTGATTCTAAAAATACCCTGAATATCCCAGTTTTTGCCGCAGAAGCCCTGGGTAAGTGTGGGGCTTCCTCTCAGAAAACAAGCCGCTTGACTCGCGGCCTGCGGAAGCGCCGCAGCCACATTGTGTGCAGGGGGCCTCGTTCCCGCTCCCTGCCCACCATTGCCCCTGGAGAGGCAGCTGCTTATTTTGACCAAAGCTGAGCATAAAGGAAATCCACTACCAGAGGGTGGGAGAGATTTAAAAATGAAACTCCAGTTGGAATGATCTGTGCCATCCTTGGAACTGGAGACGTCAACTCCACGAATGTATTTGGAAATGGACATTTGTTCATGAGATAGAGTTCTCCTGACTTACAGTCAAGGCCCCTTTCAGCTCTACAGGTGATTGTTTTGTTTCTATCCACTTGTTTTCCTAAGAGGGTAAAGATGGAATTGGAATTTTTAATTGATTCCCTCTATCCTATGGGGTAAGTTGCCATCTTGGTTAGCTCAGCCTGCCATAGCAAAATACCACAAACAGGATGGCTTAAATGATGGAAATGTATTTTTCTTATAGTTTTGGATGTTGGGAAGTTCAAGATCAAGGTGCTGGCTGATTCATTTCCTGGAGAGGACTTTCTTCCTAGCTTGCAGATGGCCACCTTGTCCCTGTGTCCTCATATGGAGGGGAGAAAGTAAACTCTGGTGTCTCGTAAAAGGACACTACTCTTTCTAGATCAAGACTCCACCCATCTGACCTCGCTGAACTGTAATTACTCCCTCACCCCAAACTCAGCCACACTGCGCATTAGGGCTTCCACATAGGAATTTCGAAGGAAAACAATTTAGTCCATAAAAGCTGTCTGTCATCTCACGTAATCAGAGAGAGGAGTCCGGGAGGTGGCCTGGTGTAGAAGGCCAGCCCACCCTGTGTTTCCTCAGCATCTGCCAGTTGAAAGCGGCTGTTGCTTTCCTGGGCTTCTTGCTCCTTTCCCTGTCCAGTCTTGCATTCTCCCAAGGCGGTAAAGGTGAGCTGGTGAAGGGCTAAACTAGCACTCAGGCTGCCACCGCTTCCCCACGCACCCCGCCTTTTCTTTGGTTTCTTTTCCCATCTGCCCTGTTGCTCCAGAGAGAGCCGAGAGCCCCCTGCCCATGTCCAGTTCTGGGCAGCAGGTGATGAGTTGCCATCGTTTGCCTACACACCTTGTGGCTTCGTATATGGGAAGTTGTATTTATGGATCTGTAATATATAAAATGCATACACAACTTAGACCCTTTGGAATTCATTTTTAAAACAATTTGTGATATATTTGGAGGGGGAAAATATAGAAAATCAAGAATAAGTTTACAGTCTTCACTTATTTCTCTACTTTTCCTCCATAAATTTATATGTAAACCTACAATAGCGCATGTTTATAAAAAAAAAAAAAGACAACTCTCAACTCTATAACTTGGCAGGATCAAATTATTTTTATTTTTCACAAGTAACTTGTTATAATCTACTATTCTAGAATATTTTCCAAATCTCAGCTTTATCGATGACATGTAAAATAAGATTTTGAATGTGTACATTGTGGTAATTTGTTATATGTATACATTGTGAAAGGATTTCCCCCATCTAGATAATTAACGCATCCATCACCTCACATGGTTGTGTGTGTGTGTGTGTGTATGAGAGAGAAAGAACATTTAAGTTCTACTTTTATAGCAGATTTCAGTTATACAATACAGTATCACCAACTATAGTCACCTTGTGTTACGTTCCATCTTATTCATTTGAACTTGGAAGTTCGTACACTTTTACCAACCTCTCCCTATCTCCTTTGCTTCCCAGCCCCTGGTAATCATTTTTCTATTTTGTTTATGAGTTTGACTTTTTTTTTTTTTTGAGTCCACGTATAAATGATACTATGTAATATTTGTTTTTCTCTGCCTGGCTTCACTTAGCATAATTCTCTCAAGAGCAAAAATATTCTAGAACATTTTAAATATAAATCCAAGTCTAGTCTTTATTTTCGAAACCTGGATACCTATATTCACTGGGAAAAAAAGTTGAAAGTGTATTTCTGAAATACAGAGGACATCTTAGGTTATAAATGAAGGACTGTTTAAGGTGACTTAAACAAAATGAAAATTCACAGGCTACAGTGCCATCTCAGACACCAGAGTTGGAAAGTAGTTGAGAATCGTGATGTTACCTGAACCTGGTCTGGGGTCAGCCACACTGTCTCTTTCCCTGGTGGGCCTGCCTCCTTCCCTCTCTCTACAGACCTGCCTTCCTAGCTTCTCCAGGCCTGTGGGGGCTAGAAGATTCTCATTCTCAGACATGAGCCCAGAATCACAAGCCCTACCACAAGTAGAAATACAGTGTCGTTTTCTCAGTGGTGGTTGCAAACTCTTGCAAAAGCTTTCTGATTGGCCCAGCACCTCCTCTGTGCCCCCAGAGCCCCGCAGAACAATTTGAACACATACCTCTTGCTGCCAGACATTTGTCTGGATATAGTTTTGTTCAACTTGCTAGTCACCACTTATGAATAACACCTATACCTGTCCGAAGCCATGTGAGGCCGAATTCTTAAAATCATCTTTAGAAGATTAGAATGAAATGAAAAAGAATAGATATTCTCTTTTTACTTCTTCTTATCCCCAGGAGCTTATCTCATTAGGCCTTGTGAATATTATGAGATGCTAACATAGTTTCTCAAGTCCGATCAGAATAAGCAGATTGACCTTCCTTTTATGGTGTCCACAGGAAATCTTAAACTATTAGAAAAACTTCAGGATTTGTTATATTTTGAATTTAAAATGAAACGGTCTTAAAGCCGTCATTTCTTCAGAACTTTGACCTTGGAAGAAATCTGGGCACTGTTCTTTTTGTCTCTTTTCTAAAAAAGCTACCAATTCTGCAGGTTGATGGGAGCTGCTGGAACCAAGTCCTCTGTCGACAGCACTAATGATATTTGGAAATGTGCCGTTAGCTCCCTCTCCTCCACGTCCTCCATGAATCTGAATGCAAAACGGGAGCCGACATTTACTCCTGGAGAGATACCTTCCTCCAGTTGGGGAAAGTGCAGGTGACCCCATTCCCTCCTTCCTGTCTGTGACTCAAGGACTTGGAGTCATCTGAGTTACATAAGAAGAATGTGACAGGATTCCGTATTCTCTTTAACCTCTCCCTGGCTTCTTTTACATTACTTAAAGCTCTGTTATGTGAATTTGCCTACGGCTCTTGGTCTGATTCATACAAACCCTCCAGTCCTGTTGGTCTGGAAAGCCAGGGAGAGGCAAGCTGTCACCACGGACCCACGGAATGGAGGACCCCTTCTCTTTTGAGCATTCGGCACCTGTTGCCTGGTTTCCCCTGTGCCTTAAAGAAAGATTCCATTTCCTTCTGTAGAGTCGTCAAGGAACGCCCCCTTCTCAGCCCTTAGCCAGTGGGTTAATAAGTCGAACGCTCTTGAGTCTAGGTAACTAAAGCAAACCTGAGTTACATGTTAAAGCGTTAATATAAATAAGTTAAACTTAAACGTAGAAATGGTTGGGTCTTTAAAAAGTCAAGGAACTGAAACCAGCTTTGGAGTAAGAACAGAAGTCACCACCTGATTCATCCAGTGTTTTGCGGTGTCATGCTCTTTAGGTGACAGATGGTCTGTTACACGTATGGCTGAAGCAGCGATAGTGAAAATTCCACGGGGAAGATGACATAATGCTATTGCAGGAAAAAAATGTGTTAACGTTGAGGTGGAGATAGAAGACCGTGAACAGTTAACCTTAAGTAATAAATGGTTGACTCTTCTAAAATATCAGTCAAGGAAAACTGCCTTCCCTGAAATGACCTGCCTATTTTAACTTCTTTGTTATTAAAGAAAACCATAACTTGTTTGAGCACTGGTATTTGGAAATCTTACAGAATGGAGGAATTTTTTATTTTCTTGCTCATTTTTTATTTTTCAATTACAGTTGACAAAATATTTCAGGTGTACAGTATAGTGATTAAACATTTATATAACTTACGAAGCGATCATGCTGATAAGTCTAGTATCTATCGGACACCATAAATGGTTATTACAGTGTTATGGACTGTATTCCCTCTTCCGTGCTTTATAGCTCCATGACTGTTTTCATGACTGGCAATTTGTACATCTTAATCCCTTTATCTATTTCACCCAGCCCGCCAAATCCCCTCCCATCTGTCAACCATCTATTGTTGGTATCTGTGAATTTGTTTCTGTTTGTTTATTTAGTTTTTTAGATTCCACATATAAGTGAAATCTTATAGCATTTGTCTTTTCTCTGTCTTGTTTCACTTACCATAACACCCTCAAGGTCCCTCCATGATGTAACAAATATCAAGATTTCATTCTCTTTTTTTGCAGAGTAATATTCCATTGTATATATGTACTACATCTTTATCTAATCATTTGTCAGTGAACACTTAGGTTGCTTCTGTATCTTGGCTATTGTTAATAATGTTCAACAAACATAGAGATGCATACATCTTTTCAAATTAGTGTTCTTGTTTTCTTCAGGTAAATATACAGAAGTGGAATTGTTGGATCATATGGTAGTTCTATATTTAATTTTTTGAGGAATCTTGATAATATTTTCCATAGTGGCTGTACCAATTTACAATCCCACCAAAAGTAGTACATGAGGGTTCCCTCTTCTTCATGTCTTTGCCAACATTCGTTGTTTGTTGACTTGTTGATGATAGCCATTCCGATAGATGTGAAGTAATATCTCATTTTGATTTGTATTTCCCCGATAATTAAGTATTAGCTGTGGGTTTGTCATATATGGCCTTGATTATTATATTAAGGTATGGTCCTTCTATCCCCACTTTACTGACTTTTTATCATAAATGGATGCTGGATTTTGTTTCATGCTTTTTCTCATCTATTGATACGATCCTATGATTTTTATCCTTGTTCATGTTGCATATGACATTAATTGATTTGTCGATATTGAACTAATCTTGCATCCCAGGAATAAATCCCATTTGGTTAAGGTATATGATCTTTTTCATGTATTGCTGAATTCGGCTTGCTAATATTTTGTTGAGAATTTTTGCATCTGTGTTCATCAGGCCTATAATGTTTGCATCTGTGTTCATCGGCCTGTAATTTTCTCTCTTTGTAATGTATTTTGTATGGCTTTGGAATCATTGTAATGCTGGCCTAGTAAAATGAGGTCGGGAGCCTTCCATCCTCTTCGGTATTTTGAAGAGTTTGAAAGGATAGCTGTTAATTCTTTGAATGTTTGTTAAAATTTACCTGTGAAGCCAACTGGTCTAGGACTTTTGTTTGTTGATAGTTTTTTGGTTGCTGTTTTGATTTTGTTAGTAGTTATTGGTTTATTCAGATTTTATGTTTTTTCTTGATTCAGTCTTGGATGATTGTATGTTTCTAGGAATTTATCCTTTTGTTCCAGGTAGTCTGTTTTGATGGCATGTAATTGTTCACAAGATTTTCTTACATTTTTTGTATTTCTGTGGTGTCAGTTACCACTGCTTCCTTTATTTCCGATTTTATTTATTTGGGACCTCTTTTTATCTTTAAGTCTGGTTAAAGGTTTATCAATTTTATCTTTTCAAATAATCGGCTCTAGTTTCATTGATCTTCTGTAATTATTTTTAGTCTTTTTTTTTTTCAGCTCTGATCTTTATTATTTTCTTTCTTCTACTCACTTTGGATTTTGTCTGTTCTTTTTCTAGTTCCTTTAGGTTTAAGGTTAGATCATTTATTTGAAAATTTTCTTATTTCTTGAGGCAGGCCTGTATTGCGATGGCTTTCCCTCTGAGGACTGCTTTGGCTGTGTCCCACAGATTTTTGGGTCATTGCGTTTTCATTTTCATTTGTCTCAAGGTATCGTGCTTTCTTCCTTGATCTCATTGTGAACCCATTCATTGTTTAGTAGCATGTTATTTAGCTTCCATGTGCTCATATGTTTTCCGTTTTCTTCTTGTAATTGAGTTCTAGTTTCATACCATTATGATTGGAGAAGATGCTTGATGTGATTTCAGTCTTCTTAACTTTATTGAGACTTGTTTGTGGCCTAACATGTGGTCTACCCTGGAGAATGTTCATGCGCACTTTAAAAGAATGTATATTCTACCACTTATAAATGAAGTGGTCTAAAAATATCAATTAAATTCATCTGGTCTAGTGTGTCATTTAAAGCCACTATTTCCTTGTTGATTTTCTGTCTGGATGATCTACCTTGATGTCAGAGGGATGTTAGTTCTTTATGACTGTATTACTGTCAATCTTTCCCTTTATGTCTGTCAGTATTTGTTTTATATGTTTAGGTGCACCTACGTTGGGTGTAGAATGTTTACAAGAGTTATATCTTGTTGAATTGAACTCTATTATTATAAATGTCCTTCTTTGTCTCTTGTCATTGTTTTAAAGTCTTTTGTTTTAAAGTCATTTAACTGTCATTCTTTGCAGATGATAGCCTTTGTTTTAAAGTCTATTTTGTCTGATAGAAGTATTGTTTGTTTCTATTTGCATGAAATACTTCTTTCCAACTATTACTTTCAGTGTGTGTGTGTGTGTGTGTGTGTGTGTGTGTGTGTGTGTGTGTGTTTTGATCTGAAGTGGGTCTTTTGTAGTCAGCATACGTATGTATGCACAGGGCCCAACAGACAGCAACATTGGAGAGGTACTTCATGAAAGATACTGACAGTGTGCAGAATCTTTGGTGAAGTGCAGTGACTCCCAGAACACTAGCCTACATCTGGAACTCTGATTTGGACCACTTTCTTCCTTACTTGGCAACAGCCGTACTACTGTGCTGTCATCCTTCTTAGTTGTCAGTGCTCCTTAGCCAAATATTGTTCCTTGAATGCCATGTGAGCAAGACAGGTGCTTCTTACTGGCAGAAGACAAACTCTTGAGGAACATGGAAGAATGCACTGACAGAGTAGAGGCTGTTGCTTGGGAATTGTCCAAGAATTCCAGCGCAAATGGGGAATTTCTAGTACTGTGGAATTTACAAAATTTTAGTTTTTTTTGTTGTTGTGTGCATTTGCGCAAGAGGTAGCCAAACCCAACTAACTGAAAACATGCACATACGCATATCCCATACATAGCATACACGCATTAATATCAACAATGCATAGAATTACATTACAGATGTGGGTGTATTTATCTCATTTGTCATCATCTGTGATGAAATAAAGCATTTTTTGCTTAATAATAGGTGATTGGTACATTCTTTTAACACCTTTGAGGGGGTGATTTATGGTTGGGGGTTGAGAGGGATTGCTATAAACATATTTCATAGAAGATTTTAGAGTTGTTACAATTTTCATTAGTATGTACTGCAATCAGGCCAACTAGATTTTATTTAAAATGTGGTTCAGATAGTCTCTATAATGAGAAGTTCATTGATTCATAATGAGCTTTTACTTTTTCTTGCTGAGTTTCCTGCCAGATTTCAAGATGGGGTTACTTAAGGTAGTCTTTTTTTCTCATTCGAGACTCCCATTATTACTATTGCTATATCAATAATAGATATGTTGAATTTATGTTCATCATATATTTTCTAGCCTCTTCCTAATGCATGAAAATATGTACTTGTTTTGATCTACGTGTTTATTGGTTCTTTCTGGATTGCTTCGTTTTAAAGGAAAATTCCTGAAGGCCATCTTTTAGGTTTCTCTAACTGGCACATCTCCAGCTATTATTTTTTTACTTTTAAAGGAGACTAGAAACGTGGGTCTTCAAACAAACAAAAAGTAAATAAATAAGTCTAGTATATCTTGCTACTATAAATATAACATAAAAACTTAGGTTCTTACTCTTTATTGTTAACTTTATTTAGCCTGTAGAGGGAACAAAAATTCTCTCCCTTTCTAGAATAATTCAGAGAATATTTGCAAAGCCCCATAATTTTATCTTCCTTTTGAGTGTCAACAGTTCTTTTTTAAGTCTCTAAGGAAGTTAACTTCAAAGTAATTACATACTACAGAGCCAGAATAGAGTTTAGTCATCTTTATAACTAACATACATTCTGAAATGCATCACAACTGAACTACGTCTAAATTTAATATGTTAGAGTTGTATTGTTTAATGTATTCAGTACACTAGGAAATTCGCTCTTAAAGTCTGTGACTTAAGGGTTAAAACAGTTCTTCACTTTACTTCATTTATAAATTTGAGTTCTTTTATAGTGCTACTTTTGGAGATATTTTCTTAGTGGCTTTTGGTTTCCTTTGTGTTTTAATTTATGGCTTGGAAATAAAAAATGTTCAAGTTGCTCTTATACTTTATCGCCCAGTCTTTCATGAAGGAAATCCCATTTTCATGAGGAAATCTTGGCATACCTAATCCAACTTGTGTGTTTTGGCAATAGGGACAAGGAAAGTACAGTTCCCACTGCTCCTTATGTAAGATTTATTTTGTAGTGGGTAACCTTGGTATTTAGAGTTTTCACATTTAACTTACAACTGACTGTAAATTGTTACCTAGCTGAAATTCATGTTCTATCCATTGAGTCTGTGTAGTTTGATGGAATAATGATTTGAGATTTTCTGGAGTCTACTTTTTGATATGCTGACTTTATACACCTTCTTCTCTAAGGTCGTCAAAAGAAAAAAAGAAATGTTTACCCTCAGAAAAAAATCTGAAGCACTTGCTGGTCTATTTTCTCTGATCAGAATATGTTGACAAACCTGGTATGTGTTTCTGAAAATCTTCCATAGCCTCTGCCTTCACATCCATTCCCTTTCCAACTCCTTTTTTCCCCCACTATGGGCCAGTAAAGACCCCTGGAAGCATCAGGCTTCTATGATCTGAGCCCCATTCGGGGGGTCTGCAGGGAGCTGTTTCTGCTTTTCACTATCCAGTCAAGACTTACTGACCTATTGGCTTCCAAGACTCTTGGCTGCCTTCCTCATTATTATGGAGGGCATTGTGAGGTGCCGTTTATTGACTGTGTCTAATGCTCTTTATTTTCAAAGTTTCTTAGTCAAATTGGGTAGAGAATGTGAATGTTAAAGCAATTCAGGACATTGCCATGAACCATTGGAAAATAGTTTTCTCAGCCTGATTGGTAAATAATCTGTAAGGAAGATTCCTGAAAAAAAAAAATTACTTGCTGCACAGTGGCAGTTGTTATTACAGAATAATAGTTAAACAGCACTGTCTTGAAACCTTATATTATGGGATTTCCTTTGGCATTTTATGGAAGACATGTCAACACTGTATGTTTTCTATTTGTACTAGAAATCCTCGAAGCATATAATTTTTATTATTTTTGGATACTAAGAAATACATACTTCAGTAGAAGGTCAGTACTAGAGGGTGGTTCTCTCACCCTTTATCCACTTTGCATAGCTACTCTTCTCCAAGTAGTGTTAACAGGAAATAGAATTTCTGGGACATGGCATGGGATGGAGAGCAACTCCTTCACTGTCTCGTTCTCATTCCTCTTCCGCCCTGGGAGTGATCTTGGCAGAAACCCACAGAGCATCAGCTGCGTAGGTTGTCTTTTTCCCTCTCCTCCTCCCAGACTCAACACTGGAGGGAAGGAAAAGAGGCAACAAGGAGAAGCTGTCAACTTTAGGGTAACGTGCAAGACAGAATCAACATTCTTGTGGATATCCAGAATATATTCCACAAGTAGGGCGTTTTTGTAAAGGCAGTGTGGCAGATGGCTGTTTCAAACTACTCCATGTTAATGTTGCAGAAGGCTGCCTAGAGGAGTGATAACCCAGGACTTCGGTATTTGTCAGATTTCAGGAGCATAGGGTTGGGTCAATCATAATAAATGAATTCTATCAAGTTATAGCAATAACTTTAAATATTAATATAGTGTAATACTCATACAGAAACATCCCTAAATCACAAGGCGAGCACACTCAGGTGTCCATTACTCAGATCAAGTAATGGAACATGAAGTTCCTCCTGGTGACCCCTCCTGGTCATTGCTTCACCCCAAGGATAGTTACTGTGCTGATTTTTAATACCACAGTTTAGTATGGCAACTGGCTCCATGATCGGTGGAATCAAACATATATTTCGTATGTGTGAATTCTTTCATTTGGCATTACGTTTGTGAGATTAACCCATGGTGTTACTTGTGGCAATAGTGTATTCATTCTCATTGCCCGAATGAACACCACAATTTATTTATTTGTTCTATTGATAAGGAACATTCGGATTGTTTCTAACATAGGGTTACAATATGTCTTTCGGTGAATACAATTTCTGTTGCACGTTAATGGAATTTCTGGGTCTATGTATATGCTCGGCTTAGAAATCGCCCATCATTTCTCCAAAGTAGTGGCACCAACTTACTCGCCCAGCGGTTCCAGTTGCTCCACGTCCTCACCAATGTTTGATATTCTTTCTCATAGTAATATACTTAATTTTTAAAAATTTTTAAAATATATGTAACATAAAATTTACCTCCTTAACCATTTTGAAGTTCAGTATTAAGTATATTCACATTGTTGTGCAGCCAGTCTTCAGAATTTTTTCATCTTGCAAATCTGAAAATCTCTACCCATTTAACAACTCTCCATTTCTCCCTCCCCTCAGCTCTTGGCAAACCACCATTCTACTTTCTGTTTCTGTGAGATCGACTATACTAAATGCCTTATATAAGTCTAATCATGCAATATATACAGTGTTTGTCTTTTGTCTTGACAATAAGACACTTCTAAAGAACAACACACTTAATACAAAGTCAGTTACATTATATTAAATTTGAGGTATATAACTTGTATTCAGCTGAACAATTGCAGGAGACCTCATTAGACTCAGTGATGATGTTTATGAACACCCGATGTGTTTGACATAATGTGAAAGGCCTTGAATATTCATCATACTAGCAACTTAAAGCAACTTATTTTTGGCGTTTACTAAAATGACCGTGATTAATCGCATTGCATTTTTCTTTAGCTGGGAAAAATAAAGATCTAGTCCTTTTATAAAAACAATTTATTTGAAAGTCTTTTTTTCTTCCCTTCTGGACCAAAATTGAATCCAGTTTATGGGAAATCCCAAACTATAGCCTTCTCTCTCCTTCATTCCCTTTTAAAACTAATCCTACTGTCTTTATATTTTTTTCAAATGTCTCTTTAATGTCATGCATTTTCAATTCTTTCACCTCTTATGGAGTTTGAGCAGACTTGACTTGGTGGAATATTCTTTTCAAAAAGTGGCAAACTTCTCCAAGTGTCCTTTAAATAGTGATGACAACTGTTTTGTTTGGGGTGGGGGGAGTATATGTGGAAGGTACGGAGAGGTCTGGGTCCTGGATGCTGAGCGATGCGCCAGCGCAGAGTTCAACTTGGACAGACAGCCAGTACCAGGTACAGTAGGAAACCAGCTGTCTCCCACAAGACAAATCTTTATTCGAGATACAGATCACTAGACCATTTGTAAGTTTTCTTGTGAAAATAGACACACATATACATGTAAATCATCATCAATTCATAAATCTGTTTATTCCTTCTAAGTTGCTCAAACCATGTTTGTTTAAAGTGATTTTCCATTTCCCCAGTGGGTCACAGTAGCTTAGTATTTGATGGCACCTGAAAGCTTATCTAGATACAGAATATCCTGCATCATATTAGAGTTTAGAACTGTTAATTTTGTTTTAAAAAAAAAAATATTCTAAGCATGGTCCTACCCAGGAGTCAGGAAAGAACCAATGTCTGGAATTTGGGGAGCAAAAAGCACCCTGGGGCAGGAAGAGCAGCATTCTTCTCAACGCCAGCATCTACTCTGTGATCCCACTTATATTTAAATCCTGCTGGAGGTAGCAGCTCATTTCTTTCTAAGACAAACTTAAGCTGTTGAATATTTTTAGATTAGAAGGTTCATTCTCTCTAATCTGAAAATCTCCTTTCCTGTTGTTTTTTACTTTTCCTTAGCTTTTTTGAGCCCTAACCCTGTCCAGTTTCTACTGGCTGAAGCAACAAAACAACTCTTCATTATCAGCCACAACACTGGCTGCTCTTGAGCTTGGAGTCAGCTGCATCCGCAGTGTTAGTCATTTGAATGGTCCCTGGTTTAGTCTCCTTGTCCCATTCGTAGGAAGCGAAGAACTGGATGTCGTTAACTTTCTCTAATATTCAGTTTTCTTTGCTGGGTCCTGTTTCTTCTAACTGCTAGGTCTAGGTGTCCTTCACTTCTCTTCATGAATCCTTCCTTCTTTCTGGATGGTGAGATTCCAAATAAGATGGGTAAATTTTCACTCCCATTTTTCTTCTAACGTAAAATTTGCTTTGATGTAGTCACCCAGGGGTCTTAGTCAGGTTGGGCTGCTATAGCAGAAAACCATTGACTAAGTGGCTTACAAACAACAGAAATTTATTTCTCACAATTCTGGAGGCTGAGAAGTCTAAATAAGATCAGGGTGCTGGCAGATTTGGTGTCTGAGAAGAACCAGACCTGGTTCTTATTGCTGTGTTCTGACATGGTGTAAGGGACCTGAGAGGTCTTGAGGGTCTCTCTTATAAAGGCACTCATCCCATTTATGAGAGTGTGACGTTCATGACTTAATCATCTTTCAGAGGCCCACCTCCTAACACCATCACCCTGGGGATTAGCTTTCAACATATGAATTTGGGGGTGACAACAAGCAATCAGTCTGTTATACCAGGAGTGCTGAGTCTATACATTGATGTTGATATGGGAGAAATTATTTATTTCCTATATTAACTATGTTAAGCCTATATTTCCTATGTTAAGCCTTCTTAACATGAGTACTAAAAAAAAAAAGTACTTCTAGGAATATATATTTAATGTTTTTATAACACCATTGGATCCATTCTTACATTTAACATTACTGGTTGGATTAATATAACTGTTGGTCTTTGTTACTGCCTCTCTGACTCTTAATGTACTGTTCCTGGGGAACCATACAGTGTTCCTAAAATTGAAGGCTCTTGCCTGCCTCATTGGCTTGCTGATTAAATTTAGGTTAGGCTGGTCATTTTTGGAGTAAACAGTCTTCCCAGAACTCGTCCAGCTTCTTCCTTGGTGAACCGATGCTGACCTCTGGGTAGAGGGTTACAACTGAAATCCAGGGGAGTCCAGTAGGTATGCTAGTCCTGCCTTTTGCTAATCTGTTTTGTGCCTGTGAATTCAGAATCAAGTTCCTTGGTTCAATACTACATGTGTGTTAGAGTCATTGATAAATGAGAGAGGCACCTTCTTGAACACATACTCAGGTTTCTCAAGAATATTTATTCATCTTAATATCTGTAGCTTTCCAATTTGGTTTTGATAGAGCTGTCATACAGAAAGAATTTGTGGCTGAGGGGTTGGTAAAACAGTATGTTGGTTAGAGCTATGTCTCACGTTTGAAAAGGGGGAAAAGAAAAACTGAAACCTCCAGGGTCTGAAAGCTGCACTGTTCCTAATATCCTGAAAGAGCCACAGGGCATTTCAGCAGAGAAAACAAAGCTTGTTTCATCGACTGCTTTTCATAGGTTTGCCTGACAGGCTTGGAGGCACATTGAGTTAAAACGAAGCTGTTAAAGATACAATAAATGCTTTTGAAAATTTTCCATTGGGCAATCCATCAATAGATGACTGCTTTGAAAAATGAATGAAAATCAAAATAAAGACACAAATGACTCACTCAGTAATAAATACATGCAAAAGAACATTCAAGTGCATGTGTGTTGCCTGTCTATAATATTTTGTTTCTGCTTTACAGTTTCGTTCCATGAAGTTAATAAACCAGCTTGGCCTATAGTACCATGAAGGAAAGATTGATATTGAGAGATTTAGTCTTCCTTGCTTTTCTTTTTTAAATTGTGGTAAAAAAAAAAAAAATGTATAAAATTTACCACCTTGCCAGTTTTTAATACAGTCAAATAGTGTTAAATATATTCACATTGGTGTGAAACAAATCTCCAGAATTTTTTCATCCTGTAAAGCTGAAACTCTATACACATTAAAAAACAACACCCTCATCCCCCAGCGCCTGATAACCACCATTCTGCCTTTTGTTTCCGTGAATTTGTTCCTTGCTTTCTGTCACAAATGTATTCAATCCTGAGTCTTCTCTCCTGTTTTAATGTAATTTGGACATAATTATGCCTTTAAGGAAGACAGAATAATACATACTTTCCACCGAGTTTTTTAAAATAGAGTGCCAGCATATACCTATGAGTATATGGGCTCTGATTAGTTTTTGTTTTGGCCTGTGGCATCATTTTAAAATATGCTAAAGTCATCTCACACGGTTAAGGATGTAGACAGTGAAAGACTGATCTCAGCCAGAATCGAGTCTGATTTCTAGGTAAACTTGGGAACCCTGTTTCTTCTATCAGAGTGTAGCATTAAATGTTCAATAGATGAAAGAATCTTCAAAAACATGCTTATTACTCTCTAGGATTTTAGTTTGTTTTTAGAATTACTGTAATTATTTATAAATTTGCATCTAATGACTACACACTGTTGATAGAATGCTGTCACTCTGAGTAGCGCAACTTGATCGAGGGGGGACGCACTCGGTTTTCAGTCATGTGCATTCCTTGCTATAATGGGCCACTGCAGGTCAACATCTCGAATGCCATGAAACCATAGAGGACTGTTTGCTTTTGTTTTTTCAGAAACACCTGTATGTTTTCCTATATGATTTTTCTCTTGGTGCTGATATTAGGGACCTGGAGGCTGCCCTTGTTGCTAAATGTTGTAAATTTACGATTAGGCAGGATTTTATTTGAAAAGTGTAATCTGTACTTGTGCTTTTTATCATCTGTCTCATGTTGATATTTCCCCACCACCAACTTTGAGCAGTGGAGATACTGCATAAGGGTGAAGTATCATTAAAATGGCGATTGCTGGGATGTGTGGCTTTAAGATAAGGCTTTATGACAAGGCCTTTGAACAGAGCCAAGAACCAAAAACCAGTGTGACTTAACAACAGAATGTACTAAATCCAAGACATCCTTACCAGATTTTGAAATAATCACACAACAGGGAACTAGTGAACCTGCTCAAAAAGAAACTAATGTTCGGATCTCCTAAAAGTACTGTATCAGAAACAGTCAATACGTTGATGTATTCTCTGAACAATATCTGAAAGAACACAAACCGTCCTTTTATTTCACATGGTTTGTATACTTGTAAAAGCCATCTGAGGGATAAGAAGGTAGAGAGACCACATGGCCAATTATTGTGAGTGATGCGACGGTTTCACTGTGTCAGTCTAGTCTTGTCATGTATTGTTGCCCAGTTCGACATGTTTCCTGATCAGTAGAATGTCGTTCTGTATTTTCTCATTTTCCTTTTAACATTTTTCCTGTAGTTGGCCCTTTATAAGTGGTTTGTATTTATGGCTTTTGGAAGATGTCAGCTCTTTGAGCAACAATTTCTTGAAATAAAAATATATTCTCAAATTGGCTTTAGATACTAGACCCCATCTTACAGTGCTGTTATAGTCTAAGAGAATTATGGCTTTAAAGTGATTTCATTCATTCATCCATTCAGCAAATCTTGATGAGCACCCACTGTGAATCATGCTGTTCTTGTGAACAAAACTGATGAAGATCCATGTGCTAGCAAAGCATGCATCCTGTCAGAAAAAAGACAGCCATGTATAAGAAACAAAGAAATACATTGTGTGGGATGCTGCAGAATGATAAGTGAAAGTGAAAAATGAAAAGGAGTGGAATAAGAGGGATGGAGGCGTGGGGGCAAATTACAGTTTCAAGTAGGGGTTTAGGGTTAACCCTATTGAGAAGCTGACATTTGTACGGTTTTGAAAGAGTGGGGGAATTATCCATGAAGGTTTCTGTGGAGAGAGGAGTCCAGGCAGCGGGAGCAGCCAGTGCAAAGGCCCTGAGGCAGATGTTTGTATGATATGTTCAAAAAAACTGCCAAGAGGCCTATGTGGCTGGAGCTGAGTAAGCAGGAGGGAGAGCAGTTGGATATGGGCTTGGGCTGGTGACATGGGGTGGAGCAGATCCCCCACCCCCACCCTCACCGGGACCTTGTTTTCCATTGTGAAGACTCTGGCTTTTACTTTGCATTTTGCATCGAGGAGTGACAAATCTGATTTAGTAGAAGATGACTATTTCTGAGCTGACTTGAGAAGCTATTTGGGAATTATTTCTGTGATAAATCAGATAGTAATCATAAGTGAGAGGTCAAATGCAGCAAAGAAATACAAGGAAGTTGTCATGAAAAAAATTTCATCAAGGTATTCAAATAGATGAATTTGAGAAGAAAGTCATAAAAGGTAAGTTGTGCGGTTTCTAAGTTCTTGTGTGCCATGAATGTATATATGAATCTGAATCACTGAGGGATACTTTTCCAAACTTCATGCATGTGGGACTCTAGGTATTTATGGGGTTAGAGGTTGTGGATGACTTGAAGTTTCCAGGTGAACCTGATTATCCGAGTCCCCTTGGAATCATTGCTCTACTGGAATCAGCTCCTTAACTAGATCCTGGCTAATCGGCATTTCTTTGTATTAAGTTTGTAAAAATTTAAAGAATCTGGGATGTAAACCATATAGAATGATCTTATTTGTGAGCGCTTGGGGTTATTAGCATTCGAGGGGCTTGTTGTCTGATAGTCAAAGGAAAATGTGTTTAATTCAGACTCTTTGAGTCCTTCTAGTAGACTGTTAGTATTTTTGGTTGTGTTTTCCATACTTTTGTTCTATACTTATTTGTATGCTTCTTTTTCCTAAGTCTAGGATTTGTATGCTTATATTTTGTCTTATTCTAGCAAGTTGCTGATGGGAAGGGACTGTCATCAATGGTGAACATAATTTTTTTGCTTTTTAGTGGTTTTCCAGTTTGTAGATCATTCAGACTATGTGTCTCCTCCTCCCCACCCCTCACCCCCCCCCCCCGCCCCTTATACCTGTTATCTCATTCTTCAATAGAAGATACTGGAATATAAGGAAAAGTAAAAGTTTTAAAGTTATAGTTGATTAGAGAATAGTAAGGCTTAACATACTGAAGGAGTTTTCATAGCTATCAAAAGTTGGAAATAACCTGGAAAAGGTTTCAACTAAAAAGGAAGCGTGATGGTTAACTATGATTTATTGACTACCTGCTACATGCACTTTATGTGTCTTTACCTCATTTAATTCTCCTAGCCACTTCTTTAGGGGATATCATAATTCCATTGTTCAGATGGGAGTATCAGTGCTCAGGCAGGCCATGTAACTTGCGTGGGCACGTAGCTGGTAAGTGACAAGCTAAGCATTGAAGTCATGATGATACTCACTCTGTGCTGCTCTCAAATGTAATCTTATACGTTTTTATACCTAATAGTAATAGCTACATTCATTGGAAAACCAAAAGTTAGGTTTTCCTCTGTTTTTATAATGAAAATACTTTATATGGTGCATGACTTTTTCTTCCTCCCACCTCTAAAGTTACCAGTCCCTTCAACAGATTGTCACTATTTTTTCGATATTTTTTTTTTATTACGGTAAAACATACACAACATCTTAAGCATTTGTACAGTTTGGTGGCATTAAGTACATTCACATTGTTATGCAACCATTAGCACAATCCATCCCCAGAACTCTCTTCATCTTCCCAAATGGAACTCCATACTCACTAACCAATAACCCTGTCCCTACCTCCTTCCAGGCCCTGGGGACACCTTTCTACTTTCTGTAACCATCTACTTTCTGTCTCTATTAGATATGCTTCTTGTACTTTGGTTATATACTTATTTATTAGTTTCTTTTCCCTAAATCTAGTCTGGATGCTTACATTAACCTGAGCAAAGGGAGTTAAGTACTAACTCTTTGATTGTCCTCCTTGGGGGTACACAAACCTGGAGCCCACTCCCACCTCATTCTCTTCCACTCTTAACAGAACATTAGACCTGAGAAGAATCTGAAAAATAAAAAGTATATGTTTGGGAGTTTTTCTGGACTCCAAAGCCAAGAATTCTTAAAGGATCCTGAAAGCTATGTTTTTCACACTTTGATTTACAAATTTTTAAAATTTAAAAGGCATATGTGTAAAACAATTTTTAAAAATCTTTTCAGGATTGAGAAAATGTTCCCATTCTCCTTACTAATTGGAAAAACATTTTAAGTGTTTTCTTTTGAAAATGCTTATAAACACTTAATGTAGTCATTTTCTTTCATTTAATGTTTTTAGAAGCTCTCTAAGAACCTTGCAGAGTGGTTCTTGGGGAAAGGCTGTGTTTCAAGAACTATGGTATAAGAACGCTGCCTGGACTTGAGGAAAGAGAAGAACCAGGAACCACATTTGGTGGCATTGGTTTACAAAGTCTTCACCTTTCTATTCAAACGTTAAGCTAAAATCAGGAAAATATCTACTTTCCATCTTCCTATGGAATAATAATTTTGGAGGCCAAGTGTGTGATATTCAGGTGTATTTTCAGAAAGTTCAAGCTCAGCCGACCGAATGAACTTTGGAGGTTTAATTATATCACTGAACCCAAAGAGAGAAATGCCAAACCAAATAGACATAAGGAAAAAGCAAGCATTTTCTCTTGCTGGGAAGGGCGTAATACTTTCCATGAGCAGTCTTAATCTGATTTATACTTGCCTTATTCAGTATTTGTGTGATATTTTATTCCCTGCCTAATGAATATTTAAAATAACAATATGTCAAGAGTTTTTAAAGTTTGCTACATTTTGGAATTTTTTACTCATCTACTTCTAAATGTGATCAAAGGACAATGACTTGCTCAAAGTCAAGCACAGACAAAGCCAGCTCTATGAATAGCCAAATTCTCCGTAAACATTTTTCTTTTTTTTCTTACTGCATTACTGGTTTGCTGGAAAGAAACAGAAATCCGCCGCTGATTGCACGCATGCGTGCACACACGCAAAGTCTTGGCGCGAAGGAAGGGCAGTTCTGTACCAATGATGCTGTGGTTATATCGTAGCTAAATTACAGCGAAGGAGCTGAAAGGGCCCATTCTCTTCTCGGCCTGGAGTCAGGGCTCTGAAATCCAATCTGAAGTGTGTTTAATGAGTGTTCTGAATGCGAGGGCTCAGTGCAGAGGGGAACAAGGAGCACAGTGTGTCCTGGCAGACAGCGTGGCCACCCTTGGAGCCTCAGAGAGGAGGAAGAATTGCCGCATTTGTGGAAGGAGTAGATGGGCAGGCCTAAACATTTAGCTACATTCTCCCAGAATGAAAGCCTTGTCCTGGCTCCCCAGACTTTGGCTTTAAAGCCATAGTTCCTGTTCTTGCTCTGGTTGGCATTTCACAGCAATGGTGAGCACACGGTGTGCTGAGGAGGCTACCACCAGGTCTGCTGATCAGTCTTTGAGTCATTTTCCCTCCTCCTGAATGCAATAGAGCCTACTGAGTACTGCATACCATCCTAAGAGCTCAGTGTACACTAAGTCATTTAATCCTCGCCACAACCCTATGAAATGGTTCAGACGCTACACCCGTTCTACAAAAGAAGAAACTGAGGCCCAAAGAATAACTTGCCCAACGTCACAACTGCGGTGGAGTGGAGATAGAGGATTTGCAAGAAGGCAGATACCTCCAGAGTTTGTATTCTTAATAATTATATTATACAACCTCTCGAAGTCACCCAGGGGCTGGACAAACAGCATGAGAAACATCTCCCACATTTCAGCTGTCTCATTTATTTCTAATTATAATTGCCGTACAGCATTATATTAGTTTCAAATGTACAACATAGTGATTCAACATTTACATACCTACAAAGTGATCAGCTCAATAAGTCTAGTAACCATCAGTCACCATACATAGTTATTACGATGTTATTGACTCTGTTCCCTCTGCTGTAAGTTACATCCCCATAACTTATTTTATAATAACATTTCTTCATTAACTAAGGAGTCCTGCCTTTGCGACAGAAGGTCACAATGGGCTTATGTGACACTCAGCTTGCAAGGGCTGTGTCATATATGGTCATACTAACTATGTATCATACAGGATGTCAAAACTAACCAGCTGTGGTGCCTGGAGTTATAGCACCTGCAAAGCGTCAGCCTCTTCCCTTGGTTTTATCAAAATTATGAGTCTAAGTCTTGAAAGGGATAGAGGGAAAATAGACTCTGAGGTTTAAAGGTTAGGAACAGATTCTCTGAAGCTGGGTTTGAATCCCAGCTCCACAGCAAGCGTGACGTTGGCAACTCTGTGTCCCCCAGTCTGGTATGTCCCAGGATGTGTAGCTTAGATGAATTGCAGGTGTCAGATGTAATGGTCCCTCTGCCCACAGGGTGAGCTTCTGGGGCAGTTTCATCTGGCTCCAAGTGTCTTTATTTACTCCAGCAGGTCACACAGACTCTATTATTGATGTCTCATTAGGAAAAATGGAAGGGAGATGCTGTTCTGGTTTCTCACATGCTGTTATGTCCTGTGTCATTCTGATTCTAGCCTTTGCTTTTCTCTCTCATGACCTTTAGAATCTTCTTTTCATTCCTTGTGTTCTAAAATTTTCAAGTAATTTGCCTTGAATTGGATTGTACTAATTTATTCTGTGAGACAGTTAAATCCTTCAGTTCTGGAAATCTTCTTTATACCGTGCTTGTATAATTTCCTTTCTTCTCAGGTCTGTCTCAAAGTCACATTCAGGTGTTGGAACTCTTGAACTGAGCCTCTGAATACCTTACCTCCTCTCCTCACTGCCTTCACTTGGTAGTCAGGTCTAGTTTCTAGGAGTTTCCTATTGTATCTTTAAACCCTTCTAGTGAAATTTTTATTTCTGCTGTGCTATTTACTTCTAAGAGTTCTTTTAATCCAAATGTTCCTTTTCATAACCTTTTGGGTTTTTTTTTTTTTAAGGTGTAAACTCTGAGCTATATGAAGATACAAATTACAGTGTTTTAAAACCTTTTTTTACTCTACCCTACATTATTGGAAGTACCTGGCGTCTCCCATTTCTGACCTTTTAGGGATTTCTGTGTAACTTGGCTGCTTCCTGTTGCTGACTCTTTTCTTAGCCGTAATTAGATTTTAGTTTTATCCTCTGTCTTTTTCTAGAATTTGGGGGAAATCTCTCACTTGATATCTCTTCTT
Organism: Rousettus aegyptiacus; assembly: GCF_014176215.1. Lineage (NCBI taxonomy): Eukaryota > Metazoa > Chordata > Mammalia > Chiroptera > Pteropodidae > Rousettus > Rousettus aegyptiacus. The sequence continues at coordinate 58,259,739 of NW_023416286.1, read as the reverse complement.
TCATTTTCTGTTTTCTATAAATTTATTCCTCTTTTACTGCTTTTTAAGCAGGATTTCTGAGTGTAGCGGAGACGAGCTGCATGCATTCAGTCTGCCATATTTAGTCACAAGTCTGACATTCTTTTCATCGTTTATATTAAGCCCAGTCTGGCAGAGTCCTTGTGCTGTGAAAATGTGAAAAATACACATTTATGGACAGAGAGGTGGGTTCCTGTGGAATTTCTCAAATTGTACTCTCCTTGAATTTCCCCTTCATTGACAGCTCCTGACTATGTGCAGAGGGGGTAGGAAGGTTACACCCTGTGTGGACAGCTGGGACGGTTCGAAAGTGTGAGCTGTGTGGCTTCTGAGCCTGAATCCCAGCCTTTCTATCTCACTAGGGTCTCAAAAGAGAGCCTGTCTTGTAAAAAGAACTTCAATTATAGAAGACCAGTCACATCTAAAGCAACAACAGTAAACACACACACACACACACACACACATACATACCTTGTAACAGCAGGAAAAATTAACTACTCATAATTAGTCGACTTGCAGAGTATATTTGATTATCAAGTTCAAGAAATTTTGAAGGCCAGATTTTTATGTTATCTCAAATTTGCTTATTGAGTTATTTTGTTGTAATCCCTTTACTTGAAAGGGTCAGTACTAACATGAATGCTTTGTCCTTGCCCCAATGTGGCTAAGAAGTGGACAACAGCACCATGAAAAATGGCAGTATGAGTTTTTAAGAGCTGCCCTAACAACGTACCACCGACTAGTAGCACACAATAATGGAAATTCTCCCACAATTCTGGAAGCTAGAAGTCCAACATCAGGGCGTCCTCAGGGCCACGCTCCCTCCGAGACTCCGGGTAGAATCCTTCCTTACATCTTCCAGCTTCCAGTGGGAGCCGTCAATCCTTGGCATTCCTTGGCTCACAGTGCATCATGGCAGTCTCTGCCTTTGTTGTTATATGACCTATCTGTGTGTCTGCCTCTTCATATTATAAGGACACCAGCCTTATTGGGTTAGGGCCCACCCTAATGACCTCGTCTTGATTACATTTCCAAATCAGGTCACATTCACAGGGTCTGGGTGTTAGGACTTAAACATACCTTTATGAAGGATACAATTCAGCTCATGAAAGTGGGTTTGGTGTTTTTTTGCTCTGGTTGAGTCTAGAGCTTGATGTTAGCCCCAAACCAAAATCAAGGCGAGAGACCACAGAGCCAGCCGGCCCTGCATGTCTGAGGATCCACCTGTCATTCAGTATCAAGTCGTGATGCAACTGGCACCTTGCTACTCAAAGAGCACGATCTTCACACCAGTGGCAACATCCCCTGGGAGCTTGTTCAGATTCTCAGGCCCCACCCCAGCATCTGCAGCTTACCAAGGTCTGCAGGTGATCACTGAGCACATAAATTGGAGAAGCGCTCCTCTGAATCACCTCCAGCAGCATTCGAGGGCAGAATAAGCCTGGACCCAGGTATGGACTCTGCCCTTGGCAACACTGTCACCCAGCACACCAATGTGGTAGCCTAGTTTTCCATCCTTTGAGGCTGGGAAATGGGACCGCCTTCTCAATGTCATGCCTTCCCTTGCCATGAATTCTATAAGGTGACATTTCTTATCACAGTAGCAGCGATAATAATAGAGAACTTGTGTTGTATGCCAGGCCCTTTGCTAAATGCTTTGTAGTCATTGTTTTATTTAGTCTTCACATGGATCCTAGGAGGTAGACAATGTCTCCAGTCCTTCTGTCATTCCATGAGCTGTGGACTGAACCGTGTCCACCATCCCCCTCCCCAGTTCACACATTGAAACCCTAATCCCCAATGTGGCTGGGTTTGCAGTAAGGAGGTATAATTAAGGTCAAATGAGGTTATAAGGGTGAAGCCATGATCTAGTGAGTAGATTGAGTGTTCTTAGAAGAAGAGACCTGAGGGCACATGCGTGTTCTCTCTCTTTAACATAGCGCTTACTACATATTCTAATGTAGCTGGTTATTGTCTGCACTCGACTCAGAGAGAGACACTTCTCATGTTGATCTCCTGAACACCTAGCACAGTGCTTACATGTGGTCACTCCCAGCCTTATCTGGCCATCATAGTTTTTAATACTTCTACTCACCTGGTCCAAAACTGACAAAGGGCCATGAGGAAATCTACAATGTTATAATCTCCTTGAGATCAGATGTGTTAAAGCTTAGTGAGTTATGGGGATTTGAACAATATTCTAATGGGTATTAACGGTAGGAAAAAGGGGGCCAAGGCCTTTGAGAGAAGCTCTTCCCTTCTGCTAGGTCAGAGCATGCCATGGTCGTCATGGTTACATTAATCTCAAACCAGAAAAAAACAAAACACTTCCAGAAACAGCTCTCTGAAATCTCTGCAGATGCAAATTTTATAAAACGGATCAAACATTATCTTTATAGATTTTTGTCTGTGATTATTTCAGAAAGGCAGAACCTACTTGTTCCCAGTGGAACGAATCATTGGTTCAGACCCTTCGAGGAGGTGGGTAGAGGGAGGAGAAGACACCCCCAGCCCAGAAACAATTGTGTCTTTATTCTTTTAGAGGAGGAAAAAAGTATTCTCACATAAAACTTTATGTAACAGAAATAACCTGAAGGCATAGACATATTTCAAAAGCACAATAACCTAAAGCGACTTTGATTCACAATTTTTAATAGCTTGAAGCTGTATGTGAATGTTCATACTTTTTATTAGTCAGTACTTAGTTGCCAGACATCCCCCAAGAATGTAAACCTCCTCTTAAAATTTAATTTTATTGGATTCTGTGAAAAGCCAATTCAAAATGCAGAAAGCACAGGGACATATGGATTGACATTAGCCAACTTATTTGTGCACTAGATTAAAATTCACATGTCTTTTGGAGCATAATTAAAAGTAGTCAATAAGAAAAAAAATGATATAATCAGATTATGTAGTTTCACTTATCACTGATGATATGTAACTATTTGGATTCTTTTCTGTAAGGAGTACACTTCTAGAATATTTTAATCAAGACTGGCAGTATATGGGGGTCATAGTTTCTGAGATGGTTTTGGAGTCTTAAAGGTCTGTGCCATTATGCCCAGTACAGACACTTGGGGACAATTTTCTAAAAATTCATTGTGATAAGATCCTTTTCATATTAAACCATTACTAATGATTCCTAAATAACTTGATTTCCTTTGCTCATGTATGATAGCTTGTATAATTGTAAATATAAATGCGTGTGTGTATATATCTTTAAGTTACCATTTGAGAAAATACCTTTACGATGAATTTTCCTCAGGATCTCTGCTATATGTTCTGTCGGTTTAATCTACGCTGTTGCCACCTTTTCCCCCATTTAGACTTTATTGACTGACTTACAGGTTCATTTTAGGAATAAAGAGCTTGTGGATTTGTAGCCTTAAACCCCATCATCAATTTCCAGTGCAAAGCCTGCACCAATTGCATAATTTGTGGTTACTTCCAACTATGTTCATTTTGTGCCTTTTTTTTTTTTTACCAGACATGTAAAAGGGCTCTTTGTGCTGAGAAATATTAGCAAACATTTAGTGTACACACGTGAATATTCACACATTCTCCCCATGTGCTAAGGCTCTTCGCAGCCACTGCGCTTGAGCTGGGTCGTTTCCCTCAATATTTTCCTAAGATCTAATATAAACAAAATGGATTCTTTATTTTCTTGTTCTTAAAAATAGTTTAAATAGATACCGTTGTTAGTAACTATTTAGTTTATAGTGTGAACCCCATTCCTTTTTCTTTTCTTTTTTTAGCTATTTTTAATATACAGTTCAGTGGCATTAAGTACATTCACAATGTTGTGCAGTCATCACCACTATTCATTTTACATTCCATGAATGATTTTGAACAGAATTACTTTTAGCTGAAGTTCAAAAGGTTCACACTGGAGACAAGTGTGGAGAAATGATGTTGCAGATGGATGGAGTAAATCCACTGTAGGAAGAAAAGAAGGGATAGTTTTTCAAGAATGAAGATGCAACTATTTTTCTTCTTCCCTCCTCTGAGATGCTCTCTCTGAGGCAGCACAGCCCTGGATGCATGGATGTACCCAGACAGTTCTACTCCAACTCCTAAGAGAAAGAGAAACAGGGACCCTGAACTTTGGGGTCATGATGTCTGGAAGCATTTTAGATCGTAGCCACCTGGTGTACATTGTGGCGTTAATGCTGAGGGCCACTCACCCATGAGATTATCATGTAGTGGCTGCGTTTAAACCTTTATCAATACTTTCTAGTGATGTTACACACTGCCTTCCTTTATATCTCTGAAAATTTCCAGCATTCACAGAGGAATTCGTATAATGCTTTATAGGTATCTATTTTATAGAACAATTTTAGAAGCTATGTGATCTTTCAAGCTCTAAATTAACTTCTCCCATATAAAAATGTTGGTACCATAGAACAGTCATTTTATACAAAGGATTTGTACAAAATATTAAATTTTCAGGAAATCATTAGGAAGTGAGACCAGAGTTATGTCATTTATTAACTAGATTCCAAGCATCTATTTCCAGTCTCTTACTATTTCTAAGATATGCTCGATATGTTCACAAAAATTGCTGCTCACTTAGTAAAGGACCCAGTTCAGATGGTAAGTCTGCCTCTCTTCTGTGTGCTCCATAAGGTGCTTAGTCGAATATCATATCTATAAAGACATCCATTGTATATTCACTTTTTACTTGTTTAGACTTCCAATGTTGAATTGTCTTATTTCCCAGACCGTAAATCTAGATGAAGTTATCAAATTCACTTAGTACTAGGAATTCTTCGGAAATGTGAGTGCTTGCCAGCTGGTCAGGTAATTGGTGGTTCATTTTGTAACAAATAGTAAATGTCAAGAATTGTGAGAAAGAAGGATTGTGAAACTGGAATGTGGTCTTTAAAAACATGATCTAGGAATTCTTCCACAACTTCTTAGCCCCTAGCCCTTTTTAATAACATTCTTATTAAGGTCTGCAGGTTTTACTGGACAGAGAGGAGGGCCTAGAACAAGGAGCTGTGTGTCAGTTATTCTTGAAGGTCTTTGGAGGCAGGTGTGAGAACTTGAACCCAGGACCCTGCTTTTGCTTGGCTGTTGAATTCCCAAGTGCTCTCAGCATGACTGAGTAGAGCACAGTGGTAAACCGAAGAGATGGAAAATAAGATTGCTGATCAGTAATCCCTGTGTCTCTAAGTCTACTATATAAATGCAGGTGTATATGAGGGGCGGGGTGTGTTTGACAGGAGAATGGGGTTTAAACTCAATCACATGTTACTCCTGCCACCAGTGCAAGTGATATAATTCTACCAGTAACCTTTGGACAAGGCATTCAAAGCCCAGAGCCTGGTGAATTTGGAATTATCCATGGAGAATATTGCATGCCCGTAGATAGTGAATATCTTCTGGATTTCAATAATGAGGAATTATGGGAGCATAAACTGGTTCTGTTAAAAAAGATTCTTTGTCACTGGACACTAAAACATCTTGGACACTTCTCGGGTCACAGTGGAACAGGCTGTGGACATGGCCATCGCTGTGCTTGTCAGGCTGGCTCTCACCGTCAATCTCCTGGGTTACTAATTGGTTCCTAAAATGCTCTGCTTTTCTCATAGGGGAGGTGAGAATGTAAAAGTGGTAACTGGAGATGACCATGTTTTGAAACACTTTTTTTTCCCCCAGTGTTTGAGCTATGTGGTGGAATTGGACCCATTTTATTAGTGGGTCATTATGAGTCCACTGGATAGTGAAGAGAAACCAAGGTATATGAGTCTAAGCTTTTAGGGTAGAAATTGAGTTCTTATAGATCATGTTCCTTTTCCTTATAGATTCAGTATATAGAAAATATATGTGTATTATTGATTTCAGCAGACATTGATTGAGTGCCAGGTGGCTTGCTAGGCAGTAGGAATATAAAGGTGATTAAATAGCTCATAATTTAACTGGGGAGACAGAATCATAGATATTTAATTACATATAATATAGTGGGATGAATAACTTATTGATTTATTTATTCATTTCAACAAAATTGGTTGAAATTGGTCTTTAAGCATTGTGTATAGAGGGAGTAATAAAATATGGCCTTTACCTTCAATATATTTGTAGTCTAGATGAGCGTCTGCACAAAGTGTTATGGTAACCTAGAGAAGAAAGGCGTAAATTCTGCCATATTCATGGAGGAGAGAAGCACAGGGTAGGGTTTCAATGGCTGCAAAAAGGGTATGAGATCATGAGTTGAAAACATATCCACATAAAACCTGCACACAAATATTTATAGCAGCTTTATTGATAATTCCCAAAACTTGAGCAACCAAGATGTCTTTCAACAGGTGAATGCATAAACTGTGGTACATCCAGACAATGGAATATTATTCCAAAATAAAAAGGAGTAAGCTGTCAATCCATGAAAAGACATGGAGGAAACTTAGGTGTACACTGCTAAGGGGAAGATGTCAATCTGAAAAGTCTACATACTTTGTGATTCCAGCTACACAATATTCTAAAAAAAAATCAAAACTGTGGAGAGAGTAAAAAAATCAGAGGTCGTCAGGAGTTAAGGAGGAAGGGAATAAGGGTTGGATGGGTGGAGCACTATGGATTTTAAGACAATGATACTGTTATGGTATCTATACTATACAACAGAAAAAGTGAACCCTAATGTAAACAGTGGACTTTGAGTGATAATAATGTATCAATATCGGTTCAATAATTACAGCAACTATACCCCACTAATGCAAAACATTAATAACGGGACACTGTATGTGTGCTGGGGAGCTGTATCTAGGAACTCTCTACTTTGTGCTCAGTTTTTTATAAACCTAAAACTGCTCTAAGAAAAAAATGAGGTATTTTTAAAAAGGGGGTAGTGCCCAGGATCAGGGTAGGGAGAAATGGCAGAGGTCCTCACCTAAGTGTGAGAACAGCAGAAGAAGGGCTCCCAGCGGTGTGCACGAGGCTGGTAGTCAGGGTGCCTGGGAGGGTGGTGGCGAGCTGCAGAGGACCTGAAGACTACAGTGTAGGGGCTTCCTGTAGTGGAAGCTGTGGTCTGTTTTCATCCCTGCCTGTCTCCGAGGGCGTAACTGCTGTTGTTTCTGTTCCCAGCAAAGAGCCCCAGGGAAAGTGTTGCTGGATGCAGTTTGCAACCACCTCAACCTCGTGGAAGGTGACTATTTTGGCCTCGAGTTTCCTGACCACAAAAAGATCACGGTAGGTGATGTTAAGTGATGTTGCTACTTTTACTATCTATTTGACTAGGGAAAAGGGAGGGAGTAATTTGGGACCTTGCCTTGACCATACAGAAATGTATAGAGGAAAAACACCTTGAAAGCCCTTTTAAATCTTTTTTTTTTTTTTTTTGGAAGTAGTTGTGCACAGTGTTAGCAGATTCAAAGAAAATACACAATGAAGATGGGGTTTCATTTACCCATTTCTCTTATTGCTCCCTCGAGGGACCACCATTAACAGTTTCTTGTGTATCTTTCTGATAAAAATCTGTGTATACGTATATGCACACATCATTTTTTAAATACACTATTATTACGTGACAATACGCAGTATCCCATACTTTCCCTCCCCTCTCCCATTAATGTATCATGAAGATTTCTCCTTTTCAGCACATAAAGAGTGTACTTCTTTTTTACAATTTCATGCTATTTCGCTGAATGGATATGCCATAACCTACAACCTCTAGTATAAATGATTAGATACTAAGGTTGTTCCCAGTCATTTGCTATTACAAATGATGCTACAGGGAACAACATACTAGTAAATTTTGTTTGCACTGATGGCAAATACTCAAGTGTTTCAGTAGTTCAGATCCAAAGTCATGGAATTGCTTAATTCATGGGTTCAACCATTTTAAAGTTTGCTGAATATGTTAGATTGTTCTTTAAAAAGATTTCACTGATTTGAACTCCATTTAGAACAAAGCTTGCTGTTATGTATCTCTTGGCTGATGATATTTTTAAGCTGTATGTGAACCTACCTGTTGCTAAACACCCTTTTAGGCTATAAATTTGACTATATTTCTGTTTATTCTTCCATTGAGTACATGCTGAATACCTAGAACTTTTGGTAGCAACTGCACTGGAGATCAAATAATAGCAAGATGCAGAAAGCGTATAATTCAGGTGGGGTGTCAAGTTTAGTTAGTGGCCAGTACAGGGCATGTAACATGTGCCCCACTGCAGCCAGGGGGCATTGAGCAGTGGAGCCAACAAACAACATTTGTGTTCAGAATGTCCTTCCCGGGTGTTGTGAAACTGAGTCCCACGAGACCAGAAGGAGTCGACCTAATAAAGTATTCTGGGGAGAGGTGGCCCTCCATGTACAAAGAGCAGAAAGCAAGCGGTCTATCTATTCAGGAACATGCATACAGGCTGGAGCGTAGAGGGAAGGTGGGTGTAAGAGCATAGGGAGGTTCTTGGGAAGGAAGCGAGAGACAGGAAGTTGAAAGGGAAGCAGGGAACCAGATCTCATAGGATTTTTTTATACCATTGCCACATAATAGAAATATAAAATGAGCCACAGATCGAATTTCAAATTTTCTAGCACTTGTTAAACATAGTTTAAAAAGCGAAATTAATTTAAAAGTATATTAAATTTAATGTATCCAAAAACATCATTTCAGCATATAATCAATATCAAAAACTATGAATAAGATATTTTACGTTTTTTTCACTGTAAGTCTTTGAGTGGTATGCATTTGACACAGCCCCTCTGAATTCAGACCAACCGTATTTCAAGTGCTCAGTAGTCAGTCGCACGAACCCGGCAGCTATTGACTTGGATGGCACAGTTCAGTACCAAGCTAATGTGTTTGAGTAGCTGTTGAATGTGTTTTAAAGGGAACGTGATACGATGTGATGTGTAGTTTAGAAGGAGAACTGTAGCTGTACCGGAATAAGACAAGACTGGAATAAGGAAAGCTGTCAGGATCTTGCAGTATTTCAGGCAGGAGATGGTGCTGGATGGCAGTGAGGGAAAATTGAGGTGGGGGCTAGAGGGAGGTGGATGAATTCAAGAGACCAAGGAGGAGTGGTTAAGGAGATGATTGAATGGATGGGTTTGTTGGGGAAAGAGGGCTCAGGGGAGCTGGGGTTTCTCACTTTGCCATCTGGGTGGACAATAGTGCCAGTCACTGGAGATGGAAAGTTTCCGAGCATATCCATGAAGAGGTGAAGACAGTGAGCTCAAGCCCAGGCAGGAGCAGTTGGCATTATCAGTAGACATTGCAGTGGGGACGTCCAGCAGGCAGTACAAGTAGATGTATCTCCTGGAGCACAGGAAAGAGATCTGAGCTGAAATTCTGATGATTATTTTAATATTAATTGAAGCTCTGAAATTGGATGAGAGTGAAAAGAACGAGGCAAGACTGGAACACCAGTATTTAAGGGATGCATAGAGAAGGAAGAACCCTTAGAGGAGGTACAGATAGGAGAGAGAGACATCACAGGGCAAGGGAATAAAGCATTGCAAGCAAGGGGCGGGTAGGTGGTAGATGAGTGAATCTGTCACGTACCTAAAAATAGGTGCAAATTGTGTTTTCTCAGTGTATTCCTACCTCCAAATACTCTTGACCATTTTCTAGTGCTTAAGTTAAATCTAAGGCTCCCTGGCTCCCAGTCATTTTTCTATTGTGGCAAATGAACAGAGATGGGCCAAAACCTACTCCCATGTGCATGTATTCATCTAAGAATTATCTTGCACCTACAAAGTGTCAGTCATCACACTTTATACTCTAGAAAACATGTGATATAAAGTGACCCCAAGAAGTAATTATGGTTTCCATTCATTAGAAGTGCACAGTCTAGTAATGGAGATAAGGAAACAAATAATTTCAATATGATGTAGCAAGTTCTATGGAACATTGTTTTATAAACTTATTTTGTTATAATAATTATTCTCAAAATACTTGAAGACATCTTATCTCATTATTTCTAATCGAGACTGAACTACTGCAAGGTCCTAATGGTTCTTCTGACTTGAATCTTGCCCTGTTCTGATCCAGCCGGAGTTGCCTTTCTAAACCATAAATCAGCAGCGGTGAGGATACTAAGATTCTGAGAATTGTTTGGAATCTGGGTCAACCAACTAGCTACTGGCAGAGCTAGGATTCTAAAGATCGTCTTCTGACCCCAAATTCAGTGCCTTTTTTGTTAATCGTAGGTGCTTCTCTTTGCTAGAATTCACAATCTGTTGATCTTTCTGGGTACCTACAGGGCTGACTTCTTTGGTTTTATCAGGCTTGATTTTTAGAATTTCACTGCATCCTTTACAATACTGTTTAGAAATCTGCTCAACTTCAAAATACAGAAAACCCAATAATGATGACTTAAAGAGATAGGCGTTTATTTGTTGCACATAATACGAATAAAAGCCACCACAGGAGTGTTTATCATGAGCCACATGGTCCTCGTCATTGTGGACACAACAGTGAACATGGCCCACATTCTAAAGCAGGAATCAGCAAACTTTCTTTGTTAGGGGCCAGATAGTAAATACTATACATAGGCCTAATGGTCATGGGTCTCTGTTGCTTTTGTAGTGCAGAAGCAGCCATAGACAATATGTAAATGAATGGATGTGGCTTTGTTCCAATAAAACTTTATAATACAGGAAACCATAGTTTGCCAACACCTGCTCTAGAGAGTAACAACTCTGTGCAAGGCATCATATTGAGTTTACTTACAGTATTTCATTCATTCCAGACAGGCCCACTATATACCCCTTTTCTGATGAGGAAGCTAAGGCTTAAGTTAAGTCACAAAGACACACAGCCAGGAAATGATAGAGCCGAGATTCAAGTTCAAATCTGTCTAAGTACAAGCCCATGCTCTCAATCATCATCCCATTCTGACCATATATATCTCGGTATTTTGCTTTCTGTCAAATATGAAATCCCAACCTGAGAGCTAATTTCATAAAAATTTAAAAATAAGTTGTTTTGACAAAATCGATGTGTGATGTTAGGTAGACAGTGTAAGTGACTGGAGATGGGTACTAGGAGATCTTCTGGGGTCCTGGCCATGTTCTGTTTCTTGATCTGGATACAGTCAGTTTATAAAAATTAAGTGCACCGTACATTTATAAATGTGCATTTTATATGCATATGTGCGCATATAAAATTTATATATATATATATATATGTAAAACTTCAACAAACACAGTGAAATAAAAGCACATGGGGGCAAAAATATGGCCCATAAAGCACCTAGAGGCTGGCTGACAGAATCTGTTTCGGAAAAGCCAAGGACAAGTCTCGATTGGATGAACTGAGTCAGAGCCAGTCATGTGGGAAAATAATACACTCTAGCTGGATTTTCACCTCTGCTCTTAGTAAAGGTGCTTGAATATTTAAGATTTGTGTCATATAGTTTCTGTCCCCTTCCCAGATTCGGTCAAAACGCTGGCTTTCTGGACAAGCAGTGGGACATTGCAGCTGTGGACAAAAGCAACTCTGCAGTCAGGGCGCCAGCCCTCAAAGTGTGACCAGGGCAGGTGGTGGCCCCTATAGAGCCTCGCTTTGCTCCTGGCTGCAATGGGGACATTAGTGCCCACTTTTTGGGAGCTTTTGAAAGGATCAAACATGATAATATCTATCAGCATGTTACCCCACGTCTAGGGCCTAGTAAAGTGTTCAGAAAGTGTTAGTTATGGAAACTGTTATTCTCATCATCATTATTTATTTATTTTTTACTATGGTCAGAAACAGCAAACATGAAATCTGCCATCTTAATTATTTTTGAGTATATAATAGGAATGTTAACTATATGCATAAGTACAGGAAAGTATATTCACATTGTTGTGCAACAGATTTCTAAAACTTCATCTTGCAAAACAAACTCCATACCCGTCAAACAACAAACAACACCTTCCTTCTTCCTCCTAGCCTCTGGCAACCCCCGTTCTACTTTCTGTTCCTATGAGTTTGGCTACTTTACAGACCTCATACAAGTGGGATCATGCAGGATTTGTCTTTTTGTGACTGGCTTATTTCACTTGGATCAGTTGTCCTCGAGGTTCATCCATCTTGTAGGATATGACAGGGCTTTCTTTTTAAGACCGAATAGCATTCCATTGTTTGGATATACCACATTCTGCTTGTCCATTCATCTGATGAGCACTCAAGTTGCTTCTTCCCCTTGGTGGTTATGAATAATGCTGCAGTGAACGTGAGTGTGTCGTTGTGGTTAATTTTTAATAGTATCATTGTGATTATTACCTTTGCCAAGCTTTATGTGGGAGCTGCTCATATATCTGACAAACCAAGAACAAGTATGGTTGGTCTTAAAGTGCCCAAACGTGGGCTGTCACAACTGCTTTTTGCCCATTTATCTGTGGATAAGATGTGGGAAAACTAATTGTCCCACACAGGCCCTGACACACAAGGTCGTGGACCTCTGTCCCTAGGCAGCAAGTCAGGCAACTTGAATTAGCCCTTCCCCTGCCCTCCTTATCATTTCTGTCATGTAAATAGCCCACAGTAGGGCATTCTGCATAGTAAGGGTTTGGAAAAGCTTAAGGGGGGAACTAGCACCTTCCATGATCTAGAATGTGTTTCTCAAGTTTGGAAGTAAACTAGAGATAACTAGTAAATAATCAATTATGCTCTACCCTTAACTAGACTTGTTCTGTGGCTTGTCCATTAATGGAGGTAACTGCTGTGTTTACATGCACATTTGGCCTGCTGCTGGCCTTAAGTCCAGGCAGCCATCCCCGTGAGATTGCTCCCACAGGAGCAGAGGTGTCTTTTCATCAGCTCTTAAGAAATTGATTGGGCTTTCTGTGGTTGAAACACTATTTAATTGATCCCAGGAACCAAGACCCTGTATTTACTATGCCAGCCATTTGTACCTAAAGTCCGAAAGCTGGAAAAAGGCCGGGAAGATATTAGATCGCCATTGGGGTAAGCTCAGAGAGCTAACTGTCCTTGAGTTTGTGTGTGCCATGGACTCTGCTGTTAACCTGAATGCGTCTCATTTCTTCTTCTTCTTAGGGGGGCAGCAAAAACCAATGGTAAATATGTTGGGCTTTGCAGGCAGTACTGTCTTTACGGCAACTATTCAACTCTGCCACTACAGCACAAAAGCAGAAATAGACAATATGTAAATAAATGAGCTTGATTGTATTGCAATGAAACTTTACTTATGGGCTTGGATATTTGAATTTCATAAGATTTTTTGCATGTCATGAAATGTAATTTTTTCCTTTGATTTTTTTTTTTTTTCCAACCACTTAAAAACATAAAAGTCAGTCTTTGCTCTCAGGCTGTATCCACACGTGATAGGCTGGATTTGGCTCATGGGCCTTAGTTTGCCAACCCCTGCTTATAATATTTCCCTGAGGTAAGCGTTTTATAATCTACATTTTACAGTGAGCAAATACAAAGAAGTCAGTTGCCCAATACTCGATAAGGTACTGTGTAACCAGATTGATAACCAGGATTCACATACAGGCCTGTCTCAGCCAGTTTAAGTACTCTCTGCTTCCCTTGGCTGCCTCCCTCCCATTTCCCACCACAAAGAGCTGCATGCATCTCTGTGGCAGAAACGGGTACATGAATGAGATTTACCTCATTGGCCCACTGAGGATAGTGGGGAAAGCTCTGCATTGTGGCCTGTACACCTGTTTAAACATTTGCTCTGTCCTTTAGCAGCTGGGTGGATCCTGAACTAAGATTAATAAGTGACGATTTTGCAAAGTTATCAGGATTAATTCAGATACTCTACAGTCATGAGTTCAGCAGAATTCCTGATACTTAGTATGCACTCAGTTATCTGCTGTATTTTGTCCTTGCCATTCCAGCTCAGAAACCAATGAGGCCGGCCCACCCATCTTCAAGTAAAGCCTTACATTGCTTAGTGACCTGATAAAGCAAATTTGATTTCTAATAAATAGATATTGGTAAATCTCAGGAAGAAGATTGTCATCTTTTTGTTCATTTTATATTCTCCATGCCAGGAGAAAAGTTTTGTTATTGATAGGCGTCTTAGCTTGGGCTGCCGTAACAAAATACTGGGTGGCTTGAACAAAAGACGTTTATTTCTCACAGTATTAGAGGCTGGAAGTCTGAGATCAGGGTACCAGCATGGTCAGATTCTGGTAAGGACCTTCTTTCTGGCCTATAGATGGCCACCTTCTCACTGTGTCCTCACACAGATGAGAGGGATGGGGACAGGCAGAGGGAGGGGAAAATATCTCTTCCTCTTTTTATAAGGACACCATCCTATTGGATCAGGGACCCATCTTTATGACCTTATTAAATCTTGATTACATTTTAAAGACCCTGTCTTCAGATATAGTCACACTGGGAGTTAAGACTTCGACATAGGAATTCTCGAGGGGCACAGTTTCATCCATAGCAGCAGGCGTGATTCTTAGAGGCTTGAGGTCACAAAAAGCATGGTACTTGGGATGACAGGTGGTTTCCCATCCCCACTAGGGTCAGACGGACTTCCTTCAGCTATGTGTAGTTGCAGCCTCCTGACCTCATTTCTTCCTGGGGGGTCTGACTTCAGACATCTGAGGCCAGGTGGGACTCTTTGCTGACTGTACCAGATATAAAGCATGAGAGTGTTGTTGAACCAAGGACAGGTTAAAGTGTGGGAAGCCAGCAGAGGTGAGACTGTAGAATGGCTCGGTCACCATACAGAGCCGCACTGTGCTTTGATCGACAGTGGCAATGTCGACAGGGCAGGTCCCAGAGGAGGCAAAGCTCTCCTTGAGCAGAGAGTGTGGGCGAAGGACAGATCTCTGGGAAAATAGAGCTATGGATAATGTTCTTTTCTCAAGCTGGAAGAAAGATACGTGGTTTTCATTTCCATTTTGGTTTTTTTTAATTAATAGACTTTAATTTTTAGAGAACTTTTAGGTTTAAAGAAAAACTGAGTAGAAAGTACAGAGATGTCCCATATACTGCCCTCCCTCAAAACATACTGTGTCTTCTGTTAACGTTTTGCATAAGTATGATATGTACATTTTAATCGATGAGCCTGTATTAATACATGATTATTATAGTACAAGGTTTACCTGAGGGTCCATTTTTTTGTGTTGTACATTCTGTAGGTTTTGACAGATGTACAATGACATGCATGTACCATTAAAATATCATAAAGAATAGCTTTACAGCCCTAAAAAAAAACCCCTGTGTTCCACATATCCATTCCTGCCTCCCCTCTAAGCCCCTAGCAACCAATGATCTTTTCCTTCAGTATTTTCTTGTTTTCGGTATTCTTGATATTTTCTTGTTGTTCTGGCGTCTGGGGCCTTGCTGACTGGGGAGGGGCTGGCCTTCCCACGGCTAGAGAGAAGGGTTAAAATCTCAACCTGTAATTGTGGATTTGTCTATTTCTCCTTGCAGTTTCATCAGTTTTTGCTTCATATATTTTAAAGTTCTGTTTTTAAGTGTGTAAATATTTAAGATTTTTATATCCTCTTGATTGACTTCTTCATTATTAAGAAATTACCTTCTTTATCTCTGGTGATATCTTTGATTCTGATTGTCTGATCCAAATATAGCCACATTAGTTTTTAAAAGTTGTTATTGTTAGCATGATATACCTTTTTTCTTCCCTGTCCTTTTTACTTATTTGTGTCTTTATATTCGCAGTGCATTTCTTCCAGACAGCATACAGTTAGTTACCTTTAGTCCAGTCTGATTTTTAATTGGGAATGTTTAGACCATTTGCATTTAATGATATAGATCAAATCAGTCATCTGGCTGTTTGTTTTCTATTTTATCCATTCTTTGGTCCTTTTTTCTGCCTTCCTTTTGATTAATAGGATATCTCGATGATTCCACTTTACTTTCTTTGTTGGCTTATAAACCGTAACTCTTTCATTTGTAACTTTAATGATTGCTTTGGGGTTTGTAGTATACATCTTTAATTTATCAGAGCCTGCCTTCAAGTTATATGATGCTACTTCACATACAGTATAAAAACTTAAAATAGTATATACTTCCATTTTCCCATTTCTGACCTTTTTGCTATTGTTGTCATACAGTTTTCTTTTATATGAGTCATGAATCCCATACTATTATTATTTTTGTTGTCTTTTGTAGAGATGTAACTAATCTTTAAAACATGTCATAAATTGACATTTTGGTGTTCCTCATTCATTTTTGTAGACACAGATTTCCATGTGATATTTTCTTTCTGCTTGAAGGACTTTCTTTAACATTTCTTGTTATGTAGCTCTGTTGATGAATTCTCTCAAAACTTTCATACATCTGTAGGAGTCTTTATTTTGCTTTCCTTTTCAAAAGACTTTTTTTTTCCTGGGCGCCAAATTTTAACATGAATTGTTTTCTTCACTTTAAATGTTTTGCTTCACTGCATTCTTTTGCATTGTTTCTGACAAGAAACTTACTGTCATCTTTATCTTTGAAGTTTTCTTCAGATTATGCTTGGGATTTGCTGAGGTTCTTGGATCTGTGAATTTATAATTTTTATCAAATTTAGAAAAATTTCAGCTCTTTCTTTTAATACTCTACTCTCCTTTGTTCCTCCCCTGCCATCTCTTCTCCTTTGAGACTCCCACTTTTCGGCTGCCTAAAATAGTTCTACAGTTCTCTGCTTCTTTGTTAATCTTTTGATAATTTTTCTATTTCATATTGGATTGCTTTTATTGCTAGGTCTTCAAGTTCATTAGTGTTTCTTCAGTTTCTAATTTGATACTAATTAGTCTCTAATTTCATCCAGTTTTTTAAAAAAAATTTTTATCTCACACAATGTAGTTTTCATCTCTAGAAGTTCAGTTTGGGTCTTTTTAAAATATATTTTACTTATCTCAGTCTTTTCAACATAGGAAATATAATTGTAATTGTCTTCATGTCCTATACTAATTCTGTCAAACATGTCAGTTCTAACTAGATTTGATTTTTTTGAACATATTCTCCTCTTTATGCCTATTGAATTTTTTTTAGCGGATATCATATATTGTGAATTTTACCTTGTCGAATGCTGAAATATTTTGTATTCTTATAAATCTGAGTGTTCTGGGATGCAGTTAAGTTATTTGGAAACAATTTAGGCCTTTCAGATCTTTTAAGACTTGTTAGGTGGGCCTGACATGATGTAAATTCTGCGTAAGTTATTCCCCACTGCTGAGGGATTACCCTTAGGTACTCTATCCCAGAGGTCCCCAACCCCCAGGCTGTGGACCAGTACCAATCTATGGCCTGTTAGGAACCGGGCCACCCAGCAGGAGGTGAGCAGTGGGCAAGCGAGCAAAGCTTCATCTGTATTTGCAGCTACTCCTCAGCTCAAGCATCACTGCCTCAGCTCCACCTCAGATCATCAGGCATTAGATTCTCATAAAAGCACTGGTCCCTGGTACCAAAAAGGTTGGAGACCACTGCTCTTCCCAACACCCATGAATCATGAGGACTTTCTTTCTGGCTGGTTAGAGTAGATCGTTTTCCTGGCCTTGTGTGAACATCAGGCACTGTCACCTCTAATCTTTTCAATAGTTCTTTTTCCCAATCTTGTGTGCTTTCCTCACAAGCATGCATTGATCAGCATTCAGCTGGTTACTCAAGGGTAACCCTCTGTGCTCTCCTACATACTCTTTCTGGGAAGAGCCTTCTACTCTGGTACTCTCCTGTGATATCTCACTACCTTGGTGTCCCCTGCTCTCTCAGCCCCTTCTCTTCAACACATGCATTTTGCCAGGTTTTTCTTCCCTGCACTACGGTTTAGAAACTTACTCAAAGGAGAAGGCTGGGGCAGCTGTGAGGATTGTAATTATTCTATCTCTCAGGAATCACTATTTCTCATTGCCTGGTGTCTGTCCTAAGTCTTCAGATCTGTTGCATTATATATTTTTTTTCATTTTTTGGTCCCTTTCACTCTAGTTTGACCAGAATCAGAAATCGCAATAGATTTTTTTTTAAAGTCACACTTAACATATCTTTTAAATATAACCAAATGTAAAATTGATAAAATAATTAAGACTAATATGAAAAATTACATTCAAACAAATTATTACCAAAAAATTTCAAAAAAAAATTTATTTCTTTTAGGAGCCTGAAGAAAGACTAATTTGTAGTAATGAATTCTAGATACTAGATAATTTTCTATAACCTATTTTATCTGGTTCCTATGTATGTTCCAGTTGATGAAGATTTTTGTTATATGCAGTTTTAAACATGAAGATGAGAGTTGAGCATCTCTTGAGCCCTTTAGCTTTTGGAAGGGCAAGATATTGTGTTACAGAAAAAGCAGAGATTTGGAGTCAAATGGACTTGATGTTAAATCCCAGCCGTGTGACTTAAATAAGCTTTCTGAGTTTGGCTTCCTTCCTTTGTAAAATGACCACATTGTTATGAATATTTAGTGAGAATGTAAAAAGCTCCTATCCAGTGCCTGGCAACACAGTAGGTGCTCAAGATATAGTCTCTTCCTGGACTCCTTCTGGATATCAAGTAACTGACTCTTCTAATGAGACTCTTTTCAAAATACTTCATATATTTCAGTTGCCTATAAAAGCCACCCAAAATGTCACTCACCAAAATAATAGAACAAAAGATGTTTAGGGAAAGACAAGAATGGCTTTGGGAACAGGGATTCATCTTGCCTTGCTTTTAATACCTAAGCATTAAGGCATTTCTTCTCACCTAACAGTAGTTCAGTGTAGAAAACACATTTCAAAGGAGGAAAGTAATATTAACGGGATCGGAGGAAAATAGGGAGCCTGACTAAAATGTAGGGAAGCAGGGGAAGATGGGATTGGGAAGCTGTGTCAAAATCAAATTTTGGAAGCTCGCTTTTATGGGTTGGATTGCATGCCCCCAGAATTCGTATGTTTAAGCTCTAATACCCAGTACCCCAGGATGTAACTGTACTTGAAGATAGGGCCTTTAAAGAGGTGATGGAGTTCAAACGAGCCCATTAGAGTAGGATCTAATCCAGTCTGACTGGAATCATTTTAAGAAGAAGAAATATGGAGATACCTGAGAAACAGCAGGGCCATGTGTACACAGAGGGAAGATCATGTGGGGACACAGCCAGGAGGTGGCCAGCTGCAAGCCAAGGGGAGAGGCCTTAGGAGAAACCAAGCCTGCAACACCTCGAGCCTCCAGAACTGTGAGGAAAGAAATCTCCGTTGTCCATACCCACCTCATCTATGGTACTTTGCCATGATGGCCCCAGCAAACTCAGTCTAGGCCTTCAAATCCCAGCATGGGAAGTGTCTTGATTCAGTGAGCTCTACTGACTGGGAATGAGATTTCTAGAAGTCCATTCATTTTAACGAAACCCCTTAGCAGCAGTCAGGTAATGTGGATGTGTAGGTGTGCGCTGGAAACCAGCAGCATGGTTTTGGAGAACAGGGATATGTGGCTTGGCCGAAGGGGTGAGTGTAGGGGAAGAGATACATTATTATGGTTGCTTCCTTCTAGAGATGTCCGCAGTCGGCAGAGGAAAGATTATGGTGCTGTTGTTGCCTTTTTCACTCATCTGGAACTTGTTTCTGTTCTGCTTAGGTTGAATTAACAAATGATTTGTCTTAGATGATCTGATCCAGTCCAAATGCTTCCTGGTAGCTCTCCCTGATTCTCAAACTTCAATGCTTTAATTGTAATCAAACAGCAACCTATTTTTCTTCTTGGAATGAGATGACCTCCTTCTGGCTCATCCATTTATAGTAGTTTAAATCCTATGTGTGCAAGACCTTTTCTTTCAGCTTTGCAAATATCAGTCTAACTGGAAAATGCAGAGGTTCTCACGGGCCCCATGTCCTCGCCTAAGCCAGCTCAGCTGTGACGTGTGATCAGTGCCCTGCAGCATTACTGCTGAGAGCTCTACCCACAAGCTAATTCAGGCTCGTACAATATTCGCAGACCTACATGTTCTAAAACCACATGCTCAGTTGGCTCAAATTGGTGCTTGTATTTGATGCTTTCCACAGAAATGCCAAAAACAGAAGAGTGCTGTTTTAAAACAATTCATAAAATTGGCAACGGCACTGCCAGAGCATAGTCGTTTTGTCCTGAGTGGTTTGCAGTTTAGGCAGATTCTGTGGTGGAGCTGGCAATGGTGAGAGATCTCAGAGACAGTTGTCCTGGGGCAGCCATGGAAGCCAAAAGAGCAGAAGACAGCAGGTTCATGAGTGGGCGCGCAGCAGCCGTGGGGAATCCCACCAGAATTCGCTAGTTAACTCAACATCCCATGCAACATCACTATTTTGAATTTTCTCCACTTGCCTCAACCCTCCAACCCTCAGATTTAACAGGGAAAACAGAAGGCATCAAAAAGGAACTTTCTCATCCTCCCAAATCAGAAACGCAAACTTACTTACATTTGTCATTAGCCTGTGTTTCTATCTCCCCTGATGGAGTAGCTCTTCTTTCTCTCTCAAGTTCTTGCCCTGTGTTTTAGAGCTGTCTTCTCAGACCATTTCATGTCCCTTAGGACACTGGTTATCCTCCCTTCTTGCTCATATTCTCAATCCCTCTCCTTTTTAAAAGCAACCAGGGTTTTCCTGTTAAAAATGAGCACGTGAACAGTACCCTTATTTGATCCCTCACCCCTACACTCCGAGTCTCTTGTCTTCCCCTTCGTAGCCAAGCTTCTTGAAAAAGCCCTGTGTCCTTCCTGCTTCTTCACTGCCCACCAGACTTTCAGACCCATCACTCAGTCAGCAGACCAGCAGATACTCTAGTTCTCATTTTATGTGACCTTCCAACACTTCTTGATACCCTTCCTTCTGGAGACGCCATCTTCCCATGGCTGTCATGACACAAACCTAGCTTTATTTTACTTCTGCCCTCATCTGGTCCCGCCTGGCTTACTCCGGGGTGAAGGCATCATCAGTGCTCATGCATTTCACTTTGTGGACTCTACGAGGGCATCTTATCCTTCATGGAGTCAAGGTGGTGGCAACTTCTAAATGTGAGATCCCCTGCCCTTCTCCGAGCTCTGGATGAGTGCATGCCAAAATTTCCATGCTACCCTTTCCTCATGAAATCCGAGTGCACCTCATAACATCTAAGCGTCTCGACCCCTTCCATCCCAGCCACCTTCCAGTGTGCCCTGTCTCTGTGAATGGCATCAGCACCTGAGCCGATGCTCACTCCAGAAATCTTGGTGTCATTCTGGTCATTATATCCTCCCTCAGCCACTATATCCAGTCTGTCAGTAAACCACATTGGACTTTACCTCTTAAAATTTTCTTAAATCCACCCACTTTTCCCCAGCTCTTCTTCTGCTCTCCTGGTCCAAAGTACTATCCTCTGGCCTGGACAATTGCAGCAGGGCAACTGCTTCTTTTCCAGCCCCCTCTATCTCGTCTCACACTGCCAGACTAATCCTTTTAAAGTTCACATTAGGTTGTTTCAGCCCCCTGCTTAAACTCTTTACATTGTTCTTAGGAGAAGGACGAAGAATCCTAACATAGCCTCGGTGGGGTCTGACCCCCTCCTGACCCGTCAGCCTTGCTCCATAGCCATGTTGGTTTCCTTTCCTCTGTTCCTCTTACTCTCTTCCCCTTCAGATCTCAGCACAATGTCATGTTCAGGGACATGTTCATATCAAATCTCGGGTTCCCTCTACTTCTGCTCTTCCCATGACTGGTTCAGACCTCTCTATCCCAGACACTCAGAGTCCTCTGGGACTCAGTTTTCATCGTACATTCATTCATCTCATGTTCTTCTTCAGTTTTGCTATGAGGATTTATTTTGTCCATCTTCCTCACTAGACCATAAGCTCCTTGAAGCAGGGACCATGATTGGTTTTCTCATCATTGGATTCCCAGAGCCTAGCAAAGGGATACAGTAATATTTTGTTGAATTAATAAATGAGTTTGAAGAACAGGGTTTAAGTTCCAACTTTGGGCATCTGGTCTTTGAATCTCAGTTTTCTTATCAAATGGAGATACATTCGCCATGCCATCCATCTTTTAGGATTCTTAGGAGGAAACTAATATATCTCGCAAATGATAACGGCTATTTTGAATGATTATTCTTTCTCATTTTAAGGTTGAGTTTTATCAATATGACAATGGAGATGATCCTAAGGCAACTAATGCCATTAGTTTTTTCTCTTATAGGAGAGTGATATAGGATGGGACATACAGAAATGAGTTTCATTTAAAAACCTTACATATTTGAAAAGGCGATGGGGGAAGTTTAACCTGAATAGGTAGAAACTTCAATTTTTTAGTTCTTTTTTATTATGAGAATTCTTAGTGCTCATTTAACAGAATTCGGATAATATAAAAGGCGGAACATAAAAAGTCACTCTTCTTTCAACTTCCCAAACACATTTTTCCTCATTCTTAAGTATTTATCAAGAACATAATTTTTAATGCGTACATGATAATGTATCATAGAGGTATAGACTATTCATTCATTTAATTTAGATTATTATAAAAATTTCTCACTACTGTAAAAATGTGATTAGCATTCCTTGTACATAAATCTTTTTACATATAAATGTATAATTTCCCAAAGTTGAATTACTGGGTGAAAAAGTACGTATGGGAACATTTTTTAGGTTTTAGATAATTATTCCCTAATTAGTCTCCAGAAATGTGCCAGTTTACACATCCACCAATAGAGTAAGACAGGGGGCATTTCCCAGCGCCCCTACCAGCTTTGGGTGTTATAAAATACAAATATGCACATATATACAGGCATATCTAGATGCAAATTTAATGGGTGAAAATGGTATTTGGTTATTTAAACTTGCGTTTGTGGTGCACATTACTTTGGAATTTGGACATTTTCCCATTAACCCTTTTTTCTTTGTCAACTACCTTTTACTCTTTACATAGTCTGGGGGTGTTCCCTTTTTTATATTTACTTACAAAACCATCTTTACATTAAGCACATTAACCTTATTTTGTCATATATGGAAATATGAGCTTCAGTACAACCCTTTCAATGACCACAAGTTCAAGTACAGTTTAAAGAAAAACATTTGTAAAATAGGATAATACGGTTAACTTAGCACTAAATAAGGTCAGCAGCTCATTCGCGTGCTTTCCCGCGCCCGCACACACACACACTGTCTGACTGTCCCCCCCACCCCCTCTCAGTTTTGCCACTCAGACTGCATACAAATGAGCACATGTGTGAAAAGAATCTGGACTTCGATGTTGGGCAGGCCTGATTTCATTCCTCCCTCTGCCACTCTGGAGAGACCTGGGGCAAATTATTGAGCCTCTGCAAGTCTCAGATTTCTCTCCTGGGTTAACAGAATCTTTCTGACCTTGAGAAGCAAATAGTTTATGGATAGGGCCTGGTGCAGAGGTGGCATTCTATAAATATTCATTCTCTTTCCATGTCCCTCGAAGGCGTGCTGTCTGTATGTAGGTACACATACATGCATTTTGTTTCGTTAAGGAGCATGCATTTTTCACTCAGCGTATAGCCAGACATGCAGTCATTCACTAATATTTGCTGAGTAGCTAACTATGATATAGGAATAAACGAAAATAGAAAACTTAATTAGCTATTTGAGTCCAGGAGAGATTTTAATGTTGAAGCTCAGTGATAAAATTAGCAAATTTAGATCTGTTCTGTAAGTGATAGATGATGTAAGATATGGCATTCTTTATAAAAAAAAAAAAAGGAACATGCTTCAAGTACTCAAAAACATTTTTATTTTAAACAACTCCAAATAAAGTCTGAAAATAGTTACACTTTCATTGAGAATTTGTGTCTCAGTGTGTTCTTTTTTCCTTTATAGGTGTGGCTGGATCTCTTAAAACCTATTGTCAAGCAAATTAGAAGTAAGTATATGCTGTATGTTTAACAGTGATGTTAAATATAAAGCCAGACATTTTCCTTGTCTAGACACCGTTGGCCCTGTGACATCAAGCACTTAGTGATACAATTTTTTTTTTTTTACCCCATGATTGCTTTTCATCATCCACTAATCCATGTACTGTTAAAATGTATGTTCTGTAATTTTAATGTATAACAATTTGGTAATCAAAATCTTGCTTGGAAAATCAAATGTCATTTTGATTAACAGCTAAAGCCTGCTATTAAGCTCCAGAATAATTGAGCTTGTCTTCGTCGGTGTTTCTTACTGTCACTTTTGAAGGGGAAAGGTGGAGCCATTTATTCATAAAATGAGTGTAAGGTTTTCTGTCCTGCCTTTTCAAAGCCTGTGAAATCAGAATGCAAGTATGGTTTAGAAAAACAAGGTGGTTAAAAGTGTGTGTGTGTGTGTGTGTCTGTCTGTCTGTCTGTCTGTCTGTTTCTGGATGGCAAGCAGAACCGAAGGGAAGTCTGGCTTACACGGAGGCCATGTGTTGGATTCAGGAGGGTCTGGGAGAGGAGGAAGGAAAGAGAACAC
This sequence comes from Rousettus aegyptiacus, assembly GCF_014176215.1. Lineage (NCBI taxonomy): Eukaryota > Metazoa > Chordata > Mammalia > Chiroptera > Pteropodidae > Rousettus > Rousettus aegyptiacus. The sequence continues at coordinate 58,235,434 of NW_023416286.1, read as the reverse complement.
GTGGTTTTTCTCTCCCTTCTCGTCACCTCGGCACTAGACCTCCCCTCTCTGCTGTGAGGCAAAGTTCCAAGCCAAGCTCTGTTCTCACAGTCATCCCAGATAGTTCCCCCCTGCAGCCAGAGACTGGGCAGTGTCTGAGAATGGCAACAAAACCGCATTTCTTTAGCAGCTGAGCATGAAGCACACAATATCTCTTGGGATCGCTTTTCTGTCCGATTAAAAAACCCCACAGGGCCACTTACACCAGTTATGTGGATGCACTAAACGAACACACAGTGTCTGTATGGCCCTTATGCGATTGAAATTGGCGTCGATCTGTCATTTAAATTAAGCAATTATTGATGCTGAAAATGAAACAGCTATTGTTTATTTAACATTTACCGGGTGATTGGTCAGAGACCAAGTGGCAGGTGGGGGGACTCATTGCTGAGAGAAGCCCCCAGGCCTAATGAGTGAAGGTAGAATGTAGAGTCTAGAAAGAGGGCATTTGTCCCCACAGAGACTAGTGATGGGAACTGCTAATGGTGGAAAGGAATCTCTTAGGAGGTTACCAAATGCAGGCAGAAGAGAATCTGTCGCTATTGGTCCAAAGCTGGGTTCTCCTTTTCATCTCCATGTGCTGTGATTAGCCGTGTGTGACAAAACCATCATTTATTTAGCACTAGCATCTACTTCAGGTTTTCTAAGGATCTGCGCACCCTTATTAATCCTTGTCTGTGAAAACTGCTGAGAGAAAATAGCACGACCTTTCCGTCTTCTCCATTTTGCTGATGTTATTTTGTGACCCAGAATCGATATGCAAGGGCTTTTGTTAATTTTTAGAGTGATTTAAAAAGCCCAGCTTCTCTTGGCTTCAGTAGTTCTGTGTCTTGTTTTCGTCCTCCTAATTTTGCATCAATCACCGACATTTTTGCCTTGCGTATCATTTTTTTTTTAAAAACTTGAATGCATTAGCATAGCAGTTATGATACAACATTTATTTTCATGATGGTGAAAGGTGGAGCAAAAAGACATTTTTCTGCTTTTATATGACTTGTTAAAATTGGGATTTCGTTATAATGCCTTTCACATTTCATAGAACATAAACTGATTGCTATCATTTCAAATGGCAGAACCTGTAAGATTGCTCTTAGATCGTAGCGTACACATAAAAACAAACTGACTCAGGTTCTAAATTATTCTTTTATAATATTTGTTCTGTTTTAACTATGAAAATAAAACTTACCTATCTCCTTCACCCCCTCCCAGACCTACTTCCTGATTCTGTCTGAACTCATCCATAGCAGGGTTTGTAAGGCACTCACATGGCTTTGGCTGACTCTGGCAGGACCACATCTTGACGTTTTCTCTCCAGAGCTCAAGAGAGCACCTGACACGTGGGTGCTGCATACACATTTGATGGACACATTAGCAGCTGTACCTTGTAGACAGTTAATAATAATAAATTACATGCCTGATTTATATGATCTCCTTTTAAAATGATTTAAAACCTGTATTTGGATTAAAGCGGCTAATTAGACAACTTTTTGAAGAGAAATGCCTTTTAAACCTGAGTACAATTAAAGTCTCCAGAAAAGAAGTGTAGTACCTCAATGTAATAGTTATCTGTTTCCCACAATATGAAAGTACGATTTAGTAATTGAACTTGACCAGTTGTTTGGTGACTTGGGTGTCGGCAGGTGTACTTTTGGCAGCTTGGAATGAGACTTATTATTTGGTATTTAATTTACTTCAGAAAGTCTTTTTCTTTAATTGTATTTGAAACATAAATCAATAAATGCTTTACTGCTTTTCTCGTCTTCTTCTTCTTCCTTAGGGCCAAAGCATGTTGTTGTTAAGTTTGTGGTGAAATTCTTTCCACCTGACCACACACAACTGCAAGAGGAACTCACAAGGTTAGTGGTTTGGAAGCTGAGTATTTATTGCTATGGGGTATTGAGGAGAAGAGAAAGTTAATGTTCTGAGTCAATTGATTAAACATTTTCACAATGTTTACTTGACCAGCATCTGCTCTGTGCTTAACAGTTTAACCCTCTGTCTCCCAGTTATGCTCACAAACTTGGGGGGGGGGGAGAAAGTACCACATTGTCCCTGAAGCCTGGTTTCCTTAATGCTATGATACAAGGTGAACTGGACTTAGAACCTGTTACCGTCAAATTTTCCCTCTTACCTATCACATCACGAGGTGGTTTGGGGAAGTGAATCTATTCTGTGAAACCAAGATGTTAACTCAGGTTTCTCTTTGTTGCTGCCATAGGTAGGTAGACATGAACTGGTGGTCAGTTTCTTTGACATCATGGCCAAGTGGGAGAAGCATGAGCATCAGTTCAGGCATGGCTTTGGTGGCTGCGGCTGACCAGTTATTTGTTCTCTCTGCACCTCTCTTAATTCCCCTATGTCAATGCGACTATAATGCTGGCTTAACCAGGGTGGTTTTATGGATAAGCACTATTACACACAGAATAGCTGGAACCCAGTAGGAACACTATGAATAATAATCATCATCACTATCATCGTCATCGTCATTGTCATCACTACTACTACTTATTTTATAATGTGCAGCAAGACACATGGTATTCTAAAAGGGAACAGAGCCCATTGGGAACACATGAAAATAAAATACCCCCTTTCAAGAGCTCCCCGTGAGAACACTCGTCTGACCAGCCAAATTCTTGCCACACATGCCTTTTAAGCTGTAGTTGTTTAAGACCGAGGCTACGACATTTTCTCATACTCTCATCCCTGACACAGAGCACAATATCTTGGGTGGTTGACCATCACTTACCAAAGGGATGAAGACATTCAGTTAGCGGTTATTTATGAAGCGTACATTGTGTGCAAGCATTGCTCTAGGCACTGAGAATATAGTGGTGAAAAGACAAGCCTGACTTTTATGGAAACAGACAAAACAAATAAACAAGAATATCAGATAATGATTATAGGTGTGCTCTTTAGGTGTTAAAATGAAGTAGGATTACGTGATAGAAGGGACTGGGTGACGACTTTAGAGTGGTCAGTCTGGGGTGCCTCTCTGAAGAAATGGCGGGGGTCTGTTGGTCGTTTTCAGAGGAAGAGCTATTTAGGTTGAAGGCACAGTTAGGCATGTCCAAGGCAGGAACAAGCTGCAGGTGTCAGATACCTAGAAGAGAGCCGGCTTGGCAGGAACGTTGAGGGTGAAGTTCAGTGAAGTGGAACAGAGGCCCGATCATGCGTATTGCTGAAAGACTAGCTGCCGTGTGGGTGCTGTGGGGAGGGTGATAGCAGAGGATCCAGGGAGGAAGTGATTGCAGCCATCCAGTCCAAGGAGATGGTGGCAGAGGAGGTGGTAGGAGTGGAAACGGTGAAACGTGGTTGCATTTGGAATATGTGCTGAAGGTAGGGTCGATCTGTCTTGGGGATGGGCCGGGGATGGAGACTGGGGGAAGAAGTCGAGGGGATGCTTAGATTTGGCTGAAGCAACTGGCTGGATGGTGTTAGTGATGACTGAAATGGGAATGGGTGGAGGGGTGGAAAGTCAAGAGTCGGGTTCTACAATGCTGCATTTGAGATGCCTACTAGACATCACGTGGATGCATCAGGAAGGGTATTAGGTATACGAATGGAGTTCCAGGGAGAGGTGAAGGCTTCTCTCGTGGTTTTTGTTTTCTGAACAAGTCACCACTGGTTTTAACCTCCATTTACAGCCCTCAAATCAACGGAGCAGTTAGAGGTAGCCAGGAACTGCAGAAGCCATCAGCCTTCTGGAAAGTGTGTACAGGTTGCCAGGACGCTTAGCTTAGAGGAGGTGCAGCTGGAGCTGCTACACCACAGCTCAAGATGGAGGAGTCTTCCAGGGCGTCATTACTGGGGCTACTGTCTCTGTTTCTGGGGCTGCTCTTCCTGTTGTGGGTACACGCATTGCTTCAAGCTCAGAATATTGAAATAAATCTAAAGGCGAATCCAGCTGTTGGTCAGCAGTGCGCTTTTTCCTCCTGCATCTCCCTGGGCCTCTATCCTGCTTAGGAAGTTGGTGGCCTGAGTCCTCCCCTCACCCTCACTTTTTCTGCCTATTCCACTTGGTGGTGAGTTTTGCACCTTTTCAGTTCTTATAACTCGTTGTTTCTAGAGGTTTGTAGTTTTCTACCATTCTGGTCCTTGTTATAAAATTCCATGCAACTCGTTACCCTCAAGCCGAGTGTGTCTGGTATGTTGCCAGCTGCTCTGTCTGGTCTGATAAATCCCTCGTGTTGCACAAGCTCAGCTGGATGCAGCAGGTTTAAGTTTGTGTTGTCTTTGTTTTCTGGCGCCCAGTGTTAACTGCCATTTAAGAAATCTGTTCTGAAGAGAGAATTCTTTTGGCTCAAGGATGAATAAAATTGGTATGAAAATTAGAAGCTCACTATCATTTTCCACTTCGTCATCACAAGATATAGCATGAAAGGGACTTCCCAGATCCAACGTCTTGACTCCCATGCTCTCAGATCCCTGTATAAGCAAAAATTTATGACGTGGCCATTGAGATTCCAGGCACTTTTCTATAGCAGATGGCAAGGGAGGGAGGAGTTGGGAGAAGCTCCGCATGGACCTTGCTTACTCGAGAGATGTGTGGACAAAGTGAGACAGAAACAGGCCTGCAGTTTAGCAGACTGTAAGTGATTCTGGCCTCGTATTTAATACTCTTGGCCTCCGAGAATAGCTTTCAGCTTCCCATTTATATAGAGGGAAGATTAAATTGCACTTAGCTGTTAAACAAGTAGCTGAATTCCTGTCTATTTATTGAACTGCACTTTCGGTACACATTTGTCCTGTTGACAGTGTCTAGAAGGAAAAAAGCACTGACTCTTAGGTGCAGGTTTCGAAAGCTTAGAGAGGGCTCTTCAGAAAGGAAGTCGCCAGGCTTTCTTATTGCAGAGCTCTGAGTCACTTTTCTTGTGCTGATGAGCTTAGGGACACTTCTCTCTAGGAACCCCGTTTTCAATCAAATCCAATTTCTACTTGGCTGCGTTGTTATCAGTGCAGAGAACATATTGGAACTTGCTGCTATGCAAGGCCTACTGAGGTATGTGCCTTAGGCAGACAGAGAACTTGTACGTTACACCAAATAAGAAAAGAAAGATTCAAACTTCCCAAGTGAAGAAAATTTAAATAGACACGTATAAAGCAAGGCATCGGATTGAGTGATTTGCAACTCTTGCAGTCTCCAAAAGCGAGAGCCCATTTTTAAAAACTATTGGGGTGACATTGATTAATTAAACCAAATAGGCTTCAAGTGTATAATTCAGTAATACATGATATGTATACTACATTGTGTGTTCACCACCGAAAGTTAAATTTCTTTCCACCACCAAATATTTGACCCCCCCTTACCCCTGCCTACCTCCCCACTTCCGATTAGCCTCACCACTGTCGTCTCCCTCCTCTCGTCCACCCCTCTGCCAAGGAGAATCGATTCCCTTTTGAGTGCTTTGTGTTTTCATCATGTTTACCGATTTAATTTTATTCAGTGCCTGCTGAGTACAACTTAGCCTTTAGCTCTTGTGAATTTGATTTAAACCGAATTTAGAATTCAGTTTATAGGACGAAAGGTGTTTGCCGAATCTCTGAAGATAGCAGTGCAGGCAGAGCACTCAGCTTCCAGCTGTCATTAAGAAGGAAGGTCTTTCTCGTATTACAAGGGCCTTAGAACAGGCAGAGTCAGCATGATTAGGGGTGACAGGCTCCTCCTGCACTCTTCACCATGGCACCTGCCTTTTAAATGTGTGAGCTTTCAGAACCCGATGCCACCCCACAGCCCGTGTGAGACTGTCACCACAGTCTGTCAGACACTGACCATGAATTCTTCCCTACGAACACAGGACCCCATGTCTGAACTGGCAGATGATAAAATAGTCAGAATGTAATGCTTCTAAAATATAAAGCCTCTTGCTTATTTTTATAATTAACAACATAAATAAGAATTTAATGCCTTTAAAAAGTGTAGAGTTCAAAAGACAATAACCACTGCCTGATGCAGAAAGATGGTTTATACTGCCTCTTCCTGTGTAAACCTTTATGTTGATGTTTCAGTTCTTTTATATTCTCTGCTTTTCTTCCCTTTGACTTGAGAGAGAAGAGGGAGGGAGGGAGGGAGAGAGAGAGAATGAACATGAGAACAAGAATAAACATTAGGGGGTTGGATAAAGGTCAACTGTTGTCAACTGTTAAATCTGTGGATGTTTTGTTTTCTTTTAGTGTTTGGGTTTTTTTTTATGGTTACAGAATTATCCCTCTTGTTTTTTAGTTCTTAATAATGGAATTTTCTAAATGACGTAAAAGGGATTAATTTTTCTTTTATTAAAAGTATTACTAACATTTATTGGATGTTTTTATTCTAGTCACTGTGATTTCCATGTATTTTTTAATTCTTATAAAAACCTCTTGTTGGTCTTGTTAAAGTCCCTTTTTTTATTTATTAAAAATGACCTTTATTACAGAAGTAGTAAGTGTACAGTGTAGAAAATTAGGTTATACAGGTAAAAAAACAAGACAACCGGGTAAGAATACTGTATTCCTGTTGCCCAGAGATTAAAATTTATTAACACATCAATCTGACATTCTTTCTGATTTTTTTCTATGCATATATATGTTGTTTTTATCTCATCTAATATCCTGGCCCTATTCAAATTTCTCCATTTATCCCCCAAATGTCATTTATATCTGCTTATTCTAAAATGAATTGACTGTAGGACCACGTATTGTATCTGGTTATGATGTGCTTTTGACTTCTTTTAGCCTACCAGAGTCCCTCCTTATTTTTTTCCTCAAGGTACCATCTTGGTGGAGAAACTGGACCAGTTATACTACAAAATATCCTTCTTCCTGAATTTGTCTGATTGCGTTCTTGTGGTGCTATTTTGCTTCTTCCTCTATCCTCTGTATTTCCTGAAAACCAGAAGTTAGTTCTAAAGACTTGACAGACACAAGTTAAACATCATAAGCGATGTAGTATGCTTCCTATTTCATTAATGATGCCAAGATTGATCATTAGAGTGGTGACATTCTTTCCATTATGAATTAAGGTCATGTTACTTTGTGAAAATGTCCAATTTTCTAAATGGTTTTTATACCAATTAACAATCCTTACCAGAGTCAATAATTCCTTTAGAGGTAGTAGAATGAAGATCTTCTAACTCCATTATTGCTGCTGTGTTATTAGCTGGCATTCTTCCATAAAGTAAAACTTTGCTTCATCCACTTGGATTGTCTGTATATCCTGAAACCCTTCCTACTGGAGATGCAGATTACATGCCAAATTTTTTCCCTCAGGTTACCAATTTTTGAATAAAGAATTGCTTTATAGCCTCCTCAAACTGGTGATACAGTTTTTCCTGTTTTCTCTTTTTCTGAGTATTACATGAACCCTTGAATTTTCATTAATCCCATATGTTTTAATTCACTTTAGTCATTCTTGTTGCTACTCAAGTTGTTGCCACTTTGGCCAGTGGATGCCCGTTCAGGATGTATCTCTTGCCCTTTTAATACAATGCATTTACTTTTGAAAGTTGCCTTGCTTTCTGGCATAACTAGATATTTCAGGCTTAATTTATACTTTCTCTATCCCACATCTGGAATCTGCCATTTCTCCAAGGACCCACCACTGTATCTTTCCAATGGATAATTGTATGAGAGCCAGAATCTGGTTGCAAAGAGTTGCTTCTGAGCTGAGACTGCTTCTAGGCAGTGGGCGAAAGTAGTAAATACCATCGTAAAATTGTATGAGTTCATATTGATATTTTCAAATCAGTTTTAACATCACACTGTTTTTACTTCATTTCCTTGATATATAAATATCTCTTTTCTTTTTCACCAAGTGTTTACTTGCTTTAGCCTACAATATAAAGAAAAGAATTTTAAAATAAATTGATTTTTACACATCTGAGAGCTAAGACTTACAGAAGTATCTAAGTGAATATGACACCACACAAAAAAAGACACCTTTGTCTCTCTGATTCTCTTGGCAAAGCTTTAACTATAATCAACCGTTTTTATTGCCTAAGCTATAAAGCCATTTTTTAGTGTATTTGACTTATCTATGTCAAAAATAGTAAAAAATGTTTGCTCTACCCTGCAACAATATATAGGATGGTTATAGTCTCCTGTTTTTATCACTGTATCTCTCTATAGAAAATGAAATGTTTCATTCATTGTTTGAAAAGATGACAGCAAATGTCTCCTGGCCCCTTTAAGGAGGGGTGAGTATTTACGAAATGGTCAGTGGCACCATGAATTCATTCCAGCCTCACAGACTTTTTTTTCCCTTGGTTTATATACCTTCCTTAGTTCCTGACAGTGTGGACAGGTTGCCAGGGGTGAGAAGCTGGACCGACTTAGGTGCTGATCTTCCCTGGCCTCTTTGCACGCCAGCCATCTCTATGTATGTGATGACCATCTCTCTCTGTGTTCACAGGTACCTATTTGCTCTGCAGGTGAAGCAGGACCTGGCACAAGGCAGGCTGACGTGTAATGACACCAGCGCTGCTCTCTTGATCTCACACATTGTACAATGTAAGTTCTGTTGGTTTCCTTTAGGAATTATGTCGGAAATAACACAATGATCTGATCGATTGGACAGAAAATCACACCCACTAAAAACAACAATAATCATGTCTTTATATTCTTTTACTGTTAAGCGAATGCTTAAGGGTGGAAAATAGTATTTCTTATTTTATTTAATATGCATATCTTTAAAACACTGACCCGCGAATTCTTTGTTCTCGTGTTTGTCTACCCTTTTCAAGGATGAGTGCAGTTGTTGATTTCTCAATTGCCTCAAAGGAGAAGGTTAGAAGGATGGTGGCCAAGTAGACTAAACATGTTCAGTCCTGTTCTTAGACTTAATACTCATCACTGAATATGGCACATTAGCTGTAGGACATAAAACTGTCAAAGATTTCACTTCTTGTATTCTGCTCTCTAGAGTTCAGAACACATGAAGTTGGACTGAATCCTAGTGATGCTTGAAACAAAATATTATCACTTTCTTAGTCTAGACAAAGGTCGAATTAGATTGTGCTCATTCTAAGGCTTACTGATAACCCAACTGAGCATTTTTTCCCTCTTGGCCAAGGCAGAAGTTACTTGATATGGAATTTACACATTATGTTTCGGGAGGTTAATTACATATGTAGACCAGCTGTATCAGACCAGACTACCATCAGACAACCTCCCAGTTAACAAAATTTCTGAAAGTTTGTATTACTCCTGGTAGTCAACAAATTACATTAGTCTAATATGGATAAGTTCTTTCTATAGACCATGCTTATCCTTTTTTTTTTTATATATAGGCATTATTGAATATCTACCAGACTTAGCAGATAGATGTTTTCTTACCAGTTTGAAAAAATTATATGAGAAAAAAATAAAAAAGTATGTATCCTTTATCAAACCTTATAATGTTCCAGCACTGTGTACAGTAACTCATTTAATTCTCATAACTCCATGAGATCAGTACTGTTATCATCCCTATTTTACAAATGACGAAGTATTTGTACAAAATTACATAATTTTTGCTTTTTCTGTATTTGGTCTTTCCTCTTCACATAAAGATAGTAGCAAGAAGAGGCCTTTGACTCAGGCAGACTTGATTTCTATTAGTCCATTGGTGACCCTAGTCTGTTACTACAACCGCCCCCCCTCCCCCACTGTATTTCCTTTGGAAATGAAAATAACAAAATCTTTTCATAGGCTGTGAACATTAAATGATAGCATAAATACCCCATACACATTGGGTGTTCACTAAACATATTCTCCTTTCTTTATCCTCACTCACCTGCAACCCTCCCTTTCCAAACAACGTGAAATTTTTAAATGAAGCTTCCCTATCGGAGTAGTAACTTCAAAAAATGTGAAGTTACTACTAGGCTTTTCTGTAAGCGGGAAAGAAACTTTACTCGAATATTCCTGATGCCATTTAGACTTGCATCTCTTCTTCTGTGTTTCTTCCTTTTTAAAGTCTATTAATACAGTAAATCTCACTTGCACATATGGGAAGTGGAGGTTGGTTCACTGGCACTCCATGTGCTCTGTCTGATAGGCCCCTCTTCCCCAGACACCGACAAGGGGCTCAAAATCCCCTGAGAACCTTAGTTCTCCAGAGAAAGTGAAATAGATAGATTCAAAAGTATTCCTGCTATTTGCATACTGCTTGATGTACAGTGGTAAGAGACACAATATTTTTATAATCTTCTGATATTTATAAAGCCCCATTTCTGCATTTTTAAGCATCCCATGCATTCAGTCACGGAAGGAAGAAGTTCGTAGACTCCTCCGTGAATAGTGTGTTAATTTAAATTACAGATAATTATTTACATTATCCATAAGGTATGTGGGGTCAACTCATCTCCCTTTTGCAGAAGCTGTATTAATGTTGATGGAGAATTATCTCTGGGGAGCCGTATGTTTATCTCATGTGTATCTGTATATGCAATCTGAATTTTTCAAAAATTTTCTCCCTTTTATTTGAATTCATGGAGTTGTCTTTCAGATCATCTGTATTTTTTTCATTTGCTCCTCTGTCACTGGCCTAATACATCCCCTGTAACTTTTAATTTTCTTGGGTAGCTTGGGGGCATTGCAGAGCTACATTTTCAAGTTGCATGTCTCCACTCCGAAGAGTATACATAGAAAAACAGGTTTGTCCAAGCAAATCCTTGTGAGATTTCCCTTAGGGTTGTTGGTCCTTTTTTTTTTTTTTTTTTTTTGCTATGAGTAGACTGCTATGGAATTTAGTGTATGCATAAACTAATATGACACCTTGGCATAAAATATTTTAAAATATTGTCATGTCTTGAATATTTGTCAGTTTTCAAACTCTCCAAACATAACGAAAAGCCTGTTTACATAGTCAAAGAAGAGAACGAGAACATGTGGGGTGAAAATGAATTTCATAGTTATATATGTCCAGTGCGTTTTAGGTGGGCCATGAAAGCCAAATGACTGGGGGTGGTGGGGGGGCAATGAAGTGTATTGACCCTGAGGCCAAAGTAAAAGCTATAATTCTTAACTCTTATTATATTGAATTATGGAGTATGTTATAAAATCTGTGTGAGTTAAGAAGCCCAAACTTAAAATTCACAAGAAACTTAGGATTTAGTTGAGTCCCCCATATGCAGTCAGTCTTCATTATTCAGATTCTGTATTTGCAAATTCACCTACTCTATAAAATTTATAACCCCCTAATCAATACTTGTGGTGTTTTCATGTCATTTGCAGACATACACAAGACGGTGAAAGATTTGAGTCTCCCCATGCACACATTCCCGCCTGAGGTTGAACAGAGCGATGCTCTGCCCTCTCGTTTCAGCTCTCATGTTATAAGCAAGTGTGCTTTTTGTGGTCTATTTAGTGCCACACTGTGCACATTGTTGTGCTTTTTGTTTGTGATTCTCTGTTTAAAATGGTCCCCAAGTGTAGTGTTGAATTGCTGCCTAGTGTTCCTAAGTGCGAGAAGGCTGTGATATGTCTTACGGAGAAAATAAATGTGTGTGTTAAATAAGCTTTGTTCAGGCGTGAGTGATAGCTCTGTTGGCCAAGAGTTCAATGTTAACAAATCAACGACGTATATAAAATATGATGTCTTTCAACAGAAACACACATAAAACAAGGTCAGTTGACAAAAACGTTATTTCAAGAGTCTCACACGACCCTGTATTTCCCCTAGGAACAATAGTTTAGTATTTGCTAATTCAGTGTTCATGGGAACTTCATAGAACATGACTACTGTGAATAATGAGAATGCGCTATACTTTCCTGAGGCCAGATAAAAGGAATTGTAGAAAAGTCAGTGCTGCCATCATCGAGGCAACCAGGGAGGATGGCAATACAGACAGAGCGGTCCCCCCACTCTGTGCTATTTTCTGTGCTGGAGGGTGGCAGTTTTACCCTATTTAGAGAGGGGGACATTCGTCCAGAAAAGTCAATTAAGAAACAACAGTGTTATTGGTCTGTCACAGCAGCAGGAAGTGAGTTGATTAATTTTTACAGTGGCCCAGCTGGTGCCAGGTGAGTTGGCACTGTTTTGTGCAGAGCAAATATTCTCGGTGAGACTTATGGCAGCATATAGGCCATATCCTCCAGGGTTCCTGGAGGGGCATTGGCTAAAGTGTGAGAAGTTGCTTCACATGAAAGGTAGGTCAAAATATCTAGGCTCTGGTCATTAGGCTACTTTTTATTAAGCTTGTTATACAGACTTTATGGTACAAAGGAAGAAGCGTGCTGTCCCAGAGGTGTCAAACTGGTGTAAACTGAGCTGGAGCTGTTGTTGTCCAGATACAGTTATTATTTTAAAGTTCTGTCCTTTAAAGTTCCAGATTCTAGCAATTTGGGGACCGCGTTGAGGTTACATGGGAAAAATAAACATCCTATTTCTTGTAAATGAAAAATTTATAAGAATTTGCAGTCTGACCAATCACTTCTGACAACAGGACTACAAGAAATTTAATAAATGTCAAGTTTTTGCCCAAATTAGATTACGTATATTTACAGCTATTTATAATACTCTTTTCTCTACATGATAAAGTATTTGGGATTTACAATTATCTAAGAGTTTTAGAAGTGGATTTCATAAAGTGTTTGAAATTTGGGGGCTTATTCGGAAGTCATGGGTCATAAACCACATGTGTAGAATTACTGCCTAGAACAGAAGTGAACCCCTATTTGGGTGGGGAGGAAAGAACAAACCAGGAACTTGAATGTCTAAAGATGGATGATTCTGAAGTTTTATTTCCAACTGTTAGAGATGTGACAGAGTGGAAACAATTGTCTTACATTTGCACAATTGTTAAATATGTCTTCGCATCCACATCTTCTGACGTCTATCCCTTATGATACCTACCAGCTGGGATCGCCTTATGTTGTCAGCTAGCTTCTGATTTACTAGCTGGAGAATATCCGTTGGGAATATGACAGATTGTGGAGTATTAATCATCTGTGGCTGGTTTTTCTTTTCTCTCTCTCTTTGTAGCCGAGATTGGGGATTTTGATGAAGCATCGGACAGAGAGCACTTAGCAAAAAATAAGTACATACCTCAGCAAGATGCACTAGAAGACAAAATTGTGGAATTTCACCATAACCACATGTAAGTCTTATTCATTGCTTCCTGTTTCGATTGAGCTGTTTCTCTCTCCTTCCAACAGGCATGGGTATACACACACACAGACTACTGTGTCTACATACACAGTAGCTACTGGGAAGAAATATGCAAAGGGCAAGGACAAAGAGCACAGAGGCTCACGGGGCTGTTGTTACTCATTCTGGAGTGTCAGAAATGCAGGTTATCCACTCAAACCACAGCTCCAGGCCCCTTGCCTTACTGTGAGACCAGAGGTAGTGCTGGAGTTTTAGGATACTCAATGCTTTGGAATAAAAGGGAGGGTATAAGACCAATTAATAGGAAATTGGGTAAGGAATGAGATGAAGTAGGGACAAAGTAAGAATATTGTGAAAATCGAGAACCTTTGTACCATCTCTACTTTGGTTTTTTGTTTTGATTAGTAAAACACTTTCAAAGGATTCTCAGTCCGCCGCCTCCCCCACCTTTTTTTTTTTTTTGTCTTTTTTTTAAGGAAGGCATGTGAGTCCTAGTATGAAAGAGTGGTGCCTCAAACTTTGCTTACAAGTTTAGGTTTATTGTAAGTGACTAAAAACTTGTTTTAACACAGCGGTGTTTTGCTTTTATATGACCTTAAAGGAAACTCTTTGAGATTCAAAACTACTGGCCAAGTTTGAGATAGACTTTTGGGGTTTTATATTACACAAGCAGTAGAGTTTTTGTTCTAGATGCTCGACTTGGGGTTATAATGAATGGGAGGTTAGGTGTCATCTAATCAGGTAGCCGCATTATTTGGGATGAAATGCCTTTTTTTATTTCCCAAGAGAAGCTGCTTAATGTCAAATTAATAGACACAGGGAATTCAAATCTCCTGGCCTTTCTCTTTAATTTTGTTTTGTCAGTGGACAAACACCAGCAGAATCGGATTTCCATCTCCTGGAGATTGCCCGTAGACTGGAGATGTATGGGATCCGGTTGCACCCGGCTAAGGACAGGGAAGGTACTAAGATCAACCTGGCTGTTGCAAACACAGGAATTCTAGTGTTTCAGGTAAGATCATTTAAAACACAGCTCAGTTCCCTGGGTGATGGAGAGATAAGAGCTGCTTCCATGTTGGGTGGTCCAAGCTGAGACCTCTGATTTATTTTTAGATGAACAGAGAAAAACTACCCTCATCTCAGGCCTTCTGTTTTTTTTCTAGGCACTCAGCTTCCAGATTCTGTTTCATTTGCCCTTGCTCTGGTTGAGAAATCCACAGTTACAGATTTGTTTGCATTTATTCACTTTGTAGGATCACAGAAATCTGTATCTCTTCATGAACCTATGCTTAGAACATGTGTAATGGGATTAAGATTTTAGACCCCAAAATAACCTTTTCACACTTGTGCATGATATTCATGTGATCTTTTTTTTTTAATGTAATTTGAGTTTTTTTAACCTAATTGGGATTTTTCATAACCTTATTTCTGATTTCAGATTTACTTAAAAGTATAGTATTCCTTTAGAAGATACAGCGGTTTCATAAATTTATCAAAGCCATGTCTATGTGCTGCGGTAATTTTGCAGCAAAACATACACTGCACTTGGATCCTACCTGTTACTTAACGAATTTCTATACTCAGAAATGTGAGCTCTCTTAATCACACTGCTACTATACTAGTTTATTGATTGATGGTTCTCTTTTCCTTTATTTATAACTGCATTGACATATTATTGACATATAATAAAATGCACATACCTAAAGTGTGCCTTTTGATGAGTCTTATGTATGTATATCCTGTGGAACCATCAGTGTAATCAAGACAATGTAATCACCATTCCTCAAAATTTTCTCAAGGCTGTTCTTTTAAATAAAAGTGGGTAATCTGTGTTTTGATTTCAAATGAGTGTGGAGAAAGCATCTACCTTTCTCATGAAATAGGGTCATATTTTACCCAGTTTTGAAGGTATAAATGTGTACAACCTAAAACTTTTTTGAATTCTCTGAGGTTTGATTACGTTTCCCCATTATTTTACCAAAATAGCCCATGATTCTCTGCTCTTGTATTGGATGTTCATGACGGACACGAATTGTCACAGAGCCACGTCCCAAGAGAGGAATTCAAGTTACGTTTCCATATGGGAGAGTAGGGAGTGACTTTGTTGAAAGTAGCATGGTATGTAAGGAAGTGAATCCTCCTAACAGTTTTTGACATGCAGAAATAATCTAGGAGTCTTTGCTGAGAAAAATGACAATAAACCAAGTGTAGTTTTCAGTACTACCAAAAATCAAAACAAAACCCTTAAACATTTCTGAAAACCACAGAGAGGGGAAAGACTGGCTCCCAATTGAATTAATTTGCTTTGATTGTGTTTGATACACTCTAAATATTGAAACTTGCTCAGTAATTCAATCAGGTACAAAGACTATCTTGGAATTAATCTTCTTGTCAGTACCTAATTGCTTCATTCTTACCAATTTAAATAAATGGTCCTGGTGTTCAGATGGGCTCAAGGAATTCTATTTTCAGTTGAGATAACAGGACAGATGGGAGCTGGTGTCTGGCAACTCCCCACTGTTTCTCTATCACATCCCACCTGGCTATCAAAGATAAGGTTGTGCGAGTCCTTTCCAGAGACTGTTCTCTTGCCTAGAAGACACAGGGATGACGGGACCTTCCCTCCCCAGCCCTGCTTGTGCTGTCAGAAGCTGGGTAGGCACCAAAGCCAGACCAGTGTAGACAAAGGGGTGGTTGCTCATCTGTGATGTCACTTCTGTGGATGTGAATTGCTGCTGATTAAGGCACGTGCTTGGGAATCTCATTCTACCACATTCACTGTGTGATTTTGGCCAAATTATAATATATCCATGCTACAGTTTCCACATCTGTGAAACGAAGATAAGAAAGCCAACTAGCTGGGTTTTATGTAAGGTCTTGATAGGGTCTGTAAAGTCCTTAGGCCAGTGAATGGCATGCTGTAAATGATCGTTAATTATTATAGTGGTTGTCATGGTTTTTATTTTTTATTTATCTTTCTCTTTATCGTTTTCTTTGCCAGCGCTTTCTCCCTGGAGGCAGACTGAGTTAGAATACCAAATCATGTAATTAGTGAGAAATAATAATCCAGGAATTGACCGGGCATCATCCAACGGCCAAAGATCTTGTGAATTCTCCAGCAAAAGACATTTTTACCGAGCCATTGAACATCAGCCCCCTTGCAGCTCCCCGTCAGCAAAGCAAACCAACTCCCATGTTGCTTATTATGCATTTCCTGGCTCACTGGCTGATATTTTTCTCCTCAGGGTTTCACGAAAATCAATGCCTTCAACTGGGCGAAGGTGCGGAAGCTGAGCTTCAAGAGGAAGCGCTTTCTCATCAAGCTCCGCCCAGATTCCAATGTAAGTAGGTCCCAGGAGAGAGGGGGAGACCTGCTGAAACTGTGGCCAACAGGTCTTCACGTGCCTAAGTGTCTGTGCAGACAGATGGAGCCAAACAATTGGTCCATGCCAAGTTTAAAGCAGTCCAAACACAGCTACTCCCAGTAGACAGGATAAAGGATAAGTGGCGCAGATGTGTGCCTGGTGAGAAGGTCACTTCCCTAGCAAACACGGGCAGCCTCCTTCCAACAAATGACCTAAGCTATGCAGTTGCTGCATCTCCGGTCTCTGGGCCACCTCGAGACCCTCTTCAGCATTCTGCCATCTTCCAGGCATATCCCTTCTCACACAGCAGCAGTCCCCAACTCTCGCATCCCCGCTGTTGTCCCCAGACCTTTGACAGTGCATTTTCGTGACCTAACCAGGTCCACTTGCCACAGAACCTCCAGATGTCTCTTACACTGGGACTGGGTCAGAGAGGAAAGGACAGCATCTTCTTCGCCTGCCGGAAACGGGGATGGAGGAGGTAGATGATGTATTGCTGGTGTCTCCGGCCAAAACTTGGAGTGCTTTTTTTCCGTGGAAATAAAGATTATAAATGGCAGCCTAGGCTTATAGTTTAGCTACACTATAGAATAAATAGGGTTCTATGGCCTGACTTCAGAAGCAGACACCCGTTCTAAGTTGTTTTCTATGGGAAAATATGCTTCGCGTTCCAGAAGGCTGGCTTACAAATAAAGAATTGCAGCACAACTTGCCCAGAACTGTGAGGTCCCCAAAGAGTTGGAACCGTAGAGCATGTTAAGGACTGTGGTAACTTTTGTTTATATAATATGGCCACTTCAGTTGGGAGCATTCAGTGTGGGAGCAGAAAATTACTATATCCCCTTTCCAGAATCAAAGGACATGAATTTTTCAGCATTGAGTGATGCTTTTGTGCTCCAGAAAGAAATGTTCAATTCCTCTGTGGTCCCTGAGGCCACCTGGAGGCCTGAACCGTATGCTTTTTGAGAGAAAATATTTAAACTTGGCATGAACCATGAGGGTGAAAACAGGAAAAAAAAAAAAAAAAAAGAACTTGTTTCAGTTATTTTAAGGAGGCAAAAAAGAACTTCAGTACTTGGAGTTTTTTCCTTTAAGAAGGAACTATAAGCCAAATAGAATTTGTTTATGAATTCTGTCAAAAGAAATATTCTGACTTCTGCTGAGTACTCCTATTTTCTGTTAGTTCCTATAAGGAATTCTGTGGGCAAGAAAATGGTTGAATAATGACCATATTTCATCATTACGAATAACTATATCTTACTAAATATGTGAATTTATGGTCATGCTGTAATAAAATACGCAATTGAAATTCTATTGGACAAATTTGTTCTCTGTCCCTTTTCTCATTTTTCAACCCAATGTCTGTGGGTCATGGGGAAAAAATCAAAATGGTGTTTTTTCATTTTAGAGCTCATACCAGGATACCTTGGAATTCCTGATGGCCAGTCGGGATTTTTGCAAGTCCTTCTGGAAAATCTGTGTTGAACATCATGCCTTTTTTAGACTTTTCGAAGAACCCAAACCAAAGCCAAAGCCTGTTCTCTTCAGTCGAGGGTCATCATTTCGTTTCAGGTAAGGATTCTGCTTCACGTCTCACCGTTTGCCATGTGAACATTTTCCCCAAGACTTACCTTGGCTACTGCCTGTCACAGCTGCTGTGCTGTACAGTGAGGAGATGAGGTGAAAGTCAGCCCCTGGATGCTGACGGGCTGTTTGCTGGGATCATCCCGGCGGGCTCCTGGCAGACGCTTACTGTGCTCCATTTGAACGTCAGTTAGGCGTGGCCAGTCTGCCTGGCCCTAGTAAGCTCCTAACAGAACTCTCTAGTTCAGAAAGGACTTACTTTTTCTGTAGGAGCCAACGTGTCTTGTTAACATTTGGCGTAACTTCATGGAATGCTGTGTAGACTTGCCCTTCATCGGGTCCTCTTTTCACTCTGTCTTTCAGCAAATATTTGAGTATCTACTGCATGTCAGATACTCTGATAGATACTGGGTATATACCGTGAACAAAATTATCCGTTCCTTCCCAAAGCATACAGACTCTCAAGATGGTTGCTTAATAACCAAACACAGAATTATTAGGTAGTTCAGTTAATTGAACATTTCGTTGCTTATAAGGGAAATATCAAGAGACAGAATGGACATGGAAACAGTTTCTTTTAGGACCGCTTTTATTCCTGGCTAGCCGAGAAAACCCACAGATCCTCCAGTTATGGAAGGAGGGGAAGTAAAGACGACGGAGTGTTTTGTGTTTAAACGAGAACGCCTTGGTGTCTTCTCCCCCTTCACTCTCGTGGTCTTCATTTTAGTGGTCGGACTCAGAAGCAGGTTCTTGACTACGTTAAAGAAGGAGGACATAAGAAAGTGCAGTTTGAAAGGTAAGAGAAACTTCGATGCTACTTCCGATATGAGAAGCGTCATGCTCTCCAGGTAACAGTGTGATTGGTGCTAAATATCTCTCCACCCAGGCCCAGAGCGTCACAGAATTACTGCTTCACAGTCGCCTTGGGCCAGTTCCATCTTAGACAGGAGCACTGTGGGCCCAGGGGCGTTTACTCAAGAGTGAGATGAGGCAAGAAAAATGGACTAAGAGAACCAAGTAAGGATGAAGAGGAAGCCAGCAAAGGGCAGGCAGGGAAGAGGAACAGGAGATTACAGTGGCAATAAAGCACTGTAAAAACTTACTCATCTATGAGTCCTTAGATATTTTGGGATTTGAAGTGAAAGTATTGTCATAAACTTTTTAAAGTTTAGATGCAGAGAAAGAGGGTTTATTATTGCTGTTTGGTAGCAAATGCTTATAGTTCTTATTGTGTGCCAGCCACGGCTCCAAGTTCTTTGCATATATTAACTTACAGAGTCTTCACACCAGCTCTGTGAGGTCCATGCTATTTTATTCCCTTTTTAAAGATGCAGACACTGCAGATCAAAGAGGTTGAGTAACTAGCTTAGGCCTCAGAGCCGGTAGGTGGCCCCTGGTCAGCCTGCTCCCTTAAGCATTGTTCCGTCTCCCAGACAGGGGACAAGTAGAGAACCCAGAGGGACTAAGATCAGAGGGTAAAGGGGTGAGTAATGGTGAGCCAAGAACTGTTTAGTGCACGTTTAAAAAAAAAAAAAAAATTTATTGTAATATGTTTAAAAATTTTAATAAAGTACAGAGAATGCAGCAAACAGCCATGCTCCTAAGCAATAACAGTTAACATTTTAATATATTCGATTCTGGAGGGCTTTTTCCTTATCGAGCTATTGTTGTTACAGATATAGCTAATCCTCCTTCCCCCAACCAACCGCCTTCTTCCCTCCCCAGAGGCACCAACTGCCAAATCTGTGTTATTTCTCTTGTGCATCTTCATGCATCCAGCAAGAATATGTAGAATTGCTCTCATGGGGGCGGGGGTGCTTTTTTGCGTGTGAATGGATCACATTGTACATCATTCTGCATCTTGCTTTTTAAACCCTACCCTGATTTTATGGTATTATCTGATTCCCTGTTGAAAAACATTTAGGTTTGTCATGGTTTTATTTTGCTTTTGATGAAACAAACCTGCCGCTGTGACCATCCTTGTGTACTTCTCCTGATGCAGGTCTGGAGTTGTTTCTGTCTCCCTGTCCCCAGAAATGTAATGTTCAAAAGGGGCTTTGCAAACCCTATGATTTTCTTAGACGATCCACAATTAATCTTTTGAGGATCATATAAGAAGTGGCCTCGTTCTCTCTCTGACTCAGAATGCGGGTGCTCCAAAGCTTTTCTGTGTTAACTTGGAGTATTTTGAAGAAAAGCTGGATGTACACTGGAATTTAATTTTTCTGTGTGTGTGCAGTTTCATTCATTTGAGTACCTGAAGAGTTTCTAATGCTTGTTCACTGAGGAGGAGGGGACAGATAGACCAAGGGAGGAAAAGATCAGGAGAGGCGTTAGTGGCATTAAAGCCAGCTCCTTCTGCTGTTGAGTCTGTAAGTCTGTAAATTCATTCATGGGGTGAGCCTTCTCTGAACCTAACTGCTGAAAGAGGTAGCTGATTAGTGGTAATTGCCTGTGATAAAACTGATCTAGAAAATCATTACTCAAAATACAGGAATTGATTTCATATTGTCAGACCGTAGCTTGCAATTTAGAGCATGTGTCGCACCCCCCACCCCCACTCCCCCGACTTCTCCCTCCCAGTGACTTCTCCCAGGCTCCGAACCAGCTGTACCTCTCAAATGGCAGCAGGGGATTGCTGAGAACATTTTCAGGGTTTAAGTAACCCCTTGTCCCTACAAGAATTATGGGAAGGATGACTGGGTCTGTTTCCAAGGAGCATTTATACAACTATTTAGGGTACCTTTATTATTGAAGAAGTGCCTAATGCTGTTATTTTTTATTAAAAAAAAAACACACATACGCACACACCCCTAACTTTAGTTACTTATGTGATTTCTCCAAGGAAACACAGCAAGATTCATTCCATCAGAAGCCTTGCTATGCAGCCTACAGAGCCGAATTCAGAAGTGCCAAAACAAGTCAGTAATGGTGATATACTGCTACAGTTCTGTTTTTCACCAGACCGCCTCCACTGAGTTCTTTGTTTCATAGTATGCTTTCAGGGTCTTCATCCTTCACCTTTGGGGGTGCTTTATAGAGGAGAGTCTAGTTGTGTGCCCTGACTCTGAGCAGACACAGGCTCTGTGTGCGCTGTGCACCCCACAGCCTGGGCTCAGCTGACTTCCCATCCTCCCCCCGGAGAAACTTGCTCTGTTGGCCTGAACTCAGCTGAGTGGTGGCAGTGTCCAGGGGAGTTGGGAGAGCAGAGCCCATCTTCCGGCGAGTGGGCGCGCTCATGTGAAGAGATCGCGACCTGCTTTGCAACTGGCGGGTGTAGCTCCCCTTTGGTGCCAGGGTCAGAGCCTTTCTCTGGCACAGGATGGGTGGTGAGTTCCCAGGGCTCGTGTTACAGGGCAGTGGCCACAGTTGGCAATAAGAGACATTATCGCTCTTGCTCTGAGGGTGGCAAGAGCTCATGTTCCCTGGAGTTGGTGTCTGGATGGGTTTTCAGGGTTGTCTCTGCAGGAGAATAAGAACTTTGTTGAGAAAGAACATGAGGGAGATTTCATTGTGTGAATCCAAAAGGAGTCCTTCACCTGTTCATCCTCGCCTTAGAAGTATAAACAAAGGCGTTCTTTGTCATTTGTCTGAATTCTGTGTCATCACCTTGCCTTTGGCATCCGGGATGTGTTTCTTCCTCTCACTGCCTACACTTCCTCGGGAAGTCCCTGTGGCCTAGAGGGGCTCCCTGGCTCCGCAGACACTTTGGAAACCCAATCCAAGACTGTGGGTCCCAGGAAGCAGAGGCCCTACCCAAGTCGTGCTGCTGGGGACCCTGCATTGTCAGCTTCCACACCCTGAAAGATCTTTCTGGATATTGACCAAACGCACTCAGGGGTGCCCGCTGCTCGTCAGTGCTTTGTTCTAACTCTGCGGAGAGTAGCATTCGTGTGGCAATCCTTTAGCCTCTCGAAGCTTAAGGAAATGTTATTAGATCACACTCTGACATGTCTCTCTTTTTTTCCAGCTCTGGTGTAACAGTCTCCCTTTTCTCTTCAATTCCCTCATCCTTTTCTCGCCCTCACCCTGCCCAGGCTCAGCAGAGTGCCAGCCTTACACTTGGAGAAGGTGCTGACTCCCCCAGTGGCCAGAGCTGCCAGCAAGGAAAGGAACTGAAAGTTTCCGCCGAAGAGTGTGGGCCGCACCAAAGCCCTGCTCTGCCGAAAAGCCCAGTGGGTAACAAGAAGGCAGATGGAGCTGTCAAGGCGACCGCAGAGGAAGAGGAGGAGGTCGTTAAGGATAGAACCCAGCAGAGTAAACCTCAGCCCCCGCAGCCAAGCACAGGTCCAGCATCCAGGGCTGCTAGAGGCAGCAGCACTTCCATTCCTTTCATTGACTGCAGTGATGTAGATAGTGAATATGATCTTCTCAGGGAACAGGCGTCCCAGTCACGGTCCCAAACAAATGACAATTATGAGGGTGATTTGACCAGTGGTGTTTATCTGCTCTCCAGGGAAGAGAGGCGAATAGAAACTAGGCACAGGGCTTCCCCTCACTCTGTGAGATCCTCCCGGCCTCCTTCCAGAGAGTTCCTTGATGACGATTCAGCAGACATAACCTTTGATATAAGCGGGAGCCCCAGACTAAGGCATAGCTCTCTGATAGATGAGATGTTCAGGGGCTCAGGCAGTCACAGTCCCCTGGCCGCTCCACTGTCTCCTAGCAGCAGAAGTTCAAGTCCAAATATGAGTTGGGACAGGACTGGGTCTCAAGGTTATGTTTCTGAAAATGGACACGACCCTAGAGAGAGAGATGTGGGAGAAGATACTCTCCCAGGCTGGAGTCCTCATTATGAAAACAGTTCCCCCATCTTACAAAGGCCATACCTACGAAATCTTCCCAGTAAATATAATAAGTCAGAGACAGATCCACTCATCCTTAGCCAGGTAGCATCAACCCCAGAGGCAATGGATAGACTTGATGGCCATGAAAAGGGTGAACTGGCCAGCCTGGCTGGTTCAGAAGTTAGAATACTGGCTAATGGGACACCTCTCGTGGGTCCCATGTCCAAGGTCCCCATTGTGCAGTCTGTGTGTGCCGGTGGCATGGTGGACTACCTGGCTCCCTTACAAATGACCGAGGACTCCACCAGCAGTGGGACTGAATCCAGCGATTCAGACTCTGAAATGGTGAACCCTTTGAGCCAGCCCCTCATGTTTGGTAATCCAGCAGTGCTGAGTTCCCCTTCCCTGCTGAGAAGTAAGAAGTCCTTGGGTGGCCTGTATTTGAGTGAGGAGCAAGAGGAGTATGCGTGAGGTTACTAGAAGGCAGATCTTCAAATGTTGGGAACCTGGAGTCATGAGGCCAGGGTTTTTGTGGAGATTATCTGTTCCAGTGACTTGTTAGTTTTTAATCAGCATTTGCTAGAGGAAGTTTTGGACAGACACATGTTGGAATAGGGCACGCCTGGCTTCTGAAATCTTTCAGAAAAAAACAAAACAGTGGCTTGCTTTCCAAAATAGGTCCACAAGATAAACAGCAAGTCATAATGACAAGTTCCCAGGAGCTTGTTTATCTTTACTATTGAAGTTCTGGGGGAAAAAAATACTTTATAGCAATTTGATCATGCATATAATATGTTATATTTATGTGGAAATTTTCTGTGTATGTTTAATTTTGTATGCAGGCCATCCTCCCATTGGTCGAATGGACTAAATTATCCTTGAGATCCCAGAAAGGTGTTGGTTTTACTCCCCACCCCCCTTCCTTAAAAGGGTAGGGCTGCTTCTCTGTGCCTCATAAAATGAGGAATTGGCAAAATTCAAGGCCAAATGTAAGTTGATTACTAGTTGAGATCAAACGTTGGTGAAATCTTAGTCAAGAGTAATGAATATTTTAATCAGAATTTGGAATTATTTCTTCTCTCCAGACTTCATATAAAATTTGTCAAATCTTCATGAACTGTAATTTACATGGAGTTGCTGGTTTGGTTTGGGTTTGCATTAGGCTCAAAGTATTAGTTATGTCTTAGGAAGCTGTAACTCTGGCTGTCAGAATCTCTTGGTGAAACAAAGAAATACTGTTTAGTTTTGCTGCAGGAGAAAGTAAAACCTTGTGATAGGCACTTGTCACCAGGAGGTTAGCAAACTAAATGCCTGCCTTTGAATCGTGCCCAGCACAGAGGAGGACCTTTTGTGTAGTGTCTTTGCCTTGGTTGGTTTTTAGGCACATTCTTAATGCTCACATTCTCGTGAACAGTGTATTTTCTTGGAAAGTGACTTTTGGATGTTTCTCTGTGCAGGAAGAAAGCATAAGTAGAGGGAAGTGTGATTTCTTTTTAAATCTTGCCCACCTATGCCAGCCAGTGCCTTTCACCCAGCACTCCTACATTTGAGATGGAAGCGCCTGGTTTTAACTTGCATTGTTTCTCTTGGCTGCACATTTTTGAATTAGTGACATCTGAGACCTGATCCTAGAAATTTTGATCTGATTGGTATGGGGAGTCACTTGGGTACCCCTGATGGTTCCGCTAGGTAGCCAAGGGTCACTTTTCAGCCAGACAGCAATTGCCTTTTTAGATTCTAGTGGATTATGTTTAAAAAGTTACCAGAATTTTTGGCTTGCTTGCAGAGTAAGAAAAGCATCACAAATGAAATGCTTTCCTTAATGCCTGTTGTTCGGTACTTTTCAGTCTTAGGTACTTTTTATATAAAGATGAATTGTAGAATCAAATTTTTAGATCCTAAATAACTACAAAATTATTGAAAAAAGCTGTAATAAGGGTACATCCCTGATGTGCTGCCATGCCAGTGGCCTTACTGAACTCACCACGTGACTCTCATAGGAAAGAGCTAAGCCTGTTTAGGAGTAGAATTTGGCAGCAGTATGTAATGAATGGAAGTATTGACTGACTTTGTGGTTCATTGATTATCTTTCCACATGAATGTTGAGAAGTTGATTTTAAACATTCTAAAAACTTAATCCATTTGTATACAAACTTTCGTTTTATCTTCCTAATCATTTGATTCAGTGCATGATTGATGAATCAAATTGATGATTGCGTAGTTTGAAAGATGTTCATTGAAGTAGTCTGTTTATGCCTTGCTTTAAATTTATATATTTAACAGTCACAAAATTTTAAAACTAGAAGGGAACTTAGAGATCATTTAGGGCAAACCATTTTTTTGACCAGAAACCTGGTACTGATGAAGTTAAGAGACTTCCTCTAGTCATAAAGCTGTGGCCTGACAAAGCTAAAACTAGAGCCTTCACCTCTAGACTTTACTTTTTATTCTATGTGATGTCTTAATGCAATAGGACATTTTTTGTACAATATTTTAATTTTTGAAAATCTTGTATGGATTAATAATTAAAATCATATGGAGACCAAGAATCATATAGGCAGGCAATTACAGTCCATAATAGATAGGAAGAACTACTGCTTTTTATATTGTGGGGTTATTACAATTATATTTCTGCATATTCTGTTTCGATCTTAGAAAAAGGCGTCAATTTGTTATTTAAGAATTTAATCAAATGTAAGCTAAGCAGAGTCCCATTTGGAATCGTGTGGTTTATTTGTGATGACGATCTATTCAATTGTGTTTTCTTTTTACCTCTTATTATACAGCAGTCTGATAATGAAATGTGAATGTGTGATAGGTATTAACTCACCCAGAATATGATTCGATTCATCAAATTTAAACCTTCAAAGCAAAACAGGCTTCAATAATTATTATTATTACTTGCTTTATTCTAAAGAAGCGATTTTATCCAACGTATTCAAAGCGGCTCATCAGTGGTGGTGTACTCAGGTCTACACTGACAGGATTTTCCACTTTTAGGGTTACTTGTAGAGTTTTTCTCCGGTGGGTTCTTTAATAGCCAAGCAACTCAATTGTCTGCCTGTTGGCCAGTATTTATGAAAGCAACAATCCTGGTGTGACGAATGGTTCTCAGAAGGGAGTGGGTATAGTTTATTCAAAAGCCACATATCCTGAAGTGCTGAGAATATTCACTAATTTTTTCTAAATGAGCTGGCCCTGCACTCATGAAGATTCTAGACATTAGTGGGAGAGTAAATTTTAGTGTTTCTTGACCTGGTAGAGCCAGTTTGCTGAGCCAACAGGACCTCTTCCTGTGTGCAGAGGTTGAGGAAAGCCAGCAGCCTCTACCATTCCACCCCCTGTGCCTCTGCCTCCGGTGAGACTCTGGTTACCAAGTCTTTGCCTGTCCTCCGGTATCTCGCTGTGTGGCATAAGAAAGACATGCACACGCATAAAGTTGAAGTGAGCATGCAAGACGATCAGAAAGGGAGTGGGGTATGAGGAATAGGTAGTGGAGATTAGAGACCTGTGAATGCTTTCAGATTTCCAAAGGGTTTCCCAAGACCTGTCAACCAATTTTTCTGAGACAAGAGCTAATGTAGAGGTCTCCTGAATCAACAAGGAACCCAAGTCTTCAGATAAATGGCTGGTCTATAAGTAATATCTTAAGACCTTGGATGGAAGACAAACCATGTATAGAAACAAGCGCTCAAGCCAATCAGGGCTACCCCAGGACCTCCTTGTGTTAATATCTTTAGTTGGATAGTATTTCAAAAGATGTCAATTGTAGACCCTTTTGTGGTTGATTTTGTTGCTGCTTGTTCAGGGCAAAATAAAAATTTAAGAAATTCTCTTAGCATGAAGAAATGTATTTAATGAGTTCCAGAACTTAAAACGGGTTGCTCCAGTTCTTTTAACAGTCATCTGCATGCCATTCGACGATAGTTTATTAGACAGGCATTTAATTAAAGGAAGTCTGTGGTCAAGATTCTTCCCCACATATGTGATTCATATTTGGGAATTTCTCACTGATTTACCTCACCAAATTGTGCCACGTGGCCTGCATTTAAAATGTGAATAATTCCAATTTTATTCTCAAGAAATACTTTGAAGAGTCCAGCCAAGCAATGTTTAAAAAAAAAAACAAAAAAAAAAAAAAAACTAGGCCTGCAAAACTAAATCACAGCATGAGCCTCTTAAAATTTCCAAGTATACAAAATCCAGTCTGCCCTCAATTGAATCAGAAACTCAACTTGCATTATTAGCCCTAGAATCATTTTGATTGTGTTGCCAAGTAGTTTCTAAAAGAAGAAAAAATTCAAATATAAATGAAACCATCATTTTTAATTTTGTTAAAACTGCTAGGAATGTGCAAGCAGCTCCTTTTTTCATATCTATAATCAGTGTTCACATGCTTTTAATCAACTTTTTCCACTTAAAATGTTATCCCATATTCAACACAGACTGAGTTTGGTACAGTTGTAGCCATTAGTGAGTAAGTGGTAGGCCTAACCTTAAATTAAGAAATTTGAGGCCCCTGTCATTATTAGGTTTATTTTGAGTTTATATGCTTCTATCTCAATCATTCTTTGCCTAAACCCTTATTAGCCAGAATTTAAAGAGATCTCAAAGGGGTCTTCCCAAGAAAGGCTATTTTTTTCTAAATCTTCTTTGTAGTCTATAAACTTTGCTCTTCTGATAATGACCAGCTTAGTTACCTAAGGCTGGCCTTCCTCTAGTTTCATGGGATGACTCTATTTCATTGCTGTAAATTTTTACAAATCATACTGCAAAAGAGTCTTTCTGTGCAGTCCCTGCAATAGAGGAAGTTTCTTCAAACATGAAAGAGATGAACATTTCAAAATAATCAGTCCATTTGCAGGTACCTCTCTGATGAGGCTGACATTCAGCCATGTTAGCTAAGTTCATAAGAACATATGGAAGGAAAAGTACTAGTGAATGAACTTCTACAAGCAGTAAGTGATTAAAGACATTTACTCTGGCGACATTAAAGAATTTACTGGCACTGCTTTTTCCTTGTTAGTTTAATTCCATCTGTTTCTGGTTAGTTGAGTGAAATTCAATACAGGGAAATAGGGTCTCTAGTGTACACTTGCGCATACCTCTAACACCAGTTTCTGGTGTTTAAAATGAAGCCATGTCTTTTAGATCAAAATAAGCATGTCATTTAATGTTAGCAGTTCTCTTTTTTATTAAAAAAAAATAATAATGGAAAGCAAAAAAATATCCATGATGATTTGGCCTAGCGTCATCATAGATCAAAAGTGGCCTGATTGCCACCTATTTCAATACATAATTGAGAATAGCTATTTCTTGTTTCCTTGGGTTGTAACCTAGAGATTTGCAGGTATTTCTCCTATGAAGTAAAGTTGCAGATGCTTATTTGTGTGCCCTGTGTATGTTTGGGAGGAGGTGGATAAAGTCTTATTTTGGAAAAAAAAAAAGTTCCTCCTTCAGAAAAATAAATAGCGTATCACTCCAGAAAACCAATGAAACCTCTAGCATGGGGAGCTTTCTTTTCCAGTGAAAGCAATTAAACACCTAGTGGAAGCTAGGAAAGAATTCGAAAATCTTTTCCTGAAAGCTTTCAATATTGAATAAACTCTAATTTGTTCAGGGCCATTTCACTGTAGACTGAATGACGCAGACTTCAGAGCTTAGCCTAGAAACAGCTTTCTGCATCTTCTTGGCCTCTGGCGTTTGATTGTAACTTCTGGTGGAAGGTAGCTCATTTGCGTCTTCCTGTGGGTTCCAGATCAGGTTACTCTGATGTCTTGGGGTGGTTTTATATTGACCTAGGATATCTGATCTACATGTGTGTTCGAGAGCTGGTTTAAAAAGGTCAAACACAAGACTAATGGTGTTAATGCAGTCATGGGATGGTACTGAAGATACTCGAGCTTGCTACTGAGACTAAGTGCAGCAATGTCAGAATATCGAAGAGTGCTTAAAAATCACTGCAAAAGGCAACACAGACCAAGGGCACTAAGGAAGAACTATGCGCGTGTGTGTGTGGTACAAAGCATGGAGCCGTGATTAACTGTACTTTTGAATCAGAGGTGGAAGTGGTATCAGGGAGTTTGGAGGCCATGTTTCTGCTTTATCACAAATTTGGGTTCTTAACTGACTCTCAACTAGGAAACAGAAGGCTCGTTTTGGAGCCTGCCATGTTGTGGTGAAGGACGTGTCATTGCTTATGGATGAGCTTTCTGGCTCATGAAACTGAGCTAACAACTGCTTGGGGGGCAGGTGGGGGGAGCTCAAAGTTCCTGTGTAGGAAATGTCATTTGTCATTCTGCCGGCAGTGGTATATAGAAAGACAAAGATAGGTTTTCCTTAGTCCAGAACACCTGCTGCTCTCTCCACACGCATCTGCATGGCCGATGGGTTCAGTTTCTTACAACTCCCGCTTTCTGCCTGGAAAGTTGCTATGAAAACCTGACTAACCAAATCTCACAAGCTTGGCCTGTATTATTAATCCAATTTCCTCTGTTCTCTCTATGTGTATATTTAATACTATAGATAAAACATTTTATTAAAAATCTAATACACCAAATTAATTTTAAAATAGAAAAGGCTGGGGACTTCATTCTCATTTTTGTCATTTGTTTAATAAATTTAAGACATTTTTCTGTTGTTCCATTGTATGCACTGTTTTTGTCAGCATGTACCTATCTAAAAGAATAGGCTTTTTTTTTTTTTTTCAACGTTCCGTCTGTATCCTCAAAGCATGGTATACCTTCCGTTCCCTACATTATTGGAGCACTGTCTGATGTCTTTTTTTTTTTTTTCACTGCTGAATATCAAATTGTATTTGGAATACATATTTCTTCTGGAATACAGTGATCCTGTTCACTCACCAGTAAGCTTTAACATGGAGGCATCCAGAGTGGTCATGCTGGGTGGTACCATATTTTACTAAGAGTGGGAAATAGAAGGTGAATAGATGACTCGATTCTTCTGATTTCATCTCCTAACTAGCCTGAACTTTGTACCGTGAGTGCTTAGGGATGGATGGAGGTGTTTGGAAGTGAGCAGAATCACTGTAGTTAGGAGAGATGGCTCATGGAAACAGAGAGCATCTGTGGCAGTAGCTTATGTAGGGGACAGCTAACCAAAGGATTGGCTTCATACCTTGAATGGGAACATCTGTTCAAATGGGAATAGGAAACGTGATAGTTTATATGTAAGAGAATTTAGTTGTGTTTGTTCTGTTGGGGGCGGGAGTAGGCAGAATGTAGAAAAGACCCCACCTAGCTCAGCCCCAGTTTGGTTGTAATGCCAATAAGCCGTTTGGGGTTTTGATATGTACCCAAAACATAGGCTCTCACAGGTGCTGTCTGGTTTCATCTCTCCACGGCTTAAGAGTGCAGTATCTCGATAAAGCATGGATTTATTCCACCGGGAAGGTTGCTGGCTTCTCTAATAACAGTGAGTTTGGTCACTCTTTAAGCATGGAAGGCCAAATTCCTGTAACAGTGTGTGCATGGTATTAATATTTCTTGTTAATCTAAACTGAAGAGGCTTTTACTTGTCCTAACAGGTATCTTGCTGTAAAAACTGTCAATCGTAACTGTTCTTTCCCACTGATGGCTGAAGCTTTGTCCTGAATACACGATGGTATTTTTCATTGGTATGAAGCACTGTGTTCCCCAGCCCAAACACTGCGGTCACCTCTGCTACCACCACCGTGTTCAAACGAATGATAGCATTCACTATCATTTTTTCATTAGTAGCAGTTCTCTCTCTATTTTTCCACAAGTTGCATTGCCATTGATTTTCTGAATTGCTTGATGATGAACGGTGAAGTTTATGTTTAGCTGCTTGTAAAACTTTTCTTAAAGGAACTTAATCTAAGAAGCACGTATACATTCCCCTCAACAACCTAAGTTTTCAGGAAGAGGACAGCACCCCTATGATTGGTTATCCTATAACCTGGTTTTCCTTGTGGAACCTTAGAATTTCAATAAAATTTCTTCAGGTCTTTTCTCGCATTCCATCGGGTTGCGACCCAGCTTAGTTATCCGACTAGAGTAAATCTTGGGGGTTCTAGATACTACCCCATTATTTACCACAATACTGACATTTTTGATAACTGGCTTTCAAATATAGTCTCCAGAGAGAGTTCATAGTGTTTTATTTTAAAGGGAGATTATGGATTTAAAAAGAGCCTTTTAAAAAATAGACAAAAACTTATACCTGCACTGTATTTCCTATAGGTGTCTTTAGAGCATATTCTGGGTACATAGAGATAAAATACCCCTGTGTTTTAGGACCAAGTAACAGGAGACAAATCATGATAGATGATTACCAAATAAATAACTTTATTTAGGGGAATATTGAAGAATCAGCATAGATACTTTTTTTTAAGAATTGTACTTTTTAAAATTTTCAAGAGAACTTAAGAAAGCAATCTGTCTCGTTTTCAAACATTTAAATATTGTTTAACAAATCTGTGGATTACTATTTTTTAAATTATTGTCAGGTTTTCTAGTTTTCTCCTTAACAGAAAGAATAACACTTATGCAATTAATAAATGAAGATTGCCAACTTATTGGCCATTTAAAACACTGAATAGGTATAATTAAGTATTAGAAAAATTCTCTTTTCTCGCACATGTATGAGTTTCTTAAGACTTTAATACAATTAGAGGTGGCGGGTGGTTACTAGGCAGCTTGTGTCTGATCCCAAAAGTGAACATAGGCGGGAGTTTGGCTTGCTGATCGGAAACTGTGTGCCCACTGTTTATGCACCTCTGATGAAGAGCTGGTCAGGAGATGCTACAGCCTGTGTAGTGCTGTAAATTCTGCTTCCTCAGAGCAGTCAAGGAGAGAAGAATTATGAATGTGTGTTACATTTAAGTGATAGAGAAGCAAAGCCAGCTTCTGGGCTGGGTGATAAATTGAAAACTATAAATACAGCAGTACTAACTTGAAGTTCCGTTATTGTTTGTGCCATGAGAATGTGTATATTTAAAAGGATTTTAAAAACCAATTACCAGAAATGTCTCCCTTGAGAGTAGTGTTAGTGAAGCATTTCCAGTCCGTGGAGATGACAGAAACTCAGCCCTTTTGATACAGATTAATGGCCTGGGGGTGGGGTAGGAGGGGGTTGAATCATCTGGAAGAGATGAAGGATTTGAGATATATTAACTGAAAATAATAACTGAATGCCTAAAAGGCAATTTATGGGAAAAGGAAAACTAATTTTTAAAAAGAATAAGCTTTTAAAAAGAAGATGACTTTTGGAGTGTAACTGATCTTTTTCTGACCTCTTCAAATTTCTTTTCACCTATTGCCTTAATGCCCAGGTGCTTTCTCAAAAGGTCTCCCCACCCCAAATTATTTACTTACAGCCCCTTACTAAAAGAATGTTTTTTGTTGTCAATTTGTCACAGGAAAAAAAAAATGATAAAAACAGAATATCCAGGTATTAATAGGTTCATCAAATAGCAATGAATGTCACTCACAGTTTCTTCTCATCACCTAGGGCTCTGCCTTCAAAGCAGGTGACAGGCTGCATGGTTTGAACAGGCTTTCTAAGGGTGTGTAAATCAGACAGACTCATTCTATCTAACACAACTGTCTGCTTTTTTTTTTTTTTTTTTTTTTTTTTTTTTTTTTTTGTAAAATGGACTACTTCAGTGAAAACTGGTTACATGTAGTTCTGATAACTTTAGGCATTGACTCTCTGTAAGAAAGTCACTCTCACTCTTGCCCGAAGGTGGGCCCTACATGAACACTAGTTTGTACAGATTGTTGTCATATACTGGTTCAAAGTCAAAAGAGAATTTTAATTACTCATTAAGCTGCCAAATTCTACTAATTACCCTAGTCAGCATGCTTCATTGATTGCCGAACAGTAAATGAGCTACATATTTTTATTTGGACCACATCACCTATAAATTTTCAAAGCCTCAGGTAGTTTCTCTTACAAGGGGAGAAGTGGGGTAGGGATGGCTGTTCTTCATGGATGCAGCTCAGATTAGCAAAATCAAACTCCAAAGTTTGGACATTTCCTTCCTTTTGAAATGCTCATTTCTAGAATAGGCTACTTGGTGTTTAATGACTTCCTGGTCTTCCAGTTTCACCCTGCCTTACTTAGGACCCATAAGTAGACATAAAGCCAGCTGAAGTAGCACCCCAGGAATGGAAATGGGCCACCCCGATTTGATCATCCTTCAAGGCTGTATAAACACATGTAAAGCCCGTGGTTACCCATATCATTAGGCTGTGTTTAGGCTACAGCAGGCTTTACCCAACAACTTATGCCTGAGTGTGGGGTGTCCCCTACACTACCTAGGAACACAGTTGTCATAAAGTTTACTTTTAGTGTCCCATTTTCTGAATCCTGCCTCTCATGTGATCCCGTGGGGATTCTCCTAGATCACTCTCTTTGAAATATGTCCTGCCTTTTTGGCAGGGTGGCATCTCTCTCGGAACCCTACTTTGTTTGCTCTTTATTTCCACCTACCTGCTCAGTCCGTTAAATAGAAGTGTCCTCTAGGGGAGTGCACAAGGCAATGGCTTTTGACCTTTGGAGACCACCAGTGGTTGTACTTGAGTGGGTTCCCTCTTATTTTCTCCAATGCAAAAACTGCAATGCGGCAGGTTTTTATCTGCTGCTGGATGCTGTCCAGGGCCTGATTGGTACTGTCCCCCCGCCCACCACCACCACCTCCCCCTCCCCCCTTCAAGCTAGCCTTCTAACCGCTTTTTATTCTTGGCTCCAACTCTTTCAATGATGAGATGAATGCTCTTTCTGTTCCACATCACTGCAAATTCAAGGCCCAGCATGTTATGTGCTCACATAACTGTCTCACCTGATCTCACACGCAGTGTGAGAGCTGAAGGTAAGCCCCAAATTTTGCTAGATAACAGTGGACAAATAAAAAGTGACTCTCAGCAACTCACAAATGCATGAAATGTTTTGAACTCCAGACTGCCAGAATTTCTCTTTTCTAATTCCTATTTGTAGTGATAACAGTTTTCTTTTCGTGATTTTTTTTTTTTAAAAAAGAATAGTGTAGTACTTTGAAATAATTGCAGTTCTAATTGTTGTCACTATTTCTATTTTACAAGTTCCAGTTCTTTCAAATTATTGTATTCAGTTGTGCACTAGTGTCAATAAAATTGACATTTGTGAAGCAATTTCTGGCTTTTTTCTCCGGGTTTCACTGGGTCTGGTGGTGTGTGGGGTGATTGGGTCTTTCCTAACACTAAGACTTTGTTTCAATGACTGTATGTTAAATGCAAGGATTTAAATGGAGGGATTTTTACAGTATGAACTTCTCGAATCTACCTTTTCGTCACGTTTCCTAATCTTATTCTTCAAGAATCATCGTACTGCCCAATAGTCAGTGGGCAGGATGTATGCTTTTGGCTGTTTTTCTGGGTGTGGTGGCTTTTCACCTGTGTGTTGGTGACGCAGCTAGCTGATCAGCATGGGGCTGGATTGGGGCTGGTGGTGGTTTTTCTCATTCATACTGAGATCAAGTTCACTACCCAACTTCATTCTATGTTGCCCTGTCTTATAATTTCAAAATGGATATGAATGAATCCGGAGGGAGAGGATAGATGTAAAGAAAATGGGGGTACGTTCAGAAAACTGCATTTCACCTTTCTCTCCGAGATACTTGATAGTGTTTGGAGTAGCAACAAGCTGAAACTGTATAATCGAAAAATGGAGAAAGCATTTACGTTGTCTTTCCTTATAATGGTAACAGGACTGCAAGCTACTTTAACTTTAATACTGGTTCTAGCAAGTCTGCATTAGAATTTTACAGGTATTAGGTAAAAGCACTTAGGGTAGAGGTATATTTAAAATGTCTCATTTAATTTCCATGGGTTAAAGCGTTGATATTTGCAAAATTCTGTTGGCAAAGAGTTTCACGGTCACATCACCTCCTTTGGCTAACTCATGGGTAATTATATATTTTCATATTACTTAATATGGTACTCTTTTCAGAGGAATAATTAATTACCTGTCACTTTTTGACTCATAAAGGGGACTTGGGATAATGTCATGACCTCCAGCTTTGCATTTTTAAATGATCAGCTTTGCATTTTTAAATGATCACCTTTGCATGTAAATGTGATGCTAGTGTTTCTGTCCCAAACAGTGAGAGAGACATGGAGTGACATCACCAGGTATAACAAGCTTGCTTCTGTTCTTCGTAGAGTGGGGAGTTAGCTGCTTTACCTTCCTTTAGCTGTGGCCCATTGTTACGAGATGTAGTCTGTCCTCGGTGCACAGTTGTTTAGTTTCCTCTTAGTATACTCTATTTTCTAGTCATTTTCCATGTCTCCTTATGATATAGACACTGTGTCTTTCTCAAGTAATCTTAGAAACTAAGGCCGTAGTTAGGAGATGATTCTATTTGGGGATACACTGTGCTTTTAAACTATTGTAATTATTTTCTCAGCAGAGTTCCCTGCCTTATCATTAATTACATAACTGAGGTTCCATTGAATATTCATATTCATACTATGGTATCTTCAGTATTAAAGTGGCTGCAACTTAAAAAAAAAAGAAAAGAAAATAATGAAGCTCAGTAAGTTTGCCATGTGGTAGTCAGGTTCTAAAGATTTGAAAAGATAAAAATTGTAAATAGAAATCAGGTCTCAGAGAAATTACTTTTTTTTTTTTCTTTAATACTTCTCATCCTCAAACAGGCTCCCTGACTGGTAGCCCTCACCTTTCAGAGTTGTCCATCAACTCGCAGGGAGGAGCTGTGCCTGCCAGTGTGATCTTGTCCCCCAACTTGAGTCCTGACACAAAGCAAGCTTCTCCTTTGGTCAGCCCGCTGCTGAATGATCAGCCGTGCCCACGGACCGATGACGAGGAGGAGGGCCGGAGAAAGGTGTGGGGACTCGTGCACACGAGTGTGTTATTCTTTTTTTTTTTTTATTGTAATGTACATAACAAAATTTGCTCTTTTAACCATTTTTAAGAATGCTGCTTAGGGACACTCACTACATTTACATTGTCACATGACCATCATCACTGTTCATTTCCAGACCTTTGTCATCATTCCAAACTGAAACTCTGTATCAATTAAACACTAATATTCCATTTCCCCCACTTCCAGCCCCTAGCACCCACCATTCTTTCTGTCTCTATGAATCTGACTACTCTAGGAATTTCATATAAATGAAATCTTATAGTATTTATCCCTTTGCGATTGGCTTCACTCAGCAGCATGTCCTCAAGGTTCATCCATGTTGTAGCACATAGGAGAATTACCTCCCTTTTTAAGGCTAAACAATATTCCACTGTATAGATGTACCACAATGTGTTTATCCTTCCATCCGTTAATGGACAGTTGGGTTGTTTCCGCCTTTTTGCTATTAAAACACTGCTAGGAACATGGGTGTGCAAGTATCTGAGTCTCTGCTCTCAGTGGTTCCGTGTATATCCCCAGAGGCAGAATCCGGTGGACTCTAGTGGGCAGCAAGCAAGACAGATAACACCACGGGATTTTCTTTTATTTAAAGAGAAAGCAAAACCAATAGCTGGCCTGCTCTAGAGTGGTGCTGCCTGCCCACTGAACTGATGAACTTCAGGGAATGGAGTCACAGTGGTGTCACTACCTGCCTTCACCTTTGTCCCTTTATCTCAGCCACACCTCTATTCCCACGAACAATGTAGCTTCCGTTTCCTGAACACCAACACCACCAGCCCAGGCAACCAGGGCAAAGGCCCCTGTGGTTTTTGTTTCATTTATTTCCTGGTAGACCGCATCGCTTCTATACTTTACTAATTCGATTTTCAGATGCCCAGTTTTGAATGAAAAGTCCTCAGTGGTAGCTAACATACTCATTCAAAGACTTTCACTGAGGACAATATTCACATGGAAGGAAAGACTCCTAGAATATTTTCTCATCATGGAACTCTATTCTTTTATTCTAGTTCCTATCACTCAAAAAGTAGGATTAATACGTTTATTTAGCTTTGATGCCAATTAACAAAAGATCATAAGTAAGCAGTGTACCTCTTTACGCAAGACTTTCTTATAATCAGGACGTAGAGACTTGCACTGAAAACTTATTGTGTCTTGTTTCTTTTTATGGGTTTTGCAGAGATTCCCAACTGACAAAGCATACTTCATTGCTAAAGAAGTCTCCACCACTGAGAGAACATATCTGAAGGATCTGGAAGTCATCACTTCGGTATGTGTAGCATTTCCCCTAAAGCATTAAATTACATAATTTATCTCAGCTAATACTCAGCTTTAGGATAGAAGCTGGATCTAATTAAATGTTGGATTCTCTGACTCCAATTAAAAAGCGTTTAGTTCTGGGTTAGAGAAATTAAGACAGTAATAGTATATTCAGAATGCGCTCTATAAAAATGGTATTTATTTTTTTCCTGTGAGGGCATTTCTTTTTCTTTTTGTTTTTGAGGGCATTTCTAAAGTGGAGAAAGTTCAAACGTTTTACTGTCTGAGGGCAACGATGCAGAACATTTCTTGTTTTGCCCATTGTCAAACGTTGCTACTTATTTTTGCTCGAAGGAGACCTCAGAGGAATAGAAACTCCATTTTATCTTTGATAATAATTTGAACCATGTCAGCAAGATCTGCCAAAAGACAGCCTTTTAGTATTTTAATCAGTTCTCTTCAGCCTTGGAAACAATTTCAAAGCATTGCAGAGGTCTTTATGACCCCTGGATTGTGGAAAAGAACTAGCGCTTTGGAGGTCATTGGCATCAGTGGGATTGTGCGGCTCCAGGGCCTCGCGCGTGGGGCCCGGCACTGGGCCCGAGCTCAGCTCACATCCTGGGACCTAGCCCTGCCTCACCTTCGCGGGATGAAAAACATTGTGTGAAGGCAGTGGCTTTATCTCTCTGGTTGGGTGACCTTTGTGCTCAGCATTTTAACAAAGGAGCAGAGAGAGAAGTGAGTGAGGAAAAGACTGAGGACTGAAACGGGGTGGGAGCAGTATTCAGGGGCATAAATCAGCGATTCCCCGGGGAGCTGGCTAGAGCGGAGGCTTCGATTCGAGGAGCTGCCCATTTCAGAGATTTGTCCTGGCTTCAGCAGTTTTTTGGTAATTAATCTCAGGAAGCAATAATAAATAAATGGCTGCTTTTCACCCTTTCTAGTGAAAGAAGGGACGAAGTCAGCCCTGGAAGCCCCCGATGCTCCCAAAATGCTGCAAACCCAGTAGTAAAGCCATTTGTCCCCTGGGTACCATCTGCTGCAGCATTATTTCTAAAGAATAGCAAACACTCATCTTTACACCTCTAAGTGTGTCCTCTTTTTATTCCCAGTGGTTTCAGAGTACAGTGAGCAAAGAGGACTCCATGCCTGAAGCATTGAAAAGTCTCATATTCTCAAATTTTGAACCTTTGCACAAATTTCATACAAATTTTCTCAAGGAAATTGAGCAACGACTAGCCCTATGGTGAGTACAATTATGTTTAACAATTATATTTCACCCCTTTTCCTCTTTTTTCCTAATTTTTCTTTATGTGCCTTATAAGCAGCAGTCATAAGAAAAGATAAAAGTAAGAAACTGGCTTAAGAAAAGCCAACCTTAAAATGATCTTCATTAGATACTATATGTATCTAGATCTCGTCCCGAATTTTTTTTTCTTTGGTTTATAGTTCTTCAAAATGCAAGTTTTCTTAAGATAATTAAATGAATATAGCACAAAATAAATATGGTCGTTACTTTCAAAAGACAATGAGGGTGATAAAGGATAGAGCCATGTGAAGGACTTTCGGGGATATTAGTAATATTTCACTGGTGCTTGCTTTATAGTCATTTCTTAGGTATCTGTATGCCTCATGAAGTTTTCAGTAGCATGTTTCACGGTGTTTAAAAAGTGCTTTGAAAAATACGGAGCCCTATGCAACACACACACACACACACACACACACCACATACACTTTTACCTTGAATTTCACTTATAGGAATTTACCTTAAGGATATGCTTTAATATGTGAAATGACACATAACAAAGATATCCATGGCAAATGACCTAAATGCCCATGAATAGCAAATTGGTTAGAGATAGTGTTACATCTGTTCATTAAGCCAGGTAAACCTTAATCTGAGAGAAGAGGGTAGTGCAGAAAATCAGGGAAAACTTTGTATACTGTAGAGTGCAAAATCTGATGTAGCCTTACTTAAAATAGAACCGTTTTCAGAAAGTTCTCATTTTTTTTTTTAAGACAGTAACATGTAGATACATGGGGAGTTGACTGTCTACTAAACATGCATTTAAAAAATGCCAGGAAAAAAATAGCAAAGGCTTCAACTGTGTTTTTGGCAGAAATGGAACCCATTTGTATATATACCGTATCCACATTTGAAATTTGGTCGAAAATGATCTCCGGGGCATTAGTGACTATAGAACCTAAAGGAACCCTGGATGTGCTGTCTTGCCCCAGGTGACCCCAGATCATGAGATTCAAGCATCAGCTTAACAGGTTAGCAGAGCTGCTCCCCTTCGTTGTGAGGAGAACGTGCTCGCGCACCTGGCTTTGTATAGTTCTTATACCTGGAGGTCATTCATGTGTAGTTCTCTCTCCTGTGATAGAAGGAGGTGGGAGGCTTGACGGAGATGCCCCAAGGAGGAGAGTACAGCCAGGATTGAGAAATGATAGGTACAACATCAGCCTCACCGAACATGGGGAAAGATTACAGATGCCACTTTAGAGTCGTACTCTAGGATGGTGCTGTGAATGTAAGAGAACTACCATTTTTCAAAATTAAAAAAAAAATTCTGCAAAATCTAATTTTATTTTACCTTCCACATTTTGTTTACCTGGAAATCAGTTGTGTTGTACTGTGTTGCTTCATCATTTCTACAAAGATGATTGAAGCTTTCACAATGGAGTCAAAGACTTTACACCTTGTTTTCTAGCCAGCGAGATGTACGTTAGAATAGCCTTCAGCCTTCCCACAGACTCAGAGCATCCTGAGCTGGTGTCCCTATAGCAGCTTCAGTCCACATGGTTATTGATTTGTGTTGTTGGGGAGGTCACACATAGGAAATGTCATCCATTGGCAGTTCCCTGTCAACCCAGCTTGGTGACTTCAGCTACCTCCTGCCACCAGAGAGAACTTCAGAAAGCTGAATTTCATTCTAGAAATAAATACCATATCCTTGGATTTATCTGTGAGCATAAACATTTAGCATCTGGCCATTATCCGTGAAAGAATATCCACTTGATTAAAAAGCAGCTACTGTCATTAGTTTCCCAGAGGATTTTCAACAGAATATCTTTCACAGATCTATAATTTTATTCATATTTTATATGAAGATACCAGAAAACATATAAAAGAATCAAAGCCAAGGTGATAGCAGATAGTCAATATGCAGCTCAGTCAATATGACCTTCAATAGCCCCGCACCAGTAGACACAACCCAAATTGATGGAATAAATGGAAGAGTCTGCCATTAAGTTCAACTGATCAATTCCTCAAGCACATGATGAGGAAGACCTGGCTTGGCAGAGATTCAAGGCAAAAAGGCTGAATGTGAATGAATTTAGTATGAGCCAGTAGAATAACACAGAGAAACCAGTGTCTGTATCTGTAACTGTCAACATTAGCCGCTCATCACCTAAAAGCATAAAAAGCCTTGATAACCACACAGAACCCCAACCAGTATATCAGAATCTCTGAGAAGTAAGACCTAAGCATCAGTATTTCCTAACACTTTCCAGGTGATTCTGGTGTATAGCCAAGGTCAAGAACCTTTGCTCTAGACTGCCTCATTGGAAAGAGACCAGAGCATAGAAAATGACTCCACCTTGCAACATCAAGGCTCAGAGCTCCTTAGAATACTCTACCCAGTTCTGAGTTTCACATTTTATTTTTTAAAAAATGATTGTTGGAACAATGGGTATTTGGTCTAGGAAAGAAGATTTTTAGAAAATATAATGGCTCTCTTCAGGTTGGTCGTATGTAAAAGGGAGTACATGTCTTCTTAGTTGTACCAGAGGGCAAGATTTAAGCAAAGGAGTGCATTTCCAACAGGGCACATCATGTCTGAATATGGGACAGGATTTCCTGATGCCAAGTGCCACTTAGCAATGAGAGGCGGCCGTGTGAGATAGTGAGCCCCTGCACTCCAGGGCTTCGTGCACAGAGGTCAACTGTCCATTTCCAGAAGGTATTTATCTGGTGGATGGAACCTCAAACCTGACAGTGCATCTGGGTCACTGCCAGAAGGAATTTTGAAAAACTACAGATCATCAGGCCC
This sequence comes from Rousettus aegyptiacus, assembly GCF_014176215.1. Lineage (NCBI taxonomy): Eukaryota > Metazoa > Chordata > Mammalia > Chiroptera > Pteropodidae > Rousettus > Rousettus aegyptiacus. The sequence goes on along the minus strand of NW_023416286.1, from coordinate 58,194,371 downwards.
CATCCATCCCTCCTGAATCAGAACTTTGGGGTGAGACCCAGAAATTTATATTTTTGAAGTGCTTCTAGGGGGTGATTATAGTGAATACCTTTTCTGGAACAGCTGGTGTGGAATGCCTCTGATGAACTAAGATTCTGTGATTCTTCAATTTACATTTTGATTTTAACTCGTATTTCTTCTATAAGCAATGAATAAATACTGAATGAATGAATAAATACATAAGTGGGTAGGTGAGTGTGTGAGCATTAGGCTTTGCCCACTGGGTTCTTGCAGTCTCAGAGGAGGAGGCAGGCACGTAGAGGAAGAGGAAGGATGCGTGTGCCATGTCCAATGTGGGCACAGAGTGTCACTGGCCAGGTCTGCCTTGGAGAACACGTGGGCCATTAAAGCTTGCATGGAAGAGGTGACTTGTGGGTGAATATATTCAATGAGAATGGATTACAGGGAAGTTTATTGACTGCATCACAGGGAAATTTATTAAGAAAGGATTTCACGCCGAGTTACTGACTGAGGCCACATGTGTGTATGTATATGTGTATATATGTGTATGTATATTTATATTTTTTCATATTGTGATACGGAAAACCAATTGGCTCATGTAGATTGGGAAAGCTGTGGTCCACACTCGCCATCAAACCACCACCTAAGATCTATCTGTCCATGGGCCTTGCGGAGTTTCATTTCTTCATCTGTAAAACATGGAGGGCAGTCTCCACCTCAGTGGGCTTTTGCATGAACTAAATGAGACAATGTTTGTAAAGGGCTTAGTGTTCTGCCCCACATATAGAAGTAAGGGGAAGCTGATCATTCTTTTAAATACAGGTTTTATTTTAAAATAATTTTGGAGTTAGAGAAAATTTGCCGATAGAGTTTCTGCACACTCCTCGTCCCTACCCTGCCCCATGTCAGCTTCTTACATCACTACGCGCATTTGTCAAAAATAAGAAACCAAGGTTGGTACATGAATATTAACTAAACTCCAGACTTCATTCAGCGATACTTTAAATTATTATTGTTAGTGGAAAGAAATCTAAAGTGTATTTTGTACATAAAGTTCCCCCACATTTGTTACTTAAATGACACAGCCAACATGCTTTTCCTTTGCACTCTTACGTTAGATTGTCATATACTTTCATCAACAGTGAGAAATTATAGGGGGAAAAAATTACGAGGAAGTTTTCCTACGTGACTAGGCTAAACCCCAGCTCAGTAAACACACCTGCTCCTGTCCAAACATTGTGTTCTCCTAAGTAAACACACCTGAGAAAAGGATGGACCATTTCATCCTGCTCAAAGCCCGAGTTACTCTGTTTCTTTAAAAACAAGAAAACAGGTTTAATGACTTCTGAAAACATGAAGAATGCTTATCCTTTTGAAAGCAAGCACATTTTACTCACCTGTTCAAATGCACTCAGAGAAAGCCACTTCAATCTTTGGCATTCAGGCAGGAGTCCCACATTCCAGCCCTGAAATGACAGGCAGGTGCTGAGCAGAAACTGGCCAAGTCATCCCCCAGAGATGAATGAAGACCTGCTCCAGTACAGGGTGCCTTGGCAGATCCTTCAGTGCACAAAACTCAGCTTGCAGCTGGCAGGGAGCTGGGATCCAGGGAGGAGTCACACAGTGAGGCACTCCGATAGGCTGTGGGCACTTAGAGTGTCCAAGAAAGATCAGCTGCATTTGTTGTTTTGTTTGAAGAAACTTGAGTTGGAGTCACTTGGAAGGAGTGCAGAAGTCTAGCCAGGAGAACTGGAAAAACTGGATGTGGAGATGTCACCATACAGACAAGTCAGGGCTCATGGGACAAAGGAGAAGGGAAAGGGCGGTTCCTGGAGCTTTGAGCCAGGTTTAACTGGGAGGATGGTCATGAAATGAAGAGAGGAGTTAAAGGAAGAAGCAAGGAAATGGGTAGGAAGATGAGCTTGCTTTGAGACATGTCAGATTTAAGAGGTTAATAACGAAGTCCTACAGACAGTTGGAAACGCTCCTCTCAGGCTGGGGAAAGAAATCAGATTCAGCAGCATAGATTTGGAAATTATCTAAAAGAAGGATCTTTAAGGAAGAGAATGATAAGACAAAAGTGAGCCAGGGACAGAATCTTACCCAATACACCTCTTGGCAACTTTCCATAGTTTGTGGTAGAGCAAGAGCCAGCCAGCAAAGGCAACAGAAAAAGCCACCAGAGATTTGAATAAAGGAGGCAGCAGGGGCAGAGGGTCCCAGAGTGGTGGCAGGGAGGGCAGAAGGAGTTCCCTGGCGTGCAGGACCAGGCTCAGGACGGACGAGAGTCCTTCAGGGACGAGGGGTGAGGAGGGCATCCTCAAGGGATCGGAGGTCCCTCCAAGGCAAAAGGAGGCTCTTCCACACCAGTGACACTCTTGTGGGTCGTGGTCAAGAATTTCATACGTGAAGCAGTTTTGTCTCACCATGACACTCTAGTCACTGAAGTGGAGTAGAGATGACTGAGGGTCAGAAAATTGTGTAACACACCTCCCCCTTCTAAGTAGAACATCTTTAAAGGAGCAGCAGTGAACAATTATAGGACAAAAATGAACGAAATATTTAACTCAAAAATTAAACATAGAACTAATTTCCATATGATCCAGTAATTCCACTCCTAGGTGTATATCCAAAAGAATGACACAAGGGGCAGAAATACACTTGTACATCAATATTACTAGAGCATTATTCACAGTAACCAGAGGTGGAGACAACCCAAATGTCCACCAACACATGAATGGATAAACATACGTGGTGGATACAGACAGTAGAACATTATCAGCTTTAAAAAGGAAGGACGTGCTACAACAGGGATGAAGCTCGAGAACGTTATGATGAGTGAAATAAGCCAGTCACAAAAGGGACAAATATTGTAGGATTCCACCTACATGAAGTTCCTGGAATAGTCAGGTGCTTAGAGGCAGAAAGTAGAATGATAGCTGCCAGGGGCTGGGGAGGGAAATGGAGACTTATTGTTCAGGGGATATGGAATTTGTTTTGGGAAGACGAAAAACTTCTAGAGATGGACGATGATGGTGGTGGTACAACAATGTGCACATACTTTAAGGTCAGTGAACTGTATATTTAAAAAAGGTTAAGATGGTAAATTTTGTTTTATATGTGTGTGTGTGTTACAATTTTTAAAAAATAGAAAAAATCATAGGGAAGCCAGAGCAGGATAAAACCAGAGGCTTCAAGACAGTGCCTTGCACCTGAGGGCCGCTGGCCTGTGCGGTGACTCTGCGTGAGGCGCTGACCAAGTGCTTCCCGAATGGACACGTGTGAAGCTTGCGGTGGTGGCAGGTGTGTTCCCTGATGGAACGGCCTTCGTTCTGACCGAGTCAGCATCTGCAGCCAGGCCTTGACAGGTTAGGGGGAGCTGAGGACCTCAGTTTACAGCTCAAATCGTATGTATGCTGAGGGGAGAGTTCAGCTCTTATCTCTTATTAATTCAGACGTTGTTGAGGGTGAGGCGGGATTTAGCAGGTGCCTTTTTCATCTGACCGCAGACCTCACAATGCTCACGTTTCACTTATCATGTTCGTCATTCTTGGCTCTTTTCATCTCCCATTATTGTTTCCCTTTATTGCCCAACCTTCTGGGAGGCCAGTGGGGCTTTATACGCAACAGATGAGAAATGACGATAGACTTTTTACTTTTTGTAAGTGACCCAGTAAGGGGGATATTGTGGGTGACCATCCCAGTCGGTGAGATGCTGCACTTTTTTGCTGAGGCGAAGACCTCTGATGTTAGTACTCGTCGCCTTCTCTGGCCTGTGTTAGATGTGGGATTATGATGGGGAAAGCCAGAAGGGGCCTCTGGTGGGACAGCCTGTTTTCTCACGCTTGCTGCACTCCTGAGGTTCCTGTGAGCTGGGCGTGCAGAGATTCCATTTTGTATAGGCCCCTGGGGGTGTCCTGCAGTGGCCACTACCCAGAAAGAGAGCTCCACCTTCAGTCAGAAGCGGTTTTTCACAATGTTCTCTCTCCAAGGGGCAGTGTCTCTGTGTCATCGATGCAGGTGTTCGAACCAGGCCTGAGCTCACGCCATGTCCCACGCATGTGCACACACATGCACACCCACCTCACCCTCCCCTCGGTTCTGAGAGTTGGCACCACCACACTTCACCTCTGCGTCACCGGGGGGGACAGAGCAGACCCGGACCTTGTCCTTTTGAAAAGTCACCAGTGGCTGACGGTTGCCGCCACACAGCGAAGCGCCGGCTGGCTTTGCCCGCACAGACGGTTTACATGCTACGAAAGCTTTGCTTCCCCCAGAGTTGATATCTGTAGATTATTTCCCACATCCACGTCAAGAAAGGATCTGATTTTCATCCTATTTTGCTGGTGCCCAAGATCTAAATATTTGTAAAAGTTCATTGAGGAGAATTCCTGTAATTATTTTCTGGAGTAATAATTATCACCCCACAAACTTTGTGATCAGCTAATTCTTACAGCATGGAGGTCCCCTGTTTTCCCTAATACAGACAATGTGGGGGTGATAAAAGGGGCAATGAAAACTTTTACGGTTTTTTGGTAAAATCAACCACAGTGCCCTTTCTCTTGGAACATTCTCGTGTGATGTATCCCCCTGTCTCAGAAGCTTTGAATGGTTCCAACGTTCCAGCAGCCATGGATTCGGGCTTGAGCAGGAAGTCAGGGTTACAGCCCTGTGTGTCAGGAATCCCAAGTCACTCTAGTCCAACAAAACCAACTAACCGCATTGATTTTTCTCCCTGTAAAACCGAGTTAACCAGATTCAGAAGTGTGATTTCTACCTCCCTTCTCCCGCCTCCAACCTCCATCTCGCCTCTGAATTCCCATGATGGTTATCAGCCTTTTTATGTCATCTACCAACTACTTTTCAACTGGAATCTCAGTTCCTTACACACGTCTTACCACTCTGCCAAAACTCTAGGTTCCTCCAGGGGGAACCATTCCCATGCCGTTTAGTGTAGCTTGGAACTCAGAACGGTGTCTGTGTGTGATGAATGGCTGATTTTCTCATTTGTAAACTGCATCACAACTTTTAAGGCTCATTTTTATTATGGTTTTAAATCCTTTTTTGCCTTATCTTCCTCAAAGATTTTTGAAACAGTTTACAAATGGAAAACAATATAAGAAAAGAATAATCAAAGACATCGGAGGCTGCACTATCCAGTAGGGTAGCCACTAGCCACTTGTAGCAATTTAAATTAATTTAAAACTCATTTTCTCAGTAACACTAGCCATATTTCAAGGGCTCACTAGCCATGTGGTGAGTGGCTACTGTATTGAGTAGCAGATTTAAAGAAAATTCCGTCATCACAAAGATTTTTGGACAGCATTGATCTAAAAAATGAAAAAGGAATAGTACAACGAACACAGGGCCTGTCACAGAATAGTCGCTCAAAATGCTTAAAGAGCAAATGCATGAAAATGTCTTGGTTTCCTCAAGGGTAAATCTTAAAGAATTATATATTTGGTATTGTTGTGTTTCAAAGCCTCAAAGCAGAGGGGGCCTGGTGAATGGGGTTGGACAGTGCTTTTTACACATGTAAAAAACCATATTCACGTGGAAAGTTGATGGCATTACTATTAATAACAAACACCCCGAATGGCTTCAGGCCTAACATTTAGAGGGAAAGAACCCCAAGAAGCAGCCTCATTGCTGTTCACTTGTAACATGAGAGCGACTTCCGGGCTCCCTGCAAACCTCATCTCTGCGTGATCTAAAGTAGTCGCCGCCTGCTAGCTTGTGCCGCTCATGCCAAAGCACACCTAGGACACGGGCTGTGTGGCCAGGGATAAGATTGTAATGTGACTCTCCCTTTTCCTTCTCACTTGTACACTTGAGTTCTGGTGGCAGGAGCCATCTCTGCACCCCAGAGCCTTGAGCCGTGGCTCGTGTATTTACACTATCAGTTTTAGGCCTTGGAGGGAAATAAAAACAGCCCTTGGAGTCAGACAGACCTTCCTTCAAATCCCACTTCCACTGGGCATCCTTGGGCAAGTCACTAAACCTATCTAACGTCAGTTTCTTTATTTGCAAAGTGGAAATAGTGATCACTTGCTGATGAAGGATGAAGGAAAGGAGTTTGTAAAGCGTCTGACAGGGTTTCTAGAACATGGTGGCAGTCAACACACAGTAACTGAGACCCTCCCCAGCAAACACATTTGCAGCTACCCCTCTTCTTCCTACTCTGGTACTGTCCTTCCTCATAATCCACCAACCAACGGAAGAGCCCAGGTTCTTTTGCTTTTCTTTTTGCTCATTTTTAGCAAAGTCCATGCAAATCCTCGTGTCAGCAAACTTGGCCAGGGTCTTCCTTCATTTATTCAACAAATATTTATTGTGTCCCTACTATATATCAGTTACTCTTCTCAGTGTTCAGTGAACAAAGCAGGCCTGTTCTTCGAGAGCTTGCGTCGTGCTTACATCCTCTGTTTTGCTCTGTAGCAAGGAGGTACCAGAACAAGCCCGATAAGATTAGAAAGCAGGGCCTGGGGATACCTCAAGAGATCCTGTCTTGTTTTCTACTTATGCCAAGCCAAGAGGTCAATGAATATCTGACCATTTTCTCAGAACAGGAATCATTATCAGTATTCTAGAGATGTTAAAAGAAAATCACAGCTTTAGGACTAGACATATGCACAGTCAAGCACCTTGCGTTTCTACAGTATCTTTTAAACCATTTCCCCTTAAATTATCTCATTTGACAATCAAAACAATCTTGTGGAATTATCCCCATTTTTTCCCCTATGAAAAATGTCCAAAAGGAAGAGTGCCTTGCCAGAAGTGGTTAAGCATAAAGCTAGGTAGGACTACACCCCATTTCTTACTTTCCTTGTGGAGGCCATGAACCTAGAGGTTGGAGAAGTAGCTGTTAACTTTACTTATTCTCTGGTTCTGTCTAGAGCAATGCTTTCCCATAGAACTTCCTGCGATGATGGCAATATCCTCTGTCTGCATTGTTCGACAGAATAACCGCTAGCCACATGTGGCTACTGAGCACTTGAAGTATGGGTAGTATGACTGAAGAACTGGATTTTTAAATTTCATTTTAAGTAAAGTTGAAATTTAAATAGCATATGCGGATACCGTATTGGACAGTTCCAGAGGCTCGAAGGGGAGGAGCTCGGGAGTGGCAGAGGGATGACAGACGCTTTCACACCCGGATGCCCCAACACGCTATGTCCCTCACCACCTGCTTTCTTAGGACTCAGGCGTTGAGGTAGTTGTCAAGAAAACAAGACTCAAGGGTGTTTCTCTGGGCCTGGCTGTGTAGTAGGCTGCACCATCTCGGTTTGTGGCACTCTGTGATGTTCGCAGTGACGAAATCGCCTAACAACGCATTTCTCAGAACGTATCTCTGTCGTTAGGTGGCATATGACTGTAATCTATAACTCCAGCGAATATATTTCCTGTTTGAACTCTGCCACTCTCCCCATCCCACATATTAATGAAAAATTTGTCTTTGCACATTTACTTATTTACGTATTACCCTTTTGTTTACATAGATACACAAACACACGTAATTACAGACTTTTTTTTTTTTCATTTAGAATCATAGAAACCAGAAAATAGTAAGAATGAGGATGTGATGTTTGTTTCGCAAATGAGGCTTCACAGAGTTAATTACATTTTCCCAGGGCCAGGGAGTACTAGACACAAAGCCAGGGGAAAAGTCGGCCCTGCAGCTCCCAGAGGCGAGGCACAGTTCGCTGTTGGGTTTCAATCTGATGGGATGGCGCTTCTTTTTTTTTTTTTTCGATGAGAAGGGGAGGGCATGCTTCAATTAATACTGGGCTACTTGGAAAGCCCAGTGGGTCAGCCACTGCCTACTTTCCCTGGTAAAGGATCTCCTCCGACACCTGCCCGAAGCCAGGCCCAGTGTCCTGTCCCAGGGGGCATGGCTCCCCAGTGCACACCATACTGTGTGGAATAGCTGGGGATTCTATCGCCACCAAGATCAGCAGCACACTAGAAATTCAGTCTCTTTTAGGGTTCCACGTGGATTGTATGTTGACCCTGGGGTTGAGGATGTGGATCGGGACAAAGTGGCAATTTTTCCTGCCGGCCTTGCCCCACCTGCATCTACAGCCAGAGAAAGTGTTTCCTGACGCTCAGAGGCAAAGCCCTGTGAGCTCTCCTTCTGCCCCTCGTACACAGCCTCGTGCATGGCCTCGCTGTTGGTCAGCCGCCCTCCCACAGAGAACTGGTCCCTGTTCTCTTATCCTCTTCCTCCTCTTCTCTTTGTCTGCTCTTCTCTTTGCCGAGCTACTGTCCAGCTCACGTAGTGGTGAGTGTGTGTGTTCAACCATGTGCTGAGATCACATTTAGTTAATCCTGGGAGTCCAGTATTTATGGTGCATGGGTCAGAGCTTAGCATCTAAGAGGCTTCTTAGCACGTACATGGATTTCTGAAGCAAAATTGTCAAGAGAATTTTCAGCTTCGTTGCTGCGTGATAATTACACAGACAACAAATATGTGGCCCTGTCCTCCAAACAAGGACCCCTTTCTTGTGAGGTTAACATCCGGAGGGTGTTCCAGAAGAATTATAATTACTTTTCATGTTTTCGATAATAAAATGACCTTTTAGCTCTTCGTAATAAAGCAAATGCTTTGGGCTCGTAGATTTGGTGGCACGAACATGTAGAGGAAGTAAAAACATGACGTTATTTCTGTAGGAGGCAGCAGGAGTTTGGGGCGTCGTTCCCATGGCCTGACTCGGTTGTGGAACCGTACAGCGCTGGGGCTTTGGGGCTTGTCGTGTGCGCTGCTGCAGGGAGGGCATGCGGTCGGAGGGCGGGGGGAGCAGGGGGAGAGTGGCGGCAGAGCTGCCGTGCTGGTCGTGTTAACTTAGGGTCCCAGCTTGGTTTCATGGCACCACCTAGAACTGCCCCCTCTGAATTTATTGATATCAGCATCTTCCCAGTAGCACAGGGGACATGATACTCAGAGCAGTTCCAACAGCTAAATAAAGATGCTAAGGACTTAGGGGAGCAGATAGGGTTCTACTAGGAAACCAATGCAGCAAGAATATCTCCCTTAATTGGGGGTTTTAATATCAGTATGTCTTTTAATAAATACTTGGCATAAGAAGAAAGGAAATGAAGTCAGTAACGTCTGGCTTCCGCCACCGCTCGCCGCCCCGCCCCCAGTGTCCGCCTTCAGCACTTCCTTTTCCCCTGGGTCGGGGCGTTACCTGTGAGAGGCAGGAAATTGCTCATTATCGACAGAAGCGAGAGACCTCCATTCCTCCTCTTGCTCACCCAGTCTAGAGGACTTTCACTAAATATATCTAAATTATGTCCTTTGAACTGAAGACTTTCCTTATGTGCATTGTCAAATGGCGTGCCCATTTGAAAGTTCAGGGGTCAGTTATTTAAGTTCCAGATAATAGCCACATTCCCATAAATCAAGTGTAAATTGTGTCTGGCCTTTTATTACTGTATGGTATTTAGTCAAAATCAAGTCTTTCTGGCTCAATTGCTAGGTTCTCTTTTGTTGCTCAGGCATGGGGAGTAGTGGAAAAGGAAGGAGAACTTTCCAGCTTCTAAAAGAGCATCCCGTGATGATGGTGCAGAGGGGTCAGTGTTTCTCAATACCAGAAAGACTCCATTGTTTGGGGCTGGAGTTCCTTTCTGCTCCCAGGGGCAAGGAGAAGAGCAACTAGTAACTTCTCAACCAAGCCCAGCCACACATCAGGATCAACAGAATGGCCAACCAATAAACACCTAAACAGTGATTTGACTAATGATCATTTGCCAAAAATCCAGGGGTGCCTCAACCCTGCAGCTGATGGGGCGGAATACTTGTAATGATTAGCAGAGCCTGGGTCTATGTCATATGCTTGAGCATTTTCCATTTGATGGAGAATGCAATCCATTGGGCGGGGATAGAAGAAACAAGTGAGGATAACTGAGGTCCCTAGCTTGAGCCTGGGGCAGAACAGGTGTATCATTAAGGGAGAAAATATAGGAAGAAGATTGGGTTTGGGCAACAAGGTAATCAACTCTGTGTGGAGCCTCTTGAGTTTGAGATACCCGTAGGGGTGGTGATTCATGTAGAACCCTCTGGAAGGTATGAGAAATACAGTCCTGGGTCAATAGCCACAAAGAACATTTGGGTATAGATTTGGCATCAGGAATTGAAACTATGCAGAACTGAAGGAATTACATAGGAAAAAGTAGGAAGTGAGGGAAGATAACCACTGATAGATTCCCAAAGAACACAGTCATCTTAACCTGAAGAGGAGGAGCTGGCAAAGAGGGCTGAAGAACTAACCTAAGGAGAAATCAGGGCGCCTGGAGACACAGGCTTCCAGAAGCTGAAGAGCAGAGTGCTAGGAAGCTTGGGGGCAGCTAGCCCAAAGAGGTCGACTAGGAGCAGGAGGGACGGTACCTCGGTGGTTTAGTTCATTGTGAGGGTGATAGCAGGCTTCCACAGAACCATTTCAGGACTGGGGAGGACAGAATCCATATTTTAATTCAGAGAAGTGAGTAGTAAGTACAGCAATCTGCTACCAGTGTTTCTGTGGGCAGCCAGAGGAAGCAGGAGGACTGAGGAATGAGTTCTATGTAAGGTTAGAAGAGAATGGAATAGGTTGCAGAAACACAACCTAGAGGAGCCATTGAAGACCCAGGAAGGGGCTGAGGGCGATGGATGCTCTCTTCTCTTATATTTTAGAGGAGCTTGAATTGCCTAATGGCTCTGGGTGCTCTGTCTCCCATGATGTAATTTATAATATGTGCTTAGTTAGAACCAGTGGAATATCTCATGGTGTGTGCAGCCAGGAGCCAAGCAAGGGGCCCGCCCCTCTGTGTCTGTCTGCCTTGATCTGTTCACCCCGGGTTTGCTTCATTATGCACATGTGTTCCCTCCTGCCCTCCTCTCCCCATCTGAGATCCTTGATGAATCAGAGACTGAGCCAACAGTTCCAGAAGGCTCCGAGTTCTCACACTGCTTCCACCGAGATGGAAGTCATTTCTCTCGTTGCTACAGATGGTGGCATCTGTATGTGGGGTGTCAATCACTCATCCTGACTTGGGTCGCTTTGTTCTACTCTGAACACCTTGGAAGCCTCATACCAGAAAAAGTTGTTACCTTTTCTCTTTTTAATTCATCTTTTTCATTTAAGTTGGCCTCTAGCTATCCTGAACAGTTGGTTTGAAGATATTAGCCCAGTTTGTTGTTGAAAATCATGTCTTAATTATCTCTGAGAAATTCTTTTCTTGCCATCAGGAAAATTTGCAGATAAACACTAATATCCTCTGTAGGAGTGTAGACTCAAACAAGACTCCTGGGCTCAAGAACAAAGCTCACTATGTTGTAGTAACTGACATTAGACAAGTTATGTAGTTTCTTTGTGCCTCAGTTTCTTTAGCTGTTAAGTGAGGGTGATAATGGTACCCGCCTTCTACTGCTGCCATGAGCATTAAACGAGTTAATGCCTATAATGTGCCCGGCACAGTGGACAGAACTCAGTAAGTAATAGCTACCATTATTAGTATTTCTTCTTTTTTCTGGTTAGGTCCCTGGATTATCAACATTGGCTAAAGCACTAAGCTAGCTATAAGAAATATGAATATATTTATATAAGAATATAAGAAATATGAATATATACCCAAGTACTCTGCTGAAAATGCCCACATCTTTGCCATCTGCCACCCAGCATGTCTGGGGGAAGACCTTGGTCCCTCTCCCTCCCCTCTCTGTACCTGGGACACTAATCCTGCCCTCTTCTGGGTCAGTTCCCCCATTCTCACTTCCATGCATGGGTCTCCTGCACTTTCTCAAATACATTTTTCTCTTCCCGAAAGCTTTTCACACAACTCTTTGTCTGCTTTCAGGCTAAAGGACTCCTGGGAGCAGAAATTCTGATTTTGAGGCTTAAGTCTTGCTTCTTACAAGTGTCTGTCAGTCCTAGTCTGTGGGATACACTCTAGTTTTATGAGCTAGTTACTACAAGTAATCTCCATGACGTTCTAATGACACTGAAATCACCCAAGTGTGGATAGGAAAGAAAATGTAAAATGAGACCAAATTAAAACGATCAGAAAATGGTTCTTCCCTGTCTCTTTCAAAGCACAAGTGGAATTCTTTGTCTGCGAGTGACTGGGGTAATTTCCAAGTTTCTTCCCAGTGCTAAAATTCTGTGACACCCAGAACGGGGAGAGGTACAAATAACCAACTGGAAAGGAAGACCTAAGGTCGATGTGTTGTGACCTAGGGCGGGGACGTTTTCTGGTAACAGCTTCAGTACTAATGCTTTGGTTTCCAACCCTTTGCCCTTGCTCTCAGGGAAGGCCGCTCAAATGCTCACATCAGAGGAGATTACCAAAGAATCGGAGATGTCATGCTGAAGAACATTCAGGCCATGAAGGTGAGCTGCTCTGGGACTTGGGCGGAGCGGGTTCACCAGGGGAAAGCATGCTGGAGCTGCAGACTGTAATCCCTTCCCATGATATGACAGTCTACACCTAGCACTACGCGCAGGTAAACTCACCTGTCCTTTCTAGGTCATTTCATTGTGAAGCATAACAGAAAATCCAAACACCTTGGCAGAAGCACTTTTCATACTTTTTCTCTTCAAAAGCTCTTATGTTATAACCAAAACAACAGATATTCTCTGTGAACAGATCATTCAAAACTTGTTTTTAAAAATTATGTACACAAAACATTAGTTGACTGAACATTTCATTTTTAGTCAGTTGTTTTGGCTTGTAAGCATGACAAAAATATTGGATTCGAAGCTGTGTAGGAATTCCAGTCAATGCTATGACTTGAAAAAGTCAGTGTACAAGATAAATATATTTTTAACCATCCAGCAATAACTAGTTATACAAGATAGCCAAAGAAGTTAGTACATATTGAACCAATATTCTACCTCATTTTTGAGATCTGCCCCACCTCGTATATCTCAAATTTTCATTTTAATATATTAATAATTCCTTTAACATGGAATGTTTTCATTTACACAATATCCTTTGAATACAAATATATCTATATTTGCATTTTAAAGCAATCTTCCTGTATCTTGACTGCCCAGAACCTCTCCAATAACCTTAACTAATAACTGCCCAGAGCAAGTTAACCCCTTAAAGAAGGCATGTTGCTCACACTGCCCGCATTTCAGTCCATCCGTCTATACATCCAGTGCTAGTACTATATATGAGGCACTCATGGAATAAAACTTACTGTTGGGGTTTGAATTCCTAAAGATTTGGCTAAGTTGTATGTTTAATTTTTTCCCCTTAGAATTATATCTCATGAGCTAGGACAAGGGGAGGATTTGGAAGGAGTGGTGCATGGCACAGAAAAGATAAGCTCTAAACCTACTTAAGATTTCCTGTTGCTCTTAACAAAGGTCAAGATATTATTTAACAGACCAAGCTGCCGCTTGCTTTTTCATGGCATTCAAAAAGCAACACTCCCGCTTTGGATAATGTCGGAGGCCAGGGAAGCCATTAGGATTGCAGAATCCTATGTCCAAAAAAAAAGGAAGAATTATCTAAGATATCCCATCATTAATGCCACTAGTGAGGTTGGTGTACAAAACTCAGATGTAATGGTAACATCTCTTTTCACTTACCTGTGGTTTCTTATAATTAATATATTTTATTTTCAGAGCAATTTTAGGTTTATAGAAAAATTGAGCTGAAAGCTCACACAGAATTTCCATATTCTCACTCCCTTTCCACTGCAACCCTCACAACACATACACACACACACACACACACACACAGTTTTTCCTGTTAACCTCTTATGTTGGCGTGGTACATTTGTTACAGCTAATGAACCAATATTGACATGGTATTGTTAATTTATAGTTTACATTAGATTCACTTTTTGTGTTTTACATGCTATGGGTTTGGGCAAGTGTGTAGTGTCAAGCATCCACCTTGACAGAATCGTATAGGGTAGTTTTATGGCCCTAAAAATCCTCTCTGCTGCACCTGTTCATCCTTCCCACCCTTCCACCCCTGGCAACTCCTCATCTTTGACTGTCTCCATAGTTTGGTCTTTTCCAGAATGTCATATAGTCGGAATTGTGTAGATTTTTAGTCTGGTTTTATCACTTGTTAAAGATATCCTTCTTCTATGACATGTTTTTGTTACTGTTGTACTTCCCAGTTATTTTTCTCATCGAAGCCTCTTTTCCCATGTTCTGTTCTTTTTTCAGCCCAATTTGATTTTTTTGCGTTTTCTCACAGTGCTCCCTTCATCAGATTATAAGCCTGGTCTTATTTACTCCCTTCAAAGAGGCTTGGATTCCGCCATCCATCTCTGGGGACAGCAGCGGAGACCTGATAGCTCTTCCCCACCCCCTCAGGGACAGTCCCCAGAGTTCTCTGTTTATCAGCTCTCCTTTGTGGCCCTCTCTGGCCTGTCTGCTGACTTCCCCGCTCTGCTCCTCCACAGAGAGCTGGCATTCAGTAGACATCCGCCCTCCTCTCCGTTCACCTAGCACCTAAGACCTAAAAATACACCTGATTTCCGCTCATAGCAATTCTATCTCCCCAGTCTAGTGAGCTGGCATTATTGCGTTTCGTCAGCTTCCTCAGCTGTGCTGGCATTCTAGTTACTGTTGCCGGTCAAGCGTTTATAGCATGGAGCTCTGTGCAAGCAAAATAAAAATAATTGGAGAGGCTCTGAGAGCCACTGGCAGCCTTTTAAAGAAATTTGTGTGTGTGTGTGGCGGTTATTGCTGGTTCTAAATAATTTTTATGAAGTGTGGAGGGGAGCAGCAGAAGACATAAAAGCTCCGATTAGCACTTTTGTCCAAAATGCTTCGGGTGGTCTCCAGCTTGCAGTCTTTCCTGCCCATCCCCCGACCTGTGCACTTACCCACACTTGTAGGGGCTCAGCAAGGATGCTGTGATTACCCTTCAGCTGTTCCAAGACCTTCTGCATGAGACTGAGAGAGCTGATTCAGGGGCTCCAACCCCCACATGAAAGCCAGAGATACCCAGTCGTGTCCTCTAGCCCATGCTGTGAACTTCCAACTGGAAAAATCTGCCCGCAGGCACGAAGGCACTTCGGCATCCACTCAGAGAAAAGGAAGTCCTCCTCTCCTTTCATTCTGACCCTTCACCTGCCATCGAGGTTGTCTCCTCAGGCCTCCACCTCCTGCCCCTTCTCCTTCTTACACTCTCACCACATTACTCCTTCTGGCTCTGTTTTCTCTTTCCTGGATGACTCACCCAGCTTCCTGATGAGTCTTCTTGCCTTCCAAGCCATCCTCCCAAACCACCATTTATAGTACAGCCAGACTGGCAAAGCTCAGAACCTTCCTTGTCTCTTTGTGGTTTGGAGAATACAATCCAAACTCTAAACCTAATGAAAAAGCCCTAGACAATACCTCCAGACCCCTTCTCCCTGCCCTTCACATTCTATTCTGCATTTCAGTGACCGTGAAGCCCATCATTCAGGCGCTCAGGTCCTAGCAAGACTCCTGCCTCTGCTGCAGGCATGCACTGACTCACTCGCTCATCAGTGCATGCAGACGGCAGACTTTTATTGAGCACGTTACCGTGTCTATCAGGCCCTGAGGTTACAGTGACATGACAGATGATCTCTCTCAAAATCAAGTAGGGGACCAGACGTGGGATAACGTCGCATCGCGCTATATATGTGCACACATGTACAGGCATGTGCCCACACATGTATAACACGCACAATGATGGCATGGAAAACTGATGGAATCCAGATAAACAATGTGGATTGTACCAATGTCAGTTTCCTGGTTGTGATATTGTGCTATTGTATTGTTACGCAAGATGTTAGCATTAGGAGAGGCCAGCTGAAAGGTGCATAGGATCTCCTTGTAGTTTCTTTGCAACTTCCTGTGAATCTATCAGAGAGACCATATGATGAACTAAGATGGACAAACACAGCATAACTGCAGGCGGATCGACGAGTTTCTAACTCAGCCTGGAGATCAGGGAAGGCCCCAGAGGGAACCCTGAAGGGTGAGGCGGGGCTGGGAGGTGTCTTAGGAGGGGAGGGTCATATGTAGAGGCTCTGCGTTCGAGTACCTGGTGCATCTAAGTGCAGGTCGTTCAGTGGGTGGCCTGGAGTGAGTAGCAAGAGGCAATGATTTGGGGATAGGAGGGATTACACCCTAAGGCCCTGTGCGCCCTGCTGAAGACTCTGAGGTTGTCCCAAGATGTTGGGAGCTCTTGTATCCAAGAAAGAGGTGATGTGCTCGGCTGCATTGTAGGAAGTTTACTTTGGTGGCTGATGCACAGTAATTTGGAAGTGTGAAGAGCAGTGACAGACTCTGCTGGAGACACCATTACTGTGGCAGACGGTGCAAGGCTGAATCGAGGGCTGTGACCTCAGGGGTGAAGACAGGAACTGGTTTGACAGTTTAAAGAGGTAGAATTGGTAGGACTTGGTGAAAGAGTCCAACAATGAGGAAATCTGGACCCAGCGTTTCTGTCCAGCATTTTCTGGCTGACGGTAGCACTGATCCTGACGTTAGAGAATCACAGGGCGGCCCCCAGTGAGGTGGGGACTGTTGGGTTTGTGTCTGGATTCACTACGCTTCAAGCTGCTCCTGGAAGGTGCGAGTGGAGAGGTTGAGATGAGGAATCCAGGTGTGGGGGTTGGCAGCACACAGGTAGCAGCTGCCCTTCTGTCCTGGGGTGTGTCTGTCCCCCACTCCCTTAACACTCTTATCTGTCGGGACATGTCCTCCCCTTGCGCTTCTTCCCTGCCCGCTGTGAGGAATTCACTTTAGTTTAATGCTCTGTATCATCATACTTTTTGCCTTGCGTCTGTCTCCACCACAACTTGTTCAAAGAAAAAAAAGACTAGGCAACACTTGCTAACGATGGTAAAGCAGACCCTACTGTGCGGTGAAGCTGGACCGTTGTGACCGAGGGAGCAGCACGGCAGTGGGGTTTTACAGGGACTGGGAATTAGACATGGTCCCTACTCTCCTGGGGTCCGACCAAGATCCTTTCCTTGGGTTCAACCCTGAATACAGCATGGGCGAGCAGGAATTTATAGCCATGGAGCAGGGTGGAGTCAGAAGACGGAAAATTCCTAAAAGGAAACATCAGGGGCAAGGGCGCATTCTGGCTGGACCAATCACAGGATTCTTGCTGAAGACAAGCCAGAGTGGTCGGACCTCCCCTGGGGGTCGGTGAGAGATGAGGGACACAAGGCAGAGGGTGGCAGCTATCCAGGGTGAGGGTTCTGGGTAAACTGCCTTAGCAGGGTTCTTGCTAAAACTAGATTTGCATGGAAGTACACAGACGGGCCTGGGGGGAGATTCTGGAGCCTGACAAATGTTTGGCCAGGAAAGGATCTTGGTCAGACCCCAGGAGAGTAGGGACCATGTCTGATTCTCATCCAGCTCCCTGAATCCAGCAGTGTAGGGGGCTAATGGCAGGCACTGTTATCGTATGAGAAAAAAGGGAAAGTGAAACAGACATATATATTTTTTAACTATATGATGTTTACTGAGTGGTCCTGGTCTATTTGTCATCTTTTGACATTTAGAAGAAAACCACATAGGAAGCTCCTATGCATTTAATTTCCCCTCTATTTTGCCAGTCTTGTTTTTAAAAGACACTTTACCTACATATTTTAAACTGCTCAATTATTTAATAGAGCTTTTTATTTCAATTTGAAAACGTAATTGAAATAATGAAGTCGTGAAATGTAAAAAATATGAACTTTAATGAACTGAAATGAAATGGTAGAAGCCGAGTCGATCTCCATTCATGCACGTCAAACCGGGCGACCATGTGCATGCGCAGTGTGGCTGAGCGGGACCCCAACCCCCACCCTGGTCTTTTGCCCTCACCAGCAACTGGCCACTCACCTGTGGAAGCACGGCGAGGCTTTGGAGGCCCTGGAGACCAGCATCAAGAGCTCCCGGCGACTGGAGAACTTGTGCAGAGACTTCGAGCTGCAGAAGGTGTGCTACCTGCCGCTCAACACCTTCCTCCTGCGCCCCCTGCACCGGCTCATGCACTACAAGCAGGTCCTGGAGCGGCTGTGCAAGCACCACCCTCCCAGCCACGCAGACTTCAGGGACTGCCGAGGTGAGCGGCGGGTGGGCACCGCCAGCCCAGCAGAGAGGTGGGGCTCCGCGGGCCAAGAGCCCTGTGGCACTGTGCCTCAGGCTTTCACAGCACTGCTTTTTAGTACCTGGTCAAATATTTTCTGTTTCCTCTTGATTTTTTTGTAAAGAAAGTGAGAATGATCATTAGGACCACTCTTCTCCTTTTGCATGCGTTTTCTCCTTTGATTCTGAGTGGTTTAGTGCAAAGAACCCTGAAGAAGCTCCACTGAGAGTCAGCCGTCTCTAGGAAGATTTCCTCTGCCTACCTGGTTGAAACTCATCATCCCTTTTTAGACCGGCCACAGAAAATGGCTTGTGATAAACACTAGTGCTCAGTGCTGCTGGGTGCTGGTAATCTGCCAGTCACCTTACTAAGCACTTCACTTGAATTAACTCTAATCCTTACAACTAGTCTACGAGGCAGGGGTGAGCTCATTTTACATATGGGGGCTACTGAGACCAGAGAGAGGTTAAAGAGCCTGCTCGGAGTCACACAGCTGGAACCTAAATGACTTAGAACCTAAATCCAGAGCCTGTGTTCTTGAGCATCCTACCCTGCTTTCTCATGATGATACTACCCACTGTCACTTGCTCAGCACCCGGGCCAGGTACTGTGCCAGGTAGCTTGCTAAGGTTACTAATGTTAGGTCTTCATTCTTTTAACAACCCCATGAGATGAGTGTTGTTATCCCATTTTACGGACAATAAAACTGAGGCTCAGAGGAGGTAAGGGACTTGTGTCACTCAATCAGCAAAGGGTCAGAGCTGGTATTCCAGACCATGCTGGCCCCCACTGTGCCACATGTGATGTTTTGAACCTAAGTCATTTGTCTCACACGCTAGATGGTCTGTTAATGTCTGCACCTGGACCATAAGCCCCTCAAGGCCTAGGATTGCTGCATCCCCAACACTGTCCAGCCAGGCGGCACACAGCGTGAGCCCTCTGCAGGGGACACTTAACATTACGTGAACTTGCTCATCCACTAGTATGTCAAGGCCTGTATCTCTCACCTAACATATGATAAACACCTCCCATCTCTTAGGCCACCTGTGTTCACTTTTTCTAAATATATCTCTTACTCCTTTGCTTAAAAACCTCGGTGATGTCTGATTCCCCCAGGCAACAGTCCAAACTCCTTGTGATCTGGGCCCCCAGCTAGTCTCTCATACAACAGACACATATTAAGTACCTGCCATGTACTAGATATACAAGAAAGAATGAGATGCATGTGGCCCCAACCCACAGAACCCATCAGAGCACAGAGGCGGGTGCCTGGGCAGTGGCCAGCCGTGAGAGGGACGTGCCCAGTGCAGTAGGGACAGGGGCTTCTCATCCAGCCTTCCAGCTTAGCGGGAAGTTTAAGGCTGGCGTGCAAATGAGAGTGTTCCTGGATCAAGGGAGAGTGTGGAGTATAGAGCTAGGAACTGCACATAAAGGTCTGCAGGAGACAGAAACTATGGAACCTTCTAGAAAGTGGAAGCTCTGTGTGAAATGCAGAGGGATAGCAGCAGAAACGAGGCTGGCAAAGTAAGCAGGTACCAGATCCCATGGGGTCTCATAAACTCTGAGACCTAACCTAAGAGCAAAGGGAAGACAAGAAGGGCTTTGAGGAGGGGAATGGTGGTATGGGGCCTGTTTCAGAAAATTCACACAAATTAGTTTAAAAAGACAACCCAAGAGAAGATTTGGCAAAATAATTAAGACATTGGTGATTCACAGAAGAGGAACAGAAATGGCTTGTGACATGGTTTTGGTTTGCTATATAAAATACTCGTGGTCCTTTATGCCTCATGCCTCGGCATACTCTGCTCCTTCTGCTTAGGGACATTGCTCCCACCTCCTTGTCCTTTCCTGGTGCAATGTTCCTCCTCCTCTAAGCCTCAGTTCCAGCCTGACCCTCAGGGTTGGTGACCTTCTCTGCCCACCTACCTTGTTCTGTCATATCAGCACTGACAGGATGACCCAAAGACATTCCAGCTCTGAGGACTCGGAGAGGTACATATAAATTACCCAAGAGGATGAGGGACTTCTTTAGCTTTGCATGTGCTATCCATGGCTGACTTGCCCAGTTCTCATTTTGTAAACAGTCCCCCACCCCCACCCTGAAGAGAAGTCTGTCCTTGACAATTAAGTGGAAGAAGCATTTGTTGTGTCACTTAAATCATAAGGTGGTATCATTGTGGAAAAGCTGAGGAAATCAAAGTATGTCTGAACATATATTTCCTGAACATCAGGGATACGAAGTGCCAAGAGCTGTTCCCAAGATGCCTACCCCATGAGCCGCTAGGGGCCAGAGCGCCATCCTTTTCCTCTCAACGCCTCCTCACCCCCACCCCACTAAGCATTCGGGGCCCAGTAGTTGTTATTGGACTAAACCAGCTGGTAATGTCTGAAGATAGAGCAAGCTTTGGGGTTTGTCACTATGGCTGAGACAAAGCGTTCTATGGTAAGCCAGGAAGTATTTCATTTGCATCTCCAGGGAGAAAGCAAGAAAACAAAATGCTTCCCTTCCAAAGTTGACATTCTGGGATAAAGAAGGTACTGAGTTTTCTGATGATTAAAGTTCAGTTGATAAATATTTCTTGCTTTCTTGACAAAAATACCTAAATGTTCAGCTACTGTGGCTTTGCATGCCACCTAGACTTGTGCTAATTGGGCATTAGCTCCTTGTTGGACGCCTACCAGTATAGGAGAGATTTGCCCATATTGCAAAATAAAGTTTAATTCTGCAGTTATTATTCTTTGCAACCATCTCAGTAAACAGTATAACTTCTGCGGAAGGAAGAACTGGGGAGTGCTGGAATATTCATTACCCAAAAGTTTTACTATCAATTAGACTCTTTCCCTGCAAGACCCCTCTTTTGCCTTAGATTTTTCCGTGGCCTCTCTCTGCTCCATTCTTCCCAGAGGAGGGGAGATAAAAAATACCTGCTCTGGGGAGAGCATTCCAGGTACTCTTACTCCCCTGCTGCTTTCCCCTCTACGCCAGTGCCAATGCCAACACCAGTTCTGATTGAAAGACAGCTGGACACCACGTGGCAATGAAAAGTTCACTTACGTTTTCAAGGCGCTTTGGGGAAACTAAAGCAAATACGTAAAGTAAAGCAAATATATTCAAGCAAATCACTCACTTCTTAGAGTGAGAAATAGCAGTGTTTTCTCTAGAAGAATGCATCTAATATAGTCCAGCTACTGGAGGATGTTACCCTGGAGAATTGAGCTTAAAGATGTTGGGGGACCAGGAGTGGGGGGACCCTTGACTGCCATTAATGCTGCAGTTTTTGTGTTTCCTTCATTAGCTGCTTTGGCAGAGATTACCGAAATGGTGGCACAGCTTCATGGTACAATGATCAAGATGGAGAATTTCCAGAAGCTGCATGAACTCAAGAAAGATTTGATTGGCATCGACAATCTTGTGATTCCAGGAAGGGTAAGCAGCTGTACTGTTACACATTGGAGGTGAAGCTGGAAAGGTGACATTTAAGTGACTTAAACTTGAACCTTTTTGAATACAGATATGCGAAGTTAAAATACCCTCGTGGCTTCCTGCCACCTGGGGACAATTGGAAAAACACCTTAACATTACAGTGTCATTCAAAAATTTTGTTTGGAGATAAGCTAGCCTTTGACCCTTGTATTCCATCTTTCTTCCTTATTGGCTGATTTTCTACTTTTTCCCTACCATGTTCTGAGAGGATTTGAAATAGCTTATTTTTTTATATTTAGGTTAAATGAAAATGAGTAAAGAATTGGGTAAAATGGTGATATAAAGGCAGAGGAAAAGTTAGCATAAAAGCATACTATAAATAAATGCCCATGTAAGTATGCAAAGTATTTTTAAAAGACACAATTTTTTGTATATAATAGAATTTTAATTAGGAATTAACCTAACATTTTAGCTAGAACACCATTCTGAGAGAGATGCAGGTTCGCTTGGGCTGTTAACCTTCACCTGTCCGGCACCTTGCATGGGCTGTAGGTCCTTCCCAATGAGGCAGTGCCTTGTTGCATAAACATGCTTCTTCAGGCCGACGGGAACATTAAAAGTACAGTGTAATCTGCCCTTTTTCAGTTTTCTTCCTAAGAATCAAAACTATTAGTCAGTTGATACATCTCATCACATTTCTCTATGGGATCTTTCTCCTGCAGCTCTCCCATTTTGAGCTATCCATCACCCAGGTTCAGAAGGAGTTTTAGCCTCTTTGATCTGCTGCATACCTGCCTTCATCTCCAGACAAGTTTCCAGAATACTGGGGCTCTCAATCTTCTCTGGCAAGAGGCTGCCCTGGAAACTTGAAACCTGTGTAGCTTAGGGGAGATGAAAGAACATCTCTGTGTATTTGATATTTCTATTGGGAACCCAGTTACAAAACTGACTAGAAAACCAGTTATGAAGACAAGTTGTCCGAAGAGTTATGTGGTTAAGTGCTGAGTGGAAATTAAAGCTGGGATTTGCTTCAGCTCTGCTGGGGAGAAAATTCCGCCAGGCCTCAGCACGTAAAAACCCTATTTACCCATCCACACAGAACTCTTAGTAAAGCCCTGTGGGATCAATGTAATTTTCTCTTAACTTTGGACGTTATAA
The DNA here is from genome assembly GCF_014176215.1 of Rousettus aegyptiacus. Classification (NCBI taxonomy): domain Eukaryota; kingdom Metazoa; phylum Chordata; class Mammalia; order Chiroptera; family Pteropodidae; genus Rousettus; species Rousettus aegyptiacus. Next base: position 58,171,720 of record NW_023416286.1, on the reverse strand, counting down.
AACATTTAGCGTATTATGCTACATGGCAAACAGACCGTTTGTAAAGCATTTATTTTGAGGAAAGTCTTCCATGGAGCTATGAAAAGAGCTTTGGCTTGGAGTAAGTGGCCCCAGGTTCAAATTCTAGCTCCACTAAAGCTGAGATGTTTTATCAGCGGAATGTTCCTTCCCTTCTATGACATGTGGATTGTATCCTCTCCCTCGTAGGTCATGAGGATCAAGTGAGATTTTATGAGTAAAACTAACTATAAATATGAATTATCTTCCCTTTCCCCCACCTCCATTTATTTGAACAGACTAAGTATACATTTATTATTATATAACGTTATTGGTTACATAGCACAGCACTATAAAAGGCATTATGAGCATTTAGCCAAATGTGGGTTCTATCACCCATAACTGACCAGGTGATTTGGGGCTACGTTTCTCGTCATTTTGCTTTTCAATTTCCTTATCTGAAAAATGATCATTTTGAATTTGCATACTCATGTGTGGAGCTAATATAAGCACCTAGCACATCACACACACCACATGTTAAATAAAGGGAAGTCATTGCTATTTATAAAGGTGAGGTTGGAATTAGGGTGCCAGTTACTAACTGCGACCCAGTTTATCTGAGTATTCTTTTGCTCATCAATTGGCTACACAGCTATTCATTGTTTCAAGTCAACCCCGAATGACACAGGAATGACACACCAAGGTCAATTGATTATCATTAATTTTAAATTATCAAATCACCTACTGGGTAGAAGGAAGGTTTTGACAGATCTGTCTACAGATGGAATTTTAAAGATTAAGATTTAAAGGCGAACAGATAATTTCAGAGTCACCCCCCCCCCCCCATATCTGCAATCTAATCCCTAACATGGCTTTCGGGCATAATCCTCCTCACTCTTCTGACCTTTATACCAGGTCAGTCTGCCATGATATGTCCTGGAAGGCAGAAGTGTTACCTGAGGCAAGAAGGCCCTAGCACTCTTGGCTCGAGCCAGGCCTCCTGGGAGTGTTTCTCTATCCTAGGAATTACGGAGAGAGGTTTTTCCTGGACTGGCCTTCTAGGCTACAGTAGCACATTCTTTTTCATTAAAGGGACAGGTGTGAGGAGTAAGTAAGGGGCATCATTTGGTTAAAATTCAGAGGCCTGGACATCTCTAGACTTGCTCTTTAAAAGAAAGCAGCTTGAACTTAAGGATATTAGGGGCCTTTGCTTTTTTCCTATTCCATAATTAAAAAAAAAAAAAAAACTAGGCAAGAGCCATCTTCCATCTCCAGCCCTCAAGATAGCGATACCTGAGTCCAAAGCCCTTCCCTTCCCGCCCTGAAGCCCCTCGACACAGACCACACTCCCTTTTCTTTTTGTGGTGAGTGCCTCCTGCCCTCCCATCTTTTCTCCCACTCAGGAAAAAGCCAGAATCATTCAGGTTTGATGGAAAATGCATGTTCCAACAGCAACCAATGTATGGAGCAGGAACAGGAGTCATAGCAACAGTCAGGGTCACCAGTCCTCGTTATCTGACGACAGTGGCCCCCTAGACACCATTTCCTCATTGCTTGTGTCTGATAACATCCACTTGCTGGCCCTGCAAGTATTTATATGTTACTTTGTTGATCTCTGAAATACATCAGTTCAATATACTAGCAGACATAGTCTTTGATCCACATTTCAGAAAGGGCCAAAGAAAGAGTTGAGTCAGGTCATGCAGAAGTCTATATAATCAAAATGAGTTGGTTGAATTCCTGTTCTTGGCTCACCAGCCCTGGGAGCACAGAAAAACCTCATGGCAGGTATTCCAGGAATCTGTTGTTATGTAACAAACTGCCCCAATACTACATAGCATGGTTTTTCCAAGTTAGGAATTTGGCGGGGCTCAGCCAGCTGATTCTTCTGCTCCATGAGGCACTGATAGACATTCCAGATAGGCTGGTCTGGAGGGTCCAAGGCTGACACCTGGCGGGGACGGCTGAAAGCCGGCTCAACTGGGACTGTGCACAGAGAGCCCACGAGGGGCCTCAGTAACCCGGGCTCAGCGTGGCCTTCCTGCTTATGTGCAGCCCAGGGCTCCAATAACAATCATTCCTAGGGAAAAAGCAGAGGCTACATGTAGTTTTATGACCTCATCTCAGAGGTCATATAGCATCACTTCCATACTCTATTGGTCAAATCAGTCACCAGCCCACCCATACCCCAGGGAAGGGGACAGAGACCCCCACCTCTAATGGATGCCAAAGAACTTACAGCCGTGTTCTAAAAGCAACACTGTGGAAAAGTTTAGCAGTTCCTCAATTTGTTAACCATAGAATTTCCATATGACCCATCAATTCCATTCCTGGGTGTGTACCGAGAATAGCTGAAAACAGGTGTTGAAACAAAAACTGGAACATATGTGCATAGCAAAACCATTCCCAGTAGCCAAAAGTGCAAACAACCAAAATGTCCATCAACTGGTGAAAGGAATGTGGTCCATCCCATACAGTGAAATATTCAGCCACAGGAAGGAAGGAAGCTCTGATATGTACTACGGCGTGGATGAAACTTGAAAACATTATGCTATGTGAATGACGCCAAACACAAAAGGACACATTACATGATTTGATTTACGTGAAATGTCCAGACTAGGCAAATCCAGAGAGACAAAAAACAGATTGTTGGTCGCCAGGTGCTAAGGGAAGGGGAACTGGGGAGTGAGTGCCCAGTGGGCAGTGTCATGGAGGTGATGAAGGTAGCGGCGGATGCCCACTATGGATGCACTAAAGGTCACGCGTGATAAAGTGTATTTTACCAAACTTTTTAAAAATGAGTTTTGTCCAGGGCAGGTTGTGGGGGGGGGGGGGGGCAGGCGGGCAGGTTGCCCAAATGGTTCATGCCCAGAAGAGTTTATGGATGGTTTGGAAGAAAAAGTTCCTTAGATACATTTGCTTCTCGCTCTTTTATCCTAGAACATGGTTAATAGTTGTTGAGAACCAGAGTTTTAAGTCATGGAGCAGACTCCTCTATTCCTAATCTCTTCTATGGCTCGTCTGTCTTCTGGTCCCCTGCTGCCTGTCTGTATCTGGCCGAATTTGTCCCATCCCTCGCAGTGGGAAACCTGCAGGGCCTAGGAGATGCGTGTGTAATCACAGGCCTGAGTGTGAACCAGCCTGACCTCAGCACACCGCCGAACTTGAGGGACGTCCCTCGCTGTTATGAGGCCGATGGTCATCCCTGCCTCTTAGGTTCCTGGGAAGGCGAGGAGCTTAGCGTCAGCTTGGCTCGGCATTCAGTAAATAGTAACTGCGATCACTATGATTTTTAGAATGAAAGGGCCCGTGGCGCGAGGAAGCCAGAATCTCTGCGCTGACACAGGTTTGCACGCTCCCACCCAACTCTCGGGTCTGCTTTCTCTGCAGGAATTCATTCGCCTGGGAAGCCTCAGCAAGCTCTCCGGGAAGGGGCTCCAGCAGCGCATGTTTTTCCTGGTAAGTGGTTTGGGCTGTCGGTCCTCACTGTGATGAATGATCCGTGGGGTCACAGGACCGGGCCTCGGCAGCCCGAGGGGGCACCTGGAAGGCAGGAGGAGCCGCCAAAGCTGCTCAGTTGTTGAAATCAGTGAACTGTCATATGTTTGCACTTGTTGGTCTCAGCCACACTTGTCCTTGCTCCTCTAGTTCAACGATGTCTTGCTGTACACGAGCAGGGGACTGACAGCCTCGAATCAGTTTAAAGTCCATGGGCAGCTTCCGCTCTATGGCATGACCGTGAGTATGCACCACGGGCACATCAAGGCCTCTCCCTGTGGGCTGCCTGTAGTTTGCAGACCAGGCTAAAGGGAGGAAGAGCTAGTGACAGTGACATGAGGAAGGGGAAGGAAGTGAGAGCATCACAGGTGCTATGGGAAACCTGGGCTTTGTTAGGGCTCCTCCCCTACAGGGGCTTTGGGACCTATCTCCTCTCCTACACGTGAGATGTAGAGGTATCTTAATTCCAGAACCAAATGAAGAGGCAAGCTAATGTGGCCATGTGATGTGAACTGGCCCCTCACTGCGCCCTAGGCCTTGAAGGACAATCCTCACCATTCCCGTGGAGTAATGGAGCCCAGCCTACACCTGTCCCTCCCCCAAGGTGCCAGTGGACAGATCTCAGTATTCTGTGACCCTTGGCTGGCAGATGCAGACAGGAGGCCAGTCAGCACAGGGCTCTCCTTGGCTTATAACCACACTCTCCTCAGTGGATGGACAAAGGGAAGTTTACAGGGTCTGCCAAAAAATTCAATGCATTTTTACCTTCCTTTCGCCTTTCCATTATTTTTCTCACTTGGTTCTCCATGCTGTAGCCATTTTAGTAAACATTTTAAAAGGCACTGAACATTTTGTTCACTTCTTGGCAGTAAAATTATGAAAACTTGTCCCACAGATAGAGGAAAGTGAAGATGAGTGGGGTGTGCCCCACTGCCTTACCCTGCGGGGCCAACGGCAGTCCATCATCGTGGCCGCCAGGTAACTCGGGCACCTGACCTCTCACCTGTTTTACCCTTTTACCTGCTGTGATCTCAACACCTGACATCTGTCTCTTCAGTTCTCGGTCCGAGATGGAAAAATGGGTTGAAGACATACAAATGGCCATTGACTTGGCAGAGAAAAGCAGCGGCCCCACTCCCGAGTTCCTTGCCAGCAGCCCCCCGGACAACAGTAAGTGTGGAGGGAAGCCTCCCTTGGTGCTGCGCTCAGCCCACTCACTGCCTTCAGCAATCAGCCGCGGAGGACGGAGGGGCGGGGCAGCTCTGGCTGAGAGGGTGAGCCTTTTATTGGATTTAATATCACCTTAACCAGTGGGCCTCATATCCATGGTCCACATTTGTGTTTAAAGGTAAAACTCAAGGGACTTCTACCTCCTAAAAGTAAAAGAAGTCATCTTTTCTGGGCCGTATTGCTGCTTGTCACATAGAATGTCAGTGTCTAGGAACAGACAAGGCTATCCACATGCTGGGCAAGCACTGCAGGCCCAGTGCTGACGCGTGGTAGAGGCTCTGGTAGAGGGGCTGGCGGGGTGCCCTCTGGGATGGGATCCTAGCAGGCAGGTGACTGCTAGTGCGATTTCCTGCTCCGTGGGTGCAGAGGGGTCCCCAGGACCAGGTCGCTGTGACCATCCCTTCTGAAGAGCAAATACCAGAAGCACTGCCTTTTGCCTCACCTTACAGAGTCCCCTGATGAGGCCGCGGTCGCCGACCAGGAGTCGGAGGACGACCTCAGCGCCTCGCGCACCTCGCTGGAACGGCAGGCCCCTCACCGCGGCAACACCATGGTGCACGTGTGCTGGCACCGCAACACCAGCGTCTCAATGGTGGACTTCAGCGTGGCCGTGGAGGTACCTGCCGCGAGCCTAGAGGGTGGGGCGTGGGCTGCGTGCACTCTCAGCCTCTCAGGTTAGGGAGCCAGCAATGACCTTCTGCTGTGAATGCAAAGGCCTATCTTGGCCGCCTTTCATTCTGTACGATGATCATTTTCTTTTGTTCTCCACGTCATCTACACCTTTTTTTCCTCTTGTAGAGTTAGCCATAGAGCAGAACCTGTATGCGTTTAGCCCTGTGTCCATAGCAGAGGCCTAGAAACCGGTCCCCAGTGCCAGTGGTTGGAGAGCTCCAGGCACTGAGGTTGCCACATCTTGGAGCAGCCACCCACCCCACACACCTGAAATCTGGTACAAGGAGGCAAGTAGGGTCAGAAAGCTGGTACCAGCTAGAGCAATGTCATGTGTAATTCATGGAAGAAACTCAGACATGGGCTCTCTGGACAGGCACTGGGAGCTGTCTTTGATGATGGGGCTCTCTCCAGAGTGTAACTGTGATCCTTCCAGAACTCTCCAAACGCCAACCCCTAAACATTCTCCAGCCCAGATCCACAGTCCATAACCTTTCAGAAAATGCCAAACCGAAGAAAGCTCTGAAACCAGAGTTTTCTTCATATCCCATTGGCAACAGAACCTGACCTATTTTGAGGCTTTTTATCATTTTTGTATGAATGTTGATGTTTCACCATATATTCATGTTTGATTCTGTACGGTTTCCCCAGTCCCCACTACTAGGGGTGCCGTATAGTAGAGGCATGTGATTATCTTTCTAAAACCCAAAAAGTTCTTAATTCCTAATTTTAGACACCTGGTCCAAAAATGCCACATTAAAGAATGAGTCAAGGACAGCAGTTAGCTTTTTGAACCAATAGTATTGGGAATGTACCAAGCATTTCTTGGTGTATAGCCTGAAGTTTTCTGGAAGTGACCTTCGCAGCTCCACAGAGCTTATTTCGCGTTTCGCTGCTAGTGTTCTACAACTCGTGCTTGCTTCTCAGAACTTCCTCAGGGGGACACGTCTTGGGTACAGGCCCTGGGTATGGGGCTCCCCCTGGCCTCCGTGTCAGCCACAGTGATGTCCCCTCCTGCTCCTCATAGGAACAGCTTTTTTCCCTCCTGATGGGCTCACTGTTCTCGGCCTCCTCCCTCCCTTTATACTGGGTCTGCTTGCAAAGTTTGCCAGCTGGAGATTTCTCCCAGGGGATAGGAGCAGGGAAGAACCAGTGACCATCTGATAAGGAACACACACCAAACCTTCTCTGTCCAGTCTAGTCCAGTGAAGCTGGTAGAAGTGCAACACCGTGCGAAAGAATTTGTCTCTGCCTCACTTTACACTGACCTTTGTGGGGTGCAGTTAGGACTGTCAATACATGGGAATTTGGTAGGCTTAACCCTTTTTAGTTCCTGGAGGCATGTAGGTCATTCAAAAATGCAACAGGCAGGTAGGTCTTAAGTGACCCAGAGACGCCTCAAGGCCAGCTCTTTTTGGGTGATAGGCTTGCACAGCTGCTGCAGCCATTTGTGTACATGGCCAGGTGAGTCTAAGAGCCAGGTCAGTGAAATGTGGCCCACAGGCCACAATCCTGCACATCCCTGGTTTTTTATAGCCAAGAACCAGTGAATCTCTCATTTTGGTCCTTGACCTAAAAAGCCTTAAAACATTTACTATGTGGCCCTATGTGAAGTAAAAGTTTTCCAAGAACTATAGAGCATGAAAGCAAGCCCCTGGGTATGTGATTTTCAGGTGGGAAAGATGCAGGTTTGAAACTCATAGACTCCACTCCTGTCACTCTGCAACTGTCCCTCCCAGATCCCCCTCCGAAGGCATATGCCTTCAGTCTGGTGTCCGTGGTGGGACCCAGACATGTCCCCCACTGGCAGGCAGCCCCAGTTCCCGTGGTCGCCACGTGATGGGTAGGCAGGAAGCAACCCCTTCCCTGTTGGTGCAGCTTTCTCATGGTCCTCAGCTTTTCAATCGTGTGTCTTGTAGGTGTCTTGTAGAAATGAGTAATGAGGATGTTTGGGGACAGTGCAGATAAGCTGAAAGTTTGTGTGCAAGCCAGCAGGCACTGGGAGTTCACATTTGATGTCGGGGAGTCTGATGCTGGGTTGGCCGGAGTGAAGCCTCATCTGCCGAGGGTTCTGAGGTGAAATGGTCTAAGTTGTTTAGGCTGGAGTTAGGTGGGTGATCTGGGAAAGGTGTGTGTTTACAGTCTGAATACAGGTGAGGACCAGGAGGAAAGGACAGCACTGAGAGGAAGAATGGGGTGGGAACTGTTTTCTGTGGCTGCTATATGACAAGCCGGCTAATCGAAGTTTATCCTCTTGCAGTGCTGAAGGCTAGCAGTCTAAGATCAAGGTGTTAGGAGGATTGGCTCCTGCTGGAGGGTCTTTCCCAAACCTCCCTAGGCTTCTGGTGATTGCCAGCAATCCTTAGTGTTCCTTGGCTTGTAGACGCCAAGGAGGTGTAATCTCCATCTCTGTCTCACTCGGCAATCTCCCTGATAAAATGTCCTCTTCTAAAGACAAGTCATTGGGATTAGGGCCCACCATACTTCAGTATGACCATATCTTAACTTGATTATATCTGCAAAGACCAAATTTCTAAATAAGGTCACCTTAACAGGTACCAGTGCTTTGATTTGGGGGCGGGGTCAGGGGGGCACATGTTGGTCCTCAACAGAGCAGTTTGGGAGTGGTGGCTACTCTAAAAGGTAGCAAAAAAATGAGGCATCAGCTGTTTCTGGGCCAAGGACATTGACTTCTCCTGTTAATGCAGATGGAAAATGGTCTGGGGTGGAGATAGACAAAAGGGTTCAGCCTCTTGAGAACAGTGACAGCAAGGACAGAGCTTAGGGGGACAGGTACTCCGAGTAGGAGACTGAAATGTATTGGAGCGAAGCTAGGTGTCATTATTAAAAAGTATCTAGGCTCTCAGGATGGCAGTGCCAGGGGGACTTATTCAGAGTTTATACCCTGGTGTGTTCCAGAAAGGATTTAAGGTAGCTGGAAGCTTTTAAGAGTATTCTCACAAACCTGCCTGGAATCCGGTGTGTATACCACACTGTGGGACTGGCTCTTGTTCAAAAGGTCATTGCATCAGAGTCTAAAGATCTTTTAGACTCTATCTGGAGCAATTTGATTCAGTATAGGAAAATGTGCTGCTCTCCTTGCCTGCAGTGTGACTTACGTGTGACCGTGTGTGATGTTATAGAAAGATCACAATCCCAGCTCTGGCTGCACCATCGCCTTCTTAGAACAGAGCAACCCATTTTCTGCCAGTGCTGAGTGGCAGCCAGACGGGGTGAGAGATGGTGGTCCTCTCTGTCCAGCGTAGCCCAGTCCACGTGAATGAGCTACTTCCTGCATTCTCTCAGCCTGATTCACTGTTCATTTTCCTTCAGATTCTGAGCAATCAAGGGCAAAGACTTTTAAACTTGTCAATTCCTGGCATAGAGGCCTTACTTATATAGGTGCTTATTGAAAAGTACCAAAGAAATAGAATAGACTCAGGTACATTATTTTATATTATTTTAAATTGTGGTAAAAATGACAATTCCATGGCAGTAGTTACATTCATAGTTGTGCAACCATCCATTTTCCTCTATGGTAACAAGCTGCCAGCTTGTCAGGGATGTGGACAGGCCTTGTTAGTGTCTTCTTCAGTCAGTGACACTGAGGGGCTTTGGAGGGTCAACAAGGACATGCATCCTCTGCTCTTGGCGTCCCACCTCAGCTGCCTGGACGTTCACAGTAATGCTCACAGGAGTTAAGTTGTCTGTTTCCTAGGAAAAGGTCACTTCTCTCCCAAAATCCACTGTTCTGCCTGGGCCACTAGATGGCAGCCAGGAGCTGCTGGTGCCAGGTCGTGCCAGCTTACTGTTGAGGGGTGTTGGATCCTTACCTGTGGCTGCCATTCCAAAGCACCAACTAGGCAGCTTAAATTTGTCTGGAGCTCCTAAGTCTGGAAATCAAGGTGTTAAGAGGGCCAAGCTGTATGGGAGGATCGTTCCTTGCCTCTTCCCAGCCTCTGTGGTTTGCTGGCCATCGTGTTCTTTAGCTGGTAGATACATCACTCCAGTCTGTTGTTGCATGGCACTCTTCCCTGAGTGTTTCTGTATCCCTCACATCAGTTGCAGTGGGTTAGGGCCTAACTTACTCCAGTATGATCATCTTTTAATTATACCCGTGATGACCTTAATAAGGCTACATTCTGAGGCCCTGGAGGTGAGTACATTTGGGGGGATGGGGGGGGGGGTAGACTGGGACATAAGAGGTGACAAGAAAAATTAAACCAGGAGAACCCAAGGGTTCTCCACCTACCAGGGAGAAACACCCTTTTCTTAAGTCAGTTGCAGGAAGCCTGTTCTCAGAACCGCTGGGCCTGTCCAGTGAGGCTCTCACCAGACTGTGAAGCTCTACTGTCCCTTCCACAGGACCAGGCTGCACACCACTGGTGAGGGTATCCCCATTTGTGCTCCTTACAGGCCTATTTGTCTTTCAGAATCAGTTGTCTGGGAACCTGCTGAGAAAATTCAAAAACAGCAATGGGTGGCAGAAGCTGTGGGTGGTATTCACGAACTTCTGCCTGTTCTTCTACAAATCACACCAGGTACGTGTCTCACACAGGGCAGGTGGCCCTGTGACCTTTGGGACGAGGTATCAGGGTGTGGGGCCCATGTAGCAGTTTTCCTCCACCAGGACAAAGAACTTTGCCCTTGAGCCACTTAGCCAGGTATGAGAAAGGGGCCTACAGGAGAAGGGCGTGTCCATGAGACTTTCGCTTTGAAAGAAGGCCAGCATTATCCATTTGCTGAAGGACTACTTCAGCCTTGAAAAGGGCCATCTGTCTGATGGGGGGGGGGGGGGGGGCACGAAACGACAACTTAATTGATGGCTCACGTCCTGAATACACTAGCTGGACCACAGTGCATTGGCCCAGGCAAGCTCAACACCTGTGGCTACCTCTCCAAAGCCACCTTCTCTTAATCTTTGCCAGGACAATCACCCCCTCGCCAGCCTGCCTCTGCTCGGATATTCACTCACCATTCCCTCGGAGTCTGAGGACATCCACAAAGATTATGTGTTCAAGCTGCATTTCAAGTCCCATGTCTACTACTTCAGGGCTGAAAGTGAATACACATTTGAAAGGTAAATGTCCCCCTCTGCACAGGACACTCTTCCAAGATTTCTCCCAAGCAGCTAAGGGTCTCCTACAGCACACTGTGGGCATTCACTCCCTTGCAGAATGTGTTTGCCCTTCTAACCTGACATTTGCTTAAAGTAACTCTGAGGTCCCTCTGCCAGAGTCCGCTTGTGTCTCACAGAAGCAGGTGGAACCATGTTTCCCCTGTGAAATCACCTTAGTCCTTAACCTGTACAATGTTAGTTAATTCCACGCACATTGGACTTTTAAATCTCTAATGTGAGGTTTTTCAGTCTATAGATTTAGTAGTTTAAGTCCCACTATTCCTGATTGGGCTACAGCCAGAAGGCTGTTTCTGATCAAAAGACCGCATGAAGAAGAGAAAGAATCCTCTTGCTTCTCAGAGTTACCTCATTAATGAAAACTGCCTAACAAGACCCAGGGACAGCAATCTCCACTTAGCCAAAAAACAGAAGTCAAATGGGAAGATCCAGGTTCTCATGTTTGACCAGTGGTTTGTCTGTTTCTGAAATTTTAAGTGCAAATTTTGGGCCTCTAGTAAGCTGCACAAGCAATTATACTGTTAAACCAACCACCTTTGGGGGTCCTCAGGGCAGAAGTCACGCCCCCAGGCCCCCCAATTTAGGGAGAAACTTCTCTCCTGGCCATGCTGTGAGACAGGACCATAACTTGTTCCCTCACTACCCACTGACACTGAACCACCCCCCCCCACACACACACACGGGTTTCTAATCCATGGGCCAGTTATGATCTGTGCACAAACCCTAATAAAATTAGTTCAGTGAAAACAGCATAGTGGTTTAAAGCCAGAGCTGAAACCTCCCATGACATCCCAAAATAGCAGCCTGTAAGCTATGCTGCTTCAGTATGTATTCCAAGGGGATAACAATTTGCAAATTTGATCCGGGACTGGAAAATTCATCCAAATTGGGATATTGTCACTGTTGTAGCAAGGATAACTTAGTCTTGCAGTGGCAAGATCCTGAAAAAGCCTGTGATTACGGAATGTCTAAAGCCAATCTGTAAGTTTCACGAACAGAGGAAGCTTGGCAAACCCTAGGTTTTCTCACCCTCAGCACAGTGGACATTTTAGACCAGGTAATTCTTGGTTAGGGGGGAAGGTTAGGGTCTCTCCTGTGCACTGGAATATGTTTAGCAGCATCCCTGACCTTTAGATGCCAGTTGTACCCTGTCCCCACCATTATGACAACCAAAAAGGTCTCCAGACAATGCCAGCATCCCCAAAAACTAGTCAATATTACACAAATACTCAAATGTGTAAAATGGAACTTCTACTAAGCAGGACAGACTGTCCACCACTGCTGGTGAGACGGAGGAGCCAGAGTTCTAAACCTTACCTCTAACCGCTCTAAATGGAACGTGCTCCATCACTGGGCCGGGGCACTTCTGAGTCTAGAAAATGAGCACACCCAAGTCAGTGGTTCTCAAACTGTGTTCCTCAGGAACCTTTTCACTCACTTGGGTGCTAAGAGTTCATTTAAACTCTTCTTCTGCTAAAATTTCAGTTTATAAACCAAGCAGTATTACTTTATGCTCTGGTTTCCTAAGTAATGACTGCCTGCGTGATGAAACTGTTATCAAAAAAAAAGTCACACAAAATTTGTAAAAAGTGGTCTTTGACAGCTGTTTCGCTTTCTTGTTTTAGGTGGATGGAGGTGATCCGAAGTGCCACCAGCTCGGCTTCACGTGCCCACATTCTGAGTCACAAAGACTCTCATGTGTATTGACGGCAGGACATATTTGCTCTTTCAGCAGTGGCTACTTTCCTGGAAGACCTTTCCTTTTTCTCCTGTATTAATGAAGCCTAGTAAAATTAACCTGTCTGGAAAACAAAATCATGGTTTTACAGCAACTCTCATCTGTCGCCGCAGAACCATTTTTAACCTTGTCTTTTCAGCTGTTGAGCTCTCATCTGAATGGAACAGTGCTCCCACCTGCAGCGCTGGTGGCATTTTGTCTGTCATTCTCTTGATGGGCGCTTTAGCTTGTGCCAGTATTAAAACACTGTCATTAATACAGTGCCAAATGACCATTTTTCCTCCACAACTGCACCTTAAAAGCAGTACAAACACATCCATTCAACCAAAAGACAGGGCAAGCACCCTTCTTTTTTAAGGCTAATGCATTTTAAATAATGGACTTTCCAGTGTTTGTGATACACATGGCACAGTCTTAAGCAAATTAGATCATTTTCAGATTTCAGATTTTTTTTTCAATCTTTCTACTTTTATAATAAAAGTTAGGTTTACTCCTTTGATTAATGAGCAATTTGCAGCACACTACGTTCCACTTTGGGGTCTTATGCCCCAATAAAACGCTGGTTACCAGACCTACTTCTTGGCGCAAGTTGACCAAATTGTTTGTGATTATTATTTACAAAGTGTAGCGGGTTTCCTGTTCAGAGAAGCAGAAATCCAGTGTGGTATCTAGACTATCGCTGTACTGTGAGTGGTGTATCAATGGGAAGATACTAAGCTGTGGTGTTTTGCTGTCTGTTTCACGAGCATGAAAACCTGTATGTCAGTGATCAGGGCCGTTTGTGATATGTTACATTATGGAGAGTTTTTGTGAGCTTCCAGTGGATGCAGAAGCACTATAAATAATGGTGCATAGTCCCCGCGCCCATTATCATACCTATCTATATCCTACTGCAACTGTGGTTTGGGACTGTGCATTCAATAGTAGTATATATATTGTGCCTGTCTTCAAAAAACATTCTTTTTCTTTTTTATACTCTTCCCTTCCCCCAGGTATAGAGTATCAACAGTATAACATTGCACATCCTTGACAGTTGGACTACAACAGGGAATGTGGTTTCCAGTGACTGCTGGGGCCCACTCGTCAAAATCCATTTGCCTATTCTCTATGGAGACTGGGTGGCTGCTACTCCCTAGTGTTCTTAAGCCCTTTCTGATGCAGTCCAGAGAGGACGACCAATCCAACAGTTCTCTTCCACTGCCCTTCACCACAGCTGGGAAAGGCCCTTCCCTAAGCAACACGGGACTAAGCAACCCCGACTCTGTGAAGCGACTGACTTACATGGGAATGACAATGTACAAATGGACAAGTAGCTTGAAATGTGTTAATCATTTGCCTTACAATATGTACCAGACGGTTTTAAGTACTAACTAAAGGGAATAAAAAATACCTCACGCCACAATCCAGCATATTGAAGTTTTAAGGCAAAACCACTCACCTTGTCTCTTGTCTTTATTTTCACCTAGTTCCAGTGAGTTGGTGCCTCAGCAGATGAGGGACAGAGTTGGCTGGTCACTGCAGGGTGGGTGTGAAAGAAAAACAAGAGATGCAACCGCTCATGAAGACAAACATGTTTTGATAAACTTGGTATTTTATAGTCTGAGACTAATCATCAGTGACTATAAAAGATAAAGACTAAAACCCAAGGGAGGAGGGTGAAGTAGAGAGGGAAGGGCTACCTGCCACTTCCTTTGTGAAAGGGGCCCAGCTTCTCCCACATCCCAGGGGCAAGATCAACACCCTGGGAAGATGACACCCAAGTGTATTTTACCCCAGTCACGAAGATGGCAGAGGCAGTATCAGGAAAAAGCTTGGGGATGAGGTTGTCTATTTCGGTATTTCTGAATGATTCCAAACCATCTGCTAGACACTTCCAATTGAGATCTAGGAGTAGCACCTATGCTCCCCTGTGACTTCAAAGGAAAAGTCCAACTCGCATGCAATTCAGACTGTTCCCAAGCTGTCAGGAAGTGTCAGAGCTACCTTCTTAGTCCATTCAGGATACTATAACAAAAACAACATAGACTGGGTGGCTTATAGACGCAACAAAACTCTTACCGTTCTGACGTCTGGGAAGTCCAAGATGAAGGTGCTGGCAGATTCGGTTATCTGGTGAGGAACGTCTTCCTGGCTCACAGCCAGCCTGGATGTGTCTTCATATGGTGGAAAGGGTGAAGGCTCTGTGGAATCTAAGGGCACTAACCCCATCATAAGGGCTGCACGTTCATGACATAATCACTTGCTCCTAACACATCATGCTGCACACATCAGTATTTCAACACAAAATCTGGGGGGAAACACAGTCTATTCCCTCTACACACATGACACAAAATTACAAAAATAATTGTTTTCTGTGAACTTTATTGACCCTTGTGTGACACAGTACCTGTGCTTAACACGCCTTGCAGCACTCCCCATTTATTGCCATATTTTATAGCAGAAATACAGAAGCCATATTTTTAAAGAAGGAAATATAAAAATGCTTATAAACAGACCATATGTTTTGCCAAATAAAAGGTACAAAATGCTACATGAAGAATTAGACACTTCACAGGACCAACTCGAGAACAAAACTGTCAGAATCGGAAGGTATGTGGCACTTGGTAACATCAAGACAATCACGAGACTGACTTGTTAGCGGACCAACACCCCAGACCCCACTGGTGGCCATCTTGCTTAGTGCAGCCATTTGGGCCACACACACACACACACAGACGGCTTCAAAAAGGCATGACCAGCCAGACACAGCCAGCCCACTGCCTGTTTCCAAAAGCTGGTAACTGCTGTGAGAAGCCGTTCCCCACACTAGGTGCACCACTGTCTGCAGTCTCTCGGTGGATGAGCTGTTAACTGCTGGGGTTTGGCACTGAGAGACTTCCGAGTGTTAGTAAATCCATCTTGAATGCTGGGCTGGCTAAACACCAACAGCAGTTTGTATTGTCGGAGGCAGGTCCCATCGTAGTTCTGGTACGTGGTCTGTCTTTTAATACAGGGCTTGAAGTGGATACAGAAATGCTAGCCTCCTTAAAAACACATCAGCTGAGTTTATGTGTTCACAGAAAGTCACGAATCAGAAGAAACTGTATACGGATGTAATCCACTTTTAAAATACAGTCCAACCATATCTTCCCCAGGAAGCTTAATCAACAGAAGACAAATCCAACAAACTCTAAAAGAATAATTTGCTGCTTTATCCAGGAGACGGCATTCTATATTATAGTCTAGTGATCGCAGAATACCTGACCATTCACACCAACATGCTTAACTGGAATCCAGTCTATCC
Organism: Rousettus aegyptiacus; assembly: GCF_014176215.1. Taxonomy (NCBI): domain Eukaryota; kingdom Metazoa; phylum Chordata; class Mammalia; order Chiroptera; family Pteropodidae; genus Rousettus; species Rousettus aegyptiacus. Next base: position 58,156,168 of record NW_023416286.1, on the reverse strand, counting down.
TTGAGCATAGCCATTACTTGCATCTGAGATTGGCTTTAGCTTCAGTCTTGATGTCAGTGTCTACTTGCAAATTTTAAGAACTCTGAATCAGAAAGCTGCTGTCCATGTTGTCTGTCTTAAAATCAGACAAGCACTTTAGGGGAACACTGCTCATTCTTTGAGTGATTCTCCTGCAATAAACAAAACTGATCTTTGGCTTATGTCTCACACAGGGAAATCAACAGTTTCCTTATACAGAATACTCTCAGAAACACAAAATACTTTCAAAATTTATTTTTCAAGTTAACATTCTTGCTGCAGAATAACACGCACAATAAGATTAACTATTCAATTCTATTTCCCCTAACCAAAATGTATCCTTAATAGAAATTAATTCAATCCAAATCTACTTCTAATTTAAAAAATCACAATTTTAGAATTTAAAACTAGACTCAATTAACAAACTAAAAATAACCACCCACTCATATGTCTCTAACTCAGGCCTCTGTCCTCTACCTGTAACATCCAGGCCACCAGGCCAGCACATATGTGACCTTCCATCCTGAAGTTTACTCAGTAACTTTCTTGCTTCAAAAAATCCTTTGTCTTCCCCCACAAGTACTGATACTCCAACAAGAGATGACAATAATTCATATCAACAATTATACAAGTACCACACATACTTAAATCAGACCGTTGAAAATTGCTATACAAGAACTCTTATTTCCCATACCAGAGACCCAGAGATTTATTTCCCCTCTTGGCAAGAATGACCCTGGCCAAGGAAAATACAGACACCTGACTTGACAAGTTAGCAAACACAGGCTCCTTTAAGACCAAAACAACCCTTATTTGAGGTTCCTGGAGAGAGAACAATTTTACAAATCAGTCATAATATTCAACCATATCTTTTTAATGACCAATTTTTAAAAGTTGCATAGGGAACTGACCTAAACATTCAGCATTTTGAATGTGGGCACTTCTTCCTACAACGTTCTGAAATGTCTCACCCACACGCACAACCATAGACACACACAAATACACGGCAGGTGTCCTGCCCTCTCAAGAGTCGTTTCAAGGAGAGTATGCAATGTGAGTGTTATAAAATTTATTCATGTAGGCATTCAGACATTTTTAGGTGGGAAAGATGATATGCAAATTTCACTACAAGGTGCAATGAAAATCACTGGAAAGACCGGTACGGCCGGCGCAGGACTGGCAGTGGCACGACTCCAAACGAACGTTAGATGAGAGCACGTCATTGGGGAGAAACTTAAAATAATAATTTAAAGCTTTATGAGGCAAGTTATGTTCCAATTTAAAACACTAAGAAATAGTACCATCAATGAAAAAGGAACTCCTAAGTGTACCAAAAGGGTTGTAGGGCAAACGAGAGGAAAATTTGCATTTGTGGTACAAATAGGAGTGTTCCGTAAGAGGGGCATCAATTATTATTAATGGCAAACCCTGCAAATACAAAAAAAAAAAAAAAAAAAAACCAAATCACTGGTCACATAATTCAAAATTTACATGTAATAAAGGCAAGGCAATAGACTCAAGTTATATGGCCTGTCGAATATTTACTCCACTGACATTATCTACAGAAGCACTTGGCCAATTTGTACACAGTGATTCCTTATGCACGCCAAAAGGGTTTCCGTAAAAATGACACTATATACAAATCTGTACACTGATCCACCAGAGCAATCTCCGTCTCCCGGGGAGGGAGTTACAACTTAAAGCAGGATACCTGAGGTTTCGTTTCTTCGGTTGCCTTATCATAATCCCAAATATACATTTCAGGGTTTGTTTTTAAAGACACTTTCCTTGATATGTGCACTATGGTTACAATTAAAAACAAGAATAATAAAATAAAATGATCGCTTCAATGAGCTGACCCTCCCCACCCCATCTGGAGACTTATTTAGCCAAGGCTGGCGAGAAGGACCGTGTGGCCCTAGACGGGGAACCTCGGCTGGGGGGACAGACCCTCGATGACGAATCTCTTCAGCAGAATCAGCAAAGGCCCTCGTTGACTTTTTTTAAAGGAGAAGAATGAATAGGAAAAAAGGAAAAACAAAACCCCAAATGCCAAAGGAATTTCAGTGGGATGAAGTTCCTCCACCACTTAGAGAATATCTAGGGGGAAAAAACACAAAGAGAAACATTAATAAATGTCATTTCTCCAAATTAAAAAGTCTGCAAAAATTCAAATGAAATCTCAGTTTTTATAGACAAGCCCAAGTCATAAAAAATTAAGTCAAGTGACTATATGTGAATTATGAAAGAATTCATAAAATTAAAAAATTAACGTGTATAAACTTATACACAGTTTTACATAATTTCCAGAAATGAAAAACATTAGATAAGTTCATGGCTTATGTATAACAATGGAAGGCAATGCATCAAAAATGATAACGATAATGGTAATGGGCTAGGGTGGTGGGATCATGCATACTTCCTTCTGTCTTCCAGTGATTCACAGTATTGTCTTGCTTTGGAACACAAAATAGTTGGGAGTAGGAGGAATCCCCTCGTGGCCGAGATTCCCTCAGCCATCTCAAAACTGACCCATTCACAGGAGATGACAGAGGACGTGTTTAATGAAACTTACTGCAAACATTCCATCCTAGAGCTCCTCTTTTAAGGCATTTAAAATACTCAGCACTTTCCCAGAGAATAGTTACATAAGATCCACCCAAAGAGCATGCGTTAGCCACAGATCCTAAGACTCGCTTTCCAAGAACATAAATGCCTAGGTCATGGGAGGAGTTGATGCCACACAAAGGATATACGTATTAATTCAACTAAAATAGACAGGAAGTCTTTGACGTGATTTAGGCAAAAGTCGGTTCTCATTTTTTTAAGTGACCCACTGAAGTATTGCATTTGGGAGTAAAATGGATATGAAACATAAGCAGTAAAGGCGACTAGGCCTCTGGCGGCATCTGGGTAGGGGACATACAGAACTTGGGGAGCCCGAAAGGTGTCACTGGATGGCACCAGCTAAGGCCTGTGGGAACCAAATAAAAACCCCAAGAGCAGGGTCATCTGATAGCTGACGAATAGAGAATGGGTTCACATGTCAAAAAGGAAAGAAAACCAAGAAAGAATGGTCTGGAGATGAGAAGAAAGAAAGAATACTGACTCAGTTTGTCTAGCACATCACTGGGAAGTAAAACTTCTAACAGTGTAGACAGCGGATAGTTACATTTACATTATATATCACCACCAAGCACCTGAAATGTGGCAAGTTCACACTGAGGTGTTCTGTGAAGTGGAAACACACACAGTTGCAAAGACTTAGTACTAAAACAAACGTGAAATACGTTAGTGATCATTGTTTATACTGATTACATGTTAAAGGTAAGATTTTGGTTTAGTTCCACTTGTTCAAGATTTCAAGTTTTTAAATGAGAAATAAATGCCACTAAAATGAGGTCTGAAGTGATCGTAAGTTTCTTTGAGAAATCAGAAAAGGGACCATTATTAAGTAACAGGAATGATACTACTATAAAACATGCAATGAATAACAAGCTGTGTCAGAAATTAACTGCATACACATGGGTAGATACAAACGAACATGGCAACGATGACTATGTCTAGCTAAGTGTGTGGTCCCTTGACTTTATCGTCTTCCTTTACTCCTGCAATTCACTGGGGAGGGGGAGGTGGATAATAATTCTGACTATTGCCTCTAAACTAAAGGCAACCAAGTAAACTGACTTTATTCTCTGGCCTAAACTTTACTTATAGCAAGTCATAAAGTTGGGATGTCTTTTATGAAGGAAGCTGAGAGTTCAGGAAAATACACCTGAAGGAGCAGAACTGTGATTTTCTCTTGAGATCCCATTTTAAAGAGAATCTTCACAGGACATTGGGCAGCCCCTTTTATCATCACTTCTAAGAAGTGGCAAAAGTGACCCCACATACCCAACTTCTTCCTGTGCTGTCAAGTTGACACTGCTAACTCTTATCAAGCCTCTGCCACCCTTTAATAAGGGCTCGGTAGCCTGGACAGGTCACCCGGAAGGTGAATTTCAAAGCAATGAATGACATGCCTCATGCTTCGGGAGTGTTGAAGTTTGGTGTGTGAAGGAGAGATCGAGCCACGTGGCTGCAGCACGGCACACCTCCACTCTCTTAGCACCCCCAAACGACTGTACTTATGCTGGGGTGACAGTCAGAGTGACCTCCACAAGGAGACTCCTAAAATAAGTTCAAGAGACTGGTTTGCAAGGTCCAGATTGTCACCCCCACTTACTCCTCACCCTAGAGTATGTGCAGCACCAGGACCGCTGTGGGGGGAGGGAGCGGGGGGAGGCAGAGGGCACTCTGCAGGCTGGTGCAGAAGGATGCACTGCTGTCACAACAAGGCTTCAAGGCAAGAGACAGAGTCAAGAACTAGCACAGACACCCAAGGAAAAGAACATGCCCATGTCCGTTCTCACTGAACTCACCAAGCCCTAGCTTCTAGAGTTTTTGGACACACGACTTCGCAGCATAAAACAAAATAGAGTTACAAACATCTAGCTAAACACTGTACTTCTATGGCTGATAACTAGGCTGCAACATTAACAGCAAACAGATATCTTAAAGACATTCTGTTTTTATGTATCAAGAGCTACAACTGTACAAAGTTCATGGTCCTTCCCAGTTGTTCCCAGATCCCTATCATTGATTCACGCTGATTCCTACAATTCGAAACAAGAAGGTAACAGGAACAAACTTGGAGCAAAGTGCCAAACTGACAAATGGAAGATAGCTAGCAGACCATCTGTAGGTGTGCTACAGCCAACCGAAGAAAGCCAGAGGGCAAACACGGCATGACTTCCATGGGCTCTCCCTTCTGGAGGCAGCGACCTTGGCTACAGGAATACTGGCAGCAGTTACCTCTGGAGCCGCTGTACGAGCTGGGCCACCATGGTGTCCGAGATCCCAGGGCACGCCTCTTCCGCCAGGTAGATGGCCCCTCGCAGTTCTTCTATGGACCCCATGTTTCCTCCACACGCCTGGCTCTTCTCCTTCAACTTAAAACAGACAAACGTGAAGAGCATGATACACATGGGCATCTATTTTGAAAAGTAACATGTGGACCATAACTGTTTCAGCCACGAGTCCTGGCTTCAGCTTAGCCACTGGATCACTTCACATTCCTTTCAACGAACAGCTTTTTGAATGCTGAGAACACTACGTATAACAAGAGTGTTAGTGAGACTTCAGTCCCTCCCTTCACTGGAGTGAACAGAGACAACTAGCTTTCTGTGCATCTTTTCTAAATCTGATCATGGCAGTCTGCCTCCTCTGTTCTTTTTCTATTTCAACTTTAATTTCATACCAGAAGCGCAATTTCAATATTACTCAACGCAAGTTTCCATACTGAAGCTACAATATAATCTAAAGCTTACTGATGTTAACAGTTGGTTCTCAGATACCACCAAACTGCCTTTTTGGTTCTGTCTCATCAAAATATTCTATTTCATGTAAATAAGTTGCAGTTCTAAATTCTGGGAACCTGCAATGTCCCTCTTGGTACCTCTACTCCCACATGAAACCATAACAGTGTCTGTGAGGCACCTCGCTCACTTTCAGATCAACTCGATCTCTTTCTGGGATGCAACTCAAACATGCGATGCAAAAGGGGAGTCACTCGAGTCAAGATGCAGCCGAGAGAGGGCTGGCGGCCTCTTGGAACAGGATCCAGTTGACGGCTGCAGAGAAAACAGATGCTACCTCCTCGTCAGAAGTCCCCCTCCTCAATTTTATCTTTAAGGAACAGTTTACAAAACAGCTTTGACTTTTCAAGCTGTCATGAACACATGCTGTCATTCCCAGCATCAGTCTCATAAAAACAATGGCTTCTCCCTGCTCAAGGGGAGAACTGGAAAAGCCTGGGGTGGTAGGGGCTGGTAGGGGTTGAGGATGTCTGCTCAGCACTTCCCAGAGCAGTTGTTCCTTATGTTTTCTTCAGACTGAAGCACAGCCACTCTAGAGATAGTCGCTGTGTCTGTACAGGACTCCCAATCATTTAACAACTCAATACTAGTCCTTACAAGTCCTGAGTGACCTGCAACGCACCATTCCGTGTCCCTGCCATGTCCTACAGCTTCCTTCTTCTACTGCCCACACCACCCTGGGACGCCACAAGATAGTTCCTCTGCTCCAATGCTGCTGGACAGGCTCTATCCATCCAGCTTGAGCGAGTTACCTGGGCACACACTGAGTGATGTCAAGGAATGTCCTCATCTGCAGATGTAGGGACTAACCATTGCTACTGAGTTTTATGAGTATTATATAAAGCAATGCACACTGAACACTTTGAGTATCAGGTTATCAAATATTAATAGTAAACAAACAAGATGCCTGTGAGTTTAGGTTAGCTGGAAAAAAATGAAAACATTATTACATTTAGGAGTAATTCATTAATTCTGAATGATTTAGAAATTTCTTCATGTGCCCAATAAAAAGTAAACAACTTCAGACGAATGAGAAAATCTATGCCATTTTCCCTGTCTGATTGATTCTAGTAAAGCGGCAATGGAAAGACTGCAGGAACGCAAGGGAGCATCTAGAAATCTGAAGGACTAATCCCCCAAACAGACAAAAGAGCAAAACGGGGTCTTAGAGACATCCCAGGAAGAGCACAGGTGTACCCGGAAATCAGCCAAGGCTGCAGCCACAAAGTGACACAGAAAGGGCCTCCATCTGCACTGTGCCATTTAGTTTTCAATCCGAAACCAGTGTGTTTAGTGGTCCCAACCCTGTACTTCAAGCTCCAGCCACAGCCCCTCAGTTGGGCCCCAGTCTCCCAGGCTGGGAGGAAGGGCCCTTAGACAAGTCTGTGAAGGCAGATGCTGAGCCGGGCAAGGGAAGGAGCCTGGAGGAGGGGCCAGAAGAGGGAACAGGACAGAGGCTGGCTTGGAGCACCCTGGGCCCTGCCAAGGTGAAGGCACCGTGTGACTGAGGCTCAAGCCAAGTGGAGCGTGGGAATGAGACTGTGTGTGGCGCTTCCTTCCCACCTTAGACCACCCACCTCAAGTCTGAGGTCTCTTAGTACAGCCTCCCTGGGGAGCACTGAATCACCACACAAACAAAAAGGTACTGACTGCTACGACTCATTCTGAATTACCTTAAAGGTCACCTGAGCCAGGAAGGGGCCTAAGAAAATGAGAGAAAGGGATATTTCCCACTTTCGTTCAAATCGGCTACTAACTAGACGAAAAATAATCTTCATTCTCACAAAACGTATTCTTAAAACATCTCAAAATGCAGTTATGCATACAGATATCTACTGGGGACAGGGCGTACCCAGAGATGGCACAGGATACATTTACTCTCAGAACAAGGGACTGAAATGGGCCACTCACCTAGAAGACAAATGGCCCTGCTAGGTAAGGTGACTGCGCTGGGTACTGAATAAGGAGTAAGGTTAATCTGAGGGCTCAGTGGGGAGCACAAGGACTCCAGGTAATCTAATGTCCCCTTTAAAATAGAAATCTACTATTTACATGGCCATAAATTTGAGGCACACAGATCAAGCTGCACCCAAATTGATTTTATAAAGAGCAGCACAAGTGAAGTCAAAAGTCACCCTGGTACTGTATGGAGGTGGGCTGGGGTGCTAATATCCCATCTGTACGTTCAAGGCGGCAACACAGTGCCTCTTACCCAAGAGGGGCTGGATTCCAGCTGGCTTTAGGGGAGCACGAAGCACACTCTTCTGCTTGTTCTAATTTCCCAATTTCCCCTCTCACCTCCCCCCAAAAGTCAGTTGGGTATCTTACCTCTGCAAACAGAGGAGAAATAATTGTAGATAAACACTGAGAGAAAGGCCTCTTTGGGATGTCTTTCATCTTAGGAAAGAAAAAAAAAAAGAAGGTAATTAGAAATATTTAATGTTCATATTTGCAATAATTTAATAAACTTCAGACATGTGCTATCCAAGTATAAAGTCTGCAATGTTCTGTTTACTATATAATCTGAACGGGACTATATTACTATCCTTCATTAGACCATAAAATGGCGAAACCAGTGTCTGGATTCCACACTGAAAGGTACGAGAGGCCCAGGAAGCGGCATTCTGTGTGGATGCAGGCAACGCTGCACTGCGCCGCTGAGCTATCCATGTAGGAGGACTTTTCTCATGAAACCCTGGGTCTGCGGCCATGCCACCCTGAACAAGCCGGATCCCGTCTGATCTCGGAAGCCGGAAGCTAAGCAGGGTCAGACGTGGTTAGTACTTGGATGGGAGACCACCTAAGACGACCAGGTGCTATAGGCGCAAAAAATAAAAAATAAGGGATTGTAAGCTGATAAGGTCCTTGCAATCTGAGAGGTCAACCAAGGGTTGCCTAGCCTAAAAAAAGGAAAGAAAGAAAGAAACCCTAGTAATGGAAATCACATCAGAGCTACCTACTCTAAGTGGCTGTTGTAGAACAGTGGCCTGTTTCTTACTTTTGCAACCTCTGTCTGAACACATAATGACTCCCACTCTGCTTATCAAAGCAGGACTTACAGAATCAACAGGGGACAACTACTGGTCCACACTGCCTGAGAAACTACACCACTGTGCTTTAAAAAGATCCTAATAATACAGCTTTTCGTAATATAAAATAAGACATCTAATTAATCAAAATAAAGTTTTATATAAATACCAAAAGCAATACATCTGTTTTTAAGTCCTTTAAATAAAACTTAATCCCAAAATTCTAGTACCTTATACAAATAACCCTGTATGCAAAACAGGCATAGTCCTATCAAGAGACCTAGAAAGTCATTTCATATGTGAAACCTCATCCCCCTCTCCATAACCGAGGAATCCCACTGTATGTCCAAGCGTCAGGAAACGCTGACTCCACAGCAGGACAACATGCCTACACAGAGCAGAAGCAAACACTGTAGGTCAGACACTGAATAATCAGACGGAACAAAATCTGTTGCTCTGTTGATTCAACGGCAGCAAAATTCCAGAACAGGCTGCCATGAGAGACCACTTAGCCCACTAATACAGCAGGCAGGCTTCACAAAAAGTGACTAAAAATGCTTTTGACCGATGACAAGTGTTACTCTAGAATAACTGTACCTTATTTCTTTCTAAATCCGAAGGCTGAAGAGCTCCATTCTCAAGACTCTTTGGATCTTTCTCCCGGATTGTGAAGATCCAGTCCCCGGCGTCGCTGCCTCCAGATGCTTGGCTGTCTGTGTCTGTCTCTCTTAATACATAAATCCAGGAGAACTCCGTGAGTGAGCGTGCTGTCTCTGCAGGAGACCTCACGGAGGAGACCTACTGGCGGCCCCTCAATCTACGTTCTCCAACCCCAACCCTGACTGAGCACTGAACACTGCCCATCTACCCAGGCATGCATGTATGTCTTCTGTCTCACACCCCGTGCCATGCCTACTTCCAATTTTCCCCACTTCCAACCAGTCACAACTGCCTCCAGTCCCCCTTGGACTTTCAGATCTCACAGAGAAGAAAGACCATCACAATGTGGTTACTGCAACTTCCCACGGTGCCAACTGCATCCACACCCATCTCTCCCACCTCCTCAAATGGAAAGCAGCATCTCTTCTCCTGTGGAACAATCCTCTACTCCACTGACAGTCTCTCTTGGATTTTTCTCCCCTTAGGCTCCTTCCCATCCACTTTCAAGATACATCCTTTTGCTCACTCACACAACCTCCCTGCTAGCTACAGCCAGTGTCTCCACATTTCTTGGATGTATTACCTATACTCACTGCCTCCATTCCTTACCTTCCACTCAAAAACTTACCCCTGTCTGCAACTGCTATGACCAAGGCCGCCAATCATCAGCATACCATTAGACAAGGGAGTTTCTGGTCAGTACTTATCCTGCTCAAACCCTTAGCAGCAATGATCCTACTGATCACTCCCTCCTCTTCTAGACTCTCTTAATTCCTGGGGCTGCATGACATCTGAATTTTCTCTGACCCACGTCATCCTCACATTCATCTTTTATGCTGGCATTTCCTAGAATTTGGTCATAGGCTTCAGGCCCTTCTCATTCTGAAGATACGTTCTGAGTGGTACCATTCATTCTCATGTACAGAGTGGTGACTCTAAATCCATATCATTTGCCTAGATATCTCTTCTGAACTCCAAACCTTGATGCCACTCTATACTGGACACATCCTCCTGGACATCCTGTCAGCAACTCAAACATGTCTCATACCAAACTCAGCCTCCTGCACCCTGGCCTCCCTAGAACTGCTTCTTCTCCAATATTGCCATCTCAACAAAATCCATCGCACGGCTCAAGTGTGGACTAGCTCTACCGCCTTCATCCAAACCCATGGCCACATCTGTTTTCATTGTTCATCTTTTCACCCCCATTGCTATTACCCTAATTTCTCAAAGTCTTGACCTCAACAAATCCCCAGCCACTGGTTCTCATTCTTGGCTTTATGAGGGGATTACCCGAGGATCTTGAAAATACACTTGGGTCTCACCGCCAGAAATTCAGATTCAACAGGCCTGGCTTCTTCTTTCACGTCAGAGCCATCAGCTTTCCTTACCCCTATGTAATGAAATGGCATCTATATCTAACTCAGCTTTTTAGCTAACAAAATTCCTAGATGCTTAACTTGATGGGAGTTTTTGGTTTATCTACCCAAAACTTCCTAGTATAGAGCTTTTATAATAATGCCAAACTCTACCAGAACAGAACACAGACTCACAAACACAAATTTATATCTTCTTTAAAATACATTTAAAGTCATTTCATTTGATCGGTTTCATTTTAACAGCAGGAAGTATAATGGGAAAAAAAAAAAGAAAGAAAGAAAGAAACTGGGTCAAGTTCAGTTTACACAGTTTTACCACACAGACTTTACTCAGAAAAACTTGACTGGCAATAAAAAGAGGCTAAAAGACTCCCAAATGGTTCCATACTAACCCAAGGAGTACCATCGACCTGGATTATCTAAGAAAGAAAAAGGAAAAGGAAAGACAGAAAGGCAAGGGGAGGGAAGAAAAGAAACTCAAAGCCCATCCTAAAGAGAAGACTAGAACAAACAGGCCACATCCCACATACTACGCACCTCAAGCACAGCACAGAGGCTCATGGACATGCCACTCAGCTCATGTGAAGCCCTCCTGGTTCACGCACACTCTATACAGCTCAGGCGGAGCAGACTTACGTGTCAGAATCATCAGAGCTGGAGTCTTCGTGGCTCTGTTCAGCCTTCCACCTCTTGTACCTGTCGATGAGCTCAGTCAAGTAGGATGTTTTCTTTGCATTGCGTATTATAAACTTGTGCTTCAATAACTCCTTAGCAGTGGGCCTCTGGAAAAAACAAACCACCGACAAAGAAAACAGAAAAGCATGAGATGAAGTCCTTACATTCTACTTGATTCTACCCCGAAAGTCAGACTTAGTGACTCAAAATTCAAACGACCACACTAATACAAAAAGATAAAGTTCTACTTCAAAGAGTTTTCCCCCTAAGACTTATTCGAAGAATAGTCATTTAGCACCTGTGGGTAGGACTCTGTACAGAGAGGACATGGTGTTTAGTATCTAATGGGATCTTTAACTTTTGCATGTAACCATCCAATGAAAGCAAGAGAACTGCCCCCAGATAAACGTATTTACACAGAAGATACTCCAGAGGATTTTGGAGATCATTCAAGAGGGCTATAATATACTTCCTAGTTTTTATAGAACATTTTAATACAAATGCTGGCAAGAGAGAAAACATACGTTCTGTATTACCTTACTGACTTCCTATATTAAATTTTGGTTCCACCCAAAATAATCATTTTAAAAATCTTAATTTGGTTCCACCTAGAGGACACTAGAAAGGAGCCAGGAGATACCCTTTTCTTGGATGCTAAAAGAGCACCCAAGTTTAGTCATACAGCCCTCCAGATTTTGAAATGCTGGTTTTCCAATTCAGTTCTGCCTCTCTCCTTGGAATCAGAGTGAGTACTTCATCCAGGCCCTAGGCTTAGCATGGCTACAGCCAGACAGAATGCTTTGAACTTGGCCAACTGTTTTGCCCTTGAGGTTGCAAACTCAATTACAGGGAACATGCTTCCCAAGGAAGCTGAGCGAAGCCCATTTAGAGTAGACAGCAGCAACACACAAATAACACGAGTAAGACTAAGTTCCTCACTTACTCCAAATTACTAAAGCTCTATTAAGAACGGTTAGACATATGTCTCAAATTCGAGCTTGTGAAAAACCTAGGCCACCTCCGGTATTTCTCACTCTGCCCACATGATTATGAAACTCCAAGTACCTCAGAAGTGCTCATACTCTCAGCTTCTCATCCTCTTCGGTGTGTTTGCAATCAAGGGAGGAATGGAGATGTGTACATGTGTACACTGGGTAAGTAAGCCAATACTAGAAATACGTTTTTAATGAGGAGTGCATGTGTGTGGGTGTATCTTCTTGGGTGCTGGGGCTTTGTGACTAGGAAGTAACATCATGATATAAAAAGCAGAGCATCGTGGCCACACAGAACATCGTGGCCACACCACCTGAGGCCTGCCTCACATACTGTGCACCCCCTAGGAGCTTCTGAAAAAATGCTGCACTCCTCCATTTAATTTCTTTACCCAAACTGGCATCCTATTAGAAAACCACAGTGCTCTTATAGTATTAATCAGCCATTTTTAGATAAGAGTTCATAAAAAGGAGGGGTTCAGTTTGGCTTTCAGCTATCTAAACCTACTGTAAAAATCACAAAACAAAGACATAGGGTGCTATACACAACACCAAAATACACGGATAACTTTCAAAGAAATGTCCTAATCCAGAAAGAGAAATAGGCTAAAGTTATGTAGTTGTCACTGATACATGGCTCTGCTACGGTCAACGAAACATAGAAGAAAGAGGAAGGGACGTGGGGAGCAAAGTGGGCGGTTCGTTTGTTTTATTTGCTTTCTCTTTCCTAACACATGTGAAGAATAAACTGAAAATATTTACTTTAAAGACACATTTAGCCATTACTTTTCAGGCCAGACTTTGCAATTACTAAAAACAGCTTAATAGTTTACAGCCGTGACCTTCCACTATAAATGTTAAAAACTTATGATTCCACATAATATTAAGAATAGTCCTCAAGCTCAATGAGGAGATGCTAGAAATACTAAAAAAAAAGTAATTTTTAATCATTAAATAACAAAAACAACATATTTGCAATGCAAAGAAATCCATCATATTCATTTAGAAAGAGAAAAAAAATGAAACTGTGGAGACAGCTGACAATAGTGATTTTAAAAATTTCAGTAAGATGTATCTATAACAAGTCAGGCCACGCGCAAGGAAATGCCCGCCCATTCCAATCTCATAAACTCACAAAGCTTGGCTCCTTATTCAAACAGGCCTCCACAAACTCCTTGAGGGGCTTGCTGTAGTTTCCTTCCAGTGTCGGGGGGTTATTCTTTGGAATGAGGAACAAAACCTTCATGGGGTGCAGCTCAGAATGAGGTGGTTCGCCTTTTGCAAGCTCTATAGCTGTTATGCCCAGAGACCAGATGTCTGCCTGCAACCACAAAGCATTTTTAGAGACACACCAAGCAGGAGTTAATTCATATAAATACACTTCTTAAAAAAAAAAAAAAATACATCTCAGTGTACCCCTAAGGTTTTGAAAAGATAATTATTTAACTAAAAATGAAAAAAATAGGCTTTTAGTTTTAATTTCAAAATAGACAACACATAGGAGAAAATTTAATATACAAAATATCTTCTACCTCTCTACTGAAGATGGCTTTTACGATTCTTCTTCTTCCACTTACTGCTAGAGGAAGGACACATTCAATTTAACTGAAGTCCCTGAGACAGTCTATAGGGAAAGACTAATCAGAGGTGAGCAGAGAGGGCAGATATGGGCAGTGGAGGTGTGTTTGTGAGTCGCCCCATCAAGCAATGCTTAGAACTAATGTTCTGATGTCAAGAATGGCCAACTTGGTCTTGTGATGTTGGGTAAAATATCTAACCTGAGTCTAGTTTCCTCATCTGGAAAATGGGAACAGTAACAGTGTAGTTGTGCAAGGTGCCTTACATAGCACTCAGAACTAGATGTTCAAACATACAAAGAAGCAGAGAATATTAGTGTAATGAACCTCAATATGCCTATCACATGAACTGAATAATTTATTAACATTTTACCATACAGATTTTGTCTATTATTTGCCACTGTATATTTTAAAGTAAATCACAGATATCATGACATTTTCCCCGAGTACCTAAAATTAACAATTCCTTAGTATCATGTAATAATTAAATTTCTTCACTATTCAAAAATTTTTTCCATAGTTAGTTTTAATCAGGATCCAAACCAGATGCATGTACTATAGCTGACTGTTAGATGGCCTTTAGGCTCTTTTAACCTGGAACAGTCCACTCCCTAATCTCTCCAGCGTCACTGACTTGAGGAAGAAATAGGCCCCCAAGTCTGGGTTTGTCTGGTTTCTTCCTGGTGTCATTTAATACATTTTTCTAGCTCCCGTATTTCCTGTCAACTACCCAATGAGTTAGATTTACTGTTGGCAGGAATTGGGGGTACCATGTGGGGGCACCTGGAGTTTAGCTGCCTGACCCTGTCCTGCCCGCCCAGCATATACTTGCGGCCTCGCCTGGTCAGTCAGGTAGATGAAGTCCTTGACCATGTGTTATAAACGAAAAGAGTAGAAAGGTCTTAGATGAATTCTAGTTAATGAGGCTTTCTCAGCATCTGGTACCAATCCTCATCAAAGATGACAGAAATTGGAAAAAAATGAAGACCACACAAGCCAGCAAAGCAGAACACGGGCTGGGGGTGGAGGGCTAAAACTCTACTTTACTCAATCTAGTATATAACTTTTCTGCTCTTGTCACTGTGCACTATGAACCTATCATAACTCCAGGCAATTAAGTTAGAACCTAATAAATCTGCATATTCATTCTACGGCCAGGAAATGGAAAGTCTGAAACAGCGTGCAGGTCACTGCAGAACTCAGACATTTTCCACCTTTAACAGCCTGGAGAGGATCACTTGCCATGTTCCCACAATCCTAGTATGAGAAATCCTCACTACGACCTCCCCAGCAGTCTGTGGGATCAATGCCTACCACCTGTTCTACTCTCTTCTGTTCTCAGGGAAGGTGGGAGTGACTGTCAGCAAGCCCTTGTTCTAAATTCTACTGAACTTTAAGAGGTCAGTCTGGATGAACTGGTATCAGGAGTAATGCGCCTCTTTACTTTCCCTCTGCAACTTTGACTCTGCTTTATTTTAAAAATTAGTAGAAATGTGACTTATCCCACTCCTCGCCCCAGGAAGAGGAAGATGGGTGCACAGAAGCGTGCCAGCGGTGAGCGCCTGCAACTTTGGCATCTCCACAGTCTTCAGAGAAGAGGCACAGCGTCACTTACCTGCTTCCCCTAGGAAAGTCGCCAGCAGAAGCTTGTCAAAAGTTGTGCCAACCTCCCAGGCAGCCCAGCCAGGAATCCAAGTGTCACCCTCGCCCCTTGGAATTCTATGGATCCTCCCAAATCAAACAGGTGCCAGGTAAGTGGCTCCTGACCTCTTGGCGCCTTGGGTCCCTCTCTAGACCTCCTGCCCTTGCTTACTCCCTGGGACTTGGGTAGGGGACCCCTAAGTGTCTTCCTGCCTGCAGGCTCCCCCTGCACACATATAACCACCTCCTGACTAATTTGAAAAACATGACTGGCACCTGAATAAATGGAAAGCAATTTGGCATAATGGGTTCAAAAGCCATAAAAACATTCAAACTTGTTAAAAATCAATTAATTCCACTTTTAGGAATCTATCCTAAATAAATAATTTTAGAATTAGAAAATAGTATATGCTGCCAAAAAATATTCAATTGCATTACTTATGCTAAACCTTAGAGAAATGATTAAGTTGCTATAGCACATTAACTTATTAAAGTATCTTGTACACAACGACGGCGTTGACAGAGAATCATAAACATAATTTAGTTGATCTATAGTTGTATCTATATGGCATCACATTTAGAATGTGTGTCTGTTTTAACATAAAAGTTATGTAAGAGGAAAGACAATCATTTTCCAAGGCAATTAAAATGCAGGTAAGAGAAAAGACCCATTTCCTTCCATGAAAGACATGAAATTAGACATTAAGAGAAAATAAATAGTGGTTTTTCAATGTGAGCCAAACTCAAAAAACATTAAGGGGCAAGCGCTTTGTACTGCAGATATTTTGTGAACAGATTTTCTCCTATGTGGACAGTTCTAGGTAGCATTTTCCTAAGTGAAAACATAGAATTGTTTGTTAACGATGACCAAGGACTCTTTCTTAATGCGGGTGACAGGTGGGGTGGAGTGCTACCAAAATACGACAGTCTAAATCCTCCCAACACCATGTTATGTATAAGCTGGCTACAAATCTGCAGACAATACAATTTAAGTGCTATAAAAAAAAAATATGTACAGAAGATATTCTAGAAGAAATTACAGTCAACTCTACAATCAAGAGGAAGAAGGGGAAAAGTCATGGAGAATCCCAAATCACAGTTATAACTAGTCAAAACAGCTCAAAATGGAGTTAATATAAACTAGCTATTTAATTAGATGGGATACCTACGCAGCATCTAGGGGTATTAAAATCATCTGCACTAAACAGCAATAAATGGTTGATAAAGAAAGGCCCAATCATTATTACATGCTAAAATAAAGCCTGTTGTTAGTCTCCGGCTGGATGCTTTTTGCATTCACATCCGTCCTCCACCTCCAGGGCATTTTAACAGGGACTGTGGGTAATTCCTGATCCCAAGTAGAGAGACCAGGGGAGGCCTGTGGACTCAGCACAGGACAGGAAGGGACAGTCACACACTGCAGTGGACAGGCTGTGTAGATTCCAGCAACCAGGGGACTAATACTGCTGTGTTGTGACTCATCTTTAACAATGTTATTTTTTTCCATCAACACATCACCTATTTCCATTTCGATATTTCCAATATGGTTTGATTGCAAATGGTTATTTCAGAGATGCCTGGACACCAAAATAATTTGGCTTGTGCTTCGGTATCCTACAGAGTTTTTCTTTTCACCTCATTTTTTTCTGTATTTTACAGATTAAAGAGTTATATTGCTTTTGAGGCCAAAAACAGAGTTATTTACAAGCGAATACTGACACTTACTCCTAGTGTCCACAGGATGTCGTGTCACTTAACAGGCAAGTCACCTTCTCTGGCCTCATCTCCTACTATGTGCTTCACCACAATCTAAGATCCAAATACAAATGTCTTTCCTTGTCCACACTGGACTTGGCCCAAACGTCCTTCCCTTATCTTTGAGGGGCTGAAAAGCCCTATGTCTGTGACTCCTTGCCCAGCTCATTCTGATGTCCCTCATTCAACTCCCCTGCTCTCCTCGATTGCTACCTGTCAGAGTATCCGACACACAGAACTGCAATTACTCACTGAAGATATAAATTATTTAGCACAGCACTGAGCACAATTACAGTAAAAACTGAATAAATGAGTAGAGAAAAAGGGACATGAAACAGGGGCAAAGTCTTTACTCAAATCCAATCCAACTGCTGACACCATAACAACATACAAAGAAAAGGGGGAAAAAAAGATGAAAGTTCTGCAGCCCAAGACCCTGCTCTAGCACTGAAAACAAAGGCTTCTTTGTGGGAGAACACTCATCTCCCTTGGCACCATCTCCGAAGTTTGGGGGCTTCTTAAACAAACCAAGATATCCTAAAAAAGAGTAATGATGATGACGATGATGATAAAGGTTCTTAAGGCATAGGAGCAATCGTAACTTAGTAATGCTGTGGTTAAGAGCTGAGATTGACAATATGATGCCCTGTATGGGCAAACACATTCAGAACACCTAAGCAGCCCAGACAAATGACAAGGCATCAAAGATATTGGTTCAAGAGGTTACTGTGTTAAACAAGGTTCTAGACATATACTCAAAGCTTAGGCTGATATTCCCTTTAATTCAGTGAGTGGAAAGGCTAGTGAGGCAGGTGCATTCCTCTCCTCTTCGCACAACCCAACCTTCCTCTGAGAACCAGTGTCTAAACCCAAAAAGGAAACTGACAGGAGCATGCTCTCAAAATGACAGTAAAGGAACCTTGCTACCCTACAGCTACCTATTAAACTCTTTACCTGTAATGCAGAGACCAGTGGGAAAAATGTCTAGAAGTATACTCAAGAAAGAATGGGAGGGGTGGACTGGAAAGATGACAAGTAAGTCACTAGAAAGATGCTCCACAAAGCAACTTCGGAAAAAGGCTCTTTGTCAGGCATTGCTCGTAGCAAGAGCTGCTAGCCCAGAGTCATGAGGATGTTAAAGTGTCTGTGTGTCGTGTATGTATGTGTCCGTGTGTGTGTGTGGCATTATCCCTAAGACCCCGGTCGCAGGAACCCACTTCCGATAAGCCTCAAGACTCACAAACATTAGCCTTATCTGCACTTTCCACACCTCCTGGGTCAACAAACCTGGGAAGTAAATTTCACATAAACATATTTTCACGCATGGTTTCCAGTAAAGAGTCAAGAGGAAAACTGAAAAAGTTTTAAAAATATATTTTTTGATAGTCACTGGGTACGATCCAAACAAATGAAAGATTTAGCTTTTGACATAAAACAGAATTAAAGGTAATTAAAGGTTAGAGAAAAATGTGACCATTTCTTGAGGCTCCCAACCAAGTGCGCATTCCTACTGAGTTTGAGACGGCATCTTTTGATTTACCTAAAAAGAATACTGCAAATCCTACTGATCAGATAAAAGCACTTTGATCTTGACAAGAACATCAAGAAAAAAGATGGCAAAGCTTGATGATGCAGTAAAAACTCTGCTGCTCAGAGGCCGCCTTCAGCAAACGGCTAGAGAGGTCCTGCACTGGGGGAAAGACAGGGAGGAAAAAGGTCTCGGGTAATCAGGACAATTCTTTAAGAAAAACTGTGAAGTGAACAATGATGGGTAACAGTGAGAACATAAGATCTGAATCCTGAGTCACATGTGCTAGTTGATTAGCTAATTTACTAGTAAGATAATAATGAGCATGATATAACCAGATGAGTTAAGAACCTGGATTCCAATCCCTACCAAAATCTAAACCTATGAACTTTGATAAATGAATCTCAGCTTAAAATAAAGAGCATACTCTGAACACACAAGTTTCTCTCAAGGCCTAAAGTGGTATGACCACACGAAAAGGGCCAATAGCAAAAGTGGCTGCAGGTATTAGAAGTGGCCATGGGGGTAATCCACACATCAGACAGGGCAAAGCACTAATAAGCAACAAACAAGCCAAGGACTAGACAGTTCTGCTGTCATGGTGGTTGAAAACCTAATAGTTACTACTTACTGGCTAATGGCCACAAAGGCCATTAGGATGCCTACAGGAGTCATGGCCACCACTACAATTCAACAGTGGGATAGCCAGGTTCACTTTGCAATGCTGGAAGGAACACCTGTAACTTCAGCACAACACTGACACTTTACGGTAGTTGATGGCTCAAAATGGCAAGTCTGCTGTATACTGAAAAAGATTTCCATTTAAAGAGAAGAAACTATATTTGGCATATAAATGTATCTGAGTTAAATATTTATTTGCCTGAAAATTTTGGTCCAGAAGAGCCATTTCTCTGTGGACCATGTGTAGATTTTACTATGTACAGGCTACTGAGAAAGCAGCCTATGAGATATGGGAATTAAATCAGAGACCCAGGAAGCAGGGTCCCTAGGACTTTTAGTCTGCACTGCAACATAAGAAAGTTGAAGGGCAACAAAGAAAAAAGAACATAGGAAAAATTGGGAAAATATAACATATGACAGGTAAAAACGATGAAAAAAAGGAATTACGATTTTGCCTCATGTTAGTAAGGAACCTCTGAGAATAAGGATCTTAATTAAGAACTAAAAATAATGATAGGAAGAATCTGTAGCAATAACTAAAAGCACTATTCTTTCCAGATTCTGATCTTTTATTTTTGTGAGCTCTCCATTTCTCTTGTGGGACCCTCTTTCGGTACTTGTCCCTCATAGTTCAGAGTCCTGTCCCAGGCCGCCTTCCCTCATCCGCGCCACACAGGTCTCATCAACCACCACCTGTACAGAGAACCTCCCAGCCCTCTCTGTGGGCCACACCCTCACCCTGCTGGAGGCCTCCACCAGGACTTCTCAACAGGGCGACCCTGGCCACCACCTTCACACATGCTCCTTTCTCAATGTTCTCCACCCCCAAGCAGACACTGTTTAAGCTAAAAAAAAAAAAAAAAAAAAAAAAAGCACCTCATTAACTGTGACTGGATTAAGGGCATTAAATGATGAAGGAGAAGAGACGGTGTTTTTAACCACCGTCTGAGAACTACCTTTATGACCTACTTCAAGGTACCAGCCCTCGCTTCAACTGGAAAAGCTGTAACGCAAAAGTTGAAAGGAAAAAAAAAAAAAAAAGAGAGAGAACTCTCCAGACTCAGTGAAATTGAAGAACTGGCCCTTACCTTTGAGTCATAGGCTGACTGCTTAATGACTTCAGGTGCCATCCAGAAAGGGGTGCCCACGAAGGTATTTCTTTTTATCTGTGTATCTGTCAGCTGGCCCGCCACTCCAAAATCAGCCAGCTTCACCTCTCCATGTTCAGAAAGCAAAACATTGGCAGCTGCAAAATAAAACCAAGATGCCTTCCAATATCATCTGCTATACTGTTCTGTCCATTATCATTTGGGAACATGTGCACTCTTCCCCCGGCGAGATAATGTGCTCAACAAGAACAAGCTTTTGGTTGACGCTCAAAGCCAGCCCATCCCCAGAATGTTGAAGGTACTCTATAAATACGCACAAGACAACTGCCCTTGAGAAGAGAAGCACAGTTTAACTCTATAGTACGTTCCTACCTGCCGCCTTAGGTATTTCAAAAAAATACAAATAAGATGTTGTCTTACCTTTAATATCTCTATGAATTTTCTTCTCCGAATGCAAATAATCAAGTCCTTTCAGTATTTCTCTTAATATAGTAGCAATCTGCGTTTCATCTAAAGGGCCAGGTTCTAACTAACAAAAAAAAAGGTATTAAAGTTACTTAAATGATTGTAAGAAGTTTGAGATGATAAAACAGTCAATATCTATGTTAAACGCACAAGAAAAACTTCTTTACTCCAAAATATTTTGTCCAAACAATTTTAAAAAATACTGAAAGGGCCCTAAAAATGACTTTGCTGAATAAAGCAAAGCTAACTAAGAATCAAAGTAGGCCAGTGAGAAAGTTCATGTGAAGCCCCACTGTGCCCGCAAGTTGAGTTGTGAGGGATTTTAGCCCAGAAAGCAAGAGGCCAGAAACTTACAGTACTTGCTGGGGAGACTAGAGTATAAAGTAGCTTGGCTCTGTCCTAAAATACATAATGGTTATCAAAACACGAGTGGTCCAAAAGAGAAAGCCTGGGAGCCCACTGCTTTCTGAGGCTACCACTGCACCAGAATTTTTTAAATCTAAATTTTAAAACTTGGGGGAAGAAAGCTGAAGAACTTACTCTCTAATGACTTGGGATTTTTTATTTATGATCCCAAATGAGGGAACAATGGCCTCTGAAAACTTTTATTCTGAGAAACTCAAAGGAATTAACACTGACTCAATATTCATAATTGCTGAAAGACATAAGGAAGAAATGTCATGTGTACATATTTTTTTTATAAAAGGGAAAAAAATTAGACAAGTTCTAGATCTCAGTTCAAATTGGATAAGTCCACCATCACCTGCAGAGCAGAGAGTTCAACCAGAACTAATCATATAAATTACAGCAAAACCACTGAACACTCACTCACTCCCTAAAGAACTAATAACAGAACCATGAGGGAGGCAGAAATCTAATAATTTAGATTAATTCTTCATCTGAATAATGATTTTTGATATATTTTCAGATTTGACAATAAATGCCATCATAACCCAAATTCATACACTTTAGTTAACAGAAGACACAACCCTGTGACGTTCACTAAGTATGTTTTAAAAAGATAGATGTGCTTTTAAACCAAAAGGAATAAAGATTAACACACTCCTTGTAAGGCAGAGTTCTGACTGATGCTTGTACACTTTCTTAGCCAGTCCTACTGTGTTAACTCAGGGCCTTCACTGGAATAATGGTGACAGAATAGTCGTTTATGGGGCCCAAGGCAGATACAACCAAGACACCCCGTTCTCACTTCATTGCAGCTTTACTAATGCCTGACACTGCTTCTGATTCATCTAGCACGCTGTGCCCTCTGCTCACTGGCCCAACTTGGTCTACACAAAAATCCACAAAGTCTAGGGGAGAGGGGAAGGTGTCTTGTTCTCAAAGTTGGGGCTGCCTCTCCTAACATGTTGGCCTCGATGGACTCTGGCTTCTCCGGCAGCAGGGCACACCTATGATGAAGCAGCTACTCGGCTTTCTCACCTTCGGAACACATGTATAAGAGAATGTGCTGCTTTGGTTTTACCGTGTATTATATGCTTAGAGGTCACACTGCTTTGGTCAAGTAGCCTGCCAGGAAGTATCTCAAATTCTAATTAAAATACTATCCAAAAATTAGCTCAAACGAGAAAACATGTCTCATCCTTTATTCCACAGAACCAAATTTTTTTCCAGTTATCTGACCAAGAGTCTTATTTTTTAAGACACATACATTAAAACTACTATTCCAAAGAACACAATCTGGAAACATTGCCTGCCTGCCTTCTCCACATGTATTGTTGAGTATTCATAGCAAGTAGAAATTTTAATACTCAAAATGAGGAAAAGACACTTTGCTCATAACACGGGAAAAAGGAAGGCAGCGATGCTGGCGTATTTGCTCTTATTCATAACACGAAAACGCAGCACAGAAGGATAATCCAGTTGTTCAAAATCCTATCACAGGGTACAAGTTCCATTTTTTCCTCCAGCAGGTTTTTACTCAAGCAGATAATCATTAACTTTTGGCTAGACGGGCTTAACTACCTCCACCCTTCCATTATCAAGTCTCTGGGAAGAAACAGAACAGCCTGGTGTCATTATTAGCAAGGGGAGATAAGAAAAAGACCTGAGAAAAACTAATTGAAAAATCTTCCCCTGGATCACTGAGAGCTCTCTCTCTGGTTAATATATGTATAGTTAGGTCCTTTTAAATCTGGCCGAAACACAGCCCACCACTGATTTGTTTGCCATGGGGGTGGGGGGAGAGGTACTCTACTTACTCAGGGTGGGGGCTGCAGGGGGGGCCTTCATTGTGTTAAAATTCACTATAAAAGATTTTCAGTTGCTGTCTACACACAGAGATTCTGCTAGTGGATAAGACGAGGCTGAGCCAAATTCTCGAAAGTCACATATTAGCATTCTCCACCATTACCATTTCTAAGCACTATAAATGTGGTGGTCTCTATCATTCAGAGAACTGTGGAATCTTCAAATTATCTTTATAAAAGAAAGACTCCTAGGAAAAAAATGTAAGCTGAATCTCATCTCTGGGTGACTTCTAATTCCCTCTCCCCAAGTCTGTTCTCTCCTTCCTCTGCACATAGCTGACACTCTTCAAGAGGCCACATATGCCAACCTCTAGCAGTTAAGTCTGTCCACATGACTAAGTTCTCACCAGTGGGATACAAGAAGAAGTGACAGACACATGCCCCTCACATGGTGTTGGCCTTGAACACTGGCAGCCAGAGAAGAAAATGACTGAAGACAGACCATGGGAAGCTATGGATTACAGATGGTAGAGCCACCCACCAGAGCAAGGCCCTGATAACCATGTGGACTAGAGCCCAATGACCCTACATGTGGGAGAGAAATAAATTTCTATCTTGTATGAGACATTGTTTGGACCCACTACAACAGCAGCTTGACCAAAACAATGAATATGCCATCATTCTGGAAAAAAAACACATTACAGATACATTTTTAAGTTTTTCAAACATCTCTACATGGTATCAAATTTTTAATGTGACAATATTCTGGTTTTTAAAATCTGTTATGAACTTATAATAGACCCTCTCAAAATAGTAATGTTTTCAATATGCAAAAAAAAAATTGTTTTATCCCATTATTAGAGTGTGTCCTCTTCTTTGAGGATTGGGGGCAGGCCAGCAGAAAAGGGTTAAGAGGCAGAGAAAGACAAAACGATGTCAGAAGGAGGAGAAGGACAGCCTAAGCTCAGGGAAGGCCTCGGCTTTGCACCTGGTCACAATGAGATCCAAAGTCCAGCTCTATTTGCTAGCTGGGACACCTAACCTCTGAGTGTCTATTTCTTCATCTTGATTAAAATGAGATGGTTAGGGTCATCCAAAAAGGGATGTCCAGTTCTTGTCACCAGGGCTATTGATGTGTAAGGTGGACGGCAGTTTGCTGGGACTCTCATACCATATGGAATTTTATTTTTAAGTGGAGAGTTCTATACTTCCTTCGACTGTAATGTCTAAAATTTCACAGACTGCAATTCAAAGCTCCAAAGAAAGTTACCAGTAAATAAATTAAATTAAATGACTGTGGCATTAAAATGAATAAATTAAAGCATTTAGAGGCTAGAATTGCTGCTCTGAAGGACTCAATGTTGGAAGAGTCCCCACAAATAACTTCACATATGCCATAAACGAAATTCACTTAATAGGAAATCTAATTACACAAAATGAGATAATTTTCTACATTCTTGTAGTATTTCCCAAAGAATTTTAAAAATTGAAAAGTTCTTTGTGTAATGTGTATATTATAGAAAAGAAGCCAAGCAAGTCATAATTTTGGCTATTTTGTTGCCTTCCCCATTTTAATATAATTATTTATACCATATTATTTTTTCTTGAAATTTCCTCTGAACGTCATTTTGACCAGTTGCTGTTATGGTTTATAACATATGATTTTTTTTTTAATTAGGTACATAAGTCTTTTAGAGAAACATGTAGTTTTTCAGAGGTCTAACTTCCCAAAAAACTACCAATTGCTACGATTGCTATGAGAAAGAAATCTGTTAATCAAAAGGTATTTCTTAATGAAGAAAATCTATGTTGATTATAACAATTAAAAAACACCAGCTTCTTTCAGTTCTCAGAGCAGTAAAAACTACAGACCCATCATTCTGACAACTTCCTCTTAGGCAGGTCCCACCCTCTGACGCTAAAATGATGGGTTTGTCCTGTCTTGGAAATTATCACTCACCCCAAAAGCACAGCTTTTACATGATGGGTAGAAAAGAAGGCTGATTACATTAAGTTCACTGCTTGACCACTGTGGGGACAAGCTGCTGAGCACTTAACTGTGTGAGTTCCTTTGTATATACTGTGCTTTAAGGACAACTTGAGCAATGCTTATGGTTCACTGCTTGTTTGAGCATCTTCTCAAAGGCCAAGAGATAACCATGTTTTACCACGAGAAGCAAGCTGCAGACTGTGACTTCGAGGTCATTCTTTACCTCGTTCCCATTATCTCGTGTGGAACGTAGTAGCACACGCTAATGGCAAAGCAGGATGTGGCCAGGTTGACGGCAAAGCCACTGGTGCCAGTCCAGTTTCACCCCAAACGCACTGCATGTCCTGACCACTGCTCTGACATGCGACACTGTACTGCAATCATCACACCCTTCCTATAACTCACTCCTGAAAACAAATTTCAATTTTTAAAAATTTCAATTATAGATTAAAATATTACCTGCATATTTTGGAAGCTAAGTTACATCTGAAACTTGAAACAATGATGGGGCAGCAGCTCTACAAAAGTTAAAACCAGCTTTGGAAGACTAACAAACTGTTCTTAGGAACGATAACGACAGGCAAAATCCCTCTTGGCTTTTATGAATGAATTCATTTGTTTCCCAAGAAACAACAAAACTGGTTTCAAAAGTAGACCTATAAGTCCCAGTAATGTATCAGAAACAGAAATACATAAGAAATAGTTTTGGTTCATTTTTCATGGAACTTAAAAGAGTGAAACAGAAATGAATAAACACAGAATTATCTTCAAAATCAAGATTTACTGAGAAGAGCTTTAATGTGTATTAAGCATGTGACATAATACTTACTAGATCAAGTGCAGAGCCTCCACCAAGATATTCCATTATTATCCACAATTTAGTATCCTACAAAAATAAAGAAGGGGAAAATTATATAAAAGCAAACAAAACAAAAAAGAAGTTTAAGTAACTTAAGGGTATTTTTTCATTATTTTGGAACCAGAAAATTTTATAAATACATATATGTAATTAAAAATGTGTTTCCAAGTGAGTCCTATGCAGGAAAACCTGTTCTATGTCAGAGGCGGGGCTTTCACAGTCTAGCCAGGGCTCCAGCGTCATACTCTTTCAAGGCAGTGTATTCAGACCTACTGAACCAGACTCTCTGAAAGCAGGACCAAGGAACTAAGGGGCAGGGAAGGCGAGGTCAGGGGGAGGGGTTCTTTCTTAAACAACCTCAGCCAGTGATGCGCAGGCATCACTTTTGAGACTCAGTCCCCAAAGCCAGTCAAGGCCAGCAGCAGTCACACAAGTATAACCCTGGGTGTCAGCCAGGAACTAACCTGAGCACAGCCATGGGAAAAGGTCACCCCCTTTTCTTTGGACTGCAGCTCTAAGATGCAAGGACTCTGAGCAGAGGGAAAGGCAATAAGGTGGGATGGCCAGCTAACCTGAGTTTCATAGAAATGCAGCCAATTCCAGACACCCCCAAAGGCTATCGTACTCTTCAGGAAGCTTTCCAAGAAAGTAGGCCCCTGCTTAACTAAACCTTGTGTATGGGTCCTCGTAGCCCCCACCTCACCAGCCTGGTGAGGTACCTTTTGTGATTCTGTCTTTTCCCTTTGTCTCTCAGTAAGCCGCTCAACCCCCATGACTTCCAGAGTTCTCTTCTCAAACAAGCATGCAAGAAAGCAAATATCTACAGCGCTCTCCAAGAGAGATTGTCTGTGTGGTGGTCAGGAGTACACAGGGTTTGCATCCTGACCCCTCCTTACAACCTGAAGGGCCTGGGCAAGTTATTTCCCCTCTAAGCTGAGTGCTTAGCCAAGCACCAGAATGACAGCGCCAGTGGCAAATAACCCATCACAGCGCCAGTGGTGCTCCGCTCTGCTCCCAGGAAGCTATGCTCATAGGTGTGCTCGCAGCAGCAAGCTTCACTGCTAACGCCATGCTTTACAGTAGCCTCCATCTGCATCAAGAGAATAGAAAAAGAAAATTTTTCCAACGCTCTCTGATACCTGCAGGATGGAACTGAGCCCTCACTCTTCAGAACACCCCAAGGAAGGCCCCTCTGCCAGGCGCCCACCCACTCTCCATGGTTCTAGCAACAATGACTGACTGCGCTAGCTCTTGGGAAAGTGTCAGTGCTTCTCAGGGCTTTTCACCTCAGCAGTTCCCTCCATCAAACAAACCCTCACCTGCTGCACACATGGTGCAAACTTTTGCTTTAGCACCTATTAGTCGGATTTTCAAGTCAAGACTTGTCTGTTTCCCACCAACGGCAAAATGAATGCCATGGGACAGTGCCTGGCATGCTCAAGTTCAGGAAAGGTTAATTATGGTGCTCGTAGTCAAGGAAGGGTAACTGTATCGACTGTGCATTCGCTTCAGGGAGGCACTGATGCATGTACTGCATAAAACGAATTACTTTTAAAATATAAAATAAATTCTGACATATCAAGTCAATTCTGTATCTGAAATAAACAGTCCAAGTTTGACTGTATACAGAATATTTTCTCAAGCTTTTAAATGCCATTAACTACTAATATGATGAAGACAATTTCACTCTAGATTGGAAAAGGCACAGAAGCCTTAAATCATGTGTTTGGGATCCATCTTACAGATACAAAGATTTCACACACTTAATAACCATCCAGTCACAGCACAGGTACCTGCCTCAATAGACTCCATCACCTCCTGGTTCTGATTTAAAGAGAACTTCCTATCAGAAACAGCATTCATTCCACAACCTTCCTTTCATTTCGCATATACACTCAATGGTAGATTTCCCTGACACTTTGCTCCTAGAGAACATTTGTGCTGCTCCTTCCAGACATTCTGAAAGCATCTTGTCAGATTACTAGAAATTAACTATTCTAGGGAACAACCAATATCACTTTCAATGACACAAGAAATTTAAACTGTTTTTCTATAAGAGAACTTGAACTTCATATTTCTACTCCCCTTCCCTTTTTTATGGCACTGTTTGACCCAGCTCCCAACCCTTTTATTATTTTATGAGCATTAGGAGCAAATTTGTTAAGAGCAAGATAAGCGCTCCCTTGACAGGTAGGTAATCACTCCCCTATCTGCAGGGAGCTGTGCAGCAAGACACAATGGAAAACAACCTTGGCTGACTCTGGAGATACATGTGTCACCACAGTGCTTCCTGGAACAGCAAGACACAAGTGACCACACCTCATCTGCCATTCCAAAGCTCCACACTCCTAACTACCTACTGGGCTAACTATCAAGGAGACAAAATAACCTTTTTAAAATACTGCTTTTGCTCCCTTTGCGGTATCTACCACAAAGATGAAAACCATTCTCAGCAATCAGACTGCTGACATTACAGAAAATGTGGGTATCACTCTGAAGGCACACATAGTTATTGTGAAGGGCCCCAGAGCCACTCTGTGGAGGGACTTTAATCACATCAATGTAGAACCCAATCTTCTTGGGAAGAAAAAGAAGAGGCTCTGTTGCCAAACAGTGGGCAAACAGAACTGGTTACTGCAGGCATCATCTGCAGTCACGGACAGAACATGATCAAGGGTGTTGGTGTTACACTGGTTTCCGTTACAGGATGAGGTCAGTGTATGCTCACTTCCCCATCAATGTTGTTATTCAAGAGAATGGTTCTCTTGCTGAAATTCAAAATTTGTTGGGTGAAAAATATATCCACAGGGTTCAGATGAAGTCACTAGGTGTTGCTTGTTCAGTATCTCAAGCCCAGAAAGATGAGTTACTTCTTAAAGGAAATGACAATGAACTTGTATCCAATTCACTTATTTTGATTCAACGAGCCACGACAGTTAAAAACAAGGATATCAGAAAATTTTTGGATGGTACCTACATTTCTGAAAAAGGAACAATTCAGCAGGTTGACGAATAAGGTATAAATTGTCCAGCTACAAAAACACCGAGAAGTCAGATGATTCCTCAGATTTATTTATGATATTTTAATGATGCAATAAAAGTTTTATATTGATTTGGGTATGAGGGTAGGGAGAAGTACTATGTTTCCCTTTCAGGGAGCCATAGCAGGGGACAAAGTGACACATTTTTAGGTGTTGTCCAAATACCTTAGTGTGCATTAAAGTAACAGCAAAACAACTGAGGAACTAGGTGCTCCCCAGATGAAAGGCTAAAACCCCACCCTTTCCTTGTGAAAACGTCATCTTCCTGGAGGGGAAGACTGAGTAAAAAGACCAGCTACTTCCATCCTGATTCCTGGTACCAAACATGCTGGGGTATGAACGCTACGCAAACATGAGCCGATGGACACCAGATTCAAGGGCACTTAAAAAAATAGCGTTAGGCCCTTTATTCCAGCCACTGCTTTTTAGTACCTTGGGTAGGTCCCATGACTAATGTGTTTTTGTCCCCAATTCCAGTACCACTAATACACTAATCAGAGAATGGAATGGAAATTGCATCATGAAAGGTTCCACAGTCCACCACCTTTTGGCTGAACTTCCTTTCCAACCTCACTGGGTGTGTTGTTCAATCCAGCCAAGGAGAGTCCACCCCTCCAGATGTGAGGCTCCTATGCTCTCTGCGGCCAGTCCCCACTTGCTCCAGGCTGAGGTGCCACTAGGCGGCCTTTCCCAAGGGCCAGCCCAGGGAAGCAGCATTAAGCAGGGTGAGCAGCTGCCTTTCCCACAGGGAGCTTACCTTCTAAAGCTAAAGACAGATCTCCAACAATCGTTTGATAAATTATAACTGCCACAAGTGGGTGCCACGAAAGAGTACAGCAGAGACTTGTCAGATCGCAGAGTTAGAACCAAGTGCCTTTTAAAATGAATCCAAACGATGAGTCGGCACTGGGGTCAGAGGAAAAATGAGGGAGGAGACAAGTGAGAAAGCAGAGGTCAGCAAGCAACCAGAATGGCGGGGTGAAGCTGAAGGCAGGGAAGCAGCAGCATCAAAGACCTATTGGAGGGAGGACACAAAGAGGGGGCTGGGTGAAGAGTGACCTAAAAGCAAAGCAACAAAACAAGGCCAATCTTATGGTAGCCAGGATTAAACATGTCAGACTTTTTCCCTACAAGTCCCTGAGTGGTTTCAGAGTAGATACTGGTTTTGGAACAAACGCCCAATGTGTGTAGAAGGAGTAAAGCCTCCTGCATGGTCTGGGGAGAGGTGAGAGCAGAGGTGCTTGTGGTGTCATCTGAAGAGGCTTGGGAGGCAGAAGTGACAGGACTTGGTGGTGCACAAAGAAGTCAAAGCAACTTCTTGGCTTTGGCCTCACTCAGATGAACACCTAGGCATGCCATCTCCTGACAGGAAGCCGGCAGGTAGAAGGGGTACAATGAGCTTGAACAGGTTGCCATAAACATGTTCACCAAACGTTATAGAGACTGAGTCAATACCCTTTCTCTTAAAAACAAAAACAAGAAGAAAAAAAAAACCACCAGTTTTTAAATATCTGAGAGCTTCTACTAAATTCTATTATGACGTCCAAACTCTGGCTTGAGGCACTATAGCCCTTCACAAGCATGTACCCATCTAACTAGTTTCATTTCCACCTGCCCTGCTGCATACCCCTGGAATACACCAGGATCTAACTCCTACAGACAGTACACAGATGCTCCCTCTGCCAGGAGAGAAACCCTGCCTGCCCTGCCTCATGCAAGTCACAGCTCACAGGGCAGCTCCTCTGAGGACACTCCATTCAGGGTATCCATCTCCTGAATCCATTCTCCAGGTCCAAATGTCTGCCTTCACTCTTCCACCAGCCTCAGAGGTCCGTCCTATCTTCCATTCAAGAACAGCCATGCAGCTACATCAGGATTCCTCATCTAGGCGTTATTGACTTTTGGGGCTGGGTAATACTTTGTTGTGGGTGCTGTCTTGTGCACTAGTGTTTAGCAGCATCCCTGGCACTCTACCCACTAAATGCCAGTAACAGACACCCAGTTCTGACGACCAAAAATTTCTCCAGACACTGCCCAAGTCCTCTGGGGGTCAAAATCATCCGAACTGAAAATCAATGAAAATACATGATCAATGCTGATAACCTTTTAAGTGTTGTCAGACCAGAAGCATGAACAAATAATTCCTTCCTTATTCTTAGCCTAGTCAGTTTTGCATACATCATGAAACCTCCACCTAGAACACTATCAGTAATTCACGGAGACACCTAAGCTTAGGATTCCTCATCCATGAAAAGATGGTAATTTGTTTCTAAACCTCACAGCTCAATTTACAATAAAATGAGATAATGAACGTGAAAGCACTTTGCAAAGTTCAAGGTACTAAACACATGTAAAGTGCTATTAGCTTCATCGCCATCATCACCCATAAATGCCTTAAAATAATCTGGTAAAACCGAAAGAACTCAATTAACAAGGCCAAATAGTATTTCTCTGCAGGGGAGTTTCTGAGCAAAATAAAATCTGGAACAATGATTCATACATATTCTATACCAGAATGAAAAAATAATCACTTCCCTACAAGCCTTCAGGCAAGAGTGTCTGAGAAGAATGGTCTGGCCTAAGGACCGCTCTTGGCTTGTTCTCTGTGACCAAATGACTAAGCGTTGTCACTGCCCAGATGTAGAACTGTCCTCAAAAAACCTTCCAAGTGGTGGCTTGTGAGACACTCTAAGAAATATCAGAGTTCCTAAAATAAGAATAATCTTAATCAGAATAATTCCATTTTTAAGAGATGACCTCAAACAATATATATCATGACCCTGTGATACAATTTTCTCAAGTGAAAGACAGAAAATGGTTTAATAAATTCAGGATTCAAAATGTAAAAGGTAGCAAAGTATACAGTGAGAATTTTCTCTCACTGCTGCCCACCTCGCGCCCTGTCCAGCCTCCACACTACCACCCATTATGTCTTACATAACCTTAGAGAAATATTTTATGCAAATAACTATAAACTCTTTCTCCCCTATTATACAAATGGTAACATTCTCTACACTGTTCTATACCCTGGTTTTCCGTAGAACGTTCTACACTGTCCATACAGGACTCCCTCTTTTTTTAACCATAACTAGCCCATGTCTACTGACATTTTCTTTTCCATTCTTTTGCTATTATGTGCCAGGTGGTAAGAATCTCTCATTTGGGGAATTCCTGAAATTCCTAAACCCTACTAGGTCAAAGGACTGCACTTGAATGTTAACAGATGACGAGTTACTGTTCAGAGGCTACCACAATTTCTACTACCTGCAGCAACAAGTTCATTTCCCTTGTCCTTTGCCAACAGAGTAATCAAACATTTTTCTGGTCATCGTTAGGGGTTAGTTGTGCCCCCCTCAAAATTTATACGTTTAAGTCCTAACCTCCAGCACCTCAGAATGTGACAACAATATTTGGTCTTTAAAGAGGTGATATTAAGTTAAAATGAAGTTGTCTACGGCCATGCCATCCTGAACACGCCCGATCCCGTCTGATCTCAGAAACTAAGCTGGGGCAGGCCTGGTTAGTACTTGGATGGGAGACTACCTAGGAAGACCAAGTGCTGTAGGCGTAAAATGACTGACAGACAGACAGACAGACAGATATATAGATAGATAAAAATAAATGAAGTCATTAGGGTAGGACCCTAATACAGTTTGATGTGTATCCTTTTAAGAAAAGGAGATTAGGACACTGGCACATACAGAGGAGAAACCATGTGAAGACAGCCATCTACAAGTCAAGAAGAGAGACCTCGGGAAACTGTCCCTGCCAACGCCTTGATTTCAGACCTCTAGCTGTTAGATTTGTGGAAAAATGTATTTCTGTTGTTTAGCCATCCCATCTGTGGTACTTTTTATGGCAGAAAATGAAGACAATCATCAATCCTTAAGTGGAAAAAGAAAGGTATCTCAGAGAGTTTATTTTATTCTTATTGTAAAGTTAAACATCTTTAAATATTGAATAGCTGTAGATATTTTTTTTTCTGTGAACCTTCTTTCATATCCTTTGTCCACTTTGCTACTGGGTTACAGACCTTTTTTTAAAAGCAGGATCTTTTCACGTATTAGGGAAATTAGCCTCCTATAATATGGGCTGCAAAAAGCATTTTCCTTATTTGTCTTTTGATTTTGTATTTGGTGGGTTTTGCTTGCAGAAATTAATTTCATAGAGACACAACATCAATAATGATATCACTTACAGGCAAAACTTGCTCTGAATTGTTTGGAACTTCTTCCTAAGAACCTAGGAAGTAGTGACTGAATGCTGAGGCTTCCTACTCAGCTGGGGAAGGGAGAAAACAGCAGCAGATGACAGAAAAGAAAAAACAAGGTGAACAGAAGAGGTAGATTCCACACAGTTAACAAAGAACAAGATCTTATAAACAGGAATTCTAAAATGAAGGAAGTCCACTTTGCATCTGCACTATGTTCACAGGCCTCCAAATTTAATAGCCGTAACAAAAGGCTGAGCTCAAGAGGTATCAATAATGCAGTAGGCTTTATTAAAACAATTTGGGGTCACAGACTTCCCTAATAATATGGTTTTAAAACCAAAGGTACCTTTTTGTTAAGATGTGGGCGTGAACACAAAATACTGAGACCAGGTCTGACTCCTGCCTCTAACCCTTACCAGCTCTATGACCCTGAGACCAGTCCCTCAGTGACTCCCTGACTTCACAGCCCGTTCCAAGTGTACTCAAAGTACAGAGCACAGTTCCTGACTTCAAAACATATATTTAACTGGTCCTTTGTCTCATCAATGCTAGCATTTCTTAAATGATTTAGACACCTACTATGCACATGATGTCATTGAGGGGGTATAGACTGAGTAATATCAAGGCTCTGAATTTAAAGAACTTTTCATAACAGAAAAATGGGCAAATAACTATGATCAGACAGCCTGTGGTGAATGACACAAAAGAGACACAAAATGCCAGGGGTATTCAGAGAAGAGACCTATCTGAACTGAACTGAAGACAAGGCTTAGATGTGGCTCCAGGAAAGAAATGGTATTTGATCTGCAACTTGGTAGACTGTGACAGACAGACTGGGGCAAGGGCGACAGGGAGTGTGTTTCCGGCAGACACAGGCAGAGAAGAGAAGTGGATGGTCAGGAAGAAAACAAGTGATCCTGTTTAGCTAAAGCAGTCAAGAATGCGACACGACATCCTTGAATGTCAGTCAATGGAGTTTCAACTTAATTTAATAAGCAATGGAGACATCACCAAAACTTTTAGACAGAAGGATAAATAACCAGCAACTAACTACCACCATGACTGAATAAACAGAGAGAGGAGGAGCATAAGAAGATCTATCAGCAAGTCAAAGCAGAAGGTTGGGGTAAAAATTAAGAGACATTCTACAAGTGGCACTGGTGAGTGTTCACGAAGAAGCCAAATCAAAGATGTCTTGCTATTCTGAGCCCTAGTAAGTGGTGACTCCATAAATACAAACAGGAAGGCCAGGAAGAGGACAACTGGGTGAACAAGGGAGGGAAAGAGAGATAGCTCTTCATATTTTTTCCAATATTGATGTGACATTCTGGTAGATACACCTGAGAAACAACTGAAAATATGGTTTAAGTTCAAGAGAAGCTGGGACTGTCATAGGGATGAAAACTGGCACAGTGAAAATTAGTGTTGGCATGAATATTATTTTAAGCTGAAGACATTTGAGATTCAACAGATGCAGAAAGAGCCTTATCAGAACTTTCCTTATCTGGTTAATCTATCTGAGCAATTTCTGGGAAATAGGCTGCCATAAATTCCCTCATTGGGGTGGGTCTACTCTCAGAAGGAAGAACAGAATAAACCTACCATAAATCCCCTTGGGCCCTCAAGAAAGAGGAAAGACCTCTTTATATCTATGAAGAAAAACATCACAAATTTTCATATCTCTTGTTTGTACTTCTAAAATCCCATTTCTCTCTTCTAAAAGGACCCATTTGTTCTTCCTCTCCCTTTCCCCAGTAATTAAGTATATAAGTATCTTTAAACATCGAATGAGTATGCATACTTTATTTCCTTGTTAATCTGTCTTGTTATTTTAATTTGCAGGCCCTGTAGTCAAAAAGAGGGCAAAGAAAAGTTTTCTTCCTGGTA
This sequence comes from Rousettus aegyptiacus, assembly GCF_014176215.1. Taxonomy (NCBI): domain Eukaryota; kingdom Metazoa; phylum Chordata; class Mammalia; order Chiroptera; family Pteropodidae; genus Rousettus; species Rousettus aegyptiacus. The sequence goes on along the minus strand of NW_023416286.1, from coordinate 58,121,042 downwards.
AGTGATACACTGCAAAATTTTTAACTGAAGAGGTGCTCAGAACCTATGCAAACCACCCAGGTAAAAGTTCAGTCTCTATCCTTTAACTGATTTTTAGTTTATAAGATAGCCCTCTATGCACAGGAGAACATTAAATCCCTGTGAGTCACTCATCCCACTGGCTACCCTAGTTCTCAACTGCATTTTGAACTTCTATATTAACTCAGCAACACAACTGAAGGGGTGGAGATGACATATAATGCTGAGTCCTGATAACATCCAGGGTCAAAACTTCCACACAATCACATGTGGTGACAAGGTCCTCTGGCCTTCAGTTCCCCCAGGTGATCTTTATCAAAACTAACCCACCCAGTACTGGGCATTGCAGTGGGAAGGATGCAGACTCTCCCATTTCCTTCCCTCCATCCTCCAATTCAGGCATACACAGTAGTTGTGTGTCACTAATACGCTCCAAAAAAAGAGAAGGCCTTATATTTACTTAAAAAAAAGAAAAGTGGAATTTCTGTGGAAAATCCTTTCTGTCAATATTGTCTAAAGAGGCTACCCAGAGTGAAAGAGGTGGAGACCCAGCACCAGTCAGTATTCTTTGGAGAGAACAAGAGCGAGCTGTGGAGCATCACAGGACAGCAGCACAGGGAATACAGACTGCAGCACAGAAATCCTGTGAGTGTCTGGCTAGAGCAAAAGTGGAAGAATATCATTTGCTGTGTACCTTTTTATGTCAAGCGCTGGGCTAGATGCCGCCTTACATACATCATATTATTTCCACCAATCCTTACAACATTCCTAATGAGGCAGTTGGAGCAGGCCCATGTTCTAGAAAAAGATTCTAAAATGCAACAGGTTCTAGAGCCTTCATTAGCGCCCCCTTCTCTACTCACCCAGAAGTAATCCTGAGCCATCAACTAATGGAAAGGGGAATCTTTCAGCATACTAGGGATAAGCATGGGAGGCAGCTACCTCCCATGAGGAAAGGCACAGAGAAAAAAGACCCCAGTCTTCCCTCTTCCAGGTGGCCCTAAAAGGAGAACAAAGGTGCTCTAAGGAAAGTCAAGTCTAGCATTGCAAACAAGTATGAAATGGGAGAAAGGCCACTATACACAATTATCAACTGTAAATAAGGTTGTGCAACAAAGCCTGAAACAAATCAGGTGAAAGTTATTGGATCAAATCCTTAGATCTAAGGAAAATAATCAAAAACCAGCTACTAATTAGCCAAAAAGAATGTTGAAAACATTACATACACCAAAATTTATACAAAACAGCCAAGTATTATTTAAAGGAAAACTTACAGCATTATATATTTTTATTACCAAGCCAAAAAATAATGAATAAAGAAAAAAATTTAGGTGTTCAATCCAGAAGTTAGGAAGGAAGGGAGGACAGAAACCTAAGGAACCAACCTAAAGAAAGCAAAAAAAGGAATAAAGATACATGTATAAGTAATGGGAAATATTAGAATAAGAAATAAAATATGAAATAAGATAGAAAAGTTGAGAACAATATGATTTCGCTCATATGTGGGATTATAAATGTGAAAGCAATAAACAAACATGACAAACAGAGACTCAGGGACACGGACAGTGGATTAGTGGTTACCAGAGAAGGGTAGAGGGGGTCAAATATTTGGTGATGGAAGGAAATTTAATTTGGGTAGTGAACATACAATGCAATATACATATGACGTTTTATTGAACTGTATGTATACTTAAAACCTATTGATTTTATTAACCAATGTCACCCCAATAATTTTAATTTAAAAAATGAATTTAAAAAATTCTTTAGCAAAAAGTTCAAATGATTTTATCCTTGAATAATTTCAAACACTGAAGAATAGAATTCTAGCAACTATTTCAGGCATGAGATTTTTCATGACATCACAACATAATACGTACACCTGGAAAAGTTACTGGTCCAGAAAGAGGAGGTGGAGGAGGCTCCTACTAAGGAAGGGACAAAACTCCTGGGAAGAGGGCGGATACTACGGCAACCAGCGCATCTCTACGCGCCAGGGATGCAGTGCTGCCCGGGACAGGGAGCTATCATCTAATGAGAGAAGCTGGCCCAAAGAGGGTCATTCCTAGAGGGGGGGGAGGGGAGGTGCTTTTGGAAAGGAATATTTGATGCAAGAGTCTCTGTGTATGTAAGATTTTTTTCACCTTATTTTCTTTAATCCCACTTGCCCCTACCAACTCTCAGGATTTGCTCTGCTCAGCACAGCCTGCCTGACAGGTCTGCAGTGCTTTAAGGAGGCCCAAACTTGCCTCTATATTGGCCATAATGCCATTACCACCAGACAGCCTTCACTTGGCAAAAGCCTTACATGACAGTGACAGAAGTCCATTTTGGGTTCTTGTAGGGAGGACACAGCCAAAGCTGCTGTCCTTCCAGGCCACCTCTCATTTCTTCTGACTATGAGGGGCCAACTCAGCTGTGACCTGGTGTTGGATTAGGACATTCAATGAAAAAGGGGAGGGCCAACTCATCCACAGTTATAGGAACAGCCACATTTTCTTTCACGATGGGTGGTCAAAGGCTCTTTTAGGAAAAGAACAGCCTCTGAATTTCTAGTCTTCCTCTTTGTCAAGTAGGTGGGGTCCCCACCATCATTTTACATTAGTGTGATGCAATGGCACTTCACGGTTTACTAAATATCTTCATTAAAGTATTTCATTTGATTCTCTCAATCATCTTCTTTACTTAGGTAATCGGTCTTTTCCTACTTTACAAATGAAGATATCTGCTCAATGGGAAGGAAGGAGAGCAGCTTGACTCCAATCCAGATATTCTGACGCTGAGTCAGAAACCTAAACAAGAACCACAATAACAAAAATTATAAACTCTAAGCAATTTCTAAAGGATTCAGTGGAAAAAATACTTTCTAACTTAACTGTTCTTAACATTTAATGGTTTCCTTTTAGAAACCAACAAACTCTACTCTGGCTGACTGAAAAGTACATCAATTTATAAAATGTCTGCCTGGAATTTGAGAGATTCACGTGCCCTAATCCATCACGCCCAATTTAAGAGTTCTTGCCTTAATGCCCTTTAATTAACCAAAAAAAACACTGGGCATTCCCCAAAAAGCTCATCTTGAGGGTTAAGTTATGGGACTGGCTCATCTGGAAGGGACCACCTTATAACTATGTGCACGTGTGTTCATGTGTGTTTTAGTAATTAATCTCCCCCAATGGGTAGAGATGTTCCTCTTTTCCATCAACATAAATTTGACCTAACATGGTAATAAATCTGTTAATGAGACGTTTCTGTGCTGAATGCTAGTAGATATTAAGAGGAATAAAAAACACTCTGCATAAACTTAAGGACACTTACAAGGTTATCAGGATAATATACTCACGAATAATCTAAATCTGTGGGAAAAGATATGTCAGAGAAGAGCATGAAAAAAGTGCCCTGGGAGGTAAAGAGAAGGATTTTTCTTTCTTTCTTCACATCTATCCTCATTAAAGTTACAAACATCACATTCAATGAATATGAACCACTAAATAGAATAAGTTCTATGCCATAATCTTGTTATGAGGCTAACGATGTACTTTCTGCTAAAGGAAACATTTCTAGTAATTAATTATGAGATTATCCTTCTGCTAGGTGAATATCTCAATGGTCATTATGCAATATATGTCAGAAATAGCAATCACAAAAACCATAAAACAAAAAGAAGTGATTATTGAGGACTTAATATCAATTCTATGAATACAGACTCAGCCCAAAAAGATCAGACAAGTGAGTGTGGCTGAGAAAGAATAAAGGCTTCCTTGTGTTCTGCAGATTTTTTTTAAGAGGTGTCTTTAGTATTATAAGACAATTTACAGAATTGGTAGGTTTACAAACAACAAATGCTGTGTTTCAAATGCATGGGTGGCAAGTTCATATTTATACTATTACTGTCATGTGTGGAGTTTCGTCTAAAGATAAACAGCTTTCAAAGTAAGAGGCTTTTAAATACGTGTGACAATGTTTAATTCCTCATTGTTTCTGCTATTTGTACCTTCTGCTTCTCTTCCTCCCAACCTTTTGGCCACCACTAATCTTCCTTTTCTGCTCAGTTCTGTTCTACAGTGAACAGTTAGATACATGTACATATTCTCAATTTGTAATAAGTTTGTTACTGAGCTAATGAATACAGTCGAGCTATGCTTGGATCAGACAGGCAAATCCCAGGGTGACCTCACTGGAGTCAGGCAACAGAGGGCTCACGACCCAAGGCTGCTGAACAGACATGTGCCTCTTGCCCCCTCATCCAACCATGGCGTGAATCACCACCGATCCGTGTTGAATCTGCCTCAGTGAGAAAGACTCTGTCACAGCATATAAAACCCACAGTGCTCGATTACAGACACCTAGAAAACAGCCAGCCTAACTGCTCTGTCTACCAACTGACAAACCATGGTCAATCAGTAATGCTCATGATAACATGCTACTGCCAGGGAGGATTCAAGAGAAGGGCTTGGTTCTTCGAGTCCATTTTTCTCATTTTGAAGCAGATGTTTTAATTTACCCAAATGCCTAAAAGTCAAGAACTACTAAATGAGAGTTTATTTACCTCAGTGGGAATCAGTCTTCTCTTTAATTACATAGCAAGAAACCCCGCATTACATAATCTAGGTAAGATCTGCAATATCATATTTCATACCATTTCTTAGAAGTTTACACAGAAATATAGAAATATCAGAAGAGAAAGCATATGGCACAATTAGTTTTTTTATCTAAATACATCGACTGTGTTTAGATACTCCAGATGGAGGTTTAAATATGCAGAATATGTATATTGAGACAAAGAGAACTAGAGATACAACTAATACTTTAAAAGTTACAGGTAGCATTATTCAGAAAACAGAGTTCAGTTTCTTTTTGGTGAAGTAAAATATTTAGCCTAATTGAAATTTTAATTCATTCAACTTTCTGGATAGGAAAACACAAAAGGGAGCTGCCAAATGTCTTTAGGGACTTTCAATTACACTAGGACAGTGTGTTCAAGAGAGAGAAAGGAATCCACAGTCCCTATCCTCGGAAACATTTCAAAGATGATCTTTTATATTATCTTTGGCAATGGGCCTACAACTTTTTTTCCCATGATTGATTATGAAATGAAATGTATTCCCTTGTGAATTAAAAGCAAGAGTTACTTGCAAATTTGTTTAGTCCACCCCCAAAAAATAAGTGGTTTTGCTTTTACCCACAGTCACCCTGGAGTCTGATACCACAGGCTCCATGCATCTTTTCTCTTTTTCCCACAAGAAACACAAGAACAGATACTTGCATACTAAAAATCTCTCTCTGAGAAAACAGATGTGCTGCTCCCTCTCCCAGAAGTTGCAGCTGTTCCAGGCCAATGCGGAACGCAGCAGGTGATTTCCGCATGGGAGAGGAAGCCTTGGAGGACAGCTGTCACTATGTGGGTACATGTGGAGGAGGAAGCGCATTCTGTCATGCCAACTAAGAGCCCATTTGTCTGACTGCACAGATGAGCACCCATTAACGCAGGGAAGTGCCCGCCCAGCCAGCCAAGGGGCAGCTAGTGTGCTATAAGCACCCAAGACATCCTCTCTCATACCTGGAATCAGTGTGATCTCCAAACCCAGACGAGGCACAAAAAGTGGAAAAGATCACTGTTAAAATCCCAACTTAAGGCACAAGGATAAAGTTTTTGTTATTGATCAGAGAAAGGAAATTTTTCAAAATGGAAAAAAGAAGTCTGACTACACTGTCACATCAGATGGAGGGCATGAGGCCACTGCACAGGGAAACGCTAGCTTCCCAGTGTTGCGGGACCCATGACAGGCTGGTGCTGCCAGTTCTCTGTGAGACCGAAAAGAGATGACTAAAACAAGTCAGCATCCATCAGACTCGAACCCTCCACATTCCCAAGAGGGGCTCTACCCTGGGCCATCACCGGTGGTCTCTGGGTGCAGATCAAAAATGTGGCTATTCTTGAAGAAGGCTGTGCTTCCCCATCCACAAAATAAAAAATTCAATTTACAAACATCTGTGAAATTACCAATCAAAAGAGGTTTTTAAAGAGCTGTGTATCTGATCATGTTTATAAAAATGTGCATAAATTTCTTCTCTTTTCAGAGATTCTACTCATTTACATCCTTAAATGGAATCCTAAACCCAAAACCAACTTCCTTTAGAGAACAGAGTAATTCAAGCCAATAAATAGTGAAAATAGAAATAAGCATGGAAACAGGACAGCTATTTGGAAGTAACCCTGAAGTCAAAATAACAAGCCAAAAACCTAAGAAAACAACCCAAAGGAATCACAAAACAGATGATAAAATGGACATTTCCTGGCACACATTCCACTCTCCCAAGTTTCAGTGAACTTGAAGCGTAACAATCTTAGGTAGAGCATTTCTAGAAGCGACAAACATATTCCAGATTCTTCTCAACTCCACCAGACAGATTCTGGCACAGGCCAGGGAAGAGAACGCGTCCCAGGTGAAAGCATTCTTCACCTGCCAGGCTTCCTCCTCGCCACCTCCCTGGTCCACAGCATTCTTCCTCCAAACCAGTGTGATTCCTGCCTTCCTTCTTCATGTCTCTGCTCAAAGCCACCTCTCTCTGAAATCCTCCCTGACCGCCCTGTTAGAAACTGCAGCCTCGTGCACCTACAGCACTTGCCAGGGTCAGATCTACCATGTGTGTCTGAGGTTGATTTGTGGTCTCCCTCCTCGAGATCCATGAGGACTGTCGATCAAATTCTTTTTGCACATTCCTTTTTCCCACATCTATCAGAACAAAAATAGGATGCCAAATGTTTTTGGCCCACTTATTTTACTTTCTATGCCACAAAAACAGTGATGATGTCCACAGAAATCCAGGCTTTCATAAATTAGAGGCTAAAACTTATTTTCCTAGTTTCACACTGTTTACCTCAAATTATGTGTCATGGTGTTTGAGGAACAGTGTTTAAGAGCCCCAGAAATATAGGCGAAGGTCCTTTCGGTAAAGCTCATGAAAGCAGCTCCGCCCAAAAACTCACCAAGTTCCTGCTGGCCTTTCCCCCTCAATTCTGCAGGTCACCCAAATCCTACCCCTCCCCTTTGCTAGTGGCCTGTCCCTCATCTGGATAAAAACAGAGAAGGAGGCTTTTTCATCCCATCCCTAGAGTAGAGGTGGGTGGAAGATGGAACGTGTAGAGAAACTACACTACGATGGAACGACAGCACACAGGGCATAGCCCCAGAAGGACAAGTGCTGGAACCGAGTCATTTTGACTTTTCCTAAAGTAATCTGCAACCTTCAATTGCATCGGCAAGAATGATCAAGAGGAGTGAGCTACCCAGAGGCTGAACTACCACCAGCATCACCTTAGTAAATACCCAGCCCCCACCTGCTCATGTACTGAACAAGGGAGCCTCAGGGTCAACGATATGGCAGAAGGCTTGTCTTTCCCCTCTCACACCCTTCAAAGGATCCCCTGCTTCAGTCAACCTGCCTGCACTCTCCCGCATGAAGAGCCATAAGGGACGCCAGCACAGGAACGTCGGGAAGGGGAGGAAAAGCAGAACGTGAGGTGCAACTAAGGCATCCCAGACAGCCACTGGTGAAAAATGTTCCAGTATCTCTGTCTCCAGATTTTCTCTCTCCTAGAGACCATTAGCTGATGTCATGAGGGCGTTCAATGTGGTTCCTCTGAAGCAGTTTCAAATAAAGGCCTCATTTCCTTAACATCCTCACTCTTAAAAAGCACTGAACACATTTCTAAGGTATCTTCAATGCATGTACTAAAGGAGATTCTGTACCACAGGACTTTAAATCAGATCATTCATAAACACTGGCAGGTTATCATTCCGAGATCCCAGCTCAGGGGTGAGACAAGGCATCTGCAGCTTTTAAAGCCCCTTGAATGTTCCTATTTTAAGTTACTACCTCTGGATTAAATAAGCACCTTCTAATCAATCCCTTCATAACAGAAACTTCTGATTCACACTGATAACCAGATCATCAGAGAGAGGTCACTGCTTTGGGCATGCTGACTGTAAAGCTGCCATGGGATATTCTAAGGGAGCTGTCTGGAAGCCGCTTCCATAAGTGGATCCATGGCCTAGGGTGGGTCCAAGCCTGGAGCTTAGATCTGAAAGCTCAGGCAGTAGTTAAAAGATCAGACTAGATGAACATGCAAAAAACAAGCAGGAAAAGCAAGCCAACCACCAATAGTAACCATTTAAAGTAAAGAATGCTAATGAGAGAAAGGCTTTCATGTTCCCCAGACCTGAGGATAGGGGCCCACACCTCCCTGTCCACTGCTGCCCTCCAGCAGCCTACGAAGTAGCTTATTAACATTCAAGTGTTCATTAAATGAAGGAAAAGTGAACCACACCCACCTGAGGCAGAGGAAATCTTAGAAATATCTGTAGAAAGATTTCAAGAAAAACTGTGACAAAAAGATTTTAGCGTAATGTGGTATTAATTGGAATCCCCTGAATCCTCCAACAACTTCTGTTCATTACAATTTAACCTACTGCAGGTTCCAGCTCAGGATTTTGTGTATGCTGACATTACTTTGTGTTTCCTAAGAAACAGGATGTGCCTAAATACTTTATACCTTATTTTCTCTTAAATCCCACAGTATCACTCAAAAACGATTTACTGGAAAATAAAACTGCTTAAAACATTAACATGTTACTTCAGAAGTTGTCTTTTATTTAATGCTTCATGGTCCTCTGTCAATTCATACAGTTTTAAAAACACCAACTCTTTAAGGAATGCTTTTCAAAAGACAGCAAAATAGCAGGAAATGGGTAGAAAACTACTAATCAATGCTAATCTGGTATATTCAGGCTTAGATTCTTAATCACATGATGTTTCCTAAGGCTCATCTTCTCAAGCATGGTCTGGAGAATTACTTCAAGAGAGATTTTCCAGGGACTTGGTACAGAAATTTACCATTAAAAAGAGAAAAAGAGAGCAGAGTGTCCCACAATGAAATACATTCAGGAAATGCTTCACATTTCCCTCCCTTCGAGAGTCGGAAAAGCTGAGAATACGCTAACAAACCTGTAAAACCAAACACATAGACATGTATTTCATCAAGAAGCACCTACTAATATCTCCGAGAATGGGACTTCTCCAGAAACACACTACCTTAGCTCAGAACTACCTGCAGAGCTGTCCAGCAGCTCGCCAATCAATGAGACGCTTTGTGCAACACCTCTCACTTCACCGCATTCTCTCTCCATCCATCCCACCACCACCATGAAGCGCAATTACGGGCCGTGAAACAGTGATACAAACAAAGGTTGGGGAGGCTTGACTTAATAAAATACAGTGTGAGTGATATCAGGAGCAAATTTCATTATTCAAGAGACTCATGAGAACAATGGGATGCTCATGTTTTTTTAATCCCACATCGACTTTTTAAGTCACAAACCTCAATGTCCTCAAGTGCCTGTACCTTTTCTTAGTACCTATGGTGAGTAAAACAGGTATATTCACGTCAGAATGGCCAACACATTATCTTTCTAGAATGAATCTGGTCATTCAAGTTACTGCTTGAACTTTGAAATAATACAAGGAAAAAAACACAACAGAGTCTCGACAATACTTATATCACATTATTCACACCTCTTATGTGTGGTTTAAAACTCTTGAACCTCTAATTAATTGAAGTGACTTTAAAAAGTTCAGTTCTGAGGAACTGAATTAGGCTTAGCTTGCACAGCCTCACAGGGAGCCCCTGAAGTGGAATGACCCCAGGTGAGACACACACAAAATCTACACACTGCCTTCTCACGCTACGCACAGGCGGCAAGGCGGGTGGGGTGTACCAGGAAGAGCCAGGACAGGCAGAAGGGAACTGGAAGAGCAAAGAGGCTGAAACCTACCTATGTCAAACTTTCAGGGGAAGAATTTTTCAAGTGAAATTCCTTTTTTTTTTTTTTTTTTTAATTTAGGAAAAGACCATGCTATCAGAGTAATACAGTATGAAAACTGTATTAAAATTGACTGGCTTTATCAAATATAATTCAAATTAAAGTTATCTGACATTAAAAAACACCCACCTACAATTACCATGGTGCGACATGCAGAACAAGCCTTCGCCTAAATGACAGCTTCCTTACATGGCCCAAAGTTCCAGTTTGGCTTTCCTTTCTCGCTCCTAAATCTCCCCCACCTCCTTGCCCCTGGCCTTCGTGCCCAGGTAATGTTACCTGGGCTTCTCCCAGAGTCTCCAACACCAATCAAGGCTATATTCTTTAAGCAGCTGTCTCAGCTCTCCAATCCTAGTCAGTGATGTACAAACCCCAAGAAATGGATCTGGAAGGCCAGGTACCTGCCTTACTCTGCCCTCACCCTGACCTCTCCCTGTCCTGTCCTAGATGGGTGACTCTCCTGTGTTTTCCAAGCACAGCTCTGTGCCCCCACCATCAGAGCACTTATTCAGCTGACAACTACCTGCTCTTTGTCTCCTTCCCTCACTACATGAAAGAAGGGCTGGATGCAGGGCCCATGCCTGTGTTCCCAGGCCAAAGCAGAGCAGCAGGCCTCAGTACGCACGGGAACGGGTGAGTCGTGAATGATGGCGGAGGAGGATGATACCTGAGGGACGTTAGGTCTTAGATCCTTAGGATCAAGGGAGAGTAAACCTTCAGACACAACATAGAAATGATTTCAACACCGCTATCACCTGCTACGAAAGGGAAAGGGTGGCACTGGTAATCCCAGGTACTTTCTTCACAGGAATGAAATCTCATTAACAACTTTAAAAAGCAAACACCTATGCAAATAACTTGTGGGGAAAGACACTTCAGACTCCAGGTAATTAAGGGGCTCACACACTTCATACTGAACATATTGGAAATATTTTCTGTGCATTTTTTTTTTCAGCATGGCACAAGTGAACACTAGTTAATAAATGCACATTAGGGGCTCCGGTCCTAAACCCAACTACCAATATAAGAGACCCCAACTTACCTAGGGAGTACTTTTTAAAAACAAGTTAAAGATGGGCACAGCTCTGCACACTGTGGTGCATCCGATAGAGAGCTAAGGCACCCAAATATTGCTCAAAGAAGAAAGCACAAAGTGAGAGAGTAAAAACATGCCACTCTTGTTGACAGCTACACCAATGGACCAGTTCTAATCTCCCAAATATAAAATGGAGGCAGAAACCTAATTAAAACCAGAAAAAGCAATACTAAACGTGGTACATTATTAAACAAGAAGTAAAGCTAGAATAAATTCATTTAATAGCCCTGAGTTTATAACCTGTTATCACACGAAGTTCAGTTTTTATGGCTACCTTTCATTAAAGATGCTGCTACCTTATTCACACAGTCTGTAAAAGAAAAAGCAAAGGATTGCAGATGGCTTAATGCACCACTGAGAAAGTAAACACAATAGTGAGAGACCTGAAAAGTAAAAGAATATTAAGAACCAGGAGATAATCTTCCTAATACATTTTATACTAAGTGTGTACATGAGCTTAAACAGGAGGCCCCGGAAATAATCATAAAGATGATCTTAATGGGTTAGAATTAAAGACAAAACAAAAAGTTAACAATGTAGATTTTTCCTTTTTTAAAAAATGTGTACAAGTTTTCATAAAGAAAACATTCACAGTGAGGCCACAAATATTGCAAGGACTCTCACCAACCACAGCTAAACAGGCAGCCCATCTTAAATTCTGAACATGGCCACACAAACACAAACTAGTGTGACTTCTTAAACCTGCAACACCCAGCAAGTCCTGAAACACTCACACACACGCATTCATTCTCCTCACTAATGTCAAAAAGGGGAATGTGAGGTCTCTTAAGAAAGTCAGAAAGTCCATAGTTAAAATCAATTTCAGCGGCCATGCTTAGGCACAAATAATTAAAACAACAACAAAAATATGCTAGGAAACACACTACTCTATTCTGATATACCTATTCCTTTAAGAATAAAGCAATATAGCAAGAGAACCTGAATCTCTGCCAGCAACAATCAAACTGGTCCAGAGTTGCAATCCATTTCCTAGAGAACTGTAATCCAAATTGTGGTCCACAGTGACTTCTCTGGGTCAAGATCAGGAGTAATACCTTCTAGAAAGCTCAGAGCCTGGACCCTAAAATTTGCACACACCAGACAGTGTGGGGTACCCACCACAAAGGTTAACAGTAACTCCATCAAGAGTTTCTCCCCTAAAACGAATGAGAAGGGAAAGAGAGTCTACAACTTGATCCCAAATGGTAACTGTGGCTCAGTGTGGCCAGAATTACACCCAACATGTGGTGAGAAACAGATACAAAGGCATAAAGGACTGTCCACGAGTTCAAGAACAGCATTTCAGAGGGGTTCCTGTCCTCAACTAGGAGAAAGCGACCACGGCTGTACTTCACTCTACTCCTTTCTAAGACCCATGGAAGAAGGGCTATTTGTTACCTGAGGTGCCAGAACCCTAGCCTTGGCTCAAGCAAGAGGAAAAGCCTCAGGTTCTCCCGCCATGTGTGCACAAGGTGTGGATGGAGGCAAGGCCCAGGTCTGATGAGGAAGGCGCATGTCTGTCTGGGCAGCACTGACAGAGCAGCTTACCTCCGAGGAAGTCTTTCGATGTCAGGGTCATGTGCCCACTGTCCATCGGGCTGCCATCCCTTTGAGGAGAGGGAGACATTGATGGGAACCAAAGGATCTTCTAAAGGCAAGTTCTTACTGCAAGCTGGCCCAAAGGTCCCTGCAATCAAAGAAATCATTGTGGTTTTGCATCTGGCATATTTATGCCCCCTTTCTCCTAGAGACAAGTATGAAAGCCTCTGAATGGATCTCAACTTTCAAAAAGAAGTGTCCAGAAACACAGATCCACCTAGGTATAAAGGAGACAAGAGAAAGGCAAGAAGTCTTCATGCTACACTTCCATGCAGAAAGCAAACATCATACTATTTCCTTCCCAAAGAAGAGGCATAAATCAATTTTTACTTTTAAAGAACCAATGCTTTCTACCAAACATTTTAACACAAGCCAACTCATGACACCTGTTTAAAATATGTGACCAATAATGACTCCAAAATCCATGCTCCATTTATACCAGCCTTGGCAAGAAACAAGGGAAAAGGCTTATATGTAAATGAAAAATGTAGGTGATTAGCCTCTTATAAGCGCTGGTCTATAATCAACCTTGCTACTGACCTATCTCTACTGATTCCAGTGATAATGACAAGAAAAGGTAATTAGAGCCAATCGAAGTATGTAATCAATCACAAACCCAATCTCATACTCAACCAAAAATCATCAAAATTCAGGAAACTTAGTACCTAATCAGGGTAACAATGCTTGGTCTACTTAACAAGTTATATAAATTGTTCTTAGCAATTCAATCTGCAGTAGCAAAGAGCCACGCAATGCCGAAACATGGAGACTAACTGCTCAGTTAACAAAGCTATCTGTGTATGTTCTATTGTATGTCATCTCACAATTTCCATTCTTTAAAAAAATCTTTCCTTCAGGCAAAGAAATGTCTGAAGATATTTGATCCTTGCCACTGCAGTAATGCAAATAATAAATCAGAACTGTTTACAGTTATCTGTGCATCCAGCATACAAAGAAAGTAAAAAGGAAAAAACAATCTACTCGTGAAGAGTTCTATGAGATAGAATATTTCTGTCTTCTAAAGGTTTGATTCAAATATGTTTTAGATAGCGAAGTAAGATGGAGAAAAGTCACCTACAAATTAATTTACTTCTCTAAAGAAGAACCATCACAAAAGAGATAAAAGGACTCTCCAACATATCCATAAAACTTGTAGGTCTCGTAGATTTTCAAAAGGCAAACATCTAAACTGCTTCACCCACTCCTGAAATGACCAGGAACTAACTCCGCTTAAGTCAATCCTTCAGAGCCTAATGGGTCTCAACTGTCAGACAAAAAAGCAATGTAACCACAAAAGACCTGCCCTAAGAAGGGTGAAGAGCAAGCAAACAAGTTGTCAGGAAGAACTCATTTCTGCAGAAAGCAAGTTTGCTAATTTATAACTGGAAAGGCTACAAGGAGAAGGAATGCTACCTCTGCCAGATTGTTTTATGGGCCACCACAGAACCATCCACAGGTGAGGGGATAAGGAGGACACACTAACAAAGAAAACTACAGGACCACAAAACCAAAATGGGATTCTGGCAAAGACTGAGTATAAGCAAAGGAGCCAGAGGGACAAGGGCTGCCCTACATGAGCTCATGTGACAGCCAACCATGGTGCCGAAGCAGCTCCCCATATGCCAGGGAGTCAATTTCGCAGCAACACAGGAAAGAATTTAGGCATTGGCTAGGCTTCTGAATCTAGGTTGAAGTAAGCCATAGCTACCGGAACAAATTCAAATCCATTCATTCTATACATATGGGGTGAACATTATCTTTGCAATGAAGGTTGAATAAAACCATTTATACATGCTAGGCAAGAATTTCTACTGTTGAACTACATAAGAAATAAGGTGGAGATAAATAAAAATTCAACACTAGAACAACATGTTCTTTTGAAGATGATACCTAACAGCCTCAGATTCAAGGCAAGTATGAAATGATGGCTTTGGGCTAAGAGCCTGCAGGGCCACTGTCTGGCTAATTTGCTCAAGTTTCCAGTGGTCTCTCAATGGCCACATGCAAGCAGAGTGTTCGCACGTAAGCAGGTGCCAGATTCCCCAGGACAATGGTGGCACAGAGCAGACACTCCAAAAATGGCAAAAGGGGGAGAAATATCTGATAGGGTAACAGTCAAGTGCAGGGAAGCCAATGGTGGACCAGGGACGAGGAACCTCCAGCACTGAATCTCAATCAACTATCGACCCTGTGTTACTAGGAAAATATGAAATCACTTAACTTCTCCAAGGTTGGTTTTCTAATCTAGAGAATAAAAAGCATGGGCTGGGGGCCTCCAATGTCCATTCCTGCTCTAACAATCTATGATTCTAATTTCTCTGTGCACAAGAAATACATATTAAATGGCAAGCTAAGATAAATCAGAGACTGACAGGAACTGAAAAGAAAACATGTCCAATCAATCTCATTATTCTGCAATGAGGCCACAGGTCCAAGATTAGGTGACTACACTGCTGTTTTAATTCAGAGCCAGGACTAGATCTTCAGAGAGAGGTCTCCACATCTCTAGAGCTTAGGATCAAGAATGGCTACAAAAAGTGATGGGTAGAGGCAGTCTTCCCCTATTTTCTAACTTAAGTCTCTTCTCTAGCTCTTTTGTATTTCCCAAAACCAAATTTGCAGACCATTTCCCCCAATCCCAAAACGTCTATTCCAAGTCAAGCGGAAGATGCATTATTCCACAAACCTACCTGGCCCAAAATGCAGAGGAAAAAAGTACCAAAGTAGAATTTAAAATCAATGTATGAAGAATACTTAGTATTACCATAAATTCAAAAACATAAAGAACTGTGTGGCTCACCATGACAATCCAAGCCACACAAAATCCTTTCTTCCTCCCACAGCCACTTGCCACTTTCAATACTCCAAAGTTTGTCTTAGACAGTCCCCAGGAAAGGGAAAAATCATTCCAAGCTGCCAACACATAAACGATGACCATCCACAATCTCTCCCAGACTCCATCTGAACAATTCTGAAGGAGAAAAATCCACCCAGGTATCACCCCAAAATTAATCCCATCTCATCAATTCCAAATACAAAAACTTTCCACAAACTGAAAACACCTCCTCAAACTCAACACACAAACCAGTGTGCGGTGGTTTCAGTTTATTTGCTTCAAGCCAGGTCAGTCCACCACATCAAGAACCCAGAGAACATTTAGGAGCTAAGATGCAGAACTGTCAGCACAGATGTGTGTAAATAATTCGGTGATCAACTGAACAGCTGGCTAAAATTCTCTGCCTGAGCATCCCTCCTAACTCAAAACCAGGAGGAAATCAGTGATGGGACTTCACAACTGCCTATTGTCCAAAGCTAGGTCAAGTTCTACTTCTCTGTTGGATCTGTGAGCACTGTGCAAAACTGCAGACCTAAGAAATTACCTAAAAAGAGGATGATAAAGTTCTTAACTAATAAAGCCAATTCTCTGGTCTCCTTAGCAAAATCAACTAGAAAATACTTTCCTCACTCTATGATGCCAATTTTCTTTATTAGAAGTCAGAAAGGGCACACCTTAGATCTAGCCAATTGCCACCTATCTGCACCAAAACTGAAAGAGAAAAATCACAACTATCTTTAAAACTACAGGGGAGAAAAAAATACACACAAACACACACACACACACACACACACACGTGTGTGCGCACGCTATGGTTGTTTTGTTTAAAAATATATAAATCTCTAATTAAGAACAGAAGCAGACATCTTTAATTTTAAATAAAAGGTTACACACCAATATTCTATAGTAAAATCATATCTATTAAAAGCAAAATTTAAGATACATTTTCTTTATGATTAAGAACAAAACAGGCATATTCTTCCTATTACTACATAATCAACATAGTACTAGAGGCTATGGCTGAAACTAACACATAAGATTGTGATAAGAATGGAAGAGAAGACAGAAAACTATCATTTGTAGATATGAACATACAGATAAAAAACTAAAAAGAGTTCAGAGCAAGAGCACCAGAAGCAATGCAAAAAAAATCATCACCATTCCCTTAACTAAGTAATAACCAATCCAAAAATCCATTACTAAAATAACAATGAAAAGCTGTGTCTAGGAACTCTTTTATGAATCCACCAGATCCAGGTGAGGCAAATTTTTAACTTTATTAAAGCTCACAAGAGACAACCTAAACAAAAAAAATGACTATGCATTCAATGTTCAAAGATGAATGGTTTAATATGTAAGTTTTAAATATGTAAATTTTAAAAAAATCAATTTTTAAATTTCTGTAGGATTTAAAACAGAAAATGTACATTCTAAATCTTATATTGAAGAAAAAGGTCTTCAAAGACCTCATGCATTTTTTTTAAAGTAGCAAAAGTTTTTGTATGTATATGGGCAGAGGTGAAGAGAGTTACCGCTTCCAGATATTAAGACTCAGAATAACACCGAGATAATAATAATAAACACAAAGAGAAAACATGAATGATACTGGCCTAGAAACAGAACAGAAAATCCAGAAACAAGCCTAAATATGAGACTGTGATGTGATACAGCATCATACATGAGTGGAGAAAGGATTATTTATAAAATAGTAACTGAAAACCTATCCCACTACATAGAGAAAAATAAAATCCCTACTTCATACTACAAACCAAAGATCAAATATAAAAAGCTTTTCCATTTAAAAGCTACCGGGGGGGGGGATTTTTTTTAGTTTTTTAACCTTAGGGAACTAGTGAATTTCTTAAATAGGATCCCAAAAGCAAAAATCAAAAGGTGAAAAATTGATGTATTTAACTACATTAAAATTAAGGATTTATTTCATCAAAGGACACCTCAAAGTTGAAAGCAGAACAACAGAGTCAGAGAAGATACTTGTGATATCTAAAAACCGATTTTTAAAAAATCAGTAACACATACTGAACTCTACAAACAAGAAATCCAATGGAAAACTTCACAAAAGATACGAATAATTCAACAGAGTAGAAAATCTTAAGAGCTAAGAATATATGAAATGTTCAAACTTACTATTAATAGTAGAAATGCAAATAAGTGTAATAAAATCCTATATTATACCTATGTGAGTGGAAAAAAGTTGATGTACACCAAAGGAAATCAACCATAAAATAAAAAGGTAACCTACAGAATAAGAGGAAATAGTTGCAAATCATGCATGATAAGGGGTAATTTCCAAAATAGAGAGCTCAAACAATTCAACAGCAAAAATGCAAACAATTCAAAAATGAGAAGATCTGTACAGACATTTTTTCCAAAGAAGACATACAAATGGCCAGCTGACACATGAAAAGATGTTCAATATCACTAACTATCAGAGAAATGCAAATCAAAATCATAAGATACCACCTCACATCTGTTAAAATGGCTACTACCAAAAAGACAACAAATAAATATTGACAAGGATGTGGCAAAAACAGAATGTATGTACACTGTTGGTGGGAATATAAACAGGTGTAAACACTATAAAAAACAGTACAGAGGTTCTTCAAAATAAAAATAGAACTACCATATAATACACCAATTCCACTTTTAGTTATCCAAAACAAAAACACTAATTCGAAAAGATATATGCACCACTATATTCACTGTAGTATTAATTACAATAGCGAAGCAACTTCTGTTCATTGATGGACGAATGGATAAAGAAACTTATACACAAACACACACACAAATAATATTCATCCCTAAAAAAGGAAATCTTGCCATTTACCAACATGAATGTACTTCAAAAGCATCATCCCAATAAGTCAGACAAATACCATATGATCTCTCTCCTACGTGGAATCCTAAAAAAAAAAAAAAAGGCTTATAGATACAGAAAACAGATTGGTGGCTGCAAAAGGCAGGTGGTAGAGGGTGGAAGAAATGAGTGAACTGTTTTTCTGCTTGTTTAAATATTGCATAAAGGTTTTAAAAAGAGTGGGAAAAACTGGAAAGTTATATAGTTTTATAACAATGTTGACAAGGAAGTACAAGAACCATGCTCAACATCATTAGCCATGAGAGAAATGCAAACCAAAACTACAATGATATACCATTTCCCACCCACCAGGGATGGCTATCATCAAAAAGATAGTAAATTTAATGAGGATATGAGAACTGGCACCCTCAATTCACTGCTTCTGGGAAAGTAAAATGGTTCAGGTGCTTCCCAAACAGTCCGACAGGTCATCAAAAGGTCAAATATAAGAATTATACATGACCCAACAATTCCATTCCCAGGCATACACCTAATAGAAATTAAAACTTACCATATGACCCAACAATCCTACCTCTAGGCATTTATCCTAGAGATGAAAGCTTATGTTCATACAAAAATTGTACATGAATGTTTATGGTAACATTATTCACAGCTGCCAAAATCTAGAAACAACGCAACTGCCCTTCCATAGGTCAGTATGTTACAGCCATACAATGGTATACCATTCAACAATAAAAACAAAAAAGCGAAACATGTACAAACATGGATGAATCCCAAATGTGTTATGCTAACAGAAAGAAGCCAATAACAAAAAGCGTGTGATTCCATTTATATAACGCTCTTGGAAAAAGCAAAACTATAGGGACAGAAAACGGATCAATGGTTGCCAGGGGTTGAGGTGGGTGATGGGTTAGGAATTCTTTGAGATGTGGGGTTGTTCTGTACCCTATTTGTGGTGATGGTAAGAATCAAACCAAAGGTACAGATATTAAAATGCACAGGACTATAAGAATTGTACACCCAAAAGTTAATTTTTTTTTGAGAAGTATTTTTTTTTTAATTTTTTTATGGTGACATTGGTTAATGAAATCCAGTAAGTTTCGGGTGTACAATTTACCAGTAAGGCGTATATATATGCACATATATATTGCATTATGTATTCACCTCCCATAGTCAGACTTCTGTCACCACATATTTGATCCCTTTCACCAGCTACCTCCCTCCTCCCCTAAAAGTTAATTTTGCATTCAAAGTTTTAGAATTCGTTATGTGGCAGGGAAAAATAAACTCATACATAGTAAGTAAAATGTTTTATTTATTGAGGCCATACATATCCTAAGACATATCCAAACCTGCAGTACAAAAGAGGCAGCAGAGATGAAAGATGAAATAATAAAATGGATTAGAACAATGGTCTTACATAGATCAATGATGATTGTTCCACAAATTAAAAACTATAAAAACAAGCTTAATCATCATCTGATGTCCATAAATAAAAAAGGGGATAAGACATAATAAGAAAATGACCAAGAGTTGATTTAAGAAATAAAACAGGCTATCTTATTGGCTAGGCAGTTAGCCCAAAGCTCAGAGGCAACAGTGAGATCTCTGCTTTACCTCTAAGAATGACATACCATGTCTAAAAACCACCAAAACAAACAAATAAAAAACAGAAAGCAAGATATCAGCATCTTATTTGCTATTTTATTCATTAACATTATTCCAATGACCAAGGTCAAAAATAAAAAATAATTATTTCCAACCTTGGTCATCATCAGTGTGCTAGAAAACATGCAAAATATTAGGAGGGGTGAGGGCCAACAGGTATACAGCACTACTCCAGGGTATCAACTAATGTCTTGGGGAACATTAGCTTTGTAGTAAGCCCACAAGTATTCAAGGAAGAATCACAGACTCACGAAGATGCCCCTCAGTGGGGCAATGCTCCCTCTCACCTTGGTGATCCACAGCCCTAGGCAAGCAGACCAGCCCAGTATTAATTTCTACTGCTGTATATTGAACAGCAGACGGGAAAGGGTCATAGTCAATATTTAGGTAAACAAGAACTGTTCCGAGGAAACCTACAGCCTTCATTCTTAGATGAGAACGAAAGTAACCCGGAAATGCATCTTTCAGACATCACTGTCCCCAGAGCGCTATCTGAGATTCCCTGGTTTCACGGCCTAGCATACAAGGCTGGAAAGTGTAAAATCACTGCCCCAAGTCTGGACACAACCTGCTTATGAAGCTCACACTTGGTCTGGCCACAAAAACCATGAAGTCATAACCGCAGACTCTGATATAAGACTCTTGGTCCAAAATGGGTTATTCTGGAACTCTTGGAATATCCCAAGGGTCCCAAACCCTGGCCTTAGAAGTATTGTTACTTACACCTGTCTTCTGAGACAAAAGACCACTATTCATCCCAGATGGCAGTATTTTCTCAACAGTGGCACTATGGATACCTGGGTTGGACGATGCTTTCTTTGAGGGCTGTCCTGTGCACTACGGGGTGTGTAGCAGCATTCCTGGTCTCCATTCACTAGATGCCAGGAGCACTGACCTCCACCCCAGTGATGACAGCTAAAAAGCTCTCGAGAATAGCCACATGTATCCTTAGTACAAGAGGGTACACACAAGGCAGTCAACATGAGGTAGAGAGGTACAAGTACTCCACTTAGGTGGTTCGACCCCGAGGTCCCATGTTCTTCTCTGTTTCAATGGCAGAAATGTCTCAGGCTGCACAAGAACTTCTCTGTATGGGAGAACCAGGACTTTCCTCCCTGGCCCTTTAAATTTGGTTAGTCCAACTGAGCTGCAAATCCCCTCCCATGTAACTATACCAAGAGTATCGTACTTTCTCCACCTGAATAAGAATATGCCAGACTCTTTCTTCAGGTGTAGGAAAGGTATGATTGAGAAAGAACCTGTGTGCTTTTCTAAGAATTCCTGAGGTATAGGAGGGTATATATACCAAGCATATATCTGAACTCAAATGCTTCCCTAGACTAAAAATTCATCTATATTCCTACTGACGTCTGAAACCAAAAGTCAAAACAAGAGCAGGATACGCCACGGGGCAGTTGGGAAAAAAGTGTGAGTGAAAATAAAATTTAGACATGTCCTGACAGATATGTTCATTATCATGCTGCTATACTAATATTTCTTCTCTGCGAAAAATATCATTAAATTATAAAACAATATGGGCAAGAGACTGTTTTGTTTTGTTTTTCTGGAGATAAAGTATAATAGACTGATTTTGTTGTCTAAACTTGGATGCCTCTGAAACTCAAAGGGGGCAGCTGTTAATAATAGTCATGCTGAGACAAGAGGCACAAATGAAGACCATGGGTGGATGGTAACCTATCCAGGAGCCTCATTCACAAAGATGTCGACCGTTTAAATAAATATTTTCCTTCTTTTCCTAAGGGTAAAATGACTGGTGTTTTTATTTCATCAGGAATACTATTCTCTCTTTGGAAAAGGGTGGGGGGAAGATGACTCAGAAGTCAAAAGAATATAACTTACACACCCCATAATCAACCCTTTACCAGAATAAAGTATACTTATATAGAACACTTAGTTTTCTAAAATTCATCAAGGGACGTTCCCATATTAGTTGTCTAGAATCTGAAGGGTAAAACTACCCTAAAAGTTTTTAGGAACTGAAAAAAAGTTACTCTTCAATCAAGGATCTACATTCATAATCAGACAACAACTCACTCCATGGACATGTTTCCTTAATGCTGATACTACAAAAATAACTAAGACAAGGTTTGGTAAACGACTTTTTTGTTATGGTTTTTTTTTTGCCTTGCACCTGATTTGCTAAGGCTAAACTGGCTTGATGTTTGAGTACAAAATCTGTTGTAAAAGAAAATAACCCTAGCTTTTAGCATGTTAATAATCTGTTTTTAAGACTCATGAATATTGAGTCATTTGGCACAGATAACTTTTCTCATTAAAAAAATAATTTTTGTTATCATTTGCTAAAAATCACCTATGCACGTCAGGCACACTACCTATGATCTCAATCTTTATTAGTAATCCTCTAAGTTTATTTATCTGCATTTTATCCTTGAGAAAGCCAGCAGCCTGAAGAACATCCAGATAGTTAAGTACCTTAGATCTGACTAAAAATCCCAGCTTTAACTCTAAATGAATCACTAAGTGGAGATTTTAATAGCCGGGCAATCTCAATAGAACAAAAAAGCTTGAGATTTATATTGCTGAAGGGAATGAGTAGCACTTGCCAATGCTGCATAAAAAGAAAACAGGCTTAGAATCCTGTTTAACACCACGCTGTCCTTTGTCATGATCTTATTATGTCTTCATTACCCAATGAAAACCCAAACTTCTCTGCTCCGGCGCACTACCCAAACCACCTTCAAACACATACACAGAGTTCATTATGATCTTGTGGATGGTATTCCCGTGGAAGAAAACTCTAGAGCTATAATGGTTGGGACTTGAAGGCTTCTGGTTAAGTAGTCTAGAAGGTTTAAGTTCCCAAAAAGTAAAAACTAAACTACAACAAATGAAGTTCCTCTATGGTATGTGATAATTTTTAAGATCTTTCCAGGCCTCAGGTTCATCGAAATAAATCATAACTATTGTGCTATTCCCTCTCTTCCCTAAATTATTGTCATTGTTTTTGCTTTTAATTTTTTTTGGGGGGAGGAAGGGGACATGCTATAAAGCAATTCTGTTATTTGATCATAGCTACATAGTCAAAATCAACTCCACTCCCCTGATCTTCAGTAAGATTCAATAATACATTTAGACCACTTACCTATTGTTTTTCTTTTTCTAGATCAAATGACTGAAACCAAAACATTAACTATATGACCTTTTAATGCTAACCCAGCAATAAAGGAACTATTTTCTTCTTTGCTCAATCTTGCTATGTAGAAGTCCCCCAAGGTGAAACTCAAAGGCCCTCTCTCTCCCATCATCACTTAAAGAACGAAGACTATTACCTCTGACAGACCACTATAGGGAGTTTTTTTTTTTTAAAGAGGAACAAAAACCACATAAACCACAGTCATTTTCAACTTTGTGTCAAAGACCCATCTGACTTACGTCAATTTAATTTGTATCTTGACAAGTAGGACTATACCAATTCAAACTTCATAAGCCTACTGTCGGGAGCCATTAAGAGACACTGAAGAAGTCACGTAGCTGATAGCCAAGAAGCAGCTGCCGAGACTGCTTAACAATGGTTCAAGGAAGCAAGATGTTAACTTAAACATTACTGACCCCGGTGGGGAGACCTGCATCATAAAGAAACCCTTTTAAGATAGTGGAATGTTTTACAGCCCAGAAAAGGATGTTCTGCCCTGAGGGAAGGATATATAGGAACTTATGTAAATGTCAGCATTCCTATGGTAATGTACTTTGTGCTTTGCCACTGTACTCTGTACTTTGCTATTTGTACTCTGTGCTTTGCTATCGTACTCTGCTACTGTATCCAAAAACTTATATAAAGGCTGTGCTAAATAAACTCGGGGCTGCAGCAGTGACTGTATGCCCTCCCGCATGCCCTCCCGAAGCGCTTTCCTATCTTCTTTTTTCTTAGGCTTCAACCCCCTCTTTTAGGTGCTGTTCGATCATGGAAGAGCTGCCTCTGGCTCATTATTGAGGGTCTTCCCTGGGGCCAAAGAATATCATTTCTTCCTCCATGAAGCACATGATTAGATGATATTTCCTAGCCTCTCCTGAGTTAGGTGTGGTCATGTCACTGAGTTCTGACCAAGGCAATGTGGGGAGAAATAATGTGATCTCTGTCTAGGCCTGGGCACATGAAAACTTTACACAGGAGCCTCCACTTTTTTGCCCCCACAATGACTGCAGGTAGACAAGCACGACTATGTGTGGAATACGGGAGGAAGAGCAACTAGAAGGAACTTGGATTCCTCAATCACCGCTTGGAGGAAAAGTGCCAGAAATCAGGGCTACCAGTGAGCAAGAAATAAATGAGCATATTTCAGCCATTATAAATTTAGGGGGTTATTCCAGCAGTTCACATTATGTTAACTAAAGAAATTCACTGGGCAACTCTAGATCAAGGTTAAGCTGACTTGGAATGTATGTTCTAGAATTAGTGACTCGGGCCATTAAAGGAAATACCAGATGCAATCTCTAAATACGTACAGTCAAGGTAACACCATGTTTGGCCACTACAGAGCAATCTATTTCCGCATGCAGTAAAATTTCCACTGAGGAGCTGAGGTTGAAGATACTTTTGAACCACTGACTCTTAATTTTCACAGATAAATATTAGCTAATATAAACCATTAAAAATTTGAGGATCTTCCACATCTCCTTTGCCAAAGGTACCATAATTCATATTAAAATACAACGGTAGCATACCACATGCTGGCAAACCCAACTCTGAATTTACTAAAAACCATTGTTGAAGTAATTTCACAGAGGATATTAAGTGATATAGCAGACAGAGTTCAAGTTGAGTTTCTCCAGACATTTGTTCTCAATAATTTAACATCAAGAAGACCTTTGCTCTCATGTGTGGGAGTCGCATGAGTTCTCCTCCTGGATCATGAGAATGATAAAACATACAGTGCCCTGTCACGACCAAACTGGCTGTACCTCCACAGTAACATTCATTGTTATGGTTGGCACACTTCTTCCTCCTGGCTTTGACCTCAGTTGGATATGTCCTTCATTGTAAGGTAATTTCAGAGATGAGGTATGAATAAATTCAATCCATTAAGGAAGGAAATTAATACTCATTAAGTACCTACGACACGCCAGGTACTTCCACACAATTCCATTTAATCTTTGCATAAATGAGGTATATTCCATAATTTTCCATTTTACAAATGAGAAAGGAGGAAAGTTAATTTAAAAATAAAAAAATATATAAAAACTTGCTCAAGGCTGCACACCAAGATAAGTAAGATTCAAGTCCAAGACATCTGACTCCAAAACATTTTTTCCTTTTCAAAATGCTGCATTTGACCTACAACATCCTTTAGGCTATGAAAAAAATAGGATTATTACTCAATTTTGATTTCCTTTTAAGATTCATTTAGTGAATCAATAGTTCTCAAAATTTCCATCCTTGCACTTACAGATTATCATGTTTCCACAAAATGAAAGCCCGCACTATCCCCCTCACCAAGGAGTAGGCTGCAAGCAGCCATTTGGAGAAATCAGAGGACAAACCCAGGAGAGGAGGAGGCCTGGTCTTCCATCATCTGGACTTATTGCTGCCTCCCTCAGAAAATTATTCTTTCTACCTGTGAAGTTTTAGAATTTTTTTCACCAATTCTTATGATTTCTAAAACCTTATTTTGAAAAACACTACATTTCTAAGTTCAGTAAAACAGGCTTATGTCATGGAACTTGAAACACAAGGTACAGTCTGAAACTTCCTCATTAATACAACATTTTCACCCTACAACATCTAAAATGGCCCCATGCAGGACTGGAAAATCAATTATACTTTTCTTTTCCACTTAAAGAACTGAGTGAAGATCAAGGTCAATGTATAATGTTGTATTACAACTACTATTTTTTTTAAGTAATTATTTACTTACCTAGAATCTTTAAGTCAAATGTGGATAAACTGCTCACTAATCAACCTTATCAAGTCTCAGCAGCAGTTTTTAAAAACAGCATTAAATTAAACCACATTTAATAACCAAAATATCAAGACTAATATTCTTAGGTTGGCATGAGTTCTAATCATAAACCATGCTAAAATTAGATGATTAACAGTTATCATTGTAAGTTAGTAAGAAATGCACTTTTGATGACAAATTTTCACTCACAAATATTCTTTCTTGTTGGAAAAGCAATTTCAACATCAAACATTTTTATCAAAAAATAATTTCTATAGGTAGCATTTAAGATGATAAAACTATCAAAGCCAGGTTCTTTGGACTGCAAAGGTCAAACTATTTCTCCTTCCTTTGAAAACCTGCTGTGCTATTTACTGAAGTCCTTCACATAACACTGCTCGTGTCTCAGTCAAGTGCTGCATCATGGAAAATCGTGTTTTTATTTTTAAGCCTTACCTTCAGATAGGATCCATAATATTTGGTTACATATGGGCTGTCACACTGACTCAGCACTGTGATTTCTTGTTGAATGTCCTCTATCTCATCTTCGGC
The DNA here is from genome assembly GCF_014176215.1 of Rousettus aegyptiacus. Lineage (NCBI taxonomy): Eukaryota > Metazoa > Chordata > Mammalia > Chiroptera > Pteropodidae > Rousettus > Rousettus aegyptiacus. The sequence continues at coordinate 58,094,638 of NW_023416286.1, read as the reverse complement.
TTCTTCCAGATCAATGATTTTTATGGCAACCACTTTCTGAGTCCGATTGTCAATGCCTTTAAATACCTCACCAAAAGAGCCCTTTCCAATTTTCTCCAGTTTTGTAAAAAGCTCTTCTGGATCTGCTTTTAGATTCTGTAGGAGAGAAAAAAAAGGAGGAACTTCAATAACTCACAATACTGGAACTGCATTTTTCCTTGTAATTATAACATACAGACCACAGTCTTTCAACGACTGATTCACCCTCCTCAGTTAAGAATCAGGCTGGTTGTGACCATGGTTTTTCACATTCAGAACTTAAAGATTTCTAAGTCTCACCTACAGGTGAGCATTAGACTGAGAAACACAGCAGTGCGCAATTAGGCATATTATAAAAACTGGGAATGGTTCCAGCATTCATATAATTAAAGTAAATAAAAATCAAAACACTTATTTGTATGTTATATAATTTATTGAAAAATCAGTCTTGTCTAAGCAAAATTCCCACTTTTCTCTCCATTCTCCCTCTAAATTTTCCAAATTCAGGTTGGTACATATTAAAACATAACCAGCTATATCATGCCATGGGAAAAAAAATTTATACCCTGACTTAATTGTTTCACAGCAGGTCACATTTTAGAGTCCAACAAATATGGTGCTATGTATATTCACTTACGGCTACTGCCCCAGCCTACATATTTTATTTAACCAGATCCCAGGGGGAAAAAGCAATCTGTTTTATTTTGTCAGGTAAACTTATGCCCTTGATATAACTTCCCAAAGCTCACATCAACCAGGTCAGTTGAATATACACACACAGTACACATTTCCAAGGAGTTCAGCTGTAGGGACTCTAACACCCATCCTAAAAGCTCCCTGACCAGAGAGATGTGTAAACGGCTAAGTACTCAACTGGCATAAGGGGGTGGTATAAGGAATAGTATAAGGGGGTGTTTGTCACAAACCGAGGGGCAATACTGACATTTAGCAAGGAGAGCTAGGAATGCTACACATCTCACCACAAGGATTTTCCAGGCACAAATGCAATGGCACCAGCCTACAACCCCGAAGTGTAAGAGAGGACCCTAGGAGCCACCTACCCTCCAGGCATACCTGCCTTCAGAAATACTGGGCATGAGCAAGAGGATGCTAAGCCAGCCCTAAGGTCCGTTACTCCTTCAAAAAAACTGAAATATTATGGGAAAGGGAATAAAAGTATAGGGAAGGCAAGAAGATTTGAAAAGGATTCCAGAAAAACAATAGGCACTAACTTGCTTTCCAAGGTGAAACACATGGAGTCCTAAGCAGTGCTTTACAAGAGAACTGCTAACGCCCAGCCAGCCCATTTGCACTGTGGAGGTCGTGAGGAGCCGCAGTTTGAACAGAGTAGACGGCAGTCATGGCAGTCATGGATGGGCCGCTCACTGACACCACAGAGACCCCATGTTGAGACTGAATAATATAAAAGCTTACAAAACCCACCAACCCTATCAGTATAAAATAAGTGAGAAATGTACTCTGGAATTACCAAGAAACAGGGACACGAGAGAAACCACATCTACTTTCAGCAGCTACAAACTCCAAATTTCATATCCTTTCTCTTACCTCCTTCCCTCTAGGATGAATGAGTGTGGCCCTCCTTTTCTTCAAGGCCAATCCTAAAACGTGGACTTTTGAATCCATCCTTCTCTCCACCAGGATGTGGCTTCAGCAATAACCCTCTTGCAGTTGCCCCTCTCTACTGCCTCTCAGCCCTGAGCAGCATGCTCAGGTTTCTCTCATTTAAAATTACAATTTAAAAAAACACATTGCTTCACCAGCTGCTCTCCCTCTTGTTCTCCTCCCTTTGAAGTTCCCTGAAAGTCATCCAGATCTGCCCAGTGCCCCACCCCCTTGCTGGTCACCACCGCGGTCTGGCTCCAGCTCTGGCCACCAGTGATGCGGTGTCGTGCTCTAGTACCTCTCCAGTCCCTTAGCATCTACAACCCCGCTCTCCACTCATCTTCTTCTAAGCCCCCTATAGTACAGCAACTTCTTCACACACAGATTCTACTTACATCATCCCATGTTCATAGGCATCCCTGCAAGGGTCCAGACTTGGCCTCCTGTTTTTTTTCTACTCCTTCTCCCCAAAGCTATCATACAGTTTCACAATCTGGGACCATGCTCCCCGTGCTGGCTGGTCAGAATCACCTGGGACACTCAGAGATGTCACTCACTCACTGACATAGGGGATGGATGGAGTGCATAACCCACAGTTTTAAAAGACCCCAATTGATTCTGATGAATAACCACACTTGAGGAAAACCGGTTTTGAATTATGTACAAGGAGACTTTCAAATTACTACCTCCAACCCTGCCTTTTGAGTTTTAACTTCTAGAATCAATTACTTAATAGACCTCTTCCTACCAGGACATCACAAGCTCAACATGTACACATGAATTCATCATTTCCCCTGCTGAACTGGCTGACCTCCCATAGCACACCACCTCCTTTGCTGGACTATAAACTGAGGGCATTCAGAGAATATATCTTACTCACCCCTACACCAATGTGCCTGGCACAATGGCTGATGGTCCATAAGAGTCCTGAGAGCAGTAAGAAAACCCCAGCCTTACAATGACACAAACAAGATACAGAGCAGACACTACAAACAATATCCTAACTTAGAGAGACAGAAAGCCTAGAAGGAAGGAACGGTAATAAGAGTAAGAAGAGGTGTTGAGAGCTTTAATACTCAGAAGCGGTGATTCTCAAGTCTTAGGAGCATCAGAATCACCTGCAGAGCTTGAAAGAACAGACTGTTTGGCCCCACCCTGGAGATCCTGAGTTAGCAGATCTGGTGTAGGGCCCAAGAATCAAAGAGCATCCAGGTGAGAGAGATGCTGCTGGCCCAGGGACCACACTTTTGAGAACCAAGGTGGTAGCCACACACCCAGGCCAACTGCAGACATGGAGAGAGATGCCCAGTATCTTAGCTGTCCCTACTAAGCCCAGGCCAATAAAACTCTCCAGTCAACTGCAGACACATGAGTGAGCCCAAGCAAAACCTACAGAAACACTAAATAATTACTTTAGGCTACAAAGTTCTGGGATGATTTGTTACATAATAATACACAAGATTCAACAGAATTCGGTGATCACTACAGGAGAAAAGAACCCATTTCAGGGCGGGGAGGCGGCTGAGTGGGTGCAACAGGTGTTCTACACTCCGGACGGGAGGTTTTAATAAACTGCCTGACCTTTCTTTTGCCTGATCTAAGACAGCTTAGAAACAGCTGTTTTCACTACTGCTGAACTATCTTCCCCAAAGCCCTTTTCCTGGAGTCTGCACCTGTAAAGCTCGTGGCAGTTGCTTTGTCTCGCATCTGCTCAAGCGTGGTGTACCATTCCCCAGCTTTGTCGCTGTTAATAACTATAAACTGGGCTAAAATTGTGCCTGGCAAGAATGAAGACATCTGCTAAATGATGACAGCAAGGCATTAAACAAGTAGGGTTCCTTGCCGTTTGGCAACTCTTGAATAAGCTCATTACCAGGCATTGTAGCACCCATGGCCATAAGAAAATCAATGCCTATTTCAAAAAGGGACTTCAAGATTCTGCTGTCAGAATCTGTTTTCTAAGGAAAGCAGATTTTCTTTGTAGAAAAGGTACCATTCTGCCAACCATCTTGAAAATTTTCTTTTCTGAAAGGTTTAGGCTGAACTAAGCACCAGTCATCACCCTAGATTAGAAAGGCCTAGGGCCCTTCACCCTACCCAACATGCCTGAAAGGCAGCAAGACCTGGCTGCTGAAGTCACAGCTGTCACCAGGCAGGAGTCAGGGCAAATAGTAGCTCAAGCCTTCTCTGAAGCAGGGAAAGGTCAGGACCCTCCCAACACTTCCCTTTCCTAAAGCAATGAGGCTGGAAGGGAGGGAGGCAGGTGCTACCTACGCATAAACATCCCACTCCTCTGGTCCCAGACTCCTCACTCAAAAATATCAGTTACATGCCCAGTGCAACTTTCCATTCACCCAACTGTGCTAGGACATCATCATTCTAAGGCAAAGAAGGAAGAACGGCTTCTCAGGATGGATGTGTACTAAACTACGTGACCCCATAAGCTACTCGACATTCATAAATCTTTCGTTTCCTCCTCTGAGGGAAGAGTTAGAGAGATAGAGAAATAATAATAGAAATAACAGTATCTCTCGAAAGGACTAAAAGCAACCAGGAGCTGCGATCTAGCATCTACCAATCATGGTACCTGACATATCTAGTGCAATGTCTGCAATAGAAAGCATTCAAATATTGATGTTTCTTCTTTAATCACAACTTTCTAGTTCCCTCAAAATCTTTACCATCTATGTCAAGAAACAGCCCAGCTCCCACTTGGGGGAGCCTCGTGGTGAAGTGAAAGCCTTAGAGAAATGTCACTTGGTTTCTTACATCTGGTGGCTTCATTTTCTTGTCTCTTTCATCACTCATCATGACAACACCAGGCCATCTGTCTCTTTACACTTCAGTCAGCTACACTGTGGCTTTTCCTGCAGACTTACACACTTTGTCTCATTTATTTTATATTACACAATTTAGAAAAAACAAGGATATTTGTTATATTTAATGATATAAAGTTCAGGATCCTTAAAAACAGATTAAAATTAGTAGAAAATGTATTTCCCCAGATCAATATTCCCAGGAACAACCCTGGCTTCTGAAAATACTTCTAAGCCCCTTCCCAGACAAGCCCAAAAAAACCTTCACCTGGCTTGGGGATGTGGGAAGAGCCAAAAGGCAGGGAAAGTGCCCCCAGGTGAATTTGGAATCAATGGTTTCACAGAAGTTTCCTGCTGATTTATGACATGGAACTTCTAGGGCAACCACCTACCCCTCTCCTCAAAGCTCCAAGCTAGGAGCAATAAACAAATGTGTGGTTGTCACACTGCCACATGGCACAATGAGGGCAAGCTGCCTCCACCTTGAGGATTGCTTTCAAGAGAAAATTCATGTTTTAACATCCTGCTTCCTTCTCCAAGACTAGAGAAATTTCAAAGCTGTGCCTTTATGGAGCTCAGGCTTCTACAATAATTCAATGTCTTTCATAATCCCTTAAGAGAATTCATTAAAATAGTTCTATGATGACTTAAGTATTTTACATTTTTAAACCTGAACGGCTATTACTGTTTTCTTTTGATCACTTATGGCAATAAAAAATACATTTGGCATTACTGATCAACTTTCAAAGTCACTTAGCTTCAGATGTACCACTTGCATAGTCACACCACACTACACCACTCTGGGTGGAAGCCAAGATTTTCACTTTGTTTTTCCCTGAAAAGAAAAAAGAACAAAGTTTGATGTGTTCTAACGCCTACTGCTCATCGCGTCACTATCCCTGCAGCAACAGATGAGAAGACACTTGCGTTCAGCCTGGTCTGGATGAGGAAGGGGGCTGTGGCAGGTGTGCGCCCCTTTCTCCTCTTCTAGACTTGGCGAGCATCCCTAGTAAACTTCAAGGCTCTCTTCCTGGAGATGAACTCAGCCTCAGAATCCAATCCCTGTCACCCCGCCACGCTGGGCACACTGGTGGAACCTATTTGCCGGCCTGATGTAGCCCTGTTACCAACCTGTCTCTTGGCTGTTCTTATCCTTCTATATCTGCCTGACTCTCCCCATGGGTTCCATTGTTACCAGTGTTCTCTCTCCCATTTCCAAAGCTGGGAGCCCCTGTACCCCAATTCCCTGCTTACACCTACATCCAAACTATGCCCCTCCTTCCAAAATGCCTCTCCATGCAGTCCCCCTGCCACACCTCTGGCTGACTCCCTTCCACCCCACCCTCCCTCACCCACACAGCAGCTGAGCCTCCGACCCACCCACTTCAAGACCTTCCTACACCCTGCTGGCAGGGTTTAGCTTCCTCAAAGGTCACAGTTTTCCTTCACTGCTTAAAACAACCAGGGACAACACATGGTCTCAAGACTGAAGTCACACACGCTCATGAATCTAAAACCCAAAGCTCCTTTTCAGTCCCATTTTCTGCCACTACCCGCCACTTACCCTCCTGTCACCCAATTTCTTAACACTGTACGAGCACCAAGAGTTGCATATTGTATTATTCCATTTATAGAAAATCCTCAAAGTGACAGAATTAGAGTGACGAAGGACAGGTGTGTGGTTGCTGGGGCAGAGTGAGAGATGAGTGAGGAGTAACATGGAGATTTTTTGCGGTGATGGAACAGGTCTGTGTTCTGGCTGTGGTGATTTCACTCAAATCTGCACATGTGATAAAATTTCACAGAACTATACACACCAAAAAAAGTATATGAAAAAGCTGGTGATGTCTGAATTAAGGTCTGCACCTGAGTTGACAGCACTGCGCCCACATCAATTTCCTGGTTTTTACAATGTAAGACATGGTCGCTGGGGAAAGCTAGGTGAAGGGTACACAGGAACCAGGCACTATTATTTCAACTTCTTGTTAATTTTAAACTATTTAAAAATAAAATTATTAAAATTCTTTAAAAGTTTTTTAAAAGCTTTTTTAAAAAAAAAAAAAAATGATTTTTAAAAAAAGCCTAATCTAAACTTTTCTTCTGCCCCCAAGAGGCCACTGTTTATTTCACTATTACAGATAGAATATTCCCATTTGCTGTTTCGAACCTTCTCAAACCTGACAACTCCCTGAGCAAGTCTCCTTTTTCCTGAAGCATATTTTTTATACAGCGTGTTGAAAACTGTATGAACATTTTACCCATAGATTTCCCCCTAAAGGAAATATATCATAATCTTGCTAACCTAACCCAACAAAGAAGAGAGCATCATGTGAACTCCGGGCGACACCCAAACTTCTTTAGAAAGCAGCTCTGGACATACCCAAATAACAAAAAACAAAATTCCAGACCAAATTCAGAGCACTACATGTAGGAGACAATGAAAATACAACCATGGACTAAAAAACTGTGACCCACTGTGCACAAAACAGCTGCTTTGCTCTGATTTCACAAAGTATCTCATTTGGGGCAGCAACTATACAAGACCCAGAGAGAGAAGAGTCACTAGATACAACCCCAAAATAAGCTATCAGTTATTCAATATTGTCCTGAGTGCTTAAATCATCTGCCCAAAACTATGGTTTCTAGGGGGCCACAGGCACTCAGGGTGTAAAAGCAAGTGCAGAGCTCAGCTCTGCCAAAATTACTAGCAAGTTACTGAACCACCAACCTGTTTCCACACCTGTAAAACAGAAACACTGCTTAGGATGTTGAAAGGATAAAATAAGAACATAAGGAAAGCTCCTTGGAGGTTATCTGCTAAAAACAGGTACTAACAAATAAAAACTGCTTGTGTTGTGGTAGTTATTTCTGATGTAGTTATATGGGGCTATTCTGACAACATTTGTTCAAATTTCAGTAGTTTCTTAGAAGCATTTCATTTGAACTAGAGCCAGAAGTAAAGCTCTGATCATCTAACTCACAAAACCAGTGCACTCTCCACTGCACTGTCCTAAAATCGACTAAAATACTGAGGCCTTCCACCTCTCAAGAATGAAGGGGAGTTAGAGGAGGCTTGAGTGAGTGTCCTCAGAGAGAATGACACATCTGCAAGACTCCGAAGGTGCTGAGGCTGACACTCTGGAGGCCATGTGTGGAGGCCACACATAGTGCAGTCCACTGCCAGGGAGACCAGAGGGCTCTGCAGCCTGGATGATGTTCTAGAAGGCAGCTTCCGGAAAGAGCACTAAGCCACTAATACAATGATCCCACCACAAATGATAAGGCTCTTAGTTATTAGGTCTATGAAATGATGCTAGGAACTATAAACAAAAGATCATGGATAGCTATGAGAACTTTCCTAAATGGTGACTACCAAATCCCTTAAAATCAAAACGGAAAGAGTCTCCTCCACAGGCATCCTCAGCAGAAGAGACTCAAGTTAGATGAGATGAGACCTAGAATGAAAAAAAAAAAAAAGCAGACCCAAGGAAGAATCATAGCAAAGAAGGCATGATGCAAAGGGCACTGGCCTGGGAGACACGACACATCCAACTAGTTTATCAAGAGGTCCATGCAGTCCCCAGACAGAGGCATATACTTTTTGACAGTTTGTGAAAGAGAAATCTTACTAACAATTTCTAAGCAGACACGAACCTAAGAGACTGCCCTGCAGAAGATTCAAATACATAAGGTAGCTATATCTTGAAACCCATGGACAAAAGCTAGAGTCCCAGAACTCCTGGGCTTCCCCATGTTACAAATTAGGGGAAAGCTACAGTCAGAGGCCTTGAAACTCTTTGGTCTTCGATGTGTGGCCCAGGCAGAATGAACCCCTAAGAAAAATTAGCACTTTTGAGTTCCTACACTGAAGGAGGTATTACCTCCATTTTACAGATTCGTCCAAGGACACAATGTGTGCGACAGACCTTGACCTGGAACCCATGACCATCTGATTCCAAAGTTTGAGCATGTCGATCACTGCCTCCCAAGATCTCTTCACAGCAAGATACAAAAGAAAGAGCACAAAATTATGAGAAGACCTGGGTTTTCCTCCTGCCGGAATGCATTGCTCATGACCTTGAGCAAGTTCTAAATGAAACGATTATGCCTGAAGTATTTATTTACCTCACAGGTTTGTCAGAGGATCAAATGAGCCTAACTAAGGAAAGAGGGAAAAAGTGAGGCCACTGCAAAGCCTTTTGCAGAGATAGATGGTTGATTTAACTACATTTGCTAGAGCTGGTATGGACTTTCAACAAGCACATTTAAGAACGAGTGACGTCATCCTTAAAACTGCACTCGAATTTGGAGACATTTTTAGAAACCACTAAAACACTGGCCAAAACACTTGCTGAGAACATACCATGGATAACACAATTCAACACAGTCCCAAAGAGAGAATAAAAACTATTGTCATTTTCAAGTATGGCTGAATTTTAAATTTCTATTTTTTATACAACTTATTCTTCACATAAATAAGAAATCTTAAAGCTAATTATAAGCAAATAAAATGCCCTGGAAACCCATCTCATCAGATTAATCTAAGGTCTTCAAAATAGTAACTTTTATTTACCAAATAAAAGTCTTTAAATAGCAAATGGCAAAGAACTAGCAGATTTCTCCAATCCTCAAATATTCTTTAGAAGAAAAGTCTCATTCCTAGCTAAATGATGAGATTTTTTTCTTAATTTGAGGCCTAAATCACAGGTTTAAACAAAAACATGCATCCCTCCACATTACAAGAAAGCTGCTAATCACTACCAGGTAAGTTCCTCCTGACCTGTTTTGCACAAACAGACCTCTTCCTTTTCTACGGGGCAGTGTTCAGTTTCTAACCTATCTGAGCTCTCCTAAGCATATTACAAATGGCTCCACAATCTGGCTTAGTAAACTCATTTCCCCCATAGTATACACACTTTATTTCAACCCTGCAACAGTTATATAATCTAGAAGAAACAATATTCTACAGTATTTGACAAAAAAGAAAACTGAGGCAGAGACATTAAATCCTATGAATCTGATGTCTAGACCAACAAATCCAAAGTACCTGGAGTTTTAGGGAACCCTAGTCCCAGCATCTATCTGCTCATCTTTAAGTGGATGTTTATTTACAGGAGAAACTGCTTTAGCTAATAAGAAAACTACAAACGCATTTTTCTAAACCATTAAAAATGAGGGAGAAAACGACTGCACTACCTAGCTAAATCTATTGTTTCTGGCCTGAGTATCTCATAACCTCTTCCCCACCCCAACCCACTCCCGCCATACAAACCCCTGCTTGTTACCCTTAGGAGACCACTGTGTGAGGTCAGAGTTTAGGGAGAAGTCATGCTAGGGAATGCATGCTCAGACCTGCAATTCTGCTCCGCCTGGACACATACTCCTGGCGTGTGCTGGGGAGAGGGTACAGGCTGGAAGGCTGCCTGGAGAGGCTCTTGTGCCCTCATTCACCCGGTGCTGGGCTCTTTCTCAGTGTGGACTAAGAAAAAGGCTCTGAGGCTCCCGCTACTGTTCTGCCAAATGCTCCCACTCCACTGGGTTGTTTCATCACATTCCTCTTGATCAACATGAGGCCTGATAGCAGAAGAGTCCGAGGCACCAAGGGCCTAGGGGTTCAATTTGCCATTGGTCACAAAGCTTGGTGTAAGTTCTAGACCCAACTAAGCTTCTGTACCCCACAGTCCCCACCAGGCTCTCTCAGTGGTTGCTGGGTGCACTGTTCTTCAGTAACAGGTTCTCTGGCTAAAAGATGAAGAATTAGCGTTTCTTTGAGATGAGGAGCAGGCCCCGACACCAAGGCAGACAGCAAAACCAGGGTGGTTTTGTTGACAAGCGCTTGATGAAAAATACGTAATGCATTCCAAATAAATTATATAGCTCATTGAGAAATGAATCCTGGCACCTCTTTCATTAAAACCAAAACACAAATAATAAGACATGGAAAAGATTCTGAGACCATACCCTAGCATAACAAGCACTGACAAAAAGCAGTCCCCATTTCCAAAGCTCCTCCATCCAAAGGCTCTGAGCAATAAAGCTGTCATAACTATTACTTTCTAGACCTCACAACTGCCCCAGGAAAAAGGAAGCACGATCCTCATGACACAGCTGAAAAACCGTGGGGGTAGAAGGTAGGTCACTTGAACAAGGTCCCCCACAGATATTAAGTGAGGTTTAAGCCCATCTGTCTGTGCATCATGGGTCATCTTCTAGACTAGAAAATGCTTGTAAACTACAAACCTGGCAGCATGCCTGATTAGATAGGAACTAGCTGGCAAGGAATGCCCTTAGATTATCACACTGGAATGCTAAAATCAGCCAAAGGAGCACGATCTGATACTACCTCAAATTCCCTACAGGTGAACTCACCTTCCTGTATGTATTTAATAAAAGCATGCAGTAACAACAAGTTGTTTTGGACTTTGTTCTAAAAATCAGACCAAACAGTTTTGGTGTATGTATATTTCATATAATAATCACATTTCCTCTACTTGAAAATCCTTCAGCTTTCGGAGGCATCAAGGGGAAAATGGCTGAAATAGAAATGCTACTAACATTACGGACATACTGGTTTGCCACAAATAGGAATACATGAATCCTGCCCACAAGGGGGGATGGGGGGATGTCACTGAGCATTCGTTTATCCCTAGGAGTAGCAGCAAGGGAACGGATATAAGATGCAGTCAGTGTTAAATAATCTCACATTTCACAGTCCTGTGGCTCTGTGTTAATCAGTAAGAGGACTCCCACCAAGTCAGCTGTCCTGTGTAATCTTGGGAGGATTAAAGACTCTACAGGCAGTATGCTAGAGCAGGGGCAACAGACTTTTATTTGTGAGGGGCCAGACAGTACAGTAAACACCTTAAGCCCAAACAATCTCTGGTGCATATTTTTGTTTTTAACAACACTTTAAAATTGTAAAAACCCATTCTTAACTCATGAGCACTAAAAACAAGCCAAGGTCAGCTGTAGTTTACCCATCCCCGTGCTAAACCATCAAGATGTCAATATATAAAACTTTGTCTATCGCCTACCATACTAATAATGACATTGCCTAATCCCAAAGAAGGAATCCAGTAACAGCTCCCAGAGCAGGCACAGGAGCTGTCTGTGACCTCTCAGAAATAATTTCCATGCATCACTTAATAGAACCAACAAACACTCCTCTCCCCCATTCTGTCATGCTCCTTTCCGTCCCCTAACTGCTCAAAAGGAGGAAAGAAGAGACATGACAGTTTGACACTCATAATATGGTACCCAGAGCTTTCTACACTTGGGCTATTATCATTAGCTCTTCTCCAAACCCTCTGAAAAGCTACTTTTACAGATGAGAAAATGGGCACTGAAAAGAGTATTTGTTCTTTAACATAGCTCTTAGTATCTTTTTGGATACATCTGCTCAGGCAAGGGAAACAAAAGAAAAAAATTTTAAATGAGACTATAGCAAACTAAAACATTTCTGCACAGCAAAGAAAGCCATCAACAAAACAAAAAGACAGCCTACTGAATGGGATAAGATATTCGCCAATGATACATCCAATAAAGGGTTACTATCCAAACTTCATAATGAATACATACAACTCAACACCAAAAAGACAAACAATCTGATTTAAAAATGGGCAGAGGACCTGAATAGACATTTCACCAAAGAGGACACAGAGACGGCCAACAGACATGCAAAAAGATATTCAATGTCACTAATCATTAGGAAAATGCAAATCAAAACCACAATGAGTGACCCACCTGCCACCTAACCTCCTAGGCTGATCTTATCATTACTTCTTTCCCACAGGACCCTTGGCATCCCTTCCTTCTTGCTCCTTAATTAGGCCCAAACTGAAGTGAAAGAATATCATCACTACTGAGAAAAATCAGTGAAGATAATTACTTTGTTTTGTCCTCCTAAAACCTCTCACGTCTTCTAGACAATATTATAAGGAAAATTAAATGAAGAGACACAGGGGACCAGGATTGAGAGATAACTGAAAGAACAGGGCTAATAACTAAAACTTACATAAAGAGTTATTCCACAAATCCTAACACCCACCAAAGCAAAGTAGAACTGTTTATATGAACTCAACCTGTTGCCCACCTGGTACACTACTTTCGATTTCCATTCTGTTCACTCCAGTCATGGTGCCCTGAACCACATACTTATTCCACGGAGGTGTTAAGCCTGCTATAACCTTAAAATACTTCTGAAAGAGCTATAACACAACTTTTTTGTTATTATGCTGCTTTCCTCCATTTTGTCATATTATGTCAATTGTTGCATAGTGGTTAATCTATTAAAACCACAATATGTTGTCCCTTCCAATAATTAACTGCTGGAGGGATGTGAAATGGTACAGCCACTTCAGGAAGCAATTTGGCAACTTCTCAAAAAGTTAAACATAAAACCACCATATGACCCAGCAACTCCACCCCCAAGAGAACTAAAAGCATACATCCGCACAGACATACACACTAATAATGGTCACAGCAGCACTATTCATAAAAGCCAAACACTGGAAACAACTTAAATGTCCATCAACTGGTGAATAAACAGACAAAATGTGGACAGCCATACAATGGGATACTATTCAACAATAAATAGGAGCAAACCATTGACATATGATACATCATGAACTTCAAAAACACTATGCTAAGTGAAAGAAGCCAGTCACAAGACACCGCACACTATATGATTCCATTTATATGAAATGTCCAGAAAAGGCAAACTGATGAGAAATAAAGCAGATTAGGTTTTCTGGGGCTGCAATGGGAACATGATCATGGCTGTGCCACTTGGTAAAGTTACTAAAAATCTTTGAATTGTACACCTGAAAGGCATTTTTATGATATGTAAATACAAATACACAACACAGTTGTTTAAAAGATAAAGTACACGTTACATACCTATATTCATCTGTCTTCTCCAAATGATTTTGGGAACTACAAGGGCAAAGACTTCATTTGGTTCATCTTACCTCAACATCTAGTAAAATGTTTACCTGACATGGAGTTGTGAATGCAAAAATATCCAGTGAATGAATGGCTTTTCCAAAAACAAAACAATAAAATCTTGACTTTTTCCATAACTTTACGATTGCCAAAAATTCACATCCCTGTCTACTCTTCTACCCAATCTAAACACAAAACAGAACGGCCTGAATAGGCCACAAAGTGGATGTGTCCTGGAAGCTTCAAGCTGATCAAAACGTGACCCCAATACGTTGAGATGGATCTTGACCAACTATTTATGAAGTGCAGTAGTTGTCTCTGTTCGAAGTTTAAAATGAAAAACTTTGTTTCCTTATATTTTAACAGCAATATTATGAATAACCCTTGGGGTTGTGAGTAGAGAAGAATAAGCCTGATGTTAAGTATCACATTCAGTTAAAGCAAAGGTTCAGGAAAATCTTAATCTAATTCAAAACAATTTTTAAATTCTTTCAGGAAAGATGTTATTTTTGACTTAACAGTCAATTTAATAAATATACCAGACACCATCCCACAAGAATGAAAACTAGCGAGCAAAGCAATGGAATGAGCTTTGACTCAGTTGTGTGCTGCGTCATTTTACTCACACCAATAGCACCAGAGGAGGATGTTTCAAGAGACCGCAATTATCAAGAACTGTATCAGTCTGGTTTTGAAATGCAAGACTTTATTTTCTTAAAAGTACTGCAACAAAAATAATGCAGTATTGAGTAAAATGTATTGCTTTGCTATATTCCGTGCTACCTAGGATTTATGTGGTATGTCCTACTTAATCTCAGGTTTCAGTCACACCAGTATCTGTCCTCCAGATGTAGAAATATAATATACTTCCTCATGGTATACATGTGAAGTATAGTGGTTAAGGGTGTAGGCTTTTGAGAAAACTAGTTCAAATCCTGCCTCTGCCACATGTTTGCTTTGATCTTGGGCAATTCATCTAACCTTTGTATTGTGACTTCCTTTTCTTTGAAAAGTGAGGATTCAATGATTTAATTTCCTCTTTTTACAGGCCATTTACAACTTATTTCTTATCCCAGCTTGAAGACTAAGGTCTTCACAAGACTGCATGTTTTCTGGACATGGTAACCAGCTCTCATGATTCAATATTTCCTTGGCACCACATTCTACCAACCCCAGTGCTAACTGATATGTATGTCAACCATTCTGAAGTTTAATAAATGGAGACATTAAAAAAAAGCAACCCTTTGGTAGCTGTGAAAACCTAAATAAATACTGCAGTCAGGACCTTTCCTTTCCAGCCATTTTTCTCTTATCTGTTAGGTACGGACAAGAAGACTGACAAAAACAATACATTCATCCTTAGCACACTCAAAAAAAAAAAAAAAAATCTCTATCAGTAGGTTGATTCCAACTTCCTCCTAGCCCTGCATTTTTTTACTGATAACTAAAATCAAGCCAACCTCACAGATTCTGGATTCAATTTAACTGTAACATGGTAATCCTCCACCTACCATTATAGATGACTTCTTAAATCTGAAAACAGTGTACAAAACAGTTCATTTACTTTAGATTAAGAAAGAGACATATTAAAACTCACATGACTGAGATTAATAACTATTCAGGTTTCCTGGCTCCTAATTTTCATGTATCTTTCTGTATCAAATCCTGTTTTTATGGAGAGGAAACATTGTAAAGCTGAGGGGAAGCAAAGCAGACTGGGAAAGTGGACAATAAAGTTTACTTTCAAAATCAATCTTTCACTGTATTTCTCTATCTACAACATCCAAGTAGTAACACTCACCGTGCATAGCTGCAACAACTCAGTTTAAATCCGGACCCCATAATTTCCAAACTCAAAATTATAACATACAACCTGACAATAACAGATGTATTTCTTGAAATAATGGGACGGAAAATTTTCAGACCCTCTAGTCACTATAGCTTAAAACTCTCCAGCCAGTGTATTTTCAGACCGTGAGTCTGACAATGCCAGCAAAAGGTAAACGAAGAGAGAAGACAAGGACAGATCTGCTTTCTGGCTGAATAAGAAAAACCAGCCAGTGATGCTAACCTCCAAAAATTTCACCACTCCAATGAAATCCCTCCCTATCCGAGTACCCTACTGAGCTGCTGCATTTCCACCCAAAAAAGAACTACACACTTGAAGGGCAAATCAAGTGAATAATGCAAAAATTTGCTCCGCCTGGCTGAACTACAACAAGAAATATGCATATATTTAACTGAAGCTCACACAATTATTCAAATATAGTAACTCAATTTCAATTCAGAGGTAAGATTTTAGAAACCGTGACCTTCCAGAAGCACAAAGCAAAAATTTAGGCCTCCAAGCACAGAAATACGTCATGAATCCTGAGCGCCTTGAATTCGTATCCACTGCTCTTTACAGGAGGGGTCTGCTGCAGTCCTTCTGAGAATATTCTGGTCCACAATCAACATATACTCTTAGAAAGGCCAAATACCTGGTTCCTGACCCACAACAGCTTAGAAGCAACTGACTGGGCAATGTGGGCAATGACCCTAAGAAATAAATGGCTTTGACTGCATTGAACAGGAAATGTACAGAGGATGGAGAGCTGACTGAGGCCCTCTGGTGCATAAGCAAACCCCATCAGTGCCAGGTAGTGCCCAAGGACATCACTGAATTACAATATGACCCAGGACACCTTCCCAACTATAAGAGGGTAAAGTCTGAAAACACCCTACAGAAATAAGAAAGATATATGCCCAAAAAAGAATTTGCTCCCGATACAAAAAAAAAAAAGACACCAAAATTGCCCCACATTTTCTTCTTAAAGTTATCCTCTTCTCAATATTTCTTCAGTTCTACAAATGGAATCAAAGAAGTAACCTCTGAGAGGCTCCTTCTATGAAGAAGCTGTGTACTGGCTCCTAGCCATGCTGCTGTAGCAAGTGAGGCAGGTGGGTCAGAACCAGACAGCAGAGCAGAGGTGTGTGAGCATCAGGGGCTCTGAGGACCAGCGAATACAAGGTTCCCACTATCGGAACTGATAGCAATGACACACGTGCTATCTCAGCAATACGAAAGGGATTAATAAACACCTGAAGAAAGCTTTAAAGAGGCATATCCTTAAAGGATCCCTACAAAATAGTTAACCATTTTTATTACTAGGTAGCTACGAGGTATCTAGTAGACTCAGTCATCCATGTGTCTACTCCAGATAAACCACATGTACAAAAGAAATTTCATTTCACTTCTAAGCCCTTCTTGGTCCTATGTTTAAGGAGAACAGCATGCAACATAAATGGACAAGTGTGACTAGTCTGACTAATTCGAAGTCAGTCATGTTGATGTAACTCAAGTTTAAAGATAACTGTGAGAACACCTCAATGAAAGAAGGCACATGAAAGATGTATATGTACGCTCTTCTCCTCTGATCCACACTGGAAATAAAAGAATGAAAATGAGAGAAAAGTCTATCTAAAATAAGCCTAGAAAACAGCTGTAACCTGAAAACACGAATTGCAAAGACCATGCCGAATACAGTGACAACTGAGCCCACGAAAAAGAACAAATCCACAACTTACTAGACCCTGGGCAAGAAGAGGCTTCTTTGAAATCGAGACACCTTTTTCCAGTAATGGCAAGGGTTGAGGTTATGGGCATGATTCTGGGGTAGCAAGGACTCACCCTGTGGGCACCCCAGTTCACACCACAAAACTACCCTAGAGGCCTGACTGACGATGGCCTCTAGGAAGAGAAACCAGCTTTCCACTGCTGACCAGAGCTAGAGGAGCCAATTTAACCCTTCCCCAAGTGAGCCACCCGGATTGAGTCACCCCAAGGGAAGAGTGAACGGAGGAACACCCCTGTCAGACAGGACTGCGAGAGAACAGAGTCGACCCAGGTGGCCAGGTGCTCCAGAGGGGCTCCAGTGTTCCTGCACTAGGCCTGGGGAGACTGCAGGCCCAGACCAAACTGCCCCTTCAGACTTGCCTCCTAAAGCCAAAGAAATCTACATAAATCTACCTCCTCTAAAACAGGGGTCTCCAACCCCCAGGGTGCAGACCAGTACCCAGTCCCACAGCAGGAGGTGAGCAGTGGGCGAGACAGTGAAGCTTCATTGGTATTTGCAGCTGTTTCCCAGCACTAGCATCACTGCCAAAGCTCCACCTCGGATCATAAGGAGCCAAAAAGGTTGGGGACCACTGCTCTAAAAGAAAAGGAGGGTATGAATAGGTAATACAATAAGCGAAAGGCAGAAGGGAAATGATATTTCAGAGGAATTCCCAAGGGAGAGGGGGAAACGTTTCGGAGAAATACTTTTCTTGACTCTCAAAAGAAATTAAATTGGGACTTAATTTTTTAATTTCAAAAAAAGATCGACACAGTTTGAGATAATGAAAACCATTACCAAAGTAAACTTCACTTTAAGCAGAAAAAGTAGAAGGAACAGTGCTGACAACAAGACAAAAAATCACCTAAAAATGTGGAGCTAGAAAGATAAAAGTAATCACAGCAGATGGTACTTATGGAAACAAGAGACTCCATATAACCATGTGTATTTTACCTGAAAATAAAAATAAGAAAGCAGCAAAAATCTCACTTCTAGCTTATCATAAGGAAATAATTAAATGATAGGAAAAATCCATTTTTTTTTAAGTTGCAAACTATCCAAACAGACATCAATGCAGAATTAATTACAGGAATTATCCTGCAGCCATACAATGAAATACCAAGTAGCCAACTCAAAAAAAAATGTTAATTTACTGACATGGAAAATCATCCTGATGTTTAATAAGGAAAAAGCACATTATAAGATGATATAGAATGGTTTTATTTTTGTTGTATGTAAGGGTGGTTAACAGTCACAGAAAAACTTTGGAAGGAATGCCACTAAAACATTAACCGTGGTTCTCTATGTTTTTTTAATCAGTGTCTTCCCTCACTGTCCCAATTGTTAACATCAGCTTATTTTACAAATTTACTAAGAAAAGCAAAGCTATAACATTTCCATTTTTATTGAACACAGACACACAAACATACACATACACGAAAAGATGAAAAAAGTCCAGGCGTGACTTTAGCAAGATTTTAAGTTTATGATCCAGAATTCTTCAATCAAACCATTCTGGCTGTAAAAGATCAGTTACCAGACCTCTAATCCATTGTCCTAAATCAATCTGGATAATAATAAAGAGGCTAAAAGTAGCTAATGCCCTTCTATATTAGATTAAACATACTGAATTATATTATACCAAGCACTGTAATTACTGCATTGCTTTTAAACAATTCTCTCCATAAGGACAGCCAATAAACAAAATGAAAATGCAAAAATATAAATCATCTGAAAACCTCAAGAAAACTTAACCCCTGCTATATTTGCTTTTATTTTTAAACCTATTTAAATTTTAATTTTGAAGTTAAAAAAGAAAACATGAAAGCTTTTTAAAAACTGGGAGCCATGGGAATTTAAAATATAATTCAATACTAACTCTTAAAACTTTTGTCATTTTAGGCTTCACTGAAGAAAGTATCAGAAATAATTTCAATATAAAAAAGCATTACATTTAAAAACAAGAATGTGGCTCCTCACTTTCAGGCAAATGAGAATGTGGCAAGACAGATAATCACAGCAACAAAGGCTAAAAAGGTTGCACGGGTTCTCCTCCTGATGAGTGTGATTCACTTTTCACAATGGGCACCTAATAAAGTGCCAGCCTGCACATGGCATTGGTCACTGGCTCCCTAAAAAATTGTGTTTTCCTCCCAGATATGACCCTACCAGTCTAGGCAGATCTCAAATGGTCTGGTCCATAAATGAAAAGACCTCTACTCTTTAGTTTCAAAAACCTACTTAGCCAATGATATAAAACTCAAGTGATATTTGAGTAATTGTAAAAAGCCTCTTTATATTTTTGGTTTTGCTTTTTTTTTAATGATGAAATTGCCAAACCTGTCAAAAAACTTCAACAATGGATGATACTGCCATAAGCTGACCAATTCTGCCAAAAATATGGTGAACAAAGACTTTCTTCCATTCACTGGCCAACTCATGTGTTTACTGGAGGCAGCAGCAAAGGCCTCGCCCACCACCAAATTGCCTGTCTTTCCACTTGGCCTTTCAACCAACCCAAAGATACACAGGCTGGCTGCTCACCTTCCAAATTATCACCCATAACAGGTCTTAACTCCAGTCTCACAAATTCAGGTGACATAACCTCCATCATGCAGAGTTAAATTCCCATTTCTCACTTCCAAAAAGGTGTTAAGAACCAAGTAACAGGCTCCAAAGAGCCAAAAAGATGGATTTTCTCAACTAAAAATGGACATAACACAATCTCTTCAGGTTTGTCACGTAAACCCTTTTAGTTATTCATGCCTTGATCTCTAAGGACTTCTAACGCTTCAGTTCCTCTTCTTCTTCCTATACCTAATTGTTTAAAAGCACAAATTTTTCCATTAAAAATTTTAAAAGATAATGATTTAAAAAGTCAACAGGATGCTGGCTGTGTGTTGTTTTCCCAATATTTGTACTGAGAAACCTTTTGTTTACTGATTCTCACAAGGGTATGTCATGGGGATGGGTAGATGGATGGTTAGGAGGTGTGCTCTTTAACTGCCAATCATCGTTTTCTCTGCAAGGTTCCCAGTTTTGTTCAGCCAGCTATAAACCCAGTAACCTTGGCCTTATTATAAATTCTTTCTGACCAACTCAGCAAACTGAAAAAAATGTACAATACATACAAGTAACCTTTTCTATACCTCAATACCATAGCCTCAATCACCAAGCCAATTAAATACTCCAATAAATTAATGTCAAGCTGTAATTCTTATCTATACTGAACACCCTTAATGCTAAAACCTCACAGTAGGTGATGCCCTACCTTCACCCTTGAGAAGTCAACTGAAAACCCTAACTCTCCATTCCAGTAGACAAATCCACTAGCAAATCTTGCTTAGTGTGAAGAAAACAACATGGAACAGGTTCAAATCCATCTCCATGCCTTACTATTCAATTTCTCTAAGCCTTAGTTTACCTATTTGTAAAAGAACTGACAAAAAACGCATACATGCTAGTTTTTCTGAGAACAACATATGAAATCTATTGTTTTTAAAACTGGTACATAACAAATGTTTCCATTTTTCCATTATAGTCTGATCTGAAACTTTACCTGCATTCTTCTTCTAAGTCACAACTAGCACAATTTGGGGATTAGTTGAAATATTGATGACTGATACACAGTAAATTTCAACTAATGGCTGGATATGGGAAGATAAATCACGCAAGTGTCAAGGAACTGATCCATCTCAAGGGTCTATCATCAAATCACACACTTGACCATGCACATGTCACTATTTTCCCTTATGCTACATCTTCCTCTACAAAGACCAAATAAACTACTTAATCTACTATGTAACCTTCAATGAGCATCCAGATCTCTCAGGTGAGCCCTAAGTAATAATAAACAGAGAAGACCCCAATCATTACCCCAAGCTAGGACCACATGGTCATGATTCAAGGGCCTCTGCAACTGGGCTATTGCTAATAACTCCACTGGCAGCTCCATCCTGAGATCACGTAGATAACACACACTATGAAACACAAAGGTTTAAGTTGGGAGAATTTTTTGTTTCAACCGTTCGAAATATATTCAGCTAAACGTCAACTAAGCTTAACAACTTCCTACGTTAGCCTAATGCCACCCACCTTCCCTGCCCTCCTATTGTTGGTGTAACCTCACAGAGTAAGAAATCATATCTTACAATTCTCTAACAATCCGGACTTTTTTTACAGGAATCTCATTTGCTCATTTAACTTATTAAATACATTTATTTACAGTGGCTAGAGCTGCAGTGCTGCAGGTTTCCTCTCAACCACCTAATTCGATCTGCCATAAAGGGATTTTCATCCTAACTCATGAAATATCACTAACACTGTTACTCATTGCCAGGTGAGGTGGTTCTTCAGAGAGATAAAAGCTTATTTTTTGCCTTTCTTTGAAAAGAAAAAAATAGGAGCAGCCTCCTTCCTAGTTTTTTCTTCTCAAAAGACGAATCACCAGTAACCACTACTAAAGTCCAACCGTGATTCCTAATGCCCTGGCCTCACGTGAAAGTTCCCAGAGATAGCCATTCTTTTCCCAGATGAGAGAAGCCTCAAAGCTCTTGGCTCAAAGGTAAAAACACTCATGTGCATGTCATTTTTATACAAATTCTGTTTAGTTTTAGAGTCCCAACTCTAAATGTCAAAATAAAATGAAACCATCTATACAGCCTACTGAGCTTCAAGTGTAATCGACCCAATTTTAAAAGAAAGCACACTTATGAATCATGAATAAAGATTAAGCTCAACTTTTTAAAAATATATATACACGAAACCATGACCAGCCTATAAAAATCAAGACATAACTACGTTTCCAATCTCTCTTTGTTATCTGTCCTTGAAGCAAATCAGAAATAAACTAAGAAGCCACCAAGGCCACTTTAGGGTTGGATCCAGATTATCCAGTCAACTTTACTTGAAACCCCCATCACATTTTCTTTTTTAGCACTTTTATCCTGCTCCAAGCCTTCCCTTTAGTTCTAAATGTAAGAACTGAATGTAACAATCATTTGCTATTAAGGTAACCACAGAATCCATACTTTCAACATTAGTTACCCCTGGGGAATAAAATCATATATTTCTGTATAGCTTGATTTTTTTTTAATTAGCTGTGTATTATTTCTATAATATTTTAAACCAATTAAAATCTGTAATAGCTCAATTTTTTAAATAATTTTTGTATTACTTGGGGGGAGCGGGGGCACCATGTGCTTTTTTTCCCTCCTCAAAACAGTCCCCAACAGCCTTCCACAGGAACTAAAACTATGGGAAAGGATTACATCCTAAGTACCAAACAGAGGTTAGAAACATGAGATGCTAAGGCCAGGTCAACAAGGTGAGGGCAGCTTCACAGGACCCTTAGGAGCTACAAGAGCAGGGACAGGGTTCTGAAGGCAGGAGAGGCTCAAAGGCAAACCACTTGCAAAGGCTACGAGAGCGACTGTTCCATCCCTGGGGCAGATCTCCTTCCACCTGACCCAGCTGGTAAAGGACAGGATAAGAGAGATCTTAGGAAGTCGAAACAAAAAGAGAAGATTATGTAGAGAAAAAGGTACCTCCATCTTCAGAGTGGACACTTAGTTTTTTAACATAAGTCTCAAAATAATTGCAAAAGCGATGGACCAAAAAAGAACTGTGCAAAACTATCCTATTAGAATCTTCCCTTGTTGGGTTCCCAGCTGGCTTGAAGGTTTCATGATGACAAGAGACCAAGAGTAATCCAGGTATCACACCAAGAGAAACTACTCTGAGTCAGAAACTGAAGAAGCCAGTAAGCAGTAAGGAAAATATGGTATATAGAGAAAAATATTTCAATAATATCAAAATGACATGTTTTTAAAATACCCTCACTGATTTTTAGGGAGGTAAAATTATTCTATTATGATACTATAAGGGCAGATACATGTCATTATACATGTGTGAAAACCCAGAGGATATACATACAACCCCAGGAGTGAACCTTAACAAACTATGGATTTTATGCAATAATGATGTGTCAGTGCAGGTTCACCAATTACAGCAAACATAATCTGGTGCAGGATATGGATGGGGCCGGGGGAGGAGGGGCAGAACACATATGGGAAATCTCTTATTTTCTACTCAGTTCTGTTCATCTAAAACTGCTCTAAAAAATAAAGTCTATTTAAAAAATAAATATCCCCATCATTCCAGTTAACGCTCAAGCCCACACTTCCCAAATACACTTAATGCCCATTGCTCTTTACAAAACACAACTTTAAAACGAGCCCCTTCAATTACTAAAATTACTTCTGGCTAAAATAGTCATAAAACAGGAATCCTGTTTTAACCTGCCAAGTTTTATAAATGATCATTTCCAGAACCCCACATTATCTAAGACAGCATGCCTCTTAGAAATTAACAAAAAGTAAACTAATCAGATGAAACTCCAAAATTCCTTGTTCATGTAAAACTAGCATTTTAAGATGCTTAAACTGTATAAATATTAAAGAAAATTGTTTTAATAATATAATCCCCCAAAATATCCTACACCTAATAACATTTTCATTTTTTCTGATTACACCAAGCAGGATAAGAAGCAAGGAAACCCCAACATTATCCATCTGGGTTAAAATGAAAGCTTGCTTGGTTTAGTTAACCAAAAGGCTGCTACGCCAATTTTTGCAGGTTAAACCAAGATGTTTGAACAAGATCCGTGTAAAATTCTGTTATCCAACTCACTGGAAAGTTACTTTTGGATACACTCCAGAAGTGACATCCATTAAACTAAACATTAATGAGTGTTAGGGTCAAAATTAAGTATAAACTTGTAAGTATTTGGAGCTCTCATGTATAACGTATCTGATAAAACTTTTTTAAAAAGTAACTCCTGTCACTTGAGAAACTACATACAAGCTGCTCTTCACTTACAATCAACTCATGATCTGCTCCCACTGATAACAGTTTAGCCAACCACAGAACCCCTCTCTTCCCATTCATCCAGAAGCCACATGTGGAAATCATGTGTAAAAAAGCCCTGAAATTCTGTGACAGCAGAGTTCAGAGTAGAGCTCACTATGGACAGCAAGTAAAACCAGGTGAAGCAGGTAGCATCCAGCTGCTTGTGAGAGCTAGAACACAGGCTCCTCCCTTTTGAGTCACCATCTTCACAGTGCTCACACCTGTTCTCATATTGCTAACCGCCACTGACAACTTAATAAATCGCTAGCCTCAGTTCCTAGCCTGGACTCTTCCCCCAAGCTCCAGACAAATATATGTAACTGCCTGTTCACTTCTTCCACCTACATTCCAGTTTTCCGAAAAAGAATTCCTTATCTACATAGGTTCTTCTGTGCCAATAGGTGACCCCAGCATTCATTTACCCACATGCCCAACGCCAGAACCCTAGAAACCATCCTAGGACTCGCCCCTCCCTCCACTGCCAACATTTGCAAACTCAGGCCCATTCTACCCTCAGCTCCCTCTTGAATCCTCCCCACCCAGCTACTGGTGACTCAGTCCAGTCCTGCATCAGCTCTCCCATGGGCAACAACAGTCTCCAGGCTGAGACCAACCTCCACCCTCTACAGTCCAAACTGTTGAAACCCAAAATTAGTCTCATTCTGTCACTTCAAACTTTCCTAAGAATTTCACCATCACCTAATAGGCTAAACCAAAACCACTCGGCATGGCCCTTCTTTCACAATCTGGTCCATGACCACCTTTTTCAACTTCATGTATCTGTTCTTCCTTTCCTGTTAAGGTCCAGAGAAACTGAAATCCTTGCACTTTTCCAAACACTCCATGCTATTAAAAAAAAAAAAAAAATCTGTCTGGATTCCTCCTGCCTTTAAAAGAAAGCCTTTTATAACAGACCTCGGGCATCATTTCCTAATTATTCTTCAAACTGCTACCTCTTGATATTTAATTGTTCCCTCCTGCCTGCTATTTCTGTGCCTTGTACTGCCTTCTACTTATCCCACTGAAATGTATCTTCACATACATGACTCTGCTAACAGACTATAAGCTCCTTCAACACAGGGTTTACCATTTATCTTCCTACTCTCCATGTCAGCAAGGTGTCTGACGCAGCAGATTCCTCCTCTTCAACCCTAAACATCATTCCTATATAATGCCATCAATTTTTCACAGCCTAATATTCTACTTATTAAATATCTATTTAGAGCAACACATTCTTTCCTCCTATAATTAAGAACTTACTGCTTTGTATGAACTATATAAATGCTTTCCCAACATCTAGTTCAAATCAATTTTAAAACAAGAGAACAGCAATTTTAATTAGGAATTAAAACCTGCTGAAGGCGATGTAGTAAAGAGGGTACTACACCAGAACCATGGTATCAAGAAAGCATAAAAGAATGGAGGAGAAGGGGACTGGAAGGAACACTGAGGAACGGCAGAGTGCAACAAACCAATATGAAAAATACTGCACAGGCCCAGCCCTACACCGAGTACAGAAAATTTCTTCTTCTCCTCCAGCTCTCTTTTATCAACTAGCTTCCTACCTTCAGAAGCAGGAAATTAACCAATTTTTTAAAAAATTTTTTCAATTATAACTGACATACACTATTATGAAATCTAAAGAACAAAATAAAAGAAAAAAACATATAGAGAATATTTTGATGGCTGCCATATGGGATGGGGTTGGGGGATACAAAAGGGGAAGGGATTAAGAAGAACAAATTGGTAGTTACAATATAGTCACGGGGGATGCAAAGTATAGTATTATACTTCAAAGAATATAGTCAATATTATTGTAATAACCAGGGACTTAACTCTTTATAGTTCAGTTAGACTTTTCTAACCTAGCCTCACACCCACCATTATGAACTCATTTCTATGAGGAAACATACTGGATTTCTGACCAACACACTTACAAATGAAGTCTGACATGCAGTTAGAACTGCCATATTTTAAACTGACACGAAAAATTTTGCTTGTTTTTGCATCAAACTGTAATGGTGAACGTGGGAATTAATTATATTCAAAATATTAATATATCCCTTACTAATTTGTTTTATAAAATACCAAAAGGTAAATGGCCACATAGCTTACACTTATTGTTTCTAAGCTTAAAACAGCAAAGATCTTTAGACACAGTTCAACACTTTCTCTTTTTAATTGTACTTTATTGAACAAGTCCTCATTTCCAGATTCACTCTCATAAGAGTTAAAAAGACAACTAAAAACAATTACAATAAAGAAAAAATTTTAATTTGAAAAAAACAAATGAGTTCTAGCAAAATTGGGTAATACTAAACTCTCACACTACTTTGGTTTTTCTCAAGTTTTTCTACTCATTAAAAAATACATATGGTAGAAGGCTAGTAGTAGTACAGGCCTGTGTGTCCCTTGTTCAAAATTCTGAAAATCAACTGCTTTTCACAACTTTCTTGGAGAGACAATTTAAACTTATCTGAAAGCATTTGGCAAGAACACCTGAAGTGACGTGGGACAAGTCACAGTCTCTGCTAACAGACATGCGTCGCTCCATCCGCATGCAGCCAGGCATCCCATGTCCTGTTTTCCATGCTAGCACCACTACTGCCAGCGGTCCCTCACTCATGCGTGCACCCTGCCCAGAAAAACATGTATACATGATATGTGTTATGCCCTCTCACATGAAAAAGCATACACCATGAAACTGTTAAAAAGTAGATGGGTCCTATTCGGAGCAGTAATTTTGTCAGAAAATTTGCACCTATCATAGTCCTGTGAATTTTCATGTCATCCACAACTTTTTATCAAATAGAAAGACTAAAAAGACATACAGCATATAAAAGCTAATTTAAAGCTAGAATATTTATCACATACAAAGTGTTCATCCGAAGGACAGTAAGAATATAATTCAGCCAGGCAGAACTCCTGCTGTTCATCTTCCTAAGGCCCCAAGCCCCTACATTCGCTTCATCCACCATGGCCCAAAAAGGAGTGGTTCTGCCGATCTGAGTCAATGCTCACATTTTTATGAGTGTGTGCATATGCACACAGACACATACACACACACGGTCTTTGTGGGCCACAGTCCACATGCAGTGTCCTCTGTACAATGTAACTGGGCAAGAGGCAAAGAGTCCAATTTGAATTTGTAACACCACTGGGTCAGTGGTCTAGCTTATCAATGTAAGCAAAGCAATTAACTACAAAAACCTCTCTAAACGACAACATTAACGATGTTTTCCAGTAATACTGTTAAGGGAGGGAAAGGATAAATTTTTTTCTTTCTCCAAAGGTAAAATAAAGCAGCAAGGTTGTTCTTTCTAACCAGCAGAGCCAAAGTGGAATGTGCTTCTGGCTAGAACGCTGTGTCCTAAGGACGAGGCATGCTTTATGTTAAAGGAGGCAAGGATAAGTCAGTCAAGACATTAAAATCATCATCAGAAAGATTGTATGGAAATAGGGAACAGTATTTACGATCCATTTCTAAATGGAAAATATAAAAATGCACTTATGTATGACTGCTATTACTTAAAAATATGTATGTACATAGATAATAACCGGAAAATAAACAAGTAGTGGGATTAGAGATGCCATTGCTTTAAAAACAATTTAATGGAGCATAGAGCGAGAGTGTTTTCCCAGTGAGGAGAATAAAGTTCCCACTTCTGTACCCATCTCCATCACCCTCCCTTCAAATTTTTTAATAGACTATATAACAGACTACATGGCCAGTATAGGAAATAGGGCTGGAACACCAGCAGATAAGCAACTGAAGGCCCTTCTGCTGGGTTTCAAAGGGCCTTACCATCGCAAATTCCCCAACAGAAACAAAGAGAATCACCACTACTCTAATAATAATAATAATAATAAAGGAGGGGCAGGGGAACCAAGGGAAGAAGCATTTTCACAGGGTTTCAAAAACAGTCTTATTTGGTTGCTATAGCTAACACATTAAGAAATAATCAATGCAACAGGCCATGTATAAAAACAATGAGAATCTTACCATTTTAAAAAAAGCTTAAAATATTTTATCTTAAGTAACTTTTCACTCCAATTATTTTTCAGGATGTTGATGAGTTTGTTCCTTTTGGACAGGAAAATTAATTCTGACCAGGAGTGCTATAGCGCAAGCTTCTTTTAGGCTATTAACTGATAAAATCAAATTACAATAAAGGAAAAAAATACATTTTATATGCACACACATACACACATAAACATGCATACACATATATGGGAGGGGGGCTGAGAAAGCCTGCTCTCAAAAACCATTTGCTCCACATAAACTTAAGTAATTCATCCAAGAGGAGTCAAGCAGATCACTGGGAAAACTGATTTTCGACTCAAAACAGTTTAAATTATGTGATCACTTTAAAATATCACTTTGCTTCATTCCTATGGGGAAAAGAAATGCCATCCCACAATATATAGGGCCACTCCCTTATGCTGCTAATGACCCCAAGTGGGTTTGGGAGTGTGACCTGAGACCGTCACTACTATTAGGTGTGTGCATGCTTCAAGCACATCCCTGCCTGCTTCATAAATATCAGCAGCCTGTAAGACTAAGGCCAGGAAATGCAAGCAGTTTCACTTCTCAGTGTTTCGTTTTTTCTTGAAGACAACAATATGGAAGAAGGCATTCTGAATGACACGCCATGTTTTTTTTTTCTTCATTGGCAAAGGAAAGAGGAGACCTTTCCTGTCACAACCCATCCCCTAAATCTGCTTAATATATGCTACTTACCATAATATCAGGAAAAAAAAACAAAACATGTAACAAACTACAGAAAAATTTGAATGAACTTTAAAAAAAGTCAAGCAACACCCTCCCCACCCAAAAGAAACCACATCAACCCTGGTAAGATCAAAGTCCAGCTAATTATAGTACACTCAAATAAAAGACTGCCAAAACAGACCATTTTTTTAATTAAAAATTGAATCAAACATTAATACATAAAAGAATAAAACCTCTGCCATCCTAAACATTAAAAGGTCTACTGGTCAAGAATATTTTTTCCAGTTCAGAGATATATCCATGTCTTCAGTTAAATGTTAAACAGAACTACAAGAAAATGAACATCAAGTTTGCCCAAAGAGAGCCCATTCATTCCTAACTAGACCCCTACCCCCAGCAGGTACTCATCAAGGGGATGCTATCCTAGCACTGTGGGGGAGCTGGCCGGCTGCTACAGACTTTCCTTGACAGGCATTCCTTAAAATCCAATTAAGAAAAAAAAAGGCAACATGATAGAAATACTGAGGGCTCTCTAGACATAACCCAGCAAAGGTTCTCAGAGGCAGCGGGTGCACAGGGAGAAGTGGCTGGAAATGTTCCCAAGAGGAAGATGGGTATTAACACAGACCCTGAATTTTTAAACTAGAGTTTACATTTGGTCAGGAAGCACAGGAAACCACTAAAGGTTCTCAAGTAGGGAGTGACGTGATGAAACCTAATGTTGAGAGAGAGAGTATTCTGGCAATGTTGTGGAAGATTATCAGGTTCAGGGCTTTTGTTCTGGTTCAGGGTTTTCCAAAAAGAACCATGGAATACTTGTCCTGAGAGATGCATTTCTTAAATAAGATTCCAAGCTCAAAAAGACATGAGAGCAGACATTTCTTCTGCCACCCCTCCAATTTAATAACGCATGCTAAAACAGTAAAGGCTCTAATAACTCTTAAAATTAAAAGCCTATTCAATTCCCAAAGTTAGGCCAGGGGTTCCAAGTCAGTGCTCTGAAATACAAGCTCTAAGTGGCTAGCACGATTGTTCCACTGAGCTGCGTTTCAATGGGCATCACTATAGTGTGCTCCACAGTGGGGGGCAACAGGGATTTAAGTTGTTTAATTCTTTAGATCATAAAGTATGGTCCCTGGGGCAGCCACACACCAGAAAACTTGTTAGAAAAGCAAACCCCATTCCAGACCCGAGCAACCCAGCAGTCTGCATTTTATCAAGCCTTCCAGATGAGGATAAATGCTAAAATTTGAAAACCACCGTGTTAGATTTACAGGGTACTTTTTCAGTTAATACTGCTTCAGTTTCAAAACAATCTGGGCAATACCTGAAAGGCAATAAACAGAAGCCAAAGGCTCCAACCCCACTCTGAGGATCTAAGGGCTCAGTACAGAGAACAGAGATAAAGAGGAGAACAGGAAAAACATCTTAAAGTCCAAGTCATCTCCACCCATACCTACAATCCTAAATTCCAAGAAGCCAATTAAAAATAATACTGGAATATGAAGAAAATCTCCTTTAAAAGTAAAAAAGAAAAATAGTGGAAATAAAAATGCCTAAAATACCATCAGTTACCAGCCCTCAACTGGGCTGGTTTCATGGATGCTAGATGCACAATTTGATCGTTATGGAAACAGAAGCCCGTTGGAGGGGGGTGGGGGGATCTGAAACACTTGGTAGGAAGCATTCATAAGAAGGAAAAGAACACAAATGCTTGCACCAAAAGTTAGGTCTCTATCTACTCCCAGCTGGCCTGTTTGCTAGCTGAGGGACCTCCGCCAAGCTTCCTGAACTTCAATTTTGTCATCAGTAAAACCAGTTTAACAGCCCTTCCTACAGCAGAGGCCCTAAGCGTTATCCAAGTATAAGCAGCTTACAAGGGCCTGACTCTTGGGAGGAATGCAATAAAATTTGGTTCCCTTCCTTCTGGCTTCCAAGGCTTCCACTAGTGCCACAAATCTGTATTGTCTTGACTGGCATCAACACAACAAGACCAAAGACGATGTTTACTTTTCTACTTATCTATCCAGGTAACACAGTGAAGCAGAAGGAAAAAGAAAATCCACCAACTTGGTGGGAAGTGCCCAGGAAATGAGTAATTCCTTGTACTTGCATATCCTTTTCTTTTTAAATTACCTCGTAAGAAATGTTTGGTACACTGAAAGAGCATCAAACACACTAAAGAATGTTCAACAATGCCTTTCTTCAGCAGGTTCTCAGGTTATCAGGAGTTCAGGTAACAATTTAACAACCTTGAATTAACCACACTGAACATGATTTTAAAGTTCTATGAAACTGTGCCTAAAATAGCTGCTGGCCAACGCCTAGCGCCCAAGTTCTGGATTACTTTTCATTTGCACTCAGCAATCTCTCACTGTAAATTTCTACCCAAAAAAAATGTACTTTGTTCTTCAGTAGGAAATCATTTTAAGGCAGCATCCCAAAGAGCAGCTTTCCCTGTTTAGATCTGCACTCTTGAGTCATTCATTCATTAATGTCAAGTGTTTTAGGAACAGCGTTGTTCCATGCCCAAGCCTGTGCATCCTGCAAAGCACGCAGAGACACCCACTCTCAATTCCTGATTCCGCAATCCTCTGACATGGGCAAAGTGAATGTGGCACACATGCTCCTGAACCCATCCCGGCAAGCTATTCAACATCTGCTGTGCATCTGTGCCCAAATCCTGTGAATGCCACAAAACATGCAGCCATGACTGACACTGAACCTGCCCTCCCAAGAAGCAGACACTCAATTCTGGACCATGGGCTGAGCCACCAAAACACTGATCAACTTAAGCAAATGCTGTTCCCAAAAGGGCTCCCTGAAATGGCTCTGTGTCCCAAGGATCTTGTGATCAGAAAATAAGATAGAATGGAGAAAAGCAGCTTCTCGGTTCAAGTTAGAGATGGAGTTCATTGACTGCTGGAAATATGGAAAAACAAGCACATGTTTATATTGCTATTTATTCACAGCATCAGTCCCCAACCTCTTTTGGCACCAAGGACCAGTGCTCCTTATGTGAATCTAATGCCTGGTGATCTGGGGTGGAGCTGAGGTAGTGATGCTAGCGCTGGAGAGCAGCTGCAAATACAGATGAAGCTTCACTCTCTCACATGCCGCTCACCTCCTGCTGTGGGGCCTGGTTCCTAAAAGGCCATGGGCCTGACTGGTCTGCAGCGTGGCGCTGGGGACCCCTAACTTACAGAAAAAACAACAGGCCTGATCACAGGGATGAAGGTAAGAGTGGCTCAGGAGTCCTTCCTCACCCTGGGGCCCGAAGCAGTCCTGACCCTGGAACTCGAATTCTATTAATTCTATTCATTCATCTATAAATTGAAGAGCGGTGACTTCCAGGTAGAGAGCACACTGACCATAAGCTGCTTGTTTGGTCAAACCTGAAATCCCACTAAAACCATAATAAAGAAAGCCTTGTAAAAAGGCTAACTCTCCTGTACCAGGAGAGAAGACCAACATCAATGAAATTCCAGAAGCTGCAAAGTGGGTTGTGAGAAGATAGAGGAGGAGACAACAAATGCTAAACTAGAGGAGAAAGCAGAGAATCAACTCCACTCAAAGCACCAAATGCCCAAAACTCAGGAATCGGCAGCACCAGGCACCTCTGGAAGAGAGCACCTATAATGAGGAAGGAGTTAAAGAAGTAGTCAGATATCCAGATTGCCTCCCTCACTCCTCACAGACAGGCAACTGCCCCATGCCTCTCCTATCAAGGAAACAATTGAAAGCACATTCCCTGGAAAAGAAAACTGAGGGTTTCTGGAGCAGGAGGAAGCCTAGCAAGACACTATACCAGCACTCAGTTCTTTCCCTCCATCTAGCGGCTAGGTTGGCATGAAGCCTCAGGCCAAAGAAGCAAACAGGCATCATTCAGCCTAAGGGGAGCACCAAGTGTGGACAGCAACCAGTCTGGACCAAAGCAGGTCAGGAGGCTCAAGAGAAGGCTTCCCCAGTAGATAAAATGTATAAAAAGTGAAAAATAAACGGACATAAGCCACTCCTCACCTCCCTTGTGCAGTAAGAGCACCTATGACATCACTATGGTTAAAAACATCCTACTTAAGGGCTCAGATTTCCAACCAGCTTCATAGTCTCTGACTGTGACATGAATGGCTATCAAAAGGTAGCCTCTACCACGAAAAGAGACCAAAACCAACGAAAAAAAGGGAGGTGGGGGGGTTGGAGGAAGAGAATCTATTGAGGAAAAAAATACAACATAACTACAATTAACATCCTCGGGGAGATAAGAACAGATATTTCAACTGCAACAAGAATACTGTAATAAAGAGAAGCAAACATGTTCTCAGAACATTCAGAGAACCAAATAGAGCTCTTAGAATTTACAAGACTAGAAATGAAATGCTTATCAGAAGAGCTGAAGATAAAATTGAGACAATCACATAAAGCCAAGCCAAAAAACAGGCAGATGGAAATTAGATTCAAAAGGGTAAGAATATTTGAAGACCTGTCCAGAAGGTCCAACAACATCCAACTAATGGAGAAGAAAGAAGAAAATGGAGGGAAAAGGGACTCCAAGAAATAATTCAACAAAAAGACTCATGCTGCCTAATTAAAGGGGCCTACAAAGTACCCATCACAAAAACAAAAATAGATCCATACCAAGATGTCTACTTATTGTGAAACTTCAGATCACAAACAAAAAATTCAGATCCTATGAAGTTCAGGAAGAACAAAACAGCTCTCGTACACAGCGCCTATACTGGTGCGGCACCGCAACACCAACAGCTAAAACACACTGAAGACACGCCTTCAAATTCTGGAGGGAAATAACTTCCATCCTATGACTGACTATATGCCACACCGAAATATTAATCGAGGGGAAAGATGAAAATAAAGAAATTTGCAGATACCTAAAACCTCAAAAAACCTACCTCCCGAGCCAAAAACATATAGTGGAGAAAGGAAATCCTCTTCAATAAATGGTGCTGGGAAAACTGGAAAGCCACATGCAAAAGAATGAAACTAGACTGTTGTCTATCACCACACACCAAAATGAACTCAAAATAGATCAAGGACCTGAATGTAAGACCTGAAACAATAAACTGCATAGAAAAAAACCATAGATACTAAAACTCATGGACCTTCAACTTAGCATTTTATGAATTTGACCTCAAAAGGGAAGTAAAAGCAAAAATAAATGAGTGAGACTATATCAAACTGTCTTTGCACAACAAAGAAACCATCAACAAGGCAAAGAGGCAACCACCCAAATGGGAGAATATATTCACAAACGACACCTCTGATTAGGGCCCAATATCCAAAATATACAAAGAACTCATACAACTCAACAATGAAAAAACAAACAATCCAATTAAAAAATGGGCAAAGGACCTAAACAGACACTTCTCCCAAGAAGACATACAAACAGCCAACAGACATACGAAAAGACAACGCTCAACTTCACTAGCTCTTTGGGAAATGCAAATCAAAACCACAACAAGATACCATCTCACACCTTTTACAATGGCTATACTCAACAAGACAAGTAGTAATAAGTGTTGGAGATTTGGAGAGGTGGTGGGAAAAAAGGAACCCTCATATACTGCTGGTGGGAATGCAAATAGGTACAACCTATATGGAAAACAGTAGAGAAGTTCCTCAAAAAACTAAGAAATGAATATCACATGATCCCTCTTCTGAGTATTTACCCAAAAAACCTCAAAGTTTTATCTGCAAAGATATATGCACCCCAATGTTCATAGCAGCACTATTCATGATGGCCACGACATGGAAGCAACTGAACTGTCCTACAACAGATGACTGAATAAGAAGATGTGGTACATATATACAATGGAATATTACTCAGAAGAAAAGATGAAATACTGCCATTTGCAACATGGATGGATCTTGAAATAATCACACTAAGTGAAATAAGTCAGACAAAAAAGTTGAAAACCACGTGGTTTAGGTTTAGTCATGTGGGATATCAAACTGAAAACAAATATGACAAAGAGAGACTACTCATGGACATGGGGGGACAGTGGATCAGTGGTTACCCGAGGGAAGGGGGGAGGCAGAGGTAGATAGGAGTTACAGGGGTCAAAAAATCTGGTGATGGAAGGAAATCTAACTCTGGGTGAACACACAATGCAATATATATATGACTTACTGTTGAATGATACACTTGAAACTTACTTGATTTTGTTAATCAATGTCACACAATAATTTTTAGCTTAAAAAAAAAAAGCTACAAAAATGAAAAACAAAAATACCTACCTCCCATGTACCCTATTCACAGGAAGGCACTGCAAGTTAGGTTTCGTCAACACAATGATGTAAACCAAGAAAGATGATGACAGGAGACACAGAAAACAGGCCATCCAACAGAAAGCTGCACAAGGAATCCCAAGGACAAAGACAAAGGAAGCCAGTGATACACCAAGTGCGGAAGCTCACCAGTCCAGATCAAGCAGGTGGGAAGGCTCATAGGGAAAACTTGCGCAAAAAGATGAAACTGACTGTCTGCTATTTCTGACCTCCCTAAGAGACAGTCTCAACAACTGGTTTGAGTCTGGGGTTGAATAAGTACTGCTGATGACTGAATGTCTGTGTCCCCCAAAATTCATATGTTGAGACCCAATGTAGGGAGGTGGGGTCTTTGGAAGTGATTAGGTCATGAAGGTGGAGCCCTCAGGACTGGGATGATTTTATGAGACCCTATGTTCCCTTCTGCTGTGTGAGGACAGAGCAATAAAACACTGTCAAGGAACTAGGGTCCTAACCAGACACCGAAATCTGTCGGCACCTTGATTGTGTACTTACTGGCCTCCAAAACTGTAAGAAATGTTTGTTGTTTCAGCCAATCTACACTATTTTCGTGTAGCAGCCCCAAATAAATAATTACTAAAAAACAACTTCTAAAAAAGATTTCAAAAATAATTTTGGTTTACTAATGACTGGCTGTGAATACTATTTACAGTCACATTAACAGTACACACTAATCTAACCAAAGTTACAACGTAACTATATTGGGAAGAGGGATGGGACCTCAAAAGGGAACCTGTGAAAGAGAGAAATCCTCATCTTCAGAGATAATACCTAAAACTAGAAAAAAGAATAGAAGCAATTTTTAAACATTCTTTAGATACAAAGGAATAAACAACAATCAGCTAAGAGAGATCAAAGGGGCTGCTTTTGGGGAGGAGGAAATGCAGGCAAGGGGCAAGTAACTGCCACCATTCCAAACCTTATGAAGCCATCTAACTCTTTAAAATATATGTATAACTTCTTTAATAAAAACTAAACAAAAATCCTAAATAACTAAAAATTTTAAAAAGGCTTTGGGGTCTAAAAGGCCCTTTCGAATCCTAGGTCCTAAAAGTTTTTTCAAAAACAGGAAGATACTTAAAATAATAGGAAGAAAAACACCCGCTACATGTTCGGTAAGCATTAACATAAAACCTGAAATGTTCCCATAATTTATTCAGCTATTAATAGGATGCTGAATAGATAAGGTTCTTTTTGCTGACCAAGAAGCCTTATGAAAACATAATGAAAGGTCTCCACCATCAACAACTCTGTGCTGTTCAGGGGAGTGCCTTTGTAATCCACAATTAGGGATGTTTTATACTTTGTGGCAAACAAAGGTACATCTTGTTTACATCTTGTCTTATTTTCTCTAATTTCAACCTCGGAAACTAGGCAGCCATTTAGGATTAGGAAACTCCATGTTCCTCTCCAAGAGCCATCTCCAAGATGTTGCAATAACCATGTTTTTCTTCTTCCCAAAGTATTTGGCACTAAGAGTTTTAAATACACAACTGGTCCAAAGAGAGTGGTTGACTCTAAGCAGCAACAGAGGGATAACAGAGTTTAACTTCTATTTCCTGCATTCACTCCTGCCACAAGATTCCATTAATCATAACAATGCTCAACTTAAACAGGGGCGGGGGGGGGGGGGGGGGGGGGGCGGACGACAACCAAAAAAACTACCACAGACTGGTTGTTTGGGTGTGGTCCATTTCCTGCAGGTACAAGTTCCCAAACAGGCAACTCTGAATCACTGAGAGAAATCACCCAACAGAGTGAAGTGGCATGTTTCTAAAGAGATCATCAAATTCCTTGAAGCTGGCTTTAGTGTGACTGTAAAAAAATACACTAGAAAGAAGCAGCACCTAACAACAGACTCATTTCTTCAGTAACTACTCACATTACATCTTGAACCAAGGTCCTAGAAAAATACTGTTTAACTGAAAAGCAATCAACCTACATCAAGTAAGTAAGCTCAGCTCTAATGCATCAGAGCCGTACCTCAATGAGGACAAAAAATTACAAAAAGGAACAAGAAGGCAATGATGATGGGACATTGTGCTACATTATACATTAGCTGCCTAGAAAAATCTAACTTGACCAATTTCTACTTGAAGATCACCTGGTTCTATGTAAAATACTATTAAGAACATTTCCAGATCTGGAATTAGAACCAAAATGTCCTAGACTCCTCTAAATTACAGTTAATTTTTTTAAATCTTCTAACAACCCTCCCTCCCAAAAGCATACTTCTAAGCAAAACAAACTCTTAACATTATTAAGTTTTGGTGACACAGGAAAAGAAGGAATATGAAGTATTGAAATAGGTATTTTTAAAAACTTAGGCAACAGTAACAGAAAAATATGCCTTTATCTATTTCCCTTATTACTCTTTAGCGTAAGACGGTAAAAAGGTTTAAAAGAAGGGAGTGGGACAGAGCAAATAAGACTGTAAAATGTTCAGACAGTTCAAAAGACCAAGGTTTAAAACAACCTTTTGAAAAGGTCCACCTTGGCACCACTGAGCTTTCTCTGCTCCAACTCTCAGTATCCTGAGGTTCCTCTCACCTAAAGTGCCACCACTGCCTTCCAAGCTGGCGCCCAGCACTACCCAGAATCTAAGTCTTTCTATAATCTCCTACCACCTGCGACTGAGAAAGCAGGGTTCCTCAAGCACAGGACACAACCCTACCCCGCTACAGCCAGGAACACCGGCCCTCTTTCCTGGGCCCGTGCGGTTCTCCCATCCCCCAGCTCTAAGAATCGGCTTTCCAACCAGGCACCTCTGCTCTCTGCACACCTCAGTCACTCTTTTGAATTGACCCTCACTCCACAGACTAATGCGTTGCATGAACACAGGTTCTCCATCTAATCCAAGGTTCTAAGACACTAGGCCACATTCTATAGTTATCCGCATTTCCCTCGAGGTGCTTTCAGAACCTAAATCTCACAAATACCCTAAAGGTCCATACACCAACCTTTCCCCAGGGTGCAGATGGTAACAGGCTGGCCATGGGGAGGCCTCTACCATGGAAACAGGAAAAAAAACTATGGAAATGTGACACTAAAGAGGAAAAAAAAGGACAAGAGCACTTAAGCCACAATTAAATGCAGCTGTCCTTCTGTTTGCCTTCATTTCCCAGATTTTGCAGAGCACACAGGTCTCCCTAGGGTAAGCAAGAGCACTGGAGAAAAAGCTGCCAAAGCATCCAAACTGCCCATTAAACGTCTTTCTTGCTACCCCCAAAGGAAAGGAAAACTCTCAGACAAAAGTTTCTCCAAGTAGCTAGAGAAACGGAAGGATGATGCTAACCAGTAGAAACTAAGTTTTCTAGCTATTCCTCTAAATTGTCTGTACTTTCAAATATGAGAATATCTTAAATTTACGACATCCTCAAAACATGCTAACTTCACTCAGGCCCTACTACACATGTGACATAGCTAATATGTGTATTTTCCAAACTGGAGTCAAACCACTCACTCAGCTGTGAAATCAATTTAGTGTTGCAACTAGTTTGTTTGTTTTTTTTTTTTTAAAATAGAAAACATCGCACAACAGTACTTCACAAGTAATAGGGTTAGGTCTGCCTTCCAAAGCTTTTGTTTCAGATCTTGATGTAAAATATATTTCTTACATGGGTCACTGTCCAGAAAGTCTAAAAGTAACTGATAAAATTCTGTTAATAGAAATTTATAAACCAAAATCTTTTTAAATTACAACTTATGAAAACTATAAACTGCTCAGTGCCTCTTAACTCCAACTGAAGGTTGATTTTCTTTTAATCTCAACTGAGTGATACACCAAATAAATGTTCAATGAAGGACAGAGAGCAGTCAAACCCACAAATATCGACTTTTGTCTATTCGTAGTTACTACATTCGGTTCATGATTTCTGTTTCTTCATCCATACTAATATGAAACTGGGGTGTGGGAAGTTAAAAAAAAAAAAAAAAGGCCCCTGGCAACCTTTATTAAACATTTATTAAAAAGATAACATTCAAATTTATAGCCATCAACCTCTCACTTAGGACCTGCCACATGAATGTTCGATGACTGCTGATTGAATAAAATATCAATCTCACATTCCTAATTTCTTCAGCAAACCCTTTGAAATGAAATGAATATTTTTGCAAAAGTAATAATAAAGTGATAATACAGCATGGTGAGTAGGAGTGTGGTTTTCTGAGGCCCAGAAAGACTTGGTTTTCAAGTCACAAATTTGCCACATAAGACATTATCTCACCTTGGTCAGTTTAATTTGTCTCCTTTCTGTTGGTTCCCACATCTAGAAAATGGCATAAATAATACCTATGCCTCAAGCACTATTAGTAAGAACCAAAAGGCATAAAAATGATTTGCAAGACAGTGAAAAATGTTTACACTAAAGTGTTCTTTCATTCAGGCTTATTTTTAGACATCTTTGCCTAAGCTGCCTGAATTCACTCTGCTGTCTTTCTGAAATTTCTAAACCAACTCCTTATAAGCCCTGGTCAGGAGATGAGTGGAAAAAAAAGGGGAGGGATATATCAGGAGGGGGAACAGAAGGGTTAGTAGTTCTATTTTATCCAAAACAGTCAAAGACAGGTGTGCCTTTAATTTATTCCTCAACAACTCTGAGGAAAGCCTCTCTGGGCAGTAGCTGCTACTTATTCAATGTAAAAAATAAATGTACTTTGTTGGGGTTTTTTTTCTTTTCTTTTGGGGGGAGGGAAAGGAATGTTCTTCCCCAAAAGGCACAATAAAAACAATTATCGTACAGTTTGTAGATGTACTTCAATACAGAGATAATTGTCAGAAGCCATCTTCACATCTCTAAAATATAACATGAAAATTTGGTTGTTTGAACCAAATAAAAACTTAACGGCTTTTATACAGAAAGAGCAAAATAAAAAGTTCCCTAGGTAACACTACCTAGGAAATACACTGGGAGGTAAAGTTATTAAAGAAAATTTACCTTCTTTTCCCAAGATTTAAGAATTCTGACCTATACTCTTGAAGAAAAAAGTGAAGACAAAATAAGTATTGATACTCGATAGCACCTGGTAATCATCTGATACTGATTTCAGGGCACCTGTCAGTGGTGCTTTAAGTACCTCTTTTCAAAATGATTCTCTCTCCACAAAGGCAGAGTGGCAAATTCTCAGGCATTTGTGCTACATTGCAACCTGATTAACATAGCAGAAAAGTCCATCTAAAGGAAGTATTGAGTAAAAGTATTTTTTTTTTTTTATCATTACAAAAGGGCTTTCTTGCTCTACTGGTCAGAAATAATTTTTCACCCAGTTCACTCTGCATTCCTGTTTCTCAATTCAAACCAATCAAAGCAGGAACTTTAGGAAATACCAAGAAACCACATTTGATTTTTACCTAGCAGCCAGCAGAAACTTAGGTTTTAAATGCCAAGTTTAAAACTCTTTAGATGAGATTCAAGGACTGTTTTCTCAAAGTACTTTCTTAAGATACTAACATTATCTGCTACTCCTTAAAAAAAAAAACAAAAAAGACTCGAGCTAAGATTCTAACTTTATGTTTCTATTTTTCAATATTTCAAACCTGAACAATAAAATCTAGTTTTCCTTTTATGGTTTTAAATGGCGGTAGGGGACACATTCCCGATTTCTAAGAGGCCAGGTCCCAGCTCCTCTCAGCCCTCAAGACCGAGGGAAGAAGTGAAAATGAGCCCGTGGCTGTCTGTAAAATAAATAATCCACTTGGATACTGCAGTTTTCTTATTATCACACGGCTAAGCTAAACTGGGAGAGTAAAACTTTAATGACATACTCTAGCTACATCATGAGATTTTAATCCTAATCATTCTGCCACCATTTATGCGCTTACAAACATTACAAATTAGTCAAGGATGGCGGTTTTATTTTTTAAAGGGCTAAAAACGGTCTCCAATGGAGAAAAACTCTAATATATATGTTTCCTGTAGATTTAAAATTCAACTTCTCCCCCGCCTCCACCCCCTCCTACCCACCCCCCCCCCAAAAAAAAGTCACTGGTAGGCCAAGATGCCATAGAGAATCAACGGAGAGGTTTACTGGGAAGAACTCATCTGGATCCAATCAAGTCTCAAAGTAAAAGCCTCGTGTCCCGGGATCGGGCGGGTCAGCTTGGGCTACAG
Source organism: Rousettus aegyptiacus (assembly GCF_014176215.1). Lineage (NCBI taxonomy): Eukaryota > Metazoa > Chordata > Mammalia > Chiroptera > Pteropodidae > Rousettus > Rousettus aegyptiacus. The sequence continues at coordinate 58,053,588 of NW_023416286.1, read as the reverse complement.
ACATTCGAGGGCACGTTGTCGAGTGATTCCTTCTTCTAGAAGGTTTATGAGCTCGCACTTTCCGCTCTCTGCACCAGAAGGGAAGGCGCGGAACAAACGCACTAGAAGTAGAGCTGGCAGTTACACCTTTCTCCACCCTACTCTGCCTCCTCCGCCCAGCAGGGCCCAGAACGAGTCCGGGCGCGCCCGGGGCTCCCCTCCCGCCTCTCAACTTTACCGCCCGCTCGCCGGGAGGAGACAGAGGCCTCCACCACACCCCGCGCGCAGGGCCCAGAGACCGCACAGGGGCCTCCAAGGGCATTTTCCAAATCACTTCTCCGCGGGGCCTGCAGCTCCGGAGGCGCTGGTGGGAGACGCAAGCGGGAAGGCGAGACGGCCGGCAACCCCATGTCCCTCCCTGGCTACCGCGACTCTCGGCTGGCGGGGGCCGCGGAGGCGGCCCCCCAGGTCCCTCCGCCGCCCCCGGTCCCCGAGACGCGGGCCGCAGCGCGGGTCAGGGGCGCCCTGCGGGCTGGGAGGCCGGCGCGACCCCGGAAGGGGCAGCACGGGAGGGCCATGTTTACACCACCAAGTTCCCTGCTTCCGCCCCAGCCCGCGCGTCCCTCCCTCCCCTCGGCGGCCCAGCCTCTGCCTACCTGCATGCCGGGCAGGCCCGACTGCACCGGGGAGTGGGCCATGGCGGTCAGCACGGCCACTTCCTGGGACGGGACGGCCGGGCCGCGGCGATTCGCGCGGGCGACGAGGCCCAAGGGCCGCGCACAGCCCTCGCGCGGCGGGGCGGCGGGCCAAGCTCGAGTCCGGCTTCGGCGGGGCCGGCCGGGGCCCGAGTCCACCCCAGCCCCCACGGGTCCCGAGCCGGATGGTGGCTCAGCGGCGAGTGGCGGACAGCATCTCCATGCACAGCGCCGGGAGGGGCTGCGAGAGGCGCGGGGCCTCCCTGCGAGCTGCTGCTGCCGCCGCTACTACCGCCGCCGCCGTCGCCGCCGCTGCAACTAGACTGGACCCTGCGGTCCGGAGTCGGAATGGGCGCGCACAACCGGCCGAGCCCGCGAGCGCTGAGGTCGCCCCGCCCCGGCCCGGCCCCCGCGTCCGCCCCCGCGGCCGGGCCGGGGACCCCGCCCCGCGTTTCCGGAAGGGGGAGGAGGCTCGCGGGCGCCGGGCGCCCTAGGCCGCAGCCGCCTGCGCCGCCGCCTGCCGGGGCGGGCGGGGATCCGAGTGTCGCCCCAGGCTGGCCCCCGCCCTCGGTCGGCTGGGCGGAGTAGGGAGGACGAAAGAGTGCAGGGGAGGGGGCCTCTCGGCGTGGGAAAGAGGGAAGCATGTGAGAGTCCGAGATTGGCCCTGTGCCCACCCACATTCCCCGGTCTGGGCCGGGTCGGGCGCCTGGGGGGGTCTGGATGGCAAGGCTGCAGTGAGCACCAGCTCTGCCTCCACTGCCTTCCTCCAGCGAGCCCACCCTTCTTCTGCCCCCGGGAAACGAGCTCTAGGCGACCTCCCCGAGGGCAGAGCTTGGGGCAGGCAGACTTTGGGAGGGAGAGTGCCCAGCGGGGCCTCAGCCAGAGTCCGGTTTGAAACTACCAGGGCGGAGCTTCTTCGGTGTCTGGGTGAAGTTTCGTGTCTGGGTGAAGTTTCCAGCCAACCCAAGGAGGAAATCGAGAAGGGAGAGGCCGAGAGCTGTTAATTCTCCGTGCTTCTGCTACTTGAAAACAGCTCCGTTTGGAATGCTAGGCGCTCTAAATTTAGCTAAGAAGAGAGGAGGTTGAACACCACCGAGTCTGGGCTTGGGTCCGAAGCGGGAGAGTCCACCACGTGAAGGGAAAAACCGTGAGGGAGGGGCAAGGAGGAAAGAAAGACAATAGAAGGAAACCGTGTCTAGACTTACCCCAGCCCTCTCCTCCTCCGCTGCCGGTAAAAGCCCCAGGTCTGCTCTGGGCACCAGTTCTGCCTCCGCCAGTTAGTACCCTCTTTTCCAACTATAAAGGAAAGAAACAAGAGGGAATGAGTCAATGCCTCCAGAAAATATTTTATTTACAATGACAAAGTGGTAGCTACTGAAGTGATCGGCTCTACCTCCTATTCATGCACGTAAATGCTCGTGAATGCCCGTGTTGCACCATCGCTGTGCGAGGTTGGACGTACATAAAATGAGCCCCCTAAAGTTCACAGACTCTTGTAGGAAACTCTAAAAGTCCTTCACCGAGTTAAGGAGGGTTTATTCTCTGAGGTGTCTGTATTCAGAGAATTTAAATTCCCTCCGTGGGGCACTAAAACTTAATCCCTGCTTTCCCTTTAGAAACATGCGTGTTTTTCCTCGGGATTTTCCAGGATACCTTTCGATACCTTCAGTGTTGTCACTGGTACACTACACTGAGTTGTAAAGCCCTGTCTCACTCTCTCTCTCACACACACACACACACACACACACACGTACTGTGAAAGGAGTTTGGCAAATACAAAGCTAAGAAAAGTATAAGCTCTGATACCTAAGAGTTTACCATCTTTTGTAAATTTTGTGTCCCTGAAAAAATGGGTTCATAAGGAGCTGGACAGTAAAACAAGAGCATGAATCTTAAAAATGTCCATAATCTTCAACCCAGGAATTCTACTTAGAAACCACCAAGAAGTGCATAAGAATGGCTATAGAAAGATGCAGTTACATGATATTTATGATCATAGGAAAACTGGGAACACATGAAGTCTAATGGAGATTAAGTAAATGCTAGTATACTCATACAGTGAGTACCGTGTAGTCATTAAAAATTATTTCAAAATTTAGTAATATGGAAAATAGTTTCATTTTATATTGCTAAGAAAGAAAATGGGGGGGGGGGGTGCAGGGAGGTTCCATTGTGTGGTTAGCACGTCTACTTTGCACGCAGAAGGAGCCACAAACCATCTACGGGGTGTGCCAGGCCAAGTGCACCAGGCTGTGGGTGCACGTGGGAGCAAGTGGGAGGGGACGCCCCTGCCTTCAGAGATCTAGTTCTCAAGGGGAAATGGTAACATCCATGGGTCAGGGGTGGAAGTGGCAGGGGAGTAAGTAAAGGAAAAAAAGAAAATGCAAGGTACAAACAGTGGTATAGTCTGATCTCAAACTGCTTCATGTATATGAAGTTATATTTAAATATATATCATTTACATATACATATAATTTTATGCATATATGTGCAAACAGAAAAACCTGGAAATATATACACTAAAATTTAGCAGTGGCTATCTCTGGAATTAAAGATGATTTTTTCAGTTGGTAGTCAGCTAGTGGAGACCATCATGCTAAAAGGTCAGCAGTCAGGGCAATAACGTACAATAAAAAGAAGAAATAAAACAAGTGGACAGAAATGTTTGCTCACTGATCTGAGGCATTACTATAAGAAACTCTCAGAAAACACTGGGGCCTATTTTGTAGTGGGCTAATTTCCAACGAAGAAGCCACAAGGGACATTAGACCATAATAACTTGGGTATTCTCATATCCAAAGACTAGTGAGGCTAAGAACATGTAGGTTACAGTGAGATATAATTTAACTAGACACAGTGACTTGCATTTATTAATTTCCCCATACCCTGTTTATCTCCTCACCACAACTGAACTTCATTTCCTCCTTTGACCATATCTATACTATTGAGCAGTATTCTCCTTGAAAGAAGCAAGTTACTATTCTGCTCAATCATATGCAGACATTACCCAGTATTCCCTGGATGGGGTCCCTCTCCCTTTATTTTAACAGAGCAGAGGTGATTGATAGGGCTTGAGCCCATGATGTGATCCCGCCCAATTGCTCATTGCATTCATTTATACTTAAATATACTTTTTGAATGCCAACTACATGTCAAACATCTGGTTCAGTGTTGGGCATATAAATACTAAATTTTTAGATGCCTCTTATTTCGTCCTAGAGACATGATCTCCCAGAATCCTAACTTAGAATTTTACAATACCAGATTTGATTAAATTTAGAGCCACAATAGCTATATTTCCACTAAGAAATTATCCTTTCATCCTCTTCCTCTTGTCACCTTTCCTCCACCCTAAACTTACAATTACAACAGATCATATACTACTCTAATTTCAGGAGGAGAGATTTTGAGGGTCTCCATAGAGATTATGCATTTTCTGGTCTCCATGGAGATATTTACCAACCCATAAAATTACTTTCACCCCCTGGCCCTCTTTGTCTTTTGTGTTGACCTAAGGATATGAATTGGGCAATGAATTGTACTCTGACACATATTCAGGACAACAAAGGACATTTCCATATCCCTATATAAAGCCCCTTCAAATATAGAGCCCTTGTGTTATGACTTCCCCTAAGCCAGCTCACAGCCTCAGCAGAGCTCAGAATGCAGCCAAAAACAAGAATCCAACAATCAGTCCCTTCACTTCTTCTGAGTTGAAAAGATAAACACCCCCAAATGCCACTTTATAAAGAACAGCTAGACAAGTAGCACATTAGCAATTTAAATTTACAGATTAAAGAAAGGGACTTACATGGTGAACTTTAAAGAGAGAAATATGAGTAGCTTGGATAAGTAACTAACAGAAGGCTTGACAAATTTGTACACATGTTCAGCAGGTGAAGACACAAAAGAGGAAGACAGATTATTAAGTTCAGTATAAAGAAGTATGACTAGTCATAGTTGGATGACATGATAGCAAGAAAATGTATGCTAAAGCCCTAAGAAAAGATCCAGTTTTATTGTGGAATGGTGCAAAGGCAGTTTCATTCTGTGGGTGTGAGGTTGAGTACAAGCTCTCACGGCAATATCATTCTAAGTCAACTTTTGGTTGCACCCTGCATTTGTTTGCCTGGGATGCCATTACAAAGTACCATAGGTGGGGTGGCCTAAATAACAGAAATTTATTTCCTCAGAGTTCTAGAGGATAGAAGTCCAAGATCAAGGTGTCAGTAGAGTTAGTTTATTCTAAGGCCTCTCACCTTGGCTTGTAGATGGCCATGTGTATGTATGCATGTTTCCTGGTCTTATCTTAAAAGGACATTCATCATATTTTATTAGAGCTCACCCTAATGACTTCATTTTAACTTAATTATGTACTTAAAGACCCTATCTCCAAATATAGTCATATTCTGAGATACTAGGGGGTAAGGGTTCAACATATGAATGGGGAGGGACATATTATTCACCCCATCACACACCCCTTTCATGATATACGCATTTCTGGTCAGTCCCAGTAACTCATATTCCCCTGGCTCAGCTTCATGTGCAAGATCTTACTCTCTCCTCTCTCAAGGCCTATGGACCTTGATATACACTTTGCATTTCTGCTAATAGGCATTGCTTCATATCTCCGTGGGTGCAGTCCCTAAACTTTATTTCATGAAAAAAAAACAGCAATTATCTCTAATCACTGGATAACTGAGAGCAGTAGCAGGAAATAGAAGCAGACGTTTGCTTGGTAGAATATTTTTAATTATAAGAAATCACCTGCAATACATGGCAAAACTTGCCAGGAAAAAGTTTAGAATATTTTTCAGGGAGTACATCAAAAGTAATACTTATTTCAGCCAAAAGATTATGCTTTAATAAAGTCTGTATTTCTCTCTAGTGCCTCCTTTGCCCTTGAGTATCATTGCAGTTGGAGGCACAGTTTACCAGCATTGGAGGCTGAGCCCCCAAAGGACTAGAATTTGACAGTTTAGGGGCTCAAACTCGAGAAGTTTAGGCTGTTTAGAATGGTGTGCTAATACAGGCTCACTAGAAAAAATTCTCATGTGCAATTTTGCCTGGCAAAGAACCAATTAACAGGGCTTGAACAGTGGCCACTTGACCCTGCCAATCACCTTATAAAGGCTTCAGTGCACAAAGACTCATCAAGCTTTGTGTATGTAGATTTTCTTCCTTCTGGAGGCTGCATTTGTTCTCAGATGTATCCAAAAAGGGCACAAGTGAAATCATCCCCAGAAGGGTGATGTCATCTGTCTTACAGTCACAGAACTGCAGCTCCAGTTCTCAAAATCTCTGGGTCCGGCCTTCCAACAGGGAAGACTCATTGTGGAAAAGATTTAAATTTTCACTTCAAAGAGATCTAGAGACTTAAGGAGGATTGTATAATCCACACAGAGGTTAAATGTACCTATGAGTTACAGAGATTGGTTCCTGAATGCACATAACCAAGAATACTTGGAACCCTCATGAAAATACTGACCTAACCATTACCCTTTCATCAAGTCTTTGCCTGAAAAAACTAAGCATGTAGTCTCATACCTTGATTTTTAAGCCCAGTTTTATTTGTTTTCCTAAGAGGCTATGTTAGTGATACCACTAGTCAGCCCTCTGAATAACTAATGACAGAAACCTAGCTCAAACCTCTATAAGCACAAAAGAGAAAATTTTAGCTCAGTGACAGAAATCCAAACTTAACTAAACCAGGCTGGGATAAATCCAGGAACATGGGTTCAAAGATAAAATCAGAATTCTCTTTCTCTCTCTCTCCTCTGCTAGCCTCTGTGTGGCTTCATCCTCATGTTATCTCGGTGTGGTGTCAATAGTTCCTCTATATGGTCCTTGAAATCCCAGAGAGAAAAGAGTAAATTTCTTTTACCTACTATCCATATGCCACATCTAGTGGAAGAACTCAAATTTGTGTATGTGCATTCTTGTGACCAGAGGGCAAGAAGACACAGAGAGGGAACAGTCCAACCCCAATTGCATACAATGTGGAAGAGGCAGTTTCCCAATGGACTCCTGGCCTGATACGTTCCACCCCCGGCTGCCCAGAACATTCATATACTTGCGTATACACACATATTCTCTTTTTCCATATGTAAAATTACTTCTATAACCCCCCCCCACACACACACACACACACATATGTATCCATTCATGCCCTTACCTCTTCTTCAGAGCAAGCCAAGCCCATGTGCCTTCTAGTTAGACCATCCATTTTCAAGTTCAGGGACTCTGGATAATATCCATTCCCCTTTGTTAAGTCTGGATGTGGCTTTTCATGGGCTGGCCATCTACATCTAAATGGTAAGTGTTATCTTTAATGTGTTTAATGTCCTATGGAAAAAAAATTTTGATAACTACCTTAAAAATCTCTCATTTGAGAAGGGGGAGAAAGGGAAATAAGCAGGCATCATCATCAGTCCATCCTATACAGCCGTCCCTTGAACAACGCAGGGGTTAGGAGCACCACCCTGCCTGTGCAATCAAAAATTCACATATAACTTTTACTCCCCCAAAATTTAACTATTAATAGCCTACTATTGACCAGAAGCTTTACCAATAACATAAACAGTCAAATAATACATGTTTTGTATGCTATATATATTATGTAGTATATTCTTAAAATAATCTAGAGAAAAGAAAATGGTATTAAGAAAATCATAAGGAAGAAAAAATACATTTTACAGTATTTATTGAAAAAAAATCTAACATGTAAGTGGACCTGTACAGTTCAAACCCATATTGTTCAAGGGTCAAGTGTACATGATACCTTCCTGGAAAGTAAGGCAATTGAGGTAGTGCCTAGGTCAGTCACCGTGGCTGCACTTGGCTCTGTTCTTTGAAAGGTTCTACCTTTTTTTGTGGTCCTCCATGGCTCTATTAAAGAGGAGCCTGGGGCGGGCTGGTCCTTCTGGAGGCTTTACCACTTTAACAGCCCAGCTCCTACTGAGAAAGATTTGGGCTCCTGGGGATTGTCTTAGTGCTGAGGAACCAAACTTTACCCTTAACTGCACCCTTAGATCTTAGTAATTTTTTCATAGCATCTCTGAACCAAAAAAAAATACCTAGCAGTTTAATTAACTAAGAAGCTAAATACAAACAACTTGAGAATTTCTTTCTTACTAACTTAATAACCATCTGAAGAAAAACACTGCAAACTTAAAAATATTTTATTTTCATGTTTAAGTAATCACAATTAGTTGCTAAGGGGACATGTGTTCCTGCAGAAGTTGGTCACCGCACAACTTTTCAAACCTTAGAATTGTATTGGACACAACCATGTTCAGTTCTTGTTACACATTGATATTTGTGCTTTTTATCATAGCATGTGCCAAAAATATAAGCAACTGCTTTGCAGATGTAGGACGTGATTGAAAAGAATGTGGTATGATCTAACGTTAAAACAGTAGATTACCCGTGAGTATGGTGTCTGACACATGTTTATACTGCTGTGTTTCCTAAAAAATTAAAATATCCCAAAGTTCCTCTGTAAATGCTCTGTCATTGTCAAGGTATCTTGGAGGCAGAGTTTGGGAACCATGGTTTTAGAGATTAAAATAGTCACTAAATTGCTCTGGTGAAAGAATTCCCTTGAAAACTGAGTAGGAGACCAAAGTCATCAACTTGCTCAGTCAGGGCCCTTGACTATTCTAACCTTCTTATATCTAGAGCCTCCTAAGTGTTAGGCCATGGCACACTAGTATTCCCATGCCATAGGCAGTGGCAAGGCATCCTGAGCCCCAGATCAGTGGCCTCTGATTAGGAGCACCCTCTTCTGTATAGACCAGCGTGTCATACAAATACTACACTTCTGTATATAGATGCGAATGTTGTATATTTTCACCTTCTGTACCTACTGAGTCCAAAGTCTACAAATGATCCAGGTCCTGAAGCACATCTGGTAACAATGCAGCCAGCTTTATACCAAATATCATTCAGGTCCAGGATCTCCAGCTCTCCAGATACAGGGAGTCCTCTGTCTTCCATTCAGTCTTACTCAACTACCCAATTTTTCTCTTGTACCTTCCATTCCTGGTTCCAGTTTTTTCCTTGTCTGAATTCTTTTGGTTTCATGTGACAGAAATCCAATTAAAAGTAGATTAAGGAGAAATAGTAATTTATTATCTCTTATAACTGGGAAATTTAGTATTTATAAGTAAGTCACAGTCAAGTAAAAGGTGAAACTAGCTTCAATTTGGGCATTCATAGAAGGTAATCAGGACTCTGTTTCATTATTTTAGCTGGCTGACCTCTGATTGCATTACCTGTCAGATGGGCTTTTCCCAAAGTAAAGCAGGATGGTCATGTCCACTGGAAGTCTTTATCTTCCTCACAGCTTGAGCACCCAGATTTAAAGGGAGCATCTTTCCTGATAGCTCTACCAAAGGTTGTAGGAAGGATGCTGATTGGCTGGGGCAGTGGGAAGGGCAGAATCATCCCATTCGAATCCAGGGACAAAAAACAGCTTCTTTGGGGACAGGGAGGAGTTGGAGTGCGGGATTATCCTACATAAAGTCACACTGAGCAGACAATAGCCTTACACCCACCAGAATGAGAAAGTTGTAGTTTCATTTTGTGTAGCTGCTTAATCTGGTAGTGGGAAATCTTTCTTATTACAGTCAAGATCTTCTTATATAGTTATAAGGATCAGGGGTTGGCAAACTTTTCTGTAAAGAGCCAAATTGTCAATATTTTAGGCTTTGTGGACAATATGATCTTCACTGCTGTATCAACAAAACAGCCACAGACTATATGCATAGAAATGAGCATGAGGTTTTCCAAGGATACTTTGTTTATGAACTCAGCTGGCAGGCCAGATCTGTACCCAGCCTGTAGTTTGTTGCACCCTGATCTAAATGAATGACCTTGGTAAGTTGGGTGAATCGTCAGACCATTGAATAGAACTCAAATAGGGCAAGTTTAAGGAAGCATAGGAAGGAGGGAAAAAAACTACAGCCACATTACATGGATGTGTAGAATTGACAGGAGACCAAGGAGCTATCCTGGACTAGGTGCTATAAATAAATCCATGATGCGGAATTGTAGTAAAAGATAAAGCATCATCCAAAGTTCATATATAACTGGTGCGAACACAAGGAGGCAAATTTCCGCACTGAGGATTCAGGCCTTCCAGGAACACTACCAATGAACTTTCATAATGAAAAGGTAGTCATAAAAGAATATCTATGGAGACTCATGAGCTCCTTAAGGTCAGGGTTCAGGTTTAGTTTTTTTCTTGTGATCTCAAGAGTGTTCCTGGTAAAGATGATACAGAAGAAACATATAATAAATTCTTGCTTATTTATGACAAACACAGGCAAGTTTATAAATTAAAATTCTATTTACAAAGGGCTTAAAAATATAGGGAAACTGGCACTTAACATACTGCTGGTAGAAGTGTAAATTGGTACGATTTTCCTAGAGGGATGTTAAGTAATATAACAAAAACTTTCAAATATTTATACTTTTTGAGCTTTATACTTAGGGAATAATTACAACTATTTAAGAGTGTATATATGAAGATGAGCACCATACTGCTGTTTATAACAGAGAAAAAATAAAACTAGTACAAATGTCCAATTGTAAGAATTTGGCCAAAAAATTATATTTGCTCATAGGATAACACAGATTTCATTTAGTGACTTAAAATTATCATGTAAATTAATACTGACATACTTATTAATGATATTCATGGATCATGAAAGGTTAAGTAAGAAAACTAAGTTGTATGAATGTTTATATAGTATAACAACATTTTTTATTGGAGTATATGTAGAATTCCGCTTCTGGTGAGGCTGACTAGTTTATTTCAGAACAATTCTGCCATTCTTCTATTAAGAATGACTAGAAAATCTAGACAAATTAATTGACAAATTAATAAAGAAAAAAACTGTTTGAAGTTATCAGAGAACTTGCAAGGCAATTTGGGGAATCAAGATCCAGAAGAAAGGGAAGCCATGAGAGGTAGACCTGGCATTTGGGGGTGCTTTTTTCCTTGAGGCGATTGCTGATTTGCAAGAGACAACTGAGTAGTGAAAAACTTTGGCACTTTCATAGGGCCAGGTGGGCAAAGTTTAGATTTCAGTGCCCTCTGCGGAAGATAAGATTTTGCAGACAAGCCAGACTTTTTTGACTGGGACCGCAAAGCACTATATTCTAAGAATAAGGTGAATCAGAAATAGACTATCACAAGGAGTGAGATCTAGCTTCAAATCAGCTCAATAAATAAGATTAAGATTACCTGCCCTAGCCTTGCTCTAAGCCAGAAGTAAATATATATCTCTTCTGGAGGAAAATATCATCATCTAGAATCATTTCTTAATTTTTTCATGTGTGACACTCAATAAAAAATAACAGCATAATGAACTAGAACTTACGAAATAAAACTAGGCATATAAGAAAGCAAGACTTGACAGAAAATCAAGAAGACATATATAATAGAAAAAGATTTGTAGGATATATTGAAGTGATCAGAATAAACATTAAAATAAATATGATTTATATATTCGAGGAGTTAAATGACAAGATGGAGAATTTCAACAGAAAACTGCAAACTATAAAAAAATCAAATAAAAATTCTAGAAATAGAAATACAATTAAAAAATTTTTTAAATTGATGGATTTAAGAGCTGATTGGATACAACTGAAGAGAGATGTAATAAACAGATGTACACACAGAAGCTCAAAACATAATGCTGAAAAGACGGCAGACATAATACTGTACATACAGAGTTCTATATCGTTTTACTTACATGAAGTTTAGAAACAGACAAAAGTAATCTACAGTGTTAGACATCCAGTGTGGTTAAATTTGGGGAGGATAAAGGAAATAATGATTAGGTGTTGGAATGAGGGGGGCTATTTCTTGCTCAATATGGTTATATTGGTATATTTGTTTTGAATTATTCATCAAGTTGTTCATGATTTATGTATTTCTTTCTGTATATATTATACATCAATAAAATGTTAAAATATACTTGAATATATACATGTAAACATGAAAAGTTTTTAAGAGAGGTTATATTTGAGCATTACAGATAATTTTTTCTTTTTTCTTTTCTTTGTTTTTTACAATGACCAGAGAGTCCTTGTGAAAAAAGAAATAGAAGAAGAAGAAAAGAAATACTGGCCATTTTTTATTTATATAAGTCTTGTGATGGTGGAATAAAATAAAATGGAATTTATATTTGGCTTAAGAATCTCCTGGGGGGGGGGGGTGGGCAGGGGAAGGGGAGAATCTCCTGGAACTTAAACTTGTTAAACAGAAAATGATAGATTCTTCTTCCATGGTGGCCTTTCAAAACAGAATAAGTGTTAGGTGTGCTCTTCTCTAAAGGCGTGGTTGAAGACCGGAATATCTCTTAAGATTTATTTTGCATCTATGATCCTGTAGTTTTTTATATGAGAGAGATATGTTGAAAGGACTTCTTTTAAAGTGTGTTTACCTTCCAGGTAGTGAGCTAGTGGCTGAGAATAATAATATGTAATAATCCTTGTAGATTATCATGGTCTATGCAGGTCATATAATTTTAGGTGAAATGTGATAAAGTAGAATAAATGCCACTCGCTCAATAATTATGAGCTGCATAGCATAAGTCAGACTCTCATTGGACTGGGATATTGCAGTAAATAGTATGAAATCCATGCTATCATGGAATTTATATTCTAGTAAACAAACAAAAAAATATGTAATACATCAAGTGGTGATAAGGCCAAGGGAAAAAGAAGCAGAATGAGGATAAAGAATGATGGTGAGATGGTTGTACAGGGTAATCTACTTTAGACAGGATAGACAAGAAAGGCTTCTGTGTTTGGGGACATTGGAACAGACACCAGAATGAAGTGGGGGAGTGAGTGATCCATGTGGCTTTCCAGACTTGAGCAGTCCAGGAAAGGCACTATGTTTGGACCATCCCAGAGGTAGCAACAAGGCCACTGTGGCTAGAGCAGTATGAGTAGGTAAGAGGGAATGATAAGATATCAGATAGTTGGCGCAGACCTCATAGGGACACGTGGTCCATGATAAGAACTTTAGATTTTCTCTTTGTGACATGGGAAATTATTGGAGAGTTTAGAACAGAGCTATGATATGATCTGAATTAAGTTTTAAATATGTTACTTTGGCTTCTGAGTGGAGAACTGATGGTAAAAGGACAACTGTGGAAGTAAGACTGTTAGAAGGTTCTTGCTCTTCTTTAGGCAAGGTATGATGGTGGTTTGGACCACAAAGGTATTATAGAAACTAAAGAAAAAGAATGTAATCTGGAGACATTTTGAAGACAAAGACAATGGGATCTGTTGAAGGAGCAGATGTGGAGTATAAGAAAAACAGAGCAGTCAAGAATAACTCCAAGGATTTTGGCTTGAGAAACTGAGAGATTTCAGAAGCAACATTTACCGAAATGGTGGTAGTCTTGAGCAATGAAGCTGGGGAGAGGTATGAGACTATGTTAGCAGAATTGACTCTGTCCAAATAAGGCAGGCAACCATTGAATGAAGAGAACCATTTATACATTTTGATAGCGCCTTTGCAAATTTTGCACACTACAGAGAGTTTGTAATGCTAACAATTTCAAAACAACTATTTGCTATTAATTTTGCTCAAATAGCTCTTTTTCCAATTGTTACATTTTAGTAGGGTCATAATTAATGGCAAACCATAATACTCACTCCTGGAAACCATTTTAACTTATACACATCCTTTATTGCTGACGTCAAGAACCACCCTTGCTGGGCCGCTTTCCTCTGCTTCTTCAGTTAGGGTTAGTTACTCCTCCTTTAGATTTCCATAGCACCCAAGGGTCCTTCTATCATACTTCTTACCAAATACACTGTATTATCATCATCTATTTTTCTGCATGATCAATGGGTAGGTTCAATTATCTTTGAATACACAGTAGCAGACTTAAGACTTGACACTCAATAAAAATGAGGGGAAAAAAGAGAAGAAAGGTGGGAGGTTTCTGAGATGTATTGTCTCTCCACTACCTGAAGATTATTGTGACAGGTCTACTTTGCTTCAGTTCACTCTTGGTCCATTGGGCCAAGTGAAATGCAAGCATATCCTAGAAATATTGTCCAGTGTGATTAAGTGAAAAATTATAACATAATGACTTCTAGGAACATCTTAACATCTTCCTTCTGTTGCAATTGTATTAAAGCTAGAATTGTAGACCAGAATTGTCTGATAGAACTTTTTTTAATGAAGGAAATGTTCTATATCTATGCTGCCCAATAGAGTAGCCACGAGCTACATATAGCTATTGAACAATTGGAATGTGGCTAATGTGACTGAGGAATTAAATTTATACTTTTAACTTAATAAACTTAAATTTTAAGTAGCTACATGTGGCTGGTGGCTATTATTGGGAGAGTGCAATTATAGACTCTTAACACTGAAAGTCATATTTTCTAATTTCCTCAATTTACAGATGAAGAAATTCAGCCTTAAAGATGCAATGTTATTTGCCCAACTTCCTAATTCTTTGCACTGAAACATATTTTTGAATTTGTATTAGTCATTCCTAATGTGAACTTACTTTATGTTGAAATCTACTCCTTCCATAGAAACTTAATTTTCAGATAGCAGAACAAATGCAATCTTTACAGACCATAACAATAATAAACCACTTTTTAAAAAAACTAAGTGCCACTATATTTAGAAAAATGTGATTTTCCTCAATAAGGAATCTCAAAAATTATTATAATAAATTACATACCACACATGGTTCATCTGGTTACTTTTCTTAAATGGCATCATTTGTTGAAACTCAGAATTAGCTGCACATAACATTACTCCAGTGGAAACTGAACATCCGAACAAAGAATCCAATTTCTGAGACTTTACATTCTCACCTAGATGATAATGAAGTGGGGACACATAAAATAACTGAAAAATGACCGACTATATAAAATATCACATCTATCTCCAAAAGTACCTCTACATTTTGTGCGAATATCGTTGGAGGACAAAGAGTTGGGGTTGAGTGTGTGAGTGATGGTGGTTGGGCAGGAGTAGTGGACAGCTCGGGGAGGCTGGGAATTGTCTCTCCTGTAATAATATACACAATTCTCATGAACCTACTGTGTGTCAGGCCCTATAGCCTATAGAACATTCTTTTCAAAAGTTTAAATCAAGCTCTATTTCTCTTTGGACCTTTCTTGCATATTTACCTGACAAACTTCTAACTCTAAATAAGATAGACCAAATGTCTATCTTTTCTCTTGCACTTGTAAAGCCAAGCACCAGCGTAAACCTCACTGCAGGGCAGACTGGCTATGTATGTAAGATCACCAGTCTCAAAGGAGCTTCCAACACTCCCTGAAGACCACTTCTGCTACTCTTATTGGTCCTTCTTTCCACTCTCCTCAGAGCCCAGCACCCCACCTCTGCCCCATCACTCTCTAGAGAAGTCTTCCTCTCTTGTTTTGCTGAGAACAGAAGCCATCAGATGAAAAACTTCTCAGTATCTCATTTCCATGTCTACAAATTTGTTGACATTGTCACTCTTCCTGTTATAATAGCGGACATGTCCTTCCTCATATCTAAGTCCATTTCCTCCACCCTCCTTTTTTCAGTGACCTAATGCTATCTGTCATTCTCCAACATTTCCTGATCTTAAGTCTTTTTTTTTACTCAATCTTTCCCATCAGAGTTTAAACATGATTATGTCTATTTTATTTTAAAAGATATAAGAACAACCTTCCATCTGTAACACATATTCCCCAACTACCATCCAATGACCTCTACAAACAAATTTCTTGAAAATGTGTTCAATTTCCTTACTTTCTTCTCCTTTCTCAGATCCCTCCAATCTGGTGAACCCGCACCACTCCACAGAAACTGCACTAAATTCACCAATGACCTAGGCAGGTAATCTCGTGTACAATTTGCAATCTTTTATCTTTTTATTCAGCGTTTAGCCTGGTTGACTGTACCACCTTCTTCAGGCATCTCTTCTGTTGGCACTTGTATCACACATTCTCCTGGTTTCCTCTTACCTTTTAGCTTTCTCCTTTTTAGTCTTCCCAGTGGGCTCAATCTATTTTACCCAACTTTTAATATGAGAGGCTCACAAATTTCCATTCCAGGCCCCCT
Organism: Rousettus aegyptiacus; assembly: GCF_014176215.1. Classification (NCBI taxonomy): domain Eukaryota; kingdom Metazoa; phylum Chordata; class Mammalia; order Chiroptera; family Pteropodidae; genus Rousettus; species Rousettus aegyptiacus. The sequence goes on along the minus strand of NW_023416286.1, from coordinate 58,037,805 downwards.
CACCCTGTCCCTCCTCTTTGCTCTCTTGGGTCCATTATACTATTTATCCTGATGACCTCCAAATTTATATCTCTGGCCTTCTCTTTTGATCTTGAAACTTGTAAATCCAACTATCTACCTGCCATCTCCATTTGGATGTTTCCAAAGGCCAAGATCATCCTCCACTAACTTGCCTCATCAGACCACATACACACAAACCCATTTACACAAAAATGAGACTGACCCTTGGCCCTTGCATTTTCTCCTGATTAATCAGTTAATCTTATTATCTTCTTCTCTACACTGCTTTGAAATCCATTCACGTCTTCCATCTGCACTTATTGCCCTACCCTAAACCCTTACTACTCAAGTGTGGCCTGTGCTAGGGGTATCATGTTCACCTGCAAGCTTATTCAAAATACAGTGTCTCAGGTACCATCCCACACCTACTGAATCAAGATCTGTATTTAGTAAGACCCCTAGGTGATCTGCATGTACATAAAAGTTTGTAGTTTTCCCACCTGGTCTCTCTGCTTCTGCTTTTGCCCCAACAGATTCTCCACACAACAAACCTAATCGTGTCACTCATATACTAAAAGCTTTTCAATAGCCTCCCGCTTTTCTTAGAATAAAGTATATTCTATATAATTTTCCTTTTATATGCTATGATCAAAGATACTGTTGTCCTTTGTCTAACTTTAATTTTTATTATATCTCTTCTATGCAAGAAATATTTGACAGCTTTAATTTTTAAAAAGTAACTTAAGAAATGTTTTAATTTTATCCTTTTTGTATGATGTTATATTTGCACTGCAAATGGGACTATTTCTCAGTTCATGTAGTTTGTTAATTTATGTAATAAATATACATAGTCCTCAAGTACTTTGCAATGTGCCATAAATTATGTTCAAGAGAAACCCCATTGGATGCATGGGATTAAAATCTGAAAGTTATATGCATGGAAAATAAAACTCTTATTAGTTCTATTTTTTTTTTTATGAGGAAGACAGTATCCTGAGGTCGCGAGGGCCACTTCTATGAAAGAACATCATTTGATTTACCCAAATATGTTACACACAGGCTCAGAACTGTTTCAATTCCCATGTCAAATGCTACTGTGGAAAAGTTTTTGTTGTCTTGGTTAACCTATGGATCCTTGAAAACAAAAGCACTACCGTTGAGTCATAAAATTCAATTAAAAAAATATCCCTTTCTCAAATATAAAAGAGGATTTTGGAGTAGTAATATTTCATAAGACTATGGAATCCAATCCATAATGTAAAATGTGATGTAGATACTCCTCAAAAGTTCTCTATAACTTGTAACTTGCAGCAGGATAATGGATACTGCTGATGAACTTTAATTAAGTTGCCTGGAATGTTGGCTGATGTCACCAGGCAGCCTTGCTTTCTGGTAGCAGAGTCCAAGATACTTCCAGGAAGACAGAAGGGGCTCCTCCAAAACTTCCCTGGTTCATTTAAAGTGCTGGATGACAATCATTGGTGCCGTTACAGGGAAGTCTTCTTGCCATGGAGAGCCGCAAGCAAAAGCAGTGTCTCCTAAGGACAGCTTTAGGAGGGATGACAGGTGAGGCTTCTGCAAAGTAAGGACTGAAGACCCTGAAGCGTGGAGGTGGGCTTAAAAGGACAAACTTTGGGGAAGAAGAGGAGGATAATCGAGAAACCCAAAACAGCTAAATGAAAGAAGCCAGTTATGGAGGACCAATTATCATATGACTCCATTTGTATGAAACATTCAGAATGTTTGAGTCCATAGGAACAGAGAGTAGATTACTGATTGCCTAAGGCTGAGGAAGAGAGATGGTGAGACTGTGGATCAAAGGTTAAAGGGAGCAGGGTTTCTTTCTGGCATAATGAAAATATTCTTAAATTGCAGTGTTGGTTATACAACTCTGTAAATACAGCGAAAGGGTCTAAATTGTACACTTCAAATGAATGAATTGCATAGTATGTGAATATCTTGAGAGTTGTTAAAAATAAATAAATTCTAAAAAATACCTTCCAAAAAATACAAGGAAAATTTTTATAGATATTAAGCAGTAATAGAGACAATTGCATTATATGATGCATATATAGCTATTGATTTTTTTCTAGGTTAGCTATTAACCATTGACTTCCTGCTGTACAGGACAAAGATTTTCACTTCTTATAGACAAACTTCCTATCATGCACAGATATGCTTTTTCTTCTCACCATCCTCCCATTATAGCTGTATTGTAATTTTAGGTAAGATCAACATTTAGCACTGAGGACTCTCACATTTATATTCTTGACAGAGTTCTTTTCAGGGTCTGGACCATATTCAAGTGCTTACTAAACATTTATATTTATTCTCTAAAAGACATCTCAAACTTAACTTGTCCAAAACTGAGCTCTCGATCCCCCTTCCAAAACTGCTCCTCTCATTGCCTTTTCCATCTCAGTAAATGGCATGCCAATTTCTCAGTTGCTCAAGTCAAAAACCCAGAGGCGTCTTTGCCTTCACTCTTACTTCCCATCTCATATCTGATCTGTCAGCAAATCTATTCTACCTTCAGAGCATATCCAGAATCTGATACCTTCTCACCATTGATACCTGCCTGGTACAAGACACCATCATATCTCTCTTGAATTGCTGCAATAGCCTCCGGATTGGTTTTCTCACTTCTGTCCTTGGCTCCTTAAGCCTGTTCTCAGCAGAATTATCCGTTTAAAGGCAGATCATGCCACTCCTCTACTCCAAAGCCTCCAGTGGCACCCATTGCTGGGACATCAGTGGTAGTGAGGTTACCGAACCAGTAAAGCCAATTGGCCCCCGATTAGTTTGTTACCCTAGTACACAAGCCTAATGCCTATTACTTATAGTTTGCTGGAAAGATTAGGAGGTTAAAACCCCACTTAACCCACCAACCACAAAAACAACTCAGCCTTTACTTGTTAAACTTATAACACTCTTCAATGAAGACATTTTTCACACTGATAAACAGAAGTCCTCACCTTTGCCCTCTGCATGAGACGAAGACTCTAGACTATTTTTCTACCCAGTATAAACTCCTCTAAAGCAAATCTACTTCTGATTTCCTTAAAGGAAAGGGGGAGAATATCCACTTATTTTCCTGAACTACTCTCCATATGTACAATCCCCTTCTGGTTCCTTATACAAAGCATATGCAGCTTTTTTAGGGTCCTACTTTGGGAACTAACAAGACTTTCCCCCCAAAAAAATAACCACTGAGACATTTATTGGGGCCAACCTTTGGATGTCTTAATATCTGTTTCTGTTTGCAAATGGTCCTTAATTAGCATGACATTCTTGATCCAGTTTTTGTTTTATTAATCCATAGTAATCGTCTTAATTGGTGAAATGCAAGTATGTTATCTAGAAAGTAGTGTCACCAGAAATTGAGAAATAGAATTTCCTCTGTGGATTACAGAAGCAGCACTGGAAGGATTTATAGAAAATTTACTATAAGCCAGTTTAGGAAGCATGCTTATTAAAATAATCATTATTGAGCCAAAATATTTCTTCTCTGAAATGCTTGAAAAGGGATAGTGGCGAAAGCATTTATTTCTGTTGAGCCTGTAAGACTCTCTCTTTGCACTAAAGGAGGATCTAGAGGGGAAGCCCTCCACTCTAGGTCTCTTGCTGGTTAAGCCACTTCTTGATCCTGGCCCCATTCATGGATCTTTATTTATTCATTCAGGCACCTAGGGATTTAATCTGATTTCCTTTCCTGTACAGGTCTTTTTCTAAATATCTATCTCTTAGAGTTCTTCCAAAGTCAACTTCAACTTCCTCAATTTTCTTTATTCTTCCTGTCCATCATTATCGTATGGGAAATATTTGCTGAACACCTACTATGTTTTTATAAGTGTTTATATCAGACTCCATCTCTGCCCTGGTGAAAATCATAAGAGCAAGGCAGGCACATAGTAAATGCCAAGACAACCATATATACTCACACAGAAGATATACAAGCTTTTACATTTTAACATTTCTGAAGTTGAAATGCATCTTGTAGAGAACGAGTGCATGTGGGTGAAGGTGGTGGGGAGGGAGGGAGAGAGAAGGAGAGAGGGCAAGAAGTATGCAGACAGACAGACATGGGAAACTTTCAGTCTCCAAGATAGAGAACATTGGAATATAGTTATCGTTTAACACTTTTAGTTTTTACCTCTACCATTTGCCTGTATGCTTCTAAACAACATGAAAAAACTCCACTCTGATGCTGCATTTGCCCCAGAAGCAGAGCCTGGGGCAAGGGCTTGCACATGGACAGTTTACTGGGGCCTGATCCCAGGGAGCAGAAACAAGGAGCTGGCAGAACACAGCTGAAGTGGAGACAGAGCCAATACAAGGTGCATTACTATTGCCACCGCTGTGGCCAACTGGGGTTCAATCTTGCTTGGGCCTTCTGGGGAGCCATGTGGAACATGTTTCAGAATGGTCTCCCCACAGTTAGAAAGGGGAGCATTGCCTCGCCAGCTTCATTCACACTTCTGCATGTGTGAGTATCGTACTGCATGCTGGAGACCTCCCAGATGTGTGGTGCAGCTGAGGCACGGTGCTGTCGGATCACGAGCAGGTTGCTGAAGCAATGGTTGGAGAAAGACATGGGCTGGGGGAGGAGGGGCAGCAAAAATGTACAATGCAACTGTTATTTTTTCTTTTTATTAAGAATGTTCATAGCAGCTTTATTCTCAATAGCCCCAAACTGAAACCGATCCAAAAGTCCACCAACGGGAGAATAGATAAACAAATTATGGTATAGTCATTCAACAAATCCTACACAGCAACAACAACAATAACAAAAAATGGAGCATTGATACAAGCAATACTATGGATGACTCTTACAGACACAACACTAAGCAAAAGAAGTCAGAAACCAAAGAGTACATAGTGGAAGGTCCTACTTAAATGAAGTTATAGAACAGGCAAAACTAACCTATGGGTGGGGATTAGAAAGGTTGCTGTCTGTGGTGGGGTAAGAAGATTAACTGCAAAGGAACATGAAACATCTTTCCCGAATGATAGAAATGGTTAATATATTGATAAGTATGAAATGCATGGATTTATGCATTTATCAAAACTCATTGAATTATACATTTAAGATGTGTATATTTCACTGTTTTACCTAAAAAAACACACACACAAATATAAAGTAATATTTAACTCTAACCTATACCTCTCACAGTGGTATAGGTTAATAACTCTGAAATTACTTTGTGTCCTCAAGTCTTGAGCAAATGAACAGGATATGTATTTAGGATAATGAAAGCTAAGATTCTCACTGTTGGAGGGAAATTATAAATACGGACAGAGAGAAGACTAGAATGTGTCTTGTGGTATTGGTTTGGAACTGAAGGTATTCATACAAACTCATGGTTTTATATAGATAGAGCTAGACCTGCATATATGTGTGTATGTGTGATATGTGTGGATATATACACATGTACACACATGTTCATACACACTTCCTAACTCTATGTGTTGAGAGGGCCAGAAACAATGATGAACCAGGAATAATGAGCACATGTAGAGCCCAGACTTTGGTTTCTAAATACCACTCTCTATTTAAAAGAACCAAGCCTCTTTGGAGAAATGGCTGACTCCAGAGCTGGGGCAGAGATAGTACGAAATGACCCTGGAACATCTTATGCCATTATGTTTGCAAGTGGCACAAATACTAATGGGGAGATATCAAAGGAAAAGAGCGACCAAGTGGAGGGAGTTCCCAGTGGTCAAATCTGGGGCAATTGGAGCATCAAGATAAATAATTGTGATGGAAGTTTGTTGTCATGGAACACATGACAAACTAAATTGAAAATGATGATGATAAACAGTAATTAATAAATGAAGCAGGAATGGCAGCAATTGAAGACCATGTCCTACTCAAGACATAACTGTTAATGCCCTGATAAATAGCATCCTTTCTCCATAAGGCAGGAATTCCAACTATCCAAGTATGCGCGAGTACTGCCAAGTTACCAAGGCGGCCAGCCAGACTTCTACATAGCGCCCCAACTTAGATTCCTGTGTCAATTCTCATCACTTCTAACCCTAGTAATAGTGAGAATAGCACACTTAGTTAAGAGTAAGATATAAGCTTAGTTCATAAATTCAAGGTATGCAAAAAAAATCAATTTCTTTGTTTTTTTTTTTTTTTATATCAAACTAAATCTTTCAATCCTCCAGCATGCTAGGCTGGAGGAAAATTGCATTCCCATTTCTGAGGTCTCCCTCCTGTCTTCCCAGACTCTCAACAGAAGTCAGAAGTTTTATAAGATGCTGAGAATAGGCAAGGCCACCCTCCTGGGTTTTGTGCCCTCTTTGCTAACTTCATTTTCTAAATCCACCATGGTCTCTTAGAGCTTCTGCTTTTGGGGGGAGAGCCTTGTAGTTAGGGTCCGGCCTCCTTCGGCCCTCCTAAATCTCAACGCTTTGCTGGGGGCAGCAGGGAGCAAAGCCCAAAGGCTGGAAGAACCCTCCTGCTGCTCTGCCTTTGTCTCCAAGACGCTCCTCTCCCCATTGGTGTTTTCAGAGGAAGAGAGTATGATTTCTCTAATGAGCTCTGGTTTTAGGAAAGTAAAAGCCAGGAGGAAAAGCATCTTTTAAGTCATTTTATTTTTGGCACAGTATCCCCCAGCTTCCTCTGAGGCACAGGGTTAATGGGAGAAGTGAGAGAGCACAAGGTCCTGCCCAATTTGGTGGAATGGTGGTGGGGTGGGGCTGTCAAAAGAGACACCCCAGTAAATAATTTCATCACATATATTATATATAAATGACCCTGGGTTGTTTGTAAAATAAAAAGCAATGACTTTGTACATTAATCACTCTTAAGAATCAAGAGAGAACTTGCATTTTTAGATGAGTTTTAGGTTCATCAGGGGAACTCTGGTCCACCAATCAAGAATCACATGGTCCAACCTCCCGTCACACAGGATACCCATGACCACCTCAACACGGGGCGTCACCCAAATCCTGTTCGAACACGTTCAGACACAGAAAACAGCTGTCTCCCCAGGCAAGAGATGCCTCTTCTATGAGCTCTAATTGAAGGCACCTTCTGCCTCTTTAACATCTTTTCACTAATTCATCTTTCACTCTTTGAACCTGCCCTGAATTTGTCTGATTTACTAGCAGTGGCTCCAGGGACAAAATTTTAAAGTGTTTTCAGAATTCTGGGGAATAATTTGCTTTGGTTTGGGTCTTAAAGTCATTTAAAGCATTTGGATCTTCTCTTAACTCTTCTTCTATCTAAGACTTTTGTACCCGTAAGAGGATATTTGTTTTCCCCATTCCATTTGAAAAATTTCTCATTAAAAAAAACTAAAGTGAAATTAAGGAGATCTCCTTTTTTTCTTTTATTAACTTTTGTTTCATTATCAAACTTCCATTGTTTTAAAAAAAAATAGGGGAAAAGAATAAACCAAGGGAAGGAAAAATTACTCATAAACTCAACACCCAGATCTCTGTTTTTAAATGGATAAATACAAACATTTTATATATTTACTAAATATCTCACTGGTTGTACTGTTTTGACCTTGCTTTCTTCACTTACAAATATGTCTTTAAGAGGCCTGCATCTCACACTATTCATTTATCTTTACACTCCTGTCTCAAGCAGTGAATTACCTCTTCGTTATTCTTTTTTTTTTTTTTTTTTTTCAAATATAGTTTTTAATGCTCCTGAATACTTTCTTCTTTGGGTTCCTGGTACTAATATTTTTTTTTGTTCCATAACTTTCATTGACTTGATTCTGTATACATCTGTCTCATGTACACAATCATTTATAACCTGTCTATATTGGTGTCACTCACATACAATCTGATTCTTTGACTGTCTTCCCATTTCTTCCATAAAGAATATCATTGGTAATTGCTTGTTCAGAATTTTGCTTTTCTCAAGTTCTCATCCCTCTTGAGTGCACTAAGCTTTTAGAACCTCTGGCTTTGGAAACAGACCTATTTCTGGACATTTTTGACATCTGCTTTCTTAAAATCTAGAGTACAGAATAGACTGAGCCCAGAGCAAGGGATCCAATGCAGAGTTGGTCAGGTCCGTCCCGACCTTGAGAACCTGTTGCTGTCTATCCTTCCACCCCAAGATTATGCATACAAGCTAAGACCCTGCATTCAGTGGTTGACCTATGGACTATCTTTGGCTCTATGACCACAGTCAGTTGTACTAGGGTGGAGATACCTGGTCCAAACCAAGCCAGTGAATTCTCTCTTCTGGCAAGACGGAACAGGGATGCAGAGGCTATCAGACTTTTCCAAGCACTTGCATGGGAATAGTAGAAAGCAGAGCCTGGAGCAGCCCAGATACATGCACAGCAGAGAAAGTTGGTTTTCAGAGGAAGAGAAAGGACAAACAAAGCAGGTACAAGGAAGGAAGCAGAGATGCTATAGCAGACATAGTTTTTGCCCTTCCCAAATTCTCCTGGGTTCCTTTTACCAGGTCCATGTGTGCCCATAGCCAGGTAGCCCTTGCCGCTCCCTGCTCTCACCGGTGACTTTCTGAGGATTGCCCTTGAGTGCTGGAGCCACCTCATCCATACCTAGAGCTAGGAGCCCTGAGGGAGTTTTGACTCCCTCTATGCCCCTCCTCCTCCCTAACCTTGAACTATAATCATCAACTGATGAATGTGCTAGTACAAAAGTCCACCTCTATTGCTTGAGGCAGCACAAACTCTGAGGTCTAATTACATCTCTGAGCCATCCATTCACCAGCCCTTACTAAATTCACCCAGGAGCATCTCACTTAAAACAAAATCTTTTGTTGTTTGGAAGAATCTAATGCAAAACAAATGGGAACCCAGGTAGCCCGGAGAATCAGAGTGGCCTTGGGCCTGAGAGATTGCTAATTCCCAGTTCAGGTCCCTTGTGGGGCCCACAGCTTTCCCCTCCGTGGGTTCTATGGTCTACTACTGAATCTTCAGCTCACTTCCTGCTTTGGATTAAGCTTGAACCAGCCAGTTTTTCTGACTTATACCCTAAAGACCTTATTTGTGAACATAGCATTCCCTCCCTGCTGATGGAGTCACTGTCCTCCAGAGTTCTCAAGCTTTTACTTTGATCATTTATTTCCAATTGGTCATTATCTGGGAGATGAAATTAATTAGCAAGCAAGTTGAGAATTTATCAGAGGCTCTGCTTGACTGGAAAGTGGCTTCCATCAAAATTTCTAGACCTTTAAGTCACTCATCACTGCTATTTTTGGCCATGCTTATGCTTTTACATTTATTTCTAGACCATATTTATTATGAAATGCATACATTTAAAATATGTAAATATCATGTATTTATATGAGTTACTCTTATCCTACAGCTAAATTTATAATTAACAGATTTAAAAATATTATTTTAATGGCAAGTTCATGTCCTTCGCCCTTTTATCCAAAAGTCTATTTATAGGGGGGAAAACAAGCTCATGTTCCTTATTTGGTGTTCGTGTTTCTTCTGCTATAGCCTGCCTTACAAAGATATTTTTGTTGCTGACAGTTTTTTTTCCCCCCCTTTAATGTTCTTTCATAAAAGCCAGGGGCTTCTTTGTGTATTAGTTATCAAGTTCCTCCTGGCTGTGCTGAAAAGTGATATTGATTAATAGACTTTTCTGTCAATACATTAGGTGTTTTCACTGTATTGAGAACACATTATACAATTAAAAAAATATAGAAAATCAGAAAGGAGGGAGGGAAATCACTGTAGACCTGCCGGAGGCCACGTCTCCTTTTCCAGGCTTTACTTTGCTCATTAATAAAATAATGATGTGGACATAAAAGACCTTGACAATTCCTTGTAATGCTCCAAAGGGAGATTTTGGAAGGAAATGTTAGCCACAGACTGACTGGAAAAAGCACAGGACAGGAAATTAGTTCTCATTCTTTTCTTTTTTTCATCATCTTTGAACCTTGTTCTTTGCCACTATCTTCCTAAATTACTCCTTGGTTTTCAACTGCTCTTTGACTCCCTGATCACCTTTTACCTTTAGACATATATGAGCAATGCTTACGGGCTCCAAACATTTCAGGCATTCCCACAGATCATTGGACTTGATTTTGTTGAATGCTAATTGAAAATCTAGAGGGCCCTTTGCACAGCACTGCACATAATATTTCAGTAAATGCTTGCTAAATGGCTGGTTCAAAGAAGGCAGAGAGGGTATACAGAAATCCCTTAGGAAAGGAAGGGAAAAATCTAGAGTTCGACTCAGTTAATAATGACACATATTAGTGCTTTTGGAGCCTATTTTTAAATCAAAACTGTAGAACTTATGACCTTCTGCAGGGCTGTGATTGTGTCATAACCATATGTATCATAAAATAGTAACTGCTAACATTTAATGAGTGCTTATTATATGCCAGGCATTATTTAATTTAATCACACAAAACTCCAAGGAGGGTAACACTGATTTCATTAAATCAGTGGTATGTATTTGTTTTTTTCCCACTAATTTTTCCGAGTCCTGATTCATCTTACAAGTGTTGGTATTTTACAATCGTTATTGACTAGGCTGTAGCAATAAGCAGTGATCTTTGCCCGTATGTACATAGACTTGGTCACTGCTGTTAATATTAGCATTTCCACTGTTATATGCATTGTTGGAACTATATAAGGACAGAAAAACATGGAAACAGAGCTGGAAATTTGTTGTTAGAGAAATGACTCAACTAAATTTTCTTGCAAAGCAACAACCAAGGGCTTCTGGTATAGATGAAAAAAATTTCAAAGCCATGAGAGGCTGGTGTGACCAATTTATGCACTATACAGGGCTATTGCCAAAGTTTAACTGGCAATATGTCTTTCTTAGACTAGATTATTCCTTTAATCAAAGGGATCTTAGATTTGATTAAATATATTATCTCCATTTTCCAGATTAAAAACTAAGGGTTGAGGAAATTTGGTAATTTGCTCAGTTTACAGTGCTAGGAAATTGGAGAGCCAGGATTCAAATTCCAGACAGTCTGATTCTAGATCTCATAGTCCTAATCACAAAATTACCCTGCAGTTGACTGCACTTAGCAGGGTGCCTGGTAAAATAAATATTTGTCAATACAAACTGAACTGTTTAAAGAGGGTTTATTTTTGTTGAGAAAATAATCAGAGATGTAGAGAATGTCTCTATACATGGAAACATTCTGATGGGAGAAAAACTGGGAGTTTAGTTGCTTCCAAAGCATGAAGGTTAAGTGCAAAACTGCAGAGGACTGTATCCTCCACCGCGTCTCCCCACCAGATCACTGAACACGCGCGGAGCCCAGACTTGCTCCAGCTGTCGCGGGCTTGGGTCCTGGGGCAGCAGTCTGCTCTAGGATTCTGCCTGGGCTTTCATAAGAGCCAGCCCCCAAGAGGCTAACTTCAACCCATTAACTGAATTATCTCTGATTTGAAACGGAAAAGTTTTATTATAATGTTAATTATCTTTTCTGATTACTAAAGTAACATGCAAAAAATTCATAAGGAAATAGTAGCCACTGTTAATTCTCTGGCATACATACATTTTCGAGTTTTGAATCAGGTTGCTCTGTAACCTCTTCTTCAGGTAATATATTTCATAAATACCTTCCTTATATTAAACATCTAAAATATAGTATTCCATCTTGTAAATATTGTGTTTTTGAAACACTTAAAAGTTATATAGAGTAGAAACACTCTGCAGATAAGGTTTACTATATATACAATAAGCCCCAAAGAGAAAATGGGATATCCTCAGACAAAATTTAACTATAGCTGAATTTTTCAAGTGAAACTGTGGAAAACTGTTTTATGACTATCCCCTCGAGACCCTCCATTCCTGCCCTTACCTAATCTTATTTTATCAAATGAGTCTTTTAAAAATATTTTTAACTACCCGAAATATGATGTAGTTTTCTAGGCCAGATGAAACAAAGTGCCACAAACTGTGTGGCTTAAAACAACAGAAACGTCTCCTTTCACAGCTTTGTAGCCTAGAAGTCTCAAATCAAGGTGTTTGCAGGGCTCCTGTCTGAAGACTCCTGAGCTGTTCCTTCCCTCTCCTAGCTTCTGATGGCTGCCACATATCCTCAGTGCCCTTTGGCTTATGCAGCATCCCTCCAACGCCCGCCATCTTCACAGGACCGTCGTCCCAACATGTCTCTGGATCTTTACATGGTCTTCTCCCCTCTGCGTCTCTTCATCTTTTAAGGTTACCTGTCGTGTTAGATTAAGGGCCCACCAGATTTCATCATGACGTCTTTATTTATTTTTTTTACTATTCTTACTTCTTGTGGTTTAAATATATCTAACAAAATTCACCATTTTAATGATTTCTAATAAATAGTATTAAGTATATTCATATTGTTGTATAATCTTCACTCTTTATTTCCAGAACTTTTCATCATGAACTCTCTATTAATTTAGGTATTCTTTAATTATTTTCAGCATTAAAAAGTTATAGTTTCCAGCATACAGCTCCTAAACATATTTTGTAGATTTATACCTAATCATTTCATTTTGGGGAAGCTGTTATAAATTTTATGTATATTTAAATTTCAGTAGATATTTTACTGCTAATATGTAGAAATACAATCAATTTTTATATTGACCTTGTATTCCACAACCTATTAAACTCACTTATATCTAGGAGAATTTTTGATTCCTTAGGATTTTCTATGAAATCATCTTATCTGTGGTAAAAAACTATTTGAATCACTTTCCAGTGGGTGTGCTTTTTATTTCTATGTCTTGCCTTATTGCACTAGCTAGGGCTTCCAGTGAGATGTTAAAGAAGATGCAGAAGCTTGTGGTTTTTGTTGTATTGTTTTGAGATACATTTATCAATCTTCTATGAATTTTAGATCTGAAGTGATGATAGAAAAGACTTTCTCACTAAACATTACTATATATCTCCTTTTGAGTGCTTTTTGGAAAAAAAGATGCCAAGGAAGCTATGAGAACTAGATGAGAGAAAAAGAGATTGAAAAGAGGCCTTACTATAGTCTACATATTTTTCATGATGTCTGAGAATTATAATACAAAAACTTGAGTTATTTTGAAATTAATTTTTTATTGGTGGACTCTTTAATCACAATCACTCTTGAGACTGGACTATGTGAGTGAAAGCTATTTAAGTGTCATATTACCAAGGATACGAAAGATATTCACACTCAGTTTAAATGCCTGGTCTGTTTACTGATGCAAAATGAGATAAAATTCAAGTGGCTGACAACTAAGTATGATTTCAAGAATGACCAATAAATATATGACAAGATTCTTATTCTTATTAGACATCACGAATGCAAATTAACACTCTAATGTGACACTATTACATACTCAACACAATAGCTAAAATGGAAAAAGACAAAAATATACTGAGGATTAGTCAGGATATGGAATAACCAGAACATTCGTACACGCTGTTGAGAGTATAAATTGACACAATCACTTTGAAAAATTGGTAATATCTAACCAAATGCTATCATGCATATCCTATGACCCATCAATTATAGTCTTAGGTAGATGTCCAAGATAAATGCATACATATGTTTGACAAAAGATAGGTAGGTACAAGACTATTCAGAGCAGCAGTACTATTGGAATAGCTTCAAACTGGAAGCTATCTAACTCTTCATTAACGAATGGACCATGAAATTATGGTATATTCACATTGTTGTATACAAAACTCTATTAGTTGAAAATGAATCAACTGTAACTACATACACTAATCTGGATATATCTCACAAACAATGTCAAATGAAAGAAGCTAGACACAAAAGAATAGAATACATACTGTATGAATCTATTAATATAAAGTTCAAAAATAAACTAAAATGACCTATGGCACTAGAAATCAAAATAGTAATACCCATGAGCAAGGCAAGAGTGAAAAGGGATGAGAAGGCTTCTGGGATGCTATAATGTTGTTTCTTGACATGGGTACCACTACATGAGTGTGTTCAACTGGTGAAAATTTACTAACTAGTACACTTATGATTTATAGACATTCTTACGTATCTAACATGATTTAAAAATTTACTTTGTTCTTATTCAGGGAGCATGGTAGCTAACAGGTAGAGTAAGACACAACTGGAACACAAATCCAACCACATGATGCATTACTTTTAATATGCTATTTGTTGGATTCTGTTTGCTAATGTTTTAAGGTTTTTACATTGTTATTTATAAATGAAATTGGTCTATGGTTTTCTTTCTTGGTGCCATCTTTATTAAGTACTGGGATCAATAGTACTTGTTTCATAAAATAGACTGGGAAATTTCCCTTCTTTTTCTATGCTCTGGACATTGTTATATAGAGTTGGAATTATCTGATCTTTAAAGGTGGATAGAACACAGAACTCCCCTGTGAAATCTGGACCTTTATTTCTTGACTGATAATTAGTCTATTTAGACAGGTTAGTTTCGATAAGTAGTCCTTTTCTTGAAATTTATGTTAGAACATTAACTGTGTTATCTTAGGTTAGATATCCAATAACTGAAAGCCTCAGTTTCTCTGCCTGAAAAAAAGGAGATAATGACAGAACCTCTTTCATATGTGAAAAACTGGTAAATAGTAGCCAGTATGGTAGCAAATTTTAATACAGAAAAAGTATCTTTCAGAACACAATTGACCTGCCTTGGTATTTGAAGACTCAATAGAATCTAAATCCACTACCTTGCTTAAGTAATGACCTTTCCTTAGATAATGACCAATTATGATACATACTAAAAATTTTACTTTTTCAATTTTCTTTATAGTTTTCAAAGTGATTTCACATATACTATAGTAATTGGTTTCACATAATTGACAGGAAGGCAGTGGTTTATAAATAAGCATTGACATTTTTTCTGAATGTAAAATTAATAGGCGCTCATTGAAGAAACTTTAGACATTTTGGAAAATAATTTTTTATTAAGTGAAAAACTTATAATTCTGACACAAAATATAGCACCCATGTATTTTTTCTCCCCAATTTTTTCTTGTGTACTTAAGGAGATGGTGATGGAAGAATATTGAAGCAGGTACAATTAAGAGAACTCCATGGAAAGTTAGAACAGTGTAAAACAAATTTTTGGATGTTTTATTGTGTTTTCATGATTAACATTTCTCTGACAATCTCTCTAGATGGTAACAGGATAACAATTCCTGTCTTTTCTTCCCTTCCTTTAGTCTTCTATGCTCATTATACCTCAACATAGATTATCTCCTAATTTGATATAAATGGAATCATCAGTGGGCATATGGTAGCTCTGTTAACAACTACATGTCCCAGATCCCCTTGCATTAGGTGTAGCATTTTGACCAAATTCTAGTCAATGCGGCGTGTGTAAAACTGATGCATGTAACTTCCAGATTGTGGTCCCAAAAGGAAAGTGTTTTCTTTTCTTCCCCTCTCACTCTTCTCCTTGACTAGAATGTGGAAACTGGAAGCCGTGATGAGGATGGTAGAGCCACAAAACAGAAAGAAGCTGGGTCTCTGATATTGAGAACTCATTTTCAGACAACCTGCCTAGATTTCTGTTCAAGAAAATTATACTTCCATTTTGTTAAATAAAAGTTTTCTGCTAGAGCAGCCAAACCTAAATTGTAACAATACATCTTCTTACACAAGTTTATACGCGATTCTCTTATTATGTTCTTTGACCCACTGGTGTGGCATCCTTGTGAATGCCTTATCATAGAAGGGCAGCTGACACCTATCCTGGCTGCCACCGTCCGTGCTGGGCATGGAGATACCTTCTTTCTACCCTGATGCCTCTCCATTTCTATTAGGCGGAAGAGTCTATTAAGCACTTTATTAAAAGAAACGAGACTCTAATGGCTGAAAATGTTCCATTCTATAATTGCTTAATCAATGCTTATCATTGGCTATTTAGGTTGTTTCCAAATATTTGTCATTACAAAAAATAACGAGGCATGGTGAAAAGAAAAAGGGCTGCAAGAGAGACAGATGTGAATTTGGCTTCTGCTCCTATCACTTACCATCTGTGGATTTGGGGCTGGCATTTCTCTTCTCTGGCCTTTAATTTTCTTATTTGTATAGTAAACACCAGAATACCCACCTCCCTGATTTCTTACGAAGATTAGAGACAATTACATAAATCAGATAGCATGGCAGCACTCACACACGGCAGACTTAGCAAACAGTATTACAAGGGGTGATAGTATGTTTTTGTACATAACGCTATTTCTGTATGCCAGAGTTTTTCTTAACTGATAAAATTCTTGAAGGGGGGGCAATTATTGGTTCAAAGTCTAGGTTGTTTTTCAGATTCTTAATACATACTTGACAGGACTTATTGACATTCTTCGAGTTAATAAACCAAGGCTCTGAGAAGCTAAGTGATTCAGCAATGGTTTTAGTACTCAGAAATGGTAGAGACCAGATTAAATCCATATTTTCTAACTTTGTCTTGGGCAATTTCTACTCAATGTCACAGACCCAAAACCTTAACCTTTGCAGTGTGGGAAACTGAATTAAAACTCTTTGTGAAAATCAGCTGTGTACAAGCTTCCTTATAGCACCATTGTTTCATTCTGACTCATCCTTCCCTCAGTAAACTTTTATGGGCATGCAGTAAGGAGGGGGGTGTGGTGAAAAACCATCAGCTGTGGTCAGGGAATCAGGAGGCCCGACGTTTCTTCCAAGTCCTGTCATTTACTCTTCGTGTTATCTTGGCAGAACAGTCAACATATTTGGGTGACAGTTAACTTATCTGTAAAGTGAGAACTGGGTGATTCACTTCTTATTTAAAGTCCTATCATAAAGTAGAGCTTCGTGGACAAATCGACGTAATTGAAACTGAAACCGTCTTCCTAGGTGCCCTCTGCTGAGTGTTATGCCACAGTTGAATTGTTGCAAATGTATATATATCGGTCCACATTTTCTTTCTAAATATATTCAGACCCTGAACGAACAACCTATGTATGCATATCCCATAAACGTTCATTAGAAGGTGGGGTTCAGAATTTGAAGTTGGGTCTACCCAGAAG
Source organism: Rousettus aegyptiacus (assembly GCF_014176215.1). Lineage (NCBI taxonomy): Eukaryota > Metazoa > Chordata > Mammalia > Chiroptera > Pteropodidae > Rousettus > Rousettus aegyptiacus. Next base: position 58,020,873 of record NW_023416286.1, on the reverse strand, counting down.
TTTAATGTGTCAGAAAAAAAAGATGTATTTGTGTGGTGAAGGACTAAAAGGAAAATGAAAAAATGAATACTATTGGATTTGGGAGATGGCATAAGAGAAGAATTTTACTTTTCAGTTACCCTTAATATTATTTATGCAATGCCAACATCAACAATAAAAATACTTCCTAAGATGCTGGTGGTGAATTCTGGCTTTGAGAACTTTGCTTTGAGGACTGAAAAAATATATATATATATCTTTTTCTTTTTAACAAAAAATATTTTCAAAGTCCTATTTAGCTTGAGTCAGAGTGAGTAAATATAATAGATGAGGGTAGCCTCCAGGGGTGGGGGTGGGGTGGGGAGGAAGGTCTCCAAAAGTGGCCAGAATGTACAAATGGGCAGACTTATTATGCACAGAGCACACTTAATGACTTACTGAGTACACAGGTTTTTGAGATGTAGTGGCAGGGGATGATCTGAGCCCTGTTCCAGGTTATGCCTGCTTACTCCAACACTTCCCTCGTTCCAATCTACTTGAAATTAGAGGCAATTAGTGTCAGCTGCTGTCCCTCCCTGACTTCTCCCTATGGTTCTGAAAGCACAGGGTTGCCTCTACATATGTGGCTCTCAACCAGGGGTGGCTGAACCCTCTTTTCCACCCAAAGGGATATTTATCAATGTCTGGAGACATTTTTGGTTGTCATAAACAAGGAAGGTGTTTGCTACCTAGTGGGTAAAGGCCAGGGATACTACAGTGTATAGAACAGTCTCCCATAGCAAAGAATGATCAGCCCCAAATGTCACTAGTGTTAGTGTTGAGATATTGTGCTTTAGAGATAAGAGAATTGTAGAGTGGAGGCTTCTGGCCTAGGCCCTGAGGCAGGCTGTCATTTGCAAGGGCACAGAAAGTAAGTAAAGGGTCACAGCCAGTTCCATAGTTCTGCCTCAGAAACATCATCAGGCCCTGAAAATCTGTTGCCAGGAAGTTTTGTCTGGATGATGGATGACATCACCTGTGGACACAGGCAGTTGGACCTTGCCCCAAAATGTTGCCTGTGATGTAGCCTACACTTTGGAGACTTCTCCGTGGCATCGCCCCTTCTGTAAAGCCTGTTTCTTACCACAGCAAGCTTCCTGCAAAACCAGTTTCTCAAGCTCTGCAGCATAACCCTAACACTTCCAAGCCATTTTTCTTGATTATGTGAATTCAAAGGCACAGGAGGGCACGTAAACGAGGTCAAGTATTCAGTGAAGGAGAAACTGAACTAAGAAAGAGAAGCTATCAGAAATCATAAAACAATCAAGTCATAGTGAGGAAGTGCAACAAGAATGGACACGAACTCCACCCAAAGGATGGAGATGGGGCAACAGTCGTGTTAACTCTGAGAGCTGGCTTGCAGCACCAAAAAAGAAAGATAAAAGAGAAAGGAACCGGTCAGAGACCCTGGAATCAGAGAGGAAGAGGGTTCATGAACAGAGTAGAACAGCGTCTATGTCTCGATGGTGAAGAACAGGAGCTTATTACCTTACCATGGCTTGGCGAAAATATTTCTTACAGCTCCTGGCTTCTTTTACTTTAATTTTGTAGTCACTGAAATTCTGACCTCAATGTGTTTTCCCAAGATCATGTTTTTCAGTTGATCAGCTAAAATGAAGACATGACTGCTTTTATTGTAAATTAACAAGTGAGCATTTTGGTTTTTGCTGATCCTGCCCGTTCACACTGGGGTGAATCTGAATTGCAGGACCTGGAAACAGAGCTGGAGCAACTTCAGCTTTGGCAATTTCCATGGTAACATGATGAGGGACCATCTTGCTTTAGGGGGAGGCTTTCAGTAACAAGCTATTAAAAATGGTTTTCAGCATGAGTGGATCTCTGTGCACAGATCTGCACAGCAGAGTCATGCTCCCCGAAGTCAAGGCCCTTTCTAATCTTTAGTGACTGACAACACTGATAGAGGGAAGATAGAAAATAAGGCCTCTGAAACACCCTCTGAAACACCAGGTGATTTGGCTCTCTCTCCCCCATGGAAGGATTTTGTCCTCCCATTAGTCCAGCAGAGGACATAATCTCATTAATTATCAAGATAATACACAGTAAGGAAAAGGGAAGGCCTTTAAATCCAGAGGAATAGAACAGATAGATGAACCTGAGCAGGTGAGTAGGCATAAAAGGTTTTTCCAGCATAAAAGTCAGCAGAATCTCTTGAGCAATTTTCCAGGCCAATGTGGGGAGAAAGCGAGGAAAGCAAGACACTCTCCGTCTCTCAGGATTCAGCAGGCAGGGCTTCCTCACATTCTGAGCACTGGGCCTGTGCTTACTCTAGTACTTCTTCTAGCAGCTTAGGTCTTCTTCCAGCTGCTCTGCCAGCTTCTGGAATGTCTGCAGGTCTTAAATCTTTTGCTCCAGACTTTGCTCAGCTCAGATTTTGGGAATCAACCTGCTCGTATTTGGGTCTAGTTCGCACTCCGGATCCCCACTTGCCTTAATCATACCCAGACCTGCTTGGCCAGCTTAAATGGATTCAGTTTAAAGGTTCTACCAGAGGTAGATGATAGTGCAGCTCCTTGACTGAATGTTGTGTTCCTACACCCTTTATCTGAGATCCACATAATCACAGGAAGAGACTGAGCAGGGTCAGCTAGGAAAATATCAGCCATACTTCATACTGAATTTTAAGACCCGATGAAGCCCTGTAGAGGCCAGATTGTAGTTGTAAAGCCTGTGTAGCAACCAGGAAAGGTGCTTGTGGTGAAATGTTTCTGTGAAATAGGTTAGGAATGTGTACAGTGCCACAGGATATTTCTGAAACATGATACCAGAAGTATCCAAGTCTCCAATTCCAGTCCTGCTGAATGAGAACATTTGAAGCTAGATCCTAAGTATCTAAACTTTCATCAAGTTTTCCTGGTGGTTCTTATGGATTCTAAAGAATGAGAGCCATTATGGAAAGAATGGTGTGCTTGAGACATAACCCTGAAGCAAGGAGTTGTATCAGATACAGTGAGATTATTGATGGATTTTTCTTACCCCACAATTTTTACTAGTGCTATTTTATCTTTACAATGAAAAGTGAAGTATTTTACTTTTACAATGGAAAATAAGATAAATAAAAAGAAAGAAAATATATTTTAAAAATTTAAAGATACAAATAAAAAGGAAGGAGGAATTGGATGGAGAAGGACCTAGAGACAGGGATACAGGTAGGTAGCCCTGAAGAGCCCAGGTGAGAGATGAACACAGGACCTATGCGGTACAAGTATAGGAGAGGACCTTTAGACCGAGACTAGAAAACTTGGGTTTAATGCCAGCTCTGCATTACCAGCCGTTAACTTGGAGGTAACACACACCTCCTCAGGCTTTTGTAAAGTCTGCATTTAATAACTACTGACATCATTGCACACTTTCTATATGCCAGTCCCTGTCTCAGTGCTTTACACAATTATCTCATCCAATCATTACAGAAACACTTTGGGATAGATACAATTATCATCCCAAATGTTCGAATGAATAAAGTGAGGAACAGAGAGGTTAAGTAACTTGCCCAAAGACACTCAGCAAGAAAGTGGTAGAGCTGTATAAACATGCTTTGTGATGCATAAAGCTCTATATTATAAGGAGGCAGATTTCTTTTTTCTTTTTTTCTTTTTTAGTGGCAGAGTAATCCCTTTAATCAGAAAGAACCCTTTAGATCCTTTTCTGTGATTTCACACATTATCTGCTCTATTCCCAAAGAGTCACTCTTGCTGAGATCAGCACCACCTGAGAGAGACTCTGAACTGGATCTGCAGGAGGAGAATACTATCCCTGCCATGGCAATTTAGTTCTGTCACGGGGAAGCCCAGTAGAGGCCAGCATCCTCACACTACATCTGCCGTGACTAGGAGGTGTCACCTGCACTCTGCGCTCCATGAACTGGCTCTCCAGCCAGAGCTCGGATTTCAGTGTCAGTAGACCTGGGCTCAAGTCCCAGCCCTGCCACCTGCTGGTTGTATGACCCCAGGCAACTCAGTTAACCCTCTAGCTTCAATTGGAGCTGCTATATTTGTGGATTACTGTTTTTAAAAAGTCTTGCAGGTGATTCTAAGGTGCGACCAGCAATGAGAATCTCTGATTCGCCTCTCCAAGCTTTTTATTCCTTATATATAAAAATAGAAGTAACTATTCATAACCAAAACTTACTCTTTGAGCACCTATTAAACCTTTTCCCATTTATCCATCTCAGAAAGCATCTCAGTAGTATTTATCCCCTACAGTTTGTGGTTAGTGGCAGAACTGAGACCCAGACCCAAGTATGCAGGCTCCAGGCACAGCTCTCTCCACGGCCTGACATCCACTAAGAACCCCCTAGCACAATGCCTGGTACATAGTCAGTAAATGTAAAAGACTTAATTATTAACTTGAGGGTAGACTTTATTCTAACCCCTACATCTTTCAAGATATCTTGAAGCACTGTTTTTTTTTTTTTTTTTCGGGGGTGGGGTGTTGTTTATTTTTTAAGGCATGGCAATGTGTTCCTCTTTGGTAATTATTGGATATATAAAATTCAAAATCGAGGCCTTACCCCAGCCCTGGATTTCCTAGATTCTTCACTCAGCCACGATCTACATCAGGTGGTCCTTTGGGGCCACTTCAACACGATCTGTTTCTTGGAGCAGAGGGGCTTGGAAGTTGTGGTGATACAATACAGCTTATGCTGCCTCTCCTTTGTCTGAGGGTCCTGTTTCAGGAGATCTTTCTTGTCTTTGGGTATCTGGATGACTTACTGGTACAGTCCAGAAATCTCAGGGTTATGGTCAGGGTTTGTCAGCCTCGGGGATCAACAGAGGCCTGTGCTGTCTCCTGGTGGCTGAATTACAAGGAAGTGTATGAAAAGCATAGTGGATCAGCAATACCTTCCTTGAAATCCCCTGCTCGCTTAACCTATGTGTATCAGAATCATCTGCAGTCCTTGGTAAAGCTCCCACTTCTGGGCTCAGTGCCCAGATTTTTGATTGAGTACAGTTGTGCATTTTGAACTACTTCTCAGATGCTGCTGATGCTACAGGTCCAGGAGCTACACTTGAGAACCACTGGACTAGAGAGGCAGCTGTCATGACCACCTGGGATTTGTGAAACTTCCTCTTGGAGATTCTAGCAATGACTCTGAGGCAACCTCAAGGCTGGTCTGGCCCAGGAATTCCTCTGCCTTTTGGTTGCATTGAGGATAGAGGTCCGTGGGGAGGAGCAGAGGGCAGTGATGTCAGGCAGACGTAGGACCAGGAGTCTAGACTCCAGCTTACTAGGTCAAATGATACTCAAGTCTGGAGTTAAAGTCTTGCATGCTGGTAGTGAATATCAAGTCCAGGGAGAAATGCAAGGCTCAAACACTGAGAAAGTCTTAAAGATAACAGCAGACAAGGTCCAGGGACAGCATAATTTGGGATGGTGACACTGGTGAATGGGGATACGACCACCACGACGGGTCCTCGGGCAGAAGGACTTGTTATTCTGCATGCTTACATTCTGGGTGCCAAGGCAGCAGAAAAAAAGATGTTGTTCTCTTGTCAGAGCGCAAGAGCAAAGCGGAAGGGAGAGTCAGATTACCATAGGTGCTTTCTGCACCTGACCAGGGCTGAGGCAGAGTCCCAGGAGTAATCCAGCTAAGCCATATGAAGATATCTGTGTGATGGACATATGCTTGTTGCCATGGAAAACTTAAAAATAATTTTTTGTATGATGTTTAGTGAGGCAAGAAATTGACTCTGAGAAACCATTTTGGTAAAAAGGCCTGATGTCAATGGCTTTTGCAACTGTAGACAATTAGCACAATTAGGTCTCTTTACACCTAATCTGGAGTTGACCACTGCTTTGCATTTGCCAGTTCTGTCCCAAACCCAGAAGTGTCACCTTCATTCATTCTGAAATTGCATTATATTCTTCTACCATATGATTTAGAGCAAGTGAGATGGCAAAGCTGAGGTCAGGACTGATTAGCTGTTTTCCTGCAGTACACAATGAAGTGCTGGCAGAGTCCTGAGCTTCTCCTAAGCTCCTCCATTAATCATTCAAGCTCTGACACTTCTAGACCAAATGAGGACACGCTGCTTTAAATGAGAAAAGAATATGACCTAGCCTAGGAGTTATAATTTTTTTTTATTAAAAAAAAGCTGTACACTGCCTATCTATTGGTAAATTGCTTTTATTAGAGCATCTTAATATCATTAGGCCAACTCGTGTGCTCCAAAATGCACTGGTATCCAGGTCAGAGGAGGCTGTTTCGTTTACGGAATGCCTCTGATGGAAAGGATACCAGGATCCGAATGCTTAGCATTCTCCACTGGTAAGCACGTTTTAGTTTTGTCTTCCACATGTTTTAATTCCACTGAACACTATACTCGCTAAAATAAGGGTCAGTAGTAGAAAGTATTAAGATGAGTAAGCACAAAAACGGAACAGGAAGTAAAAAAATTTCCAGTGCGATGATTGACAATTAAAAATGAGAAAGGCTTAGAAAGTCTCCCAGTGCTGATAATGGCCTTCGACACAGTAATTACACTAAAAGGGCTTGGGACATAATGGGAGAGACAGGGGAGTTTGATAATGCTCAACACGTCTTCTCTGAGGGCTTTTTGAAAGCTGTTTTTTTTTTTTTTTTTTTTAACTCAAAAAGGGTTCGCAAAGTGAAATTCAGTGCATTTACCAGGTTGAACATTCATACGGTGTCATTTTGAGAGCATTTGCCAACCAAGCAAACATTACTGCTGTCGCCATCCTACTGAGACAGCTCTGCATCCATTTTTGGCTACGTTTCGACAAGATCAAATTTAAACACCCCCGTTACTCAGTGATTTCTACCCCACATATACTTGTTAACGTTTGCTTTGTCGGTTCCTTTCATCTCTGTGTCTTAATTCTGTAGGGCCTGTGGGTTTGTTTGTGGACAGTAGCAAAAACAAACAAAAGAATACTGGAATTAGAAAGAACATTTAAAGTTCAGTCCAATCTCTGATCTGTACAGACACTTAGGGGCCTGGTCATGTGTGTTTCTTTATAATCACCAAACATCCCACATAGCTGAGTTTACACACTTTCGAAATAGGAGACAATCAGTTTTAGTGAAATAGGAGTCTTTTCTCTAAAGCTGTAGTAACAAGGATGAAGGAGAAGGATATCTCTGAATATTTTCACAGAAAGTTATTCTATTTTGTGAGAAAGTGCTGGAGAAAGTACACGAAACTCCATCCTGTGATGTCTGATTAACTATTTCTATTGGGAACTTGACTCAGCCTCTATCTAAAGGTGGTGGTTGGGATGAAAGCAGAGGCTGCCTGGGTTTCGCACCTGGTTACCACTATCACCAGCCATCAAACTACTGCAAGGGATTACGAAGCATAGTCCTGCTAATTCTGCCAGGGTCCTTCACAGTGTTCTTCCTGCCTCCAACCTGGGAGGCCACCTGCCATACTGCCTGCAACTCTGCCAGGGTGACTCCCAGTGGGGACTTCTGTTTGCTTTCCAAAGGAGGTGGATGGGCCAGAGTTATTTCCTGAGAAACTCCAAAATGACACCCACAGATCCGGTGCCTCAGTAACTGGAGTATCCTTGTGGGGGAGGTGCTTCTGGAATGCGTGAAAACCAGCTCGGACTCCTCTCTGATCACCAAGATGTATCCCTCTTGGGGCAGTCAGGCTGGCATGAGGTGGCAGGACCATAGGCAGAGCAATGTGAGGGTTCTGGCAGGAAGAGGGCTTTCATGCTGCAAGCTGGAAATGGCATGACACCTTTCACAAGCCTTTGCCTGTGGTCACCATAAAACTGGTGCCCAGTCCTGAAAAACATCCCTGCCTCCTAGACACATGACCGTGAACTTATTTTGGCAGGTGGAGAGGACATTGCCTATCATGCACCCAACCCATTCCTGATTCTGAGAAAGAAAAGTTGGTTTTACCCTTGTGGAAATAAATGATGGCCAATCCAATAAGAAATGCAGAGGCTACTTATTCAGAGTTTTCTATAGTAAGGGAGGCAGTCACTACCACTTGCGTTTAGCAGAAACTCAAAAGTAGGCAGAGGAATGGAGGAGATTTATAAAAAACAATGGGAAGTCTCCAGGTATGACCTGATCGGAGGCTGTTGGCTTAGAGGAGCTGGAGGTGGCTAACTAGAACTGGGGTGTCCTCTGTAATTGGTTGAGGGAGTATATTTGGCTTTCTCTAATTGGTCCTAAGTTGGAAATCGGAACACAAATTAGGGAAGCTGTCATTTACTAATCAAGTCCTGGCCATTTTTGGCCAACTGTTAGAGGAGTTACTGTTTAGCTTCCGGGACTCGTTGCTAGAGAAAGTGGTCTGAGTTCTCACAAGTCTGGCACAGATAGTAGTCTGGCCTTCTGAGCTGGTTGCTGCTATTTGTTATACATAGTCTGGCCATTGCCTCTTTGTATATTCAATCTCTTCCCTTCATTTTATTGCCCCAGATGTCTAGAAAAAAAGAATAAAAGAGATTGAGGACCACCACTATCAAGGTGAATAGTGAGGTAGAGGAACCTAAACCCAAATGTCTTATTGAAGTTGGCAGGCACTCCCATCTGATCATCTGATGCATCTCATAATGCGTGGCCCACAAAAGTCCTAAAATACCTCCCTCCATAGTGCCCTGTGCTTACATGCCCAGCTCTAAAATAACTTTTTCCATATCCACCTTCCTTCAGCCCTGACCTTCTCCTTCCTAAGCTCCATCTCAAAGCACGAGGTCTGGGTGGACATTTACGAAAAGCAAAGATATTGAGGTGTGAGTGTGCCCACAGAGCCTTCCTGGGTGATTCTGCATCTCTAGGGATGTCTGTTAAAGCTAACACAGCTCCTGTTCATGAAAGTTCTGGGGTGTAACTCAGGGGAAGATCCCTGGTGGTAAGAAAAGGGAGTATCTTGGGGCAGGTCATCCTTGCCCTGTGCAATAGGAGGGCCTCTTTCATTTCATTGGCTTGCTGAGAGAATAGTCACGGCCGGGGCAGGTAGCCAAATGAGCGAGCAAGGGATTGGGTGCCACCTCAGGGTGGTGCCTTCACAGGAATCACACCGTCCACCTGGCCTTTCAGTTTGGAGATGGAATCAAAGTACGTGGGCCATCAACAGCCCTCCCACGTCATTTACCAGATTCTGTTCCCACAGATTGAATCCCATAGATCCAAAGCCCACAGGTAAAAAATCAGTGGCTAGGTAACTGAAAGAGAGGCCACAGAGGGTTGGGCCTAGATCACCTTTGTCGGGTCAGTAGAGAGGATTCCATGTTTTCCCGCTTGTCCTTTACAGGAAATTCATGTCCTTGGCACTTTACAAAGTGTGGGGACTATAATTAAAAATAAAATCCACTCCTAACCCTGAAAGCCTCTGTGCAAAGGAAGAAGGGAAAGAAAACAGTTATATTTCCGAACAAGCATTAAACTAGGATGTGATGAGCATCACAGGCAACCTGCTAAAGGGATTGCAAAGACAGAAAGCAATCTTGTTCTTACGTTACTACCTGGATACATCGATTATATTAGGTAGGTTTCACAGGTGGAGTTGGGTGACAATTTAGGCCATCTCCTCCCAGGAAATAGGAGGTAGGGTTTTTCTTCCTTGATGATTACATTGCAAAGAGATGGCTACCAGGTCTATGAGGAAACAGTCTTTAGTTGGAAGACTGGCAAGTGACTCATGTGGCCACTAAAAAGAATTAAGTACATTTAAAAAGAACAAAGAAATTCTGAAAGAAAAGGGAGAAGTGGAAGAAAGGTTTTTTTTCCCTTCTTTTCACCTGGGAGAACTGATCCTCTTTTTTTAAATTTATAGCTGCCCTTTGAAAAGCCACACCTGGTTCAGGACTGAGGGACTCAGCTGGAACCTGCAGCCATCAAGCCCAGCGTGGACACACAGGGCTATGGAGCAGTTTCCCCTTTCGGATGAGTTTCTGTCCTCCCGCTGCCCCCTGCAGCACGCAGTGCGGGGCAGAGGCTCCACATCCCTGCCTAGAGAAGCCCTCACAGGCAGAGGAGGGGTTTAGAAGGGCTCGGGTTCCCCTTTGCCTCTCCCCAACACAGCCTTAACTCCCTTTCTGCCCCCACTCCCCTCGAATCTCACGTTTTTCTCTCTCATCCTGACTCACAAGATAGGGTTTCTATAATGGAAAATAAGAGCAGAAACAAGCGTCAGGTGGTGAGTCAGAGCCATTTAACAAGCAATTTAAGAAGCCCTGCTCCAAAGGCTGATGCTGGGACTGCAGTGTGAAGCGAAAGAGAACGGGACCTGCCAGAATATCACAATCCTTACATAAACGCACATTGCCACCTTCTTTCCGAGGAGTCTTTTTCCAACCTAGCTGTCTCTGGAAATGCCGCCCGTATTCTCTCTATTGCTTTCTAGTGCAGAGGACATCCTGCTCCTTCTGAAACATTGGGCCGTAGGCACCTATGGTGGGTTTCTAGCAAAGCTATCAGAGGTTGAAAAAGATCTCAAATATATCGTAAGTTCAGCTGCTCTGCCCCCAGACAGGTCATGACATGATATCCTCAAGGCGGATGACTAATGGTCTTATCTTAAATAAAATGCCAACATTGCTACAATCTGCTGATCATCCATTCATCTGTTCACTCATTCACTCCATTAACAAAACTCGATTGATGGTTCACTTTGTGTTGGGCACTGCTCTGATGGTATGGACACAGGACAGATTCTGCCTTTGCATGAAGAATAAATATGAGAATATATCAAGCTGTAGGGTCTGAGCCCATCTATCCCCAAAGAAATGAGCCCGGCAGTTTCCAGGGTCCGCAGAAGTCTCCTGGCATGAGGTCTGAATTCTGTTGTTCCTCACTAGAAAAATGTTCAGTAGCAAGACCAGGAAATCTTTCTTGAAAAATGCCTGGTAGGGGATAAAGCTATGTGGATGAAAAAGAGGCCACATACTAAACCTGACAAGCTCAGCAGGCCTTACAAACATAGGGTGGTCTGAACATAAAAATTTCTAACTAAATTGGGTCATGGTAGGTAATCATGTCCTAGGCCTGTAGCTTCTTTGACAAAGGTCAATCTCTACCTGTGAAACTGACTATTTGTGCACCTAACATACCTTTGAAATGTCAAGAGTAAATCTCTTTTCCAGGCCGCACAAAGACACAGCCACTGCCACCGGAGCAAGAGGCCACACCATTGTCGTGTTGCCCACACACCAACTCCCTGCACCGTAGATGATAACTAGCTTGCACCCACCAGTGTAGCCTGTCTCTCTGTTCTGTTGTTTATCCAATCTCAGAGATTTCCCTGCTTTGCTTTCTCCCGCCCCCTTAATGTTCCACTGATGGATTTCATGTAACCTTCCTCACATCTCCCTTGATTCTCATGTATGAAATAAGCTGCAAAATTGCCGTTCTCTGGAGCGTTTTCTCAGTGTGTTAAGATTTTGCTTTCTGAAATCGGTTAGACTCAAATAAACTCTTATTAGATTTTTTTCCTTAGGCTGGACGTTTTTGAATCGACAGTTCCAAGGACATTTTGCTCTGACCATGGCATCTGACCAAGCTCTGTGATTCAGCTGTGCAACGAGGCACACCCTTGAGGTCAAAGGGCCAATTTCTGTCTTCCCAGGCATCCAACCTTGTGCAAGTAGGTTACTATTAACTCTTATCAGGGTAGTGACACCAGTAGTGAGGAATGCTGTTCATATTTATTGTTATACCTGAATACTTTCGAATATGAGTAAACATCATATTCCTCAAACTTTCATCCAATGGTTTTATCTCATTGATAATTTTACTTTTAATCAAATATTACTATGATGGTTAAAAATGACAATGTTCTAACTCTATCATTCCTCCTAAACATTGATGTAACAAACATACTCAGAAAAGCACATTCTTAAAGCACTGCACAGGTTTTGGTTTGCAGGATTGCTTCAGGGAACTTGTATCATTACTACTGGTCAACCTTTAAGCTTGGAGTTAAAGAGCAGATAAATCTCTACCTTTGTCACTTACCAGCAGAGAGGAAGGGAAGCTTAATAACCAGGTGATTACAAACCAACACCAGCACCTTGCTCTGGCAAAGCCAAGCCCAAAAAAATCCTGATCCCTCACTGAGTTCAGCTGAAAGAATGACTAATGTGGATGAAAAGGTGTTCTATGAAAAGTAACCTTCCAGGGTGATCCGATCATAAATTCCTAACCCAGCAGGTCATGGTGGGCGGTCATGTAAGTTCTTCAGTAAAAAGTTTATCTTTGCCTTAAGGACGCTCTGTCCATTGTTTATGTGCATCTCTGCTATCAGATGTCTTAGAAATGCCTCTTTTTCAAAGTAACCACCCTCAACAGAGCACATAATCTTGTTAACTATCCTGTAATACCTTGCTTTCTCTCACCTTCATGTACTCTTTGTATTCCCGTCTTAATTCCAAGTGCATAAAAGAAGCTGCAAACTGTCTTTCTTGGAAGCATTTTTTCTTTTTTTCTCAGTCTTTAGAGATCTTGCTTCCAGGAGTATCCTCTGTTTGGCTCAAATCAATTTTTATAACAATTCTCTACAGGTTGAAATATTTTTACATTGACATTAATGTTTTAAAAATGTAGTTTAGTGACCACGAGAGAAACTATCATCTCTACATTGAAATGTCAAGTCTTAAAAATTGTCTTTTAAAATTTTTAATAATGTTACCTGTTCAAAGTGTACCAATTTAAATATTGATCTCATTTAAAAAATACCTTCACAGTCCATGTGCCTGATGCTTCAAAGGGCCAAAACTCAAAACGCCAGAGTTTGGAGTAAGGAAAGTTTTATTATTGAGAAGGTGCCAACTGAGAAGATGGGAGACTAACTGGCTCCTCAAATCCATTTCAAGAAAGTACAGAGTTCAGGCTTCTTTTATGTCAAACAAAGGGGAAATGGGAGGACTCTTTTTGTAAAATTCAAACCATAAGCAGAATTCCTCTTATGATTAACATGCCTGTGCGGAAGAGAAAGCAGGAGCTATTGGCCCGAAGACCTTGGGAACAAGATAGCCTTCAACAAGATGGAGTCAAAGAGACTGAGCATTTCACTCTGTTACAGTAATGTTGCAATAACAATAATTCTTGATGATATCTCAGACTTATTTTTGTAGCCCATGAGTTTAGTCTTTAATGAGTTCAGTCATTGATATTTGGCTTTATTATCAACCAGATATTGATTTTACCACTCAGCCTTAAGGCCTTCCTTCCAGTGATTGGATGAGGCCTGCCACATTATGGAGTGTAATCTACTTTACTCAAAGTGTGCCAATTTAAATATTAATCTCATTTAAAAAATACCTTCGCAGTAACATTTAGACTAGTGTTCCACCAAATATCTGGCCTAGTCAAGTTGATACATAAAATTAACCATCATATTCCTCAAACTTTCATCCAATGGTTTTATCTCATTGATAATTTTACTTTTAATCAAATATTACTATGATGGTTAAAAATGACAATGTTCTAACTCTATCATTCCTCCTATATTTATTAGCCTTTTAAAAATTAGAAAATTGTTTAACAAGATCCAGCATCTATTTTTGATAAAAATGCTCAGCAAAGTGGGAAGAGGAACATATTCAACATAATATAGGCCATATATGACAAACCCACAGCTAACGTCATACTCAACAGTGAAAAGCTAAAAGTGTTTTACTTTATATCAGGAAAAAAGACAAAAATGCCACTTTCACCACTTCTATTCAACATAGTATTTGAAGTCCTAGCCATAGCATCTGGCCAAGAAAAGAAATAAAAGGCATCTAAACTAAAAAGGAGGAAGAACTCATTATTTGCAAATGACATGATACTACATATAGAGAACCCTAAAAAGCCTACTGAAAACTATTAGAACTAATAAATAAATTCAGTAAAGTAGCAGAATATAAAATATTCAGAAATTGGTTTTATTTTTATATACCAATAATGAAATATCAGAAAGAGAAATTAAGAAAACAATTCCACTTATAATTGCATCAAAACAAAACAACTAGGAATAAATTTAACCAAGGAGGTAAAAGACTTGTACTCAGAAAATTATAAAATACCGAAGAAAGAAATTGAAGAAAATACAAATAAATGGAAACATATACCATGCTCATGAATAGGAAGAATTAACATTGTTAATGTGGCCATACTACCTAAAGCAATCTACAGATTTAATACAATCCCTATCAAATACCAATGGCATTTTTTCATAGAACTAGAACGATAATTCTAAATTTTATATTGAACCACAAAAGACCCCCCAAAACCAAAGCAATCCTGAGAAAGAAGAACAAACTTGGCAGTATCATGCTACCTGACACCAGACTATACTACAAGGCTATAGTAATCAAAGCATGGAACTGGCACAAAACAGACACATAGATTAACAGAATAGAGTCCAAAAATAAACCCACACCTGTATGGTCAATTAATCTATGACAATGGAGGCAAAAATATGCAACAGGATAGAGACAGTCTTTTCAATAAATGGGGTTGGGAACACTGAACAAACACATGCAAAAAAAAAATAAATTAAATTAAACCACCTTCTTACACCATATACAGCAATAAACTCAAAATAGACTAAAGACTTAAATGTAAGACCTGAAACAATAAAACTCCTAGAAGAAAACATAGGCAATAAACTCTCTGACAATGATCTTAGTAATATTTTTTGAATATGTCTTCTCAGGCAAGGGAAACAAAAGAAAAAATAAATAAATGGGGCTACATCCAACTAAAAAGTTTTTACACAGCAAAGAACACCATCAACAAAACAAAAAAGACAGCCTACTGAATGCGAGAAGATATTCGCCAATGATACATTCAATAAAGGGTTGATATCCAAAATACATAAAGAACTCATACAACTTAACACCAAAAAGACAATTTGATTAAAAACAGGCAGAGGACCTGAATAGACATTTCTCCAAAGAGGACATACAGATGGCCAATAGACATATGAAAAGATGCTCAACATCACTGATCTGGGAAATATAGATTAATTCTCACTCCTGTTAGAATGGCTATCATCAATAAGCCAACAAACAATTGTTGGTGAAAATGGAGAAAAGGGAACTCTTGTGCACTGTTGATGGTTTTGCAAATTGGTGCAGCCACTATGGAAAACAGTATGAAGGGTCTTCAAAAAAATTAGAACTACTATATGACCCAGTAATTCCACTTCTGCGTATTTATCTGTAGAAATTCAAAACACTAATTTGAAAAGATATATGCTGCCCTATGTTCTTTGCAGCACTATTTATAGTAGTTGAGATATGGAAGTAACCTAAGTGTCCATTGATAGATGATTGGAGAAAGGAAAGATAGTACATATATACAATGGAATATTACTCCACTGTAAAAAAGAATGAAATCTTGCCATTTGAATAACATGGGTGGACGTAGAGGGTATTATGCTAAATGAAATAAGTCAGACAAAGACAAATACCAGTTGATTTTACTTATATGTGGAATCTAAAGAACAAAATAAATGAGCAAAACAGAAACAAACCCATAGATACAGAGAACAAATTAATGGTTGCCAGATGGGAGGTAGTTTTGGGGCTGGGTAAAAAAGGTGAAGAGATTAAGAAGTAGAAATTGGCAGTTACGAAATAGTCATGGGATGTAAAGTACAGCACAGGGAATACAGTCAGTAATATTATAATAACTTTGTATGGTGTCAAGGGGGTACTAGATTTATTGGAGAGATCACTTTGTAAGTTATATAAATATCTAATCACTATGATATACATCTGAAACTAATATAATATTGAATGCCAACTGTAATTGGAAAATAAAAATAATTTTTAAAATAAAAAATTAGAAATTAGAAATTCTCCTCCATTTCCCAAAGGTACAGTATATGCAATTATTACTTTGATGTGTACCATTCCATAGGTTCATTTTTTAAATATTTAAATCTTTGCTTTATTTGAACTTATTCTGAGTACATTGTGTCATATGGAGTTAAAGTCCATATTTTTCCCAATGATTCGATATGAAACATTTATCAAATTCCAATTCCACATCATTTGGATCTCTTTTAATCTTTATATTCCATTCCATTTGTTTGTCTTTTCATGTCCTGTGTACCTTGTGTTAAATGTTGTAGTTGTAGAATGTGTTATCTGTCTTTGGTTTTCTTGCATTTTTGCACATCTTTTGAACTAAAGATGACTTTTTCTGGGCTACCTTTCAAGGATATGAGTATAGCAAACAGCCTTGGAAGAGAGAGAGAGTATCCTGGAAGCAAAGGTTATGAAAGTTTTAGGCTTTCTAAGCCCACACAGAAAAAAAGGTTGATAATACTGACACTTTGGCTTTACCTAGCATCTCGCGTCTACTACCAGTGTCATGTGACTGTGCCAGACTAACTTGTTAACTTGCAAAAAGGATAAACTCTCTGACCCTTCCCAGTTCTTATAATCACTTAGGGTGGTTGTTCCTCAATGCTCTTCTTGTTTAGAGTTTTTCTGGTATTCTTGCATGCTTGTCAATCTCAACTTGAGAGTTAGTTAATCTAGTTTCCAAAGTCGGTCATCAAAGAAAGCTTTTATTTTTATATGGAGTGTGTCAATTTCTCATTGCCAAATATTCCTCTTTTCTATTCTCATGGTCAATATCATAAATTAGGCCCTTATCTATTTATACTTGAACTATAGCTCTTCTTAAAATTAGAGTTTGTTTTAAATAAGTTGGGAGAAAGCCCTTATAAACCTCAGAATAAAAAACACAATGGCAGAAACATGGCTTGTCACTTACCAGAATCTAGGCTTTGTCTGGAAAATGGGTAATAACAAAGCACACTCCACGGGGCTGTCATGAAGTTGAAATGAGTTCACACTTGGAGGTCAGGCATACTAAAAGCACAATAATTGGTACTTATTATTATTATAATTATTTGTTTTGTAATAGTGATCTTCCATCTCAAAAAAAAAAAAATCCCAGCTCCAACCATTTTAATATATGCAAATCTGTATGGAGAAGAAGCTTGGGAGAATTCTTAAAATATGGGAATATGATTTATTGGACACCTCTCCAACATGAATTCATTAATTCAACTAAACTGATTGCAATCATCTATAAACAAAATCCTTTCCCTCAAATGTATCGTTTAATCAAAAAACATTTTATATTCCTCTTGGAGGCCACTACTTCATCATTTTTATAGTTTAATGAGAGTGAAAGCCCTGCTTATTCAGGAACGGGAAAGTAATGGATGGTTTTGTTCTGTGTCAGAGCTATTATGATAATTCTGAGTCTTGTCCTTAGAATGGTTGGTTCATAGATTAAAATTGATAGAAGTCACTGTAAGCTTAAGGTTTTTTAACTGGTATTTGGTTATTTGCTCTATTCTAAGGCATATCTTTTCAATTCTCATTATTTCATTTGGATATTAAAAGTGAAGACCTCTAATGCCATAATAAAGTATCTGAATGATTTCCATGGTAATATGGCAGCTTTTTTTTTTTTAAGCCTAAATCTAAAATGCAAAGGGAGCACTAAGTTGTTAAGAACAAGCCACTTGGGATAGTAACTTTTTCCAAAACTCAGGCATGGCTTGTGTAGACTGTTTGGAAAGGCCAGGTGAGACTTGAGGCAGGTCTCCAAGCCCAAACACTCTACCTACCCACCCAGCACTCCCACCCTGCTCCACCCCAATTCTTATGGCTCCTTAAGACCCATTTTCACTGGAGAAATCAATGAGCTCGTTAACATCAGCTGGTTAGAGGGATAAGGAAACATGATTGACACATTTCTCGGAAAGAAAAGTCTTTTGAGGAGTTATGGAGCCAAGTAGGAGAAAGGTTCTAACAGCAAATTCGGCCCCGAGAGCCCTGGTTATAATCCTTCGCTCGTCTCAGTATTGCTCCCCCAGCCCCTTCCCACTGCTCTTTTGGTAGTTTAGAGTATCAGAAACTGCTGTAATCTGAAGAATTCTATATAAGTAGATACAGTGAAATGCGGGCGTTGGTCTGGTCTGTATTGTCATGTTAATGAGTTCTCTCCAGAGCCTTACCGCTGAGAAAAAGCATCCACTATATTGGCTGGTTCTCTCAGAACGCTGCAGTTGAAAACACATTCCGTTATTTCCCCCAGGTGTAGTTTCCACAGGCCCCACTAGGTCCAGTCTCCACTCATCTGGACTCTGCTCTCTGCCCCAGGAGGCTGGTCTGTGGGATTCCCTTGTTCTGGCTTCTGGTTGGATTCAGCCAATGGAAGCTGGAGGAGAGGGAGGGTCAGTGTCTTTACTCTGTTCCAGGTTGTCTTGGGTTAGCTGCACACCTCCAGCGAGGACCACTGCCCTCTCCTCCAGCCCAGCTGGTCTCTCTGGGTTTGGGGAACTGCTCGCTCCCTGGTGCTCTGGCAGGCCTTTGTCAGATCCAGGTGCTCATCCTCACGTGTTGGCACCACAAGCCTCACCCACGCTTTGCTTATGGTTCTCATAGACCCTTCTCATTTCCTGTTTGAGTGCACCATCTGTTTTCTGCTGGAGGCCTGATTAGTTTCCTGCCATAACAGATCACTACAAACTGGGTGGCTTAAAACCAAAAAGGTATTCTCATGTAATTCTGGAGTCTAGAAGCCCTTGATCAAGGTGCCAACTGCTGGCAGGGCCAGGCTCTGAGACTCTAGGGGACGCTCTGTCCAGGCATTTCTCTTAGCTTCTGGTGTTGCCAGCCAACCTCGGCATTCCTCAGCTTGTAGTTGCATCGCTCCAATCGGCCTTCCTCAGCACACGGCACTCTGCTCTCTGTGCGTCTACTCTTCTTATAAGGACACCGATTATATTGGATTAAGGGCATACTTTATTACAGTATGACTGCATCTTAATTTGATCATATCTGCAAAGACTCTATTTCCAAATAAGGTCACATTCACAGGACTTCAACTACCTTTGCGTGTGTGTATTCGCTTGGGGGTGTCAGGGCTGGGAAGGATATGATTTGGCCACAACAGGGCCTGACCAATGTAGTACCCTAAGGGGGCCTTTCTCTTCCTCCAGGTTCTGATGCCCCTAAATCTCCCTCCACTGGTCCTCTCTTCCCACCTCTCCTTTAAGTTGCTTCTCTACTTAATTTCCCAACGGCTAATGTCCGCCTGAAAACTCTTCTTTCTGTCCTAGTCCTATTGCCACTGCTCTAGTTTTAAGGCATTCATTCCTTTCCTTTGCCCAGTCCTGGTCTCCAGACTAAGGCTGCACCTCCCAGACCTGAGCCGATTGCGCATGGCATCCTCCGTTATCAGTCCAGACGAGGCGGGCATGTGATGTGCAGTCACCCAGTCAGAGCCAAGGGGCCGAATTCTGTCTGATGAACCGGGGAAGTCTCCAGACTTCCCTCCCATGTGCGCACGCTCTCCTGGAGCGTGACTCAGGAAGCACTGCTGCTGGCGTGGCCTTCCTACAGCCACGAGGGAACTGGTTTTAGAACGAGATAAGAATCATGTGGATGACGAAAAACTGAAAGAAAATGAAAAGATGGAAAGAACTGGGTCACAGTTGACATTGTAGAACAGCTGGACCAACCAGCCCTGAAGGCTGCCCTGCCTTCCGACTTTCGATTACATAACCTAAAAAAAGAAGTCTGCATTACCCAAATGGGTTTGGGTTTGTTACTTGCAACCAGAGGCAAGTACACCGCTAGGGTTTTCATATTTCTAAATGAGTAAGCAGATGGAAAAAAATTAAAAACAAATCAGAAAACAACTGTCCTGGATTTGAGGGGGATCGTCAGAATTTGAGGCTATCCGGTTTTCAGTCAAGATGTTGGCGGGGATCGCCTCAGCTACTCTTCCCGGATTCCTGGGTTTTCAGCCCTAGCGGGTCTGTCCTGAGTGGATGCTGCCAGCTGGCTTAGGCTGGAAGCCCCGTGCAAGGGGAGTGGGAGGCCAGCTAACCTTGGCAGATCTAACAGATTGGTTTGGGATGAACAAGTCAGCAAACTACACGTGGAGAAGGCAGCTCTTCCAAGCATTTCAAACAAACTGTTGCAAAGAGAAAGCTTAATATAAAGAAGTCTGCATTAGGACTTCTGGATAGAAATGAGAACTAAATATAAATATTTACATTTACTCCCTCCTTTAACTAAATGACAGTGAAGATAGTGACACACACACACACACACACACACGCGCGCGCGCGCGCGCGCACACACACACACACACACACACACACACACTTTAATGTATAAACCCACAAGGATCAGAGAGAAGACAAAATTGACAATTTTGGAAGCTGAAAAGCATGTACATGAGTGGTAAGTAACTTAGCCAACTTCAGAAAGCTTGATCCAAAACCAGCAGGAGGGAAGCCAGTGCTCGCACACCCCTCGGGGTCAGCAGCACCAGTACCTCAGGAGCAGGGATGAAGGTTGGGCAACTAGTAGGAATTTGACCCTTAGGCCCCCTCCTTCCCCTGCACAGTCGGGTTTTAATCCTGCCCCACCACCTCAGTAGTGGTTTAGACTCTTGAGGGGGGAAAAAGGAAAGGTCACAGGCTCAAGAGACAGCTGACACAATTGGGGGTGGGGTACTAGATGGCAAACAGGATGTATGTAAATGAAGGTTTACACACTGAATACTAAGCTCCTCCCTCCAACCCCACCCCCCAGAGCTCAGGACTGTCACACTTTAACCCTTCTATCTGGGTCAGCTGAAGGGAAAAAAAAGTCTAAAAATGCTACCTTCTGGGATTCTGGGATAAAATGGCTCATCCAGACTTCCTACAGTGAATACCACAGGTTTGTGCACAGAACTTCCATTCAGCTTTTTAGACTCCTCCTCTTAAGTTTGGTCAGACAGCCAAGAATCATAGGACACTGGAGGAAATGTGCTGTTTGAAAAACAGACTAAGATACAAGCAAATCAGAAAAGAGTAACTTGGAGAAAATAGAAACTATGCAGGGGAAGAGCCCTTGAAACACGCAGAGCAAGAGCCTAAAAGTTGCATGAGCAGATCCCGCCATCATGAAATATAAGCTGGGCGCTATCACAAATAACAATTCGGAAAAGTAGAAAGACTCTTTGGATGAAAGACATGATGGCAGAAATTTAAAATGCATTAAAGAGTTTGAAAAATAAGTTGATCAAATTTCAAAAGTAAAACAAAAAGAAAAAAATGAGAGAGAAAGGTTAAGAAAATTAGAGGGCTAGTCAAAGAGGATTAACATCTCAATAATGGGACTTCTAGAGAGAACAAGAGATAGAGGGGCGAGAACTTTAAAAAAAATCATGAAAATGGCCCAGAATCAAAGGACATGAGTTCCCAGATTGAAAGGCCCACTGAGCGTTCAGCACAGTGGACAAAAATGGACCCACACCGACATCTATCACCATCAAATTTCAAATTACTAGAAACCAAGAAAAGATCCTACAAGCTTCTAGAGAGAAAAAAAAAAAGTTTTCATACAAAAGATCAATAATCAGAATGGTTTGGGCATTTTAATAGTGTCATCAAAAGCTATGCGACAATGGCTTTCAAAATTCCCAGGGAAAATGGCTTTTGACTGGAATTGTACAAGCAGCTAAAAGTCAATCAAATGGGAAGGTAGAATGAAAACATTTTCATTCATATGAGACCCATCAAAAAATTACCTCTCATGTTCCATTTCTCAGGAAGCTACTAAAGTGCCCAACCTTAAAAAAAAAAAAAATCAAGAAAGATAATGACATAGGATATACAATACAGGATGTAACAAGGTAGAGAGGTAAAGGGAACCCCAGGATCTTTCTGGCCTCCAGATTGGCTTCTGTCGCAAGGTTCCGGAAGAAACATCTTTAAAATTATGAAACCGATAAAAGTGTATTCAATTGTATTGAGAGATTATTAAACCAAGGGAGATTTGAGGTTAAATTAGTAAAAATATGTAGAAAGTAAGAAAATTTAAAGAGAAGGATTAACTCCAGGTAAACTAAACTATGATACTGTGCTGAGAAGAAAAAACTAATTATGTATAATATGTGGCTTATGCAAAAATAACATTATACAAGCATAATAGTGTGACGGTGAATATTTATCTAACACAAATGACTATATAACTGTATTGAGAAGATGGGAGCTCCCCCACACACTAGTGTGCATTTGTAGCTGGTGTGAATGGCAGGCTGTGTGGAAAGAAAAGCTAAATTCTCCTCTATAGCAGGAAGTTAATACATAAAGTTTAAAACTGAAAAATCAACAACTAATTATATAAGAAGGCTATTTAGGGATAAACAATCAGATGAAACAATTCAAGGTGTTCCCTAGGGAGAGGAAATTGGGCGGGTCGGGGAAATAGAGGATTCTTCTTTTTCAAAAAACATGTCTTGTAGAGATCTTTGCCTTTTTAGATTTTGTGCATAAAATTTGATAAAAGTGAAAACTAATTTAAAAAATACACTACATTAGTACAGAGTATTCAAAATGATAGACCAGGGTTGGACAGTTTTTTTCTGATCAATGTTATCTATCTTTATTATAATCATATTGATTCCAAAAAAAAAGTCTTGATAAAATATATAGCCATTTCATAAAGCTTAAATGAACTTATAATTTCCTTAGTCAATTTACAAAAGCAAGAGATTATTGATACTTTTTAAAGAAATATTTTTTTCTTTTGAAATATAAATAAATATTAAGGTATTTTATTCATTTAACCTTAACCACGAAACATTTTTTTTAAACGAGCTTGATTCTTGTTTATACCTATTGTGGAAATCACTACTTAATGTGTGTTTCTTTTAAACACACCAAGTTTTGCTAATAGTCATGGCAGAAAACAAAATAAACAGGAATCAACTAAAAAATAGTTTCCAATATTTTTAAGGTCTTCACAAATAAGTGAATTAAATGAACCTGGTCAATAAAACTGGTCACTTAAGTTTGTAGAGAGATCACTTTTAGACTAATTATGATTTATAAGTTTTAATATTAATGAAGTTTAATATGAGTTTTGACAGTGTTTCTCAGAGGCTTTGAAAACACAGACTGAAGACATGAATGAAAATATTTCAACTTTTTATTGGACAAATGTTTTGATTCAGGTGGATGTGGAGAGAGAATGAAGCTGACCGAATGCCTTACCTTCTCTTGTAAAAATAAACTTGAGGTAGCAGGTGATCAGCCACTCTGCGCACAATCTTTCCAAGCTGTTAAGGGAACATAATCTGAAAGCCTATAGCACCACCGTTTACTGTGCATTTTGCATCTCACTGGGTGCTCTGGAGAACAAAGAGGGGCCAGCATGGTGCTGTTTCCTGTATCTGCTGTCAAAACCACAGTGTTTAGGGTCCACCATTCTCAGATTTAATTGAAAGGATATAGAAATTTCAGAGACCAGTCAAAAAGCTTCATATGCACTTTAATCTCTACTAAATGACCCATCCAAATGATATTTGATTTTTATCCACATGAAATTCAAACTTCAGCCTGAATGTCAACATCTACACCTAAACTTCCTGGGCCCAGGGCTGATGTTGCTGGTGCAGCGATTGCGGGAGCAGGGTGAGAAAATACGATGGTCAAGGAGAGGGGCTTGCAGATTCAGCAGAACCCCTAAAGGGAGTTCCAGGAAACGGAAGGAATGTTCCAAACTGTTGACAATCTTCCCAGGGCAGAGATAGGAGCCCGACTCAGGTCATGAGGGAATCTTATACTTTATTTTGCAACAAAATGGGGTGCAAGCAGAGCATATGTGTATAATATTCATAGTTCCTCTGTGCAGAGGTTCTGATATGTCAAAGGAAAGGAACAGTAGCCTTGGCTGAAATACCTTAAGAAAATGATCTAAAAATCATACATGTCTATGTCAGGGGTCCAGAGTACCACTGAAGTCTCCTTAGGAGACACCAAAAACTTTTTTTTTTTTTCCAGATCAAACTCAATGCATTTGCTCAATTAAATGAACATTCTTATTTCTATAGATTCCGTCAGCATGTCACATACTGATATGGACAGAAGAGAGCAAAGGCCCAGGAGGAAAGGCCGAGGATGTGAGAGGCATTTTGCAGTTTATGGAGATGTGACCACTGGCATCTCTTTATGCTTGAAACCCAAACCTTGCCTTGGAGAAGGTCATATCTAAATTTCATATCCTGAAAAAAATACAGGAATGAAAACACGCTTGTATTTTAGCTATATCACCATGCTTATCATGCTGGTCATCATAGCTTCTAATGACTCAGAATGCTTTCGAAACTGCATTTTCCCAAGTAAAGATTCATTAGAGTTGATGGGAAGCAGGAGTTCCAACTTAAAGTTCGGAGTTTAAACAGCTGTCCTCAGTGACCGACACCACGTTTCCATGTATGTGCTAGAGCGAAAGTTGCTGTTCCAGAAAGGCACGTGTTGTCATTAATCACAGTGTTTGCGTCATGTCTTTACAATTTTTATTGTGCTTGCACACACGATATAGAATGCTAGTTTTGAAACTTCGTTGCATATTAGAATCCCTGGGAGCATTTAGAAGAACCCAGCACGCCCAGGCTGCAACCCGAGTTCCGATTCCAGTTGCCTTGGGTGAGGCCCAGGCATTGGAATTAGAGCTCCTCAGATGCTTCCAATGAACAGCCCGCAGTGAGGACTACTGCTCTGCTCTGACAGCTTCCCAACACACAGGACAAAACCCAAGGTCCTTGTTATGGCCCACAAAGCCTTATGTGATCAATCTGAGTTCCCTGTCCCTCATCCCTTGCTCACCACACTCCAGACACAGGAGCCTCTTTGCTGTTCTCAAACACGTCAACCAAATTCTCATGTCAGGGAATTTGCCCTTATTAGGGTTTCTTCTGGAATGTTCCTCCCCTAGGCATTTGCATGTCTTGCCCCCTTACGCCATTCAGGTCTCTGCTCAAATGTCACCTCCCCAGAGAAGTCCTCCTTAGACAGCTCATCTGAAATATCAGCCTTCACCACTATTTCCTTACTCTGTTTATTTTTGCTTCATAGAACTTGAGCCACATAGCATCAACACCTGATACATATCAGTTTATCTGGCCTGCATCAATGCCTGGAAAATAGAAGCTTAATAAATATTTTTGAACGCATAAAGTGTGGATAGATGTAAAATAATGCAAACTCTGGCATGTCAGATATACTTGATAAATGTTTCTTTCCCAACTGTATACATAAAGCCAGTTGCTTTCACATGTGACCTTGGACCTACTACTGAGGAAGTGACCCCTGCTGGAATTTGTATGAGTCCCATAGAGAATAAAAGTTCACAAATGCCAGTAGCAAGAATGAAACTTCTAGATATGTAAACACCCAGTATCTGATATAGCCTTCTGATATGCATTCATGAAAAATTCCTAATAAGATATTTCTGACAATGTACAAAAGCTGTTGGTTGGCGCCACATTTTCCAAAGCATATTCTCTTCTGCCACCCTGTGGCCAAGATAGGAAACTTCCATACAAACAGTTCGCGATGACTTCGCTTGTCAAAAGAAAAGTTCAGGCCTGCTGGGCTTGCCCAGAGTCTTTTTGCAAAAACACTTTTGGTCATTTGACCAAGTCCAGCTTCCTAAGCTTCCATTTTTTTTTTTTTTTTTTAAGAAACATGAGAGAACTGAAGTGACTGCCTCATTCGGTAGCGTCTGCTGGACGGACAACAGAGAGAAGTAACTGAGGGTCACCTCCCCAGAGCCCAGCTGTGCCTGAACTTTGTCCTCCCACTCTGACACAGTCCCATAATTAACCAGTCACAGAAAGACCCTGATAGTTTGGTCTGGGCACTCAATAAATGCTCATTAACTCCACGACAGCAGGCGTTTTCTATCTTGTACCCCCAGTTACATTAAGCCGCATTTAGCACAGAGTAGGTTACCAAATAGTCACTGTTGAAGGAATGACATAACAAGAGCACTTACTGCATGGCATGCACTGTAGGAACCCCAAGCACTTCACAGACATCAGCTCCTGAATTAGGGTGACTAACTTGTCCTGGTTTGCCCAGGACTGTCCAGGGAACTGACTCCGTTTCTGACAAGGACAATTTGTCCCTGTATTTATCAGCGCAGGCTGCCATAACAATATATACCACACACTTGGGGGCTTAAACAACACAACAGAAATTAATTGTCTTACAGTTCTGGAGGCTGGAAGTCCAAGGTCAAGATACCATTGTGATTGTTTTCTAGTGAGTCCTCTCTTCCTGGCTTTTAGACTGCTGCCTTTTCACTGCAGAGAGGGGAGATCTCCTTTTCTCGTCTGAGGACACGAATTCCATGGTAAGGGCTCACTCACTCACTCCTGGGATGCCTGCTCTGGGTCCTTAGTACTTATTGGACTCACATGGGCTGTAACTTTGCGTAGCTGAGTGAGACATACAATCTCACCTCGTTTTATTAAGCTTTGCTTTATTGCGCTTCACAGATGTTACAGTTTTAACAAATTGGAGGCAAGACCCTCCCCCAGCAAAAAGGTTATTACTCGCTTTATCGTTGACACGTGCTTTGTGGTGGAACGTGCAACGCTTCCCGGGTATGCCTGTACTGAGAACTGTTTGCTTGTAAACCAAACCAAGGACCTGAGTTAAGACTTGTGACTTCCTGAAGTTTACTCTCACTGAAGGCTGGTCTTCAGTATCCAGGCCGAACAGGAGAGGGCAACAGAGAATGTCATCTCTGCCCAAAGGTGCAGTTTAGAAAAGGGCGCTTGTCACCATTTGCAGGCAGCTACAAAGCTGGGGAAACCTGTCAAATGAAGTTCTGTGATGAATGGCCCGTACTTCCCTTCTCTCTCTTTCCTGTGGAGAAGGCAGACAGAGAATGCTTTAGGAGGCCACTATGAAATGGAAACTGTTAAGGGAAATACTCCTCTGTGGAATGGGAATAATAGTAATCTACATTATTGGGCTATTGCAAGGATTACATGCTTGTAAACTTCATGAAATAGAGTGCGTAACATGCTGTGCGTGCATTACATGCACATACCCAGTGTCCAACAAAGGTTAACTACCACCGTTTGTCATAAAAAAAAAAAAAAGGCTACAAAAAATAAAAATTCCAGAATGCATGACAAAAACCTATGGCTAAATGGTCAATAAAAATCAAATTTGAACATACTTTTAATGAAGTAATTTTATAAAATCTAAGATACATTGCAATATAAATATTTTACTGTGTTGAAATAAAGAACAGTCACAGAATAAAAAATATTATGGAGAAATGTGTAAACAAAACGAAAATAGGTCACTATGAAAAAGATTTGTATGTATGTTATAAACACTGCCCAAAATATTCCAGCTTTTTGATATAAGTGATGAAGTCCTGCTATTTCCAATGAAAGCATTTCCATTATCAACATGAGTTGCCATGGTGAATTGTACTTTAACAGTAGCCAGTCTTTCACGTCAGTGTACTATTTCGATAATATGCTGATTGGCCCAGAACTTAGAGAAAGGCATAAAGCACATAAATATGGGGACCAAGGAAAGGGCAGAGGACCAGAGGTTACTGATCTGTTCTCATCCACCCCTGCCCTATGACATTTGTCATTGTTTAATGTCTCTCATCTAGAATGCCAATGTTGGCACCCATCAGCTTTGATTATGTTTAAAAGAAGTGGATAAAAGCTACAGGGATGATAACTCTGAAAACTTAATGCTGATAGGCAGAGTCCCCAGGTCCCCTCTAAGCCCTCGTCATATCCTTTAAAGGCTAATGCAGATGATGTAGGTGTCATTTCCATCTATATGCAAAGCAAACTACAGTGTTAACATCAGAGTTGATAGAGGGGTGTGCCTCCACTCAAATATTTTTAAGTCTATTGTATGGCAGACACCCTCAAAGGATTTTTAAGACCTCAGGATGTCTAGTGTTCTGTCTGTTTCATGGGAGAAAGAAATGAGATCTAAAAGGTCCAGAGTGGCCCAAACTTACCCAGAGGCTCTCAAAGAAGTTAGGACTAGACTATCTCTTGAGGGTTTAGGATTAGTTCTCTTTTGATTATTGACGAGAGGAGTAATTGCTCAACTGTAACTGTTGGTTTCCCCCATCAAAGGAGCAGATAGAAGTTAGAGGGTAGAAACAATGGGAGAGACAACAGTAGTCATCCCTTACAGCTATTCTTTTACCCTAGAGTTCATTACTTAGGCTCATCAAACTGTTACTGAATGTTCAGTTCTCTGCCACTTCCATCTCACTTCTCATAGCCCAAGAAGTTTAAGACATTTGGCATGTAGAGGTCTACCATGTTCTGGAGACTGAATGCTGAACAGGGCACACACAGAGCTTCCAGTCTAGGGAAAGCTAGAGAGTTATGATGCACTGAGGAATGTGGATAGGGAAACTCTTGGAGGAAGTAGCTTGAATCCTGAAAATAAGAGGGCTGAGCCAGACAGAGGTGGAAGGTAAGCAGTGCTAAGTGTCTTAGGACCTGATTTTTTTTTTTTTTTTTTTTTGCCTTTGACCTGAAAGTAAGAACTCGATGCATTCTAGAAACTAGAAGAAACTTGATGTTGGCTGGATCAGAGTGTGCAAAGAGAAAGAAGATATGTCCAGAGGAAAAAGACCCATATGGGCCCCAGTTAAGGAATGAGCACTGATCCTAAGAATGGGGAGAGTCTTCAGTAAGGTTTGATCATCCCATTTGCATTTCTCGCTTTGGACTTTGGGTCCTTTTCTTCATTCCTTCTCCACAGGTCAATGATGAGCTTGTGCATGAAGCATCTTAGAGGTCCGACATGGATGGGTCCTTCCTCTTAATCCAGGAACCATTTCTAACATTCAGAGTTATGTACAAGTTTGCCTAAGAATAGTTTCTTGTTTTTTCAGGAATACCAAAGTAGACTCATTCTGGGTCTGAAACCTGGAAATGGTTAAATGATAAATACAGGATGAATTAGGCAGTAAGTGTTTATAATGTTTTGGAGGAATTTTTATTCAGGCAGAAAAATATTCATGAGCATTGAGAAAAACACTTTGAGATGGTAATTATACACATAGGAAGATCTTGGTAAGAAAAGAGAAATGTAGATATACACATCCTTGGGGAAAATAGAAACAGGAAGAAATAAATCTCAATATTTCATGTTTCTGGAATTTATTATATGTGGGCATTTCTTTGTTCATGTTTTTATCAACTTCGTATGAAATTTTAATAAGTATGCACAGTTTCAATAATCAGGAAACATGTTAAGGATTTTTTACCCTACCCAAAGACACATAGACACTTATTCTTAAGAACAGGAATTTATTGCATATCATTGAAACTCCAAAAATCATTACTGGCTTTTGTCTGAGTGATCTTTTGAGTTGTACATAATTTAAAAAGAGGTGGGGACTGGAAAAACAAAAGAAAAAACAAAAGGAAAAGATTAATACTAGCTGGTGCTACTATCCCAAAGCCTATCAATTCACTTTCACATTGTCTCGTGCCCCATTTAGCACTGTTTTCATAAAGTGTTATAATGCAAAATATATGGAACTTTGCCACCCTTTCGAAAAATTTAAGTTAGTCCAAAATAACTTCATCTGTATGGTAGGAAAGGAGTTAAATGCAGGATATGCTCTCAGGGTTGTAAAAGAGCGTGTGTGTGTGTGTGTGTGTGTGTGTGTACTCATGTACACTTTAAATAAGACTACTCTTAAAATAAAAAAGACTTTTTCCAGTTTTAGTTTCATTGATGGTTCCTTAGAAAATAGCCTTCTTGGCTTGGTTCACAATTCTGAAGTCTTCCCCATTAGGGGCCGTACTACAGAGTGTCCTGCCACTTGGGGACAGAAGTCAGGGCCTGTTCTGGGCCCAATGCATCTTCCACTTGCTTGCTGACATTCACATCTGTGTTTGCGAGACGGGATCGAATGTGTAATACGGGTTTTCCGGGTTCTTTTTCTCTTCATCCTTACCAAACTGAGCTTCAATCTCTGCCGGGTTGACGTAAGTATAGAATTGAGCCATGATGGCAAAGACGACACAGACAACCAGAAGCAATGCAGCAAACAGAATGTACTCGGCCCACTTGAAGAAGTCGGAGTTGGAGCAAGAAAAAAACAGAAACAATACAAGTTATGTAGTGTATATGGCACAGGTATATTTTCCTGCTGTGTCCAGATGGAAGGTGCTTTTAAATTAAATTGTTATAGAAAATTGGTAGGCCACTGCCATAAATGTCATGGTCAGTTGTTGCCACAGATATAGAAGGGCAAGTTTTTCTTGAATGCACAAATTTAAAGATAACATTTTTTTTTTAAATAGCAATGGAATGCAGAAATATAAGACTTTGGGAAGATGAGAGAAAATTTCTGGAAAACCCTAAGTCTTAAGGCATGTAGCTGGTCCCCGGAAGAATGGAGACCAAGAGAGCACCAGGCAGCACTCTTGAAAGGAAAAGAACGTGATGGACTGTTTGCAGTGAAGACTCCCGTCTTTTTCCTCCGCAGTGCCTTGAGGTCATGAGCATGCACATGCTCTGGTGGGACCCAGTAGGGGAAGTGATGAAATTGATGGGCTCAGGTAAAGGACAACTCCTTTAGGAGGTAGATATGCTAATGTACTGAAGGAGGGAGCTTACGTATCATAAAAAGCCCTTACTTCATTGTAGCTGGAAATATTACCACCACCTTTATAATGGCTTTAACTTTAGGTATTATGACAGTTTCTAGAGAACATGTCTGGTTTGAGACCATTAAGTTGCATTCACTGAAGCTGGGAAAGTCTTTTCTTTGATAGTAAACCGCATTAAGGTGTATGCACGTTAACCCAATCTGGTTATGTTGGTTGTCAATTTCCAACTTAGTAACACCCAGTGGAAATAAGAATCAGCACATGCTTGGCCTGAAGATCATTTTGTAACTGCCCTATATGGCTGGCCTGGCAGTTTTATTCAGCTACTCGCTGAGATGACCATGTATATGTAGATGGCTAGGGAGGGTCATCATGATGACCATGAATAACACAGAGACACATACGATCTCCTTTTCCAACCCATACCTGTTCGCTGAACTGGCCCGCCTCTGCCACGATAAGCACTATGATGTTGCCAAAAGCCACTGTCAATTGCCATCCTGCTTGAAGCACTGACTTCATGTTGGAAGGAGCCTGAGGAAACAAAGAGAATCCCAAACTAGATATCAACCTTAGCAGCAGAACACAACTCACTGAGGCATTCCATTAAACGGTCTACCCTAAAAATGCATATTAAA
Source organism: Rousettus aegyptiacus (assembly GCF_014176215.1). Classification (NCBI taxonomy): domain Eukaryota; kingdom Metazoa; phylum Chordata; class Mammalia; order Chiroptera; family Pteropodidae; genus Rousettus; species Rousettus aegyptiacus. The sequence continues at coordinate 57,989,772 of NW_023416286.1, read as the reverse complement.
AGTCAGGCTGCTTTAACTATAAAAGGGATAATTGCTTGGATAGCCAGATACCCCAAATGCTCAAGTTGCAGGAACATACAAAGATTCCTTTTTCGCTCTCCATATACTTGCCGAGTTGCCATCCTAGTTAAATGAACAAATCTACAGATGAACTGATTCTGTTTCTACAGAAGAGTGTCCACGTGAAGCCACCCATCACGACACTTCTTCCCCACATAGGAGGCTGTGTTCTGAGCCGTGAGCATGCTCTTCTGTGAGCTTTCTTGGCATGTCTCCAAAACCTCTCTCTAAACTCTTGTCACCTGTGTTAGAGTCATCCCTTTTATTAGACTGTGAGGTCACTGCAGAAAGGGATTATTCAGTTCCCATTTACAATCTTTACTGTAAAACTTTACTGCCAAAAAGGTACTAGATATTGTGAGGATGCAATGACTATAACTGTAGTTTTTATAAAATCACTTATCAAAATTAAGGAATTAAGCTCTAAATCAGATATCAGCAAAATTTGCCTCATTAGTATAATATACATAAAATCAATAATATATTTTGTTGCCTTTTAAAAGCTAGGCCTTAATCAGTGTTTATTAGGAGCTAGAGAGAGACCTCGACTGAACCTTAAGGAGAATGAGGCCACAGACCTGGAAATGAGCACTATTATGACTTATGACTCGTGGATCCCATCTGGTTGTTTCAGAAAGCAGTCTACTGACTCTTAGGATCTGGTGACAATTAATAGAATTTTTCCTACTTAGGACTATAAACCTCTGTGTATGACTATGGGGATACAGACACATATGATATATGTACTCACGAAGCTAAACAGTAATACTCTTAATCAATAAAGATAAGACTTGGTGATCTCAAAAACCTCATTTGGTGGAACATGCCAGAATGCTTTCTAGAATTATTTAAAACTATAACTATATGGCTACCCCAGATTTACATGAAGCCCCAGCAGCATTTTCGAAAGCAGGGGTGTAGGGGGAGGCTGGTGAAAACAATGAAAAAGAAACCTGAGAATAGGAGAACTCCAATCCTGTGATAGAGAAAACGACCTCGCCGCAGGTGATGAGGAAATACTGTGGGATTTGCAGAGCTATGTTAACTGTGTTGGGTGAAATATCTTCAAACATCTTTGGTTCGGGGCAGTCATCACTCTAAACCGATGAGGCAAAAGTGAGAAGAAGACATTAAAATTGAGATCACTTCTAAAATAAAAATTGCTCAAACAGACAAATTGAGTTTGGACTTCTAGGGTTACATCGGATGGTTATCAAGTACACATTTTCAATGTAAATACACAACACTGCATGTTATACTCGTGATGGCCTTTGGTGGGATTTGAAAGTATCTTCACTAGTGTTTTCCTCTTAAATAAGAGAGTAGTTTGGTAGTCAGGTATGTTTAAAACATTGCCATCCCTTTGAAATAAAAGCATCAAATACTAGTCAATGTGAACTTTTTAATAAGAGTTAGTTAAGTCAGTCTGTTCAGTTTTATTCTAATGGTGAACTTAAGTCATGATAAGGTAAAGACTTGATGATGAACTGAATTAATTCTAAACCTATTCAAAATACAGATCCGAATACCACTCTAGTTAAATCATTACTCTGTCCTAAGTGTTTGAGAGGACTCAGATCAAGAAAGTCTGAGTAGAACTTCTGATATGATGGAATGAGTTACTAACCTTCCTTGTGATTACATAGGTACTTGCACTACCGAATTCAAGGTTGGATGATTCAAAAGAATTTGTACACTGTTCTGAAATCCCTGCTAGGCTTAGTGTGAAGATTTTTCTATGGGGGGAAAAAAAGAATATAGGTTAACATTCTTGTTATTAAAAGCTTAAATGTATTATTTAAACAAAGAAGACTTGAAATCCTTGAACTTGGTACAAGGTGTCCAGTATAGGTACTTACTTGCCAGAAGAAAAAAACTGATATTCACTGCTAGTGTGAAGGGCGATGTTTACATAAACTTTCCCATCCATTGTGACATTCAAAGTCTCATTAAAAGCATTTACAAATCTGAAACAGAAAACCATGTACCTTGTGACTGGACTGTGGAATGATTTGTTCTAAGTCACATATGTGCATCGGAAGTTGGTCTAACCTCCCTATCAGAAAGAATTTAAGGTGTTTACAGAAGATTTTTAGAGTAAAGGCAGAAAGAAAGCAACTCCTGGCGTGCCCTTGCTCATCCACTCATGAGAACATATCTAAAAAAGAATTTGTTTAACACAATTAAATGCCAGGAACTGTTCAAAGTACTTTGTAACTATGAAATATTTCAATGATGTTTTGGGATATTAAGTGTGGACTGAAATAGGTGATGGTTGCTCCCCCTTCTGGAAGGTAGCCATGCCTTTGTGTTCCTTGTTTTGGAAGCTTTAGAACTTAAGTGGTGAAGGACCAAAACCAGAAGTTTCTTAGAACCTAAAAGACAGCCTCTGCCTGGGGCTTTTTTTTGGAGGTTGGTGAGGGAAGCCCATTTATTTCCTTTACCTCCAAGAGGAGCCTGGGACAGGGAGGCACTTTAAGGACTGGCGAGGAAGAAGTGAACCAGCACAGCAATCAGAAACGTTTTTGAGGAATTCCCTTTAGGTGAAGGAGACCAGTGCCTGCAGGTCCTGGAGTGACAGTGACCAGCACCCCGCTGGGATAGAGCTAGGAATGGAATGCCCCCGAAGACTTCCAGTTCCTGCAAAATTCCCAAACCCAAGCTTCAAATGGAACCAGCTGAACTGTTTGCCTTCAAGGGACCATATAGGTGGTGACAGCGTGGAAGGATGACTACAGATCCCTTCCTTGAATGTCCCAGGCTATAGAAGACCCTTACATTCTTATACTACCCCAGGGGGAAGGGTGCTGCCCAAAATAAGACCAGCTGATTTTTCCTACCAAATAGGTAAGTGAAGGTTTACAGTAGACTATCCGATTTAGAGAATAAGAGGAACTAACAGAGTACACCTAAGTACAGAAAATAATAACTTAACTTCTATATCCTTAAAATGTGTGGACAAGTTTCATCACTTTGTGGCAATAAGGAATGTTGGTAAAATTCTAGGGACTAGAAGAACATCTCTATGAATTAAACTCAGGTCATGATGTCCCTAGATATTCAACTTGGTGTAGTTTGATAAATTATTAATACAGAAAACTCAACCTAACAGGCAGAATTAATACTGCTCCAAATTGTAAAAGCTACTCTTGTCAAAGATTAAGATGAACCACTCAAAAAAAGACAGTTGGCAGAATACGAAATTAAGCAGTAGACCTTCCAGCTAGGTCCTGGATTCATCACTTATAAGCCATAAGACTGAATAAATCCCACCCTTAGACCTATTACTTATCTGACATCTCTCAGGCTGGTACAAATACCAAAAAGGATGAAAATAATCTAAAAAAAAAAATGCAACATCACACATATCACATGTTCTTTTCATATGCACACACAGAAAATAGTAGAGCATAAGCAGCAAACATACTCTGAGTGCTTTGAAGGGTGAAGAGAGCAGAGAGTCAAAATCTATTGTGCTCTTATGGTTTTGGGTCCTAGGGTTCCATCAAGGCTAAAGTTAGCTTAGGTCTCTTAGGAATACCAGGATCTAAGGCTACAAAGTGATCATGGAATGAGGTATGGAGAATGAAAACCAGCTGAGAAAATGACAAGATGGGACCAGTTCCTTAAAGAACAATCAAAAGAGGCTGAGAGATTTGTTCCTTCTCATTTTTAGAAATAAAATGGCTTTGTGAGATAGATTCACATACCACAAAATTCACCCATTTAAAGTGTACAATTCAGTGGCTTTAGTATGTCTGCAGGGTTGTGCAACCATCACAACAATCTAATTTTTGTCAAAGAGAAACTCAATGCCCTTTAGCGGTGACTCTCCATGCTGCCTAACTCCAGTCCTTGGCAACCACTCATCTGCTCTGTTTCTACGGATTTGCTTGCAATTTCATGTAAATGGAATCGTACTGCATGGGGTCTTTTGTGTCTGGCTTCTTTCACTTAGCATAACGTTTTTAAGGTGCATTCATGTCATAGCATATATCAGCACTTCCTTTTTATGGCTGAATACAATTCCATTGTATAAATATACCATTGTTCATCAGTAGATGGGCATTTGAGTTGTTTCCACATTTTGTCTATTGTGAGTAGTGATGCTATGAATATTCAACTAAAATTTTTGGGGTGGACATATATTTTCATTTTGGGGAGTATATATTTAAGAGTGAAATTGCTGGATGATATGGAAAATATGTTTAACATTTTGAGGAACAGTTTTTAACCAGCAGTTTATAAGGATTCAGCTTTATCCACATACTCACCAACACTTATAATCTGTTTGTTTTAAAATTAGAGCCCAGTGAGTGTGATGCGGTACCTCATTGTAGTTTTCATTTGCATTAGGCGAATCATAGCCATCTTTAATGACTAATGATGTTGGGAAACTTTTCATATGCTTTTGGGCATTTGTGTATTTTCTTTGGAAAAATATCAATTCAAATACTTTACCCCTTTAAAAATCTGGGTTATTTGTCCTTGTATCATTGACTTATAAGAATTCTTTATATATTCATCATGTCTCTTATCGGATACATAATTTTCAATATTTTCTCTCATTCTGAAAGTTGTCTTTTTACTTTCCTGATGTTATCATTTGTAGCACAAGTTTTCAATTTTGATGAATCCCAAGTTGTTGTTGTTGTTATTATTTTGTTGCTTGTGCTTTTGGTTTCATATTTAAGAAACCGTGGCCTAACCCAAGTCACAAAGGCTTACTCTTATAATTGTTCTATGAATTCTATTGTTGTCGTTATACTAGGTTTATGATCCACTGAGTTAATTTTTGTGTATGGTATCAGGTAGTGAAGGTCTAACGTCAGTCTTTTGTATGTGGATTTCCAGTTGTTCCAGAATCATTTGTTAAAACCGTCACAATTTTTTAAATGAAGGTTTCTTTTTGAATCTACTTATGGTCAATTATGCCTCACCCTCCCTTCTTCCTTAAAGTATCTTTATCAGTATGACAGTTATGAAAACTAAGATTGAAATAAACTAAACTTACAACCAGGCTCATCCATAGCTTTTTTCAAATCCTTACATTGAGAATTCTTTTAGAAATGAATGATGCATACAATCACATTATCTACACTAATGATTTTTGTAAGCACTGTTTTTTTTACTTTTATTATCCTATTTATATTTCTTTTTTGTATTACTTATGATGCACATATGAATTTGGTATAGTAGTTTATATATAATTTATAAAAGATATCATAGTCATTGTGGGTGCATATTCAAAATATTTTTATTGAATGTGATAAAAGGTTTACAGACCACTTCCCTAACTTTCCACATGTGGACAGAGAAACACATATGAATGGGGATTGTGGCATTGTTCGGAAAAATGGAAATAACCTAAACTTCTCTGAATAGAGAAATAGGTAAATAAAATGTGGTATATCCATGCAATGTAATATTATAGAGTGGTTTGAGTGCATGGATAAGGGATATATATATCAATATGGCAAAATGTTAAAATAATATTTTATATTATTTCAGAAGACATTCACAGGACAATAACACATTATTTAAAAACATGTCAAAACATATTTATAGATACTCATGTATGTTGTAATATGTAATATTAAAAAATGCATTAAAAAGATCAATATTAAGTTCTCGACCAATTTTTGACTGCACTATTGCCACTTTATTTTAAAGGCTCTATTTAGAGTAGTCTATTTACATCTTGCAACTTACACATACCACATAATTAAAAGAATGCCATTTTGCTTAAAATTCTGTGTGTACTCTCTTTAATTGGTATATTTCTCAGGAATCTAAATTCTTGAAATTCTTGAACTCGTTCTATTTATCAGTTAGTTTCTGACTAGCTGTTTAGAATTTTCCCTTTTTCTATGGGTTGTCTCCTGGATATTACTGAATAATAAAACCTTGGATCTATTAAGGATTTGGTGTTTTACTTAAAAGAAAAAAATTTCAGGTGTATCTTTTACCACACGGGTAGGTTGGTGGGGGGGTGTTGCTGATTTCATGGGTCCTTCTTTCCCAAGATCTCAGCAAAGACAATTAAGAAAAAAAAAAAGAGTAGCATTAACAGCATCGGAAGAAATGATACCCCAACTCAAAGTGTCCAAAGTGTCCAAAATTAGGAGACATTTCTGAAGAAATCAAACAGCGGGCTCTGAGGCACAAAAGCACACTTTGAGGTACAAAGGAAATCCCAGAGGCACTTCCAGCTTTGCATTCAGAATCAAATACAAAGATCAGGAAAAGGCCCAGTGACTGTCATCAGCATATTTCCTTCCACAGCTGCCGGGGCAGCAGTGGTATGAGACAGAGGGACAATCCAGAACACACAAAAGAAGGTGTTATGGACTGAACCGTGTCCCCCTGCAAATTCACGTGATGGAATCCTAACCCTCGGCACTGCAGAATGACTGTATTAAGCAAATAAGGTCATTAGGGTGGACTTAAATTCTTTTGGTTTTGTCAGTTAAAAAAAATATAGCCATCCATGAAACTCGCTGTGGGTTTAACTTATATTTCCTTAATGCCAATGATGTTGAACATTTTTTCACATGTTAATTTGCCATTTGTATATATTTTTTGGTACAATGTCCATTAAAATCTTTTGCTCTGTTTTTTAACTGGGTTATTTTCTTATTATTGAGTTTTGAGAGTAATTCTGGGTACAAATTCTTTGTCAGGTATGTAATTTATAAATATTTTCTACTGGTATGTAGCTTTCCCTTTCATTCTTTTAACAGTAAGATTTACAGAACAAATGTTTTTAGTTTGGAGAAAATCTAATTTATAAAAATTTTCATATACGTGAAATTTTTTATAACATATATAAGGAATTATATACACAATGGAATATTACTCGGCCATAAAAAGAAGGAAATCCTGTCATTGTGACCACATGGAGGGCATTATGCTGAGTGAAATAAATCAGACAGATTTAGGGTATTGCTTATATGTGGAATCAAAAAAAAAGTTGAATGAACTCATAGAAAGAGAGTATAATAGTGGTTGCCAGGGCCTGGGGGATGGGAAATGAAATGTTGATTAAAGGGTGCAAGCTGACAGTTCTAAGACGGATAAGTTCTGCGGATTTAATGTACAACACGGTGATTATAGTTAATAACACTGTAATATTGTATACTTGAAATTTGCTAAGAGATTAGGTCTTAAGCATTCTTATCATAAAAAAAAGGTTTACCGTGAGGTGATGAACGTGTTAACTCGATTGTGGTTAAGTACTTCACAGTGTATACATATATCATCAAATCATCACATTGTATACTTTATTATATACAATTTTGTTTGTCAATTATAACTCAATAAAACTGGAAAATCATAAACAACAACAAAAACAATGCTATGATTTAATAAGAATTGCACTAAACTCATAGATCGATTTGGGAAAAATTGACATCTTTACTATATTAAGTCTTCTCATCAACAAACCCAGATATCTCTCCATTTATTTAGCCCTTCATTGATTTCTTTCAGGAGCCTTTTGCAATTTCAACTCATGAATCCTGTATATTTTTTATTAGGCTTATAACTATTATTTCATCTTTTTTGGCAGCTATTATAAATGATATTTAAAGTTTCATTTTCCAATTGTTCATTGCTAGTGTATAGAAATATGATATTTTTGTTGTTGTTTAGGCTTTTATTTTTTGTTGTTTAGGCTTCAATTATACAAATATAAAGTATGTATCCTGTACCGTTTCTAAATTCATTCATTGATTCTATAAGCTTTTTTTGTAGAGTCCTTGTAATGTTCTATGTAAATAATTATGCCATCTGTGAGTAGGCATAGTTTTATTTCTTCCTTTTTAATCTAGATACCTTTACTTTTTTTTTTGTTGCTGTCTCATTGCACTGGCATCTGGAAGGATGTTGAATAGGAGTAAAGAGAACAGGTCTTACCTTGTTCCTTACAGGGAGACTTTCGACTTTCAACATCAAGTATAATGGTAGCTTGGGGTTTTTTTTAGGTGTCCCTTTTCAGAGTAAGAAAGTTCCCTTCAATTACTAGTGTGCTGAGAGTTTTTCTCATAAATGGATACTGAATTTTATCAAATGCTTTTTCTGCATCAACTGATATGATGATATGAATTTTCTTCTTTAGTTTATTAAGATAATGGATAATATCGATTGATTTTTTTGAATATCGAACCAGCCTTATGTTCTTTGGATAAACCCCATCCTCTCATTTTATAACCTTGTTACAGTTGAACTTTACTATGGGTATGCAATACTTCCAAAAGAAGCTGACGTAACTTAATTCTTAAAGAAATATACACACCTGACTCCATTTTCTCCTTTTTCTGGTTTCTGGTTAAGGCCATCCTTCACCTGAGAAAGAAAATATTTTTGAATCTAATCCATTAGAATATATTTAGAGTACCATTTCAGGCTTTGAGAAGGAGAATGATATCGACATTTATCCTACGAGCTAAGGACATAATGATTACATTTGCTGGGCTCCATTCCTCAGTGCTGTGTTTGTTTGTTCGTTTGTTTTGAAGTTAAGATGAGCCTCTACAATTTTTGATGTTTGATTTCCAGTGGTTCCTCAGAATACTGCTTTTCCAGAATTTAGAACAAGCCATTCAACAGCTCTAATTAAACACACAACCCAGAAGTCTTAATTCTATATTGCGGTGCTATAGAAGCTCACCTTACAGAACACCCACAATGCCTTCATTTAGTTCAACTACACTTTCAGAGCTTCTTTATATGCTGAATGGCATACGTAGACACCCATATTTTGTCAGTAAATATTTTATATGTATTTTTATTGCTTTTACTTGATATATTCACTATTTTTTTCATAAACTGTTCTAATTTTCTAATTACTCAGTACAAATATTTAAAATTAATACAATTAAAGATATATTTTAAACTTTATCTTAAGAACTCACTGAAAATGCATATACATGCTCACATGCATTTACTCTGTATGACTTGTGTACACACACACACACACACACACACCATGCTCAAAATTTCTTTAAAAAAATTTAAAGATTAACTCTTCCCATTCACCAATAAAGCTTTTATTGGAGGTCAATCGACTCGTGTCCTTGAAGAAGGAAGAAATTGAGGATTATCTAATGTAATACTACATCGGAGTAAAACGAAGTCACAGCACTAAAAGACTATGTCTCCAACATCACAAATAGGAAAGAGTCAGACGTAGGTGTCCAGCTACTTACCAGCCAGTAATTATTGGGGGCCCACACTAGAAGAGTGTAGCGATGGCCCTTGTCAAAGGTATTATTTACTGTAGTGACTGATGATCCAGTAGAAGAAACGTTTATCTTGTTCAGTTTGGTCGTATCCAAAGTCAAAAAATCATCTGTCTACGAAGGGGGAAGAGGAGTCATAGTGAATACCACAGAGGCTTGCTCTGCGCTGTGTAACTGAACACTGTCATGACATATTATTTGACATTCCCAGTGTATATTCATACACATCGAAAAACAACATGGGAGCGCTGGCATTAGTTTGTCTCCGTCTCCCACCACCCTTACGGACACTGCCATAAAGGCATCAGGGGAAAAGCAACAGCCCTGGAAATAATCAGAGCTGGGCTACCCCAACCATCAGGAGTTGAACTTTCTTGTTTCTTTAAAATTATTAGTTCAACGGAATCTAAGGTGATGGTTCTTAACTATTTCTAAACAGGAGTGAGGCCAGTTCAATAAAAATCTGTGGGGTTGGGAAGCATATCAGAATTTTCAAAGCTCTCCAGGTGAGTCCAATATGTTCTCAAGGTTGAGACCCTCTAATCCAGACCAATGACTATCCATATTAGGGTTTTCCAATCTCAGCACTACTGACATTTGGGGCCACATAATTCTTGTTGTGGGAGCTATGTGTCAGCATTCCTGGCTTCTACAAAGGAGATGCCAATAGCATACTCTCAGTTGTGACAATGAAATATATCTCCAGAGATTGTCAAATGGCTTTTAATGGGGCAAAACTAGCCCTGGTAGAGAACCACTCACCCAGATCTTGCTATTTAAAGTGTGGTTCCATGCACTGGAAGCAGCAATATCACCTGAGAACGTGTTAAAAATGCAGCATTTCAGAGCTTCTGATGAATAATCTGCATTTTAACAAGCTCCCCAGGCAATTCCTAGGCACATCAAAGTTTGAAGTGCACTGGTCTAGAGTGAAAACAAAAGGGGATCGAGATACTAAGACATTTCATATCTAGGCTCTTTCGGTATTTATAGAAAGACCAAGATTGGCTTGTGCAAATCTTATTATAACTCAGGTCAGAAGATGAAAAGAAGATTGCATCTCCTTCTACTTACTTGAGACAGTGGGTCAAGTGTCACCGTTTGTCCAGGAAAAGATATAGTCATGTTATCATTTCCTATATTCAGTGCTTTAATTTGGAATTCATTTCCTTTGGGGAAGACTGGAAGAGTTTTCTGAGCAAAATGAAAGATAATTGGCAGTGAGGTCTTCAGTCTGTACTGAAGATAATCTTAAGCATGGCATTAGAGTCACTTTCCTTCCAGGCACAGGAAGCTGTGCTGGCTGAGGGATGCTAAATACCCCCCACAAAGCCTTTTCCCTACAATGGAAAAGGGTTTCTGCCTTTTCCCAACAATGCCCTCTCTCAAATCCCAGTGTCACTGAAGCAATCTATTTTTATTTTAGCCCCATGATTCATTTTCCACAAAATTAGCTAAGCTCAAGAGAAGTGAGTATACCCATACTCACAATAGCCAAGGGGTAGGATCCAAGCGTCCATCAACAGATGAATGTATAAACAAAATGTGCTATATTCATACAATAGAATATTATTCAGCCTTAAAAAAGAAGGAAACTCTAACACATCCTACAACGTGGATGAATCTTGAGGATATTATGCTAAATGAAATAGCCAATCACAAAAAGACAAATAGTGTATGATTCCACTTAATGCAGTATCTAGATGAGTCAAATGTACAGAGACAGAAATTACAATAAAAGTGGTCACCAGAGGTTGAGGGGAAGGAGAAATGAGGAGTTTTTGTTGAATGAAAATAGTTTGGGAAGATGAAAAGTCTTCTCAAGACTGAGTGCATGACAGTGTGAATATCCTTAACACTCCTGACCCATACACTTAGAAATGGTGAAGATGGTAGCTTTTGTTATGTATATTTTATCACAATTTAAAAACTTTAAAATAGAGATTAAAAAGAGAGAGAAGGAGGGAGGAAGTGATGGGGGGGTGGGTGGAGAGAGCCACTTTACCTCTTTTCTTACATACTACATAACACCCTATTTCTAGGACCTGACTTCAGACTAAGGGCTTTAGGAGTGTAGTTTAGCCCCAGGGTGGGCCTAAAGACCTGTGAATTAGCTTAGGAATTAATCATTACTAGAAACATTAGAATACAAAAGGGAAGACTCATCAAAGACAATTTATAAATTTTTTGAAGTACTTTGTGACTGCTGAATTTCCTCTAACTATATCTTTTAGGAGTTTATATTGCAAAAGAACAAGTTCCATAAACTTCCCTCCTACTATAATAATTGACTTATAAATGGAAGCTCCTTATGTAACTGCCATCTAGTTTTTCTCTGAATTAAAGGCACCCATTTGACCCTATTTTTGGCTGTGTCCTTTTCAAGGATAAGATGCTGCAGTGCACACCGTCAGAAAGGGACTGTTTTGCCCCTGTGGTACACTGTCCATAGCTCCAGAACCTAGTTTATCAGCAAAGACTCTGGCCTCCCCTAATCATCTCAGTCTTGGAGAAAGAAGGCTTCTGAACAACCAACCGGAGCGACCTGGGAAGGCCACTGAAGAATCAGAGAGCAACTCACATCAATTTCCACCTGCACAATTGCAGCCACCACAAAAGCCATGGAAGCCAGGAACATTCCAACTGTCATCTTCTTCAAGGAGCTGATGGGACAAGCAAGAGAGTGACTCTCAACTAGCCTCATACACACGAGCTAATGATGAGCCCTGAAGGAAGCATTCCTCTCTCACCATCCCCCTAAACAACACTAACTTCCCCCAAACACATGAGGTTGAAAGCATCTCTTCATCTCTTACTCACGACCAAGTCTGGAAAGGATAAATGTAATATAGCTTCTCATTTGCATCTTTACATTTAATTTCTAGAAACTATAATTTGAGTGATACTTTGGATTAGAGTTAATATTTCTATCATTTACATTATAAGGCAGGAAGAAAATTTCCTTTACCATTTTAGATCCTTTCTGCTGATTTATCAAATCGACATGAGATAGATTAACAAGAGAAAGTAACCAAATATAATGACATAAATTTGTATAGAAACCCTACATAAACAAGAGGTTCAGGGACTGAAAAGGAAAATGGGGTATAAATGGCATTTTGAAGCAAAGAATGAGGTAAAATGCCTTGGGGCTTCAGAGGGGAGGAGGGCAATTAACAGGATTATAAGAAGAGCCTGATGTTCAGTAATTAGATGTTCACCCTGCCCTATAGATAGGCCATAAAGTTATTTCTGGTAATAACTTATTATGGGTAAGTCCTCAAATTTAAATTTTTAAGCGAGAGGACCTTCAGCTCAAGGCCCCCAGTGCAGATTCTTTTAGGTAGTTAAGGGAGGGGCAGAAGTTTCCTGTGAGCCCCAGGGCCTTGATTGCCTTTAGCTCGAAATTTTCCACATACCAAAGTGGCACTTGTTAGGGAAGCCTATTCTGAACAACCTTCAACATGTATAGGAGAGCCTCCATTAGAGGCTTTTTCAGGCTGCCATTAATAGTGCTTTTTTAAGAGCAAGTTTTCAGAAACATCAGCACACAGACCTTGAATCCAAACATATTTCTTTAAAACTCATCGTAAAGGTGGTGTTGTGGGAGGGAAGACGGGCATTCTTTCCACAGAGGCCTGGTAGCTGAGGGAGTGCCGCCTGTTTGCAAAGCCCTAGGTGCTAACGGAACCTCATCCCAACCCCAACCCGCCAGTCACATACGTGAAATTGAAACCGCATTTTTCAATCAGAGGATACACCACAGCATCTACGATGGGGACCATGATAACGATCAGGATGGCGTTCGCAGTCTGCAGAGGAAGTGGAGATGAACCGTTACCGTGGTCTCAAAGGCGGGTGTGATCTCTGAAAACAACTTAAATATTTTCCTTACTTGCATCTGGTCTGGCTGAATTTCAATACTTCCCTAAAAACAGGGAGGAAAAAAAGTCTCAGTGGTAAGTTCCTACACGTGATCCCACAGGGGGCTTGGGAATGTTATGAAAGGGAATAAGAAAAGGGCGAAGGGACTCAAACAAAGCACTAGTGACCAGGGGAGGTAAAATATCTTCATGTCTCAAACTTACAATTTTCCCATTCATAGTTGTTGCTTGTAGTGTCCACCTAGAGCCCTTAAAAAAACAAATACGTTCACTGCATCATTTGGGAATGTGAGTTTTAAACATTTTACGAGTTAATGTTGACTTTTTTCCAAATCAGGAATGCAGTCTGAAATGTTACAGGATTTAAAATTTTTTTCAACATCGAGCTCACCTCTCATCTCCACTGTAATACTGGGTGAGAAGAAACAACTTGCATTTCTGCTCTAGGAGTTAATACAACATATGGTCCTCTCAACCCTCACGAAGGAGCTACAAAGTACTACTCTTAGATAAAGCTATCCTTGGGCAGGACAAAAGTGCATTCCTCAGGCTTCTTGGGGAACGTGACATCGCTGCAAGCTGGAAGCAGCTTCACACTCTGAGAATATTCTCATTTACTGGTATCATAGTTTCAAGAACATTATTATTGCTAAGAGCCATTTTGGATAGCCTAGGCTGTCCTAAAATGTGATTCCATGAAGAGAGCGAGGAATTTAAACTGGGGCAGCCTTGTTACATTCAACCTATTTTATAGGAAAAGATGACTTAGTACTGTACAAATATATATGGTTATTTCCATGGAAGACTAAAGATGTAAATGTTTCAACATAATCTATCAAGTCCACTAGGTGGATATCATAGAAAGCCAGGAAATGTGGCACTGCTCGAATTCTTAATATTTGTTAGTTCCTGATTGCCTTATATACATTCTCTATTTTTCTATCCTCACAGCCTTGCTGTGGGTTATTACCATTTCAGAAGGGTTATGGGATTTGTCCCGTTAAATAGCTAAAATGTGATGAGTGTATTTCTAGTGCCAATCAGGGTCTACTCAACATGCAAAACTGTCTCCCTGGTCCTTAAGATGCTGTTCTAAATTCCATACTTGCAAATGAAGAGATTAATGTGTACACTCAATTTTTTTCCAAGAGATGGTTTACCCTCATAACAATCCTTCTTGTACAATAAAATCACATTTGTAAATTTTTTTAAAACTCCGGTTTCTAAAAGAAATAATATCTTATTACTTTGGCTGCTGAGCATCATGCATTGAATTGTCCAACCCTATATTGAAAAATTCCTAGGCACGCATCTTACAGCTGTGGAAGAAAGAGCAGGGTGATAGGCGGTGATGGGAGTTCTAGTTCCCTGCTCTAAGAATGATTTCAGGGGAGTCATTTTGCATCCCTGGATGGTGCTTCTAAAACAAGCATTCAGTTTTGATTAGAAGATATCAAGTCCTCTCAGTTTAAATATTCTGTGGATCCCCAAAAATGCAATATGTCCTTTTACCATGAGATAGCAGTAAAAAATTCTATTCTCGTTTTGACCCACAAGAATCTTGGACACTTCGATCAAGTTTTTCCTAAGGCTCTTTTACTTGACCTAATTTACACCTTTTACACCTAATTTCTTCACTGTTTTGTAACAGAAATGTGGATCAAACCATCTAGGGTTGGTTTTTTAAAAAAAGAAACTCAGTGTGACCTAACAAGAATCAAACAAACAAATAAATGAATAAATAAGAAGCTGGAAGAGAATATTTTTAGAAGCTAGGTAACTAACTATGGTGCGGTGCATAGTAGTGCCCCCCCTAATGTTTGCTAAATGAAGTTGTCCAAAAACATAGTTTCACATTACCTGCTGATCGAACAGCGCCCAGAACATTGGGAGTGGAATATACAGGAACAACACCTTGGTCACCATCTTTATTTGAGCGATAAGCTGCTCCTGTAGTTGGAGTGAGAGACAAACTGATCAGATGCGACTCCTGTCACTCACGGCCAGCGGCAGGGTTAGTGTCAGTGTAGACATATTTGCATCTAGAGAAGCCGAGTGGTGATTACGGATTCCAAAGAAACCTACCCCAGGTTTCATTAGAAAACCAAAACTTCCTAAGCTGTTTCAAATATGAGTGAAAACATCTGTGTAGGAGGTAAATTACTTAAATTTAAATGTAAATTCCACCATCACCACTTAATGCTTCTGTATTAGAACTAAAGTTATGTGATCACAATTATATATACCGACAGATTATATCAAATAAAAATCTATGGAAAAGTACAATTGTTTCAGATAAATTATATTCATTGTTTATCCAGTTCTTCTCAATATAAAAAAAACATTATTTAATATGCTGATAAAGGTTACGAAGATACAGATAATAATCTTGTCCATAAAGACTTAATAATATGAATTGCAACTGTGGATGTTCACTTTCTAGAAGGTCACTGGGGACACTGTGGCGATAATGATCACTCACGTCATACTTCTCTTTGGCCCAGTCCAGCCAGTGCTCCCTTTTGGGAAATTCCTTACTCCGATGCCTAATTCTATTTTTGATGGCAAACTGAAAGAAGGAAGAAAAAGCAAATTTTAGAACAAAACCAATTAACTTTATCAGGGAAAGACATTTCAATTAAACTCCTTTTAATGGAAAACTCATGAGAAAAGCAAAATATAAAGTTGTATACAGTGGTATGATGGCAATGTTAAAAGTCATAATATGAATTTATTGCTCATCTCTTATTAACTACAAGTGTGTGAGTTGGGGTAAACAAAGTTGCATCGTTACTACTTTGCTCTCCAAGACCTCCAGAGAGGAGTATTCGGGAGAAATAGAATGGAGGACATATTTGAAATTTACATTTTCCAGTAGCCATATTAAAAGCAAAAGGGAAACAGCTAAAATTCATTTTAAATAATTTTATTTAATTTAACAAACCAAAAATATGATCTTAATATGATATCAGTATTTTAAAAAAATTTAAAAATTTTACATTCTTTTTTCATACCAAGTTTTTGAAATCCAGGGTATATTTCACAATTTTTACCAGATATATTTTATCTGTGTTTACATTTCATAAAATTTATGTTTTAAAAACTAGATTTACATAACTAAGTTGTTCCAAACATTCTTTAAAATTTTCTAATAACTGACTTGAGTATTAGTGTGTAAAGAGAAACAACTTTATAAAAATACATGTATAAGAAATTATAGTCTACGGCTATGCCACCCTGAATATGCCTGATCTCGTCTGATCTCGGAAGATAAGCAGCGTCGGGCCTGGTTAGTACTTGGATGGTCGGGCTTGGTTAGTACTTGGATGGGAGACCACCTAGGAAGACTGGGTGCTATCAGGTGTAAAAAGAAATTATATAATTTAAATGAAGTGAAAGCCAATTTAAAATTTGGTTCAAGACCATATGTGGCTAGTGGCTACCATATTAGATAGTGAAGGTCTATAATAAATGTATTATAGCCACAAAAGGAAAATGAAAATATTTGTCCTTTTCCATTAAGTGAGCCTAATTAGAAACTTTGATTTATCAAAATAGTAAAGAACACTAATAAAATGCATAAAGGAAAGTCAATTCTTCGTTGAATTTTAATTTGAAGGAGATAGAAGGTTCTGGGGTGACTAAATGTCATTGAGAGCGAGCTCCTGAAATACTTACACCAATGCAATTGACGACTTTACCCATGATGTTACCCTGGGGCTGGACCTTCTTGTACAATGTACTGCCAACGACAAACACAACTGGAGAGGGCAAAAGAGGATGTGTTAATGAGGCATCATCAGAACTGACTAATCTAGAAGTAATCTAGATGATGTGCTTCTATTTGAGTTAGAACCCTGTTTCAGAAATATTAGTATTACTCACAGAATGGGTTTACCTATCTACCTCCCAATTTACAAAGTGCTTTTGATTCTAACAATCACAGGAGCTTCTGAGTAATGTTATATTTGTGTTCTCTCATACAAACAATGAAGCCTAATATATATCTGCTTCCCAGAACTTGGGACAGCATAAAGACAGTCATTTAAGCAGAAGTTCTTTAGCTCTTTAAGCAGAAATTCTATGTAAAGGAAGGAAAAAGGAGTAAGTGCTTTCATATAACAGATTAAAGTATCACTCTATAAAGACAAAATCTAGCTTAGAGAGATTCAGGCTGAGGAGTTGGGAGGAATTTGGATGAGGTGAGCTTCAGGAAAAAAACAGATTAATGTATTGCTCTAAAGACAAAAACCAGCTTTAATTTTCCAGTTGTAATGACAAGAGAAAGTTCTTTTTTGAATCTTCAGGAAAAAAATAGGAACAAATCTGTTGAAGCTTTTATTTAATCATATGTGACAGAATTTATTCTATGGTCATGGTAAGAAACACAGTTACAATTATTTGCATCTGCAGCTAGAATTTTACAAAAGCAAACATAGTTTTACAATGAGGCAATTCTTCCATGAAGCTTCTTAGAAAAGATGTACTGTGAAAATAACTTAGGGAAAAAAAGCATTTCTGGAAGATGCTCTGAAAATACAATCCTTATATCAGGATTTCTGATTCTCCAATACCAGAATGCAATAATTTTAAAACATCGACAAATTGTTTAAATTCTACTTTTTTCCTCAATTAAGAGGGCCCGAGATTTTAACAGGCGCCAGTTCTCAATCATCTTCAAGTGTATGCCTATATTATAGATGTTCCTTATAGTTGAAGAACTATAAAGAAAAGTTTACCTGTATTCTCATCCAGTGCCAATCTTCTTCAATTCAAACGTGGATGATAAGTGCCCAATAAATGGAGTCTAAATTTTTTGGCCAACTAATATTTTAATCTTTAAGCTTCTGATTAACCGAAACCTAGTTCATGCATGAGATTATTGCAGATAGAAACTTCTAGAGATGGTGTTGATGCATAGGATTAGGCCTGTTTGCAATTCTTTTGTAAGAAAAAGCATAATCTTTGATGTAACAATGACTAAATGACAATTTACCTAATGCCAACTTAATACAGTGTCTAGCCTAAAACAATTTTTGAAATCCTTTCTATCTTCATTTTCTTATTCAGAATTAGAGAGAAGGCATATAATATGAGCCTTTTAGGGAAGTGTAGCAGAGTTAAACAATTATGGAAGAAAATGGACATACACAGAATGTTGAGCTCTTGCATAAGCCTAAGAAAAAGCCAAATTGCTACTTCATAAGCAAAAGAGGTTAAAAAGGTACATACTTGATATTACTAAGAATTGAAAAATAAACATCAGAGAAAGTGACAGTGCTGACTGTTACCTCACTTGAGCAAAGGAAGAGGCTATGGAGGTTTGAGATCATAATTGTTTTTTCTTGTAATACTGTAATAGGTTGAATTATTCCTTCTAATCCCTGCCCCAAATGAGTTTAAGTCCTCATCCTCAGTACCTAGGAATGTGACTTATTTGGAAATATAATCTTTGTAGATGATCAAGTTAAGATAAGGTTATTGGAGTGGCCCTGCTCCAATATGACTGGTGTTTTTAAAAGGGAGACATTTGGATACAGATATGTACACAGAGAAAAGGCCAAAGGCAGATTGGCATCATGATGCCACCAGCTAGAGAGGAAGGAGAGAGGCCTGGAAGAGATCCTTTAAGTGCCTTAAGTGAGAGCATGGCCCTTCTGATGTGTTAACCTTGGACTTCCAGCCTCCAAACTGTGAGACAAATTTCTGATGGTTAAGCCACTCAGTCTGTGGTATTCTGTTATGAGAGTTCTAAGAAACGAAGACACCTACCATCTTTCAAGCTAAACTAACCCATGTAGAAATCTCTTCACATTTCCTAGAAGTGTGAAGCCAAGTGCCAAGTGCCTAGAAGCCAGTGCCAAGAGCTAATGTGCAAACAAATGTATCTAATATATACATATTTCATCCTAGAGGTCTAGTAGAAACATTTTGAGATGATATATTATGGAAATCTAGATGTTTATTGGAAGTATTTAAAGAACAGTTGGGCCAGGTTGCCATATCTTCAAGTTGTAGATGAGCACATGTTGATAAGAAAAGCTTTCAGCCATGGGTTCGCCTAGTCTAGCCGAAATCTATTACCTTCATCTTAATCTGTTTAAATAGTATCAAACCTTTAAATGTCCAACTCAACTGATCCCTTTTCATGTAAGCCTTTTTTAGATCCTATTTCCTCTGAAACAATATGCCAACTGTACTTTCTTTGAATTCTTAGAGCATATGTAACATACATTTCTTCATCCTATTTATTATTCAAATTTGTTACATAAACTTAAAAAAAATTGGTCACAAAAATTAATGTGAGGGCCTAACCTGATCATAGGATTGTATTAATTCAACTGATTTCTACTTACTCAGAGCTACGGCCATGAGAGCAGCAGGAACCCCAAATGCCAGTGGGTAACAAGCTTGTTTACTGTGAATTCCGCATTGCTGAACTGGGGAGACAGTACAAGATTAAAATTCATTATGGCATTGGTAATGCTCATATGGTTCCTATTTTTAAAAAATCCCTAACTGGTCATTACATATTGTTTTCACTTAATATTTTAAACTTATTCATTTGACTTATTGATGTCATTATCAGTTAAGCAAAGCAGCTGTGAAGAAGAAAGGGCAGGAGATGGAGACAGGTTCTAATCTTAGCCCCTGAATAGATATCTGCTCCTGGCCAAGCTAAAATCAGTTCTATGTTCTGTAGATTCCTTAGTGAGGGAGATAAAAATGATCTGAGTGCTCAGTAAATAAAATTGAAAGTGCCATGGAAAATCAAGATTGTATGTTCCTGAAATCATGCCAATTAGAAAATAATTAAATGACCCAGGGCAGGGGTCAACAGACTTCTGTGAAGAGCCAGACAGTAAATATTTTAGGCTTTGTAGACCATATAGTCTCTGTCCCAACTATTCAACCTGCTTTTGCAGGGTGAAAGAGGCCATAGGCAATACACAAATGGATAGTCTTGTTCACATTTCTGGATTTGGCTCACGGGCCATAGTTTGCCAACCTCGGTCTGAGGATCTATTTTAGCTCTGAAATCTTAGGATCGGTATGGAAAAAAATTAAGACTTTGGAAGGGACAACAGAGAATTCTGGAAATCTTTTCAATGGAATGATGGAGCCTCCAGGCATCTGATCCTAAAGCAGTTTTAAGTTTGTCTTTGACTAGCTATTTCTCAGTACTGTAAAGAACAAAGATAACTAGTAGAAACCGATAGTCATGCCATGTTTCCTGTCCATAGCTGTACAAATGATTCCTGTTCATAGCAATGCAAAATAAATTCTCCCCTAATAAAGAATATAAATATATCTGTTAGTAAAATCCTTATTTGAGCTGACTTTAGTAGCTTTCCAGTTCCCTCATGAATTAATACATTATATATAATCTTTATCATGTGCTCATTTCATATTTGTGTACGAGTCATGATTTTACTTTAAAAAAAATTATCCTTGAATACATTCTCTAGTTCAAACATGCACAGTAGATATTCTAGGAGGTGGGGACATAGGTAGGGGATTTGAGAATGAAAGTATGAATAAAAGCCATTCAATTTTTATATAAAATAAGTTGGAATGTGGTTTAAGTGCTATCTTCAAATTATCAGCCTATGCAGAAATATGTAAATCCCCACAAAATATTTTATTTCACAATTTAATCTGATTCAGTGTGCACATCATGATCTTGTTTTGGTCTAATTTGTCCCCAAATATTCCCTTTCATGTGGGAATTCACAAACCCTCAATGGACTGTTAATAAGCACAACAATCTGAGTGTTGTTGACAGTTGCTGTTTCATTCTCTTTCTTGGGCAGTTCTTTAGAAATATCTGAGATGATAGGAAAGCAAAGAATAAAACTCTGCCCACTAAGTTCTTCCTAACTCACTGAATAACACTGGGGAGCAAAGCTGGAAGGCAAAAATGTATGGTTTCCACAGCTTTTCTTGTCTTATCTCTTATTATGAATGAGGACTCAGCATTAGTAAGAACTTAGAAAATTGATTGCTATGATAAGGATGTTATAGATTCTTCAGTGGTCATTAGGATAAAGGACTCAAATATGATTAGAAAAGGAGATAAAACTAGAAAGAATAAAACCTCATACGTTGAATTTCAATGTGAACTCCAGTATGTGTCTGGTGGCTGAAATATAATGGGAGAAGACAGGAAAAAAACAAACAAACAAGGACTTAAAACTTTTCACCTGACTTTCTCCCCATAATTAATTTTAAAAAACAAAAAACAAAAAAACAGTTTCCTTCAGATATTTTTTTACCTCTGAGAATGGGAGTGATGATAGTAGAAAGCAAACTTCCAGCATTAATGGCCAAATAAAAGATGGAAAAAAATCGGTTTCTTTGTTTTACCTATAATAAAAAGGATAAAGTTAAAGTATGACTTTGGCTATGTATCAACTGATTACATGTAGCTGATGTTCTGACCATACTTCTAAATTAGTTTTGGTCAGTATCTTACTTTCTAATCTACTTGAAAAGAATCAAGTGGAGAACAGACTTTGTGTCAGTGGAATTTGATTTCTGGAGGTTTATAGTTCATTTATGTGGTTTCTATAAAGGCGCATCCTCTTACCTGGCCCTCTTCAAACTGATCGCCACCAAATGCAGCTACACAGGGTTTGATTCCTCCAGTACCTAGAGCTACCAGGGCCAGGCCGATCATGGACAGTGCCCTAAAGAAAGAAGGGGGGTTATTGCCTAAATGGGAGAATCCTTAAAAGCAGGAGCCTCTTTTTTCCTTATTTTCCTCAGGGGACCAGGTACAGTGGTAAACATAGAGAAGGGACTCAACCTATATGAGATGATGATGCATAGGAATGCAGTCTAGACAGGTGACTGGAACTTGATCTCATGGGCCTTCAAGTTTATATCATAATTATATAATGATAAGTTCATGTAATAATTTACTAGCTAGAAAATTTAAAACAATAGCTTGAATATTGAACGACAATTTTTGTATGGAGTTTTTTTTGCAGTCTTACCATTTTCAGCAAAAGAATGAGTAAGTGAAATGTTTAAGCATTGTTTCTGGTATAATCATAATAGACCGATAAGCATCATTAAAAGACATTGGAAAATATGATTTAATTGCAAAGCAGAATATAAGGTTATTGAATATGACTTTAACTTTTTTACAGAGTACAGAGGACTGGAAAGTAGAGAAAAATATTTATTATAATCTTTTATAATATTAAAAGGATTGTTTATAATAATTAAAAGGGACTAAAGGTCATTTATTCTTACTTGCTTTTGTATTTTCCAGTTATCTATAAATGTTTTACTTTATAAATTGAAAAGAATTCACAGAATTTACTAACCTTCATTTTGTAGTTTTGCTAATTTATAGTAGATACTACAAATTTTAGGTTTTATAAGTGTTTATTCCATTTATTCTTGGCTGCTAACATTGCTTTAAAATGCTAAAAATATTTTGTGAAATAGAAAAGTCAATGAAGATACTGCCCAGAGAAAGAATTCTTTAAAAAATCATGCTCATCTTCCTGGTTTAACTGGTGGAAGCCTCTCTCTCACTGTTCACTTGTTAATACAACTTGCATTAAGTGCTGTCACTAAAAGCATTTTAAAGGACAAAAAGAAAAGTGGCCAATTGAATATTATACACCATGCACTCTTGTGAGAATTATAGGTATGTTCTAATACTAACTCCGTAAAATAAAATAAGCAGCTAAGCTTTCTTGAGTACTTACCACTTACCAGTCAATATTCTAGGTGCTCTACCTGGATTAATGTATAACAGTCCCATATGAGGTACATACCATTACAAATGAGGAAAATTAGGCACAGAAATTGAGAAACTTGTTTAAGATCATGCAACAAGTTAGGAGCACACCCGGAATCTGAACCCACATACCCTGGCTCCAAAGTCCATGTTCTTCATCGATTTGTGGATTAGAAAACTAAGGCACAGAGAAGATAAGTTGCCCCGGGTCTTACAGCTATTCTGGGGGAGAGCTGGTAATCAGATACTGAAAGTCTAAGTAGCTGGGCTATGCTTATAACTACTCCCCTCCACCAACACAGTTCCCTGCAGGCACTAAGGGTGTTACATCAAGGGCCCTAGTAGGAACAGCAATCTAATTGACTAACAAGTCAGAAACACAGTGACTGTAGATACTAATCTGAATTTTAATAATATTTTCCCATCCCACAAGATGATTTTACTCAGAGATTAAAGAAGTGAAGCACAAGAACAAGAAACAAAATAAATCTTTGTAACTTGTCTACTATGCCAGACTGCAGTAAAGGGAAATTAATCTAGCAGAGAAGCATTTGTCACTAGCATGTTCCATCAAAGACTCAGAACAGAGGGCTTGAACAAATGAAACTGCATTATTTTATGAAACTGCATTACTGAAAAATCAGCAAAAGCATAGTACAGACAGAAAATCAAAGACATAGAATCTTGAGGAAACCCAGCACAGTTTCCTCCCAAGAAGGAAAGATCAAGATTAGCAGAAGTATCCTGTGCACTTGACCATGCATCACGTAAAATGTACCCCAGACAACAAGCCTTCAAGTGAGCAGTGACTCCAGACAACTGTTAGGATGACGACAGACTGATGACTCAACTCTAGTTAACTAAATGGCTTTCTCTATACTACTGATGAAGGAAGAAGGGTCTCCTTACACTTATGGTAAAGTTCAATGAAAAAGAATAAAAGTTAGAGCACCAAACAAGCAACCAGTGGGAAGATGGAGGTAGGGCAGAAGTTAACATCAACTCACACATGTACAGCAATTCTGTCAGGGGTTCCGTCGTGGTTGAAGTCTGATAGGTCATTA
Source organism: Rousettus aegyptiacus (assembly GCF_014176215.1). Classification (NCBI taxonomy): domain Eukaryota; kingdom Metazoa; phylum Chordata; class Mammalia; order Chiroptera; family Pteropodidae; genus Rousettus; species Rousettus aegyptiacus. The sequence continues at coordinate 57,965,765 of NW_023416286.1, read as the reverse complement.
ATTGAGCTTACTGCAGTGATTGTCTGTCCAATCATGTAGACAATGGATAGTGACACAATTGTCCTGTGTTTAAAGAGGTGGAGAAAATCCAAATTAATTGTACAATCCACCACAAAAAGGCCCCCTGCGTCAAACTTTTAAGAGCCCAGTCATGAATATATTTGTTTCTCCAATTTGAGTAAAACTGGTAACTCTTAGAAAGGCAACCTGCCGAAGAATTTGTGGCCCAGTGTGCAAGTGCAAAGTTTTGGCTGGAGGAGCCAGGGGAAGGGCAAAGATCTGTTTTATCTTTGAACTAACTGAAAGATTCAATGTCCTATTTTATCTAATTACTGAAATCTGTACTTATAGCTTTAAAAAATGACAGATACTTATCTTGTGTGTGGTAACACTTGGCCAGAAGTGGACCACTGGTTATTTTCATACTGTATTGCATCATTTTTAGAGAGCAAATTTTCCTACTTTTGTCTATATCATGCCTTTGGCTTGGAAGAGCCTCCACTTCCTTGCTCACTAAGTCCTAGCAACTTCCTGTTAACTCCTTTACCGAGTGCACTGGTAGAGCTCTTCCTGATGCCACACATCCTCTCTGATCATCCAGCAGTGTGAGCCTTTCAGCAGCTAGGACATAAATTAGGGAGTTTCCTTGACTCCCAGCCCTAACCTCATTAATAATAGACAGTATCCCCATCACTATTTCAAGATGAGACAAAGGTGTTATCACTCTTTGGAGGAGGGGAAAAAAAACCCTACTCATGATGCTTGCATTCACTGCTAAATGCCAGGCACTGTGCCAGGCTCTGGGGATAGGATGAGCAGAAACAGGGTCTAGCATGCTCTCCTAAGAGTTTTATGTTTTTAATTCTTTGTTCCTAGAGCGCACCATCCCAAACCACAAAACTAATAATTATTTTTTGGCTTCCTTGAGAACAAGAAAGTTGCGACTACTCACATGAACTTTCCCAGCCAGGAGTCGGCAATGAGAGCACCAAGAACTGGTGTCAGGTAGCATAGAGCAACAAACGTGTGGTAGATGGCGGTGGACAGATTGTCATCCCATCCAATGAACTGTGTGAAGTACAGAATCAGGATTGCTTTTCAAAGAGGGAATGAGGAGGGGAAGAAAAACACTGTTAGGATTGGCTGCGGTAAATCATGCTCTTCACGCAAAGGAGTGGAGTGTCGAAAATAGATACCTCTCATTCCATAGTATGAAAATCTTTCGCAGAATTCATTGACCACGATGAAGAAGATGCTCAAGGGATAACCGAAGCAACTCTGACAAGAAGAAACAGTTTAGGGTTAAAATGTGCTTCTCCCTGGTCCATAATCACAAATGAGTGCTAACGGTATGAAAAGTAGCCCATGCCTATTTAGAAACTTGTCAGTGACTATTCAGAGGTGGAATACAGAATTAAAACAAATTTATTCCCTTCCACTCCACATAGAGACGACAATTAAATAAAGCATCTAGTTTTACTGTTAGTCTGAGAAGGACTCTACACAGCATTTCCTGAAGAGAAGGAACGTCACACAGAAACTCAGGATTGTCCCCTCCATTCATGTTGGATGCATGACACACATTTATTATGTGAATGAAGCACAGCTGAGTGGGGCAAAACGGACTGCCAAGTTTATAAGATGAAGCTATGAGGAGAAAAAAAAATGAAGACTCACCGGTGGTTTGGACATTCCTGAAAGAAAAACAAAATGCCACTATTAAAGTCAAGTAATTAAAATATTCTTGGCTGAATCTGAACTCAAACCCTCTTATTTTTCCTGGCAGTCATATGTATTGCCCAGACAGCTCCAGCCCTCTCCCGGATTCCAGACGGAGGCTGTGCCTCTGATCCAGAAAGGGGCCTGGCTGCTGCATTTTCTTTTAATTAGCTTCAGGCACTTCTCATGTGCGGTCAGAACTGTGAACCAGAGGCTCAGAGATGGTGCCAAAACCACCTCCTCCTTAAAACACTTCAAAGGCTGCCCATTGCCCACAGGATAAAATATAAACTTTTAGCATGTTCTTCACTATCTCACAAAATCAGCAAATTTAGGGAGGATTAAATAATGGAAATATAAAATGCTAAAGAGTATTTAACACACCACAAGGATTCAATCACCATTCCTGTTACCTGGGCCCGCCCTCCTTCCAGCAGCTTCCCCATGCAGAGAGGGACTCCCATGACACACAAATATTTGTTCACTGAACATACAGTGTGCCCACCCAAAGTCCTTAATGCACAAGACGGTAAACCCTTCGCCAGGAATGCTCCTTTTAATGGGCTCCTTCCCTTCACAAAACCTTCTCCGACTCGTTACCACAGTAAAATAACAGTTTATATATTTGCCTCCACTTTTGTGGAAGAATCATGTACTGTCCAACTCTGCAACCTCAATGTCTTTTCTAATACCTACTGCACAGCAGGGTCTGTTGCCAGGATGAATTAGAAGAACAAGAAGAAAAAGGGTGAGAATCCAAGTGAGTCGGTATAAACCAAGAGCCATTGACTACCTTCTAAATCTTAGTGCTCTTCATCCCTACTGCCCAGCCTCTGCTCCTCTATCTCCCCCGAATTTCAGCATGAACTGGCCCATAGTCTTGCCCTAAGTCTTAACACTTCCTCATGCTGCTTCCTACACCAACACATTGCTCAACACTCACCAGCGTCTGTCACTTGCTAGGCCCCTTTCCATGGGGAATGATCTCCCTCTCCCCTTCCCCAGCCCCCACTGACCACGGCTTAGATTTCTTTGTTGTCAGGGCCCCTTGAACCCCCCTTGCCTCTATTACACATTAGTGACCCCAAGGCAGTGGTTCTCAAATTGAAGTGCTTCAGCATCACCCGGAGGGCTTGTGAGAACAGGTTGTTGGACCCCAGGCCCAGAGATGCCCACTCTGCAGGTCTGGTGGGGGAGCGCCTCTTCAGTTTGCATTTCTAACAAATTCTAAGGTGACGTGGATGCTGCTACTTCAGGGACCACACTGTGAGAACCTCAGGCAGGTTGTTACAGTTGAGTTGCCTGATTGATTCCTTGGCCCCAAGTCCAAGAGGGGACTTCTGTGTCAGTCCAGAGCAGGCACCAAATACAGAAGCTGGACAGTACTCTGAAGTTTCCAGCACGGCTCCCCACTTCACACTCTCACAGGTCCCCATTTGGGGCCCTTCCTCTCAGATTTGCCACCTTGTATTTTTATTATGTGCAAATCTAGGGCCCCATCCCACAACAAAACTGCAACTCTGCCTGAGGAATCACGTTCTTGGACCAGACTCACACGGTCTTGCAGCCCCCGCCCCCCCGCCCACTGCCGCTCCCGTCATGGGGTGCTTCCTGATCTTGGTCACGGCTGTGCTGCGGGTATGCTTGGTGTGCCCCCCAGAGCCCATCTCACACCAGATGGTCTCACTTTTGCCCACTTGAGAACAGCGATGCTATTTCAATAGCTGTCCTAAGGTGGGAAATGAATGGTCCTGGTCCTATGAAGGTCCAATTCCCAACTCTACCTGCCTATAAAAGTTTTGGAAGAAGATTCTGCAACACTAAAGGACTGGTTTTCTCTCCAGTGGGAAAGGGCTGTTTGGGGGAATGACACCCAAAGAATGTCCGCATGGGGTCAGGCATGTGATCAAATTTCAGTCTTGTTGCTTTCCAGCTGTGACCCTGGGCAAGCCCATCTTCCCTTCAGACATCTCTTCTATCAAGAGATGACACCAGCCACCATGTAGGATTGCTGTAAGAGTTCCTTGTGAGAAGCTCAAGCCCAGGGATTGATGCATCATTCAGTGGGAGATGCTACTGCCTCAAAATCCTCAGCACCTCACATGGTGCTTCTTTTTCCTTTTTTTAGAGTCAAAGGGAAAGTTTATTAGAAAAGGGGTAACACTCTACAGACAGAGTGTGGTCTCCTCTCAGAGGCACGCAACGAGAGGGACCAAAAAAGATGTGGAAAAGCAGTGAGTAGGGACACACAGTGCTTTTTGCAGAGTAGAAATTAAATGCTTGTTGAGTGAATACATATTCCAAAGGACCAGTTATATCAGTGATCAAGTTCCATGTTCAGACACTGGCTCTGCCACTCAATAGTTCCATTTGCCCCTCCAAGCTCACCAACCTCTTCCACCCATTAGGTTGACCTGCACAGGTTTCACCAATTTCTCGGTGTCTTCCCAGTTCCCCATATGTTTTGACCAATGGAAAGCCCTGGCAGAAGATCAGAAGGTCAGGGTATTCCTTTTCCTGGCTCCTTCACAAACGGTCAGGTTACACTGCTGTATCCTCGAGCGACAGTCAGTGCTCCTCTGAAGTGGGCACTTCCTACGCTGACTCTCCCTTTTCAGGTTTTGGTCACTGTTTTGTGCCACTTTTTACAGGTGGTTTAATAGTGAGGCCATGATCTCACTGTTCTATTATTTACGGTTCCCAATCTCCCACCGTTTTCTAATTAGCCTTTTTGTGAATAAATGCTCCTATTTTGAGCATGCCATTTATTTCCTGATGAGGCCATGACTGACACAGCCCGCAAGCCAGGTTTCATCACTAGACTGGGGAGAGTACCACCCTCTTCAGGAAAGTAAAGGGACACGTGCTTCTGTAAAGGCTGCTGGCAGTCTTCAGAGCCCCTTTTCACTGCAGTGGTTCTCCATCTTCTTGAGGACACTGCAGGACCTTATGATGCTCTGCCTACTTAGACTTCAGATAACATGGCCTTCTAATTTTCTCCCAAACACTAGGTAAAGCAGGGTGACACCCACACAAGGGATCAGATTGGTCCTTGCGATGGGCCTTCTACAGAAAAGCAGGAGGGAGTCGTGAACACATAAACTCAACAGAGACAGCCCGGAGCTTCGCTGAGATCACATCGTTAGTGTGTTTCTCAGAATGTTGGTTTGCAGGGAAAAACTTCTCTTGGTCAGGGTAGCACCTATAATTTTGTACTCAACATTATTCAGCACCAATTATTTGCTAAATATTAATGGCAAAGGTTTTGTTTGCTTCGAACATAAATAGGGTAACCGAAAAGATACCAAAATGCTCAGAGAACTTGGGTCTTGTTATAACAACACTCATACCCAGAACAACATTATGGAAAATGACATTCCGAAGCTCACTCAAGAGAAAATATGAGGTTTAGTACCCAAACATCACTCGGGAAGCCTTTTACTTTCTGACAGGTGTGCATTCCAAGGAACCACTTTTATCGTTGCAGGGGAGAGGTTGCTAAGCTTCGTCTACAAAATCCAGAGCGATTTGCTGGATGTAATGTCACAGTCAGCATTTCTTATCTCAATACACCTGAGTCAACAGGATTGCTATCTTAGAAAGCTCAAGTACAGAAGTGGTGCTTACATTGCACTTAAGTATGAACTAAAATATCAACTGTCACAAAAGTCTGTTTACTTCGATACATTTCTGCCTGTCCTTGGTGCTTGGTCATCTAATCAGAATATCGGAGTGGTCTTATGTTTCTAGCATCATTCGTGGGTCACTTGGATTTAACTACTGACCAGAGTAAAACAGCTTAGAATCAAGCTTGCCATGAAGCTCCCTTGGTTAGCAACAAGCACAAAGCAATCACTGATCAACGCCGCCTTTATTGTTATTCTAAGCCTACAGCGCTTTTGTCTTTCTTTTGGCTAGAAAATTTAATATATGTACATTACGCATTTCTATGATTACTGACTTTGGGGGACGGCGAGGGGAAAAACAAGACTACTATTTCCCAATGACTTCATGAAATCTCTCCATTAAGGTGAATATTCCTGACTATCTAACAAAGCGCATTCTATATTTTGAACCATTTAGGGGGGGAAATGCTAATGTTTCCTTACATATAAATGAAGAACCCCCTCAGCAGCATGGTGGGTGGACAGCATGCATTTCTAGGACTTGGACCTAGGAAGGGGAGGAATGAGGCATTTTGCTGAAGTCTGAGGAGCTCTCACCTTCAAGGAGAGTGAAAAATTCCTCTCTATCATCACATCGAGAGTGAAAATAAGTGAATAATTTAAGTGTCACATGACATATTTGAGACGATATTTCTAAAGTTGTATAGTGTGGTAGGCAGAACAGTGGTCCCCCAAAGATGTCCATGTCCTAATCTCTAAGCCTTGTGGCTATGTTACCTTTCATGGCAAAGGAACTTTGTGCATGTGATTCAGTTGAAGACCTGGAGATGGAATGCTCAACCTGGATTACCTGGGGTGAGGGGCTCAGTGTATCTCAGAGTCACAGGAGGAGACAGGAAGGAGGAAGCAGAGGTTGGAGTGATGGCAACTGCTGGAAGGCCGCCATAAGCTAAGGAAAGTGGCGGCCTCTAGAAGCTAAAAAGAAAATGGATTTTCCCCTAGAGCCTCCAGGAGGAACACAGCCCTGCTGACACCTTGATTTTAGCCCGGTGAGACCCATTTCGTATTTCTGACCTCCGTAACTGTAAGATAATAAATCTGTGATATTTTAAGCCACTAAGTTTGTGGTAATTTGTTATAGCAGCAATAGGAAATAACATATGAGTTTGCCCTGAGCTCTGCAAACATAGGTTTTTATCACTATTTATATAGAACTAAGACTCACGCTTCCCAGCAAATTTTATTTGACAGAAAAATATTTTCTATATTTTTTTCTAAGCTACATTTTCTACCTGGGGCCTTAGAAATCTGTACTTGGCACCTGCCTTTTTGATGCGATTTGGCAGGATCTGTATTTGCTCTGCTACATTCTGCAGGCTACTGACTCTTCACTATCTGTCTCTAACACGGAGAAGCTGCTTTCCGGGGTTGCTACAAGGCAGGAGGTGGTCTGAAAAGGGTTTTGTAAACAAGGGTTAAAACGTGTTAAGTTGATCATGGTTCTTACAGGCCGTACCTGTGCCTCACAAGGTAGGTCATGTGAGACCCCAGGGAATGCAATGATCTCTGCTAGAATACACTTAGCCTCACTCTTAGCTGAAGTGGTTTCTAAGTTAAAGTGAGAACTCCTCTCTCAATATTGCCCCTGCATCTTGTAGGCGGGAGGACATGGGACTTTGGAATTAGGAAGTTGAACCACAGCTTGAAGACATTCTTCCTGGCCATGTGGCTTTGTTCAATGCACTTAATCACCGGACCTCCATTTCTCCATCTAGAGAGGCTAACAACTTCTTTGCAAGTTGTAAGATCAAATCTGTATCAATAAAATGAGGTTTGTTATTCACTGCCTCTCATGAAGACAGCTGGATAGTACGAATGGATGTTTGCAATGGACTGACTTGAAATGAAAATATGAACAAGAATTTGCTGTGAGGACCCCTGGCAGGGCTGAGAAAGTGGCTCTGAAAAATAGAAGCGGTCCCCTCCAAGGCTGCTCACACTGACAGAAAGCATCAGGTCCTTACAATGTCACCTGGGGAACTTAGGCTGTGGAGATTAAGATAGATAAAAGTCAGTCTTCTCAAATACAAGCCACAGTGGCGAGCACTGCCTTTCAACCAAGCTGCTTTTCTAATGGGTAGCAGCACTACAGTGTGTGACACGTGGGTAGCTGTAGGGATTGAAGGATCATTTTTAATTCTCCAGGGCAGTGGTTTTCCAAGTGTGGTCCCTGGACCACCAGCAGCACCTGTGAACTCATTAGAAATGCAAACTCTCAGATTTATCCTAGACCAACGGAGTCAGAAACTCTGAGGTCTGCATATAATCAGCCCTCCCAGTGATGCTGAGGTGCTAAGTTTGGGAGTGACTCACTGCTCCAGAGTGACGCTAGGTAGCATAAAGGAAAGGGCCTGGCATGAAGGCGTGCATGCTAGGTGGCGGCTGCCATCGAGGTGGTCAGATCTTTAGATTCAGTTCTGGCTTCTGCTCCTCTTTCCTGCTCCCGGAGCTCTATCCACCATTCATCAGGACGACGGCGACAAACAGACACTTTGTCTTACCTTCCTTGTCTCCTGTCCACCCTACCCACCTGAGCTTCCCTACATGGAGCGTTTCAGGACTGCTCTCAAACCTTGCTGGCTCTCTGCTACCTGTGAGGTCAGACCTGCTGCTCAGCATAGCATTCAAAGCCCTTGGGGATCTGACTTCCAGCCTCCTCCACCCAACGTGGAATGCAGGCACAGGACTTCCCTCTCCACGCCAGCCTTGTCACAGCTTCCCGTACCGTCCAGGCAGTTAGTGCCTTACCACCCCTTCGGCCCCCCAAATACTCTCTCCCCCTCTTAGGTCTCTTTAGCCTCTTCACAACTGCCTCTGACAGAGCGAGTTTTTCTGACTTTTGAGAAATGTTACAGAGCCTCACATATTATTTTCCTTTTTTTGAGAAAAGTTGTGTGTGCCACTTCAAAAAGAGCCCAGCAGGATCGGTACCAGACATAACTGTGGTCGACTTGAGGCAATGTGATGGGAGGCATGGGGGAAGGGGAAGGATGTCTTGTGCTGCACATTTGCCTTGGTTTTTTTTCCCCCCAACAGATCAACTTTGATCAAGAAGTGAAATGTGCTTTCCTTTCTTTAAATGAGCGATTCCATAACAGTAGTCAGGTTAGCCTTAGAACAAATTCTGTGCCTGTAACCCAAGGCCTTTGTTTTTCTGGAGTGGCTGTTTTTGAGGTGGTTTCTTGCCTAATTTGTTTCTTTCCTTCTTTGAATGTTTTGCCATATTTCCCACCCTCAGAGTCCCTGCTAGGCCATATGGCACTTTTTGTGCATTAGAAAATTATGATCTTTCAGGCTGGATGCTGCCTTAGGAGGAGGTATGGTTTGATGAGTAGATAGTGGCTTGGCTCCAATAAAAAAAGGTGTCCCTGGGTGGATGCATTGCTCAGCAATGGCATATGGGCTGCATTCCAGCCCCTAGGGGCCCTCTAGCTGGGGCCCTGCCCATCCATTGATTTTTAAAAAACAGAAATAGCCTCTTTTCCACAACCACCTTCTTTCGCACTAAGAGAGCACCTATTTTTCCTTTGACGTGTTAACAAATAACTGCATAAATATGATCTTCAGAATGCCACTTTAGTCAAGCCACTGGTTGTCTTGCCTGCAGCACTGCTGAAAGCAAATGAGTTATCTGTCCTTTGAGCGTGAAGAACATCAACTAAATGATAATATCATGAAGCTACTTTAGAAATGTGGGGAAACCAGTGCTAACAAGACAGCATGGGTTTTATTAAGTTACTTTGGCACGGTGCCATCGCAGGGGACAGCTCAGCCCCGGAGCACCTGACCCCTTGCTCTTATCCGCCCAAAGGCGTGAGCCCGGCTGATAAGGAATATGGGGTTTTCTGTATAGCCCCCTGATAAGAGAGATACAGAATATCAAACTACTTAGCTACAGTCTGGCATTGGCGCCTCGGCAACGAGGAGTCTCACAGTGAGTGTTGTTGCCGTCATCATCAGTGTCTGTCGTTTCGGTGTTGGCCCTTTTTGTTGTGGGAACAGGGACCTCAGGGAGCTGGCACCTTTGACGAGTCTTCCTTCGCTGTCTGTGAGTAATCAACTGCCTTGTTGTATCTTTATCCATCTGTCAGCCAGGCCTTGTCCTCGCCTTGTCCTGTGTGTGTCTGAAAGCCATGCTTTTGCCTTTCTTTAAACCATCACTTCCTCAGCTTGGGGGTCTACTGGTCAGGACTGAGAGAGGCAGATCTTAGTCACTGCATTAGTTTGCTGGGGCTGCCATAACAAGGTACTACAAATGCAGTGGCTTAAAATAACAAAAATGTATTGACTCATAGTTCTGGAGGCCAGAAATCCAAGATCGAGATGTGGGCAGAGCTGAGTCCTTCTGAGGGCTGTGGGGAAAAATCTATTCCAGGCCCCTTCCCTAAGGTCTGGTGGTTTTACAGGCCATCTTCGACATTCTTTAACTGTAGGAGCATCGCCCAGATTCCTGCTTTCATTTTCACATGATCTTCAACCTGTGTGTCTGTGTTCAAATTTCCTCTTTTTATAAGGACTCTGGTCGTATTGGATTAGGTGCCCACTCTACTCCACTATGACCTCATCTGAACTATATCTATAACAACCCTCTTTCCGAACAAGGTCACATCCTGAGGCACCGGGGTTAGGACTTCAGTGTATGAATTTGGCACGGGGGACACAATTAACCCGTAGCAGTCTAGAGCATTTGCGGCGCGCCGCCTCTTGCTGCGGGTTACAGATATTCTCCTACCTTTAAAAAAATTTCCACACGCGATTGTCTAAAATTATAGGCTTAAGAGGCCCATATTGGCTGCCTCTGATGGTTCTATAAATAACCTGTGACTTTTATCATTGTTTCCATGACTACAGATCTGCACCACTGACTGCCTTCCTTCAGAAAAAAAAATGATCTCTGTGGACCCCAGGATCCACTTGCCTTCAGACATGCTCAAAGACTGTGTATGCTGCAATTTCAGGGCAAGGGCAGCCAGGCCAAAGGGTGCTACAGAGTTCATAGGTAGTTACGCAAAACAGAAAGGTCCAGGGACAGGTGAAAGCAGGAAACAGTTACTCATGTGGTGTTAGGAAAGCAAGCCGTGCTCACCAAGTTCTCTGATCTACACTTGGACATTCTTTTATTCTAGAAGGACATCCTTCATTCTGAACTTTAGGTTAGGCTTAATTTAGATGCTATGATGACTGACGGGGAATAAATGCATGTAATCTCAGGTTAAACTGAAGACAGACCTATCCTCAGAGCAGACTCCAAAAGGAAATAAGAGGACAGAACATGAAGGAACGCAGCTATCAGAGTCCTGGACAACACCCTCCCAACACGGTGAACTGGACACACCCAACAGGCAACACTAACAAGTATAATGGCATCAGCCTGATAATAATATATACTGTCATAGGAAAAAACAATGCCAAAGACATACAGGTTTCACTAAATTAAAAGGAACCAGTCTCTTGGTCCTTTGGGGGGTTTGTTTTGGAGGCAATTAAGTGAGAGATTCTAAATTTTAGACACAACAATTTTGTACCCTTAGGTGTTAAATCATAACTAGAAAATTTGCTTTATGATCACGGTCAGTGTGAAATTAGGCTACAAATCTATGTACAGAATGCACATTTCCCCCTGCTACGTGATATTTAAATTGTATGTGCCTCATTCCTATCATGAGATGATAAGAAATTTCTAGAAGTAGAGTGCTGGAAAAATGTTACATATATTTTAAATTTTGTTAGATATTACTTAACAACTCTCCATAGAAGTGTTTGGTGACTTATTTTTTTCCAGTTTTGTATTTTAAAATGAGCATACATAGAAGAAACAGCTATAAAAAATTAAATATTCATAGCTAAATGCTGCCTGGAAACTTTATCCACAGGTCCACAGTTCAGTATCAGGGGAATATGGACATAATTTTTAGAATTAATTTGAGGTAAATTGCCTGAGTCTATGACATCACTGAACATTTCTGATTCACCTAATATTATGCACAGGGGGTGTTTTCTACATACCAATTCTGTTATTAAATGAATGGTTGTTTCAAATTGATATGACCAGAAAACCCATCTGCTTTGCTGGGGAGAAGATACTAATTACCAAACATTGCACCTGAGCTGAGGTACAGACCATAATGCAGTCATCTTTACACACTAAGAATATTTTCTACTTCAAGTTATGTTTAAGTGATGTACATTTTCTATTGCCATGTGTACTGGGTTGAGTAATGTGTTTCCTCCCCACCCCCCAACTCATTTCCTTCTCAGAATCTCAGAATGTGACCTTATTTGAAATAAGGTCATGGCAGATATAATGAGTTGAGATAAAGTCACACTGTATTAGGGTGAGTCCTTAATCCAACATGACTGGTGACCTTACAAGCAGATAGCCATGTAACAGACAGACACGCCCAGATGGGAGAGGATGTGAAGACAAAGAGAAAATGGCCATGTAATCATGGAGGCAGATTAGAGTGATGCGTCTGCTAGCCAAGGAATGCCAAGGACTGGCAGTATCACCAGAAGCAAAGAGAAAGGCATGAAACAGATTCTCCCCTAGAGGCTTCAGAGAGAGCATGGCCCTGCCAGTACCTGGACTTTGGACTTCCAAACTTCAGAACTGTGAGAGAATACATTTCTGTTGTTTTAAATCTTGCCACTTGAGGCAGACTGTAGAAATTTTAAACGCTTAGTTTAGAGTTTTCAATGAGTCATATGAGTACCTTTTGCGAGGTTTCCAGCCTTAAGTCTGATCCTTAAATCAAATTTTCCTTTGGGCACTGTGCTCAGTTCCACACAGCCCCGCACAGTTCCACACAGCCCCGCACAATAACCGATGACTCTGAACCTTAACCCAGTGAGAGTCTCCTTTCCGCAGCCCAGTAGGAGGCCTTGGCTGGTTTCCAATCTGGAGGAACTAAATCTTCCTCCTTTTTTAGGAGTGTTTGTGGAAAGTCCTATCCCTTCCTTTTGGCCATGGTATTTCCCAACTGCCGAGACTGTCCTTCAGCTCTGCGCTGCCTGCGGATGGTAGCTGTGCTTGCACCCAGTCTCGGCGGCGAGCAGAGGCACGGTCTGGCCCGCCTGACGTAGCCCCGCTCACATCAACACCATGAAACGACCTTGCCATCCAGTTCCCTCCGTGATATATTTCTGTCTGCTGACACCAAGGGACAAAGTTATGAAACAGTGATAACCTGGTTCTTTATGTTGCAACACCAGTCTGTGAGTCAATGGTTCTCTTTCATCTGCTGATAATATTTCTCTCACTCTTTCACCACCCTCGGATTCCACCCTTGTTTTTATTTCCTTATAAACTCGCCTGGGACACCTACCCACTTTCTGTCCAGCCAGAATGAAATCGAGGTGCACCTGCATCTGAAGGTGGGATGGCTGGGTGGTCCCACCCAGGGCTCCTTTCGTTCCTCTCATTAGCAGCTCCATCCTGGAGAATAGATGCTGCCACATCACTAGTGAACTTTCCTGGTAGCTCAGCTAGCCAGCTGACTAATCCCTCCATCCATTCTCTGTTCTTTAGTAACTCAAAGGGCAGCAGGAAAATTATTAATAAAAAAAATTCAGGTATATAAAAAATAAATAATTCCACTCAGGACATGTTGCAGAGGTGTGAAACACTATGCAAAAATATAGCATTAAGATGACAAATCTTCCAACTTTGACAAGCCACTATTAACTGCTGCTTTTCCTGGTCTCATAATACTTTATTCACCTCAACTATAATTCAGTGTGGAAAAATGTTGTTAATGGGCTTGTGTTCCTGCCCCTGCGAAAATGAGTTTCTCCAAGGCAGGACTATTTTATGCCCTCACGTGGTAAGCGAATACCTGCATAAGTAAGTGACTTAGGCTTGCCCCCTGCCAGCCTCAGCTGGACAAAGCGATTGTCTCTTCTTTTTCTACCCTACATTCTTAGTCTTTGTAAGCTAATTTTTCAATTCTAGATACAAATTTACCCAAAACTTGATCATCGTGGACAACATAGGGGCCAGACTGCATTAGATCTTCTACTCATGATCTCATCTGGGGGCACTGTAGCAACATTTGAACATAGTACGGGTCAAGAAAAAGAGCCTGTCATTTAGAGCAGTGGTTCTCAAACTATGGTCCTGGGACCAGCAGCAGCAGCATCACCTGGGAACTTGTGTAAATGCTAATCCTTGATCCCTGCCCCAGAGCCTACTGAAGTAAAGACACTAAGGATAGGGCCAGGCACCATGTTAGAAAAAGCCCTCACTCAGGTTATCCTGATGCATGCTAAAGTTTAAAGGCAACTGACTCAGAGTAATGTCAGCCTGAAGGAACCCAGGGTCAGAAGTTGTCTCTTCTTGCTCTCTGGGAGAAGGTTCTCCCAAGGATCTGATGCCTGAGGCCCCTTTCGGTGTGGAGCAACCTTAGCTTCTAGCAGTACACTTACAGCCTGTAGCAGGAGTACAAGCTTCCCTGGGACTTCAGCATTGTTCTTTGGCAAAGAGCTTTAAGAAAGAGAGAAAACAGGGTCTTTTAAATGGCCAGGTTTGTGACATCTTTAAGGCTAGTCCATCATTTTTTGCTCGGGCAGGAGGCCAACTTGAAAAACTCATCAGAATCCCATACAAAGCCAGTAGGAGAGTTGGGGTTGAGGAAATAGGAATATAATAAAGTGTCCTTCATTAAGTGAGTAAAAATTTCAAACCAGCTTGGAGGCACTGGCAGAGGGAAATAGGAAAATGCTTCTAGAACTTGAAGCTTCTTTGTGCTTAATTTTCAAAGTCAAATACATGGCAAATGACAGAGCAGGATCTATGGTTTTTCGGGAACAAAGTGATTTGTGAGAACAACAACTTAAGCATAGACACTTACAAAGCTCTGGGTAAGGGGGTGAGGTGGGGTGAGAGGAGAGAGATGGACTATTTGAAATCTTCAGTCAAAGCATCCCTAGCCCCACAAAGGCCTCGGAGGTGGCTCTCCAGCCACTTGAGTGGTTCTTGGACATTCTGAAACCTAACTACACAAGACAGCCTTGGGAAACTGGCCTCCTCTCCACCCATACTTTAAAATAAGAGTTGACAAACTATGGTTCAAGGGGCAAATCTGGCTCACTCCCTTTTTTTTTATATTGCTTGCAAGCTAAGAATGGTTTCTACATTTTTAAACGATGAAAAAAAATTTTTTTAAGACTATTTTGTGACATTAAAATTATATAAAATTCAAATGTCTATTCCCATAAAGTTTTATTAGAACACAGCTCCACCTATTTGTTTACATATTTTGAACTACGAAGGCAGAGTTGAGACTGCATGGTCCTCAGAGCCCAAAATTTTGACTTTCTGGCTCTTTACAAGAAAAATTTGCTGACATCTCTCTAAAGCAAAGGGTTGGCAGTTCAAGATTCTAACCAGATACTGCATCCAGGTTAAGCTATGCATTGCTATATCCAAAGCAACTTCTTAACCCAGTTCATTCTTGTGGATTCCTGTTACTTATGTTGCTATGTCTAACTAATGCCTAATGACACAGTTCTGACTCTCATCATATCCCTCACTTTCCTATGCAGTCATAACTTCTGCCCCTCCATTCCCAGGGCAAGTAAAAGAAACTAATGTGAAAATTAGTTCCAATTACACATGGGTTGAAATCAGCTCAAAGCAAACATTTCTCTAAGAATATTTCCTTATTTCTTTCCCTCCTGCTGCATTCACCAACTCTTCCAAGTGTCCCCCCTTCAGTCACCAGAGGATCTGAAACAATTTGACATAATCTAAGTGCCAATGACTTTGTTCTTAAGAGGAGAGTTACTGCTACTTTTTTATTGAAAATATTTTCTAATTATTTGTTTCACTTACTAACTAAACTTAGATATCGAAAATTTAGGACTTGATTAAACAAAACAAATATCTGCATATAACTTTTGTTGCCATTTGCACGCTATGCCAATCTCAGCTGCACAAAAACCCCAAAAAACAAAAAAACAAAAAGCAACTCTTAAGGACCAGTTTGCAAACTGGGACGAGTACATTTTGGAGGGACTATGCTTCAAAAGTTGTGTTTATTCACCATTCATCAGCTACCCTGATTGGAAACATTTTAGGGAAGTTCTAACGCAGCACAGATGCTACTCAGGTGTTTGCCATCTGAAGACCAAAATAAATAACACAGAGCACCTCCCAGAAAAGTTGCCATGAATAACAAGCACATGGGGTTTGAGGTGGGATCCAGGGCTCCAGCCCAGGAGTCTTTAGCCTGTGAAACACACACTGCTGCCGCTTCTTTCTGGAACAAGCAAAGTGGGCCACAACTAGAAGTCTCACGCGTGAAGCACTCAACACTGCTACCTCAGAACCATGACACTGCATGGGGCAGTGAGACCACGCGAGCGCTGCACACCAGGTGTTATGCACTTACACACCTCAGTACAGCCACTGAGGCCGCACACTCACATTTTAATCTAAAGGCTGAGGAAGTCGCAAGCGGAAGAACTGCAAATGCACGTGCAGGTAAGCCAAAGTCGGACCCGGTTCTCTCACTCGTGTGGTCACACTGCGCCTGCCTGGGCCCATCCATGGTACAACTCAAGGGGAGTCATTTGACCCCCCCCCTTCCCTATTTTTAAGGGAGAAGAGGGCTGGGCTCACCTCCAGTCTCTTCCAGAACCTGCTCTCTGCTTCTGCATTTATTCTAGAGTAGTTTATTCTGAAGCAGGCAGGATTAAGTGTTTTCCTAGATGTCCTGCTGACACTCCACGCCTAAGGAGGACCAGCCACTTTCCTCTGTGAAGCTTGCGGACAGTGGCAGAATGATAAGAAGGGCCACAAATGGCCAGGCTCAATTCTTCTTGGGCCCCTGCAGAGCTCTGGGGCCACCTCTCCAGCCAGCCGCAAGAGAAGTGCAAAGGCAGCCGCCCAGCGCCCACAGGCAGACGGAAGTTTCGCTGGTCCTGCCATCGCGCGCACGACCCAGTCCACCTTGGAGCGCACTCGCGGATCGCAGGGTGGGAACCCGAGGACCGAGGATTGCCAACAGGTGGGCAGGTGGAAGATACTGCGTTCATTCTTGTAACCTCTGAGTCTGGGCGCCTCAGAGCCCTCCGCCTCTGCGCCCCGGGAGCGCCAAGACCTCCCGGCACCAGAGATCCGGCGCGCGACAACTGCCCGCGAGCCCCGGCTCCACTGACTTCCCAGTCCCTTCCTACCGCGGTGACATGTCTCTGCCCGTGCGCGCACCAGCGGTGCCAGCCTTCCCGGATCCCCGTGCTAGTTCGTAAACCGCCGGGACCAGAGTCTCAGCCCTGCCGAATCCCTTACGTCGCGTCCACAATATCCCAACCGCGCAGACCCTGCCCCGCCCCAGCCCGGACACCGGAGCCTACCCATGGTGGTGGCTCCGAGGGCTTCCTGCGACTGGCGAGCGAGGAGTCCAGCCGGGAAGACTTTTTTTTAAAGGTGTTGCTCCTATGACTTTGTCTCCAGGCCCTGCCCAGCTACCTGTACAGCTGGAGGTGTGCAGGCGTGGTGGCCAGGCTCCGCCCTCGCAGGCGCAGGAACAGCAGGGAGCAGAGGTTAGCGCACCTTGAGCCCCAGCAGAGCGACACCTGTCCGTGGCCAGAGCCGGGACTCCGCGGTTCTGCCCCAGGCCCTTAGGGGTGGGGAGAGGCACCGCTGCAGGTGGCAGCGGGAGACCTGGGCCAGAGACGCCCCCAACGTGAGCGCACAACTGAGCCACAGGGAGGGCTTGGTAAAACGCAGGTTCTCGGGCCTCAGCCCGATCTGCGGACGCGATAGGTCGGGGGTGAGGCCTGAGCATTTGCTTTTCTAAGAAGTTCTAAGGCAATGTTGATGTTGCTGCTCTGGGGACCCCACTCTGGAAACTTCTGTGCTGAGAGAAAAAAAACACATCTGTGTGGGGAAGCAAAAGTGGGTGAGACATTGGTCAGTTTCACGTGCGCATGCCCGGATGTGTGGCTTCTCCTGGAGTGTGAACCCAGAAAAGCATTTCTGGAGGATTCTACCTATCCTTCCCTTAAAAATACAACAACGACAACAAATAACAACGAAAACAATATAGTGATAAACTCCAGATCATTTTTCTGTTTCCTTGTCTGACTTGAGGGGTTTGTGCTCTGCAAACACTGAAAGGAACATTAAAAAGGGAAAGGAAAGCAAGTGTCTACTGCCTTAAAAAAAAAAAATAGTGGTAAATATATATAACATAAAATGTACCATCTTAACTGTTAAGTGTACATTAAGTGCCCTGAAGTACATTGACATTGTTGTGCAATCATCTTCAGAACTTCTTCATCTTTTCAAACAAACTCTGTACCCATTAAACACTAACTCTCCATTCCCCCTACCCTGGCCCCTGGCACCCCCACTCTACTTTCTGTCTCTATAAATTGGATTTTTCTAGGTACCTCATATAGCTGGAATCAAAAAGCATTTGCCCTTTTGTGTCTGGCTTCTTAATTTCTGCAAGGTGCATCCATATTATAGCATATGTCAGATTTTTTCCCTTTTTTAGGCTGAATAATATTCCATTGTATGCACGTACCACGCTTAGTGTGTCCATTCATCTGTCTCTTAACTTTTGAGTCTTAGCAAGTCCCCCAGGCTAACTGGAAGACTGTGGCATGGAGGGTAGCTTTGCCCTCTTAGGGCTTTCCTCATTGTGCATGAGGAGGAGAAACCTCTTCAGGGAGAGGCTCAGTTGATACAAACAGGGCAGTAGGTAAGGTGACCTAAAGGCATAGGGCTGCAAGTAAAAAGATTGCATCAGGTAGAAAAATGCAGCATTGACTAAAGGAAAGATAATTTGCTCCGGAAGGATTGAAAGCATGCTTCATAGTTGTTATTCCTGTCATCAGATAAGCCAGGGGTGGAAAGGGAAGCGTGTGATTGTTTATTTTGATCAAATTTTTCTTGACGGAATGGTATTTTTGTTGTTGAGCTCATGAAACAGAATTCTGGGCACTCTTGTTCTAGGCCATGTTAACCTAAAAATACAAGGTCTTTCAAAGTGAGAGGCAACTAGCATTTATTTGAGATCAAAGAATAGCTATTGGAGAAGCACTGATTCAGGCAGAAGCCCAAATAATATTCCAATTAGGAAACAGAGACGAGGGGAGACAGGGAAGGGGAACATTACATCAACAGAAGGAAGAGATTTCTATTGGTGTAGATGAGCTAACGTAGCAATGCTAATTCCAAACAATGTTATTAACTTCAGTCTTGTATCATAACTGCTTTCTTGTTATCTTTGCAAATGGTTCTTTGGGGTACAATATTGCCTTAGGCCCAGTCCAAAGTTTATTTTGCTTTGTTTTAACATTCTGAAGGTTTGAGGCAGAAGATGTGCAAGGCAGTTCTCTAAGGTGGCTGCTCCAGCTCCATTTTCAAGTGGTTCAATTTATTCTTTTTTTTTTTTTTTTTAACAGTCAGCGATTCTCAAAGTGGGGTCCTTGGACCAGCAGCATCAGTATCACTTGGAAATCTGTGACAAAGAAAATTCTCAGGTCCCATCCCAGATCTATTTAATCAGAAACTCTCCGTTGAGGCGCGGCCCACTTTTCAGGAGTTGTGAGGCAAACGCTATTTCTTCCATATGTTTAATTCTTCATTCAGCCTTTATTTATTTATCACCTCCAAGGGCAAACTACTCTGCTAGTGACAGGCATTGAGTAAACAGTCCTACACTCATGTTCTATGTTATCTTTTAAGCATAGCAAGTTACTCAAGATGGAGAAGCAAAAAGAACAAAACTCAAGGAAGAGATAAGCTCTACTGATTCTGGCACATCAGCCAATCCCTGGAATCTGCTAGAAGTCTCAGGATGGTCTGGACTCGGAGGGCAGGCATTTCTCACCAGGTGCTCTTTGGCATGTGGCGTATATAGAAGAATAACTTGGACTTGGGCGCTTCCATGTCCTCTACCCCATCTCGAGAGAGAGTAACATTCCTTATGCAACAACAATATTAAATATTTTTTCCTCTGTAGTAAAAAGATAAAAATTGTTCTCAAAAACAAAACAAAAAGCCAACAACAACAAAAAATAGAGGCAGAGTAACACTGCATAAGCCTCTATTTCACTCTCTCCTTCCCCTCAGCCCTCCATGTGTTGACTTCCTGAGGCTGCCATAACATATTATCACAAAGTTAAGCTTAAAATTGGTGGCTTGAAATAACAGAAATTTATCCTCACAGTTTTGGAGGCCAGAAACCTGCAGTTAAGGTGTTGACAGCGCATTCCCTCAGAAGGCTCCAGGGGAGAATCCTTCCTTGCCTCTCCCCACTCCTGGTGGTTCCAAGTGTTCCTTGGCTTGTGGCGGTTATCACTTTAATCTCTGTCTCTGACCTCAGGTCACTTTCTCCTCTGTGTCTTGTCTCCCTTTCTTCTCCGAGGGCACTTGCCATTAGATTTAGGGCCTACCCTAATACAGGAGCACCTCCTCTCAAGATCCTTAATTTAATTCCATCTGCAAAGACCCTTTTTCAAAATAAGGTCATATCCACCAGTTCCAGGGGTACATATCTGGCAGGGGGCGCTCCACTGAACCCACTGCACATCCCCCAAAGTGCCCCATGTGTGGCACTTGAATGTGCTGAATTGGCAAGCTGGTCCTGGATTAACAGAACTGTTGCTTGGCCTCAGAGGACTGTCCTCATGAAAACTACTGGGGGAGAAGAGAAGGTCAGTGGCTACGATGAGATCAGCACAAAATGGTTGTGATGAGTCATTGAAATCTAGACCCCTCGTCATTTTCTTTTCACTAAAGAATGGTATGGAGGTTTCATAGTAGTCTATTTCAGTAAGAGTGCTGGCTTAAAAGGTGGTTTGTGAAGTTCTTCCAGTAATAGAGTGTCATTTTCTGCAGCCCTGCCCCTCAGATTGCTTGGCTTTAAAGACGTTTTAATTTGGTCTCAGAGTTAGATTGAGTGGTTTTTCTATAAAGCAATGAGAACCACAATGGAGATGCTGATGGTTGAGGGGTAAACAACAAAAGTGGGTCCCACAGTCATCTATTTGAGAAGAAAGAGATTCTGCAAAATGGCCTGGAATAGGGGAAGGA
The DNA here is from genome assembly GCF_014176215.1 of Rousettus aegyptiacus. Lineage (NCBI taxonomy): Eukaryota > Metazoa > Chordata > Mammalia > Chiroptera > Pteropodidae > Rousettus > Rousettus aegyptiacus. Next base: position 57,945,311 of record NW_023416286.1, on the reverse strand, counting down.
AGAATTTGAGGTATAAAAATATGACTAAAAGTCATTTGGAAAACAGGTTCCAGGAGAAGAGAATCAGCAACCAATTTAAATTCATTCGAAAATACTTGTCTGGTGGTTTCACAACTTGCACCAACTCTGATGGACCCGAGTGCCTTACACTGGCTGCTGAGAACTAGTCTGCAGAAGTGCCTTGTTGAGCAATATGGGGAATACATACAAATATATAAGATGATTTCCTTTTCTTTAACACACTTTTCTTTATAACATTTCAGAATGACTTTAGCTGTGCATATTTATATCTGACCAAACTCTTCTTAAAGCAAGGGAGTGATAGTCCCACAATTCAGTGGTGCCTTGGTTGAGAGGGCAAAGGCTGAAGAGGCGGTGAGGAGGACCATGGGAACGCAAGCTTTCAGTAACGTCCCAGTGCAGCGTTGGGATGTAGACTCGCAATGTTTATTATATTAGGAAGAAAAGCCAGCACCACCACGGAATGTTTCCTGAGCATCCTCCTTTGATCAGGGAGTGGTACAACTACAAGCTTTCAAGAGACTCACAGATGATTTGAGAGTTACTGGCTTAATAGTGTTACCCTGTGTGATCTTGGGGCAAGTCACCTTCCCTCACTGGGCTTCATTTTCCCGTCTTGTCAAAGACAGATTTGCCCTCCAAAACTGGGCTCATTTTTTTCACACAGGTTCCAGAGTAGAAGCTGGTTGTGGCATTAGGTTTATTGTGAGGGAGAGACAGTATTGTCACTGTTGGAAGGTAATTATTTATGATCTGAATCATTATCACAGATGTTCATGTTGTCTTGTCCCTGTCTATTGTCAGCCATAAGTATAGTGTCTGGTGCTTAGTAAAATGCTCAATAAATATTTGTTGTGTAACCAATGAACTCATTTTTATAATAATGTGGATAAATCTCTTATTACATTAAAATATATATGTATATATTAAATATATACATTTATAGTTTATAAAATATACCCGCTCCAAATAAGAATGTTTTCTTTAATCAAAACCTTGCTAGTTGAACTTCAACAACAATCATACAATCATGCCCATGGTATTTGGAGGTAGGGGATGGAGTCAGGGTGGTTCACAGGCCACTGGGTTAGATGCCACCTGGATTGGTAAGATTCTCTGGAATCCTGGGGTACTGTGGGGGAGAAGGTGGGGGTCAGGAGCAGCATCTCTGGGCTGATTGAGCTCCAGTGGGAATTTGAGAGAATGTACGGAGAGAGTCCAGCCTCTGTGTCATGTTACTCTTTCCTTTTTGTAATCGCTTTATCGAGATGTAATTCACATACCATACAATTCACCCATTTAAAATGTACAGTCCAGTAGTTTTCAAAGTTGGGTAGCCATTGCCACAACCGATTTTGGAATATTTTCATCATGGTTGTAAAGAAGCCCCATATCTGTTAGCAGTCACTCTCTTCCCTCAGTTCTAGGCAACCAGTACTGTTTTCTGCCTCTATAGATTTGTATATTCTCAACATTTCATCAGTGGACATTTGGGTTCTGTCTGCTTTTTTGCAGTTATGAATTTTTTGCTGCTATAAAAATTTATGCCCATGTTTTTGTGTGGACATATGTTTTCATTTCTTTTTTGTATATACCTTGGAGTAGAATTTCTGGGTTATAAGGTAACTTTATGTACAATCATTTGAGGAACTGCCAGACTGTTTTCCAATACAGCTGCACTATTTTACATCCCTATCAGCAGTGTATGAGGGCTCTATTTTTCTCCACATCCTTACCAACACTTGTTATCATCTGTCTTTCTGACTGATTATAGCAATCCTAGGGGGTGTGAAGTGATGTTACTTATTTTTGTTATTTTAACATGTCTTTGCATTATATGTTAATGTATTTATGTTAAATCTAAATATATTTAATATATTTTAATATTAGTAGAAGTATTTAAAATATTTCTTCCATTTGTTTTCTTTAGAGCAAAGTGGGCAACTCCAGCTTCTTCTAGCTATAATGACAGTGTGGTCATTGGTGTGGGCAGAGTTAGTGCTGGGTTATGTCCTTACTGGTTGGGGTGGGGAGGTAAGGGGAGTAGAAGGTGCAGGGAGAGGGTGGTTATGGGGGTGGAGAAGGCAATGTCCTAGATTTAAGGATGAAGGAGGATAAAGAATAGATAGATCATTATACTTTGAACGAAAGATCTGTTTTAGGATAATCTATAAAATGTTGATTCCCTGTGAACAGCCTGCTCTTTCTGAATCATTTCTTTCCACAAATGCCTACTGTTCCTTAGCTACCAAGGTTTTCATGTTCTCTCTTTCCACCAAAATCTACTCTCAGGAAGAAATCTGGTAACTTACCCACACTATGTAATAAATGCCTGATAAGCCTCAAAGTGTTACTTTTCCTTGGAAATCTGCATTTTAACAGAAGAAGGGAAAAGCCACCTATTTAAAAGAAACAAAGGAGACTCTAGCTGTGAAATCGAGAGAAGGGAAGATGTTTTCAGAAGCAAGTTTCTTCCCAGCACTTAGGAAATTATACCACATGGTTATACCACATGGACCAACTCCTACGCACAAAACTGGCTTGTCCCGGGACAATGGGTTGGAGTGGTTGAGGTGGAGTCCAAGTCATAGTTTCTCCACGTCTTCCTCTTTCATCTTTATAGCACGGCCTGGTTTACCAGCTGCTGAGTGGAAAGCTATGGGAATTAGGGACACAGGTATAGCCTGGGGAGATAAAGACCTACAACCCAAACCTGGTACTCTCAGGTAGACCAGCAAAGAGAAAAAATGGGAGAACTGCTTTAGGGACACTAAATAGTCTAATCTCTGTCATCACCTGAGGGGCATACCACAATCCTACTTCAAATTAAGAAAGAAAGAAACAAACAAAAACTCAAATTATTTTTGACATGAAAACATATCACTTTAAGGGGGCAAATACAGGCCATCTGATAATTCTTCACCTCCATATGTTGAGAGAGCAAATAATTTATTTGTCATTCTCAAATAAAGTTTATTTTTTTAGGCACTTGGAAGAAACTGAAAAGAGGCCCATATGATAGCAAAATACAAGCAACTATACACATTGCCTAAATCAGCAGTAGATGCTGGTAGCTTTTCATTATCTGGAGTGTCACTACTTCAGAAAGCATTAGGAAAATGTATTTGGAAAAACTTCTTCCAGTTAATTAATTAATATAAAATCCCTGGGACATGTCAAAAATAAATAAGGAAGCAGGGATCTTTTTAATTTCTCCCATGTTCTCTTCACTGTTCTTTGGGGAAAAAAACCCCAACTCATTAGCCATTGCTTTTAGAAATTATCCCAAACTTCCAGGCATAAAAATAGTAATGTTGCATGTGTTATTGGTTTATGTACCAATAATATTACAATTTATTTATCATCTGATATAAGAAACATAGACACAAATGCCCTATTTTATTTACTTCAGGTTTAATTACACAAAACCAGAACTTGTCAAAATGCATCTATATAATGACCTGCTTAGTCAATTACTACAAATTAGAAATAATACAGTTGATGGAGTCTTGGGAATTTACTGTGAATAAATACAAAATATTGGCGCCTGGTTTACTCATATACAATTATTTAATTTTATTTTCTAGAATTAATAGAGATGTATTATCTCTCCAAATGCCATGAATAGGATAGACTGAGGAAATTCAGGTATTTTTATAGTAGGTCACTTAATTTATCTTTCCAATTTTATATCACTCAAATTTATATTATTGGCAAATAATAAAAAGTATAAATAATTTTTTTTAAGGCAATGCTGGCTGGGAAAATTATTGCTTGGCTATCGCCACGGGAACATAGGCTATTATCTATGCGAACACAACATTCTAACAATAAGCTTTCTGCTTCTGTACCCCCTCTTGCACACCTGACCTGTGAGTTGATAGGTAATGAATAGAAGAAAAACAGACCTTTGTGTTTAGATAGAATGAAGAATGAGATTTTGGGCTTAAAAACCCTGTACCTCTACATTTCAGGGCTGCTTAATTTGGGGTCTATGTACCCCTGGCAGACCCAGCTGGCTGAATAAAGAGTGTGTTCCCTACAACTCACTGTGTTCTGGTGGTCCATGTGTTTTTTGGGGGCTGGTGGCTACAACATTTGGAGGCCCCAGTGAGATCTCAGGGAGTGGCCCTGGGATCTAAGACTGGACCGGCCTTCGAAGCGGTTGCTGTCCCTGCTACGGATACAAAGGGGTGGCCAACCTGAGACATTCCAGGGCCCTTGAATGCCGTGACAAGGTTAATGCAATTGTCAAGGATGCAATTTTCAGGGCACGTTCTTTGTTCCTGGTCCTGACGGGAATTTGGAATCTCCAAAGCCTTGGTGTCTGGATAAAAGGTACCTTTCTGTTTCCGTTGACCAGTCATTGAGGGGTCCATGGAGAGACTAGATGCAGTCATATCTCCCAGACCATGGCCAGGCTGTAAGTTGCCGCATCCTGTGTCCTATTGTTGTGTTCTGTTTATTGTCTCTGCTTGTCTAGGTTGTGGGTGGCAGACTTCTCTGGGTCCACCTACACCCCAGTAATTATTCTCATCTGAGTGTCTGTTTTGTGTTTTCTGTGCAAGTGATGAGGAGAAACCTGAGTTCACAGAAGACACCCTTGGGGTGTCTCCTGCGACATTTCAAAGAAGGGTTCGTAGAGGAAGCTAACTATGGCATAAAGTTTTCTCCGGGCAGACTAAGAACACTATGTGAAGTTGAGTGGCTGTCTTTTGATGTAAACTGGCCTCCAGAGGGTTCTTTTGACAGGGGTTTAATGAGGAATGAGTGGAAGATTGTCACGGGAGACCCGGGACATCCCGATCAGTTTTCCCTACATCGATCAATGGTTAAATCTTGTTCAGAACCCTCCTCCTTGGCTCCGCCGGTGTGCCCTTTCTCTAGGGGCACAAGTTTTAGTTCTGGGCACCCCAAAACATGCAGCAACTGAATCTCCAAGACAGCCCAGTCCCCCAGTCCTCCAATCTCCACTGGAGGACAGTGACCTTCCCCCACCCTACAATCCAGGACAACAGAGGCCAAATAGCACCGCCTCACCTTCTCGGAGGGCCAGCAGGTAACCCCTCCTGCTCCCACTCTGGGCGGGGCACCAGCCGATACCACCACCCCGGCCATCCTCCCCTTACGAGAAGCACCACCCCAGGGGCATCACACCAAGATGACCAAGAGGAGGATCCTTTGATACTTTTAAATTAATTTTTTTGTAACCACAATTAGAACAAGCCACCTAAAAAATTAGACAGGTTGAATGAAAAAACAAACAAACAAACAAACAAACAAACAAACAAACAAACTACTAGAGACTGTCTCGGAATTTAAAAAGGTCTTCTCCCCTAAGGTAAAGTAAAACTATGTAATACTGTCAGTATTCTGTTAAATACGTTACCAACTTTAAGAAATGTTCTGGGCTTCTCAGTCATCATGGTAGAAGCCAACATTATAGCTTTATTTTGATCCATGAGGGATAGCAAAAATATCCTCCACCTGCACAAAGGTATCCATGTCCAAATCCCCAGAATCTGAGTGATATGCTACCTTACGGGGCAAAAAGGACTTTGCTGATGTGATTAAATTAAAGAACTGCTACTTAAAGCAAGGAGGCTCTCAATTCTGAGAGAAACTCACCCAGGTCCACGTGATGCAACGCCAGAGGGGCACGGTGGTTCCGGGTCGGCAGGGTGGTTCTGGTGGGCTTCTTCAGAATCCTGCTGACAAGGCTGAGAAAATATCAATTTAAGACTCGTCCAAATCTTTAGCGAATTCTTGTAAGAGTTTACTTGAGCCAAACTGACTACATATGCCAGGGAGCAAGAAGATCTCAAATGCGCCTGAGAATGACAGTTTTGTATCTCTCATACATTTGAAATTAAGGAGGGAACATAAATGAGATTAGAGAAAGCAAGGAGGGGATGGGATTACAGGACAGTAACAAAATTATGTGCTCTCTTGAGGGTGGGGATGGTTTATTTCAAAGGTGTGTCAATCTAGGTGCATAGTAACAGAGCACTTGCTTAAGGCAACGATTAACCTTTTGCTAAAAAGCTATAGTCTGGGGCGTGACTGCCCACCATGACCTGCCCAGTTAGGAATTTATGATCAGATCACCCTGTGAGCTCACTTTCCATGGACTCGCCCTTTCCCCTTTTTTTCTGTGCACAAGGAGAAGACGGGGTAAGAATATATCATAACTCTCTGTGCTATTTTTGCACTTTTCCAGAAGGCTAAAGTTATTTTAAAATAAAAATATTTTGAAGATATAACATCTAAATAATATGTTTTGATAGATGGTGGCAATTAAAAATGTTACACGTTTTTCTTTTATATTAATTGCCTCATTTTTCATCCTTGAAATTTTACTTAGCAAAAAATATTTTACATTTCTAAGAGCTATTTTGTATTATGTTTGAAGATGGAATATCTCCTTGAATCTCTCTGAGGATACAAATTGAAATTTCAAAACAAAGTCCCCTCTTACCCCACATTTCAGGGCTGCTTAATTTGGGGTCTGCATACCCCGGGCAGACCTAGCTGGCTGAGTAAAGAGTGTGTTTCCTATAACTCACTGAGTTCTGATGGTCTGTGTGTCTTTTGGGGGCTGGCCGCTACAACAGTGTTATTTTGTTACAAGGGTCATGATACACATGTCTCTCTAATGGTTATATAAGTCCTAAAATCACAAAATTATTTATAAAATACATTTATGAAACTCTGTTCCTTATAAAAACTATGTCTTTCCAAATACCAATGTGCTTTAATGAACGACTTGAAGCTTTTCTTTGTGATGACAAGCTATCAGGCATAGCTTCGTATGACTATATAAAATCATGTTTTGATTCTCAGGTTCTGCTACACGTGGTCCATGAACTTTTGTGGGCAGGAAGAGAAGAGACAAGACTATTTTTAATGGTTTTTCAGTCTCCTTAAGGCCTTTAAATAATTTCCTTTAACTCTCTGCTATTACAGTCTTAATTTTCTTCCTTAAGAGTGAGGCTTTGTTTTGTTTGTTTTTCTTTCTTTTTTCTTTTCCTTTTTTTTTTTCTATGAAGGAATAAGTTAATTACCAAAACTTGGTGGCTTAAAACAACAGAAATTTATTCTTTCATAGTTTTGGACACCAGAAGTCCAAAATCAAAGCGTCAGTAAGGCTGCTTTCCTGGAGATGCTAGGGCAGAATCCTTCATTTCCTCTTCTAACTCTGGTGGCTGCCAGCATTCCTCAACTTGTGACCACATCACTCTAATCTCTGCCTTTGTCTTTACATGGCTTTCTCCACTTTTGTGTATCCTCAAATCTCCCTTTGCCTCCATTTTTATAAGGGTACTTGTGATTATATTTAAGGCTTACCTGGTAAATCAGGCCCATTTTAACTCAACCACATCCTCAAGGACTGTTTCCATATAATTAACATTTACAAGGTCTCAGGGATACAGACCTATTTTGGAGAAGGCCATTAGTCATCCTACTACACCTACTGATCTACTTTTTTTTTTTTTTTTTACTGTTGTTGGTCGCTTCTAGGACTCTCACCTCCTTTGGGCAAGGTCACTGGTAGCACATAAAGCAACTGAGATGTCACCTCAGTGAAACATGACAGAGGTTGCCACATTTGGCATAACAGACATGGTCTCAGTCAGTGGCAAGAAAAACTCATCCTAGGTGCAAAATTGTGTGACTATGGAATGGCGTTGAATTGATGAGCATTGGGGATAGGTCTTTCTTTGAAGCTGGAGATGTTACTGAAAGCTCTAGATCCCAAAATATGTAAATGTATTGGTAAAGTGGACAGTTGTTTGTCAAAAGCTCATGTTTACATATGTGTGTGTGTGTGTGTGTGTGTGTGTGTGTGTGTGTTATTCAGGGCCAGCTACATAATTTATGGATTTGGGCCTGGTGCAAAATGAAAACATAGGGCTTTTTGTTCAAAAAGTACCATTAAAGGTACTGAAATATATAGCTTTTTCTTTCTTCCACAGTTTCTCTCTTGACTTGTCATAATGTTCATTTGCTATTTAATGTCATTTTAAGTAAAGAAAAAATTTTAATTATTAGCATGAATTTTACCGTTCATTTTTGTATTACACGATGCTTGTTTTAAATGCAAGTATAAGTATATTAACTCATATGCAAAATCATAAAAATTACATAATACATATTTCATAACTTATGCATGCATATGTATTTTGTTCTCATAAGAACAGTGAAAGCACCATGTGAAACTAACTTACTGTTTTTATTTCATTTCTTGCTACACACACATTCTACCAATACTCTTAAACTTCGCCTTACTAATGAGTAAGGAGGTCTGAAAGGAAAAGGAACTATGAGCTGCCCTATCTGCCTTTTTCCTTCTGTGTCATCGTTTCCAGTATGTCATTGGCTAACACAGAGAATAAGAATACAAGTATAAGAAAGGATATGATAGGGTTCCTTGGTTGTGTTTCTTAGAGTGGCATTGCCTTCTCTCTGTACTGGAAGCAAATTCTGGTTGGAAAGGAAAGTGTGGCCTCTCGGGGCTGTCAGCACCCCTGCGTACTTAGTCACAGATACAACTCTTTACCTTGTACCCACTCTGGGTCTTGCTGAATTCCCACACATCACAGGTCCACTGGAATCTCACGGGCTGTCGTGAAGGCGATATGCAGATGGGGCAACAAGGAAGGATGGCAGACAATGCATATGAGTGCATCTCTATTGCTCATGCTTATGCTCCAGTGTCCTGTCAAACTTCACCTGCAAAACACAAATGTAAAGATAGAGTTAAGAATTTCAGGGTGGTATAGCAGAGCATTAAATGAAGTGCAGGTCCCTTCTGAGCTCATGGCCCTGGGCGACTGTACAGGTCATATGCCCATAAAGCCAGCTCAGGTTTTATTTGTCTTTACAAAGTATAAAAAATGTTTAAGGATTGATTGTTCAGTTTGAGTTCTTTTATACTTTCTCTGTCCCAAGCTTTACTAACATCACTGTTAGTAACATACTAGAAATCCCTCAAGCTCAGGAGTTAGGCATACCTGATTTGCAATCTCGGTTTTGTTGCTTATTTTGTTACTTAACCTTGCTAGCCACAAATGGAAAAATGCAGATAATGATACTTAACTCATGGTAGTGTTATGGGGATTAAGGGCATAACATATAACATGTCTAGTCTTACGAGTCCCATAGAACAAGGAAATGCTGAAAAATGGAAGCAATTTTTATAAAGAGAGAGAATTATTTGCATATGTGTAACGGTGTCAAAGAAATGGCATGAGATGAGTAGACCTGAAAACCTATTCCAGTTTAATCAAACAATAGCTAGGTGAACTTGGATAAGTCACTTCACTTTTTACGTACGAGTTCCCTGTCTGTAAAACAGTAATAAAAGTACTTTTCTCATTAAGTACTTTGATGAAAGTACTCTGTAAAATAGCATCAAGTGTTAGTCACTATTCTAGCAGACTGCCACATTTGTTGAGTTGTGATGGATGACAATCATTTAAAAGAAGCTAGAACTAAGAGAGAAACTTTCTTTTATTTTCAATCTTTCTAAACCACGTTGTTTTAGCGGTGTCTCTTGCAAACAGCATAGAGCTGCAATTAGCTTTGTGAGCTCATCTGAAACTTTTATTTAATATGTGAATTAATCTCATTTATAGATGTTCGACTTTAGTCCTGTCATATTATTTTCATAGTTTAAAAAAGGCTTTTCATTATGTGGTCATTTCCTTTTTAACAGCTTTACAGAGATATGATTTATAAAATTTATCCACCCCAAGTATGCAGTTTGATGAATTTTAGTTCTTTGTATTTTGGGGGGGGGGGGGTCTTAGTTTTTCCTGATGTTTAAAGAGAAAGATTTGTATTTTTACACAAGTAGTTTATAATTACAATTTTATGTAATAACCTTAGTTATCTATATCTTCAGATATTATCAATTGTTCCTTATTATGAAAAATAACATTAAAATGTTTCTTTCCATCTTATATCCCTTTCCTCTTTTTCATCACCCAGTTTAAGGGTGTTCTCTTTCTTGATGTTTACACGTTTGTACTGATATATACACTATACTTCTGTTACTTGATTTGTCAGCTTTAAGGATATTTTTGACTCCCAGCTAGTGTAGATGAGGTAATCAACAAACCAACCTGTTCTAGTCTCGACCCATATTCCTTTTTCTCCAATGAGTTTTATTTGTTGTGTCCTTTCTAGCTTCTCAAGGCTCAAAACATTTACATTTTGATGTCACTTTATTCTCACATTTGTTTTAGTCTCAGTTTTATTTTAAATATATGCAGTGCTTACCATTGGTCCCTTTGCCATAATTTCCCAGTAATCTTTTGGTGAATACATTTCATTCATTCATAATTCCTGTGGGGTTCATAGAAACAATATTACCTGAAAAATGTTCTATGGGCAAGATAAATTATATCACTTCAGTGGGGACAAAATGAAACCATAAAGCATACTTTCCCTTTTAATGCAAGAATCTGGGCCCAGGCAAGAAAAACTGATCTCAAGAAATAAGGTTTTCTGGAACAAATGTTAGAGTCTTATATTACTTTGGGGATTCTACTCTCTAAATAGCCTACAGACAGGTAACAAGGTCAACACAGTGGAAAAGAAGCTCAAAGAATAAGATTTTATTGAGCTGCTAAGTCTAGAGAAAAAAAAGAATTATCTGTGCAGAAGTTTTTCTTATCTGTAAAATAGATAACGCTCATTTCTAATTGTCCAGGAGATTGTCTCTGAAGATCCTAAGAGATTATCGTGGATGAGAACAGAGTGGATCTACAGAGTTAGATAAGCGTTAACCTTCCCTACCTGGTCTATTTAATGTTTGCTCAGCAGTAAATGCAAGTAGGCTTTCTCTTTTTAATCGTAGAAACAATTTCTCTAAACCTACTGAGAAGAACTAACATCCTTCTTGAAGAAAGTTATTTTCATGTTATCAACATCAAATGAACAATTTTTTTAGATGTATTTTTCTCCCTCTGAATGCTATAAAATTTGTTGGAAAGTTCTGAAAAGTATATTAAAAATCTAGGCATAGTTAATATTAATATTTTATTATATTTCTTTGCAGGCTTTCTTTACATATAAATAAACTCAATAATATTGGATCACATTATACATGTTGTTTATAACCTATTTTCACTCAATCTTATGTCCTGGACTAAGCAGTCTTAAAATTATTTTTTTAAAGCCTGCAATTATTTCATTGTAAATAGATACCATAAGTAATTTAAATTTCTCCCTTTTATTTGGGCCCTCAAATTGGTTCCTTGTTTGGGGCTATTTTAACTACACTGCAATAAACACTCTAGTACTGAAATAGTTGTGTGTCTCTCCAGCGATTTCCCCAGTATAAATTCCTAGAAATTTGAATTTCTTGGTTAAAGGGTATGAAAACAATTTTAGGCTCTCTTTGAACACATTGTGAAATTGTCTTCCAGAAATATTTTTGCCTCCCTAGCAGTGCATGAAAGTAATGAGTCAATGTATTGAACATGAAAAAAAATTTCATAAACATAAGGAGAATATTTAATGTCATTATTTTAGAAGATCTTTTACCAAGATTGCTGATGGAAACTGCCTGTCCGGCATTATATAAGCAAGTGGCCAATGGTTCCCCATCCTGAGTTAGAATCCTTCTGTAGCTAGGTGAGGCCCTGCTACCATTTGCCTGCTTCTTCCTTATTCCTCCTCATCCTCTGACATCTCATCTTACGCCAACCAGCTGCCCTCCACTTCCCTGAAGATGCAGCCCACACAGTATTTTCTATGATTCGTGCGAAACACACAACTGCAACTACATGTGTCCTCATGCTGATAACCTCAGGACACTTGGGAAACTAGTCATTGTTTGTTGTAATAATATATGACTCAGGCTGAGGAATGGAGGCCACTGATGAGAGGACTTCAAGAGGAACCCATGTACCCTTTAGCCCCAGGAAAATGTTTTTAAATAAGGAAAGGTTAGATGGACCACACATTTGGCTGGAAGGAGAGCACGTAAGCAAGGCCTGGTTACCTGACCTCTTTAACCCTGAGTCGCTCCTTTCTGTAGACAAAGAAAATTATCTTTCCTGGTTGTTGTAAAGAAGAGAGGTTTAGTGTGTGGCATATAACACGAGCTATTTAGGAGCTATTTTTAATCACTATGATTAGTTGGGTGATGGGAATATACAGAAAGGCAAGTATAGAATATAAATTAAGTTGAGCATCAGTTTTCAGAGGAATTGAACTTCTACTTGTCCTTTTGCCAACTGTATTTCACCAAATCTAACATGCCAACTATTGTGAGAAGCTACATGAATCACGAAGAAAGAAAAAAATTACAATTTAATAATGACACAATGCTTTCTTATCATTGGCTGTATTTCAGAGATGCTTTAATGGGAAAACACATTTAGAATAGGTGAATGATGGTTCGCTGTGTTTCAATAGATAACGTCTGTGACTTTTAAACTCTAAGTGGAGCAGGGAGCAGGGGAAGAAGATGGGGCATAGGCAGTTGAGAGCCTGAGAGTATAGCCAGGACAGCAGGGTGGGAGCCGGAAGAACTGGGTGGTTTTTAACCCTTAACACATGCACAAATGTGCCTGAGCACGAGTTGTGTATACACAGCTTATACACAAACTACATTTCCCAGTGACACACCTCTAAGAAGGCTGTGTGCTTAGAGATAGAAGAAAGAGGCTGTCAGAAAACTTCTAGAGATTAATAACAAGATCAGAACATCATTCTATAGAGTCTCTAACCTCTTGAAATGTGTTTTATGTCTTTTTCCAGGGTGATATGAGATTTTACACCACAGTGCAAAAAAAAAAAAAAAAATCCAAGGATTACTTTTTTTTTTCAAAAATATTTACTGAGCATCTATTATGTGAGTCATATTAAAAATGAAAAGCCTTCCTCATAGAATTAACAGTCTTCTGAGACAGGCTGTGTACACTGACCAGTGGCTTCTGTGTTCAGAGTTACACATGGAGAAGAGGAAGCTGTGTATTGTGCCACATCTTATACAGTTTTTTATGAGCCTGGGCCCCAGAAACCATTTCCACCATTTACCGGCTTTGGAGTTTTGGACACCCAGATTTGTGGGGGTCTATGTCTCGGTTTCCTCATTTACAAGATGGGGCTTAAAATAGTACTATATCTTAAAATTATTGTGAGGACTCAATGAGTTAAAAAATGCCTACACATCATGAGTACTTATTAAATGTTCATTATTGTAAGTTATAAGGCTTTATTCAAATTTCTTTTCAAATATTAACATTCCAAAGAGTATAAGAGAGTAAAAATCCTTCCTCCCACTCCTATTCCTCAGCCACCCACTTCTCCCAACAACCACACTGTCTTCCAGGGATAATTTAGATCCATACAAGTGAATGGTAGCACATATCTAAATGGTAGCATACCGTATACACCATTCTTCACCTTGGTTTTTTAAATTTAAAATTTAATCTTAGACATCTTTCCAAATTGGTACACACAGAAGTTTTTTATTCTTTTTTTTTAATGGTATTGATTATTTTCTATTATATAGCTGTATCATATATTACCTTAGAAGCTCCTTTAAAAAAGTACCTTTTTAAAAATTTCAAAATAGAAGAAATTTTACTCTCTTATACTCTTTTAAATTTGAATATTCTAAAAGAAATTTTGGGTTCTCTAAATATGTGGCAATAAATTAAAAATATATATATGTGAAATAGATAATGACAGAAAAATTAAAAATGACATAGGAGACTCAGAATAAAAACTAGAATTTAGAGTTGCTATAATATATTATATAAAATGTCCAATTTTCAACAACAAAAAAACATGAGACAGGTGAAAAAACAGGAAAGTATGACACCATACTCCAGAAAACACAATCAATAGAAACTAATTCCAATGGGCCCAGATACTGGATTTTGTAGAAAACTACTTTGCAACTGGTATAATTGTGTCCAAAGAATTAAACAAAAATATGTGGATAGTGACCTAACTTATAGGAAAATAACAACAAAGAAATTGAAACTACATAAAAGAATCAGGTAAAAATCCAATAGTTAAAAAAAAAAATGAAAACCTCACAAGGTGGGCTTAACAGTAGACCTGAGTTGGCTATATCTAGCAAAATTATTCTTCAAAAATAAAGGCACTAAAAAAAATCCTTAGTTAGACAAAGACTGAAAAAATTCATTGCTAGCAGTCCTGCCTTACAAGAAATACTAAAGGAAGTCTTTCTGCCTAAAAGAAATAACAATAGGAGGTAACTGGAAAGGATATGAAGAGCTCTGGAAATGATCGTTTTGTGGGTAATTATAAAAGACTGTAAAAGCAGATTTCTTTAATTTTCTACTCTTTTTTTAAAAAAACATAAAATTATATAAATCAATAACTATAACATATTGTTGGCCTTATAACACATATAGATATAATATATATGACAATAATAGAGCGTCAATACATTTTCCAATAATATATTATAAAAGGAATGAAAGGAAATGAAATTATATTTGAGCAAGTTGCTATATTTTCCTGGTGTTAAGTCAGTATCAACCTAAAGCAGATTGTGTTTATTGTAATTCCTAGAGCAACCTTTTAGAAAATATCTTTAAAAAATCAACAGAGGAATTATAATATTTGTTTAACACAGAAACAAGGTGGTAAAGGATGGAAAGAGGAACAAAAAAGAACATGAGCTATACAGTAAACAGACAGCAAAATGGTAGATGGAAATCCAACCATATCAATAATCACACTAATGGAAATTGACTAAACACTCCAACCAAAGCCCAGAGATTGTTGTGTTGAATTAAAAAAAAAAAAAAAAACAACAGAATCCTGCTGTATTTTGTCTACGAGAGACATGCTTTAGATTAAAATCACAAATAGTTTCAAAGTAAAAGAATGGAAAAATATATGTTTTAGAAAATGAAAAAAAGATAAGAAAGCCAGAGTGGCTATATAAAAATCAGATAAAATAAACTTTATGACAAGAACTATTTCCAGAGACAGAGCGATATCTCATTATGATAAAAAGGTCAATACATTATGAACATATAACAATTATAAATGTATACATATGTAATAATGGAGTTCCAAAATATATGAAGGAAAAACTAACAAAGTTCAAAAATAAATAGCTAATTCAACAATTATTGTTGAAGACTTCAATATTCCACTTTCAGTCATTTGTAGAGGAAGAAAGAATGTTAGCAAAGATATAGAAGATATGAACAATGCTGTCAACCAATTGGACCTGACATCTAAATAACATTCCACCTAACAAAAGCAAAATATCAATCTTTTCAAGAGCACATGGAACACAACATATTAAAATTTATGAGATGCAGCCAAAAGTATTTCTTCAAGGGAAATTTATAGCTGTGAATTTATATTTAAAAAGTGGAAAGATTTTAAATCAATAACTTAAACTTCTACCTTAAGAAACTAGGATAAGAAGAGTGAACTAAATCTAAAACATGGAATAATAAAGACAAGAGTGGACGAAAATAAAATGAGAATAGAAAAATAGAGAAAATCAATGACACCAAAAGTTGATTCTTTGGAAAGAGCAATGAAATGGACAAATCTTTAGCTAGTCAGAGACAGAAATTGAGACAGAGACAGGTAGAGAGAGGGAATGGGGAGAGAGAGACAGAGAGAGAGAGAGACAAACACACACACACACACACACACACACACACACACACACACACACACACAGACACACACACAGAGAGAGAGAGAGAGATTAAAAGAGCATTACTACTGACTTTACAGAAATTAATAGGATTATAAAGTAATAATATTAGCAGTCGTGTGCCAATGAATTTGATAATCTATATGAAAAGAACAAATTCTAGAAAGACATAAACTACTGAAACTGATTTAAGAAGAAGTAAACAGTATGAATAGACCTATAAGAAATAAAGAAATTGAATTAGTAAATTAAAACTTTCCCCCCAAAAAAGCCTAGGCCAAGATTACCTCATAGGTGAATTCTATCAAACATATAACAAAGAATTAATACCAAACCTTTACAAACTTTGAAAAAATAGAATAGGAGAAAACACTTCCCAACTCATTCCATGAGGACAGGATTTCCTTAATATCAAAACTAAAGATATTACAAGAAAAGAAGTAATTTCTCAACAAAATATTAACAAACTGAATCTAGCAACATATAGAAAGCATTATAGGCTGTAACTAAGTGGGATTTACTCAGGAATGCAAAATTTAACTTACAAAAATCAACATAATATACCATATTAATAGAATAAAGGACAAAACCACATGATCTTTCCAATTGACACAGAAAAAGCTTTTGACAAAATCCAACTCTTCTCATGTTAAAAACACTCAACAAAGTAGAAATAGAAGGGAACTTTTTCAACTTTATAAAGGCTACCTTTCCTCTAAGATCAGAAACAAGGCAATCATGTCTGCTCCAGACACTCCTACTCAACATTATAATTGCATGATTAGGTAAATCACAAAAGAACTGAAGACACAAAAACTTGTACACAAACATTTATAGCAGCATCATTCACAATAGCCAAAAAGTGACAGAACCCAAGAGTCCATCAACTGATATAGGATAAACAAAATGTGGTCTATCCACGTAATGAAATATTATTCGGTCATAAAAAGGAATGAAGTACTGACATATACTACAATATGGGTGAACCTTGAAACATTATGCTAAGTAAATGAAGCCAGATGAAAAAGACCACATGTTGTATGAATTCATTCATACAAATGTCTACAACAGACAAATCCATAGAAGACAGAAAGTAGATTAACAGCTCCCAGGAGCAGGGAGGAGAGGAGTGGGAATGACTGATAATGGCTATAGGGTTTCCTTGTGGAGTGATGGAAATGTTCTGGAATTACACAGTAGTGATGGTTGTATAAGGAATATACTCAAAACTAGCAACTTGCATACTTTAAAGGGTGAATTTTATGGTATGTAAATTATATCTCAGTTTTAAAAATACATGAATTAAAAAAATTGTACTGGAAGTTCTAACCAGATCATAAGCGTACTTGGGGGACCATAAGTTTGAGGGATTTTCACCCAAATGAGTACATCCACATACCCATTAGGTTATTTATTTAAAAAACAAAAACAAAAACAGAACATTCCCACCATTTCCAAAGCGCCCTTTGTGCCTCTCTGTCAGTCACTACCTCACCGCAAAATAACTACTCTCCTTCCTGCTAACACCAGTGGTGAATTTTGAACTTCATATAAATGAAATCATTCGGTATGTACTCTCTATGTCTGGCTTCTTTCATCCAACATATGTTAATGAGATTTACACATATGGTTGTGTACTTGAACAGAGGACATCACCTGCATGGAACCACATAGACCACACCTGCTTCCTCCAGCATCTTCGGTCAATCTTTTCATTGTGAAGACGAACTTCCAAGTCTTCTTCTGATACTATTTTTTTTTTTTTATTACCTGTGTTGCCAGATGGTACTTGGGATATTTCAGCTGTGTCCAGTTAATCCCCAAGTATTTATGGGGCTCCTGTTTTGGTTTCAGCACCATATCAGGAACCATGATCCAGGCAGGAAGAGTCAGATGACATTTGCACCCTTAGCTCTAACAGGAAGCTATGACCAAGAGAGCTGTTTGGCAGAGATGAAATAGCCTAGTGGATGGTCCACTCACTGTCCCAGGAAAGCTATCTGATCTGCATTTCTCTGTGAGCCTCATCTTTGCCCCATTCTCCTGTATATGAGATTAAGAACAGGACAGAAAATGTCACAATCTAAACAAGTGTGAATAAAGATGAACAAGATACACAGGCAGAGAAACAGTATTTATAAATGTGCACTGGTTCAAACTGTCTGAAATTTTCCTAGGAAGGAAATATGTCTTTCTAATGTCTCTGTGTATACTAATCATTTTTTAAGAGTCCACACTGGACCAGGTGCTGTGACAGGTGGTTTCACAGACACTCTCACACAAACTGCGTGTGGGGCAGGAGCTATCACATCCACCCTACAGGTTAGCATGTGGAGGACAACAACTGTTAGGACAGCCAGTTGAGACTCCTCAAAAGAGGACATTAGCCTCCCCTTCTCTCGCTCCAGCTTTACTGAAGCAAAACTTATGCACAATAAAATTCACCCATTATAAGTGTGCAGTACCATGAATTTTAGGAGATTTTGGCCTAGGCCTCCAGGATAACCACACTAAAGAAATGTGCATTAGATGAACATCTCTTTTAGTCATTCCATAGCAGAGAGGTTTTTAGCAGTTGAGTCTTAAATAAATTGATGATCTTGGAAGAGTAAGGTCTATAAGTGAAATACCTGAAGTTTCCTTGAGACACTGTTTATTAAGATAGATGAACTAAGTCCCTCCCGCTTCGACAGGATAGCCTGGTTGAGGGTCCGAGTGAGTAATCTGTAGTTGGTAGCCTCCAATTCCATTTGCTGACCTTTGAACCCTCCTGTTCCGACACTTACAGATACTGCTGTAGCATTTTGATAGCTCAATTCAAGACCTTCTAATGACAAATCTGAGCAATGTAAGATATTTCAAGTGCCTAACTTAGGCCTCAGATTTCAACTTCAAGCACGAAGCAGGACTATTTCTTCACCTGATATTGTTTACAGAATGAGAGCTCTCTAGAACCCTAAAGTGCACACTCTGGGATCAGTTAGTCTGAAAATAACACCCTAGTAGAGAAGGTGTTTTACTTTTTGAATAACCATACTGTCTTTTTGGCTGTTTATTACAGCTAAGCCATTCCACAAAATGATTCAGGAAAAAAGATAGAAATTTCATGATGGATCCAGCCCATGGCCTCTCTACAGTCTGTCCTCTGATCTGCCGCTACTCAAGATATTTTTCAGATCTCAGAGATGGTCACGTCCCCCTATTCCCCTCCCACCACCATAACAAGACCTTCTGGGACTTCTCATTAGTCACGGGATAAATTCCTGATTCCAAAGTGGCATATGAGGTCCTTCAAGTTCAGGGTCAGCTTTGTTTCCAGCACTGGTTCCTGTCGTCTCAGACTCCATGTGTGAAGTTCCCCAAACATAACCATGTTTTCTAGATCATCATAAGTACACAGGCTGCTCCCTCTGCTTGAAATACTCTCCTCTACTTTAAAGTGTCTGTCTTTGTTAAGTTGGCCCAACTCTCCCCTGGTGCTGTGTACACTGTTCTGGTTCAGACCATAATGACATGGTATTGTCATGAGGGGATCCCCAAAGTGCAGCACATGGTGTGGTACATAGTGGGTGGCCAGTGTGTGTTCGAGTAATGAGCAAGAGGACCTGGGGAGATTTCTGACATAATAATTGTGTGGTCAACTTGTGACTGCGCTAGTGTGGGCAGTTCAATTTCACAATGCCTCAGGTTCTTCTAGCTTTCCTGTTTGCTTTGTGAGAGGGTGGTGAGAAGGGAGAGATGCCAGAATAGAATGGATTGATTTCAGAAGTGTTCCTCTGGACTCGATCGTGTCATGCTTCCTCCTATTACCCTAAATGCTGAAAACTTGCTACATTAGTTACCATTTATTAACGATAAGGTGCCCAGGCAACTGTGCGCCAATCAAACAGAATGACTTAAAGTAAATAAGCTCATATCCAAAGTCACAGATTCAGTTTATAGTGGCCCATAGTCCTGCCAAAGCTTTATTGGGCTACTTATTATTTATACAAGACCAGGTAAACAGATTACACACAGTGCCCTGGACTAAGGTGGTAAAGTTCAGATGCATTGGTGGCCCATACGAGGAGTGCCTAGCACAGACTTAGGAGTCGGGAATTTCTGCTCAGGAGAAATAACATTCATATTAGGTCCACTTTCAAGGGAAGGAAAAGTGGCCAGGCACAAGTGGGAGGGGGGGAGGCCTCCAAGCAGAAGGGTCGGCTTGGGCAGGAGCCTGGAGGTGAGAGCAGCGCCGGGCCGAGTGCTGCCCCAGGTTCTGCACTGCTGCGGGGAAGACGGAGGGCAGTGGAGGGTGCTCGAGGGATGCGCAGGACGACTTAAGGAAGCCCAGAGCAGAAGGAAAGATTTGGCATATTGCCTTAAAGCTGTTAATAGGGAGGCAGCTTTTCTAAGCAATCAGGACACAGTGCGGTCAGATTCACATTTTGAACTCTGAGGTAGCTGTTTACAGAATGTCCTGGAGAGAGGCCTGGAGGTATAGATGAATTAGGAAACAATGGGAATATTTAAAGAAAGGGATGGCAAACCTCAGGACAAAAGTAGTGTTCATGGAGAAGGAAGAAAGGAGATTCTGAAAATATAAAGGCGATAGAAAATACTTGATTGTTCAGGGAGAGGAAAATTATGGAGCCAAGGATGGCTCCTAGCCTTCCAGGTGACCTCTCTTCTCAGAGAGATGCACAGGTAGAACAGTCTGGAGGGAGGTGATCCAGTCCTGCTAAATCCTTGTTTCATTATATCTGATATTATTAATTTGGTTGCTTTAGGTAATAGGCAACAGAAGACTTATACTAAAACAATGAAGAAACTTTTTTTTTTTTTTTTTTTTTTTTTTTTTCATCCAAAGGAGTCCAGAGAGAAGGGCTGGTGCTCAGGGCTCGGCCCTGCTTCTCAGTATCTCCCGGCTCTGTGATCATCTTAGGTAGCTTCCCCCGCTCTGGGGTCAAGGCAACAGCAGCTCTTCCAGTTGAAGAGGAAGCTTTTCTAGAATTGCTCAGCAGCCTTTCTCTTGGGTCTTACAGGTCAGAATTGGGTCGCATGCCTGTTCCTGAGGTCCTCACTGCCCAGAAGCCTGGGATTGGTATGAGCAGTGTACAATAATCATGGTTCTCCACCCACTCAGGAGCAGCGATGCGGATTACCTTGCCCACTTCGCGGGGAGAGGAAGACACCTGACACAGTCAGAATTCCATCGACAGGTAAGGAGGAGGAGGAAACAGATGTAGGGTAAGTTCCAGCTGGGTTGGCCCTGCCAAGGGGAGTCTCCCTTGTCACTCCAGGTCAGAATGAGTTCTTCTTCATGTCATTTAACACCATCAATTCGTCACCTGCTTATAGCATGATGCTTCGGCTATGTTTTTCTCAGATTTTTGTCTTCTCATGGGGATTGTAAACTTTGAGAGCATAAATCAGGCTTGAGCCACCTCTCCAGTGACATCATTCCAGCCATTCACCCATCCTCATTAGTCACCTGACTGAAAAAAGAATTTCCCTGTTATCACCATCAACTCCTCAACAGCACTGGGACAGCTAACCTTTCTTAACTATATGCCAAACATTGCTTGACTCTCATAATAGGACTGTAAGTTCCACAAGGACAATGTATCCCAAAGGCCTAGGACAACACCTGGCACATAATAGGAGCTCAAGAAATATTTGGGGAATAACTGAATCATTTCATTTATTCTTCACAGGAAACCTAGTTGCTAGACACTATTATTACCCTCCATTTACTAAAAGATATGAGTTAATGGCTCCAAGCCACACTATCAGGCAGTGGCAGAGTCAGAATTCAAGCCCACGCCCCTTGACTCCAGAGTCCAAAGACTTCACCTTTACAGCCTCTCCCAGACATCAGCCATACTTTTGTTTCTGATGGCAGTGGTGTGGGGGAAGAAGGGATGCTGGAACCCTTAGAAAGACGGAAAGTTGAAGGAAGAGCTCTTGTTAGTTGGAAAATTCGGCTTTGCCAACGGGCTTGAGAGCAAGGTGCTGAGAGGCAGTGGTGGTTATGTTAGGAGGTGGCCCTGGATGAGTCAAGGCTACCCTTGACATGAACCAGATCTTCAGAGATAATATGCCAGGATTGTGTGGTGATGCCTTCTGTAGAATTTCTTTTATTTAATTTCCATTCCATATGCCACCCTTGGCTTTGTGATACAAAAGGTCTGAAAGTTTGTTGCCAAAATGACTCTTCTTTAGGGTCTATAAAGAGAAGTTCATGTCCTATCTTGGATTTAGGACCACTTATGCTTGCTTTCAGCAACTGTTTTACTCATCTGTTTAAAACTGGGTTTCTTTTTACACTGGCAAAAATAAAGCCAACTATGTGTGCTTTCCTGTGGGCAAATGTCTACATCTTTAATTATGAACATATATGTGTCGGCTCCACTCTTGCCTCTATTTTACGTTCCTTGCCTGGTTTCCTTTTTTCCACCCACCTTCCACTTTCCACCAGAAAATATTTATAAGACAATGTGAAATACAAATAAATTGGTTAAAAGTTAGTTAAAATCTTAATATGAATAAGGAACGGCCTCTCTTCTCTTGCCTTACTAGCTCTATGAGCTGCTGCCTTTTGTGCTGGCTCAGAGAACACTGGCACAGGGGACTTGCAGTTTCGATCCTGACTCCGCCAGCAAATCACTGTACCCTTTGAGCCTCCTTTTCCTGTTAAGGAGCTCACTATGAAGCACTGAAGAATAACAAGATAAGCACGAAACACTTGGGTCAGGTGCTTTATCAGCACGGTAACAGACATAATGGTGGCGACAGTTCTCTTACTGAAACGAAACACCAGCCCTATGGTTTTTCTCACACATATGCAAGGAAGGCCAATCAAGAGCGGGCAGACAGCTCAGGGGTCAGATCCAAATTCTAGTTAGCTCTTGAACCTTTGGCCAGTCATGGAGATTATCATTCTGGAAGTGGCGCGTTGTTGTGGGTGCACGGGGAGAAAGTAAAGTCTTCACGTTGATGACTTGCAGATAGAAGAACATTCAGAAGAAATTCTGAGGCCTGAGAGGAGACTGGTGGGAGCTGAGCAGCCTGGCATCTCACTTCTTTCCTCAGCCACCACTCAGTGGCGATGACCTCCACGTGATTGCACTTTAGGGGGCTTCAATCTCCTGGACTTCAGATTCTGGGTTCAGATTGTCTCATGGAGGAGGTGTGTTTCCTTCCTTCCTCTCTCCCTCCCTCCCTTCCTCACTCCCTCCCTCCCTTCCCTCTCTTTTCCTACTTCTCTCAATTCAGTAATCCAATATGTGGAATACAGACAGCCCTCCATATCTATGGGTTTCATATCCACAGATTCAACCAACCATGGATCAAAATACTCCGGAAAAAAAGAAGTAATGTTGTTACTGATATGTACCATGTAGTTAGACCTACGATGGTCGTGCCTATACTGAACATTACAGACTTTTCTTTCGTCATTATTCCTAAGCAATACAGTATAACAACTATTAACACAGCATTTACATTGTATTAGGTATTATAAGTGATCTAGAGATGATTTAAAGTATACAAGAGAACGTGCATAGCTTATATGCAAATACTACATCATTTTATACAAAGGACTAGAGAATCTGCAGATTCTGGAATCTGGGGGGTCCTGGACTCAACCTCCGGAGGGTACTGAGGCATGTCCATATTTACAAGTAGCCCAGCACTGTGGTTAGAACGAGGAGAAATGGAATGAGAAGGAGACCTCGCTTCTTTGTTGTGAAGCCCACTTTCTAGGCAGGTTATTCTGATACTGAGGAAGTGACTAGGGCTAGGGTGGGCAGAGGGTTTCAAAGCTGCATCCTCTGTAACTGACCAGCAGGTACTCTTCCCAAGAGTCTTAAGGGAACTTTACGACACTGGAACACGCAAGTGAAAGGTTTGTGGAATCTTATCTTCACATTAGAAATCAAAATTATCCTAGTTCATGTCTTCACACATTAAATAATGCACATATAGAGTTCCATTAGGCTAAATAATTCCTTAAAAGAAATATCTTGAATTAATAAAAAGAGCTTTTTAGACAAAGTTTCTCCTGAGTACTACATTTCAGTGAAAGATTTGACTTGTTATCAGGCCTCTCTTGGAATTGGGTTGGAGTTTGGAAATTACTTAGAGCAGGGGTCCCAAATCTTCAAACCATAGACCGGTACCGGTCTGCTGCCTGTTAAGAACTGGGCTGCACAGCAAGAAGTGAGTAGCTGGTGAGCAAGTAAAGCTTCATCTGTACTTGCAGCCGCTCCCCAGCGCTAGCCTCACCGCCTCAGCTCCACCTCAGATCATCATGCATTAGATTCTCACAGGAGCACTGGTCCCTGGAGCCAACCAGGTTGGGACCATTATACCATCTGTTTACTCATTCATTCAATCAAAATTTATTAAGTTACGACATGCCAGGGAGAATTCTTAAGACGGGAGGAAAAAAAGAGTTCTAGTCTCTTTACGACTGTCTCTGATTTTTCTCTCTGTTGGAGCAGAGAAGAGGAGGAAGAGGTAGAAAGTAACACAGACCCACTTTCCAGCCACGACTCTGTTGGGGAATATAGACGGCGTCATTAGAGGGCAGAAGGAAGAAAACCCAGGCAGCCCAGCTCCCGGAGCCGAAGAAGGGCCAAGCAGTGTTGCTGAATGACTGACTGAACATCAAATCCATTTACTTCAGAATAGGCTGTCGGGTACCTGATCTATGTTTGAGAAAAAGTAAGCAACTATGTAGGAAAGCATCTTTAGAATCTGATTTATAGGAAAGAAATGCAAGTACCATATATGCATGGTGTTGGCTAACTGCCACATTTAGTGGACAATGACCAATATATATTTGAGATAGAGGTGTTTGTCAATCAAAACATTTAAACTCATAATATTTCAGAGCTAAAAAGCCTTAAAAGTCCTCTGGTCCAACACTTCCAGTCTTTTATGTGTCATAGCACACATGGAAAATGACAATATTTATAAAGTATTCTGGAACTGATGAAGGAGGTTGCTTAGGGCAGGAGGTTACTGGCCCAATGCCCTGCCTAGCCTCATGGAGAACTGAGGGAACCAATTATTTTAAGACACTAGTTGGGAAGGCCTGCTGTAGTTCAGTCTCCTAACTTTACATTTGAGGAAATTAGGTCTTTACTCAAGATCATCCAGCTAGAGAGTCATAGCAGAGCCAGGAATAGAGCCTGAAGTGTCTCTCTTTATTCATATTTCCACTACTCCAGTGTTTCTCAAGGTATGGTCCCCAGACCAGCAGCATCAACGGCACCTGAGAACTTGTTCAAATGCAAATTCTCAGACCCCACCCTGGGCCTACCCAATCAGACACTCAAGGGGTGAGACCAGGCTCTCTGTGCTTTAACAAGCCTTCCAGGAGATTCTGTTGCTCACCCAAATTTGAGAACCACTGTTGGAATCTATACTTACTCTCAACGTTTCTATAAGCTATGAGGTTAACATTCAAATTGTTTAACTCAGGGGTTGGCAAAGTTTTTCTGGAAAGGGCCTGATAGCAAATACAGGCTTGCAGGCCATCCAGTCTGTCACAGCTAGTTACCTCGGCCACTGTAGCACAAAAGCACTTATAAGCAATACGTAAGTGAATGGGCATGGCTGTGT
This sequence comes from Rousettus aegyptiacus, assembly GCF_014176215.1. Classification (NCBI taxonomy): domain Eukaryota; kingdom Metazoa; phylum Chordata; class Mammalia; order Chiroptera; family Pteropodidae; genus Rousettus; species Rousettus aegyptiacus. The sequence continues at coordinate 57,919,999 of NW_023416286.1, read as the reverse complement.
TCTAATAAAACTTTGCTTATAAAAATAGACGGTGAGGAAGATATGTCAACCCCTGCTAACTGATGATTAAACAGATTCTTCAACCTCATAAATTAAATTCTTAGCCATTCTGGTTAATATCAAAATCTCTCGGCAACTTATGGCATCTATCATTGCGTCAATATCTGTCTTTTTCCATTCAATTAACTTGTGCTAAATGCCTCCTAAGGGCCACACTCCGGGCACACAGAGATGAAAAGATCCAATCCGTGGCCTCAAGTATAATTTCATGCAGTGGAGAAACAAGAAATCAAATAAAATTATATTACTTTTTAATGTGGCCTTATTAAAGAAAATGCTCACTTAAGTGTATAAATTTTGCTGCTAATTGTCAAGATTTTTTCATTTATATGGACAAAAAACATGATGAATACATACTCCAATCTCTAGGCCAGCAGAGGTGTTAACTGTCCTGGCAACCACCGTTTTATTATACCCACAGATTCTGTGGGTCAGGAACTCAGACAGGGTGAACCGGAAATGTTTGCATCTGCTCTGCAAAGTCTAGAGCCTTTATGAGGAAGACTTGAATGGCCGAGGGACAGGATCTCTTAGAGCAGTGATTCCCAAACCTTAATGGGTGATGAATCACCTGAGGTCTTGTTGAAATGTAGATTCCAATTCATTAGCTCTGGTGTGGAGGCCAAGACCCACTATTTAACAAGTTCCATGTACTTGTCTGCTTGAGGCTGCAGACCAAGCATTGACCAAGTAGGAACTAATTAGATCAAGTCCTCTCAACTACAGCACTAGTGACATTCTGGGTCTAGAACTTCTTTGTTGTGGGGGCTGTCCCATGCATTGTAGATTATTAGCAGCATCCTTGTCTGTCACCCACTAGATTCCAGTAGAACCTATACCCCCAATTGTAACAACTGAAAAATGTCTCCAAACATTGCCATATGTACCTTAGGGGGTAAGATCATTCTGAGTTGAGAACCACTGAATTAGATGACTTTCAAAGACTCTCCCAAGTCCAGGTTTCTATGATCAAAAACCCGTCTCAAAAACTCTTAGTTTGAAAACGCACATGCCACTAAGTATGGAAAAGATAACGCCAGAGCTGGTCTCTTATTGTCCTTTAAAGATACAAAGTCATGAGTTGACCTGTCTTGACAACGGCCACATGCAACAGCACCACCCCTCCCCTAGCAAAGGCTGGGCACAGTGGAATCTGCACCCTTAAAGGGGACCCTGGCGTGTGGCATGACTGGGTGGAGGTGACAAGGGAGGAGATGCCAGTTCTCCCCACACAGGTGCACCACAACTGGGAGAGACGTGAGACCACCTGTTTGGGACAGTGCTGTTCACCCTCACTCAGCGACAGAGCTCTTCTCGGAGAGGCAAGAGGGCAATCCATTTAAATCAGCAGAATGTGTAGCTTTCTTTACAAGTGGACTTTGCTTCCATTTTCTGTGGGACCTAGGAGGTGTGAGAGCTTTAAACGAGGTTGGACGAGCAGTTGATGACTCAGTGCACATCGGGACAGTGGCAGAGGTCCAACACTAATTCAAAACACAGGCATTTTAGCCCTGCCCCGGATGGAGAAGAGCCTCGAGATTTGGAAGCCATAGAGACAGCAAAGGGGATGATTATGAAAGGCCACTGCCTATGTGGATGCCTGTTTATGTGCAAATGTGCTATTAACTTTTATTGCTCTGAAGGAAAAATGAGACAGTATTTCAACAGTTCAATAAACTCCTATGCTTCCCAACTAATGAAAACAAGTCTTTAATGGAAAATTTTATGTACAGCTATTATAGAGAAATTTCCAGAGAGTGCTAAGTGGGAATAGTGTGTGTGTGTGTGTGTGTGTGTGTGTGTGTGTGTGTGTGTGTGTGTTGTTATGAAAAAATTAGAGGATAATCCCAAACATTTGAACTGATTTTCTTTAAGGAGTAGGAAAGAATAGAAGAGATAAGCACAGAAGATAACTTCTTTAAATGTACCTTTTTTCTTACATATTTGACCTTGGAATTATGTGAAAAAAAAATAATAGACCTCACTTTTTAGAGTAGTTCCATGGTCACAGCAAAACTGAGGTGAAAGTAGAGCGTTCTCACACATTTCCTACCCACGTCCACACGAGTACAGCCTCCCCCACTATGGACATCCAGCACCGGAGTGGGGCAACTGTCACACTCCATGAACGATATCAACACGATGTTATTACCTAAAGTCTACAATTTACGTAGGATCCACACTTGGTGTTGTACGGTCTGTGAGTTTTGACAAAGGTAAAATGACACGTATCCATTATTATAGTATCATATGGAATACTTTATTGCCCTAAAAATCTTGTTTGTTCTGCCTATTCATCCTTCCCACCCCTGGCAACCACTGACTGATCTTTTTCCAGAATGTCATATAGTTGGACTTATACAGTATATAACCTTTCTAGGTTGGCTTCTTTCACTTATCAATATGCATTAACGTTTCTTCTGTGTCTCCTGTGCTACATGAATATTTCACCAAGTCATAAACAAGATTAAATTTGAAAAGAAAAATCTTTACGAAGTGAAAACAAAATGATACAGATGAATTTAACTATTTCAACTGCCTTTGAAGCACAGTAATTTGACCGGACATCCCTAGTTGGATAAACCCTAAGGACAAAATAACTGCAAAAATTTTTGTTGTTAATAGTTTTCAACACTTGATATTATTCAGTTTTTTTTTTGAGATAGTGTTGGCATTGTTATTCTGAGGTTGTCAGCTATCTAATATAGAATAGAGCAAATATATGATATTCTATTATTCCTGATGTTCTAAAAGCCAGGATTGTCAGTGCAGAAGAAAGGGGATAGAATTGGAAGATAGATGAGGTTAAATAAACATCTGCAGTCCCGGATATGAGTTAAAAGTGTCATTCAGAGCTCATGGGCTAGGAAGTATTTTATAGCTGTGTATTTCCTAGCTCTTCCACTCTAAAGGCCTAAAACCAGTGACCAACCCAGAGCAATGAGCATCCTTAGTGTCCAGACAGTGGTCTTCAAGTTTCTAACTTAAAAAAAAAAAAAAAACCCAAAAAACTCAAGGATCCTTGGAGAAGGAGCTGATTCCATGTCTGTACCAGGAAATATACCAGATGAGTCTGGAACACCTCATGATATCCAACAGAGAGAAGTTATTAGCGACTTTGAGGGTCATGGCAACAGGGCTCAGGTGCAGCCCAAGGAAGCTCCTGCTGGCCAAGATAGGACAATTTGAACATCAATTAGAATAATTACTGCAATGTTGGTATAGCCACTACAGAAAAGTCTGGAGGTTTCTCAAAAAAATTAAAAACAGATATACTTTTTGACCCAGCAATTGCACTTCTGGGTATTTACCCAAAGAAAATCAAAACAATAATTCATAAAGATCTACGCATCCCTATGTTCATGGCAGCACAATTTACAACAGCCAAAATACAGAAGCAACCTAAATGCTCAACAACAGACGACTGGATAAAGAAGTTATGGTTCATATATACAATGGAATATTACTTAGCTATTAAAAAAAAATGAATTCCTATCATTTGCGATGACATGGATGGACCTTGAGGTTCTTATGCTGAGTGAAATAAGTCAGACAGAGAGAGATAAATACAAATGATTTCACTTATATGTGGAATCTAAGGAACACAAAGAACAAACTAATCGAAAACAGACTCAAAATATAGAGCACAATCTGGTGGTCGTGGGTGGGGAATGGAGATTGGGGATCTGAGAGAAAGGGTTAAAGAAGTACAAATTAGTACTGGTCACTGGGATGGGGAGCACAGCATAGGGAATGTAGTTAGCATCAATGTAATAGCTAGGTGGAGAGCCAGAGGAGAGAAAGAGCAATTAGGGGGATCATTTGATAAACTATATAACCAATGTACTATATACTTGAAACTAATGATAAAACCAAATTTAAAAAATAACATAAAAAAATACTGAAATGCAACATCAAATATGTTTAACTCTGTGCATTCATAATGGCACTAAAAGAAAATAAATTGGTTATTGTGGGAGGATGCAAATGAACTAAGACATTATTTTGAAAACTGGTAATTAAAAAAAAAACACAAGTATTTAGCCTGCTTTTCTTATATACACTGTACTGAGGGCTAATGAAATGGTAGATCTGGAGTAGTTTTTCTTATTAGAAGTATTCCAGTTAGTAAAGGAAGATAGAACATCACTATTTTGCAATCTCTAATCAATTAATGGGATTGAATTCATAACAGCCCCACAAAGACATCCTTAGGATGGAAAAATACCATCTACAAAACAGTCTTGCCCCCTCCCCCCCCCCCTCCACACACAAAAATCCAAATCTAACATTGATCAGGCCCTTGGATCCCAATTCCCACTGACAGGCGAGAAGAACCTATTAAGGGACACTATAGGGATGCAATCTGCAAAATCCCGTGGGAAACTTCACAGGACAGATGGCCTGCTTTCTCCAACGACTAAATTTCAGTGAACTAAAAGGTGGAGAGAAAACCTATTAATGAAAGGGGCTCAAAAGAAACATCTGCTTCTCAAAATGTCATATTATTTTTTAAAAGTATGACATTAACGAGACAATTGGAAATAACACTGAATGGGTAGTTGACATGAACAGACAACGGTTCACGTTGAGGTATAGTAATGGTATCTTTACCTTTTGAGGTGTATCTTGAACTATCTGGGGATGAAGTCAGATGTGTCTAGAACGTGCTTCTAAAGAACACAAGAGGGGAAATGGTGGGGTGAGGGCGAAACGAGGTTGGCTGTAAGTTAGCTGATCAGAGCTGGAACTGGGGGATGGGTTTGTCGGGAGCCACTAGACTGGTTTGCCTTGTTTTATATGTTTGAAATTCTCCATAATACAAAAAGTAAAAAATAAATAGATCGGAGTCAAGTGCATATGAAAACCATAAGTTCCGAAGGAAGAGATAGCTTTGCCTTTGGGTTGCATCTACTTTCGGGCTCTTTCACTGTACAGTAGCAGCTGCCTGATCCGTAACCTGGGCCTGGATGGAGTCTTAAGGACCATTTGTAACAGCTTTAGTTTGACAGAAAAATACATAATGGTTAAAAGCATGAACTCTGGAGCTAAGTGCATAGCTTCAAACACCAGCTCTGCCATTTCCTAGCTATATGATGTCGCACCAATTAGTCATCCTTTCTTCCTCTTAGTTCCCTCATCTGTGAAGCGAGGCTAATAGAAGTACCTCTTTAGGGGTTGTTGGACAGATTAAATAAATTCACATTTGTAAATCACTAGAGCAGTGCCTGCTGCTGGGTAAGCACTAAAAACGCGCTCGCTTCCCCTCACTATTCTTTCACTATTTCTTTAGCTCCGGCTCGGTGCTAGGAGAGTTGAATAAACAAGTGCGAAATGAGAAGCACAGAGCACTATGTGGGTGCTATCTCTGCTTGGAGGTGGTGGTATGTGTGGGCCATGCCAGAGGAGACAACAGCTAAGTAGCACCCAAATTATGGAAGACTGGCCCACAAAGAGGGCCGTGGTGGAGCCAGGCCATCCCAGGCAAAGGTGAAGAACCTGCAAAATCAGGGCAGGTTGAAGCAACAGTGAAGAGTTCATTGGGCCACAGTGGGGACAAAGAGGAAGTCCACATGTCCCCAGGATGTTTTTTAAAGTGTACCCTGTGAACAGGGAAGGACAGGATAGGAAAGGGCCTTTCCCAAGAGCTTACTATGTGCCAGGCCCTGCTCACATGTCATTGGGTCCTTGCAACAGCCCTCTGATATTGGCAGGATCAGAGAGCATGAGTCACTTGGCCAAGGACATGTCATTAGTCAGTGGCTAAGGTGGTATTTGAATGCCCAGACCTATGCGATTCCAAAGCCCTCTGGAAAACTGATTAGCTTTTGCCAGATCCTCTCTCACTCTAGAAAAGTAAAAATATAGCAATGTATATAAAACCCAATTTCCTTGCACATACCTCATTTTTATATGGCAGTGCCATTGACTAGGCCGAGAAAAGCTTCTGGTGATGAGTACTTTGACTAGGCACATGTTGAATTTTAGATTTTAATCCATTTTCAAGTGAAGTTATCAAGTAGATAGGTAAACAGAGAGCCTGGGGTTTGGAGAAGTCTGCTCTGGAGACATATAGATGATGGAAGTCATTGTATAGTCAGCATATAAAGATCAGTCAATATCACCAAGGGAGTAAGTAAAGGCAAACGGAGAAGTGATATTTTGAAAACTAGGGCACTCCGAAAAGAAGAAGGTGGTGAGCAACGCAGGTATGGAGAAGGAAGGGCCATGAAGCAGGAGGAAGGCAAGAGAGGGTTGTATCTTGGAAGCCAAGTGAAGACACGAGTCAAGGAGTGACTGTGGTGCCCAATGGCACTGGTGGTCAGGCGGGCGCAGACTGAGGACTGGCCTTGCAATACAAAAGGCGTGGGAGGGCCTGACAAGAGCAGTTTTGGTGGAGCAGTGGTGACCTGTTCCTGGAGCCTAAAGCATGCCTACGATAGCTCTGACTTGGCAGAAGAGTGTGGTAGTTAGGAATACCTCCATGGAGCTTTGCCAAAGGACTCACTTTCTGCCAGAGGAGAGTAGACTTGAAGTCACGGGAGTATAGTTGGAACTGAGGAACCTTCATGAGAGGACCCCCAGGACACGACAGGCTTAGACCTGTGGGCACTTTCACTAGGCCTATGGGCCTTTTGTACCCATTGATCCTATCCTAGGGTGATGTCTTCCAGATAGATAGGTACAGCCTTAGCAGTGCTGTGGGAAGTGAAGGGCCCTGCAGCCTGCACCAGAGCCAACCGCCTTCCACCAAGCCAAAGGAGCTGTTTCCTCACTGGGCAGTGGTCCCCAAAAGGCCAGGCCAGTGCCCGCCGGGGAGTACATGGTGGCCTGGGAGAAGCAACTGGCATATGGGCAACTCAGGAGGAGTGGGAGCTCAGTTCCCCACTTTCCAGCAGAAACTAAAAGAGGGAAACCCTCCTTAGAGACCAAGGGGAGGAAGTCGACCTGTTGGCTCCATGGAAAGGCGGGGTCTACACTGACGACAGAGACTATTGGGACATCCCACCACACCGTGTCTCTACGGAGCTCCATGCCTCTCCCAGCAGAGCCACAGAGAATTTCTTTCCTCTACTCAGACCTAAAATGATTTCTCTTACTCCATCCAATAAACCTTCCCTCTCCTTGGTGCAGTTAGTGTCACGTGTGAGAGGAAGAATCTCAGGTTGGCACAATTCTCACCAGGAATGACTGATCAGACTGCTTTGGAGTGGGACTTTAAAATGGAGTGGGATTATTAAATTCCTGTTGGTGGAATTTTGAAGAGTAAAATAAGAATGGCAAAGAGACTATGTATGCTGACGGATGTTAACCGGACTTACTGTGGTGATCATTTCTCAATATGAAATAGAATGTTATATGTCGATTATACCTCAAAGAAACAAGAAAAGAAGGGGCAATAAATTCAGACAGGTGCAGTAGACTATTTTTTAATGGAGTGGGATGGTGATGAGGAATCCTTTTTCCAAGCCCACTCTGCCTCCAGGTAAATTTTCACCAAGAAGATAAAAATAATGGGCAAAATAAGTGGAAGTGGCTTGGAACATGGTTTCCCAACAGACTGAGGTCTCTTACAATTGGCAAAACAGAACCCGTTTTGGAGTGGGAACTGGTCGGACTGGGCGCCCACGAGGAGATGTCCACGCCTCAGGCTGGATGAGGCATAGCTGGCCCAGGGATAGGCCGCTCAGTTTCCTTGTAAGGGAGACGAGCTCCAAGTCCAGGGGAGGTTGACAAGTGGGTAATGCTGTGCTCCTACACACTGTCTACCTGGAGCAAAAACTTTCACAATTAGGAAAAAAAAAAGAATAAATGCTATTTATTCTTTTAAAAAAAGTGTATTGATTTGCCTAGAACACGAGACTGTGACTGTGAAGAGACTATAGAGATAACTTCATATAAGCTAAACAAGTCTAAGAAGTCTAAAATGTCTAGAAAAGTAGGAAGTTTGAATTTACAACCTGGGCGATTCTGTTCTTCATGCTTGGAACCTGTACATTGAAATTAAACTATCATTTAAAAAATCGTATAATGATTTACTTAAAAAAAAATAAAGAATACTATAAGTGAAAAAGCAATATAGTAAGCAAATTTTATAGCTTTCTTTTTCCTACTTTTGAAAGTGTTGCACTTTTTCTCTTGGCCACCCGAATGCTCAGAGCTAAATTTTGGGCTTAGTCCATGTTGTATGGTACAGACATATCATAGATGTATTGTGGGTTTGGTTTCAGACCACCGCAATAAAGCAAGTGTTGCGACAAAGCACGTAGTAATCTTTTTGCTGGTGGAGGGTCTTGCCTTCAATTTGTAAAAAGAAAAAAAAAAATAAATAATACAATAACTGTTAAGCACCGTAAAGTGAAATGCTTGTATGTTATATAAGCTTGCCTGTACAACATACAACCATCTCTCTCCATTCCTTAACTTCCATTATTTGATGCTTGCTTAGATGATTCTATTTAATATGTCTTTACAAGAAGTTCCTTACCATCCTTTTGGAGAGGGTGTGGGCATAATCATAATAATGAATGATCTTATTTGAGAGAAAACCTCTGCGAAGTCAAGAGGAACAGGGATTTTTCTCTTTTACAGATGACGAAGCTGATGCTCAGAGATGGGATATGACTCCATACTTGATCCACTTGTCAGGGATGGTAACAAAGGGGCCTATATTGCCTCCTTCCTACTTCTGGTAATGCCCCATCTGGCAACGTGAAAAGTAGTTGACCAGGCAACAAGCCCACATTGCTATTCATCTACTCCTAGGAAGCAAGGTGTTAAGAACCAGTCAAACAACACCGCCAAAGCCAATGGTGACAATTGATCTTTCCCAATCTTGGTTTCAGAGCAGAGGTTCGTTCTTCCAAAGACTTTCTGCCCTCGCTTCTATCCTGGTTTGGTGGCTTTTCTTGTTCAAACTGTTGTTCCTCTGAGGGTCCTGAGTTTCTCCACATGTCCGCAGGGAAGCCTTTGCTCTGTCTCTCCTGATCGCAGAGAACCTTGCTGTGTTGATTTCCTAGGGCTGCCGTAATAAGTGCAACAGACTGGAGGCTTAAACAACACGTTTATTCCCTCATAACCCTGAAGGCTGGAAGTCTGAGCTTTAGATGTCAGCAGGATTAGCTCCTTCTAAGGTCCCTCTCCTTGGCTTGCAGATGGCCATCATTGCTGTCTTTTCACATTGTCTTCCTGCTATGAATGTTTGTGTCCAAATTTCCTCTTCTTATAAGGACAGCTGTCATATTGGATTAGGGCCCAACCTAATTTTCACTTGATTAACTTTGTAAAAAATGGTCACATTCTAAGATACTTCAACATAAGAATATTGGGTGGACATAATTCAGCCCATAATACCTGCCCTCCTGAGGTCTGGGCAACAGATTCTGCTGAGGCCCATGTTGCTAGATGGCTCTGGACATCCAGGCTGGCCAGGGCACACCCACTTTTCTTAAGCCAGAAGCTGAGTAGGCTCCATGGTCAGACAAACCTCAACTAGAACCCCAGTTCCACCATTCACCATGTGACTTTTGGCAATTTCCTCCATGTCTCAGAGGTTTGGTTTCCTCATATGAAACTACCACCCACCTAATAGGGTTGTTATTAGGATTAAGAATGGCAAGGTCTTTAAAGTGCTGACACCTGAAAGAAGCTTGATGAGAAGAGCTTATGGCTGATATTTAAACAAATAAGGTTTTGCAAGGAGGTGCCAGGCCTGTTCTACCTCTGAGCTGATGAATCGGTCACATCTAGAACAACGTTTGCCCAGGACAGTCATTGTGTCTCAATGAATGGCATTTCCTCCACTGAGCACCTTAAAGAGTTCAGCTCAATATTTTGCATCTAAAGAAAGAAAGTTCTTTCTCAACTTCTCTTGGGCCTGGTGACTTCAGCATCTTAATAGTGGTTTGGGCCTTGCATCAGGGGTGATGCTGCTCCAGTCTCTAAGGCTTAGCATTTCAGCCTCATTTCTTTGCCATGGTTCCCTTTACAAAGCACAGATCATAGATGTGAGGGTCGATTTTATGTGTCATTCCAACTTGGCTGACACAAGGGGTCCCAAGATATTTGGTCAAACGCTATCCTGGATGTTTCTATGAGGATGTTTTTGGATGAGATTAACATTTAAATCAGTAGACTAGGTAAAGCACATTGCCCTCCCTAATGTGGGTGGGTCTCATCCAGTCAGTTGAAGGCTTGAATAATACAAAAGGCTGACCCTCCTCTGAAAAAGAGAGAATTCTTGCCTGGCAGCCTTTCATCGGGACATTGGCTTTTCCTGCCTTTAGACTCAAAATGAAATTGACTCTTCCTGGGTCTCAAGCCTGCTGACTTTCAGGCTAAAACTACGCTATCAGCTCTCTTGGGTCTCTTGCTTGCCCTGCAGATCTTGGGACCTGTTAGCTTCCATAATCATGTGAGCCAGCTCCTTAAAGTAAATTTTTATACAAACACACACACACACGAGCACACACACAAACAACCTATTGGTTCTGTTTCTCTAGCTACAATAGGTAAATTCCAGGTGACTACCACCAGCATACCTGTAGGTGCCACCACTCCCATTTCAACCAGTGAGTCCACATTCCAGCAAATTCTAATTGACAATGACTTCAAGAAACTATTGTAACCATTATTCTCACTTCTCCCAAACAAAAGGAAGGTGTTCCTTCGCAGCCTTGATGGCTACCCTGTAATAGGCCTATCACCCCCACCTGACATAGATTATGTGGCTTTACCCTTGACTTGTAGAGGAAGTACAGAGAGTGAAAGATGAATTTGCTCATCGCATGCAGACAAGGAAGGAGTATGCTCCAGACATGAGTTCCAAACCTTTTGCTCAATGTCTGTGCAGCATGACAAGCCTCAGATTCTTGGTAGACAACAGACAGGTCTGTGACACGCACCTCATACACTGAGAGCAAGGACTGGCTGATCCGGGCAGTGGGGAGGGTGGGGGAGGAACTCTCCCTCTCTTTAGTCAGCGTGTGTGCTACTCCATTGCATTGGCCAAGGGCAGCAGCAGGTGGCTGCCCAGGAGGAGGAGGTGACCGCTGCATCTATGTTCCCAGCTGGAGTCTAAACACGCACTCTTCCACATGAAAATGGGGAAGAAAGCAGGACAGAAGATGACCTCATGCGGCCTAAAGGAGCAGTCCCAGAGTGTGTTCTGTGGGACACTGGTCTTGGCACATTTGGAAAAATACTCCTCGGTAGAGATCTATCTTGCAAGCAAAGTCCTAAAAGAGTCTAGCACTCCAGGTAATAGAGAGGCTGTTGTTTCCTGTGAATACCAAGTTATGCAAAGAGATAGCCTTTGATCCCATCAGTTGGTAAAGAAAGAAATAGGAAATGATGGGCAGGCTGGCCAAGGGGATTGTGTGCTTGACAGTAAGACTCAAGCCCATGTTCTTACGCTCGTTCCCAAGGCGGGGATGACCAGAAACTTGCTAGCTCAGAGTCAGATGGCACTGCTTTAGTTGCAAACTATGAGAGCCAAGAGAACGACAAAGGTGAACTACAAACTCCATGGGGAACCCCCTCGAGGCTTGTCACCATGGGGTTAGTCACGCAGGAGGATGGGGACGGGCATATAATTGTAAGAAGACAAGAGGATGAGTCAAGAAAAGGTAACTTCAATCTTTTCATACCATGTGAGAACTGCTGCCTAAAGTGGCATACACTTCACTGAAACATACGACAGGCATTTATGTCTCCAACTCTAAGCCGAGCCCAGTCACTCTGAGTGCAGAGCTCGAGTGACACAACACGCTACTTGAAGCCCAGCTGTGGTCTTGGCTTGGACAACCTCACTAAAGGCGACACAGGCCATCCCGGCAGGAGGAGCACTTGGCTGCCAGGAGAGAGGACAGGCAGCACGCAGCTTTGGGGATCCCTTGTGCTGCCTTTTCAGAGGCCCCCACTTCCTTCCCATCCTGCCCCTCCTTTAATCCCTGGCGACCACTGCTCTCCATTTCTATGATTTTGTCATTTCAAGGATGTTATGTAAGTGCTTAAAATCATAGCCTATGCAACATCTTAGGACTGGCTCTTCTCGCTCAGAGTAATTCTCTGGAGAGTCACAGGTCGCGGGGGGCAGCAGTGGTTCACCCCGTCTCACGGCTCAGCAGCACTCCGCGGCCTGGACGCACCACCGTCTGTTTACCTGTCGAAAAGCGTCTGCGACTGTTTCGGTTTTTGGCTATTATATATAAAATTGCCATAAATGTTTGGGTACAGGTTTTTGTGTGAATGCAAGTTTTCACTTTTCCAGGATGAATGCCCCAAAATGCAACTTCTGGTCATATGGTTGTTACATAACTTTTAAAGAAACTGTCAACCTTTTTTCAGGGTGGCTGTGCCATTTACTTCCGCACCAGCAATGGATGCGTGATCCAGTTTCTTCACCTTTTCACCAGTATTTGGTGGTGTCACTATGTTTTATTTCAGTCGTCCTGACAGTCATCCCGAATGAACGACTTCTCACTGTGGTTCCAATTTGCATTCATCCCATGACTAACGATGTCGAATCTTCTGCTTCGTTACTGCGGAGTTTTCGGTGTTGTTTATATGTTCTAGATTCTCATCCTCTGTTAGATAGATTGGTTTGCATATACTTTCTCCCAGTCTTCAGCTTGTATTTTCATCCCTTTAACAGGGTCTTCTCAGAGCATAAGGTTTTTTGTTTTTGTTTTTTCCCGTTGATCAAGTTCAGTTTATCAATTTGCCCTTCTAAGAATCACGCTTTTGCCGTCAAGTCCAGGCTCCCTAGTGGTCTCCACGGGCGCTGCAGGGGTGAGACTCACTGGGCCAGCAGCACAGATGAAAGTCCTGGCTCCGTTCTGGGCTCCTCTTACTCATCCCGGCCAGAGTGTTAGAGCCTTGTGCCCGCCTTGTGAGGCTGGAGCTGTGTTTTTTTTCTGTTGTGTTGGCTGAAGTAGAGCCATTATTGCCTAAACATTTTCTGTCTTACAAGGCTGTCCTTTATTATTATTATTTTTTCTGGCTAGAGAGCAGGCTTCTGATTTTTCTTCTTTTACTTATGGCTAAGTGTACATAACATAAAGTCACCACTTTAACCAAAGTGTTCTATGGCATTAAGCACATTCACGCTGTTGCGCAACCATCACCGCCTTCCATCCCCACAACATTTTCATCTCACCCAACTGGAACTGTGAACAGGTTGAACACTAACTCCCCACTTTCCCTCCCCCAGCCCCTGGCAGGCGCTCTTTTACTTTCTGTGAATTCGACTGCTTTCGGCACCTCACAGAAGTGGAATCATACAGTATTTATCCCTTTGTGTCTGGCTTATTTTACTGAGCATAATGTCCACAAGTTTCATTCATGTCGTAGCATTTGTCAGAATTTCCGTTCTATGTAAGGCTGAGCAACATTCTGTTGTATGTTTATATCACATTTCGTTTATCTATCCATCCGTCCATGACACTTGGGTCGTTTCCACCTTTTGCCTGATATGAATAATGCTGCTGTGAACATAGGTACACAAATATCTGTTCAAGTCTCTTCTTTCAATTCTTGTGTGCATATCCCCAAAGTGGAATTGCTGAATCATAAGGTGATTCCATATTCGAGGAACGACCATACCATTTTCCATGACCAACTGCATAATTTACATTCCCACCAGCAATGCACATCCTCATCAACCCCCTCACCCCCTTTTTTAAATAGCCATCGTAATAGGTGTGAAGTGGTGCTGGTCTTTTGCGTGTGTGTATGCGTGCCTGTAGGTGTTTTTGTGTTGCTGGCTTCTTTGGCTCCAAGAATGGGATACATGAGGCAAAAAGAAAACCAGGAACCTACACACTTTACACACTGTATCATTTTTTGGGTCCCAAGGTCCCTAGTTTATCTGTTTTCTTCACTCTACCTCTCGGTCTTTTTTCAAAAAAACAAAACAAAACAAAACAAAGCAAAACAAAAAAACCAAGTATAGTATCCAGGGTTTTAATTGTATTTATTAAAAGGAGTAGGGAAAAGTATTTCTACTTTACATAGTAGATATATCATATCAAGAAAAAGCCTGAATCTCTTTTTATAGGTGCCTCCTCCATCTTTTTTTCTTGAAATATCCTGAAATAACCAGGATGTCGTACAGGGCTTCCCACAGAAGTGGATTTTGCTGGTTATATTTCCCTCAGTGTCATTTAACATGTTCCTCCCTGCTCCGTATATTCTTAGAGAACTGGTAGGTAGAGACTTGATCAGATTCAGGTTGGAGTGTTTGGCAAGACCCGGTCAGAGGTGGTGGTGTGTGCTGCTATCATGAGGCACAAAATGCCCTGGTCTTCCTTGATAATACTAACTCTTTCAATAGTTACTTTTCTTTTTCCTTTCCTAGTATCATCATAAACTCTTGAATTTAATTATATAATTCCAATCCATTGCTATTACTATTCTTGTTGATATTCATTCTAGCTAGAAGGAGCTTCTCTGAATTTTGACAGGGTCCCAGGTGTCTTTGCCAGTCCCCTGGATGTCTGGTATGAAAAGATGCTCCAGACTCATCATGGACATTTTTTGCTCTAAATCTACAATCAGCTTCACCAGGAAGCCCTGGATCCTTTTCATAGGAAAGGTATTTATAAAACACAATTTGGGCATTTAGGAGTGCTCACTAAGTACTGGGTTGGTTATTGTTTTTGGCTTTTTCAGTGAACCAAGTTAAGAAATAAGTGTGTGTGTTTAAGAAAAATATATCATGAGTTCAAACTGGTATTTCCACATCAAATTCAGAACTAAAGGGTATTATTTAACCTCTTTGGTCTTATTGATGCAACTCTTTTTTTTTTTCCCAAGCCACAACTATGGCTCCCAATAATATCAGTAAAATTAGTCATTTACTATTCCCAGCAATAAACATATCACGGTCTTGGAATAACAATATGATCTCACAAAAACAACACACCACTTCCATAAACAAAGCAACTACTGAAAATGGTTTTTATTTATTAACTAATCATTTACATATTTTTTGTCACTATTTCGTCACTAGGGTATATCCTAGTAGGGATACACAGTAAAATTCCTGTATTTTAAAGTCATTTGAAATAATTTCTGTGTATTCATGCCCTCAGCTTGATATTTGCTTCTGTTCATTTATTTCATTTTGCCTTCAGTTTTTATAAATTAAAAAATTCATTTAAATAGTTATGTAAATATTCACATGCTTCTAAAGGCAAATATTTATAGCAAATTATATTTGGACAGGTTTATCTTCTAACCCTATCCCCTGTATATCATTCTATCCCCCTCTAGGTAATAACTTAAAACTTTGTTTCTCTTCTATCTAAAAAAACATAGCAAAAATGTATTTATTTATATAGCCCTCTTTTCTTAAATAATAGGTAGCAAACTAATCACACTTGCCTCTATCTTGTTTTTTACTTACAGTACCTTGTGGCTCACTCCAAGCAGTGTACAGTATACAGAGACATCCCTAATTCCTTTGTACAGTTACACAGTCCTCCACTGTGTGATGTACCGCAGTTTATGCCAACAATCCCGTTGACGGAAATTACAGACATTTTTGAATGAGATTTCTACAGTGAGTATCTCTGTCCTATGGCTAACAAGTCCTTATGATTATTTCATATGTTACCTTTCAATTTTCCATCATTAGTCTTAGCAGCTTTCTTCATGCAAGGGGGATGGCTCTATTTACATATACTACCTACAGATGGTTCCCAGATAGCAAATACCCCTGATAAGGCACTAAGTAGAGTTCCAAAGTTACTTCAAAAACAATTTTCCCAAAGGGGAGATAGAGAGTTATTATTTAATGAGTCCCGAGTTTCTGCTGGGGGATGATGAAAGTTTTGTGGACGAACGGTGGCGATGATGGTTGCACAACACAAATGTACTTAATGCCATTGAACTGTGCACTTAAAAATGATTAAAATGGTAAAGTTTTTAGGTATTTTTACCTATTGAAAAATAAGATCTATAGGAAACACTCAAAAATTTACTGAATAGCAATAAAAACTTTTTAATGTTAAAAAAACTTCTCTGAAGTGGTACTCTAATATGACACTTTATACTGAAATTAAATTTTGATACATAAACTAATTGAGGGTTCTAATGGATATGAGTTTGTGTTGTTGCAGGGTCAAGAGATGTCTTTTACTTAGAGATGGCTCCTTTCTCCACTGTTGTAATCAATGAGGGCTGGTCACCTTCCAAGTTGAATCTTATCTGACAGTGGTATCTGTACAGATTACTCTCCAAGTTTAATGATACTGCAAGTTATCTCTTTCTAGACTTATAGCTGTTTAACTACATGGTGACTTGAATTTTATGGCTTCTAAATAAGGCATTTACAACCAGGAAATCCAGCTCAGTGACAAAGAAGACAGTATCTTATACCCATTTCTGTTGACATTAGAGTCAAAGTTTACTACACTGGGCTGGATTGTCAGACACTCACAGAGTAAACCTACATAGAAAAATTTCTTCAGTCCTAAATCTAGATCTACTAATCAATGGCTGCAGACTCTGGTGAGTTCCCATAACACTTTACCATCTCTTCATGACCTTGTCTCTGTCTGTAAAATACGGCCTTATCACTGATGGAGGACCTTTCAAAGATGCCAAAGGACTTGGCATCTAGGTGCTCAAGATGTACACACCATCACATTTGCTTTCCTCAGCTGGTTATGTAAAAATACAGTCTTTAAAACCCTTCAAGTAGCAAAACCATTATCTTCCTTGTGGAAAAGACTCCTATCCTTCCACCACTGGAACTATATGGGACTGAGTGACAATGAACTGACTCACCTGCCAGATCACTGGGCAGACCAGAGGGCAAGACTGGCACCTGTAATCTGAGCCATCACTTGACTCGAGTTGTGTTTGTGATAATGTAGGGCACAGACAGTGTGTACACACATGGCCGACAATGCAATGCCGGGGTAAATGACCACCTCGTCCCAGCATTATCATCTCAAAGCAAGCAAGGGTGATGAGAAAGGTGGAAGCCTTGATATAATTGAAGAGGAAAAGCCAGAGGTAATATGGTGTCTCCGTATACTTGGGAACAACTAGAATTCAGAGCCAGACCACAGTGCCACATAGCATTTATGCAAGTCCTCTAGAACATCTGTTCCCTACACCTGCGTCTTGACATCTGAATCATGGAAACTTACACAAAGTCAGAGAAACAAGGATCCCCATCTACCCAACCTTAGCTTCAACAATTACCAACATTTGTCAATCTTGTTTCATCTGTCTACTCTTTTATTTTCTTGAGTATTTCAAAGCAAATGTCATATACTGTGTTATGTTAGCACGGAGTATTTCAATATCCTGCCCCTCTTAAGATTGACAAACAATAAACAGCCAATGTCCACCACTGGAAAATCAACAATGCAATTTTTAATACAGATGTGGTACAGAATGTTTAAGTACAGCAGGGCAGAGATTCTAGTTAAATAAAATTAAAAACCTTTATTTTCCCCAATATAAAATTACTAAATTAATGTCTCAAAAGAAAATATAACATGGTGAAAGCTTTAAATCACACCACTGTTCACCACAGGATTTAAGATTTACCAAGTACATACTCCACCACTTTGGCAAAAGGATGAACTTTTTAAAACAGTTTATAAATCCAACATAGCAAAGACTGTATACATCTCCATATTGCACGTTTTATGTACAAGGATAAAACAGTAAAGTCAAGTGTCTTGCATATGAAGAACAGCACAAATCTGTCACAATTAAACTTAATGCGGAAGCTGATGTGAGGAGTATTAAAAATGTAGAAATGTAATACAGGTATGTACAGAATACCGAGACTATATTAACAAACTCTATGTACATAATATATTGTCCTACTTTAAACTTTCTAGCATAGCTGTGTTTATTAATACAGGCCTTTGGTTCTAAACTGCTTGACTAGTTTTAAGCTCACATATTTCTTAAGTTTTCATGTTTTTCAGACACAAATAAATGAGTATAAAAGCACTAAACTTCCTGGTTCACTGGTACAAAAATTACAATGGTCAGTTCCCTTAGGTCATCAAAAACTAGTCACAAAAATAGTTCTTGTATTCAACCTGAATGTGCCACAGGAAAAGAAAAATATTTTCAAGATTTTCCAGCTTAGCCTCGAGGCAAAAGGTTTCCTCGGCCTCAATTCCAGTGCTCCTGTCCCTGCTCTGTTCATTCTAGAACGTGTTTGTTTGTTGGTTTCTAGGCCGTTTTATTTTACTACTACTCTGTAAGGAAGAATAAAATTTAACTTCAGTTTGAGAGTGTCCACATCACACTTTTGTTAAGAAATAATGAAAACTCTGAATATTGCCAGTGAGATTTAAAAAAATATGTGCCATCTCATGACTCCTCTAGAAAACCTTCTATGAAATAACACAGTTCTTTATTTCCTTTCTCTCCCATTCCCGACTTCTCCTTGTGCTCAGTCTTCTCATGTCTTACATGAGCCCAGTGATTAGCTTTGGAAATCATCCTGAGTTGGTAAATGACAAAGTGAGTCCCCTCATGTGGTCCATGAGGCAAAATCACAGAACTGAGGACGAGTTGCTTATCCCGTGAACCACTGTGCTTGTTGGAGTCCCACTGATGGCATTGAAGATGTGAAGGGAGTTCGGTAAAACACTCGTCTTCTCCTCCAGGGGGCAAATCTCGAGGCACAGAAACACAACATTACCCAACTGCAATACCCTGAACAACACTTCTCAAGACAGTACATTTCATATAACATGCATGATTTATCATCCAGTGGTCACTGTTCCTGTGAATGATGGTGTGCTCAGATAGCTTGGCTTTTGGAGCTTTGCAGAGGGACTGTGTCATCTCACCTAGTAAATGACTTTTTCAGAGCAGGATTATGACGGGAAAGTCCAGAACATGTTTCCTTTACGAGCTAGTAAACGGAGAGTCTTCTAGACTCGCCTGATTATATGGCGTCTGGAGGTCTGTCTTACACATACTTGATGGGGACACGGCCCAGCCTTGTCCCTTGGAAACGCCTTTTAAAATGAATCTGGAGCATCTGTGTTTCTCTACTGGATCCTTTTCTCAGGGTCTTACAGATTTTCATTCTGGGACAGAGATAGTGGCTGCCCCTTTCACCCTGAACAAGTTTCTTTTTATTTAGCAATGCAGGGGAGAATTCTAAGGGCGAGAGATGACCTGTTGCCAGGTAGAAACTGAGAAGATCATAAACATTCAGAAGCTCACCCGGAAAAGCCAAAAGCAGGTTTACTCCAGGTCAAGACCCTTTTTTCTTAAGGGTTCAAAGGAGTTTAATCTTCATAGTTGCTGATATAATGCAAAGTTCAAGATGCAGTTTAGAGCACAGCACTGCATCAAATGTCCATACAATCTGGGAGTTTAATATTTTTAGCCCATAATTTTTTCTTTCATCTTTTCTAGTGCCAAATGCTGGCAGCCACTGATCAAGCTCTCCATTCTACAGGAATCTAGAGCCCCCATGGAAAAGACCTTGAGCATTCTCCCAAACCTTGTTCCCATGAGGTCCTCATGTTCTGCTTAATTAGTTACACATTCATGTCTTTAAGCATTTCATTTTTTTTCTATTTTTCTAAATGCCCAGAAGAGGGCTGCCTTCTTTTGCACATGCATTGTCATTATGCCAATGTCTGCAGTTGTCCAAACTTAGGAATAACTTTATGTGAATTACTTTATCAAGTTTCAGAAAAATAAAATTAAAAAATGACATTACCATCCCATCTGAATGTGTTAGCATGAAGGAGAAAAAAAAAAAAAAGCAAGCAAGTTAAAGTGTAGATATTTACATTAGTTTCTTGCAATGGAAATTTCCTAACTAAATCACCATACGCTATGTGAACTGACACAAATGGTCCTGGCTTCCATTTTACAAGACTGAAAGGAAATAATACGGGGAGGGGACAACAAAAGTGGTTGGGTGTGATGGAGGTGCTATCACTAATTACAAAGACTGGCCGTGTGATTTGGAAGGAGTCAGCACGTCAATGGAGAACAGACCCCTCCACAATTATGTGAATGCTACTCTGACATTTACTTGGTTCCCTGGGCAGCTGTCCCCTCTGCTGACTGCTGAGCCCGCATATGTGATCCTCCTGAAAGGAATTCATGCAGGAAGGTGATAGTAACAATGGAATCAGGAAAATGCCCACGATGACAAGAAATACAGAAGTAGCCATGAAGAATCCACTGGGGAGCCCAGTCAAAAATTTCACAACTCTAATTTTGCAAATGGCAAAAGACATTTAATGCAACAGATAATTTCTTAAACCAGGTTGGTAAACCCTGTTCTTTCAAAAGATTGGGTGAATAATGAAAATTCTAGAAACAGTACAGGTACATCATTTTATATTTTTTGCTTATCTTTTAGCTAGATTTGTTTGGGGAGGGACAAATCTTATGAACTGGGGCCACCTCTAAGAGTGTTGAAGAGGATGTGGGTACTGCTCCTCTCTGGTCACATTAGATAATGGCGTCACATTAGATAATGACAGATGGGTAATTTGTCAGCTGTTCCCCAAGTAACCTGTGCTTAGATAGCAGCAGCAGTGTAGCATGCTACATTATTCTTCAAATATCATAATTCTGGAAGGATGTTAAAAGATGTAGGCCATCACAGGGTGTACTTAAGACCCCAACCAATACATGCTCCCTAAACATGAGAAGAACTCTAGTGTGGCACTTACCTGCTCATGCATGATTTCGGAAAGCTCTTTTGCCATCTCCCTGTAGTTGGCCTTCATTTCCTCCTGATACTCTAGCTGGTCCTCTTTAATCAGACGCTCATTTACTGCTAAGGCTTGACCGCAAGCTTCCACAAATTGCCTGAAATAATATGGGAGAGGAAAATAAAGGCATTTCGAGGATGAAAAATGGGTCTCGGTGGTAGTATCTCTTTCTTGAATGAACACAGAAATTGTTAATAGTTAAAGAGAAAAAACATTCCCGGTGTGCTTTACCTGAAAACTTCTTTAAGCAACTTCACTTTATTGTCAGGATATCTTTTTGTGTTTGTGTCATCCAAGAAAGCTCGGGCATATGCTAGTGGACCTGCATTGACCTAGATAAAGAAAAAAGATTTTAAATTTTATTTTAAAGAAAATGACCATTTACCATTGAATCAGTTTCAGTTGGCATGTGCTAAAAATGATGTTTGAGTTAGTTATATAATCCGTGCCCTCCAGGAACTTAGAACCTCAAAGAAGAAACCAGGAATGAAATTTCCATTGTTAAATGTCATTTGATTTTATCATCTTGGCCATCCTGAGGGCACTGGTGATGATGATTCATTTTATGTAGGAAGAACCAAAGCTTGGAAAACTTAAGGACCTGTTCAAGGTCAAACATCCAATAAGCAAAACATTGAGACCAGAGCCCAAGTCTTTCAACTGATACTTGTGCTACACTACACTGAACAAAGAAGTCAATCTAGTGAGTTCAGTGAAAAACTGAAAAACCAACTGTTCAGCTCATTGAATTATGTAGACAGCCATCCGCAAATGGATTTGCTATCCTTGAATAAAGTAACAATCAGAGTGTGCCGGAAAGTCAAAGATCAGGGGCATTTTGCAACAGGAACCCTGCCTCTCTCACTTAGCTAAGAAGAGTTCTCTGAAGTTGGATGAGCTAGGAAATGTAGAAATGAGGATAAAAAGGTCAGACACACTGGATAGGAAGCAGAAAGTTCCAGGCATCCAAGACAGTGTGGAAAAGGATTTTTCCACGTGATTATTACGTAATTTTTCCTGGAAGGTCTAGTGTGCTTAGAAGGTAACAGGTGCGCTCTCTGAGACCGGAACAACTAGCAAACCTTCTGTGATGACTGGATGTGTTATGACATAGGATATGTGTATAGAGAACTGTTAATTACCTGAAGACGACCCAAAGGACCTATATCCAAAATGACACATCTGCATCTGTGGATTCAGCTAACCAAGGATCAAAAATATTTTTTTAAAGTTACATTGTTGCTGACATGTACTATGTGGTTAGGCCTACGATAGTTGTATCTATACTGAACATGTACAGACATTTTTCCCTGTTATTTTTCCCTAAAAATACAGTATAACGACTGTAGCATTTACACTGTGTTAGGCATTATAAGTAATCGAGAGATGATTTAAAGTATACTGGAGGAGGTGTGTAGGTTATATGCAAATACTATACCATTTTATGTAAGGGACTTGAACATCTAGAGATATGGGTAACCTTATGGGTTCCTGGAACCAATTCCCTATAGATACCAAGGGACAACTATGTTCAGCTTTAAGAAACTGCACAGGGGAAAGCTGCTGAACTTCACAGGTCTAATAAAACAAGCACCTGGAGTGCAGCACCATGAAGTCACTCCAATGGCTCTGTCCTGTACAGTAACAACCTCACTGAAGCTCTTGGTGAAAGAGCTACAGAAATACACAAATAAAATGATAACGTTAATTTCCTCTGGTTCTAACCTTGTGTTACCTTGGTGGGTACACACGTATAAACTGCATCTCATTTCATTATGCAATTTTTTGCTTTTTAGGATGACTGAGCATTTAAAAAAAACTAAGGTCAGAGTCGAATGGCAGGGCACATTCTGCCCTTTAGAAAGCTCAACCCATCCAGCTCCACCTTTTACTGATGCCCACACCCTTCTTCTGCACTTCTGATAGAAGCTGGATGTTTCCTGGTCACGTTACTGAGTGGTTTTGTTTTTATCTACAGAAAATTATGGCCCCTGGCCCCAATATGTAATCACTCACGTTGCTGGAATGTATATTATATTTATTTGATGACTTATTTTGGCATCTAAGTCTTTTGGGCCATAAGAGTTTGAAAACACCTTTCACTACTTTGTGGTGAATGTCATTTAGAAAAACGTTAGGCAGCAGCTCAGCATGGATCTGATAAAAAGTTGACAAAAGCTTATTTTAGAAAACAAACTAAGAAAACCCTCAAATCTATGTATTACAATCTACATGTAACTTCCATAAACACACCCTTCTGGAAAGAGAAGAGAATTGGAGATACACACACGCACACACACGCTCATAAATCATGTGCTAGAATTATTTACATAAACTTAAATGTATCGATAAAGCAAAAGGCATAATGGTCCCTGGAAAGGTGACTTAACATTTACCAATTTCCTAAGAAACCATATGTTGGAAACCTTTTTCAAAATGTAATTTTGAAATAATACACAAACAGAAAAGTGCATATAATGTAAGTGTAGAGTTGGATAAATTTTCATAAACTGAACATGTTTGTATAATCAGTATCTAGATCAAGGATGATCTTTTCCATAAATGGTACACACCACTTGGATAGCTAAATGGAAAACAAATGTGTTCTGACCTCTACCTGCTACCACACACAAAAATTAATTCTAGATGGACTGCAAGTTTCCATAGGAATTATAAACAGAGGAAAACTTAAGAGAACATCTCTGAAACATGTTTAAGTACAGATTTCTTAAAGAGGACAGAGAAAATGCTACCAGTAAAGAAAAAAATTATCTATCGGGCTATATTAAAATGAAGAATTTCTGTTAATCAAAATGTATCATTAAGAGAATAAAACTGAAGGTACTTTTTCAGATAGAATTTTCATAGAAACCAGAAAACAATAGTTTTATAAGAAAACCTAGAGCTACCCACACTTCTTTACATTTTGAAGAGTCTTAATGCTTCCAGTTAGGCATGCAGAATTCCCTGAATTACCAAAAACGAGGTTAGTATGGAGAGCAGTCTCCTGCCACTGGCAGACAGCTTAGTGAGAACGACTCTTGCAGGTGGTGGCGGGTGGTACCCTAAGTCTACTGCTCCCTTTTGCATCAGGAGAAACTGCAGTGGACAGTGAGGGGAGGTAACAGCAGGAGCCCGTGGTTAAGCCAGGATCTCCACCGGACCTGGCTGGTATAAACGACCTGAAATTTTCCAAGACCTTAAAGGAGCCTTTTCTTCTGTTGCCCTGTGGTTTGCTTCGGCGCCCGGCTTACCTGGACGCTCACGCTGCCCTGGAGCTTCAGCTGCAGTTTGATCATGTCCACTTCGGCGGAGGAGCACAGCTGCCGGAGCTCAGCCACCTTCTTACTCATCTCGTCAATGGCCACTTCGATGGGGTTTAGGTCGGTGTGGTGCTGATACATGACTGGTATTCGCTTCTTCACGTAAGGGAAGCAGTGTATTGCTGCAGAGGAAGGGGTCCCAGATTTATTCCACAGCCTGCATGACCTTTACCATTATTGAGGTAGAAGTAATTATTATTCCCATTTTACAGATAAGGAACCAAAGCTTGCCAAAGCCATATGCCAGTATTTCATGGAATCAGAATATTGTCTTTCTTTATCACTGTGTTTATTTAATGACAGGTTGTATCATATAAAGTCAAGCAAGTTGGGTCCTTGTTAACATTATGTGAGAAGTGTATCTTTGAAGACATCACTTTATCATTCCCTCCTGAATTTTTTCATCCATGAATGACTTGCCTTCCTTGGAAGTTGTGAGATTTGAATGAGCTAGTAGGTGTAAGATGGTTTTGGAAATATAAAAAAGACTAAACAGTTTTGATATATCACATACAGATTAAGTCCAGAAAATAGTTCATAAAAATATTCTTAAGAAAATTCATTTTTCTCCACAGAACAACTATGAATCACATGCCTAAGTCTTCACAAATGAGAGAAATTAATGAAAAATAGGAAGTGAGAATATATTTCCAAGCAAAGTATTTTATGAACTAGAAATTCATAAACTGTTAAAGTTGCACTAATATTTTTAAACAAATAAAAAAGTAAATAAAAATATTTCCTTTTTCTTATACTACATTTTTTAACCAAAATCAATAAGTTTTCATTTATCATATTAAGACACCTGCATTTATCAACACCAAAGAGTTAAGTTTAAAAATGAACACAGAAAACAGCTGGTTCTAATTTGGGTCTGTTCCGAATTTCTGTCTTGTTGCTTTATATGGTATATAAACAACTATAATATTATCATTTAACATATATTTACTAATAGACCTGTACATATATACTTAAAAGCTTATTTTTTTTTTAACATGTAAAAATAAGATGCAGGTGTTGAGTTTAGATTCATTATTATTAAGAGGCTGGGAGGAAGGTGTTATTCAGAAAGGACTTAGAACAATATGACAAAACAGGTTAGCTCCACACAGAACATAGAGCTGCAACGGGCCACCGGAAGTCTGCGCAAGCTGGAGATGTTACACTCGATGCAATCTCATTTGTCACACACTCACAGGCTTGTTCTAGTGTCTAAATGTTTTTATTAATCTAAAGTCAAGGCTCCGCGCTTCCTATTTTTTTGTGTTCCTTGAGGACACAAATGAAAGAGAAAAGTGGCCTGGAAGGTGGAAAATTAGGTGACGGACTGAGCGAATATCACCTCATGAGCAACTGCCCACACTAGTGATTTGCAGTTCTTCAGGAAGATGGGGGAGGAAGAGATGGCTGAGAAGTGACAGTATGGTCTGATTTGACTGAATAGAAGGTGAAGAGCGGAAGAATATGAGCAACCTGAGTGGGAGTCTGGGCTTAACTTGGAAGACTCTGGCATTGTGATTGGGAAGAAACTCCACTGCAGGAGCTCCATGAAAGAAGGGCCAGGGGATCGGGTTGGGAGACGGGCTCAGAAACCTATGCTGAAGGGGACTGGAGGGTGATCTTAAATGATCACAAATTGTTGTCTGAACTACCCAGGAGAGTGAGCCCTTGCTGGACTCTGAGCGCAGGAAGGGGGGAATGACCCAGCAACTTGGAAGGCCAAAGGTCAGATCTGAAATGATACAATGGAGAAACTAATGTATTAATAACAGGAAGGAAAACTCAAGTTCAAAGTCTTCGGGATATACTGGTCTACGTATCTTTAACTAAAGGTTGATAGATTTTACGTTTTTAGTAGCATTTTTATAATGTCTTCTCTAAATCTTTACACTGCTCAGTAACTGTCCTTTAGATATTTTTTTTTAGAATCGATTTTTGGGGTGACATTGGTCAATAAAATAAATAAGTTTCAAATGTATAATTCAACAATACTTTATATGTATATTCCATTGTGTGTTTACCACCCAAAGTTGAATTTCCTTCCATCACCAAATATTTGACCTCCATCACTCCTATCTATCTCCCTCTTTCCTCCCTTTAGATATTTTAAGATCTTTTAGGGCAAGAATTACACCCTTATTTTTGTGTTCTGTCATACCACAATGTCTTTTTGGTCATCAGTCTCACAGGCAAGGTGCTCAAATGGTAGATAAGATCTAGCAAAGTGAAGTACATTTCTTCCCTTCCTGGGTATGATTTGTAAAATTCTTTAATGTGAGTTGGATAGTACAACTATCATTTTACATGTAAGAAAACTAAGGTACAGAGAGGTTAAGTGACCTGCTCAAGGTCACACAGTGAAGCTACGATGCGTGTCTGCAGGACCCAGGCCTAGGCTTTGCACTCCTCATACTTTCTCAGTCTTCCAGCTGTGTGTGTGCAAGGTGGTTATTTCCCGCCCCAACGACATATGTGTCTACCTGGCCTCTCTCTGCAGTGGAGTTACTCTTGGTCCGCTCCGTTCTGACAGGTACAGAGTTTCGCTCAAGTCTTTTATCTAATCTAAAATAGTTCTGTGACAAGATGTAAATTGTAATCCTGAAGGAAATCTGCCCAGGGAAAACTCCCTATGGTAATAACTGCTATGAGTCACTACGCTACCAGAGCAGACAGAACAATCATAATAAAAAATTCTGGCGCTGATTCATCAGGGAATGAAGATTTTTTAAAGCAGTTCTCAAACCTGAGTGGCATCAGAATCGCTCAGGGCTTGTCACTTACAAGTAGCTAGGCCCCATCCCCAGAGTGTCTAATTCATAGGTCTCGGTGGGGCCTGAGAGTTTTCATTTCTAACAGGCTTCCAGGTGATGCTGAGGCTGCACTTCCAGGAACAACTGTTGATAAGCACTGATTTAACGTCATCACAGCTATAGCGATAAACATTGTAAACTGATAATTCTCATAAAATGACTCCCTTTAGAAATGTAGTTATCTTAATAAGAAGAATGTACTTCTGTGTCCATTAGAAAAGCAATTCATTGACTTATAGGGAAGAGATGATACTGTGCTTTACATGTTATTTTATTATTCTAAGAGCAGGAATAGGGACTCTTTCTTTAAGAACATAGGATTTTTTTTTTTTTTAATTTTAACTTTTATCCTAGGTGCCTAATAGGTAGGAAGGGTGAAAAATCCTCTGCAATATGCTGTTCTGAGCTATTTTATGACAAGCCATATTCTTACTTTGTTAACAGCTTTACTAAGATATCAATCATATCACACATAATTCACCTATTTTAAGTGTACAATTCAATGGTGAGAGCGGAGCCTCAACTGAAATGCAGCACCTGAACCTTTATGATGATGATGTGTCATATGACCGTCCACATGGAACACTTGACAGTGCTGACTTCTGGACAAGTAGTGAGCGGACGCTTTCCTGGTTCGACGAAATTATGGCCACTCTTTGAAAAACGTTCAGAAGGACCTGTCCTTCTGAACAGGTCTCCCTACTGACTTTTTTTAAAGTCAAAAAAGTGTTTTAAGTTGCCCCAGTCATGTTGCTGAACCTAACCTAAGAGCAGATAAGTCAAGCCTCCCCCAAACCCCCCTCCACGGTTAAACTCACTCCCGGGATGACTCTACACTTGTCAGGACCTGGGAAATGAAGCAAACACATTTCTGAGAATGGGTTATTGATGGCTAAACAGTACGAGAGGATAAATGAAAACTCTGTAACAACCGAATAGGTGGCCTCTGAATGCAGTGAGCTTCCTGGTACTGGAGTATTCAAGCTGAGGCTGGCCAACCACTTTTAGAGACCGGGTGAGTAGGATCCAGCTTTATGTCCCATTTGTTCACTCAGCTTAAAATATCTGAGCGGGTTCATACTGGGACCTGCGTGCCAGAGATCATAAGAGGTTTCTTTCTGTGAGACAGATGTAGGACTGTGTGCAGGGGTTCCTGACCTGTGGGCCACAGGCCTAAGAGGGGTCCGTGTGGGTTTCAGGAGTTGGTAAATCACCTGAAATTGTGTGTGAAAGCATTCTGAAGAGATAAGGGCCAATTGTTTTCATCAGATTCTAAGGGTAAGTGATCTGATATTGGATATGAACTTCTGGTCTGGGAGAAGAAAATGCAAACAGATAAACAGGAAAATGTCATGAGTATTCAAAAGCAGACATTAGATAAACGTTAAACTGAAGTGAATATGTGGGAAAAGTTAAGCAAGCTCGAAGAGCCCTTCCAGAGAGCTCTGTGTTGGTTTCCAGGCTGACGTCTGGATGTGAGTCCTCGGCAAAGCCAGGGAAGTGGTACCTGTCAGGACTGTGAGCCGTTTGCACTGCTCCTCCACCCCGCCTTGCCTCTTCCCAGTCTGAGTGAAGGGCATCTCAAACATGAAGCGGCGGATGTTGTGAGATCTTTCAAACTCCGTTTTCCTTTCTTGCAATTCTTTTTCATCAAAGAATGGGATCACGTGGGTCACCTGGATATACGCATACTTGGAATCCAGATCCTTAGGGTTGACCTTTAAACGAATAAATGAAATGTGAGACTGGTGCTACCTGAAGGACTCCTTTAAAGCATACCTAAGCTGTGTTTTTCCACTTTCTAGTAATAAAAGTTTTGGAAAAATTCAGAAAAGTTGGGGAAAAAATAGTACAATGAGTATTCACATACCCACTACTTAGAACAATTGCTAAGACTTTGCTATATTTGTTTCAAATATGCATACACATACATCTACACATATAGACTCTTTTTTTACCTGAACTATTTCAAAGTAAGTGGTACACATCATTAAACTTCAGCCAACATCTTCTAAACATGAGGACATTCTCTTCTATAACCACAACACATTATCATACTTAACAAAACTAACTCCCAAATACCACCCAATACCCAGTTTGTATTAAAATTTCTAAAATGTCTCCAGGATGTTATCTATAGCTATTTCTGTTTGAACCAGAATCTAATCGATGCATACATGTTACATTCAGTTGTTATGTCTCTTTAGTCTTAGTTAATTTAGAAGAATCCCCACTATTTCTTTTATGATGTTGACATGTTTATTTTAGTAATAATGTTTATAACCTAGGTGTGAAAGTTATAATTAATCTGTACACAGACTAGATAGAAACAGATGTAAATTAATTTAATACAGATACAGACTAATCCAAGACTAGTCTAACCATAAGTTTAGTTCCTGATTAATTCAGCACATAAATGCTTTTAAAACTACATTGCTGGAATTAGTGGTGCTCTAACTTTTGGGACACACTAGAAGATTAAACATAGGCATTTTCCAAAAAAAGAAACAAAAGCTAATTATTCAGGAGACAAATAATTTTGCACATATTAACTGTATTTAAGCTTCTAGAACAGTAAAAGGGGACATGCAAGAAATGACTGTGCAGAAAAACTGGAGATTTTACTGGAATCTGGGCAGGCCGCGATGGCTTTACTGCTCTCACATTATCATGTACCACTGTTCTCAGAGATGTTTGTGAAGAAAAATAAAAAAATAGATGTGAAAGTGCCTTAACCTTTGGAAGTTAAGAAAATACATAGTCATGAATTATTATTTCTATTTTAGAAATAGCCATTTGGCCAATCACTATAATTGTATTCAAACCTATTAAACTTAACTCTCTTTAGCAGAAACAATTTAGAAGCAGTGGAAACAGTCTTGCCTATTTTAAGTAGTATTTTCCTAGTCTCCATTTTCAAAGTTGTATGTATGTACATATCAGCAGAAGGAACAGAGAACTGTGTTTAGAAGAAGGTCTAGGTAGCTTTTCAGCTGCTGCATCAAGGACCACACGTGAAGACGGGAAGAATGACGCATGAGAACCTTGAAAAAAGGTTATAATGTTAAAGCCACAACTTGATCTGGACAGAAGGTTTTGGTTCCAGAGAAAAAGGCAAATTGGACCTGAGTAAGTTGGTCTAGAAAGACCAACAAGGTGGCCTTGAGGTTTAGGGTTAAAAACAAATCAACAGCACATGCTTATCTCTTTTTCTTTGTGCAACGCTGTTAAAATGACAGTATAGAATTAACCTGCAAGGACCAAGAAAAGAGGAGAGAAGACAGCAGTGGATGAGAGAGTCTAACGAATTTCTGGAAGGCAGGTGAACAGAGGTGTGCTATCTAATTTGGCAGAGTGGAGAAAGTTCTAATTCAAGTTTCCACAAAGAGGGGCAATGAGTGAGTTGGAGGACACCCAAGAAGCGTGCCGCTATAGACTGAATGTCTACGTTCCCCCAGATTTATATGTTGGAATCTTAACTTCCAATGTGATGACATTAGAAGGTGGGAGGTGATTAGGTCATGAGGGTACAACCCTCATGATGGGATTAATGCCCTTATGAAAGGGACTCCACAAAGCTCCTGCACCCCTCTCTACTTTGTGAGGACACAGTGAGATTGCCACCTATGAACCAGGAAGAAAGACCTCACCAGACACAGAATCTGCCAGCACCCTGAGCCTGGACTTCTCAGCTTCTAGAACTATGAGAAATAAATTTCTGTTGTTTATAAGCCTCCAAGTCTATGGGTTTTATATAGCAGCCTGAACAGACTGATATCCATTGAGTCCAGCATTAGAATTAAGGTGCTTAGGAGAGGTGTGGGGCAGAAACCAGAGCATGTGGCCCCAAATCTATCTGGAGTGGCAGAATCCTGGGTTCCTTTTCCTAGCCCTCATCCCATAAGAGAGAAGAGAATGTTCCTTGGAGAAACTGGTTTGGAATAAGTCTAAGTGGGATCACCAGTCTCAGCAGAAAACAAGGATGAGGTGCAGAGCAGAACACAGGGCGAGTAGGTGAAAGGCTGCAGGCTGAACCCGGCACCTTCGGCTGTTGCTTGTCTTGTGTACCCAGAATCCAAAATCACCCCTTTCCTTGTCCCCTCCCTACCACGTGGGCAGGAGACTGGGAGATTCTTATTTGGAGAAAACAATGGCCCCAAGGAAAGAGATTCCAGACACTGAGTACTCACCCCAAAGCCGGGCTCAGGATGGAAAATGAACTAAGGAGCCTCCTAAAGGTGGACCTGAGGCAGAGCTTGCCATAGCTGGATACTTACTGAGCAGGAGGAGAATTTTTAATGCAAAGAACAAGAGTTTCAGGAAGCAAAGGGATACCCAATTTTGGGAGGACAGTGGGACACATAAATATACAGGAAAACAAAGTAGGTTCGGCAAGGGTCGTCATGAGAGCAGTACCATAGAAGACAGTCTCTCTACCTAGAAGGTAGATCTCATTCCTATACATGTGCTGGCTAGTTAGTTCATTCCTCAATCTGTCCGTCTGCTGGTCCATCTGTCCAGACATCCAACACTCAGTCAGAATGTCAGGTAATAGGCCAGGCACCATGCAAAGTGCAAGGAAACAGTGCAGTGAGAAACAGAACTGTGGGCCCTCCTCTTACAGTTTCTAAAATTCTAAATATCTAGATGAAAAATGGCATATCCTTTCAGGCATTAATTATTTTATAAAAGAATATCTTTTTAAAATGATGAAATAAAGATTTGCTTAATGAAGAGCATCTGGAAAGAACAGAATGGCATTAAGAAGAAAAAAATATACTTGCTACTCAAAGCCAATCATTCTTAATTTTTTCCTGGGTCTTTTTTTTCTATACACATTTTTACCTACACACGTTAATCGTACGTAATCAAAACAATATTAAACTGCTATGAAGTGTTTCCAAGCATGGTCATACCTTGCCAGAATCCTGTATCATTTTGACATTTTCAGAACCAAATTTATCTGAGTAAAGTTTAAGGAGTCGCTGAGAAATTTCTGACAGAGGCGTGAGTTTGGGTTCTTTGTAAATATACTCCTTTCCGTCTTCATCTTCAAAGAATCCCTGTGACACAGAGCACAATTAGACCTGTCCCCAAATACAAGGCCAGGCTATCACCCAGGAAGTGTTCTTTTGTTAAAGGGTTGAGAAAAAAAAAAAAAAGAAAGAGGAATGATTCTAAAATAAAATCTTAATTAAACAGGCTTTCCCAATAGGAAGGAAAATGATAATAATGTGAAATCTGGGTGCAAAGATAAAGGAAAAACACAAAATTGCAAACTCATTCATGAATGCTGTCATTATGCACTGAGTGAAATGAAAGACTGCAGATTCAAGAATGTGTTCTCTCAGTGAAGTCTGATGATGAGATTCAAGCCTGTTTCACATTCCCAAGAAACGGAACTCGCTAAGAAATGATTCAGCAGTCTGCTGTAGGCAGGCCTCAGAAACACAAACATACCCTTTCTCCTGACTGCTCCCACTTACACAGGATTGTGGTATAAATGGAAGCATTTGGGTCTGGAGTAGTTTCAGCAAAAGCTATGTACAGTTTGTGTAAATTCTATTTTGCTTTACTTATGAGAATAATATTAAAGGGCTGTAACATAATATCAGAAAGTATTTTCATTATCGCCAGTCATATCTGCTGTCATATCACCGATATTTTCATCATCATCATCTGTTTGAGCACCAATCATGTCTGAATACAACAAGGCTAAGAACTGAATGGGAAGTGAAAAAGGTTGAAAAATTTAAAGTCCAGATTGAAGTTAATATTTGAAATAAATTTTAAAAAATGTTTCTCATCTAAAATAAAAGAGAAAATGGTGCCAAAAACACAGTATACATATAAAAAATGTAGACTAACATGAAACAAAAAACACCCACATCAAACTATGAGTTTAGATGCAGTAATTTCACTACATTATTTGCTTTTTAAGCATTTATTGTAATTACCTCCACATCTGTTTCACTGTCTGTAAACTGGTATTGCTATAAAGTTACAAAAGATAATAACAGGATAAATTGAAGGTTATATTATGCTTATAGAAAATCATACACCCTAAACAAATGGATTATAATTTATACTATTTAATCTTGTTAGAGACTTGGAGGTTAAATGTTCAGTTAATTTTAAATTAACCCTTTCATATGGGGTTTCTGAAATATTACAATGGTAAATATACTTGTGCAGATATTATATTACAAAAGAGATGCACAGAGACAAAAGAAACTAGAAAGTCTTAATTTTGGTTTAACACATGCAGTATAGATGTATGAGAAAACATGATTTATTTCTGTAAATGGAATATAATGTTAATTTTTTTTTGGAGTTTATAATGACTGGACATATATGCATACAGACTTGCAAAGGAAATATGCAAACCACACTGAAATACCAAAGATGCCGCTAAAAAAGTCTTATGAAGGGAGAACTTACCGCTGCCTTAAGAAAGTAATAAAGAAAAGACAGGAAGAAAGAAAAAAAAGCAAAATGTTTACTACTGAGGAAGATAAGAATCATACTAAATATAATCAATTCATCAAATTAACATTTATAGAAAGCAGAAAATTTACAAAATGCAATTTTATAGATTTTTTTTAAAAAGAGGACCTGAGACAACAAACAGAACAGAGAAGAGGCTCACCTGCCCGAAGAAGGCCACTCGGAAGTAGGTCCCCAGAAGCCTGCGGCCCGAGTGCATGACCTCAGTCACTTTGCTGTAGGCCCGGTGCAGTGTGTCATACAGATGGGCTAGCCTCTGGAAAACAGGAAGAAAAAATTTCTTCCTACTTGGAACTAGTAGAATCAGTTTTAAGATAACAAATGAGATCATGTGGGTGAAAAATCCTTGGAATTCAGTTAAAAAGAAAATTAAGAATGTATTTCGATTGTACAACTGGTATTGATCATTTCTAAATTGCAATGTTTCTACCTGAAGGGTCATCTTTCTACAATCCAGTAAGCAATTTGTTTACCAGCCTAACATGAAATGTTGGGGATGATAAAGTCTTTTAATGGCATTTTTGGTCCTTGCTTTTCTTACGCAATTGGATATGTTAAGATAAACTGGATGATTTCCCCAGCCTAAGAAGGATGGAGGGGTGGAGCATCAAAGAGTTCTGAGAAAAAAGGCAACTGCTGATTGATTATAACTCTGTTCCTGGCAACCTTTCTTTCTTTTTAAATTTTTTTCCCCCCCTCTTTACTTTCTCCCCAGGGCCTGGCGCACTGGGGTATGGTCTGTGGCGCCATCTGGGGCGTGAATCCAGGTCCTTCTGTATGTAAAGCAGACATGCTAACCACTAACAACACTATGGAGTCACTCCTGGCAACCTTTCAAAAGTGGAGTTCCAGAACTACCAATCATTGTTTGAGATTTGGGGTCTGCGTAGAGGTAGGGCCTAAGTGAGTGACATCTGATGGCTGAGGGTGGTGACTTCCAGGGTGATGACAAGGAGGTGACCACATGGAGGGTCAGAGATCACTTGCTTATCTCTGACCATGGCATGCTTGTTCTCTTTACATGTGAGAAGGTCTAAGGATATGTGCCATTCCACTGTCTTCTCAAATCAAATGGGAAAAAACCAACCAGATACCTCAAAATCCCTCCGCTTCTCATAAATGGGGATAATGAGTTTATAGATGTCGGCGATCAGCTCGTAGCGTTCAGCCTTCCAGAGTCCATCTGCACACTGCTCTAGGAGCTCCATCAGCACATCCTGATTGAAGGAGAAGGCCACCGGCCAGAAAAGAGTGTTACAAGGAACATGATATTGTATTCCTTGCAGAATACATAACTGGTGAAGACAGCTCAAAGCAACATTTCAAAATATGGAATATTTAAAACACTGACCTCTACCCTTGTAACAACTCATCACTATGTTCTTATTCAATGAGTTATTTTTCAATCATGTTTACAAGCAGAAGAGTCACACTGTATGGCTCTGTAATAGTTAATTGCAAGAAAAAAACTGACATTGATAGCTTCACAAAGGCTCTTAACTTTTGTTATTAGTTCTCTTTTTATAAATTTGAATTTTTTTTTCTTTTCTGAGGAACAATGACCATACCGAGACATGGAGCATTACTAAGCATGACTTCAACCCAAACTAAACATCTCAGAACAATTTAGTGATGGTTTGTGGTAGACACTATGCCTGCATTACCAACATCCTTTCCTTCTTCTGCTGGAAATTTCTATTTTTTGAAGTTTGGATAGTTGCCCTGCCTCCATTAAAGTCCTTACACTTTGGAAGAAGCTAACACTGTCCTTGTGCCAATACCACACTGTCTTATTTATTACTGGAACTCTATGGAAGGATTTCTCTAGAGCAATACTGCTGATATTTTGGGCCCAATAATTCTTTGCTTTGGGAGCTGTCCTGTGTATTACAGAATGCTAAGCAGCATCCTTGGCCTCTACCTACTAGATACCAGTAGCAGGAATGTCTCCTTTCCCCCTCTCCCTAAATCATGACAATAATAAATCCGGACATTGCCAATTGTACCTTGGGGTTGGGGGTTAGTGGGGGGGAGTGGCAAAATCATCTTGAAATCAGGTAACATGATTCTTCTGACTTTTTCAAAATTGTTTTGGCTAGTCTAGTTCTTCTACCTTTCCATCTAAATTTTAGTCAGTGTGTCAATTTCTACCAAAACTCCAGATGGGAGTTTAATCAGGACTGTTTTGAATCTATAAATCAATTTAGGGAGAAGTGACATCTTAACAATATTGTCTTCATTCCATTTATTTAGGTCTTCCTTGATTTCTTTCATTGGTGTTTTATAGTTTTTAGATCTATACAGATTTATACCTGTTTTATTTATTTAATGTTATTGTAAATAGTACTGTTTTTAAATTTTGATAATTTATTTTTTCAAGGGAATAAAATTTGAATAAGAGTGAAAGTCATCCAATGTATTTGTAAAAACTATATAATCATTAACAATACAGTGAAACAATGGTATAATAATCCCTAAAAAGGTTACATGATTTTTATATATTAATCTTATATCCTGTGATCTTGCTGAACTCAATAGCTTTAGTAGCTTCTTCTCTAAATTCACTGAGATTTCCTGTCACAAAAGAAAACTGCATCTTATGTGAACAGAGAGTTTTATTTCTTTCTCTTGCCTTACTTCATTGGCTCTAACCTATACCAGAATATTGCATAGAGTGACAAAAGTAGACATTCTTGTCTTGTTCCCAATTTTAGGGTGACAGCATTCAGTCTTTCGAGATTAAGTATAATGTTAGCTTTAAATTTTTTTTTGTAGATAATCTTTTCAGGTTGAGGAAGTTCCTTTCTACTCCTTTTTTAAAAAATCATGAATGGATGTTAAATTTTTCAAATGATTTTTTCTGCATCTATTGAGATGGTCATATGATTTTTCTTGTTTATTCTGTTAACATTTTAAATTATATTGACTGGTTTTTCAATGTTGAACCAATGGTGCATTACCAGGGTAAACTGCACTTGGTCAGGATGCAGTTCTCTTTTTTATATACTGTTAGATTCATTTTGCTAATATATTTTTAAGGCTTTTTATAGTTACCTTTTAACATGTCTGCATCCTCTGTAATACTGTAAATAAAGGGTAGGGCCTGTCACAAGTGTAGACACCCTGAATTAAGAGCAGCAGGGATTAGTTTAACAGTCGTTAGTGTGTCTCTGCGTAGTACTGGGAAGGTTAACAATCAAGTGGATAAAGCACTTCCTGCTCTCATAGAGCTGTGTCTACTGTGGAGACAGGTCCATTAAGAGATTATAAAAGATGGTGGTAAGTGTGCTGCTAAACAAATGTGCAGGGAATCAGGGATGCAGAGAGGAGCAATTGGTCACAAAGAACTCAGACAACTTGTAATTCATAGAAGGCAGTGTTTTAGGTATTAATCCTGAGAAGAAAGCAACAAATCAGTATAGCTTGCTAGGGCAGGGACCACATTTTGCTCACCTTTGTATCTCTAGCACCCAGCACAGTGGCAAGGAAGCTCAGCAAATATTTGCAAAATGCAGTAGGGGGATATATCCTGATCTGAACCAAGGGTAGAGCATTAGAGATGTTCCATGGGCCAAGTTCACTACTTCCTACTGTTAGATTTGAGGGAATCATAATAGTAAGGACACATTATGTAACTTTCATGATTTTAAGAGCACTCTTGGTCAAGGAAAAGTGGATGGTTAGACAACTTTACCAAGTACAATCACCAAGCTTGGATGAGACACACATAGGGGAATCATCCAATGTGTTCTGTTAATATGTCTTTTGCTTTGGATGTTCTATAGATGTAATGTTTTATGTTTGTTATGTATGGGCAGTTGTTTTTGAATAGAAATATAAGCCAGAAACTTGCCCTGCAAACTTCATATAACATTTGCTATATTCAATGGTGATTAGTTGTTACTATATGAAACAAGAGTTGAGTGTGCTAGATACCACTGATTTTCATTTTCATTATTTGTGGTACTTACAGTGTATAAAGTCACCATGAACAATGAACTAGTGAATATTGAACCACTCTGCCTTCGGAAATATAGGGTTAGGTTCCTGAGAGCCTCTGCTCACAAAATTTTCGACAATGAATCAGTACAAAACCGTGTTTTACCTGTGTTTCTCCTTTGTTGACTTAGTATACACTGTTGGTTAACATCGAACTCATAGCCCAAAGCACTACAACTCATGCCTGAAAGCTTATCTAAACTAACACAAGTATTTTCTCTGTAAAGCACATCACTGCCTTCCTGTGCTCAGAAAAACTATACAGTGTTATGGCACTACACTTCTTAAATAGCAAAATCATCAACAAAAGGCACAAAGATGTGAAACACATGGCACTAAACAGAAAAGGACAGCTGTTTTTAGCTTGAGAGCTGAAACAAGGAGGCGGAGTATTACCCCGTTCCATCTCAACTAGGAATGGGTAAGCTCAGATTTTTGGCACTCTGTGCATGTCCCCAAATGGTCACAAAAGCATCTTGATGAATACTGATTTGGGGGGTTACAACAAAATGTCAGCAAGTGGGCAAATAATGAAGATGGACTGCATTTTTCATATTTCCCTCCAGAGCCCCCTCTCAGCCTTGCCAGGCCTGTTCTCTCTTGCTCTGTGCTCTGGGGGCTGATGCCCCAGGACTGCTGGCCTGCATTCTGGGCTCCCTGTCCTCTGGCTCCTGGCTGGGTCGGCTAACAGAAGGCCCAGTGGGACACTGGGGATCAGGTAGAGAGTGAGGGTGGGGTGGCTACTCACTGGCTCGCTCCCTGCCAGAGTGCCGGGATTGAGCCCTCCCCAAAATAACACCCACAGGTCCTATCAGGCAGCCCCTCTGTATAGCTTTTCTCTCTCCCCTGCTTAGTCCACAGGTTGAGGGGTGGTAACCCAGCTGCTGCTGACCTCAAGGATATTGCAATATGTCTTATTGGTTTTCCTAAACCCTGCCCGAACTTTAAAAAAACAGTCCCTTTATTAGACTTCTGCAATTCCCCCCAGGTGCCACCTATTTTCTTCCAGGACCCTGACTGTCTAGGATAATGAGGGAAAGATCTCAAACCTGTAATGGCTGTGTAGAATTCTGATACCATATGGGACTCAGAATTCTTCAGTCTGCATGGAATCCAACTCGTGAAATAAAATTACAAGCAAACATGGGATGTTTTTCTTTAATTGAAAGTAGCTGGAAGGGAGTCTGTTCTTGAGGTCAGAGTCAGGAAAGATGAACTGTGCCCAATAAAAACTCATCTGAGACCTACTGAGAGGAGAACTGTATATTTTTAGATAGTTCCTCTAAAATCATGTTAGGAGAGCATTAAAGGCATTTAAATATATCTAATAATGCAGACTAAAAGGATAATGATTTTTATTAAGCTATGTGTTATATACCTATTCTCTTTTCTGACAGACGTTTTCAACTTTCTCTTTTTCTTAAAACATCCTGATAGCTGAGCAAAAATGCAAGTGGCAATATCTGTTTCCCTGGCTTTTAGAAACACATGTTATTCTTTCCATTCCCAGCTAGTTTCACTCCTGATGTGCAGGGCTTGCTCAGGACTTTATAACCCCTGTGTGTCTTATCCTAATCATTATAGATCATTGTGTACTGTGGACTTTGTTAAAGATTTACCACTTTATGCTTTAAGGACAGAGTGGAAAATCCATATTCTGAAAATCACTGATAAAGTTATCCCTATCACATGGGTACCATTCACAAATTTCCTCAATCGAGTCTATACTTGATTTCATAGGTTAATTCCCTGGGCTGTAGTGATTATTCCAGCCTGTGACTTAATCAGATGAGCAAACTTGAGCTTCATTTTATCATCACTGCAGGACTAGTTCCTGAGAACTGTTTATTTTCAAATCTGTAATTGTTCCTGACATTATTGTTTTCCTTCATGAAATCAAACAGAATGGCACACTATGGAGGTCTGACCTGGCATGAGGGACAAGGGTGGCTTCGGCAAAGAGAACCCATTCGAGCCTCTTCCCAGGGAAAAATCAAGTTAAAACTCACCCTGAACTGAGAAGTTCAAAGCCAAGAACACATGGCCCTGTTACCTCAGTGACAGGTGTCACACTTCAGAGTAAAAAATGAAAAAATACCATCTGTCCAGGCATTTCAAGGTGGAGAGACGGCTGAACTGTTAATGCCATGTAATAACCAACTTGATTTTTTTATTTTTCAGGATACTTCAAAAACTTTATCTACTGTGGTTAAAATTATTTTAACATTTAAATACGAAATACATTCAATATATGTTACTTTCCTTTCTCATGTTCAGTTTTTAATTTAGTGGGTCATTTGAGACTAGACAAGTTATGATAGTGGTTCTTAAACTGTTAGGGCTTAAGACCTATTTATATATCAAACAATTATTGAGAATTCCTGAAAAATTACTAAGAACTTTTATGTATGTGGGTGTTATCACTCAATATTTATGTTAGAAATGAAAACTGAAATGGTAAAATTATTTATTCATTAATTTAAATAATAAACCTATTGCATGTTAAGAAAAATAACATTTTTAATAAAAATAACATTTTCCAAAAACACATTTAGGGAGAAGAGTGGCACTGTTTTACGTTTTTGCAACTCTCTTTAATATCTGACTTCATAGGAGAAACCTGGATTCTCATATTTGCTTCTCCAGTCAATTTGTTCTGTGTGTTGTTTTGGATAATGTATACAAAGAAAATCCAGCCTCACACAGACTTTAAGTTGGCAAAGGATCTCAGAGACTTCTTGAAAGGGCCATGGGGACCCCAGGGGTCCCAGGACCACACTTTGAGAACTGCTGACTCATGAGCTAGTTTATGTCACGGAGGATGTTTGTTCATAGGCCCTACCTACTGGCAAGAACATGATGAAAAGCCATAATATTAATTGTAGGACTCTGTAGCATAAAAACAAGGATAATAGAGGCAGAAGATATTTATTCCTTTCTCTGTTCTTTCTTTCAATAAGAAACAGACAATTTTATTTTTCCTTAAAAGATGGGCAAGATTAAAGAGCTTTCCCTTGACTATTCCATCCTGCTCTAGGTTGAGGGGAGGCAGGCACACAGGAAAAACTCTCCTGGCAGAGTTTCCTCTTCATGGAAGAGGAAATTCAGGGAATGCAAGCAGAAAACTGGCATTTGTTCAAATTTCTAGCTTCATTTCAAAACTCTCTAGTTATAGATAAGTGGCTGCAAGGTGACCCTATTCATCAAGAATCTTGCAGGAATTGCCACAATGATCTAATGTCAAACTTTTGGGTCTCTTCTGGAGGTGGGACAGGTGTCTTGTGGGCAAAACCTGGGCTAGTGCACATGAGTGGAGGCACCCAGTACCCGGCCTGAGCGGGCTGCCCCTCCCCCAAGCCAGTCTGGCCTCTCATGGCTTTGAGTGTTTGGAGGCCCTGGGGAGACATCTGGTGTTGGAGACACTGATTTAAAAGTCAGATTAAAACAGCAATAAAAACCGTGAACTGGAAAAATTAATTGCTGGAAAGAATGAGAAACTTTCTGGCCAAAATATCAGACCTTTTGCCATGTGTTTGAGCTCTCGGGCTCACTTCACTACTAACCAGCTCTTCTAACTCTCTTTCCAGAGTAAAGGAGGGATTCCTAGAAATGAAGAAGGTAAGCTGCTTTTGCTGCTCTGTTTCAGTTGCCTGGAGAATTATTTTAGTTAGAGCGAAGTGTGTAAACAGCAGCTGCAGAGATATTCAAATCACTGAAAACTCACGCAAGTTTCAGCTCACCTCGTTGAAATGGACATCCTGCATCCCGACGTCTTCCATCATGGAGGCTTCCTCATCTATGTTTGGGGTAATCACCCTGAAGGCTGTGCATCCTTGTCTAAACATACCTAGAATCAAGACAGCAAGGGAGAGTCTGTTACTGAGCTGGAAGTAGATGAATCCTGAGGGTTCTTCCTGCCCTGTATGTTTTTGTGTTGAATGAAATAACTGATTTTGAAATCTTCTATGTCTCAGGCCAGCATTCCCATGGGAGGTCTGAGGGCCACTGTGTGGTTTTCTTCAATCACTTCCAAATATTTAACCTTCAATGCCCTCAATTTGTTTCTTTTTCTCATCTCTTTTTATTTTTCAACCACCTTTATTAAAATGTATACAATATTTAAATAAACTGTAAGTGAACTGAAATAGGTATCGAATCAAATTAATGATAAAATAATAATAAACAATAATTTGATTTGTACTCAGATACCAAGAAAAATAAAGAAGCCAAAGCCAATTAAGGAAATACATATGACTCAAAAACAACTCTGTTTCCTTCAAGCTGTCATCTCACCCACTCTGGCTGGAGGTAAGCCAGAACTCAGATCAGATCTTGTCCTTCTCCTTCACGAAGCAGTCTACAAGATATAACTCAACAGCCACAGACTTCAGCCGAGAGGCTGTCATAGCTGGTTTCACATCGACTGTCTAGGATAAGGAGAGGCCTTCTTTCCTCTCCACAACTGGAGAGCAGGATCACAGAGTGCATAACCATTCAGGGTCCTAGGCACTCATTTCTCTAAGAGGGAATGTAGGTGGAATAAATACCTGGGATACAGTAACAGTAACCACGGCCCCTTTGGAGCCTCTACTTGTCTTGGAGTCACTGGGAAAAGTTTTACGTCAGTTGGACAATGTAAGCTGGGCAAAGATAATCAACTGAAATGTCTTATTACTCTATTTTGAGAGGCTGTTCACAACAAAACAGAAGTCGTTTGAGACCTCCCATATTTCCGGAAAAAGAGCACAGAGTATTTTGAAATCAAGTTTTATAGGAGTAGGTCCTAAAGCCAGAGCTCCTCCTGCTGCATACTAGTCAAGGTTTCCAAGCCATTCATGGGTTGTCTAGTGTCTCTGCCACCCACCGTCTTAGTTTAGCCTTGTTTTTGTTTTATGGAGACAAATGATTCCCTTATGAAAAGCATTAATCTAGGAGCTTGAGGATATATTAGTGGACAAAAAGCAAAATTACGGAAGCCAATCACCCACTTTTAGGCTACAGAGCACAAGAAAATACACGACTCAGCTCCGGTGGCGCAAGTACAGTGGTGGCCAAAGTGCTTGCCGCTCCTTGCCCACAGGGACAGACTGCCATCGAACCACAGAGCCCAGAGAAGGAAGGGAGGAAGGAGAGCCAGAGCCATCCATGCAGGGTTGAAAAGGAAAATCCCCACACCTCTGAGTGTCATGTGGATGGGACGGCCGGGGCCCCGGGGGCCGGACTGACCCTCAGGCTCACCTCCCTGGCGCCTCCTCTGGCAGGTGCTGTGGTTGTAGGGGAAGAGGGTCGGCTCCCGCTGGAGGGCTATGTCTGCTTCTAAACATGAGGAAATGTATTACCTGATAATAGGTCTCAACAGGACACGTGCAGGTAGCAAGAGACTATGGAACCCTTCTAGAATTTCTTTCTCTTTCAGGCTCTGATGTATGACAAGCTAGACTCCCTTAAATTTCATTCCAAATAGCCAGCTGTACCAGAAATAAAGAAATCGCCTGGTCTCGGCATCTGTGACTTCCTACCATTTCTCACTTTGTAAACATAACCTCAGTCAGATCTGGTGCTGCTGTGCTCCAGTATACGTGCACGCACAACCAGCTTTTCTAAGAACCTTGGTGTTCCAGCAACAAATGCCACCACTTGAGGCTGCACTGGCTTTGAAATGGAAATGAGCAACTGGTGTCTGACCAAAAGGAACCCGTGAATGAATGCATGGCCTGCTAATCTGGGGGCCAACGCAGAATGCACAAACAGGTGGCATGCACTCCTTGCCATCTCCTGCCACTGGGGGGCAAGGTTTCCAGCCAGCAAGGCTGCCTCTTCACACAATAAAGCCAACTGGGCTGCTTCCAGAAAATGCCGTCTGATGATCTTCTGTTACAACTGTCTTTTGATTGGCAAACAGTTGCAGTGGGAACTATCTTAAGGAAAAATAAAACCCTTTCAGCTAAAGATTGGCTGGTGAGGGACACCCAGATGCAGAGCCCATTAACTAGTGTTTGTGAGATGGAGCCACTGTAAGAGGGTATATGACAACATGCTGTCCACTTTTCTTTTTGATATTGGCATTTCTGATGTGCATACCCGGTCAAACAAATGTCAAGCCAGAGAATAAAACAACACACACACACGCATACACAGCACACACAAAAACGAATGCCCCAACTCTAAATCTTTCTCAAGAAGTCTGGTCTTTGCTGCTTTGTACAGTTTCATGTTCATTTCACAGAACACAGGAATCATTCCTCACCTTTTCGTGTGAGATATTCTGCCACCAGGGCTGTGACATGGACGTAGCACATTGCTGCCTGTAATAAAAGATACATGTCTCAGAATCACCATTTATAAAAGATGTCAAAAGACCTCACAGACAG
Organism: Rousettus aegyptiacus; assembly: GCF_014176215.1. Classification (NCBI taxonomy): domain Eukaryota; kingdom Metazoa; phylum Chordata; class Mammalia; order Chiroptera; family Pteropodidae; genus Rousettus; species Rousettus aegyptiacus. The sequence continues at coordinate 57,876,194 of NW_023416286.1, read as the reverse complement.
AAATCTAATGACTGTATGCACTTATATTAGATCTCAAGTTACAACTAGTGTTTCTAGTAGCTGACATTGTGGCTTTTGAAAAAAGTGGAATTCACACAAAGTGAATTTTGAAATAAATTGGGAATTGAGACAAATGGCATAATTTGTGAAGGCTCATTTCTATTCAGTTATTAAATTTTAATGTAAAAGATAAAAACATCTTTTCTTACTATACCTAAGATTTCTGGATCATTTCTCATAAAGTGAAAAGGTAACCATTTGAAGAAAAGGTGTGTGCCTTGCTAGGTTCTCAGAGACCTGCTCAAATTTGAGGGGCTAATAGTTTTCTCTTGACTTAAAAACGATGAAGTTGTACCTTTTTACAAACATAGGATTCTAAATGAAAAAAAATGACTTTTTTAAACCAAGTTCTCATGGTCTTATAAAAATCAAAGATAGCTCTTAGAAATGAAGCTACTATAAAGTTCTAATGCCTGAGCCCCTGGTTCTTACCAGAATGAAAAAAAAATGACTACTACTAATAATTTATAATTCATTTTTATTATGTCTACTGTATGGTCAAATTTACGGTCAAATAGAATCATTTGACTCCTTGAATAATCAATATGTAAAAATAGTTACATAAATTTTTCAAATGTAGAACTTAATTTTACTGATTTAATTATAGAAGTTTAAAAGTAAAAGCATATTCCTTTGCTAATACAATTGACCATACCTAAATGTCTCAGGCAAAAACCCTAAACAGAGTTTTCATGGAAACACAGAACCTATCTTATAGACTATTGTTTTCCTTAACAACTTCCATTTTACTGATGATGTCATTGAGCCACAGAGGGGTTAAACACTGGCTCAATGTCACGTAGTCAGTTAATGTTGGGTCTGTGATCCAGTCTGTCTCTGGAGCCCACACACCCAACTCCCCGGCACGCCGTCTGCTTACTGACACATGGCGGCTCCGTATAGGAAACAAGGGGGCACTTCGATATCTACCACACCCACAGATGGAAATGGACACTCTCAAAAGGGAAAAGAGATGCCTGGTCATTACTCTAATAACAGGAAAATTTTATTTTATCACAAAATAGCTGAATTTTAGAACTAGAGAGTTTTGATGCTGAAACTGAGTATACTTGAATTGGCAGGCATCTGTATGAACATGGATGTTTTTTTTTTTTTTTCTGAACACAGATGTTTTCTAAGAGATCTTTTGCGACAGAAATATCTCCTTGGGATTAGGTAAATCATCGAAATGCTTAAATGACTATGAAGTAACCTTGAGCCGAAAACTTAAAAATATCACATATTTTTAATTGGCTTCTTTTAATTACTGGGCAATGTTTCTCAAAATTGGATTCTTTTAGTGCATGGGAGACATAATTAGTTTTCTCAAAAACTCAGAAGGAGAGGTCTGCAGGGCTACCTCGGAGAGATCTCCGTTTTTCACATGGATCCTGGCCATGCTGTCCAGCCACGTCTTCCTGAGCTCCGGAGTGCTGGCGTAGGACTTGGCCAGACTGTACTGGAGGTCCACCAGCATCTCCGGGTCATTCTCGTGCTCCTTCATCTGGGCAGTGGCCATCAGAACCGTGCGTATCCTTTTGGTCAAGTCCTTCACATCCGAGGAGAAGGTGGTGTGCTAAGACAGGGTTGGAAACAGAACACATGGCCTTCAGCTGCATTGTGCCTGTCCACATACACATTAGATGATGAGGCGGAGTCTTGGCGGTGCAAAAACAATGGGACCAGGCCACCTACCTTGATGAGCCTGTCGCTATTGGCACAGTTGTTAATGATAGACAAGGACTGCTGGAATCTGGTTCCCCCAATCCCGACAACATCTGCTATCAGCTGGCTGACGGAAATAATGACCTTAGGGACACAATCGTGAGCAAATCAATTAACCTGCAAATGATGCTCCAGGCACAGCTCCTGCTTCCAGTTAGGATGTGCATGAGGACAGGCCAAAGGGGAAGTTCTGCGCAGGGATCACACTAATGTAGGAAACAGTGTCTCGGTCATCTCTCTGCCCTTCCAAGAATCATTCCAGAAGGTGATTATATTACCCTTAAGTATTTTGTTTGCACAGTAAAATGTTAATCAGGAGAATGCAGAGGAATGAGAATCAGATAAGCCTATATCACTTGGATAGTTATTCACTTATTACTTTCTCTAATAAAAAGGGAAAACATTATTTACCTCCTTGGTTTTTGTTTTGAACTTATATGTACTATACATTCAATAAGTGGACTGTCCTTTGCAGTTTTGTTAAAACATATAAACCTTAATTATGCACTGGGGGATCTGCCTTTTGGGGGGTCCATGAATAGCGCTTCCTTTACCCAGTTACTCAAACTAAAATGTAGACGCCGTCCTTATTCCCTTCTTTTCCTTCACCGCACCCAAGGACAACCAGTTATGAAGTGCTGTTGACTCAACCTCCTCTTTCTTTTAACGTCCCCATGTCTGGTCCAGGACACCATCCTCTCTGCCCTAGATTTGACCATGGTTTCCTTGAGGTCACCTTAGCTAAGGTCTTAACTCGCCCAGCACTTAACTCAGCACTGGAGTCCAGGTAATCTCTCCACATAGGCAATGATGCCTCCCTTCAACTTGGTCTCACTCGTATCCACAACTCCTCTATAAAGACCTCTGCAGTTTCCTAGAAGAATCCTTTCCCACGGGTTGCTAAGCCCTCTTCATTCTTCACATCCTCTGGGAGGGAGGCTTCATTGGCCCCCCAGTCAGAAGCTCCTCCTTGGTGCACTCAAGTTCCTCTTACAGCCCTGGGCACACCACATCACACGAGCTTCAGGGGCTGCCTGTCCTCCAGGATATGTACACTCCATGAGAGCCAGACAGGGTTCTGTTTTGTTCATAGTTGGATCCATGGATCCTAGCATGTAGTTTGCAAGTAATAAATATTCATTTAAAAAAAGGAATAAATACACAGAAGGAGAGGGCACTCCTACATGTGTTTGCAGGGAAAAAGAATCTACAAACTTACATAAGACTTTTCAGTATCTTGCATGGTTCCCAGAGCAGAGAATTTGGGACATTTTAACTCTGGAGAGATGGCAGGTGTGTCAGCAGATGGAAGACAGAAAAGAACCACTTTGGTTTTTTTGTGTCTTACCTAAGATGTTTATTTTTACTATTAGGCATCCTCGCATAGGTTCTAATATATCTCGGCCCAATGGAATTTAAGCCAATATTGATTCACTATGTATGTGTCAATTTACCAACAGAAACACGTCCTAGGCCTAAAGTTTACAAGGTAAAAGATGAAGTAAACCAAATCAGTCACTGTGCTTTTGAATACTCTAACTCAAGACGGAGGTAAGTTCATAAATGTGACACTCAAAGTTTTCCCAATGAAACTGAATTTCACAGAGTACGCTTGTATTGGAAAGCTAAACTACACGCACTTGCAAATGTGTCCGGACAAAGGACTTCTTTCCAGTGTAGTCGAAGTTATTCCTCATCAGGAAGTAGAGGAGCTGGGAGGCCTCGGTTCTGATGGAGCTCAGCTTGGAGTTACAGCACTTGAGAATCTCATAGCACAGAGCAGCACACATGTCAGCTCTCCCTTCGTAGAATGTCGAGGGGAACTAGATCGAGCAGGAGAAAGCAAATGACCACATGAAAGTTAGTGCTCCCTTCAACTCCGGGTGGAAAGAGGTAAATGTATCACAATCAGTCATGACCTTCCCTGATGAAACAACTTACCTTATAAATTAATGACCGTAAGGCAGTGAAGACATTTTTTAAAGCCGTTTCAGACTGATTTTTTTGAAGAAAACACAGGTAGACATCAAAAACTTTTTTCATGAGAGGATTATGTCCATGGTCAGTCAGGAGCTGGTTCTTTGAAACACACAGTGACAGTATGGTTAGTGAAACACAGCAGATACCTCTAATAGGTTTCATACAATTTTCAGTCTCAAAGGTTGTTTTCTAGGTACTAACACAACTTACAATTCACTGCCATAAGTCCTCTTATAGTACAAATAACCTATCAATAAATTTATTACTTAGGATAGTTTACTTTTTATTGTACACCAGCAAGTGACACAGAGGTAATATTTGTGACATCTTAAGTCCAACAAAGAAGTCCATTACAGGAGTCAGTTAATTAATGAGCTGGAAAAAATACTGACGTGAGGTATATGAAACAGGTATTCTAAAAATTAGGCTTTGTCTCCACCCACTAGGCTTTTCAGGTACTCTATAATCAGTTTGGTAAGGTAGAAAACATATAGGCTTTGCTCAGGCATCATTTACCATGTGCATGGACTTGTGCAGATAAACTGAATCTCACCATTCTCATCTGTAAAACAAATGATCCTACAACGAACCTTGCACAGCTACTGTGAAGACTTGAGGTCAAGTATAGAAAACATCTAACTCATATTGTGATCCAGGTCAATAAGTGGTAGCTAGTAGGATTTTAATGTGCCACAGATGTTAGTTAATAAAACAAGAGGGTGGCGATTAATTACTTCCCATCATTCTTCAAGATTTCTTCATACCAACGGCAAATTCGTACTAATTAAACACCTTGTAAGCCTGGATGGCTAAAGCTCTCATTGACTCCTAATCATACACAGTGGATAGAGGTGTCTGTCACACAGCTCAAGGGCACGCAAGTGCATTTTATACAAGTAGGCGAAAATGACTAATAAAAAAATGTGAAGAGGCCAGTATCTCAAACGAGTCTTACAATATAGTCAAATAAAAAGAGATAACTGATGTTCAGATAATTCTGTTACATAGCAAATTATGGCTGGAGTTATAGTTTCAAGAGTTACCTCATCTTATTGTTGGAGAAAAATTTTTACCCAGGGGATAAGTTTTGTTTTTTTTGAGTCCAGTGATTCACAGATTAATTCACAGCTGGTAGGACACCTGGAATTCACAGTGCTCTTTACATCATGAGATACTGAGGTGCAGTATTGAATTCCATCATGGGAAAAAGCAGCAAATTAATAAGCAGAAAACATGACTTAATTAACTGAATGTAAAATTCTCAACCATAAGCAGCTGTTCACCAACCAAAAAAAAAAAAGGCTGTTTCCAGCATTTTGAGAACTGCTCATATGGTTTGTTGTTTGTGAACACCACTGTTCCCAGAAACCACAGTCCTTCCTAATTATGGCTGGATTAAGGTTGGGATGAATCTGTACGTGAGCTTTTATTTTCTCAGCACTCTTCCCTGGAGCAATCTAGGAGGGATGGTTCATATAAATATTGCCAAGACCCCCTGTCCTGCTGTCTGAATTTGTCCGTCCCCAAGTTCCTACCACTGGAACTGAATTTTACTTTTTTCACTCTCTGTTAAGGTTTTAGTCTGCTTGGGCTCTGATCCCAAAACCTTCTTGTAAGAATGGAATTAAAGCTCACTTATACTAAGACAAAGAAGCCCTCATTTAAAGGGCAAACAACCTTTCATCCTGAACACACTCTAGTTTACCAGCTGCTTTCCTTCATTTTCCAATCGGTTTTCTTCTCTCTTTCTGTCTGTCTTTGTGTATCTCTGTCTCTTTCTCATTAATTAGAAAGTCACAGACACTGAACATAAAAATGCTCTGAACATTCAGAAAGGCCCACAGGGGGAAACAAAAGCAAAACAAAAATCGCTCTTCACTTTTGCACTTAGAAATAACCACAGGTTAACCGTAGAGTGTATTTCATTTCCATCTTTTTATCCCTATACACTTTTACTGAGGACGGGAAAGCTTCGTTCAGGAAATTAAGTTAATATAATACTAACAACAAGAATTCTGGGCTTACATCTTTTCATTTTTCTCTCACTAAGAACATGATTTCTTGATTGCCTTTGGCAACTTCTTAGATGTAATCAATTAAGAGACTCAGTAACCATAGGGCTGTAACTACGAAAGAGAATTTTTCCACAAATAATTGTCAGCTGATTCAATGTAATAACTAAATTTTCTGATATGCTCCAATTGATGCCTCAGTTGAGTAAACATTTACAAAGGCAGGTCCCAGTGACTGCTGCGCCAGTGAGTCTCATGGACCTGTGACTCTAGGCCACGCAACGATGGCTTGGCATGACACCGCTGACGCTGTTGCATCTGCCCATTTTCCCACTTCTAAATGGGGGAAGGCGGGGGTGGTGGAGCTGACCTTTAAACATTAGAAATTTCTGCGCACAGGCATATAAACTTTGACAGAGGTCATGTCAGTTCTAAAACTCTACCTTTCCTGTGGTTCTCAGGAATCAGGCCCTTTATCATAGAACCAGGAAGGTGTGAACACAGGAGAAGGTACTTATTGCTCCACTCAAGTCAACAGTTAAGCTCCTACTATGTGCCAGATACAGGGGAGATATTTTTTAATACTTCATATCAACCCATTACAAAGTTGGCATAATCGCCACGTTCTTGGTAAGGAAATCAGGGCTTAGAGCTATCAAGTAGACCTATCCAAGGTTTACAATCTGGCTAATGGTGGAACTGGTGCTTATGCCCATGGTATTCGGTATACATGGCTGTCCCCCAACTGTATTGGAGCTGGTCTATGTCAGCAAAGTGGTAGGGCCATCTCACTTTAAACCCACAGCAGTCCTGTGAGGCAGATCTTATTCTCCCAGTCTTACGAATGAGAAATTTTAGGTCTGGAGACATAAAGTGATTTTCCTAAAGATGTTCGGCTAATAAATATTACAATCAGTTTATCAAATGTTGTTTCTCTCTCTCAAGAGTCAGAATCAATTTGGTGGCAAATATCGGAGATCCAGGAACCCTTCCTCGACCAATACTCTTCCATAATATGAAGGAAGCCATTTTCAGAGGTCCAGGCAAAAACTGGAGGTGGCTTAATAAGGAAGTTATCACTATTCACATGGTGCTCCCAGACCACACCGTGCCGCAGGTGCCCTTATCCCCAATCATCACGCCAGGTCCAAGCCTGTCTTGTAGCTCCAGGGTATCCTGCTCATTCACAAGCTGGGGCTCAGGCAGAGAATAGAAGAAAGTGTCACCACTACTGTTCTGAACTTAAGGACAAATATATAATTTCAATTGCTACCACATTTGAACATGTTTAAAGATAGCAGAGGCAGAAATGCCTGATGAGGTTCCTATATTTATCATCCTCAAGGGTAAAGCAAAGGCTTGTTCCCCAAGTAAGTGCTTTCCTCCAGCCAAGAGTTAACCATTACCAGAGGCTGTTTCCACCATTTGCACACATGTGGCACATGCTGACCAGTTAAGTTTTATAATGTTTCAGAAAATTAAGTCATTAAATGCAGTAGTTTCATTAAGGAAATTTAAAGATTAATGGTTTCCTTGAGGGGCAAAACAGTTGCTGAAGTAATAATACAACACAAGAAGTTCTTGCTGGTTCAGCTAAGTAAGTAAGAAGAATTGAAAGGGTAAAGCTCTAACCATCAACAGTCGTTTAATACGAACCTTAAACGCCAGTGTGAACAGAGAGAGAGTGTCCAGTGCTGTGAGGCACACCTCGGTGGCGATGTTGGCTTCAAGTAACGACTGGTGAAGAACATCTGCATCTGAGTAGCCATAACCTGCATGAAGTACAACACACGGTCACTGCCGGGTGGCTGCAGACAGAGGGGATGCTGGGACAGCAGAGTCACAGTCAACTTCTGATTATTTATAGAAGGCTTACATTTTTGGCACGGGGGTGGTTAATAAGGGTTCCATTTAATTATAACTTTTTCGACTCTAGAAAGGAGGTAATTTATTGTGTACTTGCTATGTACCAGCCATAATTCATGAAGTTTACATGCACAACCTCATTTACTCCCTCAACAGCCCTATGAAGTATGTACATTATTAAACCCTTTTTGCAGATAAGCAAATGGAGGTAGAGAAAGGCTAACAACTTGTCTTAAGTCACACAGCAAACGGGAGAACCAGGAAGGCATCTGGATGGGAGTCACTGAGTTGTGCCACTGATTGAGCCATTAGGACTACTCAGTGAGGGATGAGGGAGGCTGAGATTTCCGAAGCTTCCTACACAGACAGAGGCAGCAGCACAGCACAAGGGTGAAGAACTGAGCCGAAGTCAGAGTGCTGGTCGCTGAAATCCAGCTTGGCCACATACTAGCTGTGTGACCTTGGGCAAGTTATTTGGTCTCTTTATGCCTCAGTTTCTTCATCTATAGAATGGGGGTAATAATAGTATCTACTTCAAAGGGTTGCGATGAGTATTAAATTCACTGAGTATTATATTGCCTGGCACATAGCGAATGCTATATAAGTGTTAAGTCAATAGTATAAAGATGTGTATTATCAGCTAGAATCACGAATGATAATCAAGAGTTGACTGTACTGCTAATAATATTCTACTTGCTTTAATAAAAAGCACAAAAGCCAATGTCTGAAAGAAATGTTTAAGAAAAGAAAAGAACTTGAAAAATCATAATTTAAATACAAACTGATATCTTCTGTACGTGGCTGTAAAATCAATTTAGTACTGATGTAAATGTGGGTTGACATACAATTTGAGATATTAAATTATGAAATGGTATGTATTAGCAGAAATATGTATAGTGATGCAAAGATGTTACAGTATTGATCTGGATTACAAAGAAAGATGGCAATATAATAAAACATCATATAATGTCTTTCTCCAAGGAGCAAAACAAATTAACACTTCCTGTATAGGTAATTTTCTTGATACTCCAGAGAGGAGGACATTGCATACGCAGATCAGGAAAATGAAGTGCAGAAAACCTAGGGCTTTTTCTTGAGGCAAAAAGTGGGGAAAAAACAGGAACTACACTCCAAACTCCTTATCTAAATCACTGCATCATACTACCTATTATTAGGATAAAATGAAGTACCTAGCATGATGTTATTCTTACTTTAATAAATGTCGTTTATGAAATAACTTTTAAAAGACTACAAAAAAAAGCTTTTTAAAGCTACTGAGTTGCTTCTTAAAATATGATAAAAACACTATTATGTGTTGTCATCCAATTTTGCTTTGCTGTTAAAAAGGTGGTTCTGAAATTGTGTGTTTGCGGACTGCGTTATTGTCACACTGCGACAGAGTCAATGTGTCCTTAGCGAGGCTACGTAACACATCTGGCACCATGCTAGTCTGTTTCTTTTTATTTCTGCTTTTTGGATAGAACTCTCTCAGAGAAAAAAAAGATGGCCTTTTGTGTGTGTACTAATATCCACCGAATCACCTCTGTGAGCCAAGGCAATTCCTTATTCAGTGACGTTTATTTGGTAAGATAGAGACAATGAAAGAGCAAAACGAACTGATTGATGAGTATTGTTACAGTGACCACAAACCGAGGCAAGGGGGAAAAACTTATACCTTTTATTAGACCAACCAAAACTATCACACAGGTCAAAAGGACCCTTTATTGAGGGCTGCCATTTACCCCAGAAGAGGTTTTAGAGTCGGGGTTAAATCCTAACTCACAACTTGCTTTACTGATTATCTCAATATCTTCCTCTGCATGGAATTGTCCCTTTTCTCTTTCTAGATAACTTATTGGTTGAAAGTGTCCAGGTGATCACTGGAGAAGAGATGGCCCACACAATGAAGAGTCTCCACGGCATTTACCTGACTTTAGAAATACTGGCAAACGTGCAAAACTGTATCTCTAAATCAAGGAGACATGTCTCAGAATCAAGGAAATGAGGTTTTACAACATTTTATTTACTATCTTGATATAGCCATTTAAAGCATCCAAGCCCATTTCACCAATTTTTAAAGATACATTATCCATGCTTAAAAAACTTTTGAAAAATATTAATTTTACTTCAGAGAATCTATACTTCCTCTGCATTTTCCAAATTAATTCACTATTATGCAGAGAGAGTAAAGGAATTTAATTATATTTATTTTCTTACTTGTAATTCATAGATATCAAAGAATTCTGGAGTTAGATGGGGTTTTACAAGCCTCTCTTAGAATTCCTCATATGCTTAAGTGACCCAGACACATCCCCAATGGGTCCTTTGCAAACATGTTTCACTTAGTTCTTCTCTCCTACCTGGTATTCTGCATGCAGCTATCACTTTTAACTTGTCATTTGGGTCAAATCTCTTTTATTGATACGCAATGATTGCACTTTAAGGAAGTAAGTATATATCTTAAAGTTGTAAACATTTACTTTTCGTATACCTGGGCAACGACCCAAACAACAAACCTCTATGCTTTGTGTGTTTTTGAAATAGTTAAAACTATTGGCTACAGCGGGATTTGTCATTTTCATTATTTCATATTAAAATCTGAGTGTAAAAATAAATCCCTGTTACAGTGACATGTATAGTGCACGTGATGTTTTTTTCTGATTTTCTATTAGATGGAGATGGTACAGCTTGGCTCTCATTGGATTAAGTTTCTCACAGTCCTTTGCTGCTCCCTGCTGGTCAAACTGCAGTCTTACAAAGCCTTTCCCACTCAGAAAAGGAGCAAATGAAAACATAGCTGTATCAGGAACACTTCCTATTGTTATTCTTTGCTAAAATAAATCCATTTTAGACTCTGGCATCCCAGCAGATTTTTCACATATTGGATCTACATCATATTGGTTGGCCCAACAGAAGGTATTGTATTCACTGTTAAGCAGGAATTTTTTTAAAGAGATATATGGCTATAAATTTCCCATTAAGTGCCTTGGTACAGATGTAAAAAATCACGTGTGTACATATACATGCTCACACACAAACACATGTATACATACAGTATATACTCCCTTCTCTGTGGTTTTGGGACGAGTTGACGATTTGGAGCTCAAAAAGCTAACGAAGGGAAGAACTGAAGCCACCCAAATATATAATCAGAATTAGAGATGTAAATGAAGGCTGAGTTCTAGGGGAAGATGCATGGACTATGAGACATCAGGACCAAATTGGATTGAGTAAAATTGTAGGAACACAGGAGAAGGCTAAAAGAATCAGTTATGCACTATTTATTGGGAGGGCAGAAGGAGAAACTGATTGAAGATAGTGTCACTGAAAACTGACTAAAGCAAAAACTCCAGGACGAAGGAGAGAAGCAAGGAAGGGGTTCTCCGTGGGTAGCAGGAAGAGAGAATGGAAATCAGCCATGTTAGCAACATGGTTTCTGGCAGCAGAACACAGCCAGCTGTCTCCCTCCTGCAGTTCAAGCCACCACAGCAAAATCCATTTGCAGTGGGAGGAGCTGCTGCACTTCTTAGTGGATTCAGGTTATTCATCTGATCGTTGATTTTATTTTTCTTTTGTCTTCTGTGTTTTCTAAATGATTATTTTCAGAGGTGAGGCCTTGGTCTGCTTATGACCTTTTTTTTTAATGCTTTAAAGTTGAAGCATTTACTTCAACTGATAGCGAAGTAGTTCCTGTGTTATAAATTATCTGGGCTAAAGCAGCACAGCAGGCCCTGCAAAGTAGTGGGAATTTAATTTCTGTTTGCTGACTAAGAAATGAAAACTAAAAATAACAACAACTCCTTGTTGGTTTCAACCCCTTGTCTGCAGAGCTCAGAAATGCCCCAATAGACAAGACATTGAAAAGTCAAGCACCATAGCCTCAGGTGTGCCACTGATTGATGTGCACTCTGCAGCTAAGCACAGAATTCAGAACTAGCGTTTGCAAGCTACCGATCCAGTGTGCGGCAGACTGACATGATACTGATTAAACTAAGCCTAGAACTTTATAGAGGGAGACTGCACCCATTACATTTAATACTGTTGGGGTGGAAGAGTGGAAAGCTGCTGTATTAGGATTCCTTAGCCTTCATACTTTGAATTATAGCTGACCCTTGAACACCACTGGGTTTGAATTTCACGGGTCCACTTACATGTGGGGTTTTTTCCCCCAATAAACGCTGTAAATGTATTTTCTCTTCCTTATAATTTTCTCAATAACATTTTTTCTCTAGCTAACTTATCGTAGGAATACAGTATGTATATAATACACATAATACACAAATTATGCGTTAACTGACTGTTTATGTTATCAGTAAGGCTTCCCATCAACAGTAGGCTATTAGTAGTTAAGTTTTGGGGGAGTCAAAAGTTATATGTGGATTTTTGACTGTGAGGTGTTTGGCACCCCTAACGCTCATGTTCTTCAAGGGTCAACATATTATCGGTTTAAGGCAATGGGAACATTGTCTTTACTCTTAGCCTGCATTAAGAAAGAGGCATGGAAATAACAATGAATGGAGTTCTCATGATTAGAAATGATGAGAAAATATTAATAACTATGTACTGAAGACATTACTTAAAATAAGGACAACTAATTGTCTAGATAGAATGATAACTAGCTATGCCATGCTTAGAGAAAAGATGAAACAATTAGAGAACACACCACTAACAGAAAAGGTAGTATCATAAATGATCGCATTAGTTTTCAAAGTGCTGCCTGGTTGATATCATTTAGGTTTTTTGCTTTAAGAAATCCTTAATAAGATGAAACACTTAAATTTTTAGCAACAGCACATGATGCCACATTCCCTCTGGTGACCGAAAAAAGTCAATTAAAAATGTGCACCCACATTTTGGCAGAATCTCTACCGTGAAGTTAGAAAGCCCCAGAGTTAGGAAGGCAAGATGAACAGAAGGTCTCGGTTTGCAAGTGAAGCAGCCTCGCAAGCAGACTTCACCCTGACCAAATCTTACCATTGTCTACAGAAATCCCAAGCACACTTGATATCTTTCTCACACTGAAAACACAGAAAAAGTCACTTTGTTATTGGCTTTTCCACACCCTCGCAAATTGATTCACGGGCTTTATGTTTTCACAGCAGTTTAAGGATTAACATACATTTAGAGCCGGAATGTCAGAATGTGGATGCCTGATCAATTACACGCATGAGATCGGGGTGCAAGGAGTTTGTCCCAGATGTTCTCAAGAGTTGCAGGGGGGAAATCAATGATCAGTTGACCATAGGCAATGAATCCAAATATCAAAGGACGTCTGGCTATGAAATGTGCCAAATTTTGTTTTGAAAATACCGAGCAGAGGGGCTGGGGCAAAAGGCCTAGCACTTTTAGGTCTGGGCCGTAGTTGACCACGTTCCACATTATGTCATTCTCCTCCAAAAAAGGGAACTGCTCCAGGAGGTCTTCGTCCTACTCGTTTTGAGCTGGAAGAAAAGTTAAGTTGGTAATGTGGTGCGGTGTGGCCTGGGGCTCTCCCCTCTGAGATGTCACATGAGATGGCTGGCTGTTACGATGGTATGTCATGGGACTTACTGTGGTTAAAAGTGAGAGAGTTATCCAGGCTGCCCAGCTGCTGCAATCTGGCATGCATCATTCCTGTTCTGTTATGGGAAACAGGCAATGTCTGAGATTTTCGATCATGAACTATGGGTCCCAACCCTTCCTGGTTCCTGCAACATGAGTGAAATGGGATAGAAGCAAAAGTTAGACTTGTTACACTGCAGAGAGATGGGGAGCATTAGTGAGGCCAGGACACAAGCACAAAGAGACTGGCCACGCAAGGACCAAGCACAGCGAAGCCTGCCTGGGGCTGTACGGAGCCACGGACACACAGGCTGCAGCTCTCACAGAGTTCACAGCAAAGCGCCTGACAATGATGTAGGAGCAAAAACCAAGCCAAAGCAGAGAACTTTTCAGTTTTAGGAAAAACTTTAGAGATGCTACTTCAAAAAAAAACTGAGCATCAGTCCGAAGGGGTGCTAAAGATTAGTGTTCTGACAACTGCCAAAACACCACAAATCTTTTTGGATTATATATGTTAGTAAAGAGTAAAAAAATATTTTTTAAATTAAAATAATGCACTGGAAAAAACAGAGCACAAACATGCCATGGGAGGGATTATATGAAGCGATTCGATTTTAACAACCTTTATTCTTACCCAAGCAGGAAGGAGAAGAGCCATATACTTTGTTAAACTTGTCAGCAGTCAAGTAAAGGAAATAGAAAAGTGATGTGGGTTAGCAATCAAACAGCTAACTTCCTACTGTGTACCATCACCAGAAGAGATGAAAAATGAGGCCAGTGCTGGAAGGACACCTGTCTCCCGTCCCAGAGCCAGCCGTCTCCCTCATTGTGTTATTGTGTGGAACAGAACAGGGCATGCATGGAATATCATCGGGCAACATGCTGCTGGGTGATTTCAAAGTGACACAATGAGAAGGCGCAGTATTCATAAAACTGGATCACCGTGGATGGCAAACACCAATGACGTTTAAATCGTTCAGAATCTTTTTCACATGCAGCAGAGACCACGACAATTTTATATACGGCAGGGCATGTCTTTCCACAGTGCATGTAACAAAGTCACACTACCCTCCACTTCCACTTTCCTTTGCCCATCTTTTTAAGACAGTCAAAGAGTGTGTACTTTTATATACAAATATATACACGGTGCTTATGAAGTTGGAAGATTTTCTTTAAAAATTTAAGTTAAATTTATAGCCATTGAAAAAGCGTTAACTTTTTCACAAAACCCAATTTTAAACTACTTTATTGGGGGCAGAAACCTTCAGCTTCCCATATTCACCATGTTCAGCTCTGAAGCATTTTATTCTATTTTGCAGAACATTTTCCAAATGCCAACTTGTGACGTAGGTGACAGTTACTGCAAGAAGGGTGTGAAGTTTAGCCCAGTTTAGTGCTTTCTGTTGCAAATATACTATTTGCCCATCCTCACGAGACAAAGTCAAAGCAATTACACTGTATAAAGACATCTTGTATATACTTGCATTTTGTACTCAAAAAACTCAAATGTAAAAATAACTGTTACAATAAAAATAAAAGAATTAAGATTAGAGAACTTCAAGAGCCACCAATTTCAATTAGAAGCAAAATATTAAAAGGAAGAAAGCATAATTTAGTCTCTCTAAATTTGCTCATTTTAAAAGAAAAAAACATACTTTTATTTAACATAAAATGTTAATTCTGAAAATTTCTCAAATATCCCAAGAAAAGAACAATGTTAACATTAAAAAAAACTTCGTGGTTAAGTAGAAAGTCTATTAAAAATCTCTTTCCTATTTAATGGTTCTAAAATAAAATTATAGGTAAAAAATCTTAATTAGAACTCAACTTTAAAGTTTTTCTTAAAACATAAATGTTTTCTTATAATTAAATTATTTAAAACAATAACATTAGAAAAATATGATATGTAGACCAGGACCCCATTAATACATCATTACAGAACACACAACATGGAAAAAACAAATACACACACGCTGAATGACTACAGTGAGGAGTAAGAACTTGGTCATGACAAGATGTGCCCGAGGAAGACCTTGAAGAAGGAGCTGCTTGCGGGCCCATCAGCAATGAGTTTCTAGCTCGCCTCCAGCTCAATGCAGAGCCAAAAGCATGTTGTGGGCTAGGGAAGTGGGGAGTTCTGGTCAGATAAAAACATAGGGCATGGATAGCTTATTTGGAAGTAGAGGAGAAAAGGCTTGATTTTAGAGAAGGTTTTGCGCAAATATAAACAAATTTGAGAAGGATCGAAAACATTCTTTTGTTAAGAAAGAAGGAAAGTGGTTAGGTGAGAAATTAGTATTTTTGTAGTTGGGAGGTGAAAGGGTAAACCTTTGAAAGTGAAACAGGGGAAGAGAAATAATTGAGGAAGGAGAGAGAGCCAGAAGACACATCGTGAGGAACAGTGAGTAGAGAAAGAAGAGACAGAACGAACAGGACTCGAGGAAGCATTTGGAAGGAAGGGTAGAGATGCAGCAACAGGCCACAAAGGAAAATCTTTCCAAGAGGTATGCATGAGATAAAACAAGACAGAAGGAACGTAGGCGAAAGATGCTAACAGATTTTATGGTAGCATTCCAGAGACCTGCTAACTGTCTTCATGGCTGTTTATGAGAATTCCAACTGCCAATCACCACACATTCAGATCCAAGTAATACAGGAAAGTAATTCAGAAAATGACACAACACTTTAAACTAAACCCCCCACAGTACCTGGCTATATATCGCTTCCCCATGTACTGGAACTGGTGCAAGCAGACTCTGCAGACACGATGAAAGATGATCAGGAAAACAAGAAGATAAAATTATTTTCAATACGTTGTTTTATTTAAACCCATTGACAAAAACACATTCAATAAACTCTTACATCTACCACTAGCCCTTTCTGGTTTTCAGAAATTCTCTGGAAGGTCCCTCTGAACCCAGAGAAAATCACAAGCCTACAAAGGAGGCCCCATATTGTGCTACTGTCAGTTCTGTGTTGGGTCATTAAAGCCATACAGAAGAATGGCCCGGGACCCCTGGGATTGTCCATTGACTCAGAGTTTCAATATTTGCTCCAGGCAGCTTGCCTTAGAAGTCACGATGGAAACCATGCGCGCTGCTGCACTGTTCTGAGTTGCTTATCTGTCCTCATTCAGATCCATGTAAGGAGCGCTCTCTTTTGGCTTAACAGACTGGTCTCTAACAGACATCAAGTATGTAGTTTTTGTTTTGTTTTAATATATCCACAACACTGATGTTTTTAAAAGCATGTATTTAATAAGAGGCAGTTTAAATAATGTCCAGTAAGTTTTTCCAGTGCTGAATCTTATTTTACCAAGTGACAACTCCCAACTTTAATTCAGCAGAGAGAACAATAATGAGACTATAAAATAACAGCATCATTCTAAAATGCACAAAGCTCTGAAGACCATAGGTTTTCACCTGAGTTTGTACAAATACACTGAACAACAAATCATAACCTGGCTAATAGATATAAAGCTACTTATAGTTATGATTTACCCAATTATTGTGAACAATCATAGTATTGCAGAAATAACTTTTTACTTAAGAAACAGTGTTTTTGACTGTGGAGTATTGCCTGAGACCCTATTGGGGTATTATGGAATATACTCTATATGTAAATTTTTCAAAATCCAAAAAATTTGGGAATGGGAAAATGAACTGGCCCCAGCAGTTTTGCATAAGAAATTGTGGATTTGTATTTATAGAAGCGAAGAGTTTAAAGGAAATCAGAAACCTAAACTGAAGAGATAATATATACAATACGTAAGATTTTACCCTACTTACTATATTATATTTTATAAAATTATAGCAATTTCTGTCTGTTTCTGCACCTGCTTGATTAAGTTAGGTTCAACTTAGAAATATAACACCCACCCAATTATTATTTTATTAAAATGGCTTATAAGCATAAGCAGTGACCTCTTATCTATAATAATTGGGTAAATAATAACTATAAGTAGCTTTATATCTAGTAATTTAAGGTTGGTCACTGCCCACTGAGTCATGAGCTCCTGAGAGCAGGTGCTGGGGTCAGTTCAGGGGGAAGAGCGTGAGAAGTAAGTGTGCATGTGAATATCCTGCCTTCCTGGTTCCACTACTCAGTATTCTTCACATCTCTTAATTAGCCAGCAAAAAAAGCAAGAGGCAATAGGCAAAAACAAAACTACTCACTCAGATATTGTAAAGAAATCCATAAGTTCAGATGTTGAAGCCTTGTTCCAATACGTAAACAAAGCATCTAGAAAGTAAACATTTGGTCAGAATTATGATGTGCATTCCGTACATTATGCGATGGGGCGAGCTCTCAGAGTGCAGGCCTCTAAGCTCTCCCTGCCCCCTTTTATGTCTGATCAGAGGACAAATCACAGTGACCAAGCTATCCTGGATAACAAATCCAAGGGGCTTATTTGAAGAAGTTACATTTGAACACTTGAGCTTTAATTTCATCACACATCATCTAGTGCTATATAAAAATATTTAACTTATATATAATGCGCTTGTAAGTGGACTAGAACATTCAAAGAATACAAGTGGGCATACAGTCTAACGTCAGACTCTCTTTACCCACTACAGTAGGGAATCTCGTGAAAATTCTGAAATGTACAGAATAACTTTTTAACACACACATGCTAAAATGGAAGCATGCATACTGCATACATTGTTTTGCCCTTTGGGTTTTAATTCAACAACATGGTCTAGGTCTCTCTCTGTTTTCAGTCTCTTACTGATAGACATTTACTTGTTTTTTTCCCCCTAATCTTTTGCTATTATAAATTATGTTTTGATGAACATTCTCTTACATGGGTCTTTGCATACTTGTCCAACTAAATTTATAGAACAAATTCTTAGAAGTGAAATAGCTGCGTCAAATGGTATGTACCTTTAAAATTTTGACGGATACTGTCAAATAGCCCTCCAAACACGTATATATGCAAATTCTTGTTTCCCAACACGATGATACACTGTACTCTTAAGAACTCACACCGTTCTTCATCAAGAAGGCCTGACTTGGCATATTTGCAGTTAAGGCAAATCCTACAAATTCATTTACAGAAGCATTTTCTGTGTATGATCCTTGACCGTTTAGAATTGCACAAAAACTTTATCATTTGATAAACATTTTTGCATTTATAATATTTTAAATTGAGGCTGAGAAATAGGTGAAAAGTTTTCTCTCAAGGAAAAAGTCACTGATTTGGGGGGCTGAAGTGAGTGAGAGGGTATCTGCAGTGATGCTGATGGCTCGTGGAGATACGGTCATGAACTTGTCAAGAACAGTGACAGGCAGGGGAAGTTGTGGAATATATTTCAAGAATGTGTTATGCCCAGGATCTGTGCCAGGTGGTCTCACGACGTCACATATAGCGTGTCATCAAATCCTCACCGTAATCAGAGGCAGGGTTCCAATTTACTGAGAAGCTAAAGAAGGCTCAGGGAAGTTAAGTAATTCTCCCAGGGAACATTTCAGGTCTTGCGTCCTAGGAATTCTTGTCAGTTTTGGCTCAACTAAACTCTTATAAATACTTTTTTTTTTTTTAAAAAAAAAAGTTATTTCTCCCAATTACCAGCCCAAAGAATCATAGTGGAGCGGAGGGTTAAATCAAGTACACCTTATTTTAAAAGCCACATTTGGCCTATTAAGCCAATAACATGGGTGGGGCAGGGAGATTCCACTTTTCAGAGGTTTTGAGTTTAGATTCCAGAGGGACAGACTCTGGTTACTTGAGGCTGGTCATCCTGGTGTGGTGAGAACCCAGGGAGCCAAGTGAATGCTGAAGGGCCACTGCAGGTTAAGTTGCAGACATCTGTGGCAACCCCAGCACACACCAGACAGAACCAGCTGGCCAACGGAGAGGCACCAAGAGAGTGAGGGCCCAGCATGTGGAAAGTGCTCCTTAAATGTGGGATAAAGGAAAGAGTAGCTACAGAGTTGCACAGTTAATTTTGGTTGTCTGACTGATAAACTGCTCTGCAGGCAATTTCTCCCCCTCCCCATAACATACACAAAAATCAATTCTAGGTAGATGTTAGAATTTAAATGTGAAAATTTAAATAATATAGCTTTTAAAGAAAATATGGGAGGATATCTTTATAACCCTGAGTGTAGGTGAAGATCTCTGAAACATGACACACCAAAAAATTCTAATTATAAGAGAAAGACATTAATAACTTGAAGATAATTGAAAAAAAGGGTATTCCGAAATTGTTGTAAAGAGGTTGTTGCATTTTTGAAGTATGTGCATGGCCTTCCAAAGGGCTGACTTTAAAGGAAAACTTTCACTTGGATGCAAAATATCTGGTATTTATCTTTAAAAAGCAGTTATTTTTTAGTTATAGATCATATTTATTACTTAAAAACTAAAATATTAAAAAAAAAAACTCGACAAAGAAAAAACAGGATTATAATAAAACCTAAAACTCACTACCATAATGTCGTTTAGAACTTTTGACTTAATGGAAAGAATTTCGACTTTATAACCCGAAATAGAATAATTGCCTAGTGCTTTTGCATTTGGTCATCATTCAAGAAAAATCTTGTTTGTTTGTTCTTCTTCAAATAGTTATTTTAAAGTAAAGAATGGACAGAAGAATAAAATAACCCAGTCCTGAAGCGCCTGAAGGATAGCAATGCTGTTCCTGACATCCGAATTATATGATTGGGCTGCTTTGCTGCTGAAATGGAAGCTTGATATAAAATAACCACTATTTTCAGGCAGAAATACCTTCCACTGGATGCTTAATGCCCATGTCTACTGTGACCAGACACAAGGCAGTACAATGGGCCTTCGGGTTCTCAAAAACTGGCATTTTGTTTTCGAGAGTTTTCCTTTACTCCCTTAATGAAGCTCACAGTACATTTACTAATTGGTTTCAGGGAAAATAAGAAATGTGACAATGTACCATGGCATAATTTCATGTGATCGGTTATCTCACGAAACCAGAGTTGAAACTGTCCTTCCCACGGATGTTTACAAGCTTTTTACGTAGGACCGATAAAGCATTACTGGTCGTGATCATTTCTATTAAAAACTGCGGTTGTCAAATCCTTCATCAGAAACTTGATCTACTATGGCACCACTATTTCCATTAGACAATGCCTTCCAGCTGAGGCCAGGAATGTCACACGTTCTCAGAGGAAGGCATTATATTTTCTAATTCAAGAAATTGACTAATAAAGTTAGGCGGGTTGCCAGTAAGCTTATTTGGACAAATGAAATTTAAAACAAAACCAAAAGCTACTTATCTGCCTCTGTCTCCTTTAGCTAAGGCAGTAGCTCTGAGTTTAATACAAATTTATAAAATGGGCCCATTTGCATTTTAGAACTCATTTTCTAGAATAACTAATAAAAATATTTTTCCAAGTTAGGATTTTTATTTCTACTCCCTTTAGACAATTAACATGTATTTCAAACAATGAGGAAAATCCTTTCAAACTCTTATATCTTTTCAAGTAGTTACAATTAAAAAAATAAATAAACCAAATACTGAAATGAGGAAAGTAAAGCAGATACCTTCATTTTCACCTACCATCAGACATGCTTTTTAAGATGTAGAGGAAACACATCAGCAGGCTCTTAATCTCAGACTGGTCCAGTTTGTCACAGCGAACCACAGAATTTCCCAAAGTGCCACTTTGTTGGTGCTAAAAAAGGAAATACCGTGGATTTTTCTCCTTCCTTATGGGTAAAGCAAAATTAGTTTCACTTTTCTCCCTTGGAAGAGTAAGTCTTTGAATTGAGTCCAATCATAAAACTGGAAGGTATAAATAATTTGCCGACAAATCACAGGTACACGCCTTCACCAAATACACACAAGTGCTGTTTCACAAAAGCTCTGGCTTGCTTCCTGTGCATACTCTTTTAACGGACAAGCCAGAGGCACCCATCTTTCAAACCAGATAACCATAGTTTTAGTTACCAGCTTAGTTCTGAAATGCCAAGTAAAACCTCATGCATGTGTACTAGGATCAAACACAGACATGATGATTCAGAAGACACTGCAGAACCAACCATATCCTCAGAAAAATGTCAGTTGCTGAAATAACAAATACAGTCTACGGTGCTGCAGAGTACCAGCCACAAAGGCCTGAAGCTGAGTCGTTGTCATTCAGCTGATATCGTGGGTCACTCCTGAGGAAAAACAATGAGCAGGTGCTGACAGGGACAAACAGGGACACCTCAGCACAGCACTGCCAAAGACCCTAAACTGATGAGGTCATTCCATCATCAGCTTAGCTCACACTGCAAACGTCAGAAAGCTCAGGGTGCAGAGCGAGGGCAGTTTTGCCACTAGACAGGAGATTCATGTGTTCAAAGGTTTCACGTAAAAAAATATAGGAAAGAATCTCATCTTATGGTATAAAACACAAAAGAGTTTAAAATCCTCAAAGTGGGATTTCCAACTGAAATCAGGAAAATATTTTTGCCAAATACCAAAGCAGAAAGATCAGTGAAATAGTATCTTTCATTCAGGGTATTAGTGGGCAACTGAAAAAATACAGGTTTAATAAACTACATCCAGGAGTATTTTTATTAAAGGAAGGATTACAGGTGCAATTAGTGGCAAAACTACAGCGCAGATGCGTCACCTGGCCCACCCACTTCATCAGAGCCCCCAGAGAACTCAGTACTTCTCGCAGAGGGAGGGAAGGTGTGGCATGCAATGTTTCCTCTGGCAAAGGTGGAATTGTTAGAAGGGAAAAATCCACAGTGACCCGGTTTTTCCTGGCTGACTGGCAGCTCTCCTCATCCTCTCCAGCACTGCGTATGACACAAGCGGAGTGCCTTCTGAGCAGCTTCTCCCTCTAGACACGAAAGCATGTTAGGGCGAGGGAAAAGTTCAACATGTCACGACACACACCCACGCTTCAATGCTCTCACCTCTACAGAACTGCACTTGAGGATAATCATATCAATGCCAGACACGGAAATGCGTGATACGATTAAAAACCTGATGTTTTCCTTGTCTGAGAACTAGGAACACGTCTCTAAATGGTTCACCTGTTTGTTTACACATGTGCTAGCCTATACCCTAAAATCAACAGTGGCCAAGGTGAGACCAATCTATCATGGTTCCAGGTTTAATTCAAACTTTATCCATTCCCACAAAATTCCAAATAGTTTGAGCCTCAGTTATTTCAAGAAAAAAGGTTAAATATGAGAAGTATGTGTTACATTAGGGTTGGGGACACAGTGTGAGTAGAGTAATTTCAAATAAACCCTTAATCCTGAATCAGCTGGCTTTGGACCCAACACTCATTTGCATGGATAACTGTGTTACAAATGGTGTCCTCCAGCATACAGACCACAGGGATTCTGAGTGGCATTTTGATTTCACGAGCTGTCCAACTGGCAAAACCATTTGCTCCGAATGCTCCACTGTAACATTGCCCTGATCTGGAATCCTGGAAACAGGAATCAGGGGGTTTCAGAGAATGAGCCCTTAGTA
The DNA here is from genome assembly GCF_014176215.1 of Rousettus aegyptiacus. Classification (NCBI taxonomy): domain Eukaryota; kingdom Metazoa; phylum Chordata; class Mammalia; order Chiroptera; family Pteropodidae; genus Rousettus; species Rousettus aegyptiacus. The sequence continues at coordinate 57,853,558 of NW_023416286.1, read as the reverse complement.
CTTAATACTCTGATTATCTATCCCATGTTAACTGAGTTGTGTTGTTTTTATAAAGGTCATACAATTAACATTCGAACATGAAGCATGTTTACTTGGGGCTAAATTTATTTGTTATAAGAAACACTTAAGTTATATGAAAATATATTACCTTATCCAGGGAATTGCTTTTCTCACTATTCCTTTCTGGAAGGCTGTTCCCCGAATCCGTGCTTATGAGCGATCCTCTCGAATCAGCATTTCTCACACTGTTGATGTTTGGAGTTGAAGTTGTATATGGAGTAGCTAAAAGGAAATTAAGCCAAGACCAAAGATTTATTGAGATTGAACAAAGTGAAGATAAGTACTGAACTTTGAGGGGAATTATTTTCATGGCACTTTTTTTTTTTTTTTTTTTTCCTGTTAGGAAGCTGGTTTGAGAGTTGCAGTCAATTAACCTTTAAGGAACCAGGCCATATAGAGTAGATAAAAATAAATTTCAATCAGAAACATTCAGACGTAGCTACCAACTCATTTATGAGAAACCACCTTTGGCTGCTAAGACGAAAAGAGCACACTCTGTTTCACAATGGGTTAAAATAAACACTTAAAAATTTTTTTAAAAAGATAAATCCACTACAACTATCAAATTAAAGCTTAAACCATGCAATCGCCCAGAGTATTCCAACTGTATGCTGAGGTGTCCTAGAAAACTCAGAGGGGTGTTATGAGATAGTCCACGTTTTCAAGGAAAACACAATGATACTTGACATCTGTTGGAAATCTGTAATTTCAATGTTAGGTCGTGCTACATTCCTTTTAATGATGTCATATCTTTGTGAAGCTGGGTATTTGGCGGTTGCTATGATAAAAAGCAAGTGCTGGGCGAAAATCAGTGTGGAACAGGAAATGAGGAGGGCTGTGAGCAATCTGGTTCTCAACTTGAGAAGCTTGACAGTGCCCAACAGGCGTATATACTCCATTAGTAAGAGCTGTGGTTACTGAAAATAAAATAAACATTTTTTCTTTAAACTTAGGTGTATTTTTTTTCAAATGCTTACTAAGTAGTTAGAATATAAGAATGTAAGTTATTTGGCCCTAAGTACCTAATCAATAAAACTGTTAGGCATTTCTTTGGGCCCAGGGACTCTGTAAAAAAAATTAATGTGACAGTGAATGATGTGAACTGAGAATTTTGGGGAAGCTCTGCAATAAACATGAGCAGAAAGAAAATCTAACTTGGACATAAGGTCTGTGACATCCGTGAAAAAAACAGTATTCGAAGGCAGAAATCAGTCCTCCCGCTCACTCCGGTACTGTGGAATTTTAGAAAGTAATATATTAACTTCCTGCTTAGATAAGATGTAAGTAATCACATAATTTAAAATAACTCTCACACTTGTACGTTCTGTGCTGAACTGAAAGGCATGCCTCCAACTGCAAGGCCCGGCTGGTCGTGCAGACTGCAAGAGGGGACTTTTGGCACCGTGGTCTAGCAAGCTGGAAGCACAGCCTCCCAAACCCAAGTTGAAGATGCCTTTATCTGGCAGCTCATTACAGACTGGCCATGGTCAGGTTTCGGCATGCGAATTAGCTATCGGCTAAGACACTTCTAAGTTAATTTATCCCCCTACCTGATGCTCAGGTTTATCCACCACCAAGGAAGGAAAGAGCCAGAGGAATTTGAAATGTAAGTGAAGGACTGACTATGTAAACCGCTGGCCACAAGCTGCACTCCCCAGAATAGAAACAATGTGACTGACTGTCACAAAGCGCAGGTGAAAACCCTACAAAAGAACTGTGAGGTTTCTTCTATACTCGGAGAGGAAAGACACATACATTATGAGCAAATTATAATTATCTTAATATACTTGGGCTTCATATTTAATGTAGAAAACGGAGATCAGGAGAAAGAAGTCCTTCGTAAAGTGGAATTAAATACTAAATTCTCAGAGTTTTAGGCTCGATTCCAGAACTACATTCTTAATCTAAGACAAACAGATGGAAAGGCAATAAATCAAAATCAACATGCTTAGAATTATGTTCCTATTGTGTGTGTGTGTTTATATTTAAAATACTGGTCCAGCGCATAACTTAAAAAAAACTTAACATGTAAGTAAAATGAAAAGAAGTTTAGTTCTCCTCTCTCCTCTTTGTACGGACAGCCCAATGCAATATACCGCGTAGGTGGTAAAAGGAACCCCGAGCCTAAGAATGCGTGCCTTTTAAAATGAATGTTATCTCAGAGTCCTTGTGACTAGCAATAAATCCGTTCTGGATATTCTTATGCACCATGTTCCGAAAACATTAAAAAAAAAACAAAAAGCTCTAAGGTGGAAATAAGATTTCTTCTAAATGGAGATGGAAAGAGAAAGTCTACTTTTGAAAGATAAGCACCGAGCCTGAAATCAACTGGAAACTCCTTGATGAATAAAAGCTACCAGAGAACAACGAGCAAACCCAGCTCAGAGGTGGGGCTTCTCTGGGAGGCACTGCTAAAAGGCAACAAGGATTTAAGTCTTTAAAGATGGGGGAAATATCAATAAAGCCTGAGAATAAATACGTTTATTGTGGCGAATTTCTATGAAAAGTGCATTCAGACCTTGAAATTCAAGAGAGTGAAAAGAGACAATGAGTCTCGAGTACTTTTCCTAACTTCGCCATGAACACAGAGCAACTGAGTTGTGCTGAAGACACCCGATGTTTCATCTTTATGATCTCAGTGCATCCCAAACACTAACAGAGTCAAAACATCACCTCATTCTAGTTAGATAATTTCCACAGTTTGAGTCCTACAGAGTGAGTTCTGGTCAGGGAGTTAAGATTTCAACACAATCCTAGATCCAGGGACTCATCTAACTGGCTACTGAGAGCACATCACGAAGAATGAATAATGCTAAAGAACTGTGCTTGTCACAATGGCAGTCAGATACTAACACTTGAGTGTTTACCGTGCCCAGCACTACACACATCGTTATTAGCTCTTCGTCCCTCGCCACGAGTCTGTTTTGGAGATGAGGGTACAGGGTGAAGAGGAGACACATCCTGTCCATGGCAGTAAGTAAATGCTAGGAGTCCAGCTCCACAGCCACATCCGTCCAACTTTAAACCCAGTGTTGTGAGCCACAGCCAACCAAAGTCTCTGGAGAGAGGCCCCTCCCGGCTCCTGGGGCAGTGGCTGCATATACGGGCACAGCAAGGCAAAGAAGACAAAGCGAAGGCCCCAGGAGAAAGGCTAAGGGAAACACCACGTGCCAGTCTCTGCTCTGCGCACTGTGCAAGAATTAACTCATTTAATCTTTATGACGCCAAATGAGGTAAGTATAACTATGAAAACTATATATGAACATAAGTAAGATTAAGGATTGGTACTGAGATATTGTAGGATCAATCTGGGTATTAGTGGGTGGCTCCCAGTTTTCTACTCTTCCTGGTTTCATCACCTATATGAAACTGCATGTTAACAACAAGACCACTGCCAAAGGTAAGGACAAACTCAGAATGAACAGTCTTGCAAATTAATCGTCCAGGACTGCCGTTTATTCCGCCTTGGGAGTTAGTTCCATTAATGGGTGGTCTAAGCACTAGCCACAGCAAGACATTTTGTTTATTCCAGGTGCTACACGAAGGAAAAGGATAACGACAGAATAAGCCTGTGAGTATCTGTGACAATTCTGTGTGTGTTCTGTACCATTATTTTTATGAAGGAGCTGGCACAGGGGCTCAATTAGTCAGAATATTAATAAGTACATTTCTCTGGCATTTTCTTTTGAAGAAAACTACTCCATTTGGATCTTGATTTATGCCATCTGTGTTCCTCCCCACGGGGGCTGCTTGTACATTATTTCAGATAGAAAAAATATTCCAAGAAAGAGCACTTTAGAAAACCAATTTCAGGATTGGATTCCAGCCATAAACCACTATCTCCTTTAGGAATTACTGTCTCATTTCAACTGAATTGGTAACATGAAAAAGGAATCCTAACCCCACACACGGACATGCAAAGACATGACTTTTCTGAAAACATAAATGCTCCAATTTAAAGATACAAAGTGATAAATTAACTTAAGCATTAAAAAGCAAACAGTACAAATACATAATTAAGTGCTGTATATTAGAAATTCATCAGAATTGGGATTTATATTTCAGTGTAGGGTTGATGGGTTTCAGTCATTAACTGTCAAAACACAGAAGAAAATTATCAAGGCAGAAACTTAGACTTCGAAGTTCTAATTTGAAAGCTAGAAAACTAATTACTGGATTAAAGACACTTTCAGAATTAAACAGAGAGAAGTGGGTAAGAGCACTGAGCATTACCAATGCCAGAGATCGCGCCAAAGAGATCTTTGTGCAGGTTGTTATCCAGTGTGTTTCCAGACTTCTGTGGCGTCACTAACGGGTTTACGGCTGGCAAAGTAAGTGATTCCTCCTTCGCAGTCTGTCAAAGGGGAGGAAGAGAAGAAATAATCAAAGACGATTTCAAGAGAGTCATCCACCGTTCTTGGAATTGTGAGGGTAAGTGTTAGAACAAGACAGAACAGCCTGACAAGTTAAATGTGCCTGAGTGGGAGAAGCCGCGGCACGGGGTGTGACGGGGAGGAAGATGGCAGTGGATCAGAGAAAGAGTAAGAAGGGAGCACACAACGTTTATAGTCAGGGTTGTGGGGTGGGCAGAGGAATCTTGGCCCATGAAGTCATTCCTTTCCCCAGAAGGTCTAGCATCTTTCCTTTTCCAGAGCTCTGACGTCCAACACTATTCTTTAGGTTGTTTTTGTATGTTTTTTTTTTTTTCCTTCAGAAAAAGCTTCACGTGCTCTTTCTAACTGGAAAACCAGTTTTTCTCTCACGTCAGAAATCCTCCCAAATGAACAACAGTGACAACTGTGACTTATCATAGCAGCAGTGAAAATCTCTGCAAGTTTGTTTGGAGCTTCACCTCAACTCTCAGTCAGTAGAAAAATTATGTTAATTTTGAAGTCATGTCATAGAAGGGATTTTTCTTGGTGAAAGCCAAGGAAAGACCATGTGCTCATTTTTCTCAGGACTGAAGCAGTACAGAGAGGTAGTATTATGTCCTAAATTACTTATTCTGATTAGAAAAGTTTTAGAAATACACATGTTGTACAGGGTGAGATTAGCGTGGTACAATTCATTTAAGGACAGTGAAAGTTTATGCCTTTTGAAACCACAAAAAAAGCATTCTACAAATATGGCTCACCTCAGTGCATTATTTAGGAGATTTATTCAGAGGTGGAGAGATAGTGTAAAAAATGGGACAATGCATCACTGGGGAAAAGGGACAGAAATATGCAAGGAAACTCTCCAAGTGTACACTATATTAGCAGTCCCCAACCTTTCTGGCACCAGGGACTGGTGCACCTATGAGAATCTAATGCCTGATGATCTGAGGTGAAGCTGAGGAGGTGACGTTCCGCTGCAAATACAGATGAAGCTTTGCTCGCTTTCCTGCCGCTCACTTCCTGCTGTGTGCCACAGTTCCTAATGGGCCACGGACTGGGATAGGTCTGTTGCCCAGGGGTTGGGGGCCTCTGCGCTATATGACAAAGTGGCTAGATTAACATCTGAGCTAGTTCATGGGTTCAGAATAAAAGGGAAAAGGATATTGCTAAACTGGTAATATCTGTCCAAATTAATGGCAGACTGTCTCCAACCAAAAAGTTTTAAGGTAAGTTCTGGGATCTTCCTTCAGTCAACTTAATTTCCAATACATTTTTTAATGATTGCATGAAGATAATAAAAATTAAGGTGGTCAGTTCTTGGAGGTGAGACTGTATCACACATGCTGGCCTCTCTGACATCTGTCCTAATTTTACAGAAAGAAACTTTAGCCCAAAGAGGTGGCATTTCCAAGACTACATTGTATGTTACAATCAGAACTAAGCTCCCATAACACACAGGTTAGAATGCTTTTTTAATTTTAACCTCCCTCCTCTATAAATATTTATTGAATACACAAAGGTAATCCTGATGTCTTACAAGGTGTGGGCCATCAGGAAAGCATGGTTTTTATATAATGATTTTTAATAAGAGTTGAAGGTTTACTGATTGACCTTTAGTCAGAAATGTAATTTGCCAAGGGATTATTATGGTTTTAGTGACAAAAAAGGAATGAGCATGTACTGGGTTGAATAGTGTCCCCAAAATTTATATCCGCCTATAACCTCAGAATGTGATCTTATTTGGAAATAGAATTTTTGCAAATGTAATTAAGATGTAAGGTAAGATGAGGCCATCTGGATTAGGGTGGACCCTAAACCTGATTTCTGGTCTCATAAGAAGAGAAGACACCAGAGTCACAGACACAGACTAGGGAGAAAGCCATGTGAAGATGGAGGCTCCGACTGGAGTGATGCAGCTATGAGCCAAAGAATGCAAGGATTTCAGGCAACCATCAGAAGCTAGCATTCAGGCAGGCAACGTACTATATACATTCAGAGCCTCCAGAAGGAACCAACCCTGCTGACACCTTGATTTTGGACTTCTGGCCTCCTGATTCTGAGAGAATAAATTTCTGTTGTTTTGGGCCACCCAATTTGTGGTACTTTTTTAGGACAGCCGCAGGAAATGAATGTGGGCTTTGTTTATGTGTATATGCTTACGTACACTGCCAGGGTTCACAGGGAAGGGTGACACATCCTTCACATTGATCCGCTGGACGTTTTCAATCAGCAGACCAAACAGAGGCAGGTAGAGAGTGGCTATCCTTGCTTGATGGCTCTGAAACAAAGTACACATTATAAATTTATCCCAGCCTCTGAGAATTTGATGACAGACTGAGCTGGCACTCGCTATCTCCTGTATTTCTATCCTTCCAGTAAAGACTGCATTGCAGGGAAAAGTCTTAATGCCGTTACTACTAATTTTCTAAGTCGTTACTTTCTTTACATTACTTAAAAGAAAGGACATTTATCAACCTATATTTCCTTCCTTTGGGTACCACTCACCCTTGATGCGTATCTGTCATCAAAAGAATGCTTTATCAGCAGGTTCTTGAGCACGCTGATGGCGATCAGCCGGACCTCCCTGAACTCCTGGAGGGCAGTCCCCACCTCCCTCAGTAACAGTCCCACCAAGAAGTGGTTTCTGCAGAACTCGTCTGTTAATGAGTAGTCAAGCTGGAGATCTGAAATGAGGATAGAAACCGCTTTAGTTAGAGAGAATGTAATGCTCTTTAAATAAAATAAAAGCCAAATCAAACCCACCCTCTGCATTCAGCCCACCCTGTGAGTGTCAACAGATGATTAGACTTGGCTTCCAACAGGAAAGGGTCGATTAGCTAAAATACAGCTCCTTCTTAACACATGGAACTCTTAAATGAAAACAAACTTGAAATAGAAATAATTGCACTGGATTTTGATTTTGAAACATATTACATCCTGCATAATTATTAAGTTAGTGAACAGTACCAGTTTTTAGAATATAGAACATATATTACAAATATAAATTGGTTATTGACATGAAGTTAAAAAATAAAGTTATCGTACTAATTGACAGTATTATAGAGGAATGATCTATGGACGATAAATATAATTAAAGAAAGAATAAATATACATGGTCTATTAAAATGTTCTTTACTAAATGAGTTCATTTACCCATTTCCTGGTCATTAATGCCCCCATTAAAATCCAATGTATTTAAAATTAACAAGTTAGCATATAACCTATTTATTTTGCTATCACTAAATAAAGAACTTACTGTAGAATTTAAAGAATATAAACTTACTATTTCTGCCCCTCTAAAAGAAAATTAAAAACTAATATAAACTAAACTGGACAAAACACCAACCTATGCAAGTAAATCATCAGCAAGCTAAACTACAAAACTGAAAGCTCTTCTGGAAAAGAGGGAGAAGCGAATGTGACATTTGCTGCGGGAAGGCAAACAAAAGCAGCCACACAGCATTCTGAAGCTGAAACACACCTTCTCAGTAAGCTGTATCCAGGACCTGAATTCTTACACTGCATCCGTTATTAGAGAACCACCTATAGACCCCTCCTTTGACTTTAATTCCATATTGACACTTAGGTACTTCTAAATCTATCTGAAATACCAACCCAAGTCCTATAAAACCCTTTAACTGAAGCAAGGAAAAGATTATTTACCTTTCCAGAACAAACATGTCCACTGTTTACATTAAGCCCAGCTTATCCAAACGACAGTGCACAGCTTGAATTCACATAAACTCCTCAGAAAACTATTTATGGGTTTAACGCTGCATGAGTGCATGTGTTAGTGTTTATGTGTGTGTCTCTGTGCCTGTCTGTGTGTGTGTGCAAGTAGAGAAAGAGGAGTGGGCAGTGAGAAAAAAGAGAGGAAGGAGAATGCTAAAAATATTTATTCCTATCAGTGTTGTAAGGTAAATTATCTGTAGGAACCCACGCCTGCGTGCCTGAGGCCGCCCTATTGTCACTAAATACCCAGCAGTCTCCTAAGAGACTAAATACCCGCAAGTCTGCTGGGCACCTGCAGGATTTCCACCTCACTCCGCCGACATCAGCGCGCATTCACTGCCTAACCACCGGGTGCGGAGAGCTGCCTCAGCACCATGACAGGTGGAAAGGAGAGAGAGTCACGGTCCCCAAGTATATGTGGGTTAGTAACTGACTATGAGGTGAAGGAGGGTGTGATGAGGTTTAAAGTACAGGACAGAAAGCGATTAGTTCCAGTTGGGGTGGGTACTGGGAGAGGGTGAGGAGGAGACCTGGCAGGCGCCACACAGGAGGTGCTGAGTGACTGGCTGGGGAGGAAGATGAGGATTCCTCCAGGGAAGTGGCTATTTATGGTCAAGGTGTGCTGGCTGGACAATTACTGTTTCACTATCGCCCATGAGAATAAAACGCTCTAACAATAAGCTTTCTGCTTCTGGACCTCCGCTTGCACAACTGACCTTTGGGTTGACAATTAGTAAAAAGAAGAAAAATAGACTTGTGTGTTTAAAAAGGATGAAGAATAGGGGTTTAGGGCTTAAAAACCCTGTACCTCTACGTTTCGGGGCTGCTTAATTTCGGGTCTGCGTACCCCTGGCTGAATAAGGAGAGTGTTTCCTATAACTCACTGATTTCTGGTAGTTCGTGTGCCTATTGGGGTCTGGCGGCTACAACAAAAGGTGTCAGGGGTGGGCATGCCGTGTTTGAGAAGCTAGAGCAGCAGGTGTGTCTGAAATGTTGGGAGTCGTGGGGAGGGAGGCCAGACAGCTAGACCAGGGTTGGATCGTGGGATGCTGAATAATCACTGTTAACCTCAGCTCAGGATGTTCTCTTCCAGAACTGTGTATGGCTCCACCATTCATCTCTTTCAGATTACCATTTTCCTGATCACCTTATCTCAAATGTCATCTGTTTCACACCCTCTTTCTCTGCTTTGTTTTTTCCCCCTTAGCACTTATCACTCTCTAACATTTGACATATTTCCCTTAGTTAAAACAGCCAAGGATTTTCATCCTTGTGTGGATGAAAAAGGGGTTCCATAGAAAGTAACCTCACAGGATGATCTGATCATAAATTCCTAAATGGGCAGGCCATGGTGACTAGTCACATCCAAGGCATATAACTTTTTTAGTAAAAGGTTTATCTTTGCTTTAAGCGAGCCCTTGCATTGTTTTTGTGCATTTAGGTTAACGCCTTAGAAATAACTACCCTCAAGAAAGCATATAATCTTGTTAACTATCCTGTAACCGGATCCCTGCCTTGCTTTATCCCCCCTTCAGGTAATCTTTCTTACATTCCTGTTTTAATTCAAAATGCATAAAGAAAGCTGCAAACTGCCCTTGTGAAGCGTTTGAGATCTTGCTTCCCGGCAATTGTCATCAGTTTAGCTCAAATAAAATCTATTAAAAACTCTTTACCGTTTTGGACGTTTTAATGTGGACACTTGTTCACAATAAGATCCTGAAGCTAGACACAGTTGGTGCTAGGTAAATATTTGCTGACTATGTAATGCCAACTCCAGGGCTACAATCCTCCTTCTCATTCCTAAAGTCAGCCTGAGTCTGTTTGGCGGGAAATATTTAGGTCTCTAAATGAATGCCTTTGTAGGTTTCTCTCTAAATTTCAGTCAGTTGATTTAGGTGTTATTAATAGTTTGGTGGTATCCTTCCACTTTTTCTCCCCTTTAGTATAAATAATCCTGAGCACACACAAGGCACTAAACTCAGTAAATAGCACTTGACAAACCTAACAGACTAATTCAATTCATTTGATTTATTCAATAAATATAAAGAAATCTTTATGAGCTTATCCTTCTTCAAACTTAAAGAGTATACAAAAACAGTTAATAAAGACAACATGCAAACACAAAAAGCATGTGAAAAGCCACGTTGCTGTGATTTAGGTTACTGTCACCACTATGGACAAGGGCTATGAAAATGGTAGCATAATATATTTTTGGAGTGAAGCAGGGCTTTTTGTTTGTTTTGCTTTTTAAAGAATATCCTAGAGGATCCAGAAGCAAAAGGCAAGGTGCCTCCCTGGTATGTTACAGCAATGTCTTAGCTACAGTGAGAATACATTCACTGGTTTATGATGAGTTTAAAACTGATCCAAATATATGGGAAATGCCTAAATGAATAGCATATGAAAGCATTTCAGCAATCACTTGCATTCTTTTTCTTTTAAAGGAGGAAAATGCAAGAAGGCAAGCATCACACTCCACACCTACCTACAGGAGTTTCATTTGACTCCACAGTTGGTGAAAGAAAAGCTAATTCATGAGAAAAAAGAAAAAAAATGAAACGAATAAAAATAAACTACAGTAAGTAAAATGGATTTCTATTGTTTAAGCAAAGGAATTTTTCAACGAAAAAGAGTCACACTAACATGACCTGTAGTGTGGTAAGTTTGCTGAAAAGTAAGACTCCCAGTGAGCATTTTATCAATATTTTTAACGTGGAAATCTACCAAGAAAAAAATTAACCCATCAATAAAAAAATTAAAATTCTGATGTCATGTTGGGATCAATTCTCTTATTTTATTAAAAATAAGTGGCTTTCTTAGTTGAAAAGACTAAGTTAATGTGTATAAAGGTAAGATTACCTTGGTATCTTTGAATCCTGCCTTTTCCAAATGGCATCGGTAAATTCATAGGAATATAATGTTCATGATTGCACACGACACGGAGAAATTCAAACTTGTATTCAAAGAGGGTCTGCAGGAAAAAACGTTTAGTCTTAAGTTAAACACCTCATTGGATACTTTATACGGCATCCTAAAAAAACACATGAGAAATAATACACCCAGTCTTTAGTTTCTCGACCTTCTTGGAACTGTATGTTCTATGCTATTTTAGATTTCAGAATGGCTGCAGGGATTTGTTTGAAAATTGAAAACACACGTCATTAAACAATGTTCTCCACTGACTTTTAGGGCATTTATTGTTTATGCTCCTCATACTTCAATAAAGGATTTCAAGCAGTTTACAATTATAGACAAACTGGATAAAATTAAAAAATGAGTAAGAGAAAGGCTACAGGGTTACTTCCATTACCTTGCTGAATACACTTTTAGTTTTGCAGTTGAGAAGTCATTTCAGGTGTTTATGAGAAAATCAATATGGATGTTTATTTCACATTCGGAATTACTGTGTCCCAATATCACACGATAGTGGAAGTAAATACTAGCTAATATGAATTAGTATCGTAAAGAAAGGAGACTGAGTAGTGGCCCTGGGACTGAAAGAAAATTCTGATGAGAACCAAGAGAAAAAGGCGGGTTTCTGGAGGTGAATCAATAAGACAAAAAGAACACACACACTACCTTGGGATCTCCAGGAGCAAAGCAGCTGATGTAGTTGTTGATCTGCTTAAAGATGAAGCCCCTGTCCATGAAAGTGAAGCATCTCTGTGGATAAACAACCCACAGACGTAAGTATTTAGGCTCGAACTTTTCCAAAAGTTGGATTCCAATCCATCATTATTGTTAATAAGTTTTCTTTAGCATACAGACATGCCATTGACATTGACTGAGCAACTAACTTCTATTACATACTAGTCACTCTGCTAGAAAGAACATTTTAGTTACTTAGCTGACACTCTCTTGCCTGAAGGTCCCTCCCTACCTTTATGAAGACAGCAAGGCTATGATTTGCATTCTTAGATGCCTCTGGGTTATCTCGAAACTTCTGAGTGATGTGTGGCATCAGCATATTCACAACAGTTTCCACAGCATGATGATAGGATGCAGGAAATCTCTGGTTTCGCAATAACTAAAAAGAATTTAAAGAAAATATGCATTACTTTTTAAGTTGTAACCTTTTGGGGGAAAAATATCTCATTCTTCAGTCCATTTTAAAAACCTAGCATTCTAATCTTATTTATCTAAAATTAGATAAGATTACTTATTCTTTCTTCTCTCAAAGTACTGTACAAGTATTCTAATACTTCAAATAGGTGCTGTGGATTAGACCTGAGATCTCAAACTTCAGCGTGATAAAGATCACCTTGCAGATGTTTAAAAATGTAGAGATGTGCCTTTACTCAGAGACCCTGATCAGGAGCTGCCTTTTTACTGAGTACTTCCGGTGATTCTAATAGCTGTGCCTCTCAGAGATTTCTTTAGACAACACTGTCTAAAGAAATCTCTGATTGTACGTACAATCTCTGATTGTACGTTACCAGCTGACACTGCTTAGAAGCAGCCCTCTTTGAATTAACTTTACATAGTAATTTTCCCCATCAGGAATGCTTACCTAAGAAATTACACCCAGACCACTCAACAGTAAGCTACCCCTTACTGTTTATCCTCTACATGTCAGGAAATATACTAAATGTTGTTATGGGGTAGCAATAGGTCATACCCTACAGGGAAAACATATGTCTTCTTCCTACTGGCTCCACGTGGATGTGGTGGTGAATCTGGTTAGACCAGGAGGATGAACAGCACTCCAGGTAGACAAAGCAGTGAGGCAGAAGGTGTCTGAGCTCTCAAAAAACTTTGTGGAACAAAACCCCCATTCTAGCTTGGACTTTCATGTGAGAAAAAATAAACTATTTTTTCTCATTTAAGTCATTGTTATTTTAGATCTCTGTCACAGATGCTGAACCTACAGCCCTAAAGCTTCAGATATCTCAAATGTAACTCATCACCTCTGGTCTTCACTGGTAAACCATGTCCTGATTATCCCTCTCAAAAGCGCCACTCTCGTATACTCTCAAACTTAATGCCTAAGTGGCCTCCCATCAGCCCCTACTCAAATGTGATTTTACTATGTTCTGTTTTCTTAAGTCAGGTTCACTGAGGTTTAAATTATATGTATGAAAATCCACCCTTTTGAGGTATATGGTTTAAGGGAAGTCCAAATAGTTCACTTACATCATGAACCATACCATTCTCCTCCTACTTTTCAAAGAAAGCTCTTTCCTTGCTCAATTAAGCCAGAAAATGGTTGAAGGTTAACCAAGTAACACTTAAGGGTATATATATTCATTCTATCCTATGCCAGGTTTTCCAATGGGCTTGAAATATACCTGTGGAATGCCAGTAATTTGCTTGATTCAGTGTGGGAGGAAAGGAAATTCAAAATGAACCTGCTGAAATTATAGTTGCTAAATATAAATGATAGAAAAGAAACACCTAAAACATGTTGCCCACGGAGGCAGAGTAGGGTTGGGGGTTGCGAACTCCTGAGTAGGCCTCAATGAGGTCTACGCAAAAACTGCTATTTTAAATTCCAAGCACATGTCACCTAAGAAACACTTGAGTCTAGCAAGGAAATTGCTTATTTTAAATAGCTAGTTCAAAGAGAACTAGCTATTCTGATCTACAGTCTTCCTTAGCAAATGAAACAATATAGCTTGTTAGGCTGAGGGTGGGAAGGTGGACACATGTGACCTCCATCTTCAGAGACAGTATGGCATTAGAAGCAAGCAAAGCAGCGGGCAAATTTATCCCTCCACGTAAATATGTACCAGATGGAATGACCCAAATAACACCGGGAATACCCACTAAAGGCCTCAGCTCACCATACGCTATGCCCCCAAGTGCCAATCGCTGTCAGTTATCTTTGGGAAGGGCACTTTCAACAGCGCCGAAAGCATTCTCTGGCTCCTATATGAATCCGTGGCCTAGGTGCCCCTACCAGACATGTGTGTGCCTAGTCATCACACTTTAAGAAAGACTCATCAAATGAGGAAAAAAAAAATACCGGTAAGGATTATAAACTCATTGGATTAGATTAATAATCTTCAATCAAAAAATATAAAACATTCTGAGGGGATTTGATCATGATTTTGGAAAGCACCAATATACAGTAATGGTGAACAAAAACTTGTTCCCTAAATTCAGAACACTGGGAAGCACAATTTTTTTTTTTTAATTTTTAAAATGAGTTTATTTGCGCCAAACTGAGAGCATATGCTGGTGAGCAAGATCTCAAATGCTCCTAAGACATACACTTCCTAAGACGAAAATATAAGACAGACATAAAAATACCACTTCAAACATATAACACTCATTACTCCTAAGACATGAGACAAACTGAAGGCTTCAAAAAAATGCGAGAGCAGTTTCTAGATCAATAATGAGAGATTTAGGGAAAAAGTGGCATGGTGTCTGGGGTGACATAGAAGTAGAATTCAGCGGGGAGCCTTCCAAAAGTGAAAACGTCCACCTCTTCAAAATGTAAGTGGGTATTTTGAAGCTCTTTTTATAGTAAATTATGTTACGGTTAAGCTTCCTCCTTTTGGATGCCAGTGTTTCTTTTCAAACTGGGTAACAATTTTAAAATAAACTACTTCTAAAAACTCTCTGAGTATTGTTGTAGGACTAAGATACAATTAACTTACAAAAAAAGGTTGTGCATGGTAGCATTTGCGTGGTTTGTTCCAAAGAGATCCAAAAAAAAGCTTTGTCCCAGAGGCGCTGGAGAATCAGGTTATAAGGCTGGAAATGGCAAAACATCTGGGAGAGGCTGATTCTGACTCTAGCACAGGTTCTTGGCTCTGCCTACTGACCTTGGGCAGGTCACTATGCAGGTCTATACACTACCATCTGCCAAATAAGAGAGGAGCTGGACCAGAGGGTAGCTTCCAGATCCTTATCATCCCTAAAGTTTATCGTTTAATTTGGCATCCTGAGAAAAGAACACATCCAGTTAAATTCCTTTATTAATCTTCTGTCACCGTTCTCAGAAAGATGTCATTGATATTTGATTTTGAATACACTTCTTGTGAGTGTTTCCGAAGTGTTCATTACCTCTGCGACCATCACTCCCATGGTCTAATCGTACAATTTCCCACCTAAATTCCATGAGGGCACAAACCGCGCCCCATTTACTTTCGTAACCCTTGAGACTGCATATGATAAGTGTTCAAGAAATATTTTTTTCAATAAATCGGTTATATTTTTAAGTATGATTAAGTCATTAATCTCTCTGAAGTGATTAAATTTATTTAGGGTCAAAAATATTTAAAAATCCAGTGAGGCCCTGCCATGGATTGAATTGTATCCCCTCAAAATTCATGTTAATGTCTTAACCCACAATACCTCCAATATGACTGTACTTGGAGACAGGGTCTTTAAAGAGATAATTTAAAGACTGTATTAATTTTATGTTAAATGTAACTTAAGTTAAAGCAAGGTCATTATAGTGGGCCTTAATCCAACAGGGCTACTATCCTTCTGAGGAAAGAGACCATTAGGACACAGACGAGCACAGAAAGGAGAGAGTATAAAGACACAGGGAGAAGACTACCATCTACGGAGCAAGCCCCCAGGAGAAACCAACGGAACAGATACCGTCATCTTGGACTTCCACACTCCATAATCGTCGGAAAATAAATTTGTATTGCTTAAGTCACCCAGGCTGTGGTAGTTGCTATGGCAGTGCTCTAAAACTAGTACAGGCCTAAAGCCTACCCTGCATGTGACAACATTTTTAAAAGAAAGTAAATATATCCAAATGACCTGTGCGTGTGTGTGTGCGTGCACGCACGTGTGCATATACGTATGCATGTACATTTAGCTGCACACTGCCAAGTAAACAATCTGCTAGGTTTTCTCCTTGGCAGGCTGTTCTGGCATGATTTAGATGGTGTGTTACTCTGTGGAAGGCAGGGCCCACCTCCATCTGGCATCTCCCTGTGCATTAAAACTGGATTTAAAAGAATAAAAAGAAAAAAAGAAAAAGAAACCACCTGGTCTGGCAACAGTGCCTGCTCTCCGAGAGAAAAGTACAGCCTTCGGTCTGAACCACCATCCTTCTGCCTGACGACATCCAGCAGCCTTTCCCAAGGCTTCCTCCTAGAGTCCAGATCTCTTGTCCATGGGGCTGAAATCCTGACCCTCACCCCTGTGACTCCTCTCTCCTTCCCAGTTACTGAGAGAGAATGCCAGGCACCTCGACTGCTGCTCCCTGCACAGGTGCCTCCATCTCTCACCCAGACTCCTCAAGCCCATTTCTGTATAGCTACAATGCAACAAGAATTATAATGGCAACCTTAAGACTGTGCATTTCTGAAGGAACTTTGCAACCTGGCTACCTGTGTTTACTGCCTTCACATTTTAGAAAAACTTATCTACACTGAGCCTCCGATAGCAGGCAGCAAATCACACCTTGACAGGCATCAGTCTAGAGATGAGTATGGGGATAGCATAGGGACCCAAAGATTACAAAGGCACACACACCCAGGCACGTTGGAGAGGAAGGCTGGGGATTGACCGAATTATCTCAGAAACCACTCATTGGTTATAGAGGAAGTGAAGTATCATCGGACATTCTCATCTAAATCTCTGAGAACTGTCCATGATGTTCAAGCCACTTAAGAAACACCAGGTAATTATATTTCAAATGACTGCTTAAACTACTATCCCTACTTCAACAGATTTAAAGACTTCTAAGCTAGTCAAAGGAAAAGACACATTTTTCTTTGGATTTAATAACACAGTGCTTGAGGAGTGTGAGCTCTGGAGCCAAAGCTGGCTCAAAACCTATTCTCGCCATTCACTAGTAGCATGGCCTTGGGCAGGTAGCTCAAGCCCAAGTTTATTCATCTATAAAATGATACTCTCCCCATAGGGTTGTTATAAAGCTAAAATGCTTTATTAGCAGAAAGCGCTTAAAATGGTACTGCAACTGGCACACAGGGAGTGTTAATAAATGTTAGCTGCAAACACAATGAAAGACACTTTCCCCTAAGAACCGCCCCACAAGTCTTGATATGAAGTGACATACCTTAACTTTGGAGTTCTCTATCAAATGCTGAGCCATGGATTTTATCAAAACATCAAAGAAAAACCATGAATACTGAAAGAAAATAAAAAGATCCCAGTAAGAAAAACAACCAATTATAAGGTGAGATGTTTATTCTCTTAGGCTGGCCATGTTACTGAAATAAAACAGGTGTGACCCCAAAACATGGCTGAACCTTTTGGCAAATTTTCGAACCAGAGGTGCATAGCAGATGTTGTCCTGTTTTGACATGTCTGACAATAGGAAACTTGGTGCATCTGCTCAGCATGACACAACGCAGAAAGAGGCACTGCCAGATTAGATGTGCGGTCTCTCCTCTTGGCTGAGTCTCGTCTGCTGACGCATGCCTGTGTAATCTCTCAGAGTCCTCCACAGATTTGATTATAGTGACTTATTAATACCAAAGACCCCATGAAACTCTTGAGTGTAGTAATAACTTTACAGCTTTAACAGGAGCACAGTACAAGTGGCAAAAATCTAATTCTGTTACCCCTTTTTAGGAGATGGTAATTGTCTCTAAAAGCACACAAAAAAGGGTAACTTGATCAAGCTGAGGAATTTGAGTTTTCTTTAATCGGCCTCAATGCCGCAGTCTTGCCGGCCCTCCCAACATACCTTAAGTAGTTTGTTGCTGGTGAGGAAATCGGCAGAAGGTTTGAGAATTGTGGTCATGGATTTGGTCAGTTCTTCATGCACTGTCTTATATTCAGAAGCAATATATGGCTCGGCCTTATAAGCATACTTTAAAGAAAAGAGAAAGATATTTTAATGCATTGGTCCTTCAAAATGAGCTGAAAGCTGGAGAAATTCCAAGGAATGGAGATGAGGGACCGAGGTACGATTGCATGGGTGGGAGAGGAAGGTGTGAAAATGGAAAGTGGGAAGGATGGTTGTCATGTGACTGAAAGAGGGAGCCCAGGGTGTCTTCAGGGAACCTATCAAAATATGTGAATTGCCTGACTCAGGTCAGTGATCCTCCAGGCCACAGCTCCACTTCCCAAGAACTTTACAAAATGTGTCACAAGACACTAGGTAACTATACTCTGAACAACCTAAACTTTATTTTTTAAGCTAACACATAGCTACGATTCATAGAGGTGTTGAAGACTAAATAGGATGTGTGTTAACTTCTCAGAACAGTAACTGACATTATGTTTACTTTACTGAATATTGTATATAAATGAAGAATTTGTTCATATTGATCCCGACAACATCTCTTGCTGTCACACATAGTTATTCACTTTGATGGTGGCCAGAGCTAACCTTCCTATCTTGGAAGAAGTAGTCTTCCTGGAAATTTTAAATGAGAAAAAGAAAAATGAAGACAATAAGCCAGGGGTGCCCAACCTCCAAGCAGCAGATGGGTACCGGTCCATGGCCTGTTAGGAACCAGGCCACACAGCATGAGGTGAGCAGTGGGCGAGCGAGTGAAGCTTCATCTGTGTTTGCAACTGCTCCCTAGTGCTAGCATCACTGCCTCAGCTCCACCTCAGATCATCAGACATTAGATTCCCAAAGGAGCACCGGTCCCTGGTGCCATAAAAGTTGAGGACCACATCAATAAGCTATACCAGAGGCCTATATAAGAGTGACTTAAAATTCTTCTTTAAATTTCTACATCATCTGGGTCACATTATGTGCAAAACTCAGTAAAAGAAGAAATGCAGTTTAACAAAATGAAATTAAGTAAATAAATGAATGGCTGCCCCTCTTTGGACTTCCCCTTGTTCAGGTGCAAGCACTGGCTATATGGTACAGAAGAGAAAGCAGAAGTATTAAGTTTCATCTCAAAATACATCCCCAAATACCTAGATTTTTAAAAAATAAGTTCTCAGAAGGAAAATTGGAGAGCCACGGATTTAAATGATTGGGACGGTTTATTTTACATACCTTCACATATGACCTCAAGTGGCTCTCCAATCCTTCCTCATGGCACTGGGCAACCACATGAATAATGACCCTACACACCACAGGAATGAATAAAGCAATGAATAGTAATGTGAAAATGGAAACATTACATTATTATCACAGTAGTAGTAGAACAATGATGATGCTATTGGCACCACAGAAAACAAGAAATTAGATGGGGTCCCTACTTATGAGATCAAAAGAAATTTTTTAAATATAATGTTTAACACATACTAGCATCCCAGATATGTATGGCTGTGCTCCGGATCTGGACAGACTGAAAAAGAAGAAGAGTATTCACATTTCCGCCCCTCTCACCGTGTCACATTGACGGCGACTTCCTCATGAGTTGCTCTGGTGAGGACGCGGAATAGCTGGTTTAGAATGGTGGGCAAGAAGGCGATCATCACGTGGCCTTCCATTGCGTGCAGACTCTACGGACATGGAATACAAAAGCTCCAGTCATCCCTTCGAAAGTAAACCAACACCAAGCAATTTCCAGTTTTAAATAAGGATGGAAGAAGCCTATCTGAAACAAATGGAAGGCAGTGGCAGGCAGAATAAGGAAAAATGATGTCTGTGGCCTAATCCCCAGAACCTGTAAATATGTTATATGGCAAAGGGGAATTAAGGTTGCTAACCAGCTAGCCTTAAGAATGGGGGACTCTAAAAAATAAAAAAAGATAGGGGGGGACTCCCTGGATTTACCCAGGTGTGCCCAATGGAATCACAAGGGTCCTTGAAAGTGGAAGAAGACAAAAGAGGAGAGTCAGGGGAGACATGCCTAAGCAGGAATGGGTCAGAGAAGCAACTTTGTCGGCTTTGAGAGAGGCCAAAAGCCAAGGAATGAGGGCAGCCTTTAGAAGCTGGAAGAGAACAAGAAAACAGGTTCACCACCTAGGGTTTACAGAAAAGGAACTCGGCCCTATTAACAACATGCTGATTTTAGCCCACTGAGACTCTTGTCAGACCTACAGTAGTGTAAGATAATAAATTTGTGTTGTTTTAAGCCACCAAGTTTGTGGTAATTTCTTACAGCGGCAATAGAAAACTAATAGGAAGTCTTTTCTTCAAGTCACGTGGCTCTCTGGGGGGCTAGGCACAGCGGTAATTTCAGAATCCCCCCTCCATTTTCCTTACTTAAATCCAACTTCTACTCCATTTCTTACATTTCTTGTGTTTTGTCCCCATGCCTAGAATGCCCTTTGTACTACTCTCCTTTTTAGAATTGTTCCCCTAAAATCATATCTTGGATGAAACTCCCCTCAACAAACCCTCCTTGCTCTCACTGTGTTACCACCCTAACCCCTGCACGAAGCTGGGGTTGGCTGCATGTATCGTTATTATTCTAATCCACCTAGCAGGCATTCGCCAAGCTTGCGGTATTTCCTACAATGAGCTGGACATTCCTAAATGGTGAGACTAAAGTCACTGCTTCTTATGTGCCTATTATCGTGCTTTTTGCCTGCTGAGCACTCAATACAGATGACCGGTATAAGTGAGTGGTTTTCTATGTGGGGAACAATGTGTTTTAGGACCAGCCTGAGAAAAGTATATGTGGGACTAGGACTAAGGCAGGAGGAGAACTATTTCTGAGTCCCCGTCTTGCCATTATCTAAAACTATATAGAAGCTGCTGACGTGAGAGCATCTAGCTACGAGCATCCTTATAATGTTTCCAAAGGATAAAAACAACACTCATCATGAAATAGAAAACCCAGCCAACTCCAACCTCATTAAAAAGGGGTTACTAAGAAAGCCATTTGATACCTTAAGGTACTTTACAAGTTCATTCCCTAAGGCTTGGGCTCCAGATTCAGTTTTCTGACAGTACTGGAAAAAATTATGTAAATGCTGATCCTGGGGGGAAGAAAGAGGAAAAGAAAACGAAAGCTAATTAGCATATCTGCTATGGAAATGGGAATATTTGCTTCTCCTAGTTTTATTTAGACTACAAAACTAATCATATAAAAATGAAAACATCACAGAGATAAAAATAAATTTAAGATTTCAAAGATCCTCTGACAAAAGAAGAAAACTTTTGAGAAATGTTACTTTTACCATTCATTTATTTCAGTACATATGAGCACCTTGTATGTACTTTCATTCTTTAAAAGATCTATAAGGAGTAAAAATATATCCATATAACATATCAATTATTATTCTGTTTTGCTAAAAAATCATACGCAGTCATCCACAGAGCAATCGCTGCTAATTTTAAGCACTAACCTGAGTATATATCGTGGAAACCAGATGAGTTGAAACTTTTAGCAGTGGCTTGCTTCCGTCTACCCATTTAATTTCTGGACCACAATGCTGAAAAAATATGGAGGAAAATACATTCCGACAGGTTAGTGATCTTGACTTCAAATACATCATGAATGAGGGTGCTGATGAGGTGCTGAAGGCCCAGACAGCTCTGGTGGCTTGACAGCTATGCCTGGCTCACAGCAGGAATACGACCAGCACTAATTTTCACCTACTTTCTTCCCCCAAGTGTAATGCTCTTCTTACGGAATTTTCTAAGTTATTATTATTATTTTTTGTTCGGTTGCAGCTGTAAGACTTACTGTCCACTAGAGAGGGAAAGAATTCTATTTCGACAATGACTTAACCAAATTTGAGTTCAGGATACTGGAAGCGACGGCAGGAGGTACCAGGTAAAGCAGACGGGACAGTAAGTACTCCTGCACAGGGAAAGGGCCGATCATTGTTTGTGCTTGTTTTACTTTCTGAAACCTCCATTTTTCTCATTTTCGAACCAGGAATTATAACTGCTATATGATTTACCCTTATTTTGGAATATTTTAACTATTTGTCCATAACATGGCCGCAAAGTTGGCACTATTTAAATGCGGAAAAGCATTAAAAGTCATTCGAAATGAAGTGAAATGTTATAAAACTGAAATCCAGAAAATCTAAGATGGTTAAAAGAATGTAAAAGTAACAAACCAATTGAATGTAAAAGTAACAAACCAATTGAAATCTGAGACAATTCAGGCTTCAACAAATCAGAAAGGTTATCATGATGGGCTACCATGTGGGTGAGAGATTTACACACTAGACTTACATAAAGCTGCAAGACAATGTCTAATCATTTGTATGGCCCTAAAGATTCCTCTTTATTTGAGCATGTCTAATTTGTGGGGAATTTCTACCTCATCCAGTATCTTCAAGTCCCCATTTTCCTGATGAGGCACTGCTACTTCTGGGTGTATACTAAAATGCTCAAACTATCGTTCTAAATTGTGATACTGTTAACAGCACTGCCTTTCAGTGGCCTAAGTTTACCTGAAAATGAATAACTAAGACCAAAATGTTGGGATTGGCAAATATACAGACTGCTTTTTGTGTGTGTTTTTGTTGTATTGGTTGATCTCTAACATTTCTGAAGGAATTGGGATAAACCAGTCTTAAAGTTCTATACCCTGCCCATCCCGAGCTCCTGGTAGCCAAGGTAGCCAGATGGGAGATTGGCTGAGACAGGAATGTGTTGCTCGTTAGTCACCACCCTTCCATCTTTCAGGAGAGGAAGCCAAGAATATCCAACTGTTGAAACAAAGAACAGAAAAATTCACTGTAAGTGTATGAAAATGTACAACAGAAGGCCAAAGCTACTAAATTGCTTGATTTTTTAAAGAACTGTCAATATCAATGAGGGTAAGAAATCAAAAGGCCCTGAATATAGTCTCTACACAACATTGTCTACAAGGTACTCTGACTGCTTTGGATATAGAATTCTAAAACTATCTGTTATAAAACTTTACATATCCAAGCCAGGCATGCTACCTTCACAAACTTCATGTAAAAATCCTTTGCAAAAAGATGCAAACTCAAAATCGAAATAAAATTTATGAATCTAATGTGTAAGTTATAAACAAACAAAGAAATAATGACATTTCAAACCTTGGGTTTCAACAACATCCTTCTTCTTCGTGCTCCCTTTACTTGAATTATCACAGCTGACATGGAAGAATGTGAACAACAAGTGGTGCTTTTCATGTAGCTGGGTGGGCAATTCTATTTTAATCTGCAAGGAAGACAAAATAATAATCTTCCTATTATTAAAAAACAACATTTCTTGGGGAAAGAAGCCACACAGCGCGTCACCCAGTGCAAAAATGTGCATTTGGTCTCCAAACTGATAGTAACATTTGCAGTTAAAGAAATGTGAGGCTGTAAATTGTGCTAAGGAAGAAATGGATCCTTAATATATTTTTAGGTTGTTATGATCTGAATGTGTCCCCCACTTCCACTCCTTCCCCCCTGTTCACCTGTTGAAATTCTAACCTGCAAAGGTGACAGTATTAATAGGAGCCTTTACAGGTGATTAGATCATGAAAGTGGAGCCCTTATAAAAGAGATGTTCTTATAAAAGAGATGCTAGAGAGCTACCTCCCTAGGTCTTCCCATCATTTGAGGATACAGCTGAGAATCTGTGACTGCAGAGATGGCCATTGCCTGATTATGCTGGCAATGATCTCAGACTTTCAGCCTCTGGAACTGTAAGTAATAAATATTTGCTGTGTACTGTGTATAAACCACATAGTCTGTGGTATTTTGTTATAGCAGCATGAACAGACTAAGACATTCACTGACCAAAAATAGGAGAGTTGATATTTCTACTCTAGAAGGAATGGGAAAACACATGGAAGAAACCACTACATTAACATAGCCAAGGCATGATGAAAAAACCAAGGTAGATCATTTAAAAAAAAATCCATATAGTAGTTTTAATGAACTCCATTATAATTTTACATAAGGAAACCCAATAATGATAAAGGAAGAGTCTCAGATCCAATAAACATTAACTCTACTTAAGTATGAATTTGACTATGTCAGAATATTAACTAAAGTAGTGATAGAAGAAGGATTTTGATTTTTTTCCTATATTTTCCAAGTTTTTATTTTTGACAATATGTACTTTTATAATTAGAAAAAAATATCTAAAATAAATACTTCAACATTTAATTTTATCACTGTGATTTCAGTATAATATGCAGCTTCTCTTAAATTTTGCTTTATTGAGCAAGGAACTTGGGAGTTTTCCTTAAACTGGTTACACTGGGTTTTTCCTTATAAACCTTACTTACCTCATCATAAAATTCCGGGTTTTGGTGATGGTGTAAAACTGCAGCAAAGGCGCTTCTTGTGAACACAGGCCCACCAGGTCTGCCGTAAATGCACTAAAGTAAGAGTCAGCAAAGGGCCACATCAGCATTCAATTAATAGAGTAAGAAATTAAACTCAGATGTTTTGTAAAGAACACTCCTACGGCATAAACTTAACCATCTCTGATGAAGTTCTTCTGCCTGTGAGACTCCAGACCCATAAGTCCCCTGACTCCTAGGCCCAGCTCACCCTCTAGCTTACCTCCCAGCCCTCCCCACACCCCATCATGGTGTAGCTCTGGGCAAGGCCTGGCTCACTGTTCCCTTTCACATCTCTGTGTCTCTGTTTATGCAATCCCTTCGTCCTAACGATCTTCCCTTCTATGTGCGCCAAGCAAGCTCTCATGCATCCTTCAAAAAATAATTAACTCCTTTCTCTGTGTCCCTTCAAGATTTTTCCATACTAATTATTCAGTTTTGCCCCCCCCCCCAAAACCATTTCAGTACCTTCTGTGAGCCAGAAAATATTTTTTCATGACTATCTTTCTCACTAAATTGTGAACTTCTTAGGGCAAAAACTACGTTATATTCTTTACATCTCTGTCTCCTTCACTTCTTGGAAAGTCATTTTCACATAGTTACAGTAAAGAATTTGGGCTCTGGAGCCAGACTGCTTGGGCTTGAACACTGGTTCCACTAATGTATGACCCTAAGCAGTTTACTTAAATTTTGTGCATTAGTCTCATCTAAAAAAATGTAGATAATAATAGTTCCTAACTCAAAAGACTGTTATGAGAATTAAAGGAGGTTAATAACTATGAGGCTCTAAGCAGAGAACTTGTATAATAAGCACTCAATAAACATCAACAATAATTTATTACTATCATTGTACTATAATAAACATTTAATAAATATCAACCTCTTATTATTATTTCTATTATCAAGGTTACTAAACATAATTCTTAGCACCCACACAATGCTTGGCTCACAGATACACGATGTGTTTGCCGGATTGAACATGCATATGAAATCTTAATCTCTAAGCAGTATAATAAAACAGAAGTTGTCAACTAGAAGTAAGAATTCAATTATTCCATATTCTCCAAGGCTCAGAATATGTGGTTATATATTGTGATGTATTATATTTTTATGTCCATTAAAATGTGCAGCATCATGCAAATGCATTTTTAAATGGAAAAATGTGAATATATACTTAAAAAAACAAACCTTCAGAGGCTGAGAGTCTTCCTCATCTGAATCTTTGAATTCAACACAAATAGCAATATTTCTGGCCTGCAGCATATTTAAAGAAAAAACAAAAAGAAAAAAAGCCAAAGATATGTAAATATTTATAAAAGAACACAAGAAGCCGAAACCTGAGAGTTTGATATCAAAAATGAAAACTCATCTTGACACTAACCTTGGCAAAAGACTTTTGACTGTCATATTTCAAGTACTTAGGATAAACATAAAGGTGATTGTTGTAGATGGTGTAAGGCTGAGTGTGTTTTGCTATGCAGGGCACAAATTCCTCTACCTCAAATGTGACTGGTGTCTTAGTACAGGTTTCAAATTGCTTCATGGGAATGTATGATGAATTGACATAATCTGAAAAATTAAAAACAAATAATTTGAAGTAAAAACCAAACAAAATTTTGTTTGTTTATTGTATAGAACTTACAACTTACTAGAAAAGTCTGAGGAAACATTATCAATTGTAATGTCTAGATTGCCCAAAATCACGGGGAGTTTAGCCATCTTCTCAGGTCTACAAATAAAAGAGAAAAGTCAAACATTTATAAGTTAAATTGGCTCTAAAACCTAATTTCTAGAACAGGACTTCCCAGAGAAATATAACACAAACCACGAAAGTGATTTTAAACTTTCTAGCAGCCACATTAAAAAAAGTAAAAAGAAACAGGTAAAATTAGTTTTAAGAATACATTTATTAACCCAATAAATCCAAAATATTATTACTTCGGTATGCCATCAGTATAAAAAGTTCATTCTAATTATTCAAAACCAGATGTGTATTTTGCATTTACCACTCCCTTCAGTTTGGACTTGCTACATTTCAAGTGCTAAACAGTCACATGTGGCTAAGTGGCTACCATGTTAGACAGCACAAGACTAGATAAGAACATCAGCAAAATCTTAAAGTATTCCTGAACTACCTTGCCCTTACCATACATTCTGGGCTCATTTAGAATCATGAAAATTCAGAACTAGAAGTCAGCTGAATACAAAGTATGTACTCAATGAAATTTTTGGTGTTCAGATTTTGTCTGATTCAATCCAATTCACACATCTCTTCTGTGATGTTCCCGACAAGCCCTGTTACTGCTTCAACCCTTTCTAGTGACAATGAAACTTTCCACATAGCTGCTTTGACACCCAGATTGCTCTTCCTTTCTGAAACTTCCACTCATTACAAGCCTCGTTATGTTTCTCTGTGGAACACCTTTCAATCATCTATAAGTAGCTACCACACCTTTCTGAAGTCCTCCATTCTCAGCCCTTTTGCACGTTCCTCCAATTCCATTTCTCACCTAGAAGAATGTCCCATTTACATCATGGCCCCAGAACTGCATAGATCAGGCCCAGTGGTTTGAGCAGGCAGGACAGCTGTCTGGTTTTTGAACAATACACCCTTCTACTGATGCAGCCAAAATGCTACTGCTTTTAGGTTGCCACGGCTAGTGGCCTGCGTGAAATTTACAATCACCTAAAATCACCTACAATCCCCAAATCTTTCCCATATGTTTTATTATCATGTTCTATCTCTCCATTCCATATTTATATAATTATGATTTTAGAAATCAGAATAGGACTTAATTTTTGTCTTGATAAAATTTTACCTTTTTGTATTTGAGCCATTTCTAGTTGATCAAAACCCTCTCTTCCTTTACTGACCTATTAATGTGGTTAACTGGCACTGTAGGCACGTTTGGGTCTGCTGTTGGTAGTAAGTCTAATCTTCTAATTGTATTTTGTAAAAGAAAATATTCCCTAAAAGTATCTGTCACTTAAAAAAATTATGTGGTTGAAAGAAATTTGAGATGCTTTTATTTAAACAAAATCACTGAATTTATGTCTAAAAGAAATTTCAATCAGCATTTATCAAGTGCTCACAATGAGATACAACACGTACCACATTAGAAACCATGGAGAGAATATAAACAAGAAATGATTCCTGTCCTTGAGAAGCCACAAATCTGGTAGATACTGTCAATTACTTGAGGCATATAATGACAACTACTTCCATAGCGTTTGTATAAACCTCTACTAGAAGACAGACATCTAGGGTATTGAGAAGGAAGAGGGGATGAGACTAGTATTCGCAGTGAGAGAAATCACCCTGCCATGTATTTTCATTTATTCCCATCACAGTTCTAAGAGGCAGGGCTGTTATGATCTTCCTTAAAAAGAAGAGAAGATGCAAGCAGAAAAGACTAGTGAACTGGCCCAGGTCTCCCAACATAAACGTGAGTTTATTATTGGGCTTTGAAAAATGAGTAGGGTTCTCTCCAAAAGACAAAAGCAGAAGGGGAATGTGTTTGTCACGAGTGTGCTGATGATGTGGGCACGAAGGACACACATTTCAGGCAGAGGGCAAAGTGTGATGGGGTGAAAGTATACAGTGGGTTTAGAGAAAGGCAAGTAGCCCCAACTACTTGAGCGCACTGTAACTAGAAGGAAACCCAACTACTTGAGCACACTGTAACTAGAAGGAAATAAAGGTAAGGATGTCAAATTCAGGCACAAAGAACATAAAGCTACAAATAAACACACACATAAATAGACATAAGTCTCATGCAAAAAACCTAAGCGTGATCTTACCTAAATTACTCAATATAGTAGCATTAAAATGAATATTTTAAAGAAAATATCCTATTTCTATGCTTTGCTTTTATGCCTTCAGATTTCTTGCAGAAGTTAGAAAAGATACTACCATGAGCAAATCAAATAAATGTAAAATACCAAATCTAAATACTTCTTGGAGTTTGTATGTCAGCAATATCATCTATCTGACAGAATTGTTTTCTTAGTAAATCTTGGCCTGTATCCCCTGCTAATTATTGCAAAAGAAAGCGGGAAGTGGCTCATGAGCTCTGGCAGCTATTTTATAAAGACTGGAGGCAGCTTGAGAAAATTTTTCTCATCCATTATTAAATGACATTTTGAGACAATCATGGGAGCTGAAACAATAGCTTTAGATATAAGCTGGTGCCCAAGCCACTGACATGAGATTATTCTCTATAAAAAAAATAAAGAGGAAAAAAAGAGAAACATTAATGTTTGAATAAAAGAAAGAGAGAAAGAAAGAAGAATCCTTTGCTTCCCTAACTCTGCTGGGAAGAACACAGGCAGTGGACACTTGCGTTTCTTTGGATTCTTATTTAGCGGATGGTGGCTCCCCTCGCGTGGCTGAGCCTTCTGATGCCGATAAGACTGGATCCCTATTTTCGAGTTTCTGAGTCTCTCACTGGCCATCTGGAGCAAACTCTTCCCACGAAATCTTTCCCATGGAGCACATACATGAAGGCCTGGTATGCATGTGTTTGGGAGCACACACATGAAGGCCTGGTATGCCTGTGTTCAGAGCCCTATGCTCTGAACCAGTGAAGGTCTGTGCTCTTTGCTGCTTGGCCTCAGCCTCGCTTGTTAATTAAAGACCCTGTCAAGGCCCATCCTTCAGCCTCAGCTGAGGAAGCCAGATCCAAGATCCTGGGCCTCCTCCACGAAGAGCTGCCAGGGGAATCTTCAAGCCAACCAGCTAGGAAGTAACTTCTGAGACAGGCTTTCAGCCTCCATCACGTACAAAAAAACTTCCTTGTTTGTTTTGTTGAAATATAAAAGTAAATGTTAGTTTTAAAAATATGTCCACATAAATCATGGAAAGCTATACAATGAGAAGTGCAAAAGTTACCCATAAACCCATTCCTTAGAGATAACTGTGACTAACATTCTGGTGTATTGACTATAGGTCTATTTTTATGCCTAGCTTTCCATCTAGCTAGCTATTTGCCTATCCATTTCTTCATTTACATTTAAAAAAAATGTGTGTGTGTGTGTGTGTGTGTGTGTGTGTGTGTATATAATATTTTATTTTCAAAAATGAGGTCATAGAGATAAACTCTCTTCCTTAACGATAGTGTGTTCGCCTTCCTGAGTGAGTATATACAGACAGACCTAAACCAGGATTATTGAGACTTGCACTGTATGCTGGTGGGGGAAAACTGTAATCTAGTTAACTACAGGTGACTGGAGTTTTCAAAGAAAATAATTTTTTATTCTGCAGGCAAGACTAAAAGTTTCCTACAACTCAAATAAAAATATGATAATAATTGTTATATGACAACACATTATGCATGATAATATATTATTCACTATAAGTAAGGGTTTTTAAGAGATGTTAATGATGGCTCTATTTAGAATTCTGAAAATCAGAATAATGATGAAAAAAGGTGAAAATGAAGTTAAAGAAAGCTAACCAGCCATTCTTGAGTCCTAGGCAAACTGATATTGTTACTTTGATTTACATTTTTTTGAAATAAAAAAAGACTGAAAGGTTCCTATAGTACAGAATAGTAGCAGCTGGCTCTTGGCCATTCTTTTCATTTCAATATCTTTTAATACCCTCAGTTCTTTCTCATTCTCAGAATTCTCCCGGAGTCTAAAACCCACATCCCCAGCTAAGGAAATCAGTTATTTATGAGTTCAAAAATGAACTCCTTATAATGGAGTGGATAAGGGCTGATTCTCTGCCAGACTGACTTCCACCATTGCTTAACCTCTCTTCACCGCATTGCTAAGGGTTGAATTGTGTCCCCAAAGGGTAAGTTGAAGTTCTAACCCCAGGTACCTATGAATGTGACCTTATTTGGAAGGAGGATTTTTGCAGATGTAATCAAGTGAAGATGAGGTTACTAGGGTTGGCCCTAATCCAGTATGTCATGTTCTTATAAGAAGGAAATTCAGACAGAGCCGCACAGGAAGACAGCTGTGTGAAGACAGAGGCAGAGACTGGAGTGATGCTGCCACGAGTCACGGAGGACCTGGGGCTACCGGAAGCTGGAAGAGGCTGGAAGGATCTTCTAGAGGTCTCAGAGAGAAAGGGGCCCTGCCAACACCTTGATTTCGGGCTTCTAGCCTCCAGAATTGTGAGAAAATAAATTTCTGTTGTTTTAAGCCACCAAGTTTGCGGTGCTTTGTTATGGCGGCTCTCAGAAACTA
The DNA here is from genome assembly GCF_014176215.1 of Rousettus aegyptiacus. Lineage (NCBI taxonomy): Eukaryota > Metazoa > Chordata > Mammalia > Chiroptera > Pteropodidae > Rousettus > Rousettus aegyptiacus. The sequence continues at coordinate 57,823,125 of NW_023416286.1, read as the reverse complement.
ATATACTCATTAACATAGGGAAAACATTTAGAACAATGCTTATAAACGATAAGTGCTATATGCTATTATCCTTTCCCCTCAATCACCCATTCAGTTAATAGTACCTCGAGTCACTCTACTGTGCACATCAGCAACCTGGAAGTTATGTATCTGAGACTATCACTGTAACACCCAATCAGGAAACCAAGACCTAGTAACCAGGCCTCTCTGACATGACTTAAATTAGTCCTCCTCTTCCTATTCCCTCTTGAAGTGGCTTTGCTGAGTCCCTTCCCATCTCTTGCCATAAGTTCCTTAATGGTCTCCTTCCCCCACAGGCTCATCTTTACCCCCAACTCAATCTTCACGTGACCACCAAAAACACCCTTTATAGAATTCAAATTAACCAGGATATTCTTGCAATGTTAAATCCCACGGATTTGAGGTAAAATTACCATTCATCCAACATGCCCTATGGTACGAGAGTGGAGCAATTTATAGGCTGCTCCTGCTTCCTCCTGCCCCACCAAACAACCTCTATTTTTCTGGTGTCGAAATAAGTAAGGCCTTAGACTCACTTCCGAAAGTCTGCAAGTAACTTGAGCATGTCGTCATTGGAGAGCTTATTGCTGTCTTGCTTGTAGAGAGCAGAGAACCTGGCATTTTTGTCAAGGCTTCCAGATGTATCCTTAAACAATGTCCTGAAATAGCCAAAGGTCATTTCTAAACTGAGTTTCCAAAAGACCAAAATAAATCCACAACTTAATTCTGGTTTCTATGTGAAGACTGATTATTATTCCGTTGGCTGTAGCCAACAGAAATCTCATTATCTAAAAACATGGAAGATATTTATGAGGATGAACACAACTAACTCGATTTACGTAGAAAACATTTCCAGCAAATGGCTTGTGCTTAGGAAACAACATACACAGTCAAATGCATAAGAAGTAGAGATCACAAATAAAGAGGATCTGTAGGCCTCACTGGGCGGCCGCCCTACTCCCAGCTGCTGACATGTGGCTGAAACCTGGAATGGCACTCCTGCAGTAAACACTCCTGCTCATCCTGCCAGTTCTACATAGCTACCTTCCAACTGTCTTTCCTTTTTGTGACTCAATTAAATGATTATTCCAATATGGGGATTATTTATTTTTCAATTTTACACATTTAAATCCTCTTTGTTTCTGGGCAATAAACAAGTCAGTAGATCTATAAATTGGTCTATCTTCACATATCTATATCAAAGGCAAAGACAATGTTCCCCTTACCTTGCTGCCCAAGCGAATGGCATCCTGTACTGTCCTAGTCTTTGGCATACCTGCTTGGCATTCTTCAGCACCTTCTGAGCAACCTTGAAGACATCAGAATAAATATGGAAGAGATGCTGCATCCCACTGACAGGAGAATTATTATCTAAAGAGCCATCATCACATGTTCATTAAATAAGCTCTTACTGTAGTACCAGATGCATGGAAAAACACATCTTGCTGTAATGAATGTAGCTGGATTTATACCCAGTGCAGAGTATATTGTTTAATGCATTCTCTAGCAGTGATTTTCAATGAATAGACAATGAGGACTATTCTCAAAATATCATATCTTTTCTTATATAAAAGTCACTTTCACAGGCAACAAACATGCCATGGCATAGGCTTTCGTAGTTCCTTATGACTAAAGGCTACTTATCATAAGTGTACTGAATTATCAATAATTACTAATACTTGGTATTCATACCAAAGTATTTTCCATTACTAGAATTTAAGTGAGAAGACTAATGAAAATACTAAGATTTCACAGCTCCTTGTGTGCACCAGAGTTCCACAGCTTGAGGATAAATAATTATTATTAGGAAATCATAGGCATTGACTTAAGTTAGGCCAGGGTTTTCAATTGCTATAGTCTTGCTTTGTAAGCATAAATTACTGTTATTTTCACTTCCTAATGATCAATTTTGGCTTGCTGTGGGCTGACCAACAGTACACAGTGAAGCGGATTTGCTTTTGGCCTAAGATGTATGCATGGCAGGTCTATTAATCAACAATACCCCTATTGCTAAAGCAGATGACAATTTTTCCAGATTGGCTTGTATTGGGATACTGCATTATTACCATTACAAACTTTGAGCGATTCAGAATCTGAGTGAGGTGTTGAAGGGTCTTTTACATTACTTAAGTATATCCAAGTTGAAACAATTTTGGGAAAAGTGATCTAGTGCCTATGAATCAGACTGTACTCTGCAGAGCTACAGCATCAGCATCACCTGGAATGCAGAGTCTCAGACCCTACCCACAACTTCCTGGGTCAGAACCTGCATCTAAAAGACCTCCAAGTGAGCTGTGGGTACCAGGTTTGCGAGTGCTCATCTAGAAGATCCAGAAGTAGAACAATAGAGCCATTTGTCTCTAAGTCAAATTGAAACCAGCTGTGTGAATCTAGAGGCCATTGCACCTCCCTGGGGACCACTTTTCACTTTCTATACCTTGGAAACAAAGGCTTGTTTTACATTTTCATTACCCCTTCCAGTTACAAAACATTATGAATCTACCATCATCATGCTGAGGGAATTGCTGTCTTTGTGAGTGAACTGGAAAACATGTCTCGATTGAATAGATGTCAGGAGCTCATCTAGCCCCTCCCTTTCTTCTTCAGGTGGAGTATGTTCCAGTGGGCACACAGGGGTTTGCAGTCACAGGGGAATAGGGACTACCTTTCTGGAGTGGCAATTTTGGAAGAAACTATTATTTTTAGGGTCTAACAACACTCATGATGTTTTGGAGTAAAATGTAATATTTACATAAAACTTAAAGCTAAAACACAAGTCTTCAAATAAGTTTCACTCTTCCTTGCAGTGAATGAGGAACAAGCTCTCAGACTTCCCACAGGTGTAAATGGAACATAATGTATGTGAAAGTCAGAGTGAAAAACTCATTTTTGCCCTTTAAGTTGTTTTTTTTAAAATTTTTCATTGTTTTTTAAAAAGTCTATTCATAGTGGACACCTAATGACACTTTTCATAAAAATTTCCTCCAAAACAAAAATTTACTCCAAATGATAGTCCAGACCACCTTGGAAAACATGAGGTAATTTTGATATACAGAAAACAATCATCCTTCTGTAATATCTCTGTCGAACCTTCTATTCCGATGTGAGCTGGTTGAGTCTAACTCTCTGCAAATGGAATATGTGCACATAGCTGAGTTTTACATCCCATAAGTGATGAAGAGCAGACATCGGCAGATGCCCAATGGGCACCAGTGTGGAGTATAATGTCTAGCTTACAGTGATAGGTGACTTTGGCACCAACATGAGCTGCCACATTTCGAATTGTCCATGTGGCAGGCAGAAAAAGCAAAGTTGGTGTGTATGGACTTTGGAAATGTGATGCATACACGTTTAAGGGGATAGATCTATCTTGGGCCTTCATCGATTATTAATCAAAACATCAAAGAGCTAAAAGAGCTTCTTATCCACGGTTTTACAGACTTGATTTTGAAAAATAAAACAGCTTCTCTCCAGAGACCAAACTTTACTCAGCTTTTATCAGCAAGGAAGGCATACTGTCTAAAGTAATGCGCCTGGGCAAATGGGCTTTTCCTTGACTGGGGCTGTAATAACTGATAACAATGTCTGACATGGGTCAATGATTTTCAGTGTCCATATTAGCACTGTCTTGTACATTATCTATTTGGTCCTAGTACTCCCTGAGAGGAAGGTAGGGGAAGGTAGTAACATCATCTTTCAGCTACAGATGGGAAACCCAGGGCCCAGATTGGTGACATGATTTGTCCAAAGTATCCAGGCCAGTTAGGTGCTCAGTACCAAGGTGTCTGACTCCTAGAACTGGTCCTTTGGGGACTATCCTCAGTCTTGGTGTACATACCTGTGATGTTTGGGTGGCCATGGACAAAAAGAGTGAAAGCTTTGAATTAACTCAGTAAACCTCCATTAGAGCCTCTGGGGTATCCCTTCCTACTGCTGACAAGTCCTTGGTCAATATATCAGGGCCCTCTCTCAAATGACCACTTATACAAAAAATATTTTTAAACTAAAAATACTGTAAATTGGCAGGGACAGCACTCAACAACTAAGTCTACCCAGGCAGCTTGATGTGCTAGGAAGTGACAGTCAAGTGACCTTTGGTCATTCTAGCTATGGGACACTGAGCAGGTAACTATACCTTTGTAAACCTCAGTTTTCTAAAGTGTGAAAGGAAGTCTTCAACTAGATTACTTATAATATTTAATAATTCTACAGTACATCCACACCTACACACTCCTTAGTAATGAATGCTACTTTACACATATACCAAATATACATAATGTTTCCTCCTGCCTTCTACGTAAAGTCACTCCACCTCTGCCACCAAAACCTGCCCCGACTGACAAAACGTGAATAGACCGGAACCATCAGCACTACTGGACATACCATGTGAGCCAGATCATCTCCTAGTCTATCTGGTTTATTGTTTCATACTTAAGTATAAATGGACCCCAAAATAATTCTAGAGCCTGAGAGACACATCAACAAGTGGAATGAACTCTATTTGAATATAACTTATGTACTTCGTAATGACAGAAAGCTTACTAAGCTTTAATAGTAATTCCTTTGCAAGTTATTTCATGATATCAGGATAGTCTAGCCAAATGAAGCATTTTATTTACACATGGACTTCCTTTCATTGAAAACCAGACACACAGGTTAAATATAAGAGTAAATCTATGTAGTATATATATCTTTTTAAATATAAATATGGTTTAACTTTGATTTATTTAAGTATTTCTGTTTTAACAGAGAACCCTTTTTTCCCCAATTGCTACTCATCATCACCAAGCATAAAAGTTATCCATACCTTAGAAGAGTCTGAACTTTTCATGTATGGCTCAGCACCGTGGGTGATGCTCCCCTGAAGGACTTTTTCAATTCTAGCCACAAGAAATATATCTGGATGAGGACACGTGACTGAAAATATTCCCTAGGGGACAAATAATTTTCTTCAGTGGGTACAATTCACAACCGCATTAAACAAATCCTATGAATATTAAAGGTTCTAATGCAGCAAAGACTAGTGAAACAGTAGAGCCATTAAGAGGCAGTCAGTGCCAAACTGGTTAACTGATCAATAATTCACCATCTGCTCAAATAGGCTATTTGGGGCGGTGGGGAGGCAACTAGCAGAAAGTTTAGAAAGAAGAAATGAGAAATCAAAAACCACTTCTCTCTCAGCTTGCTTTTACCGTCTAATTAGCTATGCTGTCAATATAATCAACAGTCTCACCCCAACTGTGCATTACAAAGTCTCTGTGTATTCACATAGCATGTGCAAGGTAAATCTGAGTAGCGTGATGGCTGGGCTCGTGACCCCACCTGCTTTGGATATTGCATGGCAGCCTCATGAAGTATGTCTTGAAGGGCAGGCGAGCTCTGCCTGCCGCCATTCATCAGAGCCAGGGATGTGGTGGCCAGCATCTGCCTCACTGAGAAATGGTTCAGGTCCACATGGAAATCGGCAGAAATCTTTCGGTTGTCCTTTATGTCAAACAGGGACAGGGTAACAAAGAAAGGCTCTACCTAAACAAAACAAAACAATCCAGACATCACTGTGGCTCAAACTCTTGGGGGAAAAGAAGAATGCTGTTATCAAAGAAGAAACTACTAAATCTATTTATGATTGTTGATGTAAACTACTTCTAAAGAGAAATGGACTTGATCCCTATCGTTTGTCACAAACGTCCTGTCCCTGTAGGCTAAACAACCCTCCACATCCTGATTTAAACATTGTATTTCCTTGATACCGGAAGCTGGAATTTCATGTCCAGATTTCACTGCAATGGGCACATCTGAAACCTTCAAATATTTTTAAAAAAATTTTTAAGGAAAATTACATTTGTAGTAGGTCCTTCTTCATTTTCGGCAATACAGCATTGCAAATTGAAAGATAAATCATTGCACTTGACAAGAATTCTTTTTCCAAACTTTTCTTCAAATGGCTTCACTTCTGGCTCAGCTGATGAGAAATCAAGCTTCTTTAAAAAAAAAATGCAAATACATAAATACATTATCCTCACATTAAAAAAAACATAATAAATGTATCTTAAGGAAACTGGCTAAAATATGGAAAAGCCATATATACTCATTACTTACAATAGTGTTACTATTTTATAAGTTTATAAATGATCGTATATCTATTTAATGAATTATTATGCAGAGCTTAAAAATTGTGGTTATGAACAACCCAGTGTCCACCAACAGAAGAATGGATAAACAAAATACAATAAATACAAACAATGGAATATTACTCAGCCACAAAAAAGAATAAAATTCTGATATAAGTTACAACATGGATGAACCTTAAAAAACACTATGCTAAAACAAGCCAGATACAAAAGGGCAAATATTGTATGATTTCACATATACGTGTTACCTAGAATAGCCAAACTCATAAGTACAGAAAATAGAGATTAGTGGGGAAGAGGAAAAGTAGGAGTATGAAAGTTATTGTTTAATGGAGAAGTTTCTGTGTGAGATGATAAAAAGGTTCTGGAAATGGATAGGGGTGACATTTGCACAGCACTGTGAATGTACTTACTGCCACTGAATTGCACACTTAAAAATAATTAAAATGATAAATTTTGTTATGCATATTTTATCACAGAAAATAAAAAAACTGTCAAGAAGCAAAAATATATATGGTTATGAAGTCTGTGAAGAAACACAGAAAAATATTTATTATCAAAGTTAAAAGGAGAAAAGAAGTTTTATAAAATAGACCACAAATGAAGAGGGGAAAAATACAGAAGGAAATAGAGCAGAATCGTTGCCCCTCAGAGCAACCCTTTTTGTGGGCAGCCCAGGAGGACCCAGCCGCACTGTGTTTTGGGTTTTGTTCGGACAGAGATGTGGACTACATGTACTGTACGTCTTACACTTCAGACTGAACTTGGGCTAGTCAGGAAATATCACTGTCTTCTGGACATCTGCAATAACGCTTATTATTTTCTGATAGTTATTTTATGGGGTACTCTAAATATTATTTGTGGAGTTGGAGAATGTTTTTGGATAAATCTAAGTTTTCAACTATCTTTTGAATATCAAATATTCTTAATTTTTGTGCTATAGTAATGAGATTATAGGTTGTTCTGATTTTTCTTCCTCTCCCTGAATTTTATATATTGTTGTTACATTACTTGTCAGTCCAAAATAAATAAGCAAACAAATAATCTGTCCAAAGATTTATTTCTTCAATTATTTTAAACATTAAAATAGTTCCTACCTGGGCATCTGGGTCCAAGTAAAAGAGTTTAACTCTGCTTTCACTTTTCAGTTTGATTTCTGCTTCTCTGGTACTCTGTTAACAAGATAAATAAAAAATAAAAATTACATTTAAAAAACCTGTTTCTTACAGGGGTGTCCAAATAGGTTTGAAAACAGCCCCTTCTGGAAGAGCCAGACTGCCGGATCACTCTGCCCTCATCTTGGAGAGTCAGCTGCGTGTCAACAAACAAGGATAGACTATCAAACATGCTGCACATGGAGAGAGTGCTGTGGGGAAGAAAAAGAGGTTAACTCCTGATCCCTGGCCTTCTGGAGCCAACGATCAACTGGAGAGTCAAAATCAATACAAAGAAAGCAAAAGAGAATAATTAAACATTACTATCAAGAAAGGAATCATAAAGTAATAGAATAGAGGGCAAGCTCTGAAGAAAAGGGTGAAAGTGAGACAGCAAAAAGGAGGAAAACATGAACATTTCGGGCTGAATGAAAAGGACAAACAGCACAGATAAGACACTGAGTGTGGAAATGAGCCCAGATGATAGAAAGGATTTAGGGTCTGCCTAAGACTGATGGTAAAAGCAAAGAAAAAGAAAGAAAGATATTTTGAATGGGGAGACAGGAAAAACTATGGCAGATCTTGAAGGATAACCTAGGTGTTTATGGCAGGCAAGAGGGGACATTGCTAATTCACTCAATAAATGTTTATTGAGCACCTACTATGTGTCAGGCACTAGGGACACAAACATGAATGAAATAAAGTTCCTATCCCCAAGGAACACTAGCTGGGAAGGTGGAATATAAATAGGGAGTAAGAATGGTAAAAGGTACAGTGAGAGCTAACCTGGACTAGGAGGTGGCAGTCTTGAAGTATAAGAACATTTGGCCAAGAAAGGAGAGACGGGCATTCTAGAAGGAAGTGCAAAGGCGCTGCAGGTGCAAAGGTAGAGCAAGTGCAAAGGTACAAGTCCTACCTGAGCAATAACCAAGTTATTCATTAAAGCATTAAAGAGAAATGAGACTGGGATTTACATCTTAAGGACTGGGGATTTCATTCAGATTCCAAAAAATCCTGCAATTCTTTAAGCAAGGAAATAAAATAACCAGTTCTGCATTTTGGAAGCATCGCTCAGGTAGGTCTGAGGCAGTGGATCAAAAAGGGAAAGACTAAGAGGCCCATCTGGTGTCTCCTGGGTTATCACAATTACCTCCCAGTTTCACAGCAAGGCCCATAACAAGTCCCACATTCCTGTCTTAGGTAGCTTGTTGACTGGCCAATCCATTAACTGAGATAGATAATGCAGGAGAAAGAGCAGGTTTGTGGAGAGGCAATAAAGTGGAGTTTGGAAATGCCCGTGAGATTTTCAACTGGAAACATCCAGGAGACAACTAGAGAGATGGAATTGAAGCATACTGTAGGAAGCCTGGAATTAGACTTGGAGAAGAGAAGGCACCGAGGGAAAGAGACATATGGTAGCACAGATAGGGGGCTGGAAGAGTGGGATTGGGAACAGAAAGGAGCTTCTAAGATCTTAGAAGTCATTTCCAACATTATTTCTCATGCCTGGTGCCTCTAAATCCATATCCTGTTGTCCTTGTTACTCTCCATCTCCGTGGTTAAATCTATAAAGTCAGATTAGAATGTCCTCTCTCATCTGCTCCTTTCTGCAAAGTCGTATCTCAGCATGGGATGGGTCAATGAGAGCCACAGTGGAGAGGGTGTCTTGTCCTCTATGCTGGTGACTGAACAAGGTCTGTTATTTCATTCCCAATCATGGCTAATGAGAAACTAACCATCACCTTAATTTTCTCAGGCATGTAGTTGTTATAATAGGTTCTTAGCAATGACCAACTCTATCACTACTATATTTAACCAACTGTCTATGTCTAGCACAAAGAAATGACTATGAGAATACTAAGAAACTGGATTCTAGTTGTAGTTCAGTCATTAACGAGTAGTGTGAACTTGAGGAAGTCACTTAGCCTCCCTGGACTCCATTTTCATATCTGAGTAAAAATGCTGAACGAGACGATGGCTCAAATCTCTTGCCACAACAAAAGTTTATCTTGATGCTATCCCCGAGAGCTTTCGGGCTTCTGGAGGTTAAGGGGCATTCCTACAAATCATCTATTCATGCTTATCGGGGAAAACAGGTGCCTGTGGCTGAGGCAGGCTTGCTCCATGTAGAGGATGGGACGACTTTGTAACTCCACCTTGGCTATCATCTCTCCTAATTTTTCACATCAAAAGAGCCAGAACATGGACATGCAGAATCTACTTAACTGAATCCCAAGTATTTGTTTTACTTTGTATACAGCTCATGACATTTCCTAACAAAAACATCAATACAAGGTACTGTAAGCCACCACTAACAGTAATACATTCTACTCCTAAATTTATGCTTGAGTCCTTCAAAAGAGGCAAATGCTGTGATCTCAGATACTGGAGTGGAGCAATGGGTTCTAAATGTAGACACAATTCCTTGCGCCTTTCTGAAAGATGCTTTTTGTCCCAAGTTGACTCTGCTAGGAGATGAGAAATGAATAAAACAAGGATGACTGCTGAGTGCCATAAAATCATAGAACAAATAGGGATGCAGACACATGAAAAGAAAAAAAACTAGCCAAAATAAACTTGAAGCATCTTGATGTCACCACTAATACCTAAGAGATACAGTCTTCACTGGAGAAATCATTTAAGGAGAAAAAATGGATGACTTTAGATGTAAAATAACCTAAAAGCTTATAATCTACCTTATATACATTGACAACTCTGCTATGAGAGAAAAAGCGAACTCAGCATCTTAAAGCTTCTCCCTTCCCTCTCAAGGCCTAGGATATATCAAACAGAAGTGATGCCCAAGAGATAGTGTTTGAAGAACTACCAAGTAAAACCTGGATGGTAAGAAAATGAAAATCAGGATGGGCAGGGCTCTGAGGCAGGAATTATGAAAACATCATAATGAAAAAATTAGTATTTATTGATAATAGCCAACATCTCTATACTAGGTATCACCCTAAATGCACATTTAAATTTTGTACAACCATAGGAGGCAGGTACGATTGTTATCCTTGTTTAAAAGAGAAGACACTGAGGCAGAAGGGATACTTTGCCCAAGAACTCTGAACATTAAATAGAAGCCTGGCTTCTCAAGCTGTCTGGCTTCAGAGCCCAGACTCTATCAGACAAGAAAAAAAAAATGGGTAAAGAATATGAGCAGGCAAGTCAAAAAGGAAGAAACCCAAATGGCGATATATGCACATATGAAAAATATCACTAGTAGGCAGCAAAACACAAACTAAAGCAGCGAATACCATTTTTCACTCCTCTGGAGAGGATGCAGAAAAATGGGAATGTGAATTGTTACAACCTATTGGGAGAGTAACCTGTCAATATTTAAAGTATTAAAAATATAATAACCTCCAACTCAGAAATCCCACTTTGGAGAATTTCTCTTAATGAAATAAAAGTTCATGTATTTAAGCTTACAAATATGTTATGATGTTTATTGTGCACTGTCTACAGAGGCTAAAAATTGAAAATAACCTAAATGTTTACAAAGAGATGGCTGAATAAAGTGTGTGATATCCATATCTGGAATATTATGCAGCTATGAAAATGAGTAAATGAGATCCTTTATGTCCCCAGAGGGACAACTATGAAATATTTTTAAGTAAAGAACAAGTTGCAGAGTAAGGTATACATCATAAACTAAAAACACTACATATGTGTATATGTTTCTAAGAGCAACTGGTTTGGTGAAAGAGAAATTACAACAGGTTAATGACATCAGGACTCTCAGGAATGTAGTAATAGAGGAGGATGGGGAATATTAATTTTTCTTTATATAATTTTGGATATTTTTACTTATTATAGCAAGCACATTAGGTATGCTTACAATCTAAAGGCCTATAAAATATAGCTGTAAAAAAAAAATTAACCCAGAGACTATGCCATCCAGCACTTCACAAAGTGACAGAAGCCAGCTCTGCTTTTAAAATAACCTGTGGTCAGTTCATATTGTGGAGGTGGGAAGAACTGGACTGGCTTCTCCCCAAATCCTGTTATTACGGTCTTACTGATAGCCCCTCTAACACTCTGGGCTCAGAACAGAGGAAAAAGAGAGGAAAATGGAGAAAATGGACAATGACAGAGCCAGTCTCTGTAAAAAGTGACACGTGCAAGGAAGTCAAAGAAGAGAAGGATTGTCTATTCCCCTTAATCCTGTAACAAAGGCTACAAACAAAGGCTCTCTCCCCATCTCCTGTAAATCCTAAGTTTAATCACTAATGACACATCCTAACAATGTTTTCTCCCTTGTCTTAAGAGGTAATTACGGACCAAACATTTTCGTTTCTAGAAGAACTGCTGTAGGCGTTAGGCCTACTCTGTGTCTTAAGTTTATCTCTGAGCAGGCAAAACAATCGAAGACCAAAGAGTATGGCTAGTGGCATCTTATTTTGAGGACAAGTTATCAGAATTACATTGCGTTGACTGTTGGCTCAATTAAACAGACTGGGCTGGGACAGAGGATTTTGCAAAATCCTTTGAGGCCAAAATATATACTTTTTAATTTAAAGAGGTGTCATGACTCCACTACTTCCAAAGTATCTAACTCCCTGGGACCATCATCGCATCCTCTATATCACAAAGATAGAATAAAGCATTATAGAATAAGGAGGACCAAGAAATGGAGAGCCAGCTGACCTCACCAACACAAGCCAATCCCTTTGTATCACATTACGACAACACAGTTTTCTAGATTAGGACACAGGGAAGGAAGCATCTATTACAGACTTGGTTTAAAAATTGGAAAAGGTGTCTGTGCTTTAATTCTGACATGTACTGCTGAGCTTGGCTGCCTGACTCTTATCAACCTCAATGAGACTGTAAAGTTTGAGACAATATACTTTATCATGTAAAGATTTACCTAGAAAGATAAGTTTATTAGTTAAAAAGAAGTTACAAGATCATTGGATGTGAGTAATTTTGGATTAACATGAAACAATATTTCTCTTTCAGAATCACATGGGAAGACCAAATTAAGGTGACTAGCTGTTCTTTGAGTACAAAAAAACCCCCTCAAAAATAGAAAAGCTATGGAGGAGAAAAAATATAAGATGTAAGCATGGGGATTTTCTTCATACTTTACCCAAGGAGGTGATATATATCCCAATGTCGCCTAAGATAAATATAACTTGAGAAAGAAATTTGGAGCTTACAATCTGATATTAACCCTTGACTTTGAAGGGAAGAAACCAATCAACTAACTTTACAGTTTGTGTATTCAATAAAAATGTTTATAAAAGTACTCTGATACTATAAATGCTGTAACATTTACATCAAACATGTTTGGTTCCATATTAGAAAACAGGAAGAAAAGAACAAGTTTTATGGTAAAATAACGATGTTCAGTACTAAATGTACGAACAGCATAAGGGCCAAGAATATATAAAATATTCTGAAAGCTTAAGTCCATATCATCCCTACCATATGTAAAGGGCCCCTTCATTATATTCCAGAATAACATCAGTTATTTTTGTACTAAAACAACTTCCTGTCCCTCACATCCTGTTTGGTTATGTCGCAGTCACAGTGGAAAACAAAACCCAGTGCAACAGGATAACTGAAACAGAAAGAGTTGAACAGAGAAGAGGCTGCCATTAAATTACACCTTTAACCCCCTTCTGTCTGCCCCCATTATTCTAGTCCCTTCTCTGCAATCTCACTTAATTGTGGCCTGCTCTGCTCCTGGACCCTTTCTTACACCTTCCTATCCTGGTACTGACTTTTCTACCTCTTCGTCCCCTAAGTTTCCCTCTTTGCTGTGTGCCTTGAGCCTCTCTCTCCCTTCCCTTCCCACTCCTTACTTCAGTCTCAGATTCTCCAACTACAGAATCCAATCTTTCTAAAATCAGGATGACCAGTTAACAGAGAAGGCTGACAAAAGCCATCACAGATGGACACCTGCCACCTACAAGCATGATGGCAGCATAATGAGTGAATGACAATACATTTTAATTCTTTATTCTTTTTCTTTTTCCCTTTGAAAGATTACCTTCTGCCTCTTCCTACCTTCTTAAAAGTATCTGTAAAACGCTTGAGAACTGGAAAGAAAAACAGCATTTAAGCCCCTTATAATGCTATATTTTTCAAGCTTTGACCATGACCCACAGTGAAAAATACATTTACATCACAACTTAATACACACAGTATATCTATATTTAAGAAATAATAGCTATCATTATTAAGGGCCGTGCACTTTAATATTCACTATTCGATTCTATCAATTTAAAAGAATCTGGGTCACATAATGTTGAGCTAAAGAGTTCTGACACAAAGAGCGCATATGGTATGATTCTATTTATAGGAAGGTCTAGAACAGTTGAAACTAATTTCAATGATAGAAGTCAAAAGAATGAGGGTATCAGCCGGGAGGGGGTTACAGGACAGTCTGCTGGGGTGCTGGAAGTTTCCACATATTGATCTGGGTGGTGGTTATGTGGGTGCACAAATGTGATATCCATCAAGCTGTACAATTAGTGCCCAAGCATTTTACCATATGTGAGTTCTCCTTCAATAAAAAATAAAAACAAAACAAATAGTAAGAAATGGGAGTTGAAACCAATTTAAATTGATTTTACCAACTAAAATAGCTTCAGCTAACTTGCTTGTTACCCAGTTTGACAATAGCTCCAACTATGTTATTTATTTTAAAATAATAAATAAATGAATATATTTTTTTCATGACAGGCTTTGTGTCAGGCTTCGTGTCAGGTTTCTTTAGCTCAACATTACAAAACCCAGATTTTTTTTAAAAAAAATGTATGTATATCCCTAGGTCACAGGATCAAGGAATTTTGAATTAGCTGTCAAGGCAGTAGTGGGGGAGAGCACAGCTCCTGCATGTCTTCATAGGAAGAAATACAGATTCCTAATTAACCAGCGTGAGGCTGAAATAATACGAGTCGTCTCCTGGGTTCACCCAGTAAGTACAGAAAGTTACTTTGTGAATTCTAGATTGCATCGCATATATTATCCATTACAACAAACATTGTGCTTTGAGAAATTATGAACCTCAAAACATCCAGAAACAAAGAAGTAAGTCTCAATATAAAATAGGAAACACAGAAGTTCAGACTCAAGAAAGCAAACACACACACCAAAACTCTTCCCAGCCTAAGAGGAGGTTACAAGGGTGGCACTGAAATTGGCTTCAATATGCAGGTGCCAAAATGATACTGTGGTAACCGTCAAGTCTGAGAAAAACAATATTCTAAAGTCCGAGCCAGGGAGAGAGATTTCACATTTTAGAACAAACATGTTGTCTGAAGGAAAGGTCAGTGCTGAATGCGAGTCTATTTATAACCGTATATAGATAACCATGTTTTCTATTACAGCCTTTAAGATGTGGGTGTGTACAGTCTCTATTTCACTGTATTTTGGAAAAAAAAAAAAAAAAGAATAGAAAGGCAGTATCAGAGTAAGAATACAAAGGACCAGAGAAAACAAAGAAATTGCTCTCATTTAAAAAAGAATCATTCATAGATGCACACAAGGAGACGAGTACAAGATATTCATTATAACACTGTAATAGGAAAAAAATGGAAATAATAGAACAGCTGATATAAAATGCTTACACAATGCAATAAAAGGGATAAATCAGATCTATACACAAAGTAGGATTAATCTCAAAAACAATGCTGAACTAGAAAAAACAAAAGCAAGTGCAGAATAATAAGTTAGCATTTCTGTAACATTTTTAAACATACAAAACACAACCATATATATCATGATGATAGATATATTGGTAAAGACATAAAAATTAAGTATCAGTAACTCCAGAAAACTAATAATAGTGGTTGTCTCCGGTTGAGGTTGCAGGAAAAGAAGGGTATGAAATACGGATGAGGTTTAAAAATAATTATAACTAATATTTTATTATTTTTTACAAAAATACGGAAGCTAAAAAGACAATATAGTAAACAGGTGTTGAATCTGGGTGGTGGGAATATGGTTGTTTGTTTCCCTTTGCGTTTTTCAGTTACATTTAAGTTTCTCAAAATTATAAAAAACAGATGTAACTTTGTTTTCATTCAGAATGACCCATGAAAAATTTGTACAACACACAATCCCCTTTGGTTAGTGCCAACATTAACACGGATCCAACCTCTCTGGAATGTGTGCATTAACTTGAATAAGCTGGTGCATCTGTGTGAACATGGGAATTCCACGTTACCATGGGAACATTTACCTATATTTTGGATATTTCTTCAATACTTGTAATGTAGTATTAAAGCTAATGAAGGGAAAAACACTTAAAGAATAATAAAAAAGAATACTTTGTAAAGCACTTTCTGGAAAACAGACTGAAATCTGACTCAGGTCAGTAGTGTATTTCATCTCACCAAATATTCAGGACAGAAAATAAAGAGCAGTAACTACAATGTCATTGTAATGATTTACTACAATGTAACTGTTAATCATTGCAACAGATGAAATATTCCATGAAATGAGCACTATTTCCATATCATTCTATGAAGAGCAAAAGATTTAAGATGATGATATTACCTTAACAAGTTCAGGCAGGTAGCTATCTAAACCAGAACCAGATCCTTCCAATTTGCTTTGTTCGTCATCTGAAATGTCAAAACAGATTACCTGAGTCACTCCCAGTTGAATATATTTTATTTAAAACAGGAGGAAGATGATCATTTTTCTTATGTGCCCTGGAGTACAGTGGTTTTCAATTCTGCATTAGAAACAGCTTGGAGGTTTAAAAAAAACAAACAAACAAACACCGATGCCCAGGCCAAGTGGTGAGTTAAACATTTGGTAGCTGATGGAACATGGACACTGGCCAACTAGAACTGACACTAGCTATGAACACCAGCCCACGGGGCTACACCCATCAGACACACTAAAAGTCAGGCCTACCCGGGCACAATCCAAGGCCAACTAAATCAGGATCTTTAGTAGGACAATGGAAAGAGTACTTTTTAAAAGCTCCCAGGCATTTCTAAGACACAGCTAGAGTTGAGAATGACCTAAGGAATTAAAACAAAATGAAGCAAAATAAAACAACACAAAATAAAACATGAATTTAATCTGAGGCTTCTGTCAATCCTAATTTTGTCTTGAAAATTCCAAAGGATATGATTAATGACAATAAAAATTATAATTAGTATTTTAAGTGCTGACTCTATGCTAGGTACCAGATATACATTATCTTAATCTCATCTAACCACACATTCCATTTTTATTCCCATTTTATGAGTGAGTAAACCAAGACTTGGAAAACATAAGTACCTTGCCTAAGGTCTCATAACTGAAAATGGTATTTATTGCTGGGATTTGAACTCAGGTTTTCCTTCCTGCCTCCAAAACTGTGGTTCTTCCTTATGAAAATGAAGTCAGGGTAGTAAATCCTAATACGACAAAATCTTTTTTAACAGGCTATCTGTAAAAAGCTCACATCTTTCCCACTTCTCATGTACCTGTGCAATATACATGTCCACTTTCTAAATCCTCTGGCAAAAGTAAAGATACCTGCAGAGTGTGCTGTACCTGGGGGAAGCTAGACCTCCCTACCTTCATGAGAGTCTCCATTTCGCTTTTCTTGCATTGCGGCTTCAAAGCTGAGCTGGAGAATTTTGTTTAGAGTTGTGATCCACTCTTCCATTTCCATCTCACTGTCTGCTGCCAAAAGATAACTACTTTTGTCCTGCATCTTGAGCTCAAAAGCAAAACGCCTGACTTTGTTGTTCTGAAATGGGAAAAGGGTAAAGAGACATATTTTAAAAGAATTGGAATGGACTTACAATTTTTTCTCATATGATTTGCTGATGGGTGCTATCTCATTGGCATTTTGGACCAAGTTATATAAAAATGCAAGCATCTTTCTCATGAACTCCATCGACTATCCACCTTCCCTGCTTTATTTTCTCGGTTTTATTTTGTCGGTTTTCCATCTGACACGTTACATATTTTGCACACTCGTCTTATCAGTTGTCTGTCCCCTCCAATGGAATGAAAGCAGAGATTTCTTTTGTCCAGTGCCACATCTCCACTTCTGGAACACTGCCAGGCAAATAATAGGCTCTTGAAAAATAGCTGAATGAATAAAATTTCATTTAAACTTTTCAATTTCCCTAGTTTTTTTTTTAATTTAATTAACTAGTGTGTGGTATTATGTTTTTAAAAGCAAATCATTATCTATCAATATGTTTGACTTTCTTATCTGGAACTCACTCAATATTTATGAGTCCCAAAAGGTATTAGGCCACCATATCTACCTTCTTCCAGGGGCCTTTCGACATGCCTCTGGCTTTTATGCCTGTGAAAGGGTGTCTGACTCAAAGTATAAAAACAGTAGTCCACGTGCATCAAATGGGAAGGATTTCTCAACCTTCACACTGCTGATATCTGTTTGGGGCTGATAACTGTTGTGGGGGCGCTCCTGTGCATTGTAGGCCTTACCCACTAGATGCCAGTAGCATACCCATCCCTGCCTGTTGTGAAGGTCAAAACATATCTCTAGATATTACCAAACATTCCCTGGGGAGTGACCCCAAACCCCCCCCCCCATACACACACACAATGCCCCAATGCACTAGACAGAAGTTCAGCTCTGAGGACCATGGCACAGGCTGAGGGACACGATGTCACAAACTCCCACCGACCTGTGGCGCGGCATACCCCTCACTCACTAAATTCTAGCTGGTTAGCTGCAGCCCCTCAGGGGACTCCTCAATGCAGGTCTCAGGGACAGGGCGACCTTCCCAAAGGCTTCTCTGTGTATTTCTCAGAACATGAAGAGTGCTACTCCCAGCAAAGCCACACAAACGGCTATGTACAGACTGCCTACTGTGGGTTCCATAATTGCTGCCCTGGACCTCACTTAAACTTCTTTTTAAGGCAAGAATCAGATCAGGCAAAGGCTGAATGTAAAAATGAGTTCTTTTTCCCCTCAGATATTCATGATTATGAAAGTAAAAAGTTAAAAGAGGGGAGGACATTGGGCCTTGATTCTGAATTATTCCTCTTTTTGATCCTTAGTTTCCTTATCTGAAAAAGAAGTATAATCACTTCAAGGTTCTAAAATACTTTTAGGGCTTAAAATTCTAAACTGAATTCCTTTCAGGTCTATTTTAAAATTTAGTTTCGGCATTTCTTTAAACTCATAGCAATGTCCAAAAGCAATAGTAAAAAAAACCCAAACACTTAAACCACAACTTTTGGAATTTAGTTTACAAACGGATGTGAATAAGAACAAATTATTTTAAATTTTTGAAGCCATAAATAAAATTCATTGAATGCAAAATACTATCACCCGCATCAGCAAAAAGAATATGAAGGAAGAAACATCCATGAAGTCAGAACTTTAGATTCTGAACTGTATTCCGGAGACTGAATAATAACGCAGGGATGCTGTGCTTATACACTGTGTAGAAAACGGGCAAAAAAAATGTTATAGAACAAGCAATTACTTCATATTTTCTATGTGAAGTTGGCATATATATTTAGGTTTGCTTTAAACTTAAAAAAAAAAAAAAAAACTCAATACCAGAAAATTAAACTAAAAAGTAACTTCAAAAGTCTCTCAATTTAATAATATAAATCAAACTCCTACTTGAGAATCCCACA
Organism: Rousettus aegyptiacus; assembly: GCF_014176215.1. Classification (NCBI taxonomy): domain Eukaryota; kingdom Metazoa; phylum Chordata; class Mammalia; order Chiroptera; family Pteropodidae; genus Rousettus; species Rousettus aegyptiacus. The sequence goes on along the minus strand of NW_023416286.1, from coordinate 57,804,230 downwards.
CAAGAAGTTAATTTCCATCACTGACAATTCATTCTGGTACTTCTTACTTTACACTGGGAATAAATAAACTTTGATATAATTTGGTTTTTACAGTAGCAACTTTCAGCTAAGATTGGGTTACTAATGGGAGACATCCACATGCCAGTTAGCTGCTGACATAAAATAATTTCCAGTGAATGTTAAGTGATTTTTTGCCTTTCTTAAAAAGCAGAAGATCTGGCAACCATGGACTGGTATTTCCACCCAGGAGCATCAGCCCTCTTTAAACAGGACCACCTGTGCTTCAGTTTGTCACACTCCCTAGAATTTTCTATGGCTTCACACCCAGACCTCTTCTTTTCCTTCCTTCATTCCTTGGACCCTGAAAACATCTGAGTTTGACCCCTAACTTCCACTGCTGGCCATGATGAAGTAACAGGGACTGGACTTACTAGCAAATGTAACTACTGGAAAACTAGACGACACAGATAAAACAACTGTTTTCAGATATTTGACAACAGGCAGGGCGGAAGAGAAGTAAATGAGGGGAGTCCTACCCCCACCTCTGCTAGAAGGCAACATCTAACTTGTGGAACAGGAAGGGAAAACCCAGCAGAGCCCCGCAGTCTCCCTGAGACTGAATGGAGGTCAGGAAGACCCAAGTGTCTAAATCATGCAGGCAGAGTTTTCAGCATGAGAACAGAGTTCTCAGCACAAGAGATTTTAAAGGGAGCCAAACAGTAAAAATTCAGAGCCACACATTCATTATACGTATATTTTCTATTTGTACGTTGTGCTTTGACAAAAAAGTTTACCGGAAAAAAAAATCAAGACACAATAACCTAAATTTCAAGTCACCAGAGATAGACAATCACAAAGAACAGGGAATAACATCAGACTCCAAAACAACACAAACGACTGGAAAATAATAAAATGCCTTCAAATTCTAATGTAAATTTTACCTTAGATTTCTACATCCAGCCAAACAGTCAAATATAAATGCAAAAATAAAGATATCTACAGATAACACTAACTCAAAAAAATTAACATCTTACAGGTGACTTCTCAGTAAGTGACTTGTTTTGGAGGATATGCTCCTCCAAAACAAGAAAGTAAAAGAAGAAAAAAGGAGACCGAGGATCCTGGAAACAGGGAATCCCACATGGACCAAGGCAACGGGAATTTCCAGGATGGCAGCTGTGCAGAGGCTGAGAAGGCAATTACATTAAACCTTCTAACAACACAGGTCTGAACCGCATGGGTTGCCTTATGTATGGATTTTTTTTTTAATAAATATACTGGAAAATTTTTTTGAGATTTGTGACAATTTGAAAAAATTTGCAGATGAACCGCATAGCCTAAATTTTTGAAAAAATTAAAAAACAGGCATGTCATGAACGCATAAAATATATGTAGACAGTAGTCTATATTATCATTTACCACCACAAAACATTCACAAATCTATTACAAAAACTCACAAACACGGACCGTACATGGCACCATTCCAGTCGATTTGTGATAACACACAAAATATGTTAAACGACTATCTACGCTATCGGTAAGGCTTCTGGTCAACAGCAGGCTATCACTAATTAAGTTCCGGGGGGGAGTCACAAGTCACGCATGTATTTTACTCTGCAGGCAGTTGGCATCCCTCACCCTCATGTTGTTCAAGGGTCAACTGAAGTCCAGATTAGAACAGAAAGGAGGGTTACAGGAACTGAAATCCTATCACCATCATATAATGTCCAGGACTGATGAAGAGCAGCAAACACTTCTTATTTAGCCATATGATGACAAATCCCAGAAAAAATAATAAAAAGAGTTGAAAATGATCACTTCAGGGGAGTAAGGAGTGGGTGAGGTTGAGGTAATATAGGCAGGAATGTGCCTTTAGTATTACCTTTCTCAAATGCTTGACTATTTAAACCAGATGAACGATGACTTGGATGAAATAAAATTTAATTTTAAGGAAATGTGAATACATAAACACGTATACCTGAGGGTCAAACAAGAGATCTATGCATGTCTAACGTTAAAGACACTGGCTCCACAAAAAGCCTTTCTTTGGGCTGATGTCATTAGCCATTATTTTAAGAAAGAATTCTCTGATAATGGTGACTGCATCTATTGTGAGAAGTTGTCAAGGAGATTGTTCATTAATCACACAGTGCCCTCTGTATAAGAGCCCCCAGGAGAAACGCCTGAATGATCTTCATTCTGAGATTGCTGGGCAGCTTCTGACTAATTAGATTGTTTATATCTATGTGCACTGAGTGACTAAACAGGTTTCCAAGCTAGAAAGCATAGAGCCCAGTTTGTTGCCCACCCAAAGCTGTTGTTAGATCTTCATAACATGTACTTCTTTCTTAGCTAATTCCACTTCAACATCTCCCTACCACGACTCCTCATTCACTCTTCTGCTTTCAAACCCGCTTTAAATTTATGCTGTCCTGTGTTCTAAGGATACTTGTCAGTGCTGCTTTAGATCTTCCTGAAAAATGGACAGACGGATGGAGAAACAGGCAATCTGCTTTCAAAGACAATTCTATAAAGGTAGGGAAGGAAAACACCAAACTGGAAAAAGTCCCTAGATCTTTGGGAAATGGAGAAATTGGGGTCAACGGGGACTGCCATATTATCTGCATTAATTTTTTATAAAATAAATATATTCATGTATTATATTTAATCAAAAATAATTTTTAAGAATAACTCTACAACTGCATCAGCACTATGATAACAAAAATATCCAATGCTGGCTGAATGCTTACTATGTGCCAGCACTTTCTAAACTCTTTAAATGTAAAATTAATCTTCTCAGAAACCATATTTGGTACTATTACTATCCCGACTTAACAAATAAGGAAACTGAGGCACAGAGAGTTTAAATAATATCTCCAAAGTTACACAGCTGGTAGAGTAAGGATTCGAACTCAGTCAGGATCTAAAACCCAATCTCTTTACCAATATATTAGTCTGCCATTGGTATTATGATGATACTGATAAAAGTCATCAATGAGATGCTATTCCCAAGTTAACTCATCTAATCTTCTCATTTCCCTATATCATTATCTAAATTTTGCAAATGAAAAAACTTCAGGTAATAGCCAGTCCAAGGTCACACAGCTAAAAAGAGGCTGAGCCAGGTTTTAAACACAAGAACTCATGCTCAAGAGCATTTGTGCCTACTACAACATATTTCTGCCCCTAGGCTATACCTGCCATCTTCTAAAATGATAAAAAAAAAAAAAAAAAAAACCAAAAACAAAGCCTTTTCTCATTTAAAGTAATCTATTATATTTCTATCACAAAATTGCCATTTTTGGAAGTGTTTGCTTAAATCTGTTAATTCACAGATGGTACTTTTACAAATAATAAAACGATAAAACGCTTCATATTTACCTGAACCACACCCACACAGGAATCCAAAAATATCGATCCTTTTGGTTCTTTGGAGATCTTTTCATCTTTGTAAAAATTCAAATTGTAGGAACCATCACTAAGCTGAATCAGGTGGAAAAACCGTCTTTTAAATGACTAAGAAAAAAAGTACACACAGAGTTATTGTTTTGGAATGAAAAGAGTCACAATCTCTATCAATAAGTCACAATTAGAAACACATGCGAAACAGTTCAGTTCTCTCCAAAATAAATATAATTTTAGCCAACGCCCCAGGTAACTGGGTGAGTTAAGACCAATAATTTCACATCTAATAATTTCACTGCATTTCAATTCTGAGGAGGTGGTTCACTTAACAAGCACTGGTCGTTTTTCTCACCCACAGAAATTGGGATTTTATGTAACTACCCAACAGCAGTGCAGTGAGTTCCAATTTGGGATGCAGCTCAGAAAGATGGAAACTTCTCAAATCCCCAGGGTTTCTTGCTCACACAGAACAGCAACTGTACTCTGCCTCATGACACCGAACAGTTTTCTAGCCTCAGGACTATGGCAGTCGGCATTTTCCCCGATTTAATTTTTATCCCCCTGTCCATCCTACTCTACCCCCAACCCCATCTCCATTGTTTCTTTTCTCTTTATTATTAGTCCTGGTCTTTTTCTGGACCTACTTCTCTGGTGAGTAGCTTTTCACACTGGTTTTGCTTTTTGCAGACTTCTTCCAACATAATCATTTTCCCTTTAATCTTCGATTTTTACTTAACTTGATTTTGCCACAGCAGACCTCCACAGAAGAGCTGAGGTTTAGCCCCTTGGTGATGTTCTGTGAGGTACCAGTATCATTTTTGTAGTTAACACAGAGAAGAGAGCCTGTGTTAGCAGTCGCACCTTTGCACCAGGCCAATGACAGTCTCTTCACGCTGGTGAGGTGGTGATGGGGGTAAGTAGGTGGAAAGGTCTATACTGAAGGTCTTACTAACAAAGTGAGGCATCTTACTAACCAGACGACACTGCTTTTGTCAGGAAGAAGAGCACACACGTTTACCTGAAGCACTGTTCCTAAGACCTAAAGGAGAAAGCAGGGTGACGGGCCTACTTACCCTCATGGTCACGCTTATTGCACTGTTCATGTTGCCTTTGTACAGCCACCCGTGCTTGGTGATCCCACCCTTCTGAGAGCCGAGGGAGGCGGCATCCTAGGAGAGAAGGGAAATACCACAATCATCTTCTGTTATTACCCATGCCATTTGCTGTGAGTCTGGTCAATGGGAAAATCATTCACTCGGTGCCAGCCTGCTGCTTGGCCCTTTCCTGGAGTAACCATCTGACATTAACATGTACAAGTCACTTTCGTGTCCACTTAACAGTGAAAGATTGGGACAAGCCTACATTTCTGAAAACTCCAGTCCATTAAAAGGCAAAGCTAGTTCTAATCCAAATTTTTATTTTTAAGAGTTTAGTGAGCCACAGAAAGTACATACCATACTTGACCACTCAAGTTGTAAGGTCTCGCTGGGTTTCATGAAAAAGGTTTTCAAATTACACTCCCCTACAGTTGAAGGACAAAAGCAAATTCCTGGAGAACTTCCCAGAAGCTTAGTTCAGAGAAAGGTGAAAAAGAAAGGAAGGAAGGAGATGTGAGCCAATAAAGGAGAGTTAAGGTGATGGGACAACAGAAAAGAAGGAAAGATAGAAACGATCCCAACAGGGACAGAGGGAAGAAAGAGAGTTAGAAAAGTGAAAGGAAACAGCTAGAAAAGTAAAGAAACATGCCTCTTCAAGTTCTGACCCCAAGCTCTGAAATCTGGGTTAAAGGACATGGAGCTGCCAGTTGCTGCTAAAAGTATAGGTGTATATTTGTACACATAATAGACAGATGAAGCTTATATACACGCAAATACGCAATCTGCCAAACCTTCCACCACACCCTACCACACCCTTCAAGAGTTCTCCCTAGTGACTTCTTTCCCTCTGTAAGGCTATGCCCAATATATACTTCGGTAGGTACCCTGTGAAGAGAAGGCCACATAGTGTCACGTTACCCAGCTCACATCTCCTAAGATTAGTCTCTAATTATGATGTTTATTTTTTGTAATCAAGTAGACAATTGCATAATGACCCATCCTATGTTTTGTTTTAGACCATCTCAATATGAATATTGATGGTCTATATCGTTGTTATTATCAGCAATGACAGAAATAACTTACCTGTCTAGGTAAATGCTTGTTTTGTGTGCCTTCACAAGCATTATTTCAATTGGTCCTCCTCTTACTATTAATCACCACCAAGTTTTTAATATCTTGTTTTTCATTTTGAATGACGACCTACTCTTTTCAGAATTATTTAAAAAGTGTTTTGTAAAATAACTTGCTACCGTGGACATTGTTAAAGTTCTTGAGTGGCTGGTGTTGTCTTAGTTGACAATTTAAAAAATAAATAAATAAATAAAAACTAAACTCACAATAAGGCATCCAATATTGAGAATGAGAAATGCAGAGATAGGTAGCACTAACTTTTTATAAGATTTCTCTTGCTCCGTGGACATTGTCACCTCGTGTCCTGTTGTATTTGTACACTCCTCTAGCCATAAGCTTTTCTCCAATAGTAGGGGGAGTGGATTTGTAAAATCAGAGCTTCTGGGTACTATATATTTCACTCAAAGTGACCACTGAAGAAACAGCCACTTAAAATCCATTGGCTATCAGTTTGTTTTAAGATAATCTAAACTTAAGGTCTAAGTAATCTTGATATCTTTTAAAGTGCAGCCAAATCTTATCCAAGCCTTTGAAAATAATCTCAGAATAAATAAACAGGACCAGAAGAACATGCTATGCTAAGTAGTCAAGTTGAAACAGAAACCTTATTTAAATCAATCAAACAAAACATGTTTAAAAATTCTTCCCGTTTAAAGAAACATTCCTATTCCGGTTTCAGCTAAATGTTGGTAATTTTATCATTAATATTCTAAGTCTGTGAGTGATCAACCTACCTCGTCTTTATCGACCTCCTCATCAACTTCATAGACATGAACTGGAAGTTTATCCAACTTGGCCACTTTGCTTTAAAAAGAAGAAAAAACTTGTTTAATAATTAATTAATGAAAAGATACTGCATTTCTTCTTCCATCAGAGGAACCAGCATTTAACAAACCCAAAGCTGGCCCACTCAGATAAAGAATAAAAACCACCAATGCCATTGCTTTTCACAGTAGGTGATAAAAAAGAGAGCTCCAAAAGCTATGTAGAAAACATAGCATAGCTTGTTGGGAGTTATGTAGGTATATTAAAAATGGGAATATTTGTTAACAAAGACTTGATAGAATAACTTTTAATATGAAGTTTGAGAAATATGGAAAATGAGGTCACTAAATTTAAAGTGATTAAAACCACAGTCTTAGATGATGATTTAAATGACAAAAAGATGCCAGTGGCCAGCATTTATTAAACAGTTATTATGTACTAGGCACTGTGCTGTATGCTTCGTATGTGTTATCTCTTATAGTCCTTTAGATGGTGGGGACTGGTGTTAAAACCATTTAATAGATGAGGAAACTGAGGCTCACGGAGGGCAGAGTAAGTAGATGATACAGGTAGACTACAGAATTTATGTTCTTAATCACTGTTACAATCTTCCCTTTCATTCTCATCAGTCAGAAACTCTTATAAATGCCAAAAAGTAAAATCTACCAGCAGGAAAAGTATATTGTATAGTAAGTCCATTAAATCTCACAGTCTGTTCTCTTTTAGCCCTGAGAATGGTATGAACAAGACTATATGTGAAGATACATTAATCTGATCAAACGGGAAGAATTAAAAAATCCCCAAATGAGTACTGGGTAAATATAGAACTAAGGAGCACATCCATCTGGAGAAGATAATGTTGGAAGAAAGTGTTCTCAGCTGAGATTCAAAAAGAAGCATTTGGGAAGTTGGCTAAACACTCTTAAGGAGTGGCTGAACCACACAAACAGTAAAAACAACCAGGTCCACTGACACTAGTATAACAAATCCAACTCATAGTTAAAACAAACACAAAGAAAAATATATTAATAGGATCTCAAGTAAAATTTTTATTGGCAATAGTTACTTTTGAAACACAATCCATCATTATTTGCTTTCAATTTTCATAATCAACTAAAATTTGCCAACTACATCAGTTATGATTATAGCATTTTAGAACAGACATCCTCTCAAGGTGAAACCTACCTCTATCCCTGGTTCACTTTAAGCACCATTAAACAATCTAAACACACTTGCTTTTGGTGCATTCAAGAACAAGTTAATACTTTAGAGGAGGTAGAGACATTTGCCTGAGAAAAAGTTTGTTCTTTAACCTACATTTAACCTAATTTATTCAATATAAAATGATTTTTTATGTCTCTTCAAAATATATTTTTAAGATAAAACACATTGCACTATATTTTAATATCCTTACATTTTCCTTGTTTTCTATTTCTCACTGAAAAAAATTTCACCTGTTTATGTTTCATCACTGCTACACTGAAAAGAAATCACTGGACCTAATTAAACCATGTGCATGTTTATTACCGCCTACTAACACTAGAGTCCTAGGATTGAGTACTAGGCAGAGAAGTTACATACCTCTCTAAAAATTTTAAGTACAATGAATTTTCCCTGTGTGTATAACCGCACCTTGTGTGGTCTGTCCATTTACTTACTTTGGAAGCTGTCGAAACTCTCCTGAGTAATCTTCATATTTATAGTTCACAAGGTGCCAGTCAGAATTATAGGTTTTGATGCACTGTTGCAGGGGGGGGGGGATTAAAAAAAAATAGAAAGTACATGAAAAATAAAAAAGGTATGTGATGACTTTTAGAGAACATTTATGAAGGTTTATGAATGCACACCCATACAAACATCAAAAATATTTTTTCCCCTTATCCCTCCAATGCCTGAAATTCCACCATTAGAGCTTCCCGTGAGGCTTAAGAATCACTGACACATTATCCTTGGGAGAGGGGTCATTTTAATGATTTAATCATCCTTCATGCTCTGAGAGCAGATTTTACAATGAGAAAAACTTCACCTTCTCTCTTGCATCATTTACATAACAATGTACAGTTACTGACTTAAAAGCACTTGGTTCTTAAGTAGAGTGGCCGCTACTAGAACATATAAGTGAACAGAAAGTGTGAACCACGCGATGTTTTCATGGTATTTACTAATATTACAACTGGCTTTGTTAGTCAATATTATATAAATCTGCTCTTAGTTTTCCCTTCTACTTATAAGGAACAGAGTGAGGTTATTAGGAGGAAAGATTTCAATTCCAATTCTTAGTGGCACCATGACATCTTCATGTATACGTGTGTGTGTAAAGAATACACAAAGTATGGAGCATTCCATTGCCAAGGATTCTATTGGATGCTAACCTACACAGGCTGCACTAAACTACCTTCTACATGACAGACTCGATGAGAAAGCATCATGTCTTTCATTCATCTTCCAAGGAAGATCCATCAAGTAGTGCGTAGAGTCTTAAAATTATGAGGCTGCATCTGCCAGACCTTCAAATGTGAATTAAGTCAAAATCAATAGGTGAAGTTTTGATTTAGGTACCAAAGGTTTAGTAATCAGCTCTTGACTACACGTATGTAAACTTTAGTGTGGCTGAAAAACTGAATAAGTGAAAACATAGGTAGATAAATGTATTTATGTCTTACCTCGTTGACTTGATTCTGACTGTAACTAATATCATGAAAAAAGTCTCCCTTCTCCTACGTTACTTCATTGTTTAATTGCCAACCTTTTAAATCTATTTTTGAGATAAACTCTCTTCCACCCCAAAGACATGAAAATAACTACAGCCACAACAATGAGTGCTTCTCTTGTGCCAGGATCTACACTAAGCATTTTATTGGCAAGGTTATGAAGGGAAGGTAATGGAAGTATTTTATATAATCATTCAGAGAGGTGGAATAAGTAGCAAAGAAGGGGTAAGAACAGTCAGATGTGGGAGCTAAACAACTTTTCAATTTCTTTGCTATGTAGTTACAAATGTTTTTAAATACTATTTTATTCTTGAATGTGCTTTTTAAAAAAAATTTCAAAAACTTTTCACGTTTAGGACATCAGACATCCACATTCAAAATCATACTCCAAGACCAGTACAGAGTCATCTGTACATTTACATTTTTTCACTAACGTCTCTCGGTCTATTAGCATAAGTCAAGTCTGGCTATGCATGATACAGTCTCGTGGACCTGACTCTATTCTTTTTGTTTTGGAAGTCAAATCACAGACTGCAGCAGTCCTCAGGGCCATGGTGGTTCTTCGTCAAGCACTGCCACGAGAGCTGTGCCACCAAAGTCTCTTGCAGGGCATTATAACCATTCTGAAGTATGAACTGTACCCGCCCAATTAAAAAATAAGTAAGTATAGATATAATCAGCACATTTACTAATGGAATACCTGAGTGCCCAGATTTTTAATATCTTAGGCAAAATGAGTACGAAAGATAATTGTAATGTTTAAATATTTTAAATTATAAGGAACTGTAAAAAATATTGTTAATAAGGTTTAGCAGCCAGAGGTTCATTCATTTAATAAGCCATGGTTGACTGTCCACATAGAAGGCACCTGTTAAATTCCTCAGTACCCAGAGAGCTGTATCTCAAAAAACACAAAGATCTGACTGACTGATTTCAAGACTAACCTTTCAAACTTGTGAAATTCAATAATATTTTGAAGTTATCCTGAAAGGTTTTTGAAGTTGTTTTTTAAAAAGCGATTAGGTCATTCTCCTCTGGACGAGAGGATGAAGAGGAAGTGTTGTTCCACTCCACCCTAGTGGAAGGGTCCCAAGAGGTTTAGTTATGTTGGCTCCAGCAGCATAGCATGAAGCCGCTGTTGCACAACCTGAAGCGATTAATGAATTTAATGGAGAGCTGTCCTTCAAAAACCATATTTTTAAAGCAATTGGAAAAACTGAATTAGTAATTAATAATTTTGCTAGATGCTTTAAAACAGCAATCAACAAACTTTTCCTGCAAAAGGCCAGATAGTACCTATTTTCATCTTTGAGGGTCATATTGTCTCTGGTGCAACCACTGAACTTTGAGCTGTGAAGTCGAAGTGGCCATAGGCAATATGTGAACAACTGGGTGTGGCTGTGCTACAATAAAACTTTATTTACAAAAACAGGCTGCAGACCAGATTTTGCCTGTAGGTCAGTTTGCCTACACCCTGCTTTAAAATAAACATTTAAGGATATATATAAACATACCTAACTGTTTTGTCTATAATTAATTTTACTAGTATAGTAGCAAAGGAGGTTATTAGGTAAGAAGTCACCTTTTCAGGAGTATAAGAATACACACTTTGAAATTTTTAAGTATTTTAATTTTTCAAAAATCTCAATGGAAACTAAATCTTGTTATTTTAATTGGTTTTTACTTATAAACGCTTAACTTCCTTGCAGTGGGAAAATTTATTGATGGGCATATTTATCTAGCAAATACAGATCAAAATCTATTATTTTTAAATGAAGGATCAGTCAAGAAACAAAATTAAAATACCTAATTAGTTCATCTTGGAGATAAAAACGAACACCCCAGGAGGAAAAAAAGCAATCTAAATGCAATAACTTCTCTTTCCCCCTTATAAGGATCCTTATTTGTGTGTTCAAACAAAATTACAATCATACATTGATCAGGGATCTCAGGCTCTGCTCATTATCACTTGACATTACATAAATATTGAACTAGTCTTGAAAATAAGTTCCAAGTATAAATATAGAAATGAAGTAAATATGTAAACATGTGTGCTGAGTCTCCATTAAAAAAATATCAATAATGAAGCCTCTGACATCGTGTCCAGTTAGTTCACTTACGAGCTTCCCTTTATTTTATGCCTATGAGTTCTGTAGAATTCATGTTTTGTTGTCAGAAGCAATCCCTGCTGACCTCGCTGTCTACGTTTCAGATTCTGAGAACCTCATATTATTCTCTTATTTTAACTTCCATCATAAAAAATATAATTACCTCTCTGACACTTTCTTGATAAAATCATTAAAATTTAAAGAAGAGAGGTACTAGGAAAAAAATGACTTTAAAATAATGTATAGAAGTGGGGAGGAGGGAAGGGGGAGGTAGATGGGGTAAAAGGGGTCAAATATGTGGTGACAGGAAGAAACCTAACTATGAGGTGAACACACAGTGTAAATATATATACTCCTTACTGTTAAAGTGTACAGCTGAAACTTACTGGATTTCATTAACTAATGTCACTGTAAAAAAAAAAAAAGTAAAAATAAAATAATGTATAAATTAGCATAGCAGAAACACATTACCTCGGTAACAAATAAGCTCTGCGCCTCCTCTTGTGCGTGTGCAGGAACCGTTGAGCATCTGTATCGACCCTGCCGTCTCAGAATGGCTGTCTGTGAAGGAAAGCGCCAGGCGAGCACTGGGTAAAGTGGAGGAAAGGCGCCAGCCTCACATGCAGCAGGCGTGGACACCATCACTTCAGCGTCTACCCACTGGTGCAGCTCCCTCCTCACTCTTTGGGTCACACACAACGGATACCATTTGACACACTAAAGTTCAAATGACATGCGAGGCAACAACTCCCGCTTCCTTCTGGGTCAGGGCCCCAGTGAGCCCTCCGGGGAGCCCTTTCACTCCCCCCAGGCGGGGTGGAGGCCTATTTGGGGAGTCCCTAACACTCCTTCACTTGATCTCGTCTCATTATATTGCCTTTTACTTGCTTTCACTGCCCCCTTTTTTATTGGTAAACAGACATAACATAACATTTACCATTTGAACCATTTTTAAGTGTATATAGTTCAGTGTTGTTGTACATTTACATTGTCACCGTCACCGTCATCCATCTTTCAACTGCCTTTTGTGTCTGTTCTTGTTCACTGTCACATCCCCAATGCCTAAGAGCAATTAACTAGACAGGTATAAAGTCCTTCATATTTGCTAATTTAATCTATGAACTGTGAATGCTACCCCGCTCCCCGCCCCCGCCCACGATTCCTGTTATATGAGGCTTAAATGCTTATTTTAAGTCATAAAATGTCTCATCACTCTAGGCAGCAGCACACATACTCCAATTAACATTGTTTGGAAGAGACTGTAGTATCAATGAGGAACCTAGGCGTTGGCCTTCGGAAAGGAATGTTCTAGATATTTTTCTCCAATGTACTTACTATAATCCTTGGAACTATAACAGACCATAGTTATAAAAATAGCATACATGAAAACATTTTGCTAACAATCTACCCCGCTGGCCCGCTGTGGCTTGTCACTAAGATGGGCTCACCTAGCACCTGGACCAGCTGTTTCCATTCTTCCTCTGGTTAGAGGAAGCCTTGGGTCAAGTCTGTGATCTCTGCCCCTCTAGCCCAGGTGGAGAACAGTAGGGCATATATTTTGAGTAAAATTCCATTTTATTTCCCGTCCACATTTTCTCTGTGTTGTGTCTGCTCCACCTCTATTTACTCTTTTCTTGTACTCTGGCCATCTTTGAAACTAATCTTACATCCCATTTTTAGGATAAGTCTCTCTTATTCCAAAGGAAGGGAAGGAAGAAACTCTATTCTCCACCAAAGTTCTTCACAGGTGAATTATTAATTCATTCATCCTCCAAGAGGCCTTTTAAGCCCCTGCATCTTAGTTTCTTTGTGAATATCACAAAGGGTGGCTCTTATTACATACCTGTTCCCATGAGATGTCATAGAGATATGTGATAGTAAGCACTGAAAAGACAAAATCTAGTCAAAAAGCTTCAAAGTAACACATTAATTATAAGAGTTTATCAAAACTGTTGAGAAACAGGTATAACATTAGTAAAGGGGAATTGTTCAAGAAATTGTGTACGCTTCCTAATATCTCCACTTACTGTGTCCTTATCTTGATTTATTTGGGTCTATCGAGATTTTTAAAAATCATGATTATACTTTTTAAATGTTCATGAATGGCTCAGGTCAAGAAATAAGACTGTTTAGGGTCATTTCCAGCCCATTTATCATCACAGGACTAGGAAGAGAGAAATGTATTATAAAATTTTCTCAGTGAATTACCAACTCAAGAAACTAATTATGTGACACTTTTCCAAACACCCCTTTAAGGTGAGAAAAATAATAAGAAATGAATCTTTCTGATTCTCGTAGATCAAAGTGTCATTTTGCTCTCACTTTAAACAGAAAACACCTTTAATCATTAAAGAGAGACTTGACCTTTAACAGACAAAAGAGCACTAAACATAAATAAACCAATTATCCATGTGTTTATTTACTACCTATCAATACCAGGTCACTAGGTTTGAGTTCATTACTGATCAAGTCATATGATTTTGACAAACCTAGTTTTCTGACTAGAGCCCTTTCCCCACAGCCCAGAGGCTTCATTCAAATAAACTTAAAATATTTCTTTAAAACCAGTCACTCAAATTATACATGCTTCTTTAGTATATACCTGGCTTGTGCAATTTTGATGCACATTTTTTGTACATACCTGTCTTAGACAATCTTTCAGATGCCTGCTATCCTCCCCTATCCATGCTTGCTGTTCCTCACACCAAGAGGTGGGGTCTAGTTTATCTCCCCTTGAATCTAGGCTGCCTTCAACCAATAAAATGAGGTCAAGGTGACATTGTGCCAGGCCCAAACTTAGCCTTTAGGAGAGCTGGCAGCGTCTTGGAAGATAACTAGCATATTAAAAGATCTATGACCTTGAGACCACCATGCTGTGAGGAAGTCCAAGCTACTAGCCATATTGAGAGGCCATATATAGAAAAATGCCTCACCAGCCTCCAGCTGGTTCCAGCCACCCTGACTGAGGTACCTTCAGGTGAGCGAAGAAGTTATCTTGGACATTCCAGCTCCTGTAGACACCAATTAAAGCATAACTAACCCTGCTTAGTCTCAATCAGATTTCAGAATTATGAAAAATAAGAAATTATTGTTTTATTAGCCTTTGGGGAGATATGGTTTTTTATTTTTTCATTTTTACTTTTTAGGAGAGGCAACCCTTGGTTGACCTCAAAGATTGCAAGAACCTTGTCAGTTTACAATCCCTTATTTTTTTTATTTTTTTTGCCAACAACACCTGGTCTTCCTAGGTGGTCTCCCATCCAAGTACTAAGCAGACTTGACCCTGTTTAGCTTCCGAGATCAGACAGGATTGGGCTTGTTCAGGGTAGCATGGCTGTAGACTGGGGAGAGATGTGGTTCAACAATACATAAGTATAACAAGGCTTTAAGTGACTAGGAATATCCCTAATTAAAGTATTAGAGAATTACTCTCATTTTCATGAAAATGTCTTTTAAATCCTAATCACAGTATATTGTTAAGACATAAGCCTTGAGGGGGTACACTAAGCTGCAATCTAGTTTCCACATTCACCCCACATTCTATTCAGTCAGTGCCCTAAGAATGATCAAGTAAGAGAGAGAAAAATGTCTATTAGAGAGTAAACTTCAGTGGCATCTCTTCCTAAAGAATATTCTATTGATCATTTAAGGACTCAGCATAAATACTACCTCCTCCCTCCCTTCCTCCCTCTCTGCCTCCCTCTACTGTGTCCCTACTTTCTACCACCAGACACAGGTCTAGAAATTGGAGACACAAAATTTAATAAAATGTAGTTGCTGTTCTTCTAGAGCGTACAGTCTGATAATAGAGGAAGATGAGGAAATTATTAGAGTGTGAAAAGTACTACAGAAGGGCATGAGAGAAAAAAGCAAGGGGCACAGGCTGGTATGAGAGGAAAGAGTAGGGGAGTCTAAATCCGACAGGAAGGAGAAGAGGACATCTAGAAGATGTGCACTGAGGCAAAGATGCTTCAGCTGAATTATACGGGATGAGCACAAGTGTACTGAAGACAAAAGGAAGAGAAACTCGGAGATAAGCTTACCTTTGGAAAGTTAAAAGAGCAATATCAAGATATAATAAATGAGATTAGCTTTTTGCACACACACACAAAACAAACCCATTAAATCCCAGAACTGAAAATATATCCTATGTCAAAGGAAAAACTGCCTAGAACTCTAATTAAACTTGAATTAAATAACACTAAAACCCCACCAACCTATAGGTTACTCGGTGATTTTAATTTACAGAAAGAACAGGGCTTGCATGAGTGGAGTACTTTTGTCAGTATCTTTATCACCATTTAAAAAGGAAGGCTGGGATCCATCAAGCTGTGACCCACGGGGGGACTACTAGACGTGGTGCCAATGAGGTGTCACCCTTTAACACCCCAGTTGCCAAGGTCTTCCCACTTACTGCCTTTGCTCTGAGTTCAGCCTCATCAACCCACTTGTTTATAATGTAATCCTTTTCAGACTTTCCTAATTAGAGAGAATGCACAGCCAACAAATGTATCCTGATCTGCTTATTAATTCTAGTTCTGAATGAACATTATTGAATGGTACTCTGGTTTGGTCTTTTGTGGGGTTGACTGCAAGTCAGTTTCCTGGAGCCCAAATAATTCTGGTAACATTGACTAAAGCCAGTCTCTGGACTTGCAAATCTGAGATCTGACCCTGGACCTTGATGACCTTATAAACCATACTCCAAGAGGCCTTGTCTGATAGCTTGTCAATCTCTGATTCCATTATCCAAAAGCTTCCTGCAGGAAGATGTCTTTTTTTGTCTACCAAATTGTGGATTCCTCTGAGGGAATTCTACTTGTATCTCTGTGCTAAGTACTCAATAAATATTTTAGGAATGACTGAATAAAAGAGACAATGGAGATAGAAATAAACACCTACCAATAAACATCCATTACTTGCATTTTTTTTTTCTATTATTACAAAAGTTCTCTGGGCCAATTATGGAAACTGACAAGGAAAGGCTATAGTATAAGTGAATGTTCGGTTAACTTCTCCATAGATTTATGTATTAAAAGTCACATTTAGGTGCTAGTCTATTGTATGCCAAATCAATTCACATTAAATTTCTACAGTTTTATTTGTCTGGCTTTTAATAGAGTCCAAATCAATACCAAGAGATTTATTCTCAATGAATACTAAACCCCTTCTCAAAAAGTAGCTTAATTTTCTTTTTAACACAGTATTCTTTTCTACTTGTCTATCATTTAAAATCATATTCCTGCTAGAAAATAGATCTATATCCACTTTATATAAATCAACACTAAGGTGGACATTCTAAGAATATCATTCCTGTTTTTATTTCCATTCTGCTAAGAAAGCTTAGTAGCTTCGACTAAGTAGTTTTCTACATTTACAAGGGGGAGAGGAAAAATATTTTACACTATGAAGTATGATAAGATCTGAAAATTAAATCTAAACATACCTAGCATCTCAGACAACCATTGGGATATAAATTTCACAGCACAACACAATTTAAAAGTAAAAGCCCCCTTCTAGCTACTGTAATAATCTTTAAAAAGTCTAATTTTGGTCAATACCATATTTAGGTTGAACTCTGGTCGTCTCTGACACACAGAAATCCTTAATTACCTTGGCCAAGTACAGACAGAGGTCTTATGATGAATTACATAAAATTAAAGGCGCAATTGGGAAAAACAAAACCAAACAAACAAACAAACATAAAAACGAGACTCCTAAAGAAAGAGAAAGGGGTTAAGTCCTCTCCCAAAGGGCTAATATAATGATCCACGAACACCTGAGAGCCCAAGGTAAATCTATATGGGGCTTTTTTTTTTTTTTTTTAATGGAATGAATTGGAAAAGTACAGAGTTTCCCCCCCACCACCCAGACTGGACTATGAAGAGTAAAATTTACTACAATGTCCAAATTTAGTTTGGAACAACAAATTTCAAACAGATTCTTTTTTGTCCAAAAAATATTTTTTCCTCTTGGTTGAAATGACTGCCTCCAAAATCAGGATCATCTGAATGGGTACGTGGCACATCTGATGCTTAGCCTAGGAAGCCGGGTCATAGGCCACCTAAAGGGCACATACAGAAGTGTCAGGTCCCCTCACCTAAGGCCAGCTCTAAGGCTTTCTGGCATTTCCTACCCCTCCTCTCCCTCACTCACTGCTCTTCCCTGACAGCGCGTCACAGCCCTGTTTCTTCAGCTTCAACTTGGAATCCCTCCCTACCATCAAAATTCCTGACCCCGGCCTGCCCAGGGCTCTGTCTTCCCTCCATCAGTGCTAGCCAGCATGCTACCTTGACCCCACTGAGGCTGGGCTACCGAGCTCATGTTTCAAACCACAAGCAATGTGAAGCGCATAATCTAATTAAACTTCCTATGGAAGAATCTGAGAAGTGATATTGGAAAGGGGTTTGAATTGAGAGCCAGGAAACCTGAGTTCTCATCTGAGCTCTGCCTCTCATTAGCTGTGTGATCTTACGGTAAAGTTTTAACTTTCCACATCTATAAAATAAAGAGTTTTGTAGGCTCTCTAGGTTTCCTTTGTGGTTTAAAACTTCCATAGTTCTGTGAACATGGAATTCTAAATCCATTTCTCTCAAATGGTTTATCTTATTGTTATGGATTGCTTTGTGAGAAACTAAAACATAAAAGACATCCAGAAAAAAAAAAGATGAATACTGTCTCTGCTTTGATTTGTACTCCCCCAATTAATTTAATAAAGGGAATTGTTGGATTAAAAGGAGGAAAGATTCACTACATAGATTTAAATAGAGGCATGAGTACTAACAAAGACATGCTTTTGTGTCAACATTTCTTTATTTTTCTAACCCTCTAGACTCATTTGGCGCTAGATTTTTTTAAAAAATCATTTTACAATGGGCATTAAACTATAACCAAACAACTCTCTTAATTGCTGATGGGAAATATGCATATCCACTGGGTGTTTAAAATATCTTATTTTAATTAAGAGACTGAAACAAAGGCCCATCCTTCTCCTGGGACCATATGAATAATGAACTAAAGACAATGTCTGAGAGAAGTGAGTGGGTTGCAAGCTGAACCAGCTGTGTGGATCCACCATGGACCAGATGGACCATCTCCCCATCTCTTCTGTTCAAAGGAGCACAGGCTGGCAGTGTCCTCCCTCAGATGGAAAAACAAAGAGCGCGGCAGCCCAGAAGGGAGTGCGGGCTTTGAAAGAGGAAGAGGTGTCTCCCCGGGGGGCCTACACAGAACAAATCCCAGGACGGGAAAAGCTGTAGTGCACCAGCTGAGACACTGAGTTAGCAATGAAGAAGGTTCCTTCAGGAGAAGGTAACTAACTGCTTAGTAGGCCATGACTGCAGAACAGAGAGTGAAAAGGAAAATTTCCCAGGTATCTGCTTTCTTCCTCTAAGATGGGCCCGGAGGCCTGAGGACGAAGTCTGAGAAGGCCCGACACCCATTCTGCTGACCTGCTAGACAGAGAAGCCCACCAGGTCTCAGAGCCCAGTGAACTCCAATCTACTCTTAAGCTAAAACACAAGATTTATCTTTGCTTCGCAGGTAACTCCTCCTATCTGTAATTCTATATAAAGTATCTGCACTTGTGTTTATTTTTGTGTTTGTTCTAATTTACACAGAACTATCCCTTCAAACGTTTGAGGGCTTGATGCCTTTGTCAGAAAAAGAGTCCTTTGATCTGCCAGGAGAAGTGCAACTTTGGAGAGGGCCAGGGCTCTGAGCAGGGAGGGAAGAGGAAATCAGAAACCTGGGCCAGAAATCAGAGCCCCGGTGGTCTAGGTAAGACTAAATGAGTATCCCTCAGGCCTGGCCCACCTCCCTCCCTAAAGAGCAAGTCCTGGGCTGAATTTTTATTGTGTTTAGCTGGGCCTAGTGGGTAGCTTCTGCTTCAATATTCTAAAGTTATCCCAGATACTCAACTATTAGATCAATGGCTCCCAACTATCCTTTTGTCTCTAGGCCTGAGCCAAACCACAGGTGCCTCCCTTGTCTGTGTGGAGTTAGGTCCCTTTGATATCTGCTGGAAACACCCCCTGGGCTGAACTGTGTACATTAAGCGTTTCATATCCAGGGCAGTATGAAACATTACTATTAGACATTCTGGAAACTTTGCTGTGACCTACTGAGCACAGCGGTAATGAAACCTTTCCAAATATCTAGCAGCTACATTTGTTTCAGAGCAGATGACTCTCTTCTGAGAGGATTCAGTCCCAAGCTAGGCTGCAAACTGAAATCCATGCAGGCATTCTCTACATCTCAATGCGAGATCATGTCATGGCGGCTGACCCACATCTTCCACTAAGATCAGACAATTCCATTTTAAGGGAACAGTTTGCTGAGGATTCCCAATGCTTAATTCACTAATAATTAAGAAAATGGACAAAGCCTGGGATAAGACAAGGGTCTGGAAAAAGAACTCCATTTAGGTTTTTGGAGCAATCTAACAAAAAACAATATCCAAGAAACTAACTAAAACATTACAAGGGCCGAGCCCTGAAATGGACATCTCTCTGCCTCTTTCTAACAGCAGCTCCTCTTCACTAGCCCCTGCATGGTCCTCAAGCTTCCGTCTTTAACTGTCTTTCTCCACTCAACAGTGTCACCCTGTGAGGTCAATGACTTTCCTTGCTGTACATGCCCACAACAGTGCAGAGATTGAGGGTGCTATTGTATGAACCTCAGTGCAGCACCCCCCGCCCCCAACTCATATTCCTACTTTCCTTCTACCATCCCTCTTTTCTACTCTCGGCATGGATGCCAGTCATCTTTCTAAAACTCCCACCTGATAGTGCCATGCCTCTGCTTGAGTTCTTTCAATGACTCCTCGCTGCTACCAGAACAAAGTCCAAACTCCTCAGCATGACCTAAGACCATTCATGATTAGCTGTGTTGACTCTGGTCATGTTTGCGGACTCTTCTCTTGCCCTTCTCCAACCCTCCAGCACATGGGGTCCTTCTGACTCCCTAATGCACTGACCCCTCTGTCGGGGGGTGAGCCCAGATAAAGAACCCTGGATTTTATCTGGATTTCTGCATTTTCAACACTTGGGGGACTCTTAACACCTGAATGTCTCACTATCTCGAACTTAATAAATTCCCATGGGACTCCATTTATATCATCACAGTAGTCTCATTCTCCTCCTTATTACTGATATCATCTCCTCTCTTAAGTTTTGAGCAATTTGAAAGCAAGAACCCTGTCAGATATTTACATTCCTAAGCATCTCACAAGGCTGAGTCCTTTGTACAAGTAGAACTCTAAATGGCAAATCAGCATAGCTGATCAGTGCAATCTAAAAAATAAGCTTTCCTTTTTAAGGCATATTTGATCATAAAAGAATGATCTGTCACCATTTCTGTAAAAGGTATTACTTTAACTAGAATTAAAATTCTCATCTCCTGAAGGTCTGGCCAATAGCAATTCAGGAATATTATTATCCAGACTTTTCAGGAAGATTCAATCATAGACATAAACTAATATCCCAGGAACCACAAGGTTCACAAAAGTTACATTGTTGGCCGGTGATTCTGACTGATAAAAATTTCGAGGAATTTAACAAAAGTACACTTTTCAATAAAAAGCTCAAAATAAAGTATTGAGATTATTTTTGTAGCAGCCTATAATGAAAAGCGAGCACAAAACACTGTTTAAAAAAAAAAAATCTTTTCAAAAAAAGAAAAAGAAAAACAGATGGGAAATGAGATCAGGGACTCAGGAACTTCCAAGGCCCTTTGTAAGTACAGGGGCCTGGCTTCCTTTTTAGGTCAGTGGTTTGTAGATCATTATCAGTCACATGTAAGTAGAAGAGGAAAAGAAACAGAAGAAAAATAAAAATCAGGATGTTATTTAAAGGGAAATGGATTAACCACATTTTCCTATACAATGCTGAGAACAGTCTAGGATTCTCTTGTATCTAAACACTTCCAAAAGTGAAAATTTCTAGAATTGCCAATTACTAATAATCTTTGTACTCCCATCTTTCCTTTTAAATTCTCTTGCTAAGGGATTTGACATTGTTAATACACCAGGAAATATCAGTAGAAAGAGCACCTGAGAAATCATTCCTCGCACTGACTTCACACACAGCTTTAAGGATGACAACAATTTCACACTCACATAGCACAGAAATCCTGGAACAACATGTTCTTTATTTTTAAAAATTGTGATAAAATATCCACACAACATAAAATTTACCATCTTAACCATTTTTAAGTGTACAGTTCAGTGCAATTAAGAATATTATTGGGCAATCATCATCATCATTGACCACAAAACTCTTTTCACCCTGCAAAACTGAAACTCTGCACTTATTAAACAATAACTCCCCCATTTCCGCTTCTCTAAACCCTGGCAATTACCATTCTGCTTTCCATCTCTATGAATTTGACTATTCTAGCTACTTCTTGTTAAGTAGAATCATACATTTGTCCTTTTTGACTGTCTTATTTTACTTAGTAAAACGTTTTCAAGGTTTACCCATGTTACAGTATGTATTGGAATTTCCTTCCTTTTTAAGGCTGTATAGTATTCCATTCTATGGATATACAATTTGTTTATCCATTCATACAATGATGAATGCATGGGCTGTTTCCACCTTTTGGCTATTGTGAATAATGCTGCTATGAACATAAGTCTACAAGTATCTCTTTGAGTCTCTGCTTTCAAATCTTTTTTGGTATATCCCCAGAAGTGGAATATAACACATTCTTTTTATTCCTTCCATATAAACTCTACCTTTTGTTAGTTTATATCATACATCAAAGTCTAATTTTTGTAAAATATAAATGGTATCCATAAATTGCTTCCCAACATCTTTTCTTTTTTACTATGTTCTACCTTCCCCATATTCCAACACTTTACGTAACTGCACAAACATTAGTAAGCCATGTAACAAGCCAGGATACAAGGATCTTAAAAAGCCAGCTGTAGATTCAGGGGATTGATGGCAACAGTTAAAAAATGTCATCACCACCAGCATCATCTGGTAAAGGACTTCCCTTGAAGGAGAATCATGATTGGAAATCAGTGGCCAGACCAACATCAAATTCTATGTCTCTGAC
Source organism: Rousettus aegyptiacus (assembly GCF_014176215.1). NCBI lineage: Eukaryota > Metazoa > Chordata > Mammalia > Chiroptera > Pteropodidae > Rousettus > Rousettus aegyptiacus. The sequence continues at coordinate 57,781,952 of NW_023416286.1, read as the reverse complement.
AGGAAAGGGAGGATTCCTGGTCATCACTTTCAGTGATATATACATTTGTCACTTCTTAAGTAACAGGTCGAGTTACATTTCTTGATCTAAAACATTTTAATCCTAAAGGTTTTCACATCTGTATAATTGCCCAATAAAATTTACCTACAATTTACCCATGGAAAAGCAAGTTCTCAGACCTACGTCAAGTAAACTTGATGAGGCTTCAAAACTTCAAAGGTTCAGTAGCAACTAGAAAGCGTATGCCTTTTAAAGACTGTTTCACCTGCGTTCTTTTATTTCAGAAAGTATCAGACTTCCACCAAACCAAATCACTGGTCAGGCAAAAAGTTTTACAAATCTAGTCACTGGAACTTCCACATGTCCTCAATGGTACTCATATTTACTTACTGAATTAAAGAAAACTACTTAATATTCATAATAATTTTACTAATTCTAACTGAAGCCAAAATCACCCAACTGTAGTACTCAGTGGGCAGAGGTTATGTGAATGTGGATGGGTAGCGTGGGGGCTCAAGAGGCACAAACACCATGCCTGAGCCTTCCTTGGGGTCACAGTATGGGTGGTGACACTAGAACACAAAAAGCTTAAGAAGCCGCTGTGAAAAGCCCAAGACAGTGTACTTAAGTATTAATGCACACAGAGTAGATAGTAAGCACTAGAGGAATTAAGCGAATGGGGGTTGGGGGGAACCACTGTAAAGGTTTGAAGTAGCCTCAGAAGGGTGAGATGGTCCTAGAAGGATGAAAAAGAAGAAAAGACATTGCTAGCAAAGAGAACCATGAAGCCAAGGCAGAGACAGAACAGAACAAAGCACCAGGCTCCAATTCTGGGGGGGGGGGAAGTACAGCCAGCTAGTAAGGGCTATACTAGGCATGGCACTCTTGTCCCTGGCCGTGGCACGTAAAACTATAGTTCATAAATATTCTGATGGCTGAGAAGAGTCCTTTTGTTTTTCAAAATCCACATTTATTTCATATGTCTCAGTTGTTATGTTTTTCTGCCACCTTTAGACAAGTACATCTCACAAGCAATTCTCTCCATTAGACTCATTTTCAGAGACACTTAGACGTTTTTAGGAGCTGACCAATATCAACACATGACCTACTCAAGAACTGTACACGCTATCCACAGTTATATTTTAGTAAATTATCATTCTAAATATATTTGACAGAACTTCGCATAAAGTTCTATTTTAATAGTCAACTAATGTTGTTTAACCCATTTCCTGTTCAGAAAAAAAGTACAGCTCGCTGCCAGAATTAATTTAATTTTACATAAACATGCTCTTTGAGGCTAAAGCAAATCTGACTAGTTTTCAATGGGAAAATAAATTATAAGAACTGTTTTGGAGTTATTTGTAAACAGAACTTGTCTCTAATGCTACTGTAACGGAAATGTATCCATAAATCAGATTCTTCAAATGAATCTTCAGCTAACAACTGTTTGAGAATGATGTTATCATCGCGTGTAGGAATACTACGTTTTCTAGGATTTGACATTTTCAGTGATCGAAAATTACTTTGTAAATGGAAATACCACTACTAAAAACAGAATGCTCTAAATAGAATGACGTCATTTGTTTCCGAAGACTATCGACATACTAGAGCAATGAGAAAATGATTATAAAAGCGAGCTATTTTGTGGCAAACTCTGGGAGTAAGGTTAGGACTGTTATCGAGTTACCTCGGGGTAAACGCTGCAGCCGCTGCAGCCGCAAGAGGCGCGGGCAAGTATTCTAGGGGCAAACGGGAAATGGGCTAAGAAGTAAGTGTAGTATTGCGCATCAATCCCCAACACGGATTGGGCTCACTATCGGACCCATTTGCTAGCCAACTTGCTAATATTTTTCCATATGAAATAAAATACTTTCCCCGATCTACTTTGTTTCCTCTGCCTCTAATAATGCAATAATAATTCCATTCCTATGCTGAATAAAAAAACAGGGACACACAGAGGAATCTGTGGCATTGCTAAGACACTTTGCTCATTCATCAAACTAGACAGGTATTAAATTCACTGAGACAAATTAGCAAAGAAAGCACAGTGTAAATGGCCTTACTTGATTAGAATATGGGTGTCTCCCCATAGAAACAAACAAGAAAGCAAAACAAGAAAACAGAACAAAAAAAAAACAAACAAGAGCACATCCAAACTTAAATGGGGACTGTCACAATTACTATGATGAGGATCAAACTGAAATTCAAGCTCCTTAATCTTCAGAAAACGTCACAAAAACAGAAAATAACACTTGTTCATTTAACCCTGGCCAGCGAAATGTCCGTGAGTTCTGTGCCTTTCCTAGAATATTTGTACCTAGTATCCCCGGAGAAGTAGATATGGGTGAATAGAACAAAGGAGTTTTCCTTGAAGTTTCAATCATTTGATTCTAAAGCTGCTTAAATATCCAAGTGTCTTGTCTCTGGGATAAAAGATGAAACTAAATTAACTGGATCTTGTTCCTCTGGTTTATTTGCTTCTTAAGCAACTTTATCTGAGGGCTGCAAATACAACTTTACATTCTAGGTTGAAAAACTTGAAATAAATGTGTTACTCTAATTAATACCAAAAAGAATAGAAACTTCATTCTCAGAGAAACTTGAGATAACCTTTAGTTTCCTTGGAGCACACTACAGGAAAAATATGTCAACGTGGATGGCAATTTGTAATCATCCGGATTTAACTTCTCATGTTAACCTAATGCCAAAATCATAGGCAAAAGGCATCATTCTGAGGTTTCCATTTATTTGTCCTTTGGCTGGCTAGTCTATTCAGGCAATGGAGTTTTTAGAGCATTGTATTTTTAGGCATGATTTGAAACCATTTATCAGTGGAATGTATTTTGGCGTGGCATTGCACTAATGTGCGATTTCATTTCCATGACAATCCTTACTTTTCAGGAAAGAACTAAGGAATAATCATTTTTTCCATGTACCTTTAACAAGTTAGAAAAAGTGAATATTTGTGAAAATTCTCACCTTTGTTATAAACTGGAGTCTCTTAAATTTGGTGGGAAAAAAACTTAAAGGAATATAATTTAACAATTCTTATTAACAGAAGTTTCTGAAGACAATTCAGTATGCACAGAACTGCATATAGTAGGTTTATGTTCTGGGGAATGGGGCTAGAAAAATAGGTGGTAGAGGAGGCTTTTAATGTCAAGTATTTCGACAGTGCCTATTGGTTATTTTTTTTAGAAGTATGTAGTACTCTTTAAATTAAATAACAAAGAATCAATGAAGCTTAAAAAATCTAAGCCAGTTCAATTCACAGAAGACAGGGCCTGGATGGAAACGACATCAGGCAGGAAGTATCAAGGTAGAGAAGAAGGAAGAGTCAAGATAGGTCCCAGAAGAGCAAGGGAAATAACCAGAACCTCCATGCAGACCAAGGTAACTTTAGGTTACTAGGTGCCTAAAACCATCGTATGGAGTTCCTGGAAGAAAAATTCTATTTTTGCTTCTCACTGGCCTCAAAGCTCTTGTGGATCATTCAGGCACAAGCCATAAACTGAAAGGCTTCCAGCAACAGTCTAGCATGCAGTTCACAGCAGGAGCTGTGCCCAGTTTTCTGCGGGCAGCTACTGAGCAACAAGGAACAGCACCTGCCACTGTACCAGACAGACAGGAGTCAGGACATACCTGGTTACCCCCAAACTCTTCTCTGTGAACCCACACATAACTCAAAGCTTCTCTTATGACAGTCTCCCAAAGGCCAACCTAAAAAAGTCTCCCATGTATGACAAAATCCTCCATGCTCCCCAGCAAATATCATCCTTAGGATTCTATGGCACTGGGCAAAAAAACCTAAATGCCTTTTCGAATAAATCTCACAAGACATAGGAAGCACTCATGACCATTAAATCAGTCCAGAGAACAGCACTTATCTGTAAGATAAAACACACACATACTTGAAAAAAAAAAAGTTATATATATATGTGTGTATATATAGATACATATGCATGTTTGCATATATGTACATATACATATATACACAATATATATTCATATATATTTATATCTGCATATACATATGCAAAAAGAATACCATTTTTAAAAAATCAACTCATGAAAAAATACCTAGATGAATATAATGACATAACTTTTCATCTTCACATCTTCTTTTCATCTTTTAAAAATCCTAAATTAAATAATAAATCAATAGATAGAAAATAATTATTTATAAAGATCAACAACATGGTTCTATTTACAGAAACTTAAAAGTTATCTTACCTGAAAGTCATCATAGGGGAAGAGCAGCATCTCCCTTAAACAATCATTCAGGATCTGTGTCTTCTTCTGGACGATGACATTTTCATAGTCAAGTGGCTCGATCAGCTTTGGCTTTGCCTGGAAAAGGAAAAAGATTAAGCACCTGAAACATTCTTATAGATACATGCAATTTCTCAATATTAAATAACTTTATACATTCTGCCCTACATGTTTGTATATTTTCCAATTTTTCTACAATTAGAGTGTATTGATTTTGCTATCAGAAAGAATTAGAAACTAGAGATAAAAGTTGTTTTCAAAGGAATAGAAGACACTTCATGGTACTGTTTATATAAAGTCATACTTGTTCAGTTATTTAAGCACAAAGGAGGGTATGGATTCTGCTAGAACTTCCCAGTCATGTCTTGGGTCACCCCTGGCTAGGTCAATCCCCTTTCAAGCCTCTCTGCCAGAGCTGCCCTGGTGATGGCTCCAGCTATGGTCTGGCAGTGGAGGCTGGATGCCCACAGTGGCTCCAGCCACTGACCACCGATTCTTGGCTCAGGGCTTACAGCATCTACAGGGCTCACAATTTCATATAAGGCTCTATGGAACTTATCCCTGAGTCTCAAAATATCCCTGTCTTTCCTGAAATATCTACAACTTAAATATGTAACACCTAAACATAGAAAAATGTGAGCTGGACCGAAAGCAGGCATGCAGAGGAAGAAAAAAAGTACTCCTTAAAGCAGGGTTTATAGGTGAACCTCAGCGGGTAGAGATGGCCATCCCTGCCATGCACTGAGCAAGCAAAAGAGACAACAAGCAAGTGGGGAAAGAAAAGAGAGAATATGCCTTCTCTATTTCCAAAGTTATTCCTCTTTTATCTTCGCCAGTCATTGCCATGTGTTTACTGATCACTTCCCACATGGAAGGCACTAACTGGGCTGTCAGAGATAAAGATATATATTCAACTAACTATAGCATAGTATGCCAAGTACTAAAATAAGCATACAGAGAGAGAGAGAGAGAGAGAGAGCGCGCAAGATTATTTTTTAAACTATTGATAAAAAAGCATCTGATATTCACAATTTCGACAAATGCTATATTTATCAAAATGACTATTAATATAAGATATATATTTAAAATATCTGGTATGCAGCATCTAAGTTGGGTATTTTGACTGAGGCTGCTACATGTTCCCCAAATCTGTCTCTTTTCCTTCCAAATATAGCTGAACTACATTTCCCAGCTTTCCTGTATTTAGGTGTGGCCTTCTGACTGTCTTCCAGCCAATTGCAGATCAGTAGAAGGGAAGTTGCTACTGCTAAATCTGGCCCATAAAAGCCTCTGCCATAGGTCGAATGTTTGTGTCCTTCCCCCCACCCCCCAAATTCATATGTTGAAGCCTAATCTCTAATATTAGGAGGTGGAGTCTTTGAGAGGTAATTAGGTCATGAGGGTGAAGCCCTTGTGAATGGAATTAGTGCCCTTCTAGGAGAGACCCCCCGAGAGCCCTCTAGTCCCTTCTGCTCTGTGAGGACACAGAGAGAAGAGGGCCATCTGTGAACCAGGAATTGGGCCTCGCCAGACACAGACTCTGCCAGAAGCCGTCAGTGCCTTGACCTTTATTTACAATAGCCCCTCCCAAGTCCATAAAAGAGCATTTCCCTCCTTTGTTTCTCTGGACTTGCAAGTGATTTGCCATTAAACTGAGGATCACAAATTGTGATTCTTTGTTGTTCCCAGATAAACCCATTTTGCTGGGGAAATAGTTGGCTATTTGTTTAGGATGATAAGGTCAATAGCCTATTCAGCATTCCAAATAATGTTTTTGTTCATTTTTTTTTTGCCTGAAGATTTCTTGGAAGTACTTAATACAGAATGTAATGTTATATACAAAGGATTATCTTGCTTTTTTGTTCCAGTGTGTAACTTTCAAGGTGTTTTCACAAAGCTGATCACACTAATCCACTGATAAACAAGAAGGCCATTAGACTGAGGTGGCTCTAAGGCTATGCGGTCTATGTAACTAAACCAAAAACCTAAGCCTGTAAATGCCTCACGTTTACAAAATCAAAATATTAAGGACAACTAATCACAAACAGCCAACATGGCTTTAGGCTATAGCCAATCAAATAACTTTGTTCATGCCCTTTCTGTCTATAAGTCTCTCCCCAGCTCTTGTCAGCTGAGTGCTCCTAACCATTCCCAGTCTGGTGCCACCCAATTTGAATTGATTTTTGCTCAAATAAAATTTTTAGTGTGCCTCTGTTTCTCTTTTAATGCCACTTAACAACACCAAAGACAGGCATAAAAACATCACTCTGTTTTACTGAGCCTGGAAATTGAGGACAAGTTGAGCTAATTGCCTGAAGTGTCCCACCAAGTAAGCAGCAGGATTAGAATGCAGTCTTCTGCCCAACAGAACTCCCCCTACCATCGCCCCACCAGCTGCCCTTTTAATAGTCTGGGCTCACCACTGCTCGACCATAGTAAATGTGTGGAGAGTCTGTAAGCCAACATGTCTGTTAAAGATGAAAGATGCATGTTAACCAGGAAAGCCCACGAGATTGATTTCAACAATAGGGGGATCTCGTGGACGAATAATACGTCTTCTTCGGTCTCAGACTTGCGAAGATTTGAAATTTGTACAAACCTTTACATCACTTAATGAAATGACTCCTTAGAGAGCTGACTGGGCAGAGGCCTTCAGCAGGGGTGGGAATGCCTTCAGGAGAGAACGAATGATTCCAGGGGAAAAGGGTCAACCCTGAGTGACCTGCCTGCTACCTAAGTTAAGAATAATGCAAAAACCTCTTGCTTAAAATACAAATAATTGGCACAATGCCTCCCTTCCTCACATGGCCCTCAGGAAGAGGAAAGAAAGAAACTATCAGAGGAGATAAGGCTGAGAATGGAGGTTGGTAAGGGAAGACAGGAAAAGGAGATTGGGGGAGGAAGAGGCAAAAGGGACAGGTCCCGGGGGGTGAGGGAGGCAGAAGACGCAAAGGTGGAAGAAACATAGGAGGGGGAAAAAAGGCAGAAAATGAACAAACAGAAGGAAATGACAGGAGAGCGGGGGCCAGGAGACTTGAGCTGGGCCCATGGGAAGTCACGTCACTCTTCTTACCAAGCTGTGGGTTAAGAGCATAACCGCCTATTTTCTACTCTCCATAAACTGATGACACATGGGTTACAGCTGTTCGCTGCTCTTCAGCTTCACTGAGCTTTTCCAAGAGGTCACACAAGTTGGGGGACAGCCCACTAGTGGAGGGAACTGACTGCTCTGCCGCATCACTGATGACAGGAACACCACACTAGCACTAAATTGAAATTAGGCTAATTACCAGACCGCCAATCTCCTACTCCTGGTTCAGAAGAAAGGGGCTTAGTAGACCTAGCACGCGACCTTGGTTTTAAAGCCATCACAACACCCTTAAGTTCGATTCCTCCCTAGTGACAGTTACATGAGCTAAGTCCTTGACTTTCTATTGTCAAAAGAAATTTGGGCCCAGAATCACCCAAACTGACCAATGATCATGGAGTGCTTCTAGGCCATCAGGAACACCATGTTTTGGAACCCTGAGAATTCATCAATTTGAATTTTAAGTATTCGAGGACACTGTGTCGTCCTAAGCACGATGGGGCTCAGCCATCTCCTGAGTCTGTGACAGAACTGGTGCAGTGAGCGGTTCTGCTGCTTTTACAGTGTGTGAAAATTTAGCTTGATCTACATACATGTCCTTTAGCTGTCTTCCCTGTTTAAAAAGTAAAAGTCTATCTATGAACATTCATTTCTCAGCTTATTGTGAAATCGGGAAGGGAGAGGCTGTAGTACGTTCAGTTTATAGCAGACTACAACAGTGGTTCTCAAAGTGGGGTCCCAGGAACAGGAACAGCAGCATCAGCATCACTGTCACCTGGGAAGTTGATACAAAAGTAAACTGAAGCGGAAACTCCAGGGGTGGGGACCAGCTATCTGTGCTTAAGCAAACTCTCCAGGGGATTCTGAAGAACCCTCGATCTAGAATGATATTCCAGGAACTGTGTTAGAATTTGTAAATTCAGAGAACGAGCCCAGTGCTGAGCTTTCAACCTTCTTGGGGTTACAGACCCCTTTGAAAACCTGGGCCCATTACCCTCAAAATGTATATACATATTACTTTGCAAATTTTTATACACAGTTTTTGGGGAAAAGATTGTCCTTCCCTCGTGAGCAGCCATGGAACTAAGCTGAAGACACACCGGAATAATGGGAAAGGTAGGCTAACAAACGCTTAATTTGATATAGTGAGAACTGCTGGCAGAAGTTAAATTCAGGACTAAGGGAGGTGGTGGAACCAACTGCCCACCATGGGTTGTGAAGTTTTCTCACTTCACCAAGGAAGTGATGCTTCAAGAATGCTGAAGGAAGAGAATTCCTCGTGTGGGCAAAGTTGTGAACTCCTTGACAACACAGCCCTCCTTAGCTAGGCAGGTATTTGGGTTCCGGTCACACATCTCTAGCCCTGGGGCCCCATGATGTAAGCAATTGAGTTCACTGTCTCAGACACGAGGCTGTTCCTGTCACACTCTCATACCTCTGCACCTGTTATAGTCCTACAGCCCTTATGGCAGCAAGCAGTCTACAAATGTTTATTTTAGCAGCAGGATCCTTCCTCTAACAAATCTCACACAGGCAAATAGGTCCAAAAAGCTAGAGCAGAACTGCTCTAGTCCCAGGGCATGCAGTACTTGGCCACGAAACTAGGGAGCCACTTCCCTCAACCCATTAAAAGATAGCCTTTCCCTTCCTTGACTGTTTCACCCCACGTTAGTAGCAGTCCTAGGGTGCAATTCATTCTGCTTTGGATAGAAATGACCCGTGAACAGCTTATCTCCTCTCCCATTAGTGCTTTGGGAAAAGACTGGGTCTCAGGTCTTGGGTCTCATCATCTCTGTGCCCCCTCAGCATCTAGCCCAGAACCCAAGACAGTGACTGTGAGGTTAATAGAGCTTAATGCCTTTTGCTTGCACAGGACCTTCTCCAGGCACCACGTTCCTGTAGAATTCAATGGTTGCTCAGCATCTTGGCTTATTAGGAAGATTTGAAGGAAGACAGCCACTGTGCCGGTCCACCCAATGTCATGACACATGACATGAGGTGCAGCGTGAGGGGCCATACAGCAATACAGACACATCCCAAGGTGCTTGGCTCCAGAACTGCTTGGGGATATTTGAAATCAGTCACTCTGCCAACTGAGAATGCCCCCAAATCATACAGCTCCTATGTGAAAGAAACCTAATACAGGTTTTCTCAATTCTAAAAATTTATGTGATGTTACCAAATGCTGTAAAGCTAGAAGAAACTTTTCTAAACTACGATTAATTAAACACAAATTCTGACCAATCATGCTGCAGCAAAGATAATCTTCCCTTGCGATACAGAATAATACACAGTCATGATCATATGAAGAATAACAGGTGAAGCCAAAAAATCTAGGGAAGAAAGAATCGCTGAGTTCTGTCAAAAGGTTATTGATAAAAATGTGTTGTTTTCCTGTACTTCTGATGTTTATAGTTTGAGTTAGCTTTTTAAAATTTGTAATTTGTTGTAATTGTTTTTCAAATTCTAAATATTCATTTCCATGTCTTATTTTGTATGTAAAATTCTGGATTCTTTTTTTCTTAAACAAGCCGCCCCACCCCCGAAAAAAAAAATTCTAAGCTTTATCCCTTACAAAACCTGGATCTGCCCTGCTAAGGCCACAGATACCACATAGATGTTAATTAAATTGAAGGCAGTATGGCGCTTTGGTTAAGAAAACTGAGTTATGCAGTGACATGGGCTGTTAATAGGCTCCATTGAGTTAATGCTGGTAAAATGTTTGGCAGAGCCTAGCAAACCATAAATATTTAATAAGTGTTGCTATTATTATTATTATTAAATGTATTGCTTGCATGACAGTGATCTTCAGGGTTTTGTTTTTTGGTTTTTTTGGAGTGTTCCATGTATATTCAATTTTACAATCTTGTCTACAAAAACTTTCCTGCACCCTCCAGGAACATACGAAATAGAAGAGACAACAATGGTAGTGGCATTGACAAAGAAGTTAAAACAAAAGGCCGAAGAGAGAGGAAACTGCCCAATAATAGAGATGACACTGGAATTCAAGGCTTGAGCCCAAAATAAACATAAATAGATGCTTACATTATAAACTGAACTGCGGAGTATTGACAAAGTTTGCGTCAGGAAGGATTGAGAAAGACAACAACTGGGGGCTCAGGCTGTACAGACAAGCAATTTACACCCACACCCATTAGGGAAGCTCCACAAAAACAGCGGATCTAAGATTCCAAAGCAGGAGAGAGGGGCCGGCAGCAAACCCCGAGACACTGTTCACAAAGGGTTGTGTGCTGTTTACCCAGGGGAGAAGGTGGAGGTAGATTCAACTGGGGAGTCTGAGAGGCCCAGGGCCCACAGACCGTCTTCTAAAAGGAAATCAAAGCCTTGGCCTCCATGGAGGTGAAGCAAGGCCTTAAGTCAGGGCCACATAATCAGGATGCTGGGGAGGAGCTCCACATCAAGGGAAAATGTGCACAGGTTAGCCCCGTCAGTCTCCACTTACCAGTCAAAGCAGTGGGAAGCACGGCACACTTCCAGTGATCATGTGGCTCTCACGAGTGCCAAAGAGCATGATCCACCTGCCCTCCCATTAACCTTTCTTTGAGGCTCTCTGAACTCACTCCCTCCCATAGCATTTGCTGCTGTGGGTCTGGCTGCTCAACATTTATGCAAATTAAAACTCCAGATCCACAGGCAATCAGAAACCAGGGAAGTTTTTCCATGCCAGGAAAATGAGATTCCTCTGGAATCCAGCAGAATTGGAAAGCGTCAGCCCACAAATGAGTTCAATTTTGGCCAAACACCTATGAAGCTTTGAAAATTATGAGAAGAGCCAAGCAAAAACGCTTACCAATTGATTCTATTGCTCTTCCCTCTGACATAATAGCTTCCTGTGATCTTTCTAGTCATTTTCTTGCCTTTGTGTCTCTGATAATTAAATGTTAACACAATCTGAAACCCAAATGCCGCTTCTTGAAATAGCAAACTAAGGAAATGGCAACTCTTGGAGCAGTCTATTTTAAGAAATGAGAAATACATCATTTCTGCTTATGAAGAATTTAGGAGTTCCTTGATTTATCAGCATGGCGATAAAAGCTACTTGATTGCTGAGATAAAAACCTTTCATAGAACTTGGCCCATTTTCAAAATGGTGCACTTCTCGACATTGCCAAAAGGACACCAGTACTGCTCCTGGGGAGGGGACAACACAGCGTGCAGTACGGAGGAAGGGGCCTCTGAGACCAGATAATAATCAGCGTGGCCCAGGAGCCTTCCTGTGCTACTCTTTTGCACACAACTCTCACTACATATTCCCACCAAGAACTTCTTGAATTGTCAAATGTAAAGGAGGACTCCTCACTTTCCTATAATTAGGGTGGGCGCAGGAAATTAGCAGCTGCCTCCTTTCCTCGCATGCAAATGTTATTAGTAGTTATGTATTCCTTCTCTCCAGAGTGTTACTGAGCCTGTCCGTGTGCACTGTGCCAGGTCTTCGGGATACAAAGCTAAAAAAGACACAACCCCAGAGAGCTCACAGTCCTGATGGGACAAAGACATGTGAACAATGAGTAGAGTGACTGACAGCAATGGAAACCCACAAGTGGCATCTAACCATCCAGAATGAACCTGACTTCCTCCCAGCTGGATTACAAGCACCACGAGGGCACAGATTTCTCTATTTTATTCACCGCTTTCTCTAGCACCTAGAACAGCATGTAGAATAAGGTGCTGGATGAGGGAAGGAACCCAATTACATGGGGTGCTTCTTAAAGGAGGTTGTAGAGCTGAGTCTAAGAGAAGAACGAGTTAGCCACGATTTAGGGTGGACTGAGGCGTCTTTGCAGAGAAAACGGAGATGCCAGGAAGCAAGCTCATGACTAGAACCAGATTGTGTGGGGCCTAAAACCTGTGTAATCAAGAGGGAGGGGTGTTAAAAAATACAAAGTTATGAATATAAAGTTGCTAGAGTCACTCCCGGGGCCTTGGAAGGGATCCTGAAACTGAAGCTTCATTAGCTTCGGGAGAAATCCTCCAGAACACGGTGAGTTCAGGAAGCGGCAAGCAGATCAGAGCAGCTGGGGCAGAGCCGCGTAAAGGATATGGGGTGGCAGCAGGCCAAGGGCTTGGGGCACCAATCTCCAGGGGTGCTACAGCATCGCGGGAAATCCAACATAATAGAGAAAATGACATTTATGAGAACACCATTCTGAAAGGAGGCTCTGTGTGACTGCAAAGAGTACATGAGTAAGCTACCTGAGCTGAGCGGGACCCCGCCGCGATGCACGTGCTTGAGAAAAAATGGATGGTTAACCATGGGGCCTTTGTTTCTCTGAATAGGTGTGCGACACCGGAGTCAGAGAGAAAGGGCTCTGTGCCAGGGTCCCTGCTGCACGTGTGCCCTAAGCAGCCCTCAGTCTCTCATTTAAAATGGTAAAGAATTTGAACAGCCCCATTTGAGGGAGTACCAGTGATTAGCCTGCCTGAGGTGCCCACGTGGCTCAAATCCTCCCCTGGACTACAGCCTTTGTTAAAAGATGAGGCCAGAGTGGCAAGTGGGCCACGTTGAGAAGGGGCCTAAGAAGGCCACAAAACTGGTGCAGGAAGAGGGGGAACTGAGGACATAAAACTAGGTCCCATATCACCCCCCAGTCATGGAGAATGACCTCCCATCACCTTGTAACAGACATGCTCTTCTTCCCTTAAGCCAGGACATTAAACTTAGGAGACGCTAATAACCAAAATATGATCACAGTCCTCGTCAGTAATACATGGTCTTCCCCAGGCTGTTCAGCAGTGTGTGTAGGAACTATGTCCCGGCAGCTGTTCAGAAGCATACTTGTTTAAAAGGAGAGGAGGTTCGGTAATATTAGAACAATTGTGCAAACATCGGAACCTGAGATTATCTCTGTGGTCTAGCCCTCTCATCTTTCAGACATGGAAACCCAGGAGCATGGCAATTAAGTGACTGACCTGGGTCCCGGGAGGAGTTGCTCTAAGGCTGGGCCTGGGTCCCAGGTCTCCTGATCCCTGGTCCACACTCTTCCTCTCAGCCTCTACATTTCAATTTTTGTACTGTCATTGACAATGTGCACAAGCATGTAATATAAAAAAATGAAGGAAAAAGAGAATCTTATTTAAGCTTGGACTGAGAAACAAGCCCAAACCTGAGCATTAAACCATAATAGTAAATGAACTGAATATTTAGACGAATGCGTGATGAATGTCAAACTCTCAGACATCTAAATATATTTCTCACACTGAAATGTGGTGTTATCCTCAGAACAGATCAACATACTTGTGAATGACATACTTGTGAATCTATTTTTTATATTATAAACACTGATAAAAGGTTGAACTTCTATTTTACACAGCACTAAGAAAAAACTATTAAAATTAGAGAACTTGTCACTGAATATTTTATTTAATTTGGCATGTCAGTATTAGCAAACTTGGACACTCAAAACCAATCAATTTGATAGAAGGAAAAGAGTCTGGGTTTTGCATTTGTCAGTTTTATAAATAACTGTGGTGTTCCAAAAGTCTTAGCCTATTGCTAAAATGAATAGAACTAAAGACTCTATGAAGAACTGTCAAAGCAATAGCATCTAGAAAATGGTGTAAGAGAAACATAATAATGGAAATTTGAGGTAATAATAAATATAACAATACTCAATAATGAAAACCCAAATAACTGCTTGAATTTAGTCAGCTGTGCTCAATGGGAATGCTGCAGAGAATGCTGATGAAGAAAGGAGGGCAAGAAAGGGATTTAGGGGACTTCCTCCATGCCCTGTGCCCACAGTGCACACAAGGAGAAAGCTAAGTGGAAGGGGGTTATTTGCCCTTGCAAAGACAGTGACTGAAGTGTCTTCAGTCCTGACATAGGCGTGGCATAAGGCAAACAAGAGTGTAAGGAGGAGAGAGAGAGAGAACAGACAGAGAGCCTGAGGGGCGGGCTCAGCACGTCTCACACACACACACATCCATCCCAGCTTCTAATTTTGCCTGCCATTTTTTCACATGTGAAAAGTGATAATGAAAGCAAAAAAGAAAAAGATGTGCCATAGTTGTTGTATAAAGTATTCTATCTTAAATCCATACTACAGATTCTTTTCCAGCTAATAACTACCTCCCATCTTTTTAGCATTATGTCCCCAAATTCTTAATTCTTCCTATGTTGATAAAAGCTATTTTTGGAACTCTGAAATGAAGAGGTCAAGTAATTAAGCTAAAAGGCACTAAAAACCAGATTTGGTCAGATTTCAAAACAACTCATTTTGAGCTACATATTTGAAGATATTAAGGGTGGAGGATGGAGTATTCATAACATATATTTGGTTCAGAAAAGGGTTTCTGCATACTTCATCACTAGGAAGGCAGTTAAGAGACCAGTTAAGGGCAGATGTAGGAAGTACGAATTAAAATCTTGGACCCCAAAATGTTTACTATTGTTGGAGATGGTGACAGATGGGGGTTCATAACGCAAGTTAGCGATTCTTAAGAGTGTGGTCCCAGACCAACAACATCAGCATCATTTAGAAATTCTAAGAAACACAAATTCCCTCCAGACCTACTGCATCTGAAATTCTGGGGGTGGGGCCAAGCAGTCTGGGGTTTAACAACACCTCCAGGTGATTCTGATGTTCACCCAAGTTAAGCACCATTCTACCAATCCATCTATTTTTGTGTATAGTTAAGAATTTCATATATTTTCAAAATATCCTAACTACACTAATTACAGTGTATGTGGTTTTGAGGCAGTTATCAAACCTCCATATCCACATCTGAAAATGGGAAAAGTAACAATTTCTCTTACCGTCGCCTCAGGGTTCTTGAAGGGTTTTAATATACAGTGCCTGTACAGGGCAGGAACTCAACAAATGGTGGTCATGGGGATAACAGACAGTTGTATCATTCAGATACAGAGAATTTTAGCCCCTACAACATACACATGCCTTTGCTGGATCACACACACATTATCTCATTAAACCTTCCCTGAATTCTGTTTGATGTATCATCACCATTTCACAGATGAGGAAACTGAAGCTCAGAGGGGTTATATGAATTAATGAAGGTCACACAGATGGTGACCCCTGGGTCTCCTGGCTCCAAGCCCAGGACACTTCCCATAATCCACTGGCAATAAGTATGATGAAATTTCAGCGTTTTAGGACAGGAAAGGCTTCCCCAATCCCTCCGTTTCCCTTTGTATGAAAACTAAATAACATCGGTCCACACTGATGCTCTAGCTGCTACACATCAGGACAGAAGTCTGAGGCCCTGCTCTCTGCTCAGCTCTGATATCTGGATACGTAAGCCACATGGAACTACCCAGGCTCCATGATCTCGCCAAGGGATAGAGAAAAGGCAACATCCTCTCCTGAAAGACATTCATTTTCTGTCTCAAGATTTAAAATCATATCCCCAAATACTAAATCTTCCTAAGGAGCCAGGAAGGCTGGAACACACATTAATCCCATTAGGTAGTACTTACTTTACTTTACCAATAAATAGTCCAAGGACAGGATCTTTGCAAGGAAAGCTCAACCTTACACATATACAATTTTCTGGGATGCTGGTAATAAGGTCACACAATGATTTTTCCAAGTGTACTACACCCATCAAAGGTGATGTTATGGTTTCAGGTGACAGGAAGATGTGGTACTGATAACAGAAGGGGTCCTGGCTAACAGGAAGAAAGAGAAGGCTTTTGGCTTTAGTCACATAAGTTTACAATTATATGCTCCTAAAAATGTAAGCTAATATTTTAATTTAGATAAAAAATAATAGAAGCACAGGAGAGTTTAGAAGAATAATACCCACATATTTAGTCAAGCAAATTCCTTTAGGTTCATCCCTTTTTACTTTTTGGCAATTCAACGTTGTGAATATTGGTTTCTAAAGCTCTGAAGATGTAAGAGGGAAGAATAAGGAGAATTATCCAGTCTCTCCGGGAGGCCCTTTCTGCAACCCATTCTTTGTCAATATGTTCTGCAAAAAGTAACCAGGACGATACAGAAAAGCAAAAAAAAAGGGGGGGGGGAGGGGAGGGTTGCTTTGACATTCTATCAGGGATGGAATACAAAGAAAATACAACTATGATTCCTGCTAGGCATACACCTCCCTATTAGTGAGGGAGACTGAAATAGAAGCCTTAGCTACAACATGGCAGAGATGCAAAATTACTCAACACTCTCAAATAACAATGCCATGATGGGCCACAGAGCACACAGTCGATGGGAAAATGTGGGGAGAGGGTTTGAAAAGGCTTCTTAGAGAATCTGGCACGTGTGCTGGGACTTGAAAGATAAAAGGGAATGGTCAGGCAGTGAAGCATATGCCAGGCAAAGGAACAGCAGTGCTCAGGAGGGAAAGCACCCCCACCCAGTGGGAGAATACAGGGATCAAGACGGGATGAATTTCGGAAGCTGCAGGAGATGAGGCCGACAAGAAGTTCAGGGCCAGCCTCTGAAGGTTAGGTAGGCCATGCTTTGCCTTCTCTGCAAAGAGAAGGAATTTAAGCAGGAAATTAGCATGTTTTGAAGAAAGCAGTCAGGTAGCACAATGGAGAACAGAAAGACTGAATGTGGTAAGTTGACCAGGGCAGTCCAGATAACCTTTGGAGATGAGGAGTCCAGAGGGCAGATGCTACTACTATCTCCATCTGATGGAAACGCAATCTTGGCTTAGAAATGTCAAGTGGTGTTTAAAAGACACAGGACCCAGGTCCCCTGACAGTGAGTGCAGGGCTCTGCACCACTCACTTCTGCTTCCCCCGCAGTAGAGACAACGCTCGACAGCAAGGATCTCTAAACGGAACTACAGGTCATCTCCTCCCCAAGAACGTGGCAAAGCCCTCAGAGACCCGCCGGTAAGTGGCACATACACTTGTCTGGAAATAAAGCACAAAAACATTCTAAAGCCTCGAAATGTCTAAGAGAAACTTAGGGCTAGTTCTATCATATTACAGGGATATTTAAAACTTCCGAAAAGTTGAGGATAAACTATAATTTCCAAGCCTTTTTGGTTCTAAAATTTAGTCACCTGTGTCATGTACAGGCTCGAGCCGGGGCATCTTATCTCTCCTGCATAATAGTTACTGCTAACTCCAATCCTGCTGCCACTTTAATTTATTTCCAGGTTGATAGACGCATTTCACTCATGTTACTCATTTACATTGGGTGAAAAGCCAACATCCCCTGTTTTGCAGCTGCTACAATTTTTGAATAAACTAAGCTTAGAACCAAAAATCAAAACTCCAGGGTCTTGACCTGACTCCATCATAGGCTATTCTGGGATCAAAGCTAATCATTCTGAAACAGGGAGCTTTAGCCCCAGAAGGGACCTTAGAGATTATTTACTACATACTTCTCATTTTACAGATGAGAGAACTACTGAAGCTGGGGCCGGGCCAGGCTGGGGAGGAAAAGGCGGTGACCTGCAGACTCTGTGAGGCAGATCCTCAACCGACATCAGTCTCTGTCTCTGAAGCGCTTTCTCTTAGACCAGGCACAGCAGCTGCTACCTGCGGCAGGGTTATGCCGCCTTGCGTTCAGCTGCTGTTCCTCAGAGTAGCGCACAGTGGGCGAATGGCAGTTAGCTCTAAACAGCACGGGGACCACAGTACCCATTTCACTGATTACAGAATAAACATTTCATTATGTCAGAGATGGAATACAAAGAAAACAAAACCATGGCTCCTGCTAGGCATACCCACCCCCCCCACCCCACCCCCCATTAGCAAGGGAGACTGGAAGAGAAGCCTTAGCTACAATATGGTCGAGATGCACGATTACTGAACACACTCGAATAACAATGTCGTGCTGTAAGTTAATAAAAAAAGAAATATAGGGAGGAAAATAAGATGTCTCCAGATTCTCAGATACTCCTCCAAACTATGCTCCTATATAAATTTACAGGAAGATGACACATGATATCCTTAATAAGAGCAACTCCCAATACCAATTAATTCTATTTTGTTCATATTTCCAACTTCTTTAGGCACAACCATCCTTCTTTGTGCTATTTGACCACCACTGTTCTGTCACTTATAAATTGCCTTTTTCTAACAATTAAAAGAAAAATTTAAGGGCAGGGAGTTTTAACCTTTTTCATCTTTATAATCCCAATGCCTAGCATAAGCAAATATGTTCATTTTCATACTGAATTGTACATAAGGATCCAGGTATGGATTTTAGAAAACCTGACTGAAAGCCAAAACTCCTGGCTCTGCCACTAAATGGGACTTTGAGCAAGCTACCTAACTGTTCTGTGCTCACTGCCCTCACCTGTTAAAAAGGAAATAACAGCAACCATCTCTGAGAATTGTGATTAATTGAAATAATATATTTAACAGGCTTAAAACAGTGTCTGGCACAGAGCAAGGCACGATATATATTTTTCCTATTTTATTATTACACACACACACACACACACACACACACAACACACACAAAGAAAACAACTAGCATTAGCTTGTTATAAAAAACACTGATCAGTGACCAGTCTTTCTGGCCCACATGGGTGACAGACATGAGACAAGAAACTCACTGGATGGTGCTGGATGGATTTTCGTGGTCTGCACAAGCGAGAAGCCCAGAGGTAAGAATGGCTCAGTGCTTATAATGACGTAGTGACACAAGTTGTGGAAGCCCCTTCCCTGGGACAGTTTGCCGTGCCGTCGAGGTCATTAAATTCACCCTGACCCTATGTAAGCATGCATCCCCGTGGCCCCAAAGAGTCCTTCCACCGACCACTCCACAAAGTATGCGTGCAACTGTGGAGGCCTCATTCATTCAAACCGTTCACATGAACAGTCCAGGCCCTGTGCCTTCTGCAAAGCAGCACTAAGCCTGGTCCAAGTGCTGAAAAAGGGAGAATGTGTCTGTGCTGGTGTCGATGATGATTTAAGTGTTGTCTGCCTAAGTGGGAATGGATGGGTGATTAACACTCACCTGCATCTAATATATACCATGCGAATGAATAGCTCTTCTGGGGAACGAAGCCACTCATTACTGACACGTTGCTGCTCGGGAGAAGGAGGGTGCTGGTGTCACTCGCCTGTGTTTCCCGATGCGTTATACGGTAAGTCTGGCAAATCTCAGGGCTTATAAATGTGGGTTTAATGAACCAACAAATAAACAAATGAAGGAGAAAACCGAAGAGCATAGTGAAGGCTCCTGGTTCTGAGTAAGTAAAATTTCCTGTTTTTGTCACCTGGGAATATGTCACTACGTAAAGCTTGTAGGAACTTCTTTCCTTCATTACTCAATATATTAAAAACAAAGAAACAATTGAATATCACCAATATAGTGTCATTAATGATTTCTAAAGACATCTACAGGGTTCAGGAAAACCCACAGGGCAGAAGGGCTTAATAAGCATAATTTAACTGTCATCTGATGTCTTATGGGATAGTGACAACATTGCCCATAAGCTTATACTTCAGAGTTGGTGTCTTGATTCAGTTCTGCTATTTCTAGAGTAAAGAGAACTTCAAGGAAAAAAAAGGTTTTCTCAGGTGAGCACTGGCTTGTCCGACCAGAAGCCCAGTCTCTTTCTTTCCACAGGGGCACATATGCGGCCTTCTCATACAGTCACTTAGCTAATCATTTGTTTATTCGAATACCAAAAGAAGAACTCAGATGCAGTTTTTAACACACAAAAATTCAGTTCATCTCTATCTTCACATCTTTTAACCTTCAAAATTTCCATCTTAAGACCTGTGCTGCAGTCCTTATCAGCCTCTTGAAAGTAACTCAATGAAAAGACAACACAAATGACATATACCCTAGCCATTTCTGACTCTTTGAGGCCACACCTTTTCCTCTAAATTGCTGAGCAGTAACAATTTCCAAGAATTACTTTAGAGTTGGGGGCGGGGGGCGGAGCAAAAATAGGTGTTCAGATGTAAGCAGGGTAACTGCCTTATAGACATCAAGAATATCCTGACTGTTCCCCTGTTAGTCATTCACAGCCCACAGTCATTTTTCAATGGGATTGGCAGTAAGCCTAGATAGGAACAGGGAAGTTTGACCGTGCACTTCCTCCCCCGCTCACGGTCACAATGAGAGGACAAGACCTATGGTGGTGCCTGTGAGTTGAAACTGCAGCCTCTGAAACTTAATAATGTCCAAACACATACTTCTCTTAGAAACGCTGACTTTACCAGCACAGAACAAGTAGCCACTGCGAAGGCAAACCATAACCTTTGCCAGGACAGAGGGGAAAGAAACATCACTGCCCACGAAAGCCCAGAGGAGACTTCTGGTAGAAGTTTTACAGAACAAGTACTTTTGACTTGCATAAGTGCTTTAAGATACATTTATTAGTACAGTCACTGTTAGGCATTCATTGCTCACAGTCATTTTTTTTTTCTATAACTGTACATTTAAATAATTGCAAAGAATTGAAAACAAATTGAATCAGTGAATTATGATATGGTTATAAACTGGAGTAATATATAGCCCTTAAAAAAATGCCATAAATCTATATATGGTGACAAAGATGTTCTTGATATGTTCTGGGAGAAAATTAATGCAGAAATCTATAGTACTAGCACATTTTACACGCACACATAGAGTTATATTTTTATATGCAAGGGAGAAAATCTGGAAGTATATACACCAGATAATTAGTAGTGGGCGCTTTTGGAGTAAAGGTAATGGCATTTTATTTTTCCCTCTTTCTACACTATTCATATTTCTTATTACATGCATTAATACTTTCATGCTTTCTAAACTATGTAATCCACCCCCCCCCCAACTAAGGACTGATTATGTACATAACTAAAACCAGCAAAACTTGATTTCAAAATGCTACCTCTTGAATAAAATAAGTTACTTACATTTAAACCTTACAAACTTGTGGATTCTGAGTACATGGGCTACTGACATAATAATCATCATGAACAGCACAACAAGAAATAGATCTCTTGGCTGTGCTGGCGTACTTTTTAAAAATCATCTTGAAAAAAAGTTGTACTCCAAGCAGTGTGTTGAATTCTTACTGTTGGCAGCGACCTTCACAGGTAAGGAGATCTGCCTGGGTGGAGGCCCTTCTTAAATATCCTTGCTTCTCTTATCTGATATTAGCTCTTTTTATCTTGCTTACCGCCCCCCCCCCCACCTCCTTGGAAGAAGAGAAACATCAGATAAGAAAAGGTTTCTGGTTGTATCACTGTTGCCTTCGCCTCTCCCTCACACCTCTCTCTGCAGGTGCACAGAGCCAGAGCTCTCCATGCTGCTAGAAGGTTCTAAGCCCTGATGAGTATTCCCACCAGGTGCAGCTGCAGCCAGCACAGCCGTATCCATTACGGGGCGGGTTTGCTCCCGTGAAACCGCCTGGAGTGAGATTTGACCTAAACTAGTAACTGGGACATGAGTGGCCAATTTTTTTTTTGAGCACTAGAAAGTAGGTTTCTGTAAAGTCACTGTGGAATTTAAAAAAAAAAAAATCGCACATCATCTTTCTATAGTGTATTTAATCCTCTCGACAAATATTCCTACACATCTGAAGAATCACTGACAAAAGATTTCTAAGAAGATTCACAAGGGAACCCAAACCACACGACTTCCTCCAAGAAATCATAAGCTACATCAGCTGGGAGCTTTAACCATTTAAATCTATATACTATATAAGTGGCTCATGCTACTCAATACATAAATGAACTACTGTGCTAGCAGAAATGAATCCAAGATAATGAACAACATCTCTAAACAATATACTGGGGTAGGGACCGAAGTCTCTCAGATGAAAATCTACAGTGAAAAAGCCCATCATACTTTACTGACCTTCTCAGCAACATAATTGTGAAGTTAGTACAATATAAGGCAGTCTCACATGTCACAGAGGAAAGCAGTTTAACTCAAATCAAATCCATTAAGTCTAAGTTCAGATTCTTAAAGGCATTAATTGAAAATTAAGTTAATTAACTAAACACTTTATGATAACAGCAATTGAACCTGTTTTTCTTTTTAAAAAATCACTATATAAAATCACAAAATACTAGTTTAACAATCCCTTTAACAGATCATTTGAAAGGCTCGATTGTCCCCTCTGCAGTGCATGCTGGTGGGTTTTTGCAGTTTGCTTTAAAAAAGTATGTGCCTTTATTGTACTAGAGAAATTCCGAGAGAAAAGCACAACCTACGCGTTGATGATAACACGACCACTTTTCACATTCCTCCCTTACCGAGTCTACTGAAGCACTTGAATTTATCCAAACTGCTATGAGTTTAGCTAATGTTAAGAATAGGAACTTTTCTATCAACTGGTTCGAAGTTTAGCTTTTTTCCTACTTACTTGTTCAAGGCAAACCCGTTAAAGCGAGTGAGAACACATATTACTTCAACAGTTATGTTCCTTAAAAGCCCAATGTCATCTTCCTCATTTTCACAATAACAAATACATAACGTAAAAACATTTTAATTTTGCAAAGGACATCTTTTTCAACCCCAGAGAAGGCAACTAATGTGTGCCTCCCGGGGTGTACACTCGGCAACGCTGCAGCTAGGTGGGACGTAACTTTGAACAATACATAGTTGTTCTATACAAAGAAACCTCATGGAAGCCACGTTCATCCACAAAATGTCAACGTATCTTTCCTCACAAAGAATCAAAGTGGAACCCGAGACAGAAGACAGTCTACAGGAAAAGAGGGAGAGGAGAGTTCACAAGAGACAGGGAGAGCAAGTTTTAAAATCAAACAAAGGGCAAGAGGGCACAAAGTGCCCACACAGTGAAAGCACTGTGTGGGGAAGGCGGCAGAAATGCCATGGATGATGAGCCCCTCTTACCTGCACCGGCACTGGGCTCTCTGCCTCCACTTCTCCCTGAGCTGCATTCTTGCGTTGCGTGGGGGACTCAATCACCAGCTCCTTTCTGACACCTCTACAACTAGTCCTGCATTTATCAGCCTGCATTCTCAGCTGAGAACACACAAGTCAGAACGTCTGCAACTGGGACAGCTGCGAGTCCCTGGCTGTGCAAGGCACACGCATGCCAGTGGCCCGAGGGAGGAAAGGAAGCTGGCCTCCCAGGCACAAGTGGTCAGCCCTGCTGGCCGGGTCTGCAGAGCCCACGGGGGTGGGAGGGCATGCCAGTGAGGGCCAGCCTCTAGGGGTGTTACTACTGCTCGGAAAATGGGAGGTTCCCGCTCCCCGGCCAAAGGAAAACAAACCCAGAACTGTACAATACACAGTGTGCTGCCTCTGCGATAAAGACCGGCCTCATTGTGTCTGCTCCACACGGCGTGGGCCAAATCAACCCAAACCAAAATAGTGCAGTGTTTAAAAAAAAAAAAAACAGTCACAGTTAGACTCCTTTATAATTACTTCAAATCTGAAGCTCATGGAGCTGGAGAGACAGTTAGGTCATCTGGGTGTTCTAAAATTCTTACTGTGTCCGGATGCCTTCCTTCGTGTTATGGCTAAACACCAAATGCTTGGCTGACGATCAAAGCCAAGAAGAGCAACCAGCAAGGGGTTCCATGGCCTGCACCTCATGGCTGTAGGTGTAAAGAAAGAGTTCCACTCTGCATGCAAAACTTAATTTCTCTATTATTTTGTGCCAGAAAGACAAGGTCATCAAATATTTTCATAGGAAATCATATATTATGGTAAATGCTCTTATTTTTAAATTATTTTAAAAAATCTCTTTGGGAAATGATTAAGAAGTGTTAAGGGATTTATTAAAAATTAGAGGAAAAATGGGCATTAAAATGGGGTTAGATATTAATCTGCACTTCCTGGGCTTCTGCAGCACTTTTCCCAGTTACTCTGCTTATGCTCCTAAAATCAGGGAGGATTTAGTAATAGTCGATAATAGAAGTGGTAAGTAAAAAAAGTGGAACTAGATGTCATTTAGCAACAGTAGGTGCTGTAAAGTACACTACCCAGGGAAATATGTAAACTGTTATATCAGGTATAGGACAAGTCTCCAGCTTTGAAGTTAAAGGAACTGGGAGGTTTGGAGTGAGGGTGAGTGACAACAGGGGAGCCAAGATGGCACCCTATGGCCTCCTGTTCTCCTTCCTCTGTGATGAGGGCCTCTGCCACTCGAACACCAGGAATACTTGCTGAGTGTGGACATTAATTATGTCACAAGAGTATGAAGGGTCCATTAAAAAAATTACCAATTTCTATAATTTTTTAAAAAACTACCCAATTTCTTAACCAGGGGTGATCTTTCTTAAATTTAGGACTTCGGCTGTGTGATCTAAAATGACAATTCCACCAGCTGTGTTGCTACAACACATTACGAGGTAGTTCAGTAATTCAAAATCAACTGTTCGTCCCTCTTTGCAGCTTAACTATGACAACTGCCTTCCAACAGTCGTTTTGAACCCCTGCGTTCATGCCATGAGACAGGCATCTTCTTGAAGTTTTTCTATATTTTCCAAAATTTTTATCAGTGAATTTATATTTTAATCAAGGAAAAAGCTTTAAATTGGCTTGGAGCGTCCAGGTAGCTAGAACTAAAGTGCAAACATGTCCAGTTCCATAATTTATATCATCAAAAGAAGAAAACAACAAGCTGTAAAACAAGTAAACTTTTAAAAAATTTTCTCACACAGAGATTTACATAAAACGGGACTGATTAATGTAATAGAGAAGGTTCTCGACATGTTTATAGGAAATGCAGCAGCCAGGTTCACACAGCTTTCTCACCACCGGCTCAGAGCATTATACTTAAATCCCAGATAAAGGAAAGCAATTCTGAGAGCAAGACAGACATCTACTCTCTCACCTTTGAGTGGGTCCAACTTATGGAAGAAGGAAATTCTCACAACCTAGAGGAATGAACATACTACTGTGAGCCTTCCCTCTACACAACTTCTCAGGTATTAGAAGGTGTCCTTGCTCTGTTCTGCTCTTGTAGGACAAACCAACGCTTAGAAATCTGACTGTTAAGGGGAATCACATGGTACCGCATTTAATTCCAGAACCTAAGCCTCAGAGTAGGATGTGGTTTCTCTAGGGGGTTCATGAGATGGATATCTGAGAACATAAGAATGACATCTGGTCAGAGCAGCCACAAGAGGAAATGTCACCTTAGAAGGACAGGAAATAGGCAGCCAAGGTTTCCTTTGCAACACTTCAAAGAACAAGATATAAGCCAGACCTCTGGATTCAAACCCACAGCCATTTACTGAGCTCCTACTATCCAGCAATCTCGAGTTCTTTCACACATTAACTTCTCTAACTCTTACAATAACACATCTATGAACACGTATTAAGGGTAGAGAGTTTCATTGTTAAAACAGAATGGAGTAAACCCTGTGTGGAAGTAGGAACACTTCAGAAGGAGGATGAAATGAATGCTTCTTCGTGTGGGTTTTAGTTCGCAGATTATAATATTCATACAAATTATTATACAGGTTGGGTACACAAAACCATGAAAACTTTATAGGAAATTTAAATTTTTTTCCAAGGGCAATTTTTTTTTTTTTTTTTTTTTTTTGCTCTGAGGAAGGCTGAATTCAGACTCTAAAGCCCTCATCTTCCTCCTTCCACAAGATGAAGTTCCATCACATTCTGAAAAGCAAGAAGCTATAGGACCCTATTACCCAGAGGACTCCTACTCATGCCTCAATACCCACTTTAAATAGCACCTTCCTTATAAGATGTCCTTGATCCTCTAGCCAGAATTAATTAGTCCCTCTCTTGTTAATCCTCTTGGCATTACTCTTATTTACCTCTATTTAGGAGCTTTTCACAGCCTACTAAAAGGTAGTGCAGCACTCTTCAGGGACACTGTAAATTCATGAGGGTCAGAAACTAAATTTTAACTACCTTTGAGTCTCTAGCATCTTTGGTACTGAAAGCACTCAAAATATATTTGCTGAATTGAATGCTTATGTCAGTTTTGTGTCCCTGGTTATCTTTAGCCCTAAAGTGAAATTTAGTAGTTGTAAAAATATGCATATATTTTCATTTGTTAATGGCCCAAATTAAGGCAGAGCATTTAACTATTCATAAACTGAAACCCAACAGACCATTTACTAGTAATTAAAACATTCCTTTTTCCCAGCTAAGAAAATGTTATTCTGCATAACTTGCTAGACATTTTTTAAGACAAAGATATACTTGGAAACAGTTGAGCTGAACCTTTAAGAAGTGCAAATAAACTTGTTTTTAGCAATGAATTATATAAAATTTGAAAATTAATTTTGCTATATAGCTAGTAACTATATAACGAATAACCACACGAAGAATACATATCAATTATCTCAACTTAATGGAATTTTTTACTTATTAGGGGCTCTTAGCGTATCACAAGGATACTTAATATTAACTTTAAAAGCATACATGTTATATATATCAGTACTTTAAATTATATATATGCCTTTCAAGTATATGTAAAGTATATTTAAATATATAAAGTATACATACACATATATTTTGAAGTAGAGACTTAGATATATATATATATAAATAAATGTTAAATAAACACACACACACACACACACACACACACACACACACAGAGTTACATCTCTCCTCCCAAGTAATCATTCTTTTTCTCGTGTTCTGTGAAAATTTGAATCAGTAAGTAAAAATTAAGAAAAGCTGCGAGAAGAAACAAATAACTAAATATTTTCCACAGCGCTGGTCAACTTGCTGGCCAAGGAAAAGGTATCAGGAAAATGATCTGCTCTGCTGAGAAAAACAAAAATATGGTACATAGAAGGCACGAGCGGCAGCAAAACAGGACAGGATTAGAGGCGACACATGCAGGGAGCAAAATGATAAGCAGTTACGGCAGAGACCGGATGGAGTGATGACAAGAGAAGAGATGTGGGGGCAGGTGGATGTTGGAGAGGAAAGAGGTCTCTACATCAGACCCTTGGGACCTGTTAGAAGAGTTAATGTAAAAAAATACATTCCGATATAAAGTCTGATGCTCACTTCATTTTTGTCAGATTTTTAATAAAATAATCACAGAAAAAGAATATGCAGTATCATTTAGTTTAATGTTTCTTAGCCTGGAATCCAAGGGTGAACTGAGGAGAAAGTGGTCCATGAACCCTCTAATATCACACTCAAAATTGTGTGTTCCTGTGATTTCTCTGAGGAGAGGCCTCTGGAGTTCACCTAGTTCTTAGAGAGGGGACCAAGGAAGACCCTCTACTTGCAGAGCAAAATAGCTAAGATCCAGAGAGATAAGCTGGAGAGCCACCCAAAGTTTTAGATACCCTTTAGCAGCTTCAATTCTATTTAGGTAAAGATAACAGCAATTTAAACACCAAGCCTCAGTTAAATAAACAGACATTAGATGGCAATCAGCTGTGTCAACACCTGCAGTCCACTGGCTTGTTGATGGATAGCCAGGTCAGCAAATGGGTCATTACATGAAGCCCAATGCCCAGCTGACAACCCATGGCCAATCAAGTACCACTCCAAAACAGAATAAATAATATTACCAATAAAAATTGTTTTTTGAAAACTATTAATGATACAAAAAAAATGTCCACAATTATATACACGAACAAGTCTGGGGGGAAAAACATGACTTCTGATTACCTCTGATATATGAGACTATTAATTTTTTTCTCTAAACTCGTTTCCCAAGTTTTCTTCAAAAGCATTTATTACTTCTATAGTTGTAAATAAATGAAAACACTAAACTGCTATATAACGGTATAGAAAAAGTTCCCACTGAGGTTTTAGCCCCAACTCAACAGCTACATATTACAAAAGTCACTTCCCCTCTGTGGGTCCCACAGACTTCACCTGAAGAATGAAGAACTTAGACCAAAAAATGTCTACATGTCTTAATATTAACTATTAAAACTTCCCTTATTGATGACATCTAGAGAAAAATAAGCCACCTTAATGGAATGATAACATTTCAAAATCGTATTGCCCTACTACACACAAGAGAAAAATACAAAAACTAAAATGTGTATATTTTTCTAAATGTGTCAGATTTTCATTTCCAACAGAGCAGGGGAAGAACTGAGAGTCTGGCAGAAGAACTAAAGGATGTTCTATTGGTGAAGAAGGAAGAGTGTCAGAATAGGTCCTAAAGAAGGCTCTGTTTTCATATAAGGAAACTAAGACAGGAGCATCCTTCCATTCTGCAGACCACTCTCAGGTACCGGCTGTGTGGATTTAGGACAGTGACTTCACCACTGGGGCGCCCAGTTCCCTCATCTGGAAAATGGATCAGAATGTCCACTATTATAATCCTAGCTAAATTCTGTTCATTCCCAAGACCAAAGTAGATAATGAATGTGTCCCACTGTGTGAAGAAACACTGCCTGCAGTCACAAATGTTCAAGAAGCTTCTTAGTAAAGACAGCCGACTGCCACTGGAGATACCCCCTTTCTCTGCTTCCATTTTTCCATAGCTTCTATCAGGTAGTCTCTATTCTATTTTTCTTACTTGTTTTAATGTCTTTCTAACCACAATTAGAAACAAAAAAAGAGGCTCTGTGAAGGCAGATTTTTGTATTTTGTTCACTGCTCTATTCCCAAATCCTAAAACAGGGTAGGTAATCAAAAAACATTCATGAATGAATTTACCACAGAGTCAGAATCTTCTCAGTCTATCTATAGAGCTCTTATACCCTAGACACCAATAGTTTTTCTGAAAACTGTCAATTTATTTTAATCACAATAATGATAATTCAGCCAGCACTGTGAATGATTTGTTTTAGAGATGGAAATTTACAAAGCCAAGGAAAACATAATGTGCCTGGGATTTTTCTCAGGAAATGAAACTCCCAGACTGAGTTACCAAACCCCAGCCAGCCTGCCGCACAGCCTCAACCTTACTAGAGCTATTCCAGCATGTTTTATCTCTTTGTCAGCTTTAAGAACTTGGGGGACAGATGGTGGTTATGTACAGTGTATACGGTAGGCAATCCATAAATGTTTGCTTATAGAATACACAATAAAACTGTCTCACCTTGGTTTGACTAATCACAAACCCAAGCCTCACAGGACTTCACATGGAGTAGAATTTTCTAATTTTCCTCACTGTGTGGCAAATGTTAAGGTTAAGGGCCAGAGAATGCATGCTTGGTGAGAAAAACAATCAAAACCTTTTGTAAAAAGCACTAGAGTTTTTCTTTCTAAATAAAATGACACATTCAATTATTAATGGAAAACAAATGTCCATTCTTTCACTTCTCCCCATATCCACTTCCCAAAGCAACCTAATGAAAACAGCAACTAACCACCCTCCAAGTTTATGGATTTTATCAAATCTTTATTTGTGTACGTTAAATTTACTTAAAGCAAGTTCCATCAATATTTATAAAGTACAATGCCAGTGGACCATCTAGATTTACAGATGATAGAGATGAGACAAGTTGTCAGAGGTTGCATGGCTCTATTTCCTGGTGTCAGAGTTCATGGCCATCACCTACCTAACAGGGGAGAAGAAGAGAAGATGGACCTCCAGGCAAATGCTGGACACCTACTTCTGCAAAAGGAAAACTACCCCAGGCTACAAGGGGGAAGTTCACTATGAGGAAATTTAGCAAAATGACTCTCACCTAGACCCTCTGGCTTAATTCAGCTTGCATTTAAAAGACAATCATTTACAACAATAGCTGGGAAGTCCCCTCTTTTAAAAAGCAGTAGATGAAGTCCATTCCATAAGATGAACTCATCGGCAGCAGAGATGATACATCCCTTCTCATCCTGCTGCCTTCCACTTCTTCCCAGCTCATTGTGACTGATTTCCTACCTGAAATTAAGAGACTGCCAAGGAATAGAAACAAAGCTAGAGAGTTTGAGGAGACTCAACCGTTATTCCTGGGCAACACATCCCGACAGATCACACTTTCCCCGAGTGCCTGTAAAAATATGTAACTAAACTAAATGATCTTCTCCATAGACACACTACAATAAAGGTGACCAGAACTGGAGATACAAACACAGTAAGCGGGGAAGGCAAATGTCAAGGAAGGCCATCAAAGCCTTCCCTTCTCTTCTCCACCAAATCCACACACACACACACACACACACACACACACACACACACCCCTTAGAGATCAATGAGGAAGGCTGTGGTGATAGTGATCGTGATGGTGATGAAGATGTAGCCACCTCTGGTCCTTTATTAAAGTTGTTAAACAGTTCAGTGTTACTTCTGTTATGTTTCCGAAGGAGTATACATGTGACACAACAGCCTTCAGCTTTCCTCTCTCAAGCAAGGGAAAGAACTCTTCCAGGAAAAGTGTGGTTAAAAGAGAGGGTAATGTTTAATCAAGCTCTGAACACTGGAACACCAGTGGCTATGAACATTCCACTGGCCTGTCCACAAAGAGGAGCCAGGTCTTAAGGTTCTCTGTCAATTCAAAAATAGCAGGTAAAATAATTACAAAACAAACAAGGCTTCTAATGTGACATAGAGCATTTAGGAACTCTCCCGGCACACACTTCCATTTATGCTTTGCCAAAATCTAAATCTAGACATCAATACTGATTTATTGTTTTTTATGTAACTGTCACACAAGAATTTCAACACAGAAGGGGAGAAGAAAGTGAAGAGAATGAACGAATTGAAGAATGGCAAAAGTGGGGAAGGAAAACATTCTCCAAGTCCCTACTATGTGCTAGGCACGTCACAAGCATGTGCATTTAATTTAGTTCAATTTAACCCATATAATAAAATATATAAGAGTAATAACACTATAATTAGGTGTTTTTATTTATAGAAACTGGTGCTCTTATAAATTAAATAGCTTACCCTAAGTTCACATAGTTATACTTTGGAGCTTTGTTCCAAAATTAATCTTAAACCTGGTAATTAAATAGATCAGAGTATTTTAAGTTTTATTTCAAACATAGTTTTATCTTCCTTTTGAATATATATATCTTTAGGGCATTCACAAAGAATATTAGAGAATCTCCTAAGGCCTGAAAATATTAGAATGGACGATAACAGGAAATTAAAACTGAAAGTTAACATTAATAGTGGTGTGTCTGAAATATAGAACAAAGGCTTTTATAGTCCCTGCTTTCTACTTATCTATATCTTTAAACACTCCTTAATAAACATGAATTACTTTAAATTAAATACTTTTTAAAAACCTTTAAAGCTATTTATTATTATTCGGAAAAAATTTTTAAATAAGGTCAACAAACTACCTCATACATACACAGTGCTTCCTCCAGGGCTGGGACTAGGGGGAAGTGAGTGAGGCATTCAGTTCAGGAACAAAATTTAAGGGAGCCCTAAAAACTCAGAAATTAAGATAAATAAAATTTAATGAAATACTCAAATAAAAAATCAAAGTTAACACCAAAAAAAGCCATAATAAACAAATCAAAACTTGAAATAAATATAGGATCGGTATTACTAATTTTTTTTTTTTTTTTTTTTTGGCCTCAAGCTCCAATATGGCTCTGCTCAGCAAAGGCTTACTCTGTGCCAGGCACTGTGATCAGCAGTATATTTATTTCTCCATCAACCCTGAGATAGGAAACTGAGGCATGAAAGTTAGGGAATTAGCCCAAGGTCACAGAACAAGTCCAAGGTCACACGACTATTACGTGGATAAATGACTTTAAACAGATTAATAAGGTCATTTTTACTTGCTTTTACCATAAAAATAAAGATCATCTATTTTTTACAACTGGTCTACAAGTAACCAGATCTTCAGATATTACCCACGACATGAAAGATTTAAAACTTAAGCTCAACCTAAGTTCTTCTTCCTTAGAAGATTAAGTAATACAGGTGCAATTTGGGCAAAGGACCAAAACCTCACATTACTGAAACCTTTTTTATTTTCTTTGCTGTTCACACATAGGTGAAACCTCTTTATGATTCAAAGTCTGGAACAGAGTAAGAGAAAGAGGAAATGCAAAAGCAAAGGAGAAGACTTTCCTCTTATTTTAATTCCCCAAAGGAAGGAAGGAAGGAAGGAAGGAAGAAACAAACAGTAACACTTGGAGATCTGGCTCCCAGAGCAGGGCAGTCTCTCCACATGCTAAACCGTGCTACTCCCTCATGACAACCCCTCACCCCATGGCCTGCTGGGTAACAAGGCACACAGACCCTCCATGGTCTCCCCTGTCCTCCTCACTACCTGTGCCCCAAGCCTTATGCACAAAGAGCACTAAATATATATTGCCTCCTCATGCTTTACCTTCATGCCTGCAGAAATGTCCCTCGACCTGAAATGTCCACTCCTACCACCTCCTGATCTTAATCTGCCAAATGCCTGCTCACCTCTGTATTACACAGACTCCAGGACCCCCACCCAGAACTTCTGAACTGGAATCCTGAGCTGAGACCTAGGGATCTGTATTTTTAATGGCTCCCCCAGTGTTACCAATGCTGCAGGCTTTCATCTATCTATATACGAGATTCATTGATCTTAATTTAATAATTTAAAAGATTTAGGAAGAACACCCTGATGTTTAAACTCAGATCCAATACAAGGAAACATGGATGGGTCCTCAAATATGTCTCTGCACAGGTATGACAGATGACTATTTGGCAGAAAGTTGAGGGCAGGTTGGGGATGAGGCCAAAAAGTTTATTGTCCTCCACAGCATGGGTCCCCAACCCCCAGGGTGTAGACCAGGTACCAGATTGTGGCCTATTCAAACCGGGCCGCACAGCAGGAGGTGAGTAGCAAGTAAAACTTCATCTGTATTTGTAGCCACTCCCAAGCACTAGCATCAGCACCTCAGCTCCACCTCAGATCATCGAGTATTATTAGATTCTAAGAACAGCACCGGTCCCTGGTGCTGTAAAGGTGAGAGACCGCTGCTCCACAGGACCTCAGACTTATGGAAAATGCCATGGCAGGTTTCAACTCATTGATGACTGATCATTTCTATTTAGCTTGACTTTTTAGAAAAACAACTTTGTGGATAGATTCTTCCACCAGAATTACCCTTTACCCACCTACCTTGTTCTTTTCCCCCCACCCCTGCTAAAATAAAACACCGTTCAAGTCAATAAGAAAGGACTTCCGGAGCAATACAAACTTCACGCACCTCTCAGGTATTTTTAATGGTGTGACCAAGTAATTAAACACTTGCTTAGCAGTATACTTTCCTAAAGAGAATGTAGAGCAAAACCCACCCTATGATTTTGCTGCCTAAAATCCCTTCACAAACAACTTACTTCTTTGCCATCTGAGCTATAAGCTCTCACTGAAGTTCACATCTGTGACCCATGTCCCTAACTAAAAGCAATGAAACAATCTGTTTAGAGAAAGGCAATGTGCATTTCTAAGGATTTCCTTTCTCCCCGGCTAAGAGGAATAAGATGCCAAAGTTACATCCGCCATATGCATCCTCCACAATTCACTGCACTTAGGCCAGTGATTTTTAAAAAAAGAAAAAAAAAACCAAACCTATCCAATATTACAGGCCTAAAGTACAATTACTTTCCTTTTAAATAGAATCTCTTTGTATTATAATGTACTCAGATTATACACTGGGACTGATATAACTTCCATGAGCTTTCCTAGTCCATATTTGAGACTTGGAAAAAAGCCAGTTAAAATTAACAACGAAAATACTTGAACAAATTTTGTTTGGCAGCATTTTTTAAATAAGACTATGCTAACACTTGCCTCAACACCATTTTGAAATAGCTGCGGCTATGGCTTATACTACAATATGTGTTCATTAATTGAGAGAGAACATAGGACTTCTAAATTTATTGAAAAAGAATCAACCAAAAGTGTTAACAAAACCAGCTCCCCAGGGCTGATGTGCAACCTCCAAGTTTCCACTTCTGTGGGTGGCACACGTCCATCAAATGTGGGCATCAAACTATCTGGTGGTCAAGTTCTTTATTTTTTATTTATTTATTTTTTTAAGGGAGGCAACCCTTGGTTGACCTCATAGATTGATTGCAAGAACCTTGTCAGCTTACAATCCCTTATTTTTTATTTTTTATGCCTACGGCACCTGGTCTTCCTAGGTGGTCTCCCATCCAAGTACTAACCAAGCTCAACCCTACTTAGCTTCCAAGATCAGACAAGATTGGGCTTGTTCAGGGTGGCATGGCCGTAGACCTCAAGTTCCTTTCAACACAAATTTTCCTCTATTCAGTGATACATATTAGTGCCACAGATAATTAGGTTTGCTTTATCTTTCCATTGTTAACACTAATTTTGTCATACTCCGTGCAACCAGCATTTACCACAAAAGAAAACATCTTAGGAACTTTCACTAAGTAGTAAAAAGAGCAAAGAGAAATGTTCTCCCATATTCATGCATTAACTCCCTTCCTTCTCAATCACTCAGCAAGCATTTCTTAACCGCAAGGCACTGTGCACAGACTGGGAAGTAAGGAACACATAGAAATGAGATGTAAGAAATGCACGGTCCAGTGAGAGAATAAACGGAGGAATGTAAAGGAGTGATTTCAATACCAAGCATGGCGGTGACCTGCTAGCCCTGTGCTGTCCAATATGATAGCCACTAGTATCTTGGGGTTATTGAACACTGACATTTGTCTAGTCTAAGTGAGATATGCTCTAAGTGAAAAACACACACTGGATTTCGAAGGCTTTGAAATGAAATGAAAAAAATGAAAAAATGAAATAAGTGAAAAACATACACTGAAGGCTTTGAAATGAAATGAAAAAAAATGAAAAAATGAAATAAGTGAAAAACATACACTGGATTTCGAAGGCTCTGAAATGAAATTTAAAAAAATGAAAAAAAGAATGTAAAATATCTTATCCTTATTTTTTTTATTGACTACATGTTGAATAATACTTTGGATATGCAGGGTTAAATAGAATATATTATTAAAATTAATTTCATCTGTTTCCTTTTACTTTTTTAAATGCAGCTACTAGAGAAATATAACATTCGATATGTGGCTGGCACTGTATTTTTATTGGACTGTGCTAGGCTAGATGCTCCCCGATCCTCTTTCCGCTTTCTGGGCAGAGAGAAAGATCACATTTCCCACACTCCCTGACAGTTGGGTTGAAACTATATGATCTGGTTCTGGCCAAAAGAATATAAGAAAAATATGGTAACAATAAAATAAGGTGCACAATCATCCTAGCACACTCTCTCTCTACTTGTGTGCCTGCTAAACATAGAGATTCCACAGGCCTCCAAGGAGGTCCTAGGCAAGGAGCTATGGACATAAGGAAACTAGATTCCTGAATCATCTCAGGGAATACCACCCAGTGTATACCCAATGGGATCTTGTCATAAGTGAAAAAAAAAAAAAGACGCATATAGTGTTAAGCTACTGCTATTTGGTTATAGCGATTAAAGTACGTTGACTAGTTAATACACTAAGAAAGAGTACTTTGACAAGAGGGATGACTACCTGTAAAAGAACTGTCAGGATACTCTTTAGAGATAGTTGCCATGTGAGAGGTATCTTAGCATGGTAGTTCTCAAACTCCACTGTGTCAGAATCACTCAGAGAGCTTGTTAATATACAGACTGCTGGGCCCTCTAACCCGCTCTGCGATGGCATGGCTAGGGAGGAGGTCCGTGTGAGAGTGCTGACCCTCTACGGGCACCATGTCTCCCCCAGGCTCTCCTTCGAGCTGCTGTCAGTCTCCCTTCCCCCAACCCCTCCAGTGCAGGAGGTCTGGAGCACAGCTGAGGATCTACATCTCTAACAAGGTCTCAAGTGCTGTTAGTCCAGGGAGCAACACCGTGAAAAGCGAAGTCTTAAAGGACGAGCAAGACTTTGTCAAGCAGTGAGGAGAACCAAAGGCAAGGGAAAGGAACGACCATATACGGAAATGTTTGGAGGGTTGGAAGAGTATAAGGTGTTCAGAGAACAGCGAGTGGAGAAGCACCACTGGGGCTGGGAAAGGAGTGTGGGGAGAAAAGGCGAGGAAGGTCGTCTTGTACTCAGCAGGCAGGAGTTTGAATTCTGCATCTTCAATGAGAACTTTAAAGCAGAGCTTTCCTTTCCATAGCATATACTACAATAAAAATAATTACTCTAAAGTAAATCTGAATATCTGCTAATACTTCAATTACCTACAAACATCCTGGGAAAATGACAGAGGTGCAGTATGGTAACTTGACCATTATGGACCAAGTGTGAGACTCCAAAATCATAATTCTCAGATCGACCGCCCATTTATTTTAATCTTGTTACGTGACCTGAGGAACAGTCGAACGGCTGTATAACCGCTGTTTGTGCAGAGTTACCTCCAATCTACTTCACAGAAACCTTTGGGAGACAAGATGTGGAAATAAAAAGAAATGTGTTCCTAGGAAAAAAGTATAGAATTTACAGAGAAAAAGTGTCTAGTATTTTAACTAGGTACTACTCAACTTGGCCAGATATGAATGTCTAATGGTCCTGGAGAGAAGCAACCAGCACTGACACACATCATGATGGAAGAAAGATGGGCTTGTGATGGTTTAGGAAGGACTGTGAGGAACACCGCGACTTTACTACGAATCCTTTCCAATGGAATTCTGAGTGTCCTCCTTCCCACTCAAGACTGACAAAAACAAACAAACAAAAAAAGTTTTTTTTTTTTTTAAATCTCAATTAGATTATAAGCCAGATGTTAATGTCCTCTGAGTAGCTGTAAAATATGGCCCTGGGATAGATAATACCTATCACTGTGAACAAGATTCTATGAAATCATTGCCTAGTTTATCATTATACCAAACTTCCATCTCTACTGCAAGTGTTTATTTATACAGGCAACGTAACAACTAAACGGTGAAAACAGGTTGCTAGGTGCAAGATGCTGAAACAGGCGTGTTAACTGTACTATATCCAAATGCATGCTGGGAAAACATTTTAGTGTTTTTCTTTCTAATGGTAAAGGAGTGAGAGTTCTGTTTGAGCTAAATATGTTCTTTGCTCTGTAAGAAAATCTAATGGCCCCTTTATGATCATTTAGAGGGGGAAAAGCAATTAAAATAATTTGCTAAAAAAAAAGTTTATTAAATGTTTTCTCTCACTGTAGTTAGAATTAGATAAATAAGACATGGAATTTGCTTATGTCAAAAATTCAATGGAATAAACTGGTTTTACCTCAAAGAGAAAAAAAATTTATATTACTTTCAGCAGTACACCTTAACATCAAGTTGCAATATGAGAAGACACCAGCTTGATATCCTTTATTCACATACAACCTTGTAGAAAAAGTTTCATATATGTTATCAATTTTTTTAATCAAGGCACTGTCACAGGTTTCCAACATTTATTTTCCCAAGTGATAATACTAAAATATAAAACCCAAATAAATAAAACCACTACCATTGTTCTGTAAAAAAAGGCTACTAAAACGCATACAAACAAACATACCTGAAACTAGGAATGGCAATCATAGAATTGTTATTAAAAGCTTTTAAATCTTTAAAAGTTCACTACATTGTCTTCGTTTTTCTCATTTCTGTACAAATCATAAAAAGATTTATCATGATCTGAGGACCAGCATTTAGGAACCTAGGAGGGAGGCAATTAACGCTCACGGGAGTTGATGGGTGATCACCTAGCTCCCTTCTAAGGTGGGTGTGAGTTAGCTCTTAAAGAATTAGATTGGTGCTTCAAGATAAAAAAAAGAAAAAAATGAGTGAACTAAATTTCATATACTTCAGGAAAGTCCAGAATGAAATCCCTACTGCAGGTGAAGGGCTTCTTGCATGAGTTCCAACAGAAGCAGGGCACACACACTGTTGCCCAGGATGGGAACTCGGGCGTAGATGGATACCTTCTGCCACCTATCTTGGGCCTGTTTCGTATGTTTGCCTTTCAGACTACAGACTTAACCTGAAGCATCATTCATTTTAATCTAGTGGTTTCAACTGGGGGTGATTTTACCTACCTCCAGGGGATATTTAGCATATCTGGAGACATTCTGGTTGTCACAACTTGTAGAAAGGGGATGCTACTGGCACCTAGGGATTCTTTAACCATCTTACAGTGCACAGGACAGCTTCTAACAACAAAGAATTTTCCAGACCAAAATGTTAACAGTGCTAAGAGTTAGAAAGCCTGCACCAATCATATCAGAGGATATATCGGCCCTACCTCAAATGTAAAATCTTCTTCTGCAACAAGGGAATGTACGTCCAGAGAGTTCAGTGTATTCACCCTATAATTATATTTATATGTATCATAATTACGTAATTTATATATGATCACATATGTAATATTATATAAATATTTTCAATTATATTCCTAATCAAGTCAATTAATTCATTATCTTTGTTCCTTCCTCTCAACTGTGCAGTTGTGATAAGTGCACCGAAAGAAAAACAGAAGATGCTTAACTAATTGAGGTTCAAATGAGCCTTCTCTGAGGAAGACACTCTTAAGCTATGGCTAGAAGGAAGAGTGAAAGTCAAAAGGACTGAGTTAGTACAAGGGCGGGGAGGACAGCATGTACAACGGTTCTGAGGCACAACAGTTTGCTCCTTTAGGGAGCAGAAAGTTGGCCCAAGTGGTTTCAGTGCAATGGTCCAGGGGAGAGAAGCTCACAATGAACCTCGTGTGGTAAGCAGAGTACAAATCATGCTGATAGATATGTTAAGAATCATGTGGTTTAGCCTGAGCTAAATGGGAAGCCATTAAAAGCTTTTAAGCAGAAAATGACACATGGCCTTTAGTGCATGGGGATGAGAACAAAGCTTCAGGTGCAGATACAGTAGGAGACCACATATAGGCAGGTGGTGGCTAAAACAATGAAAGTAAATGACATCACCTAAGAAGAGGATGCTGGCCCAGGACAGAGTCCTTAGTAACACAGGTGCCGCTAGTAATGGCTACAAATCCTCCTCCTTACCCACACTACAGTCATGGTACAAACGAGGTCACACATCTTTTTCCAGATCCTGAGTACCAACAGGATCTCACCATTAGCTGACTTAGGTTATAACTTCTTTAGTCACCCTGAGCTAAGAACAAGACTAACATCAGATAGTTACTTAACTTTCCATGTATTACTCCAATTGGACTATGGTTTATAGTTTACCTGATGATCTCTCTCTCTACACACACAAACACACTCCAATAATCAATTTCAAAATCAAAGAACTTCTGATCTGGAAAGGATAATCTAATCCGAACTTCTCTTTATAAGCAAGAAAACGGTAGCTCCAGAAAATAAGCAACCTGGCCCAGACCTCCCGTCCGCACTGATCAGGGGCTACTGTTTTACAGAAGGATGACCATGAACACTTAATTTATGTAATTTCCTAAGTAAATCTGTATGTTTTACTATAATAATAACTTGGAATTAACCTGCTCTGTCAATGGGAAAGCAAACAGCACCAGAATTCCACAAAAAAATGTTTGAGTGTTCCGAGACCCAGAACAGTTCCCGTCTGTGCTAGGCCCACTCTGTGCTCATTACTCAGCCGGCTTAACAAGAAGAAAAGAGGAAAAGATGCACGCTCCCCTTTCCACAACCTCTGAATGGGAAACGCGGACTTGCATAGGGCACTCAGTCAAAAACACACCTACTTACTAGGGTGTGACTGTGCTGCTCAAGGGGCCGGATGTCTTGGTGATGACATAGAACAGAGCAAAAACGGCTTAGCTGAGGCCCCCCGCAGATAACTTCACACTCTCCACTTGGTAACCAGGCACAGCTCCCCATCCCTACACCTATAGAGGAGTGATACGAAAACTTGGCATAATAAAGAACTCACCGATTTGGCTCGAATTTGTAAATAAAATCTTTTTTACTTAACATTCTCAGTCATGTTGAGCCCCTGACCTCAGAGTTGCTTTGCCTTTAAAAACTCTATAAGGAGAACCTCTCTCAAGGGCTTTGATAACTTGTCTCTTGGTTGATCACTAGGTTCCTATCAACTTGAAGGAAAAGCAGATCAGCAGCAACGTGCATCAAGACCTGTCTTCAAAACCACCCATTTGTGTAACAGCCTTCGCCATTCCATCCGCATTTGCCCCCCTCACCACATCCACAGGGCCCACTTCTGGGTCTTCGGTATTTTCCAGGGATTGCCATGTTCAGCCTTCACTGTTTCTTCCTGGGACTTTACTTTCCCTCTCTCTGTGCATTGCTGATTGATTCACAGCTCAGCAGGATGAGATG
The DNA here is from genome assembly GCF_014176215.1 of Rousettus aegyptiacus. NCBI lineage: Eukaryota > Metazoa > Chordata > Mammalia > Chiroptera > Pteropodidae > Rousettus > Rousettus aegyptiacus. The sequence continues at coordinate 57,741,633 of NW_023416286.1, read as the reverse complement.
GTAAGTCCTGAGTGGTCAGGAATATTCCAGACATCCCCTAATTTTGTGCATCTTTGTTATGAAATAGAAAACACTTCCACGGAGGAAGCACGCTGTCTTCCAATCTCACAGGGAGGGTTTGCTCTGCATAGGTGTGGTACTGGCCCAGTGCACCCTCTACCCACAGGACAAACCCCTGATAAATCCCCAGCATCCTCTTTGCTAAAGTCCTGAGGAGTTTCTCAGGCAGAGGCCAATCTGCTTTATTAGATATGTGCCAGACTCTAGAAATACCCCCAGATGGTGGTAAAATTACAACTCAGCGCCCAACCTGACGCCCTCCTCCACTCTTCCTTTGCACATGGCTGGTCTTCCGTGAGTAGGTCAAGGTTGAGAACAGCTGTCTCTGGACCTGGGTGGGCAGTAGAGCCATGGAGTGTGGTGAAAGATGTATTACCGGAGAAAAGTCACACAAGGTGTGACACGATTTGGGCACTCACGCACCTATGCATACAGATCTCATCTCACCAAATGAAATAGAAGCCCCTGGAGGTAGGAACCACCCCACCCTCATGGTTCAAATTGTGCTCACCCACTCAATATCAACTAAGGGCTGATCATTTGTTCAGGCAGAGAGACAAATGGAAAAAGCCTGTCACCAATTATGCGATGAGCCCTTTCTAACCTCTAGTGCACTTAACAGCACGCTTAGCCTCAGTTTCCATCTGAGTCACACAGGCAGAGTCCCGAGGCACATGGCCAATGTATTCTTAAGAATTTCTGACCTAAGGGACTTGGTAAAATCCATGAAGAAAGACGTGTGGTTCAGGAAGCATGGTCCTGGTCAGCACCTCCTCCTTCCAGACCAACCTCCCTAACTCCCCACCCAACTGCACTCTTCCCAGTCTATCTCCTACCCAATAGAGTAAGAGTAACACCTTCTAAACGGAAGTTATAGGGCTGCTAACACGGCTACTTAAACTCTAGGCACATAAACTCTTTGCCAACATTCAGATTAGACTACGCTCCACTATTTCCAAAACAGTAGTGGACAGCGGTGATGGAGCACACTGTCCATCATGGTGGACGATGCAAAGCCATCTATATTTGCCTATGGATCTGAGATTCATCTTCCTAATGTTTCACTCAGGGCCGTTATCAAAATTAGTTTGCAATTCCGAACACACAGTGAGTGGGTGGTAGTGAAAGACAGCCACGATGTCTCTGTGGGTGGAAGGAGGAGAGAAAGGGGGGAAAGGAGAAGCAAGCTGAGAATCAGTTTTACTATATAAGCCATCTAAACACAGATACCAGGGTGGATAGGAATGGACAGTCGAAGATGTGCATCGACTCTCCCTTTCACTTTCCTGATAAGGCGATCTAACCCAAACTCAGTTTGGCACTAGAAGCTCATACATAGTATATTTTGGAAATAAATGGCCCAAGTATTCTCTGGAAAACCTAATGTAGCAATTCTCCAAGTTCCTTTAACAGTTTTTCCAACTAACTAATCTTGTTGTTGCAGGCTCAGAGGGTGGGTGTGTGACCTGGAAAAAGGTTCATAGGAATAGCTATAAAACACACACACAGACACACAGACACACAGACACACAGACACACTCTCTCTCTCTCTCTCTCTCTCTCTCTCTCTCTCTCTCTCTTTCTCTCTCTCTCTCTCTGTCTCTGGAAGATGGATAAGGAGAGGATAACAAAACAACTCTTTTTCAATTAGAAGAGCAAAACTAGTTCTAAGTTTTGTTGTTGTTTTTAAAATTCATTTCCCAATAGAAGGAATTCTTAAATGATGAACTTTCTTGCTTATTTCAAGATCATCTGGCCTTCTCCTGAATTTTCTGGTTGTCTGTTTCTAGCCAAGTCCTCCGTGTCTGGGGCTGTAGGACAGATAACATGAGCAGTCCAAAAACCTATCCTCATGTTTCTTTTAATTTTGAATGTTTTTCTTCTTAACAGAGGGTAATCAGAAATTATAAAAATGAAAAGTTTTAAGATTCTGGTGCAGCTAGAGGTTGTTTTCAAAATTAAGAGCATAACTGTCTGCTTTCCCTTTGGACAGTGCCCAGCATTTTTTCAGATAAACACGCATCTGCAGGAACTATCAGAGTTTCCACTTGTTTTACAATACCGGTCACAAGAGAGTATGATTTGGACAGTGGCCTGCATCCTGTAACACAACAGCCCAGTCTAAAAGGTGGTTGAATTCCATAGGTGAAGAGCAAAAACAGAAATTCAGCACTGACTCTCTTGCACAGACGTTCCCAAAAACCATTAACGCACACTCATTTGTTAATCTGGCAAAGAAGAATGAGTGAAATCCCACTCTTTTCAGTGGAAAAGGGAAACCAAAAATACGACAATGTGCCCACTTTTATATACCCCACCCTACCCAAACCCCCAGATCAGATTTGTAAAAGCAGGAGGATCTGGTCTGAGGTAAGGCTCTGACAGAGAATAGACACAGCAGGGGGCTTCTACCACCAACTTTAGGTCACACATATGTGGCGGTCATGTTCATAGGTCTTCTCTGGATGTTCTCCTGCCCTGTTACGTCCTTAAGATGTAGCACTTGATGCTATACTCAGACTCGACAACACCAGCAGGTCATAGATTTGAACGAGGAAGCAACATCTTAATGCCCTGTCTTTACAAGACCCCAGGGTTTTAGGCCCAGTAATACAATCTGCAGGTATTTTCAGTTCACAGGAGTAGGAGCCAGCTTTTCAGAGCAAGGTATTATTAGATTCCCAAGCTTAACTTTCTGGGACCATGTTAGAGAAGCTGGAGTGGCTTACACGTGGCACCACCGAGGCCACCACTAAAAATCTCATACCCTCCCCAACTAAACATTTGAAATTTCCTCTAGATAACTACACACAGAAAACTGTGGCTTAGCGAAGAAAGAGAAAAATGAAATTAAAGCATCCTCCTCCTGCAACCAAAACAAAAACCTGAACTCACACACGGACTCACTGGCATACAAACTCCATTCGCTCTGCAGTTTGGAAATGAATGACAAACTGCTCCAAAATCTTCCATGATCACCTCCAGTGCTACCCTTAGTTAGCAAACTCCCCTCTAAAATGCAAACAGCCCTTGGCAGATATAATTGTTAGCTATTTATACCAGGGTGTGAATGTTTTAATCAGATAAGAGCCTCACATCTAGCTGAGATCATTCACACGCGGAGACTGACGGTGCAAGGGGAGCAGAGGTGGAATTCTGGAGCAGGGGGGAGGGCGGTGGGCGCTACCCAGATGATGAGCACTCCGGCGGCAGGTCCAAAGGCCAAGGCGCAGCAGGGGGAGCCAGGACACTTTCCCCAAATAAAACCTTGTCCTTGGTGCTGTCAGCAAGTATCTCTCTGCAAGGAGAGGCTTTTCAGCAGGAGCTGTCGAAGACAGACTAAACGGCAATTCTAGAGTTCTCATCTCCGTTCCCATCTTACTGCTACAGAACTCATCGTGTCAGTATCACTGGGACACCTATCTAACTGTGCTGCCTTGTATTTACTGGCTTTTGTGAAACCACTTTTAAGAATCTTTCTTTGAAAACAATTTAAATTTGGTTTAAAAGATTTTGTTCTAAGTGAGAGGCTTTAGGTAAAATAGTTAGCCCAAACATTTTCAAAGCTGGAAGTACTACAGTGCCATGTATAGGTGGCTACTAATTCCTGCTGATAATCTAAACGGAATATACTTAATAGCACTATCCCCTTTTGGTCATGGGTTTTGATAAGAGACTGAACCCTTCGTTCCACACAAGCCCTTTGTGGCTTTTATTTTCAGTTTCTCTTGTGTATTAGAAAGACAGTGAAAACAGGGTACCTTTTCCACGGAAAAGTCAGAAGACACAGCATAGGCCTTCTTAGACATCACATTAAAGTAACCTTCGGATTAATGTTAATGAGCTCCACCAGTCTAAATAAGACGGGGACCACCCCAAGCCTAAGAGAAAAGAAACTTGTAGCTCTCTGACATCAAGGAAGATAGAGCAGGGGACATGAGAGACAGAAACAGACAGATCTCAAGGAGCCTGACCTCTGCTGTTATACAGAAGCAGAGTCACCAGAAGTTAATGGAACTTAAGCTTCTGGACCCTCCCTTGCAGGGGCCCCTCCCAAGGTCCAGTACCTACCTAGGTATTTGTAATTTCCTACCAGCTTTCTTAAAGAAGGACTCTAAATTGTAGAAGTTCTAGGGCCCTCCAAAAGCTGGATCTGTCCCTGATCTGAAGGTTCCTCAGGCATTCAGACTCAAGACCAAAAGTGAACTCATGATCTCTCTCCTTCCTTCTTCCTCGGCTCTTATACCAGCTACACTTAAACCTGCCCATTCCCTTTGTACCTGCATTTGGTTAATGGCATCATCACTTCCCAAGTCAGAAGACTAGGCCTCCTTATTCCCAGCTCTTTCACCTACTTCGAAAATGCAAGAGTCAAATAAATCTCTCCTGACTGATCCTCTCCCTGCATCCCCTCAGAGGGTTTGTTTGGGGCCTCAGAGTTTTTACCCCTGGACCTCCAGCTCCAGTCTTTTCCTTTCTTATTCTGACCCCACTCTCGTATGAGAAGGATGGTCTAAAATACCCCACAGTGAACTGCAGGCCTCCAAATTGGAATACAGGTTGCTCAGAACACAGGGCAGCTTGGCACATGTTGGCCAACAACTCTCACACCCAGCCCTGAACTTCTCACCCTTGCTTGCTCACCTCTGAAGACGCTATTCCCTCTGGGCTACAGGTTCTCCCTACCCACATCCACACCCAAGGGTCTGTGTTTATCCTACAAAACTCAATTCAAATGACACTTTCTCTTCAATCCTTCCCCATTCTTCTGGTCAGCTGGTTTATACCACTCTTTGATCTCTGTGGAATTCAGAATTTTTTCCCAAGCTGGACCAGGCTCCAGGCTCATCTTTGTCCCTTTCTCACTCTTCTTTGTATTGTTCTCACTCTTCCACTATGTGGGGTTCATTCATTTCTGATCACTTTCCCTGTCTTGACTTTGCCTTAATATCTACATGTGTTATACTGAAAGGCAAGACTCTGAGGTGTAATGGTGGGAGCACAGGGCTCTGGAACTCAATGACTGGTCTGAATCCCAGTTGTGCTATTCACTAGCTATGTGACTTCGGATGCTATCTACCTTTCTCTTTGTTCCTTGGTTTTCCCATCTGTAAAATAAAGGTAACATCAGTACCTAACTCACCAGAATGTGATACGTATTAAATGAGTAAAGAGACATAAAGAGCTTAAGAGCTTAGGACAGTGCATGACAACTAGTGAACACTCAATAAATGTCAGCTGACTGGGTGGTGGGGGGGGGACGAAGAGGGGGCAAATGGCATTATTCAATGATCAATCATTTCCCTACTCCACTACAGAGGTCCCTTCTAAAGAGAAGAGGGGATATTAACCTTAAAAGTCTGTTGCACCAAGGGCACTGCACACATATTTCATTAAATGTTTCTATGAATAACATAGAGGATGTTATTGATGCACTAGAGGCAAGAGGCTTAAACAAACACCTACAGACAAATTTCTCTAAACTCTGGGTATTTAAGTTGCTATAATCCGGTTTCCTAATGCAAACCTATCCTCTACCTCCCAGACCACTCAACTCCTGACAGCTATTCCAACTCCTTTTTCTATGCCCTTCCCAGGAGCATTGGCTCTTTGCAGTCTGAGCGTTCTCACTAGGAGACCTCATCTACTCCCATGCCTTCCTTGCCTTGCTGAGATCCACAGCTCTATAGCCCCAATAATCTTGGCCCACTGGTTTACAGATGTCTCCATTTTGATGTGCCTATCCTTGAACTCAGGATGTCCCAAACTGAAATCCTCCTCTCCATCCCAACTTCCCCACACTCATTCCTTCAAAATTATTCCCCAGTTCTGTAGATGGCATCCTGGAGGTGCTCTAGACAGACATTTAAACACTCTTGACTCCTTCTTCTTTCATTTAACTATCTCTTAAATCTAGATGCTGTTCTCCATCTCCACTACCATCTACTTTAATCAAGCCACCATCACCTGTCACCCTGCTGCAAACACTTCCTCACCAGTGTTCCTAACTTCAGACCCCACTCCCTTTTTTCAATCCATTCACTCTGCAGTCTGAGTGATCTTTATAAAACATCAGTCTGACCACATCTTTCCTTGTGGAAACCTTCAGTAAATGGCTCCCCTCCAATATTGGTCCAAAAGACCCACTATGATCTAGTCCCTGATTACCTCGTTAGCCTCATTGGTCACCATTGTACTTTTGTCATTGTCCTCTAGCCCAATATGCCCCTTTCTAGCCTTGCGGAATTATTAGCAGCTCCAAGGAAGTCTCAGCTCCTCTTCTGAGGGACTTTGCTCCCTCTGCAGAAATGTCCCTCTCCTACACCTTCATCTGGTTAAATTCTTCTTCTCCTGTAAGACCCAAGTTAGACATCTCTTCCTACAAGAGCCTTCCCTGATTCTGTACCAAAGATGAGCTAGGAGTCTCATAGTTTCTTATGGCAGCTATGCTTTACCCACTCCACTGTAGAGGCCCCTTCTAAAGAGAAGCCTGAATCCCACGTGGGAGTTCTCCAGGCCCTCTGAGTGCATAGGCCGTGGCTTATTCACCACTGTATCAGCAGACATCCAATGGATACTGGGTGTGACATAATAAGAAATATATAGTTGGTCTCTGCCTGGTTCCTGGCACAGAGCTTCTAAAACCCTTGGAATTCTTGGAATGACAGGAGTGAGAAAAGCATCTTTTGTTATATGTAATAAGCTCCTTCCAACCATATCTGAGTTTATGCTAATGAGGAAGGAGGCTGGTTGCCAGAAGAATGAATCATGTGATGAGGGGGCTGTATCTTTCAGCTGTGCTCTCTGACCTCTGTGGAAAAGAGAGGAGCTGGAGATTAAGCGATTCTGTGACAATGCTATTGCCTGTTCCGAGTCTAGAAAACACACAGGGAACACCAAACATGCCGAAAGGTAAAACTATCCGGCATACAGGACTGCCACCAAACCCACATCCTTCGTATTCCATGAGCGAACTCGTCACAGAGACTCTGTAAAGGCAGAACCTCCTCCAGAAGAGGAGAGAAAACCTATCTGTCGGCCACTAGCCTCACGTCCCTCTGCTTTGGTTCACAAATCACATCTACTTCAGTTTTCTCAGATATTGGTTTTTCCTTGGCAGGAAAACAAATGCTTATTGAAAAGTATTCTAGGATAAAGCCTTGGATTGTTCATTGACATATGCATAAAGGAAAGTACCCCTTTATTCAATATTCCAGTACTGAGGTGACAACAAAAAATACACACACATACAAAAATACACAGTCACATACACATTCACAGTTATACACATATACAAACCTTCACACACACACAAAATGTAAAGACAAAAATAAATTATCTTTAGAATTCATAGAGTATGAAAGAAAAACTAGAATTTACTCTCCATCTATTAAAACTGAGGTGTGTTTTCTGCAGACATGAACACACGTGATTTGGAAACTCTGGTAGTACTTCTGATATTTTGCTGGAACTCCTTCTGCTAGCAAAGACTGGATGTACAAAAAACATAGATTCAAAGCTAGGTCACTTGAGGATGCAGCTGCCACACTAGAATTTTTCTTTCATCAAAATGCACCAGAGAGCCTTTATAAAGACAAGCTTGATCCACTTTATAAATAGGCTACTTCACAAGGAAACATATTTACAAATATACTTAACTCTACACTCAAACCTTAACTCTTAGCTCTTGAATCTTTACCAATATGTGCTTTATAAGACTACTTATTTCAACGACTTATGCAATATATAGCATGTAGAGTTTGTTTTTCTCTCCAAATTTCTTGTTTCCATTTTTACTAAATTGAAGTTGAACTGACAGCTGGATAAGAACTTTGCTTCTATTATGAACATAGACTAGTACTGTAACAAATCCTATTATATAAAAAGAACATAAAATTTAATTAAGGCAGGATCACAAATCAATGAGTAAGAAATGGATTATTCGACAACCAGTATTGGGGGAAAATGAGCATTGGGGGTAAAGAGGAAATCAACTTAGGGCCTTAACTAAGCTATATATCCAAATAAATTCCAGATTGACTAAAGTAGGGTTCGGCAAGCTTTCTGTAAAGGGCCATCTAGTAAATATTTGATGTCAGCTAGTAAATATTATAGGTCTCTGTTGCAACTACTCAAGTCTGCCATGTTATCTATGACTGTCTATGAAAGCAGTCATAGACAACATGTAAACAATAAGCGTGGCCATGTGCCAAAATATTTATTTATAAAAACAGGTAGAAAGCAGGCCCCTCACACAAAAGGATCATATAGCAAATAAATAAATAAACAAGCAAACAAATTTTAAAATATACTGTTAAATATCTAATCTGAGATAAGCAAGAATTTCTAAGCATAAAAGAAATAGAAAAAAAATCACAGAGGAAAAGATGATTATACTTATCACATAAACTGAAATTTCTGTTAGTAAAACAAGTACTATAAATAAACAAAAGTAAAGGCAAATGAAAAATGGAGAAATACTTGAAATAAATATGACACATAATTTGCAGTTTGAAATTTATATCTTTTGTCTTCCAAATTGGCAAAAATGATGCCATCAATCATCATAGAGTAATCGAGATTAATATTAACTGGTACTGGGAATGTAAGTTAGGTCAATCACCAAGCACTAAAACAATATGCCTTAAAAGCTCTTTAAAAACTCATCCTTGCCTTAACAAGTTTATGTTTATGAACTTGATCTATGAAAATAATAGATCCATAGAAAGATTTCTGGGTAAAGATGTCCTCTGTAATCTTAATTTATAACAACCTAAATGCCTAACAACAAAGAAACATTTAAATAAATTCTAGTACATACATTACAATGGAATATTATGCACGTTTAAATTGTGTTCTAGCAGAACATTACGGGCATAAGAAAATGGTCATAAGAAAATGGTAAGTGAAAAAGGCAAGAGGAATTATTTATGGACTATTATACCATTTTTTATACTTGCATAAGCAGGGAAAATTAGAAAAAATATAATACTACATGTTAAGCAGTAATTATTTCTGGACTGTAGAATTATGGCTGACTTGTTTTCTTCTTCTCTGTGGTTTCTATATTTCCTATAATAATTATGTATTCTAAATATGAAAGATAATAAATATTACTTTAAAAAAAAAAAGCAAAAAAGTTGTTGCTCCTCACTAAGTCTGTAGAAGAGACATAAATCAACTAAGACTTAAACAAAGCAATAACAGCTTTACTCATCTGTTTCCACTCAGTATGTCTGGGGCTCTTTCCCTCTTTAGTATCTTTGAAACAGCTATACCAACTCTAAAAGAGTGAAGACCTCCCAGAACGAACACATTCCAGGCCCCACAATGGAACATTTCAGAATTCTCCTGGGATATTTAAGAATGCTAGTGGTTATGCTTCCAGAAGTTGAAGCAAAATTAGTGCTAATTTGAACCCCAGTATAACTATGTTATTGTCTAAGTTTACAACAGTCTAAGTCAATGGTATTCTGTTCAGCATATAAGTCCATCAATAGCTTAACAAAGAGCAATAATGAAGGCAAACTGCTTAAAGCCACAGATGAGAAAATAAACTTCCTTGTCTTTAATTTTTAAAAATCTCTTATTTATTGCCAGAGGGCAATCTCGCTCTATATAACAAAATTCTTTAAAAAGCAAATATAATTTGACCTAGCCATCCCAAGTCTAGAAATCCGTGCTGAGAAAATAATCTGACAAGTGCTTAAAGTACACATGCAAAGATGTTTATCACGGCATTTATAATTGGAAAAAATGGAAGAGTGGTTATAGGTTAATTAAAATGTCAGTCACATCCTTCAATGGACTACAAGTCTATGTCTCCTCAAAACACATATGATGAAACCTTATGCTACACAGTGATGGTATTAGAAGGTAAGGCCTTTGGGAGGTGATTAGGTTATAAGGGTGGGTCCCTCGTGAACAAGGTTAGTGCTCTTATAAAAGAGACCCCATAAAGATCTGTCAACCTCTTTGCCATATGGGGTTACAGTGAGAGGACAGCCATCTATGAACAAAGTCAGCCCTCACCATACACCAAATCTGTGGACGCCTTGATCTTGGACTTCTCAGCCTCCAGAACTGTGAGAAAGAAATGTTGTCATTTATAAGCCACCAAGTCAATGGTATTTTGTTATAACAGCCCAGAAGGAACTAAGACCCATCATGTAATGAACTGATGCCATTAAGAATGAGAAAAAAATGTATACTTCCTGACATGGAAAGATGTCTGTGATATATTATAAAGCCACTTTAAAGCAAGTTACAAGACTATAAAACAAAATACCATATTTATTAGATTTGTGTATTAGTTAGCCAGGGCTATCATAAAAACATACCATAGACTGGGCGACTTAAACAACAGAAATTTATTTTCTCGCAGTTCTGGAGCCTAGAAGTCCAAGGTTAGAGTATCAACATGGTCAGTTCCTGGTGAGGACTCTGGTCATGGTTTGCAGATAGCTGCCTTCTTGCCGTGTCCTCACATGGCAGACAGAGGGGAGTAAGAGAGCACACTCTCTTACTCATAAGGCTACAGTCCTATCAGATTAGGGCTACACCCTTATGACCTCATTTAACTTTAATTATGTCCTAACGACCTCACCTCCAGATACAGTCACATTGGGGGTCAGGGCTTCAACATAGGAATTTTGAGGGGAGACAGAATTCAGTCCATGGCAACTTGTTATATACTTTTTATGAACAGTGCTATACATGAATAAAATTCTAAAGGTTTTGTCTCAAAGGTTTAAATCAGTGATTACCTCTGTGCAGTCAACATAGCATGCTTAGTTTCTTACCTGCTTATAATTTAATAACTATTAAGATAAAAGAATCTCATGAATAAATAAAATGGTAAAGTTTAATAAAGCATCGGGGAAAGGTACGGTACTCTCTCATGCCAGCTAGCTCACACTGATACACTCACAAAAAGCAGCATCGATCAAGCAGTGCAATCTCAGGACACAGGAAATGGGTCTAGGAATGAGAGCAGACTGTTTCTTGAAAATATCAGCCCAATTTATTGTTGCGATTGAAATAAACAACGAAACCCACTAGGCATCATTGAAAGATGTTGAAAATAAAATGTAAAACACAGCCTACCCAAAGCCATGGTCCTATGACCAGACCTGGAAAAAAAAGGAGTTTTCTACAAGGCAGCCAAGAAACTCTCTGCTTTCTTACTTCTCAAGATAATTATAACAATGCAAGAAACAGTTATGAGAGAACACCTAAAATAAGCAAGATCTAGCCTTTACTTTCCCAACTGCCTTAAGCAGACAGGTATTATACCATCTTTCACTCATCACTTATCATTAATTACACCACTTATCTCCCCTTACTTCACCCTGCCACCTTATCCTACCCATCCATACCTCCAGACACACAGACACATACAGAGGAGGACTTAGGCTCTTACCGGTAAGAGATCACCTTGCCTTCAAATCTGTTCTTCGCACAATGCACATATTTAATAAATGATTATCAAATAAGCATGTGATAAATCAAAGAATTTTCATAGCCAACAGGTCTTTTAAATTACAAATCACTGTTTAGCTTGGGGAGTCTAGGTGATCTGATAAAATTCTATACAGTAATGAAGGCTGGGTACATGTTGAAGACGTAGCAAATCTTATAATAGGAGAACCATGAAAAATTTCAAAACTTTGAGAAGGTAAGAAAAAAAGACTGATTATTAATTTAAAGTGGGCAAAATTATCACCATATTATCTCAACACGACACAAAAGAAATTGAAGATAAGGAAATTTGTATTCTCTCCTTGTGACTTCTAGCAGTTGCCTTCATTACTGCTCTTTGTGAAGCTGCTGACAGGGTCCACGCGGCTGCCAAGGTTATATAACTGAGAGACTTCTTCCACTTTAGTTATAGTCGACCAAAAAAGAACATGGTACAGAATAATCCCACAGCTCCTCACTTTTTCCACAGATACAGTCAGAGGGGAATATTATATCACTAGCTGTGAGTAAAACAGGTCAAGTCCTAGTCAATAAGGCTGGGTCCATCACAAACCTTCACAGACAAGGAAAAATGGTATATACAAGTGTTTTGTCTCAGTTCAAGCTACCCCTCCTCATGGAAAATGCCTGGGCTGGAACCTTCGTGCTCTCTGACAGTACCCTGTAGGGCCTGTGTGTCAGTCTTCCCCTGATGGGGATAGACATGAGCTTCCTCATCACTTCTGTATGCTCAGCACCTACCACAAAAAAGCACTAAAGGTAGTTTCCTGAATGATCTAAACTGATACATTCAATTAATTAGAAAAGGCAGACTTTAAAAAAAAATCTAAAGACTCAGGAATAAAATCTATCCCAATTCTACCTTGCCCCTCCATTGCAGTAGAATTACTAGTCAAAATTTAAGTGTAGTACATTTGAAATTTAGTCGGTCTACAATTGCCAGATAAGCCTGTTTCTCAAAGGACTACCCCCCATGGGGCTGATTCATGCCATTTAGATGTAAAAGAAAACTTCCTGTATTAAGATCACACAGCTACAGCTAAAGCCTTAAAAACTAAAGTCTGCACTTAAGACATCTGATTTTTGCTTCAGAGACAACCTCAATGACTGCAAAGACTTTTTTTTTCACTATATAGTTCTTTAGTGGCTTATTTATTTATACTTTGCTGTATTCCCAAAGGATTTAAAGCGATTTACATAAATACGTAAAAATGTGATTAAAAAGTATTTTAATAAGCAGATGATAAAAAGCGGACTGTGCTAAAACAGTAATATGGAAAAATGAAATGCAAAGTTTAAGGGCAATATACAAAGATTATTTTTAAACAGCCCACGCATCCATTAGAAATGGGCTATATGTTTGGAACTCAGCTTTCTTTTAATAGTCAACTGAAGAGGTGGCTGAGGTCAGTTATATAAAATAAAAACAAAATCATTCCTCAGGAAAAGCACAACCAATCAGAGTATGGAGTAAAGAAATTTCATCCACGGCTTCTCATAAAGAGAACACTAAAAAACAGAAATGATCATAATAATAGCTAACAATTAACAATAACTTCTGTGTAAGACACTGTCCTATAAACTTTAGACATATTCACACCCTTAATAATCCCATTGGTTAAGTACTGTTATTATCTGCATATAATGGATAAGGAAACTGTAAAAAAAGAGTGGTTAAATAAATTGCCCAAATTCACACAAGTTGTGGATCTGGGATTACAACCTCAAAGGCCGGCTCCAGAGTTAGCATTCTTAACCATGACACTGCAGTGCCTTCTCTCACTGTTCTAAAGCAAATGAGTAAAAAGCCCTAAAAAACATCCTCATAGTGGACATCACTTTCATAGTGGTTTCTTATGATACCTTTCAGCATAAGCCAAGAGAAAAAACAAAACTTACTTAGTTCAGGAGCAGCAATTCTACTGGGGCCAAAATGAGGCATCCACGCATGTGGATTTCTGACTGATGGACAGATACGTGAGATATTTAGAGTCTCTAGAAAATGGGTGGCCTTGAGCCAGTCCAGTTATCCTTCATTAATATTACTTTCCCTCCACAAGGTCTGGTACATACAGAGTGGAAGGATTATACTCTGAGGAGCAGGTGAAGCACAGCCCCGATCTGATGATAAATCACAGGCTAGAGTGGCCACCTGAGCTGGAGGAAGAGTAGACACACACCCAACCAAGACTGAGGAGCCTGACAAGAACCCACACCTGCCTACCTTTGCATAGAGAGGACTCAGGGGAGTGCCAGTGGGCATGGCTCCCATAAGAAAAGGTTTGGCTGCCTCAAATCACAGGATGAAAGGTCACCAAATGCCTATGCAGAATGAGTCTCGATAAAATCCAATTAATAGTCTCATCACTGTCGCTCATGACCATATCAAACCCATGGAACATTCAGTCTTGGGCCACATAACTTCTTGATGTAGCTCCAAGACAAAGGGTTGGAAAGTATAACTATAAGGAGTTGAAAGGTCAACATGTTAGGAGAGATTTTTAAAGATGAGATGCTTATTGTCTAGGGAACACTACATAAAGTTTTTCAAGACTTTAGTTTTAGAATAAGTGATTAAACCTATCTTCCTGGCAGCTTCTCCAAGTTCAAGTTGAGGATAATAAAATCATTTCATCAAAATTAATTCATTAACTGAGCACTTACTATGAATCAAGCATTGCTTGAACTATTGAGGCAGAGCAGTAAATAAAACACGAAAATTCCTGCCACCATAAATCTTACTTTTGTTATTATTATAAGTAACACCACTAATTATCATTATTATACTTATGCTGGTATTCTTGACTAACTGTATCTCGGGTAATGATAAATATGAAGAAACCATGGCAGAGAATCAGAGAAAGACCTGCTGGGGGTGTTGGGAGATGTTGCAAGATGGCACTGGTCAAGGAGGCCTCATTGAAAACAGAAAATCTGAGCAAAGCCCCTGCAGAAGACCAGGAATGAACCAGGTAATAAATGCCTGGGCAGAGGTGTCCCAGGAGGAGAGAATAGAAAGGCAGCCTGAGAGACTGGAGCAAAGTGAGGAGTGAGGAGAGGGTGAGAAGTGAATGGAGGCGGGAAGGTGGAAATAAGGCATGCTGGGGACGGAGCAGGACACACTGTAAGGATTCTGGATCTGACTCTGAGCAAAGGGGTAACAGTCTGACTTTCCTTTTCAAAGGAATGCCACTGCCTGTCAAGTGCAAAAGAGGCCACAAGGTCAGGAACAGAAAGGAAGGAGACCAGCTCAGAGTGCCAGGGCTCGACTTCCACCCAAAGCACCTCGGCCACCTGCACGCACGGTCGTGTTGTTTTTCTCCGTATGCTGGTGCAGGGCGAAGGCGGTGGGCAGAGAGTATCCGACCCAATGCACAGGAGCAGTGTCTCCAAAACAGTCCGGGGCTCCCGACTAGTTACTATTATTATTATTCCCTCATGGAATACAATAAAAAGAAAAACAAGCAGCCTTTCGAAGGCGAGTTAACCAAAGGCAAGTCAGTGTGGACTGAGGGTGCAGAGCTGGGAGCACGGGCATTGCCATCACTGGCCGAGCAGTCCCAGGGCCGTCAGGGTTACAGACTACGCTAATGGGACAGACGCTGTAATGAGCTAGTCCTTCTAATCTCTGATACCAGTTACTCTCAAAAGCCCATTCCAAAATACATTAGAGTTTAAAATATTTAATAGTTAATACAGCACCACTTAAATTCCATAGCCACACATACCACTGCTTTCCAAAATGTAGTTGATGCTCAAGTGATACTCTCCTTTTCTTCCTCCTAAGTACTCTGAGAGCTAATGTCACCTAAGCTCCTCCAGAAAATGCACCCTCTCTCGGGGCCCTGCAAGGCTGGGGCGACCCAACCTGATCCTGAGATTCATGTGGCACGCCAGCACACCATCTCAGCCTCATGGCAGCCAAATAACCAGGGGAGGTGTCACGGTTCTGGCACACCTCACCCTCGCTGTGGCTGCTGGCCAGACTCATACATAGAAACACTCACATGTATTATTCTCACTCATTTTGACAAAAAACTGTGATAAGAACAGAAGGAAAAATGACAAGGCATCTGAGGGAGGAGGAGAGCAATATGCAGCTTCCTCACGAGCCTGGAATTTGTTGAAAGGCCATGGAAAGGCACACCCATTTGTGAGTTGACACTTCCTTGTGCATTGTAAAGGGAGGAAAGAACTAAGCATACTTTTACTCACAAGAACATTCAACCAAAACCATTATAAATCATTGGATTTAAAATAATAAAAATATTTTTTTCTTATACTCATTAGTTTTCTTTTCCTGTACTCTTTGTATTTCTCCCCCTATATTAAAGGACTGACCACAGCCGTTAGTAAGAAAAATCTAGCCAAATAAAAGACTAAGATGTAAAGGGAATGAATAATTTGCTATCACTGTTAGAGAGTTCAATGTCTAATACCCTAAATATACACTTAATCAAGCATTATTTCTGTGACTATACCAAGACCATGTAAGCTCATAAAGCTAACTTAGAAAACTGTTCTATAATCGAATATCTTACTCAGTTTTTCTCTCTGTATATATTTAGCCTGATTGATTAATACATATCATTCTCACACATACAAGCAGGAACCTCATAATTTAAACTTAAGGCCAACAATTATCCATTTATTTACACAGATTACATATGTATAAGCATACTGAAATAAATATATTTGCTTTACAAGTAAAGACTAGTTTATTTTAACACTATCAAACTACTTGTTAATTAAGCAAAACAGTATTTACCAGACAGGAGGAGATCAATAGTTCTGAATCTTCTTTTGTCCAATTGTATGCTGTATATTCAAGGGCATTATTCTCTCCTTGCTGTTTGCACATATAAGCACAGTTTCTTTCAAAAACAGTGCGGATGCCTTTAAACAGAATCACACTAGTAGTGCAACCCATCCCCAAGGTGTGGATGTGCAGATTTCTAGCAATCTCTACTCCATTTCCACATCATCTTCCTTGGCGCTTCGGAGCAGGCTCCCACTGTACCATCTTCATGACAGGCAGTTGCCGGCACCAGAACAGAAGGGAAGCTCCGAGCTGTCGCACTAGAATCCACTCCTGCCCAACAGCCTGACAAAAAATCCAGGCTCGGAGTGTAAAACAGGAGGGGTGGTGCAAACACAAGATGACACACCTCGGATGCACCAAAACCTTTAAAGTACCATTTTTCCCAGTAGATTGCTCCACTGTTAATACCAAAGAACAAATAAGCAGATTTACATGTGGTTAACTGCCGGCTCCTGTGATTTGCTTAAGATTTTTCTGAATCTCAGAACCTTCCCAAAATGAAAAAGACGGTGCCAGACAGCCACTCTGCTGCAGATGCTGCTGGAAGGCACAAAGAATGTTCATCTGCTGCAAGAAATCACTCTCCCAGAATGCTTAGCCTAGCATCTATATTAGCAAACATCTCTTTTCTTGACCTATATGTGTTGTTTGTTTAATCCTGCATCAGCAAGGAACAGAGAAGCAAAAGAAAAAAAAGTCCAAAAATGAGGGAAATCACTAAGATGACTGCTGCTATGGAAACACGTGTAAGCCCACTTCAAACAACCTTTTGCATGTGTGGGTAACAGCTTGCTGACAGCAAACCACACGGGAACACAAAATTGCTGTGTCAATCTTGACTTCCGTCCATTCTACTCTTTGCTAGAGGGAGGGCTAGCAAGTTTACACTGCTTAAAGGGATTCTCCCCTCTCTGGTACCTGAAGATGTAAATGAGAACATTAATAAAGGATATACAAATGAGAACATGGCTAAAGAGTTACCTGGTCCTTCTGAAGCCAGCACTCCAGTATGCAATGGCAAATACACACTGAAGTCCCACCGCCAACAAGGTTATTATTTTCGGTGTATAAGTAAACCAATCATTCCATTCTAGATTGAGCTCAGTGATACTATACTATCTTATGGCCAGCTTTGGGATGGCTAATAGAGAAGCTTGTCATTGATATAATACTAAGTTGACTCTTGGTATTTTCTTTCTAAAAAATAAAAAGAAAATGATGTAAAAAGAACATGGTGAACACAGAAGCAGACCCCTTCCACCCACGACATGCTCTTTTAAAATCTGTTCTGATATTCTTATTTCACAAGGCAACAAATGGTTTTTACCTTCTATCTATAGATTTCAAAGTTAGAGGGAATTAGAATGATTGAAGACCTCTAGGTTGGTAACGAAAACCTGTGTACTATAGTAAAGGTCTTAAGAAAATGCCACACAGTCACATAGTACCAAAATTTCTGTTTTCTATGGCTTGCTTACCAATTAGGCCCCAAAGATAAGCAAATATCTATCTTTGTCTATCTTCTGCATTTTTAAAAAATTTATTTATTTAAATTAGTTTTAAGTGTACAGTACATTAGTTAGACATCAATATATATCTCCTGCCTTTTTATGCAAAAATCTAATTGCCACAGGAGATCAAAGGAGTACAGATACTGGCCACGCATAAAAAAATAGAGTAATTATATGTGGTTCTGCTTCAGAACAGTAATTCTGTTAAAACAGAGCTATACTGTTCAAGGTTAGACCCAAGTCCTGACGTCAGAAGATCTGAGCCTTCATATGACATCACAATGCTGGCATATAAATAATATGGAAACACAATCACACAGAAACTGAATATTGGAGACACAAAACACTAAACATAAAGGTTAAATTCTCTGTTTTGAGATTTCAAAAAATTCACCAACTAATCTAATTTCTATACTACAAGGAAAACAATTGAAAAAGTAATAGTTCATTGAATACAAATAAAGATTATACCTAGAAGTCAAAAACTTAATTTATTATTACCTCTTTTAGACATCCTGGGTACAGAAGCCAGGGAACATTACTTGAAATAAAAAGATTATGTTTGTACTTTACAAAGGATTATAAGTGATAACCAAGCAAATTTAAAGCTGCTGGTATATTACATTTGATTTAATTTAAAATCTCTAAGTTAATATTTAAAACAATAGGAGAGAATGGAACAATTTCCTAACAATCATTCAGAGAACAAAGAAATGTTTCCTAGAGATACATCCATAAGCATTTCAGCAACTGTATCAATTTTAAATATTAATCATTTTCCAACCAACAAAATTAGTGGGCAAGAAAAACATCACAAAATATTTAGAGCGAATGATTCAATAAATCCAAAAGATGGGTTTTATGCTAATAGAAGCATGACAAAATGAATCATTCAAAATATGTATTTGGTTTCACTGATTTTTCTGCATTGGAATGATCTTGGATTGGTCTAAAATGATACTTAGCTTGAATTCCATCAGAGAATAGAAATAGATGAATGGTATCCACTGGCAACCAGTTCAGCTACCTACAGAGTACATATTTCAATCTGGAGATCACATTTACTCTCACATCTTTAAATGTCACCTCTAATTTATATAACACCCAAGAAAGGATGCCCACCTTAACCCCCTTTTGAGATCCAAGTCCATGTCTTCCTCTCCTGTTAATAATGATACCTGATGCTCCCATCACTGCCTCACCCTCAGATTCACATCTTTTAATACGACAAACTAGGATAGTATATCCATACGAAATATTATTCAGCCACAAAAGGGTATCAAGTACCAATGCATGCTACAATGTGGATGAACCTGAAAAATGTCACACTTAGTGAAAGAAGCCAGTCACAAATGACCTCATATTATAGGCTTCTATTTAAATAAAATGTCCACCACAGGCAAATCCATAGAGATAGAAAGTAGATTAGTGATTACCAAGGGCTGGGGGAGGAGGCAATGCGGGCGACTGCTAATGGGTACAGAATTTCTTTCAGGAGTAATGAAAATGTTCAGAAATTAGACAGTGTTTCTAACACCTGCGCTATTTATACACAATACATAGTCTAGGAAGATACTAAAAACCACTGGATTACAAACTTTTAAAAGGTGAATTTTATAGTATGTGAATATAATAAAGAAACCCATTTTTGATGAGTTAGTGCTGAAAGCTTTTAAGTCTCACTCCTCTTTCTTCCCCTCAGTCCCACATCTGGGAAAACTAAAAGGAAGTCCCAGGTGGCTCCCTCCTTTCCTGCCAGCGGGAAATTCAAACCGCTCGCCCCGGCCCCACACCCTCTGCACCACAAACTTCCCAAGCCAGACTCCTTTTCCTGCTCTTTTAAGCCATTTTAGGACCTGCCTGGGAACATCCTAACTCTTCCTAGAGAGCTTCGTTACATGAATAATAAACATTTTCATGCCCTCTGGGGTGTGTGCATGTGTGTGCGCGTGCGTGTGTGTGTGTGTGTGTAGTGTCATTAGTCTTAATATAAACAGCAAATTGTGTATGTAGTGGGGAGGTCCATCCTGTTTCTGTGGAGTGGACACAACAGGGAATTAGATCACAATAACGCTGTTAGTAAAAACGGGAGTGGGGAAGAGGAAAATATCTATTCTGCTCATTGCATAAGGTTGTCAAGTTCAAATAGGATAATAGGAGAGAACTCAACCAAGGGATTGCCATAAACATGTACATAGCTATTATTTTATATTTCACAAAGGATTTATTGCATAATTCAAAACAGCCTCCTTGCTTAATGAATTTAACACTTTTTGAATGTTGCTTTGGCCCCACTTCTCAGGAATACACTCAGCAAGTAACACAGGAGATGCCTGCCCGAACGGTGTACATTTTAAGCCAGGGAAAGTGGCTCTACGCTGTACAAACTACCAGAAAGCCTGTAAAACAATAAGTTCAGGGTAAAATTTGCTGGCCCACTCAGTGGTCGCAACAAACCTTAGCCACAGAGATGACAGCAAACAGGTCTCAAGCTTTGAGACCCCTCCACCCCAAACTATATCCATCTGGATCTGCTGCTCCCATTTGCAGCTTTTCTTGCCAAAAATCTCTCTGTTTTAAATATCTTCTAAAAGTCAAATTCATTTGACTGGTAGATTTACTTAATACTCCTCCAGAAAAACATGAATAAAGAAGAATCTGAAGTGACACCTAAAAATCTAGAACTACAAACTATGAGTAATATTGTAGCTCAAACAGATATAGGTCTTCTACCTACATTAGACTTTGGATCCTATCTTAGGCAGCCAGGAAGGGAGTAGAATTCTGTCCGTTCTGCAATGGCTGAAATGAAGACCTCACATTATGATCATACATCACACAGCCACACCTCACAAAACCTAAATTAATGGAGTATGAGTAGAATTCAATCTAACATGGCATTTATTCTATTTAAGTGCCATTATAATGGCCAGTCCACACGAAGACCTTATTTCTATTCCTGACAGTCCCTATTTCATAAATTAACGTAGTGAATTATGCTGAATGAAGAAACCTTATATAAATTGTCAACACTCTATTCATTTTATAGTCAATCAATATAATCAAAGGTAAGTAAAGTATCTAGTATAGGGCTTAGTATATACCACATGCTCAATAGATGTTGGTCTCTCTTTCCTTTTTTACATCAAATTAAATTTTTTTCTTCCCTGGTATTAAGAATAAAGAGCAAGTTTAGTTAAAGGATATTTATTAGAACTTATTAGAATTTCAGATCTAATAAATTCAAACTACAAATTACACTGTTGATTTAAAAATGGTTAAAAGAACAAAACGCAGTGTTTGGAGAACAAAAGGGAATTGAGATAGTTGATAAATTAAAAGTGCAGGTTTCAGCAATGATCATTAGAAAGTTTTTTTCTTTTTTAAATAAGGGAAATTAAGGAAGTATTATTAAATAAGGACCTTGAAAAAAAAAAATAAGAAAAGGGTGAACTCTCCTACCACTGAGTATTTCAAAAACAGAAACCTGAAAATGGATAGGAGGGCGGAGTGGGCAGACTAATTACCTATCTAAATTTATCAATCACTTATCATCCCCATCTCAAAACACTTTGAAATGCCAGTACTAGTTACCTCTAGGTGAACAGGGATGACAGGTAGGCCTGGAGGACAATGGTACAGACAGGAGTTTTAGACCGCTGGGAGAGCTACAGTCTGCGCCCCTGTCTGTACCACTGTGGCGGAACAAATTAACTTTGCTAAAAAGTGTATCTCTAAAGTCATGAACCCACAAATACTGGAGGCAGGTCTGCTGCAAACGCAGTGATATTTAAACATTCTCAAAAGTAAAGAACTCAAAGTTACATAGGTATCTCCATGTCGGTGCTAAAATATGAGGGAGGCAAGCAGTTCTGGTGGGGCGCTCTGAACACCTGGCACGACCACCGGGTGACCAAGTGAAAGATGGAGAAGCAACAACCTCGAATCCTCTTTTGTCAGGTGACCAAGTTAAATGGCTCTTAAAATAAAACCAATCTCATAAGAGAAGAAAAGTTTGGGTTAAAAAAATCAACTTACTTGCTGGTATGAATGTAAAATGGCGCAGCCCCTATGAAGCAGAATATGGAAATTCCAAACAAAATTAAACAGATAATTACCGTATGGTCCAAGAATTCCCCTTCTGGGTGGAATTTCAAAAAGATATTTGTACACTCATGATCATAACAGCATTAGTCACAAGAGCCAAGAGGTGGAAGCGACCTAAGTGTCCATTAAAACATGAATAGATAAACAAAACGTGGTATCTACATACAATGGGATATTATGCAGCCTTTAAAAGGACATTCTGACATATGTTACAAAATAGATAAACCTTTCAGGACATTGTGCTAAGTGAAATAAGCCAGACACAAAAGAACAAATACTACATGATTCCATGTATATGAGGTACCTATAATAGACAAATTCATAGAAACAGAAACTAGAATGGTAGTTACTAGAAGATAGGAGGATAAGGATATGGGGAATTGTTATTGAATTAATATAGAGTTTGAGATGATGAAAAAGTTCTGGAGATGGATGATTACATAACAGTGTGAATGTACTTAATGTCACCGAATAGTATACTTGAAATAGTTTAAATGGTAAATTTTATGTTATGTATATCTTACCACAATTAAAAAAAAAAAACTTACTAGGCACTGCTTTCCTATGACTTCTAGGAATAAGTGATATGAAATAAGAGAAAACCAGGAGAGTAACGAGTCTTTTCTCCCCTTCTCTCCTTGGGCCATCACAAAGGACAGACAAGCCCAAGGAACAGGCTTCATAATGTTTATTTTCCTCACAGCTATTTCTAATAGTTTATATTAGATTCGTTTATATACTATAGTTTACATAATTATAACTATTTCCTCGTTCCACTTGGTAATGCATTTCTTAGAAAAACTCTTTGAACTATGTACCATCACAGAAAAAAGATAGCTGATATTTAAATTCCTGATTCATAGACAAGTTCCACTTCTTTCATTGCAGGCTACAAAATGAATAAACCAACAGCATTTGTACAGGTTCTGATTCATCCCTCAGCTCAGGAAGCTGCAGGCAATGTCAGAATTTCAATTACTCTCATGAGAGGTTATGAAGCAAAATCATGGTTTCTGAGGGAGCTCATTTCTTTGAAGAGAAACCAATAAATCTATAAATGCTGATCCTGTGTCAAATGAGAAGCTGCCCAAAGAGCTCACCTATTTGTAAAGCTCTACACCCTCACTGTAAACATCTACAGGGGAGAGGCAGAGTGGAAGGAGGCTGATGGCACGGAAGAGCAATGAATGCTCTAAGTAACAATGCCCAACCGTAAATGAGAACACTAAGTGAAAAGCAAGGAAGCCAAGCAAACTCCCAATGGCATAATGACATCAGAGCTCACAGTGACCTTTTCTTGGCCCTTTCCAAGGAAATTCTATTTTAGGTGGACATCTGAAAAGATCATTTACCTGCAAGGTACACTGAATTTAAACAACAGAAGAGGTGCACAGCATAATTCATATACAAATGTACCCATGAAACAGTTTACGTGCTTCAAATATGTAGTTAAAGCTGTTGGAAAGATGTTCTTTCATGTGGAGAAACTGAAATTCAGATTCTACACACCTCAAGTACTTGAATATCACCTTTTAGCATTTTAAATTTTTTAGTGTCATTGTGTCAGCAGGAAACACTGTCTCAACATGAAGGAAAGGAAATAAATAAAGAAAACAAAATCCAGTTTGCCATTTGAAAAACTATTGCAATATAGTTGGGTTTTCAATTAGATTAATTAAAGGTAAATAATAAATAAAGATACTACAGTGGTTACCTCTCTAAAATATAGGAGGGAAAATGCAATTTTTCAAAATATTCCTATGGTTTTGAAAAAGCAGAGTGAAAAGACACAAAATAAAATATGTACTCCTTTATTTGGGCTTCTAGTCAGGTCAGAGAGAACGAGATATATCGCATGTCCCTGCTTATGGAGGCTCACGACATTCCATTCTCTACCTGCCTCCTTACAGAGTTTTAATTTCTTTTTACAAAGACACAAAACTCAGAGCTTTTATAAGATTCCCTTTTATACATAGCCTGTGGTTTGGTTATGGCTTAACTATAACTGTGTTTTAAAAGAATGTTACTTTGACCAATCATGCCCTCATGCATAAGTAGACTTCACTAGGCCAGACATGTGGGATACTTCCTAGGAAATCACTCTCCAAATAAGAATTGAACAGATTTGAACAGATTATAGATATTGTCAACCCTCCAAGACAACTAAAAATGTGTAGGACCCAAAGATGATATCCAAATGGTCAAGATGCAAGTGAAAAGTCACTAGAGAAATGCAAATCAAAACCATGAGATAGCACTTCATACCTTCTAGGATGACTAAGAGCAAAAAGACAGATAACAAGTGTGGGCAAGGATGTGGAGAAACTGGAGCCCTCATGCATTCTTGGTGGGGAAGTAAAATAGGACGGCTACTTTGGAAAACAGTCTACCTGGTGTTCTTCAAACAGTTAAACATAGAGTTACCATATGATCCAGCAATTCCACTCCTAGCCATATACCCAAGAGGGTTGAAAACATATGTGTACCAAAAATTTATATATAAATGTCCTTAACAGTATTATTCATAATGGCCAAAAAGTGGAAACAACCCAAATGTCCATTAATTGATGGATGAACAAAGAAAGGTAGGACCACTGAGAATTTGAGGTGAAAAACTCCAATGGGCTGAGGTCCTGGCTGATGGGTACAGAAAATACGTTATGAATAACAGGAGAATGGATATAAACATCAACTACTTCTAAGTGGTCAGTCAGAGAAATGAGCAGCATCTGCGCATATCTCCTTCCTGCTTGTGTGTGGTTATGCATATACCAATTTCTTCTCCTCTTCTTCCTCTTGTATTATTTTATACAAGTGTTGTTGAAACTTAATTCTATAGTTTACAGGCTGGGTAGTAATTGAATTTAAAGGTCAATTAACAAAGCCCAGCAATGAATAATGTATCTCTCCTAAGGTGGATACCTGTAACTAATGAGACTTTGTGACTCCCTGTTTTGAGAAGCCAGTGAGAACATCTTCATTCGCATAAAGGTTACTATGTTCTTTTAGAATCATTTTTGTTGTCTGGAAGTTCAAATATGTGTGGTAGGGTGGGTCTGCATGCTGAGTCCTCAAAGGGGCGGCGGGCGGGCTGTGCCAGTTAATAAGTTATTGTCTCCCAGCTCTAACCCCACCCTTCCACACTCAGTTCTGAGACACCAGTTAGGTCTGGCACTCTGGGAACGACATTGTTTCACCAGTTAGCTCCCTGTTCGACTCGCCACTAAGGGCACCAAAGGGAGACTGCAGAGACAGGGCAAGTGGAGGAGCTTGCCCCTGGGTGCATGCTTCCTGCTGACTGGTTCCTCATTTCCCCCAGCAATACTTCACCCTGGCAGTAGCAGTTCCTTCCTGTGCAGCAGCTGAAGGAGGTCTGCAGTTTTTCCAGCACTTACGGAATAATCCTCATTGCACACCCCCCCCCCATAAACACCATCACCAGCCACCCGGCATCCACTTCCCAGAGGCCTGGGTTTCAGCTATGTGGGGTCCATCATCTAAGCTTCTAAGATCTAATAACACGATCTCATCCTTTGATTCCCCTCGGCCCCAGGGCTGATGGCTGTTTCCTGCAGCTACTACCTCTAAGATATTTTATTGTTCTCTTCTTACCTTTTCAGATCCCTATTTAACTTTATACCTAATAACAATTCTTTATATTTAATTCTCTCTGTTCACATAACTAGTGTGATTTCTGTTTCCTGGCTGGACCTTGACTGCTATACTATACCCGTTATAAATAGTTTTAAAAGACTAGGATCACCAAAGAATAAGAATAGCTAATAAGCACATAAAAAGGTGCTCAACATCATCAGGGAAATGCAAATTTAAACTACAGTGACATCCACTATGCATCTATTGGGATAGCTAAAATTTTTAAAGACTTGCCATACTGAGAGTTGGCAAGGATGTAGAGTAGCTGGAATCCTCATACATTGCTGGTAGAGCCCCTCTGGGAAACAACAGTGCCTAAAAATGTTTAAAAAAGACTTACTGTATAACCTCGCAAGTCCAATCCCAGGTATTCATCAAGAAAAATGAAAGCACGTGTTTGCACAGACCGGTACACAAATGTTCATAGCAACATTATTCATGATAAAAAACAAACAAACAAACAAACAAAAACAAAAAACAAAAAACAAATGTCCCTCAATGGGTGATGGAGGAGTAAACTGTGTTTTATCCAGACAACAGAATGGAATACTATTTGGCAACAATGAAGTAATGATGCATGCTATGGCATAGACGAACCTCAAAAACATTAATAAGCTAAGTGAAAGGAGGTAGACACAAAAGCCACATACTGAGTGATTCCATTTCTATGAAATGTTCAAAAAAGCAAATCTGTATAGAAAGAAAATAGATTAGTAGTTTCCTGAAGCTGGGGATGGGAACTGAGAATGATTGCAAATGAGCACAGGATTTCTTTTTGAGGTAATAGAAATGTTCTAAACTTAGATCCTGGGGTTGACTGCACAAGTCAGCAAATTTACTAAAAATCTTTGAATTGTACATTTAAATTTTAGAGTAAATCTTACAATATGTACATTTTACCTCAATGAAACAAAAGAATAGGAAAAAATTTAAGGAAAATCTAGTGTCACAGGCAAATGAAATAAATCACAGTAAGAAACCACAATGCACTCAGTAAAATGAAATGTATGTGTCTGGACATACATATAATTGCATGTGATACATACACCATGCCTAAGAACCAAACAATTTCAGCCAATTGATGTCTTTCTTTCAATTGGCTAAGAATAGGTCGAGATATGAAGCAGGGCTCCATGACTCTTAAGTCCCTTTCCAGTATTTCCTAAATCCCATTAAAGATAGGCCAGCTTGAGTGAAAGATGGTTTGATTGCTTCAGAACGAAACAAATGAGATAGTTCTAGCATTCAGATCTAGCTAATGTCATTAAAGAAGAAGATACTGTTATGAGATTGAGAAAATTCTCCGGCGTGAAGGGACAGGCTTTTTTCCCTTTAGGAATGCCTCTTAACAGTGACAGTGACAATGCCAAACAAGACTGACTGATAATGCCTCATTACAAAACAGCAAAGACTGACTGACCATAGGCATCAAATACTGTACAACTAAATACACTATATATATCACTGAAATTGAGCTTGACCTTGAAAATGAAATTGAACTTGAACTCAGATATCATTACACATAAAAGCAAGAGATCTCTAAAGATGGAAACACTAGGCAAATATTTTTTTTTTAATGAATGGTTCAGATTTTGAATGTATTTATTGATACTTGGATGATGAAAAACATCTATGCTTGCTATATAGAAAAGAACTAGAACTATTCTTTAGCCCAAAGTTCATTTCATTCATATTTTAAATTCATATTTTAAGAAGATTCTTCCCCCAAAATCCATGTAAAATGTCTCAAAAGGGGATATATTGGTAACATAGATTTTATAATAAATACCTGTTTTTCATAATGTTTTTAAAAAGCAATATATTATTATTTTTTAAAAAAATAATCTTTGGTGCTTTTATAATATAAAATTCTTTTCTGCAATAAGATACAAATTTTTAATATTGTACCTAAGGGATACAAGTTAAATTTAAGAGACATCTCTTCAAATATTATGCAGGAACTAATAATTAAGCAATAAGACATGGGTCGTCTACTCAATTCCATTACAGATGACAAGACCAAAGCTCAGTGAAGTAAACTAACTTGACCAAAGTCACACAGCTGGTATGTGGGATATATTAACCAGGGTTCCCTGGCTCCTAAGTTCTTGCTCTTCCCAGCATGTTTCAAATCTCGTTAACAATAACAATGGTTACACAAGGAAGAATTAAAAATTATAAAGTATTTATCCATGTAAGATTCTGAAGGAGAATACAAATTTCCAGTGCTTTAGTTAGTTATATTAGTTCCTTCAAAAAGATTGGTCCTCTATTTGGGAAACTAAGGCTGAGGTGAGGTCCTTTTCATCAACTGAAAGGGAAAGTGTACAGTACCAAAGAAAATCAAAGAAGATCCTCGGTAAGTGGCCAGGTGTCACTTTTAGTATCCAAGATTCCCCCCACCAAAACTTCTAAAATAGCAAAGATGATTCCTGTAAAGCTAATGTAAAAGTCTGTGTGAAAGGCCTCCTTCATGTTCTACTCAGAATGTAAACTCCTCACTTCCGTAGAAAGCGAGGAATTGCTTTTATTGTTTCTGATAAGAACCACAAGGAATACAAGGGCTAGTGTCACAGATACCCACTTAGGACATTCCAGACACCTCTGATGGGAGGAAGAGATTAGAATCCTCCAACTTCCACAAATGAACAAATTCAAGACCACTTCTGGGAAGACATGCTGCTTAGTTTCATAATGATTAGTCGTTTGAATGTACCTATTAGGTGACCAAAGAAACATCTAGATGATTCAATATTTCCTGGGGAAAATTTATGATGCATTTCCTTCTTTTAACCCATCAGAGTCACCAACATAAGCTGGAAGTCACCAGGAACTCAAGGTTCACCCTTATGTCTAGTGGCCTTAGTCCAAGAAAGTTTCTTAGTTTTGTTTTCATTCAATGCATAGGAAGATGGCCATATATATTTAATCTGTTACTCAGCGCCAATGACGCTACAGTGGAGATTACATACTAATATTAAAACTGATTCCAAAATCCACTCAAATATATGAACCCCAAAAATCTCTCTATTTAGAAAACACTGAGGCTAGTCTTTTTCATCAACCAAAGGGGAACTATTATAAATTTATTAATTTATATGCTACAAGTTAGTGGACTTGGTGTTTCGTTGTTCTTCCACTGTACAAATTTTAAGGAAGTCTGAAGAATCTGCTTCTAAATATCACAAACTCTTTTGTACTTGGGAACCAACAAGAATGTCAACCTGTGTGAAAGTCTTTATTCAGCAGATGTCTATTTAGTTAAAAATTATGAACAAATAGAAATTATGAATAGTTAAATTACCCATACCCATAGAAAATACAAAGTTGCCTAATAATGAAAGTTTTAATTTCACTTCATTAAACATTAACAGTAGATTCCAGTAGTCTAAGATGTCATTAGGTTTTAGGAACAAATATGTCAACAATTGTTAAAAGAACAGTTCCTTGATAAGAAAGCTAAAAATTTTGGAATATATGATGTTTTAATATATTTGCTCACGGATGACAGATTTAAATATAAATGGCCACCCTTCTAGCCATCAGGTGAGAACTAAAAACTGAGAAGATCTTGATGATACTTTTTATTTCTTATAGATCATTTAATTCGGCCAGGCTCAGTAGTAGAGAAGGGAAAGACAAATGTTCCCTATTGGCTGTATAAGGTATACCCTACCCATCACCTAGTACAACAACGATGTTAAAAGATGACATGACCAAACACAGTGTCCTGGGCGTCTGAACTAGGACATCTAGTCCCTTGTTCCTTAGACTTGCAGATTAGAATTCTTTCTACTCTGTCACGATGCTTCTCTATCAGGCCCCCAAAGAACCTTACACATTCCTTACACACAGAAATACCAAGTAAAAGAAAATTCATATTTATAGATTTAAAAAAAAATACAGATCAAAATGTCTGACCAACTTCGGGGGGTCTGCAATATAGCTCTGATGTGAAGAAGACCACATCTTTTCTTCCAATTTCTAATCATGAAAATATATTCAAAGCATGTGCTCCATCTAGTGGATTAATGGAAGATCCTCAGGATGAGGGAAATGAACATTTTTAATAACGTTCAGTTCAGACGACCCTGAAGCATTCATTTGCTATCTCATAGCTCTACCCAAAATAGCAGCACTAAAAAAAAAAAAAAAAAAGATTATAAAGATTACAAGCTTTCAAGAGTCAAAGATGAATTCATCCCAGTTGATTAAAACTGTGCTCTATAAATTTGCTTCCTTCCCAACTCCCCTTCTCAGTTTTCCCCAACATAAGTAAAGAAACAGCAAGATGGATCACCTCTCAAGTAATCGAAGGAGCTCTCAGGTAGTACACACCCAGCAGGTGTAACTCAGACCTGACTAGATGCTTGCAGAGATTCTATAGTCCCTTGATGTTACTATGGTTACTAATCTTCATCTTAAACTCAAGAGCAGGCCTTCCTCTCAAAGAAAAGAACAAGAGGTGGTGGGGAAAACCCAGGCTCAGAAGTCAGCCAACATTCTTGGACCTGCCAAGTTTCTAAATGGTGCAACCTTGAGCGAGTCATGTAACTTCTGCCTCAGTTCCTCCTTTGTATAACATGGATGATGATATACTCCTAATGGAATGCTGTGAGGATCTAGAGGGATGACTGGTGAGAACTACCTCACACTTCCTGGAGGACTGGAGCAATCAGTGAATGGCAGAGACAGACAGGTGGGTCTAAGGAGGCTCATTCCTCCAACTTATGGGCCCTTTCTCTCCTTTTGTTCACCTCTATATACCTATTTTAAAAAGGTAATACAAATGGCAAGCAGAGTTTCTAGAAGATATGGAAATATATAATAATAAGGAACGATCAAGGAACTGTCCCTTACTCAGTGTGACCAAAACACAGATGATAAAGGTAGATGCCAGGAGTTGGGGTAAAACAAGAAGGTGGATCCTTGCTATCCATATTAATGTGTTTGGATTTCATCCAACAATCAATGGAGAGCAACCAGATTACCTTTCCACGACCCCAATCTGTCACATCCCCACACTGCTCCAAAACTTTGTCAACCATTTCCTGAAGAATGAAGTAAAATACTCGTAATAAGGTGGGTTTGCCTTCTGCCTCAGCTTCACAATTTGTGTAACAATTTTCATATACATGTTCATCCAAGACTTGTGTTTTAACTGCTGAAAAAAGATCAAATTCAATAATGCCAATTATGAACCTTTTGTTGTGTCATAACTCAATCTCTCGGTTTTGAATGGGTATATTTAATATTAGCAGTAAATATCCCCAACTCCGATTAAACTAGTAACTGTAATGTAATAAAATATGAATAAACACTGTCAGAGATTGCTCCCTGCTTCTTTCACTACAATATCTTTCAAAATAATAATAGAAGTATTCATGGGCTTATGACCACCCAGTCAAAATTACATTTCTCAGCCTCTCGTGCAGTGAGGTGCAGCTACATGACTAGGCATGGCTAGTAGAATGCAGGCAGAGATGAGGTTTGCAATTTTAAAGTCATGCACTTAATGAGAAGAAGAATACCATCCCCTTACCAGAATACAGACAAGTTAGCAGAAGCTGGACTACTAATTATCCAAAACTACAAGAAGAAAGATCATGTGGAAGACGGCAGAACAATAAGAAGGAACTGGGCCACAAAATGGTAGTTATCAATTAACCTCGGCCATTTACATTAGGACTATTATATTAGAGAAAACTTCACTTCCATCCTTTCTTTATAAGCCACTATTTTTTGGTCTTTGTAAAAGTTAAATCCTAACTAATATTGAAACAACTACAAAACTGAAAACCAACATTTGTCCACTCAACAAATATTTATTAGGGACCTACTATGTGCCAAGCATAGTATGGACTCTAGAAATACAACTGAGAGTAAGATTCAGTTCCTGTGCTCTAAGAGCTCATACTCTGATGGGCTTTTTAAGACTTTGGCCTATAGTTTAAAAAAAGATCATGTGCTTAATGTCACTGAACTATATACTTAAACACTTTAAACAGTAAATTTTATGTTATGTGTAGTTTAAAACAATAAAAAAAATTCCAAAAAGAAAAATTCAGAAAAAAAGCGAATATTAACTCAGTGATTTAAGGTTTTCAAGTCATGTATCTAATGAAGGACTTATATCCAGATATATAAAAAACTTTCAAAACTCAGTGAGAAAAAAAAAAACAATAAAAAAATAGATCGACGATTTAAACACTTCAAAGATATACAGAAAGTAGTGCATGAACAGATGCTCAACATCATTAATAATCACCAACGAGCTACCTCTACAGTAATCAGAATGGCTAAAATTAAAGACTGACCATAGCAATTGTTGACAAGGATGTGGAACAAAGGAACTTTAATATACTCTCATAGGCAATTGGTGGGGCTATAAAATAGTACAGCTAGCTATCTTGGAAAACAGTCTGGTAGTTTCTTAAAAAGTAAAATATTCACCAACCATATGATCCAATCATTCCACTGTTAGATATTTACCCAAGAGAAATTAAAGCATGCATCCATATCAGAGCTTATATACAAATATTCATGGCAACTCTATCTGTAATAAACAAAACCTGGAAACAACCCAAATGTCCAAGTGAATTGATTGACTGCTTGATAGATAAATTATAGTATAACCACATAATCAAATGTTACTCATCAACAAAAGGAATGAACTATTTAAGTATAAAATATAAATAAATGTCAAAATTATGCTGAATGAAGCTAGACCAAAAAAAAATCCATAAGGTCCTATTGCATTTTTATAAAAACTAATTTATAGGAACAGAAAGCAGATCTGTGATTACCAAAAAATGAGGAAGGAATAAAAGGGATGGATTACAAAAGGGCACAAGGAGACATTTGTGGATGGTGAATATGTTCACTATCTTAAAGTTCTGACATCTGACTTTACAGATGTCAAAACTCACATTTTGTATTTTAAGTTTTGTGTAGTCTAATGTATGTCAATTTTCCTCAATAAAGCTGTTTAAGGAAAAAGTTTTTACAGTAGCATTTTCACACAGATTTAAATGTTCACTTATTTATTTTAGCTAGAACCAACCTAATTTAGACTTCAGCCTAAAATTATTAAAATGCCCTAATATTACTAATTATAAGCTGAAAAGCAAACATTATGCCACTTTTAACTCAAAACAGAACTGATTTCTGAAAAAGGGGAAAAAGAACATGCATTTCACACTGTCCCTCGAAAAATAACAGGATTTCAGTTTTCCCACAAGCCATCTTTGGCTTCTTCCACGGGAATGTACATTTACATTCAGTGTGTGTACATGTATATTCTTCAAAGGGCAGGGTAAGAAAGGAAAGGATAAGTAGTACCTAGAATTTATCGAGTATTAGTGGGTAAACCAAAATTCTCCTAATTTCACTAAGAGAATTTCTCAAAACACGATGACTAACTCACAGATATATTTATTGGATATTTTAGAAGCTGTACACATTTGTTGCATGACAATTATTGCTCCACATCATCCTCTGAATGACTGTAAAATATGTAAAGAGTAATTTAACTTTATAATTCACTTGATTCACATCTACTTACTTTCTTGGAGAATTTGTCAAAAAAAATCTGTGCTATTCCATTTACTATAATCCACATGAAGTACTAAAATTTTTCAAAGAACATCTTTTATAGATTAATTTTTAATGTATTATTTTAAAAACAACATCTGTTAGGACAATAGATCCAGTAAATAAAATACTTTACTTTTTGAAGTTAGAAAATGTATTGTTCTATACACATAATAATTATGTTAATAAAGTCTCCAATACATAAGACAGGATCTTAAAAGTCTTAACATTCCAGCTCACAAAATAAGCCCTGTAATTTATGGGTGTTAAAATGGCTCTACAAATCTAACTTTCAAATGACATTACTGTCAACCATGACTCATGGAAAGAAAAAAAAAATGCTTTTCATTTCTTAACACTAGGGAGTTGTTTTTTTTTAAGTACTAAAATAAAATAAAACCCCATTCTCAAATGGAACCATAGGAAATGTTACAAAGAAGAAAATCTGGTAGAAAGTCATACATGTAATAATCTAATTGAATATTAATAATAATAAAGCATAATAGTTACTTTCTGCAAAATGATGACACTGGGTTATGTTTTCATTTTTTCAATAAGCATAATGCTTGTAGAGGAAATATAGTGGAGAAGAAGAAATTCAATCCCATAAGGGTGTCTGTCTAGTAGAGAAGTTTTCTATCCAAGAGAGGAAGACCAGCCCATCTTGGTAAGACACTCTATTTCCTCCTCCATATTTGCTCAATCATCAGCACAGCAACACCTTTAAGGAGGCCAAGTACCATTATACTAATTTAATTACAAATTCCTGTCTGGACTGCCTTGAGGGAGTTACACTTTTCAGATAGCACTGAGAGGGCGCTCAAAATCTGGAGGAGTCAGAGAGGCTTGGTTTGAGGAGTTCCAGCTCCACTCCTTACTGAACAACTTACTCAACCTCTCTAAGGTTCAGTTTTCCCATATGTTAAAGGGGGAGAGTAACGGCAGCTACCTCTAACATAGTAAGTACTCCATAAATGCTAGGTATCACTATATAGTTCTTTTTATATCACACTCAGCAGGAGGGACATCTACAAGAATTGCTGAGACCTGAGTAGAAAAAGAAAAAAAAATGGACACTGACTCTCTGAGAAGTCAAAGATATCAGAGTCAAAAATACCTAAATTGTGGTGTACGCAGTGATTGTGTAAATAAAGCATTCTACTTCAAAATTCAATCCAAATATTGTACCAGAAAGTTAGTGACAGCATAAAATATTGGTGGATCTCCAGAATTCAAGCAGTCATTCACCAAACACTATGGAAAGCTCTTATTCTGCTCTCCAGACTCGAGAGAGAGAATCCACAAAAGGAAGACTTGCTTCTCTCCTGAAGAAGCTCATGACAACAGAGGGTGGGGAGATGTGGGGGAGGAGAGAAGAAGGGAGGACACAACTCAGGACAGAATATACTGACCAAGCCCTTCCTGTCTCACTGCTGCGCCCAGGACCCCCGAAACAAGACAAACTTCCTTAAGTCAGCAATAAAACAAAAGATGGCTTTATTACTCTAAAGCAAAGTAGAATAGAAACTGGTTTGGTAGCCCACACAAACATTTGGAGAGTTAGTTTTCCTGTTCCTAGGCATTCTATCCACACCCAAGGTGGGCCCTGTAGAACCCTCTGTCCAGAGGCATCTAAGAGCCATCAAGTAACAGTGCAGAGCTACTGAGTTTGAGGGAGTATATTAGTCTGCTCGGGCTGCCATAATAAAGTACCACAGACTGGGTGGCTTACACAAGAGAAATTTTTCTCTCAATTCTAGAGATCAAGGTATTGGCAGAGTTGGTTTCTTCTTAGGCCTCTCTCCTCAGGAGGCAGATGGCCATCTTCTCCCTGTGTCTCCACATGGTCTTCCCTCTGTGTGTGTCTGTGTTCTGATCTCTTCATATGAAGACGCCAATTAGATTGGGAACCAACCGATGACCTCAACTTAATTACTTCTTTACGGACCCTGTCTCTAAATAGTCATGTCCTGAGGCACTGGTTAGAACTTCAAAATGCAAATGGATGGAGTGGAGAGACAGCTCAGCCTATAACAGGAAAGACTGAGCACCTGTGGCCAGAGCATCTTTGAAAGGAGCACAGGGAGGCACAAAGATGTTCAAGCAGGACAGCAGGCAAAAACTGTACACAACAGTGTTATTTTATACTCTGCTAGAGAGAATACATACTGGTAAGCAGATACATTTTTCCCCTGCTTTCTTTTTATTCCTCTGTATGTTTTAAATGTTCTACAATAAGTTAAGAATGGACTACCTTGATGTCTAAAAGCACCCTTCCCCCCACAGTGGAACACCTAGAGCAGGCCAGGGGGGCCTGCTAATTATCAGGATACACATGGAGTGAACAGTGGGTTGGTTGAATGGTACCACCCTGCATATGTCCACTTCCCAACCCCCAAAACCTGAGAAAAAGGGTCTCTGCAGATGTAATGAAGGATCTTACAATTAGATCATCCTGGATTACGTGGGTGGATCCTAAATCCAATAATAAATAGCCTTATAATTACGAGACACAGGAAGAGAATGCACAGGCCCAGACGAGAAGGCCTTGTGAAAACAGAGGCAGAGACTGGAGAGATATGAGCCAAGGACGCCTGGAGCCGTCGGAAGCTGCAGGAGCCTTCAGAAGGACCACATCCCTGCCTGAATTCAGACTTTCGTCCTCCAGAACTGTGAGAGGATAAATCTCTGTGGTTTTAAGCCCCCAGGTTTGTAATAATCTGTTATGGTATCCCTAGGAAACAAATAGAGACCAATGTTATTAATATAAGAAACTTTGGGGCTATAAAGAATTTTCTTGTAGCCTTTTATTGGCATCCTACTATCAGGCACCTTTATTTCTGTTGTAGCCAATAGTTCTACCAAACTGCAAGGCAGGTATTATCTCTGTTCAGCCAATAGCCACTGATGCACCAAAAGATAACTTGGCTTGAGATCATGCAGCAAGATGTGGTGGAGCCACATTTCGCACTCCTAACTCCACTCAATGCGGTCTTTCTCCTACGTCTCCACGCCCTGCATCCCAAAAAAAAAAAAAAAAAATGTGTAGGTTGACAGCACCCCCAGGCTGCTCCTCCCGCCATCCACAGCGCTTCCCCTCCACCTTCCCTCTAGTCCTGCTGGGCGGAGTGACATTTTCCAGGCTTTTAGATCCCTGTCGAATGAGGAAACAACCTGGAAATATGTTGAAACTTGGACTGAAATATGTTAACACCAATGAGTTATTATTCCCCTAGCGTTTACTTTTTTAGACGTTTTATTTTCAACTATGGAACGGAAAGATTTCTCACTGTTATATAAATGGGCCAAAGGTGGCCTTTGTGCATTGGCTTCTGGGTAGTTTATTTCTTCATTACAGGCTGTGGCTGGTTAGTTTAAAAGCCCACCAGCACCAAACGCAAATTTTTACACATCCAATTATTTTTAAAATCACACAAACAAACAGATTTTAAACCATTATGGCTTTGCTCACCCCCACGGAACCTCACCTGACACTGATAAGACAGGGTCTTATAGTTCCGAGGCCCCAAGCTGCTAGGGCCCTTCAAAGCACCGTGTAGGCACGACCCTCTCCAGTGCCCCTCGCCCCGCAGTCCCCTGCCCTCTCCCCTGTTTGAATGGCGATCCACTCACTGTAAGCCTTTGTCTGGCCTCAGAAGACCCTTCCAAGCACAGTCCAATAAAACCTGTGTGTTACTTCCACCTCTCATGTTTATATCTTTTCCCCTGATCACCCCTCAACCCCTCAATATCGCACTTACAGGACTTACAGGTAAAAGAAAGAAACTGTGAAGAAATCATCCTGTCCTTTCCTTGCTTTGGACATCAAACTTCCCTTAGAGCTGGCCCTGAAGACAACCTGCCCACAGTCACAGGCATCTGGGGTGCGTGGCCTTGGCGGGCATACACCCATCCCGGGCCCCAGACCTCTGAAGGGCCTCCCTCCCTTGGCGATCCTGATAAGCCTCCCTTCCCCAAGTACAGAAGGTCATCTGTCCTGTTTCTTTACAGTCTCGTGTCCAAGGGTATCCACCCATCTAGGTTTTCATCACTTGTGACACAGAACCCAGGAACAGGGGACTCAAGGACCCTTCAGGTACATGGACCAGAGACGAAGGTAGACAGATGGGTACACAGACCCAAGAACAGGATGAGGTAAAATGTAGCTGCCAAAGGCTGTCTCTATTCCTAATCTTCCAAGGGCAAGGAAGAGAAACTGAGGACACCTCTGAGGGAAATGGGGGTCTCTAGTAGGCAGTAGTAACAATGATGGAGAACAGCTTCCTTTACCCAAATCATCTTGTCTGTAGCCCCCCACACTCAGCTGGGCTCCTCTGTGAAGCCCTCCAAGACCACACAGGGTAGACTTCAGTGTTTGTTCACCCCTGCCCCGCCTGCCTCTGTATGTCCTGCTATTGTAGCTGTGACCGCCCTCCACACTACCTGGCACCAGAGGCCTCTCGTAAATGTTTGCTGAATGAATGAACTTACCTATCATTTTCATGTAATTACCATATGACCCAACTGTGATTCTTAGTTATATGACAGATTAACTTTGCTATAAAGTTATGTGCTAACAATAGTTCAGGGAGGTTCAGTCATTGTTTGATCGTCACAAAACATGTTCAACTGCTCCAACAACATTGCTGAACATCCACAAATGGAAAGCCAGGGCCAACCCAGACTGTTCACTGCCCCAGAGTTTTAGTGAGCAAATTGGTCTTAAACACAGACACAAAGAACCACCTGGCTGGCCCTCCTGCAATTATTTCTGTTGGAATCACTGACTCAAGAAGCAAGAACCCTACAGGCAACTCAGCCGCAGGCAGTGGCTCTTGTTTGTTTCCTTAGCAGTCTGCAGGATGCCTGATATACAGTAGGGCATCAATAAATGCTTATTGTGAGTTCCCCACAGCAGCAGATTCTTCCTATAGCTGAGGTGTTGCAACCTCTGGAGACAACAAAAGTCCCCTCACCTGGCTGAGGGCCCCAGCCGGACCTACACCACTCAGGACCACCACTCCGTGGCAACTGGAAAGGAAAAATAGGCCATTATTTATGAAAGCTAGGATTACTTCCCACAGTTTCATTTTAAAGTAATACAGAATAACTACTGATAGGCACTTTAGAAAGTGCAAATATTGCCACAAAAAAAAAAAAAAGGAAATCCAAACACTTATAATAAAGAGCAATTGAGTTATTTTAAAAGGTATATACTTTGGGCTCTCTTAGAAATCAGTTCTATACTGACAGTAGGTTGAAAACAAGAGCGATAATTTTCCCCACTACAATAGTTTTTAAACCGTTGAATAGAAGTAAAACTAAAAGAACTACCGCCTGATTGTAAAGTAGCCGCTTACATCACACACCTGCTCCTTCATTTCTTCCTATGTTTTTCAGGGACAGGATAGGATTTTACCATACTGAGAAATAAAGTGGGGACACTCCCACCCTAATTCTAGCCCATAAAAACAGTCACCAACCAACCATTTAGCAGCACCTGAGTGGACAGACTTTCTCAAGAGAATGCCTTACTATGTTAATCAGTGTTGTTTAATCAGGGTCTAAGTGTGGTGTTACTAACAAAAGAACCAGGGAAATAGCCAAAGCAAAGATAGAAAAGGCAGAAACTCCTGTTCCAACAGCAGCCAACCCAGACTTAGCAGAACCAAGCTGAGTGACCGCCCCCACTTGTGTTTCGTTTCGTCATTAGGAAGGTGGGAGGTGGAAAGCTCACCAACAGGTTTTGCTGGAATGATGCCCACCTGCTCTGAGTAGGAGGATCCTGACCTTGGGGCCACACACATTACATAACTAAAGTCTCGACATGGAGATTAAGAGAGGAAGTAGTTTGTTGGTTTTGAGGTTTTCAAAAGGAGGAAGGATTTAACACCCAGTGTGCTAACCCCCCTTAGCTCCATTCTGGAAAACAACAATTAAACAGTTGCCCAACTTTCAGGACCTGTCTTAGCAGCAAAGAC
The DNA here is from genome assembly GCF_014176215.1 of Rousettus aegyptiacus. Classification (NCBI taxonomy): domain Eukaryota; kingdom Metazoa; phylum Chordata; class Mammalia; order Chiroptera; family Pteropodidae; genus Rousettus; species Rousettus aegyptiacus. The sequence goes on along the minus strand of NW_023416286.1, from coordinate 57,702,424 downwards.
TCCATAGAACTTCCTGGTTTATTGAGAGTCGGATATACCTGACAGGAAAGTCAAGTGCGCACTGAGGAGGTGGTCCTGTAGAGCCATCTGAATCACCGCTGTGAGTGTATTTCATACATGCCCTCGAAACCAGTTTTCTTCAGAATATAAACTCAGATACTGATATCTATCTCTGTTTAAATCCATCATTTACTTTTTCATTTTTTATTCTTATATCTAACTCCAGAAATATCTCACACTTAGCTTCACACACGCAACAATGCTTCAAAATGTAGCTCTGGATGTTTCCTAAAGGCTCCTCTTTAGGCTACATTTCAAGTGAAAATCCATCCTAAAATTTTCTCTCCCATAGGATGAATATGAAGAGAAACCAAATGTTGGGTGAGTCAAAATTTAATCTCTTATATTCCTAATAATTAATAGATAAAATATTTATGCAAAACAATGCCAAAGAGGTACAGCCACTATGGAAAACAGTATGGAGGATCTACCATATGATCTAGCAATTCCTCTACTGGGTATTTACCCCACAGACTTGAAAACTCATATTCAAAAAGATATTTGCACACCAATGTTCATTGCAGCATTATTCACAGTGACCGGGACATGAAAGTAACCAAAGTGTCCTACAATAGATGATTGGATAAAGAAGCTGTGGTACATATATACAATGGAATATTACTCAGTGATAAGAAGAGATGTTGCCATTTGCAACAACCTGGTTGGACCTCGAGATAATCATGCTAAATGAAATAAGCCTAGCAGAAAAAGTTGAAAATCACATGGTATCACTTATATCTGGGATATAAACCTAAAAGCAACACATGAACAGGACAAACAGAGACTCTGAGACATGGAGAGTAGGGAGCTGGGGAGGAGGGGGAGGTAGACGGGGTAAAGGGAATCAAATATATGGTAGCTGAAGGAAACTGGACTTGGTTGGTAAACACACAATAAAATATACAGATGTCCAATGATAATGTACACTTGAAAATTATATAATTGTATTAACCAACATTACTCCAATAAACTTAATTTTAAAAATGCCAAAGAGCCACTGCAATCTGTGCCATTTTGGTGGCTGTGTTAGACTCACATAAAGGGGTCAGATACATAAAATGAATCAAGCCCGTCACTAAACTTTTCTCAATGGTAAAATTTCACAAGAGGATGAGCTGGATCCTAAAGTATGGCCTGTTTGCCAGAAAGAAAAAAAAAAGTATATATATTTGATTTCCTCAGAAACACAGCCTTCCCTATGGGACCACCTTAAGATGAAAGATTGCACAGATTCCGAACCTCCCTAGAGGGGGCAGAGAGCCACCAGACTGAGAAGCATGGGGCTGGGGGAAGCCCCTGCCATCTGAACCCTCGGGTTTCAAATGAACGCAGGTGTGAGCTGTCAAGGTCCTGGAATTAAATAAGAATTAGGGAATTATTTTTCTACTTTAAAATGTTTCCAGGTTTAAGAATGCCTTCTTTGTTGCATTGCTGTTCCCTCCTAGGGTATCGTCTAAAAGTAATCAAACAAAAAATTACAGATGAACTCCACAATTAAATGTGTCCTCAGAATTGGTGGTTCTAAGAAGTGCCAGCCTTAAGCAAGGGCCTTTCCTGTGAAGTTCCCTGGACACAAACTCGACATTTCGCTCTTGCTTTTCCTCGCCTATTTGAAACTCATTTTTTGTTTTCCCATGTAGTACTCATCAACAGCAGAGCTCCTGCTATTCAGATGATCAGCTCTGGTACCGACGTTCGGCCTGGCAAAGCCCTCGTCAGTGGGCACCAGGGACCACAATGGCAGAAGCACTGATCCGACAGTGGTCTCCAACATCAGTGCTCACTGAATATTCCCCACTGTGCTTCAAGGTTCTGGAAGACGTTTACATGGTATTAAAAATGATTTGTCATTGTCCATTTCTTAGTTTACTATTTTGTTTGTTTTGTCTTTTCACGGTTCAAAGCTCTGGCAAATTTTTCACCAAACTGTGAGTTTTGGAGAAAGAAGCAAACCCGGAAACAGAACCCTGGGCTTCCCTGAATTCGTTCCTCACTCCCACCGCTTAACGTTCACCACTCTACTGCAATCTGGTTCCTACTCCGGAAGAGACAAGGTGAAATGTGTAATATTGTCTGTTTTGTGTTTGTCAAAGTGACAGGTGCACAGAACTAAAGATATGAATATAACCAGAGAGCTCATAATGAAAAGCAAGTATAGCTTGGCTCGCCCCTCTCTACTCTCAGCCTTGCTCCTCAGAGGAAAATCTTTTCGACGATTTTGGTGTTTCTCCTAGTAGTTCCCTCTGTATCTCTAATACGTACATAAATTTCTTAAATTTATCATTTCTAACCAATTTCAATGAACTATTGCTATGAGAGATGAGGACTGCACACAACACTGCCATTCTCACCCTATCAGTATTTTTAGGTCTCTTTAGTTACCTGTATAATTTTAAGTAATGTACTTTATTATACTATTCTATCACTGATAGGCAATTTCTCGTGACACAAGCAGCAATTATGATATCGATTAAAAAAAATTTTAACCCAATATGTAAATATGTTTAAAATAACCTATGAAGCTTTCTAAATTTATAGAAAATATGTAGGTTTCAGAACGTAAGATGACACCTGATTACAAGCTGGAGCCTGTCTAAAATTTCAAACAGGAAAAAGCAGGTAAAAACAAATCAAAAACTGAAATACACATGGAATGTGTAGTTTATAAATATCACAGAACAGAAAACAAAACTTTAATAATGTTTTAATTATAATCCAATACCTACAGCTCGTCCAATCTTTCAGGCCTACGGGAGAAAAACAAACAAAACAGCTCCCCTCAGGGTGATATGCCAACAGAAATATCTGAGACAGCCGAAACCTGAATCAGCAACAGAGTGTGATTATGAATGACTCACTTACCCTCCCATCCATTCAATAAACATTTCATTTCAGTACCCACTATATTTCAGTCACTATTGACAAACAAGTCCCATAAACTCTGTTCATCTATAACCTGGAGCAGCTGTATCCCTACCCACTTTAAGGTGTCTTTGGTTCTAAAATTAGATTCCACTTCATACACATGACCTACTCAAATGTCAGTTCCCCTTTGACCCAAAGATACCTTATTCTCGAAATCGAAGATCAAAACTTTTCGAAGACAGCTACCAGTATGTAAAGCCAAGCACAATAAGCTCATTTCCCAAAGTGGATGTAAGAAGGATGGAGAGGCAGGTGGGAGGCTTCCTTCTCCAGCATCCACCCTCATGCTCCAGCCTCTTGCCCATCTCCACCAGGACTTCTCCATCCAGCAAGAGAGGTGTCCTCTGTGTGACTTACAGCCTCTCTGCCATCACCTGAAGCATCAGGGGAAAGAATGAACTTGGAAAGCTAAAGGGGAACCTCACGCAGGTTTTCTTTGCTTATTAGCCAGCTCAATACTTTCTTTGATAACAGGAGTTGGTAATTAAAACTGTAGACTCTCCTAGGCTACTTTTTTTCCCTAACTCCTGAGGTCCAAAGCTCAATTATTGTTCTACACATGCTCACTCTTCATGCACACCATACCTGCAACCTCCTCAATGTCCTTGAAGACAGAGCCTAAGGACATATATCTCACCCAGGGTTTGCAGCCAGGGGCCTACAGACTTTTCATCCCTCCCCCTTCTCTTCCAACCCTTAATAAGAACCTGAAGCCTGCAGCTTTCATGCCAAAGAAAATATCCCTCAAACAAGAAAATTGTGGGATTTTCTAAATACCCAGAACTTAAAATATCAGAATGCTCTACAAGTCATTCACCGATAGATATGGAGCAAACCAAAGAAAGCAGAAATGTGAATGATAAAGACAATCTATAGAGGACTCAACCCAGATACAGAATTGAGTCTTTTGCCATCATCACCCTCATCCTTTCTACCTGCAATTATCTTAATACTCAGGCAAAAATGGTTCTAGTTGCTAAAGAAGTACATAAAACCTCTCAAAAACCAATAAACAGAAACTATGTTTCCAGTTTGGAGATAAAGGACATATTTCACCCCTCTAGTGGCTAAAAAGAAAGTAGAACTCACAATCTGCTGAACTTCCCTCATAATAAATTCGCCCACAAAAAAACACAAAAACCACAGGAAATAGTTCATGGGAAAGAGAAACAAGTGGCTTTTTGAAAATAGAGAAGAAATTCAAGGAACAACAGAAGCCAAAGTGATATTCAGTCAAGGTACCGTTGCTGTTTAAAGATTCAAAACATCCTTAATAACGATAAGTCATTAGCTCTTGGTGTCCCAACATGACCATTTTCTCCACGGAAATGCCTGGACACCAGCAGAACTAGGATGATAGGCACAAACTCACCACTCCACAGCCCATGCGGAAACACCAAGGGACCTGCCAGGTGTAATGGCTACACAGCAAAGGAAGGAGTACGCACTGTCTAATGCTAGCATCCTCTCCTCCACTGGGACCCCTGCCCTTGCCCACCACCCACTACCTAGACATGAAGTAGGACAGAAGAATCTCAAGTTACACAAATACCAGCACACTACTTCCTCCCCATCTCCCCAAATTCCTTGAGAGAGTAATAATCAACAAAACATTCTATTATCCTAAAATATTTCCAAATATCAGTTTCTCCAGTCAACCTCTTGCCGTTATCTCCAAGAAAGAAAAATTACAGGTTTTATCATGACATTTTTACACAAGAGGCCTTTGCCTTTCATTCTAAAGGTCATTAAAGAGAATGAAACTATATTATTAGTCATTGACAATCATCAATATATTATTTTTGAGGCTTCATAAATTCAGCGCCTACCATGTGCCAAAGCCTAAGATATTTCATACGCATCATCTTGCATCATCCCAGGTTAGAGTATAAAATCAGTGATAGATAAAAGATGCTCAGGATCGTTGCTGATCCATTCTTGCCAGAAATGACTGCCCTAATGGTGAAGTTCCTCATCTTATTATTAACTCAGCCATCAACCAAGGCCAAATAGGGAAACTTACAAAGTTGCTCTCCCATTCTGTCTTTTCCCCATTCTATTCTTAATCTTATTTCAGAGGACAGTTATCTCATAGAAAATTTAATTAGGAAATCTCATAGAAAAACTAATTTGCACTGAGATATTAGTGAGGTAAGATACTATTGCTCCCAGTGATACATACTGAGTAAAAGGAGACTGCAGGAGGGCAGCTATGCTCAACACAAACAAGTGAATTACTAATAGTAGGTTTTTCAGGTCTCAATAAGGATTATATAGTGGGATGAAGTCTCTCCCATTTACCCATTTGGGCAAACCACTTCTAGTACCCTGTTTCTCTGTTGTCTCCACGAGCCCAGTGGAGACTCTGAAAATGCCACCTCTGAGCAGCAACCTCTCCATTCCCCATGAAAAGGATTACCGCTACTCCCCCTCTCACCTTCCAGTTTTCACTTTCTACTGTCCTTTTCTATTGAAATCTTGCAAGCATTATGTTGCTAATAATTTAAATCACTTAGATAACTAGGACTTCATTAAATGAGAAAAGTAAAAATTCACAAGCCTATAAATTGGCAGAAGGAAAACTAAGAAGATAAATTTTGTCACTCATATGTTTTGTCACTCATACTGCATCAATGGATACTGTAATTTCCCACAGAAATTACATATGTCAAGGAGGAGGGGGGGAACCTCCAGCAATTCTGATATACATTTCCAAAATATTACATTATACTTTTAAGAAAAAACTAAAAATATATAATTATTCAAATTAAATTTATTTGAATTTAATGTAATTGCATTAAATTAAATTGTTTTCCAAGATATTCTTTCTATAAGGCACTTGAAACAAGAAAGCCACCTGGTTTTATTTAAGGTTGTTGGTAAGAATGTTCCGAAACAAGCAGAAACCTCTATATGTCAGACACTTGTGCAAAGGAATAAAGAAATAAAAACAGGGTCCTAGGTTTCAATGACTGCTAGAGGATTCTGCTTCCTGCCACGGCCTGTAGTCAGGATCAGTTACAGTAACTAAGAAACCTCAGACTGTTACTTGGTCCCCAGTGATAGATAGATAGTACAACGTGTGTACTGGGCCCATCAGATAGCACAAACTTGGAGGGTTACTATCAAGCGGAGTGAAGCACTCCGTAACCTTCGTCTCTGCTCACCGACCTTCCTACTCCCAGGAAAATACCAGGTGGTTTTGGGAACAAAGTTAATTCTACATTTAAAAAACATACAACAGATGAGGTTGCTATAGTTTAAACACCACCTCTCAAAAAAGATTATCTGCCCCAACACATTAAATAAAAAATGAGAATCATGGAAAAACTTAAGTCAAAATCTGGAGTGAATTTCTATATAGATCATTTTCACCTTTCTCCTTTTCCACCATAAAAGATGTTACAATGTTTTGCCACACGTCAAAGGATGAGACTCTTCTGGTGGCTTGCTCGAAAATCTAGTTCATGGGGATTATCCGGATCTATTTATAAACCCCAATGGATGCAAAATTACAAATATAAGTGCTTTTACCTAGAAAAAAAGAAGCCTCGGTTCTAGAATAACTGTAACATAGAAATGTTACTGTCCATTCTCTGCAATCCATAATGTGACTAAACTTCTGTCCCAGATGAAAATTTGAGAGAAGGTGGGCTCATACAGCCCACTGTCACCTAGAGCTCTACCAAGATAGCTCAACCAGAATCTTAGCACATCCTAAAAACCAGACACAGACACTGAGCCACAATAGCAGAAATAATACAAATCATGATGAAAGTAGGTTTCACAGAATAACAGGGGAGAGCACACAAGCCCACGTAAAACAGTTAAGTTCCTAACAAACCTTATGACAAACCTGAAAGCTAGGCTTTTCTTGTTTATTGGTTTGTTGAACAGGGTTTGAGGGCAAGTGAGAGAGAAGGCACAGGCATGAAATAACATCAAATTGCTTTCATTGCCATTGTATTGCCCCAGGCATAAAGCACCGTGGTTTCATGAAACATGCTCCTCTTTTTACCTTTGCTACTTACATTCTCTCTCCTCCACTGAGAGATACTTATCTACACTGGTATCAGTCACAGAGCAAGCATAATCAAAGACACCAGCAGCCTGAAGTTAAGGAATGATGATGAAGGAGAAAGGAGGAAAGGCTCAAACCACCTTTCATCTGAGTTTGCCTTTACCATGAGCCATTTTCAAAACCAATACCCCACAGAGAAGATAAAAAAGATGCTATTTCAGAATTATGCGGTACCTTCTCCATCGACCTTCCCAACTCCGGAGAGAGGTTTTCATCCATCCATTTTACAGACTGAGAAGCTCAATCCCAGTCATGACTTGCTATTAGTAGATATGAAGTAGGGAGAAAAGGTTCTCATCCATTTTTATACAGAAAGCTTCTGCTATGAACATTTCTTGAATGAACATAGGAACGAATCGCCCATTACTCCACTCCTGGGGGGGTTCGGACACTTAACTGATTCTGTTTAACTTACACAGAGAATATGTCAAAAGTTAGAGGAACAACAACTCCCCTCCTAGGTATGTGCCCAAAGGAACTGAAAGCCAGGACAAAAACAGATATTTGTACACCAATATTAATTGCAGTATTACTCTCGAAAGCCAAAAAGTGTAACCACCCAAGTGTCCCTTGATAGATGAATGGATTGAAAAAGAATGTGGCATATATATACAGTGGAATATAATTCAGCCATAAAAAAGGAAATTCTGATACATGCCACAACATGAATGAATCTTGAAAACATTATGCTAAGTGATAGAATCCAGAAATAAATGGATAAATATGAATGTATGGTTCCATTTATAAGAAACTACCTAGAATAGGCAAATTCATAAAGACAGAAAGTAGAATAGAGGTTACTGGAGGCAGGGAGGAAGAGTGGAGAGTTACTGCTTAACGGGTACAGGGTTTCATGAAGTGATGAAAAGGCTCTGGAAATAGCAATGGTTATACACTGTGAATGTAATCAATGCCACTTAAAAATTATTTGAATATTTGTACACTTAAAAATTATCTAAATATTCTTTTAAAAAATTAAAATAGAATTACCACATGATCCAGCAATTCTACTTCTGGGTACATACTCAAAAGAACTGAAAGCAGAGACTTGAAGATATATTTGTGCACCCACGTCTATAGTAGCATTAGTCACAACAGCCAAAAGGTGGAGGCAACCCAAGTATCCAGCAGATGAATGGATAAACAAAAGGTGGTACAGCCACACGATGGAATATTATCCAGCCTTAAAGGAGAAGAAATTTCTGACACACGCTGCAACAGGGTGAACCTTGAGGACATTACGCTGAATGAAATAAGCGAGTCACAAAAGGACAAATACTGTTATGATTTCACCTACATGAAGTTACCTACAAAAGTCAAATTCATAGAGGCAGAAAATGGAACAGGGGTCGCCAGGGGCTGGGGGAGTGGGGAGGCATTGTTTAACAGATACAGATTTTCAGTTTCACAGGATGAAGAGAATTCCATGAATAAATGGTGGTGATGGCAGCACAACCGTGTAAATATTCTTAATGCCACTGAACTGTACACCTAAAAATGGCTAAGATTGTAAATTTTTGTTTTGTATATTTTAAAAATTTTTTAAATTAATACATATATCAAAAACCAAGGAATTGTACACTTTAAATGGGTGAATTATATGACATGTAAATTATATCTCAATAAAGTTGCTTAAAAAAACAATTGGAGCAGGAAGGGACAGCGTTCTCTGGCTACCTGCAAGCTATCACTCAGCTGCGAGGCAGGCTGTCCCTCTTGTCCACTTCTGGGCGCCTCGCCTCCCTCCCCATTCCTGACCCAAGGCCACACAGGGTAAGCGGGAAAAGAAGCACCATGACCTATTCCTCTCCCCACAATGTCTTCACTTATTTTTGCAGCCCGGCACACAGAAGACACATGAGAAATGGCTTATCGGTTGAGTGAGTGAGTGTAGAAACTCAACTCTGTAAGAAAAATCATGATTGCATTCAACCACTTATTAAAGTTGCCATTGGCAGTGCACTGGAAGTTTCGAAGGATACAACATTAAATACTGCTTGATCGTGCGAAGGCAGGGTTCTCTGGAAAAGACAATAATGGGGAAAATAGAAAGCAGCAGGAAAAAAAGAAGACCACACATGAGATGAATTAACTCCATAAAAGAAGCCATAGGCATGAATCTATAGGAGCTGAGCAGATGCTGAGGACAGGACACTGGACATCACCGCATCGGGTCATCAGGAGTGGGAGCCGACTCAATGGCACATAGCACACACATAAGAATACAAACACAAGAAAAAGTGGGGGAAAAAGGCCTAAAAGTACAGAAGGTTGAGGGATTTCGGAGCAGAGAAGAAATCCTATCTAGTTGGCTTTTTCTTTGTGCTTTTAGGAAGATGATCAATAATAATCTTCCCTAATGTAAACAACCAGGGTATCTGGGTAAAGGGTATGTGGGACTTCCTGGTTTTACAGTATTTTTATGTAAATTTGAAATCTGATCAAAATCCACCCCCCCCCCAAAAAAAATAGGAAAAAATATTAAGTTGTCCTCCGTGTAGAGTTCCTTCCATTGAAGACCAAAATTAAAGGAGTTTCTGGAAACTTTCAAAAGCAAAATCTGTGTCCCCATGTAGAAAGAAGCGGGAAAGGGGGACTCCCTGTGAGAAATCCAAAAGGAAAGAGGGAGACCCTGTGGGAATAGGAGATGGGATGTTGGTTGGGGCTGGGGATGTTCTAGTGAATGAAAGAAGGCGACCGCAAGACAATGCCGCACTTGGTACAAGAAAGCCAGCTGGGCTTCTGTCTAGAGAAATGAATGGGAGGGATTCGAAGGGAAGGGTGGCCTGGCAAGCACTGTGTCAACTGTGGTCATTCAAAAACAAAGGGCAGGGCAGGAAAAGAGGCACAAGAAATCTGGATTTGGGTTTTAATGGAAAACTGTACGCAATTAATGGGACATAAACTATATAGTTAATTACTATTTTGCAAAGAGTCAACTTTTTTCCAGGCTTATAACAGGATAAGCCTGCACAGCCCCCTCTCCAGCCTTAAATGAAGACAGATAACAGATAGGGGGAGGACAGGACAGCTCCTAGAAGTTTACAGCAACTAGACCCAGGATCTAAGGCCTATTATAAATTCCTAGCCCAAAGCAGCTGGGCTTTTTCTGAAATACGCCAAGCTTTCCAAAAGCACCAGCAGAACCAAATATCAGTTGCACTAGCATTATAGGGACATGGAATTTTAATAACAAAAGTGCCTTTGTAGCTGAATGAAACAGAACCTAGTCTGGTTATTGTATTCCACACTAAATACTTTGAAGATGACAATTTCAAATTCCTAAGGTCTTCTTCCAATTTAGTGAGCACAATGTCTACCTGGATTTTTTTTTTTTTCAGATAAAAAGCGCTAAATATATTTTGCAGTCATTTTTAGAATATACTTGTAAAAACTACTTCTGAAAATGCAGTTGTGAGTTCTGTTTTGAAACACAGACTACTGACAGGCAATTTAGCTTCCCTGGGCATCCAATCATTTTCTCTTTTGACTGTTTTAGAACATTAAAGGATGCTGATGAAGTTGTTTTTGAGCTTGTCTTTTAAAGCAACAAATTTTAATTGAAAACATCATCAAAGGGAGATTTAAATACTAAATATTTGAAAGTATTATAAGGAAATGTTAAGATTGTTATAAAGGATAACTAATATTTTGCACATTAACTTTGGGGGAAAAAAGATGTTATGTCTGTAATGATTCAACTAGGTGTGGTCCAGCTTCGCCCTGAGTAAAACCAGCTCCTAACCATCCAGAACAAAGAAATGAGCAATCCAAAAGTCATTGCTGAATGGAGTTATGTTTTGGGTCAACAAATGTTCCTCCGTCCCCAAATGTGTTTTACTATGTTAAAATAAATTTCACAGAGTGAATATCTGTTGAGGTGGCCGCTCAGCACTTCCCTTTCTCTGTAAGACATTTTTTTTCTAAGATGTCCCTTTTTCCCTGCCCCGCTCCACGGCAGCAGGAGCTGCTCACGCCAGTACAGGCTAAAAGGCTGCCCAGGCTGGTTCTTCTCTGGGACCAAAAAGCAGTCCCTTCCTCTGACAAAAGGCAGCGGCTCTGTGCAGCCATAGGCACAAGAGCCGAGCTCCTAAAAGCCACATTCCTACAACGAATGATGGTCCCAGCCACAGTGGAGGATTCTAGGGATGAATACCAGACTCAATCCAGATCCCCTCCATGGGGGTTAGAGTCGGGCCTAAGAGAAGGACTAATCACATGCCAGGTAGTTGGACCCTCAGAGAGCCATTTCCCACTATGTAGACTAGGAGCAAAGAAAGGGAATCTCCAAGTAAAAAGGACCCAAAAACTTACAAAAGAAACAGAGATAAGGGAGATTTTTGGAGGATGGAAAACCCTTTGATATGCCTAGTTGCATCCTTGCCCTTGAGCTCTCGGAGAAACCCTGTATCCTTATATAATACAGTCCCCCATATTAAATTACATGGATTCAGTTTCTGTCACTTGCAATCAAGAATCCAAATTAATACATAGAATTCCTAGCATATACACCAAATAACTGTTCTCAAAATATTAGGAGTTGACACATTGTACCTAAAATCTTGTAATACAAAATACATAAGCACGGAACAGAAATAAAAATGATATTTTTAAATCCTAATTTTTAAACAATTACTCTGCCACTCAGGTAGGGGAAGTCTTGGATGAGCCGGATGACTGGGCCTTCATTTCAACTCTAATTTCTTGACTAAGTCACTGAATCAGGGACAGTTTTGGAGTTAGGGTACTTCCACACCTTGATGTTGCACAATATTCTCAAAATAAAAGAATAATATTTATTTGAACACCTAAACGTTTCCATAACACTAATGTGCTGTCTTTAGTAAAGAAAACATTAACTGTAACTTATAAAATGAAGGTTAAAAGTGCATATTATAAATTTATAAGTAGAACAGCTTCAAAGCTCTTTGAAACAATAACTATCCCCTCCTTAAAGAACAGCAGTTTCAAAAACATAGATAAGCAGACCTGGAGTTCCTGGCTGGCTCACAACAGACTAAAGACTAGCAGACACTCTGCTTACACAGTCAACTAATCAACGCACATTTAACTGAGTTTAAAGATACTGTCATTCACATTGATTTTTCTTACACAGATAACACACTGTAACTCTGTCATGCTGAAAACTGACGAGATCTAGATTTACAGTTCAAAAAGAATTATGTAACTTTTATTACACAATATTTCATAAGGCAAAAGAATGTGCCAAAACCAGGAGTGGGGTGGAGGTGGCTATTACTTTCAAATATTTGTACAGTGTTCCTCTCAAAACTGCATGACCAACAAACCAAGAAAACTATGAAATGTCCCAACTCAAAAACCCCAGGCTTCTGTGATTTGGATCCACAGCACGGCAGTACATGATATCTTGACACACAGTGCGGGGGGCACAGAGCAGAGCGCTGGGCTCTACTAGACCAAGTGAAGAACGAGACGGGACACCTGCTTGTTTCAGGGGCCACGGGACCCTCTGCCCTAATGCTGCACCTGCCCGCTGCCACCCTGCTCTATGTGTCCCATAGGCCTGGGCCACTCACTAAGGGTTCTCCACCAAGTACCCTGGTCAAACACTCACCCAGCAAAGATAGTAAAAGAACGTACTGTGCTCTGAGGTCACACCATGGAAAGGGTAGAGCCAGAAAGAACATGCTGGCTGATGTTGCCTTATCAGCATAAGGACTCCACGCCATGAAGGAACCAAGGGCCACACATGGCAGCCCCACACCAGCCCTACTCTGGGGATATGACTACATTAATCATGGCCCTTACCTTAGTCACCACTTTGTTGGTAAATCCAACGCACGCTTTGCATCTCTTACCTCTCAAAGCTTATGATACCCCTGGACACTCCCTAGCTTTGAAGCACTCTTCCCTTAGCTCCCCTGACACCTCACTCTCCTGGATACATTTCTCTCTCTGGTCGCAGGGCCCAGACTCCTGTGAGGTCTCTCTTCCACTACTGGGTCTGTAAATGTTGATGGATCCACTTCTCATTTCCTCTCCACCCTCCCCATGGGAAACCACGCCCACTCCTATGGTTTTAAGGTACATCCATGACCAGAGATTCTGACTCATTTGTCTGGAGTGAAGCCCCCAAATTTTCATTTTTAACAAGTCCCCTGAGGTTCTGGATTCCTAAGCTCTGTATCAACTACCTACTCAGTACCTCTGTGAGCCTGGTTCAGAGACATCTCAGTGGGTCCAGCTGGGGGCAGGCTGAAGTCACCTTTCTTCCCTCACCTGTTCACGCTTCCACCCATGGCTTACGCTGGGCATACAGCCATCATCCTTGATTCCGCCCTCTGATATCTAATCAACCACTACTCCGATTGAGTTTTGCATTTTGAACTTGTCTACTTGCTGTCATGCCTACTGCCGTTCTTTCGCTAGTCTCTCACGTGTATTTACTCTATCAGCCTCTTACTGGGACCCCTGCCTCCAGTTTGCCCCTTCTAAGCCAATCTCCTTACTGTGGCTAGCATGATGTTCCAAAAACACAAATCCGACCATGTCACCATCCTGCTTAAAATCTCAACCAAGCTCGGGATAAGTTCACACTTTTTTTTTTTTAATGTTTTACTAAATATAATTCCCATGCCACAAAATTCACTCATTTAAAGTGTACAATTCGGTGATTTTATATATCCACAGGGTTGTGCAAACTATCACAACCACCTAATTTACATCACTAAAAAAAAAAAAAAAAAAAAAAAAAAGCCCATACTCATTAACAATCACTCTCCATGCCCTCAGCCTCTGGCCACCATTAATCTACTTTTAGTCTCTGTGGATTTGCCTATTCTGGACATTTCAATACCTGCAATCAAACAATATGTGGCCTTTTATGTCTGGCTTCTTCCACTTAGCACGTTTTCAAGGTTTAGCCATGTTGTGGGATATATCAGTACTTCGCTCCTTTTTATGGCTAAATAACATTTTGTTTTATAGATATACTACGTTTTACTTATCCATTCATCAGTTGTGGACATTTGGGTTCTCTACTTTTTGGCTATTACCCCTAACAATATTGTGAACATCTGCTGTGATGGTTAATTGTATATGTCAACTTGACTGGATCACGGGTGCCCCAATATTTGGCTAAATATTATTTTTGGGTATGTCTGTGAGGGGTTTCTGGATGAAAGTAGCATTTGATTCAGTGAACTCAATAAAGTAGCTTTCCCACCCCAATGTGGGTGGGCATCATCTGATTCGGGATTAATAGGACAAAAAGGCAGAAGAAGGAAGAATTCGGCATTCCTGCTGGATTGCTTGAGCTGGGACAATGATCTTCTCCTGCCCTCAGTGTTCCTGCTTCTCAGGGCTTCAGACTTGGATTGAATTATGTCACTGGCTTTCCTAGGTCTCCAGTTTACAGAAAGCAGGTTATGGGATTTCTCAGCCTCCGTAATTGTGTGAGCCAATTCCTATAATAAATATTCTCCTATACATATCCTATTGGTTCTACTTCTCTAGAAAATTCTGATTAATATGATCATGTACAAGTTTTTGTGTGAACATATATTCTCAGTTCTCTTAGATATATACCTAGAAGTGGAACTGCTGGGTCATAGACTATATTTAGCTTTTTGAAGAACTGATAACTGTTTTTTCAAAGTGGCTGCACCATTTTACATTCCCACCAGCAATGAATGAGGGTTCAAACCTATCCACAGCCTTACCAACATGACAGTAACAGATAAAAGTTATTGCCTGTCTTTGTACTGCCGCCACCCTAGTGGGTGTGAAGTGGTATCTCAGTGTGGTTTTGAATTACATTTCCCTGATGACTAATGATGTTGAGCAGATCCACTTGTATATTTTCTTTAAAGAAATGTTTGTTTAGATTCTTTGCTCATTTTTAAACAGTTGCCTTTTTAAGTTGTAACAGTTCTTTATACAATCTGGATGCAAGTTCCTCATGAGATATATGACTTGCAAATCTTTTCTCCCATTCTGTGGTTTTTCCTTTCACTTTCTCCATAGTGTTCTTTGAAACACAAGTTTTCATTTTGTTAATATCCAATTTACCTCTCTCTTCTTTTGTTGCTTGTGCTTTTGGTGTCATAGCTAAGAAACCATGACCTGATCTAAGGTCATGAAGATTCGTACCGACATTCTATTTCAAAGAGTTTTATAGTTTTAGGTCTTACATTTAGGTCTATGATCAATTATGAATTAGTTTTTACATATGGTGTAATGCAAGGATCTAACCTCACTCTTTTGCATATGGATATACAGTTGTCCCAGCACTATCTGTTGAAAAGACTATTCTATATCCATTGAAGGGTTTCTGCACTTGTTGAAAATCAACGGATTATAAATGCGTGGATTTATTTCTGGACTCTCAAGTCTAGTCCACTGAGATATATGCCTATCCTTATGCCAGTACAACACATTGTGGTTACTATAGCTCTGCAGTAAGTTTTGAAATCAAGAAGTTTAAGTCCTCTAACTTTTTTCGTTTTTCGAACATTGTTTTCACTATTCTGGGTTCCTTGCATGTTCATATGAATTTTAGGATCAGCATGTTGGTCAGTATCAGCAAAAATGTCAGGTACGATTTTGATAGAAACTGAGTTGAATCTGTAGATAAATTTGGGAGTAGTGCCATCTTAACAATATTAAGTCCTCCAACCCATGAATGTTGGATGTTCTCCACTTATTAGTATTCTTTTATTTCTTTTAACAAAGTTTTGATATACAAATCTTGTACCGCTTTTGTTAAATTTAGTCTTCAGTATTTTACTCTTTTTGATGGTATTGTAAATGCAACTGTTCTTAGTTTCGTCTTTGGTTTTTTCATTGCTAGTATACAGAAATACAATTGATTTCTATATTTTGATCTCCTGTCCTGCATCTCTGAACTCCTACGTTCACATTTCTTAACATGCCCTGGAAGGCCCTTCGTGCTGGGCCCCAGCTCCCGTCTTCAGAACTCTCTCATCACTCCCGTCTGCAGCTACCAGCATTGGTCATATTACAGACCAGCCTTTAGTTCCTGGATGATTCCACACTTCTTTCTCTCCTCTAGGCCTTGCACTTGCTGTTCCCTGTGGCTCAAATAGAATATTCCCCTTTGTCTGGTCATTTCTTCTTATGCTTCAGGCCTCAGCCTGATGTCACTCCCTCTGATCCAGGGCAGGTGCCTCTCCCATGTTATCACAGGACATGTCTTCTTTGGAGCTCTTACACCACTATATTAAAACTGTCTGATTACCTACTTACATTCTGATCAGACTGAAAGGTCTTTAAGGTCAAGGACTGTGTCTGTCCAATTTACAGTTCTATCACCAGGTTCTGGCCCAGTGGCGGTGTGTAACAGTACCCAGTGGATATTTGTTAATTAACAAGTTACCAAAATCAACAGATTATCCAGTTCAAGCCTCTACACTTTCAATTTTATGTTAATCCTATATTATCTACAAGAAAATGACTACTGAATTTGATGATAAATATGTTTTCATAAATAAAAAAAGCGCAAGACAATTTAACCTCATGCCTCATAAGGATTTCTCTCACTATCTTCATAAGCTAAATTGACTGAAAATATGACCTCTGACAGCTGCGCTGTAATGTTTACTGCTATAAAACAGTGGAATGAAGCTTCCTCATTCCACGGAACACCTAAGCATTTGTTAAGACAGCAAGATGTAGAGGAAATGGGAAAGTCAAGAAGACAATGAAGTATGACAAAAGCCATTTGAATATTTCTTCCTCCTACCCCCCCCAAATTATTTTACTCTTCCACATCTTATTTTATATTTTCTTTATCTCCCTTACAGCCAAAGTTTTCAAAGAGTCTCCACACAACAACACTTTCTCACTCACAAATATAAATATGTCTCTTTAGAGACTCCCTTTGCCTAGCACCCCTTCTCCTTAACTGACAAGATGTGAAATACACTCAGTTAATTGGCTTTTCAACTTATCATTACAGTCTTCTAACTCTATACAAATTTGGAATGGTCAGATCTAGACTCATGGCAGACAGGGGAGGCCAGTCTCAAAATGTATAAAGTCGCAATTGAAGGTGTGGCATGCAGGCAAGACCATCTCCCTGGGGGTCCCGGGGAGATCCTCCCTGACTCTGACCCCACCCCCAGTGCTCCCAGAAGACCCTGATTTTTCCCTCCAGCTCTGATTTTCCATTTCCAGGTCCTTCCAGCCCACTTCTGTACTGTTCAGTTGCCTTAATGCCTTTTTTAATTTTCCTATAATAAACATGTATTGCTCTTGTAATAAAAAAAAAAAAGTTAGTTCTTTTTTAAAAGTACCAAAGAATGGTCCCCCAAGAGTATATGACAAGCTATCTTCTTACAAATGTAATTCAGCAAGAATTTGCCATTTTGAGTGATTTTTAAACTTAAAAATAAATAAAACTTGAATAGAGTTTACATTTATTTTTACAGTTCATTGCCCAGTCCCAGGCAAACTTAGAATGACCTCATGGGAAAGAGAAAACTTTCGTTTTTCTAATTTGTCATGTGCCATACATCTCTGAATCTGACAAGTTTTTAAATTACAAAGCATACACTTATAAGCTTCTTATAAAGCCCTATAAATAAAAGGAAATCCATTTGGACTTGGCCTACAGAGTGACTGATTTCCTTCCCATTTCTACATTTTCCTTAAAGACACAGAAAGAATTAGGTGCGTTTGTGTGCATTCACTCCCCCAAGCTGCCTCCAGCAGGATGTCTCCATCCGCTGCTTGCTTTTTGTTCACTGCTAGTAACAGGAAAACTCGCTTTCCTGCTTTCTCAATACCAAATGGGTTAGTCCTGAGAGGGAAAACATCCCCTAAGAATCCACCCCAAGGCTACACAGAAGGCAAGGGAAACAAAAGCTGGTCCATTCTTTCCTCAAATATTCCTTTGGCAGGCAGCCAAGAAACACGCCAGCTCAGTGGTTTAATATCCTACTGCTTTGGGGGAAACGATAAAATTATGAAGTTGCCAGTCCAGGATCCCAGAATCTGCTCTGCTGGTGCTAGTATTTGCTGGGAATCCATCATAACATCACCTTTTTCAAAAAGAAAGACCAGTCACGGTCAGGCAAGTGGTAGAATTAGGAAAAGTCCAACAGAAAGGTGCATGGCTTAGAAATCAAGAGGTCCAGGAAAACTATATACAGAGGGAATCGTTCTTTGTGTTAAAAAAAAAATTTAAGGAAGAGTTTGGGAAGCAAAAGAATCACCATTAAGCTTTTGCAATGTGTCTAGGCAGAGTCGAAGTAGGAAAGACCTGCTTTTTATAAAAGATAAAAAGCAAGCTGAAGGCACACGAAAGTGTGATACCCTGTTCATGTCTAGTGAATCAAAAACAACATTACTGGCCAGATGGTCCAACAGCCCCCACCCAGATCATGGGGAACCCCTTCCAGTGCAGAAGGCCCTGCCAGCAAGGCAATACAGTACTTCCCCCTTATCTGCAGTTTGGCTTTCTTTCCAGTTTCAGTTACCCACGATAAATTGAGGTCCAAAAATGTTGAATGGAAAATTCTAGAAGTAAACAATTCATAAGTTATAAATTGTGCAACATTCTGAGTAGTGTGATGAAATCTCACTCTATCCTACTTGGGACATAAATCATCCCTTTGTCCAGTGTATCCATGCTATATAGGCTACCAGCCCATGAGTCACTTAGCAGCTGACTCAGTTATCAGATCAACTGTGATGGTATCACAGCTTGTGTTCAAGTAATCCTTATTTTACTTAATAATGACCAAAAGTCTCAATAGTGATGCTTGCAATTTAGATATGCCAAATAAAAGCCATAAAGTGCTTCCTTTAAGTAAAAGGCGTGTATGTATAAGAAAAAAAAAAAACATAGTATATACAGGGTTTGGTACTATCCACGGTTTCAGGCATCCACAGGTCTTAGAACGTATCCTCCCTAGATAACGGGGGACTACTATATACATACACATTCCCACCAACCGCTGGGGCTGGGCCTCACCTGGGTGTGGGTACCATGTGTCCATACATCGTCTTCAACCAGCAACTCCCTCAAGTCACAAGACTCCATCTTACTAGGGCGTCCTTTCCCTCAGATGCTAAGATGAGTATTATCTACTCCCAGTCTGTATACTCCTAGTTCCTGTTGCCCAAACCAATCACTTAGAATGATGCATCCTCAACCATCATCTCCACTAACCTACAACAGGCCTTTTCGAACTACTTGTGGTGAAGGTCCACCTCTTTCCCCAATCCATGGAGGACCAATACTTTTATAAAATACAAAATAATAACAAGAAGAACAACAACTAATAAATAAAAGACATGAAAAATATGTCCCAAATTTTTATTAGATTCAACAGACCTGAAGTTGCCCTCTAAACTTGATAAAGGTTTCTAAGTACTTGTTCTCAGTTTCTGCACGTTTCTCATCACAGGTCAGTTAGGAACAAACAGTTCACAGACAAACTCCTATCATGGATTTCACACTGTGTAGCACTGCCTTTCAGCAAGAAATGGAGGTTCAACACCTTCACGTGGTCATTTTCTACCAGGCTTCTCTATTCTGAAGTCTTCCATTAAGACCTGTAGATCTTCCTTTGGGGAAATTCTCATTCATCCTCCTCCTTTTTCTCTCATCATATCCCTTCACCAACTGGCTTTCTCCTGACCCTTACAAACATCTTAGTCAAAGCTGGAAATAAAGACATGAGGACAAGTCACTGAAATAGAAGTAGTAGCTAAACTCTCTGGAAGGTGGAAAGAGGAAAGCATCGGGTCCTCATTCTTCTGGGGTATGGCTATAGTGAGAAGCTGAATGGGAAAACAGAAAAGACACTGAAAAAACAGTTATTATTTTTACCACTGTCACCATACAGATTAATAACCAAGTAATAATAACAGTATTTGGATATCAAAGGAAGATACAATTTCAAAGAAGAGAGATCTACAGTAACAGGAAGCAAAGAAATCCAAGAAGAGGAAAACTGAGAACACTTTTCTATCTATAATTTATCAACCCATTCAGTGACTTGGCGCGTACATGGAAAGCTTAAAGAAGCTCACACCCAAAAAGGCACGGGGGCCCTTGGTGTACAAAGTAGTCACATTTATTATCTTACCTAAAACAAGTAAACTATAGAAATGTGCACAAAAAGGGTAACAAAATTACTTTTCTTGTCCCTAATTATTTATGTACCTACCATTTTTAAAGCCCTCTTTAATTTTTCCCTTAAAAAGGAGAGAAAGGTCATTCTGGAAAACTGAATGTCAGCCTTGAAGACACCATGGGTAAGAAAGTATTGGATCACGACCTCATGGTTAAGCACACACTGATTATGACTATTTTAAAGAGGACTAGATAGTTTTTAAAGCTGTCTGCTCTACCCTAAACACTGTCTAATAAATGAAAGTCTCTACATCTCACCGCAAATTCCTTTCTCTGGTAGTGTTTATAATGGGAGATGAAATTCTCATCTGTCTGCAATAGTTTATTTGAAAGCAGAGACCAGATAAATTTACACTCCCCTCAAGGCCTGGTAACAGGGGTAGGTGTTCTCAGATTTCTGCATCACCACTTTCTAGGTCTCACAGGGCTGAAACCTAAGGCTATATTTAATACCTCCAGCTTCTCAATCTCACCTAACCAGGGAACACCAAGCTCAATCTGGTGTGAGAGGAGGGACAATTATTGATAAATATTTGTCAAATAAATAACCTAATTTAATCAGGTTCAAATACTCATCCACTTTATCCCAAAATACTTCTTAAGCATACATTTTTTATTTTATGCCCTCCTTATTACCTCTTGCCTAAATTATGGCAAACATTTCCTAAGTAATATCTAAACCCCCAGCTCGCTGACTCCATTCAGGCCCCAGTCACTAGGATCCAATGACGTAGTCACCATATTCCCCCAACAAAGCTCTGATCTAGCTGCCTTCCAGCTCAAAAACCAACAACGAAGGATAAAGTCAACACTCCACGACCTGGCCCTTGTCCATTCTCCCCCTCTGTAGGTGACCCAGATCTGTGCACCCCTAACTCTCCCTACACTTCACCAGACTCAACTAGTCACTGTTTCCCCAGATACACCCCATGATTTCCTTCTTTGGGGCCTTCACTCATGTGGGTCCTTCTTACATTATCTCTCAAGTCTACTTTCAGCTCAAAATGTCATCTCTTTCACTAAGTATTTTTCTGATTTCTTGGACTGGAGGTACTCTCTCTCCTGAAGTTGCTTTAACATTTTACTTATAACTCCCCAATGGCAGTCTTCTACTTAAATGTGCGTAAGGCTTATTTTACAACCTTCTCTCTTTTGTTAGTCTGTCAGCACTGTAAGACAGGATCTGTCTTACTCATCCTAGTTCCCCAAAGCACCTAGCACAGTGCTTGGCACATGCAGGAATTCAACAAATGTGTTCAATTAATTCTGTACATGTGTGAAATTAAAAATCTATCTATTCAGATATGCATGGAAACATTATAGATATTGCAGCATTTAATACACATGTGCTTGAATATTTGTCAATTAAATACTTGCTTGTTTCTTTTCCCAAGGGAGTATTAAGATGATTCACACACATCCTTAATGACAGAAAGTTAAAAAAATAAATAAACAAAAAATTAAGCCTAAATCAAGTACATGTACCTTTACATAAGAACCAATTTTAGTGTTTACAAATGTTTCTTAGCACTTGAAAAGTGGTGCTTTTCTAGAAACAACAACCACTACCTTAGTTATACTCTCATTAGCCTAACTGCAATCAGCAGGAAGTCACTTTGCCTCCCAAAACCCCCATGCTAATATTCAGTGTTTTAAAATCACTTAAAAACCCAGGTAACAATGCCATGTGTTCAATGGAGCTTAAAGTCACTGATGATTTTGCATAAAAAAAAAAAAACAAAAAACAGTAACTTAATTTTCTTTTCAAGCACAGCTCTCATAATCAATTCAGGTTAGTTTTAATCTGGAGCTCCACAAAAATTGGTTTCATTTTCAGTTTGAAAAAAGCAGAGGTTCTACAGTTTTTGTACCCTCAAATATAGTACACAAAGAACTACAATAATATATGCCATATAATTTAACATAACTTTAAAATACTAACATGATACTGTTATTTTAATATATGTTTCATATGTAACTTCTAGGGTTAAGGACATAATTGAGATCCGAATTCCTGCAAATTTGAGGGTCTTTGCACTAGGAAACATATTCTAGACACCGAAAGACATAGATCTCTTAAATGCCCAGTTTTCCCTAGTTAGCTTCAAAGTAAATTACATGTGTGTAGCTAAAAATCTTAATTTTAGTACTCCTTAGGATGTGTAAGCTACATTACCGTATTTCTTTAAAAAGCCTTCCCTTCCATCTTTCTAGCCTGTCCTTTTGAGCCCTGACCCACAATTCTCATTGAGCTCATCACTGATGTGAGCTTCCTCTATCCCTACCCAATATCTTCATGAGAGAAATATTCTGTCACTGTTCCTGCAATGAACATGCACATGGTTTCCTGGGTCTCATGAAAACAGAGTAATAGATGTAAAAGTCTTGGCATGTTTCTACCTTCCAGAAAGCAGACTTCAGTCTCCCTATGACCTTGATCTGCACTGGTCACAACCTTCCTTCTTCCTTCAAGGATATGAAAGACCCAAGAGGCAGGAACTCTCAAAGATGAACACAAATCCAAAAGCCCCTGAGTTTCATCTATGCTGCTTTTTTCTCTCTAGATTACATGCTTCTTGAGGACAAGATCTGTTTCTTAATCGAATATTTATCCTTTAGTGTTTAGTAGTTGACCAATGACAACTGGGAATCCACCGAAAACTGAAGCATGAGAGCTTTAAAATACTGTAATACCACTACATTTTTATTTACTAATGTCATCGTTAAAAACTGAAAAAAGGCCTCAAGATCTGCTAAGATCCTGACAAATAATAAACAAGATGACACAATCCTCAAGAGGTTCCAGGACAAAACGCATGGTCTGATAATGTGGAAGAAGATCTAAGGGAAGTCTGCACCAGAGAAGACTAGGCTCCGTCTGGCCTCTGCCACTCCCCTCCCAAAGGTCTATGCTGATGGAGATGAGCTCAAGGGCTGCACCAGACCAGGCTCCAAACCAAAGGATTTGGTCAGAAAGAAGTAGTAACTTAAATACACTCTGGGCTGGTCAGTGTCTCCCCCACTATACAGGTGACACAGCGTAGGCACCAGGCCAAGACCACAAAGGAGTAGGTATCAGAGGAAGGGCCTGATTCTCCCGACCGGAAATATACTTACTGCTCACTGTAATATGATAGGACATTGTAGGGAAAATAAGTTTGAGACTTATTTTCCAGAATGGAGGATATCCAAAACACCAAGACTCCATATTGTGAAGACAGAACTCAGCCTTCTTTTCACAATTTCTGATAACTGAAGCCATGGAAAAAGATATCTGTGATCATTTCAAATTCTAGAAGCTATTCTGAAACCCCTTTCCACAAATGGAGCTCCCCATAATATTTACTAAAGGAGCCTACTCCAACCCCCAGAGCCTATAATCCTCAACCTCTTCCTCTCCAGTCTCCAGACCATGATATGTTTTATAAAATATGGCTGTTTCCAATTCAATAAACAATATCTACTATCCATCCCTCCTCTCTCATACTACCCTCTTACACATTATGGAAATCCCAACATCAATATGTTTACTCAAGTCTGCCCCAATATATTAACCCTTCCAGGAGAAATTAACACTATATTAGGAAACTTTGGGCTTCTCGGTTTTAAGCTTTTTTAAGTTCTTTAAAAACCTGATACATTAATTGGGCTTTTCACAAAACACCTCCAAAAAAGTCAGTAAAGCACAAGTGCATTCTGCAGTTGAAAGGGAAAAAAATCATATAACAGCAGTTACTTCTGATTATCTAGAAAAAATAGACTAGCATTCTCTCAAAAGATTTTAAAAGAATAAAATACAAATGGATAAATAAACATATTAAAAGCCTGGGAAGAAAAAAAGTTAACCTAAGAGATTAAATATCCTGTAAATTCTAGCTAGTGTAATAGTTTATAAATGAATCTAATACGCTATAAATATTATGGCATCTCTGTTATCACCATAGGAACTCTATTTTCTACTTAAGAAAACAGCAATATGTTAGAATGACAGATTAAATAAATTTTCTAAACAACCTTAGAAATACAACTCTTTCTATAATAATACAATTTTAACCAAACTGCCATTTACAGCTGAATATTTATTTTAGTCAAGGCAAAACAGCCTGCAAGGTAAAATGACCTAGACTAACAGAGTTTATTCTACATTAAAGAATTTTAGGTTAATGGGCCTAGGGAGGTTTTTGTTTTTTCCTCAAGCCACATAATTATTTTAACCAAAGTATACATAAAATCATGATCTTCCACCCCTTAAATAACTTATTGGACTACTAAGTTAATTCTTCCTTCTTAAATAAGTTTCTATTGAAATCTTTTTCAGAATAATCCTGTAATTCTTGCTTTTTATTTCTTTCTCTTTTCCCTCTTAATACCCCTTAAACAGAAATGTAGACATTCTTTTCTTAGCTTTTGGAAAAATGAATGTCAATTTCACCTACAAACTGGCCCAGGGTGGAGATCCATGGTGCAAAGAGATGTTTCATATTCCGATATTATCTGATTACCATGGGCTATAAAAATACTCGATGAAATGCAAGTGAAAACAAAGTAAATCCTATGATTTCCTGTGGTCAGTGGAAAATAAGATGGACCAGCAGTCAATAAACTAGATTTTGTTCTTGTTTGTTAGTAATACTAACAGACTGTATGACCACAGGCAATTCACTTAACCATGGTGGACCTTATCTTCCTCATCTGTAAAAGAAGCTGGACCAGATGACCTCTAAAGATGTCCTTCACCTTCGAAAGAGTATGATTTCATTTCCATGTCATGAATGTCTATCATCCCAGAGAATTCATGGTACTTTCCACAAAAGTGTTTAATGACTCAAGTTAATTTAAAAGTTTCCAAGAACGCAAAACTTAACATTATACTTTTAGACAGTCCCTGCCATCAGATCAGGAAAAAAAAAAAAAAAAAAGTTAAAATATCAGCCAGGTGACCTTAAGCAAATTGCAAACCAGAAATTTAAAAATATATATATATATATACACATATCTGACTAAATTTTCCAGAGGCTCAAACAAGATATTTTTTTAAAGAATTTTATAAAACTAAAATGCAAAGTTTCATAATTTCACATGGGTGTCCCTCTAGGAGCATTTAATGCAGGGCTCCTAACTAATTGACACTACTTTTGCTATTGAGATGCACGTGTATGTCTCACTTCAGGAACATATTTTACATTAAGATGCACACCTGTACACACTAAAGTCTACAAGTATAATTTTCAAAGAGTACTAATTTGAATAACTTTTATGCAAAAATTCCCTCCTATATTGTTTTCTTTTTCTTGATAAATTATCGTCCATTCTCTTATTTTGAAAGTAAAACAATTAGGAAATTTTAGAATGTATAAAGAACAAGCCACACACCTACTTTTTCATGTATTTCCTTCCAATATTTTCTTACATGTTATTTTTTACACAATTGTGATCACACATATTTCCATATATGGTTTTTTTCACCCAACATTATAATTTTCCCATCTCATAAATTCTCCAGAAGCAGCACTTTTAAGGGTTATATAACATTCCTTTAGGTTGTCCTCATAAATAACCAAAGCTGGCACTTATTGGGTATTTACTGTGTGCCAGCCCCTATTCTAAGTGCCTTATGTGCTTTTGCTCACTTAATCATCACAAAGATCTATGGGCTAAGTGCTGTTATCCTGTTCATTCTCAAAGTGAAGAGCCTTTTCAGAAGTGCTAGGTTTAGAACCTCCTGAGAGCAAGTTCTTATCCACTATATCCTGATGCCATCCACAGCAAGAAAAATCTTCCTTTAATCAGAAACTTGGTTTTATCGCCATATTTTCTATGTTCTAGAATTCAGGGTCTAAACATCTGATATTTAACTTATTCCTAAAATAAAAGAGAATGGTTTATTATAGTATCTGTAAAATCATGAAAAATTTTTCCATGAACAAAATACTGCTTATACTTTTTAAAAATAAAGTAAATCATTCTGTATATACTGTTTATAATCTCTTTAACTTAGCATGGTAAACATCTTTCCTTATAACATTCCTATAACCACATGACAGAACATGTATTTATTAAGACAAAATATATGAAAATAGAGTAGGTGAATCTCAAACTAAGTACATAAGAATTTGAGAATAAACTTCAAGCTGTCAATGGAGACCCTGAGCAGTTCACAGATATCTGCTTTCAGATTCACTTTCAGATTAACATTCAATAAACGTTAATCTATAATAAATAAATGGGCATGTCTCTAACACATGCACTGACCCGGCCCAAGCAGGCATACTCATGCACTATCTTAATTGAATTGTTCCTGCCAACTTCAAAGATATGGAGAGGGGCAAGGGTGAGGAGCCAAGGGGCGCAGGGAGATTCAAACAAACCTTTTGGCATTACGAAGTTCTGATCAGATAGTAAGCCTCCTTGCTACCAATTCACTGATAAAAACTCAAGGAGTCCGTTAGAGAAAAAGTGACAAAGATGTAAAAGAAACAAACAACTTCACCATCCAAGTGCTTATTGATGGCTTGCAAAACTCATGGTTCAACTACATGAAAAGCAGTTCTAATCGTTTTTTTATTTGTACTTTTTTTTTCAGATAAATGAGTGACTAAATACCTAATACGAGAGTTAAATCAGTGTATTCTTTTACATACTGGAGCTCTATAGAGTTGGTGAAAACAACGGTCCTTAAAAAGGAAATTCATCTTACTTGTATCAAAATGTGTGGCTGCTTTAAAAGACTATGCAAAGATCGTACAGATTTATAGATGACCTGACTAGCTTTCTCCAGGCTAAAGCAAACATAGGGCCAGATCCAAAGTGATACATTCTTATGTGTGAGAATATCACTGCATTTATCAGGTGGCAATGAAAAATTAATGATATAATGGAACTTGTACGTTATGAAAATTAATCTTGCAGAGGGAGATAAGCTTGAATGAGTAAATAGAAATAGGTTCAGGGAGAGAAATTAGGGGCAATGGGGAATCGAAAAAGGATGAAAAACAGATATGTAAAATGAAGAGTCTTCAGGATTCATCCATTCACTCAAAAAATATTTATTGAGCCAGACACTGAAGTAACCATGGTGAACAAACAGTCCAGTGAGGGAAATAAACACTAAACAAATGTACAAATAAATACATAAATTGTGCTAAGGAAAAGAACAAGCAGGGCCTGTTTCAGTCTGTGTAGATAGGCAAGGCCAGGTAAGCACAGTACAGTTCCAAAGACCGAGGGGAGTGGCCTGACAGATGAGGCAGGCAATGAAGTGATTACTATCCCAGGCAGAGGTAAAAGCTCCTGCCAAAGTCCTGGGGTATGAGAGAGCCTGGCATCCGGAGAATGTTAAAGCTGGCCAGTGAGCAATGAGAAGATGGTGCCTGAGAGGAAGAACACCTTACAGTCCAAGGGAAGATGCTTCTATTCCAAGGGCAGTGGGAAGCACTGGTGTGTGAAGACTTCAAAATTGAAGCCTTAAGGATAGACTAAGAATGGCAGCAAAGAGACCAGAGAAGGGGACCATACTCCCTACCAATACGGGGACCAAGATAAGGACAGGAGACAGAAGGAAGGGATGACGGGGTGTAGTAGTCATAAGTGCTGCTCACCAGAGTTCACCTCTCCTTCCAGGCATAGACAAGACTGTACCTTCCTGCCCTTTGGAGCTAGGTATGGTTATGAGACTTGCTTTAGCCAATGGAATATAAGCAAAAGTGAGTAGAAGCTTAAGCACCTACTACATTCAAGATGGTGGCTGTCCCTTCAACCCAGGTGCCAAGACATGGACAACATGGCCCTCAGCCACCATCAATGGAGAGGAAGCGTGGGGAAGAAATAAGCCTTTTTGTTTTGAGCCACTGAGATTTGCATGTCATTAGCCAATACTGACTGACACAGAAATAGAATGTAATAGATACGGCGATGATGGAATGAGGAAGGCAAAAGGAGATGAACAGAGGAGACAAAGGAGAAATTAGAGGTTTCAATGTCAGTGACCATGAAAATGATGAAAGAACGCAAAAAGGACAGCTGGTTTGTAATGAAAAGTGACAATTTATGTTTCATAGGTGCTGAACATGAGGGACCGGTAGGACAGCCAAGTACACATCAGGCAGGTTAGTGGAAAAACAGGTCTGCGCCAGGGGGGAAAAACAACTGAGATAAAGATTTGGAAACTGCAATGAAGGTGCGCAGCTCCCTTCGGAGTGAAGGGAGGAGATTAAATTCTGTGAACCAATGGTGCAGAAGAAACCCTTTAGAAATTGCCCCTGGAGTGCAACAAAGGGACGGAGTGAAGAAAAAAGAGGAAGGAGAGGAGGAGGGGTGCAGAGGACCAAACAGTATCAAATGCTACAGACATTTTAAAGACAAATTTAAAAAGTGAGGACTGAGAAGCCACCCCTGACAAAGGACAGGAGCCAGGTTGCAGCATCACAAGCCAAAGTCACACAGTGGTTAGTAGCAAAGGGGTAATAAAACCCAGGCAGGCAGGTCTAAGCCCTGAACTTAACCTCAAGCTCCCCTACTTTTCGACACTATAAGAATTTTCTCAAGTTGTTATTTTTCCAAAATAAACGGCATTACAAATAGTTCACATTCCATATTTTTTAAACTACTGTTAAGACTTTTAGATAGTCTGCAGTTGATCAGAATTTTACATTTTCTGCCCTTAACAGTCAGCACTGTGATTTCGGATACTATACACATTTCAGGTTAGACCTTAAGAGAAATTCCCACAAATGTTAAGTACTGGGCCAAGAATGGGGGCATGTTCAAGTTCTTGACACATATAGACCAACTGCAAAAAGATTCTATCATTCATGTTATAAAACACAGGAGACACAATCCTCATAAAATGCCATGTGCATGGGGCCCCTGGAGTTGTGGAACAGTGTAGCCCTGCAAATACCTTATCTCTGCAAAACTGCAAATTTGCAAATTTATCAGGCAAAATAGCATCTTGTTTTAATTAATGTTTCTTTAATTATTAGCAAGGCTAAACTTTTTTTCTGCTCTTTATTGACTAATTGTATTCCTTTGAAGAACTGCCTATTAATGTGCTTTCCCATTTTTTTACTGGAGTGTTTTTCTCTCCAATTGATTTGTAAGAACTCTCAATATTTTTAAAAACTTAACACTATGACCACTATGTAGAGTCTTCAAGATTCATTCATTCACCAAAAAAGTATTTACTGAGCCAGCTCTTGAAGTAACCATGGTGAACAAACAGTTCAGCGAGAGAAATAAACACAAAACGAATGTACACACAAATAAATAAATAAATCGTGCTAAGCGGTACAAAGGAAAAGAACAGGTAACTAGTACACAAATACTGTTTCTAAGCTTACTGTCTGACTTTTACATTTATGGTACTTCTGACATACAGAAGAGGTTTGTTTACATGGGAAGGCAGTAGGCAGAGTGATTAAGAACACATGATCTGAAGCCACAGTGCCCAGGTTTAAGACCCAGACCTCCAATTTAATAGCTGTGTGACCTTGAGGTGACTTACCCTCCCATGTTGAAAAGCCCTAACACAAATTCAAGAACATAATAAGTGTTCAATAAATGCCGGTTTCAGATATATTTAGTCAAGATAATCGATGTTTCCCTTTATTAACATTTGTTAAGTACTTACTATTAAGTACTTTACATACATTGCCTTATTTAACTTTTATTTTAAAAACGCTCTAAGATAATATTACCTAACAATTCCAATTCTCAGATGAGCAACCTGAGACTCAGGTGGAGTAACTTGCTCAAAGTCTCAGCTCGTCAGTGGCAAAGCCCCGGCTGCCCTCCCAAGCTCAAGCCGAACTGGTTTTTCCCTTTCATTTCATGCTTTAAAAACCCCTCTTCACCCTTACATGATTATTTACTCATGATTCATGCTGTTTCTTTCATTTATTTTATATGTAACTTATATTTAGTCAGAATTTATTTTAGTATGTGATATCAGATGGGGCTCCAACACTGTTTTTTATGCAATACCATTTACTGAATAGTGTGCCCACCACATCTGACTACTGTTCACATCATACCCTAAATGTTTACACACGCAAAGGTTTCTGGGTTTTCTCTTCCATGCCACAGACCTTTCTCCTTGTCCTTGGTCCTGTATGACAAGAAACTATCACTTTTACTCCAGGATTACGCTTATGGGAAGATCTAAGAAGCATATGTTCATAGGCTGGTTTGAACCTCTTTCCTAAAATAGGTTTCAAGAAGACAAGAAAAAAATCTTGTATGATGTGTTCTCGGCCAATCAT
Source organism: Rousettus aegyptiacus (assembly GCF_014176215.1). Classification (NCBI taxonomy): domain Eukaryota; kingdom Metazoa; phylum Chordata; class Mammalia; order Chiroptera; family Pteropodidae; genus Rousettus; species Rousettus aegyptiacus. The sequence continues at coordinate 57,671,952 of NW_023416286.1, read as the reverse complement.
TGAAACTGTTCCCAAAATTTGCAAATGTATTTCTCAAAATTTCTCTTCCTTCCTTCTAAAACTTGTCCTTCTTTGCCCAAGCTGCTCTGCTCCTTCTTGGTCTACCTGGGCATTCTAAGCATTTGCTCACTCTCTCATTCTTTTCAGGAAAAACTTCTCCCTTATATCTGCATCTTCCAGGTCCAGTTCAATTCTTCATAAACATTTCACAAGTACACCAGTTCTCTGTTATTTCATCTTCCTCTGTACCTAAAGAAGGAATTTGATCCTTTAAATTTGCTCCTTTGTACTGTTATCCATCTTTTTACAGACAAGTGACCTTTCCACCTGTTTAGATCATAAATCCTTCAAGAAAAGGGCCTGCTCTAATGCAATAGCATATCCCAGCACCCATCTCTTAGCACAGAGCACGTCCTCAATAATGTGGATAAAGATTTCACAATTCCTTCCCTCCCTTTTCAAATTCAAGGCATTATTAAAACCCTCCCTTCTCCTAATATTCAAATAGATTGGAAACCAAAGAAATAGAACCTGTTGTTGATTATCTAGCTGGAGATGGACCTCCGCCCTGCTTCCTGTATTTTGGGACATTCTCTTTGTTAGGACTCTACCAGAGGGTGGAGAAAGACAGGGAGGTGAAGCTCAGGCCAGTTCCGTTGATGATTTACTAACATATCTGATTTAAAATTACAGCCAAAATGAAGTTTTACGTTACCTGAGCATTCCAAAAAACAGTACCAATCGGGTCTCACATTACTTCCGATAATACTGGAATCTTTTTTTTTTAATCTGAAACACTTTTTTATATAAATTTCAGGTATACAGTCCATTAGTTAGACATTTATATGTTTATGAAGTGATCCCCCTGATTACTCTGTCACTCATTGGCTCTACACACAGCCATTACAATACTATTGACTATATTCTCTACGCTGTACTCTACGTCCTTGTGACTGTTTTGTGACTACTAATTTGTGCTTCTTCATCCCTTCACCTTTTTTTTGACCTGACAGAACTGGGAAGATGAGGAAGACCCACACACATACTCTGGGACATTTTCATTCCACACTTTCTGTCCGTTTGTCTCCAGTAACAGAAAGAAAAATTTATTGATGACCTGACTTGGTTTCATTTCATTTCATATTGCTAGATCTCAAAGGGGCACTGGTATCGCTGGCATGGGGCTGGACATGGAAGGGGCATTTGAAGCTGAACATTCTGAGATAAGATCAATAAGGAAGCCGCAGACAGAGGACTTGGGCATCAATATCCAAGTGCAAACAGTGGCAAAGCCATGTGAAGAGCTCTGTCACAATTCTTATACAAATCTTTCAGAGAAAGGATATTTTTAGGCCTTTGTTGGTATACTACTAGATCTAGGCCATTATGATGCTATCTTTAACACATCTGAAAGACTCAAGGTAAGATGCCTTCAAGAGCTACAAAACCAATCACAACTCCACCCTGCTCAGGAAATTATTTCTAGTTTTCCTCCTGAGCTTGCATATATTTCAAGCGTTCTGCTCTCCTGATGATTCTAAATCATGGAAAGCTAATTCTGGGCTTGTGAGGATTCTTCTTTTATTACCCAAAACCATAAGTTACTTTTCCTACAGTTAATATTACTGGAATATTACTAGTAATACAGCAATACAGCTACAACTCTTATAAAAACAGCTTAGAGTCAAAGCCTGTTGGTAGGAAAATGGTCTGCCGGGACTTTGTAAATCATGGCACAGACATACATTTTATATACGCTTCTGTTTCAAATCTCTGATTAGGATAATAGTCCTCAGTTAAAAGAACTAAGTTTATTGTGGAAACAGAAAAGATGCCACGAATGTTTGCGGGCTTTATCCATAACATACACACATTGGCTGAAATCGGCAAGGTGCAGAAACAATTCAGTAAAGCCCCTCATTTAATAGAACAGGAGTCCTGAGGTTCAGAGAAGTTAAGCCACGGCACAAGGTGACTTAAGTAGCTGGAAGAATACATAGTAGGCACTAAGAGCTTTATCTATATTGCTCATTTAATTTTCCCAACAACTCTATAAGGTAATACGATTATTATCTCCACTCTACAGATGAGGAAACTGAGGCACAATGAGGTTAAGTTATATGCCTAACACTACACAACCCAGATGTTCTGACTCTAGTGCCCATGCTCTGAACTACTAAACCTCTAGGATTAAAACCCAGGACTCCAGATCCCAGGGATGGTCATGAGTAATTCTAAGGCTCATGGAAGAGTAAACTATATTTGAAAAGGCCTACAAACCTTGTTGGATCCTGATTAGAACAAACTCCTCATCAAAGATGTTTCTTTAGCAATCTGGAATATCTGAATAGTATATCAACAGATTACTGTATGCATCATAATGGCATTATAGTTATGTAGGAAAATATCCCAATATTTAATACTATACACTATATACAGGGATTAAACGACAGAAGGCCTAGAACTCAAAATCACAAAAAAATAGTAAAAAGAGACAGTTGAATCAAGTCTGGCAAAATCTGGATAATTATTGAATCTGGGTGATGAAATATGAGGGTTCATTATGATAGGTCTCTCTACTTTGTTTATTTTCGAGCTTTTCAAATAAATACAAAATCATTTTTAAAAGTTCACAAACCTAAGCCTATGAAAAAAAATAAAGCTATGGAACAATAAATATTTATAAGCACCTCTCACTTTCACATTTCAAAGTTTCTTTGTTAAATGGAAGCCTTTATAACTGAATTATTTAATTTTGTTGTTTCTGAACTACTCATCAATACTAGAAGCATGGGAAGAGCTAATTAAGTCGATACTCTGTTCATTTTTTCTTTTAAGTCCATCAGAATTGCTTTATTAGTCAGCTAGTTAAGAATATTTAATGAGCATTTAGTATACTGTAGGCATTGTCTTAGCGCTGACCCAAGTCATCAAAGACAGAGCAAATACTTTCATCCGAGCATAGATCAATGAACGATGGGATTCCAAACCCTGGCATGGTTGTGAGTCTTCCTCCTGCATGGATCAGAGTTACATTCTTAGATCCTCTTCAAACAAAGCTGAGCCAGAACCTATGTGGCAGATGCACCTGCTGTGGCTTCCTGGCAGACATTGGGGAGCAGCAAGAGGAAACATGCAGTAGAAGTGAGAGAAGTGAAATTTATGGGTAATTTTTAGTATCTATAAGCTATCCCAAATTCCTCCTTCTGCAATGCAGAAACCACCGCAATGCATTTCCCATTCAGCGGGGAGCCTTTCATTTACCCAAGAAGGCTCACTTGCTTTCCTGCATTTTGTATTTGTTTTATCCCAGGTTTCATCGGACAAGTGACCACAAACGACACTACGAATTAAGACACCAGCCAGGTGTCTGGCTATTCATGCTTAAGGGTATCCAGGGAAAACAGATATACAAGTGTCATATGGTAACTCAGTAGATGTCACATATGGGAACAGGCACTACTAGGTTACTATCAGTAGACCATTCTCCCACAGGAAGAGCAGTTATTCAAGGACTGTTACACATCATAAACTAGTACCTCCTCTTCAGTTGGGGGTCTGCCAGCACTTTGTTTTATTTACTCTTCTTTTGCCTCAAATTCCTGATGAAGACAGTAGCTCCCAGTCAAAAGAACTAAGCTTTGTGTGAAAACAGAAGAGATACCACAGATATTTGTGGGCTTTATCCTTAACATACACACAGTGGCTAAAGTGGGAAAGATGCAGACTGGCCTACTTAAGCCAAAGCAACATTAGTTGGTACAGGTTATGGACAAGATGCCAGGTGCTGGTCTTTTCCCAACTCCTACTCTACTCGTTACCATCAACTTCATTCAGTAAAACAGAAAAATAAAATCTCTTTTTTTAACGGAACAAACTGGAGTTTGAGGAATCTCGAGTTCGCAGAGCTGGCAATTAGGAGAAAAACCAAACTGAGCAACTGGATTTGGAAATCAGCGAAACTTCATCTCCAATCTCCACAAACATCATTTATGTCACTCTATGTCTGCTCAAGAAGAGCATCTATCTGCCACCAAAAAGATGTCCCAGCCCCTATACTAAGCGACCTGGCACTCCAACCCGATAATACTCCACGCATAGCGCCACAACGGCGATAATCACTTCGAAGGCCCATCTTATTGCATCGTTCCAATACACACAAGTCACCCACCCACGAACAACCCCCTTTCAAGAAAACAAATACCAGCGACAATGCAAGTTGCTGCTAAAAGTTTCCAGCTGCCCTAGAGAGCATGCTGCTGCTTAAACGTCGCTCCTTTCCAGCGCTATCCAAGTGATCCGCGCATTCTGCGTTTCCAAATATAGCAGGACCAGCCCTGATGTGCTAAAGTTGATTTAAAACTTCATCTCCCTCACACCCAGGGGCCTATTCTCTATAAAGACGTCCTCCTACGACCAGATTAATCTCGGAGTTGCTCGCTTCGCTTGCCTCAAATCCTCAAACTTCGTAGTAATTTGCACCAAGCTGAAATTACCCGAGGTTCCTATCACGCCCCATAACCTTTCACAAGAGGAGGCCAAACCTCAGGATGCTGGCTAGAAAAAGGGGGCGGAGAAGAGGATGAGGAGCCCCTTTCCTCTGGAGCTCAACCCGCCCAAAGGGTCCGCAAGGCCATCTCCCTCCCTGGGTTGCAGGCTGGAAGAGGAAGCCCCCAGGTCCACTCCTTTACGCCCCTCCAGGCTACAGGTGCCAAGCCCCTCCTAATACAGAAGAAGAGGGCTGTGAGACGTATGGGGCAGGGGGAGGGGGAGGAGTAATTTCCCTGTTGGCAAAGTGAGGTCAAAGGGCGGAGGGGGAGGGGGAGATAGCGATCTTATTCCCAGGAAATTTCCCAAGAGCGAAGGGGTATCAGTGGGGAGAGGACGCCCCGGAAGCAAGGTGAGGGCCTGTAAGTTGCTGCTCCTCTCCAGGACCGTCCCTTCTCCCAAGTCCAACGCCCCCCTCCCTACCCCACCACCTCTTAATCCTACGGACCCAACAGGGTCGGCGGCTTCATGTCGCCCCGGCCGACTTAGAGGAGCGTGGAGGAGGTGGCTGCCTGACCGCCTCCCTCTGTCTTTCGTCCCGCACTTACCAGGAGCACCGAGCCGCGCACCACTTCCGACACGCTCTGCCGCAGCTCCGCCGCCGTGCCCGGCTTACTCAGCGCCCGGGTGAACTTCCGAGTCTCCGCCGAGGCGGGGACCAGCGATAGCTGCGACATCCTTGCGGCGGCCGCCGCCGCGCCTGCTCCCGCGGTCTGGTCCAACCGAGCCGCCGCCAGGTGCGCCCTCGGCGCCTCGCCTGAGGATCCCAGCGCCGCCGCCCGCCTGCTCCCCCCGCCGCGCGCCGCGCTTCCCCGCGGCGCAGCCCTGGCCGCGCTCTCCCCGCGGTGTCACGCTCGGAGGCGACCCCCACAGCGTCCGCGAACCCCAGCGTTCGGAGCAGCGCCCGGACTCGCTAAGGGCGACCGTGCGTGTGCCGGCGGCGGCGGCGGCTCCCCCATGCCACCAGCCTCCCTCCGCGACCGCTCTCCGGGCCGCCTCCTCGGGGCGGGGTGTCCGGCGCAGCGCGGGGCGGGGCGGGCGGAGGAGGGGCCGGCGCGGCGGGACAGCGGGCCCCGTAGATCGGCCCCGCAGGCGCGCAGCGGCTCGGGAGCTAGAAGGTGTTAATTTGGACAGCATGCTGTTCGGGACCCCTGGCTGGGCAGGCAGGGACTACGGGGGGCGCCTCCGCTGTCGTCCGATGCTCCCCGGGCCGCATGCCCGACGACCCGTGGCAAGGACCGCGCTCGCCGGCGACAGGGGGCAGAGCTGGGACTGGAGCGGGACCAAGTCCCCGGAACCGGCGCCTGTACACAAGAACCCTGAGGTACCTGTCCGTGAAGCCCCCAGCGCCTTGGTCACCATCAGGGTTAGGGTTCGGGGGGCACACGTCCCCCTATGTACCCAGGTCCTTTGAGGGGACAGAGGTTTCTTTAAGGTGGCCTTTTTGCAGCACCGAGAGAACACAGGGTTGTTCGGAAGCCGCGGCCGTGCGGAGCTGCAGGCAGCGCCCCTGCCCGGGACCCGGCACGGAGCTCCGCATGCACCCGTGACGGCGCTCCTTGACCTAAATCCACCATTGCATCCCCAGAGGCGTCGCGCGAACGGTGGGAAGCCCTGCGACCCGATGGGGGCATCCCGAGAATGAGAGACGTTGCAAGCCGTAACAAGCTCTTGCGAGTCACGCAGAACCCGGCCAGCAAGGACTACCTGCTGCGTCACCTTGGACGGGATCAAAACTTCTGAGCCTCACCTATCACATTTATACACCTATCTCATCTATAAACTGCGGACAGTAATCTGCAAGAGGCTGAAATGATACGGTATGCCTTTCTGCCGCTCCTCAGCGGCCGGGCCGGACCGCAAGGCGCGGGGCCAGGAAAACCCAGAAGCGACGGCCTACGAGCCAATGTTATTCAGGAGCTGGCGGCCGTTCGCGACAGCTACCACTTAGAGGAACTTCCTCTCACAGCCTTTACTGTTTTACCATCCCTAAAGAGCCCGCACCGCTTTTTCTCCTACCGACCCCCGACCTTTTTTTTTTTTTTTTTTTTTTGTAAATCCCGAATACCCTAATCTTGACCCAGCTAATGAGAGGGGTCGAGGGGAGGGAGAATTTGCTCGGGGCCCTTGGCGCATGCTCAGTGGTTTGGGTTTGGGCGGATTCCTGGGACGGGTAGCCCCCATCTTAAGAGCGGCTCCGCTGATTGGCCGGTCTGCGCAGGCCACGCCCGTCTCGTGATGACGGACAGCTTCTTACCTGCATGGCCCGCCGCCGCAGCGCGCGCAGTGGCCTCCTAGATTCGGCCTTGCAGGGGATCCGGGCGGATCTACCCCACAATTACCCAAAGGCGTTGTAGCCCCCCCCACCGCCGGGAAATCGGCCGCCCTTCGCGTTTCACCCTGCCATAAGGCAAAGCACCAGTTAAAGCGGAATCCCGAAGTGATAGGGAAAACTACCAATCTATTGCAGAAAGCAAAACACCACCGTTCAGGACTTAATGAGCAAGTACGGCAGATAATAAGACTGGAGGCTAGGCACGCAGTAGGCGTGGAGTTGGCACTCAATATATGCTTGATGGATTGGATTGTTTTCCCAGCAGATTGGAACGCACGACGTAACACTGACTGATTGTGACAGACTGGAGATAAACAAAACAAGTAATGTGTGGATAACAATCACACACTGACCCGTTTCCTCTGCGAAATATGGAAATAGCCAGACATCTCCCAGACTTCTGTTTCAAGAGTAGTCTGGGTGACCCCAGCAAAGTAGGTGGTACAGGCCAGCTTCACCCTGCCTTTCAAGGGGACCTTAACTGTTTTATGTGACCATCCATATCCTGCATTTACACACTGTGGCTTTTCAGCTCAGTTCTTACCTGAACTGTTAGATGCTAGTCGGAGAATCCTAAATTAAGATTGCCCTTTGAGCGTCTGTTTCCTGAAGAAGTCTCAAACAACACAAAACTTAAACCTGCTATGTTACAGTGGGTCACCAAACAGTACCTACTTCCATATAGAAGAGAAACTGGTTATATATTGTTTTTAATTTAAAAAACACACACACACACACACAAGATTGTAGGGTTTTATTTATTTTTTCTTTTTTTATTTTATTTTTTTAAGGAATAGATGAACAAAGAAAAGAGCACATATATTTGGGAAATGAAGAGTTCCACAAACCTAATTTCATCCTTGTCTGTACCAGCTCTAAATGCTATGCTTGTTTGCTGACTCATTACACCTAGAATTGGCAGATTTTCATTTAAGAAGCAGGGGATGAAGTGTAAAGTGCCAACAGTGGTCACTGACAGTGTCTAAACAAGTGCTAGTCTGACAGAGAAGGCATAGAAATGTGAACTAAGCCTAGGAAGACCAATTTTCCCAGCAACTCAGAGCTGAGCCCCTTCTTCTTGGTAAAGTGTGTTGTTAACTTATGGGACATTCTCATGTTTACGTTTCAGCAAAAACTTTGTCTTTACTGTTATGAGTTGAATTGCGTCCCCCTATCCCCACAAAAAAAGACGTATTGAAGTTCTAATCTTGTTACCTATGAGTATGACCTCATTTGCAAATAAGATCTTCATACATGTCAAGTTAACATGAGGTCATACTGGACCGATATGACTAGTGTCTGTACGAAAAGAGACAGAGGCACAGACAACAAAGGCAGATATTGAAATGATGCGTCTATAACCCAAGGAATACCAAGGATTGCTGGCAACCACTAGAAGCTGGATGAGACAAAGAAGGATTCCTCCCTTGAACCTTAAGAGAGAGCATGGCCCTACTGACACCTTAATTTTGGACTTCTAGCCTGCAGAACTAAGAATAAATTCTATTGTTCTAAGCCACCCAGTTTGTCCTCTATTACAGTAGTCCTTGGAAACACTTGCCAAAGACGTTTTTTTTTAAATCACCACCAAAGTGTGCCTAGAACTGTGAGAGTTCTTACTGCATCGACTCCTGGAGAGAGACAGTCACACCTTTAGAGACGAAGGAGCATCAGCTCAAGGCAAAGGCATTACATGGAAGGGGGATCATGCTGGTTAAGCCATGGTAGAAAATACATCCATCTACCTTAGCTTAAGGAGTAACACTGTCTTGGTTTTCCCAAAACTATAGGAAGAGAGTTTTGTGTGTGTATGTGTGTGTGTGTTTTTCCATTGAGAATAATACTAATAGGTAGTGGAAATGAAATATAATTGCCTATTTTTTAAATTTGCATTAATGATTTACTATATCCAAATATTTATAATTCAAACATTATCCATGCTTTAATAACCTCTTACTGCATCATTTCCTTGTTAGGCTTGCTTTAGGATTTATATGTCTTAATGGAAGAGAATTCGTTTAAAATTTTTTCCAGGTATATGTTGAAAGAGTATATCTGTTTTTAGCATAAATAAAAAGTAGCCTTTAAAGAATAGTAGTAAGACCTGTGGATTGTAGTGTCCAAGGAAGTGCAGAGGGGGCTTTCATTCTTTATTTTATTTTTGAATCGATTGCATTTTTAAAAAATAAGTATCTCTTACTTTTGTACTTTATATTTTTCCTATGAAAGTTGAACCTTTTAATAAAAATACAAACTCATATACAAGGCATTAGTAGAGATCAAATTTATGATAAAATTCTGGTTTCTTACAATCTAATGGTAAATAGACTTTTGAGGGTTTGTGGTAAAATATACGTAATGCATTGTTTACTGTTTTAACCATTTTTAGTGTACAATTCAGCGGCATTAAGTACATTTGCATTGTTGTGCAACCAGAGCTTTTCATCTTCCCAACTGAAACTCTATAACCATTAACAATAGCTCCGCCTTCCCCCAGTCCCTGGCAACCACCATTCTATTTTCTGTCTCCATGAAGTTGACTGCTCTGGGTATGGTGGAATCATACAATATTAGTCCTTTTGTGTCTAGCTGATTTTACTTAGCATATGTTGGAATTGCCTTCTTTTTTTAAGGTTGAACAATATTCCATTATATATGTGTAATATACATATATATAAAATACATTTTGTTTATCAATTCATCCATCAATAGACTAATAATAGACTTGGGTTATTTCCCCTTTTGGCTATTTTGGATAATAATGCTGTTATGAACATTGGTGTGTATATATTTGTTCAGGTCTCTCCTTTCAATTGTTTTGGGTATAAACCCAAAAGTGGAGTTTCTGGAGCATATGGTAATTTTAATTTTAATTTTAATTTTTTGAGGAATCATTATACTATACCTCATTTTATAAGTGTTTCTTATAATGCTTATTTTCTAAAAATTTGGTTGATTACTTTTTAAAAACAACCTCTTTAAAATTTTACCAACATAAATAGAAGACACAACCTTTACTTCAAAGAAGAGCATCTGGGGAAAGGTATACTATTAATTTAACACATAAGTGTACAGACACCACCTAGGGTTGATGGCACTGGAAGAATATAATCCCCTCTTTCACTTCTATTTTATTCAGGAGAGATTCCTAGAGGATATGAAATATGAGGTCTTCCAGATGTCATTGAGACTAAGGCTTCTCGAACTTTATTGGGCATATAAAACCCCTATGGATCTTGTTAAAATGCAGGTTCTGATTCAGAATGCCAGGTGCAGTGCCCAAAATTCTACAGTTATAACAAGCTCCCCAGTGATATTAAACTCCCCACTGGTGCAGACGGTGCTGATCCACATTTTGTGACTAGTAAGCATTTAGACTTCCATTACCAACAATATGGCAAACTGCAGACCCTTGAATGTGCTCCAGCCAACCTTTAAAATTTAAGGGGAAAGAAGACCAAACACTCAATGGGAAAATGGACAAAAGTCATGACCAAATAATTCACAGAAAAGATATAAAATGACAGGTAAACACTGTCCTGGCAACACCATCCTGCTTTATATTTGGGATTGATTTAAGCCCCACAAATTAAGAATTACTATTTTTTATTTGATATGGTCAATATTTGTTTAGCTATGTTCATGTATTTATTAGTTTATTTGTTCACTATTCTTTCTTCCATCTCAGATCTTTCATTTGGGGTGACTTTTATCTTACCCAAAAGTAAACCCAATGACAGCTCTGGTAGTTTCTACTGTAGTTTCTCTTTATAAAATTCTAAACTCACAAATTTTTCCCTCATTATGCTATATCATGAGGACATGGAAGAAGTAAGTTACTGAGCCTTCAGTGTCTTAACAGAACATCCTATCCTAACCGGTTCTCTTTGCAAAACTGCAGACGCTATTAACCAGCACCTTCCTCACTTGTCTTGACTTCTGCCATCCAACAAGCAGAGAAAAAAATCCAGCTGCATCAACGGCCATTCTGAATAAAGGAAAATTTTTCATCAAAGTGAAGGAAGAGTTGAGCTGCAGTATACAAACAAAATGTAAAGAATTGTTAAGTCAGTGATCTTGGGTTAGAGAAAGGGGCAACCATGTGAGATTTCTTAGTTTAGATTTTTTCCTTTTATCCTACATTGACTCTTCACTCTTTTCTCAGTCATTGAAATATTGCTTAGATAATTTAGAATGGTGTCATTTTCTAACATCAAAAAAACCTAAAAATTCTATTATCTTTTTTAAAAATGATATTTAGATAACATTAGGAAATAACTATCTATAGAACATTAAATTTATCCCCTTATTAATTGACACAAATTTATTCAGTCAACAAATATTTATTGAGCATCCATTATGTACTAGATAAAATTCTAAGTACTGAAAATATATCATGAAGATATAATTTTTAAAAGATCAAAATTCCTTATATTCTAGTGCAGAAGACAGACAGTCAATCAATATGAAGTCAAACAAGCAAAATGTAGAGAATTTTGATAGTGGTAAAATAAAAAAAGCAAGGAAGGGACTATAATGTATTGTGGTTGAGGACAGGTTGAAATGTAAGTATTGTGGCTAGGGAAGGTCTCAAGGGAAAAAGAACTATTGAATAAAGAAATGAAGGCAATGAAAGGGTGAGCCATATGGTGTCTAGGAGAAGAACATCCCAAGCAAAGGGAATAGAAATGTAAAGGCTTAGTCAGAATCCAATGCCAGTGTGGCTGGAGTGGAATGAGGAAATATGCAGAAAGAGGATGTGAAGCTAGAGCCATGAGGCCTAGAGGGAGGGCAGATTAGATGGTACTTTGTAGGCCACTGTAAAGACTTTGGGCTTCAACTCTGAGTCAGATGGGAAGCCACCTGAGGGTTTAGAGTGTTATCGTTAGACGTGAATTAGTCTAGTTTCCTCTTCCTAGGCACCCTGGAAGACAGCATTTCTCAGCCTAGTGGGGTACCATGACTGGATTCTAGTCAATGGAAGTAGATCAAAGTGATGTATGCCACTTCCAAGCCTAGCCATAAACTCCCTGTGTGATCCTTTACACTCTCTTTCCTCTCCTGAGGAAACCACATGTTGAACATTGAGGCATTCAAAATGCAAGGAACCTGGATCCTTAAGTCATTGCTTAGATGAGAGCTCCTTAGGATTGCTTCTTGTCCAGGAGAATCTATATTGGACTTAGTATGATCAAGAAAAAAACTTTGATTGTGTTAAATCACTAAAGTTTTGGGGTTGTAAGTTACAACTATGTTGACTGGGCTTGGGGAAGGAAAATGGAGGCAGGAAAATCATGTAGATGGCAACAATCTAACCAAGAGATCATTGTGACTATGTCTATTAATTTATTCATAAAAATAACATTTCACACTTCCGAAAAGCTACTCATAGTCTAGTGGAGAAGACAGCTCTGTAAATATAGCTGTGATCCATGGATAAGGAAAGTGAGATTTACAAAGGAGCAGCTAACTATATATGGGTCACAGAAAACATGAAGTTGAAGTGGATGCTTACTCTGAATGCTGCATTGTGACCAGTGTCTAAAATTAGAGGACTAATAGGTTTGCATGATATTTGTAAAACATCAATACAAGGTCTGTCCCGTAATAAATGGATGATAATTATTAACTAGTAAAAATTATAAAGTGTTTTCAGATATTGTTGTCAGTTGTTTACTATGCACACTGAGAGGGTCTGGATGGCAAGATGCAATACTTACCCCAAGATTAAGGGCATACTTCCATCAACCAGCTGCTCTCTTTTTCTTTTTGAATTAGCCAATATTTTTTAACTCTTAACTACTTGTCACCAGCAGTTTTGCTCTTATTTTTGAACATTGTTCATATTCTACAAAGATCGATGACACCAAAAGAACAAATGGTGCTTGTTCATTTCATTTTTTGTTTTGTAACATGTAGTCCAGAATACCATTAATACTCTTTGTAGCATGTAGTATTATAACACTTAAGTTTGTTGTGTCATTGAATATCAACAACCTGTTATTATTGCTATACTATATATAAGCAAATAATGATCATATAACAGTGAATACATAATCATATAGCTTGGTTTAAAAGTGCTGTTGTTGACATTATTCTGACCTCATCAAAGGAATTTCCACAATATTCCTGCAAGATAAGTAAGTAAAAGTTCATGTCACAGATGAAGTGTTTAAACACAAATAGCAAGGTGTTCCTGGTAACTTAGTATCTCTCTGAACAGGCTAAAATGGAACTTGTGTGTCAAGGCTGTATCTGAGCGAGTAACTAGAGCTTTCTCCTAGATAACTTCCATTGGAGGTAAAGGAAAGCCAATATAGCAGAAATTAGGCAGGATTTCTGCATGATTTTAAAATGTCCGCCTGAAATGACTGGTTGAAATGGGACCCAAAAGCTAATTTCCTTTGGGAAATATTTATTTAGCAAAATTTATGCAATTTTTCTAGAAAAATATAGTAATAACAATAAAAATACAGAGTTTAAACGGATGGAGGATATCTTCAACAACAAGAGAAGTAATAATCAGGGGGAAAACTGAGCTTAGAAAAAGGTCAAACCTCTTAAAAATATACCACTTCTCATAGCAGAAAAATGTTGATCTCTAAATGTCTTTTTCCAGGCTTGGGATCCAGAAGAATGTTGGCCAGAATAAATGGAGAAGCAGGCCAAAGAGAATCTGTGGTTAGCACAAAGAGGCCTGGTATGGCATCTCCTACATTGTACCCTGGAGGAACCGTAAGGGAGAATCCCTTTTCTACTTGGGAAAAGGCTCTAGTGTATAAAAGGGCAATGATTCTGTTGAGGACTGGCTACATAATTTACCATAATCTATATAATCTCTTCAGGGCTGGCTACATAATTTTCAGAGCCCAGTAGAAAATGAAAATGTGGGCCTCTTGTTCAAAAGAATTTCAAGAGCCCAGAGGCCCTTCTAAGCACGGTCCTGGAGGCCCTCTTCTGAATCAGCCATTAACCCTTTAGATGATTCCAAGATGGTAGAGAAGGTAATGGGGCTATTTATCAGCCAGTAAGGACATGGTTCAGTGTTTCAGCAATAGGTCTTGCAGTACCAGCTATATCAGCTTTAACATAAGCCAGACATAGAGCATCACCATTGGGTATATAAGGAAATGATCCTTATGGACTGACCTTAAAGTTTTCTGACAGATGGTGGAATGAACTACTATGCAAAACAGATCCTCTTTTCCAGTGGGATAGAAATATATGTATGTACATATAAACTCTAAAAAATAATAATAAACCCACAGAGCTAAGATCTGTGATGTTGCCCAAGAGCAAGTTTGAATAAACTGTTACCAAGAACTTTGAGAGAAGGGGAGAAACCAATACTATACAGAAGCACTGAACAGCAATACTGAAAGGCCTTACTAAGCTATATTTAATCGTGACCATGGAAGTGGCCATGAAGAGAAGAACCGATTCATTGATGCTGTGTAAATGTTTGCCCAGCAAAATCAAATCCCAGCCATGTCTTAGAAATATATTAAGGGCTTCACACCCATGAGAATGACTGCTACCATCAAAAAAAAAAAAATCAGAAAATAACAAATGCTAGCAAGGATATGGAGAAATTGGAACCCTTGTGCACTGTTGGCGAGAGCAGTGCAGCTGCTGTGGAAAACAGTATGGTGGGTCCTTGAAAAATTAAAAATATAACTACCATATGATTCAGCAATTCTACATCTGGGTATATATGCAACAGAATTGAAAGCAGGGTTTCAGAGAGGTGTTTGTAGACCCATGCTCATGGCACTATTATTCACAATAGTCAAGAAGTAGAAACGACTCAAGTATCCAATGATAGATGAATGAATAAACAGGATGTATTATATACACACAATGGAATATTATTCAGCCTTAAAAAAGAAGGAAATTCTGAAACACGCAACAACATGGATGAATTTGGAGGGCACTACATTAAGTGAAATAAGCAAGTCACAAAAAGACAAACTATAATTCCTGTTTATGAAATACGTAGAGTAGGCATCAAGACAGAAAGTAGAATGGTATTGCCAGAAGCTGGTTGGAGGAAGGAATGGGGAGTTAGTGTTTAATAAGTATGGAGTTTCAGTTTGGAATGATGAAGTTTTGGAGATGGCTGGTAGTGATGGTTATAAAACAGTGCGAATTCACTTACTGTCATTGAACTGTACATTTAAAAATGGTTAAGATAGTAAGTTTTATGTTATGTGTATTTTGCCAAAATTAACTTATAGAACTTCAAGAAGCCCTCTTTTAGAAAAAGAATATAAAATTATAAATATAGAATTTGGTACAAAAGTGGATATTTAGAATAAGAAATATCACACAAGTTACAATTTACTTAAAACTACTAAATACCACAAATACAACAAAATACAGAAAAAAAACAAGTGTTTCTAATTAACTTACTCGCACATCTCTAAAATGCTTTTTCCTACAATTTTTTTCTGCATATACTCTGGTAGTCTCTTGAAGACAGTGATTTTGTAATATTTTTAATAGCAAGAACAGAAAGAAAATTCAATCTTTCCTTAAGCATCCCTAATTGAAATTTTTTATTATTAATAACTTAGAACAGTTTATTTTAACTTTGCAACTAGTTATTAGTATGTCTTGTAACTTTCCTGAATTTTGTCTAATTTGAAAGAAGTAATAAGTTTTTATGAGCTGTTATATTTAAGTGTTTTTTAAGGTTTTTTTGGTGTGTCAATGTCTTCAAATTGACAATATTCAACAGCTGGTTTGTCATCAAAGTCCTCATTGTATTAGAGTATTAACAGTTCTATGTTCTCTTTATCAGTGTCAATATTTCATGTTTAATTTGTAAGGATTTAAAATTCTTTTCCAATGAGTTCGTATAATTCACAATTCTTCATCAGATTTTTGGACAAACCAAATACCATTTATTTCTCCTGATAGAATATCCCTTTTTCATAGTGAATGATAGGATTTAGCATGATCTGAAAGTTTTGTTATTTTTTCTTCCTTAATGTCATAAAATTTCTATTAATTTTTCTTCTTAACTGTTTTGTTTCATATTCCATTAATTTGTATCTGAATTTTTTCTCAATTCTTTAATATATAAATTTAAAGAATGTAAAATAAGCTACCTTTATGTATAAGTAGTTTATAGCTTCTCATGTGTTTCTATTGAAATCTTCTAAAACATCTTTCTAAATTGTAGTTAATATGATATGTTACTAACTCAACTTTCCTTTAGTAAATTCCAAAACTGTCCATGAAGGAAATTGAGATGGAAAGACACAGTGGCTTAATGGACTGCCGGTAAAATATCCTACTTCCACAACTTTTGTGAAAACATAAGATCATACGAACACACTTCTAGGTTCCTACCCAAGGTCTTGCGAAAGGCAGTGCACATAGGGGCCCTGAAGCTTAAGCAAACCAGCTACTGCCACCAGCCCCAAGAGAGCTGCATCCAAAAAGTAATGTCCAAGAAACAAAGTCAGCAGCTTGCTAATTGATGTACCATACTTTAATTTTGTTTTGTTTCATGACCACTTTCTGTCAAATTTCTCCTACTCCTGCTATAATTGGGTGTAATGAAGAATTCTTTGTTTCTTCCTATCCTCTCCATTCCTTCCTCTTCTTGGCTGCCTTTCTGCTTCTCTTGCATTCTGGGAGATTATGCTCCGGAGCCCTGCGGTTGCTGACAGATTTCATTAGCCTGATGGAAACGTTTCTCCGTCTCAGGCTCTCCTTTGGCTGCTGCCAAATTTCTCTCATCCTCCCAGGGTGCAGTTTCAGCTCAGGTCTACTGACCTCGAGCTGCTGTGGCCAATGTTGCCCGTGTGAGTGTGTCAGTGGGTGACAGTCAGTGGAAATCCAACCATGGACCCACCCACTCTAGTTAACACAAAGAAAGAATATATTTTGGCCAATAAAAATAATAATAGAATTTGAATGCTTCCAATTTGATCTCTATTCTTTGACTATGCTTTGCCCTTCCACATGTTTTTGATATCACATGAGTGAACTGAAGATTTAGGAACATGAGACTTTAAACTGGAGCAACATCCAAATGGTCAGGTGCATTACTAACACCTACAAATTACAGTGTTTAGCATATGTAAAATAGAATTACACTCTCAATGCCAGGAGGTAATACTTTCGAAAAGCAGGCTGCTCACATAACTCTTTTTGTAAGCTTCGAGATTGAGTCTGTTGAGTCGAGGCCCTGAGCAGTTTCTGCATGAACATACTGCTTTTGCTAATGTGAACTAACTACAGAAAGTAATAGAATACTATTCTATTACTACTAATGGAATATTGCTACTATTCTATTATTACTAATGGAATACTACTATTCCATTAGCGTATGAGAGTATATTTTACATAACTGTCTTAATATAGACAAGGTAGTCAAAAGACTACAAGACCAGGAAGCAGACACTGTGTAATTTGGGGGAAGCCTTCCTGAGTCACATTGTCCTCAACTGTAAAAATTAGAGGATTGCTAAGGTCCCTCCAGCTCTAATATTTGACTTCTATATTTTGCTCTATTAATGCCCCCAGTGTTCATCTTTTATCTCTTCATCTTTTTTTCTTTTCTCCCCCCTGCATATAGTTCTAGCCTCTCTCTTTCTGCTTTTACATACCACAGTAAAAAAAAAACATTTAAAGGCCAACCTCCATCAGGTCTAGACATAGCTCAAGAAAAACCCTTGGAGTAGGAATGGGGAATTCCAGCCCATGGTCATAGTCCTAGGATCAATTTTTCCAGAATCTTCAGGCAATAATTGTTCAGTCTTCACTGTAGTCTAAACCAGGGATCCCCAAACATTTTTTTCCAAAGAACTAGATAGTAAGTATTTTAGGCTCTATGGGCCGTACAGTTTCTGTTGCAACTCTGTCATTGTATTGCTAAAGCAGCCATAGATAATATGTGAATTAATGAACATGACTCTGTTCCAATAAACTTTATTAATATGCATAGAAATTTGAATTTTATGTAATTTTCATTCTACACGAAATACTATTTTTAATAACTTTTTAAAAATTTGGAAATATAAAAATCATTCCAAGTTTATGAGCCATACAAAAACTAGTGGCACTGCAGGTTCAACACAATATTTGTCTAAATTTCAGTTACTGATGTTGCAGAAATTGACAAGCTGATCCTAATATCCTATGGAAACTTAAGGGCCTTGGAGTGTACAAAATAAACTTGAAAACAACAAAGTTAAAGGACTCACATTTTCACAATTTCAAAACTTACTGGAAAGTCACAGTAAACAAGACTGTGTAGTATTGGCATTAGGACAAACACAAAAAAGAAAACCAAAGACTACTATCCCTCATGAATATAGATGTAAGAAACCTTTAAGAATTTAACAAAGAGGATTATACATTGTATTAAAAGAATTAGACACCATGACCAAGTGAGGCTTGTTCTAGGAGTGTAAGACTGGTTCAATATTTGAAAATCTATCAATGTAGATTTGTCATGTTAACCAAATCAAATGATAGTACCAACTGATATCAAAAAGCGACAAAATTAAACACCTATTCATGATAAAAACTCCCAGAAAAATAAGAATAGAAGGGAACTTTCTCAACTTATAAAGAGCACCTACAAAATACCTACAGCTAACATTACACTTAGTGGGAGAAGACTAAATGCTTTCATGAAATAGGGAACAAGGCAAGGATGTCTACTCTCGGCACTCTCATTCAACATAGTGCCGGTTCTATCCAGTGCAATAGGGCAAGAAAAGGAAATACAAGTCATACAGTTAAGAAAGAAAGAACAAACCTATCCATGTTATATATTTCATAACTGTCTTCATAGAAAATCTCAAGGAATCTGTAAAAATACTATCAGAATAAGTAAATACCTAGAAGTGGGGTTCCTGGTTCATGTGGCAGATGTATGCTTATCTAAAACAAACTGCCAGACTCCTTTCCAGAGTGACTGGAGCATTTTGTATTTTCACCAACAATGTAGGAAAGTTCTAATTGCTCCACACCTTTGCCATTACTCACCATTAACAACAGTATTTTAAATTTTAGCCATCCTAAGAGGTGCATAGTGGTATCCCATCATGGTTTTAATTTATATTTCCCTAATGCTAATGATATTGTACATCTTTCATATACTTGTTTACCATCTGCATATGTTCCTTTTAGCGAAGTGTTCAAGTCTTCTGCGCATTTTTAGGTTGGGTTGTTTGTTTTCTTACTGCTGAGTTTTGAAAAATCTTAATATATTCTAGATATAAATCCTTCATTGGATTATTCCAAGTCTATAGTTTGTCTTTGTGTTCTCTTAGGAGTGTCTTTCACAGAATTTTGGTAAAGTCTTATTTACTAGTTTTTTCTCTAATCAGTTATGTTTTTGATTTCATGTAAAAGGACTCTTAACTCCAAATCACAAAGATTTATTCCCTTCTCAGATTTTCAAAGTTCTATGTTTTATGTTTAGATCTATAATCCATTTTGAGTTAATTTTGTATAAGTTGGAGATTTAGGCTAATGTTTGCCTGTGTTTTATTGCATATAGATGACCAATTGTCCCAATACCACTTGCTAAAATGACTATCTTTTCTCTATTAATTGGTCTTTTCATCTTTGTTGAAAATCGAATGACCAAATCTGTGTGAGTCTGTTTATAGGCTTTCTTTTTTCTTCCATTGTTCTTTCTGTATATGGTTTTTCCATTGTCAGTTCCATTTTCATTGTCTTTGCAATGCTATTTGAATCTGTTCTGCATGTGCTCCACCCAGAGGCCAATCTGGGACCCAGGTAGTGTCTACCCCGTAGTTCAATTCTCAGACTTTACAATATGCTGCTGTTTAGCGTCAGATCCATACAGCTCAGAGGTGAACCCAAGAGTACATGAACTCTCCTGAAGTATTTCCTTTCTGCCATGTCCCCAGTATTTTCTTGTTTCCGGAGGTTCCCTTTTTCAGTTCTCCATCCAGAAACCTGGGGTATTCGTTATCCCAGTCGGTGGCATTTCTCAGAACAGTGCCCATGTTTAGGATCAAGAGGTGGGAGGACAGACGGGAAAAAGGCCTTGGGAGTTTGTTCCCTTCCTTGAGATCACAGCTCCTCTGATTGCAAAGGAAGTCTCTACTTCCCAGAGTTTTAGATACCTGCAGACTCCTACTGCTGCTGCTAAGGCTGGGGCTGCCTAGGGGCTCGGGCTCAAGAAAATGGAGAAAAGGAGAAAAATAGAAAAAGAGAGCTCTCCCACCAAACTTTGATAATTAGGAGTCTTCTTTTCAGTCACTCCAGCCAGAACTAGCGAGCTTTTCCAGGAGCATTTTGTGTCCACGACTGGGGCCCACTTCCAGGTTTCAGACAATGAGATATGGGGATACTAGAGGAGGCAAAAATAGGAAACGCACTTCCGGATCAATGGCAGTGCAAATTCTGATCTTCTTTCCCAATCCATCTGCTTCCATTTTCTCTTCAAAGTCTTCAAATAACTACTCCATGCAGATTCTATGGCTGTATTCAGTGAGACAGACAGGGTAGAATGTGCTTTCTCCATCTCACCTAGGTCTAGAATTCCTAAGCACAAGGCATTTTTATATTATTTTAATATATACTGAATTTTCCACGAGTATACCTAACATGTAAAATCAGGAGGTATTTGTATTTGATTTTGTTTAGAACTCTATAAAAATAAATATGTTTCTCATCTTCTAAAATCAGCAAAGGCAACAGCACTACCCATGGGTTGGCATTTGGGTTGGCCAGCACAATACACCCATTCGAGCCTGAATTTGTAGTTTTGTACTCTCCGGTAATTCCACAGACATATACATTCTTTTTCCTGTCTATTAATTTGTGCTTTGCCTGAGGCATTAAAATATTGAAATACATATTATTTTATTAATAGCTTTTATTTTTCTTTATGTCGTAGATGGGGTATCATAGTGATATTTTTGAAATGATGTGCTTTGCTAGATTAAAGGGGCCTTTAAATCTTTTGACATTCCTCTTACCTAGAGGTACTTTGAGGGCTGACCAAACATCTTCCTGTGTGTAATTTCAGATACTCTCCATGTGTTCTTTGAGCAGAGTGGTCTCAGGGTAGTTAGACTTCTTACATGGCAGCTCGGGGCTCCATAAATTTTCCCAGAGCCCCAGAGCTGCAAGAATTCTTATGACCTAGCATTGGAAGTCCTCAAAGGCCACATTCTATTGATCAAGCAAATCACTGACGGGCCAGCCTGGATTCAAAGGAGACCAAAACAGGAGCTACTCAGAAGGGGCTGCTGTCAGGAATGGTTTGTAGATAAGATACCAACCTGGAGGGCCAAGGCCCCTCAGACTCCAATTAATGAATAAACTGCTTAGCACTGAGTCTATAATTCATAAAACAAATAGAAAGGAAAGTCCCTTTCATTGGGTGAATTTGTATGCAGTGTACATGGTATATTTCTTGTCCTTGAACAGAGCTACCAAAGATGTTCTTTGAATGCCTGTATGCACAGAGGAAATTTATATTTACTCAATATCACAATGCCAAATATGTGGATGATAACGTAAATAAGTCTCTGCCCTTTAAGGCTACAGGGTTGTTGTAAAAACAGGTATACAGATATTTATCAATCGGTATGCAAAAATAAAGAGGTTTGCTGAAGAGCTTTAATGAATTCAGAAGAGAGAATTATCTGTTTTAATCTCTAACCGCCTATCTGCTGTTTCAACCCTCGCTTCTTAGAATCGCCTGGGGAAATTTTTTAAAATAATAATCCCTCCTCAGATTATGGTTTAATTGGGGGTGGGACCCAGACATCAGTATTGACAAAGAGTTCTCCACATGATTCTAATGGGAAGCCAGAGTTGTGACCAGTGCCTGGTGTCTCCCTTCTTTCCTGATGTTCCTTTGTGAACAGCATTGCTTTCCCTGGGAGTCAGGGATTCATTCAGCTTGTATGAGTGAGATCAAAATTTGTGTTTCCAACAACTGCCCAGGTGAATCCTGTCATAAGGGAAATGTGGTTAACACTACTGTGTTCCAATTCCTTCCCAGTACTTAATACAAATTCAACCCTGAATCTAAACTCTGTCTCAGCTACAGAGGCTATCCCCACCTCAACACTCTTGGTGAAATCCTAACTCCAAAGCCGGCCCTAAACTGAATCCTATCTTAATGATTTTACATCAATCGTCACCCTATTACTTACTTCAAATTTTAATTCCCCAACTCATTCACTAATGCCTGTGAGGAAAAAGACCCATTTTAAACCCTATTCCCATTCTTTTCTCCACCTTTATCACGATTGGCTTGTTTAACTGTAAAAAGAAGTCATTTGGTACTTGAGCTTTAGCGCCAGACAGCCCTTTGCTTGAATCCCAGTTACTTTCAGCAAATTGTTCAATCACTCTAAGATTTGCCTTTCCTAATTTATGAAATGGAGATAATACACACCTTATAGGATTATTTGGAAGAATTAAGAAAGTAATGTCTGGGAGGCATTTGGGGTTAATAAATGCAATTAACATTCTTCCAGCCTCTATGATGTTTCTATCCCAGGCCTCAATCCCAGAAATGTCAACCTAAACTCCTGTTTTAGATAATCTAAACAAATTGTATTCGGTAGTGTTGTGAAGATCAAAGAAAAATCTTGCCTTATTCAAAAAGAATGAGGAAAACTATGAGACAATGCTTTGCTGAGATGTCTGATCTTTTTCTCTTCTACCTATCAATGACAGCTGAGAAAGCAAATTAAAAAAAAAATTGGATCTATTTATTTTGGAAATTTTTACTATATGCACTAAAAGCATATTAGCAACAGATGTTTCATATGCTTTCTTTTTTGACCTCATTTATAAATCCACCACAGTTCACTCTGTTTGTTTTTTGAAATTGTTTTTTCTTTTAAATAGTAATTACCTTTTTGCTAGGTTTTAGATTTCATTATAAATCTATATTTTTCTACTCTAGGAGAAGCAAAATCATGGATAGGAGTAATTCCAGCTTTGATAGTTTCAATATTCTAGAAAATAGAGAATGACAAATGACTTTTTTTTTTTTTTTTTTACTACAACTCCCTTCCGTGTATTCCTCACCATGCACAGGCCCTCTTCTAGAAGTAGGACATAACCTAGTTTTACGTTAGTTATCAAGAAGGAGCCAAAGAAAAGAAAAAATATTTTTAGCCTAACTTTAAAAATAGTTCCTTTTAAGGTAGAATGAAAATTAATGGAAATGGAGTTCCCAATGAAAATGGGAAAAGAAGAGAAAGATTATTTATAAAAGAAATACATTCACATTACATACACATACGGTCATATTCGGGATCAATGTTAAGGTAAAGAAAGTGTTTATCTATCCTCAAACTTGGAGAATATGTGTGTGTATAAATTCTCCAGGTTTAAGTTTTGAAACTATATTGTTAATGAAAGCTATGATTGAAAATTCATTGCTGAGATATTTAACATTATTAGAAATTCTAATAAAATGAATGAGAGTTGGGAACAATCTCATGTGAGTGGGGAAAAAAAGGGTTATTCTCTTACTGAGAAAGCCCCATTTCTTCTGACTCCTTTTTGGTTGGACAAAAATAATAATCCTATCCTTCCCTCTGACTTTCGTGTGTATGTGTGTGGAATTTTTATTCTTGTTCTTTTTCTGTCGTTGGTGTGGCTTGTTCTTTCTTTCTCTTTGGTGTGAGTACCTGCTATAATAAGGATATATCATTTTTAATTCACAGAAATCCATAAATATGCAATTAAAATGAAATAGAAAATGTTTAGTTCAAAAGACATAAGCTCTTTGAGTCAAACTTTCCAATTACTTTCTTTAACTTCCAGGTTAATCTAATGTCTCCTGTATGCAGTTGAGTGGTTCTATAAAGTGAAGTGAATGAAAGTATTGTTTCAGTTTTAAAACAAGTAATGTTTCAAATCCTAATTAGGATATAAGAGTATCATTTATATAAATTCGCCAATGTGACCACAGGTAGACTTACCAATATGTGTGCATCATTGTTATTCATTCTTAAATCTTAAGCTTCAGTTTCAAATAACATAAAATGAATTAAAACTCTTCTTGATCCATATGGCAGGGTCACAGGGTAGCAAAATATGCTTCTTTCGGTGTGAGATAATCTGAATAAATGTTGAGTACATTTAAAATTCTGTAAGAGGATGAGCATTCAATGGGGAGAAATCTCTGTGATGGATTTATAATGACAGGGCAAAGGAAAAGGAGAAAGACATTGTTGTTTGAGATGGCACCTTGAATTGTGAGCCTGAAATGGCAGATAGATTAAGGATGAGGGGCTTGGCAGTAAAGCATGACAGACTCAACATGTGTCCATGACAGAGATGCATTCCCAGGAAATATATGGAGTAGAAAAGTCTAACTGAAACCAGGGGAGAAGATATTAGCCACAACATGTTTGTCATAACCTTCCTAATATCTCACAAAGCACAAGCACCTACCCAAATGGGAGTTTTTATTAGTTGCCATGGGCCAGGCACTATGTTGACAAAAAACTTTCTTGGGGCTGACTAAGAAATTCCAAAAGGCAGCATCGGGACAAAGGAAAAGTTTGAGAGAGGTAAATTTCAGTCGAACCCAGACAAAAATATCCCAAAAACCGGAGTGCTTCACTGTCAGCTGCATTATCTTGGAAAGTCACCCCACCTGCCTCAGCACCCAGATGTTCCGCCTCAATGATTTCTGACTTCGAACAGGCTCAGCCCTCACTCCTCTCATAACCAAAACAAACTACAGCCTAGCTGGATATTAGTTACTCCCCGCTGCAAACAGGTGGGCTAGGCCAGTCTTGGCATCCCTTGCAATGGCGTAAGTAACCTGTGTTAAACAGTGCCAGATCCAGTGTACGCACCATAGTTCAGGCCTTGCATCATTCCATGCACGTGGTCAGCCTGCTCTGTTGGCCCTTTTGGCTGACTCCTGACACTCATATTTTCAACTAGCTTTCCCCAGAGGAGGAGGAGAAGCTGGAAGCCTTGCCCAGCTCGTCTGCTTCCCTCCAACCCCTTTGCCTAAGTATTGATGCTTTTGTTAAGTTTTCTCTCCAAGGGAACATCCATATACTTCAGCCAGATGGCTGCAGGAAGGCTAGTATTTCCATATCATTCCTGACAATCTCATCATTTGGGCTACTGGTGACTAGTCATGGCTTGATGTTGTTCTTCTCACTGCTCATCTTCATGCTGGTTTGACTCAGGTTTTACACATTTCCTCAGATTTGTTGCCTCCATTGCTGCAGTACTTTTCCCCTGTTCGCTTATACACCTCTCCACCTTGGACACTACTGGGTTCAAGAAATAAATGTCCTGTTCTCTCCTTCAGTCCAAAGAGGGAGCAAATCTTAATTCTTTGCCTTCCTACTGTGGCAGATGCTATCAGTGGCCCCCACCCCAACTCTCTTTGGATTCACTTCCAAAATCTAAGGTTATTTATAGCTGACCCATGAAAATCTCCACTTGAAGGTTTTTCCTGGCATTGGGAATACACTGTGCCCATGCAAGGGAAAACCAGAAATGCTGGACAGTTAATTCCCCTGAAAGCACTCTGAACCAATGGAGAATTGGTGGATAAATACCCCTAGCCCCCCTCCCCACCCCCACCCCTTGGTTGGGTTAATTCTGGCATGGTTTTCAGAGTTCCTTACTGTGACTGAGCTCTCTTAGACCACAGCAGTAACTTATTTGGTAATGAACCCTTTATTGTCCTTCCACCCCTTCCCTGTCTCATCTCAATTATCTCCAGGGTCTCCTGGTACCCTCTCTCAAATAAACTACTTGCACTTGAGTCTTTATCTCAGGGTCTGCCAATGTTTGAAGCCTGGCACAATGTTGAAACACACAGTAGGCACTCAATAAATAGATAATCCTTGGCAAGTCATCTGTCAATTTTGTTGATGGGGCTCCTGCATTGGGAGAGAGGCTACACAATACAACCATGAAGGATTCTCCCAGGAACAATAATCTGCCTGTGTAGAAATAAATGTTCTTTCCAACTAAGAGAACTGGGAAAAGAGCTGTGAGATGAAAATGTGAGAAAAACAGACTTTTCTCCCTCTGTGCCAATGTGCTTTCAGATGTGAGCGGGCGGGTGGCTAGGATCACAGGTTAGTTATGAAATCATTCAATTTCTGAGGCCAGCACATTGCCTTTTATGGACACTGCAGTCCAAGGTGCTATGCAGGGAGTGATTTTCCATCATGGTCTATATAGTTCACAGCTTCTAGTCACAACAAGCAGGGCCAAAAATAATATAAGATATTCAAACCCGAATGTATTGTATTATAAATACATGAGGTCAAAACTATATATGAAATAAAGTTTCCATTATTCTATGACCAGCGTTCTTATAACACTCTTTTATGCTTGGTTGGCATTGCAGTACTATTTCTGTGTTACAAATGAGGAAATGAGTCACAAAAACTGTAAAAAGAACGTGCTGAACACTCTACGGCTGCTGTCTGAGGAGAGCTGGAAGAAAATGTTCTTGATCACTCTCCTCCTGTGCTCAGACGAACACGGGGCTTTCCTCACAGTTTTAGACTCTCAAATCTTTCTGACATATTTTTATAAGAGAATAAAACCTTATGGTTACTGAGCTATATAAAAGCCATTTGTGAAGGAGAGCTTGATGAAATTATATAGTTTTAGAGGTAAGATAAGAACGTCAGAATCAGATTCTACCCCTCCGCTCCATAATTAGTAAGAATTTAATATGGTTGAGCAAAATCAGATTTTTTTTCATAACAACTAAGAGTTCAATATACTTGAGCACATGCAAAATGAAGTCCCCACCTCCAAGGAGCTGCCTTGCTAGGATGTCTCTGAATTCCACATTCTTCCTATCAGACCAGAAGCTTAGGGATAGAGTGGACAGGACAGGAGAGCCCAGGAGGGGTCTGCACCTGGAGTCTAGCTAGGCATGCTCATGGGGCAAAGACAGATGCTTGGAGGGAAAACACACATGTAGGCAATGCATCACCTATTGAGAGGATCATGGCTGGCAATGGACTGGGCAGAAGTCCTGAAAGAAAGTAGTATGTGGGTGTTTGCAGACCGCTGAAGTGTGGCAGCAGGAAGGGGGTGATACATGATAGTCCAAGCAGAGAGCAGTACTGTCTAACAGCCACAGGACTAGCTAAATCGATAGTCACTTGTCAGGCTGCAAAAATAACTTCAAAAGTTGAGAGACACTGGAACTGAGTACCAGGGGGTGGGGAGGTGCTCAACCACTAGAATGAACACCAAGATTAAAAACAAACAAACAAACAAACAAACAAGATCCACCAGCATGACGAACTTGGTCAAGACTTACTTGATCTATTGAACCAGGCTTTTGAAATTCCCTGCAGCTTAAGGATGCTTTTGGCCGTAAAGATGAGGGTAAAAGATTAAAGTTGTTCACTGAGCTTATGGGGATGGGGTGGGGGTACATTAGTCTATTAGGAGACAGGGGAAGGTACAGAGGCAAGAGATCTGGCAGGCCACACTTCAAGTAATCTGCAAAAAGGAAAACTTTGATTTCTAAGATGTAAAAGAAAGGATATACTACTCTCTTTAAAATTGAGACCCATGATGAAAAGGCCACCAACTTCCCCAAAGAAGAATGAGAATAAAAGTAAATTTAACTTTTAAAAATAGGGCCTGAGGAAAATTAAGAATTAAATGGAAAAAAAAAGATTCTGAAGAGATAGTTTCTGGGATGTACCTCTGGCTTTCATCTATTTTATGCTTTTATCGATGTCTTAAAAAAGAGATAAGATGCACAGTTATCAAATTAGAGAATGATAAAATTCTGGAAAGCTAGCAAAACTCTGGATTATAAATCAGGTTCAAAAAGGATCCCGATAAAAATTTTGGAAAAGAGTTGTCTTAAATGACCCCGTGATCTGCTCCCCTCCCAGCTCCAATCAACTCCAGGGGCACCTGGAGGGTAAAAGGAGGGCCTTGGTCTCTGTCACCATTCTCTTAGAGAGAGTTGGCCTAGAATCTTTCTTCAACTGGATCAGAGAGGTGCTATGGGACCAGTGGCCAAATATTGGCAAAAGATCAGAGAAGACTTTTTGGGAGAAGGTTTGACCTGTGGAGATCTATGGACCTTTATTAGTTAGGGTTCTTCAGAGAAATGGAACCAATAAAATGTGTGTGTGTGTGCGTGCGTGCGTGCACACGCACGCGCGCATGAGCGTGTGTAGAGAGAAAGAGAGATAGAGAGAGACAGACACAGAGAGAGACAGAGACAGAAAGACAGAGAGGGACAGAGAGGCAGAGGATTGATTTTAAGAAATTGGCTAATGTCATGGAGTTAGAGTGGGAGGTGGCTGGTAAGTCCGATATCTGGAGGGCAGGCCAGAAATCTGGAGACCCCAAGAGAGTATTAGTGTGAGGGTAGTCTGGAGGCAGGATTCCCTCTTCCTCGGGGATCTCAGTCTTTTTCTCTTAAGACCTTCAACTAATTAGATGAGGCCCACCCATATTATGAAGTATAATTTGCTTTATTCAAAATTTACTGATTTAAATGCTAATCCCACCTAAAAAAAAAATACCTTCAAAGCAAAACCTAGATTGGTGTTTAATCAAATATCTGGAAACCGTGACCTAGCCAAGTTGACACATTTAACCATCGCAGACCCCCCAAGAAGAAGGGGGTAATTCCGGTCTTTTGTTGTGTCTCAGGAAGAACCTACTGGTCTTCCTGGATTCCCAGAAGCTAAAGAAAGAGTGAGGTAGGTAAACATATCTTTATTGCTGAGGCTGAGAATATACAAGCCCATTTACTGAGAATATGAGGGGTCAGGGAACCTTTCTCGAAGTGTCAAAACAGAGAACTGATGACATCCAACTGCCACACAACAGGCTCACAGGCCCTCTCTTGATTTTATTATTCAAAAATGGCTTCCGTTTAAGTAATACGGTAGGCAGAATAATACTCCTCCAATGTTGTTCACATCCTAATCCCTGGAACCTAGGAATATGTTACCTTATATAGCCAAATGGACTTGGTGATATAATTAAGTTATGCATCTTGAGATGGGAGATTACCCTAGATTATACAGATGGTCCTTATAAGAGATCCTTGTAAGAGGGAGGCAGGAGGGACAGAACCAGAGAAGCAGGGGTTAGAGTGAGTTCATCGAAAATGGCAGATTGGGGCCACGAGTCAAGGGATACAGGCAGCCCCTATAAGCTGAAGAAATATGGGAATGAATTCTTCTCCAGAACATCCAGAAGTTCTGCTGGCATCTTGATTTTAGGACATCTGATCTCCAGGACTATAAGATAATAAATTTGTGTCATTTTAACCACTAAGTTTGTGGTAATTTGTTACAGCAGCAAAGGAAAACTTGCACAAGTACCTGAAGGAGACACAGTAGCCAAAGAGAAATTACTGTTAAAATACTTGTAATAGTTAGGTTTTAGGGAAATAAAATTGTTGGAGGAGACTGACAAATATTCGAATTAAAATATAAAAAGAATGCATAAGAAGATTTAACGACAGCACACACATACTTTCTGGAACTAAAAACACTTTTAACTAAAGTGTTAACAGATAAAGTAGTTACCGTTAGGACCTAACTTGGTGGCATGGAAAACAAATAGAAAAAAAAGCTTACAAGATAGAACAGATATATAAAGCAACAGATAAAGAAAGCATGAGAGGAAAAACCTCAAAAGACAAAAGTAGGAGGGAAAAAAACATTAAATAATAAGATTCCAGAAGGGTAAAAAGATATAGGTTTGCTAGAAAATAGAATCAAATCTGTGCTATCGTGTTCATGGGGAGCCCAAGCTCCTGGAAGCAGTGGATAAGGCAATGGGGATGAAGCAGGGAAGGAAGGAGAGTGGTTACAAAGGGGAACATACGGAGCTAGTTACAACTTCATAAAAAGCACAGTTGAAAGCTTGAAATGTGTTCCGGCAGGTGGTATAAGCTACTGCACCTCCTTAAGTCTTCCGGGAGGAGCAGAATTTACCCTCCAGCTCCCATTGGTGCCCTGCTCTCTCACCAGTGGAGCGTGGGTACTCCAATGACACAAATGTTAGATCATTAGTTATTGTCCTACAGGTTCCTGAGGCTCTAGTCACTTCTTTTTCAGTCTACTTTCTCTTTCTTGCTATCTGATCTTTGAATTCATATCTTGTGGCTGATGCCCATTGTGCCTGTTACCAATTCATCCCTTGATTATATGTCTTTCTTTGTGCTTCAACATTTTAAAAGAATCGAGCCTTGGAGAAAGCAGTCACAAACAATATATACACATGGTCAAAATAGCCAATGTCTAAATAAATAAACCATTAGATTGAAAGTTAAAAGCTGACCATTAGGAGGCTAGTAATAAAATATCCATCATTAAAAATCAAATCTTTACTGATTTGGTTAGCATAAATTCATTAAAATATTAACAAGAGGAATAGGGAACTTAAAAGTAACAAACAGATTGAAGTATCAAACAAAAGTTGGGGGGGAAATCTTTTTTCTTGTTTTATTTTCTATGACATTTTTCAAAAGAAGAGAAACAAGTTTGGTTAAACTATAATATAGAAAATCCCCCAAGAAACTGCCTGGACTTTTCGCCAGCGCTCAATGTGATTGTATAAAGTTCAGCAATAACTTTTGGTTCTTCTGACTCTCAAGTCAGAAGAGGCCCAAAGTGTCAATATGTGACACATTGGCTAGAGGAGGATGCAACTGCTGCCTTCGGCCCATTGCTTCCTTTATCTCCCTCCCAGCAGACAGATCTAATGCTGGAAAACAGAATGAAAGTAACTCCGAATTAGAGCCCCAGAAGAAGTGAAAGCTTTGGCAGCCAAAACGCAGGGATGCCCTTCCAGCCAAGGTGGAGGAAGGAGGGAAAGGAAGAGATGCTAGGGAGTTTAATAAGAGCAAAGAAATATTAATGTATCTACTTTACTTTTTGAGTGCTATTTGACCCTTTGGTCTCTCATATCCAAAGCAGTTAGGGGTAAGGAAGAGAAAAAAAAAAAACAGCACTATAAAGAATATGGAATTTGGTAAAGTAGAGTTAAACCAACTTAAGAATTCATTGGAAAAATTCTATGGAGAGAAGATAAAAATGCTAGGTGAGAAGGAACAAAGCTTGTTTGTCTTCCAGAAAACTATCAACTCTAATTCTAATTAAGGGGTCAAGACCAGCATATAATTTTCAGACCTTAGAGTATGTCAGGTGCTAAGGGCTTTCTGAGTGCAGAGTATGGTGAAGCTGTGATGAGCTAGTTGGTATTAGCTAAGGATCAAGTAAGCGATAACAGATAGAATATTATGAGGAGGCAATTCTAGGTCATTTCAACCAGATCTCTAGGTGGAAAGTCAAGAGAAGGTAGAAGTTGAAGAAGATAGGGAATACATGTAAAATAATGTGTGTATGTGTGTGCATGAATGTGTGTGTGTGTGTGCATGTGTAGATATGTGAGAGTTTTTGTGCGAATATAGAAATCAGAATGGGGTGCAGTTCACTGGAAATCATGAAAAATTAAGAATCATTCAGTAGTATCAGTCTTAGATTTTTAAAATGAGAGAAGAGGCCAACCAACGAGAAATAGGGTCTAAAATACGGGAGAAAGCAGATTCTATCACCCTTGGGATGCCGCAACATTGGCACCTATTTGGGACATCTAAGCCCCTTTTTGAGACATATGCTGTGATGGGAATGTGTGAAAATAGTTTTATCCCAGGAAATCCAGGATCTGTGGTTGCTGCATCAGCAGGGTTTTTAGTCTCTGCACTATTCACATATTGGGCAGAATAATTCTTTGTTGTCGGAAGGGCTGTCCTGTGCATTGTAAGATGTTTAGCAGGATCTCCCTCCCCTACCCACTAGATACCAGAAGCATCATCTTCCCAGTGGTGGGGGGCGAAACTGTTCTAGTTGAGAATAACTGCTGTATCTGCGATACACAATAGGCCCATATCAGTCCTAATCATACTTAACCTTTGCAACATTTAACATTATCTGACCACACTATCATTTTGTAAACTCTCCCTTCTCCTGACTTCAATGAGACTTTATGCCCCTGAATCTCCTCCCCTCTCAAAGCCTACACTTTCTCAGTCAGCGCCAAAGTATGTAGAATCCTAGAATCTCCACATTTTTTCTCAGTAACTTAATCTGCTTTCAAAAACTGCTCTTTCAAAGTACTTAACTCCCAGGCCCATGAGTGATATTCAAAAGACAGCTTTGTTATTCTGACTCAGAATTTCCCTCTGGACATCCCTTTGGTGTCTTAAGATGAAAATATCCAGGAATGACCTTACTCTGCTCTAGAATGTGATCTCTATCTTTGCTTATGGGACCATCAGGTTTCCTGTTCTGGAGGTCAGAAAGCTCTGAAACACTTTCGTCTTCTCTCACTAAACAGGCACTTGGTCTTCAGGCTGGATCATCTTGTCTATGGTGACTCCAATTGTTTCTGCTTCTACAGTGTCTCTATAACAGTGCCTTCCTTTCCATATTACCAATACTGGTCAGATCTCCTTTATCTCTCACCTGGATGTCTTTCTCTCTACACACCTCTATTTTGTCCTATCCACTTAAATGTTTTCTCAGCGCTAACATTTTAAAAAGAGGAAAATACACATAAAATTGATGCTAAACTTTAGTATTAATTCTAGTAAGAATTAATATTCCCTTGATAATGATTTGGTTGAAGATATTCCAACCCCCCTTAATAAGGGATGCATTTTCAATACATGTTTTGCAATATTTTCTTATAAAAAATTTCAAGCATACAGAAAAGTTAAAGTTTTGCAGTACATGTTCTTATATACACTGTCTAGATTCTAGAGTTATTTTCCTGAGTTGGCTATATCACATATCTATCCATTTGCCCTTCCCTCTTTCCATCACTGCAGATAAGTTTCAAAGTTAATTGCAGGCATCAGTATATTTGAAATACTTCCATTTGAAATACATAAGCATATGTACTATTAGTTAGAATTCAATATTTGAGAACAGTTATTTCTTTTCCTTTTGAAGTAAAATCAATATATGGTGAAATGCTCAAATCTTAAGTGGACCACTCTAGATTTTAACAAATGTAAATGCGAAGCCCTATCAAGATACAGAGCATCACCATCACCTAGAAAGTTCTCTGATATCATTTCCTAGTCATTCCCTGCCCCAAATTCACCCAGAGGCAACCACAGTTCTGATGTTCTCCACCATATCTTAGTCTTGCTTGTTTTAGAACTTCATGTAAATGAGAATCCTACAATATATGCTTTTTTGTGTCTGGATTCTTTTAACCAGAATAATGTTTTCAAGGTTCAGCTATGTCGTTTCATGTATAAGTTGTTTGTTCCTCTCTATCACTGAGTAAGATTTCACTGTATGAATATACCACAGTTGATGCATATCCAGTGTTTAGCAATGTTTTCAATAAAGCTGTACTTTATTATTTATCAAAGTTTGTAATATATTTTTATTTTAAATACATTTTGGCCTAAGAATAATTATCATACAAATTCAATAGGAAATAAATTTTTATCACTTTTTACCAATTTTATCACTTATTAAAATCAATTTTCTAGTTACAGAAAGTTAAGTTTATATACACACTTTTGTTACAAAGTATCATGAAAGAGTAAGCAATAAAAACTTTCAAGCATAAAGAAATACATTACGGTAAACCTCTATGGAGAAAGTGGAAAAGAGAGGAGTTTGAGGGGAAATAAGCAATGTGAACTGTCCAGCTGTTAAAGATGATCTATATTTTTTAAATGAATGACATGAATATTAAATCGTTATGGCATTTAGATTCCGTTGGGTTTATTCGAGAGAGTGATGGGACAGTTTAAGAATTAAACCTTCGATATTTATCATATTCTGCAAATGGCAAATTTATGATGAAAACGATTAGACGTCAATGTAAATTTACTCTAAGGGGTTCATTGTTTTTCCAAATTGTTTTCCAAAGCCCATTCAAAACATCAGGAAATAAAAGAGTTTTTCCTGTCACCTGCAACTTACCCTAAATTGAGTCCTGGGTTCTGATCACTCTCTAGCTGTAATTGTTATCTTTGAATCTCAACAGACCTTGAGAACACTACCAATTAGGCAACATTCATTGTTAGGTTTTGGTCATATTTTGTTTCTTAGAAAACTGACACTGAGGTAAACACTTGGGCCAAATGCAACCAATGCGGTCAATCAATGTGGTTTCGTTCAAAAGTCTTCTTGATCTGTGGTCACGCTTTGAAACTAAAGTGGAAATAAATTTACATTTCAAAGCCTTACACTGGAAAGACTGTGGGCCTTCCAGAATCTTCTGTCTCCTTTTCCACTCATGTGACTTAGAGTACTCTAAAGGAAATCATAGGTGTCTTTGCATTGGTTATTTTCCCTCAGAGCAAGTCTCTTTTTGCTGGAAACTAACGTACTACAGATCCTATTACAGAAAAATTGATTACAGAATTTTACAGGTTCCCTGTGTAGTATATGTATCTGTGTACACAATGTGAAAAGAGCTCATTAATCTGTGAAAAATGTAGTTAAAGTGCTGGGAATTGCATAAACAAAACCACTGACTGAATTTTTAATTTGAATATCCTGGAGTCTTACTGAAGCCTAAAGGTCATATGTAGGCTCGACCATTCAGAAAAGTTTGCTCTTGTATGTTTTTACATTTTTTTTCCAGAAAATGTTCCCTTTTTATGCATCAGAACTTCAGAGTACTATGGACTGAATGTGTTCCCCAAAATGTATATGTTGAAGTTTAAATCCCCAATGTAATGGTATTGATGGAGATGAGGCCTTTGGGAGGCGATTAGATCTTGAGGGTGGAGCCTTTATTAATAAGATTAGTGCCCTAACAAAGGAGACTCTGAGTGCAGCCTTGCCCCTTCTACCATGTGAGGTCAGTGAGAAGACAGATGTCTGTAACCAGGAAGTGGGTTCTCACCAGACTCTGGATCTGCTGACATCTTGATCTTGGGCTTTCCACCCTCCAGAATTGTGAGAAATAATTGTTTAAGTTACCCAGTCTATGGCATTTTTGTTACAGCAGCCTGAACCGACTAAGACACGGAGTGTAGCACATAATTATTCCTAATTATTTAATCTGTGTTTGTTCCTACCTCAATTAAGTTTAAATTTCTTGAAGGCAGGGATTATCTAATTCTTGTTGATTAGGTTCATAGCAGGGGCTTAAGCTCAGGATGATAGTCAACACTTTTAGCAGCTGATGAATTGGAAAGAATACTGGCTATAGCACTGGGGGTTTTCCCAGCTGTATCCAGCACGTTAGTTGCTGGTTTGTAGAGAAGTCCAGGGTTTCTAGGGAAGAGACCGAAGTAGGAAAGCATCTCGGGACCCCACGGCAGTGGCTATTTACCACTAAATAAAGAACTATTTATGTTTTAACAATCCACATGTAACTATACCAGATAAGTATCGCCCCTGAAAAATAACTTTTCTGGAAAAAAAATTATAAAAACATTACCGTTATCTCTTAACAGAAGAGACAACTGAGGCCCAAAATGTAAAGATATATTCTCAAAGTTACCCAAGTGAATAGCGGAGCTGGAAATCAGCATCCAGCATCCAGCTTTCTGGACTTAAGGAAGATATCACAGACCGGATTATTTGATGTGCTGGATAATGCTGTTGCTCTGTCTCAATTCTCTTGCATTCCTTTTTACCATTTTATTCTTCCTCTCTTTGGGGTGCTTTTGATTTCAGCAAGCAACATGTGCTGCACTTTTATGAAGAACTACCTTCTAGTTACTGAATCTCACTTGCCTTCAGATAAAGTTACTCAGGGTGGTCTAGAACCTGTGACTGATGGGGTGCTGAGGCAGGAACCCTAGCCCCTTTCCTTGGGTGAGCGCATCTCGAGGCATCACTTACACTCCAGAGTTCCCCTCAGCGTCAGGGGGAGTCATCATCTGTGGAACTTGGCAGGCCACCTTTGTGTCCCCTTCACGGTGTGCTCTCCGCACCCCTCCCTTAATGGTTTCACCATGAGCACTCGCATAACAGTCACTCCCACGCTGACCTGACTCTGGGGAACCCAACTGTGTTGGTTTCCTAGGGCTACTGCAACAAGTATCACAAACTGGGTGGGCTAAAACAACAGAAATATATTCTCTCACAGTTCTGGAGGACAACGAGCTGAAACCAAGGTGTCAGGTAGGATATGCTTCCTCTGAAGGCTCTAGGGGAGAATCTGTTCTAGGCTTTTCTGGTGTTGTTGGCAATCCTTGTCTTGTAAACACATCACTCCAGTCTCGACCTTAGTCTTCAAATGGGGTTTTTCCTGTGTCTATGTCTCTTCTTCTTAAAGGATAGCTATCATATTGGATTAGTGCCCATGCCCTAGGAAGTATGGCCTCAAGTTAACTTGATTATATCTGCAAAGGCCCTGTTTCCAAATGAAACAGGCAAGGGAGATGGGTATGTGCTGGGAAGATCTGTGCCTGGCCTATCTCCTTGGCTCGCAGATGGCCACCTTCTTCCTCTGCTTTCATATTGTCTACCCTTTGTGCAAATCTGTCTCTGTGTCCTCATTTTCATAAGGACACCAGTCAAACTGGATTAGGGCCCACCCTAAAGACTTCATTTTAATTCGACTACCACTATAAAGACCCTTTCTCTAAAAACTATTACATTCAGAAGTAAAAGGGATTAGTGCTTCAAATTACGAATTGTGAAGGAACACAATTCAACCCATAACAGAAGATGAGGACTTCAACATATTTTGGGGGGAGGGGGGCACAATTTAACCCTGACACTAAAATAAAAAAAGCATTTTATTACTTTATTTATTACTTTAAGATTTCATGAAGTTCAAGAATATCAAGCAAAAATAATGTCCACTATATGTATAACATAGTGATCAACAATTTCCCAATTGTTATTACAATGTATTAAATGCGGTATTTTATCTTTCTGAATTGTTGACCATAAAATCAGAAACAGTATTATGACTTTATTTATGAGACTTATGAATTTACAATACCTGTGTTTTTATTTCCTATGTTTAAGGTTAGATTCTTTTTCTGATGAGTACTTGTTTTGAACTAGAAATTATGTTCTCCTAAGCATTGTTTTGTATGAAATAAATGAATCATTAATAACACAATAATACACTGTACAGTGGTTAAGAATGTGGACTCTGGTGTCTGGCAGCTTATATTTGCATCGTCTCTATAATTTACTGGCTGCGTGACCTTAGGTGAGTCAATTAATCTTTCTGAGCTTTCATTCCCTCAGCCATAATGAGATGAGAATAATACTGTTATTCTAAAGCACTTCACACAGTGTTAGCACATAGTAACACCCTATAAATGCTAGTTACTATTTTGTCTGAATATTAGTTTATATATAATAATTCTAGAAATGTAAAGACATGATAGAAGTTATTTTTTTACCTCTTTAAGCAAAACTTCACACTTTTCAAAAACTGTTACTATTATCTTCTTTAAAAATGACAGAATATAATTAGTCATTTCTCTTTGCCTTTTTCAATTTAACTATATGTCACCAAAATAAAATTATTGTTCTAACTCCTTTCATGAAAAAATTTTAATTATATATAATAATTTTTAAAAATAGGCAGTTCTTAGCTATGGTACAAATTCAAACATCGCAAAACAAAATTTAGTAAAAAGTAAGTCTCCTTTCCTTTACCTCAAGTTCTCAGGTCACCTTTCCAGAGACAATTACTGTTATCAGTTTTTTGTATATTCTTCTATAAACAGTCTATGTATATGTAAGAAATATATGTATATTTCCCCACCCGTATTTAAAACATAATAGCATATTATATATACTCTTCCATATCTTGCTTTTTATAATTTAATAAAATATCTAGGAAATTTTCTCTTATCAATACCAAGTAGTTTTATTTTACTCTTTTTCACCACTGTGTAGTATTCCACTCTATGGATATACCAAAACTTACTTAACCAGCTCCCTACCAGTGTGCATTTGACTGTCTTCTTTTGTTACTGCAATGTGTATTTATGTCTTTAAAGCTCATGTGCAAATACAGTAGCCCCTCCCTTATTCATGGTTTCACTTTCCACAGTTTCAGTGACTTTGCAGTCAAAAATATTACATGGAAAATTCTAGAACAAAACAATTTTTAAGCTTTGAATTGCATGTCATCTGTGTAGCATGATAAAATCTCATGCCATCTCTCTTTGTCCAGCCCAGGAAATGAATGAATCATCCCTCTTTGTCCAGCATATCCATGCTAGATGTGCTACTTGCTCATTAGTCACTACATAGCTCATTAGTCACTATATAGTTGATCTGATCAGTTATCAGATCAACTAGCAAGGTATCACAGGGCTTGAGTTGAAGTAACCTTGATTGTCAGAAGGTCAATAGTAGCCTAACAAAATGTCATAATGCCTATGTCATTCACCTTATTTTATCTCA
Source organism: Rousettus aegyptiacus (assembly GCF_014176215.1). NCBI lineage: Eukaryota > Metazoa > Chordata > Mammalia > Chiroptera > Pteropodidae > Rousettus > Rousettus aegyptiacus. Next base: position 57,633,681 of record NW_023416286.1, on the reverse strand, counting down.
TCTCATAGGCATTGTATCATCTCATGTCATCACAATAAGAGGGTCAGTACAGTATAATAAAATATTTTGAGAGGGAGAGAGACAGAGAGACCACATTCACATAAATTTTATTAGATTATATTGTTATAATTGTTCTATTTTATTAGTTATTGTTGTAAATCTCTTACCATGCCTAACTCATAAATTAAACTTTATTATAGTTATGTATGTATAGAAAAAAAACACAGTATATATACGTTTTGGTACTATCCATGGTTTCAGGAATCTACTGGGGGTCTTGGAACCTATTTCCCATGGGTAAGGGGAGACTACTGTTTATCTGTAAAATGAATTTCTAGATGTAGAATTGCCAAGGCAAAAAGTATATGCACTTAAAAATCTGATGGTACTTTTAAAATTTCTCTCAAAGAGTATAGACCAATTTGCCCTCTTACCAACATAAAGGCTTATTAAATTAAATTTTTTTCAATATTATAAATGTCAACAGCATCTTATTATATTTTGAATTTGTATTTCTCTTGTTAGAATGACATTGAACATAATTTATTTATAAATGATTTATATTTCCTTTATTACAAACTGTGTAAATAATTTACCTGTTTTTCTATTTAAATATTTATTAAACAATCCGTATTAGCTGTTTATATATTGAGGATTCTAAGCTTGCTTGTGCGCATGTGTGTATGTGTATTTTTCCTGTTTAGTCATTTATTTTGTTATGACATTATTTTTCTCTTGCAGAAATTTAAAAAAAAATTTTTTTCTTTAAATATATCAGTAAGGTTGGAGAGACTATTGCAGTTCTCCAGGTAAAAGGGTCAGGTGGCATGGGCTAGAGTGATGCTAGTGGATGTGATGATAAGATGTAGGTTTGAGGACATAGATATGAAGCTAGAGCTTGGCTGATGTATTAAATATGGCAATGGAGCATGGGGTGGGTAAGGTGAGGGAAAAAGACATTGACTTTGAGGCTTTTGGCCTGAGTAACCAGGTAGACAGTGTTGTCACTAACTGAGATGGGCAAGATTTTAAGAGGTTTTAGCAAGTCTCTAACCTGTTTTGGAAACGTGCTTCCACATGCCTAGTTTCACAACGTTCATTCATTGTCTACTGGGGCTCCTTCCATAAAAGCGAAATGCTGAGTCAAACTATATATTTAGCATGTTTGAAACAGTCATTTCTATGTTGCCTGTAGTCATAGGTAATGACTTAGAAACCAAGAGAGCTAACATGATACCTGCAATGTCATCGTCTCGCCCTATTTCTGCTTGTGACTTTTTCTGGGGACTTCAGCATATGCTATGCTATAAATGTAGAAACACTGATGTACCTCTGCATCTGGGATTAATTTGAATAAGTTTGACTAGTTTGCCCTAAATTCACAGATATTTAACTGACAAGTTGAGTCCATTTAACAACTTGGCCTGAGAACCCAATAACAAAAAAATTCAGACCAGTTTATACATGTCCAGTTGGTAAGGGTGGGGAAGAGAGTGAATTTTTAAAGAGATTTTGAAAACATAAAATTCCACATGGATGATTAATACTTCTATGCAACCTAATGGATTTTGACACACAACGGGAAGAAAATCTTATTGAAAGAAAAAAAAAATGTTATGGAATGATCTTCTCTGGGAATTTAAGCCAATCTCAAGGAACTTGGGAAGTTTCTTAAACTCTGTCTTTTTTCATGTGTACCTTTGACAGTAAAATTAGTGTACAGCATCATTGGACATGCCAAAGCGGCACTGCCAACTAACAATTTAGTTCAACTCTACTGAGATGAATTATTAACTCTTTTGTTATAATTTTGCCCAGTCCCTCACTGTTCTCATGAAGTCTGTTTTATTTCTGATATGCTGCAATATTTGAATGAGATTAAGTGTAAGAGTAGCTATGTGACTAAACAGTGATGAACAGAAGCAACTAAGCCTCCCTTAGGTAGATAGAGCAAGTGGTCTCCTGCAGGTTGCAATATTGGGAGAATGGAAGAGTAGTGAAGACCACATTGAGCAAGAAAGCTCCTGGCCTCAGGGAGCCTGCAGTTAGGATCTTGCCTAAGAGGGAAATTAGAAATTAAGAGTCATGCAGATGAAGGAAACCAAAAGGTAACCAGAGGTAAAGAATGTAGGAATAGGTCGTTGAGAACCTGAGAAAATGAAGCTCAAGAAGAGATAAATTGTAGAGGTCAAGGGTCATCTAAACTTAACTTTCTATTATTCTCCCCACAAAATATCAAAGACCTTTGGCATGGACCAAATGTGTCCATGGGACCAAATGTCTGCTAATCAAATAGATGGACAGATAGATATAAAGGTAGGTAGGTAGGTAGATAGGTAGATAGATAGATAGATAGATAGATAGATAGATAGATTAATTTTAAGATATCAGCTCACACAATTGTGGAGGGTTAGCTAGTTCAAAATCTTGAGGAGATAGTCTGGCAGGTTAAAGACTCAGGGAAGAATTTGAGTCTGAAGGCCATCTACTGGCAGAATTCTTCTTGCTCAGAGGAGGGTCAGTCTTTTTCTCTTAAGCCTTCAACTGATTGAATGATGCCCACTCATATTATGGAGAGCAGTCTGCTTTACTTAAAGTTCACTAATTTAAATGTTAATCTCATCCAAAAAAACACTTTCATAGAAACATCCAGAATAACTTTTAACCATTATTTATATTGTTTAATTGTCATGTAGCTATTTCTATGTAAATAATGCACTTATTTTCCATTCGTTTCACTATTTTATGTATAACTCTTAATAATTCACTAATTTGTAATGTATAAGTTCCAAATTAAGTAAAGTATCTTTATTTTACTGGGCACTATGGCCCAGCCAAACTGACACATAAAATTAACCATGACACCTACCCACACTTACAGGTGGTACGTACCTGAGTGCCAAGTAGACATTTTCAGGGCAGAAAGCAAGAAGTACTGGGAGTAGCTGAGACAGGGTGCTGCCAGTTTACATCTGCAGGAATCTGGGTTCTGCCACATGGCTGCAGAGGTCATCGTGGGGCTAAGATGTGAGGCTGTGCTCGTGAGGTCTCTAATATAATCATTTTCTTTTTCGACACTGAAGGGAAAACAAAAATGTTTGAGCCAAAGCAAATAGCTCTATTTGCCTACATTTACATTTGGAAATAAAAGGGAGCCTGTATACAATTGCTACATAAATCTAGGAAAAAACTATACATTTTCTAATGACGTTTTCAAATCAAACTAAAATCATTCATTTTTAGCAAAACTAGACTACCTCTAAAACAATATTGAAATTTTTAACCAGTTAATTTTAGCCATTTTTTTATGTTAAAAAAAAAAAATGTGTGCTCCTCTTAGCAAATATTCTCCCATATGTAATGGGAGAAAACAAAAACAAAACCTTTCACTTTAACAATGAAAAGTATAAATTTTTCCTTAAAAATAGTTTTAAAAAAGGATTTTTTTTAAGAAAAAGATTTTAAACATTTAGTGCTCGATTCTATTTATATGAAGTACTTGGAATAGCCAAATTTATAAAGACAGAAAGTTGAATGGTGGTTGTATAATGAACTTATACATTCCATTGTTTAATGCGTACAGAGTTTGAAATTATGAATATGTTCTGGAGAGATGATTGTGATGGTTTCACAATACGAATGTACTTAATGCCACTGAATAACACACTTAAAAATAGTTAAAATATTAGGTTTTATCTTGTACTTATTTTTTCACAATAAAAAAAAATTTTACTGCAGAAAGTTAGCTATAACAAATGATTCAGGGGTTACACCATGTCCTTGGCAAGGACCAGACAATAAGCATGATGATTAGGTCCGACTGACTATAAAAATCAACAGCTTCAAGGAATATTGTTGTGGTTTTTATTATAAAATATAAGTCCATTTTCTGACTTGCTGACAGAACAAGGAAGAATGTGACTAAAAGAACACTCTTAAGGATAAAAGGTAAAAACTTAGGCCTGTGCCCTACGTTAGCAATGGGAGGCATGGAGGGCAGGAAAAGAATTCTTCTCACAGAGCAGGAATTTTCTACAATTTCTCCTTAAACACCACTTTCACAAAATAGTAGATAATCATGATCTAATGAGAAAAAAATTCTGCTTTTCGTTGTCATGGGCACAATCTATGAGCAATCCATTCTCTGATTTTAGTAATTTTTGTCTCCCCATGTGTTATCATTTTGACTAACATGCACTAATATTTTGACTACCAGTGTACTTTAAATCAAAGCCCTTTTAATTAAAAAAATATCAAATTCCTAAACATCACTCTACCTAAATAGGAAAATTAATATTTTACTTATTCCGATACTTTAAATTTTGGAACTTATACCTTACAAATTAGTGAATTGTTAAGAATTGTACATGAAATAGCCAAGCAAACTAAAGTAACTATAATTTATATATTAATATCCACATGACAATTATATAATGCATAAAAAATTCTAAAGATAGAGTCTAGCATGTAATAAGTGCTCAGTACAAGTTGATTTTTATTGACAATATTTATGTCTTTAATTTGCTTCATTTTAAGTCCATGAATATGCAATAAATAGTGTATTTTTACTAGGTAAAATTCATCTTGCTAGGCTGTATGGGGGAACAAAAGTGGAAGGACATGCATACACCATTGAGAGAAACATCAATTCTTCTAGGGATGGGGGAAAAACAAGTATATGAATAACAAAGCACTTGACATAAAAGATGGTACCCAAGAGTTATGAAGATTCAGATAGATCAGGAGAAATTTCTCAGGGAAAGGCATTTATCCTGGACCTTAAAGAATAGATAGGATTTCTAATGGCAAACATGGCAGTGGGAGGTGAGGAACATTCTAGGCAGAGGGGGTGAGGAGAGCACAAATGCAGAGAGTGAGGAGTGAGGAGTGGAACCAGTTTTTCAGGTTTATTTAGAACACAAGATGGTTCTTGGAGGTCAGCCTGGAAAGGCTGGTTGGGGCACGGAGAGCTCAGATTCAGAGAATCTCTCAGATTCTGAGATGAGGAAACCCCTTGAAAGTGTTTGTAAATGAAAGAACATGACTTGAAGCAATTTTAGAGAGAGTACGTGGTATTTCCAGATGTGGTCCCTAATCCTTCCTTGGGTTCTCCATGTGTCCCTCTTGCCTTGTCTGTTTGCTGGATGCAGAGAATCTTCTAATGACTCCAGGGCTCTATAGAATGGAAGAGCCACTAGATGAATGAAGCCTGAACAACTATGTGGAACAGAGTCTTCTGTCCACCCCACTAATCCATATTGTATTGTCACCCATTTTTTGGTTAAGCCAATTAGATTTGGCTAGTGTAAGTTATGTCAGTGAGCTTCTCCTGAGTAATATATATCATTCCTCTCAGACACTGCTAAAATTTCTAAGACTCTGTAGATGACACCTACCTGTACACAACTGCTGCTCTTGAATTTGTCTGAAATTGTTGTTGTACTTTTCTGGTATCCCAGGCAAGCCCTTCCTCTTGATTCAGATTTTGTTTTATTGTTAACCAGGGTTAATTAGGCCAATGATCTTAGCAGACAATTTCCATGATGGCATGTAGCTCAGTTGCAGATAACAGGCTTTGACTGTCTAGGATTTCCCACTTTACAATTTGTCACCCCCATTGTCACCAACTCTATTAACAGGCCTTAGACCTTCACCTCCCTCTCACCCCTACAAGGTGCCCAGAATCTACCCCACATTTTCTTTAATGTGTGCTTTGAGATTGTGAACTGTCAGTACACAGTGCTAGAACTTTCAATAACATAACTAGTCCCCTGAGTTTCCAGAGACTTAGAAATTTATTTTAGCATTAGCTTCAAGTTCTCTTTTTGTGTCTTCAGGGAGAGATATGCACAAATTCATTCTGTTTATGTTGTAGAATGAGTTAGAGTGCAAACCAGTAATTTGACACAAGTAACCAGATTCTCATGAATTAGGCTCAAAGATCCTCCATAAACCTAGTAAATGAATGACTTTTTCTGGCTGCTCCAATTTGCAAAATGTATATTTTTATAGATTTAGCTGTATAGATTTAATGGCTTAGCAATAATGTAATATGGATAGAGGTCTGGATATTGTCACCCATATGTCTCTTGAAGGGGCCCAGAAGTAAAGATCATGTCAGCTAGATAACCCTGTGTGTAAATGTGGTCTGTGATTCTGGGAGTTAGCTGCTGACAGTTGTGGTGAATAAGACTATTTAATGGCATTTTGCTTCCAGCAAAAGAGGCCCACCCCATCCATAATACTGAGGTGTGCTGCAGAGCTCAAGAAGATTGGGGTTAGGTGAGGAGCAGCCAGGGCTATTGGCATCAAAAGGATGGGAATCCTACTAATGTTTCTCAGGCACAGGGAGCCTGCCCCTGAGCCATGGGGGACACCTGGCCTGCAGATCCATACAGATACGGTAGTAGTAGTGAGAACTTTTAAAGTACTACCAAAACGGAAAAAACACTGGACTTCAAGTCTGAAAACCAAGAGTTGGTTTGGGCCTAAGGCTAGCCAGTGGTCATATCTATGAAAGGAGAACTAACCATTCCCCTAAACAAAAGGAATTTTCCTCTTTATGTGCAGTGTCCCACACGACTGGGGAGCCAAGAAGTCACTCACATGCGCTCACTTTCCTCAGGAGGAATTGCCAGCCAAGAGGGTCTTTCTTGGCACTCAACTGTGCCTTTTTGTGGGAGGGGTGATGCGGTAAAATGAAACTCTCTCTTCAGTGCATCCAATCTTCCACTTTGTTCCGCAACGATATGCTGGAACTTCTCTGATGGACTCCTGCACTTTCAAAAAGGCACTCTTCTCCCTGAGCAACTGCCAAAATTGGGGGAAGATAATGTCAAGAAAAGTTTGCTGCCACTAATCTAATGTCAACAGGCATTCCCCAATCTAGGGTGCAAAAAGAAGAGAAATTGTAGTCACATAAATATTTTGGATCACTCTGTAAGAATCCAGCTGCCATATTGTAAATATGTTCAAACAGCCTTCTGGGGATATCCACAAGGCAAGGAACTGAGGCCTCTCTAACAACCAGCACCAACTCTCTGTCTTGTGAGTAAGCCATCTTGGAAATGAATTCTCCAGCTCTAGTAAAGTCTTCAGATGACTGGGTATGTAGCCAATATCATGACTGCAAACTCATGGGAGACCCTGAGCTAGAACAACTCAGCTAAGACTTTCCTAAATTTCTGACCTGTAGAAACTATTTATGGTTGTTTTGAGCTGCTAAATTTTGGAGTTATTTGTTGCACAGGCATAGATAATGAATATAGGTATGTAACAGAATATCGCACAGCCATAAAAACAAGCTATGATTACAACAGCATCATGGATAAATCTTTTAAAATAGAACTATCACAAAGTTACAAGTTATAAAGATATGTTCAGTAAGTCACCATTTATATAAAATTCATAAAAGAAAAACTAAATAATACACTGTTAGAGAGATATATATACATAGTGAAACAATGCAGAATAACAAAGGAATAGTAAGCACAAAATTCAAGAGTATAGTTACATCCAGAAGGCAGGAAGGGACAAGCAATCAAATAAAGACACACAAGAGCTTCTAGTGTTTATTATATTAATCTTTATATCTTATGAATGTATAAAAAATGTCATTTTAATTTTTTTTAAAGAAGGTTGGAATGACTGACCAAAGATGCTAAGAGGTCAATTATGCTACAAACAAGGACTGACCATTGGATCTTGCCAAGCAGAGGTCATCAATTTTCCTAATGAGCACAATGTCAGTGAGGTATAGGTGAACAGTGTGCTTGGAAGGGGGTGAAGAAATGGACATAGCAAGTACGAACAACTCTCTGAGATCCTTTGTAAAGGGCAAGAGAAAAATAGTGTGAAAGCAGAAGGGGAATAAAAAAGATATGTATTTTCGGACAGGATATATTTTAAGAATCTAATAGGAAGTGAAAACAATTTTTCCAGGAGAGGTAAGTAAGAATTGCATTTATTCTTGAATAGTTGAGGGATGATGCAATATAGTTCAAAGTGAAGGAGTTGGCCTTAGATAAGAGTACGAGAGTCATATGTTGATATTATTCATAGAATAGTGGCACTACCAAGGCAGGGTGGGCAGCAGTCTTCATGCAAGAGAATAGAGCACACAATAGAAATTCTAATTTGGAATCTCTAGGTCTCTCCTCCTTCTAACGTTGTGTGACTTCATGAATTTGAACTCCTTAGGACAAGTTAGTGGATATATTTCAATTTAAATCAAACTGGAAGACAAGTATTAATATTATGCTTTAAAGGATAAAGTATAAGATCTGGTCATGAGAAGCCACCCTTCTTTTGTCGTGTATGTGCAGTTATATGGGTGTGCCACGTATGTCATGTGGTCAAGATTTTGTACAGTTGGACCAGTGCTAGAGCTGGAGCCAACTATCTCTGTACTCAGGAACCACATGTAAGAATAGTACGTAAGGAAGAAAGGTGAATCCTTTCATGATGTCAAATACTTAGGAGAAAGGTAAATCTTTCAGACCAGAAACTAGAATTGGAAGGCAGGTTCTAGCTGACAAAAAGAGGCCTTTTCCTTTGAGTTTAATTATAGAGGGGTCAAGGTGTCCAGGAGGGCATGGTGGGAAAACAGCTGGGAATATCTAGGGAGACAGGAAGAGTACTCTTCCTTCAGGATCCCTTGTGCAAAGGGAATGGACCATGAGCCTTGAGGACAAAAGGAAGGCTATGGTGGCATTGGAGTTTATCTCTAAGACAGACTATATTTATATTCCTCGAATTTCCCAAGTTTACCTCCACCAGCATCCAGGACAGTCTTGCCAGGTCTAGCCCGTCTCAACAATAACAGTAACTAACATTATTGAGCACATACTATGTGCCAGACACTGTTTAAAGTCACCTGACGACGTGAAAGTCTATCCCATGGGGTGGAGGACACTCAAGGGACATTCTCCAAACCAGTTTGGGGGCGCTATAAACATTTCGCTGGTTTAATGGTATTTTAAAAGGATTGTCTTATTATAGTTCTTGCAACTGGATCTTTCATCTCTGCTGCTTCAAATTCATTCTAGCGTCCTATAATGAAACAAGGTCAGTCCATGTGAAATTTTTGTTCTAAACATTTCAGAGTTTCTATTCTCGTTCTGTCAGTGGGGGTTTGAAATGTGGGGACCTGTAGGATTTTTGGTTTTTTTGTTTTTTGTTTTTTGTTTTTGGTCATGTCATAGATCAGAAACTGTAGCATTTTTCTGCCTCTAAGCCAGAGAGAAGAAGGAAAACTATGACATGAGTTTTGCCCCAGCTGACTTCACTGAGGGGCAAGGTCACTTGTTGGCCCCAAAGTGTATCTGGTGTGTTCTTTTAAAGTGTCCTGTAGTTGAGTCTTTTTTGAAATTGAGAACAGACAACACGTCGACAAGGGTGAAGGTGATGATGATGTTTACAGAGCAGAGAGGGGTGTGGGAGCAGAATTCCAGCAGAAAACTTGGACTGGACACTCTCACTGAATCTGGTTCGCAGCAGGGCAAAAGCACTCGTGTGTGAATTCAGGTTAATTGCTGCTAAAATTATACTGGGTTTTCTTTTCTCTCTATTGTCATAGAAAAAATCTAGGAAATTCTGCAATTAATTTCTTAATGAATAAATACAATGTGTCAAAAAGGAAATCTTTAGCACTTGTCCTCAGCTAGTCCTATAACAGTGACTTTTCTCTACTAGCAGACTCAAGCCTGCCCAGTTTCCAAGCCAATATTTATGAAGGCAGGAGCACATCAGTATATCTTTCCTCACTTCCAACAGCATCACTACCAGGTTGGGTCAAGAATCTGTTGCTCTATTAAAGGCCTGGTATCTCCTGAGTGGTAAACGGGCCTTGTAATAGGCTGAATTTTGTCCCCTCAAAATTCATGTGTTGAAGTGCTAACCTCCAATTGCTCAGAATGTGACTGTGTTTCGAGACAGCGCTTTTAAAGAGGTAATTAAGGTTAAATAACGTCATTACAGTAGGCCCTAAATCCCGATAAGATAGTGTGCCAACTCCTGCCCTAAACTGTTTGGTTAGGGTCCTGCGTCTACCACAATAAGCAAGAGATGTGCTCTAAACAGACAGATCACCTGTAACTGTCAACATCTGGATGGTTCCCCAATGTCAGGTGCTCTGGGTGCCTGTTTTGTCTCTTTCTCCATCAGCCTGTACTGTTGACATTTCTGCATGCTTTGGAGCCTAATCCATTGAGGCTGCAGACGGAGATCTTTGAAGGTTTTGCTTAGGGAATGAGTCCTCTGTGGAGGATACAAACAAGTTAAGGAATATGATTCTGGTTTGATTACAACAGGATCATACTTAATATCTGAAATTAGAAAACAAAGCTGAATGTATTGCTTACCATAGTATGGGGGAGCTATGCTAGTCAGGCACAGTCTCTCTGAGCAGATTACAGTGTAATTTATGAAAGGTTTTGGAGTAGTTAGTTCAGGGATTGAAAGACTTTCAGAGGCATAAGTGAGTTAACATCATCTGTAAAAGTGTGGTTGCTGGCTGAGGTATCATTGATTGGTTGGCATTCAGAAGTGTGTTTATTAAAATAAGTCAATCTCTTGCTGATTTTCATAAGCTAGAAGTCAAACTGATTGTTTAGCTTGTAAAAGCTGAGGAAAATTGTCGTTGATCAATTTAACGGATGTAGAACAGGTTCTGGTGGCTACTTGTTACCATGACTATAGAACAATCCATTTTTTCCCCTAGGTGAGTGGGAAATTTAAAATTTTCATGTATCATATGTGTAGCTCTCTCTCCAGCCATTAAAAATCTGCCTTATCCTTCATGGCAAAGACTTCCATTGCCCACTGAATATTTATTCTCTCCCCTTCTTCTTTACTAACAGGAACCTGTTTGTGTTAAGGGTAGCAACATACTCAATGACTGCATTTCCCACACAGCGTTATATATCAGGTTGACCATGTGACACAATCCTAACCAATAAGGTATGGGCAGAATCACCGGACACTGCCTCTGCGAGAGAGATGCAGAGTCAGTGGACACTCTTCTTTTCTTCTTGCCGCCCGGAAGGGAGTCACAATGCTGGGGGACAGGAGCTATAGTGGATCCATGGGAACTAAAGCCATATCATAATGATGGGGGAGAGAGAGAGACAGAGAGAGACAGAGAGAGAGACAGAGAGACAGAGAGACAGAGAGAACTGTGATGGAGCTATCATATCAGCTCTAGACTGCTTGACTCCTGAGCTAGGTGAGAAAAAAAACAAACCTACCTCTATTTGGTATAGCTGCTGTGAGTTGAGTTTTCTGTTATATGTAGCCGAATCTATTTTCAATTGATAAGCCTGTCCTTCTGTTTTCCTTATCTCTTCACTTCGCAGTCATCAGTGGCTCCCATGTGTCCTCACTGCATAGCAGAGTGCTCAATACACCACACAAAACAGTCAATATATACTTGTCGAGTGTGTAATTTCCAGATAAGGTTTTATGTGGCTCCCAATATGAGGCAATAAGAAGTACAAGCATCATCCACAAAGTTATCGTGCCAAAATTATTTAAACTTAATCTAATTATGAAGAAACTATCAGACAAATTTGGCATGGGATGTAGTCTAAAACAACTTACCTGGACTCTTCTCAAAAGTTCCATGTGACAAAAAAAAAAATAAAAAAGAAAGTGAAAGGGAGAATAATTCTAGATTAAAAGAGACAAAACAAACATAACAACCAAATGCAATATGTGAACCTCAATTGAATCCTGGATCAAACAACAAAAGATATCTGCATCACCCAGTATGCTCACGCTTACCTGCCAGAAATTCTAAAGTCATCCTCAATGAACTGTGTGGTATCGAAAAGGCATAGATTTCCCCACTCAGAACTCCACACAGATCACTTAGATCAATAGAGAAACTGGGAGAGCTGTTTACACCCAAAACATTCCTGCAGTTTCTATACCATTTAAAGGATCGATACAGCCAGTGAGGCTTAGGAAAACTCTTAAATCTATCAGAGATGCTCCTACAGAGAGTAACGGGCTGTTGTAATCAACACGTGTTAATCCTGCCACAAGCCTTGGAAACCACCGGGGATGCTCCTGGGAGGTGAGAATCTAGGAAGCCTCACGAGATGTGAAGAAAAACCCAGCCACTGCTACCACTCGCTGTAACGCAGCAGTGTGGTGCTAGGGCTGAAAAGAGCGGGGCATGCTACGGAACTCTAGGCTGCACTGGAAGCATAAAATAACGACTGTGAAATGACATCTTATTGAGTGACAGACGCTGGGGCTTCTGAGTAGTCAGTGAGACCATGCAAGACTGGAGGATCCACTAGGGGGCGGTGGAGTACAGAGGTTAAGGGCTGGGGCTCCGCATGGAAGAGCTCAGATCGGTCCTGGCTTCTCCACTTAGTGGATAGTTGAGCTAAGGTTTCTTACAACTCCTCTAGGCTTTAGTTTTCTCATCTGTGTAATGGAGATGAAAACACAGTATCTACAACAGAAGTCTGTTGCGGATAGTAAGTGTGCCTGGTATAGTATAAACACTGAATTATTATTAGCTATTAAGATCATCTGTGGAAATAACATATTATTCACAGAAAAAGTGGAGGAGAAGGCTGCCCTACACATACATATACATCTTGGCCGGGGGCAGGGTGTGCAGCAAAGTGAATGAGAACACAAGCACAATGGAACTTATGATGCACTGCCTGGAAAATGCTGCTCATGGAGATGAGCTGAGGAATGAATTACCGTAGGAAGATGGACACCTGTGATACATCAGGCTAGGGGTCGCCCACCCATACCCTTTAGCTGTAAGCTTTGCTTAGTTCCTTTTCAAAATTTTTAAATTGTGGTAAAATACACATGATATATAATTCACCATCTTAACCATTTTTAAGTTATATAGTTCAGTGGCATTGAGTGTATTCTCATTGCTGTGCAATCATCACCACCATTCATCTACAGAACGTTTTTCATTTTGTAAAACAAATTGTGTACCTATTAAACAACAACTCTTCATTTTCCCCTCCTCCAGCCCCTGGTAACCACCATTCTACTTTCTATCTCTATAAATTTGACTGCTCTAGGTGCTTCATGTAAGTGGAATTGTATAGTATTTGTCTTTTTGTGACTGGCTTATCTTACTTAGCATAAAGTCCCCAAGGTTCATCTATGTTGTAGTATGTGTCATAATTTCTTTCCTTTTTAAGACTGAACAATGTTTCAGTATGTATATATACATACCACATTGTGTTTATCTATTCACCCTTCAATGGACGCCTGTAACCCTTGTTTAGTTCCTTTTGAACCAGATGGTCCAGGATTTTCTGGAAGAGCTTAAGCAACCAGGAGAACCAATGGCTGACCCCTGGAATGAGGCAAAACCTCAAATATGGCAAGGACCTCAGAGACAAGAAATGATTTGCAGACAAGAGAGGAAAGAAATTCAGCCAGTATAGAGACCCACATGTGTATACAGCTCCTAAATGTCACTTGTACACCCGAGGGCTTTGTGTAGTCCTCATGACAGTCACTGCCTCTCAGCTTCAAACTCATATTTCTCTACTTGGCTTCATGATGCTGGGCTGAAACCTTTTAAACCTCACGCTGGGCTCTATCAATTAGGGGCGCTGCAGAAGGGTGCAAGCCTGGAGGAAGAAGGAGGGACTTGTGACCTCCTTTCTGCTTGTGGTTCTTCTGAGCAATACCCCAGCAACGCCTTTTTACCCAGGAGGGGTAGTGCCTTCCTGTAGCAGCAGCTAAATCCAATTTTCAGTTGTTCCCACGCTTGCAGAGTTTCCTTGCTCTCTAACCATCACCAGTCAGCCAGAACCGCCTCCTCAGAGTTCTGAGTCCCTGGCCCATGGGACCACTCTTCTAAGTTGTAGGTTTCAGCAATTCCAGACACTTGCTTTATTTGCCCTGCCTGATAGGTGGTAGCTGCTTCCTTTGTGATACCTTGAAGTTCTCTTTTAACTTTCATATAGTTAACAGTTCTTTATATTTAGTTCTGTCTTTTCAAATTGTTGCTGTGACTTTTGTCTTTTGACTGGGTTCTAACTGATACCCCTCCCAACTATTGTGTCAAATCTTTAATGTCCTCCCAGGCTGTGTGTTTAACTCCAGACCCCTTGCTCCAGTGAGGATGACCTGGCCTCCTGTTTCATCCAGAAAATTAAAGCCATTATAAGTGACTTAAAACATGCCTCCCCCAACCACCCAATGTATAAAAATTTCTATAGCCAATTTCCTTTTCTTCAGTCTTATAGGATAAAGCATTTTCTTTCTGTTTAATTCCAAATCTTCCACAGATGCTTCTGAACCCACCCCCAATCCCCACTATGTCCCCACTATGTCCTCTGTCTCTCATACATATCCTCTCCCAATTCTTAACATACTCTTTTCTATAGTCTCCAGGGAGCTGAGTAAGGATGCATAAAGGCATTGTAGGTTCTTCTCTTCCTCTCTCCTGTTAATTGCATCCATATTCCACCCCTAGCATATCTACCTCCAACTCTGAATTCCTGGATGAGGTCCGCATTCCCAGCATCCAACACAGTGCCTGGCAGGGAGGAGACAAGGAAGTGACACTCAGTGGGTGACCACTAAAGAGGCAAGATAGACAGAGGAACCACTCTTTACCTGCTTAGTGAAAGAAACAATGAATGGATGGAATTCCGTAATTAGCAGAGCTCACAGCACAGCCTGGAGCCACATTTCTCCCAGTCCTCTCCTTGCATTGGACCGCAGGCACAAGAATCACCTTGGGAGTTTGTTAAAGTGCTGGCACGAAACCCACATTCGAACGAGAAAATAAATGAAGTGGTATATGTTGGGTTATAACACAAAGTATAAAATCAATACATGAATCCATAATGATATAAACGAATGGTTGAATAAATAAATGAGGGAGAAAGGCCAGATTTCCTGTGTAGAAGAATTCCAAATAATTTATATAGATACTCTTTCCTCAAAGAGGAGGAGCATAACTCTCCCCTCAAGTGTGGGGTGCACGTAGTGACTTCCTTTCAAAGAGGAAAATATGAGGAGAGGGCAGAAATTTTACAGTAGAAAACCTGACAAACACTACCTCAGCCAGATGATCAAGGTCAACATAAGCAATGACGAATGAGGTTGACAATATGCACACTTGATATGATGTGATGAAAATGGCATTTAACCTCTGTGGTATTCTTCCCAACAATCTATAAACTCAATCATATCATTAAAAAAAGTATCAGACAAGTTCCATTAAAGGAATACCCTACAAACTACCTAACCAATATTCTTCAAAACTGTCAAGGTCATTGAAAACAAGGAAAGTCTAAAAATCTGATACAGCTAAGAAGAGCCTACATGTAATGTGATATCCTGGATGGGATCCTGGAACAGAAAAATAAAATAACTGAGGAAATTTGAATAAAGTATGGACTTTAGTTCACAATGACGTATCAATATTGGTTTACTAATTGTGACAAATATGCTGTGTAGTAAAGTAAAATGTTAATAAATAGAAAAACCAGGGGTAGGGTTTATAGAAACTCTGTACTATCTTCTCAATTTTTCTGTAAATTGAAAACTTTTCTAAAAAATAAAATTTACTAAAAATGTTTGGTTTTTTAAGAATGCAAGTTCCTGAGCTCCTCTCAGATTCTCAAGCATTGAGAATCGGGAGTCTGCATTTTAAACAAGCATCTCAGTGGTTCTGTGTGCCCTAAAGTCTGAAAAACAGTGTCTTAGAGAAACTCTGCTCAGAGAGATGGAGACTCCTTGCTTACTGTGGTTTGGATCC
This sequence comes from Rousettus aegyptiacus, assembly GCF_014176215.1. NCBI lineage: Eukaryota > Metazoa > Chordata > Mammalia > Chiroptera > Pteropodidae > Rousettus > Rousettus aegyptiacus. Next base: position 57,617,915 of record NW_023416286.1, on the reverse strand, counting down.
ATGCCACTGTGTTGAACAGCTGCAAGGTCACCATTGAGTCTGTTCAATTTACAGTGCTAATGGCATCCCTTGAAGCCGTGGAATAGGCATTGTGCACACTCATCTGCTGTCAGCCTTCCTGCAGCGTTGCTTTGGTTGGTCTGCATATATCAATAGTAGCCAATGACTAACGGTTGGGAGATTCTTCATTAAAGTCCAAAGCTCTAGCCCCCAATCCCTCACGGCATTCTGGGCATTCTGCACAGTGCTTAGGAGTGGCTCAGTTCTTCAGCTGGGATGTGTGCTGATCAGTTCAACACTCTCTCTACTATTCCCTATGGTCTCTAACACTTAGGAGCTGTTATTATGCCTGTACTGTTGACTTTTTATGGGAAAAAAAAGTTCTTTTTATCTGGGTCACTATCAAAAGAGAAATCAAATGAGCCCGTGTTTTAAAAAACTGGGAGAGAACACATCTATTTGTGTAAGCGGGAGGATTACTAGTGATTAACATGCCAGCTAATTGTGCCTGTTGATTGCTAATACCCAGCCTGCTTCCCTTGGTGATAGTCTATGTGTGCATTTGGGAGTGCATTGGGTCAGCGAGAGAAGCTGTAGCAATAAACAAGCCAAAGGTAGATCCCACAAGGAAGAGGAGGAGGGAAAATGAATCTTCTCTCTCTATTCTAGCACACCCTGGGGACACTGCAGAAGGAGTAGGTGGACCTCCTGTGTATCAGGATCTGGTGGAGCCTGCATTCCTGGGTCCTTTGTCAAACGATCTCTTGGTTCTCTATTTCTAATTACTGCTTTGGGAACAAACAGTCTCATGAGTGTCCTGGCACAAATAGAGTTGATTTTGAGAATTGCTTTAGACTCAGAGTATAATTACTAAAATGATGAATCATAATAATAATAGCAAGAACTTACGACACGTAAGACCAATTCTTAGTGGGTATTTAAAAAATGCATTAACGTATTTAATACTCAGAAGACCCCAGGCTCTGAGCACTTCACCACCACCCTACACTACCCTGTCTCTCCCAAGAAGTTGAACAGATGCCAAAAGTTGTTCAACTCTTAAAATATTTCAAGGTGCCTTAAAAATCGCAGAAGATATAAATACTTATATTTTATACGCATAACATATTTGCGTTCACATTTTAAGAAATAAAAACGTACAACATGTGGTAACAGTCCATAAATCCTTTCTTTTAAGTAGCATTGTTAGTAAATGCCCTGACCTTTTTATATTTGTAATGATGGGTTGTTAACTAGAATTTATGTAAATTATGGAGGGGAGAGGTTGTTCTGCTATAAATTTGTTTGGAATAATTTGTTAAATGATACTTTTTATCTTAAAAATCCAGATGGATTGTTTTTCTTATCAATCCAACTGTTGGGTTTATTAGCAGATTGTGTTCGTGTCTCTTTTCCTTTGGGAAGTTTAGAGTAAGGGAATAGACTGTGTCATTATCATCACGAATGTATCACGACCAGTGATACCCAATGCCTCTATTTTATGTGTAGAGTCTCCTACGCCACTTAAACTTCATTGTGTGAGGATAATATGGAAAATTGGAGAGGATTCTAAAAGAGAATAAAAATGATCAAAGGGCTGAAAAGTTACAGAAATATTTAATCTGGAAAAAATAGGCTGAAGGTTTTTGATAAACTCACTTGAAAGAAAATAATGAATCAGCAGGATATTGAATATATGTTCTAGTCACGTGGTGGCTGGGGAAGCAGTTTTGGTTAAAGGTATTACAACAAGCAACCATATGAGAATAAAATGCAGGCATGAGCACCAGAGATCAGAGTTATAACCAACAAAGGGCACGTTTTTGTTGGCAGAATGGTAGGAGCACAAAGGCGGTGGTTTATTAAAGGATACTCAGCCAGATGGACATATGGTCTCAGGGACTGTCCAAGGTCAGTGTCGGGATCCCACCACTACTGTGGGCGTTCCTTCCTCCTTAGAGTCTGGTTCCATCATGCAGGGTCCACCTGAGTCCCAGTCTGTTGGTCTGGCAAATTTGCAGAGGATAAAACCTCCGGCCTGCACATCAAGACAGACTACTGCTACCAGCTGGTTGAGAAAACCCAGTTTGTTATTCGTTCATATCTTTTTGGTCATTGGGGGGTGCTCATTGCTGAACAATTTTCTTGTAAATAAATACTCCAATCCCATCAAGCATAAGGATACAAATAATCACCAAATCAGAACAATCACCTCACTTTTAAAACTAACTCAGCTTTTATATATTATATCACTGAAACAACATAAAGGAGAATGTTAAATTCCCTTGTTTACGCAGTTCTACCAGCACACTTACTGAGACTATCCTAGAACACAATTCATTTTACAATAGTTTTGGAAATCCTTTGTCTGTACTTAATAGAGGAGGGGGATTGAACCAGGGAGGGGAGAAAGGGAGGTGGTGTTGTCTTGCAATGTACCTGGGATTTCTTGTAATTAAGTATGGTATGATGACAGACGCAAAGTCATCTGCCTTTGAAGAAAAGTCTGTTACCTACAGTTCCTGAGAGGAAGAAGCCCATCAAGACACAGAGGCCCTTTGGGGAAGCATCAGGATCGGTCAGGAGACAGGAGTGCATGGCCCAGAACATTTATTGTGGTTTCTGCAGGGATGAATGAGTGAGGAAGGGTAAACAAATTTGAGCAAGTTTAGGATTCGTTTGAATGATTTTTGTTGGCGCTGAGCCATAAGGGTGGTCTCTCATTGTCTGGGACTTGGCCCTGGGTGATGCAGGGCATATGAAAGGCATGTTCGAGCGAGTTGTTTTCTTTCTCTAGGAATTAGCTAGCCCTGAGAGGTGCAGTCTCTTCAGGCCCTGGGATGTCAAAGCACCATAAAGTATAGAAAATAAAAAACATGACTAACACAGCGGTCTGGTGTTCCAGAGCCACATCCAAGTGACCTCTGTGAAAAGCTTAGGGCCAGTCTAGTTGAGCAGGCTGCACACACAATCTCGGGAGTGGCATGACTGATAACAGGGTGCCTGCCAGAGCGCATGGTGACAGGACTGTCCACTGATCATAGAGCATGAGGGTAACTACAGCATACTTTATTTGGAGAGCCAAGCAGACAGGGACCATCTGTCGGCAAGGGAGCTGATGAGTCCGGCATTCCCGGGCAGGTCACTTGTTTTTGGAAGGTTGGTGGGTACTGTATTCAGGTTCTCCAGAGAAATAGAATTAGTAGGATGTATAACTATGTATCTATATATATCCATATACTTTTCTGTCTCTCCATGTCTGTCTGTCCATTTGTCTATAGATTTATTTTATTAAATTGGTTTATGTGATTGTGGGGTCTGACGAGTCCAAAATCTGCAGGATAGACCAGCAGGCTGGAGACTTGGGGGATTGCTACTATTGCAGTTCAAATCCGAAGGCCTTCTGCTGGCAGAATTCCCTCTTCTTTGGAGAACATCAGCCTTTTTCTTAATGGATGAGAGTTCCTCCACCGTTATGATGGGCTGTCTTAACCAGGTTTTGGATTGTTTGGACTTCTTCCAAAAAATATCATAGACTGGGTGGCTTAAATAACAGAAATGTATTTCTCATAGTTCTGAAGGCTGGGAGGTCCAAGATCAAGGTGCCAGCTAATTTGGCTCCTGGTGAGAGCGCTCTTTTTTGTTTGCAGATGGACAGACTCCTAATTTCTTCTAAAAAATACTTTCATAGTAACATCCAGATGTTTAATCAAATATCTCAGTATTATGGCATAGACAAGTTGACAAATAAAATTTACCATCACAGATGGGGTTAGTGGTATATAACTGTAAGAAAAAGAAGTCCAAGGGTACAGGGCACACACTACTCATTCATTGGAGGATGAGTAGCCACTAGATCTCTTGAAAATCTAAAGCCCACCTAATTGTCAGACCTTGTGGAAGCAGCAAGTGTGGCTTGATGCTGCCTTTCTTCATCCATCTTATTCAATATATAAACATATACATTGAAGCCCTACTCTGTGCCAATCACTGTGCTTAGACTCTGAGAAACACAAATAAAAGACAGGCCCTGCTTACAGTTGACAGAAGAAATAAAACAATTACACAATGACCTTGATGTAGTGTGCACTTGCTTTGATAAAGAAACGACCAAAGGCAAAAGGAGGCCAAGGGCATGAAATCCACTCACCGTCACAGAGCAATGAACTGGAACCTCTCAAACTCTTCTTACCTCATATCAGAATTGTCCCTAGTGGCTGGACCACAGGTTCATCTGTTTGAGGTAGTTTAACATGAGCTATAACTGTGGGGGGAGGTTGGTGGCGGGAGCAGGGGCCAAGAAATGGGGTGATTAACAGTTTCTCCTCAGACAGGACAGATCAGAAAGCAACAGCATTAACTTAAAGCAGTTTTAGATTTGGTAAACAAAATGGGTGAAAAAATTTTTCCAGTGCAATTTTGGGGTTTATGATCTTATTGTACACATGGCACATGAAATCAAACATATCGTCATCTTTGGAATAACAGGGTTGTCAATAAAGAGCATGGTGAGCTGTGGCCCTATGATTGCTGGGCAGAAGTAAAAGCTTAGCATAGCTTTTACCCAGTAGAAACGAAGAAAGAGAAAAGGGGAAACAGATGAATAGCATATGGAATAAAAAATTTAAAAATATGAATCAAAGAGAAAAGCTGAGTGTTACCTAACGTTGGCATAAAAAGTACACCTATTGAGTGGCTTAAAACAACAAATATTTAATGGCTCACAATTCTGGAGGCTAGCAGTCCAAAATCAATGTGTCAGCAGGACCACAGTCCCTCCGAAACCACCTTCCTTGTCTCTTTCAACATCTGGCGTTTTGCTGGCGATCCTTAATGTTCTTTGGCTAGCAGATGTAGTGCTTCAAACTCTGCTTCCATTGTCACATGGTGTTGTCCTTGTGTCTGTAGGGGTATCCTCTTCCAAGGACATTGGTCATGCTGGACTTAGGTTCCACCTTACTTTGTATGACCTCATCTTAACTAACTACATCTATTTGCAGATAAAATTACATTCCGAGGTGCTAGGGTTTTTTTTTTTAGTACCTAGTTCAACTCGTTGACTCTGAGAGAATTAAAGACAAAGGGAAAAGAGAGTTTTGGGCTTAATTTTCCATAAAAAATAGAAAATCTAAAATCGATAAGCAACATTGACATATGATAAGTCAACCAGTTTTTAGTACTTTGCTTTGTATGTCCAGCCTATTTTCTGAAACTTAGGAAACATTTATGTGTGTGTGTTTTTTTTTCCATTTTCTGTGGTAATGACACTTTTCTTGCATATGCATATTTCAATTATATTTCTATGGATTTACAATAATAAATATTGTCAGTAACTGAAATAAGAGTAATAAGGCATTTTCTACACAATATTTTTATAATTATAAGGAGAAGAAATAATTAAACGAATGTTAATAGATGATGATCATTTCACAAAGTACACAAATATTGAATTGTTATGTTGTACACCTGAAACTTACATGTCAATTATGTCTCAAAAAAAGATCAAATGAATATGTTCTGTTTTAGAATATTATATTGAGTGGATGAATTCAAATAATGTACTTAACGATCAGCATGACCTAACTACAAAGAAGCACAAGCAAGATTAAGCATTTGAGCCACTAATGACCCTCACATTTCTGAGTAGGTCTTAAAGGTCACCCAGTGAAAGACAGGCTCCCACTTTTGTTGAAACAACTTCAGGGGAAGTAGATCTGTAGGTGGCTGGGCAGTTCCATAAGAGGACATATCTTGGTTGGGATGAAATTATGATGTTTGGCATACCTTTGCTGTACTGATCATGATGTGAAATCTAGCTTTCAGCTCCATAAGGATGCAGGGTAGCTATGTCATGGTCCAAGAAAAGTCTTTTATGATCACATAGTATCAGTCACTAGCCACATCCATTAAGAGGAGGAAAGTGCTGGCCCCACAAAAATGTTCTGCCCTGGGGCCAGGGGTAAGAAGATAGAAGGAAGTGGCAATTTGGCCTCACTTCCTTCTCTCCACTTTTAGCAGATGCTGCTACTGTCCCAGCCATATCATTTTTGACCCTCACAACCCTGGAGTTTACCTAGCTCTTTGGTGTATAATTCTCATACAATCACCTGTCTCTCTCTGCCCAAGAGCTTTCTCTGGATGCAAGATGTTTGGCCCAAACATGGACCAGTACAGAGGGGTTTATAACCCTCAGGAGCTTCCCTCATTAAATGAGGGAAGGAAGTCGGTGGCCAAACAGCCCACGCTCCTTGGTGAGATAGTTTTGAGTTGTGTTCTGCTCAGTCTTTGAAGGTCTCTAGTAGGATTTAATTCAGCTGCCCACAGCTGTAACCTGTTTATTATGGACTGCCCTCTTCCCTATCTCACTTCCCTGGTTCCTCATCATTCTTCCTGGGATCATGTCTTAAATGGAGAGGTGGGATTGGCTCCCAAATCCTTGTTTCAAGGTTGGCTTTGGGGGAACATGGACTAAATGCATTATATCTAATATTTCTTTTTATGAGGCGTATTCAATTCATTTAAACAATCTGGATGGGCTAGGAAATGAGGAAAGTGGTATTGACAACACCACAATGAAAGGCAAGGAATCCGTTCCACTTTTATTACTGCAGTGTACTATGAGAAAGATACTATCCATTTGATCAAATTACCCTTGGAGAAGGGTAAGGAATAAAATAATTCTATTATTTGTGGACAATTATAAATATTCGAACCAATGGTAGTCTTATGAAATATGTATAAACCTATTAAGACAATTAAAAGCTTCTGTGTTTCCTATTTATAAGTCATACGTCTAAAAGCAAAGGATATGAAAATGTCTTTATCTTATACATCTGATATGTAATTTTGAAGATTAGCTAAGATTGCATTTTTTTTTTCACATTAGGTTATTCAGAACTCAATTACAATTTGTCAAATGTACACATGGCATAAATGGCGTATATCTAGTCTAATGGTTCCCGGTCCTAAGAGACCCTTTAATAACAAATATTCTGTAATTTTACCTTTACTATCCTAAATGAAACTCAAGGAAAATATAGTATACACAATTCAAATAATCAGTACAACACCCTTACTTTTATATAAATAAACAAAGGAAAAAACTTTATCATAAAATAATATATACTTTTATCTGTAGGTGTTTGGGTATGACCACATTAGGAGACACAATGCTTGCATCCACCTATAAATATATTAGTTTGTATATGAGAAGTAAGAAGGTCAGAAGGATGCCACACACAGGATATATAGAAAAATGATAGAGCAGAGGAACTATGCAAACAGAATAAAAACCTGGTCTAGGTTGAGGGAGTACATGTGTAGTACCAACAAACCAGATATGTTTGTGACATGAGAAAGAGAAGTAACTTTAACTTAGCCTCTGAGAAAGAGCAGATGGTCATGGTGGAGAAGACAAGGAAGCGTGATTGTTTCACAAATGTGACAGGTTCTACATTACTGCCTTAAAAATACTTTCCTACATTTTGAAGGGGTAGTTATTAAATTTGACAGAAAACTGATCTCCAGTTTTAAAATCCCACCACATTTTAGGGCATATGTTCCATCTGTAGAATGTAGACCCTGGAGTCCACATACTTTGATATGTAATGGGAAACAGAGATGAATCAGAAAAAAAATGCTCTAGAGAAATGATGCAGTGGGCTTTTAAGGTGGGTACTAGAGGAAGACTAAAAAAAAAAGCAAACCAACACCATTACTTTGTTAAAAAAAAAAAAAACACCCACACCATAATTTCCATGTGCAATTTTCTCAGCATAGCTTTCCTGTTGTGCTATGAAACCCATAGACAGGATGGTGTAGGTGACACTGTCAGAGCTGTGCCCTATCCGCTGAGTCGGGGCACACTTCCCAACTGTAGTTTTCACCTCCGAGCTTGCCTTACCACCAGAACCTCTGCCCACTCACGTGATGGGCTGAAAGTGATGAGAAATTGCACTGCTTGGGGGAAGACCTCAGTGACTGATGGGAGTCAGTAGATAAGTATACCAGCTGCCTTGCCCTTTGGTGGGATGACGACTCTGGGGCACTGGCTCCAGTTTGCCCACAGTGATAATTTGTTTGATAATTCTCCTCTACCGTCTCCCATCTTCCCCTTCCCTGTCTCACTTCTCCATTCTCACACTCTTTTTTAGGACCGCTCCCAGACAAACTTGAAACTTTGTCTCAGAGTCTGCTTTTGGGGAGACTCAAACTAAAACAGATGATAATTTGAAATATTTTCAAAAACTTGATTAATGAAATTTAATGAGGTTCTAATTCTGTTTAAAAAATTCTCAAATGTCCTGTTACATTTTGTTGCTTTTGCAGGAATTGTTCCACTGTACTGAAATCCTTTCCACCTAAACATGCAGTTGGAAATACTATAATAAATAATGTAACACCTATGTTAAACAAGGATGAATGAAAGTCTTAGGAGAATCCAGAACTTTTCATAATTAGATTGAATGATACTTTTTGTCTCTTAAACTATGTTCTATCTCATTTAACATTTCCTGCAAACATTGGCTAATATATTGCATCATTTTCCAGTGGATTAATCACCTAATCTGATATTATGATCCACATTGATCTTTAGATCTAATTATTATGTTTTTAAATAGCATCAAAATTAGCAATATAATTCAAAACCAGTATCTTAGACCTAATTTATCTGCTTTAAAGGAACTATGACAATTCTAAGCAAGAAAGCTCTTTAAATAATGTAAATTGTTGAAAATCTCATGATAATCCTTCCTCTTTAATAATATATCAATCTCATTTGCTTACAATTTAAGGACTTCATTTAACATTCTGATACATCTAAAATATGTGTCAAATCATAATACTTTGATATCACCATTTAATTTTTTATTGATTAAAACAAAAATTGTACGTTAATATTAAAGAATAAATTAAATATTTTACAACATTTTTCTTAGGAACACCATCTTACTGCCATACATAGGATAAGGCAAATTCCTTTTTACAGTCCCTGCAAAGATTACAAAATAATCTTTTATTCAAAGCATAAATTTAATTTTATTAGTAGCACTGACAGCATGCATTCATTTGTGGGCCTTTCATTAAGAGTTTTGGTGGCTGAGAGCGTCAGTGAATACTTCAATGACTTGCTAACATGGCCGTTGTAACTTTTCAGTTGTTTGTAAACCCATAGTACTAGCCGACCATGGCTGCTGCTCCACTCGTTACACAATGATATTGGAAAAGGAAAAAATTTTCCTGTGAAATAATTTTTAATCATTTCAGATTTTCACAACTCAGTATCCATTGTCTGTGCATATAGAAATAAATTTTCTGCTCAACGTTTTTATTCCCAAGAATTTTACATATGTGGTCAGCAAAGTTTGATTATCATACAGGTTACTTGCATTCACTTGCAACAAACATTCTTCTGACTGTAGATCATTCCATAGCTATTTTCTACCTCTTCGGATTTATCATACAATATTATTGCTCAACAGAATAAAAGAAACTATTTAAATCTTTTATTCTCATAGTAGTAATCTCTTATATTGCTGGTAAAATTAATTTTTCTCCCATATTGCTTGAATCACCACACATTGCTATCATTTGTGCTATTCTATAAGAAATGATACCTTATATCCTTCAAATCAGATTTAAAAGAAACATTTCAGAGACAGTGGTGTGATTTTCAAACTTTCCTTAAATCTCTGAGGTTTCTATCTTTGCCAACTCTGTGTCTTTCTTTATAAAATATTCACTTAATCTTGATGGGTTCGTCTAGATGAATTAGAAAAAAAAAACTATGTTGTTGGTATGGACACTTTCAAATATTTAACTGAACATTCTCAACACCTTTTCTTAATATTAAGAATATTTTAAAAACAAGGGCTAAATTAGTACATCTTTGTGAAAGATATGAGATAACTAAGAATGCAATCAGCCATAAATGTAAACTGATACTGGTGACAAATGCAATGAGTTGATGTAGGTGATGTGGTTTTTTGAATTTGTGAATTGCTCTTGATTAAGTTCCAAATAACAACCAAAGGAACATAATAGTTGTATTCTTATACAATTCAGCATGAATTAAAACTCTACAAAGCACATGTTTACATGTAAAATAGAATCGGTTCTAGATTCAAATAAATACGGGCTTTTACCTACATAAGAAACATGAAATGAGAGACTCAAAAGTTGGTTAGTAAAGAGAACAATTCTTTTTTTTTTTTTGTAAAAGGATTGTGTCTGGCATCACTGGACCCCATGTAGTATCTCCCCAATCATTATGACAACCAAAGCTATCCTTATGAATTTTCAAAATGCTTGCTGCTCAGTAAATATCCACTATGAATGTGACTGAATCATTAAAAAGGTGTAACTACTCTTTAAAAAAACTTCCAGACCAATTTTCTCACTAATATTAGTTCCATAGATATTATATGCTGAAAGTGCATTTGAAGTAGTATGAAGGCTACTTTATCTAAAGATTGACCATCAGCCCTGGTCATTATCTACTGATTCCTGTAAAAGGTTGCTGATAGAATTCCTGGGAATTCGAAAACGACCTCCTCAGTCAGAATATGGCCTATAAGCTTAAGGCACAGTAGCTTTCATCTGTTCAGAACTCAATACTTTGGAAGTTTTTATTTATTTTGTTGTTGTTGTTGACCCTTCTACTACTTAGTAATGTTTAGAAAAAGATCCACCTCTATTATATGAAGGGAACACTGCTAAAGGAAGTGTAAATTATACAGCAAAGGCATTTGTCACTGATGATTGGTTAGCAATCTTCTCTCAGGACTCACCTAAAGATTTTCCTTCTGGTGCCAAAACCTTAGAGATGCTGTGTTTTATTTTATTAAAGGAAGACAATGCCTTCACACCAAGAGACGTAATATGTGTTAGGATACAACATTTCGTAAGACACATTCCCTTCCCGCTAAGGGTTTCCCCTTTTAAGCTCTTGTTATTACCCCAATGTGGAAAGCACATTCAACAGGACACAGCAAGGCAAATAATGATCAAAAGTAATTGACGTAATTAGTTCTCCATAACACAAGCTAGAGAAGAGACAAGGTGTAAATATATGCAAGGATAATAGAAATGATGTACACTAAAAGATCTTGGACTACCTGATAAAGGGTGGATGAATTATACCAGTGTAGGTTTTCTCAACTTCGGCACTATTGACATTTGGGGCAGGAGAATTTTTTTAAAAAATTAATTATACTAATATATTTCTCATAGTTCTGGAGGCCGGAAGTCCAAGATCAGAATGCCAGCACAGTCAGATGAGGGCCCTCTTCCAGGTCACAGACTTCTTGTCTCCCCACATGGTGGAAGGGGTGGGCAGGAGAATTCTTTATTGTGGGAGGCTGCCCTGTGTATTGTAGGATACTAGCCCCATCCCTGGCCTATGACCATCAGATGCCAGTAGCAGCCCTCTCGCCAAACTGTAGCACCAAAAATGTCTTCAAATATTGACCAGTGTAACCTGGAGGCCTCAAATCTTTCCCTGTTGAGAATCACTGCACTAATGCGTCTCAGACTTTAATGTGCATATAAGTCATCTGGGGAAGTTTGTTAAATGTTGTTTTACTAGGTCTAGGGTAGGGCTTGGCACCATCTAGTCCAAACAAAATCCCAGGGAAAGCCAAAGGTGCACAGCACTGTGGAGCAATGCTTGGGATCTACAAAATCTAATCTCGCTACTTGAAAAGCTCACGGCTGCAGCCTGTCCTAATCAATGGACATGACACAGTGATAATCTGATCTGTCTCCTCAAGATGACCAACTCCATCTTTTGTCTCAGACTGAAAGGCTCCTTAGGAAATCATTTCCTTACGCTAACTTTTTTAAAATGAAGCTTTTGGACTAAATACATATTTTCCATTTTTTAAATTGCATGAGTACAGTATTTATCTCATCAAGAATTATGATAAACCGCTGAATGTTTCATGTTTTTCACAATTTATTTGGAACGAATTAAAAGTTAACTTTCCATAGCATGGATCACCCCAGGTGGGGCGGGGGGTGGGGGGTGAGGAAGCTCAGCACTTGCTTCTCAGGAGACAAACCTACTGCTTTGTACCAGTCAATATGTACAGAACCTCAGAGTACAGAGTAGAGGTATACTCTAGGTATAAATCACTGAAACTATTTTCAAGCAAGCTCTGTATACCACATTAAGTTATCGTGCTGAGACGGGACATCATTTGTAAAATTCTTAATCTTTTAGCAGGAAATGAAATGGAACATCTCTTGTAGAGTTAATCTTTTTAGTAAACCTAGTTAAGTATTTTTCCCTCCTTTCTTTGGGAAAAAAGGCCCTCTTCTTCAAATCTTGATAATTGCCCCCAAACTGGCAACTCAGATCCTCAGGCTATTGATAAGGGTTATCAGCCTATTGTTAGCAGAAACAGTGTTAAGCCAGACAGGGCCCTTAGAGTCTGAGAGGGGAGGGGACTTTAGGACAAAGGTCTTTTTAACTCTTTAAGATATATATTAACCAAGCCTGTTTCCCCTTACTTAATAGGCAAATCAATAATAGAAATTAATTGATACATGATTTAAATAACCAGTTCGTATCTTTATTTACCTGCCTAGGGACTGAGATGGCACTTCAACAGGAAACTCAAGTCCCCACCCTGACTGAGGCTGGAAGGGAAAGAGCTTCATTAAAACCCTGTGGGCAAGGACTACGGCCATTCTCAGCAAGAAGCAGATGAGGAAGAAGAGACCTCCCTTCCGTCAACATCCATACTAATAATAAGGGGGTTCATGATTCTTAGAAAAGAGTTAGGCAGGAAAGTTAGTTAGGGGGTTTCAGGTATGCCTGCAAAGACACTGAGGTCATCTTATCCTAGAAGGGGTCTGCCCTAATACGCCCACAATTAAGCAAAGCAGAAGGCATTTTTTAAACTCATACAAAGAAACAAGTAGGAAGAGAATTAGGTACCAGTTTCAGCCAGTCAATAGCACCTGCACAATAAAGACCTCAATGACCTTCAACTCACCGGAACATCATTATACCATCATTATAATATAATACATATGCCCAGAAGTTCATTAATATCATCATAACAGACTGAATTCTGGAAACATACATGCACAGAAAGCAACATGATAAATCACTGAGCCATATCAATCTTAGTTGTCAATCAAGGAAGCCCAACACTCTAAGAAAAGTAATCACCCACAGCAAATAGAGATAAAAACCCCCAAGGTTTTGTTAAGTCTACTGAGCCAGGCTTCTCTTGCTCAGGCCCACTTGCACTTCTGGAAGTGTACTTTCTCGTCTAATGAAACTTTTCTATTGTCTTTCAGTGTCTTGCTCAACTCTATGTTCGAAACATCAAGAATTTAGACAATGTTCCGGGAGAGGATCCCCACTCTCCAGTAACAATGCCTTTAGTTGCTAAGAATATTTGCGGAATTGAATATGAGTAAAAGGTTTATTTTTCGTCTTTGTTTTTTTAAACTTCAGAGCACTTATGAACTATTTCAGCAGTTCTCAAACTATTACCAGAGAGTGGGGATCCTCTCCCAGCACGTTGTCCAGGTTCTTGATGTCTCGAGCAAAGAATTGAGCAAAACACCAAAGTACAGCAGAAAAGAAAAGCTTTATCAGAAGGGAAAGTACACTTAACGAAGTGGCAGCGGGCCTGAGCAAGAGAACCATGCTCAAAGGCCTGGTAACAAAGCCTTTGGGGTTTTTATCCTCATTTGCTTTGTTGGTTATTTTTCCTAGAGGAGTGGGATTCATTGATTGACAAATAAGATTGACAGGACCCAGTGATTTATCTCTTGTTTTCTGCGCATGTTCGCTCCCAGAATTCAGTCTGTTATAATGATATTAATGAACTTCTGGGCATAAGGCTCAGGTAAATTGAAGATCATGGGGTCTTTATTGCACAAGTGCGAGGGGCTGGCTGAAACTAGTATCAAATTTCCTGCTCACTTGTTTCTATGAGTTACTTTTAATCTAAAAAAAAAAAGCCTTCTGGCTTGCTTAATTGTGGGAGGACCCCTTCTAGTATAGGATGACCTCAGTCTTTGCTGGCAGATCTGAAATCCGCTAACTAACCTTCCTGCCTAACTCTTTTCTAAGAGCCATGAACTCCCACTTATTATTAGTATGAATGTTGAGGGACAGGAGGTCTCTTATGTATCTGCTTCCTGCTGAAGAGGGTGATGATCCTTGTCTATTGCGGTTTCATGGAGCTCTTTCTCTTTCCGCCTTACTCAGGTCAGGGTCTTGGGTTTCCTGCTGAAGTGCCACCTCAGTCCTAAACAAGGAAAAGATATGAACTTATTTAAATCATACATCTATTAATTTCTCTTATTGATTTGTCTATTAAGTGAGTAAAAGGAAACAGGCTTGCTTAATATATTTCTTAAAGAATAAAAAAGACCTGTGGCCTAAAGTCTCCTCCCCTCTTGGACTCTTAAAAACCTTGCCTGGCCTAATGTTATATCTGCTACCAATGAGCCCAAAACCCTTATCAATAGCCAGAGGATCTGAGTCACCAGTTTCAGGGAAATTACAGGGCAATTACCAGTTACTAGGATTTGAGCGAGAGGGCCTTTTTTACTTAAAGGAGGAAAGAAAACTTAACTAGGTTTACTAAAAAAGATTAAGAACTCTGCAAGTGATTTCCTGTTTCATTTCCTGCTAAAAAATTAAGAATTTTTATGAGGTATGTCCAGTATCAAAACCTTTTGGTTTGCGTAAGCTTTTAACGCTCTTAACTCAGGACTGCCAAGAGCTTAGGGGGCCTGCCCAAAGCCTGAGCATGCGTGGAAAGAACTCTCCGTCCCATCCATGGCGAGGTTAGAAGTTGCCACGAAAGCTCCTGCGCTCGCACTCTCTGCGGCTTTTTCGGCTCCAGAGCCTGCCAGCTGCGCTGAGCACTAAAGTGCCGCTCCCAGCAGTTACACCTTCGATCTTCCCACGCCATCCCATTTCTTTTCCAAATGATGCGAGCAGTCGTCGGAAAACCCCAGGAAGGCATACCCTATCCCCGAGGGACGCACTTCCCTTCCCAACCAGGAAGGGACGGGAGGGCGAAGCCCACAGGACGCGCATGCGCCATTCGCTGGCGGCCCCTGGAGTGGAATAGTGCTGCCCGCCTCACCGCCCCGCCGCGAGTGCGCCTGCGCAGTCGCCGAATCCCGTCACCTTTGCTTTCCCTCCCCCTGTAGCCCCGCGGGGGCTCCAGGTCGGGTGGAACCATGTTCACCAGCACCGGCTCCAGTGGGCTTTGTGAGTACTGGCTGCCGCCATCCTGGTGTCCCCTAGGCGCTACCCTGCGCACCTTGAGGAGGAGGCTGGAGGCAACGGGGGCCCGTGGGGTTGCAGGAGGTTTGCGGGCCGATCATCCTGGCGTCCGCACCTTTTGGTGGTTCCGGCTCGTCGGTGGCAGCGGGCACCGCCCCCACCTCAGCCGGGGGGCGGGGGTGGCGAATGGGGGCTGAGTTCCGGCGACAGCCCGGGTCCCCACCGTAAGCCCCAGGTGCGATGTTCTGGTGCTTCAGGAACTGCTGCAGATCGGCTCGGCAGTTAGGGTCAGGCTGGGTGCACTGTTGGTCTCCTGGCCCGGCTCCTTATCCTCAGCAGTGCGAGTGCCAGGCTAAAAGGAGAGGCTGCCCTGGTGGAGGCGAAGCTGGAAGCCTGCCCTCTTTCTAGTCACCTTTCTCCATTCATTTAAGCTAAAGAGGGACTGTTCCACTCCCCCTACCCCCGCCGCCAATGCAGATTACAACCTCTGGTTCCGGAGGCGATCTCTGAGTTTTACTTAGATTTCTGTCTCAGTCTCACATAAAAATTTTTAGACAAAAACTGATTAAAGTACTTTAAAGTGGAAGCAAGTTAGGAAGTCGTGTGGCAGGAAAGCGCGGACCTTCTGGCTAGAGTTGCTATGGTATTTTACTTGAGTGTCAGCAGTGGTAAGCAGATAGAGAGCAAACAAGTATATATAGCCTTTTAACAACTTTTTTCTTACTGAAATTGTCTAATTGACTTTTGGTAAGATGAACTGTATGTTAACAGTACCGAGATTATGCACTGATGCAGCAACAATGAACTGTTCGAACAGCTGTAATTTTGTAATTTCTTGTCGCTGTTAGTACTTCATATCTTTATACATGTGCAGTTAATCTTTCCAGAGTACAGACACAGTTGACAGTTCTGTTAAGGGTCTGTTGTGAATGTTAGGAATCTCTTTTTAGAGAATACATATTTTAGCGTGAGAGTATCAGAGCCACAGGCATAAATTTTAAATCTTCCTCACTTTTCAACTTCTCAGGTTTTTAAGTAGGCTTAATATTTATGATTTCCCTTGTTTCACAATTAATTTGATTTATGGCATCTTTCAAGCATTAGCTTCAGAGTACATTACAACTAAGTACTAGCTAATTAATTTTTTCCAAACTACCCTTGACTAAAGAACATTCTATTGATGAAACTTAACAGTCAAGCAGGTGATCTGATTTTCCTGGGGTCACGCAGTGAACAGATGGATATGAAATTAATAGTTCAGTCCTTCAGTTTTAGTTGTTCTTTCAGCATTTTGAGCTATCCTTCCTTGATCAACATACAAAGAAAAATTAAAAAGGCAAGCATAATCTGTTATTGATTACTGTTTTAGTGATTATATTTGCAAAATATATACAAATGTTATACATGGTGACTTGAGAAAAAGTAATAATTATCTGTGGCACAGGGTGGATGAGTATTGAATTCTAGGAACCAAACTGCTATCCACGGAGAGGTTTAGGCCAAGGGCTGCTCCTTAGCTGTCTTGCCCTATTCCTAAAATACGCGTGCCATAGCTTAAGAGTTGATGGGATGGCCATTCTTCAGAAGACCATGTCTTGTGTGCTCATTTAACAAACATTCTAGACATCTACTATGGGCTGAAAACTCGCTAGGTGCTGGGAACCCAACATGAGCAAGTCTTGGTACCAGTGTTTACAATGGGGTGTACGCATAGTTTTTTCAGGTCTAATCTTTTGGCAGGTCTAGGTGTGAGCAGTTACCCAGCTTTTCCCCACATTTTGTGACTAGTAGATAAGGGTATTTTAGTGTTACACTTGTTACACTTCCCTCCACCCCATTCATTTATTCACTCAAGTGTCTGTTGAGTACCCATGAAAGCCACATACTATTCATGTACAGAAGTTAAAGTAGTAAGCAGGATAAAGGAGACCAGCATCAAATAGGTTAACAAGTAATTAATGTGATTTCACATAGTGATAAGTGTCATGAAGAAAGTAAGAAGGTAAGAAGGTAATGGTAGGGACTGAGGTTATGGTGGACTACTGCTTTAGCACTGTGGTCAGGGAAGATAACTGGGAAGGTGACATTTGAGCTGAGACCTCGGTTGTAAGAAGGAGCCAGTCATGTCAGAGTCTGTTGAAAAACATGCATTTTGCAGAAAGGGAACTGCAAGCACAAAGACTCAAACAAGCATAGCAGGGCATTTTCAAGGTATGAAAGAAATCAAGGGCCACCAGGGCAATACATCAAGGGAAGGGTGTTTGTTACCATGTCTTTGAAACTGTATTGTATCCCTATCTGCCCAGTCATACAATTATGAGTGGTTAAAACTGCATAATAATGTTCCTGACATTTTAAATTCCTTGTTTATAGACCAGTGCTATCACTCAACTATGTGTTGAGTAATAAATGTATCATTTATTACATTTATTAATAAGCATTCCCATTATTCACTTCACGGTATATTCACTATGTAACAGTGGACTCAACCAACATTAATTGCACCTCTAATATATTCTACATATAGGTCCCACCCTCAAGGAATTCAGTGTCTAGTGGGAAAAATTTTTAAAAGAAAAGAAACAACTGTAGTTGGGTTTATTGCGAGGGGTGGTTAGCGGAGGGGAGGAGGCATAGTTGCTAAAGAAGACTTCTTAATGTAGGCAATATTTGAGTTGATTTTTGAGGGATGAGGAAGAGTTTGTCAGATATACAAGTGGGCAGAGGGCCTCCATGAGGGACAGAGCCAGGGCAGGGCCTGGTAAAGAGGTAATGAATTTGAAGATTTTTGATTATGGCTGGAATGAACTGTTCCTAAGAGATATGTGATGAAATCATTCAGAGGGCAGGTGAGAAGAGAACTGGGGACAGGACTTGAAAAGGGAGAAGAGGAGGAACCTGAGGAGAAGGCTGAGGAATGGCCAACGCTCCTCCTTGTCAGTAGTACAGACAGGAATAAAAGATGAAGCAAAATCAAGGAGAAGCAGGTTACTATGTAGAGCGCAAGTTGGGAATGCTTCGTGTTGTCATGTGAGGGAAGACAGGATATTGTTGGTGATGGGAGCAGTGTTTCCCATAAGCTGCCTGCATCCTGATGTACCAAAAGCAACCATGAGTGTCTGTATTCCTGAGTTCCAGCTCTAGGAGGTCACATTCAGAAGGGCTAGTGTAGGCATCAGAAATGAATTTTTAAAGAATCTCTGGGAGGTTCTAATGGACATACAGATTTAGGTCAAGGCAAGAGGGTGGCCAGTAGGAGAACAGTTAGTGAGAGATGCTGAAAGCACCAATTAAGGTAGTAGCAGTAAGAATGGACAGAAGCAGAATGCTAACGATGTGTAAGTAGGTAGGTTGTGTCAATAAAGCTTATTGGATTGTGGGAGCAAAAGGAGTTGAAAGTGACTCTGGGTAGACAGATATGTTAACATTCACTAAGGTAGGGAATGCGGGAGGAAGAGCTCATTTCAGGGGAAGATGAATTCAATTTTGGACATGTTTAATGTCAAGGGGTCTGTAAAGAGATACTCGGACTTTTGGAGAGAAGGAGCTGGACTGGACATGAGTAGTTAGGTGAAGTTATGCCATGGATGTGAATAAGGACACCAGAAGAGGTGCATAGAGTTAGAAGGTTGAGGACAGAACTTTGGGCTAGTCTAATATTTAAGGGATGGTGAGAAAGAAGAGACAGCAAAGTAGGCAGAAATAGGAGTTTCGTTAGGAGAAATGTGTCTTCTTTCCCCAATCCAATTTGATTTGCTCTCTTTTGTTATAAACAAACTTCTCCAGCTTCTTCACTGTCTTTCGCCACTATGAATCCGATCTCAACTCTTGATCCCCTCATTGTCTACAGTTTACAGCCCATTTCTGGCATCTTTTATAGCCAGTCTAGAACCCATAGTTAATTCCCGAGTTGTGTTCTCATTGACTCTCAGAGAACTGATGCTCCCATCCTTCTGTACTCATCTAGCAAAATCCCAACTTCGTATTAATGTATAGTGTCTAATCCAAGTCATCCACACGATTGCTCAGTTTCATTTCTTGGATTCAGTCATCTCCCTTTGCTTTTCCCCTTTTATCCCTATCCTCACCACTATCTCAGGTGCTACCTCTCTCTCTCTTAACCCAACTAAAAAATAAGGGCTATCGCCTGGGTACTGCCTCTCCCTGACTTGTTTATACCACACTTTAACAATTGTTAAAAAAGTCTTCTCAGTTTAGGTGGTACTTGATCTGATTTTTCAGAGGTGAGTGAGAGTTTGTTAGGCATACCAACTTTGTTCCTTTATCACAGTCTAAAAGAACAAAGCACCCTTCTCCTGAGGCTCACCCCCAACCTATTCTTGACTCATTATTCACTGCCTTTTCTAGTGCCACTCGTTCATTCTCTCTTCTGAGAGAATGAGTCTGACATGTGGTTAAAGCAAATGCTTTCTCCTGTGGGTACTTTAGTGGGGTCTTAAACTCCCAGAGCACCTCAGCTCTCTTATCTATGGAAAGAAGGTAAGTATCTATTTTAGGGGGTTGTTGTGAAAATTAAAAGAATATATGTAAAGTTCCTAATTAGGGTTAAAATTTTAAAAACTGGATTCTTCTGAGTCTTAAAGATGCAAAAGCATAATGCTTCTATAGACCCTGTCCTGAACCTTCCCAACTGCTGACTACTGTTTCTTCTTCCCATCCAAGCTTTTTGAAAGATAATCTCCACTTTTTGCCCTTTCTCACTCTTCTTCACTCTTTAGCTCTCTGCAATCAGTGAGCCACTCTTTGATGGTCACCCACTGTGGCATGACTCTGTTCTTGGCTCACTTTTCAAGTTCTTGATTTAAGAGCTGTTTAATGAGCATGCCTGTGACCCAGCCATTCTCTAGGTGCTTGGGATGCAGTAGTAAATAAAAGGCAAAAGATGTATTCAAGTGCTTGTAATCTTGGGCAATAGAAGTCACAAAATATAGGCTCAATTTAAATATCAAAGGTACTCAGTTCAGTATTTTAATCAACATTTCAGTCTTCACTCAAAGGTAAGACTTTTTCTCCCTCTTTGTCCCATTTAAGACTTGCAGTTGGCAGCCACCTGCTGTAAGAGAAAGGGGTTTGGCTTCTGCACTTTTCCTGTTCCCATCTGTCCTTTAGATTTCCTGTTTCTGACCTTACTGGTTTCTAAATTGGATGGAGTGGGAGGAGGAAGAAATAGTGAAGAACTTAGATAGTTCTTATGTAGCTCTCTGAGCCTGGCACATGATTAAAGCTGACTATCTTATGGGCTCTTTACAGACTCTTGACAAACTCCTGTGCCGGCTACTCCACTGACAGGGAGGGGTGCATATTTATGCTTGTGCACTTTATTTGACTCTTCCTTAGCTCCTAGGAGCTTTGGTCACCTACAGTTTTCTCCTCTGGAGTACTTTCGGCCAGCTTGAGGGCACTGTTGGACTGAACCAAAGGTGACCTCTCTGTTGGCTCTTGCGTGTGGCCCACCTCTGCTCTGCTAGAATTGCTGATTCTTTGCCTTGGTCGTGCATTTTTTTTTAGTGATCAACATGGCTTTTCCTTCTTATGCTCTCTAGATTTCCCAGTGTGGGAATCCATTGAACCCCAACCTCAGGGGTCACTTACTTAGCTCACTGAATAGGCCTGTTGAGCCTGCCTTCAGCTTGATAGGAGAGCATGATTGTACTTAGAGCACTTTGGTAGTTTGTGCCATAAATCTTCTTCATAATGTCCTCTCTTTACAATAGAGAACTGTTACTATTTGATTCACTCTTTATGTTTGTAATCTGAGTGAGAGGAGTCTGAGTCATCTGATTGCTTTTGATTCATTTTTGTAAATTCTGCATTTGGGCATGGAGCCTCCCTTTGGTATACAACAATCTTTGGTCCTTTAGTGGAAACTACAATTTTATCATCACGTTTTAGCTAGGTTCCTGTTTTTTGGCCCCCAAATTATTTGGCCTCTTTAAAAATGCCTTTAGAATTTATCTATTTCTGCTCTAATTTCATTGTTTGTTGCATTAAAGGATTAACTTGGCAGGCCTGGGTTGCCCAAGCCCAGCACAGTGTCTTTAACACTTAATTCTTGGGGATAAGCTATTTCCCACATATCTGAAGTTTTTTTGTGGGGGAGGGAGTATAGCCTTGAAACTCTCAAGGAAATACTATTTATTCAAGAAATAAACCCAAATACATATGGTCAATTAATTTATGACAAAGGAGCCAAGAATATACAATGGGAAAAGGATAGTCTAATAAATGGTGTTGGGAAAACTGGACTGCCACATGCAAAAGAATGAAACTGGTCCACTGTCTTACACTATGCACTAAAATTAACTTAAAGTGGATGAAAGAGTTGAACATAAACTTGAAACCATAAAACTCTATAAGAAAATATAGGTGGTAAGCTTCCTGACATGGATCTTGGTGATGACTTTTTTTTTTAATCTGACACCAAAGGCAAAAGCAACAAAAGCAAAAATATATCAGACAAAAAACTTCTGCACACCAATGGCAACCATCAACAAAATGAAAAGGCAGCCTACTGAATGGGAGAAAATATTTGCAAATCATGTATCTCTCTGATAAGGGGTTAATATCCAAAATATATAAAGAACTTAATAGTAAATTGACAAACTATTTGATTAAAAAATGGGCAGAAGATCTGAATAGACCTTTTTCCAAAGAAGACATACAGATGGCCAACAGGTACATGAAAAAATGCTCAACATCACTGATCATCAGGGAAATACAAACCAAACCACAATGAAGTATCACTTCTTACCCGTTAGAATGGCTGTTATCAAAAAGATAAATAATGAGTGGTATTGAGAATGTGCAGAATCGAGAACATTTGTTAGTGAGAATGTCAATTGATGCAGCCACTGTGGAAATCAGTATGGTGGTTCCTCAAAAAATTAAAAATAGAACTACCATGTGATTCAGTATCTCCACTTCTGATATTTATCTGAATAAAATGAAAACGTTTGCTTGACAAGATATATGCACCCGCATGTTCGTTGCAGTATTATTTACAAGAGCCAAGATAGGGAAACAGCCTAAGTGTCCATTGACAACATAAATAGATCTCAAGGACACTATGCTAAGTGAAATAAGTCAGACAGAGAAAGACAAAACACTGATCTTAGTTATTTGTGAAATTAAAAAACAAACCAGAAAACCAAGCTCATGGATAGAGAGAACATACTGGTGGTTACCAGAGGTGGGGGTTGTGGAGGACAGGAGAAATGGGTGAAAGGGGTCAAAAGATATAGACTTGCAGTTATAAAATAATTAAGTCATAGAGATTTAATGCACAGCATGGTAACATAGTGATTAATACTGTATGATATTTGAAAATTGCGGAGTAGATTTTTAAAGTTATCACAAGAAAAAAATTGGTAACTATGTAAGGCGAGGGCTGTTAACTAGATTAATAGTGGTGATCATTTCACAATCTATATAAATATTGGGTCATTAATGTTGTACACCTGAAACTAATGTTATATGTCAATTATACTTTATTTTAAAAATTAAAAATAAAAAGGATTTTAGCTGAGAAGAGAAAACAGGTATTGACTAGGGAAGAATAAGCTTGAGGAAGAATGCTTTTAAAAACAATATATTTTTTTTCAGTCTAAAAGTAAGATTAACCATATAGAAAGTTTGGAAGATAGAGGAAAACACTTAGCATTTTAGTTAATTTTCTTCGTCCTTTTTCCTCTATACATTTATGTTTTTGTTTTTAATGGACTGATTTTGTTATTGTAAAGCGAGTACCTGTTCAAAGAAAATCTGAAATATAGAAAAGTAGTCGAGATAAAAATAACATTTATTGACATCGTGATGTTTATCTTCACACTTTTCCAGTGCAAACATGAATACCTAAATAAATAATTAAAAATAAATTTATCACACTCGAATGCTATTTTGTAACTTTTATATCACACAACAGACTTTTAAAATGTAATCATAATGCTACATGTCTTCTGCTTTCTTCCTCCTTCGTCATAGGCATTTCCTTAGTATGTTATTCTTGAAGAATTAGGCTGATGCTTCCCAGTGTGCAGATGAGGAAGCTGAGGCATAGGCATTTAGGTAATCTTCCCAAGATCTCATAGTTTCTGAGGAGCAGGACTCATCTGGCTCCATATTCTGTGTTCTGAACTACTGCTTCTCTGACTTAAAACTTTTAAGTTCACTTACATTTATCTATCATGACCACTAGGATAGTCATAGTCTAATGATCAATATAATAGCTCAGGTTAGCAGTGGATCTTATTTCCCGATCATTGAAAAGTACAGTACGTTGCTTTTCATCTGTCCCCTGGTGACGCTGCAGCTGTTTACTCGTGTGCTCCACCACTTTCCTTCTATGGCTTTCAACCATCAGTCTCCGTTTTCTTCCTAAAGCAGAGCCAACATACAGTTTTGCTTTCAGTGTAAATGTTTTATGTTGCAGTTAGGATATTTTTGTAGTAACTAATGTGCTATATATATTTTTTTAATTTTCATATTCTTCTGTTTCTCCTACTCTTCCCTCATTGGTCAAGTTATTATCTTCAGCTTTTTCCAGCTTGTCTCAATATCAGTTTTTGTAATGAAGGTGTAACCTACCTTAAATCAAGCTACTTTAAAAATGCATTTCTATGGAATTTTAATAGGTACAACCTGATAAAGAATGTCAAATAATTTCAACAGCATTTTTGAAGTGTTTTTTGTGAAACACTGGTACTGTGAGGTTTTACTTAAGTTTTTTTTTTTTAAATTAAAAAATTGTTTTAAAGTTTATTTTTAAACCAGAATTTGTACTGTTCATTTTATTTTTTCCAGCTTTATTAAGGTATAATTGGCAAATAAATATTGTATATATCTACAGCATACAATGTGATGTCTTGATATACATATTAATACATTCAAGCTAATTGACATATCTATCACCTCAGTTATTTTTGTGTGTGTGTGTGCTGCGAACATTTAAGATCTACTCTGAGCAAATTTCAAGTATACAATACAGTATTATTACCTATAGTCACCATGCTGTATATCACCTAAATTAATTTAAATTATGATTATAATTTTTTTAAAATTATGATTATAAATGGGGATTATAATTTAACCTTTAGTTAAATCTTCATTTTAATCACGGTTCTGTTTCCCATTTTTCTTAAGACTTTATAAGTTGTATTGCCATTGTTCTCAGCCATTTTCCAGTGCTTATGTCACTTTAGTCCCTTGAATGTGGCGTGATATAGTGGAAAAAGCACACTGTATAGTAGTTCCACCAAATCCTTGGGGGATACATTCCAATACCTGCAGTGGATGCCTTAAACCACGGATAGTACTGAGTCCTATATATACTGTTTTTTTTCTTAGACATTCATACCTGTGATAAAGTTTAATTTTTAAATTATGCAATTTCACAGAAGATATGTTCTTACAATAGACCATAGTGACTTCAGCATACAGTCTTTTTTTCTTAAGTTGAGAACTTTCACCTTTCCACTTAAAGAAAGCACTTTATGGCTTTTCTTTGGCATATCCGAATTGCTGGCATTACTACTCTTTTACTTTTTGGCCATTATTAAGTAAAATAAAGATTACTTGAACACAGGCACTGCAGTACAGCCATAGTTAGTCTGGTAACCGAGATGGTGACTAATGGCCTGGGAGTGTATAGAGCCAGCATGGAGACACTGGACAGAGGGAGGAGTCACATCCCAGGCAGGACGGAGCAGGATGTGAGATTTCATCATGCTACTCAGAATGGCATATAATTTACAACTTACGAGTTATTTATTTCTGGAATTTTTTATTTAATATATTTGGGCCACAGTTGAACACAGGTAACAAATTGGAGATAATATACTTTATTAATTTTTGGAAAGAGTTCTGTAGCTAACCAAGTATGTCCTTAATGTCAGCCATACTGATTTTTAAAACTTGGCAGTGCAAATTAGCACTTCTAAGATCTTTAGTTACTCCAAAACAGAATTCTAACTTTATTAGCTGTTTCTAAGACTCATTGGGGATGGCTTTCATTGTAGAAAATTTGAAAAATAAAAGGAAAAAATGTAAAATTTCTTTTCACTATATGGCCCAGACTTCATCTCTGTTTACGTATTGGTGTTGTGAATTATTTCATCTGTATATGTTGATGTATATAAATTTTTTTAAAGCAAAATTTGACCTATATACAGTTTTATATTCTGCTTTTTTCATTTAACTTTCTTAAATGAATTTTCACTTTGTCATTAATACATGTTCAAAGTCGACTTTTAACATTGTTTTTGTTTTGCCTTGTTATAAAACTGAAACATGCTTGCTGCCAAAAAAATTAATAAATTACACACATACATAATGTAGAAAGGAATAGTTCCATATAATTATTCCACCTACATAACCATCTCTGATAGTTTAGTGCCTATTCTTTTAGACTTTACATGCAATTGCTTACTTATGCTTTTTCTCAGACACACAAATACACATACATATATACACATCTGTGTATGTGATTTTACACAGAAATGGCATTCAAATATACATTTTGTTGTACTCTTCAGCATTATCTTAGATACAGAATCATGACTTTGAAGGATAATTATATATTATACAAAATGCTTTTTTCCAGTATTTCCTATATAAACAGTGTTGTAAACAGTTTTATAACTAAATTATTGATTACATCTTTGATTAAATTCTAAAGAGATGATCACAAATGTGGAATTACAGGTCAAAGAATAGGAACATTTTAAGGTTCTTGATTAGTATTGCCAGATCCTTCCAGGAAGGATGTTTACTATATACTTTTCAGCAGTTCAGGAACCTATCTTTCTCACCAAACTCTTACAACAGTCGAGCGTGATAATTAAAATAATTTTTGTCACTGAGAGATTAAAAAATGATATTACATTGTTGTCTTAATCTGCATTTCTTTAAATGTTAGGGAAAGTGAATTTTTCCCCTCTTTCATATTTATTGGCCATTTTAATATATCTAACTGATTTAACTATTTCCTTTGCCATTTTTTTTTCTATTGGAAGTCATATTGTTTTTAAAAAATTAATTTGTAAAGGCCTTTTAAGGACGTAGCTTTTGTCATTGTGTAAATTATATTTTAGCCACTCATCAGTTTTTAATTTTATTTATGAAGTTTTTTCATATAAACTTTCATTCATAAATAAGTCCTTAAAGGTATTTAGCTCTTAAATTTTAATTCATCATTTTCATTCTTTATCAAGTCCTAGGCCTCCTGAGACCTGTTAAATATTCATCTAATATTTTTTACATGTTTTTTCTAATTATGAATATAATATATACTGCTAGTACAAATTCAAACAACCCTGAAGAACAGAAAGTGAAATGTGAAACTCTCTCTCATCCCACCAAGAGTTTGGAAGATATTCTTTTAGATTGTTTTTCCCTGTGAATCTGTGTGTGTGTGTGTGTGTGTGTGCGCGCGCGCGCGCGCGTGCGTGTGTGCGTGTGTGCGTGTGTGTGTGTGTGATTAATATAAGAATAATATATGCATATGGTAACCATTTTAAGTTACTTTTTCTTTGCTGCTTCTACTATTATAACATTAAATGATGTATTTATGCCTCTGTTGAACTACAGGTTCTATTTATAGGCTCCCGATAATGAAAGATGAGGACTTTGCATACCTCTAGCCTCTCCATCTTTTAATTTTGGTTTGGTTACCTCTTGTACTGCTTACCTTTATAGTTTTAAATAATAAACAAAACCCCTTATTTTTTTTTATTTATCTATTTGGCACAATCAGTAGACTCCATTATGAAGGTGAGAAATTAGCCCAAGAACATATGTGCTCTAATTCCTAATTTATGTGTTTTATTTATATGTGGTATGTGTTTACAGTCTGTTCTATAATGATAAGCCTTCCATGCTTTGTCTATAGGTTGATTTTATATAGAAAAGCAAAACAATAGCTATATTTACATAATTATGATTGTATATTTATTGTAGAACCAAAGTATGTGACTGGAGTCCTAGAAGGAAATAGAGCCATAGGTCAGAAAACCTGTGCTGTTTCAAGGAGTCTCTTAATTTCTTTTCATATGTCTTCACTACTGTAAGTTCACGCTCAACTACTGCTATTCCTTGAATCTTACATTGGTTTCTTCTTGGATTCCCACCTCCCCAGCCCCCCACCCCCCGTGTCTCCCTGGAGTAAACTTTTTCATGTACAGGACTCTGGTGGTGAGCTTGCCGGCTTGCTTGGCTATTCTTGTACATAGTGAAAGACTGGATTCTTAAGTAGCTAGGGTGGGTTTCCTCTTTATTTACAGGTAGGTCTTTCTCCCTAAGAGGCCCAGACCTTAAGAGGCAGAGGTGACTGTTGGTTCTGTTCAAGTGTACAGAGCACGTAAACAGGCTGATTTTCATATAAGGTACAGAGGTGTCGAGTAGGTGGGCAAAGGACAGTGAAAATCCCCTGCAGTGGGCAGAGGTAGGTGGGCTTGGCTCTTTTTGTGAATTTTACTCCTGAGTAAAGCTGTTGTTTTTACCATTACTCCAACCCATTCTGTGTTACCCAAGTTGTCATTTCCTGTGGAAGTTTAAAGGTGCCCCAAGCTCTTTTCTACTTTTTCTCAGACCTCCAACATTCCCCGTATCCTTCCTCAGTAGATTACCCCCTCTCTTTGGACACCATTTCTTGGATTTTATTTTGGGAACCAAGCCTTTTTTCTGGTTGTGGTGGTTGAATGAATGACTATGTGAGAAATGTGAGAAAGTATGTCTGGGGGTGGGTGTTTGGGGGAAAGGCTGACTGGCCCAGCTGTCACATGAGCACACGTGGCACTTACACTACTGGGGGTGGTTTGAACAGGATGTGGGCCCAACATTAAGTGGAATTGAAACAAAAGTAAAATAATGACCCACCCCCTTTTCAGTTCTTTTCATCCTGATTTGGTGCTAGTCTGAAACACCTCTTTAATAGCAGCTAGTTTCCTATTGTAACAAAAAGACAGGAGCCAGGGCCAGAAATGATATTAGTTAGAATTTAATAAACTGTTTATTTTTTTTGTTACTACCTACAGATGGCAAAGTGACACTCATTTTCCATTTACAGTAGTGATGTAAAATTTCTTGTAAAATATGTTTCTTTAAATCATAGTAAGGTGATTTAAAGGAGAATATTAAACAATAGGATAGGTAATACTGGAATATAGCAAAAATTGTGGTGCCATTTTAGTCAGTGAGAATGACTGAAGTTTGACACATACTCTTAATTATTCTGATGAATAATTATAACCACTCATGTTCCTCCCAGGTGTTAGTATTTATTGATTAGTTCCCTGAACTCATTTGGAAGGAGACTTTTTTTTTGATGTTGTGAGGGTTCTTTTATTTCATTATGACTTTGGAAGAGAGGAAAAGTGGACAGGGGTATGAGTCTATGGTCTTGAACTGAGATTTTATCTAGCTATCTTTTTGTTTCATGCTTTTATATCATTTTTTAATCCCTTTAGAATTACTTTTAGCCTTTAGGGTTTAAGTGAAGCTCTTTTGGTCTCCATCCACTAGGCAATCTCAGCACCATGGGTTAGAGATGTTTAGTAGCATCTCTACTCATGAACAGATTAGGTGCTGAAAGGCCTTGTGCAAGTCCAAACCTAATGGGATTTTAAGCTTTGTTCTTTTATGCTTTTCCACCAGACAGGAGTGAAAGAGGTTCCTAGATTATCAAAGCTTTAAAAATCAGACTATGGTTTCTCCATCTTGAAGACATATGTTCTCTTTGCATCTTTTTCCAAAATAGACCAGTTTAATGTACATTAAACATCTGCTGAACAGATAACTCCTGTTTATCTTCTCAGATGTTCTAGTGGATGTCTTTGTAGATACAGTATCCTTGCTTGTCAACCTGTCAACCTATCTGAGTTGGTTTAAGATTCTTTGGGTCTTTGAACATACAGAACCATCCTTGGCTTCTCATGAAGTTGTTACTGACAGCACTTTCACCACATTGGCCTTTATAGCTCTTAGCCCTCTCTTAAATTAGCATTGCTCTGAGAGACATTTACCTCAGTAAAGATGATTCTTTAGGCCAGACTTTGAACATCGGCAGGCCACACAGATGGGTTTTGTTTGATCTGTGTGTTTCTGGTCAGGGCAGGGGGACAAGGAGAGTTTCTTTCCAATATTTTAAAATTGAAGTATTTCAGACAGAAATCTAGATTTTTCTTATCTCTTCAGGTAGCCGTCTGGCAACACCAGGGCTGAATTGTCAAATAACAGAAAATCTACCGATCATGCACTTTTTGCCATCCACTTCCCTGTTTCACTGATACCTGCCTGACCTTCTTAGGCCACTGAATTTACAACACATTTTCTTGCCAATTACCATATATTTTCTCATTTTAAAATTACTTTTTTTCCCCCTCTTACAGTTTATCGTAGTGGTACAAGCTTTCTGATTCACTTTTTCAGAGTTGATTCTACTGTTGAGTAATTTATCCTATATTTATGCGTAGCATTCATAATTTTCTTATTTAGGATTTTAAAATATTATTTCATTTATGATTGTATTTCTTGTCTAATTAGCACTTTAACAAGTACTGCTTTTTACACTTAATGAAAAACTTAATGTTTATATAAACTGTTTCTAAGAAGGATAAACTCTAGTGCCAGCATAGCAGCAGGACCAAAATAAGAATGTAGATGCCTAATGCATTGTTGATTACTTGCAGATTTTCTCTGGCGTGCATACCTTTGCGTTAGACTCTGTTTTAGAACTTCCTTTTTCAGTTGCTCATTCCTTTTCCCCCCTCCTAAATTCACACTATGTAAATATTTTAGATGTAGAATACATTTTGTATCTAGAGGGCAATTGCCATCCTCCTTGCCTATTTTTGTGTGTTCTTTTCTAGAAACTTCTTAGCCTTTTCTTTTGGTCATTTTTCTGATAAATTTTACAAGCAGAGGTCTAGTAACAAGTGTTTATTGGCTGCCCTCACAAGGCGGGCATTCTGCCCAATGTGACCCGGGTGAGGAGCTGTCAGTGGAGCAGGTGCCCAGTGTCGATTGAATTCTCTCCGATGCATTAGGAACAGGAGCGGATTCATGGATGGCTTACAACGTTTTACTTCTAAGGGCATTGTAGGGAAATGAGTGTAATGAAAATAAACTTGGGAACTTTTGACTCTTGGACAGTTTTGGAAGTCTTTGTTGAGATGGTCACCAATAGGCACTTGCTCCTCCCTTACCTGGTCACTGAAGGTCCGTTTCATTGTTTTCTTCTAGGAAACTCATAGGCCTGAAGAATAAATCATGCTAGAAGCAGAAGGTATCCCTTGCAATGCATGAGTTTACTGCGCTTTTATGGACTTCAACACACTTATTTTTGGTTTAGTTCATTTCTTTTGAAAAACTTTAAGGAAGTTACTTCATAAGACACCAGATTACCCTATTTTTGTGAGAACCCTGAGAAGTTCATCAAATAGTTAAGTAGTCACAAATAGGAAGACCAATATGATAGGATCTGGTGGCCCCTGCTCTCAGTGCTGTGAACCGCACTGGGGTTTTGATGAGTGTATTTTGACATGGCTAACTTGTGGGGATGGGCAGAGTTGCTAGGTTTGCTGCCTTTTCTCCACCCCCCATCTCCACCCCCTGCATCTGTCTTCAGCTGCAATGATTCTGTAACAGCCACATGGCAAGCTTTGCACAACCTGTGGTTAGTGTCTTCATTACATAAAAAAATGCATATTTTTATTCAGGTAAAATTCACGTATCATAAAATTCACCATTTTAACCACTTTAAAGTATACAATTATTGACTTTTAGTACATTCATATTGTCTTGCAAATATCACCAACCACAGTCTAGTTCCAGAACATTGTTATGACCCCCAAAAGAAACCTCGTATCATTAAGCTGTCACTAGCCATTCTCTCCTCCCTGCCAACCACTAATCTGCTCTGTGTACGGATTTTTAAATTCTGGACATTTCATATAAATGGAATCATGCAACATGTGGCTTTTTTTTGTCTAGTTTCTTTCACTTAGCATAGTTTTCAAGGTTCAGATTTATTATAACATGTATCAATACGTCATTCCTTTTATGGCTGAATAATATTCTGTTGTAAGGATATACCATATTTTGTTTATCCATCATCTGTTGTTGGATATTTGGGTTGTTTCTACTTTTTGGTATTATGATAATGCTGCTATGAATATTCAGATTTTTGTTTGAACATCTGTTTTTCAGTTCTCTTGAGTGTATAACTAAGAGTAGATTTCCTGGGTCATATGTTAATTCTATATTTAACTGAGGAACCAAAAAGATACATGTCAGGTACTAAAAACTTAACAGTGAAAATCCCTTTAGAACTTGGACCAAGATATAAAGGTGCCATATTTCCTTGTTATATATTAGAAAAACTTTTTTTTCTTTAGAGTCAGGCAGAACTGGGCTCAAATCTTGGCGTGTATCTTGGGCAAATTATTTAACCTTTCTTAGCCTATTTTTTACCTAGAGCGTGCAGATACCTCATTGCTGCCTCAGGGTTACTGTAAGCATTCACTGAGATGGTATTACACAGAAAGCGCTTTTTTTAGCACAGTGTCTGGCATAAAATAATCAACAAATACTGTAATAATTATTTTAGGATAATACACAATCACCAAAGCCTGATTGCTATTTATTGCCACAGAGATGGCTGTGTATTTGGGTTATATCAAAGAGTTTGTGAATGATCCAAAAGTAAACATCTTAAATTTTGGTGTTTTATGTCCTAATTGCCAAAAATATTTGGATTTTTATTTTCAGATTAATACATCATGGTAATTGTCAAAATTTGTAACATCCCTATTTTCTAAGGTGGAAGGACCTGTTGCAGAGAAATTTTTTTTAACCTTCCATTTGACCGCTGCTTGGGTTCTTCATAAATGAACCACTTCCTGGCTCCACTCACAGGCCAAAGATTGTCGGTAACTTGCTTTAACTTATGTCAGTGTATAAGGATTTAGTGAAACCTTTTACAGAGTTATTAGCTAGTCAAACACAAATTATATTTTCTGATTCTTAAAACAGATTTTTATTAAAAAGTTAAAATCTCCCATTAACAGTTCAGAGATACTAGTTAATATTTTAATAGATGCTTTAAAAAAAACCCAGGTATTTATGTTCTTTTATTTTAAAGTATTATTTATTTATTTATTAGAATATTTAATTATATACTAGAAATTTTTTGCACTGACTATTTAGGAACATCTTTACAAGGAACGAAATATGTTTACAGCCTACTTCTTAAAATTAAATAGTTTATTTTATTGATAGAACATAATTTACCCTACCCATTTTCCTGTTGGACATTCATGTTGCTTCTAGTCGTTTCACTATTATGAACAGTGCTGTGATGAGCATCTTTGTAGCAAAATTTTTGTGCACATCCATGATGATTCCTTCGGGCTAAATTCCTAATGTAGACTTTTTTTTTTTTATCAGAGTTTTTATATATATATTTTAAAGCTTCTGATCAGTTCAGCATTTAACAAATACCTACCACTCTGTGTTGCATCCTCCCAAGACTGCAGTCTTTTTATATTTCCATTCAAACTGCATTTATTTTTGTTACACGAGGCACCACTTTGATGCCTATCATTGCTGTTTGTGACTATACATTTCTTTCACTTACGACCCACCATTCAGGTGAAAATCCCTTTGGACCATGCAGTTCTATGGCAGTGCAGCATAGGAAGCTGTTTTATTTGTGGTCAGATTTTCAGGGTTTGAACTTGGTTCTGCCACTCCCTAGCCATTATTTCAGACACCTGTTCTTACACAGCATTTCGGTATGCTCAGCCTCACCTCTTATTCTCTTTTTCTGCAGTCTCTTTTGTTTTAAACTCCTCTAGTTTAGTAAAGCTTATTTCTCTGTTCCTCCCATGGAGCTTCTTTTTTTCTATGGCCATTCTAGATTATTGAGGGATGATGGGTAACAATCCTTTCCTGTTTCTTCCCTGGATGATAATTTTAAGATACATTCATAAGCCTTCTTAGAAAATCCCATAGGACCAAGCACTTGTTAGAAATATCTTTCGCTCCTAGTGGTGGTCAAGTGCTAATGAATCTTTGTATTGGCTCTCCCTCCCTGTTTCACTCCCTGGGATCACATTCCGAAATAAACTACCTGTCTGTAAGCCTTTTTCTCACCTTTTACTTTCAGTGGAACCCAGGCTAAGACATTTTGTGATCATGGACAGGTGACTTAACTCTTTAAGTTGCAGTTTTCTCATAGGTATAAATTTGGAGAGAACAGTGTCCACTTCATGTCGTTCATTCATTCACCAATACTTACTAAAACACTAATATGTGCCAGGTGCTCTTCTAGGTATGGGAATATAGCAGTGAGCAAGACAAACAGTGACTCTTAACTTCATAGAGTTTACATTTTGATGAGGGAGACAAATAAACAGAAGGATTTTAAACAGTGAAAAATGCTATGAAATAAACAGGATGATGTGCTCTAGAGCAATAAAGTCATGAGTGAAAGCCATTCTGAGATGCTGTTTGAAATGAGGACTGAATGATCAGGATAAGCTGGATGTGAGAAGAACATTTTGGGTGGAGGAAGTGGCAGGTGTAATGAGTGGAGGAAGTAGCAGGTGTAAAGGCCCTAAGGTGTAAGCGTCAGGAGCAAGGTAGTGCACATAAAGTGCTGTGTATGGTACTTTGCACTTGGTAAGTGTTCAGTAAATGTTGGGTAGTATTAATAGTAAGATTAGATCAAAGGGGTAGCCTGTCATTAACTACACAGTAGCAAGTTTTGCTTAATGAATTGACAAAAACTGACTTCATAGAATAAGCGGATGATTGTGCAGGATCTGAGTTATGTGGTACATTTTTCTTTGCTCTGATGATATGATGAATTACATTGATTTTCTTTGCATTCCTAGTATATAATTCCCTTTGTCATGATGTATTATCCTTTTTATGTCCAGTTCAATTCAATTTACTAATATTTTGTTGACAGTTTTGCATCTATGTTACTAAGAGATATTGGTCTGTTGTTTTCTTTTAACGTCTTTGTCTGGTTTTGGTATCGGTGTAATGTTGGCCTCATAAAAAGAGTTGGGAAGTATTCTCTCCTTTTCTACATGGTGGAAGAGTTTGTATAGATTTGGTATTCTTTTTCCCTTAAATGCTTGGTAGAATTCTCCAGTGAAGCAATAAGGCCTGTAGTTTTCTTTGTTGGAAGACTTTTAACTATCAATTCAATTTCTTCATTTCTATAGAACTATTCAAGTTATTTGTTTCTTTTGGGGTGAGCTTTAGTAGATTGTATCTTTCAAGGAATTTGTGTGTTTCACCTAAGTTGTCAAATTTATGGGCAAAATATTTCTAATATTCTTTTATTATCTTTTAAAAAATTATTTGTGCTAAAAAGTACATACATAAAATTTACCATTGAAGCCATTTTTAAATATACAGTCCAATAGCATTAAGTACATTTCACAATGTTGTGCCAACCTTTATTATTCTGTTAATGTCTATGGGATCTGTTGTGATGTTCCTTCCTTCATTCCTGATACTGGGAATTATGTCTTTTCTTTTTCACCTGATCAGTCCTGCTAGAAGTGTGTTAATTTTATTAATTTCAATCAGCTTTAGTTTCATTGATGTTTCTCTGTTATATTTTGGTTTTCTAGTTCATTGATTTCTGTTCTTAATTCTTTCTTTCTGTCTACTTTTTTTAGAGTTTAATTTGCTCTTTAATTTTTAAACTTGTAGCCTACATCGTCATTTGAGACCTTTTCCTATATAAACACTTAATGCTGTAAATTTTCCTCTAAACACTGCTTTATTTACAGCCCACAAATTTGATTGGTTGTACTTTTACTTTTTAATCTATTTAACATATATTCTAATTTCCTCTGTTACTCCCTCTTTAACCCAGATATTATTAGAAGTATGTTTAATTTTCAGGTATTTAGGGAATTTTCCATCTATCTTCTGTTGATTTCTAGTTTAATTCTGTTATAGTCAGGGACATAACTTGGTATGATTTTAATTAAATTTATTGAGGTATGTTTTACAGCTCGAACTGTGGTCTGCCTTTGGGGAATATTCCACATGCACTTGAAAAAAATGTGTAAATTGCCACTGTTGAGTAGACTGCTCTATAAATGTCAATCAGGTCAAATTGATTGATATTATTTTTCAAGTCTATATTCTTACTGATTGCCATAACAACATACCACAGACTGAAGCGCTTAATCAACAGAAACTTATTTTCTCGCAGGTCTGGAGGCTGGAAGTTCAAAATCAAGGTATTGGCAAGTTTGTTTTTTACTGAGGCCTCTCCTTGGGTTATAGATAGCTATTTTCTCTCTGCATACTCACATGGTCTTTCCTCTGTGTATGTATCCCTGGAGTCTCTTCCTATTCTTATAAGACAGATTCAATTAGGGTCCCACCTATGACCTCACTTAACCTTAAATACCTTTTTAAAAGCCCTATCTCCAAACACAGTCACATTGGGAATTAATGCTTCAGCACATGAACTTTGGGGAGACATACTTCAGTCCATAACACTGATTTTCCGCCTTGTATTATTGATTACTGAAAGAGGAGTGCTGAAGTCTCCAATGGTAGTTATGGATTTATGTTTCTCTTTACAGTTCTTTCAGTTTTCACATAGGCTTTTGGGATCTGAAATTTGCTCATCTTAGGAGGAGGACTTAAAAGTGGAATTACCTGATTTAAGTTAACAGATCTATATCTTTAGGAGTTTGTTTAGTCCTGGGCAGGATTAAAATGGTTTTATAAATAGGGTCAGTTATTAATTCATTAAGTATTTTATTCTTATTCTTTATTTTTATTTGTTGTAAAATATACACAACATAAATTT
This sequence comes from Rousettus aegyptiacus, assembly GCF_014176215.1. NCBI lineage: Eukaryota > Metazoa > Chordata > Mammalia > Chiroptera > Pteropodidae > Rousettus > Rousettus aegyptiacus. The sequence goes on along the minus strand of NW_023416286.1, from coordinate 57,581,784 downwards.
TACCATCTTAATCATTTTTACTGCAGTGGCATTAAGTATATTCACATTGTTGTGCATCTCTATACCCAATAAACAACTCATTTCTCTGTCCCCAGCTCTGACAACCACCAGTCTACTTCTTGTCTTTATGATATGACTACGTAGGTACTTCATATAAGTGTACTCATACAGTATTTATCTGTTTGTGTCTGGTTTATTTTACTCAGCATAATGTCCACAAGGTTATTCATGTTGTAGCATGTGTCATAACTTCCTTCCTTTTTAAAAGGGAATAAATATTCCTCTGTATGTATATATCCCATTTTGTTTATTCACTTACCCATTGATGGACACTTGGGTTTTTTCCACCACTATTTATTGAGCACCTCTTATACATCAATCACCTTTCATTAAATAAACCCTTATTGACTTCCTTTATAACAGGCCATGTCCAGTTATAGGCATGGGGAATACTGTAGCAATAAACGTACTTGACAAAGTTGCTGCCTTCAAAAAGTTTATATTCTAGTGGGGACCAAGAATGGGAAGATACACAAGGAAATATATTTCTTGATTCTAAATTGCATTTTCCCTAGTATTTCTAAAATTGAGGTGTACCTTATAGTCGATGATGTCTTAGAATTGTATTTGTCAGTGTTTCTTTTTTAGTGACACTTAAAATAGTAGTATCTTACAATTAGTTTGAATCATAGATTTTATGAATCACTATTTAATAAGTTAGTTGTTGATAAGTACTGTGAAAAAAAAAATAAACCAGAACAAAGTGGATAGAGTCTTATATGAGATATTCACAAATAAAGTTACATTTGAGCAGAGCACATGTTCAGTTGATATTTTTCCATAGCAGGATTTCCTCCATGAAGGATACAGCGTGTTGGTTCACATTCTGGCACAAACTCCTTACCTTGCTGTGGACTGGTAGCAGCTTGTGGACTGGTTACTTTGAATAGCACTGGTGTAGAGGGCAGGGTCCTGGCAGGGGTAAGGATAAGAGTTGGGGGTTTGGGATGGGCTCAGATCTTATAGGCATGATAAGGGCAAGGGTAACAGAATTTCGCATCTTAGTAATTGGCAATAGTTATTCCGGTTGCTCAAAACCAAAATTTTAGAGTCAGCCTCGACTTCTCTGTTTGCCCTTATTCTCTACCCAGTCAGCAAATCCTGCTCATTGTACCTTCAAAACATCTCCCAATTCTGACCACTTTCACTACCCTCACCTAAACCACCCTGGCCCAGGGCATCAGCACCTCTTGCTTGGATGATCATGATAGCCCCCTTACTTGTCTTCCTTCTTTTACACTTGCCTTCATGTGATCCCTTCTCAATTTAGCAACCAAACCGATCCTTTGAAAACATATCTGATCATGTGATACCCCTACTGAAACCTCTCAAAAGCATCCCATCACTCTCAGAGGAAAGGTTCAAGTCCTTATAGTGGCCTATGGGGCTCTACACTCTTTGCTCTCATACTTCTTTGACCTCATGTTCTGCCTGTCTGCCTTGTGCTTATTCTGCTTTTAGCTGCCTTGGCAGACTTACTGTTTCTTAATCATGTTGAGCGTGTACCTGTCTCAAAGCTTTTGTACTTGTTCTTTCCTCTGCTAGGAATACTGTTCCCTCAGCTATCTGCAAGGCCCACTTCCTCAGGTCTTTACTTAAATCTCACTTTATCAGAAGGGCCTTCTAACCACCCCATGTAAAATGGCACCCCTCTCTCCCTGCTAACAGTGTTTTCCACCAAACCAGGATAAGCTAAGTTATGCTGCAGTAGCAAACAACTCCAAAATATCAGGGGCCTAAAATGACAAGGTTTGTTTCTCACTGACAGTATCCCTCTATTGCAGGTCACCTGCGAAGTCTACTCCACATTGTCTTTAACTCCAGGATCTGCCCGATAGCACAGCCACCACCTTGAGTATTGGTAGAGGGAAAGCCCATTGACTGGTTCCTCATGTATCTGCCTGGAGATAGCGTCTAACACATTGACATTCTAACACATTGGCGTGGCCAAAGCAAGTCATGTTGCTATTCCTAACTCCAGTTACAGATGGGGATGGGTGGTGGCAGTTCTATCACGTATCTTGAAAGAGACCAGGAAATCCATGGTGGATGACATGGCCACACTCTTTACCCTCCTCAATTTTTCTATAGCATTTATTTGCATCTGACATAATACATATTTACCTTGCTTTGTATATTTTCTTTTCTCTCCTGTTTAGACTGTAAATACTACAAAAGGAGGGACTTTTGTCAGTTATGTACTGCTGTACCCCAGGGCCTACGATAATGCATGGTCAATACTAGGTGCTTATTACTTTAAGAGAATGATTGAGAATACTAAAGCAAGTCATTTGTTTATTCATTTGGTGACATGTAAGCCAAGTTGGAAGTGTGGAGCAAGGAGGTTTGAGGAGAGAGTGGCAAGCAGATGGTATCAAATAAGAAGGTGAAGAGCAGACTTACAGAGAAAAGCAGTAGAATTGCTGGTCAGTGGAGAGTGTCAGTTTGAGATTTGAGACCATGAACCTACGGTGAAATCTTATAGCTCAGTTGTGTGATTTTCTCCAGTAACATTGAGTTGCCCTGGAAGAGGCAGGAATGATGGGAGCCATTTTACAAAAATAGGTAGAAGCCAAGGTTGAAGAAGGAAGCATGATCCTAGCTGCCCCTTCAAGGTGTACCTACATCCCCCCTGCTCCATCTTTGGTCCTGTCAGAATAATAAAGGAGCTTGCCTTTAACCAAGAACCCTGTTCTTCTGAGTGTTGTGATTGCAGTGGTAGGAGTAGTTTCCCCTATATTTATTCTTTATTTCATTTACTTCTCATAACACATTTGAGGTAGCTTTTCTTATCTTCATTTTACAGGTGAGGAAAACTGAAGGTTAAATTGCTTGAGATAGAATTTAGGTGGGTTAAGCTCACAGCCATGGTGCTCTGCTAGACTTTTGAGGTATACTCATTATATCTCCTGTACTTATTGAGGCAATGGGGAGCTCTGTTAGCTTTTAGATTCCCTGGAGCCTTGATGGTACCTCAGTCACAAAGACACTGTGCAACCACTTTACTATTGGTTCCAATTTAGATGTTGCAAGACCAGAGAGGAAACAGTTGGTCTATTTTTATATACTTAAACAAGTGCACTAACCACATTAACAACTGTAACTAGTAAATTGACTATCAGGGAATTTCTTATGAATATGATTAAAGTGTACCTCACACAGTGTGAGAATGTTCTCATCGATGATACTTTTCTGTGGTCTTGCCTGTTGATGATCTGAATGTTTCATAGGTACAGGGGGCTGTGCTAGGCTTTATTGCCAATATAGAGCAGAGAAGACAGGTGGCCTCCCTTTAGGAATCTTTAATGTAGTCAGGATGGCAAAACAGGTACAAAACCCTGCATATTAAAGTTGCACCTGGAAACAGGTGCAGAGTCGGGGAAAGGTCCCTTAGGCTGAAATGCTTCATTGATATGGTCAGTAATACTGTAATAACTGTGCATGGTGCCAGGTGGATACTAGACTTATGGGAGGAGTCACTTTGTAAGTTAGATAAATGTCTAACCACTGTGCTGTACACTTGAAACTAATGTGATATCGCATGTCAATGTAATTGAAAAATCAAAAAATAAGGGTAAAGGGGGTCAAATATATGGTAATGGAAGGAGATTTGATTTTGAGTGGTGAACACACAATGCAGTATACAGATAGATGATCACGATTATTGAATTGTACACTTGAAACCTATATAATTTTATTAACCAATGTCACCCCAATGAATTGAATAAAAATTTTTTAAAAATTAAAACAAATAATAAATAAATAAAATGCTTCACTGAGACACATGGAGGGAAGTGGAAATTGAGCTATAATTTGATGGCTGCATAAGATTTAGACAAGGCTGTAAATGGAAAACAGACTTGGGCTCCAGACTTACTCATGGTAGAAAATCTCAGTAGGCCACTGCAGTCTGCAATGTTAGCACTTTTAGCCATATTTTAATTTTTTTGAATCCCCTGCATGCTCAGGAACTAACTGGTTGATTTGAAAGAAAATATACTCTTCCAATTTGTTACACTTTGGTGACTCTTTTCTGAAAGGTATTCTATGGAAGTTAATCGCCGTAAACTTGGTTTGGTCTCGTTTAAGAGCCAACTGACAGTGAAGCCTCTGCTAGTGAATTCCACTTGTTTTCCAATGCTCTTTGGTAACTTACCTCTGCAGGTATATATTTTGAAATATATGTTAATGAGGATTAAATTTTAGAGTTCGTGAAGTTAGTTTTCATTCTAATTTTTAAAAGTGAATTCACTTGCTTTTTAAATCTTAAGAACAATTATTCTGAAAGTGGTTTCCTTTCTCCCTCCAGACAAGGCACCTCTGTCTAAAAGTCTTTTACTGGTTCCCAGTGCCCTGTCTCTTTTGCTGGCCCTCCTCCTGCCACACTGTCAGAGATTCTTCGTGTATGACCTCCAAGCAGTCAAGGATGACTTCCAGGTGAGCTCTGCCTCTTTGGCCTTTGAGAGAGAGAAGGCAGATTTTTTTTTTTCTTGATTTGCCTTTTCTTTCTGCTGTTCTTAGTCTCTCAAAGCCTCTAAATTTGTAAGATATACTATTTATCATTAATATTTCATTAACAAGTAAGTTTCTAATTTTATTTATTGATATTTTCAGCAAAGCAGATTATAATAAAGCGATTGCAGTACTAGGCACATCTCTTCAGTTTCACTAATTTTACTCATAGAAATGCAATTTATAATTTCAAGAGGATTAAAAACATTAAATCTGTTTTTTAATGATTATTATACATTTTTAATATTTTCTAAAACCTATGTCAGTTTGAAAACTGGATGGTCTAGGCTCTTTTAGCTCTAACTGAATCTATGAATTACTTTTATAGTAGTGGTTAAACCAAGTAGGAAATGTCTCTTGGGCTTTCACTGCTAGGAAGAGCAGAACTCTGATTTTCAAGATTGATGGGCTTATCTCATTGAAAATGCTTGTACTGGGTCTTGTCTGTGGATTTTGGAGTGTTAGTGCAAATTATGGTGTACAAACTGCCACCTTTTCTTTGCTAAATACTTGATTAGCTAATTTAAGCACAATAATTCACTTCTTGAATACTGACAGCTGTGCTTCATAATGATGTAATTAATTCCATTGTTCACATTGGCTTCTCAAAGTTCTTGTGAAGGTCTTTAGTTATTTATTCATACTACCACTTTCTGTCAGAATATACTATAACTTCTGTATTATTTCTGTTGCTATAATGCAATGGTTCTTAACATGGCTGCACATTAGAATCACCTGAATAAACTTTAAAATATATATACATATTTTTAGAGTACATATATATGTATATTATTTAGCTATTAAAAGTAATAAAGCTCTAATACATGCTTAAACATGGACCTTAAAGACATTATGCAAAATGAAATAAGCCAGATGTAAAAGGAAATACATTGTGTGATTCTATTCATATCAGGTACCTAGAACATTCAAATTCTTAGAGACATAAAGTAGAGTAATGGTTACCAGAGGCTGAGGAGAAGGGAGAATGAGGAGTTTTTATTTAATAGATACAGAATTTCTGCTTGGGACCGTAAAAAAGATCTGGAAATAGTGGTGATGGGAATCCAACATTGTGAATGTTCTTAATACCACTGAATTATATATTTAAAGATAATTAAAATGAGAAATTTTATTTTATGTATGTTTTACCAATATAAAAACAACGCATAAAAAAGAGATAAGGTTAATATTTGCTTTACCTATCTTATAAGGTAATTATGAGGGGGAAATATTATCAAAATGTTTTTCAGATGTTATTGGGATTATCTTTAAAAATCTGGAAAATTTTAAGAAGACTCAAAATAGACCTCTGAGTGGCTTTCTTCTGTGTATATTCCCTCATATGTTTCTCACCAAACCAGAAATTGATTTAAATAAAGTTAAATTATTTAAAAAATTTGAACCTAGTAATATTTAGCAACAGTGACCATAAATTGCCTTCTACAAATTGCTACGAAGTGGATTGATCATTAAATTAAGCTCAGTAATGTATATTACTGATTTTATCCCTAACTTGCTTTTCAGTTACAATTTTGATTTAGTAGCATAAAAATGAACATCTGTTCGGCTTTCATTCCAGCTCGTGTATATAATTTTTTTTACCATATTAAACATGTTCCTAAATTTTTACAGGAATTTTTTTGTTGTCTTAGAGTATGTTTTCTTATAATAATAAGCAAAAAAATTTTAAGTACCCTTTATGCTGTTACATGGAAGGAATTTTTAATAGGAGAGAGGAGCTCATTTCTTAGAGAAGATGCATATGTAGTTTTCCTTTTCTCTGTGCATGATTATTTTGCTTAAATTAAAGTTTAAAATAATAAACAGTATAAAGTAAATGTAATAAACTTGCTAAGGAAGCTACCTGAACAAATCTTACTCTTATTTATTGTTCTTTTTAAAATCCCTATCTAGATTTGGAGGCTGATATGTGGAAGAATAATTTGCCTTGATTTGAAAGATACTTTCTGCAGTAGTCTGCTTATTTATAATTTTAGGATATTTGAAAGAAGATATGGAAGCAGAAAATTTGCAGTAAGTTTTTATGTATTTCCCTTTGCTATTGTTATAGAAAAACATTTTTTTGTGTGTTTTTCTTATATTTAAATAGTTTTATTTTGTTATTAACAATTATCTCTTAATTACATGGTCCTCTGTCTGAATTGGAACATGGATGTTAACCAAAGAAAAATTTTAAATTTAAGCCACTAGCATAATAAAATAATGATGATGATAGATAATATCAGGTCTGAGTAGGTGATAAAAATTTTAATTAGGATTTTGACTTTAATGAAATTTTAGTCACTTTTTTTGGTTAATTGATTTTTGTGTTACTCGTTAAACATAAATCATGCTATAATATCTTTTCTTCAACATTCTTAGAAATTATGGAAGTTAATGAATTTGACCAATAAAGTATAGTTTTACTCCCTCATTTTGAAAAGTTTATTCTAATAAAAACAAACTTAAAAAAGCATATACACACACACACACACACACACACACACATATATATCTGAACTTGTTCTAACTAAATAAATGTTTATTTTTAGAAGACTCCTCTATATAATATACTTCCTGTTTAATTTTAGTCCTTTTTGCTGGGTTCCTGGGTTTTGTCAGCCTTGGTTGACTGCATCCTCGTTGAAGCTGTGTGGTATTCCTTTGGTATCACTACATCCAGGAATTTGCCTTCTGGATTGTAAGTAGCTCTCAAAGATTAGCTTAATTTACAACTTAAATTTAATTTAAAGCATTATCGTATGTGAAAGTCAGAAAAAGAATATTTTAACCTTTTAGATATAGCAAAATTGATTTTATGTATAAAAAATCCAGTCTATACTTACATTTTCATTATGTTCTTGAAACAGAATTTATTTTACACTCACTTTTTTACCTTTGAAATCCTATATTTTAGATAATTTTTAATGAATTTCCTGTTCTGTTTCTGAAGAGTAGAATTAATGTTGTGTGTTTGTATCGTGAAATTTTGTCTTTGAAATTTTGTGAACTAAACACAAAAATACAAAATTTAGGTTAGATTAGGAAACGAAAATGTGAAGTTTCTGAAGAATGTTTTTTTAGCATTTTATTTTAATTTATTATAAGTTTCAAGTATAAAATACATTGGTTAGACATTTATATAGTTTATGAAACAGCCTCCAATTACTCTATCACTCCTCTGGCTCTACACATAGCCATTACTGCTGACTGCATTCCCTATACCATGCTCCCCATCCCCATGACCATCTATCAGCTACTAATGGCCATGAAAAATGATGTTTTTAAAATTGATTTTGTTTATATACTTCCACCAAAGATAAAGTCAATATGTAGATTACAGTTTAACTAACCTGTGGTGGCCAACCTAACTCAGATTAGATATGCTTTCATATTGCGTTAATCGTTAAAAACAAAACAAAAAAACATGTATTAGTCTATGAAATATCTAGTATCTAGGAGTGGAGTTGTTAGCACATATAAGTGAACTTAAAGCATCTCTGAATTAAGTATCTGAGACTGTATTTGAGAGACACTTTGAAATAAAGAAACCAGATATTTAAACTTCTGTGTGTATTAACTTCAACCTTATTTTAATTTCGAATTTGTGTTTTTAAGACAATTGTATGTATCTTGATTCAAATTCACTTTGGTTCTCTATTTTAAAAATATGGTTAGTGATCTAATAGCTTTCATATTTACATTGTTAATATTTACAGTATAGCTGCCCTTTATGGGATTTACTGAATTATGGTTGGAATGAGTGTTGACCTTTAAGTGTTTTGATAATGTATGAGTCTGAATAATATTTGACATAAAATTCTTTGTCATAATTATAATGCAGTTTTTGTTGAGTTCCACAGGTTGTAATTGTATTGAGATTGAGAAGTTCAGTTGACCATTCTGCTATTGTGGAAAATAGTGTAGTCATCAATAATGATTCTTTGTTGATTCAGAAAAGCAGCAGCATTACTAAATCATTAGTTTTTCCCAGATATTTCTCATTCAGGTCAATTCTTTTTGGTCTGTAAGACCTACTGAGTTATGGAAGGGTGTATATGTATAATGTGTGTTTGTCTTAGAATAAATTTTGGGGATGGGTAGTAACAGCTTTTAACTCTTGTTTACATTGTCCCCTTGTCTGATGTCTGATGACCTCTTTTTTTTTTTTTTTTTTTTTATTGTGCATTGAGTCGAATGACAGTTATTTCTTTACCTGAGTGACATTTATTTTTTTATGGAATCCTATTAACTGGTACATATAAAGAAAATTGATACAGTTTTGAGTTGGTAGGGACATTTTTACTCATTCTTGGGGCAATAAAGCATTTACCTATTTAAATCTTAGCTTGTAGCAAATGTTGCAAACTTGAGTAAATTAAAGTTATAAGATCCTCTTCTGAAAGACAATATAAATGTTAATTCAGCCATCATCTGAATATTTGTCTTTTCTTTTCAAATCATGAAACATTACTGTATAACTTCTTAGCATCTTGAAACTTTCTCAAACACAGACTACTTAGAACATCTTTACTTCAATAAAGAAATTTTGCATTTTGTAAATATATCTTTTATTTGACGGTAGCAAAGCATCAAAATTCCTTCTTTTTTTTTAAGTCAACATGCTTTATAACTTGCAGTGTTTTTCACTTAACATCTTGTTACCTTTTTCTTACCCATCAATGCCAAATTTATCTGCTCTCTCTATAATTTTTCACTTCTTATTTAATTCTCTCCCTTTCTTTTTCTTTCTTTCTTTTTTTTTTTTTTAAATGTCATCACTTTTACAACTTCTCTTGTAAAGGTCACTATTATCCAACTAATTTCTAAAGCCAGTGGCTTATTTTCAGCTTCTTTCACCTTTAAATGCTTTTGATCTTTCACTGTTTCATGAAACAACCTGCTCCCTTGAGTTCCAGCACACTACCCTCTCCTGCTCCTTTTTGACCTTATTTACTGTCTGTAGCTCCTTTCTAGCTTATCTCAAGTGCTTTTTCTGGGTTATCTTGTTTACTCCCATGACGTCAGCTACAGTTAGCATCTGTTGTTTGTTTCCCAACTCTATATTTCCAATTTGTGTTACTTTTCTGATCTTTGTAGAGTCATATTTCCTAATGACTTATAAATCTCAAAGAAAATCTGCCCTATTCAGAAGCTCTTGTTTCTTCCGATCTCTCTGTGCTCTCATCCCCTCTTCCTTCTGTGCTCCGTGTTTCAGTTAATGGCATTTCTGTCTACTCAGTCTTCCAAGCCGGAAATCTTCCCCTCTTCTTATCATTGCATTAGGGCACCAAGTCTTAATAATTTGAAGTCCTGTACAAATCATTTGTTTATCCCCTCTCCTCTGCTCTGTCATTATCTCAATCTAAACTCTAATCGCCTTTTGCCTAGATTTTTGCTGTGATTCTCTAACTAGTCTTCCTGTAAATTTAAAGCATTCTACGCAATGTTATCAGAAGTTATTTTTCTAAAATACAGGTTTAACCATGCCAGTCTTTCTTTTAAAAACATTTGAATCCTCATTTTTTTCAGAATCAAAATCAAATTCTCCTAAGATGACATTAAGGCAGTCTAGAATAGTGGGAATGGTTTTGCCATCAGATAGACCAGAATTGAGATTCCAGTCTGCCACATGTTACTAGTTTGTAATCTTGAGCAAGTTACTTCTCTCAAGTTCCATTTCCTGAGCTCAGTTTATAGATGACCCTCATATGTAAATTGAGAATCCTACTTTATACTTCATGGGGCAGTGGAGAGAATTAGATGTATGTGAATATCCTAGCAGTAGCAACCTCCACCCCCCATATATTGGTTTTCTTCTCTCTCTTCAAAGCCCTCAAATCTGATCCCAATCCAGTGTTTCAAGCTACTCCCCCATCAGTCATTCAGCTTTCTTAACAAGCTGTGTATTTGTATTATTATACCTATTTGGTTTTCTTTCTGTACCCTGTCACCCTTTGGTAGTGTTAATTGCCCTCTTATGTGTATTCCAACAAATTTATTAAGATCCCTATTGACATTTATTACATTGCATTATCATTATCATTATCTGGGACTTCTATGCCACCCTATCAGCTCTTTGAGAACTAGTTTTACTTAATGTACTCATTGCCTTATATTCACTCATGTTGTAGGGATAGCCTTGATTACAGTATAGCCCCATAAGACTGTAAGCTAAGGTCTTTGAACCATACACCTGTTCATCTCTTTTGCTCGTGCTTTGCATAGAAACTATACTTGGCATCTGATAGATTCCGATGACTATTATTTAAATTTAGAAAATATAAATATTAGGTTTTAAAAATAAAAATAGCTCCATTATTAAAAGCTTTATGTATTAGGTGCTTCTAGTAACCCATGCCTATCACACACTTGTCCTTATATACCTGTTTTTTCATTTTAATGTGAATGTTACATTGTTTCCCAGAATCAAACTCCTCCAGAAAAGTGGAATTTTGAGTTTTTACATAGCAGGTTTAAATGTATCCGATTGTATCATGGAACAAAATTATTTTTAATTAACTGTTTAGATTATCTATAGTTTTATTGTGAAAACCACAACATACATTTTTTTACTTTGTCAACATTGTGTTAACAAAGCCTTTTGTTGTGTTTTGTGCTCTCAAACTCTTCTCATCAAGAAAAGCCATTTCAGAGAACTTGTCATTTAATAAATTACATAAGAACAGATTCATCCGTAAAGTTTAAGAGTAGGCAATGACTGTATATATGTAATCCTACATATCATATACAGGAGTTATTTCCATTGTTTTAGAAATAGTTATTCATTTAAAGATGTTTATGAAAGTATCCTGCTTGCCTGACTATTCAAACTAAAAACTTCAAGTTCTTTTCTCTTTGTTAAGAAATTTCATCTATCACCTTGACTTCTTTATCTTATGTAGCTGTGAGAATGTTTACATTCTGTAGGCTTATTTGTTTTTTATTATTTTTAAAAAATAGTAATTGAAATAGAAAGAGAACTGAATTTGAGTTCTAATCTTGGTTCTTTAGCTGAGCAAGTCACATAAGCTCTGAACCTTACCTTTTTTTTATATTTAAAACAAAGATTAGACCAGAAGATCAACTAAGGGATCTCCTAGTACTAAAATGCTGTTTTATGGTTAGGCTCCTCTGTTTTTTTTTAAGAATATGAATTCACTTATGTTAATTACATAAACTCATTTACAACCAGTGCATTGATTTGATTATAAATTCCTTTAGAAAGTGATTGTGTAGTTCCATAATATTTAGAATATGGGCTTACCAAATTATAGTTCACTTTTTTTTTATTAAGTTACTTGGTTTGTTAGTTTATTAGGGGAAATTAAATAGCAAGATCCCTGACTAGTGCTTTTTATACTGACATGTGACCTGGGGGAAAAAAATCGATCTCTTTTGTAAGGAGATGTTTAATCACTAAGAAGAACAAATTCTTTACATTGGAGAAGGATATTTCCTGTATAGTAGAAACCTCATGTCATAAAAATGAACTTGGATTTTTGGGCAGAAATAGGATCTTAGGAGAGATTTCCCTCATTTGTCTTAAGTAGAGTCTGGCGCATAGTCGTCTCTTAGTGTTTATTAAATGACTGTGATCTGTTCCCAAAAGGAAATGAATTCAGTAGGGGAGAGCTGATGGCTATGCCTTCTACAGGCCCCATCAGGAGCTTGCTTCCACTAAATACGCTCTGCAGCAAGCGACAGTGATGAGTTGAACATATTTGTTAGTGCAGGTATCCTGAAAGTTTGGTTTAGAACACAGTATGTTAGATTTGAGCTGCATCTAAATGAAAAATACTTGAATCAACTTATTTTGAACAGTAGCTGGATTTTTTTTGCCTACTGACTTGATTGACATCAGAATTCACTTGCACATAGAATTAAATCAAAAAAAGCTAAGTCAATTATGTATTTAGATAAAGCTTGAATATAAAACACAAATCTCCCAATACCTCATAAAAGTGTCCAAGTTTTAAAAATAAATAATTAGAATATTTCAGAATATTATGTTTCTATAAGAAGATCCCACAAAAGAGTTTTCAAAGTTTATTTTTTTAGGGGAGAAGGAACTTGATAATATCATACAGAATGTCTACTGATCCTAGAGTAGTTAGTAAAGTGAATTTAAAGAGATCGAAGACAAGAAACTATATCATTTATAACATTTCACTATTTATGTTGCTTAGTGACCGTAAACTACCAGATCGGAAGCTTTTTCTGCGCACACTCCGAAGGTAATTGCGGTATAGCATGACACTAATAACCCGAGCCTGAAATTGTTTTGAAACAATGTAGTAGAGAATCACATCCAGACAGGTGCTGAGGTTCATGAGGAAGGTGGTAAAGGCTCCCCAGGGGCTGTAACTATTCTCATCCCCGTTCAACATCAGGAAGGCAAAACAGATGTGGAAAGGCATAAAGCAGACCAGCACCTGTACCATGAGCGTGATGATGATCCTTATAGATTTCTCCTTGACTTTTGGTTTCAGCTTAGATGTCCTACCATGAAGGAGACTGTGAATAATGACCAAGTAGCACCCAATCATAATGAACAGAGGAGTCAAGAAAAAAAATATCAGTCGAGTGAAGTTCAACATGTTAATAGCTTTTAAGTGGATGATATCTGAAATCTTCAGGCAGGTGGCAGGGGTGGAGGCTTTATCTGGGTCTTCATAGAGCAGTAGGAGTGGGATAGTGGTTGTCAAGGTCATTATCCATATTCCCACACATGCCAGCATGGCTTTGCGTGTTTTTTTAAGTTCTTTGGCATATTTTGGCTGCACAATGGCCATGTATCTGTCAGCACTAATAAAAGCAAGAAGCCATAGTGCAAGACTTGGATAAAATACTGTGAGAGCCCCGAGAATCTGGCAGAAGTACTCTCCAAAAGGCCATTCACCTTTCACATAATAAAACATTCGAAAGGGTAAGCTCATTATAAATATCAAGTCCAATAATGCCACATTCATCATATAGATTGTTACAGTGGTTCTCTTCTTGGTAGTACAACTGAAAACCCACAAAGCAGTGATGTTAACAAATAATCCAATTATGAAGATACAGCTGTAGAAGACAAGGGCTGCAATTTTGTATTCATCTGGATATGAGCTGTTAGAAGAGCCAGGTTGAACTTGATTGTGAGAGGTGGTCATCTTACAGCTTGTTGCTGGGCATGACACTTAGAAACTGTACAATAGTCAAGAAGAATAGAAGGAATAAAATGCATCACTGAAAAATAAATGTTTAACTTATACTCAACTTGGCCTGTCAGTGGATTTTAATTTTGAGAGTATTTTATATTGTAGAGTCAATACATGTTTTAATATTTATTAATACATTTCTTAGGTCTTATTACTAATATGTACTAACCTATTAAAGTGGTGTATCATAATGCACCGGCAAATTTATTCATTTTTATCTCTCCTCTCCCCCAAAGGATAACCTTTTCTTTATGGTTTTCCCCCAATAGTGTGAAATTGAGTAGTAGTTATACCTGTAACGATCATTCTTTGATTGGGACCAACTGGGAAAAGGCCATTCTAAATTTTGAATCTTAGAGTATAGTTTGCCACATTTTTATCATCATCATTCTGTTTAACTAGTTCATAACCCAGATTAGTAATATCAGATAATGAATTTTTACTTATTAAATATAATTTTAATCTATATAATATGTAATAGGAAACCAATAAAGGAACCATATAACTGGTTAATTATTGAAGAGTCACAGTACTTCTCATTTGAGTTCAGGAACTTTCTTTTTTTCTGGTATATCCCTATTGCTTATTGGGTAAATTATAGATATTCAAGAAGTAAATATTTGCCAAATTGATAGCTGAGTGAAAGAAGCAATCTTTTGCTAGGTGTTCCTCAGCAACTACGCTCTAATTTAATAATGAAGACTTGCCTAGTTGGCCATTAAACCTTTTTTTTTTTTAAGTGATAAACATTTCTTCATAGTATTATATACTCTCTAAATTATCATAGGTCTAAAAGCACCACCAGTGTCCTGTGGCATGCTCAACGTATCAAGAATTTGACTCTTAGAACAACAGATGGGCTAATTCCTAATGCACAGTTGGCAGGGCCTAACGCTGAGTCTTCCAGATGGTGTTTACCATTGTCCTATAAGCAGATTTCAGCTGCTGCAGTGGTACACAGAAAGCACCACCTTGAGAATAAGATATTGTTAGTATAGTAAATTTCATGCCCTCACTCTACCTAGATACAGCTTAAATGTTGTTTTATTTGTCAAACTAAATTTTAAAAAGGAATATCAAAGACAGTTATTAATAAGAAGTCAATAACTTTATGTATATGCAGAAACTAATTACCATCACCAAAAAAATGTCCATTTCTAATAGAAAGGAGTTTCGTGATTATAAATATCATTGCCCCCCACACCCACTTCATTGTGAAACTTTTTATTACCCATGATGCAATGCCAACAGCGATTTTAAAAATAGAGTCACTACAAAGAGATGGAACCTTGTGGCATCCCTTGAAATATGGAGGTGTAAGAAAAGTTTCCTTCAAAAATGTCATTTGCAGAGTGGTCTGCCTCTAATTCAGCCCCAAATCTCTCTTTAGTGAAAACTGTGGGGGAGACTAGCATTCTGGTCAGTGACATCATGGGCTATTGATAATTTAAAATTAATTTGAACAATTGTTGTGGACAAACACGAAATTTGAGTTTGTTTTTCCTCGACTTCCTTCCCTCCCTCTAATCTCCTTTCCTTACTTCCCGACTACAGCTAGTGTGCAAAATATTTAGGTTAAATATGATTTTGGAATAGATCTCTACATATTTAAAAGCCTGTTTTAATTAAAATATTGTATTTCCAAATATTGGTGTGACTAAACTATTAATTTCTATCAAATAAGAAAAGTATGACATAGAAAAACCACATCTCCAGTATCATACAAAGGAGAATAATTTTGGAGATTTGACTCTTATTTTTAACTTTTAGTGAATTTTTAAATAGTAGCAATTGGAGGTGAAATTTTGGTTTTTCCTCCCCCCCTTTTAATATAAGGATGCCCTTCAACCTGTTCTCATCCCAAATTCTGCCACATAAGTTCTGTATTTACAAACCATTTTTGAGTAAGTCTTTTTTTCCCGTTTTGGGCTCAGGCCTGCTTTTATGTAGCCAACACTCGAATTCATTTACTTAAGGCTAAAAAAACGTGTGTGATGCATGTGTTTTAAAGGCATTGCCGGTATAGGTTGTGCTCTGCACACAGGTAAATTTTTGGATAATTATTGAAAAGTGATTGGCTTTCAAGTCAGCATTTTAAAAGCTTTTGATTCCATGATTATAGTCTTTTCTTAAAAGCCTGTAAGTACATTTTGTGAAACAATATAATTTAAAACAAGTGACAACTCTTAGATATACTTATGATTTATCATATCAGCATTTTCCTTAAGTCGAAAAATTATATTTACTAGTAATGTAAAACAGTATTGAAAATAAGTGAAAAATTATATTAATGCAGTAAGATGACAGCATAACCCAATTCAAAGTCCTTCACCAACATGGTTTCAGTAATGAATTATTAAAATAAAACAATGATTTTGAAATTTAGTAAGTACAACATTACTTCTGATAATCTGTGAAGTTAATTAAATGTGACTTACCTCCTGTCCATCAAAAGGCTGTATTAGAGAACAGTGACTTTAGTATACCCAGTTCTATAGAAGAAATATCTTTGAGTTTCTTGTGTTAAAATTGCTCTTTCTAGAAGTAATATATTTAAGAAATGCTGTATTTCTTTTGTTTTAGGCTTTTCTGTTGCTTTAAAAGTTGTTTCAAATATGATACTGGGTATAGGAGTTGTTACTCTTTCGGCTGTAATTGTTGCTTTGCCTCTTTCAGGAAGTACTCTCTGAAATGAAGCTTTTTCAGCTTATGACTTTACCCTGGATGTGGTTTTTCTCTTTCAGAAATGATTTGTTTATGAAGTCATGCTCAGCATAAGCTCCACTTGAAATGATGGCATAAATTAAAGAGAATCATACAACAATGTCTTCAGTTTGTTTACTTTATTTACTTCAGGTCTGGATCATCTATTGAAAGAGTATCATATTTGATATTGATTAGAATGGGTTTCATAGTATGGCTTCTTTACTTTCTAAGCTGTGTGACTTTGTCTAGTTACCCACCTACTCTGAGCCTTTGTTCCTACTTAGTTTCTATACAATTAAAATAGAGATAATACCCTTCTGATGGGATCGTGAGCACTATGAAGCAGAAAAATTCCAAGGGTCAACATAATAAAAATCCCAAGTGGTTAACATAATGCCTGGCTCTTAGGCACTTGAAAACAGAGTTAAGCCACTACTACAAAGTTCCTAAACTCATAGAATATCCATTTTTTACTGTTAAAACATTTTTAAATGGTTAAAATTGGAACCCTCAATTATTTGCTTCTGCTTTGCATATACATTTACCCACTTTAGTTTCCTTGTATTTTTTAAGTCCCCAGTCAGTGCTTCATATCCGTTTTCTGTCATGGGCGGGGGGGGGGGGGGGCTAGAAATAATTCCTTGTGTATAAACATCCCTGCAATTGCTAAGAAAGGATTTTGAAAGTCTTTAGTGGAATGATTTACAAATTAGGAAGGGAAGTGAAACCAATGGAAAGGGAAGTAAGCAACCCTAATCATTGCCTGCCTAGTTATATTAAATTTTTTACTTTCTTTTTTCTTAAAAAAAAATCATCTCATTTGTTTGTCCTAAAATTTTAATTATCTTTATATTTGTTATGCATGATTTGTCAGCTTTTAAAAGGGACACGAAATTAACTTTGTTTTTTGAATCTTTTTTTTTTTCCGCAGACAAAACCATAGTAAGACTGTGACTTATAAAAGTTATTTAAATCCTTGCCTTTGGTGACTAAATACTTTTGATTGTGCTAACTGCCAGAATAATGGGTTTTAGAAGCATTGACAACAACTAAAGCAACTATTTCTTGTGTAGATGAAGATTTAAGGCCCAGCAAGGCTGGCGACTTGCTGAGGAGCCCAGACAACTAGGCCCAGCTTCTTCAGGTGCTGAGCTCAGTGTCCTCCTGTTTCTGCCCTAGCTGCTATAATAACTTCTTGTTATGAGGTGATTACACTGATATATTCACTAGACAGGATTTATTCATTGCTGAATAATTTACATTAATCAGTTTTTTAATACATGGAGTTATGTTTCCTATGCAGTATAGGAGTTTGATATTTCAGCTGGAGTTAGAAACCTCTTACCTGTGGATCAGTCTTTTCATTGCCTTAATTTCATGTAGCCTGTGAGAAGGTTTCTAAAATTAAGTATTGATTAGCATCCCCTGTGCTGCTCAAATCTGTAGATACAATGATGGCATATATCTTATTAAGACTTTGAGGCCTTTATCATACACAGGGAGATTAGGGTTTTTTTTGACTCGCCAGTCTCTCAGGGGCAACAAGGGGCAAGTTAGGAAATCCCCATGAGTACAGCTCGAGGATGGATCAGCTCTCACCTTCCCACCTTCCTCTCCGTTTTAGCTGTGTGGGACTTTCTGCATTTGTTCTTCTTTGCCTTTCACATGCTATTCCAGCATGTAACATTCCAAACCACTGTACTCCCATCTCTTGGCTTGGCCATTTGCTACTTAAAGTTTAAGTTTAAATAATGCTCTTTCCAGGAAGTTTTCTCTGATCTCCTAAGCTGGATTGGTTATTCACCCCTGTAAGTTTCCTTAGCACTTGGTACTTACTTAGCCCTGTAATGCATGCGTTTGTATTATTATTACATATCTACTTGCCTTTTACCCACCAGTAAACTGAGATCCTTCAGGGTTGGTATGTGTTGTATTTAACAGGCTTTTTGAGCCAGGTATCAGTATCAGGGATACTTTGACCAGCTTATGTGCGGGGGCCCTGCCAACCACAGAGCAGATACAGGGACTGAGGCAAGGAGCATGGAGGCAGGAACCACCCTCTCCTACTCTCAACGACCCTCATAGCACTTAACATCACTCTCTGTGTTCCTCTTCACAGTAACTTTATGCTGGAAAAGAATTACAGTGAAAAAAATTTCTCCAAACTGACAGCAAGTAAATTTTGCAGTGTCTCGTTTGCTTCTTTAATACTTAAATGTAATGAATTTTTATTCAAATAGAAGAACTTGCCTTACCCAGGGACCATTCATGCTGCTTTTATTTTGGAATATGAGAATATGAAAGAAATTCTTCACCTCACAAAAGAGGGATTTTATGTATTCCCAGGGTCTACAGAGTTCCCTTCGCATTATGAAATAATCTGTTTAAGTTCCATTTTGCATTCTAGGTTAGATATTAAAAGCCCTGATTTTTTATTTTAGTTTTTGAGCCCAGTTTGAGTGAATATAATATAGTTTAGTTAAGCCAATTTTATAATTATTAGAAATGATGTAGTTAATAGATTTACACAGTAAATCCCCATTATAAAGCATGCTCCTGTATTAGAGATTTGCCTATGCCACAAATAAAATTATATCTCCTGTTCTTAACCTATTTTTCTTTATCACAGCAAGTGTAAGGGGGGCTTATCCCAGTTCCTCAATGGGTATTGTGATGAGAGAACCCAGCACAGGTGGCTGGCAACACATAAATTCAGAGTGGTTGGTAGACAGCCAATCCCCAGAAAGAAGAAGGGATGAGGGAAATGAGGAGTGCTCTGAACTAGGGTCAGAGTTATCATTTAGCCCATAACGTCTCCCACTTTTATGTTATAAAATCTTGTCCGTCTCTCCTCTCTTTTTCAAACTTGTATCTAAACTGACTGCTTTTTGATTTTTTAGGGGAGAGATATGTTGAATAGTGATTTCTAGATAAAGAAGACAGAGATGCTCTTTGTCTAAATCTGTTTTTTTTTTTTTTTAATTCCAACAACTTATAATCTTACAGCCAAATGAAGATGAGCCTGCACTCCACTTGACATCCTAAATTGTATTACAAATTTAGCAACTCCTAAATTTCTTTTTCTGGGCAATTTTTGTGCAGTTTTAAATTTTTATAGATGTGTAGACAATCAATTACTTACCTTTAGTTTTTATAGATGTGTAGACAATTACTTAACAACAAACAAGTTGAACCCAGAAAACCAAAGTGATAGATAATTCACTATCGAAATCAGCAACAAAAGTAGGATTCCCTAAAAAATGTTAACAATTCTCTCACTTAGAGGATCTTAGGAGAAGGCTTCTACCTGGCAGTGAAATCAGTCCTGAACCCACTGAAATCCTGCAGGACCCCAGGCCAAGAGTTTGCAGTGTGACATTTCACTACCTGACTGGAGAGCCAGAGTCCCCAGGATAGCTGACTGAGGAGAACTCTCTGGTTATTGTGATGCACATGGCTACCTCTTGCAGATTCTGGTCTCACAGTTAAAGGATATGGTATATTTATAGGGACATGAGTGTATAGGGAAAAATACCTAGTAATATGAGGAAGTAGCAAGAAATGTCATGGAGAGTTAGGATTTGTAAAGGAACAATGGATGTTATTGAATTACTTAAATACAAACCTGTATACTAGTGTGTGTGTGATTGAGAATTTTAGTATACAGACCGTATACTAAAGAGTAACTACATGTCTATACATGTTATTCAGAAGAACTGTTTACCGAAGGTTGTTATTTTAAAAAGAGTTTCTTAGGTTATTTTTTATTATTATTATCTCTGCTATTACCCTTACCTGTATTATCAGAGATAATCAGAGGTGAATAATCATCAAGCGGGGGTTTAAGTGCTTTACATGCGTTGTCGAATTTAATCTTCATGCTGACAGCAAAGTATGTTGAGGACACAATAGTAGTGTGGGTGGTGTAACCCAGGAATATTTACTCATGATTCTCAGATTGTGAGGTTGTGTTGTGTTCTTTCTGTTTTATGGTATTATACTGTGTCTTAGTAATTTTTGTTGAAGTTGGTCCTACTTAGTAGAGAATCATCAGAATAGTGTTTGATCTGTAGCAAAAAGTCTCCCGAGGGAATAGACCATCCTTTCTTTTCTCTCTTTCTCACTAATGAGTTGATACTCCCAAGGAAAGATTTTGTACCTGCATTCTGTCAGCCTGTAAATTTAATTCTGGTGCTTAGAAAGATCTTTGTCATTCAATGGGCCAAAAACTTTTAAGCGCTCAAAAATGAGTATATCCCAATGGTTGGTAAACATGTAAGTATGCTCAACCTCATAAGTAATCATGGAAATGAAAACTAAAACCATGATAAGATATTATTACCCACTCATCTAAATGCCTACAGTGAAAAAGACTGACAACATGAATATTGGTGAGGATATAGAGCAACTAGAAACTCTTGTGCATTGTTGGTGGAGTGTTTAAATTTGAAAACAGGTGAATATTAAGTACTAAAATGAAGATACATATATCCTATGACTCAAATTCCACTCCTAGATAGAAATATATGTTCCTGTGTACCAGGAGACATAGATTAGAATGTTCATAGTTATTATTTCCAATAACTCCAAATTAGGAACAACACAATTTTTCAACAGCTATAGAATAGATAAATCAGTTGTGGTATAGACAATTAGTGCTTTTCCCAGTCAAAATGATTCATATAGTAGGCACATGCAACAACATGGTGAATCTTGTGTATATGGTGTTAAATGGAAAAGACAAGACATAAAGGAATTCATATTGTATGATTCCATATATATGAATTTCAAAAGCAGACCAAACAAAATACTTAAGGATTTATGCTCAGGTGATAAAACTTTTTGGTGGTTTGCAGGAGCATGTAATAGTAAGGAGGGGACACCGGGAGAACTTCTGGGGTGCTAACAAGTTCTATCTATTGACCTAAGTACCAATTATGCTAGTGTTTGTTCTGTAATAATTTATTAAGCTGTATATTTTTGTTTTGTCTTTGTATCCATAAGAGTCTCAATAGAAAACAGATGGCATATTTAGAATAATTCAAGGAGAACTTATTTATAACGGTCTAATGACAAAAGAATGGAACCTGTGACAAGAAGAGGACCTTTGGTGGACTCTTACCTTGTTGCACCCGCCACCATTAGGCCTACAGAGATGAAGGAAGGGCTGGTTACCAGACCTGGAGGGAGGGACCTGGAGAGTCAGATGTCTTTGAAACTGGTACTTTCTTTTGAGGGACATCAGCCTGAGGTAACCTTGCAGGAAGGAACCAGGGGAATAAGTACCCTGGCCTCAGGCTCCTCCCCAAACCTCCTCTGAGGCTCCTATTAGTAGACTCAGCGAAAGTTAGGGGGCCTTTGAGCCTTTGAGTGGAGTGTGTACCCTCAGCCTCTGGGACAGAGCTAGAGCTGGGTGGAGAAGGGAGAAGAAGCAAATGGATTTTCCAGTGTGCTGCACTTTTTTGTATTTGTGTTACATTTTATATTCACAAAGACTTTTTTTCAAAAAAGCTTGGGGTTTGAACTGGCAAAAACTGGGTGTGAGTATATTTCTGCTTCTTATAAGCTTGAGTAATTTTTTAAAAACACCTTGAGTCTCGGCTCTTACCTATGAATCATCGCATTCCTCAGAGCTTGTGTAGTACATGCTTTAGATACCATATATTATTTTTCTCTCTTGTTGTCTCTCTCCTGCCTGAACTGTTCCCTTTTTTTCTTCACAGCATAGTTTAATATTCTCATGGGAATTTTCAGACTGGAGTGGATGACAGTGTGGAAGCCCTGCCTGTCCCGCTAACTAATGACCTGAGTTGTCTTTTTCAAAAAGTCTGCTCTGACCATCACTCCCCCAACTGGAAGAAACAGGGAGTTGGGTGACACTTCCTGGAAGCGCCTCCCACCTTTGGCACTGTGCATTTCAAAACAACTCTTCCCATTATTTTATCTGTGTCTTCCTTTGGATTTTTGTAGGACAGGAGATGAGAAATATAGGATAGGATGTGGGACTCTGTGCCCTCACATCTCCTGCCTGTAAACCTTAATGTATTCAGGATTCATTTAGTAAAACCTCATCCCAGGATGCATTTCTAGTTGACTATGTATATTGGTGTTTGGGGCCTACTCTAAACTCACAGTACCCAGAGCTCTGAGAGTGTCCCATTAGGTCCTGGCCTTTGCCCTCCTTTCACGTCTTTTACTTTTTGTTTTTTAGCATGTATGTTTTTATCTTATTTAGTTTATCTTTAAGTCAACTCATTCATTTTAACATACTTGATTTTATTATTTAGACATTTATCTATTTCTAGTAGAATATTAGATTATTTTAGCTAATTTGCCATCTACTTTTAATTTTCCCTTGAACCATTATTTTTAGATGTGGCAAGCAGGAATTACAACTGTGAAAACGGGCTAGGTCCAAGGCTGCCCAGTTCCTAAGCGTGAGAGACTGCCCACTCTTAGTCACTTGATATCCCACAACTCATTCAGGAGAGCTATCATTTTGGGTGGTAGAGAACTTCTTGGAGACATTATAATCAGTCGGCAGAGGAAGATATAAAAATTGTGCAGGCTTTATGTGTTTCCTTGGTAGTAAAACTGCATGGATCGGGGTTACTCAGAAGAGCTGTTTACCAGAACTCTCTTTCTTGTGCTTAAAAATTAATTTAGCACCAGTGACAAATCAGTTGATTTTTGCAATGATGTTATCTTTTTATTGTTAGTACTTTTCATATGGACGTTCTTTATGAGAAGTTTATGACTTTTGGTTCATATAGCTTCTTACCATCAGCAAGCCACACAGTCTAAATAGAATCTTAACAGAAAAGGGAAGAAAGTAGGTATAGTACCACCCTCGGAGACCTGCAGGACAGCTTGAGGGTGTGCATGTTTAGACAGAGAGATACAGACACTTGGACTGCTTCATCCTGCCCCTCATACAGGATTTAGTCTTCCAACATTAGTGCCATTCTTTATTTAGGATCAGTAATCATAGGTGTTTACAACTAGAGTTAGAGGTATCTGTGGCATCTCTCTTTTACAGTTGTATTGTTATCCATCCCTTGATTGTGCTCTCATCTCTCATACTATTCTTTGCATTCTGTGTCAGTCTTGTTAACAAGGACCCAGCATATATATCTTCACCACATATTTTAGTATACCTAGCATAGTGCTTCATACACAGCAGGCCATCAGTAAAGAGGCCTGTTGATTTTACTAGTATTTGTGTTTATTTTTCTACAAGAAAGAAAACTATGTTCAAAAAATAATGCCTCATGTTTCTGGGTAGATAGATCACAAAGACATATCAAGCAGAAGAAAGACAAAGATGAGATACATTAGGATTAGTCAGGTAGATGCTCTAAGATGAAAGTGTTTGGGCCACATAAACATTCATTGTGTCAGAGAAGTCAGTACATTTTATTTATTTAATGTAGAAGAACTTACACAATTAATTGAGCATGAAATAGTTTTAGATTGTTCATGTGTGTTATCTAGTTTTTCTATACTGATTGACATTGCAAGGCTGCTTTAACATGAAACAATGCTTCTACTGCCATCTACAGATGATTAGCCAGTCTTGGAGCTCTTCACCTTTACTTGAATTGAACTCTTGTTGAGATTGAAATTTTTTTAAAAGTGAAGATAATAAAATATTTTTTGTGTTAATTTCTAAAATTTCTATGTTATATAGTATTATATAATAGACATGTGCTCATTCCTCTAAAACATTTTGGCATCTTGTTATGTCTTCTTGGTTCATGGTTCCCTTTCTTATTATGACATGTCCCTCAGTATCTTTCTTTACCTTTTTTATTTCGAAGTATGTTTCATCTGATATTAGTACTGCTTCTCCCACTTCTCTCTGAATGCCATTTGCTTGAAATACCATTTTCCACCCTTTCACTTTGAGTCTACATTTGTCTCCAGAGCTGAGATGTGTCTCCTGGAAGCAGCATATGGTTGGGTTTTGTTTTTTGATCCGCCCTGCAACTCTGTGCCTTTTTATTGGTGAGTTCAATCCATTTACATTTAGGGCGATTATTGAAATGTGAGGTCTTCTTATAGCTATTTTATCTGGTAGCTCAGTTTCCATCCCTTCCTTGTCCTTGTGTTTTTATTTTCTTTATTTTGGTTGACTTTTGTGGGTTTTCCCTGTGGTCCTTCTTGTTTTATGCTATATACTTTGGTTCTGAATCTTTGGTGTATGGTTACCATTATGAATATGTAAAGGACAGTTATATATATACAGTTGTCCATTTTTTTCTATGCGTGCCTTATCTCCATTCCCCTTTGCGAATTCGGATCTTTGAATCCTCCCCTTTTCAGTCATTGTTATCTCAGTTTGTTCCTATGTATGCTGAACGTTCATTACTGTCTTGTTATAACGATTCACTTCTTATTATTTAAGCCTATAATGCCCTATTCTTAGTAAGGGTTGCACTCCTCTGCTTCTATTTGCCTTTTTGTCACTTTATTCCTAATTATGTTTTTTTTGTTGTTTGTTTGTTTATTTGTTTGTCATTTTGTTTTAGGTGAGCTGACCCCTTTCAGTATTTCTTGTAGTGCAGGCCTCATAGTGGAGAATTCCCTCAATTTTTGTATGTCTGGAAAGGTCTTAATTTCTTCTTCATATCTAAAGGAGAGCTTAACCGGATACATTATTCTAGGATGGTAGTTTTTTTTACTTAATAGTTTAAATATTTGATTTTATTCCTTTCTGGCTTGTAAGGTTTGCACTAAGAAGTCTGATGATAATCTAATGGGTTTTCCTTTATAAGTTACCATCTTCTTTTCTCTGGCTGCTCTGAGAATTCTGTCTTTGTCATTCATTTTTGATAACTAATACAATGTGTCTTGGTGAAGGCCTTTTTGGGTTGAGATAATTGGATATTCTGTTGACTTCTTAAATTCCAAGCTCTAGCCCATTCCTTAGATTTGGGAAATTCTCATCCACTATTTGTCTGAAAATGCTTTCTAATTCCTGTTCCTTTTCCTTGCCTTCAATAATGCCCTTTATTCTTATGTTTCCTCTCCTATGGTATCAGCTAGTTCTTGAATTTCTCTTTCATTATTTTTCATTCTTCGATTTCTCTCTTCTTCCTTGTGATTTATTTCTAGGTTTCTGTCTTTGATATCACTGATCCTTTCCTCCATTTGGTCAACTATTTCCCAAGCTTGCTATTTCATCTTTCAACTCTTGCAGTGTGTTCTTCATTTCCAGAAGTTCTATTTGGTTCTTTCTGAGGGTTTCGATCTCCTTGCTCTGCTCATCTAATTGTTTTTTCAATTCCCGAAATTGTTGATTTGAGTTGTTTTGTATCTCATTGAGTTTTTTCAGAAGTACTATCTCGAAGTCTCTGTCACTGAAGTTGCATATTTCTATGTCTGTAAGTTTATTTTCTGGAGATTTTTCTCTTTCTTTCTGAAATGCCTTGTCACCTTGGTTGTTCATGGTGTTTAATGAACTATTTCTCCACCTGGGCATTAATGGAAGTGTATTCTGCTGTTTTTCCAGAAAGAAGACATGTAAAGATCCTCTTTTGCCTGTTGCAAAGAAGTCACTTTTCTTTTGGTTTCCAGTAGGTGGCGTCAAAGCCTCTTGGATCCCTTCTTTATATAAAGTCTTAATAACACTTTTTAAATTTTCTCATAGATATTTAAATCACACTCGCTACCCTCAGTTTCAGTCCCGGTCAGTGTCAGCGGCAGTCTCGGCAGCGTTTGCTCAGACTCCCCTAGGGCTCTTTGGTGATTGGTCTCGGAGGGCATGGGAGGGAGGCACCCTCTGGATTAGGGGTTGGGAGCTGTGGCTCAGCCTCCGTTTTCCAAGCTCGGCCGGCAAAAATCAACGGTTGTTTCTCTGCTGTCCCGACCCGCTTCTCTGCTTTCTGCCCTGATGACTGGGCCTTGCAGCCAACTGGCCACAGGGAGCTCACAGCTATCCCAGGCAAGGATATTCAGGGAACTTGCATTCCTTCTCTCCTCCCCTTCTCTTGCAGGGAGCTCCGGTGGCTGCGGAAGACATCTTCTTTATTTTTCCCAGTCCATTACCACAGGATTCAGGCCTGTGGTAGCTCTTATATACAGATCCCATGCTCAGACATGCCGGTGTGTGTAGTTTGGGTGTTTTTTGTTGAGTTTTAGATGTTCAGCTTATCGTTGTTTCAAGGAGAGGAATCTGAGGATGTCTCTCACTCCACCATGCTTCCTTCGCCCTTCAAAAGATTCCATTTTAAATGTTATTTGTGCCTGATGTTCTACTTAGAGTTAAACGTAAAGGTGGCCATGGAACAAATATGAATTGGTTTAAAATTTTTTTTAATGTGATAAAATATACAACATAAAATTTACTGTCTTAACCATTTTTAAATGTATATAGTTCAGTAGTGTTAAGTACATTCACACTGTTGTGCAACCAAGCTCCAGAACTTTCTTCTTTTCAAACTAAAACTACTTACTCTTTAAACAACAACTCCTTATCACCCCCCTCCCTCCAGCCCCTAGCATCCACCATTTTATTTTATTTTCTGTGAATTTTACTACTCTAGATACCTCATATGTAAGTGGAATCATAAATATTTGCCCTTGGTAATTGGCTTCTTTCACATAGTATAATATCCTCAAGGTTTATCCATGCTGTATCATATGTCAGAATTTCCTTCCTTTATAAGGCTGAATAATATGGATATACCACATTTTATCCATTCATTCGTTGATGGACACTTAGGTTTTTTCTACCTTTTGGCTATTGTGACTAATGCTGCGATGAACATGGATATATAAATATCACTTTGAGAGCCTGCTTTCAATTCTTTTGGGTATATACCCCAAAGTGGAATTGCTGGATCATGTAGTAATTCTATTTTTAATTTTTTGAGGCACCACCATACACTTTTCCAATAGGGGCTGAATTATTTTACATTCCAACCAGCAATGCACAGGGATTCCAATTTGTCCACATTCTTGCCAAGATTTGTTATTTTCTGTTTTGTTTGGATTTGAT
Source organism: Rousettus aegyptiacus (assembly GCF_014176215.1). NCBI lineage: Eukaryota > Metazoa > Chordata > Mammalia > Chiroptera > Pteropodidae > Rousettus > Rousettus aegyptiacus. The sequence goes on along the minus strand of NW_023416286.1, from coordinate 57,554,301 downwards.
AGTAGCCATACTAATGGATGTGAGGTGGTATCTCATTTCAGTTTTGATTTTGATTTCCCTGGTGGTTATTGATATTAAGCATCTTTTAATGTTGGCCATTTGTATATCTTTGGAGTAATATCTGTTAAGACCTTTGTCCATTTTTTAATCGTGTTTTTTGTTGTCGAGTTGTAGGAGTTCTTTATATTTTTTCTAGGTAATAACCTCTTATAAGACATACGATTTGCAGATATTTTCTCTTATTCCATAGGTTGCCTTTTTACTCTGTGTCTTTTGATATATCGAAGTTTTTTTGGCATGGTTTTGGGTTCTCACATTTATCATATTCTCATGATAAGGATGAATTGAAAAGCTTTAAAATTTTAAATGTTAGGGTAGTGTCCTTTAAGGACCTTTCCCAATGACTTAGTTTGAACAGTATTTAGATTCAGTCAGTTCTCAATACCTTTTTATTTTAAAGAAGGAACTCTAAAATGCTTACTGTGTTTTTTTCTTATCTATCATCTTTCTTTCTTTTTCTCTTCTTTCTTTCATCTATCTATCTACCTATCTATCTACCTACCTATCTATCATCTCTATCTGTCTATCTGCCTATTTATTATTAGTTTCAAGTATACAGTACATTGGTTAGATATTTACATAGTTTATGAAACGATCCCCCTGATTACTCTCTCTTCCCTCTGGCTCTACACATAGCCATTACATTGCTGCTGTCTGCATTCTCTGTGCTGTACTCCCCATCCTCATGACCATCTATCAACTGCTAATTTGTATTTCTTTAAATCTTCACTGCTTTCTCCCAGCTCCCGCCTCCTCCCCTCAGGTTGTCACCTAATTGTTCTTTATATTTGTAGGTCTGCTTTCAATTTGTTTGTTCTTTGTGTTCCTTAGATTCCACAGATCAGTAAAATCATATGATATTTATCTTTCTTTTTCTGACTTATTTCACTCAGCATAATCACTTCTAGGTCCATCTATGTCATTGCAAATGATAAGATTTCATTTTTTTATGGCTGAATAATATTCTATTTTATATATGAACCATAACATCTTTATCTAGTTGTCTGTTGATGGGCATTTAGGTTGCTTCCATATCTTGGCTATTGTAAATAGTGCTGCCATGAACATGGGTGTGGGATGCATAGAACTTTATGAATTATTGTTTTGGTTTTCTTTGAGTAAATACCCAGAAGTGCAATTGCTAGATTAAAAGGTAGATCCATTTTTAATTGTCCAAGGAACCTCCAGAGTGTTTGCCATAGTGGCTGTACCAATTTGCAATCCCACCAACAGTGTATGAAGGTTCCCTTTTCTACACATCCTCACCAACTCTTGTTCTTTGATTTATTGATGATAGCCATTCTGACAGGTGTGAGGCAATATCTCATTGTGGTTTTAATTGGAATTTCTCTGATGATTAGTGACCTTGAGCATCTTTTCATATGTCTATTGGCCATCTGTATTTCCTCTTTGGAGAAATCTGTATTCAGGTCTTCTGTCCATTTTTTAATTGGCTTGTTCGTTTTTTTTGTTGTTGTTGAATTGTATGAGTTCTTTATATATTTTAGATATCAAAACCTTATCCAATGTATCATAAGCAAATATCTTCTCCCATTCAGTCAGTTGTCTTTTTGTTTTGTCGATGGTTTCCTTTGCTGTGCAAAACTTTTTAGTTTGATGTAGTCCCATTTGTTTTTCCTTTTGTTTCCTTTGCCAAGGGAGATATATCTGAAAAGAAATTACTTGTAACAATATCAGAGAGATTACTGCCTATGTTTTGTTCTAAAAGTTTTATTGTTTCAGGTCCTACATTTTTTAATCTATTTCGAGTCTATTTTTGTATATGGTATAGGAAAGTGGTCTAGTTTCATTTTTTTGCATATATCTGTCCAGTTTTCCCAGCATCTTTTATTGAAGTGACTGTCTTTACCCCATTGTAGATTTTACCTACATCGTCATATATTAAGTAAGCAGATAGGTGTGGATTTATTTTGGGGCTCTCTATTCTGTTCATCTGATCAGTGTATTTGTTTTTATGCTAGTACCATGCTATTTTGATTACTGTAGCCTTGTATTATAGTTTGAGATCAAGTAGTGTGATATCCCCAACTTTGTTCTTTCTCAAGATTGCCATGGCTGTTTCAGATCTTTGATGGTTCCATATAAATTTTAGGATTACTTGTTCTAGCTCTCTGAAAAATACTATTGGCATTTTGATAGGGATTGCATTGAATCTATAGATTGCTTTGGGGAGTATGGCCATTTTAATGATGTTGATTCTTCTACCTGTGAGCACAGTATATGCCTCCATTTATTTGTATCTTCAATTTCTTTTTTCAATGACATAATTTTCTGAGAACAGGTCTTTTACCTCTTTGGTTAATTTGACTCCTAGGTATTTTATTGGTTTTGATGCAATTGTAAATAGGATTGTTTTCTTAATTTCTCTTTCTGAAAGTTCATCATTGGTGTATTAAAATGCAACTGACTTTTGAATATTACTTTTGTATCCTGATACTTTACTGACTTCATTGATCAGTTCTAACAGTGTTTTGGTGGAATCTTTAGGGTTCTCTAAGTATAATATGTCATCTACAAATAATGAGAGTTTTACTTTTCCTTTTCAATTTAGATACCTTTTATTTCTCTTTATTGTTTGTTTGCTATGGCTAGGACTTTCAATATGATGTTAAACAGAAGTGGTGAAAGTGGACATCCTTGTTCCTCGTCTTAAGGAAAATGCTGCATTGAGTAAGATGTTAGCTGTAGGTTTGTCATATATGGCCTTTATTACATTGAGGCATGTTCCCTCTATTCCCACTTTGCCGAGAGTTTTTATCATAAATGGATGCCTCAACACCTTTTCTTCATCCAGGAGCATGTAAAATAGGACAGGCAGAAACAAGCTCTATTCTCGAATTCACTTCAGAGCCTTCCATTTACTAGTGCTTCTTATGCCCTGAAAATCATTTGTCTTTATTACTACAATACAAAATGAAAGTGTAACATTTAACTTTTTATAGTGTTCTTGTTCCCTGCTTGTCTGATTAATATTTATTAATGATCACTTTGGAAATAAAGCATGTTCACTCATCAGATTTTCAAATTATATAAACTAGGAGGATATTTTAATAATGGTAGAGGCTAAGTTGTTATAACAGAAATCCTGAACACAGTGGCTCAAAAAACACAGATCTCTGTTTCTCTTTTGTGACATCCCTGGTAGGTAGGCAAGCTCTGTTCTAGATATTCATCAGGGGACTGAGCTAGTGGAGCAGCTCTGTCATCCTCACTTGTGCCCTCCAAGGTGGTCGCCATTGTGTCCATTTCCAGCTGACAGGGAGGAATTAGAATGGAAGGAAGTCCAGGATAAGGGATTGCTTTTTCACCAGATGCTTTGGAAGTTGTACATGTCACTCCTGCTCACATACCATTGGCAAGTACTTGGTCATGTGGCCATAATTGAATTATAGGGGAGCCTGGGAAACAATTCATATCAAGGCAGAGAAATCCCTGCAGTTAAGAAGAAATGGATTTGGAAGAATTGCTAGCAGTCACCTTCAAAGGGCAATAGTTATAACACATTTGCTGGTTTTAGCAAGTTGGAGTCATAGGCTCCTCAATCAACATGTAAAATGCTGAAGAGTGTTTTTCTCTTCAGGTCTTTCTCTTCAGTCTAAAAAATCAACTATGGAGGCACTGAATGGCAGAGTTGTTGTTTTGACAGTCATGTGTCTGAAAAAGCCAAAGAAAACCTATGAAATGGCATTGTGATGTGCCTTCCCATCAACACTGATGTGCTTGTAGATGACGTAGGTAGAATTACAGGGCAAGAAGCATGGTTCTGGTGTTCTCATCAGCATATGGAAGGGGCAAGGATGCAGACGTGCCATGTGAGAGACAGTTGAGAGAGCAGGCAGTGTTTATCCTGGAGAGGAGAATATGGGGCAGGAGAATAGTATTCAGCTATTAAAGGGGCTGTTGTTCTATGAAAGAAGAGTTAAAAATTGGAGCGGGGGAAAGACATGGCCAAGGGTGAACTGAGATGATGGAGGGATGCTACAGGAAGTTATTTGGCTTGGTAGGGAGTAACTCTATGGCACTCATTGTCTCAAGGCAAAGTGTTTCCCTTGAGAAGTGCTGAATTTCAGACACTAAAGATACTCCAGCAATGGTTGGGAAAGCATAAGGCAGGAATGTTGTCTAGGAAATCCACATGTTGGGCAGGTAGCAGGAATCAAATTCCCATGAAAGCCCTTTAGGTCCTGAGCATCTCTGAGTCTACATTCTTCTTTACTCTGGGATTTACTTGTAGGCTTAGAGAACTAGAGAAAATTAATATGAGCCCAGCATATTTTCCCAGGAAGTTCTATGTAGCCCAGTACTGGTACAGCAGAACTTGTTCTCCTATTCCCTGAAATATCAAGGACATACATGTCCATCAATGGATGAATGGATAAAGAAAATGTGGTATGTATATAAAACATATATAAAATGTGATGTACTTATACGCATATATACATACACATAATGGAATATTCAGCTATAAAAAAGAAGGAAATCCTGCCATTTGTAACAACATAACATAGATGGTCCTTACGGACATTATGCTAAGTGAAATAAGTCAGACAGAGAATGCTGTGTGATCTCACTTATATGTGAAATCATTAGTAAAAAAAACCAGCTTAAAGGTACAGAGAATGGATTGGTGGTTGTCAGAGATAAGGAGGTAGGTGAAATAGGTGAAGGGGGTCAAAAGGAACAAACTTCTAGTGATAAAATAAAAATAACTCCTGGGGATATAATGTACAGCATAGTGACTGTATTTAATAATACTGCATTGCATATTTGAAAGTTGCTAAGAGAGTAGATCTTAAAAGTTCTTATCACAAAATTTTCTAAATATGTATGGTGATGGTTGTTTACTAGACTTATTGTGATCATTTTGCAATATATACAAATATCAAATCATATGTTGCACACCTGAAACTAATAAATGTTTTATGTCTATTATACATCAATAAAAATAAAATAACTGTGACATAATTCATTGCAATATAGTTATTATACTAGTAAACTATAAAATAAGAGGTTTTATTTTCTATATATAATTTAAATGATTGATTTTGCTTTATTATGAATAAATAAAATTGTAGGATTTTTGAAGTATGTACTTCCAGAAAAGTATTTAATGAATACTTAAAGAGGAACAGAATGAAAAAAATCTCGACAACATTAAATTAAAGGTAAAATGTTAAATACCTAAATAATGAGTTGGTAAGGTGGTGTCTTTGAAACATATGTTAAGTAAAATATCCAAAATAATTTATACTTTTCATATATTACTAATGATTTTTACAGAACTGGAATATAGACTATTTAAGCTTCCACATAAAAGCCGTTTTTCTCTTTCTGAAGGAACACATCAGCAGTTTCATAGGATTTGCCTGCAGTCACCTATGGACACTAGATGGCAGTGTTAGGCAGAACTTGATAAAAGCTGTAAACTTCCTAAGAAAGTTATTGAATGAAGATTAAATGATGAAATAATTTTATAATAAAACGAAAGTGAACTATTATAGTTTATACAAACGGGTTGAACATTTTCTATACCTTGTGACTATTTTTACAGTATGTATACCATAGTTAGAATTTAAAACTGGTACTGTGTATATGTGTTTATTTTTTAAATTTTATTAAATTTATTGAGGTGACATTGGTTAATAAGATTATATAGATATGTGTTTATTTTTCACCAAACTACATGATAAAGTATTTGAAACACCATTGGTATAACAATTGTGAAATTCCTGAGATAGAATCCTGAGAATCATTTTAGGTTCCGATTGTGGTAGGCTCAGTATAACACAGTTCCAACTTTATAATGATTCAAGGTGAGGCAACACCCTACTTCATCCCAATGGTAACCATAAGGAAAAAATACCATTACCTGAAAATTATTGGGCTAACCAAAGATAATTATAAGCAGAGATTTTCATCAGAGATATAGTAATATTATTTTAGATTTTGTCTCTCTTGTATGACGCTCAAGCTCTATTTTTACCAGAATGCACATGTGTGTAAATGTTAATAAGAAAATTAGAATTTAGCAAAGTTAGATATTATAATTTCATGTAAATATCAGCATTTATGTTCCCAAATAATGTACCTTAGCTAATTATGGGGCACAGATTGAGTTGTAAATTTTAATACCTACTTTTAGCATTTCTGTATCAATAGCAAAAGGAATAGGTATCAACAATAAGTAAAATATTCTCCAAATCTATAAACTGAGTAAGTAGGAGACAAGAGTTTGTATTCAGACGCACAGTTGCATAGAAATTGATGATTGATGGTATGGGCACATGTGAGTTCAAAGGAAGGATAAAAATAAGGAATAGGAAGCTGAACTGTGAAAGGTGATTTTTACTACACTGTCTCGGTACTTTTAATAACTTATAAAATGTACTAATGTTTTATGATAAGTTATTTTTTGAAAAGTCAGTTTTAGTCATTTCTTAGGAAAAGGCGGAAGAATTTCCACACCCAGGAAAGGAATACCTTGATACTCCCTTGTATAAGGTAACCACTTAGTAAATGTTTGAGTGTGCATGTACACATACATGAATGAATGAGAGAATTCTACCTCATATTTTACAAGAATGATCAGCTCCCTCTGATCTCTTCCCTGTATTCATTCAACAAATATTTATTGAGTACCTACTTTATAATAAGCATTTTTCTGGGCTCAAAGGAACCTGCACTGATTAAAATAGAAAATAGCACAATCTTTTTTTTTTTTTAATTGAATTTGCTTTATAATTGGGGTTAAGGGGCAGTAAACAAAATAATATAATCTATAGTATGTCATATGATGATATATGCTGTATAAAAATAAATCAACCAATCAACCAGCCAGGGAAAGGAATAGCAAGATATGAGTGGGTTGCAGTTTTAAAAAGTATAGTTAGGAGAAAGACAGGTGACATTTGAACAGAAACCTGGAGAAGTCAAAGAATGAAGTCATATGGCAACCTAGGGGAAGTGTATTCCAGGCATAAGGAAGTTGCCAGTGCAAAGGTTGCCTGACTTAGACAACCGGGTAGCTGGAGTAGAGGGAGCCAGGGGGAAATAGTAGATGAAGCCGAGAAGGTAAGAGAGGTCACGGGGCCTACAGGCCATTGTGCAAACTTTATCTTTTATTCAGAGAGCAGTGTGGAGCCATTCATGATCCTTTGGGAGATGGAAGCACATAGGTTTGCACTGTTGTTTTATTAGGATTCCTATTCCTTTAAAAAAGTATATAATCGTTTTACACATTTATACATTGTTTTATTACTTCTAGTTCTCATATTATCAAATTTTCCCTCAGGGCAGTCTGTGCCACTTGTGGTTTGTGAAGTTTTGGTTGTGAACTCATTTGCAATGGGTTTTGTTTGCTGTTGGAGCCCCCTTGTATCCTAGCTCATGAAAGTATCCCTACAGAGGGACTTTGTATTTCCTACTGCTGCATCCCAAGGGATTTTTGTTGTCCTAGACTTAATCTTTTATGTGATTTTCTTACCTAAGAGTTTCCATACCATTCAAGTGTGGTACATCTAATCACAAATCTAGGTATGATACAGGCCTTGGATTTGAATCATCTGTTGGAACTGTTTATTCTTTCCTTTACAAAGGCCTTGATATAAGCGAAATGTCTTCACTGCTTCTGCAGACCAAATGGAATATTTTAGCCTTCTCTGTAAAAGGCACAGGTCTTTGAGCTTCTGGGCTCAGTCCAGCTCTTCCTCCTCGAGCAGCTTGAGGCCGTGTCTTCTTTCTCTGAGTAAATAGAAAAATCACCCTAAGAGCTTGTAGGTAGGTCCAGCCCTTGAGCGGGGAAGGTCACCGATTTGGGTTTATTATGGAAAATTTTAAGCCTGTACAAAAGTGGAGAGAGCACTATAGTGAACCCATGTTTAAATATCACCCAGCTTCAAAAATGATCAGCTCACAGCTGTCTTATTTTATCTATATTCTCATTCAAACTTATGCGATTCCAATGGATCACGATAGACTCCCTTTGGCTTGGGAGCAGAAATGTAGGGTCATAGGGGTGTACACGTGCACACGCACACACACGTTTCTTTGCTCTCTGTTCTATGCCATTGATCTGTTTATCCCCATACTTTATTATTTCTAAGTGTTTTGCTTTTTAGTACAGTTAACATCTAATAGAACAAGTCACTTTTTTGTTTCTCTATCTTAAAATTAACCTAACCGTTCATGTGCTTTTATTCTTCCATATGAATTTTAGAATAAGTTAATTAATTATCTTAAAAGATGGAGCTGGAATTTGAGATGGCATTGAATTTATATATTGATTTGAGGGGAGAACCAACATGGAAGAAAACTCCATTTATAACATCTGTGTTTATTAGATTAAAATTTTTTCTTCTACAGGTCTTTTGTATTCCTAGATACCATATAGTTTTTGTTGCGGTGAATGATACTATATTTATTTATTGTGTTTCCTAAGTGTAGTTATTTTATTACTGGAGATGTTACAGATTTTTGTAAGTTGATCTTGCCTTTGGCAACCTAATTGAACTCTCCTATTTATTGATTCTGTTCATTTTTCTACGTGGCCTGGTAAATGTTTTACTTTTCAAGGAACTGCCAAACATTTTCCAAAAGTATCTGTAATATTTGCACTGTGATCAATAACGTTTGAGAATTCCATTTATTCCACATCCTCAGGCCATTTGGTAGTATCAATTAAAAATCTTTTTTTAGCCATTATAATGAATGTTGAGTAGTATCTGTCATTTTAATTTGTCATCTTAACCATTTTAAGTGTGCAGTTAAGTAGTGTTAAACATTTACATTGTTATGCAACAGATCTCTAGAACTTTTTTATCTTACTAAACTGAAACTGAACTCATTAAACAATACCTCCCCATTTCCACTCTCTCTAGCCCTTTGTACCTACCATTTTGCTTTCTCACCGAACTATCCTAATAGCTTTTCTTAAAGATCCCTTGGATTTTCTGCATAAATATTCATGTTATCTGGGAACAGAGAGATTTTGTTTCTTCCTTTCCAATCTGTACACCTTTTATTTATTTTCCTGATTCATTGACCTGACAGAGACATCCAGTATGGTATTGAATAGGCAGAGAGAGTTGACATCCTTGTCTTGTTCTGGATCTTAAGGGGAAAACATTTGGTCTTTCATCATGAAACATGTTAGCAGATATATTTCTTAGATATTCTTTATCAGGTTAGGGAAGTCTCTTTTAATTTATAGTTTGCCTAGAATTTTTATTATGAATAGATTGAATTTTGTCAAATAATTTTTGCATCTCAATATGGTCTACAGTTTTTCTTATTTAGATTGCTTATATTGTGAATTACATTGATTTCTGAATGTCGAACCAACTTTATATCACTGTAATAAACTCCATTTAATGTATTATCCCTTTCTTATATTTCTAGATTTTATTTGCTAATGTTTTGTAGAGAATTTTTGTGTCTATATTTATGTGTGACATTGGTCCATAATTTTCTTCTATAATATCTTTGTCTGGTTTTGATATGAAGATAAGGTTGGCCTGATAAAATTAGTTGGGACACATTACATTTTTTTTTCTATTTTCTCAAAGAATTTTTTGTGCAGAATTAGTACGATTTCTCCCTTAAATATTTGGTGGATTTTGCCAGTGAAGCCTTTTGGGCCTCAAGTTCTCTTTTTTGGGAGGGTTTTCTCTCTCTCTATGAATTCAGTTTCTTTTACATATTAACAACTATAAAGAACTATGTGTGTGTTTATATACATAGGAATGTTTAGACACACATGGATGTTTATAGCAGCTTTACTTATAACTGCCAAAACTTGTAAGCAACAAGATATTTTTCAGTAGGTGAATGGATAAACTATGATACATATAGATAATAGAATATTATTCAGTGCTAAAAAGAAATTAGCTTTCAAGTTATGAAAAGACATGGAGGAACCATAAGTGCATATTACTAAATGAAAGGAGGCAATTTCAAAAGGCTACATACTGTATGAGTCCAACAATATAACATTCTGGAAAAGGTAAAACTATGGAAATAGTAAAATTAATGGTTGTCAGGGGTTAAGGAAAAGGGAGGGATGAATAGGCAGAGCACAGAGGATTTTTAGGTCATTGAAAACACTCTCTGTGTGATACCCTAATAGGGGACGCAAGTCATTATATATTTGTCTAGCACTAAGAGTGTACAACACCAAGAGTGACCCAGAATGTAAACTATAGACAGAATGATAATAATGTGTCAGTGTTGGTCCACCAGTTGTAATAAATATACCACTCTGGTGGGGGATATTGATGATGGGGGAGGCTATACTGTGTAGGAGATATTTTTGTACCTTCTTTTCAATTTTGTCGTGAACCTAAAACTGCTCTAGAATGAATGAAATCTTTAAAAGAAAAATAACAGTGATTTTTCTCTATTTTCTGTTTTCAGTATCATTGATTTTTTGCTTCTATCATATTTATTTCTTTCCTTATGCTTGCTTTAAAGTTAATTTGATCATCTTTTTCTGTTTTCTTAAAGTAGAAGCCTAGACCATTTATTTGAGACCTTCGTTTTCTAATATAAAGTATTCAGCACTCTACATTTTTCTTTCAATACTGCTTTAACTGCATCCCACAAATTTTATATTGTGTGTTATTTTTATTCAATTAAAATATTTTCCAATGTTTCTTGTGAATTTCTCTTTGATACATGGATTATTCAAAAGTGTGTTTAATTTCCAGGATTTCCTGAATATATTTTGTTATCAATTGCTAATTTAATTCTGTGTAGTCAGAGAAACAGCTTTGTATAATGTCAATTTGTTTAAATTTGTCAAACTTTGATTTGGTCCATCTTGCAGAGTATTCCATATGTACTTAAAAAGAGTGTGTATTCTGATGTCGTTGGATGGCGTGTTCTGCGAATGCCAATTAGGTAGAGTTGGGCAATGTGGTTTTTTTTATATCTTCTCTATCCCTACTGGTTTTTTGTCCACCTGTTCTGTTGGTTACAGGGCAAGGAATGTTGAGTACTTGAACCCTGATTGTGGATTTGTCTATTTCTTCTCTCTGATCACCTTTATTTTCAGCTTTCTATTATTTCCTCCTTAATTCTTAATGGAGTACTTTCTCCATAAGCATTTTCAAAGTTAGTCTTTGTATATGGCAAAGCTCTGATTCCTTGTATATATGAAGATATTTTTTCATTCACTATCACTTTTAAATTTAGATGAATAAAATTCTAGGTTGAAGTACTTTTTCTTTAATACTTTCATAGTATTACTGCATTATCTTATTGAATCCCCTGCATTTTTTGAGAAATCTGAGGTTGTCTTGTTTCTTTGTCGTTTGTTTATTCTTTGCCTTTGGAATTTTCTAGAATTTCCCCTTGTCTTTCTTAAATAAACCACAATGTGTCTTTATCTAAACTCTATGGTTAAGAGACCTTTAAGTAAAATAGTTTTGTTCTTTAAACAGCTGATTATATTTAAATATATTTTCTCCATCTCCTCTCAACCTTTCATGCTGACTTCTGGGAGAGTTTCTTAGTTTATTTTTCTAGCTTAGTAATTTGTTCTTCAACTGTGTTTATTCCTTCTGTTATATTTTTCATACTTAATGTTTCCATGTAGTTTGATTTCCTATTTTTAATATTTTATCTTACATTAGTATAGATATTAAAACATATTATAACTTGGGATTCATCTGTTCTAAAAATTCTGCTTCCATTACTAATATTGTTCAGTTCGTTGTTTCTTTTTTGCTGTGATTGTATTCTAACGATGTCTGGTTATTTTGACCTCTGAACTCATGTTCCTCTGAGCCATATGAAACAGTGTTAGCAATGTCGGATCAGATAAGAGGGATAATGAGACCCCAAGAATAGAAAATCCACCATCACCACAGAACCATTAGTTACCCACTCCTATTTGCTTACGTTCCATGAGGCATGCAGGGTAGTTGAGGATTCACCCTCAAACTCTTAGAAATAGGCAATATTGAGAAGAAGCAGTTTCTTCATATGGTAATTTGTCTAGATGAGGGAAGGAAGGATGTAGTGTAAGGAATAGGGGAGAGAATGCTCTCTCTTGTCACCAGTACCAACTTTGCAGTGGAGATCTGATTGCTGATACTTTGTGACAGTTTGTGACAAGGTGCTTGTGAGTAATTCTGTTTTCATCTCTTTTGGTTGGACAGTTGGTGGGCCTTGTCCATTAGGAAACTCATATATTTATCTTCTTGAAGTTTCCCTGAATTATTTTGATCATCTCCTCTTCTATTTTCTTGACTTTGAAAAACATTAAGGTCTCTGTTTTGTTTCATGAATGCATGGACACTGGGCTTGTTTCTAATTTGAGACTATTACAAATACTATTGCTGTGAACATCCATGAACATGTCTTTTGTATATATGTACCCATTTCTGTTGCATATATACCTAGGACTTAAAAGCTGTATCGTAGGGTATATGTATGTTTAGCTTTAGAAGATATTACCAGTTTTTATGTGGATCAGAAATTTGGGAGCAGCTTAGCTGGGTGATTCTGGCCCAGAGTCTCTCATGTGGCTGTAGTCAGAGTGCCAGTGGGACCACAATCATCTTGAGGCCTGACTTGACTGCAAGACCCTCTTCCAAAATGGCTCACTTACATGGCTGTTGATAGGAAGTCTTAGTTCCTCGCCATGAAGCTGCTTCTGTATCTACTGTCATGACAGCTAACCTGCTTCAGAGGGAGTGATCCTAGAGTTAGCAGTCCTTTTAATTTTAGTCATTCCTGTGGATGTCTAGTGATCTATTATTGTGGTTTTAGTTTGCATTTCCCTGATGACTAATGAGTTTAAGTACATTTTCTTGTTTTAAGTGCCTTTTAAATATTTTTGCTATGCTAGTTTTAATTTCTAGTAGTTCTTTATTTTTTGAGTATTCATTATTGTCGGCATCCTGTTTTTGTTTCATGAATGCAGTATTTTTTCTTATATCTTTTATGATATTAAGGATAAACTCCCCCCCGTTCCTCTTCCCCAAAAGTTTTCATTTCACTGCAGTTTCTGTTTCTTCTGAGTTTCTTTTTTCTCCTTGTTTTCTGCTTTTGATGTTAGGGACTTCCCTTAAATATCTCAAAACCTTTGGCTATCTGTTTATACTAAGAGCCAGCTTTATAAAAAGCTGATTGAAGAAATAGACTGTATGTGTGTACAAGGGGCCGGATGTCTATGGACTTCATTGTAGAGTCCCTAGGTTGGAATGTTTTACTAGGAACTCCCAAAATTAGGATCTGTAAATGTATGACTTTTTTTCCCTCATAAGTTGTCAGATTCCCTAGAGCATACTCTCCAGTCTACTGCCTGAGGGTATAAGTCTCAACATTTCGTATATAAACTTTCATTCAGTATATAACTGATGTGTAGTATTGTCTCTGTAATCTCAACCGTGTTTGGGAATCCCCCAGTCCTAAAACACTCCATGTTACCATGTCTAGATAGTAAACCCACAGTCATCTGTGCAGGGGTGGGGAACAGCAGTCAGCAGGTGGACAGTGATGGGAGGGGATCAGTTCTCTGACTGCCTCTTCGCACTTCCAGAAAAATATGGTACTGCTAATTCTGCAGCCTTTGGCGAGTTTTAGTGTTAATCACTTTGATTCTCAGATTTCATCATTGCAGGTTGACTATTTAGTTTTCTTAGGTTTGCCAAATTAGTATCACTCTATTTCTATCTTCTAGCTTAGAAAAAATGTTACAATTGTCAATTCTTCATCTTTGTGGGTTTATGCCTTTAAAAAAATCTTGATACTATTCTTACAAGATTTTAGAATAGAACAGAGGAAGTTAAGTGCATGTGCTTAATCCACCATATTTGGCAGTATTGTTTTCTTAAAAGTGTATATGTTTTAAGAACAGTTGCAATTATGAAATGAAATTATTTTCTTTCCATTGATTGTATCAGCTTACCTCTATAAGCATCCAAAATTTTTATTAAGGTCATTGTACATTCTGTCATCCTCAAACAATGTAAAATAGGCTCTGTAATCATGATGCTACAATGTCTTACTTCCATCAGCCTCTTTACTGAGTCACTTCCTATTTCAAACTTCAGTCAATTGTGTCTCACTCTGGTTTTCACTCAGTCCCAAGAACCATGAGTGTCTCTTAAGATTCATTCTTTCTTTGCAAACTATGTTTTAGGTATCTACATACTCTTCTCTGTAATCCGCTGGAGTGGTAGTAGTGAAGGGAGCAAGGAGTGTGCTTGGTCTCAGGAGCTTTCTATAAGAATCTAGTGTTCTAATTTCTGCAAATACTCAGTTTCCATCAGGATAAATTTCCTACTAGACTCAGCATAGAGGGACCTTTCCTGTTATTCTTGATGATCAGATTATATGTTTGACATAGATATTGCTTTATCTAAACTTTCTAATTCTGCCTTTTGGCATTGCAAAGGATAAAACTTTTTAGTACTCAGTATAGATTATTCAGGAGGCTAAGAAACAAACATTATGGTGCCACCATAATTACTTGGTGAACTGATTTGGTTATTTAGTTGTATTTAACAGAATCGGTCATAGATATTTAATGTAATTCTTTCTTAATTTTGTAGCCTTATGATAGACTTTAAGTTGGGCTACAGTGTCATTGTGGTAATAGAGTTGGTACTAAGAGGTAATGTTAACTTTTAATCTTGAAAGTGTTATGAGTTGGGTTCTCTAGAGCTGAATGCCATTTGGAGAGTAGCAGTGCACCTATAATTATCTGTGGTCGTATTCCTGGCCTCTACTCATTAGGTTCCTGTAGCACCCATCCCCCAACAACCCCTTTCTTTAACCATATCCCCACCCTCAGGCTAGGTCACAGTCTCTTGTGATATGCTTTCTTAGACCTTTCTCATAGCACTTATCACCATAGAAATTAAATAATTAACTGTGTAATGAATGGTTTAATATATATTTCCTTCCCTACAATATAAGCTTTATGCGAGTGAGAGACCATATCCGTCTTACCTGTGAATCATGCTTCGATTAAAGTAGTGACTTCCACATAATGATCACCTATTTTGGATGGATGGGTGAATGGATGGTGGATGGATGGACAGAATAAATAAATGAAAGACAAGTTATTGGTCTTTTGATTCCATTACATTTCATTTTGTTTGGACCATTGCAGTAGCCTCCTAACTGTTTTCCCTGTCACCGTCTCAAAGCTGTTATCTGCATAGTCCCCCCCGCCACCACCACACACACACATAATTTTAGTTCCAACGAAGATTTTATCTTACTCTTTTGTACCTTCAAAAACCTGTGATTTCTTTCTGCTACTTTACGAAGTTTAACTTGTTAGTGAAGAATCTCTGGGCTGAGTTTCAACCAACGTTTCTAACCTCATTTTCTCTCATTCCCCTCTTGTATTCTACACACCAGCTAAATTGTATTTCTCACCACTACCTACCACTCCCGTGTCATTTCACATCTCTCTGAATTTATTTATGCAGACAATTCTGATTGCATCCATTCTCCCCTTGTTAGGAAAACTTCTGCTTATCCTTCAAGACTCACCTTGGATATCTCTATATGAAACCCTACCACAGCCAGAATTAATCACTCCTTCCTTTGTGCTCACAGATAACTTTATGCTTACAAGTTACATATAACATTTATTACTTGGTTTTGTAATTACTGACCTCTTTCTTAACTTGATGCTTTTTAAAAGGAGGATCTTATTCTTTTTCATAGCTCCCTCAGCATGCAGCATCTGAGAGACAGCACAGAGTAGTGAAAAGAGTATTCTTTAACACCAGAGACATCTAGTTGTGATTGAAAATTTGGTCTGCCACATGCTACTTAGTTACTTCAATTATTCTTTTGTACTCATGCCCTTTCCTTTCCTTTTTTTCTTTTCTTTTTCTTTTTCTTTCCTCTCTCTCTCCCTTTCTCCCTTCCTCCTTTCCTTCCTTCCTTCCTTCCTTCCTTCCTTCCTTCCTTCCTTCCTTCCTTCCTTCCTTCCTTCCTTCCTTCCTTCCTTAGTAAGTTGCCTCAAATCTGTTACTTATAAGAAAAACAAAAATTTTGAATTTCACATTTGAATTCAAGGATATTTTTAAAGGATTGAAATGTAGATTTATAAAGTCTTACCTAAAGAGAAACATATAATTTACTTATTTTTAAGTGTTTAGAGTATCTCTTTTACCAAACAAAAAGTTCTCAAACTTCCTATCAGTTCGATATTTGAGTGTCTAACGCTATATGTTCAACATCACCTCTTAGGAATTTGCACAAACGATACACAGCTTAGGCACTCTGAGTGTACATTAATGTCACTTTAATCTTCAGAATAACCCTTATGGTATAAATTCTCATCTTCTTTGAAGAAACAGGCTCAGAAACCTTGAGCACCATTTTGTGTAAAGTGGAAAAAGAAAAATCATGATGTAAGAAGATACGTAAGGAAAGGAAGCGGTTTCTGTTGCTTCACTTACGCACATGACATTGTCTGAGGAATGATTAGGAAACAAGATTGCTGCTCAGTATGATCAAGATGCTAGTAATGTTTGAAGGCCAGTGTCTTCAGAATCAAATAAAGTGGTATACAGTTTCTTACCCTTGGAGATTGTTGATTAATTTTGAAAGGAGACTCAGGCTTTTCACACGGCAGGAATTTTAGTGACAGTTTTAGTGACCAGAGCGTCTTCCCAGGGGGAAGACTTAAAGGATCCCATTTGAAAGGGTCTGTAAGCTGTCATCAGAGGGGGATTTTATATTCGAATGTAAGGGCAGTGGCATAATTGACCTAAACCAGTTTTCTCAACCGTGGTCAGCACTTTTGGCTGCATAGTTCTTTGCCATGGGAGGCTGTCCTGTGCATTGAAGGATGTTTAGCAACATCCCTGGCCTCTCTACTCATTAGGTTTTGTAGCACCCACCCCCCAACAACCTCTCAGCCATGACACCTAAAAATATCGCCAGATACTGCCAGATGATACCTGGGGGGCAAAATCGCCCCTGATGGAAGGCCACTGACCTAAACTAAGTTTTTGCAGAAGTTATCGCCTATGTTTTGGAATCCCATAATGTACACAGTGCTGGGCAGTAAATAGAACCTTGAAAAGAGCCCACACCCTTGATCTTTTGACTGGGTAGAATATTTCTAGTAGTTGACTGAAATAACTTTGGTTGAGACTATTAACAAAAATTTGTTTCAAAGAAGTTTAACATCTGTTTTCATTTCTGCTTTTCTAAGTTCCTTTGCTACTCAATTCCTTTATTTTAAGCTGTCTTCCTCATAAAACTTAAAATATTTGAGTGTATGTCAAAATTTCTAGTTTAACAGGAAATACGTTTTATTTAAACAGAAATCAAAATATAACTTCAAATTATAACTTTAAATTAGGATAGGATGGTGGCAAGCTTAATGTTGTGAAGTCATGCTTAGGTGACAGCATAATAGATAATAGTAAAAGGAACTAGATGTCTGGTTATATTTGAGATTCACTTCCTGTTCTTGTTTGTCATTTGAAAGTTGCACCTTATGAAAGATTTTAGATTCCGATCACTGTATTATTCTAAGAAAAAAAATTTTAAATGCTAACCACGTCTTGGTAACCATAGCAAAGTATACACACGAAAAAATAATTTCTTAGCTATCATATTTTTTGTATATGATCTATCTTAAGTTCTAAAGTATCTAATGTGCTTTTATTATCTGAGGTCAAAGGAAAAAAATGCTTTCTCAGTTACAAGAGCACAGGCATGCCTGTTAAAGGAGTAGAATCAACTCTGGCTTATTTAACAGAAGAAGAGTTTATTATTATAGTAGTTCAGAGAATATTTGGGAGGGCAAAGAACAGATTTTTGATCAACAAAGCCAGAATAACACTCAAAATTAACCCCTGTGCTAAATTGATATTTGTTTACTTAATGTTGAGTGTTAGCTGGTAGAACGTGGAGTCATGAGGGTAACTTGGTCTGTATTGTTTTCACCTCTTATCCTGGTGTGTAGACCAGTGCCTGGCTTGTAATACACCCTTAATAAATATTTGTTGTATAAATAAATTACTAGACCAAGGATATATTTGTTAATATCAGCAACAACGTGGAGAAACAATACAGAATCACATTATGAAATGTTAGTATTGTACATTCTATTTGAAGATTTTTTTAGTAGCAGAATTTACCTTTTCTCTTAAGGAATCTTAAAAATAAATAAATACAAATAAATAAAAATAAATACATTTTGAATAACTATTTTGTACCATAGAGACTCGTTTTACTGTTTTGTGACTATCCACAACAGTCTTGCAAGAATAGATATTGTGAGAAAGCAGAGGTTCTGAGAATGAGTCACTAGTGTCATATCTAAGTGGCTGAGATTTGATTAAAATTCATGCCTGTCTGACTTTTAGCTCAGACATTTTCCTTTGTGCAACACTCAATGCTACTTTTGTTTTAGGTGCAAATTCTAGTTCTTCTGTTCACTATACTAGAAAGTAATTTGAATATATAAACTTATCAAACCAAGGCTTTCTATATACGCTTTCTTTTTTTTTTAATTAAAAAAAATTTTCCAATTACAGTGGACATTGAAAATTGTATTAGTTTCAGGCGTACAACATAGTAGTTAGATACTTATGTACTGCCAATTTGTACTTCCTAGTCCCTTCACCTTTTGTCACCCAGACCCCCAACTCCCCTTCCTATCTGGCAACCATCAGTATGTTCTCTACATCTATGAGTCTGTTTCTGTTTTGTTTGTTCATTTATTTTGATTTTTGATACCACAAATAAATGAAATCATACGGTATTTGTCTTTCTCTGATTTATTTTACTTAGCGTAATAACCTCTAGATCCATCCATGTTGTCACAAATGATAAGTAAGAGTTCATTCTTTTTTTATGACTGAGTAATATTCCATTGTGTGTGTGTGTGTGTGTGTGTGTGTGTGTGTGTGTGTGTGTACCACATCTCCTTTTTCCTTCTGTCTTTTATTGGAGCATTTAATACATTTATATTTAAAGTAATTATTGATAGACATATAGTTATTGCCACTTTACTCATTGCTTTCTGATTGTTTTGGTAGTTCTCTGTTCCTTATTCTCTTGCTCTCTACCCTTATATTATTGATGATTTTATATAGTGTTGTATTTGGATTCCTTTCTCTTTAGTTCTTGTATATTGCTTATAGATTTTTTGTTTGTGGTTACCATGTGCTTCTTATATACAAAGCTATGTTTATAACAATCTATTTTAAGTTGATGGTCACTTAAGTTCAAACATATCTAGAGTCACCACCGTTTTTACTCACTCACCCTGTCCATCTTTAAGTTTTTGTCATTTTTTTTACTTCTTGGGTGTGTGTGTGTGTGTGTGTGTGTGTGTGTGTGTGTGTGTGTTCCCTTAATTTACTGTTGTAATTACACATGACTTTCCTACTTTTGCCTTTTAACCTTTGTATTAGCTTTCGTGTTGGTTGGATTCACTGCTTTTATTATGAGTTTTGCTTTGTCAATGAGAATATTTTTGAAGTTCTCACTGAAATCGTCTATTCTTCCTCTACGTTCATTGACCGTCCTTATAACTAGTGTTTTGAACTCTATATCTGGTAGATTGCTTCCATTTTCTTTAGTTCTTTGCTTGGAGTTCTGTCCTGTTCTTTCATTTGGGACATTTTTCTCTGCCTCTCTGTGTTCGTTTATATGTTTTAGGTAGATCTGCAATGTTTCCCAGTCTAGGCAGGGCGGCCTTATGTAGTAGGTGTCCTATAGGGCTCAGTGGTACAGTTTCCCTTTTTACTTGGGCCGGGTGTTTTAGGGGTGTCCCTTCTGTGGATTGTGTGTGCTCTTCTGTTATAGTTGAGCCTTGACTGCTATTCGCACATCAGTGGGTATAATTGACACTCAGGCTGCCTGGCTGTGAGGATTGTCCAAACCCACAGCGAATGAGCTGCTGTGCCAGAGCTGACCCCCAGAGTGGGGTTTGCCCCAGTGGACTCATATGCCTGTTGAGGCGACATTTGGGTGTGCCACTTGTGGAGCTAGCTAACAGGTAGTGCTCTGTTGTGGTCTGGAGTCGACCTCTGGGTATGTTGCTGCTGGGGTCTTTTGGGAGGGGCTCCCATGGAGACCAAGGTCAGCCACTGCCTCTGACCAGTTGGAGGCCACCTGGTAAAAGCTACAAAGAGATCTTTGATTGGTTGCTGCCTGCGCTGGGTTCGGAGGTGCCTGAGAATGGTTATGCTGTGTGAACCAACACTGGTTGCCACTAGTGCAGGCTTAGGCCTGCTTAGTAAGGGGTATAGGGCACACTGAGGCCAGCTGCTGGTTCTTGGAGGTTTGTGGACTTTTGAGAGGTTTGTGGATTAACCTCTGAAAGAGGTTCAGCTGGGTGCTTTAATTTGTTGGGGCTGAATCATCAGAATAGGTGATAAACAATATAAGCCAGTTTATATGCCAGTTACTTTATAGAAGATGAACCTTGTGGTAAAATTAAAGTTTTGAAGGTAAAGCGTTACACGGAAATAATTTGTACTTCCCAAGTTTTCTTGGTATAACCTGTTTTTATTATGAAAAATTTCAATCATGAAAGCAGAGAGCATAATAAAATGAACTCTGTTACCCAGATTCAATAATGTGCATTTTTGCCTCCCTTCTATTCCTCTTCTATTCTTCTCCTATTCCTTTAAAAACTAAATACCTTTATTTTAAATATTTTGAAGCAATTTACAGAAATCATATTTTATTCTATGTTTAAGTAAGCTCTAGAAAATAATGATATTTCATTATATAACCATATTACTTTACTTAACAAAATTATGATTTCTTACTATTATGTACTACCAAAACTATATTCAGATTTCTCTTATTACTTTGAAAAAGCCCTTTTACATTTGGTTTTGCATTTGACTGTGATGTTTCTTTAAATTTCTGCTTCTTTTTTTTTAAATTAGACATTTCCTCCTCCCTGCTGGTAGAGTATTTTAATGTTTTATATGGTGTGATGGATACTCTTAAATTTTATATGGTAAAATGGCTTGCTCATTATCTGTTCCAGGATCCTTCTTGTGTACCTCCATATAAATCAGGTTGGAAAACTGAATGCGGTAATTCTTGAATTCCCATGTATCCAGAGTTCTGGATATGATTTTAGGCTTCACCAATCAGAAGATCTTGTTTGGTGCTTGAGTTCATTGTGAGCTAAAGTAGTAGCATGTGAGATACCCATTCTGTTGGTTCAGTTCTACAGATCCAACAGGGCTCTGGAAGTTACTGTTCAGACAAATCCCTGACCCCTAGACTGCTGAAATAATGTAACGACTTCCTGTTTTCCCAGGGTCCTGAATGTGGCAGAGGAAGCGGTCTTCTGGACTGTTTATTCCAGGAGTCTTCCTGGAGGCACAGCCTGGATCTGCCCTTCTAGCCCTTCTATCCATTCCTGTAATTTTATAAACACCTAATTCTGTGTACTTCATCTTTTTTTGCCAAAAATAGCTTGAGAAGGTTTTGTTGTATATGAATGAATCTTAGCTGACGGAACTGGTAATAAAAGAATGTAACTTTTATATTTGACTTCAAATATGTATATACAAAACAGTATACTTGAATCTGAAGTACTGGGGCATAGTTTAAGGAAAAGGAAGTAGGACTTTGTATTAGGATATCAAGTTAGTCATGGAGCATTATGCGTGTGCATGTGTGTATGGTTCTGAAACCTTGACAATCTTTTCATGTGGATTTCTGATGTAACCTGTTCTTTGCTGGTGACTGTCACCAAAAGCTGTCTCTTACTAGGACTTCTTGAAGGTCTATTGAGACCACCCTTACATGTGACTTTAGAATATGAATCCGGCCACATGTGTCTTATTCGCGTCTTCTCACATGATTTGGGTAGCTGCAGCTAACTGATTAGAGACGGTGACTTGTAGCCATGTGATATTCACTGCCATTTCTCTCTCAGTCCTTTGCGAATCCATCCCTGGATTTCTGCTTCCACTCTGATGAAACAAGAGTATGAGAATGTGTTGGAGACTAGACACCATTTTTTAAAATGTGTTACAGAAAATTCAAATGCAGAGAGAATAGTTTAATGACTACCATGTACCTTAGCAGCATTTTTTCAAATGTACAAACTTCAAATAATTTGGCATCTGGATCCCTAATGAGACACTTTTTTTTTTCCTTTCCATTTTCCCACGTGTTTCCTAAATTCTGCATGACCAAGACCTATGGTGTCCCTCAGTCCTGCCCTTGCCTCTAATTGACTAGTCTCTCTCTGGGTCTTTCCAGAGACCAAGTTCATGGGTACAGGCCATGTCATAGCCCATGTCTCAGATAGAGTCCTTCCAGATTGTTGGAACTAAAATTAGAAACTGCTTTGATTTCTTGTCTTGTGTGTGTTTTATCTCTGCATCTCTTTTGATGATGCCTTCTTCTTAACAGCTATTCTTAATGTCAAACCAATAACACTCAAATTCATGGCCTTTTCTATGCTCTTGTTTCCTTTTGGGGAAAAATAGACAATAATACATGAGATGGCACTTGTAAAACTTCCATTACTCTCTCGAATTATAATATATGGTAGACCAATATGTGATAATATAGTTTCCATTTGTTTTTAAAACTGTAATATAGGCAGTAACCCCATGTATTTTCAGTGTGTGTGTGTGTGTGTGTGTGTGTGTGTGTGTAAAGCAGACATTTCCCTATAGAACTCAAGGGGGAAATTATGGAACTACCGCCCTCAAGCAATAAAAACACATCAAAATGCCACCTTTTTTCAGACTAGGATTAAAATCTTTTGTAGCCTCTTTGTAATTTCATTCTGACAGTTTTCTTCTCAAAATCTGCATGAGAAAAGTCATCTTACAAGATATACAAAACAGAAATAAATGTTCTCACACTTTGAGAAAACTGATAAAAACCAATCAAAAATTATTTGAGTTCTTGGTTTGGGTCAGTTGTGGTAGGTACCACATGAAATGTACAGTAATATGGTTCCTGCTCATGAATGGCTTACAGTTCAGTGGAATAGACAGAATATCTAAAAACTGTTGTTAACGATGAGAAACTATAGTAAGTGTGCAAATAAAGAGAAAAAGGAGTGTCTTTCTTTAAAATTTTTTGAGGAAGATAAACTGTTGAAAAATAAAATAAAATCATGTATTGTATTTCCCCATATACATTACTTTTTTATACAGTGTTGCAGAGATTCTCTAATTTCGAATAGGGGTAAATTGAATAAATGTATATAGTCACATGTTGCTTCTTTGTATGTAAAAGAAAGAGGAAAAGCTATTGGCACTCTTATACTCTCAGCAGAAATGGAAAAGAAATCTTTACTGATTTAAATGTCATTCTAGTTTCCAATTTAATGTATTTTCCATGATTAATATTTCAGCACCAAGCATGTATTAGTTATCTACTGGTACCTAACAAATTGTGACATGCAATAATAAAACCTGTCATCTGTTATACTTTAATAATACAAATCATGTAGTATCCTCAGCTAATATTTGATGACAACAATTTTTTTTTGAGCATTATCTATATGCAAGGTGCTTTGCTCGGAGCTACCCAGAATAAAGAGAAGTAATAATGAAGGTCGCCACCTTAGTGGAGCTTATGTTTCATTTGAGACATATAAGAGTAATGCACATGAAATAATAAACCATAGGCTGTATAATGATTGGCAGAGGGATTCCATATTATATAACACTTATTTCATTGATAAGAGAACTGAAATGTAAGAAGGGCAACAGATATGATGTAGCTGATTAGCAATCAAATCAGAACCAGGCCACAGATTTCCAGGCCAGTGTATTTCCTTCTCTTCCTAAAAAAAGTTAAAACTATGTATCATAGACTATATAAAAGCCAAATAAGTTGAGGAAAGGAAAATGGATGGCTTTGAGTAGTCAAAAAAAAAGTTAGAGGAGGAGGTAGAATTGGGATGTGAGTATAAAAATAAATGGAGAAAGCAAAATAATCCAACCAGTGAGAACCAAATATTTATTGTACTTGTGTGAGAGAGACAAAACCAACGAGGCTAACTTGAACAGTGTACATCAGGCAAAGTTGGAAAATTAGGTTTCAGGTTTTGTAAATGTAGGAGAGGAACTTGGACTTCATGTGGTAGATGATGGGGAACTATTCACAATCCTTGAGCATGAAATGATGCAATGAAAGTGGGATTAAGGAAGATTATGTTTGCTTGCCAGGAGAACTGGATAGTGTCTGCATTTTCCTTACACTGTGTGTGTCGCTCTGTTTCATTCTAAGTAGGTTAAACACTTTATTAATCAGAATGTGAGCTTTTATGGTAGGCACAAATTGACCCTGAAATTTCAGTAGCTGAATACCTAAGTGTATTCTTTGTGCTACTTGACCAACACAGGCGCATGGGGTATTTGGATAAGAAATTCTCCATTTAATTTACTCATTCAAGTATTCATGCTAACAAAGTTCTCCCATCATCTTGAACATCTCAGGTTGCTGTGGCAGGAGAGAAAAACAGGATAGTATATTCCTCACTACTCTCTAATGCTTCAGCCTAAAACTGACATGTCACTTTTGCTACCAATCCATTGGCTAGAATTAGGCACATGTGCCCCTCAAGTGAACTTGAAGAATTCAATAAACAGTAAGTATCTCTTCCAAGGCTCTTTGAGGACCTCAGGCATATAGTTCTACTCGTTTAAGAGAGATAATATCACAATTAAGAGAGACGACCATAGAATTGGACTGTCAGAGTCTGGAGCCTGGCTCCCCCACCTACTAGCTGTATGACCTTGGACAAGTTACTCAGCTTCTCTGGAGTGTAATTTCCTCATTTGTAAAATAGGGATAGTAATGGAATGAGCCTCACAGAATTATTGTGAGGCTTGAAAGAGGAAAGAGTGTGTGTGTGTGTGTGTGAGAGAGAGAGAGAGAGAGAGAGAGAGAGAGAGAATGAGAGAGAACACTATGCCATGTAACTGTTAGCAAGTATTCATTATTGTTATTAATCTGCTGGCTTCCAGTGTAGCATCTAAAGGGAAGGCTAAAGTTTCTGACTCTGACTGAGGGAGTCAGTAGGAAACAAGGTGTAGTAATTTATGTCTGTGATGCCAGCATCTGGACTACGACGATGATATTGGCCAAAGAAAAGATGGATAAGAGAGTGTGAGAGGAGAAAACCCAAGCAGGATTCACTGGCTGAATACCATGGATGAGAGAAAGATGATCAGGTTTGGGTGACTGAAAGAATGAAACTTGAGTTCACAGAGAAATTAGGGGGCCCCTGCAGGGAAAGAAGGTGAACAGAAGTTTAGATGGTGACAGGGGTTGCCCAAGGCATAGGAGGCCACAGGAATTGGAGGAATGGAGCCATCTCTTAATGAACATGTTTCTGGAAGTGGTGATGTTCTCATGCTCTGAGTCAGGGTACAGGCACTGAGGTCAGATGGTTTGGGTTTAATTCCCAGCTTCACCTCTCCATGTGGCTTGGCACGCTTAGTTTCCTCATCTGCAAAATGGTCATAATAATTGTACCCATCTCTTAAGGTAATAAGGATTAAATGAGATGATACCTATTAAGCGCTCAGAAAAGAGGCATATAATAAAGTTAATAATTGTTCCTTCTTAGCTAATTGAGTTTAAGTTGAAGAGAAATTTTGGGATTATCTTTAAGTGATCTGTTTCTCAGAGTTTAATATAAAACAGGCTTCTATTGGCAGCAGTTCTCATGAGGACATTTAATCCTCCCTAGATTCAAAAGAAATGTGCTGTGTTGTCACCAGATCAGCTTTTCATTTTTTCGTTCTTACCTGAATAGTCAAGAAGCAAATTTTGTAGCTTTGCAAAGAATAACAGATTACAATGGGCTAAAAGCTGACCAAAATAGATCATTGTAAGGGCTAATTTAAGATCAGAGCTTCCCCTTTTAAAATTGCCTGATACTTTTTACTTATTGGTAAGTGTTCCTACCTTTGCCTCTTGAAATATAAAATTATTTCCAAGCAGAACATGTTTTTGTATCTACATTTAAATCGGCATGTTGGGTAATTAGCTCTATCTTTTAATATGATTTGTTTAAATTGCATGGTCTCAGAGGGTAACTATCTTCAGTTATACATATGCTCTAGCATTTGTAATTAGGCATTTAGGGTGTTTCTTTTCACTTCATTGAGAAATTAAGAACTTCATAGAAATTTCAGTAGAACTTTAGAATTTTGTTATTAATAATGCAGAACAGGTGATGTTCAATTAGATGGATATTTAAGAACCTTCTGTGTGCCAAGGTCTGTACCAGATGCTTTGTATATAACAGACAACATCCTCATCCTCACAGAACTCACAGCCTAGCTGAGCTCATAATCTATATACTGTTGGTTATTTGTCTTTTTTTAAGGATAGATTGCCTACTGGCAATCTAATACTTTTTGTTCTCTGTGATTAAGTTCTGTATACTTTATGGCTAGGATATGGAATTAGAGTTACATTCCTCATGTGGTCACTAAGTTAACAGGTACCTTTTCTAAACTTAGGTTTATTTATAAAGTGTGGATGATACTTCTGTTCATTCTGTTTCATAGGATAGTAGAAAGGAAGACTTTACATAATGTGTGGACTGTTTTGTAAATTATTGAGCTTTTTTCATATACTTGATGTCATTTCTAGCATCTAACATTTTTACTATTTTTATATTATTTAAATATACATTATTTTAATATGTATATTAAATTGGATTAATGTTAAATATTTTCAATATTTGCTATTTTATACTATCTTTACTAGTCTTTGCTATACTGAAGAGTCAGCGTATTTATACTGATTCAAACTAAATACTTTGAGGGTTTTTTTAAATTAACCAAATGATCCTTTTAGAAATAAATTAGCCAAATGATCCTTTTAGAAATATGGAACAGATAAATATGGTTAGCTGCCATATAACTATCAGCTTTCCTAGATGAGTTTTTGTAGTTCACTGTTATTTAAAATTGTTAATAACACTTCACCTGATTCATGTAGAAAATATTTGTAGGATTGTGGTTTTCAAACAAAATATTGTATATCCGGCCACCTCCTTTGTTCTATAACAGATTACAAAAATAATACAGCATTTTCCCTGTTCTCTAAGTTAACCTACTTGTGAAATAAATGCATGGGAAAGCAATGTGAAGCCAACTAATAAATCAAGATAATAGGAGTTTGCCCCAAGGCCAAGTACGAATGTCTTCATGAATGAAATAGGCAGTAAGGGCCTTCTTAAAGGAGTGCAAATAGCTGAGTTTGACTAGAATACTTTTTTTTTTCCAGTTTAGTTGGAGATAGGTTTAAAGTTTACCATTTTGGCAATATGGCTACTGATGATTGGATAAAATCATTTATATAGATTCGTGGTATAGTGGAGGGAGGAAATGGAAAACTAAACAGATAAAAGAATATGTTATTCCTTTGTCAAGTGACATAGATACTTACTTTCTTGTTTGAAGGATCTTAAGAATCAACTCCATCAGCACAGAGAGGATGCTGTCGTCTGCTTGAAGCAGCATGTTGGCTCATACATATAATAGTCTATGCTCAAATGTGATCTTAGAACTAGTGTACCATAAAGATGCTATGAAGTTAAGGAAACTTCGTTTCTGGTTTTCCTTTTAGTAGTTTACACAGTGCTTTTTCTTTTGGGATCCAACTCAAATGACTACATAAGTGCCACCATGCATAAAATTTAGTGTTTTGTCCTTTCTTTGCCTTCACTTGGGAAGGTTTATAGATGGAGTGAAGAAAAGGCCCTAAGATTCTGACTTCCATCCATGTGATCTTACCTGTCTCCGTAAGGTGTGTCAAAGACCAGTGCCTATTTTTGTCAGTGGCTTTAAGGTCAAGCAGCTCTTTGTGAAATTAATGTAATACAAATCTGAAAGTACTCAGTAAATGGTGTTGAATCAATCATTAAGATTTATTTTCTTACAGGAAAAAAGCTGAAAATGAGTAAGAAAGAAAAAAATTTTCAGGATATAAAGCCTAATAAAAATTTAAAGTATGACCCATGATACAGCATTTTATTTATGTCCCATTATCAAAATTGGTATCATTGCTAATATAGATACTATATTGGGGTATTTTAGGATTGAGTAAAACAAATTTGTGCTGGCAGACAGTGTGACTATACTCGTAAAGGTCATGCTACTCATACTAAGATATTCATTTGAGCAAGTATATACTGTTGTAAAGAATCCCAGAAACTAAGTTTGTAATTTTGCATTTTACTCACTATCTTTTTTAGGCAAGCAGCAACTATACATCTTGCCACTCATCTTTCCTTACCCTTTCTGGTAACTCAAGCCATTGAAAGATACAGGGTACTAACCATGTATAAATAAAAAAGAAATGATCCCCTAGAGACCCAAGAAAAACCAAGCATATTTGCATATTTTTATTCTCAAGAATTTAGCAAGTTATCCTCTTTCCAGTGAGTATCTCCACATAAAGCCATCTTCATATTCCTGAGCAATGTCCCTCAGATACTGTGCTGGCTGTTTGCGGGGAAAGCTCAATGCTTTCATTGCCTCTCTCATCATCATCATTTACTATAACGTTGCTTTCCAAATTTATCTACTGCAAATTATAGTCTCCTTGTAACTTCTGCTGATAGTTGACAGTGAGCATTGAGGGAGAGACTCATAATTCTGTAGAATATGGCTCTTTATTCCAAAAGTGTTCTTTGAAACAAAATTTTACGACTCAAAACGAAAAGCTGGCGTATTGAGGAAATAAATTCTAAGATTGAAAAAAACATAGATTGAGGAAATATCAAAAAAATATATATTACAATATTAACACTTTTACACTGGCAGCATACAATCTTAACAGTTTTTACTTGTGCCAAATTATTGGCTGGAAATATTAATGATTAGATTTTTCATTAACACAGCACTTATTTTATAGTGAGTTATTAAAATAGACTTCCTTTTGGTATAGCATTTCATTTACAAATTAAAACTTTGATTTATGTTCTCTTGAGTGTAAAGAATACATATTTATCAGTTTACTTCCAAGTTGGAATAGAAAATAGTACCCAGTGAAAGGAATTTAAAAGAATTCTAATTGGAAGTCGAATAATCATTTTGCTTTATAAGAAAAGTCCCACAAAGTTTGTCACATAGTTTACTATAAATCCAAGATTTAATTCCTTTTCACTTTCCATTTAAAGACTTGGAATGTATCATTGTTTGAGTTTCTGTCATTTCACGTGAGTTTTCTTCAGGGGCTGACTTCACAGCACTGGAAATTGATACACTGACTTGACGTTTCAACATCTTCATAATCTTTCTCTTGTATCCTTTACATGCAAAGAAATATATAAAAGGGTCCATGCAGCAATTAAAATTCATCAGACATACTGTAAAGTGCAGAGAAATCTGGAATGAATGTCTTTGGTCACATTCCAGGATATCAGGAAAACGAAGCTTCTTAATCATGTGTTGAATAATTGCTACATGGTAAGGTGTGAAACAGAGAATAAACACAACAATTATTAAAATAATTGTGTTAAGAGCCTTTTTATTTATACCAGACTTCTCAGTCAGTGGGTTTCGTTTGGCGGTTTTAAAGAGTTTGCAACAGATTTGAGAATAGCAGATGAGAATAATTGTGAGCGGAAGCACATATCCAATGAAACATGCACCAAGCAGAATCAAAGGAAGATATTTTGTTTCTTCGAAGTTTGGATATTCCATGCAAGTAATCCTTTCATCCTCTTGCTTTGACATAGATTTTATGAGCAGTGGGAGTGTTTGAGCAAATACTAGAATCCAGACAAATATGCAAACGCCTTTCGCATATTCAATTCTTTTCATCTTGTTGTATCGCAGAGGGTGCACCACAGCAAAGAACCGGTCAATGCTGAGGCAGGTCATGAAATTCACACCTGCATACGTATTGATGTAAAACACGAGAGCAGTTATCCTACACAAGGCCTCGCCTATTCTCCAGTCGAAGCCCAATGCATAGTAGGCTATCCGTGTAGGCAAAGCAGTGGTAAACAGTATATCAGAAATCACCAGATTTGTTGAATATAGGGTAGTAGAGTTGATTTTCTTTCTGTTTTGAACAATGACAACCAAGGCTAACAAGTTTCCCACAAGCCCAATTATGAAGACAATGCTGTAATGCAGAGGCATTAGTATCCTGGCTGTGTTGTGGTGTGCATAGAGATCACAGTCACTTTCCTGAGGAGCTGCAGTAAAATTGTCCATTTTTATATCCATCAGCCAGCGTTCAGGGTCTCTAGAAAAAGACAAGAAGGCTGCATTTCATTTAAACTGAAAGCAATATAAACTGCCTCTTATAGATCTAATTTAAAATTTTTAAGATTTATATAATTTTTAAAAATTATGCTATATAATATAGTTACATATATAGTACGAGTTAGGAAGAGCAGAATAAAATACATGCTTTTGCTTTCACAATTTGATGATTTTGGCAAAACTCGGGCAGATGAACTAGAACCATCTAAATAGGACAAATGTATTTTTGTGACAAGAGGGAATGCACTAACTTTTTAGGCAGAAATTTCCCCTTCTGTTTTTTGAATCATTGTCTGGTTAAAATAAAATCACGTAAAGCACCCCACATTTCAGACAGGCGTAAAACTTTGCTGTTAAATTGAATTTCGGTTGGACTTTTTTTTTTTCCAAAATGCATATCACTACCAGGAAATGAAATTAGTCACACATTTATGTAGTGAAATATGAAATTACCACAGTGATCTGATTTGTGTTAACCTAAAAAGTATGAGAAACAAGCCAAGACCTTGTTAGGAACTGAAAGTTGGTTTTTTTTTTTTTGTTTTTTGTTTTAAAAAGATGATGATGAAGATGACCACGACAACCACAGGAAAAACGACAAAAAAAGGAGAAAAAGAAAAGAGAAAGAAATAGCTTAAGCTGCTTCACGGGGAAATTCTTAAATTAATTTTAAATTATATTTGTTATTCCACAGATACCCCATTTTGCATGCAGTATAAATTCTTTCATTTGTACATAGTAGTAAACATATGTGGTATTTTGAGTTCTGGTTCATTTACTTAATATGCTCATGGGTCAGGTAATATATATGTCATATGTATAGGTCTTATATAGATATTTGAGAGGTTTACAGTTATAATTTGCTTAGCTAGATCATAATGCCCTTGATGAACATTTTAATTTTTTCCAATTCTTGTTATAAATAATGTTAGGATGAAATTTCAGGTCTTAAATTGGAAAGTAGAGAACTCCTACAGTAAAACTCCATAGATAAGACTGAACTTTGATAAAACTAAGGAAGAGCAGAGTAGTTAATTCTGTGAAAATTATTTTTATGATAGGACTATCTCTGTGCACAAGTTTCATCTCAAAGTCAACCAAGTTAAGGGAAATTGTTAATGTATCTAATGATGATGATACCATACGTTAAAGGAAAAGGACTCTATCCCTAGCATATCAAAGCACCAACTACAAATCTGCTTCTCTGACTGCTGTATCACATAAATTATATCTCTGCTAACTTAGTTTTAACAATCTTAAGACAGTGATATTAACAGACAATGAGGGTAATCAGAGGATTACAGTAATGTTATAGGTGTGCGTTACATACAGTGTTGATAGGTTCATTGTTAAAATATCGAAATAAAACCTAAAGTAAAAGGGAACAAAAAATAGAAAAAGAACCTCTTATTAATCAAGAGAAGACAGGAAAGGAGACCATGGAGAATAAAGGGTAGAATAAGGATGATAAATAGAAAATAAAATAAGAGGTTAGATATGTGTCACAACAAATTTAAATGGATTGAACTTACCTATTGAAAGACAGAAACTATCAATTTGGTTTTTTTTTTTTTTTTAATCCAGCTTTATCTTGCTTAGATATAATGCAAAGTGATTCAGAAAGGTTGAAAATAGAGATGTGGGTAAAAAATAACCAATGTGGAGCTAGAGTGGCAACATTAACATCAGAAAAAAATAGAATTTAAAGCACATTCACTATTAATAGGGATAGAGTCACTACAAAAGTTAAGAGTGGTTTACAGAGAACATAAAAATAATCATAAATTGTGCACGTAACAGCAAAATTTGACAGAACTTAAAGGAGACATCGGGAAATCCACAACCATAATGGGAAATTTTAACACATTTTTATTAGACTATGCCATGCCAGATAAAAAAGAGATTCAAGACTTAGATTTACCAACATGACTTAAAAGCTAAGAGAATTTGTGTTGAATGCATATGAGCATTATCTGCAAATTCGACCAGGTACAATGTCATCAGAAATATCTCAGAACTTTCAGAAAATTATTACCTAGCAACTCACATTCCCTATGACTACAGTGCAACTAAATTAGAAATCAGCAATAAAAGGATAAAGGATAAACTTGGAATCTAAAAATATATATTTTTAAGAAACTCAGGGCTAAAGAATCACAATGCAAATTTGAAGCACTTAGAACTAAATGACAAAAATACTACATGCCAAAACTGTGGGATGCATTTAGAGAGTTAATCAAAGATGGATGAAAAGCCTTGAATACATTTATTTTTTTAAAAGATTGCAAATAGATAAGTTTTCTAGTTCACAAAGCTAGAAAAAACCAAGTTTGCCCAAAGATGGTAGATGCAAATAAAACTAATTGCAAAACTTAATGAAATAGAAAATAAACAAAAAAACAGTAAATATGGACTTTCTGCAGAAAAAGTAGAGTGATTCTTAAAAAGAAAATCATGGTAATGGCAATTATGGAATAAATGTAGAAAAAAACTTTAGTTGGAATAGGCTTCATGTAAGAAGTAATTTTTCAAGAACTGAGAGTAGACACAAAGGTTGCAGCTTGGGAACAAGACTCGAGAACTTTTATTTTTCTACTTTCTGTGAAAAAATTTTTTCTGAAAACTTCTCATATATTTTATTTTGAGGAATATTTCAAAGCAAGATCATAGTAAATGCCTTTAAAATACATAATGGAGGAAAATACACTGTAGAGTCTGGTAATCCAGTAGAGCCAGAAATGGCAGGGGTTTCAGAACATTTGAAGTTAAAGCATGTTTAACACAGTGTTAATTATAAAGGTGAAAATCTGCAGTCAAATCAAATGTCCATCATTAGGGGATTAGTTAAATATTTTATGGTATAGCCATATAATGAAATATTATGCAGCCACTGAAAATAGCAATGTAGATGCCTATTTCTTGACAGAGAATAATGTTAATGTTGGGGGAGGAAAAGCAACCATATACACACATACGCCTGCATGGATATATATGCCAAAACATAATTTTTTACAAGTAATTTTTAAGTTATATTTATTTATATAGTCTAAATTTTTAACATTGAATATGAATAGACTGTGAAATAAGTAAATAGGTAATTTTTTTTTAATCTGAGGGAAAAAAATTTAATTCAGTTCTTTTTTGCAAAAACCTTGTCATCTGATATACTTTTCAAAGCTAGCCCGTAAGTGCTCTTTATTCAGATTTATACATTAAGTTTAACTAGGTATTTACCGTTAAGTCAAATCACAAAGAACCCTCATAACAACACTGCAAGCTAAGTATTGCTATCACCTACCTATTTTCCATGTGAGGAAACTGAGTGTCAGAGAGGCTAAAGGTTACTCTGGATTCTTTTCTCTGATGACCTGGCTTCAAGTCTCCTACCCTTTCCAGTCCTTGGCAGGAGAAGCTAGGTTTGTGGTTTCAACGTAGTCTAAGCTCTCGGGCCATCTTTATCTGTAAATAAACAGCCCAGACACAACATGAATCAGCTTCTCCAGAGCAGGAGAATCTTTTTTAGAGGGACAGCAGGGTTCCCACTTCCAGGAGAAGTGCCTCCCTGAGTGGGAAGCCAGACCCGTGGTTGTGGTGTCGTAGAACCCTGAGGAGAAGACTA
Organism: Rousettus aegyptiacus; assembly: GCF_014176215.1. Classification (NCBI taxonomy): domain Eukaryota; kingdom Metazoa; phylum Chordata; class Mammalia; order Chiroptera; family Pteropodidae; genus Rousettus; species Rousettus aegyptiacus. The sequence goes on along the minus strand of NW_023416286.1, from coordinate 57,520,368 downwards.
CTGAGGGGCCTCTCAGTGCGCCCCCCCCCTTGTCATGAGTCAGTCAGCGAAAGACAGTTGTACAATTTGGGCATGTAAATGGCATGGTTCAAAAATAATCTTAGGTAAAGAAGATTCAAGGATGCTTTGAAATATGTTAATTTGGATATTTAGTAACCTCTTGAAGGTTGAGCTCATTAATCAACAGCTCTAGTATATTTAGTTCTTGCATATATCTGTATTATTAATACTATGATGTTAGTCAATTTTATTTTTCCAAATTAAAAGAAAAATCCTTTCATGTATTTGACTTGTTATCGCATTCTTATATCAGTCCCAATTTATTATCATCTTCTCTGAGAGCTGTTTTATACCTTCCTTTAATCATTTTAGGATTCAGGATTACTTTCCTGAACCTTGACTTACTCTATTCTTTTATTCTGCAAGTTATTTTTAATGCTTCCATATGCTAGGTCCTGGAAATACAGAAATGATACCATCTAATATTCAAGGGCCTAAAACTGGAGGATGAATGTATGATGTTGGGGACGTGCTGTTATCTGAATGAGGTGTTATTTCAATGTTCTCTGCTGTGTTCCTTCTCACACGTAGCAGCATTCTGATTGCTCTATGTTTTAGTGTTCCTTTATCAACTTTGGGGTTGCAAATTCCTTTTTTTTTTTTATCATAACTAACTTCCTTTCTCTAACTTATTTACTTTTTAATATACTTTAAGTATTTCACATTTTCATAAATCTTAGCCAACAGCCTCTGACATGTCATTCAAGATAGATATACCGAGTTACACTTGAAAGTACTATGGGTTGTCATTTTATTGCATACAGAAAAGCACAAAAAGGTGTTTAAATCTTTTTTCCTTAGCATACTTGGATGTATAAGAATTACAATTTCCTCATAATGCTTTCTAGTGAAAAGACATGCATGGTCCCTAAGCTATCCTTAATGCTCCCACACCCTGAAGGCCACGAATGAGAACTGCAAGCTTTTCCCTGAAGGCGCGGATAGTAGCTGGGCCAGAGGAACCCCATTTCATACTGAAAATGAACTACCTGGTAGCCACCCTGACAACCATCTGCGCCACTTCTCTTGCCGTTTTTGTTAACAAGCAAAGGAGACTCAGTTTTATCTCTGTTAATACAGAACTGATCCTTTCAACTTTACTGTTATCCTAACATGTAAAACAGCAAGTTATTCCACAGTAAAATATCCTTCAAAGTATTTTTACTTATCTTTTTGGAAATGAGCCTTTGTAAGTTTTTCTCTAGAATTGATTTCATTGCTAGCACAATAGCTAACATTTCTTAAGATACTATCATCTCATTTTTGCATAACCGGACATGTTGACATGAACTGACAAATTCTTTCTAGCCACAGAAAGGAAAAAACTAAAAGCCCACCCCCCCCCCAACTCAATTATTAGTATTGAAGGAAATTGTCTAAGCCCTAATGTAATTTGTACTCTGGAAATATGTTCCTTGGATACCCACTTGGAGCCCTTTGTGATTTTTCACAGGATATACATATAAATCCTCTGCAGTCCCAATTTATTTGCTTGGAAATTACTTTCTTAGCTTTTATTTGTGGCAGAAACAAAACAAACCTTGACTATATTTAAAGATTTAGTACGTGCTAGAATACCACTTTTTAGTTTTTACTTTAAGAGTCCTGAAAAGTCACCTTTACTCCTACTATTTATTCTCTTAATAATCATCAACACCTTAGATGAAAAGTGGCTAAAATTCTAGTGATTTTGTTTAAATTCAGGCCTTAGCAATGAATTGAATGGGTCAAGTCATGCTGAAATGATAATTAACAGGAGGTGACTTCTCTATAAGATGAAGTCTACTCAAGTCCATGTTTACACATCAAGATGATCTGACTCAAAGTGCCCGCAGTGGCATGCACCAAAGAGGAAGTTCAAGCACACTTTCAAAAACAACCAGAAGAGCCACAGAAATGTGGACATATATATACAGATTATGTTTTGTCTGTTGTTAAATGAGTTTTCTTTGATCTGATTCTTTCCCTCATTTCTGTTGATACACTATACTTTGGTTGTTTTCTTAGGAAAAGATAAGATTGAGGGAAATTTTTTGGAGTGAGGAAAAATAAAATCACTGGAAAAGGAGGGTACAGACAATGGCTTGGGGTTCATTGGAATAACAAGGATTTAGTCTACTGAGAAACTAGACCAGCACAGATGTATCAGGACAGCAGGCTGAGGACAAACATACTTCATGGAAGAAAGAAATCATTGCTTCTTTTTCCAATTTACCTCATTTTATAAGTATTTGTCAATTGTTTGGAAAAACCTTCTTGTTCTTGAACAAATAGGGACATTGGCATTTGGTCCAGTGTCACACATGCTGGGGTCTAGCACTAAACCAGTTTTTTTTTTTTTTCATCTTTTTAGTTGACTAACCAACTCTATCACCCGAGTGATTATGTGCGCCATTTGCCTGGAAAATAGGTGGCTGGGAAATATTTTTCTGATTGTGGGAAAGAAACTCCAGGCACAGGAGATGGGCTATGACCAGCACTGTCACTGATGTCATTGGCAAAGTCAGATTGTCCATTCCCTAGCATAGCTACTTGACTATTTCACACCCCAGTTAACTTAGTAAAATAAATATTTCTACATTCTTAGGTGACTTTTTTTCTAACCAGCTTTGAGTCCTAAATTGATAGCTAAATCAGTGTCTAAGATTCATTTTTTTGAAGGATATAGGCAATATTGTCCAGAAAGGTGACATACTGGCAGCTACCTACACTTTGTCATAATGGAACCTCACTCACCCCAGAGTGTTTATATTCAGAGTTGAGTTGTTTGTGGTCAGTCCGTTTGAGGGGACCTCGCTTCCCTGCCTCCTAAGGAGCTCACTTTCTCTGGCTTGTGGAAATGTGACCCTGCTGTCACCCCATGACAATCTCATTCTTACTGCTTCTCATAAAGTCTGCAGAGGGTCATTTACAGGACAGTGCATGGAGAACTTTTTCAAAATAGTGTTTGCCAGTCTGAAGTTTCTTCTTTGTGCCTCTAATGTCCTGAACTCAGTGGACACTTGATGAAGACCAACTCCAACTTATGTAAACATGTATATTAGAATTGATGGGAAAGTGAAAGGTGCCTGACATTTGAATTATTTGGTTAAACACTCACTTGCACATTTGGGGTTTTACATTTTCCAGCTATTTTACCTTCACCTTTCATTGATTATTTTTTTGTGACTTTTGGCAGTTTTGATACTAACTAGGATGCTATGAAAGTTGTCAAAGATGAGACAGAGGAGGTGGTAACACTGAGAACTTGTTATATAACATAATGTTGAGGAACTGTAAGAATAAAGGATCCCACTATCATACTCATTTCAGTGTAAGGAGGACAAATATTGCATTTCCATGTGGCATGATTTGACCTATATGCAGGATAACTAACTGCATAATATAAAAAGACTCTGTATAATGAAGGTCTGAGTCTATATAATCTTTATCCTCTGAGTCCAAAATGTTTCTAGAAATAATGTGGACCTTTTCCCCTTAAAGTTCCTGAGAGTTTCAAGTTCTGGTTTTTGTCTGTGTTATCTCATAGAAATTAGTCCGAAACATTAAATATCTTTATTTTATGGATCAACAGAAGGAGGTAATTTGTTCTCAGTCCTCCCTCAGTACAGGTGCCAAGTTGGGGATCATGAAGCCAGCCAGGAAGGACTCCACGTCCTCCCAAACTCACTGTCTCCAGTCAGTCAGCACTTCCCGCGCCTTCAGCCTCTTTATCTCTTCTGCACCACGCGTTTGTCTGCCGTCTGCCTGTTTGTGTACTACTCCCGCCCTCTCTGCCTGCCTTCAGGACACCCTCTCGTATGTCTGGAGCCACTGTAGCAGTTCTTGCCATGCCCTTCAAATGATGCCCAGTGAATGCCAGGCATACTGAAAGCTCTCTATTGTGACACACACTTTCCCTCATAGCTGGCCCCGCTTCCCTCCTCAGTTGGCTCTCTGGCCATCTTCCCTCTTATGTCCTGGCTCCAGCCATACTAAATTACTTGCAGTCTTTCTTTTTCCAGTTAGAGTTGATATCCAATATTATATTAGTTGCAGATGTACAGCCCAGTAGTTAGACATTAAATAATTTATGAAGTGATCCGCCCAGTTAGTCTAGTACCTGTCTGGCGCTGTACTTAGTTATTACAGTTTATCAGCCATATTCCTTATGCTGTTCTTTGCTTGCAGTCTTTTGATGTCTTATATTTTCTCACAGCTCTGTGCCTTTTTGACACTCTTCCTTCCCTCTTGATGCCTCCTCTTCCCTCACCTGTGTTCTTAGCTCTACTTCCAGACTCAGTTCAAATCAGCTGCTCCTGAAAGCTTCCCTGGTTGTACCCTCTCCTGCTCACTCACCAGCCGCTGCAGAAAGGCAGTACGGGGTGCCCTTGCTAGGGTACTGTGCTCGGGAATAGCATCTGCATTGTTGTCTGTTGTCGCTGGTTTTTTTCTGTTTCCCACTAGCCTATAAAGTTCTGTGAGTGGGGACTGCATTGTTAATTTTGTGTATCTCCAGCTGAGCCATGATTGATGCTCAATAAATACCCATAAAGAATAGCAAAATGCCAGCTTTCTTGATCTTCAATCAAGGGTTCTTTATTAGACTACAGGAAGCTCTTGATTAATAATAGTAACTGGTATTATTATAATAGAAACCAGCTGCGTTCCAGGCACATGCCCTGGACACTTTATATAGATTCACATGAATCCTCACAAAACTTTCACAAAGCCAATTCCAGTGGTGAAACTGAGGCACAGTGCACTTCCGTGACCTGCCTGAAGACATAGCTGTTAAGTGTCAGGATTCAATCCAGGCAGTTTGGCTCCAATAATCATATTCGGTGCATTACGTTTTCTTCCTAGCTCCTATTTCCAACATGATCTGATGTTATTGGTAGAAAACAAGTAAAATGGGAAGACATCTCAAAATTTTAACACATACCAACTCAACACCTGTCTGAATAAGAGAGAAGAAGAGGGCTGAAGAAATGGGGAAAGGGAGGAAAGGAGAGAAATATGTTGATTTAAACAAAGGAATTTATTAATTTGTAGCATATTTTTAAATAAGTAAAGTTTTCATTAACGATTTTAGGTTTTACTATTTTTAACAATATTTCTATAAAACAATTTGGGCTGAAATTCCTGTTGAAAAAAGATGGTGAATGCCTAGGGTAGCTTTTATGCTATTTGTTTTTTTGTACTTTTTAGGTGTTTACAGATATCTAACAAAACATTTTTATTCTTCTCTTTGGGCTTTCAAGACACCATAAGGATCTTTGTTACCTCTGCAGTTTTAACGGGATTTTCACATACATTCTTTCATCTTACATTGAAGTCCTATATTTTACACATTTCTTGGGAAGTTGAGAAACTGTACAGGCTGGCAGAGTCTACACATTCTCAGCACGTATCATATTCTAGGGTTTTTAACAACTCCAGCAGGCCCTTAACCATAGCAGGGAGAAAAGTATCACTTGTAAACTCCTTTACTGGGTGGTAAGCTCTTTTTTTAAATATAAGTTTCTTATAGATGATGACTTTGTCTTATACAACATTTTATCCTATAGAGTGTTTCAGAATTGTCCTACAACAGGTATCTACTGAATGCCTATGGAATACATAAATGAGTGAAAGTCATATGATGACTTGAGTCAGTTATTTATTCCATTGAATGATCAGTCGCATTATTACTGGTAAGCTCTCGGAAGCCAGTCAAAAGTTAAGTTATAAATGGCATTACCATCACTTGATAGGTGAGCATATGAGTGAGGATGATTTGTGGAGCGGAGTGCTCTCTGCAGTGTTGTGTCCAAAAAGTACAATTAACCCCCAGAGAGAAAACGTACCAAGATAATATTAGCAAATGCAGAGTCCAGACAGCAAGAACAGTTAGATGTATAACCATCCATAGAGTCAGTCTTTATGTAAAACAATCTGTAAAGATCTGAAAATTGCCCGTTGGATTCATTCTCTGGCAATTTCATGGACAGAGGGAGGGGTAAATAATGATAGCAGACAGTTTCCTAACATTTAGTATGGAGAAGCCAGTGTTATAAGGACTTGGCAGCATTATTGCTTCCCATTTTACAAATGAAGCAACTGATGCCAGAGATGTTAGGTAACTTCCCAAGGCTGCACAGTTTGTAAATAATGGAGCCCAGGTTTGAGCCTGACTCCAGAGCTCAGGCTCTTAAATACTATACTATATTGTACTTAGAGAGACAGCCACCAAAAAACTAAAAAACCACACCCTCCTTTCGAGGAAGTTTCCTTCCTCACAGCTTATATTTTATCAAAAATTTATGTTACCTCCATTCCCAACCTGGACATAAATATTGGCAAAACACTGCATTTAATTCATTATTATGCAATCTTTTTTTTTTTTAGGCACATAGAAGTTCTAGAAAAATATGGAGACATGTTTTTCCTTACTGGTCATCAAATAAATATAAAGCAAACAACAGAGATATTCTTTTTTCAATTATCAAATTAATAGTTTATATTTAGAGTTAAAATACTCAGGTTAACTGAGAAACAGTGAAGCCCAGATTGTCACTGATGGGAGAGTAAATTGGTAAAATGTTTCCGTAAACCAAAAAACGTCAATTTATACTTAAAGCTTTAAAACAAATTCTACCCTTTCCCCCAGGAATACTGGGATTCTGTCCTGAAAAATAAAGTGCAAAAGTATAGAAGTAATAGAAGTATGGAAAAGACTTTTATATACATAGATAGTGGTCAAATTGTAAAATGTAACAGGTGTTTTTAAATTGTGCTGAATAACTTGTTATATATTCAATACATGTAAGTGTAGAAATACCTCATCTTAAAATAACCGTTCCTTTCCCTTCATATTAAAGTATCCTGAAATATTAGCATTATTTATTAATACTATTTTTGTAATTGTGAGTTCACATAGAGAACACAAAGTAAGCTTTTTTTCTGGCAAAGATATTTCTGGCATGATCACTGCTTTAACCTAGTTGATTAGAACTGCCAGTCACTAGAGAATCTAAACTAAATTAATAAGATAATTTTTGTTAGAAATATTTATAGCTTGTTATTAAATAGATCCTTTCTTACCTTATACCTCAATTTAGCTTTCAAAGTTTTTCTTAACTCAAAAGACTTCTCTATAAAACAAAATATCTGGTACTTACCTCTCGGTGACTTGGTGAGGCCCCTGTGTAGTAGCAGTCAGTATTTGCCCAAACTGAAGTAAGTTAAGCTAGGCATGTTCTAAGAGAGATTATACATACATCCTTTTATGGTGGTGACTTTTTTTCTGCCACCTTGTGACTGAGCATAGTAATGATCAGTTAGCCTTATATATATATATATATATATATATGCGTATGCACATTTTTTTTAATGGGAAGTGAAATTTTTCAGTTAGTGATTTTTTTTTTAATAGTTATCCAAAAACCCCTTGGAATTTATGAATTTCTGATATTTATGGAACTTTATAAATTTTTCTATAAAGATTTAAGTATAAAAAAAAAAGTCTGTGAAAGAGACCGAGGCAATAAACTTTAACCAGAAAAAAAAATAAATGAATCATGGTTACTGATGATTTTATATCCATGTTCTGTGTGAAGTATAAGTTTTTAAATGTTTTAAGGGAAAAGTTGTTAACTTTGATAGTTTTATCTAGATAGTTTTACCTAGAAACTTGGTATAAAGGGTAGTTTGCTCAACAACTTATGAGAAAGAAACAAGTTTCTGTGGTGAGTGGGAGAAAGATGCTCTTTTGCACGTATACAGGGATTATTTGATGTTTCTAGGCAGGAGGCTGACTGACTGGAATCACTGACTGCATAGACACATGAATGACAAGGGAAGACTTGGGGAGCGCTCACTGCAGCTAAAATTCAGCCTCTTATACACACAATGAAGGAGCCCTACGCTGTTTACCTTATGTATTTAGTTGATTATTTAAACCAGGGGTGAAATATGGCTATCAAAATGGAGTTTATTTGTAAACTAAATTAAAAGAAACAGCGCTCAAAACAAGAGAGGTAATATTTACTCTTATCCTGGATTGATCCGGCTATTCCCAGTCAGCTCTTGGGCGCTGCATTTTACAAAGGGGTTAGGGGACTTAGAGCATGCCTAGGGTGGTGAGGGGTCTGAATCCCCGGTCTTATGAGAAATGATTGGATAAACTGAGAATGTTTAGACCTGGTAGGAATGTGATCACTATTCTCATGTGTTTGGAAGGTGTATCATAGAAAAAGGTTTAGGTTCCATGTGTCAGCCTTCCTAACTCCAGAGAATAGAAGGAAGCCAGTAAGGGAGACAACTTTCAAATCAAAATATAAGAGTCATTCCCAAAGGTTAGGATAATCAAAAAATGGCATAAGCTGTCTCTTATTTAGATGCTTACATAAAGTGGGTGACTATTTTGAAGAATGATGTAGAGAGAATTGAATCAGTTGGCAGAAATTTGTAGCTCTAATACCTCAGAGGCCCTTTGATTTCAGGGGTTTTTCAAAATGGCCAAGTGGTTTTATCTTCTTAGTGGTATTATTCCATAGAGAAACTTACTAGGTTCTTCGAAGGTCTAAAATGCTGAAGGTCTGGAGAATCTGTCAAACAGAAGAGCAACAACGACCTGTATTCTTTGGGCCTCTACCCCACTACCTTTAAAATAAAGGCATTGAACTAAATGGTCACCAAGATAATTAATTCCCAATGCAAAAAAAATTCTATGAGGGGAAAATAGATATTTTATGATTTGGTGGATAAATACAATAATATATTCTAAAACTAGTTCCTTTAAAACTTAGATTGAAGAATACTTGAAGAAAACCCAGTTGAGAAGTTTTTCAATTTCTTGAAAGGCCATCCTCTTGGGATGTTTGATTTTTAATTTTTGAAACAGCTTTTATTAAGTATATAAAGAAAAGATGATGGGGTAATTGTCCTGCAAGATGCTGTTGACTGAGATAATTTCATGCGTTCACAAATCTTATTTTTATTGTTGTTGAAAGTTACCAGGATTTCTTTAGTTGTACTATAAAAATAGAGTCAATGTCCTTTTCTGTAGAAGAAGTAAGATGGACACCTGTGACCTGAACTGAGTGTTTCTATTATTTTATTTGTCCTATTGAGCACAGTTGTAAGTGTATAGTAGATATTCAGTAAATATTAGTAACATTCATTGAAGGAATGAATGAATTCTTTATAACCTGTTTTCCTCTTTTCTGTATTTTGGCCTCATGTGCTTATGCCAGATAGGACTTCCAGAAGTTAGCTATTCACTATACAAAAAAGGTCAAATGGAATTATTGTTAACAGTATAAAGAACAGACGTCATAAAATAAGGAAAAGAGAAAAACTGGTCAATGACTAATAATGTGATATTTTGTGAAGTCTGTGTGTATAGAAATAGCAACAGAAAATTTCTACAAAACAACCTATATAACCATGGTCTGGAATGTGTGATTTTGTATTATACGTATATGCGGTCTAGTATTTAGTCATCATTTAAAACTATATAGTGATTAATAACTTCTAAGGAATTTTAAAACTTATTTGTGTATATAAGACATGAACTGTGGTCATTAAATACCAATCAGTATTTTTTAACTTTGAAATGAAACCTCAAACAAGAACTCTGCTTCAGATATTTTATTAGAACATCATTATTTATTCTTCATTGCTAAATGTAAACAGAAGAACTTCTTTAACTTAAGTACCTTAAAGAACATGTCTGTGGCGAATGATCTCAAGTGTAACCAAAATAGAGTTTTCTTGTTATTACCAAAAGACCAACAGGCCATATTTTGAGTAGATATATGAAAGCATATATATTAATTCTATTAAAAATAATAAGGAATGGGTCTTTTTAAAACAAAAGACAAATTCTGCTGTATAGTTTATGATTTTAAAGAGAAATTCTTTTACTCAGGAATTGTTTATTGAGCACTGGCCCTGGGTCTAGTCCTGCCTGAGGGAGACACACTCTGGTCCAGAGTGGCTAGAGCAACATGAGTGAGTGGCAGGGAGACTGAGTAGTAAAAGACCAGGTTTCAGGTGGGAATGTAGAGCCATGTAGATCTTCGCAATGACTTCGGCTTTGACTGTAGGATGGGGAGTCACTGGAGAATTTTAAGCCCAGAAGTGGCCAGCCAATTTGTACTTTTTAATGAAAAGAATTTATAGCTGTTTAAGCAACTATGTTTAGGTTTAGATTATTTGAATTCAGAAAAAAAAAAAACTATTGTATAGTATTGAGAATGACAGTTTAAATGTCTCTGTTCATTGAAATTGCTTTGTTAATTTTTTTAATGCAACAAATAATGAGAGTCTATTGTGTGTAGATATCTGTATTGGCACTAGGGGGATGCGACACTTTATAGATCATAGCGCTTTCTCACAGAATTAATAATCTAATGGGAGATTTTTTTAAAACCCTATATAGTTAAAGTGTGGATTATACAACTGTTCAAAAGTAAGGATTACTTTATTGTCTCTAATTTAATGAGCTCCTGTGCTATGTCAAGCACTGTGCCTGATGCTTGGAGGACTGAGGGGTACCTTTCCTTTCCTGCCATGGGTATGCTCAATCTAGGACAAGGGCCGGTGACTGATACGCTGTGCTGTCTCCTGCCCCGTCCTTGTCATCCTCCTTACAAGACTGTGAGAGGCTGTCTTTCTCATTTTGTATCTCCAGTCCTGACCCGGTGCCTGGCACTTGGGTGTTCACCGTTTGGGTTTTCCCTGTTCTAGCATTTGCTACATTGTTGTAAATACCTGTTGATGCTGCTATCATTTATCACATTTGCAGTGTACATTTGCTTTTGTTTTGTTTTAAATATTAGAATCAAGAGGATAGTAAATGGCATTTTTGTAATTTCTCTATCAATGATAGGAAAATTTATAAGAGGCCAACAGGGTATTGTGTTTCTATAAAAAATATAGTGAGAATATTTCTTTGTGGAAGTGAAGAATATTTCATGCATTTTCTTATGATAAAGAAATATTTCTTTGTAGTGAAGCCACTCACCCCAAAAATGGAAAAATAAAAGATAGACTGAGTAATTAAGTCAAGTGTTTAATGGGGAATGTGTGCGAGTGTGTGTCCAAACCACTCTACTCATTCATGTTGGCAGCCTAGCCCTTGTATAGATGTGAATTTACTATCCTGGGGCTACTTCCTTCAGATCAGGGACTGCTTCTTCTTACTCATAGATGTAGGTAGGGCTCTGGTACTTGGCCTGCTGCCTCCCATGAAGTGCCCAGGTGATTCACTGAAACAGCGAAACTAAGGTAGCTACCAGTCACCAGGAGGAAATGGAGAAATTCCTGAGGAGAAGCATTGAGCCCCATCATATACCATAAGTTTCCTAAACAGGAAAGTGGGAAAAAACATTTAGGTTAAAAGAATAACCTGTGTCAAAGAATAATCAAAAGATCCTAATGTGCCCAGAGAGCATCTTTGGGGGCTGGAGGTGAGAGAGAAGGGGCCAGATCTACAATGACAAGAAAGAATTGGAGGGCTTTGCTATTCCATGCCAATATTTAAGTTTCCTCTTTGGATATTGGGAGCCTGTGGAAGGGAGGATTTTAAACAGGGGTGTGACAAGATCAGAGCTCTGTTTTGGAAAGAGAATACTGCTAACTGTGTTAAGAGATGGGTTAGAGAGAAGACTAAAGACACTTGTGACTTTCAAATATGTCCAGCTGAAAGTATCAAACTGAATTTATTAACTCAGGGGAGGACACAGGCAGACAGTTGTGGGACTCACTTCGTTTTCTTAATTGAAGCCATAGAAGGAGTTGCAATTATACAAAGAGAGACTGGAGCAAGAAGAAAAGACTATAATGGAACCTTGGAGAGGGTAGGAGAGTGGTAAGAGAAATCATAGGGAAACCAGCAAGAAACGGTTTAAGACAAAAGGAGGAAGGATTTTGAGGAAGAGAGAACATGAGTGGTAAGCTGTGTCAAGAGCTATGGTGATATAGAATTGGACAAAGTCTGAGCTGAGGCTTTTGGATTTGACCATGATGAATTATGTTTGTTGCTTTTGGTTTGTTTTGTCTCTTTAATTAGATTTTAAGTCAATTCTTCTAAAGAAACATAGCACCAACTTTAAATTCTCTCGCAATGCCTGGCAATTAATTAGTAGATGCTGAACCACTTCTTTGCAGTACTTTTGGGATAGTTGACAAAGATTAGCTAAAAAATATAATTTATAAGTACAAATTATTTCAAAACATGATGTAAATACAGAAAGCAACTTGTGTATCTAAGACCATGCTTTCAGACTGAAGTAAAATTATAAGCAGTGTTATATCAAATATACATTTGCCATTGGTATTTTAAATTGAATATTATACTATAGTGATTTTTCTTTATTTGTTTGCATAGCCTGGCACCTGTGTTTGCTCTGTTTGTACCATTTTACTGCTCCATACCGAGAGTCCAAGTGGCACAAATTCTGGGCCCGTTGTCCATCACAAACAAGACATTGATTTATATATTGGGACTACAGGTACAGTATGCATTTTTGTGTTCACGTTTCTTTAACCAGATCTTTTTTCTTTTTCTTTTTCTTTTTTTTTTTTTTTTTTGGTCTTTTTCTCATTTGATCTCCTTGAAAACAATGTTTTTTTTTTCCCCATAAGTTTGGCTTCATGATCTATATCAAATGTTCAAAGGAAGTGTTACAGAATGAGAACATCAAGGTGTATAAGGTACTAGAATACTTTCATAGCCTTTAGAATCTGATAAGAGCTTTCACTGTAATTTGTATCAGTGGAAAATATTTTAATTTCATTGTACAATAGCTTGTAAGTACTTTTTAAAAATCATAGTATGAAATGGAAATAAATGAGAACAGTCAAAAGGTGGAAAGTGGAAAATCACTGTCAAAATTAATTTATTGAGTACAGTGTCACAAAGCTCTGAAGGAGAAACCAGATACTCTTTAGCAGCCCAAGCTTTGGGGTTTGCTAGAAGTATAAGCAACTTTATAACTTCTGTGTTGCATGGGCATGATAGCACTGCCACCATCTGCTAAATGGTTCAATATGAAGACCGTAGGGTACTTACTATTTAACTTAAATTGGAAAAGGTTATCATCACAAATATTTGGTAAATATTGATCGCTCTCTACTGGGTTCCAGTCCCAGTGGTAGAAAACACATGCTTTTCAGTTTCCTACCTGTAATACTTGTCACTTTTCTTTCACTCTCACAGCTTTTGATGTAAAACTTTTATTCTGCTGTTTCCTGTGGTACCATGTGTAGTTTGGCCTTTTGATCCACCGTTAATACTCATAACATTCCTTATCCCACACATATCAAACCGGATACTAGTGTCACTATAAAATGCCCTCCTCCCTCCCCTTTTAACCTTTAGCATTTCCTCTAACTTCTCTAGTCTGCTGTCATGTGTTATCAATGGTTCATCTAGGGTGGGTGTTTCCTTATCACTTTTACAACCATTTCTCATGAAACCTCTTTATTCTTCATCTTTCAACCTACATAGTGTTACACTTTCCCTTATTCTTCCTAATATTTGTTTAACCTAATAGCACATTTCTGCAGTTTATTCTTATTACTAGTATTTGCTCTGGCATGCTTAATTTTTTTTTAAAGATGTTACAGTAGGCAGAATGCAATGGTAGAAGGTACTCTGGACCTGGGACAAGTAACTCAAGTTCTAGTTCTAACGTGGCACTCACTAGCTTATAACTTGGGTCAAGTTATAGAAGCCTTCTCAGCCTCATGTTGACTCTATAGTTTCTTCCAACTCTGAAGTCATATACCATCTAGAGAGTGAAAAACACCGTTTTATTAATTATGGGCTAGGAAGTCAGTGGAGCATTACAGAAAGTCTTTGGAGTCAAGTAGACTTTGCTCTAATTTCTTGCTCTGATAATTGTCACCTTTTCTGAGCTCCCATTTTCCCATCCGTGAAGTGGGGTGGTAGTATCTACCTTAACAGGGACATTCGAAGGATTAGAGATAATAGGATTGGTGTTTAGGGTAATCCGAACAGATAATAAGAAATAAGTCAATTGGTTCCTATTATTGATTAACAATTTATATCTCTACAGCTACCACATTGGTGCGCTGAAATTGTGAATGTTTTTATTTTCTGGTTTTGGGTTTGTTTTTTGTTCTGTTTTATTTTTTGGTAAAGTAGAGGTTAATATCAAGAAGTAGAAGTGAAGCTATCTCATTGGCCTTCTTGATAAAATCTAAAGTCCTCAGCATGAGTGACATCTAGGATTCTTCTTGCCTATCTAGTATCAACTTCTACCTCTCCCCACCTTGAAGAGCCTGTGAACCCCTTATTTTTATTTTCTTCTTCCCTCCTTACTTCCCTCCCCTCTAGACCTTTGCACATATTTCTGGGCCTTTCTGTTTCTCATAGAACAGCTTCTTAAAGCCATAGATATTTGATGAATGAATGAATGAATGAATGAATGAATTTAATCATTATCAGAAGAGCAAAAATGTTTGAGAAGGGTCATTTAAGTATCAAATGGCTCGAGAACCAGTCATGTAATGCACTGTGCTAGGGACTACTTGTTTTTGAAACAGTAACATGAAGAGGTCACGAACGGGAGACAGTGGAGCCAGACTACTGGGTGTATACTCACAGCTCTGCCGCTCAGCAGCTCTTGGACCATGAGCAAATTACTTAACCTCTCCATTTTTTCATGGAGTGATTAGGAGGATTCAGTAGATTTAATATGTAGAAAGCATTAAGATCATAGCTTGGTATATAAATGCTATGAAAGTGTTAGCTATTTTATTATTCTTTATATTTTTAAAAGAACACTACAGAAAAAAATATTTTTCACAGAATTCCAGTCCTTGTTATTGTCAGAGTCATTACACTGAACAAACATCCATGCTAGATCAAAGGATTAAACTTTAGATCAAGGAGTTAAAGTTGCAGCTGATGCCCATTCTACATTAGCTAGCGCTAGAGCAATGCTCGTCAGCCTCCTTATACCTGGGCTTGGTCATCTCTTACCTTTGTATCTGCCTTCTTTCTATGTATCTTTTTTTTCTTATGTGTTCTTGATAAATGTGTATAACTTTGAGGTTTTCATCCAGCACAGTGCCAGCAATGAACTTGAGTATCCTTTCTGTACAAGCAGAAGTAGTTAAACTCCCAATCTAAAGATCTATATATGAAATATGAACAAACACTAGGCTACAAATTTTTACTATCTTCTGGGAACACTTTGAGATGTTTATGACTTTTTTTAAACCCTGTCCACAACTCTCAAATGTAAATGATTTGAAACACAGGGAGAGATTTCATACGACTTAACTTTAATTACTTTTGCCATTAATTTACTTTGATATCATTACTTAGTTTGCTCTTCCTTGGATGAACTGGGATGAGAATATCAACAGTTAAACAGAATAGCATTGGACGTGGACCTATGTATTTGCAAAAGTCTTCCCATCTAAATTTAGAGTAACGATAAGAAATTAAAATGAGAATTATGTAAACTGATATTACATGTCATTACTTAACACCAAGCATTGGATAGTCACTACATATTTTGTATATTAATTCCAATAATTCCTTTATATATGGTGTTTTACCTTGTTTAAGTCAATTAATGTTCATTTTAAAATAAGAATATGCTTGAATTTCACTTATTTTTCTTTGCATGAGAGTGAGCCATGTTCAACCAATCTGTTTTAGGCTATGAAAGGTGGCGGTTTTAGTTAAAAATCAATATGTATTTTTTAAAATAACAGGATTGATATTTAATAATTTTCTCTTTATAATAAGATAAATAATACTTAACATAAATGGTTATGATTATAGTTCTATAAAAATAAGTGTGCTGTGACTGGCAGTTGAATTTCATTTTTAGTTGCTTTTTTTTTCTTTTATAGCTTTTCACCTCTGGTTCCTACATCTGGATTGTAGCCATAAGTGGACTTGTAAGTGTGATTCCCTCCTCCCTCTATCCCCTCTCTTTTCTGAAGAAACTTTAGGAAAAATGTCATATTTAGATTATGGCTCATATTCACTTGTCTCCAACATCCTTCTAACCATGTCAGGTTCTATGTCAATGCTACTTCTTTAGTGATGAAAAAGGCCAGTGACATACGTAATTTAGGTGGCCTATTTGTCTGGTTTTGAAGTAATTTTGGTGAATGTTTTAGCTGAGTTTCTTGTCAGTTGTTTTTTTTTTTTTTAATTACATTAGTAGTTGAACTCAGTAGGGGAAAAAAAAACAAAAAAATGAAGAAGTTGGGTTTACTAAAAATAATAAGATGTATTCTACTTGTTTTGTAAAGAGACATTGTCATGCAAGGGGAAAAAAATAAGGCTAAGTGGAAAGTCAGGTGAGTTGTAACTGACAGAAGACTCATCAGGATGTGTGGCCAGAGAAGGAAGAAGTGAACGAGCCCAAGGATTCGGTGGTGTCCTCATTTTGTGCTAGAATGTCTTCGTCTCATCTATCCCCATCTGCTCTGTATATTTTTTATTTTAATAAAAATTTGTCATAAACGTTATTTATGAGGTATTTAAAAACAAATTTAGAACACGAAATCGAACTGTATTTTTCATTCATGACTTAAATTTGAACTCCCAAATTTATATAAACATAAGTTTGTAACTAGTATATATGGAATATAGTTTTAATTTCTTTCTTAGAAAAGACTAAGAAAATTACAGAATAGATTTATAATCTGTAAACATCAAAGGGGAAAGGATTTGGAAATAACTATGTACTCCAGGACAGTCATTATCACTGTAATTTGTTTCTAGTGAATGGTATTCTGTGCTACTGTGTCTTTACTTTAAGGCTGTTCACTTCTCTCTTTCCTGTATGCTCTTAATAGTATTTCTTTTGTATTCATTCTCTTCATATACAACTAATCCTTCATTCCTTACTGCTTCCCACCAAAATTCTGGGTATTGAAGTCTCTTTGTTTGCTCCTCCCTAAGTATTTTCTCAGATACCCAGATACCTGATTTGCTTTCAAACTACAGTGCTGAAATCTGCCGTGAGGTCTTTAAACTATCTGAGCTACCTCATATTCTTAAGACTTGTAGTGACTTGGGGACAGACTGGGGTCGGACTGAGTCTTTGGGGCACAATTGCCAGGGTCTCTGTAACCTAATCTTATTCCCACTTGAACTGCCATCTTGATTGACATCTTCTTACCAGCCTGCATACAATAGATAGCTCCTTGCTTTCATCAGCAGGAGTGTTTTCTTTTTCTATCATGATACATTTTATTTCTCTTAGCAGTGATGGTCTCAAGTCCTATTTTGGCTTTTTGCTAAAGCATTCAAGAATTTGAGAAGTACTTTACTGTATGCTATTTCATTGTTAATTTATCCAACTACGTCTTTGATAACTTATTATGCGACTCATTTAAGACATCCCATTTTCTCTATTCTGTTTTTAGAATCCTGGTTTTAAACTAAGTGCTTGCTATCACCTCAGATAGTTTCATTTTGTGACATTCAATATTCTAGAGGTTACATTTTTTATTTCTCTGTAGTCTTTTTAAAATCGAAAATGTAGAGGTTGTTGTCACAGTCTTTTTCAGTACACATACTTAGCAGGTAGTAAGGTACTTGTTTTGTTTTTTAATCGGAAGTTTAACACATTTTTAATATAAAAATCCCTTGTTGCAAAAGAATGAATAGAATTGCACAATATTTGGAATATAATTTCTTGATAAATTTAACATTTAAATAATCCCACTATTAATGAACACCTCTGAGCCAACTGAATTTTTACTTTTTACAGTAATTCAGGCAGTGTTAAGTGCCCTTCTGCCATGAACATAAATCTAATAAATCTTCATAATCAGCCTTGTTATTTATCATTATTCCTCTCTAATTAGATGATAGTGTGTTCACTTACAATGAGAATCATAGCCAGTGTTCCTGTATAATATATACCATAAGTATTGATGCTTGTTTTGAACATAATGAATATTTTATTTCTGACTTCTTTTGGAAAACCACATTTTATTATGAAATATTTCATATACTATGGTATGCTTTAGATAAAGAAGAGGATATTCAAATTATTTGTGAATATTTGCTTTACACACCACTGATTATAGGATCAAAGTCCGAGAATCACAAAGCCACAGCTTGTCCCAGATGTCTCTTGCTCAATGTGACTTCTCTCTCCACATATATCAAGTGACTTCCCTTTTTTTTTGTTTTGGTTTTATGCTAAATAAAATACTAAAAAGAAAAGAAAATTCTCACTACCAAAAAAAGATACATAGATGGTAGTCAGTGTTTTGGGGGAATATTAGAAACCCTGTTGATGAAATTTCACCTTTTAGTATTAAAATCATTAGTTTACCAAACATACTGTATGTGTTAAGGAAGTTAATTCTATTTCAGTTTGACACCTATGTGTTCTTTAAGAGAAAGAGCTTTATTTAAAAAAAAAAAAAGACATTTGTGTGAAACATACAGCATATGCTATCTACTGTCATAGAAACCAAAAACTTACTCATACTCTCTGGAAAGCTGCCAACTTTGAATTCAGTTTATTTTATGTAGTTACTGGTAAATTATTTTGGTTAGACTGGTTTGTCTCTCTCCTTGTAGCGTTCGTTGTTGCATGATTATAAATGTTTCTGAACATATAACTTAAAAATATCCCACTGATTAAAAGATTTCAAAATTTCAAAAATGTTAGTATGTACCTGCTTCCATCTTGTTCTCACCATGATGTTTAACCATTCTTAATGTCTTTGGTGAAAGCTTTAGAAACTGAGAAACTCTTTATGTATTTACAATGTCACTAATCTTGTTAACATTAATATTTTATTTTTCTTAGAGAAAAAGTTTCTTACTTATTGAACGTTATTTAAGTTCTTCGTGTGGTTCTTAATGAGACTTTGGGCCATCCATATCTCCGCACTTCTTCATTTTCTGCCACTTTATGAATCATAATAGTGAGTCATTACTGCCGGGATGGACCCCGATTCTCAAAAGTTGAAGTTTGGCCCTGAGCTGATTCTGGTGTGATTAAAACAGAAAGAGCCTGCTTTTGCTGATATTCTCTTTTACATTTGGTCCTCTTTCAAGCTATTTGGGAGTGAATTAACAGACAGGCCTGTTATTTCTCAGGCTCTAAGCTTCACCCCTTCAACATATCCCTTTACAGTCTGCCCATTTCCTGTGTTTTTTTACCTGTTCCTTATAGTGTATCAGACTTTGATACACTTTGATCAGCAACCTCATTATGAAAAAAAGTTTGTCTTACCCAATAAGATTAGAAACATAGATTGATACCAGATTATTTAGGACTTTGAATGTGATCTGAATTTGTATGTTTTTCTGTAGGCAGTGAGGAATCTTTAAAGATTTTCAAATGAAAAAACTTTATGATGGCGCAAGATTATGGAAGTCTTATTAGGGTTTGCAAATCTTAGACAAGAGGAAGGAAAAAATGAGTAATCATGAAGGAGTCAGGATGGCTCATTTGTGGGCTGTGATACGCCTTTCTCTCTCCCCTCCACAATAGTTTTAAAGACAAAAAAGAAAACATCGTCCTATGGTATCTGTAAAAGAAAAAACATCGAACAAAGCCTTATGTTGATTGGCTTTCCAAGGCATGGTGTAGCATTAAGAGGAATGCATATGGATTAGCATAACATACCATGGAAATCTAAACTACTTCAGAGTAAGTTTTGGAGTCCTGACCGGCTGCCAGCCTAAATGAGAATGGGATGCTGGGTCCTCCGTGCCTTCCCGTTTTTCATGTCTCCCTTCCTGTTTCCTTTTCTTCTATTATTCTTTCTTCCCTTATATTTCTTCTCCAGATTGACCAAAGAAGGATACAGTATAGCAGGTCATATAACTCATTTGATGCCCAAGGTTTTCAGTCAAACTTTAGGAACTGAGATTATTTTTTAGCAGTTCATTAAAAATAAGGACAGAAACTGCAGAGGGTCATCAAGGCTGGTTAGACCTCTGAGGTTAGTTGAGTTTGTGAAAGGACAAGTGTAAAGTAGAAGATGACATTAGATCTGTAGGAAGTATTCATTATTTAGAGGGTGCTTTTGCCTTCTTAGAATTAAAATAGTGTTTATAATCCCAACACTGAATCACGTGCTTATTAGCCCATCGTACCTTTCTCTCTCTCTCCCTCCCCTTCTTCTCTCTTTCTCTTCCTCTGTTATATTGATTCATTCATTCCTTCTGTCTTCTCCCCTTTTCCCTCCCTTCCTCTCTATGCCCCCTTCTCCTCTCCTGACTCCATGTAGCCTGGTCCTACTGAAAGGAACCTTCTGCCTTCTTCCTTGTCAGCAATTGCAACTCAGTCCAGGGCTGACAAGGAACATTTATTAGACAGGTATTACACAGGAAAGAAGTGACTACTAGACTTCGATTTTTAAATGTTCAAAGCAGAATAAATGAAGTTATGCCAATGTCTTAATAAAACTAACTGGCACAGAAGTGCCTTATAAAATATAGCTATACAAATTTTTATTACTGTAACTTAGCTTTTACCTATAGGCAAAAACCTAGCCTCCTTTCAAAGTCTTTCAAAATTTGGCCTCTTATACCATTTTCACCCCTGCGTACCATATACTTCAGTGACGCTGAACATTTTACTGTTTCCAGACATCTCTTCCTATCTCACTGTGCCACTGTGCAATCACTTATTTTTCTTTAACAAACACACAGCACTTACTATGTACAGGCACTTGTGGCAGATTATATTATTTGTTCAAATTTTTTTGTTTGTTCAAAATATTTGATGCCCCTCTCTACCGGGCCCCTCCCTACAAGTCCTCTGCACACCCCAGTAACTTCAGGCTTTATTCTGTAACTTACATTAGCCACTAAAAGATGAACACAAGTGATGGATGCTTCACAAGCAGAAGTTTTGAGAGCCATTGTGTGGTCCTACCATTATTCTGTTTCCTTTACCATGAGAAAAGCATGTGCTAGATAGAAGCCAGAGTGAAGAAGACTCATGGAGCAGAGCTGTGGTCAACATGTAAGATGAGTGAGAAAAAATTTTTGTTACAAGATACTTAAATTTGAGATAGTTTGTTACCACAGTGTAACTTAGAGAAAGTAAACTAATACAGCCCATTTCTAAGCATAAATGTTATCTTAATTCATCCTCATAAAAGCCTGATGAGCTAGGGATGGTTATCACCATTTTATTAATGAAGAAACTGGGAACGGAGACCTTAAGTAATTTGCCAACAATATAAGCTGGTAAATAGTTTAGACAGGATTCAGATGCAGATACTCCAACTTTAGTGTCTGTGTTCTAAACACACATGCAGTTTCTCTCTACCATATCCCTTCTTTTCCAAGAAAAATCGTTTAAAGTCCTGACTCTGAAGCCTTTTCTGAGTCAACTCTGTCTTTCAGTTTAGGAATTATACATTATTCCTTATAATCCCCAGTGCCTAGCACAATGTCTGGTATTTTACTTACATTCTATAAATTGCTGAGTTTCAGTATTCAATATTATAAAAATAATTTCTGTGCTATAAAACACTATGATACTTTGTTATTGTCAGGATGCTTTCAACACGTCCTGCCTTCCTAAGTTCATGACACGATCTCTGCAGTGGTGGAGAACATTGGTTTCCCACTTTAAAGATGAGGAGGCTGAGGTTCAGGTTGCATAACTGATGGGTGGTAGAGCCAAGACCAAAGACCAAATGTTGTGATCCAGTGCCATTCACTACACTTTTCAATGCTCTCATCCATGTCTGTTCCAACCACAAGACACTTAAGTACAAAGCTATTCTTAGATCTTCCCTTGACTATATCAGTAAGGTGAGGCCCTGTTGATCATCAGTGGAAACATGATTCTGGAAATGAAGAAGTTGTAAAAGTACCCAGAGGTGCTGAAAGACAGATAGCAACAACTTTCTGCGGCCTTCACCATGAATTTTGTGGGCCAACCAATATCCAGGAAAACTATCCCATTGGCAGCCTCTACATTCTTTCCAATATGAAAAATCTAGTCTATAGCTAAACTTTCTCTTCTAAAATCATCAAGATATTTAACTGGTTCTCCATATGATGGATTAAAGATGCAGCCGAAACCACACATTCAACAGACTCATTGTCTGTGTTTCTGGCAGTGTCATATACAAGAAAACGAAGCAAAGAATGGCTTTGAGAAAATTTAAAGGACAATTTAAAATATATTTACCTGGTTCAGTAGTGCTGCTGGTCAGAGGGGGAAAAAAATGGCAATAAAAAAGAGGTTATCTTGAAAACAGTCATACTTTCTAATTTTAGATGATTACTGGTAGATTATCATGTCAGTTGAAGCATAGAGCATTTTCCCACAGGGTCTTTGCATTGTTTTCCTGTCAAGAGATGGGAAGTCTTGACTCAATTTTGATTATCTCTTTAAACTGATTTTTTTTAAAAAAAAATAGAAGTGTTCAGTGTTTCTTCCTTTTTGGGGGCTGACCATGTTGATGTATCTCTTCTTTCTTAATGATAACTTACGAGAAAGGACTATGGTAAAAACAGTGCGTGCTGTTTTGAATTTATGCATTTATAAACAACAGCATAACTTATTATCAAAAAGTCATCTTATGTTAGTTTGTGTTAACTGGGAACATTTTCAAGGTATCAAATTTTTGTTGCTAAAATTGTAGTCTGCTAAAATTCCACCTCTTTTATAAAATTTAAAAGAAGGTTTATGTATTTAGAAATGTATAGATCTATCTAGAGCTTCACATTCACTTTTTTTATGAGAAATTCTTTTCCTGTTTATGAAAGTGTGATTTACATACAATAAAATTCACCAATTTTAAGTTTACGGTTTGGTGAATTTCCGTAATGTATACAGTTGTGTGACCACCACCACAGTCGGGATAGAAAACGATTCCCTCGCTCTGAACATTTTCTTCATTCCTTTTGCTCTCTGTCTTCTCACCCACTGCCATCTCCAGGTAACCCCTGAGCTTCTTTATGTGATTATAATTTTGCCTTTTCTAGAATTTCATATAATTGGAATCATACAGTATGAAGTCTTGTGTTTTACTTTTTTCCCTTAACATGATGTTTTTGAGATCAATCTATGTTTTATTAATATTTCATTTTCTGTTATCGTAAGTATTAATCTCTGGTATGGTTACACCCCAATTTGTTTATCCTTTCACCAGTTGATGAACCTTTGGGTTACTTCCTGGTTTGAGTTGTGATAAGGCTGCTATGAACATCTCTGTACACATTTCTGTGTGGATAAGTGTTTTAACTTCTCTTGGATAAATACCTAGAAGTAGAACTGCCAGGTCATATGATAAATATATATGTTCGACATTATAAGGTACTACCATATTATTTTATATTTTATAAAGCAGCTGTACCATTTTGCATTCCACCACCAATACATGAGTGTTCCAGTTGCTCCACATCCTTGCCAACACTTATCATTATTATTTCATTTTAGCCATTCTAGTTGGCATGTAATTTTAATTTGCATTTCTCTAGTGACGAGATATTAAGAGTGTTTTCATGTGCCTGCTGACCATTTGTATATCTTCATTTTTGAGGTGTCTGTTCAAATCTTTTACCCACTTTTTCACTGCATTTCATTTGTTTTCTAATTGAGTTAAAATAATTCTTTTTATATGCTGGATGTAAGCACTTCGTTGGCCATGCTTGGTAAAAATTTTATCCCAGTGTGTGGCTTGGCTCTTATTTTCTTAACTATGTCTATCAATGAGCAAAGTGTTTAATCTCGATTAAGAAATATTCGCTAATCTAAAGTCACAGATTAGAACTTATATTTTCTTTTAGAACTTAATAGTTTTTTACTATTACATTTAGGTCTAAGATCCAATTTGACAGTACTTCCTGTGAGATGAGGGTTGAGGTTTATTTTCTTATATACAGATATCCTATTATTCTATCACCATTTGTCAAAAAGACCCCTTTGCCCTTTGTATTACTTTGTCACCTTTGTTGAAAATCAGTTGACCAATGTGGATCTATTTCCTGACCACCTTTTCAATCTCAATTTATATGTCTGTCTTTATACCAGTATACTGTCCTGAGTACTTTTGCTTTCCGGTAAGTCTTGAAATCAGGTCTTCCAACTTTATTCCTCTTTTCAAAACTGTTTTAGCTATTTTAGAAACATTGACTTTCCATACATATTTTATATCAGCTTATAATTTCTTCAGAAAAAAATCAGTTAAGATTTTGCTTGGGGTTCCATTGAAACTGTAGGTCAGTCGGGGAGGATTCCCATTGCGATGATTTTAAGATGTAACCGCAAATTGCTTTACTCAAGGTGGAGCTTATTTCCCCTTTCCGAGAGTGTGGGCTATATTGAGGAATTCACTTATAGTAAATAGAATATGGCAGAAATGATGGAATGTGACTCCAAAGCTCAGGTCATAAAACAACACAGCTCCTTCCATCTTGCTCCCGCTGAGACCACTCTCTCTAGGGGAAGCCAGCTAACTGTCATGAGGACACTGAAAGCAGCCCTGTGTAGGGGTCCACATGGCAAAGAACTATGGTCTCCTGCCAACAGTCAGCACTGACTTGCCAGTTGTGTTTTTGATTCCTTGGAAGCTGATCTCTCAGCTCCAGCTAAGCCTTCAGGTTAATGCAGATAGGCTGACATTTTGACTGCAGACTCATGAGAGACCTTGAGCCACAATCACCCAACTAAGCTGCCCCCAGATTTCTAACAGCCATAAACTATGTATATAGTAAATCTTTAATTGTTTAATCCACTGAGTTTTGGATAATTTGTTATTTAGTAATGGATAACTAATATAAGCATTTTTAATAAAATCACGTTTTCCAATCCATAAACATGGTATATCTCAACATTTATTTAACAATTCTTTAATTCCCGTTTTCAATCTTTCATTAAATGGATTTATAAGTGTGGGGTTTTGATGCTATTTTAAATGGAGTTGTTTTTATAATTTTTGTTTTGTTGGTACTTTAGAGCAATGCTTCTCTATTTTGCTATTATATTCTCAACTTGCTAAATTTGTTCATTATTTCTAGTAGCTTTTTGTGGGTTCCTTGTGGTTTTCTATATACATGGTCATGTCACCAGGAAATATGTTTTGTTTATATGTTTTAGTTGTTCCTTTCTAATCTCTGACTTTTATTTTTCTTGCTTAACTACACTAGGTAAGACCTCTAGTACAATGTTAAATAAAAGTGGTGAATGAGCATCCTTGTCCTGTTCCTTGTCTTAAAAAGCATTGAGTTTTTCACCATTGAATCTATATATCTATAAATGCATAAATCATTTTAGATCTTCACATTCATCGTTAGTTTATGATTTTTCGTCCAATGTAAGAAACAAGTTTCAACATAAGCCCAATAAACTAATTTTTAGTTTGTTGAATCTGCTTGTGAAAGTGGGTATAATTTGAAAGGGAGATGCTCTCCTTCTTAAAAGATCTATTAAAAGGTATTTACATTTAAGCACCAAATTAAGGCTTTTTCCATGAGCTAGAAACTCTAGTTGTCTCCCGGTATATTTTCAACTGAGAAACAGAATCTTCGTCTTATTTGCAGCACCAGTACCTCCAACTAAAAGGTCACATTTCCCAGTTTTCTTTTCATCTAGGTATAGCCACCAGACTAAAATCCTGGCATCCTAGCTGGTAAACTATAACATACATATTGCTGGAACATCTGGGAAGCTTCTGAGAATAGCCTTTCATCCTTTTGTCCTTCCTTATTTTCTTCTCCCTACTGCCTGGAATGCATTTGGAATGGTTGCAGCTTTTTTAACATGAGAGAGAAATGAACATCTGTTGTATTTAAGCCATTGTTATTTGCAGTTTTCTGCTTTATGCAGTTAACCTAATGCCAATGTATGATTTTCCAAAAAGAAAAGCTTAGAGAAGGTTTCTAAGACAATTTGTTAGAAACAACCTGTGATCAGTCTAATTCTGTCCCTATTCCAGCTCAGCTTCCCAAGAATCAGAAGGACATCAGTGTTTTAACTGGATCCTTCAAAATTATATTAAAAGAGATAAGAGCTATCGACAGAATTCATGAGTCACTTTTGAAATTGACAAAGACCAAGATAGCAGGACTAAAGGCACACAATTCTGTCTATCATAAACAGAATCATTTCATAATTAATCACTAATTTGCATACAAAGTCATAAAAAAATAGAGTAATTTCCAAAGTTCCTTCCTTCTTCCTAAGGATTTCCAGTGAGGAAGAAGGACTAGGAAAATGTAAGGTTCATAAGAGCAGGGATTTTCTGTTTTGCTTCTACCATATCCCAGTGTTTAGAACACATCCTGGCATATAATAGATCTTCAGTAAATATGTATTGAATAAACAAATGAGGCCTCATTGGATCTAGTTTCCTCAGGATGTGAGTACAAATGAAGTCTGTATAAAAGGGTCCAGGTGCAAGAGGACCGTTGTCCCCTTTCTCATCCCTGTCTTATGAAAGCATTTCTTTCCCCCCAGGAAAGCAGCCCCTTGTGTTTGTCTTAATGACTTTGGATGATAGGTTTCCTGAATGTTGGGACTGTGGCATTTCACACAGACCCTGGCAGGGCAGTTTGCTGTGTGGATTTTCGTTCGGCCACAGTTGGCTGGAGAAAGAGATCAACAAAAACCTGGTGTCATTGCCAGGTCATGGTTTCTCACCTTTGCTTGCTGTGGTTTCTTGCTAATGCTAAACAAGAGCAGAGGACAGCTGAGGTTAATTATCACTAATCAAGAGTGTTCTATAAGTTTTCACCCAACAAATTAAATTTATTTGCTCTAAGGGCATTATTTCCTGATTCCCTTTCGAAAAGGACTAATAATCTGGAAAATTGGAATAAGTGTATAATTGATGTCCCGGTTTATTAATGGCCTAAAAAATCAATTTCTTGTTTTGCATTCTCAGTTAGACTTATGAGGTAATGGCTTCTGTTGTTGGTGTAAGGGGAGCTCCTAGTTCTAACCCAGAGCTATGGCCTGGCGCTTTGGCCTTGGCTTTCAGCTGCTTGTGGCCCAGAACTCTCTCTGATTCTGGTTGCCTGGCTTCTGGGTTCATTTTCCTGGCAGGGATTCCTGATCCCTGCTGCTTGAATGCTCTGATTGCAGTGCTGGCTGCCCTTGCCAGACACGTGTCACTTGTTCGTTTTCACTGTATCTCCTCATCCCGGACCTGACTCCTGGCTTGTCCAAGATCACTGCTACTGCTTGTCATTGGGCCTCTCAGCTTGATCTTGGGCTTCCTGGCACTGAAGGCCTGCCAGACCCCTTCGTTAGAGTTTCTCTGAGTGTGACATGCAAATCCAAGTAGATGGTCTATTTTTAAAGCCTCTTTTTTCACAGACTCTTTGAGTTTCAAGAAAACTATCATTAAGAACTCTCACTATGAGAAGAGTTTATGAGGTAATGAAAATTAAAGTTAAAAGTAATGTATAAATGTCAAGTAGTGTAATAATGATATTCTCTTGACACTTTTTGTAGTAATGAGGTATAACAATATTCTTATCTCATCTTCTCATAGAATAAGGGTGGTGTATCAAATATTTATAGAAAACTAAATTCTTTAAGCTCTTTAAATTTTAATCCTTTGTGAAGACCTAAAACATTTTACAGTAGCACTTTATTTATTTCACAACTTGAGGTCATGCTGGTTGGTATATCAGAAGTACAGACAGCCAAACTCTACTTTTTTGTCATATGGGAAAATATAAACTTAGGATTCAATAAGTGCATCTGCTAGGAATTTTCCAATTTCCTTTAAAAGAATCTAAGGTAACGAGTTTTTTTTTGTGGAGCATTCATTTTTTCACAAATACTCGTAGGGTAGTTAATATGTGCCAGAGGCTATTCTAGGTTCAGAGGCCAAACAGTGATCAAAACCAACCGAAATTCTTCTTCCAGAGTACACATTCAAATAAGAAGCAGCCCTTAGGGCTGATATTTAAGCAAAAGAACACAAAAGTTCTATTTTATTCTCGCCAGAATTTTCAGTAGTATATTTGTTTTTTTCCTAGCTCTTACATATAACATTGCAGTTGAGTATTCCCAAAAGCATATACCTTAGGCTCTGCTACGCACAGTAGGCCTTCTGTATCCATGGGTTTCACATCCATAATTCCACCAGCCATTATGTAGTTTTTTAGTTTTCCCTGTAAAGTCCTTGCATATTTTTCATTAGATTTATTTCTAAGTGTCTTATAGTTGTTGTTGCTGTTATCTCCTAATAGCTAATTGTTTAACCTTTCTAGACAGTCTGAAATTTATCTTTGGTAACTTTTAAGGATTTCTTTTCTTGTTCCACTACGGTGAATCTAATATATATTTCATTTTATTATCCTTCTTGGGACTTCTGCATTTTCAGTTTAAGGATTTATATTCTTTATTAATTCTAGAAAACTATCTTGACTATTATCTCTTGAAATATAGGCCCCTCTTCCCATATTACCTCTGTTGTCTTATGGAAGTTCTATGATATGTACACTGAGGACCTTTCTGTCTATATGACATCTGTCTCTGTAGAGCCCCCAGGCCTCCCCTCTGGGCCCGCTCTACTGGCTTCAGAGCTTCTTTGATCCGTGCCCTGAAGAGCTTTTATCTTCTCCCTGTAGATGGGAGAGAGGGTAGGTATGGGCTATGCTGGGCATAGGGAGGAATTGGGGTTGCTTTTACAAAGTTAAGATTCCTCCACTTCACTCCTGCCTTTCACACAGTACCTGAACTATGTGCTTCCAATCCCTGAACCTGTCCCAGCTCCAGGAGACCCTCTTGCTGCCATTTGTATTTACCCTTTCTTCCATATGCTAAGGAAGTTCTAATTATACAATGTGTTTTCCATTTTGTTTGTGCGGTTCAGGATTACAGATGCTTTCTGGCTTTCTCGAATGAGGAGTTTGTTTCTATTTTCGATTTCTTTGTTGCTTTGTGCCATTTTTGAGATAAGTGGAATGGAAATTATTTGAAACCCAAAGTCATCTACCATTCATTCTTTAGCCTTCTCTAGTCTGTCTTTTGCTCCTACCACTGCACCAAAACTGTTCTTATAAGGTCATCAAAGGCCTCCATTTTGCCAAATGCAATGGTCATTTTCCTTTCTCTGTCTCACTTGAACTTTGAACTGTATTAAACATAAATAAGTAGTATTCCTATCTCAAAACACCATTCTCTGAGCTTCACTGATACTAAACTCTACTAGTTTTTCTTCTGTTCACTGGCAGCCCCTTTTCAGATTTCTGTACTGGCTTATCCCACTCTGTCCGTCTCCGAAACATTGGTGCCCCATGGGTTCAATGCTAAGGTCTCTTCTCTCTTCTGTTATATGCCCACCCTCCTATTATCTCATCTAGTTCCATTGCTTTAAATGCCATCTAATACCAGTGACTCCCAAATCTTTATTTCTGCTAACTTTTTTGTTGAGTTCCAGATTTCTATATCCAGCTACCCACTTGATGTCTCCAGTAAGATTTCTAAGAGATACTCTCAAGCTCATTCCTGCATCTCATCTGCTGTTTTCTCTGTCTGAAATGTGCTTCCTGTAATCCTTCAAATCACTGGCACCCCATTATTCTTAAGATCTTCACTCATTTTACTTCCTCTGAAGCTCTCCTGATCACCTGACCTAAAGAAGGTCCCTACTTCAAGTCACTTTATTATATTTCTCTAATGGAGCTTGTCTGGAGTTGTTTTGTGTGTTTGCTTGTTTACTGTCTATTCTACATATTGACAAGTATTACCTCTATAAGAGCAGGACCTTGTCAGTCTTGTCTTCTGCTGGATATTAAGTGCATAGAATAGTGCCTGGTGTATGGCAGATGCTCAACAAATTCTTGCCTAATTAATTTTATTAATAAAATATTAAAAGATACTCTTCTCCTATTAAACAGAAATATGCTCTAATTTGGTATGAATAACTTCTTATCCTATGAATCAAATTCACAAAATTAAAGGGTTTTTTTTTTTACATACTCATTTTTACCTCAGAAACCATACGTTATGTTTCGACCTCTCTTGCCAGATAAATTACCTTCAAATGAAAAACAAGCTTGTTTGTAAACAGAATTGTTCATTAGTAACTATTGGTGAGGATTTTAAAATTTAGAAAAATTAATACTTGAAAATTGTGTTAAAACACTATCTAAATTTTAAATTGTCTTTATTTTCTGATAAATTTATGATATGGCTGGGTCACATCATTGAACATCAAAGTTGTTTTCTGCTAATATATCTGTTGGCCATATGCCAGTAAGAGTAACCACTGAGTTAGTAGGTGTAAAGGTGTTTTTCTAATCAGATTTTTTAGTGGTTTTTTAAAAAATGACAACATTGTTTTTAAAATAATTTGCCGGTACTTTGAGTGTTAAATGGTTTGGCTTTTGCTGTCTCTCCTAACTTAATAAAAACATATTTGTTTACTAAATAAATTAATTTTTTGTTGATTTGTACTGCTTAGTTTTCTGAAACTTGGTAGGAGTTTGGGTTATCACCTAACACTGCTAAAATAAAGGAAAATAACATCTGAAATATTTTGTGGTTATTGATTTCTATGTTAAATATGTTCTTTAAGTTTTTATTACCTTTAAACAATCCAGTTGGACTCTTTTTTTCTTTTAGATTTCTGGTGTCTGCTACAACAGCAAAATGTTACAAATTCATCAGGTGCTCTGCATCCCTACCTGGATGGCAAAGTTCTTTTCTTGGACACTTGAGCCCATCTTCTCATCTTCAGAACCCACCACTGAAGCCAGAATCGGGATGGGGGCCACAGTAGACATTCAGCGACAGCAAAGAATGGAGCTGCTTGATCGACAGCTGATGCTTTCTCAGTTTGCACAAGCAAGGCGACAAAGACAGCAGCAGGTAAATAATAATAGTAATCATAATAATAATAATAATGATAAATTTAGAATTAATGGCGTGAGTAAGCTGTTCCTCTGTGACTGTATGTGTGGTAGAGACTGCATTTCATTCCTGTGCAATGTGGACATTTCAGCATTTCCAAGTAGAATGTAGGTCTCTGTTAGTGGCTATCCTTACTTTTGTTTTGTTTTGTTTTTTTAAGGTGAAACAACTAATTTCAGCCGAAAGACTGGTCAAACTGGACATTCTTGTTCTACTTCTATTAGATAAGCATTATTTCTTAGAGAAACACCAACCTAGTTAACAAGATGTGATATTTATCTCTTTTTATAATCTTGTAAAAGCCACAGTGTCTTCCTGTTAAAATGCATATTATCATGTGCTCTGGAGTGAAGAGCAAAAGTAAAACTTCTTGCTTATCTTTGGTTGAAATGGAGAGAATATAAAGGTAAGAAAATTTTTAAGGAAACAACCAGTGAGTAAATCAAATAAATGCTGTGTTTTCTTAGCCTTGTCATCAATCATCAGGAAACATTGAGCATCTGTATCCAAACTGATACCACAGTTCTGATACTACACTTGTCTTTCAAGGGTTACCATATGTCAGGCTACCTCATAGCTGATCTGTCTTAGACTCTTCTATGATCCAGGACAATGGGCTCTTCATTTCTTGTCTCCATCTTCCTTACCTTCTAGATTATAAGAGAGGATACTATTCTCTCTTACCATCTCCCTATCTCCTGCCTGCATTGGGTGTGAGAAATAGGTCTGTAGACCTTACAGTGGTCTGGAGAAGTGAAATCAGGTGTGTCATCCCTGGTGTCCCATTGGAGATATGGGTTCCAGAGTTTATATCAGGCATGGGAAGGAGGAGGTCCCTTAATGGTCTGAGTCTACAAGTGAAAAAGAGAGGTGAAGGTTGTTTCCTAGAGATGTAGTTGAATTTGAGGTGAATCTGGCACATACAATAAAGATACCCAAGATGTAGTTAAATTTGGAGGACAGATACCTCTCTTAGAGTGGTCAAAGCTGGAGGAGTACGTCATGGAGTCAAATTTATAGGGTTGAGAGATGAAAGCAAGGTGCTAGATGAGTTATGTAAGAGAATTACATCCAAGATGAACATAGGCTATGGACTAAGTCTTGTGTTTAGCAGGAGGAGGAGGTAGATCCTTCAAAGAAACAGAGGAAAGAGTGAAAAATATGAGAACTTGGAATGATCACTGTCTGAAAACAGTAATAGCCAGCGTAATGGCTTCCCAGGTAGAATGAACAGAGCTATGAGGAAGAAAAAGAAGCAGTGTATGATTCTGTGGTTTCTGGCTTAGATAACAGGATAGATCAATGAGAGTATCATTTCGCCAACATCAGAAGGGCAGATTCGGAGGAAATATATGGAATGAGCTATCTTAGGAATATCTGGGAGGAGATTCCCCATTAGATAGCTATGGATCTTGTATTCATGAGCAATGGAGGAAAGTTGTATTTCTTGGGTTGGCAGGTTGGTGTTTAACATGTGAAATTGTTCAAGAACACTGTCAGGATCAGCGTTTGGGGGAGGGGTGGTGAAGGACAGAGGTGGTCTTTAAACAACAGTTGCAAAAAGGACCTGAGCTGATCGTATGGAGAGCTGTGGAACTGGGAGAGCACTTACAAGTTGTCCCAGATTTAGACATGGAACTGAAACTAAACCTCCACCAATCAGTCATGGGGTGCAGATTGTACATCTTGGGCTAACTGGCTCTCCTCAGAGGCACGCCATCCATAGGGGACGTGTCTCTTGAGAACTATGAGGTGGCAGCACCCCTAGCAACAGGAAGATGGAACACTTTGGTGCTGGGGGAGGTGGGAGTCTGAATAGCAGACCACAGCATCCACCCCTGTGCTGCTGGGATCTTCTTAGTTTACACAAGTTCTTGAAGCAACTCTTCCAGGGTTCCAGTGGAATTCTTTTCCTGGGAGAAAGCTTCAAGAGGAAAGTTAGTAGGACAGACTACATTCCCTTCTGCTGAAGCTGGTCTCAAGGTCACACTGATCATTTCCCTCCCCTACTGTTCATTTGAACGTCCCCTCAATCTTGGCTGAAAGGTTGACTTGGTGAAATGATGCGTACTCTCGCCCCTATGCAGTCTGAGTCCCTTGTCACCATGCCCTTCTCAGGCTGTGTCAGCTACACTTGTCCATTTTTCCATTTACTGTAAAAATTGGTCAAGGGAGCACTAAGAGATGCCCTAGCAGATCACCTGGATGCCACACATAGTCTTCTCTTCCCCTTTCGTGCCCCTAGCCATACCTTTTCTTGATAATCAGGGTTAATTACTCCTGCCAAGTTAATGACTCTTTTCCTTACCTGCTGGTTTTTGGCACAGGAGCCCAAAATGACTGGTTAACAGCTATAACTTAAATTGTAATGACATTTTTGCTTTGTCACCCAATAGAAGTGTTCCTCTCCTGTGAGTCGAGCTCTGTAAACTCATGGTATTAGAGTTGCAGGGACAAGAAGCCTAGATTCTCGAAATGAGTCACTGGGAGGGAGGATAGTCAGGGTAACTTCTTCTACCCCTTGTTTCCAAGACCCATGTGTTCTTCCTGTTGGGGACACAGCACCCATACAAGAGTTGTTGATTTAGGGTTAATACTGTGCACTTAGAGCCTGGAGTTCAAGGCATCATCTTCAAGTTAGTATTTCACTTACACCTTCAACTGACTGTTTAATTGATCTGGCAAGCCAGCAGCTCCTGAGCCATGTGGTGTGTGAGGGTCCATGTATTCCATGGTCTTGCCACCGCTGTTTCCCTTTTGCTCTAAATGGGCCTTGTAGTCTGATGTGATATTATTTAGAAAGCTGGTCAGTAGATCAAGCAGTCTGTAAACCCACAGATAGTGGTGCTTGCTGAGAGAAAAAACATGCAGATCTGTAACCAGAATATGTGTCAATTTCAGTTAAAACGAATTGCTGCCTGTTATTAGTCAGCTCAGGTTGCCATAACAGAATACCACACACTGAGTGGCTTAAACAGCAGAATTTTTCCCCCAGTGTTCTGGAGGCTAGAAGTCCAAGATCAAGGTACTGACAGGGTTGGTTTCTGGAGGGGTTTCTCCATCACTCACAGATGACGGACCACCTTCCCACTGGGTCCTCGCATGGCCTTTTCTCAGTGCATGCGTGCTCCTGGTGTCTCTTTTTATAAGGACACCAGTTCTATTGGATTAGGACTCCACCCTTATGAACTCATTAGCCACAATTATCTTTTTAAAGGCTTAGATAACGAGATAGGTCGATGACAGTATCATTTCACCAACATCAGAAGAGCAGATTCGGGGGAAATATATGGAATGAGCTATCTTAGGAATACCTGGGAGGAGATTCCCCATTAGATAGCTATGGATCTTGTATTCATTAGCAAGGGAGAGAAGCCATACTTCTCGGGTGGGCGGGTGGGCGTCCCAAGGCAGACTTTAACGTGGAAAATTTATCAAGAACGCTGTCAGGATCAGCGTTTGGGGGAGAGGTGGTGAAGGACAGAGGTGGACTTTAAACAACAGTTACAAAAAGGACCTGAGCTGATCTTATGGAGACCTATGGAATTGGGGATTAGGGACTTCAACCTATGAATTTTGAGTGACATGTTTTAGTCCATAACACTTTCCCTACCAAAGTGAAAAAGCCGAGAAGTGTCTGTCTACCTGACACCAAATGACCGTTGGTGCTCTTTGAGGACTGGTTGTGTACTAGGACTCCGCATCGGCCTCTGCTGCTGTCAGTAACTAGGTTCACCGTAGAGAGTGTGTAGTTTCCATCCCTGTCACCATGGCTTCTCTGTTTATCTGCCAACACTGGGTAGCCGGTGATAGAGACTGGCTGATGTCAATCGGCTGAGTCATCCTATCTCCGTCTTCTGTGGTGGATGTCCATGGTAGACATTAAGCAGCAAAACACAGATAGCCTACTTCATGCCTACTCATGCCTCTTCCTCAGGTGTCCTGGTTCCAACTTTCCAGTCCCCTGGCCAGCCAACCAAGTCATTACCACATCCAATGAATCCATATATGGTATTACCTCAGGCAACTTCTCTTTCCACACAGAGAGGATGACCAAATGCACTGCCCAGGCTCTGCCCATTGGGAGCATTTTCTATCATTGCTGTCTTTCAAGAACACCCCTGAGTGGAGCTGTTGTGCAGTCATGGTCCGTTTTCAGCTTTCGTGTGTATACTGAGCCAGCCCATCTGTGAACCGAATTGGGCCATTTTTATCCTTAGTCACTTGGTCATAAGGGGCTCACCCCATATGTTAGGAAGTGTGAACTGGGGAAGAGGTTTCAATGCAATAGAAAGTGGTTTGACGTGGTGGTCTGACATACCTGCTTCTGCTGCTCACCTGTGCCCTCTGGCCTTACTCATGCTGACCCTAGATATACCACTAACATCTGACGATGGATTTCTTTGGGCCCACCTGACCGTAGAACTTGGCAGGTGTTACACTTCTAACTACATGCTCACTTTACGCCCATGGTCATGCACTTCCCCTCCCTGGGGTCCAGCAGCGGTTTTTCAAATTGTATAATTCTCTGCTGTGTGTGTACACCTTTGCCCCAGGACCCTAGGGATGTAGATCATGGTTGTTCCCTTGTGGCTTGCTGCAGACTCCACAGTTTCTTTCCCCACCACAGATACTTTGAATACTGTAGGACCTGCAGGTTGCACAGCCCAAGCATCAATGAATAAAATAGACCCAAATCCCTGCCCTCCTGGAGCATACATGCCAGCTGGGCAACTGTGAAGCAATGCCCTTTGGCCCGTGGCTGTACCCACCACTTGGCAGTCTCCTCCACTTTCTGAGGTTGGCCTCACCTCCGGTAGTCTGAGGTTCAGAATCCCAGCCCTTCGACTCTTGCCAGAGGCTTTATGTTGACTGATCTGCTGGAGAGTGAAGAGCACACGATTTCTTTAGTCCTAGGCTTACTGGGGTCCCTCCTTTATTAGAGCATGGGCCTTGAGAGATAAGAGCTATTGCCTTTGTGTCCCCTGAGGCTTGGGAGTGCTGGCTTACCCAGGGACACACAGCTGCTAGTGAGAGTGCAGGACTGGGACTTAGATATCCTGCCCCAGGCCTTCATCATGCCACCTGCCGTTAAGGAGAGCTCCTTGATGATCTTTTTTTTTCTTTTTTTTTTTTTGGGCTTTAGCAGGCAGAAAACTCAGTGCCATGTTCAGTCAAATTAACTGTTTAACCCAAAGGTAGAACTTGTGCTTCTGTCTTTCTATGTTTTTAAATAGCTTTTTGTTTGTTTTAATGTCTTTGTAACTTTTATTATTGGCATCCTCAAATTCTGTTATTGCATTTAAAATAAATCTATTATTTGTTTAAAAACTTGATGGTCAGATGTTTTTCATAGAACCCATAGTTTATTTGGTCAGAAAGTCTTCCAGTTACTAATTACTGTACATTAGATGATCTGTCTGCAGTTTGTAATTTCAGGCATTCCAAAATAATGCTAACGTCTCATTTCAGTGTCTTCCTTTATAATTTTTTTGCCTTCTTTCTGTTGTATTTCATGTCACCACCTGGAAACTGCTTAGTGCTTGCTGCCACATACCCTCCTGTGATCCTCATCTGGCTGCGGGGTCAACAGTCAGTCTGACAGTGGATACCTAAAACACTCTGCTCAGGGCTGATTGGTACTCTGTGGCACAAAGAAATGAAAACCATGTCCTTTTCCCTAATGAGTTTGCGGTCAGCTTCAGGAAGCTGGTTCAGATATGCTTCAATTAAATAAATATCCAAAAACACTGAAATACTGACCAGAGTACCAGGGCAGGGAGATACCGAGAGGAGCGCCATCAGCATGGACTGATACACTGAAAAAATGTTTTGGGGACTAAGGATGGGCAGGATTTGGATGGGTGGAGAGGACAAGGCAGATTCTTCCAGAGGAGAGGACCAGCAAGAGTGAAGGAAGTGTGGAAATGAGAAAGAGCCCTGAGAAGAAAGGAACTCAAGGAGACCCGTTTGAAGTGTGGTAGGATAGTCATGAGAAATGGAAAATAATACAGCAACTGTGATAGAGGGAGGTATTTTTAAACCCGACAATTGATTGGAGTTTTGACACTGGAGCACTGAAAAATGGTTTAGTTGCTAATAAAGGTAGGACAGTGATCTCAAAATAGACAAATTTGTCTTGTTGCACTGTTTAAGATGGGTGGGAGAAGGAAGAGATCGCAGAGGAAGACACAAGTAGAAGGCGACTTTTGAAATTTAGCTCTCGGCAGTATGGGTGCCTGGCAAGAACAACAGTGTCTTTTTATTGAGCTTCTGTTTACTCCTTAACTGTGTTGTTTCCCAAGGTCCGCTCCTTGCTCCACTTGCTGAGCTGCTCGCCCTAGACACTCCCCGCAGGTGACCCACCCAATCTGTCACTCTCATCTCTACCAATAAGCTCATGGCTCCCAGATTTAGATCTATGGACAAGACCTCCCTCCCTCCTGGGGTCCAGACCTAAATATTCTACTACCTACTGGACATCTCCATGTGAACGTTCCCCAGGCACTTGAAATTTACCATTTCTTTGCTAAATTTCTTCCCACTCCTTACCTTGATGAAAAGCACCATTATCTACCCAAAGGCCCAAACCAGAAAGTCGCGGCTTTACCTAGACTTTTCCCTCTTGTGCATCCATATCCCTGTCACCCTCCCCGCAATGAAGTCCCATAGCATCTTCCTTTTTGATATAAATCTGTCATTCCCTCTCTCTTTATCCTACTCAGTTCAGGCCGTCATCACCACTTACCTGGATTTATACAGTCACCTCTTACCTAACATCTTGTCATAACTGCCTCCCTCTTCCCACTCTACCCCATAGTTCAGCCCCCAGAGTGATCACTGAAAACACAAATATGATTGTTTCACTTCTGCTAAAATCCTTCAGAAGTCCTCTAGCTTTCAAGGTAGTTAAAAGTCATTACACAAACCCCTTTTTGCTCTTTAGCCACATCTCCTCTGGCTCTATGTACAGCCCTCAGGCTGTACATGCTGAAACACACATTTGCAGTTTACCGGAGGCCATTGTTTCTTATTCCTTGCCTGCACATCTGCCCTTTTCTCCCCGATACCATCTCCTCACCACTGGCCAACACGACATTGAGGTAGGCATTTCAGGCCTAGGGAAACCTGTGGGAAAAATACAGGGGCTCCAAACAGCTATGGGAAAAACAAGTAATTATATTTGCCCCCCACACACAGCTTTTGCTTGTCTATCTCTTTCTTCTCCACTCTTCAGTAATCCTTTCAAATATCACTCCTCTGGGAAGCCTTTTCTAGCCTCTCGGTCAGGTCTGATCCCCTCTCTGTTCCTATAGCCAGCCGCTGGATGTCTCCTGGCGCTCACCCTCCTGCCCGTCACTATTGATTTACTTCCCTGTCTCGACCAGTAGTGTGTCTTGAGGTGGATGGAGACTTTTTCTTTGTATCTCTAATATGTGAACAATGTTTGGCACACAGCAGGAACTCAAATATTTGGGGAATTAATGACTATGTATTCAATAACTATTTACAAAGCTACTTAATGTGCAGAGGAGGCCAGATGAAAATCAGGGCTGGAAAGTACAAATATCCTCTGAGAGGACAGGTATGAAGCAAACCATTAAAGACAGCCCAAGACCCATGTTTAACGAGTGCAAAGAGGAGGAAGAAAAGGAATTCCAAGGCGGGGAAGGAGAAAACCAGGAGAATTCAGGGATAAGGGAGCCTGGAGAATAGACTGTTTCAGAAAGAGTGGGAAAGTGGGTGTTCACATTCAGATGCCACTGTCCCACGCCCCAAAAATGCCAGGATGAGACGATGACCAAGTAAAAGCGAGTAGCTTCAGCAAGAAGCAGTTCACTTTGAAAGGCGTTTCGGTGGGAGTGCAGCACAGTAAGAAGTAGTGCGTGGAACTGGACGTGGAGCAGGCATAGGCACCACTCGTCTTCCGATCAGCCAGCCTCATTCTAGGACATCACTGGTGGTCGCGTCTGTGTTCTTTAAAACAACGACGTTAGCCTACTGAAAGCGTATTGAATATGCCGTGTAGCATG
Organism: Rousettus aegyptiacus; assembly: GCF_014176215.1. Lineage (NCBI taxonomy): Eukaryota > Metazoa > Chordata > Mammalia > Chiroptera > Pteropodidae > Rousettus > Rousettus aegyptiacus. Next base: position 57,481,439 of record NW_023416286.1, on the reverse strand, counting down.
TACAAATTGCATGGCTCTACAGGACAACGAACAGTGTGTCTGTCGCCTCTGTGGACTTTGTTTCATCTGGAGCCCGAGACCAGAACGCTGTCAGGGTCAGTGTACAGGGCCCTGAAGTTCACTGTCAAGCACAGTAACGTGAGCTTTGTGGGCACTTTCACAGTAATTACTACTCAAAAGCTCTTAGGTAGTTGCCTGATGGATCCACAGTGATAAAAGCGGAGTTTACTACATAATGCTACGGTTTCTTATTTCTGTTTCTCATCTCCCTCCACACACTTGGTTTACCTGTTCTTCTGGAAATTTATATAGGGGCAGTGTGTTAGATACACTTTAACTTTACTCTCAATAACTTCTTGCTCTCAGATTCAGCCTTCTTCCCCTGAGTTTTGCTGGCTCCATGGTTGGTGACATCTCAGAGTCATTTTGGAACTTGCAGCTGCGGGTTGTTTTTTCCACTTCCGAGGCCATTACATAACTTTGCATGGGTTGTGTTTTATTCATTCATCAAGTGGTATTATGGGCTCTTGAAGGACAGGAGCTGGGTGCTTTACTTATTTATGTCTCTCAGTTCTGCTGCAGTGCGCAGCCCTGGGAAAATAAGTGACACTGACCTGACCTTCAAGAAGGTCACAGCTCATTAGGGGAAGATAGATGAGTCAACACGAAGTGCTGGGTTTCTATTGGAGTTTGTATGCAGCAGAACGAGAGTCCCAGTTCTTCCTGAGGGGCGCAGCAAAGCCCTGTGTGGTTGAGGGGAATCTCAAAGGGGCCAACCTTGAGGTAGGCCTTTCAGGCCTAGGGAGACTTGTGGGAAAAGCACAGGGGCTCCAAACAGCTGTGGGAAAAGCAAGTAATGATATTTGCCTAAGCTCAGGGTTTCCTTAGGGAGGAGGCTGGGGAGAAAGCCGAGACCAGGACATAGGGAGTCTTAGGCCATACTGAGAGTTGTTTTGTCCTTTGTCCTGCAAGAGGTGGTGAGTCAGTGAAACCTTTAAGTAGGAGACTAAATTAGACGTGTTTTTAAGAAACATTACTTTGGCCATAATATGAAGACCAGTTGAAAAGGCAATACTAGAGAAAAAAGACCAGTTGGGAGATGATAAGAATTCTCGGTGTTTTTAGGTTATTCGAGGTAGTGAGGTGGAGCTTGATCACTGCCTGATGGTAAACGGCCACAGTCAAAGGCTCTGCTGCGCAGAGCCTCTGCTTTCTAACCGCCAGAGCAGTCGTTGAAATCCCCTATTATAATGAACATCTGGACAATGGGGTTGCTGTGTGAGTCTCCACAGCTTCTCAGCACATATTTCCCTCTTTTTTCTAGTCATAATGGAAGAAACCATATGCTCACAATAGAAAAGCAACAGGATATAAAAGAAAAGAGCAAGGAATTTGAAGTTAAGGGGTCAACCCTGGGTTGACAGGGAGATCTTCACACAGTCTAGCTAATAGGGTTGTCTGTCATAAAGATAAAATAATCTATAGAAAATTATATACTGGAAAGCTCTTTCAAATATTAGTTATTATGATCACATTGGGCATCTGTTTTCTGGCTCTCAGGAAGTTTGAGAGAGTCCTGATTTAAAAGCTAACCTGATAGTTAGTACTCTTAAAAATGTGTAACCTTTAGAACGAGGGTCAGTAAGCTCTGGCCCATGAAACCTGAAGCTAAGAATGGTTTTTACATTTTCAGTGGTTCTTTAAGTACCTATATAATATCTTTGATTTTGCCTGTTGGTTTTCAAAACCTAAACATTTACCATCTGACCTTTTATAGAAAAACTTTGTCAGGCCCCCGCTCTAGAAGATTATGTAGCCAGCGGCTTTCAAAGCAATTTTTTACCAGTAACTCTGAATTCTCTCTGTGTTTTGGTCATCTTTTATTTGTGTGACCACCATTTTCTCTGTTGGTTGATGGTAATGATGTTACAGACATACCTTGTTTTACTGCACTTCACAAATGTTACATTTTTTACTAATTGAATTTAAGACCCTCCACCAGCGAAAAGATAACGACTTGCTTTATTGTGATACTTGTTTTATTATGGTTGTCTGGAGCCAACTCTATGATATCTCTGAGGTATGCCTGTATATACCACAACATAAACTTGGTGATAAAACTTCCCAATAGGTATTTCTCTAAAATCTCCATCAACTTTTGAAATAGAATTAAGGTGAAGCCAATTATGAATGCATCATGCTTAGTAGAAACCAAGTAGGAATTTTGTCAACAAAGCAATGAAGTCAGTGGTGCTAATTCTTTGATTACCTCTTCACTTCCTCGGGCTGCCCAGTGTTTCCTGGATGATTGTCACTGAGCTATCTGTTCGACCTGCAGGAAAAGAAGTTGCCTGCAGCAGCTCGCCTTTATTCACACATGCGTCTCAGTTATTTTCTCAGCATTGGTTGAATTGAGTTAGCTGTATTTATTCTCTCACCCTCTCTCAGCAACATTTTGTGGCTGTGAAAATTGTTTCTTCATCCACTCCAGCAACAGTTGTTAGGTAACATCTAACATATGCATTATTGTGATGGGTCATACCTGCCTTGCAGATCATTAGAGTTTCTATCATTAATCAAGTATCTTTAATTTACTAAAATATTTTTTAGTGTATCAAAAGTTCTCAGGTTCTCAGCATATTTTTAAGGTCTTTTACTAGCTTTTCTGAGTTAGAATTCAGATAGCATATGATTTACCTACATAAAGTATATACTTTAGTGATTCTTATTATAGGCACAGAGTTGTACAACCATCACCCCATTGAATTTTAGGACATTTTATTACCAAAAAAGAAACTGTACCCATCAGCAATCACTTCCCAATCCTCCTACCACCACCACCCCCAGCCCTTTGCAATCACTAATCTATTTTCTGTTATAAAATTTGCCTATTCTGGACATTTCATATAAATGGAACCATATGCTGATTCTTTGTGACTGGATTCCTTCACTTAGCATCATGTTTTTAAGGTCCATCCATGTTACAGCACGTGCGATTATCCCTCAACGTGTTTAAATACCAAGACTCCCCTAGTAGACCTTAATGCTGTCAGGTGCCACCCTATCAAACCAGCTTCTATCATTGTCCTTTCATCTGACTAGGTCTCTGGGTAACTTATTACTCACCTCTTTGACTCATCAATAAATAATTTCCATTAACATCCTTTCCATACAACATATTTAATGTCTGGTCAGGCTCTGGAGTGTACCACAAGGAACAAGACAGCACGATCCTTCCTCTCTCTGAGCTGAGAATGAAAAGAGGCAGTTAAAGTAAAATGCAATGAGCCCTTTTCTAGAATATGCATCTAGCCCAGCCATTGAGGGTTAAGAAATAGTATCTGGAGGAAGAACATTCTGAGTACAGCCTAGAAAACTATATACCTTTACGTGTGTGTGTGTGTGTGTGTGTGTGTGTGTGTGTGTGTGTGTGTGTGTGTGTAATAGCAAAGGGGTCCAGCTTGAATCCAAAGGGAGCAAGTTCTCGGCTTGTATTAACCCAAGCAACCTTAAAAACAGCACACAAGCATGAGGCATGCTTCTCAGCACTTTTCCTTTTTAGCTTTGCTCTTTCACTTTTTGGTGTAATTTGTTTTAAAAAGTGTTCTCGTCAAGTTGCTGCACTGCCTTGTCAACAAAGCAATCTATCAGTTAAAGCTAGTTCTTTTATGACTTTATAGTATCAGGTATGGAAAAGTTAATAGGGCTTAGCTGATAAAAATCTGCAAACTACATGAAAATTAGATGCAAGAACTCTATTTTCAAGTGAAATTAAAGGTAAGCTGTTTATCTCAATCTGTACCTCCTTGCAGAAACTACAGTTATATTTTTGGTGCTCTGCAGTTGATCATACAGATCTTGTTGACAAAATTCAGAACAGAAAGGATCAATCTAAATTCTAATCCCTTTCCAAGACTGACTCATTAAGTGACCTCGTGAGAATCATTTCTATTTTCCATTCTACCTTGGTGACTTCATGAGAAAGAAGAGTGTGGCACAATCTCATGGTATTTAAAAAAACAGGTAACCGTGATGGTGTACTGGGTATTTTGGAGAGAAGATAAGAAGTGATAAGCAATCCTAATCCTTTTCACATTTTGTCATTTATTAATCACTTTATTAAACTGTGAATGAATTGTGAGGTACCCTGAAGCAGACATAATGTTAAACAGGGGTATATTAGAAAAATCGTTCCTCATGATTATTTTTCTTCCCCCAAAAAGCTATCCTTATGGGTTTTCAAAACCAGAAAACAATTCTAGAGCAGGACCGACCACTGGGGTACCTGTGAGTTCCTCAGGAAAAATCCTTCTAATCATCTTGAGAAGCCTTGAATTTCATGGAATCAACCCCAGGTTCAGACCCTGCCGCCTAATGCTGTGGGTAACAGGCGTGGCTTTGTGAATAAAACAGCAGGAACCCAGGAATTTCCAGAGTCGTGAGTCATGATCTCATGCCCGAGATAAGAGCACACATTAGCAATACTGAGATTTTTTTTTAAATCCTACTTTTAAGTGATGGTGATATATGCATGCATGTTGAACGTGGATTCTCAAGGGATAGGGGTGGGGGGTGCAGGCACAGTCTGTGGTTCAGAGCATGGGCTTCGGGCTGTGAGAGGCAGTGGTACAGCACCCCACTTCTCCCGATCTGCCTTCCTCATTCATAAACTGGCTACCGCTGCAGTTCGAGTAAGGGTGTGGGGTGACTTGAAGTGGTCATAGCTCATTAGAGATCCTTGATCAATGCAGGTAGTATTTATGAGTAGAGTAGTACAGGAGTGTATGAAATGGAGGTTATCTAGACCAGTGTCAATCTGAACAGACATAGTCTGCAGTTGGTGAGGGACACTGAGTAGAAGGAACATGCAGGAGAGAGGTAAGAAATAATTTAGGATGGGGCTGGTCTTGGAGGACCTTCAAAATGGGACAGAATAGATACGGTGCAGAAGGATTTTCAGGTGAGGGCAGTGGCTTTGCGAACGGGCTTATTAAAATGAAGACTCACATGCAGCAGTGTACAGATTGGACTGGGCAACGTTAGTGTCGGTGATGTCATCCCAGAGGCTGTCGACTTTAATCTCAGTGGTAGTCCCTCTTCAAAGAGAAAATCAGTGGCACTTCAGAACTGGCTGGATTTTATGTACAAAGGAGAGGCTCGTGTCCCAGAGTCCCCAGGCAGTGCTAACCTAACCTTAGACAGGGAGGTTGCTGTCCACCCTGGTCAGTGCTTGTCAAAGGACAAGGGAATGAGGGGCAATCACTGAAGACGTGAAAATGGATGATGTCTGTGTGGGAGGAGGGAAATCTTGAGTAATCCCCGGTTCCATTTTTAATAGCGAGTTTCAGCTCTTCTTCAATCAGAACACATACCAGTGACAAGTACCAGACCTAATTTTAATTTTGACTTTTGTATCCAGCTAAAGTTGAGGGGGGGGGGGGCGGGGGAATGACCAAAAAGGTGGCAGATAAAGAAGGGGGAAACAAAAGATATAACACAGTAAAGATACTTTCACTCATATTTTCAAGGAAACGGTACCGGGGTTCTTGTCCCGTACGGTTCCTACCATGGCTTGTGTTCAGTGTCCATGAGCATGTAAATCAAATCAAGATAGTGAAAAAGCCTTAAAGCAAGAGATAGGTGTCATCTTCCTATGCCAGGTGTCCAGAGGCTGGGTCCGTGGGAGCCTGCTGTCTCTCTCACACCACCCCTCACCTCCACCTCCTCAGGAAAAAAGGTTCAGCAGTCCATTCCCTACCAAAATCAAAAACAAACCCCCCCAAAAAGGTGAGGACATCTTTGATCCTGACTCTCCTTGGATGAAAGGGCCCTCATTAGAGAAGAGTGTTTCGTCAGCCAGCCTTTCATAACAACAGATGTGAACACTCAGTGTATGGCTCAGTGAGGCAGTCCCTCACCCCGAAGGGCAGGCAGCCGGAACAGTTTACTAGAGTCTCTTGCCAGGGTGAAGAGTGAAGCCAAAACTGAATAGTATTGTTCTTTTCATAGTCTTTTCCCCTACTTCACTCTGACTCCCACAATAGGAATTGACCAGGTGATTTGTTGAAACAACCGGAAAATACATGTGTCTCTTGAGTTTGCAGCTAAAGCTGAAAGTAATTTAGCCTGTTGTTAAAATTGTGCCCCGTCTCAGGAGAAGTAAGATCAGCTGTGGCAGGGTGTCAGGCCTCTCAAGAGAAAAGTCATCATTCAAAACACAAGACTGAGGACACACATCTGTTGTCTCACACGCCCGTTGAGGTGTTCCTTGCAGGGAGCAGCAGTAGTCAGGCTGCTGAGTTGGATCCTAGGCTGTTGCATAGCTACCTAATAGACTCTCTAGATGCCTCCTCACCCCCGTCCCCCCACTGCCACCCCAGCTCAGTCCCTGTACCGGCAACCGTAGCCCTGGCCTCCCAGCCCGAGAATGAAATGGATGGGCCAGGCCGTAGCCTCCAGAGTGCTAGCCGACCAGAGCAAGAAAGAGGAAGAAGAGGTGTGACAGAGAGCAGCAGTGCCATCGGAAACTCTTACCTCCCAAGCCAAAGGCCCTAAAATCTGAGCAAAATGATGCATTTCATCTCCTGATCCTATTACCATGGAAACTGCTTTCTGTTTTGCTGAGAAAAAAAAAAAAAAATGGTGTGATATAAAGTATCTGAGCCTGCAAAACTGGTCAGTAGGGTAAACCACAAAGAAAAAGTGAAACAGCTGTAAAACAAGCCTGGGATTTTGCTTAAGTCCTGCTAAGACTGCCTGCTGCTAAGTAGCCCCAAAAGATAAAATAATATACTGTTTTTATAATACTGTACAAATGTAAGGTTGTGGCCCTTTACATGACATGGTTAGATTCAGACTCCAGAGTGCTTTTACTCATATTTTAAGGCGTTACCAATGAATTGTTTTCCAAATATGTAATAGGATTTATTCTGAGCTTCATAATTGTCCCTCCCTTTTATCCACGTGGTGAATGAATGTATTGCTAGTTTGTGTGTAGCAGTGGTACTGGGTTTGTTTTGTTTTGTTTTCTAGTTCTGTCATGAAACTATTGCTGATGACAGCAACCTCCAATAATATTTCTTTCCTCTGTATTGTATTGCTTATTATTCGTTCTAAGTCTAATAACGGAACTCTCACTTAGTCCTGAATTACATGCGACATCCTAAGTACCTTTTGTTTTGTTTCTCATGTACCTTGGTTTTTTTAACTCGGCTAAGCCCTTTCAGAGCTGTAGGATATTAGTCACTTCTCTGTGTGTCACAGCCCTCTTTACCTAGCCCCAGTACAGCACACTGCACAAGGGGGACAGATGAACGAAGCTAAGCATATTCATATCCACGTCGTAGTCTGCAGCTTCCCAAGAGCACGTGGAAGCAGTACAGTGGATCACAGATACCTTCTTGTATGGCGGGTCACCATCCGTACTTTTACTGGCACCGCCCTCAGCAATGGTTTTGTGTAGCTACTTGTTTCTGTATTAGAGGGAGATGGTGGCTCCTGTCCGTAAAGAACGTATTAGCCATCTGCTTTTTTCTCTGAGCTGCTTTGCTTCAGCCTGTCCCACCCCTTCCATCCCAACATTCAATATTAACCTACCACTTAGGTCTCCATGTTAGAACTAACCCCAGAGCCCTTGCTGAAGAAAATTCCGTAGAACTTAACTCAGCATTTTGCTTTACTGTGTATTTGTTTATTCGTTTATTCATTCGGTGCATATTTCTTATGTACTTTCATATGCCAGGTGGCACACGAAGCTAAGTCCACAAACAAGGGCGAGATGGATAGTCTTGACCCTCGTGGAGCTCACAGCTTGCTGTGACATTCCAACTAGCCAACGTGTAACTGAAGTACTAAGTAAATGCTGCCCTTGAAGAGGTGCAGTGAGGTAGAGAGCGCAGAAGAGAAGCCTCAAACCCCGGACTGGGAGGGTTAGTGAGGGCTCCCATGACGGAGTCTAGAAGGTGAGAGCGGAGTGCTGAGAACAACTGTTGAAGTGGTAAACGGGCAAACCATAATGTGAAATTCAGATCGTATCCTAATAGCAGTGAGGACTTGAGTAGCATCAAAGAAGAATATCTGCAATTATCTGAAAAGACTCTTAATGTACTGTGCTTTTTTTTTCTTCTAGCTATATATCAGTGTGTGGCTAGTTTTTTTTTTTAATGCACTTCAAAAGCCAAAGTAACATCTAACAGAATTGAATGCAGAAGCAGATCTGAAAGTCCAACTATCTTCTATTAAGTCAGACATTAAAAAGATTGGCAAAAATAGAAAACAATGACTTTCTTTTCATTAATTCTTACTCTGTTTTAGAAAGAATTCTTAGCAAGTAATGAGTTTGTGATTGCTATTAATGAATTAATAAGTATTTTAAGATTAATAAAAAGGCAATGGAGACCTATTGAAGGGTTTTTAAGTAGAGGAGTGATATGATATGATTTGTATCTTAGCAACACCACTCTGAAGCCACTTCCGCCCTTACCGGTGGTCTAAAATAGGGCAGTGAGAGTGAGGGTAGAAAGAAATGGATGGATTACAAAGCTATTTAGGAGTTATAATTAACAGAGCCTGGTGATCCAGCTTATGCAGTGGATGGATGCTGATATCATTCCCAAAGACTAAGGACACAGGAAGGATATGGGATTGAAGATGAGTTTGGTTTGGGACATGTTCCACTTTAGATATCTGGAACATCTAAGCAGAAATGTCCGGGAGACAGCCGGTTATGTGGCTCTGAGGTGCAGCACCTGGACTGAAGAAAGGGGTCTAGGAGTCTCCACCACATGCATGGTAACTAAAGCCCTAGGAATGCATGGCAGAACGTGGAAAGAGAAGAGAAATAATCCTCAACAGTGCCTTAGGGAACACCAGCATTGAAAGGATGAGTAGGAGAAGGTAGCTCTGAGGGGCACCAAGAAGGCATGACCAGAGGGCTCTCAGACTAAGAAAGAGTGGTACCACAGAAGTTAAGACAAGGATGTCAAGGAGGAGGGGGGCAGTAGGGCTGCCAGGAGTCAGGCAGAGAACTGAGGAGGCTCCATTGGATCAAGCAAAGGATGTTATTGTAACTTGGAAGAAAAAGGAAAAAAAGCTTTTTAATGGTTACAATACCAGACCATGAGCTTCTAGAAAGCAGAGAACATTGGCTTAATTCTCTTTCTAGCATCATTGCTTAAGGAACCATTGCGTAAATTAGTAGACACTCAATTCTGCCGATTTTACCGTAACTGGTAAAACTGAAACAATCTGTATTTTTGCCGCCCTTGAACTCCACTGTGGGTCATCCCCATTGTAAACTGCTCACATTAAAGTTTTAGGTGTTTCCATAGGGTCTGGGTAGAACTTCCTGACCACTGTGTCATAGTCACAGAGGGGCTGAGATACGGAGCCCCTCAGCCCTTAGGGCAGCCGGGAACAGCCAGAAGCTGCCAAGTGGTTGCAAGCAGCTTTGGCTGTCATGTGTGTCACGCAAATATATCTTTTTCTGTCTGTGCCACAATGTGAAAAGTAATGGAAAACCATAATCCGTAGCAAGGTTAGTAATTCATTATATAGGTGCCACCTCACCTCTGTGCCTAAGGCGGGCATCACTAAACAATCTTATCACTCATTTCTGAAGAACCCACACCCACCCCCAGAATCTTCCAACATGGTTCGCAGACAGCCACAGACAGTGCAGTGGAGTGGCCCTGTCTGCCTGTCTTACACTTAAAAATCCAGCACTGATAAAGGCTTTCAAATCACCAAAGATCAAAAATAAAAGTTGATTTTCTTTCCAGTGAGTATCCTTTTTAAAATAAGATGAGGATACTTTTGGAAAAAATGTTTGTTCTAAGCAGTCACATCCACAGTGCCCGCTCTGTAATTGTTCTCTGTTTCGCTTTCTGACGGAACCCCTCCTTGGCTGCGGAATCAGCTCAGGCTGCACTTAGAGCTGCGCTGGCCACCTGGGAAGTGCTTAACAGATTCTACCCCCATCATAGCCCTCCCGGATCCTGTAGTTGAGTTGGAAAGACAAGAAACAACACTGTAAGGCATAATGCAAATATTAGATAGTAATAGCTAATATATAATAAGCGCTTAGAAGTTTTTAAGCTCTGTTTTAAATGCTCGACGTGTATTAACTCATTTATTTCTCATAATATCTTTTTGAGGTGAGTGTAGTTATTATTCTCATCTTACAGATGAGAAAACAGGCTCAGAGAAGATTTTTTTTTAAACTAACGCCTAAGGTCACACAGTAAATGGCAGAGCTGGGATTTGAACCCAGGTATTCTAGCTCTAGAGACTGCTCTGTCATTCTGCTTCCTCTATCTTTGTGTTCCTCTACCATTACTCCTTAGCATTGCTTTGACCCTTGAAATAGTATAGCCCCATTTCGATCCTCTGTCTTAGAACGGGTTGACAAAAATGCCGGGTTCTCCTCTCCATTGCTGAAATCATCCTCATCCTCTAAAATTCAGCTAAGTGCCCATCCTCTCTGTGCTTTACCTCCATGATCTGGCTATGGTTGGTCAGGGCCCACTCTGAACATGTCTAGCCCTACAGATGCCGCATAGCTTCCTTCTTCAATATATACTACCTTTCCATGTTCTGATTGTTCCATTTCTGCATGCCTTGCCTTCCCCCCCAGAAGATCTTGAGCATCACATGAGCAAGACTAGGCCCTCCCATGTGAGCTGTGAGCCCCTAGAAAGCCACTAGAGAGCTCTTCTGCCCCAGCTTCTCAGTGTAGCCACTCAGAAACCTGTCAAAGCCTTTAGAGGTGGAGTTCCATGTAACTTCTGCTTGATAAAATGTTAAAAACATTTACCGCTCTCTGTTGGAAAATTAGTGTTTCTTTATTCTCACAAGAAATTCTGTTTTATTTGAAAATCTCCTTTACCAACTAATAACAGATACTTTATAAAACGGCTATTCAAAATGTAAGCTGTTTCCTTTTTCCTCTTTTAAATATGTGGTTATTGCTTTTGAAGAAGACAAAGTGAAGGAAATGTTTCCTGTTTGTAGAGGCTCATATTTAAGCCTACATAAAGAGCAGAAGAGTGTCAAAACATCCTAGAACCTAGAGCTTCTGTAACTTTCTGCTTTTTAAGCACTTTTCTACCATCACAGGAGTAGAGAAATTGGGGTTTTGTTTTGCCTACTCTTTCACTCTCACTCTCTTTGAAGAAATAAAATGTTACAGATTCAAAGGTTCATTCCCCTTCCCACTGTCCTTAGCTGGTGTGTCATGTCTAATGTCTATTCATGTTTGCATATTACCACATGTGTATGTATCATGGTTTCTCAGCCTAGACACTATGGACATTTTGGTCCCTGCCATTCTTTGTTGTAAGTCTGTCCTGTGTATCCAAGGATGCTTAGCAGCATCCCTGACCTCCACTCACTAGATGCCAGTAGTACCACCATCCTATCCCCCACCTTCCAACCCCCCACACACAAGATAACCAAAAATGCCTCCATGCATTGCCAGTATTCCCTGGGGTGAAGGGGCAAATCACCACTGTATATATCCATAAATTAAATAGTACACTATTGTTTTGAGTATTTTTAACATTTACATAAATGATATTACATATACATATTCCTATACAACTTTCTTTGTTCATTCAACATTGTATTTTTGAGATTTGTTCATGTACATCTAGGTTCTGGCTGTTTCTATAATAATCTTTTATATAATAAAACCACTTATTTGTTTCTCTAGGGACGGTCGAATTTTTTTACATTTTCTTACTTAGTATTAAAAACAGTGCTTCACAGAGCATCCTCATACATATCCTGGAGATGAAATTGCTGGGCCATACAGCATCCTCAGTTTTACAAGATTTTGACACATTGCTGTCCAAAATGGTCGTGCTAATTTATACACTCATCAATTGAGTTCCCATTTCCTTCAGATCATGCCCATACTTAGTATTGTTAGACTTTTTATTTTTGCCAGTCTTGTAGGTATGAAATTAGTTATTGCCGTTTTAATTTACATTTTCTACTGCAAGTGAGGTTGAACATCTTCTATTTATTGACTCAGGGTTTCCTCTTCTGTAAATTGTCTCTTCATATACATTATCCTCTTTCTCTTCAATCATTTATTTTTTCTCATTGATTTATAACTTTTCTTTATATAGTCTAGATATTTTTAGTCAGTTACATGTTGCAAATATTTTCTCTTAATCTATACTTTGTCCTACAACTCAGTTCCTTTTTTTAGTCTTACAAAAGTTTTTACTTGTAATGATTTTTAGCCATCTGCCTCTTTATGATTTTTTTATATTTTCATTTTAGAAACCCTTTTCTATCCCAGGGACATAAAGAATATTCTCTTATTTCTTCTAAAATTTTTTAACAAGTTAGATTTCCACATTTCGTCTTTAATCCTATGGAGTTTATTTTCAAATAAATTTATTTTTGCATGTGGCATGCAGTAAAGATCTAATTTTATCTTTTTCCATATCTGTAGCCAGTTATTCCAGTACTGTCTGTTCTTTCCCTGCTGACTTGTAATGCCTCCTCTATCATATATACCAAGTACTCACATTTACTTTTGAGTTTTTGACTTTCTAGTTTCTCTGCACTGCTTGCCTATCATGCGCTAATACCATTCTACTTTAATTACTGCAGTCAAACAGTAAGTCCTAATAAGTGATAGAGAAAAACCTCCCTTGTTATACTTCTTCAAAAGATTCCTGTCTGCTTTTGACCCTTAACTTCAACTTGTCTAATCCACCAAAACACACACACACACTTTTGAAATTTGAGTATATAGCCATTAGGAATAGGTTTAACTCCATATGACAGAAAACACAAAATAACGAAATTTAAACAAGGTAGAAGTCTGTCTCTCATGTAAAAGAAGTACAGACATTGACAGCCCTGGCCTGGTGGGGCAGCGTCATTAAGTTACTGGGCTCCTTTTCTTTGGCTACTGCTTTGCCCTCACCCCAGAGCTTCCACCTCACTGCCCAGGCTAGCTGCCTGAGCTCCAGGAAGGAGGAGGAAGTAACAAGGAAGGGTACACACCTGCATTTAAGTTCTCTTCTTTTTGCCTGTGGCATGCAGTAAAGATCTAATTTTATCTTTTTCCATATCTGTAGCCAGAGTCCCACATTCTCTCACACTCTCTTTCTGCTTACATACCACTGAGTCCACATAGTAGGAAGCTGAGCAATGTAGTAGCCATGTGTCACCCCAAAATATTCATATTTTTTAAAAAAGGGAATATGGATATTGAAAGTCAACCAGTGGTCTTTGCTACAGACTGGAATTGGAAGTGTGTGGATAGATTATAGTATCAGATCTTCCCAGGCAAGAATGTGCTGATGCTTTTCACTCACTTAGATCTTCCGATATTCTCCAATCGAGTTTATCATTTGCTCCATAGAGAACTTGCAGATCTTTTTTTATATTTAATTCCTAAGTATTTAATAGTTTTTGTTTCTGTTTGTAAATAGTAATTTTTTTGCACTTACGTTTTCTAAATGATCATAGTAGAGGAATGTTGTTATTACGTTTTTTTATCTTGTACTCTTATTCTCATTTTCTAGATAGACAGTAAACATGTGGATAATTTGTTTCTCCCTTTCCCTCCTTCTTCATTTTCTTTTGTATTTGGTAGTTTTGTCCTCATTATGCTATACTTGTGTTGAATGCAATAGGTAGTATAGGCATTCTTATCTCTTCATGAATCAGCACTAAGTTTTATCAAATCGTTTCACATCTATTGAATGAGCATTTGGTTTTTCTCCTTTAATCTGTTAATGTGTGAGTTACATTACTATATTTTCTAAGATTCATGAGATAAATCTTAATAGAATGCAACATACCAAATACGATGATTTTTTTAATATTGTTAGATTGAGTTTACTAATATTTTATTTAGAATTTTTGCATCTATACATAAATGAAAAATTGTTCTATAAATTTTTCTTCTCATAATGGCCTGTCTAGTTTTGTAAGAAACGTTATACTAGCCTCAAAACCTTAGGTGGAGAGCTTTCCTTCTTTTGCTGTTCTCTAGAACAATTTGGATAAGATAACAACTCATTAAAGGTTGTCCAGAAGTGTAATTGCTGAGGTAAACCCAAATGTTCAGCTTTGGTAGATGCTCCTGAACGGTTTTCAAATATGATTACCAACTTCTGTTTCTTCTGAAGTAAGTTTTCATAAGGTATATTTTTCTAGAAAATTCTGTCACATCAAACTTATTGGTATGAATAATGTATTCTTATAAATTTTTAAAATCTGCATTATCACCCTTGTATTATTCCTGATTTTATCTATGTATCTTTCTTTTTTCATTCAGCTTACCAGATTTATCCATTTTATTCAATTTTTTAAAACAACAAACCTTGGGTTTTGTTGATTTCCTCTATTTGTTTTCCCTTTATTAACATTTGCTTTCAACATTCTGCTTATTTCTAATTTCTTTAGATTTTTACTTTTCGAACTTCTTAAATTCAATGTACTTAATTCTTTAATTTGCAGCCTTAATTTTCTTTAAGCTCCATATTTTAAAATTATATCAACTACTTAATTACATCCCACAAGCATTAATAGGTAATAGTCTCAATTTTATTAACTTTTAGATGTTTTTCTAATTTCCATTATGATTTTTACCCATTTTTTTATTTCCAATTGTGTGAATTTTTACTTTATATTAGATATAATTTTGATATTGATTTCTAAGCTAATCACATTGTGGTCAGAGAATATAGTCTGATTTTTATGTTTTAGTATTTGTGGACACTTTATATAGGACTTAGTGCACAGTCACTTTTTATAAATATTTTATGTATAATGGAAAAGAATGTATATTCACTAAATATTGTATACAGATTATATGCATCCATTTAGGCAAACTTATTTGTGATCTATAATATTATTAATTTTTGTCTGCTTGATCTATCAAGATATGCTAAAAATTAAATATATATCTGAGTGTTTCCAGTTCTTTTATAGTTCTACTAATTTTTGCATTCTATATTTTGATTCTGTTGTATTCTGTATAAATACTATCAATGTGTCCTACTGATTTCATCCCTAATAATACCCTTTTTGCCCTTGAGGTTTATTTATTTGACATTAATATAGCAACATCAGCTTACTTTGGTCAATACTTTTCCGATTCTTCTTTTTCCATCTCTTTACCTCAACTTGTCTATATCTTTATATTTTAGGTTTGTCTGTGTTGGGGCTGGGGGTAGGATGGGAGGGATTTCAGAAATGGGAATCTCAACCTTTCAGCTGGTGAATTTGTCCATATATATTTATTGTGATCACTAATGTATTTTAATATACTTCTGCCAGTATTTCTCCAGAAGAATTTTGCATAATGTCTTTATTTTTAATTTCCCTAAGTTTTTTCAAAATTTTTTTATAATTATTGTTCTTTTTGTTCTTTAAGTATCTTGATCACTTCAAAAATTCTTATTTTATGGTTTTCAGATTGTTATAAATTTAAGTTCTTGGGGATCTAATCCTATTTGTCGTACACACTGACTCTTGCTTACGATGAATTTATTCCTAATGGGTTTTTGGTTCTGAGTCTTTTCCTACCAGAGTTTTATCTATAAATCCCATGTAATCCCAGAGTAAGAGTGTCTCTCCAGAGTACTTTTACATTTACTTGTGCTTGCCTCCTTACATATATCCATCTCCATCCCAAAACCAATTTTTATGTAGTTTTTAGTGGGTCCTTTGAGCACATACGTAGTGTAAATTGAACCCCAAATTTCTCATTTCTCACTTCTCAGGCAAACCCAGATTCCTGCTTTCTCCCTGAGAAAAGTCAGCTTTTAGGTTTGTATTTTCTCATTCTCTCTTTCAGTGAGTGTGCTGCCATTTGAGAGTTCTGCCTGTACGTGGGTAATGAGCTCAAAGTGACTACCTCTTTCAGACCCAGTGTTTCACTGCCTGAACCCAAATAGGTGGCACAACCCAAGCGGTTCCGAGGTAGCAGCATGTGCTCGTTCTTACAGCCCTGTCCTCGGCAGCTTGCTTGCTCATGCCGCAGATTTCCAGAGCTCGTTTTTGGCACCTCGGGACCTCTGTTTCTTCCTTTTATGTTCAGCTATGAAATATTTTTTTAAATTTACCCAGCATTTAGCTTGAAACATGGATTTCTTTAAAAGCATCATGCAGCGCATATGTTCTTCATGTGGTGGGTTTTGTTTTTGTTTTTGTTTTTTTATTGATACCATAGAATAAGCAAGAGATTACCATCAATCTTAAGTTATCCATAGAGCCACTCAAGAGGATAGTTCTGATCCTTACTTCTGAACCTCTTGTCCCTGGGTTTAAGGTTTACCTACCAATTCTCTAGCCCGTCTCTCAATCTGGATTTTATCTTCACCTGCAGTATCCCTCCACTGAGCATGCTTAGAATTTACTTGAATAAAAGGAAGAAAAGGAGGAAGAACAGGAGGATAAAGAAGGAGAAAAGCATTTTGTAGAGCTGCTGAAGGAAGCTCTAAGTTTCTGGGTGCTGGAAGTGAATTTGCCTCCTCTCCATAGTCTTCTTTCCTGTCACACCTGGCAAAGCCCTGAGCTTCATAGTCAGTGGGAATGGGACAGGACCAGTGGGGACAGGGAGGGGCTGAGCTTAGGAATATCTTTATCTTCTTCTCTGTCTTCAAGAGCCAAAATGAACAAATAACTTTGCCAGTACCCATTCCTTCTTTTCTCCCTGTGCACCTACTGTAGGCTACCAATTGTATCCTATCGATTGAAGGATGGCGTGATACTTTAGGATTGGGGTTGCTTGCATACAGCAGATCAATATGACATTTTATTTCTCAGTCTATAGATGTGACTACATTGCAAGAGAAAGCTCGCCCAAGCATTTTGATAGTTCTACCCCTTCTGTGTCTGATCGTTATGTATTGATCTCTTTTTAGGGAGGAATGATCAATTGGAATCGTCTTTTCCCTCCTTTACGTCAGCGACGAAACATAAACTATCAGGATGGTCGACGATCTGAACAGCAAGCACCCCCTCCTCTAGAGGTTTCTGAGGAACAGGTAATCAGTAACACCTGTACCCATCCTAAACCAATGCTTCCAACTTCAAACAGTTTTGGTGAACAAGATCTGAAAGATATTGAACGTACAAACACAAAGATTTTAATAACAGTTAAACTGCCACCTATAGCACTGGTAGACACTTTGGGCCTTTATTGGCTCCTGTGGGTCTCATGAGTTGGAGGAAGACATAGTTTGAAAACGAATACATTGTAATCACTTATTTTAAAATCTATAACACTTCATATTACAAGAAACTATTGGAAGTGGTTCCCTACAAGAGGTAGGAGAAGAGGAGGCGGATGGATGGGGAGAGAGCGGTGCTTTTCTGGGTATACATTTAGTATGGTTTTGACTTTCAGAATCAAGTTAATGTTTTACGTATTCAAAAAAGCAAATTGGTAAGGACAAACGTAAAACTAAAAAGAAACAGAAATGAGTGATCCAACTGTATTGTAAATGAATAACATAATCATATGGGGGAATTAATTTCTGTAACTTTTGGACATAATATACCCTTTGTTTTAAAGAACTGCAAAGAAATCTTAAATTCTTCTAAGTTTATTTTTCATAGTGTACAGCAATTCTGAAATTGTGCTGTGTGTATTATAGATTTGAGCAAATGAGCAAGTAGGTAGATCTTACTGTTGAAGAAGGAAAACAAAAATATAGAACAGGGAAAGGCAAGGAAGAACCCTGTATGGTTGGATAGGAATTAGAGACATCAGCATAAACTCATAATAAGACTTAATAAGGATGTGTGTATGTACATGTATCTTAGCTCTGTCAACCAAAAGGAATCAGAAGTAATGGCATCCCAGGAGCACTGAGCACACTTAGTTCCTAGATCTACTTTCTAAATATTTTGCCCACTAGTAGAAACCAGCCTCTTTAGAGGAATGGTGAGTCCCAGGTCCAGGATAAGGAAGGCGCAAGATGAACTTGGACCACCTTATGCAAGGAATTAAGGAAGTTCAGCATAAGGTGGTCCCACTGGCCAAATCTGACACATTAGATTTGAGCATCAAAATAAATAAGGACAGTACTATAATATAATCCATGGGAATGAGGAGGGGGTTCCGTGAGCTCATAGTGATATTACTAGATAAATAAATATTTATATGAGTACATACATCCACAAAGGCAAGGGAAATGCTTTTCCTTTTAGTAGAACATAAAGTAGTAAATATAGAAAGAATGATAGTTATAGAAAATCACAGTTTTGCAACTATCAAAATAAAAACCAGTTCAGGAAAAAAATCATTGTATGAAGAACAGGATTTTTTATCTAATTTCAAAGTCTCTCCCCACAAGTTACTTAATGAGTACAAAAGGAAAATGGTAACTATGCAGTGGAGAAATTGGACACCAGCTTAACCCAGTTACCAGAATTAACATAACCAATAATAGAACAAAGAACATGTGGGCATGCCCTGAAAAGAACACATCAGTCATGTGACAATCAAAAATGCATAACTTTTCTTATAAAGGAAACACAGACAATCCCCATTTGAGAGATGTTCTGTATCTGACCTGTATTCTTCAACAATACTGATGTCACAAATTGTTCCAGATTGAAGGAGACTTAGGGAGGCATGCTAATTAATGTCATACATGATCCGGGAATGGATTCTATACTGGAAAATATTGAAAGGATATTTTAGAGTCAGTTGATGAAACTGGAATTGGACTTGCACATTAATTAATCATTTTCTACTAATGTTAAATTTCTAGATTTGGTATCTATACTGCTATATTGACTGTGGTTAGGAAAGAATATCCTGGTTCCGAGAAAATTAAATATTAAGGCGTAAACGGATGTATGCACATCAATCTCAAGTGGTTCAGGGGACGTGAAGTGTGAGAGTGTGTGTATAGACAAGTGAGAAAGCAACTGTGTTAAAATAACAGCTGGTGAGTCTGATGAGTAATCAAGGGTTCTTGGTACAATTATTGAAATTTTTCTGTAAGTTTGAAATTATTTCAAACTACAGTTTTAAATCTATAAAAGTGAGTTTAGAGCATTGCAATAATAACACTCATTAATTTCCTTCCATATATGATGCTTTCTTCTCACAAAAGCAAATTAAGATCAGCATTTCACAATTGGTCACACCACCCAGGACCATCATCATCTCCATCATCTCCATCCCTGTCCCCAGAGTGAACAAATCCCACTCAGACGCAAGTCACCCAGTCTCTGCAGCAAAACTGTGTCCTCAACTTTTCCTGGAACTCAACATGGGTCCCTGGTCAGGGCTTCCACTGCCACCCTGGATTAGGCCACGAGAAATGCTTTTGAAACAAACCAGTCAACTGCGCCTGATGGATTGATCCAGCCCCTTGCCCTTGCAGCCGCTCACTTCAGACTGAGAGGTGGAGCAGCACATTAAGGAACCATAGGTCTCACTTCCATTAGAGAATTTCTAGAAAAATCTTATCCCCACAATAAGAAAGTAAAGCTCAATAACTTGGCAATTGTAAGATATTTATGGTAACAGATTAAAAAGTAAGCCATTACTCTCAAATTCAGGTGAAAGGAAATAGAGTTCTGGTCTATTACTGTTTACTTCATAGAACTTTTGGGTCACATTCCTCACGGAACAGCCGTTAACCATGTGAGGTATTTAAAGGTTAAATAGTTCTTAGTTTCGGCACTTTGTAAAAAAAAATAAGATAACAGGAGAATGTGTGCAATTGAAGTCTTTAAGGTTTTATAATGAATCATTTTCCTTGATCCTCCCAGAATAACAGCAGTGAGGTTAACAGTTCGTCAGTGTCAGTTGGAGACAGCATTTACTTCTTCCATGCTGTGTTATGAAAAGATATAACACGTGAAAGGTCATTTTTAATATATGCTTCCTTATTCACCGATTCTCTCAATCTTGTTTTTGTGTTCCTTAATTATCCTGAAAATGACCATTATAGACCATCACTGCGTGAAGACACAGAGTCCTCCCTGGTGTTATTTATTATGTAGACTCTCGGTAGTGCCGGAGAGACTGTAAAAGATAGAAAAGATATTGTTCTTGCCCTCAAGAAATTTACAGTAACAGAAATTTATAGTTCTGTATAATCTCTTGATTACTTTGTTGAGGCTAGACATTATCTAAAATAATATTTGTTAGTAATGCATTAAGATACCTCAAATTAGCAAAACATTTTTATGCTTAATTTTTCAACTAAATGTGCCAAACTTTTTTTTTAAATATGAGTCATGTAATATTAATGCATTAAGAGGCTTAGTAATTTTCTAAACCAAGAGAAGTAGAAATGATTATTTGAGTTTTTTCTGATGTAAACAGATACTTCAGGAATTTTAGTGAGTCGTTTAAGATAGGAAATGTATTTTATCCATTTTGAAAACAAAGGATATCCTAAGAAGGAATGTATATCCTTTATTAAGTCTAGTAGTAGTCTAACATACAGCCACAGAAGTTTTTTGCCACCTTTCGTACTTTTGCTACTGTCAAGGTTCTGGATTTTCAGTTCATAATCTACTCCTACTATTTTTCAATGAGCAGACAACCCCCCAGCTCCTTTGTCAGTGATCACCCCTTGCAGATGTTTCCCCAACCCCTTTTTAAGAATATGCCAAAACCAGATGTCATCCAATGACTTTTTAATAATCGAATGTACTCGAATTTCTACTATCTTAAAAATAAGTATATGTGTGAGTGTATGCATATGTGTGTATAAAATTCCATTTCCCTCTTTTTTTTTTCCTTTAATCAGAGATTTTTATACTATACCTGTACTCAAAATTAACAAGTAATGAAATTTTGTCATACTGGCTTCATACTTTTTTTTAATGGAAGGGGGTAAAACCAAGTTTGTCTCTTAAGAGTCCTTCCCAAGCATAGAAAACGGCCTTTCAGTTTATGCTTAATAGGACACAGGTAAAATTGGACAAAGAACTTAGACAAGACTAAATGCAAAGCTGGGACTTAACAAAAGGAAGATAAATGTGCGCTGTTACAGATTTCACCTTTCTTTCTTTCATTCACATCTGTCCTGCCTTTTAGTCAGCTAACAGTTACTAGCTGTCTTCTCTGCAGGGGTAACCACTGGGCTAGATTCTTGAAATACGGAGATAAATAAAGCCAGTTACCTGCCCTCAAGGTGGTGACACAGAGCCCAGAGCAGGGAGCCAGGCAAGGAGACAGCTCCTGTCAACTGTAGAAATGTTCCAGTGCTACTGAAACCGAGAAAGGAGAACCAGTGCCGGGAGGGTCAGGAGCCGTGGCATTTGTAAAGATGTGGCTTGGGGAAAAGTGCATCCAATTTGGGGCAGCAGAGGTGGGCAAGATTGGAATAGAGGGTGACCAGGGGCCAGCGGCACTGACTGGGGAGGGGCAGGACAGTCTCTGCGATGGCTTTGGGTGGTGTGTGGACTTTTGCTTTATGCTATAGGCATTAAGGAACCGTGACAAGGTTTTAAACAGGGAATTGTATCATTGAGTTTCCCTGGAGGGTGGACTAGACATGGAAGAAAAGCTATGTTATGAGCATAACCATGTATGTAATTTCTTCCACCCTTGCTCAGGAAACATGTTGCAGTTCAGGTGCTGACAAAACTTGCTCAAAAGAGACTTGCTACCACTTGGTATGTTTATAATATGTGAAACCCATAGTGTGGCTCCCATTCATGTCCTCTGAAATATCCAGTGGCTTAAGAGACACTCAAGACACTTTCAATCTTAGCTGATAAAAAGCCAAATGTATTTAGTATAAGAGAATCTTAATCTCAGTGAGGTCTCTTCCCATCTCTGGAATCCTCCCCACTGTCTTCAAAATACTCACCTTATAAAAACAATTTCCTCACTAATATGTGTTTATTTTGAAGTACATTTTGTGCTTCTGCTCTGAATTGCAGTGAGTTGGATATTGGTCTAGTGATTTGCATGTTATCTATTTTCCCTAGCGCATAGTGAGTTCCGTGAAGCCTGGTTCCATTCCTTCCTTGTTTCCCACCTACCACAGAGACTGACACACACAAGGTGCCCAGCAGTGGTTAGAGCAGGACTGAATGCAAAGGTGTGGTCAGTGGACTTCTCTGTCAAAATAACACTCGTTTTCACTTAAAAATGTGTTAGAGAGTGGTACTATGTCAGACTTTTCCATCTCTACTGCTAGTAGCCTGGAAATGTTGTTTTCTAAGAAAATACCAAAGTTAAATGTCTTAGAATGAAATATTGGGTGGCAATCAAATAATTAACCAACTTTGGGGGTGCCTAATTCTGCTGGATACTCTAAAAGATATAAGCAGAGGAGCCCCGCCAGGCCGTAGTGAGAGTGTCCTCAGTATCAAGACCTGAACCAAGCAGGAGAGCGCAAAGATACGGGGCCACTGAGCAGCCTGTAGCCAGGCAGGAACATGAAATAACCAGAAACGGTTCTCTCAGCCAACAGGTGTGATCACAGTGGTTCAGCTGTTCAAGTCAGCGAGGATCTGACAGTGGCCATGCAGCAGGTGGCGGTGGGGCAGGAGAGGCAAGGCGCCCTGACAGGTGACAGACAATAGCTACAGTGAAGAGGAGGGAAGGGCAAGCCTTATCGCCATAGCCTCTCCTGCGATGTACCTGGCAGGGTGCGCATGTGGCCCCAGAAGCTGCCTGCCACAGATGGACAACCCAGCCTGGGACTGGGTCGGGGCCACCACCTAGGTGGGCGTTGCTTTCTGCAAGCATCAGAATTTGGGAAGTAAAAACCAAAAAAAAACCGTTTGTTTTTGACGCCCTTTGCTAAAGGGAAGTTAAAGAAAACCACAGTCTTATTTGAGCAAAACAAGCAGAGGAGTATTTCACTGAGAGGAATTGCTATAAATCTCACTGGAATGAATAGCCTATTTTACTTGTCTCAAAAAATGGTTGAATTGCAAGTAGAATGCTAAAGTGAGAATTCTTTTATTTTCTTAAGTAAGAATTATCTTGAGATAGTAGGGACATGAGTCCCAATCATAAAGGATGTTTGAAGGGAAACAAAGGAAAGGAAAACCAATACTGATTTATCTCCATCTCTGTAGGTTTCTTTTCTCATTCAGCGTGGTATCTCTTTGAAAAGTATATTATGGGAAAAATATATTTTACCTGTTCTCCTCTGGAGCATTGTCAGATGATGGTGGCAGTGCTCTTCTGTGGTACTTACTCCTGCCCAAATTCCCATACCTCAGGCTGGCTAGCTGAGGGGCCCAGATTGTAGTACTCGGAGCCTCACATGGCTGTTGAGGGGTCCTCGATAGCAGCTAATACAGTGGAAGGTTGCTAGGGGAGACCTTCCCCAGGTGTGTTTCCATACTAGTTACAAGGCTCAGCTGGAATCTCAGTACCAAACTCTCCTTTCTATCCCCTAAGTCAAGTTACCTCTGATCTTTGCCTCTAAGAAGTCACGTTTTTAGTTATAGAAAGCAGGCATTGGAGATGTTACATTGGGTAACTTTAGCTGTTATGAATAGTTGATGTAGGAGACAGGAAAAGCATTAACACTCTTTTTGGCTATTAACCCAACTACACCTGGTTTCTAAAAGAAGTTAGAGAAAAAGATCGTTTAGGTCTTCAGACTAGAAACCAAGATGAACTCTATTCTGATATTTTGTGGTGAGAATTTTTAGACAGAAACTTTCCTGTGATGCACAAGCAAAGGAGGAAGGTACTTACTGTGCTCTGAAATAGAAAAGGAATGTTGACAGAAATGCGTTTTAGAAAATTCCTTTGGGGACATTTTAAAGTTCTCCAAACAGACTTGTTTTGCACTGATCTCAGCTTAGCAGTAATCATCAGGAAACTTGGGGGGCGTGGAGGAGGGGGAAGATTTATTACTTGCAAGACCTGGAAATTTCACAGCACACCTGGGGCCACACAGAGAGGTCCACAGTGGAGAGAGCAAGACGGGGGTGGGACAAGGGCAGAAAGGGAAGTGCTGGCGTGTAAGGGCCTGGGGTTCTACTTTTATTGGGGTTAAGGGCAGGGGTCTAGGGTTCCGTAGGCTAACTCTTTATTGGTGAGTTTAAAACATAAAAGCGGAAATTTAAGTCCTAAAAGAAAAAACTGGCCCAAATGGTCAGTTATAGAAATCAACCAAGATCTCTAAAACAAAGGAGCCTCCGTTGGGGGAAGCAGCCTGGCTCTTTATCTAGTCATGTGGCTGGCAATGTGTTTATTCCAGATAGCCATCACTGAAGTAGATGCCTCGCAATCAAGCTTAAATCAGGAACTTGCATTACAAAAAAGAAAGAAAGAAAAAAAAAACATCTGCCAGGGCTTATGCTGCAAGACAACTGCAAACCCTGCGGGTCAATACTGATTGAGATAAAAAGTGTGTTTTTGCCTCGCTCTTGACTCTTGCTTAAATTAGAAAATGTCTCTATCTTAGCATCTTCTTTTCCAGAATTCTGTTTTACCAGCTTTCTCATTTTGTCCCCAAGGTGTTATTGCTTGTCTTCTCCTTAAGTTGTCAGTTCCTTAAAGATCTTACATCACTAAACTTACACTTTTTTTCTGATCAATGCCCAAGCACCTTCTGTGTGCCATACTCTGTGCTGGGTGGGAAACAAGGCAAGCGTGGTTCCAACCCTCACGGGGATCAACCCTAGCGGAGATCGTCTGCCAGGGAAAACGCAACCTGCAGGTCACTGAACCAACCCACTCACTAACCCTCTCCTTATTTATGGGAGGCCTTAAAACAGCAGAGATTATCTATAAGTATTTGTTGAACTAATGACATTTCTGTACTTTGACAACTTGATTTAAACTGATCATGTATTTTTATCTTTTGGTCATATAGGATCAAGAGATTTTACATTAAAATTTTCTATTCCCTTAGATATCAGTTAGATCTGATCAAGTAACAGATAGTTCTCATTACTATAGCTGAACTAAATAGACAGGAAACAGTCTGTAGAGGAAACAAATTAGATTTTCAGTGTGATTTAATTTATTTAATAAAATACATGCTTTGGATGGGTGTGAGGGAGGTATGATCATCAGAATTGACTATTTCCTAGAATGTATACAGATATAAAGTAAGGTGTAATCAAGAGTCACAAAAATAATGTGGGCTTTTTGTTAGAATTTTATGCTCACCTTTTAAAAAGATTTTTCCAATTTTTCTGACTTCATTCGTTCTCATCACAAGTTTTCTTGAACCAGTTCTTGTTTATGCCAGTTAAGCACTAGAAATAATTAGCAAAATTCACTTGCATTTGTTTTTAAGTGTGGCTGTATTTAGCCATGGCAGTTGGTGTACATGTAGGTGTACTTAGCTGTGGAACCACTGTTTAATCATGAGCCTATCATCTGAGGGCACAGGAGCCTCTCCCTTGATGGCAATGACCAAGGTCCTAGAGGGGGTGGCTTTTCTGTTCTGAGACAATCTTCTAGCCACTACAGGCTAGCCATGACCCTCTCTGAAAATCCGCCTGCGTTTGATGGTTGTAAAAAGACACATCAGTTCTTTGACCAACAAAGGATACAAAACTAGTGAAGTAGAAGCAGTTAAAGAGAATGCCGAAAAAAAAAAAAGCCCAGGGGTGGTTTTTCACACCATTGGTTTTGTCAGTCTCAGAACTAAGGCCTGAGAGGTTCAGAGGGAGGGATCTTCACACATCCAGTCCCAGCCCCCTTTGCTGTTCAATAAGATAATTATCCTAAGAGGTAATGCTTACTGAGCACCTGTTAGTGTTATGTGCCAGTCACTGTTCTAGGCCTTTCTCACGTGCATCTCTTGTCCTCAAAACTGTGAGAAAACTGAGAACTGAGGCTTTAGTCTCCTGCCTGAGGTCACATGGTGAATACATGGCCACGTAGAGCCTAACTCCAGGGCTCAGGCTCTCTCTGCTTCTGACTAGGTCCCCACCTGCCAGCAGTGGTGGCTAGGATGATCCTCTTGCACTTGGGTCAGATCTAAAACTACTGCCAGCCTCCCCTTTGTTTTTATTTTAGGAATTGTGAACTTATGGAATCCTGTCTATATTTTGCTTACCTGACCAGAGGTCTGCAATGGACCTCAATTTTTCCTTTCTGCCATTTGAGCACAGGAACTCATATGTCACATGCTAATAAGCATGTCACAGAGACAGTAATGAATTGTACTAGGATTGAGCATGTTGGACCTCTCAGAACAGATGTTAAGGTACACAACAGTAATTGTTAGTGTCCATCCAAGAGAGCTATGGATGTCCATTCTCCATATTGCCGGGTCATGCTGCATTCCTTATCGTCCGTTCTGTGAACCGTTGAACCACTCAAGGGAGGGAGGGCAGCAGAAAGCCTGGCCAACTTTCAGGGCTGTGTGGGGCCCATCCGCACGCTGTCCACTGCAGGATGGAAGCAGTTAGAAAATACCCATCCTCTTTACTTCTCATTTTTGCTGCCTAATTATTATCCACATACCCCAGCCTAAGCATTCAATTTTATTTTTCCATGGATGTTTACAGTTTGGACACTACAGGTAAGTTTAGGAAACTTACAGATACCCTTCTTTAGTGTAATTGTTCAGTTTTTAAAAAGTACTATGTTAACACTATTCCTACTTTTCCTACTTCCTGGGTTTCTTCATCTGGTCAGAGTACCAGCAATGAAAATTTTCTGATCACACTTATCTTCTCACCCCTAAAAAACACAGAAAGCTCCAAAGCCAGGATGAACAGCTAGCCACTGCAAGCATATAATAGCAAACACTCTCTTCAGCAAAGACCTACAAAAAACCTGGCTTAATTATCAAAACCAGTGACGGTGCATGTGTGGTTGTTTGTGTGCATGAGAGAGAATGAACTCAGGAGAAGTCTCTCATGCAGAGAAAGCTTTTCTCCTTACACCAGGTATTACTTATCGACCTAGGACACACCCCAGCCATCTTAGACCTGAGGGATTTTTACACCTACCTAGGATGCATTGGCTAGATGAGGTCCAATCAAGATCCAGTTTTTACACCTATGTAGGATACATTGGCTAGATGACCTGCGGGCAAGCTCTGCAGGTCCTAGGGCCTGAGCTACTGCTCTGCCTTGGTGACTTGTGTCACAACCAGCCCACCATCAGCATCTCCTGGATTAATTGTAGATTATAAATCATGATTTGCCAAACAAGTAGCTTTTTTTCTTGCTAGCTAGGTGCAAAGAAGCAGCCAGTCCTTAGCTATGCTTAAAGTACTAAATGTGCCAAAGAGGTGATAATGAGGACAGTCTTTGTCACCCTCTTCAAAGTCATTAAGAAGAGCTAAGTTGTGGGGCCATAGTGTTATGTTTGTGGGTAACAGAGCAGGTAGAGCTGCCTACTTCCTCACTAGGCTCCACTGGCTCCACTAAAGAGAGCAGTCCTTAAGGGAAAGAAGCAGAATACTAGCTTATTTCAATCCAGGAGCAGAAATAACCTAGTAAGACGACCTGGATTGATGAGGTGATTTCTTCTCTGTTGACATGCGTCCAGTACATATCTTGTGGCCCCTGTACCCAAGTATGCTGATCATAGTAGAGAAAGTAGGTAATACTCAGTTTGAAATGCCTCCCCAGGAAAGGTAAAAGTGTGAATTCCGAGAATTGAATGGCAAAACTGCTATTTCTTGTCTGGCAGAAGCCTAAAATAGATTATCAACTTGTGAACATAAGAGAATGCTGTGGTCTGAAGGCACCAAACTGCTCCTGTTGACACAGGATGTCACCAAGACATTTGACAGTATCTCATCACCTTAAGAGATATGTTGGTGACATGCGTAATGGATAATGATAATATGAAGTGGGTTTAAAACTGATTAAAAACCTCTTTTAAAATGTCGATTAGCCACTCGAATGGAAACTGTAGTCTCCGGTGAGTTCTGGGCTTCATCTTTGAAATTCCCTGCTTAACATTTTCATCAGTAATGACTTGAATACTTTGTAGGGGTTTGCTAATCAGATTTAGGAATGACGTAAGTGTGTGGAGCTAATTAACATAGTAGACAACAGGATTTAAACTGGAAATCGTTTTAGTTGGCTAGAAAATGGAGGAAATTTAACAGAAATGTATACAGTCCTAAACCTAGAAGATCAAATGTAAACTTACAGGGTGAGATTTGAGAAACCT
This sequence comes from Rousettus aegyptiacus, assembly GCF_014176215.1. Lineage (NCBI taxonomy): Eukaryota > Metazoa > Chordata > Mammalia > Chiroptera > Pteropodidae > Rousettus > Rousettus aegyptiacus. The sequence goes on along the minus strand of NW_023416286.1, from coordinate 57,453,361 downwards.
GGCCTGAGATCATTTCGTGTGAAAATACCTGAGGGTTTTTAGCAGGCTCCAACTTAACTGGCCACCGCAGTCTGATGTAGCTACACAAGGGCACGTGAACACACAAATACACACGTGTATGCACACTACTAAAGCATTCCTCTACTGTAATAAGGGTTGTGATCACAGGAAGACAGCAGTCTAGCTGCCCTTTGCCCTGGTCAGAGCATACCGTTCTCGGTTCTGGGCACCATATTCTGCGATGGCATAAATGGCAAGCATTGGGGGAGAAAGGCCAGAAAGAGCTGGGTACTAAAACACAGGAGTGAATGACAGCAGCAGGGCCCTTATTCTCAGAAAGCGTACAATGCAGTGATACGGAGAAGCAGTCAACCCTACAAATACAGGTAAAAGTCAGAGCTGTAAGGAGCACAGAACAGAGGTCAGCGGGGCCGTGGGACTTTTAACTCTGGAGCTCTCCCTAGTCCGGAGACATAGGAAAGGGCCAAGCACCCTGAGACCTGTGGATGAGAAGAAGTTAATCAGGCCAAGGCCAAGAGTCTTCCAGCAGAGGAAACGCCACCAGTGAGGGTGGGAGACGCGGCCCCGCATGGCCTGAGACCAGCCAGGAGTGGGGGGTGCTGCCTAGAGAAGCAGAAAGGGTGAGGAGAGGGGGAGGTGGCCTTCAAAGTGTTTTGCACAGAAAAGAGGTGGGGGTGCTTTCCGTCAACTTCAAAGGGCAAAATCAGGACCGTTGCAGTCCCACGGATGGCAACTAGTGAGGGGCAGATTCTGCTCCCTTTGCCGAAGAACTTTGCATCTTAGCCAGTGACCAAAGAATGTTCATGACATTCTAAAAAAGCCAGTTCTTTCTTTGAGCGGGAAATGAAACCAGAAAATTCCTGTCATTCTGTGTGCACTATCCCATCCACCTGGGGAGTCAAGCTGGAAATCACCCGCGGCACTGACTGTTGCTTTAGAAAACAGCTGTCAAAGGTTTCTGACCACAGCCCACAGTAAGAAATACAGCCCCCTGCATACATATGTGTGAATGTAGAGAACTGAAATGAAATTTTATGGAATATCTTACTTCTACACCCATTTTTTTAATCCTAGTCTTAACCCACTAAACTGTTCATGACCCCATTAATGAGGGATCAGTCTCAGTTTGAAAAACACTGGCTAGAAGCCCAGCTTCCAAGAAGTGTCTCCTGTGCCCTGTTTCCTCAGTTGGGTTAGCCTCTCCCTAAGGCTCCCTGAAGGACAGAGTGTCTGAGGGTCCAGGCCTAGGCAGTGCTGAGAAGTCACTCCCGTCCTCTCCCCGACCCACTGCTCACTTCGCTCTGCACCATCTTCCTCTCTTCACAAACTTAGGCCCCTCCCACCCCCTGCTTGCTCTTCCAGCCACCCCACGCCCCGCCCCACGGTCACACATGCACCTGGCTCCCCCAGGCAGGGGAAGGAGGGGTAGGAAGGCAATGTCGGGCATTCTTAACACAGGGTAGCACCGAGCACATTTTTTTTGTACAGGAAATATTAGAAATGGTAACTGAGTCCTCAGTCAGCCCACAGAAGCCTCTTTAACCAACACATTGTTAAAAATCTCAACATTTGTAAAAGTATCAGTTTTCACTATGTATTATTGCAAATGTGGTATATTTTAATATTTAATATAAGTACAAAAAATAGATACCTGTGGCTCATCCAGGGCCGTAAATATTTTTATCATACATTTTTAAATGGGAAAATAGGTTATGAATAAGTTTTAGCAACACTGCCTATTTCGACATTGGAGGCTGCCTATATGTAAAAGTACAGGAAACCTCTATATTCACAGGTTCAGGATTTGTGGTCAAAAAAATGCAAGCCTCATCCTCCCTGCCCTTGTGGCTTTAGCTGCCTCTTTCCCGTGGTTCTGCCCCCGTGCCCGTGTCACCCCACTTCATACATGGCTGCCACTGCCTCCAGAGCCCCAGGCCGCGGACAGCTAATATGAAATGCTAAAAACATATGAGCACACACGGGACGAGTTCTGGCTGTGTGACGCCAATAACTCAAAAGCATCGTTATTATCAGTGTCTATCAGCATCAGGAATAAACCTTCAGTTAAACAGTTGTTTGCATGCGGTAAGAAATGCGACTTGAAAAGTTACGCCTCAGGAATCGGATGAGACACCGAAGGAGTGCGGCGAGGCGGATGAGCACGAGGCGTCTCACACAGACGTGCTTTCCAGCCCCGCGAGCTCAGCCACCCTCCTCTCATCCTGGCAGGTCGCTTGATCCTCAGGAGCCCCATTTCTGGTCTCTAAAAGGAGGATTCAATGAGATAATGTATGTCTATTGGCTGTAAATAGTAACCACTTTAAAATGTGCCTGTTATAATTTTTTAAACTCCTGATTTCACACTGAAATGAAAAATAGTTTGTTTTTTAGCCTGTCCTACAACGCTCACATGAAGAAGCTTTTGGAGCTGGCGTACGACTGGCAGCGCCATCAGCCTCATCTGGTTTCTGGTGTTGTTTCTGTTCAGGTTGCTCGGCTCATGGAGATGGGATTTTCTCGAGGTGATGCTTTGGAAGCCCTGAGAGCGTCAAATAATGACCTTAATGTGGCTACCAACTTCCTGCTGCAGCAGTGACGATCCCGGCCGACAACACTGGCACTTGCCAAGCTGCTGACCACAGCGGGCGCTGTCCCCGCTACCGAATCAGCCTGAGCACCCAGCACCGTCTGGCACCTACATTCTCACTGTTCTCTCGGGCAAAGGGTGGTTCCCACACTCCCTCCCTTAATTCCAAGATCGTTACTGTAAGAGTATCGAAAATATGTTTCCATACTCTAAGTTTGCCATTAAATTAGCATGTGTTTTCTATCTTTATTTTTTATCGGGTATTTTCCTTAGTTTGAAGAATCATCACTCATTTCTAATATTTAAAATGCATTAACATTGCAGATATCTGCAAGCAGTTGACAAGCACTCCAGATGGGAAAGTACTGCCATTATCATATTCTTTTTATTATAATGCATCTTCCTACATTATAACTGATCATAAATGCCATAAAAGGAGAAAGGGGAATGTTTTAAGAAAGGACATGTCAGATTATTCCATATGGACTTATTTCATCTCTATCTTTTTTTCTCAAATTTGCTTTCAAACCCCAGTGACTGTTCAGTGTCCACACTTCCAAGGAGGTGAGCGGTACCTGTCTGCTGCGTGCCGTGCTGGCCAGGCCTAGGTGATGAAGGAGAAACAAAACGAAATTCTACTCTATACTGTCCCAGTCCATTCCTGTCCAGGGAATTTTCCACCCCCTCCTCCTCCCCACTTCCATTAAAAAATAATGATGATAAGTGATGAATCTAGGTTCTGGAATACTCTATGAAACTTAACTGGAGTTAATTTTACATAGAGTATCCACAGTTATCCACTCAGATTGGGGGTGAAAATGGAGCAAAGAGAAAGCAAAGAGGACAGTGGGCAGGCCGGAGCAATACGGGGCCTAACCCCAGTGCTCAGTGGCTGGCCCAGGATGGGCTCAGCCCTAGAGCAGAAAAGAAAATACTCTGCCCATCCCAGCTGTGGGGCCAGCCCCTCTAGAAGCAGGTTCTCCCCAGCCCCAGGGGTTGACCGGAAATTCGGCATAAGGCAGAGTAGACTGCAAAGGATTCCATCACAGAGAGAGGTGGAGAAGGCTGGAGGTGGACGAACATGAAAAGATCTAAAGCAGGGTCGGGTCACTCTTGAGACTTAAGAAAATTGTGCAATGATTGCATTCCGCAAAATGAGCAGAAATAAATCATATTGATGTAAATTTGGACAGATATGAAACAAAATAAAGTTTTTAATGTGTTTTACTTCTTGGTATTTTTTATTAGACTTGCCTAAATAAAACTTTGTTCCAGGCTATACTTTTTACCGCCAAAAAAAAAAAAAAAAAAAGCCAGACTACTCATCTCTCTTCAGAAGATTTGGGTGCTTTTTTTGAAGTGAGAGAAGCCTTTCGTTCCTGTGATTGGGACTGGCCCCGTGAGGCCCCATTCTTAGGCTTGCCTGGGCCACCAGGCTGCTCAGAGTGGGATTTGAGATAACTTTCTGGGAGCCCAGCATGCCCCAAGCACAGGCTGTAAGGACAGTCGATGGTATGGAGACATCCTCGACTGACCAAGGTCACATACAGGACGGCCTGAGTGTGCTGACAGTGGATTCATGTAAGACCTTTGAGACAAACCTAAATCCAACCTCTGTCCTTACAAGGCAAAAAGATCTCAGGAAAGGACAACCGTGTCTAGAAATACGCCATCTCTTATGTCCCTCCTCATCTTCGAACGGCACCTAGCAGAGGAAAACCGAACCAGAGGCAAAATTCTCACTCCCCTGAGACCACTGCTTCCCTCCCAGGGGATGAGGAGCAAGGGCCCACTGTGCAGATCACGGCATGAGGCTTGTACTGAAAAGGATTCACCACCCCGAAGTCCTTGTTTTTTGTCTGGTCAGGATGCCCTCACAAACATGATTCCATTCCAGAGATCCTTGTCCTGCTAAAAAGAGTGTTAGCGACCCTCTACTTCAGTCATTAGAGAATAGCAATTGAGGTCACTATAGGTGGTGTGACCATAGGACACACCCCTAAGAGTGGCAGAGCTGGGAGACACCGTCCAGTTTTTCCTGACTTCTTTCAGCCTCCTTTCTAGTTTCCTACAGCTTCCGAGGTCTCACCCACCCAGCGGTGGCCATTATTTTCCATCCTTCTCATGCAGCCACCAGGCCATTCTCCCCCTTCATCGTTCGCCACCCTCTGAAACATTCCTGTTCTCCCCTCCTCCCTACACACGCGCGCGCACACACACACACACGCACACACACACGCACACACACACACACGCAGACTTCTTAGCATGTTTCTTTGCCTTACCGGAGTTCCCGTCCCTGGCCCACTCTTGCTTCCTGCAGATTTCGATGCACACTGCAGCTGCCTGCTGCAGGAGTTTGAATTCCTGAGAACACCCACACGTCTTGTCAAGACACCTGGACGTTTTTCAGGCTGTTCAGACTCACTAAGGGAAAACTTGTGACCCATGCCAGAGGGGGGCATCAGCGAGCCATTTGGTTTGGTTTCCTAAGGTCTAGAAAAGATCACTTAGGCTTTTGATTTTGTGCAGATGGTAACAAATCAGGCCTAATTATCGAGCAAGCAGATTCCAGATTGTGAAATGGGATGAAGAAGAATTAAAAAAAGGTCTCTAGTGACACCTCGCCTGCCCAAATAAAGGAAAGCCTGCCTCAGAAGTCCTGATTCATAAACCTGGACGGAGTTTGAGATTAGAATGGTAAAAATTTTAGGAAATTGAGCACAAAATTGTAACTGCATTCTAGAGTCATTTAGAGTGTTTTCTGAATCTCTGAGTTTATGTTCCTACAATAGTTGTTCTCAAGTGGAAATCGAGTAGCTTAAGTGATACTTAACTTGTAAGAATCACAAGGTTATTTTCTTCACAGTCCCCTAACCAACATTGTGTGTTTATAAAGGAATGGACCAGAAATGTCAGAATTGGCTTTCTGGCTCAGACTAAAATTTAAGTTCTGAAACAGCAGTCTTATGTGTAAGAAAATTTGCCAGAATCATGTGAATTTACTGTCTTGAAATAGTAGTATGTAATGGAGAACCCCACAAGAGCTAAATGTTGAGGGTGCCTCTGGTAGAGCTGGGATTTCAAACAGAGTGATTTGAGTGTGGCAGGGATGCAGGAGTAGTAGACACGTTTGTACCTAAAGAGGCTGGGGGAAGTGGTCGCTAGATACTTGGAATCAATCTGAAAAGAGGCAGGAATTAGAGAACTAGATTGGGAGCCTTGCCATACTGATAATGAAGTACATTGGATGACTATGAATATGGAGAGACGGAGGTTAATTTTAATGATAGAATCTTATGGAATTCTTGCATTTCTAGTGCAGGAAGAGGAAGAGAAGTAGGACGGGAATCAAGAGGGCAGCCCCATCTGGGGCGCTAAGAATATCAAGGAGGGGTGATCACTATGGCGGGTACTGCAGGGCGATGTCACGGGTGGGTGGTGTCAGCCCAGTGATGGCAGGTTCCAGAGGACGAGACCTGGAACGTGAGGCCAAGGGAGCAGAGCGGTGGTTTGCATGCAGTCCTCCAGGAAATCTGGTGGGGAAGGAAGAGGAGAGAGGGGCTGTTCCTGCGTCAACTTGTATGTCATGGTAAACAAGTCAGTAATGAGAGATGCTGAGACCTAGCCCCAGGAAGGGGTGTGATCAGAAACTGCAAGGAGAGAGTGACCTTGGAAACCAGGAACACCTCAGTCTTCTGGACCTAGAGGAAGGAGGACAATTAAGGAAACTGCCGGTGAGTTGAAAACTATAAGGCAAAGTTGAAGGAGCTCAAGTGGTTGTTTCTAGCTTCTTAATAGAAAAGAAAGGGAGGGTGAGAGGCCCATGTGGGGCTAGGAGCTTGAGGAGGGTGGACACCATAGGGCGCAATTGAGATGGATAAAGCATTGTTGATAGAAAACACAAAGAATCTATACTGGCCAGAAATAAGGGCTTTGACCACTTTTGTTTACTTCCTGCAGTATTTTGGTCTGCTGAACTCCTAGGCTGTGGGAATTTCATAGCCCCGAGAGATTTAGACAGGAATCAGGCAGTCCCAGACACTAGTTCCAGTGTGCGGGCCCTGCGGTGTCCTCAGGCTGGCCCACAAATTCCCAGGAGAGCTGATAGGTTCTGTGACCTTTTTTCTCTGTTCTGAGCCACCCTGCAAGTTTGAGGAGACTTGGAATAGTAGGAAAGAGAGAGTGACCCAGATCCTGAGGAAGGAGCCAGGCAGAGGGGTCTATCAGCTTTCTGTTACCCCAACACACACCCTGCTCCTCACCCAAATACAAAACTCCCTTAGGGGTCCTGGGATTCCTCCAAGGCCAGGATGGGGGGCTATCTCTGAGCAGCCAGAGCCAGGTTTCCCAGATCCTCTGACTCCACCATGACAAAGCAAAAGAAGCTGCAAGCATATTGCAGCATGACCCAGAACCCAGGGTCACCGAAACTAGAGAAAACCTCCAGAATCCCCACCTCTCGGCCCTTACAAGGCAAAAAGGCGTGTTATAACTTCTGTGTTCAATCTAACTTCTGCCACTTTGTCCAGACTTTTTAGTTCCTCCACTGACTTTTACAAGCAAAGCTGACACCCCTTTCTCTGAGTACGGTATCATAAATTTAGACTGCAGATTCATAGAAGGTTCATACCTTTTTAAAAACTTGTTCAGCACCCTACTGCCTGCACAAAGAACTTCTGAGGGCTACTGTGGGGAAACACACTCTAATTGCACAAGGCCGGGAATCCTCCCGTGGAGCCAGAGTTGTCTTTCCAAACCACTAAATGTGCCCGACGCCGCGTCCACCTAGCTCTCCCCAGTGCTGCTCCCAACTCCCACACTGCAAGCATTCGAGTTTAGGATTGTGTTCCCGTGACTTTCCAAGAGAATTGGTGGCAAGTCAACATCTCTCCCCAAGATTAAACTGTCATTAAGGACAAGTCCCTTTTACCAAGGTGGCCAGCTGGAATCTAAAGGGTAGACAGGATTTGACTTCGCGTCTCTGGCTCTTTAACTGGAGGTTGGGGGTTCCTGTGGTGCCGGCCCCTAGAGCCTTTCGTTGTAAACCCCATCTTCTGAATTTAGCATTAGGACGTCAGATAGTCCCTGTGACAACTTCTCTCCTTTGGGTGGAGGGCTTTGCTTGGCCTCTTCTGTCCTTAGCTTCAGAGATGCACTGTGACCCCAGGTAGGGGAAGCCCAGCCCAGGATCCCAAGTGGCTAACTTCTGTCACAAATGAGGTTTTCATTTCATTTTTTACAGGGAATTATGGTCAGTTTTGCTCTTTTGCTGCCTTGACGGTTCTGTATATGGAGTTTTAATTGTAAGATTACAGTAATGATAATGATGCTTGATAGAAGTACCACATTGTATCTGAAAGTTGTTCTGCTTATACTATCTATGCAGATGTTGTAGGCCCCTTATTTCTGTAGCCTGTGACTACCCAGTCTTTCATATTCATAAAGCTGTCAGAGTCACAGAGGTCTTTTCAAAATAGGCCAGGTCCGCATCTCAGAGTGAGCGGGTGTGGTGGGCAGCGTTGCCTCCTCGGCTGGCAGGGGCCATGTTGTATTTAAATCTGCACAAAGATGAATGTGGTGTCAATACTTGCTGTTGTCTTACGGACCTGTTTAAATGGGGGAAAGCGAACTTATGCTGTTTTAGCAAAAAAGTCAAGCAGATCATTGGAAGAGCCAGTTTCCTGAGCAGAGCAGGCACACCAAGGCCAGCCCTCTCCTACCTGGGAAGAGACGGCCCAAAGTGAACAGAATGGCAGACGAACCCAAATACTCTCTCCCGGCCTTATTTCTGATTGTTTGCATGAGGGACCATTTCGACAATCCATGAAATTTCTAAATTCAGAGCTCAAAACCACTCCAAAACGATAAAAACAAATTTGAGGATACAGTTGTTTTGGGTCAGAAGGAGATACAATAGGGGATAAATATCTTGCATAGATGTTGTATGTACCGTTTTATATTATGAAATATTCAAGAAAAAGTTAAAATCCTCCACAGATACCTCACATCCCCTCTTACAGGCTTGTAGACATCTGGAGGTTCAGAGCAGAGGTACCCGCTCTGTCAGGAGCACCCTAGAGCCCCAGGCTGGCCGAATGTGACCGCAGCCCAGGAGCGCTGGAACCAGGGGTAAACACATGCCTTGGGGAACTTCCCACACCAATTCCCCTCATTTCGCAGTGATGATATTTCTGGCTGAGGCCCTGGTGGGAACTGAGAGAGAGCACAGCACTGCCTCAGAACTTACCCATGGGTGTCAGCACTTTCCAGAAGATTCCCGTTGTCCTGTGCCTTATGCTCCCTGATCAAAGTGGTGGACATCCTCGAAGAGCACCAGACCCAGGCCGCCTCTGGACTGTCCTGTCTGGCCTGAGCTTGTGGTCTGGGTGGGAATTAATCCACTTCTGTCGTGATGTATGCTCCCAGCCTAGCCACGCGGGGCTCGGGGACCTCTTCAGGGTGCAGATCTGCTGGGCTGAGGGCTGAGGCCCAAGGGAGGGGCTTTCTCCTGGGGCCAGCACCTGACAGGGCAGGATGTGCATTTTAGAACAAGCCCTGAGCCTCTGGAGGCCCCTCCTGGAACCAAGCTAATTGATGCTCATGGGGAACCTGACGGTAACCAGCGAGTCTCCTAATGCCAGTGCTTCTCTGCTGGGTGCCTCTGTCCACCCAGGGCAGAAATAACCATAAGCCTCCTGTGAGCAAGGGCTGTGCCACCAGCTCTGCCCCAGCTTCCTCAGGCGCCTGCCCAGGCGTCTGACGAGTGAGTGACTGAGTGAGTGAGTGAGTGAGTGAGTAAGTGAGTGAGTATGCAGTAATTACAAAATACTTCTCTGCCCTCTTAGGGAATGGCCACTATTTGAAATACAAATGGCACCTGCCAGAAGGTCTTTTGTCCTATGCTGAGGACTGGTAGCTTGTCGATTAATAAGTTGGGTAAAGTGCAGAATATCTATATCCCCCATATAGTAAGTATTTTAAGTTAAAACATATCAATGTAATTAATTCACCAATCTTCTGGTGTCAATGTGCCCTTTTTAAAAAAATTACAGTTGTACTGATTAAAAATTTGTCTTTCTACACCCATATTGCCTCATTTATGGGTTCCAGTTTAGATTTATTTGTTAAGATTAGCTTGAGAACTCAGTATATATCATCCTAAATTTTTACATTTTTCCCTAATGCCTTATAATTGTTATACTCACACCTATTTTGACAAGCAGGTTTGTGTTTGTTAGCGATTCACTTTACTGAACTTTCCAAAACATTCTATTAATTTCCTATAAAAAACAACTCTTTCTTTTTCACCTTTATACCTTATCAGTTTACGTAATAATTAAGTATAGTTATTTAATTTCAAAAACACCGGACAGGAGAAGCTTTGGGAACTACACAGCCATCTCTTGGTGAGCGCAGCACCCCACTTGTGGGGACAGGAACACGGGCTGGGGAGAAGTCACCGACCGTGAGCAGGCCGTGTGCCATGGGCGACCCTCAGACTCGCACAGCCCCTGAACTGGCAGAGTGGAGTGTGCTAAGGGAATGTCTATTGTACCTACAACCGTCAAGAACAGTAGAGAAAATCATTCAGTTTGGGAGACTCGTCAAAGAGGTCCCTCAAAGGGCTGCATTAAGAACGTTTAAGGGCCTCTGTCCCTGATTCCTTATTCTGCTTCCTAGATGTCCCCAAACCTCACCGAGCTTGGGCACAGGAGTGACAGTGTGTCACTAGCTCCAGGGTCAAGGGCAGGGGCAGGGTTTCTTACTCACCTCCCAGAACACGAGTCTCACCTCCCCGCTCCCGGCTCCCCTGCCCCACACAGTAGGTGCCAAGGACAGGCATCGACACAGATGGGCAGGAAGGTTGACTTAATAGCCCCCGAGCCCGTATCCTTCTACTTGCTCTCTCTGGCTCTGCCCTCCTTACCTTCCCTCCTCTCTTTTCATTTCTGTCTCCTCTGTTGTATGGCTGCTGCGCTCCATACCTGCCACTGTGTTCCTGGATGAGAGAATGGATGCCAGCCAGAGGCCAAACTGGCAATCAAAGCCGGGCTGCCCACGTCAAACGAAAAAAGAAACCCACTGAAGATACTAAGACAGATACATGGCAAAGTCCATAAATTCACAGAAAGCCAGGCTATACTTACTGGTCTTAATCGGTCTCGTACGCAGAAGTCACAGTCTCAAAGCTGGAAGGGCCATCAGCGATCATCCTGACCAATGACCTTTTGTCACACATAAGGCCAAATTCTGGAACCACCCATGACTCACCAAGGTTACCTGGGGCCCAGCACGCCTGGAACCCATGTCTCATGAGTTCTCCATCCAGGAGTCCCCGTCGGCCCCACTCAGCAGCAGTGGGCTTACTTTGCAAAGCTGGAGGTAAGACGCAGAGCTCTCGAGCCCACGCCTCCTGAGAAAGGTGCTTCCAGGTACATGACCTCTTACCTCCTTCACCGTTCTCGAATTGTATGGTTTCACAAGCTCTGCCTGCGGAAAGACCTGCGGTTACCGCTGGTCTTCTCAGTCACATCCCTGCACATACCGCCCATACCAGAACTCTCCGTGAGTATAAAAGATGAGCACATGGATAAAACGAGATAAGATTAATAGACTTCTGCAGAAGTAGGGCAGTCGAGCAAGCAGGGGAATAATCAACTTTAGGCCATAAGATGGGCAGGGCTCTACATGAGAGCTGCTCACTAAATCTGAGTCATCAGCTTGACCTAGGGAGAAAAAGCATGGCAAAACTGTACTGCATACGTGATAATGCAAGCATGGGGCGCTCCGGGGCACTGGGGCTCCCCTGACAGCCCCAGCCCCTGGCTGGCCTTACAGCCAGGTGTCACCTGACCTTCTAATAGACATGACTTCAGGCTCACTCTCCAGTGGGCACGCTACACTCGCTTCAGATAGAACACATTTTTAGCTCCTGGAGGTGCCTAAGAAAATAAGTGGGAATAATAACATTCCTGTATTTTGGCTTCTAGTGTTCTTTCAACAGGTGGTAGGAGGTGTGAAGATTAAAAGAAGAGAGCAAAATCCATTCATTTTGCTTAAGTTGTGTGGAAAGATTAAGAATGCCATGTTAGTTTGCTGGGACTGCCATAACGAGGTACCGTAGTTGGGGTGACTTAACAACAGCAGTTTATTTCCTCACAGTGCTGGAGGCCGGAAGTCGGAGATCAGGTGTCAGCAGGGTTGGTTTCTCCTGAGCCCTGTCCTTGGCTGCCTTCTGTCTGTGTCCTCACCTGGTCTTGCTTCTGTGTGTTCCTGTGTCCTTTCGGATTAGAGCCCACCCTAATGACCTCATCTTAAAAACTCCATCTCCAAATAGTCACATTTGGAAGTACTGGGGGTTAGGGCTTCAACATATGAATTTGGGGGTGGGGGACACAATTGTTCCCATAACAAATCCTCTGGGGATAGAATTAAGGAACTACTAAGGACAAAAAGACCCTCCACACTCCAGTCCACAGTAACGATGCTCACTGGGGCAGAAAGGAGGTGGGTAACGAAGGCAGCCATCACTTTCCAGCCCAGTTAGTTATACGAACACACTGGGGAGGCAGCCAGGTGTGCGAGATGATGCTGGTTCTCCCAGCACAGCCCCCTGCTCCCCAGGCCCCGACCAGCTGTGTGACTCAGGTATGTCAGTGGCCTTCCTGTGCAATGAGAAGACTTCCGGTCCAGCCCTGCTTACCTTACATGTCCTGCTCTATACTGAACACCTCCACTTGTCTGTCCCAGGGGCACCCAAGCTACTCTCACCCCCAAACTCTATCTTATCCCATATTCTCTATCCTGCAAATGACACCACCATCAACCCAGTCATGCAACCCAAAACCTAGGAGTCTTCCAGACACTTCCCCTAAGCTCTTCTCCCATAGTCTGTCAATCTCCCCTTAACACTTAACACATTGTGTTGTCATTGATTATAATCGTATGTGTCACCTGCTGGTCTACATGATCCATGAGGTTTAGGGGCCATGTGTCCATTATTTGCACTGTATTCCCAGAGCCTAGGATAATAAATGATAAATGTTTGAATTAATAAAGAAATGAGTGTTGGAGATGAGTATTGGCCCAGAGGCAAAATTTTAAATCATGGGAGAAGCAAGGTGTCTGCAGCCTGCTCTTTCTGTTCAGGCCTCTTCCATCTCTCTGAACCTCCTCATCTTCAGGGCGCGTGGCCCTGTACACTTTCAGATTGGGCTGATGAGTGTTTACTGAGACCGGATTTCGGGAATGTGCTGCCTCAGTCAGTTTCTAGCACTTCACACCTCATGAGCAACACACCAGGCAGCAGCAAACACACAATCATACACATGTGGAGGGCCCCTTGCTTGCCTGAGACAAGCCACCTCCCACTGTTGGTCCCGCCAAAGAGCTACTAGAGGCAACAGAGTGTATATCAGGGCTCATCGGAATCAAGTATCTTGGCCACTGGAAATGCAGTGGACGTTTGGCATCCAGGGGAACCAGGGCATCAAAGCCATTAGGGATTCATGTAGCCTGAGGTGTGATCTGACCAGCTTACCATAGTGTTGGGGTCCCTGAGGGCAGCACAGCCTGTCCCTGAGACTGGCCGCCCACACACACCAGAGAAACTTCTCAGTCTCTGTGCCTGTCTGTCCCATACGCAGTTTACTTGGCGAAATGAGAAAGAAAAATGTAGTGAAAGCTGGACAGTGGTGAACTTGTGGTGTGTGGTGGTGCCAAGGAAGTGGCGATTCTCAGTGGAAACATCCTTTCTGGAGAAAGCCAAGAGCCTGTAGGAACATTTGGGTATCTATGAACTTGATTTATGAAACTCTGTTCTTCCCCCTTAAAATGTCAAGTGATTAAAATTCTTAGAAGTCATCACTAGACCCCGTCACCTGCTGGTGGAATCCCCTGGACACCTCCACTTGTGGGGCACCCTTTGTCCACCCCCAGGTAGCCGGGCTTGGGGACCTCATTCCAGAGCCCTGACCCACTGGGCTGCCCTGGCCCGTAGACCCTCCTCTGGACTAAGCTCACACGTGGAGGGCGAGGAGGCCCTTCGAAGGGGTCACTCTGGCACTTCCATCTCGATATGGAGTAATTTGATAGGACCTGGAAAACAATCCATGACAGTTAAGCTTTCTTTTAACCAGCTAGCTTTCAAAGCAGACTCCTCTTTCTCCTTCTTCCAAGCCTCCCCCTCACAGTGGGGCTCTGAGGTAGTGTGGGGGCTCGGAGCTGGGGAGGGGTCAGGGATGGGCTGAGACTCAGAGAAGAGTGTCTGGGAAGAGGGGTGTTAAGAAATAGGTGGGTGTTATGGGTTGGATTTTGTCTCCTAAAAAGATAAGATGAAATCTTAACCCACAGGACCTGTGAATATGACCTGAATTGGAAATAGGGTCTTTGCAGGTGTAATGAAGTTAAGATAAGGTCCTTAGGGTGGGCCTATTCCAAGACGACTGGTGCCCTTATAAAAAGAAGAAAATGCCATGTGAAGACAGAGACACGCAGGGAGAACACCATGCGAAGATGAAGGCAGAGAACCAGGTGATGCTTCTATGAGCTGAGAAACATCAAAAATTGCCAACAAACCACCAGAAGCTGGGGTGAGGTCTACTTTCAGCAGCTCTACTCACACCTTGATTTCGGACTGTTAGCCTCCAGAACTGTGAGAAAAGAAGTCATCGTTTTAAGCCACACAATTTATAGGACTTTGTTGCAACAGCCCTCGCAAACAAATACCACGGGCAAGAGAGTCAGATGCTGGCGAGTGCATCTGAGGATGGCCAGTGGCTCTGAAACTTGAGCAGGCAACAGAGTTACCGGGAGGGCCTTGTTCAGACAGTGCTGGGCCCCACCCCAGATTGGCTGGTTCGACAGGTCTGGAGTGTCACCCAGGAATGTGCATTTCTTACAGGTCCCCAGGCGGTGCTGATGCTGCTGGTCTGGGGACCACATTTTGAGAACCACTGCTCTAGGAGACAGGGTGTGCCCTGGGCATTGGAACCTTCCAGCCTCAGTAATAAAGAGATGTAGATCCCCGCTGATATGAGCTGTGCCAGCCCGCTTAGAAAACTTCAGTAGCACAGTTTTCATTTCAAATGATTTCTTCAGTTTTAAATGTTTTATACGTGTGTTGACTCACAGACTCCCACGATCACCCCATGTGGTAGATATTATAGTCCCTATTTTGACAGGCAAGGAAAATGAGGCTCAGGTGGGGCTGTGAATCCCCAGCAGGACTTCCTTCCAGCTCAGGAGTCCACGCTCAGAGCCTGGCCATGGGGCATCCCTGCCTGGTTCACCTCTCAGAACTTAGATTGCCCTCATCCTTGTAAATCACATCCATCATGGCCTTGTCAGGGAAGAAAACCGGGAAAGGAAGCCACGCCCATTCACGGGCGGCCAGACCTGCAAACCAAAGGTGCGTCTCGGCTCTGCTCCCTCTCCCCCACCGTGGTTACCACTTCCTGCCAGATCTCAGGATCTGAGTCCTCCTTCCTGATCCTCTTTTGTTCCCAAATGCCCTTTGGATATGACTTCCTCCTTCCTGCATCCACCTGCTAGTAGCAAACCAGGCCCCACACAGTTTTGGGCTAAGAAGCCTGATGTGCAGTGTAGACAGGTCAAGAGAAACGTTTGAGCGGATGAGCAAGGATTTGTAGCATCCAGAATCAGATAGGTATCAGCACCCAGCTTGCCGCGGAGCCTCCTGGTTCTGGAAGTAGCTCTTGTTGTCACACACCATCACGGGGCAGGCTGGCAGGAGCCTTCTTCCTCTTCCATGTCCTTTAACAAGTGCTGGGTTAATGCAAACTGGGTGGGAGTGTGAGTTTTGAACCCAGGCCAGGTGCGGACACAAACTGCTGTGCACCTATGAGATTCGCTCAGAGAGGCCGATGACATAGTGCACAGAGATGGCTCTTTCAGCTGAGGGTCCACACCTTGAATTCCACATTCTCTGAGCCCTGAACCCCCAGCCTCACAGGCTGGAAGCACCTCCACTGTGGGCGCTGGCCATCACATCCCCAGGACTAGTGTTCAGTGCTGGGAACTGTGTGGCCACAGAGGCCCACGGCCATGTGTCTGTAGGTAACCCTGGAGCTAAGTGTCCTTCTGGCCTGGAGCCAGGGACAGGGGCAGAATGGAGGAAAAGCACGCCCAGGACTTTGACATGAGCCCCTGAGGGCTTTTCGTGACAGGCAACGTATCAAACTGCAGGACAGGAATTATCCACGTCCACTCAAGCCAGCAAGAACGGACTGAGCGCTGACCCTCATTACAGGTGTGATGAGAGCTGTTATGCAAGGGGCAGAGAGAAGGGGGCTCAGTGCAGGCATTTCTCGGGAACTTACAGTCTAGGTACCACCTGGGACGGTCCCCTCTCAAGGGAGCATAGTGTAAAGCTCTACTAGGAAGAGAGTCAGGTGCCAAAAATGTAGTCAGGAATTGCGAGATGCATGAAGCAGATCGTCGGGCACAGAAGGGCATCGTGGTCGGGCAGGGACTGGGGAGAACTTCGCAGATGGCCGCCTCAGAGGCTTGAGGGGCAGGGAGAGAGAGAGAAGAATGAGGGGCTGTCCAGGGTGGAGAAAGGTCACTGTGGCTACGAGCAGAGAGGACTGGGGCCCATGCAGCCAAGACAGACATCACGCTGGCCCCGGTGCTCCCCGCACTCCGGCAGGGAGGTGCGTGTTTTATTTTACGAAATGCAAAATCACCCGAGTCAAAATGCTCTGTACATTGCTTTGGACTCAAGAAGGTGCCACAAAAGGTTTGTTTTGAGCTAATGTGAACACCTAAGTGGATAAGCACCTTCTGACAAACACAGAACCAATGAAAAACTTGTGCCCGATCTTTCTTCCTTTCCCCCACATGGCCCCCAATTACACAGGTAATATGGGAATGCTTTCTCGTTGCACCTGATTCCAACTCTTCAAACGAAAGTTAACACAAAGTCCCTTCACCGTCTCTCCCCAGCCCAGAGGACTCTCAGTCAATAACCTGGTGACCACCCTCCCCATGTTTTCTGATTTTTCAGGGAAACTGTCATTTTCATAAATGTCAACTCTAAGCTTTTACCAATTTTGGTTTAAAAAGTGGAGTATTTCGCTCTTGACCAATTTCGCCTCCCCAATTTTGAAACATAAGTCTAAATTATTGATTTAGTACTCCGCCAACGATTCTTTTGGTGGTGTCTGAGTTTACTGTGAAAAGACTCTTTTCCCAGAAGAAACAGTGCATACGTCCGCAGAGACGCAGGGGCTTCATTGCGATTTATTACGATGCATCATCAGAGGTGGATTCATCATGAATCTAATGAAGTTCAAGCTTCAGGGCCCCTCGCTTACCACCCCACACTCTATATCTAGCTTTGTATTTGAGTTTATATTCTTTTTCTTAGAGATCCCTCCCTCCCCACAAATTGTATTAATTTCAGGCCCCTGACCCTAGAGTCCTTCCTGGACACAGTTTCAAAGCCAATGACCCATTAGACTTGATTCTCCTCTAAGGGCAGGGAGCCTCCAGTCTGGTTGATATTTTCCGTTTCTGAGGAAGCTCTTCCCAGGGAGGAGGAGGAGGAGGATGCTAGTGCTCTGAGTTTTAAAATGCTGAGGAGCCATTTCCTGTAATGCGTAGATGCAAAGAAGTAAATGACGGGGTCGATGCCACAATTCATGTTCATAAGGGACACGGTGAGCTGAAGGGACACTTCGAAAGCCCTCTGCTCAGGGCAGGATGGCAGGTAGAGCGCTTGTCTCACCATGAACTGGATGATGTTGAGATGGTAGGGGCTGAAGCACACAACCACGGCAACCAGCACCATCAGAGTGAGCAAGCAGGCCCTCCGGTGGTGCCCCTTCTCACTCGTCAGGGGGTTGCCCTGGGCTGTGCCGCACAGCTTCAAGGTGATCTTCACGTAACAAAATAGCATGATCCCCACGGGCCCACAGAAGCTTATAACACAGGCCACTAGGACGATGGGGGGCAGCCAGAAGAGCTCCTTGACACTGACGTACTCCATGCAGGTGACCTTGCCTGCCACAGACTTGCTCATGGAGATCGAGAGCAGGGGCACGGTCTGCAGCACCGCCAGGGCCCAGACGGCCGCACAGACGAGCCTTGCTCGGCCGGCACTGCGGAGCCGGGGGCCCTGTCGGGTGCAGACCACAGCCAGGTAACGGTCCACGCTCACGCACGTCATGAGGTAGACGCCCCCGTAGGTGTTCACGTAGAATATGAATGCTGTCAGCCTGCAGAGCCCTTCGCCAAAAGGCCAGCTGAAGTCCAGCACGTAATAGGTGATCTTCCCAGGCAGGGCCAGTGTGAACAGTAGATCGGACACCGCGAGGTGGACCAAGTAGACACACGTCGAGTTGATCTTCTTGCCCTTTTGACAGGCAAGGCGAAGGGCGAGGATGTTCCCCAGGGCACTGAAGAGGAAGAGGACCGTGTAGAACAGAGAGAGCATCATGCTGGCCACCCGGGGGGCGTGAAGAGGAAGGCAGAAGCTGGCATTGTGAGGGATGCTGCTTGGGTCAGCTGTGCTGGAAGCCATGTCACGGAGGTCCCTGGGGAGACTTGATGGATAAACAAACAAACAAACAAACCAATATCGAATCAGTGGGGTTATGCCTATATCGCAATAATTAATGATTTGCTGAGGCGACATGCACATGAAAAACACATCTGTTTTTAAAAACTTGTTGTTGAAGTGTAACCTACTGTTCCAGTTGCTACTTCTGTGTAACAAATTACCCCCAAAATTTAGCAGCTTAAAACACGCTTCGTTATGCTCACAGTCAGCTTTTGGGCAGGACACAGTGGAAATGGCTTCTCTCCGCTCCCCAGTGTCAGCAGCCTCAGCTGGAAAGAGTCAACAGCTAAGGGTGACTCAGTGGCAGAGGCTGAAGCTATTGGAGGTGACTTCACTCTAATGTGTGGCAGCCAATGCTGGCTTTCAGCCAGAGTTTTGGCCAAGACTATCACCTAAAGCACGGGCAACACAGGCTCCTCAATGAGACATGGGCTTCCTCACAGCATGGCAGCCTGAAGGTAATTAGGGATCTCACACAGAAGCTTGAGGCTCCAAAAGAAAGTGTCTCATTAACTGGGACAAAAGCTCCATGTGTTAAGCATGTCTTATATTTTCTGCATTCTGATACACTGACATCTTGCGGCCTTGCCGACCCTGGAGGGACTGGCCCTCCCTGGGCTAGCCCATTCCTTGAGTGTGCTTTTTAAATGCAATCCAACCAATTCAGAGTCACACCCAACCACCTTGTTATTTGGCTCTCGCACTATCCTTCTTCCCTAATCACCCCAGGGCCACGGTCCACACTTCCAGGGGCAGCCTCTGTTTCCAGAGTCTGCTGAAATTATTCAAACCAACCAATCCTAAGTCTGTTTCCCCTGCCTTGCCTGTTCCTTTCCTCAGAAACCGCAATGAAAGCTTTGCCCTTATTTCCACGCCCTGGCGTTTCCTGTGTGGCCCCCTATGATGTGGTGTGCCCCTTCTTCTTGGGGTCCGTGTGTAAACTGTCTTTTTCAATGGCAATCGCTTCCTGATCTGTTGGCCTTCCTGAACCTCAAATTTTCAATTAATATACACTGTATTTTAGAACACTGAATCACATCTTCTAACCTCGCCTTGTAAGTGTTACATCATCACTCTGACCACCCTCTATCAGTTACAAGTGAGTCACAAGCCCAACCAAAATCAAGAGACGGGGACATAGCCCCCACCTCCTGATAGGAAGAATGTCGAAGAATTTGCAGCCATTTAAACCCTATGACAGATACACTCAAAAAGTACACAAGTAATAAAAGAACAGCTTGAAGATTTTCACAAGGTGAATATACACGTGTGATTAGCACCCATATTAAGAAATTCACCTCACCAGCCCCCCCAGAAGCTCTCCTTTGTCCCTTCACCCTCTACCTCGACTCAAGGGTAACCGCTACCCTAACTGCTAATAACACAACTCAGACTCTGACCCGAGTGCCTCAGAAAGGCTTGACACTGAGACTCTGAGCCCAGAGATTTCAGTCTGCTCAGACTTAGGAGAAACAGACCGCGGATGGCCTGCCGCCGCTCCGGGGAAAACAGGCAGGGGCTGCTCCTCCACTCACCCTGTGCCTTCCAGGCGGCCCCCGGGCTCCCCTGTATTGCCCCCTATTTCTCTCTCTCTCTCTCTCTCTCTCTCTCTCTCTCTCTCTCTCTCTCTCTCTCTCTGACATACACACTTTCACACACCTATACTCACACATGCTCTCACACACACCCCTGTGGAGGTATGACCTGGCGCCCCAGGAGTGGGCAGGCTGATGCTGTGGCCCTGGGAGCTGCCCTCCCCCCGCCCCCCGCTGAAATTGCTGCCCTGTGGAATAAGCTCTTCCAGGGAAGAGACCAAGTGCCAGCGCATTCCAGGAGCCCTGCCGGCCTCGACTGAAGGGCAGACTCTTCTTCCTTGTTCCTTCCTTTCCTGAGCAATTTGGTCTTCAGGCCACACTGAGCTTAATGGCACCAAATGAGTTGGGGGCGATGGGGAGAGGGACTCTGTGCAGGAGCCGGCGTGGGACCAGGGCAAGGAGAGCTGTCGCTAGCTCGGGAGCATCCCAGCCACAGGCCAACTCACCTTCCAGAATCAACTTTTCCAGTCACAGAGCGGCTACTAGATGCCTGTTTGAAAGTTATGAGTCTCTTTCCCTGTTCAGGACTCACAGGGCACAGGGATGGGACCAGCTCCTGAAGAGACCCCCAACCCTTGGCAACTGTCCCCTTTTCCTGAATTTTCTGGCCTCTTCCCCAGGACACATAGGCTGGCAGCCGCGCTCTACCGGGCCCTCGGGACCTTGGGCCGTGGGGCTGACCCTGGAGCCTTCCTGCTTCCTCAGCTGAGGGTGCCTGTACCCCTCCCTTCGCCAGTGGCACACCGCAGTACCCCTTGGGCCCTGAAAAGTGTCACCTCTTTTCAGCCGCTGCAGAATTCATGAGCCCCTCCATCCTCGGTGCTCGTGCAGCTCTCGATGACAACTCTCAGGAATGCTTCTCACAGTGACACACTCCTCAGCGGACCTCTGGTATTTGGCACAAAACATGTGCTCTGGACCTACAGTCCCGCTGGAAGCCCCATGCTTCCCCTCCCTGGGACACCCACAGAGCAGTCACACCCACACCCACCCCCACACCCAGAGGAGGGTGGGCAGGTGGTGTCATACTGTGAGTCTAGGCAGATCAGACCTGAGTTAGGAGCCCTTGAGAGAGGGGCACACTCTCAGGCCCTGACGCCTCACACCTGCACTGCTTCCAGAGGGTTCTGAAGGTCCCCTCTAGGGTCTGCCCCAGTGAGGCCCATCAGCAGGTATCCCTCAGTGACCCGCGGCTGCCGCCGGCCTTCAATCTTTCTGTCCTGACCTGTCCTTCTGTCCAGACGGGGGTCCCAGGCTGGTGAGCTGGGGTCTGATCGAAACGTTCTACCCACTGACAACAGAAGCAGAAAGAGAGGGTGTGAAGAGCAGCTGCAATCTGAGCCTCTCTTTCGGAGCCCCAGGACCTTGCGCACGCCCTGAGAAGAGTCACCTGTAGTTGACCTACCTCGCTCACCAAGGGCAATGCACAGGGAGCCAGCAGAGCCTCGTCCAGTGGTCAGGTACTTCCTAGGTGGCACAGGACATCAAAGTGCCTGTGCACTCTCCCCTCCGCAGGAATTAAATCAGTTTACCTCTAGACTCCACGCTCTTCCTCTCTTCACCTACCCCTGCTGAAAAAAAAAAAAAAAAAAACTAGGGTATCAGCCAAAGTGATCTTCCTGCCACAGGACGTGCACCCTCAGCCACAAGACCTCCCTACCTGGCCTGTACCCCACAGCTTCAGAGGAGGGAGGGAAGAATGTCGCTCTAGGAAGGCAGTTTCCTCTGTTTCATTTCTGTGCCTCTGACAGGCTGGGATTTAAACCATAGATGGGACTATGGAGCCACCAGGGTCAGGAAATTCAAAAGCATCCACCATTCTCATGACTGGGGGTAGTGAGCTAGGAAAGCAAGAAGTGCCCTCTTGGGGACGCTGACAAGCTCCCCCTCTGTGTAGGAGAGTGGAGGGGAGACATGGCCTGGCCTGGGGTTTCCTGGGTTCTGTGCCTTAATGGAGCCCTAAAGCCATATCTGCAGCCCTGTTAGGCCATGCTCCCTTGGGATGAACTTAGCAGGGGCTGGACAGGCCTGATGGCAATTAAACCAGGTTGTTCCCCACCAGGGCAGGGCTGGGCCGAGGCCACCCCCTACCACTGCTCCTGTTCTACTCTCATTTCCCAGAGAATGGTTTTCTCTGCCACATGGCTGGCTAATAAAGGAGGCATCAGACCCATCCTTTGATTAGCACCTGGCCTCACTCCTGATTGGTCATCGTTGGAATGCAGGTGTGTTCCTTCTGAGGCTTTTTCTGAGTACCTCGAGTACCCTGAGTACCTCGAGTACCTTGTGAAGTCTGCTTCAGTCAGCAGTCGGCTCTCCCGCCCCCATCACTCACTCCCAGACCCCTGTGTCTCCAGCATGGCATCCTACGCGCCTCAGTTTCCCCCAGGTTAGAACGTGGAGCAACACACCCCCCTATCTGGCCTGCCACTGACGCAGGCCACAGGACCCAATTTTTCCCAGGTATAAATTGGGCCGTAAAAGATGTCCCTCAAAGCTCATAATCTGCTAGAGAGAAGTTTCGTAAAGAAGCCCTGCCTTACCAAAAGCTTGCCGTTAAGGTCCCTCTGAGCACCTCCAGAAGGAACAGCTAACACAGCTTCCAGAGGTGCCTGACTTATACAAGCCTAGTAGACCCTAGGGGAACCTTCCTCTGTGCCCTCAAGGCATTTGGGATTATCCTATTAAAAGGTGAGATCTCTATGGCTAAAGAAGGGCAAGACATTATAAAATACTCTGTATATTGCATTCAGTACATGTTTATTAAGTGCCAACTTGAATCCAGGCACAGCACCATAAGCACAAGTGTGCGCAGGAAGGAAAAACACTTTCCTCTGCCCTCCTGGGTTTCGTGGCTGGGCCCTGCCAATTAAATTGACAGAAGATAAGGCTAGAAAGAGAAAAGGCACACACATTTCATTTGATGCTAATAGTTTTAGGAGGCACAGGAGTCTTCACAGGAAAGATCCCGAAGAAGTGGTTAAGGCCTAAGAGTTTATATAGCATTTTAACAAATGCAGTAAATTGTGGAGATGTGACAAGACAAAGGAAGGTAAATAGAGAGAGAAATTAACATAGAATAATGGCCGTTTAGTAAAGTTTGTCATGCAGATTCCTTTCTGTTAGCTCTGGGCTAAGCAGTCTCTCAGGTGATGACAGGTTGTTCTATCTCTAGTGTGGGCAGTGAAACACACTGAAAACTTATATCCTGCTTTTAGCCAAATTGAGGGACAACAGAGGACTTTTTTCTTCTATTTCTACTATTTCCTTATTGCCTCCAGCTAAAAATCGCCTTTAGGCCGAAGCGCATGTCCAGGTGGCATATTCTGGTCCCCTTCGCGTGTACCTGTGACTGGAAAGTGCATGGCGGGCCCTCCACCCACGCTCGGCCTGGACTCTGGCGAATCTCTTGCCAAGTTATCATCTCTTGTGCCTGTGTGTAACCTTATCTAAGTGTGCGCAGCAGCCCCCCTCTGGCCACTTCCCCCTGTTCCTCATCCTGTGTTGATTGTCTGTAGGGCGCACTGGACTTCACATTGTTGTTCTCCAATGGCTTCTTGTGCAGGGGTGTTTTATTTCAACCAGCTAACGAGTTCCTCGGGGGTAGAAACTGCAGCGGCCTCTTTTATCTAAAAGGGCTGCGAAAGTGGGAGGAACGGGAGACATCGCCTAATCTTTGGGAAGCTGGAATTCAGGAGGTCTTTGAACCTGGATGAGAAAACAATTAACGTCTTTATTTTCACTAGGCTCTAACTGAAATGTGGCATTGCAGTTATGGATGTGGGCAGCCGGCCACAGTAGTATAAAGTGTGACTTTGTCACTGAGAGAAATCGTGTATTTTTTCATAGCCCATTACAGGTGATTCGGGTACCTTGAACTACAATGTACGTGCACCACTACTTTGAAATCACAGTTGTTATTAGTTAATAAAGAATGATAAGTAACATTATATTGAAAATCTGTTTTTTAATATTTTGATAATTGTATTTTAATATGAGAGGTTTTTTATAATCTTATGTATTTTACTTTACTCATTTAAAACCATTTTACTCTGACAAAGAATCCTTAAGCCTCGCGTGAAGGGGTCCGTGGGACAAGAAAAGATGGAGAACCCTTGATCTAGTCTAATGTTTTTGTCAACCAAGTGAGGGAGCCGAGGCAAAGCACTTCCCAGAGCCTCCTGGCTCATCCATCCATTGAGTCAGGACTGGAGCCCTTGGTCTCCTGTTCTTTTTCAGGGCTCACCCCACAACGCAGCGCCTTTAAATCCCTATACCTCATTTTCACTCAACACCAACCACATCATGACTCAACAAATATTAGTTTCCAAAGCCTGGGATTTGGACCTGAGCTGTGACTCCCTAACCCGTTAACTACCCTGACTCCTTCTCAAGGTGGCTTGACGAACAGCCTTTCCTCTTAATCCATTGGTCATCTTGTACCTGAGCCTGGATAGAGCACAGTGGCTCCCCTGCTCATACAGGCCCAGGAAACCAATAGTAGTAACAGTAATCATAACGGCACCGGTAAGTGAAAACCTACTCTGCACTAGTCACGCTTAGCTTTCTTTATTTATACCGCGCTTCATCTACAAAGAGGCATTATTACCCCCCATTTTATAGATGAGAAAAATGAGGTTCAGTAAAGTTAAAGTGATTTTCCCAAGGACATACAGCCACTTGTGTCAAAAATTCAGGTTCTTTCGATGGGTTCATAGGTAGAGACCTGGCAAAGGAATAACCTCTCCCAGATTGAAAGGACAAAATGACTCCGGGCTGCTCCTCCTGGGGTGGGTGGCGTCCCTGCAGCTGTGGCTGCTGATGTCTGAGCTTGATGACCACCCTGGTGTTACCCAGAAAGCAGCTTCAGAAAGGCACTAATTTCTAACTCAATCTGTGCCTGCCCAAGAGAAACAGCGAGGGCACCCCTATCTCATCTTTGTGGTTTGCACGTCTGTGTTCCGCAAGCATCTTCAGCCCCAGGCATAAGCAGTGTGGCACGGTGCGGTTTAGTTCAGGGTACAGCTGTCCTTTGGAGGAGGAGGGGATGTGTGAAGCCAGTGCTTTCCCATCCCCTTTTTAATAATGTCGATGGAAAGGATTGGGAGTGGGTACAGGTGTATTTGTTTTTTTTTTTTTTTTAATCTGTCGATTCATCGATAGGACTTCTAGACACTTGAACAACATATTTGTTTACTCTTCCATAGTGAATGTCTGCATTATATTGAACTTCCAGAACTAGCTAGGGATACAACAGTGACAGAACCCTTCTTTCCCATAAAGTGGGCAGATAAGCAGACAGGCAAGACATCTACAGAGAGACAGATTTAACCGAGACGGCAAGTTCAGGGAGCTAAGGGAATGCCCAGAGGGAGGCTCTTCCTGGCCCTGAGTAGTAAGGGAGGTTTTCCTGGAGATGAATGATGAGGACAATTTGTCAAACATTTCCTGCCACTGAAGTAGAGGGAAAGAGAGTGGGGACTTGTACACGGGATCTTTGTGTCACTTTCACTCATATTTCATCGACCCACACAAGTCGCATGGCCACTCCCACCTTCAAGAAGATAAGGAAGTGAAATCCTGCTGTGTGTGTACTGGGGAGAAACACCGGGAAACCACACCACTAACTGCATCTGTCCCAAACTAAACCAAGACTCACGTATCCAGCCACCCAACGGCCAGCGCCTGGGCACAGCGGGTCAGGGCAACTCCTCTGACCCATTCCTCCTCCTGGACTGGCCCATCTCCACGAACACACCCTAAGGCCACCTGCACACCTCCCCCCACCTTCTCCCTCAATGCACCACCCGCCCCCAAGTATTTCCCACGGCATGCTTGAAGCAGTGGCCATAGTCTAGGCTTTGCCAGCCCTCTCCAGGAAGACGACCACGGCTTCTCGTTTCCCAGTCTTGGCTCTTGGCCTTGACACTCCAGTTCACTCTACATGCTCCATACCTGGTAAGAATGAGTTTGCTAAAATACACAGTGGCCCTACTTTTCTTTTAGGACGTGATCCTAACCCCATGACCTGGCATTTCCTACTCCCTCTGCCTGGAATGCGCTTCCCCACCTCCACCTATCCTGTCAAGTCAGCTTAACTGCTCCTTACTCAAGACAGCTCTGGCGCTGCCCTCCTGCAGGCAATCTGCCTCACCTGCCCCCAGCCCCCACCTCATGCAGATGTTCCTCGTCAGACCTCCCATGGCACCCCATTCCTCTCTGTATTCATGTACACTGTAAAGGACTAGCGTTTGTCTGATTGTGAGCCAGTGCAGGAAGTGACGAGCTGCCACACACCTCTGTCTTTCTAGGGCCTTCCTTACTCAGGGCCTGGCGTGGAAGAGGTGCTTAGGAAATGATGACTGAACTCAGGAGCATTGGTGAGGTGCTGCTGTTCCAAGCCCTCCTACCATAGTTTCTACTGGCTTGTGTTCCCACCTCATCCAAAGCCTTCGTTCTACAAAGATTCATTGTTGGGAGCATCTACTTTACCATGTGCTACCCATGGGCAGGGGGGCAGGGTGGGGCGGGTGTGCAACATAGTCTAAGACACATGCGCACCACAGGAGATTTTAGTTTGAGATGTTGAGCTGCCCACAGGTCACTGAGAACCATGTGATGCTGGACGTGGAGACAATGGCCGGGGTTGAGAAGCCAACCCACTTGTCTTCCCATGACATCATACAGTCACCAGATAGAGGAACCTGATAAAGACTCCTGCCCAATCCTCCCACATTGCAGGTAAGGAATCTGAGGTCCAGAGAGGTGAATGACCTGAGTCACTGAAGTCACACAGGTAGTTATAGACAGCGCCAAAGTCTAGACCAGCCTATGGCCTTCCAAGCAAATGCCCTTCAAGAGAAAGAAGGTATGGCGCCATGTACACCGAGAATGTAAGCAAACACTCGGTTAACTAGAACCAACCCTATTTTCTTTTCCTTGTACTCTTCCGTCAAGAGGAAGTTGAAACTTCA
This sequence comes from Rousettus aegyptiacus, assembly GCF_014176215.1. Lineage (NCBI taxonomy): Eukaryota > Metazoa > Chordata > Mammalia > Chiroptera > Pteropodidae > Rousettus > Rousettus aegyptiacus. The sequence continues at coordinate 57,426,598 of NW_023416286.1, read as the reverse complement.
TTGAATTGTTTCTTCTTTCTCTCTTTCAGTCAATAATTGTTGTTTAGGCACCGTTCGAGCTCAAGGCGCTGTGCTGTGCACAGTTGATGATCCAAGAGAAAAACCCGCCCTTTCTTTAGTCTACTTTAGACACATGTGCTTGCACTTTAACCAAGAATGAAAGGGAAATGCCACATGGGTGGTTCAGGCGATGAGGATAGTTGGCAAAAATTTCACAAGAAAATGCCCCCCAGGAGAGATTTAGTCAGAAAAGCAACTCCTGGGGAGATCCCTGGGCTCCACTCAATCCCCAGCCATGATCAACACCCACCTGTGACCCTACTGTGCGGCTCGACTTCACCGATGAGCCTACTGCTGAAAAGCGCAGAATCGACAAAATGAAATGACCTCATAATCTCAGTATTAGGCTTTCTCGTAGGCCCAAGGTCTACCCCGGGGCCCTGCAAGGCACACTTCTTTCTGAAGTTTTCCTATTGTAAGGGTTGAACACAAAAGCGTCTCCTTAAGACTTAATTGTTCTTTTGTTAAGCTTTTTTACTGAAATATATCATATTTACAGAAAAGGGCACAGAATATAAACTTGACGACTTTCCATAAAGTTAACACACCCATAGAACTAGCATCCAGACCAAAGCCCAGAACATTCTGTGTACCTCAAAAGCCCCTTCCAGTCACTATGTCCCAAGGTTAGCGCTGCACCCTGAATTAGTTTTGTCCAGTTTTGAACTTTATATACATGAATGAAATCACATGGTATATGTTCTTTCAGCTTTGGTTCGTTTGTTTGTTTAACATTATTTTGGTGCGACTCATCCATGTTGTTAAAAGCTATCATTCTTTCACTCTCACTGCTGTATATGTTCCTTTGTTGGGACGAACCAGCCTTATTCATTTATTTTCTTGTTGACGAACATCTAAGTTGCATTCAGTCTGAGGCTATGAACATTCTCGAGCACAATCTTTGTCGACTGTATGTCCACTGGACTATGCAGGATCACTGGGCCACAGGGCGTGTACATGTTTGGCTTAAGTCAATGTCATACTTGGTTGATATTTAAAAGAGAAAAAGAGAACAATGGAGAAAAAAACTTTAATTCTCTGAAAAAAACTTCAACTTAACACTTTTTCAAAGGGGTGCTTTTCCTCAGTGATTGCACCATTAAATTTTTTAAATAACTATTGGAAGAGAACTTAGATATTGTGTAGTCCAGTATTTTTCAATCATTGAGTTGAAATCCACAATGGGTTAAAAAAATTTTTTTTATTGTGACATACACACAACAACATGTACCATTTTAACTATTTATAGTGGGTTTTGAAATCACTTTAGCGGGTCATAATCAGAATTTTTTAAAAAAATGAAATGGAATAGAAAGCAAAACAATAGAAAAGAGAATGCATCATAGTAAAGATAAATACAATTTGGTGGAACTGTTGTTACAGTGTGCGTGCTCTAGGCTAAAAAAAAAAAATTGTAAAATATAGGTCTAGCCCAACTCTTTCAATTTAGAGAATGGAAAATATACTCAGAGACACAAGTGACGTTTCCAAAGGCAGCTTGAACTAGACCATGACATTCTTGTTTCCAATTCAGAGTATTTTCCAACTCCTATCTCACCATCTTTGCTGCCAGTCTTGTCAAACTTACGGCTAGATGGGGCCATATCTTCATGGCCCCACATTTTATCAGTGTGAAAGGGCCTCAGAATCCCTGCCATGGAGTTGGCCCTCAGTAGGCTGCAGAGGAGCCAAAACCCAACAACCAGCACCTTCTGAACCTATTAAAACCCAGGGCACTCCATTTGACCCTATTTACTTTAGGGTCAACCAGGAATAGTACAAACCTAGAAATTTAAAAGAAGAGTGGGGAAAGGACCTGCGGTTTGACATTTTTCAGAATTTTTTTCTCTTTTGTGTGTGTTTCAAGGGCACGTTTCAAGTGCGGAGATCTGGAAAGGAAGCACTATAAATAGAAGGGGCTGCAGCGGTGAGAGAGAGCGGGGAGGAAGTGCGTTCCGAACACCTGCTCGTCTCCCTATCTGGGGCCCCGGCGGGGCTTTTCAGTGGGCTCTTCCCGCCTCCCCACCCCACTGTGCCCTACCCCAGCCTCTTCTCAGTCTGTCCAAACCAGGGCCGGAGCCAAGTGCTCTGGCCTGAGTCACCACGACCCGGTTCCACCAAGACGGGTCCTGGGAGAAAGGGGGTCTGTCCTGCCCTGGGCCTAAGTTTAACTCAGGTCAACTCGAAGCACCTCCATGGCGTTTGCCCCTCACCTCCCAGTGGTGTCTTACATCAATTAGGTTGTGTCTCACCCTAGTATAAAACTTAGCGATGCCTTCCCAATATCTTGGGGAAAAACCCACCCACAGCCCACGGGCACTTTGGGCCAGGAAGACCCAGCAGGAGGGAGCAGGAGCGAGGGCATGCATCCTGAGGCTGCATCTGCACAGCATGCAATGCTTTTTCTGAGTGTGTATTTCCTTGGGGGCTGGCTGTGGTGGGAAAGGGCAAAAAGGCCATGGAGATCGTTGAGAAGGCAGACTCCCCCCTCCCCGAGCCCTTCATGTCGCTCGCTGGTCACCTTTCACTCCTCCCAGCTACAGCTCCATTCCCCAGAGCCCGCTCTCTACTCAGCTGAAGCACCTGTCACCCTTCACGCCCCCACCTCGCCTGGGTTGGCCAATGCACTTCGCAGACCCCTCTAAATCAGAACCCCCTGTTGCAATATGGGACCTTTCTTCAAATACCTAATGTGGTGTACGTCAGCTTTTGATTTGTGTGGTTATTAGGTTAATCTCTCTCTCTCCTCGATGAACTTTTTATTCTGAAGACAGGTCCAAGTTGGTTTTGCTCACTCTTGTAGGTCCACCTTCTAGCACAGTACATTATTTGGGGAAGGAGAAAGGAGGAAGGGAGGGGAGAAGAGGATGTAGAAAAGATGGGAGTGGAGGGGAGAGGGGGGGCAGGAGGAAGAAGAGGAGAGAAAAAGAGGATGCCAGGGATAAAGGGTTGAAGCGGGGAGAGAGGGGAGGGAGCCAGCTATCAGAAAGAAAGAATTGGTTCTCTCCCTCCGTCACTCCATGAAAACTGGTTTTACACTTTCCCCTCTCCTAACAGCCACCATTTCAAAACGGAAACCCACTTCTTCTCAGCACAAACCCTTTCCTCTTGTAAGCAGCCCAGGGGCAGCTGGGAGCCACTGAGTGGCGGTCCTCAGGTTCCAGCCAGGCGCACTGCTCACCCTGCCAGGCAGGGCAGGGGCTGCACAGACCTGGTGGACATGCAGAGCCCAGCCCCTCCCTGCAGCCCTGCTGGAGTTCGGGGGGAGGCCTCTGTCCTGGTGACTGGGGGCAGCGGGGGAGCCTGGGCTCAGTGCGAAAAGGACGGTGGGTACGATTGGCCTAGGGCTTTGGCTTGACTGACTGGGATTTATGATTTGGGAGCCAAAGCTGAGCTGTTTAAGACCATAAACTGCACCCTTCACTCAAGCAGTGCTCAACCCCCATTTGTCTAACATTTTCGAAGAACATCCATTTTCAAGAGTCCTCAATTCTAGTCAGCTTTCGATTTGATGTACTTTATGGAAGTATGACTTACATACCCTAGCATCCGTACTTTCTAAACGTAGTTCCATGATTTTTAGAGCTGTGCAAACATCACCACGATCCAGTTACAGAATATTCTTATCACCCCCAAAAGACGCCTTGTACCCACTTGCATTCACTCCTCCTTCCAACCCAGACCCAGCCAACCTCTAATCTGCTCTTTCCACGTATAGATTTGCCTTTTCTGGATGTTTCACGTAGGGAGAATCATACACGGTGTGTAGCCTTTGGCATTAGGCTTCTTTCACGGAACATCGCGTTCGGAGGGTCTAGCATGCACGTATCAGTTTATTTCTTTCTATTGCTGAACAGTAATACAGGACCCTGATTTCATATCAAGAGAGGGGAAAGCTATTTCCAGTCATGTAGGAACCATGCTTTCCTTCCAGGACTCAACCGAAAGGGAAGTTGGCGCACGTGACACTTCGCGCCTAGGAGACAGACAGACAGACAGAACATCCCGTCATGGTGAGAGAGGCAGAAACATGCACTGGATGGAAAGATTCGAAAAGGTCCCCATGGGATAGAATGATGAGCAGAAACTAGGTAGGTCAAATGTCCAAAAAAAATCTCTCCTTACTTTCCAAATGTCAGTTGCATAAGTTGGAAGTGCCAGATTGGGTAACACCTTGCGGAGGTGTAATACCGAGAGATGGCCTTAGAGCTGCACATCAAGGCCAGGACCACATCCGGATGAAACAGATGAGGATCCCCCAGTGCAGGTTAGGCATCAAGAGCTTTTCAGACATCCCAGATGATTCCAGTGCACAGCCAAGGTCAAAATCAAGGATGACTGCACCGAAAGGTTACTGGTCACCCAAAGTAATCACCTGACTGTACGAGGAGAGGGGAACCCACTTCCTCCTTTCCTGGGGGTGGAATCCTTGTTCTCCCCAACAGCCCCTTCTGGAAGTCCACCCAGGAGGGTATAGCTACTGTCCTCACCTCCTCCACTGATGCCCTAATGCTGACATCACAGACAGGGCCCGATGGAGATAGAGACAAGGCCACCTTGTAATCAGACTGAGAAGGCCAATTCCTTCCATGTCACTAAGAGAAACATCCACAAGTACGACATGAATAGATCCTCATAGAAAATTCATAAAGGAAATGTCCCCAGGACCAATCACAACAACAGTCTGATAGGTCTACTTCTACACATTTTCCCATATATTTACCTTCATTGGTGAACATACAAACGTGCAGTTTTTGTTCGGTTCACAATCAAATGATATCACACTCGAAGAATTATGTGAAAACTTGCTCCTCAATGTAGCCCCAAGATCAGCCCATGTCAGAACCCACAGTTCTGATGCCTTTCTAAAGCAGCTGCAGAACGAGAGGTGATATTCCTCATTTAGCCGCCCCCATAGATAGAAGCCTGCATTGTTCTCAACGGTATTTGCTCTTGAAAATGTCACTTCTGGGAGCCTCCTTGTACATGACCTTTGTGTACATGTCCAATTTTTTTTTTTAATAGGGCAGATTCTTAGAAATGGAGTGTCGCAATTCTGGGCTCTCCGCTCAGCTTCGTTTACTGACTGGCCTGTTCCTGCACCAGTCATGCCCGTGACACAGCCAGCAGGCGGTGGTTTCATTCTTGGTTGTAGTATGGATTCTGTTGCTCCTCTGAGTAGGTTCCTTTTCCCCTTACGTTTTCTAGTTGACTATAGTTAGCGATTAAGAAAAGCACTGATTTTAAACAGTTGTGATAAAATACACGTCACATAAGATTTACCGTTTCAACCATTTTTAAGTGAACAAACAGTTCTGTGGCAGTGAGGACATTCACGCTGTTGTCAACTGTCACCACCATCCACCTCCAGAATTTGTCTCGGCTTCCCTGACAGACACTCTGTACCCATTAAGCAAAACTTCCCTTTCCCCCTCCCCTCAGCCCCTGGCAACCACCATTCTCCTTTGCATCTTCATGAGTTTGACGACTTTAGGAACCTCATTCAATATTTGTCCTTTTGTGACTGGCTTCTTTCACTTAGCGTAATGTCTTCAAGTTTCATCCATGTTATAGAACGTATCAGTACTTCATGCTTTTCATAGCTAAATAATATTCCAATGCACGTATACAACGAACCTGAGCCGCTAGGATGGGCAGACGAAAAGGACAGGAAGAAAAGAAAGAAGGGGAAAGTCGAGAGACTGGGAGATTGTGACACTCCATTTCTAAAAATTTGGGAGAAAGTAGGAAAAGAAAAGAAAACGAACTCTGGCACTGGGCCAGCCAAGGCCAGCCGCTGGAGAGAGGGAAAGTCTACTGGGCTTGTAGGGTGTTTGCCGTAATCCCAGGTCACCGGTGCTTTTGTGCAACTGGGGTCCACTGGGGGAGCTGGAACAAGCCCCACATTCTGTCTGCAGCTGTAGGACACCGTGCAGGTGCAGGGTAGGAGCTGAGGGTGCCTGACTGCAGGCCTCCCCTCGCCCGAGGTTAAGGAGGTTGCGAAGCCTTGAACTTGAACCGATTGATTAGGAGTGGCAAGGTGACAGGGCTAAGTACAACTTGGGAGACAAAAGGTCTAGTAAGGAGATTTTTAACAGAGTGTGTGTGAATCTTTTGAAAGATCTTTGAACAGAACTCAGGAGGTTCATGAACTCAAGTGGGAAAGGTCTGCATCTTGTCTTCTTGTGAATTTGTTTTGGTTGAGGTGTAGGGGATGTGTTGTGATGCTACCTTGGGGTGTGCCCCACCAGTGAAATGTCCATTCCAACCTTCTGGAAAACTTTACGCTTTTATTTTCATTCACTTCTAACAGAAATTGAATACCTACTTGTATTGGGAACACAGGCAATGACCACTTAGCCATACCAAGAAAATCAACAGAGATTTTTCACATCACACTTTAGTTGTTGCTAACAACAAAATATTGTTTATGCTCATTGCTACTTTGAAATCATGTGGTGATACACCTGTGGGTAACAGAGAGTGTGGCAGCGTCGGACCCCAAGGGCCGGGCTGAAGGTGTCCCCTAGGCCCTCAGTTCTATCTTTCAATCTAGCACATTCTCTGTGCGGGACAGTGGTGACCTAGGGACAAAGGGGATCAAGGCAGAGACCTTGCCTGGGGGAACTCAGGGGCTGGCGAGGCACACAGCTGAGCCTCACAAGCCACCGCAACGCTGTGTGATTCGTGCATTGAGCTTGGAGTGCTGGCTGGTGTGGTCAGATTGGGTTTCTCAAGGGAAATAACATTTGAACCGACTTTTTCAGGATATATTAAGAAGTGTGCACAAGGACACAGGACTGTCATTTAACCAGAAAAAAAAAAACCCTCATCAAGCATATGCATCTCAGCTTAGAATTCGGGGGAGCAAAAGACAGAAATTTCCCCTGGCCATGGGGCTAAAACAGGAAACCACCCAGAAACCCTCAGCAGTAGGAGGCAGGGAGTTCCCAGCTCCCCAGGATCAAGCAGACATTTCCACAGGAAGCACCTCTGGGAACAGCAGCATTTGCCCACCCTCCTCCACCCCCAGCTTATCCCGCCCCACCCTGCACTGGAATGCAGCCTTCATGAACTCACAGGTTGTTTTCTGTTCTATTTGCTAATGGATCCCAAGCACCTGTGCCTGGCACAGATCTGGCCCTTGCATTTATTTCTTGAATGGGTGAATAAACCCAGCCACAGGGGGGACAGCTGGATAGGGCAGGCCTCCGCATGGCATTGTGTCTCCAAATTGTCATGGTGCCTGAACTCTAGATGACCCAGGAAAACCTCCACTGAAACCCCAGAGGGGACAGAACTGTTTCGAGGCACTGAGCAGGTGGTATGCCCAACACCTGGGCTGCTCAAGTGTGAATTGTCTCTGCCCTCTTCCAGCACTGCAGTGTTGTTGCTGGGGACTGGAGGGTCTTGGCGGATGTCTCAGCTGCCTGGATTAGAACTCCTTGTCCTCTGAATGTAATCTGAGCTGGAAGGGTGAGCCCCAGGTTAGTGGGGGCAGAGGCTGGGAGCATCCTTACCAGAACCTCCATCTTTGACCTCATAGTAGGTGGGCAAGGTCTCCTCTTGAGACAGGACTGACACAGGCTGGTCCCTGATAGGTAAAGAATCAAGCTGAACTGTGCATGTACCCTGCCCCTCACCCCACGTCAATCCATCTGTTGAACTAACCTCCAGCACCTCAGAATGTGACTGTATTTGAAGAAATGGTCTTTAAAAAGGTGATTAAATTGAGATCCTCAGAATGGGCCTTAATCTACTCTAACTGGTGTCCTTCAGATTAGGACATAGACGCACAGAAGGAAGACCATGTGAAGACAGAGAAAAGACAGCCATCTATAAGCCAGGAGAGAGGCCTCAGAGGAAACCGACCCTGCTGACACCTTGATCTCAGATATAAATGATACAAATTTGTATCACTTAAGGCTTCCAGTCTGTGGTACTTTGTTACAAAAGCCTCAGCAAGCTAATACAAATGATCTCACTCTGAATTTTTTCAATGGGCTCTCAGAGGTAACATCCTCACTTTCTACTTTCTATAGCCACAAAAAAAGAAATGCCCTCCAGAAAGCTTCATGACATAGGATGGGTTATTTGGTTATTTGATGACCTTACTGCTTACTCAGTAAGAAAAACAAGCTTTCAGAGCTTGACTTTCCCAGAAGCACAAGTTGCTCTTGCTGATGTCAGAGGACCCACGCAAGACAGTCAGCTGGTGTTTGCTAACGTAGATTTTACACACGGGGAACCAGAGTCCGAGTCAGGTTCAGAGGCGAATGTCTGCAAGGAAGTTAGTGGGTTTCGATGTAAAAAAAAAAAAAAAAAAAAAAAAAAACAACTCATGCCATGCCTTAGATTTTACCAGGTTTATTAGAAATGTGCCTGACTTTACTTTCTTCTCAGTCTCTCCCCTTGATGGCGGGACTATGGCTTCTACTAAGCCACGGCATGTCACAAAGCACAATGCTGGACACACACGACATCTGAATAGAGTGTCAATGGATTGATTTCCTGATTTCATTCATATCTCGTATGTCACGCACCTGTATCTAGCTTAGCTGGGACTGCCTTTGAAGAAGGAGAACTTTAAAACTATTTTTCCGATAATAGTAATTCATGTTCCTTGTACTCAGTTTGGACTACGTATTCAAGGATAAGGAAGAAAATAAATATTATAGCCAAATACAACATCCAAAGGTAATCATTGGTTAATATTTTGAGACATTTCCTTCCAGTCTTTTTTCTATGTGTATGTGTGCCCAAGTCTGTTTTACTCAACTGCCTGAACATTCTGTAGTATTTGCCCCACAGAATCTTAGAGTAACTGCTCGGCTTCTAGGGTCTCAAAGAAAGGATCTTACTTAAAGCAGAACTACATTTGATAGCTCTCTCTCTCTCTCAATAGATGACGTATCTATAATGTACATGTCTGTTTTTCTGTCTTGCAGAGAGTAAAATCTGCTCCCGTATCAAAAAATACAATGGAGGAAGATGACTATTTCCAGCCTCTCGTCTTGTAATGAGTACCTATTTAAGGTAGGCAAATAATTTAGAGGAAAAAAAAAATTTTTTTTTTTTGACATGCTCTTCTGTGCTCTGTTAGTTACATGAAGAAACATAGTAATGGTTTTATTCTAGTTTGAGGAGAAACTGGCAGCAGACCCTCAAGCTAGACCCTTTCCCCATATCAAAGCGTCACAAATGCAGTCCAAGGGCCGGCACAACTCCACCTCTCACTGTCAAACGGGTGCTAATTTCTTATTTTACCAAAGTCGGCCAGGGCAGCCAGCCAGGGGGTTAAGTGGGTCAGCAAGTCTACATAAATTAATCTGATTCAAAGCATTTTTTGGAAGTACCAATGCAAAGCTTATTTTGCTTTAGTATGAGACATTATAGAGTCCAACAGGGCTGTCGCAAGCCTCTTTCAATTTGGGGCATTGTCCACAATTTCACACCAGTAGGGTCAACAAAATCATAGCTTTGGTGTGTGATTTGCATATCATCACAGCTTGGCTTCACTCAGTGGGTGCTTCTGAGTCCTGAAATCTCCCCTTGATAACTGTGCCACTCCTCCTCTGTGTGGACAAGTCCAACTACCTTTTGGATACATTTAGAGGTGTGTAGGTGTATGTGTATATGTGTGTAATGCATGTGACTTTGTGGGTTGTTTGTGTGCCCTTGTGTGCTGCATAGATACACACACATATACATAAATATAATCTAGGAATTTAGTATATTTCAGGATAAAGAAAAATTGTGCAGAGGAGCAGATATTCGCATGATCAAAATAGTTTAAAAATTTAGACCTAGCCAAGAACACACACACACTCCACTCTGTGCCCTGAAGCTACGCAACGTGAGGGAAAGCTCTGATTAGCCTCTCATAAAACGGTCTGAGTGCACACCTGCGCCCCCTTGTGGTTCAAAGGGAGCAAGACAGGGTGACAGATCCGTGGTACTGAAAATGTTTCCCTTGGGTGAAAGTTACTTCTATTTCATTGTTGTTGTTGTTGTTGTTACTAGTATTATTGTTGTTGTTGGCTTATTACTTGTGAGGACATTATTAGCTATATAGCCTGGCACTGTGCTAAGTAAGCACACTCCTTGTTTTGTGAAAGATTTATAAGAACCCTTTGTGTAACTATTGTTAGCACTGCCACTTATAGAGCAGGAAGCTGCAGCTCAGATAGGTTGAGAAACTTTTCCAGAGTCACACAACTCATAGGAAATGGGTGTAAGACTCAACCTCAAGCCAAACCCCAGGCCTAACCTTTGCTCTCAACCGCTTACCCACTGCACCGAGCCCCACCGGAGCCAGAGCAATATTTCTCAAATGTGAGCTACATGTGCCCTTGAAAAGAAAACACTTTCTTATGAGTGAAGGAAAATTGAAACTCTTTTGAGAAACGGCATTAAAAGTAAAAGCCTGTAACTGCAGACGACTCCCGGTGCCATCACAGCCACCCATATGGCGAAAGGCCCACCTGCAAGGGGCTTCCCCAAGATGGCACCAACTGAAATGAAAACATAAGCAAATTTAATTCTCAAGAGACATGTGGGCAAGGCGCTGCCTTCCTCCATCAACTCTGGCAATCGTTTTTAATAGAGACCTGTCTGAGAAATACTGGCTTAGCATATGGGCAAAGAATAAAGTGGTTGGTGTCACATTGCCCATTTAATAGTGTTCACATGACAGTTCCTAATTGGTGGACTCTTTAATCATATGTATTTGAATTCCATAAGCCTTTTCTTGTATTTTATCTGAGCGTGAGTCTTGAGGCTATAGAGCCGCTCCAAGGCAGAGCTAAGAAGAAGGCTGAGTGTCCAGTGAATTTGCCACAGGGGTTGATTAGGAAGTGATCCCAGGAGGTAGGAATGAAGAACAGGGGAGGGAAATGAGAAGGAAAGCTATACAAGATATGCTCTCGTTTATCCACCAGAACCCTCGGCAGAGGGCATAGAGTGATCTTAGGGTTGTCAGCCTGCCTGAGGGGGAAGTGGGACATTCGTCATCCCTTGCCTGGCTTGTTATCCCACCCCTCACTGGTGCAAGGTCCCACCCATACCCTGCTGGGCTGTCTTCTGAGCACCACGCTCCCAAGAAGACCCAGGTAGTCTATTCCTTCCTCATAGCCACTTGTAACATATTACCACAAACAGGGCGCCTTACAACAACAGAAATTCTATTCTCTCTCACTTCTGGATACCAGAAACCCAACATCAATTTCCCTGGGCCAAAATCAATATGTCCTAGAGTCTTGCTCCCCCTGGAGGCTCTAGGGAGAATCCCCTCCTTGTCCCTTCCAGCTTCAGGTGGCTGCCGTGTTCCTGGGCTTGTGGCCGCATGACCACATCGCCTTCTCCTCTGTGGGTCAATTCTCCCGCTGCTTCATTCTTATAAGGACATTTGTGATGCCACTTAGGGGCCACCTGAGTAATCAGGATGATCTCATCTCAAGATCCTTAGTCACATCTGCAAAGAGTCTTTTTCCAAGTAAGGTGGCATTTATAAGTTCCAGGGATTATGATGTGCATATATCTTTGGGGTGGGGGACCTTTTTCAGTTGACCACAGGTGGGAAGAAAGAGATAAGCCTTGATCACTGGAGACAAGACCTATCAGTGCTGTGTGGATGGAGGCTTGCTGGAGCTGGTGGCTCTCCACGAGGCTGGAAGCAGAGGTAAGGCTAACAGCATAAAGACAAAGAGACGTCTGACAGAAAAACAAAGTAGACAGTGCCTCACACCATCGGTTGACAGACCAGGCCTGGAAGGATAACAGTGCACACAAGCCCCAGTCCCTAGGAATTCCACAATTATATTATTTCAACTCAGGTGGACATTTTCCATATATTGTGGCATCCGCTTGATTTATTTCTGCAGGAGAGAGGCAGTTATCACATATCAGTTCTGCCAAGGGACACGGAATTAAGAGAACCATCTTGTCCTGCACGTTTGTTGTTCACTCACCCGGATGTTACTGGAATAATTGCAGTAAGTACCTACCTGCTCCTGCCTTCACTTTCTCCACTCCAAAGAAACTTAGCTCCAAAAAGCAAATCTGCCCCTGCTCCACTTACGTCAGGCCCTTCGGTGGCTCCCAGGACCCCGAGTCCTTAATACAGTGTTTCCAGAGAGCACCGGCACAGCACTTTACACCACAACCCTGCTTCTCTTAGTCCCCTGCTTATTGGGGGGGGGGGGGGACATTAGAAAATACAAGAGGCAGAAACAAAGAAATACTAGGATAGCATCATAAGTCGCTGAAGTTCTACTGCTGAGAGCTGGTCGACACTAGCCAGAGAAGGATTTGCTAGTGGGAGATTGTCTACTCTAAGGTGTCTGAAGCTTTAAAGACCTTTAGATAAAAGCATCCCTTCCAGAAAAGCACTGGACCTTCCCACTGTGCTTACGTGCCTGCCACCTAACTCCTGGCTGAATGAATAAGTGAATGAAAAAGAACTTAGTATCAATACTTGGCATTGGAAAATATTAACAAAATTTAGTTTATTGTGCAGGTTGTACATTCGTGGATCTTGAAATTCAGAAGGTGCAGAGGCGCCCAGTGCTATCTGCATCCCGCGCATCCTTGCAGAATATTTTATGCATGTATGAGCCAAAATGTGCATGCATAAGCGCTTTCTTTCCTTTTACAATATCTTAGAAATCATTGCATTCTTTCATTCCCTTCTCTTTTGCAGTTGCCTAATGTCTCATTGTATAGATGGAAAATAGGTTTTCTAGTCTACTGGATTAATGGACATTTCCATTGTTTCTAATCTTTTGAAAACAATGGAGCAGTTACAAAACTAATTTCCAGATATGAAAGTATATCTGTAAGATAAAGGTTGGTGTGTTTGCAATTTTGAAAAATGTTGCAAATTGACCTCCAAAAACAAGTTATACCAATTTAGACTCGCCCCCCCCCGAATATATTAGAATGTCTATTCCCCCACAATGTTACACAGTGCATGATCAAATGTTTTGCTCTGTGCCAATCTGAGAGATGAAAAAGGCGTCTGAATATAATTTAAATTTGTACTTTTCTTACAAGAGTGAGATTGAACATCTTTTTTATATGTTTAAGAGATTTTTGTATTACCTATCTGAACAGTTAAGTCTTCTTCAACCATTTTTCTTGTTCATTTTTTCTTATTGGTTTGTAGAGTTCTTCATATATTATGAAAATTAAGCCTTTAGATGGGATATATTTATGATCAAATAGAAATTACATATCATTTAAGCAGACATATTTTCTTTTATTTTATGAATAGTTCATTGGAATCGTAATAGTATAATTGACTACATAAGACAATTTTCTTTTGAGAATCAGATGAATACATTTGATTATAATAATAAGCTTTTATAATTGGTAAGCTTTTCTAAACTTAATTTTTATGTTATTAAATATTACATCTTTTTGTGGTGCCTACCTTTCTTTCTTGAGGTTTTATTTTAGCTCACACTGTTTCCACAGTCTGACACACATGTCCTGAGGGTTCACATCCTGCCATTATGCCAAACTCACATCAAGTCCCACACCCTCAAAAAACTTGCCCATGTGTTCCCACCCACGTGAGCCTTCCCTTTCCTCGGGCTGTAGAGCACATAAGGTGGAATTCACCCCACAGTGTTTCACACTGCTCGATATTTTTTCCGGTTGTTCCACACATGTGAGTCTTATCCCTTCTGAAAGGCAAGGATGTCTTTCATGTTCTTCCCATCACTAAAAACTCAGCTGGGAACAAAGTATGAACACAATAAATACCGATTAACTGGAAATAACCTTCAGAGGTTCTTAACCTATGTTCCATGAATAGAATTCAAGGTGTCCTGAATTATTATTATGTTCTATTTTATACTATATTGCATTGTATTATATTATATTACATTATATTATATTAATTAATGATGTTTTTATGAGAAGATAGCAATATGCACAGCCACAGACATAGGCTGTCCTTGTGTAGACAGATGCTGTCATTGGCTACCACAGGTGGAAGCTCCGAGGAAGGCTCCTCCCCCGCAGGCTTCAGAGGCAGCATGGCGCTGCCCACACCTTGATTTTGGACTTCCCACTTCCAGGACTGTGAGACAATAAGCCACCCAGTCTGTGCTATTTCTTTAAGGCAGCCCTGGAAAACTAATACACGGTCTATAACTTTGTCACCAATAGAAATCACAAATGTTTTTATGCAAGATTATTGTTGCTGCAGATATATCAAAATACTGTTTAAGCTCGTTCCTACTTTGAAATTACAATAATTAGACCCAAAGATAAATCTTTTTTATTAATGATGTAATAAATAACATCGACTTGTTTTATACTATTTTAACATTATCATAAATTTATTTTAATGTAATTATTTACTTTATCATTCTATTTATTTTATTTTATGCATTTAAAAACATTCTGAGAAGTCTGTAGTCTTCACTGGAATGCCAAAGGGTTCCAAGGCCTTGTCAAGTTCTGCCTGAGCTGCAGTATTCAAGTGTATCCAGGAGAGGGCAGTAGAGCACCTATGCAAAACTTAATACATATTAGTACTGCATATTTTACTGTATTTTCCCCCATGGCAGAAACAGAAATATCCTTTAAATTCACATTATTTTTAGAGTATTAATAATGTATGCAGTGTGATCAGAATATGGAAATACTTGCAGGCCTGCTATCCCATTTATTTGTTAACTTTAAAAATTTCCATGCCATTTTTTTAAATGCTTAAATAAACAGTTGGTACTGAAATTATTTTAAAACTGTATCCGATAGCTGAAATTAGTTTGTAATTTCTATGTCCTATATAAAACCATAAAATAAACATAAAATGGAAATTAATATAAAGAATAGCCTGACCATATTCAAAATATACACAAAACACCAAATAATATGATCCACAGTGATAACAATACAGAAGGGCCTTCTAGGTCCTCGCCCACCCAGCTAGAACAGTACGTAAAGGCTTCCTGGTATACATAACCTAGTCCTTTTTTCTTGGGAAATAAAAACCTTTTTAATTGCGTTTTCTCAGAGTCTGCTCACTTTGGTGTTTGTTAAAATGAACTGGGGACTGGACTATGCAACTGCTTTTTTCCCCTTCACAGTTTTGACCAGGAGGCCAGTTTGAAGGCAGCACATTTTTTGTCCTTCTCTTTCTACCAGCATCTAACCCTGAATCCACGGCCCTTCACAGACAGTAAAAGCCGCAGACAGACTTCTGCCTATATTTTTTTGGTGGAACGGAATCAGAGAATAAGAAAAATGCAATAACAGGGTGAGATCCGCCTATTTCTTCTTTGGAAATCGGTTAACGCCTCTGATGAACAACTTTACTGGTTCCTAAGCACTCCAGGCCCATATCCCATGTATCCCTGTGGCCCACGACATGGGGGAGAAACAGTCCCCGAACCTAAACACTCTATACAGGCCAGTGCTGCCTCTTCACACTGCTCGGAAACAGTATGGCATAATTTGGGGTTTAGTTGGATATGACTCTGAGGAATAGTGTGGAGAAATAAAATAAAGTCACTATAACCAAGAGCTAAATTACTAAAATCAAGCAGGTAGAGGCATGAAAAAACAATTCTGTCCTTGTTTTAACTAACCTGGGAACTTAACCTTTTGAACTTTCCAGTCCTGCATCAGCTCCTGGATATACATAGAACCTCCGGATAAAATTGTGAAGGACCATGGAAAGGACGTTCATCATCCAGACCACCTGACAGCCACTATGCAGACCACTGGTCATCTAAAGGATTACATCTCAGACCAACCCAGAGGCTAATAATGCAGGACCTATTCTTTTCAAGACTGCAGTTTTTACCATAATAACTTGTAGCTTTTCCTTCTTCTTTGGAATGCTCTGGGTATTGCCTAGGTGTGTTGCCAGTTTGAAAACCCTAAGACCCTTGAATAAATCTTAAGCAACATTGGGCAAATTACGTATTTCTGAACCACGTCTTTGAATATTACTCATCTCTGAAATTCTCTCTTAACATGAGTTGTCTCCTCCATAAAATGGGGTAGCAATTGTTTCATGCAGTGGTTGTACAAATTCAATTCAATTTTGTTTGTAAAGTAGCTGGTACATAGTAACACTGTCCTCCCTTATCCGCAAGGAGTATGTTCCAAGACTGCCAGTGGATGCCTGAAACACTAAATACACTATGTTTTTATCTATCTATCTATCTATCTATCTATCTATCTATCTATGATAAAGTTTAACTTATAAATTAGGCACAGTAAGAGATTAACAACATTAACTAATAATAAAATAGAACAATTATGACAATATACTGTAATGAAAGTATGTGAATGACTTTGGGGACATTATTAATTAAAATGAGGGTTACTCGAGCACAAATATTGTGATACCTTGGCAGTCAATCTGATTACTGAGACAGCTACCAAGTAACTAAGTACTTAGTGACTCACCACATATACAAGAATGGATGAACTGGACGAAGAGATGATTCATGTCCTGGATACGAGCGAGCGAAATGGCAAGAGATTTCACCACACTACTCATAAAGGTGCACAATTTAAAATGTATGAATCATTTATTGCTGGAATTTTTCATTTAATATTTTTGGACCAGGGTTGACATTGGGTGACTGAAACCGCGGAAAGTGAAACCTTGGGTAAAGGTGGGCTACTGCATGTATTCTGTCAATGTGGAACCCCGTCACTTCCTGCTCCCCAAAACAGATGCTTTCCTCTTGAAAGAGCCACACATGTTTGTTACTTCATGACCCTAAAAATAGGCAGAGTGGGGCTGTTAAAAAACACATTTCAGGAAAAGATAAAATCATGACTGTAATTCAAATATAAAAATGGACATGAGTTAAAGGTTTTATTTAGCTCTTCATTCAACAAGAAGTCAAGAAGCACAAATGTATGTGTGCTTTATATGTCATAAAGGATATGTTGAAATGAATTGTAAAGGAGGCTAAATGTTTCTTTTCCCTTATTGGGATAAGGGGTCAGCCGGCTGGCTTCCAGGCAGGACAGAATTTACATGGCTATTAGTTATCTACAGCTCTCAGGGTTGTAAGAATCCTTCAGAATCAGAAGGAGAAAAATCAGAATCGGATAAGGCAGAGGATATATTATAGATAATGCATCATTTTCTAAAGAATACACCTATTTTTCATGCCACTAAGAAGGTGTTTGTGGCAGTAATGGGCTCCTTGTTTTTTTTTTTTTTCCTACTTCCCAGAATTAGATCATACAGAAACTACCCTGGTGTGGCGTAGGTTGTGAAATCACTGAGAATCAAGGTCCCCTGTCCTGCAACAAAGCCACAGTCTCCAGGGGCAAACAAAGCTGTTTGTTAAGAATCAATGCGTTGCAACAAAGAAAGCGTGCAGCACGCAGCAGCACACAACCTCTCCTGCCCCCAGAGCTCCTTGCCAGGGTCCTGATCGCAGCCTAAGCATGTGGGCTGCACTCCGCCCTCCGCCCCGGGTGGGAAAGGCACCAGTGGTGGTGGTGGGGGCGGGGGAGTCCTACTCAATTTCGCACCCAGTAGCTGCTCAGGTAAAGCTCTCTGCCCAGGAGACCTGCAGCACTAGCTCCCAGTTTCCAGCCCTGGTGGTTTGCTTGCTTATGCAAAACAAATTCTTTCCCAACACCTTTTCTTCTGTTCTTGATACTCATCAAAAGGCCATCATGCACCCTACTTTGGGAACCTCTTACCTCCATTCCCGAGCTCATGAAAATGTTAGTCTTAATGTGGCTCTGTCACATTGCCTGTGGACAGGCATTTGGCCTATGACTGTCATCACCAGAAACTGTCTTGCTTATCTTTCAGGTTTAGTAATTAGGTACACAAAGGAAGTGATCCGAATCATAATTTTGATTGATTGGGCTAGGCGGCTTCTATGTGGAGTAGCAGTGGGTTCAGCTCCAGCCCAGCCTTTCTCCACTCCCTTTGGACTTCCCATCCACCAGGGCCAGGACTAGAGTGAGTCAGCGAGGTATTCATTCTTGCGAAATTTAAGGGGTGCCAGGGTGCAAAAATAATCCAGAATTAATTAATCGTCACTTTCCCTTGTCCTTTAATGAGTAGGAAAGGTTGAAGATCTGACTCTACGTAGATTACACCCCCATGCTGTCTGGCAGAAGTCTCCATTGTTTCTGTAAGGACAACTACATGCTTTTATTATTTTTTCTGAAGCCCTGACATCACCTAGAATATGATGAATTTTTCAAAAAAATGAAAGCATTATTGAAACATAATTCTCATACTATAAGATTGTATCCATTTAAAATGTACAATTCAGGGGCGCAGCCCAAAAGGGGGCGGCCCCCTCGTCCACACCATTTGTAAAGGACCTGCTTTCGGGTGGGGGCCTCGTAGGTAGCAGAGCAGCTCCCTCTCTGCGATCTGTTAAAAGTCAACTCTCGACACAAGGGTTTGTAAAAAGGGGGGGGGGGGAATAAATAAAATAAAATAAAATAAAATAAAATAAAATAAAATAAAATAAAATAAAATAAAATAAAATAAAATGTACAGTTCGATGTGAATTTAGTTTTAGAACATTCTCATTGCCCCACGAAGAAACGCCACATCCTTTAGTCAGCATCTCCTGAACCCTCTGTCTGCACTCTGTCAACCTGAAGCGACCATCAGTCTAGTCTCTTCTCTGGAGATTTGCTTGTTCTAGACATTTCACATAAACGGAAGCATACAATATGCGGCTTTCTGTGACTACCTTCTTTCACTTAGCATACCGTTTTCAAGGTTCACCCATGTTACAGCATGTATCAGTACTTATTCCTTTTTATAGCTGAGTAATATCAAGTCTCATCAAGGCAAGATGTGAACACGTGGCAGAAATTATGATCAGAACATCGCGTGGTCAGAAAGACAATGATGGTGACCGCAAACTGTGTGTCCGTTCATACAAGATGTCCAGAAAAAGGCATATCTATAGAGATTGCTAACATGAGGAACATTCAAACCTGTAGAGAATTTTTATAAGAGCTTCTCTGAGCCAGACTAATGATATTCCCAGGAAGCAAGATATCAAATGCTCCAGAAAATGACAGTTTTGCAGTTTCCTTTATACATTTGGAATTAAAGAGGGAACATAAGGGAAATTACATGAACGTGAGACAAAGTAGCACAGGGAAATCTCTATGATGGAATTACAGAACAGTTAACAAGATTATGTGTCCTCTTGAGCGTGGTTAATCTTCCAAAGGGTCCAAAAGAGAGGCATTTCAAAGGTATGTTAACCAAGATGCACAAAAACAACGGATGGGGTTTGCTTAAGACACAGATAACCTTTTACTAGGGAAGTTATAGGCCCGAAGTGTGACTACCCACTATGACCTGCCCAGTTAGGAATTTATGCTTAGATCACTCTGTGAGATTACTTTTGGTTAGATTTATTACAGAGCTCCTCTTTTGTCCACAAGACCAAAGGCAGATTCATGGTTTCCTGGAGCTGGGGGGTGGGACCAGGGAGTGGCCGGAGGGCCCTTTTGCAGGTAATAAAAATGTTTTCAAATTGAATCGTGGTGATAACTGCACAACTTTGTAAGTGTAGTAAAAATCATTCAATCGTACACTTAAAATGAGTGAATTTTATGATATGTAAACTATACTTCAATAAAGCTATTTTTAGAAAAAGGTGCAGAGACTTAAAACTGCCTGCAGACACAGGGATTCGGGGCAGCCTTCCTCCTTTGTCTGTCTGCATGTCAGGTACTGTGCTGTCCCAGGTGATGCTGGAGTGGAACCGTCCTGCTGTTGGAAAGCCCTCAGACATTGCCCATCTGATCTCTCCGGGTTTCACTTTCTTCATGTGAATAGCATTGGGTGCTTACTAAAGTTCGCAGGAACACCTAGCACCTTGAAATCTGATAACATTATATTGTTACAAGGCGCCATTAGGGATGATGTCTTGGCACTATGAGGCGTAAATACAGTAATGGGGTAGTCATCTAAATGAAAGTGGATTGGGAAAGCATCCTAGCCCCAGGACACTTCATAAAAGGAATGGAACTTTTGAAATGAATAATGTAAGAGTGATAATAAAGAAGGGTACAGTGTAGAGCATAAACAAAAGTGCATCAGGGAAGAAAGTGGCAGTGAGCAGCATATCTGGATGTGAGGCTTTTAAGGATTTATATGGTTGGTAGAAAGTCTGGCTTCAGGAAACCTCTAACTCAGCTTGATGAAGAATGAAATGAATTTCCATTAGTTACTCCAGTCCTATTTCGTCCTTCGGATAACAGAAGAAAATTGGAACCACCGAAGTGTGCTTTATATAACAAGATTATTGATTCAATTGGAGCAGTTAATAAACTCGGGGTGAATGCTGCATGTGATTGGTTGAATTAGGTCATATAGTCATCGATTTTAGTTCATCTCTCTTTTAAACACCAGTCCAGAAATTTCTCTTGCTTTAAACACCTCTTGGAAGCTCAGTTTTCTATCACAAGTTTTCCCTCAATACTTCTGCAATCAGTCATGGCTACTATAAGTGTTTCGAGATTAAAGTTTATTAGCTGTTAGCAAAATTAAATCAACTGATTAAAGCTATTTGGAGGTGGGGTTTATGAAATATTATCTTATGGGTATCTATTATCAGAAGGAAGTGTATCAAAAGAGAATTCTGTGTGTGACCAATATTCCAAATGATTTTGCTTATAGACAGTAATGACTCTACTGGGGATTTTTATTATTTTCTTATTTTTTTGGAATTTTACACATATTCTAAAACAAATTGGTGTTGTTTTACTTTACTTTAATAGTGGGTATTTTAATTTATTTAGTTATGCCAAGTAATACATGAAGATATTCCAGTCGTAAAAGATTCACGTGGCTCAGAGGAATTTAGAATAAGAAGTCGCGTCCTGCACCACTGCTCTCAGCACCAACCCCGGCTGTCTTTTTGCTAAAATAACATAACAGTTTAATGTGTATCCTGCTAATGATTTACATATACTCATATGTAGTTTTCATGCTATTATGTTATGTGTTTTGATTAAATATGTTGTGACTTGCCTTTTGTGCTTAAAAAGTCTGGATGATCTTTTATTTTTTAATTTTATTATTATTTTTTAACGCCTACAGCACCTGGTCTCCCATCCAAGTACTAACCAGGCCAGACTCTGCTTAGCTTCTGAGATCAGACAAGATCGGGCACATTCAGGGTGGCATGGCCATAGACTTGGATGACATTTGAAAACATTGCATATTTATATATAAAATTACACAAACAATATACATAATTTCTTTTTAAGGGCTGCATAGTATTCCAGCATTATAGCTTATTTTACAATTCTCACATTGACAGACATTCAATTCCCTTGGTTTTCTAGTTCATTGGACATGATGTACAAAGGACTAATCCTCTGTTCATACACGGTTGGGCACAGAAACAAATATTTTTGCAGGAGAGATTCCTAAAAGTGGAAATGGTGGGTCTAACATCATTTGCATTTTTAGTTTTGGCAGATACTGCCATTTTGCCGTTCGTACGATCTAAGCCATGTACACTCTCACCAGCACTTTACAAGTGATCAACTCTTTCACAAATCCTGAGTATTATCATTTAAAATTTTTTCCAGTCCAATTGGCAAAAAATATCCCATTTTCTGAGTAACAATAAAGTTGAAGTTAAACATATTTTTATATATTTATTCATCATGTTTCTCCTTCTGTCTTTTGTTGATTTTACATGTTGCAAACATATTCTTCCAGTCTCTCTCATGACTTTATTTTAGTTCATATAATTTGTCATGCAGAGATTTTTCATTTTCAAGCAGGCAAATCTGTCAACTTTTTCCTTATGGCCTTTGTGTTTTGATTCCCATTTATAAAAGCCCTCTCCCAAGAAAAGATTATGGAACTATTCTCGCATATACATCCAAATCTTGAACACTTTTATAAAATTAAAACTTTTTTCCATTTGATAAGTTTTATTTTATTTTGTTTTATGTATAGTGTAAAGTAAGGCTCTAACTTTATTTTTTTTCCAAATAGATAGTTAATGCCTCGATACCATTATGAAATAATAAATCCTGCTTCCACCAATTCGAAATACCATTTTTTTATCAAATCAGAATCGTTTCGCATTGCATTTTCTATTTTGTTATTATTGATGTATAGGAAATATATTTATTTAATTTAAATTTTAATACATTTTTGACAAAAAGGTCATTTTTTTCTGTGTGAAAAAAGAAAACTGTCTTCATTGTGATGTCTTGGAATGACAGAAATTGTTTTTGGCAAAGTTTACACAATCTGAAGGTATCAAGGAAAAGGAATGAGTATGAGATGGTTAAGAGGCATTTTTATGAAAAGAAAATGATGCCATGCTTTGCTATCCAGAGTGTGGTCCTCAAATTGGCAATAGGGAGGTTATTAAATTACACTATCTCAAGGCTCATCCCCAGACCCACTGAATCAGAATCTTCATTTTAACAACATTCTCAGGCTGTACATGTATATGTTAAAGTTTGAAAGCACCAGGGTACTGAATATCACTATTTTTGCTTCCCTGGCGATCACGGCTCTTTCCTTGTTAAGAGCACCTTGATTTTGCTTTCCTGAAATGCACTTCTGCCTTTGCACGTGGGAAAGACTGGGTGAGACTGTCAACTGAGGAGTCTTTTTCATCCTTGCCAAGAAAAGGAGACATTCGAATGAGTTCAGCAAATAAAATTTCTGTCTCCTTGGAACACTTGCCATAAATGCCAAAAATGATTAAAGTTGCTTACTCCAAAGATTGCACAAAAACCAAAAGAACCCCCAAACCCTATCCATTAGATCTTGCTCTGCCTGGGCTGTCTTGGTTGCTTCCCTTTCTGGGGCCTGGCTTCTCCTTTGGCTCTGCAAGGCACATCATGTACGTTGACTAAATTTAATTTTTGCTTTCGTTAACCAAAGTTGGGTTCTACAGCTTACGCTCAAAGAACTCTGACAAATTCCTCCAAGTGGGATGTTGAAAGGGACAAACTCCATCGTGTGGAATTGGCTGAGTCAACATAAGGCAAGAGACTAGCCCCCACCCTTCGCTGGGAAATTAAGATTCCAACAAAGTCATTAGAAAGCTCCGAGCTGTGCAGACACTGCATTATCCTGGAATTCTGTCCGTGTGCCTGCTGAGGCTGAATTTTAGGGGGTTGAATAAAGGGTTCCGTGTCTTGGGGGCTACTTGTGGCCTTTAGTAGAAACTTACAAAAAAAAAAAAAAAGAGGCAAGCTTTGAAATAAAAAAGAGCCCTAGAAGACTAAAAGAATGGAGGCCTATTTCTCAAAGACTAAACCCATCATGTCTATGTCAAGATTTTAGGACCATCACTATGACAGACCCTAGAGAATATTAAGAACCCAAGATCAGAGGTAGCTCCATAGTGCAATGGTTAGCACATCTGCTTTACATGCAGAAGGTCCTGGATTCAGGCCCCACGGATCATATCTCAGGTGCACTAGGCCCCCCGGGTGCATGTGGGAGGAGATGCTTTGCCTTCAGAAGTCCAGTTCTCAAAGGGAAATGGCAGCATCCATAGGTCAGGGGTGGAAGTGTTGGGGGGGGGGTGGGTATTAAAGAGGGGAAAAAAGAAGAAAAGAACCCAAGATCACCAGAATGTGGGCTCTTCAGGAGAGGGACTTTGTCTCGTTCATTGCTATATTGTCAACCCTGAGAACGGTGGCAGGCACATGGTAAGTGCTTAATAAGTTTTTGTTGAATGAATGACTCAGCATTCATTTCAAGCATTACTAGTCCAAGCATCTGATTTTAAATGCAAACTGGATGAAAGGACTCCACAGTTTGATGGGGTCTGTATTGCCAGAGAAACCCAAAGGTGTTCAAACAATGTAGTTTGGGTGGGGCTGACCCCTCAGCCTCGGCTCCAGGGTTGGGCACGGGACCCAGTTATGGCCAAGTGGAGCAGTGAGTCTCCAGACACACTGCTTGGTAGAGATAGAGACATCATGATGCACGTTAAGTCAATTTCATCTCTGGATCAACTGTGACAGCTTCTGGGCTTTTTCAGATGCTCGAGATGATGAATGCCCTTTCTCTGCTTAAGATGGCTGGAGTGGATTTTTGTTGCTTGTAACTAAAAGGAAACTGAATCATATACTTGGTCTACAGGTTTGTTTACCCAGGAATTCAAAACAGGATGTCAAATCAGTATACAATCTTTTCAAAACTTTGTTCACTGATTTAGTTGATGTAGTGGAAGGTAATCAATTGCAGGCAAGTACACCCCCTTCCGTCTTCAGTTCACTTCCTTTTTAAGTTCTCTTAAGAAGGTTGAGCTGCAGTGTGAATCAGTTACGGTGCCAATGGTACTCAGGAAATTTGTTTGGGAAATAAATTGTCAAGCTGCTCATGTGAATAGGGCGTCCCCATGAGCCTGCGGCCTTCTGCTCTTGTGATCTCTAGTATTATTTTTTGCTTTTTATGTCGAGAATTTCCTTAGGTTCTATCCTTGACTTTCAGCTCCTTCTCTGAGTTGATTCTCTCTCTCTCTCTCTCTCTCTCTCTCTCTCTCACTGCCTGCTCTCCATGTTTATTTTCCTTTAGATAACATTCATATTTTTGTAGCTCTAAATTCTCTTTTCTCCACAGAAAGGTGTATGCAAAGCACAGTGGTCTTTCTCCTGGATGAAAGTGTTAACCATTGGGGTCAGGGAAGCTTCACAGAGGTGGTAACTTGTCTTTAAAAGATGAGTAGGGCTTGATTGGCAGACAAAGGGTAGAGTTGGGGGTACCATGCAAACACATTCCAGACAGAAGTAACAACATGTGTGAATGTAGGAAGAAATAAATATATAGAAACATAATTTTAATAAGTTTAATTCCCCATTATTAATGTGCAACAGATCAAGTAAAAACAAATAACTGAAGAAATAAAGGATATAACCAATATAGTTAATAAGGTAAATTAATTAATGATACAGAAACTGTATGTGACAAGGAGAAGTTATATCATTTTCTTCTCTCAGACTTTTATTTGGAAAATGTTTAAACCTAGAGGAAAGTGAGAGAAGTGATATTTCTCCATCGAGACTCTAGGTCTGGTGCCAGGGAGCACATAGAATCAGAACACAGACACCGCTGCTCCCTGGGGTGTCGAATTCTCTTTGAACATTTTTGGGGCAGCAAAACATTATTTTTATAAAAAGCCAACTTAAATATTTCTGAAGCGGAATGTAAACTTGTTTTTTAGGATAATGCTCAGGCCTTCAAGGATGATTTTCGCAACCTCAGAGAAACTCACTAGCTCATCTTGGTCATTAGGAAGACATGGGTGGAAATGTTTGAAAGCACAAAATCCAAAGTTTCTAATTTAGCCCAATTTTATTATTTGGCCCCACAGCACATCTCAGATGTAACAACACACTTCTCATTCCACAGGACCTGGACTCTGACCTCTTGGGATTTCTCATCATTTCCCAAATATTTCTGCCTTAGCATGTACTTCACCCCTGCCTAGAGTCATCCTTGAAAATCCAACTCAAGTTTTACTTCCTCTTCGAAACTTTTCTAAGAAGGATGGAGTGGAGAGAGGCTATCTCTGGAGTTTCTTAAACTGTGTTAAGGGTATTACTTATAGTTTTTCACTTCCCTTACCAGTTGCCCTGTGACTTACCTACTTGTAGGAGTAAACTTTCCCTGCCCCGCTGCTCAGAAGGGACAAATATCACAATCAAGTGGAAGTTCTCAGAGACATTGCAAGGGTTAGCCACTTCTGCTTTCCTTCTGCCACAACAAAACAGGGGCTGCTCTTTCAGTCTGAACCCTGGAGTGAAGAAGACACGTGGAAGAGAGCTGTCACTAATACACAGAGGACGTGTAACAGAATGGAAAAATAAAGCTTTGTAGTCATAAGCTACTGAGATTTGGGGGTGTGGAAACCTACTTGGGACCCCAGATAGTTTAAGCTCAAGACATTTAAGATTCAACAGATGTAAAAACAAAGCAAAACAAAAACAAAAACAAACCTCAGACTTAATCTGACTTTTTCTTATAATTTTTCTTTCTTGTGAAAAACAAATAGAATTACATATCGTGACCATCATTTAGTGGTGTTAAGTCAGAGTAATACATATTATTTTTCAGAAGATAAATTATACATTAGATTGTAGCGAGAAAAGAGATTGTATGACATTTGCCAAATTCCCGTGAGAAATAATAATTGTCTAAAAATTGTTCTTCTTTGCTGTTTTAATGTTTCCATTAAAGAGTAAATAAGGAAGTGTTCACGAAATGCGCTTGAGATCCTCATCTAAAATTATGAGGATGAATGTCACGGGGTCCATCATCGCTGCCCCAGGAGAGGTCGTTGCAGGAAGTGAAGTCCCTCCCTTTCTTACAGCTGGCACTTCACCCTCCCCACAGAGTTTGGCTATGGGTCAGAAGCAACTCCTCTGTACTGGCCACTAAAATCAAGTAAGGAGAGTCCTCAAAATACTCAGATATTTGGAAAATTCATCTCAGAGCAAGAGGCAAAAAAATTATAAATAGTCCTAGATTTTGTACACTATCCATTTCACTGCTTGTTACTCATTATTGTGCAGAAACTTCCATCTCATTGAGTATTTTTGAAAATCATAGTTGAAATAAGAGACTTTCTCTCAATTTATGTATAATTTGAATTTTTCCATAATGAAAGGTTAAAGAGGAAGGGAAGAGGAAGGGAGAGGGAGACACAGAGAGAGAAAGGAGAAGAGACAGAATCAAAGTAGGCCTATTCTAGGGGGTGGGGCTGTCACCTGACATTAGCTAGAGTTCAAAACAACTGAGTAAATCACTTAACTTTCTTAGCTTCAGTTTACCTGTGATATGGAATTAATAATATCTCCCTTAGAGAACAGTGTCTTCATAAGGGATTCTAAGGACAATATCCTTTTGTTCACAAAACAAATACCTGTTTGTAATGAGACTTTTTTCTCTGATTACTAACGTAACCCTCACGACGTCTGAAGTCTCTAGGTAGGAAGTTTGCTGTTGCAAGTTAATTATAATAAAGCATTTGGATCTGGCAGCAATGCTGTTTTAAATATAAGTATGTGATTAGGTAAATATTTTAAAGGACTGGGGGGATAATTTTGTCTGAGTAGCCCCCAATTGCCTGCCTGTTCTCTATGGATTTGGATCTCTAGCCCAGCTGCTTTGTGGACCACTCTTAGAAAGACTCGGCTCTTCAGCTGAGGGAAGGCCCAAAGGCCGTCTTAGGAGGAAAACCTCGAGGGCATCTGTGTTGCTATGTTGAAATTGCTGAAGTTCACAGATGAATGCGATGTTCCTTCTCTAACCAGAGGAGGAGGAAGTAGGTTCTCTGAGGACCCCTCCGTCTCCCTCCACCAGCAGCATGCACTGACACTTCTGCTCCTAGTGGCTACAAGTTGTGATCTTTTAACTGCCTTCTGTGGCTAGAGATGCATTTTCCTCATTTTTCAGTGTGGAGCCTTGGAAGGATAAAAGGCAATATAGAGGGGGCAGAAAAACCTGCTTCGCTTTGGAACTAGGCATTTAGTCTTTAACTCAGACTGATGCAGGTAGAAAGGTAAAGAACTTGACGCTATTCTCAATCAACTTCTTTCTTGCTGAGTTCCCACAGGTCTTCAAGTATTTAGAATGTTCTGTTATAGCATTTAGAATATGTAGTATATCTTTATTTTCCTTATTAGACAGTGAGTTCTTCTAACATATGATAGATGCTCAATGAATGTTTACTAAATGTATGTATGTATGTATGTATGGATGGATGGATGCATAGGGAGATGCATGGATGAATAAAAGGATGGGTATGTGGGTGAATAAATGACTGTACAAGTCAAAGGATAGAAGGCTATCTGTAAGCCAGGGAGATAATAACAGCATCTATCTCATAAGATCGTTATGTTAGATATCTTTATTATTATGTTATACTTATCACTGTTGATCCCTAGATTTGCATTAAAGAAGTCTGAATTTATCTTATTTTACATCCTCATTCATGAAGGCAGTTTTAATGGTTAAGACTGGGTTTGGATCTCAAGTTTACCCATTGCCCATCCGTCCATCCATTCATTCTCTGTTTCCCCACCTGCAACATGGACATACTAAGAGCGTATTCCCAACAGGATAGGGTGAAGTATTCCATTTAAATCGCTTAGTACAATACCTGGCACAGAGCAAACAGATACTAAGTGTCAGCCGATAGAAACAGCATAGTGCTATGTTGGGACAGGTACAGGTGGTGGTAAGGCCGCAGTGCTGATGACTTTATGGCTGTCTTCACAAAGCAACTTTTCCTGGGAAAAAAGGGAAGATGGGCCATAGTGGGTCTGTGATGGAAACCACCCCCGAATTCCCTTGTCAGCCATGACCATGGGGTGACATGGTCATGGCTGACAAGTGTTGGCTTCCTTCACTGAAGAGGAATTCGAGCTTGTCATAGCTGGAAGGTGGCCCTGTAGTGGCCATTCCCCTCCTGAATTGGTTTGAACGCACTAATTCATTCTGTGTCCGTGATGACAGACCTTTATTGAACCTTTATTGTGCTTTTCAATTGAGTTTCTTAACACATTCTTAACACTTGTGTTTATTAAGTAGGATGAACTGGACACAAAAAATTATATTTATCCCCCATAAAGTAACTTATCAAGTTGAGAAAGGTAATTGTTTTCTTGGAGCCTAGATTTTCTCACGTATGTGAGAAGTAAGTGAGAAGTTTACAAGACCAGCTGTAGCACTGTGTCTGGTTTTCCGGGGGTGTATTTAGCACTCTCATTGTGGTTCCTTAATTCCTAGACCTTGTCTTGACACAAATTTCTGTGAGTGTTGTTTGGAATATCGATATTAAATGGCAATTGGGTACCATGTCCCAGGTTCGAGTACCCTGCTTGCTATTCCTTCTTCTCTGTCCCCATCTGCACACGAAAGACCAGAGGACTGCTGAGCGAGACAATACCTGATTGGCAGATGCTGGGGAAAAGGACAGCGAAACTAAGTGATAATAACCCTCTATCTGTACGAAATCTTTCCACTGCTGGGACTGATGGCCATACCCTATTTCCATCCTCTCCTTAAGGAATGTCTTGGCCGTGTACTTTTTGCTTATTAATAAGAATAAATGTGCAAGCAGGAATGCAACATTATTACATCAGCCAGCATTTATGGAATATTTACCATGTGCTTGGCAAGCATTGTCTGTTTCCCTCCCTTTCAGGATTACTCTTAATCAGGTCTCCTATCAGCTCATAGGCACTATTACAGCAATACTAGTTGATAAACTATGGAAATACCACAGTACTGGTTGGTAACTAGGTGATGTTCAAGGCCACCAAGTGCTTCTTACCCACCCACCGTTCTAGCCCTGAGGGGCTGCTCTAGCTTCTACCCACTAGCAACCTGCTGGGGCTGCAAAAGCTCCCACCCAATTCATTACCCCACAGACCCATGAGAAATGCCTGGTGCTGACCTGGCTCTGCAACACTGTTTTTACAACTGACTCCCTCCGTAATTATGGCAGCGGCTTGCTGTAGTGGCCTCCATGGTATATAATACAGGTTATTCAATATTTTAATATCACCTGATTTTTTCCCCCCACCAACTGGCAGATTAAAGCAAACCTGACTAAAAGATTTTTTTAAATCTTCTCAAATCAGATGGTTTCCATTTTTACCTGCTATCTTGGAGATATTGTATGTATCTGTAATTATTACACAGTTATAATCACAGCAAAGTTCATTTTGGTGTCTTGCTTCTTTTATGTAACATTATGTCACAAGCATTTTCTGAAAGTAATACATGATATCAAAATTTTTATTGTAATGATTTATCAGGTGCTATTTTGATTTAAGCCAGATTCTGTGCTCTAAAAATTATTTGTGGAGGGCGTAGGAGGAAGAGAGAAAAGAAAGACAATACAATGTTCTCTCTTGCCATTTACTGGGACCTCCCACATCCAGCAGATTTTTCCCAACGTGTGTCAGATAGCTAGACAAATATAAGGTTCAAAGTTCTCCTACTGGGCTGAATTCATAGCCCTTGGGAAGAAGAAATTCCAATCTAATTTCACAAGCAGCTGTCACTACAACTTCTCGACCCTGGTTCTTTGGTTCTACATTGTTTTGCAGCCATTTTCTTGGTAAGCTCAATCTTCATGACGCTTTAACGCTTTTTGTAGAAGTACTAAGACTATGAATAAATATGATAACTAGAACAAATGGTTAGTTTTTAAAACAAAGCCTATCCATTAAGTTCTAGAAAAAAGATCACTACTCAGAAACATCAGTTGATCTCAGAATGACTAATTTGTTTACTTATGAGAAACTTTTTTAAAATCAAGTCATCTTTTTTATGTCTCTATACTTCCCCATGTTTTCTTTCAAGTTGGAAAAGTTATAAAGAAAAATGAGAGAGGGCTTGCTAACACTAGCTATTTGACCCACTTTCCTGTTATAAGGCTTTTAAAAAAATTCTTCTTCATAGAACATGGTATTATCCCATGCTCAGCTTGCTGTAGGCAATTTAGCAACAGGATTTACCTACTAGAGCAGCTTTTGCTTGATCTAATTTTAGGTAATTACCTCTCTTTTCCAAGCTTGTTTCTCTAGTACTTCTGCTGGTCCTGGTTTGTCACACAGCAAAGTTTACCCCAGGATCCCTGCTCGTAAGGCAATAGAAAGAACAGCTCAATTTCTTAGATTGACTATTAAGCATGAAATAAAAGTAAATGGGTAAAATAAGGAATTCCACATCAGTCATAAAATATACCCACAAACTGGTATAGAATTAAAAAAAAAAAAATCTGAACCAGAATGCCTAAGTCAGTAAAAGATTTCATAAACCAAGCAAATGCCAACATTACTGACAGCTGGATGTCTAATCTGAGTCATTACCCAAATCGGGTGTCCTACTGTATGATCCCTGAATACTGGGGATTTTCACTCAAAAGACTATGCTTTCCTGGAACTGGGCTTGCTAATGCCTTCATAAAGTTAGTCCCTGGAAATAAAGATGTTAGTCCCTGGAAATAAATTAAAGAATAAAAGGGGGAAAATCTTTTTACTCATAGAGCTTTCGATCTTTTTGTTTGAGCACATTTAAAAATGCTTGCTTGCAAATAAAGAAATATATTTCCAAATATTTATTACAGGGGAGAAAGGGAAAATATCAGGGCCTCCTCTGTGCCAGGCACAGAGTAGGTGCCTTTTGGCTGTCTTCTCATGGAAACTCAGCCAAACTACATGCTGAAAACTGTCCCCAGAGGCTCCAGGGCACTGGCAATCTGAGCAGGCACCGTCATGGCTTCCCTGCTTATGGTCACACAGGTTTTGTGAAGACCAAGTTAATGAGTGCGGTTGCAAACCGGGGGTGGGGACGCTTCAAACTCCTAAGAGCCGTTACCTGTGTGAGGCAGGACGCTACTTTTTACTTTAGACATTTTTGACATTATACATTACATTTGAAGCAATCGACTTTTCAATAACAACTTTTTCTTTATGCACAGTGTGCTAAAGGTATCTGAAAGTTTAAAACATAACAACAACCTAATATTATTATTTAAAATATAGCAATTAGTATTATTCACTTCACGTTTATTCCACTCAAATCTAACAAAAATGAAAAAATACCATCTGAAATTTCCCTTTTAAATAAATAAACTTTTTTTTAAGAGAATTTTTAGGTTTACAGAAAAAATTAGCAGACAATACCCAGAGTCCCCATATCCCAGTCTCCTCCCTATCCTTTCTTCCTCTATTAACATCTGCCATTAGTATAATAATTTTCTTACAATGGATGAGCCAATGTTGATGCAGTATTGTTGACTAAAGTCCATAGTTTACATTAGGGTTCACTTTTTGTCTTACACATTCCGTGGGTCTTGACAAATATATAGTGACATGTATCCTCCACGACAGTATTATATAGGATAGTTTCACTGCCCTAAAAATCCCATGTGTCCCACCTATTCATCCTTCCTTCGCAGGAACCCCAAATGACCACTGACAATGATTCTCTCCAAACTCTAGCCAGGCTCCTCTGAGTCTTTTTCTTAACTCAGTCTCAACCTTAGCCTACGAAGACTTGAATGAGCACTAGCATAGTTTCTAAAATCTCGAGGCAGCATTCCTAGGATGAACTGAGCCCCACTTAAAGCGCCTTTCTCCAGAAACTTGAGGCTGCCAAAAAAATTGACTGTTCCAGCCAACAGCTGAAGATAAGATCCCTGTCTCTCAGCCTCTGTGGGACGGTAGGAGCCTAACTTTGACAAGTGCCACTTAGCAAACCCAGATGTTTTCATATGGATGAATCTCCCCTTCCCACTTTTTGTAATTTTTCACTTCCCACCCCCACCATTCCCCTTTTCTATTCCTTCCTCTCCCTTTAAAACAGCCAGTCTCTCTATATAGATCAAAGTTGAGTTCAGTTTATGCTGGATTCTTTTCCCTACTATACTGACTAAAATCTGTCCTTACCATTTTAACATCCTTCTTTATCTTTGACACCACTTACCTTTTTACTGACTCTGAAGTTTTGTCTTTTCCAGAATGTCATATAGTTGAAATTATACAGTAATGCACCCTTTTCAGGCTGGCTTCTTTCACTTAGCAATATACAGCTAGGATTCTTCCATGTCTTTTTGTGGCTTGACAGCTCATTTCTTTTTGTCTCTGTGTAATATTTCATAGTCTGGATGCACCACGGTTTATTTATCTATTTACCTTCTATAGGACATCTTGGTTGCTTCCAAATTTTGGCAACTGTGAATAAAGCTGCTTTAAACATTTGTGTGCAGGTTTTTGTGCAGACATAAGTTTTCTGGAAATGTAATGTTCACTTTGGTTTTCCCCTGACACACAATCTTAAGTCACCTAAACAATTCCAGAATAAATATGATAAAAAAAAATGGTAAAACCTTAATGAACCATACATAGAATTTAACATGTGCAATGTGCAATTAACTAAGATATTTTCTTCTGTATTTGTCTTTTAAGTAGAGAGAACAAATATATAGGGAAATAAGCTATTGGAAATTTATAAAATCCCACATCTTACAGGTTGAGTCCTGGGGATTTTTGCAGTTTATATTTGCAATTGTACCAAATCAATGTCTGCATTTTGTAGAAGAGAAAAAACTTTTCCTTTTTCCCTTCTAGGTTCTTTGGCTGGCCTAAAATTAAATTTACATAAGTCAGATTAACAAGAGAAAAACAAATTTAGTTATGCATGCATGGGAGAAATATCAGACTCAAAGAAATGACCAAAGCAGACAGATGTTATGCCTTTTAGACAAAAAAAAAACAAAAAACAAAACAAAACACTAAATTCGTGAAGAATTGACAAGACAAGGGGGTTTGGGCTTTGGGTAGTAAAGTACTGAAGAAGAACAAGGTTTGTTTATATAGCCCTCCATTCTCAGATCCCTGCTCAGGTGATAAGGATGTGCCTCTACCACCTAGTCCAGGGAGGATGCCTGTCACATGGGAGATTTATTTCCTAATTTCAGGGGACAAAGGAGGGTCCATTTCTTCTTGTACTGGCTGTTTCTTAAATAACTTTAATTCAAAATAACCAATTTGCCAAAATGGCATAGTTTGGGGTAGCATATATTGCTCCACCTCAGTCTAGAAGATGGACATTCTCACTACAATGCCCAATACTGAGAAATCTTAAAATGCTTGCCTTGGCCATAGATCTTAACTAAAGAGCTCCCTACAAAGCAGATGCCATGCTTGATACCGTGAGATTCATAGCACACTGTGACCCAGGCCCACTGATCAGATAAATATCAGGGGCCTGGTCCAACGGCAGGAAGCATCTGTGGAGGTGGCCTTTTGCAAAAACTCTACCAGTCAGGGTCAAGGCAATGGAAGTCTTCATTTATTCTACCAAGAAAAATCCCCCTCTTCTGCTGAAAAAAACATTCCTTCTCATCATTTGACATATATTACACTCTATCAAGTTATAGATGATGCCCTTGGTGTTGTACAAGTCATGACCCTATTATACCAGTCTGTTCTATACATTTCCTTAAAAACCTTCAGTAGCTCTCCATTGCAATAAATAAAACTTAAACTGACTGCAAGACACTTCGTAATCTGCCTCCCACTAGTTTTCTTGGCATTACCATTTACTACATGCCCCTCCATTTCATGTCATATTGCACCCAAGGATGGGCCTTTTTTTTCTCCTCTGTCTAGGATTTTATTAGACTGTTCCTCTGCCCATGTACCTGTATTGGAAGATTGAGACAAAAAGGCACAAACTCACATTAAATAAGGTAATTTCATCACAACCTCCTTTCTGCTCTCTTCTCACTTCTTTATGGAATTTGTCACTCTGGATTATCATCATTCTTTTTTTTGGCTTCCTCGCTAAACAGTGAGCTCCTCAAGAAAAGGAGACTTGAAAAATCTCTGAGTGGGAAGTCAGCGAAAACCTAATTATGCCCTTTCTTTTCACTTTCTACCCAGTAAAATGCTGCCACCTTCCTCTGGAGTTGACAGTTTCGGTGAGATTCTCTCTCAAAAGGCTTCACCTGGCCTCTGCACCTACCCCCTCTACCCCACACCCCCAGCTTGCTTTCCTACCACTGTAAACTGTCCACTGTAAGTTCCTTTACAGATCTCATCTCTTCTTCTGCATGTGGTCGCTGTGTTTCTGGACATTCTTCCACTTCACAATCACTCTGCAGTTAGAACAGAAATAATCCAATTGGACAACCGTTTGAGTCTCACCAGACCATCAAACCCTATTGTATTATTTCCAAGGTTCTTTCATCAACTATGAAACTGCCTTCCCTGTTCAGCAATATTCAAATCCCAATTCCTTCTTTAGGTGCTGTGTCCCCTTCCAAACTTCCATAGTTAAGGAAAGAGTAGAAGACCCCTAATTCCTCTCAAATTTATAAGAATACTTAGTCTTATAAAATGACAAAATAGTGAACTTATCCCTTTCTGCCTCACCCCAAAAGAAGATCCTAAGAGTTAAATTATTTTAAATTGATTTTAACTTATATCAATAATATAAGATGTGAAAACTTCAATAGTTATAGGTAAATTTAAAGTTCCCCACTTCCATTCTTCACTATTGTCAACAGGCTGAACAAATATGTTTAGGTAGGAAAAAATATGTAGAATTTTTGGTTTTGCTTTGAGTTGCAGAACTATTAATGGGAGTCAAGGCCAAAACCTCAAGAAATTATAACATGCCTGCCTTAGCTTTTTGTAATATTTTAGCCCTGTGTGATATATATAGCTCACAAGGCAGCCAATTGCTCACTGTCAAACAGCCAAAATGAAGCAGAATGTCTGATAATAGCTATGGATTTTTGAGAAACAGCTTGGCCTATAGGATGCCTGTAGCTTCACTTCCTGCTGGTAGCCATGGCAAGAACAGATGAGGGAGGTTGGGATCCCCCCAAGGAGTGGTGGGAAGTGTTGATATCTGTGGTCCAGTAGGGGGTCTGCTTCTCAGTGCCGAGTCTGCTGTCAGAATCTCAGGCTTTTGTCATGGATGTACCAAGTAATAACTAAGGAAGCCAAATGCACTTGGTTTAAGTTTTACTCTCTAGGTTTTGGATAAAAGCATTTAAAAATTTCATCTAACATAACTTGAGTTACTTTCATAAAGCAAAATTAAATAAGCCAACTGCTGTGGAACTCTTGGCAGCTTCCTAATGCTTAATACCTGATGAGAATTCGGATCCATTTATAAGACAAGCTAAAATTGATGAGAAAGAAAAACAAATACTTAGTCTATGATTGCATCATCACTTCTACATTTTTTCCATTTCAGAAGGAATTCTGGCTGCATACCCTGAAGTGAAAGTTGTTGGTTAATGGATGTTAATGGGAAACCTAATGGTGCAGCAGAAGGCCAAGACACTTTGTGCTATAGCCCATGGCAAAGTACAGATTTATGGAGATATGTTAGCACTGCCAGTTCTTTTATAAGTGAGAAAAACATCTTATCCAAAACATATTTTTCCAATAATGCAGTGAAACCTCTTCATCCCCTAAAGGCTCAACCCATATGAAATAATGGCAGGCATCACTTAAGTTTTCCTATAACATGATCTATTTACATAAATACATATATGTTTTTATCCTATCTATTGAAAATTTCTTTACAAATATAACATATGTTCACTATTTTTTAAAATGGAAATACTATGCAATCAAGAGGGAGGTACGTCAGCCTATATTTGACCACATAGAATTAACCCACCATAAAAATTTTCAGATGTGTCCTTCCATTCTTTTATCTGTGATCATATATATTTTTCAATTTTAAATACTTCTTTCTATGAGTTTTAATACATATATAGATTTGTTTACCTCCACCAAAATCAGGATACATAACAGTTCTATCATGCCCCCAAATTCCTCTTGTTATCCATTTGTAATAATACCTTCCCTCACCCCTAATCCCTGGCACTCAAAAACACCTATCGTTAAAACTTTGGGCTTTTGAAAATGTCACATAATGTCATGTAAATGGAATTATAGAATCTGTAACATTTTGACACTAGCTTTTTCATTCAGTGTATATGAGATTTATCCAAGATTGTATATCAATAGCTCATTACTTTTTATTGTTGAGTTTGTATGAATATACCAAGCTAGGGGTGTGGGGTAGAGGGGGTAGTGTTCATAGCTCTGGTGATTATAAATAGAGCTGCTATAAATATTTGTGTACATATTTTTGTGTGACCATGTTTTCATTTCTCTGGTGTTTAAATACCGAGAAGTAGGATTAATGGGTCATATGAGAAGTATATGTTTGCTTCTCATATGACCCATTAAATTGTTTTCCAGAGTGGCTATACCATTTCATATTCTTAATAGCACTATACGAGAGTTCCAGGTGCCTTACATTTTTGTCAGCTTTTGATATCGTCAGGATATATTATTTTAGCCATTCTGATAGGTATGTAGTGGTAACTTGTATGGTTTTAATTTGCATTTTTCTATTGGCTAATGATGTTGAACATTTGTATTTATTTGCTATCTATATATCCTCTTTGGTAAAGTGTCTGTTTAAGTCTTTCACCATTATTTAGTTGGTGAAAGACAATTAGTTGTTTGTTTTCTCACTGTTTAGTTTTGAGAGTTCTTTACATATAGGAATAAAGTCCTTGGTTAGCTAGGTGATTTACCAATATTTCCTCCCAGCCTGTAATTTGTTTTTTCATTCTCTTAACAGCATGTAGACATTAACAAAATGAAATCATGAAGTGCATGTTATTTTATAATAAACTTAGCAACATAGCTTTAACATCTTTCCATATTACTAGTTCTTCTCGACATAATTTTAATGGCTGCAGACTATTCCATTACATTCCATTTCACAGAACATGAACATCATCAGACAAGGCATTTCTGTGACCTTGATCAAAACAAAACGTGATGCCTTTGTTATTATGTACCATAATTTATTTAACAAACTCTTCTGTTGAACATTCAGGTTGTTTTCTATTTTTTACTGTTAAAAATATTACATTGGTGAACATACGTAGAGCTAATTTTTTTCACACATTCAAAATATTTTCCTAAGACAGATCTTGACAAGTGGAATCCTTCTTGCAAATTATATATATTTTAAAGGCTTTTTCAAAAATATATAATACCAAATTGCCCTTTGAGAAGGCTATTTAACTCTCATCATCAGAGTATAAAAGAATATCGGGCACTATCATTGCTTTTTAAATTTGTTTCCTTGGTAGATTAAAAAAAGCGTGTCATTGATTTCTTAAAAATATGCCATTCTTTTATTACAAATAAGGCTATGTAATTGCTTTTGCCATTCATATATTTGTGTGTGTAAGTGTATGTGAATTATCTCTTCATGCCCTTTATACATTTTTATATAGGAATAGCTCATCTTTTGCTTATTTTTCTATAATAACTCCTTATTTTATTGCACTGTTCCCCCCCCCCCGAGTTTTATTTCAATGCATCTTAATTGTGCAGGCCCCTTTGAGTTCCTGTTCGAATCCATGTAAACCAAGGATCCACCAGTATGAGGGGTGCCAGAATTAGCAAATAAAAATAAACAACAAATACTTTTAAAATAATTATACCCCAAATAGACATGGGATATATGTGTACTAGAAAAATATTCGTTGTGTATGTAAATGTAACTGGGCATCCTATACCTTATCTGGCAACCCTCGCTGGAAGTCACACCTACGGTGGAGTATGGCTTAATTGGGTGTTAGTTTCCAAAATTCTGCAAAAATTGTATAAGGCCAAAGGTGTCATTAAAGTGCCTTAAGTAGCTTTCTAAGTTCTGTATGCATGGACTTCTGCCTTCTACCCTTTTTGATAATTTTTACACTCAAAGAACCTCTCAAGCAAAGAAGAAAAGTCACTGGGAAGATGCCTTGTCATTCAAACTATCTCACTCTTGTGTAAAGTGTTTCTGTTTGTCTGTAGGCCCTTTCTATTTTATATCAGTTTTCTAAAAATGTTTAAACATGTAGTTATTGGTAGTTGTGGTGGTTCAACGAGATATAAGGGAAATTCATCTCACATGGGTATTATGTTCTAAAGTTAGCTCTCAAGGAAAATATGACCACACTGTGACTCCACTGAATTATTTTTATACAGTTACCCTCCAATCCATAGTCCCCAACTCCCTCGGCCCAAATTTTATTTTCAATAAACATTCTACCCTCAAATTACTCAAGTATTTTTCTTCTGGGGGAACCTGTGTATTTTGGCCCATTCAGTAGCTACTTAAGGGCAATCATGGTGACGGGCCTCATAGCGCTTGTGCAATTATGTCCTGTTTCATGCATCCTTTGTCTTTGTTTCCCTTTATGGATGCTTTTCTATAAGCTTTGCCCAACATTTATTATTGTGAAATATACCTAAAAACACTCAGAAGTTTCAATCATTAGCCACGATTCCAAAGCAACATGTATAGAATGATGTGTTTATTTCTCTCAAATACATTTATTTCTAGCATATTTCAAAGCACTTCTATGAGATAAAAAGTTTGTAATCCTTGCTTAAGTTCATTTTAAAAGTGTTTGGCTTGCAGTCAAAGACATTGTCATATTGTCTGTATTCTCTTAAATATATTTATATCTGTACCTATATCATAAATATAATACACATTCGACATGTTTATATTAACACATGTATAAAAATGTTCATTCAGATTGTCATTTTACATATCAAATATATTTCTTTTATTGGTTAATACTATCCAAATACACTAACTCTCCTTATATCCTAATTTTCGAACCCACCATAGTATAAAAGAGTCACATAGCTCTAGTCATTGCTATGTATGGTCTCTGGAAAATCTGGAGTTCACTTTTGAGGAAATTGGAAGGCCAAGGAGCAGCTCAAATATTTACAAACAAATATGCATACATATAGACATGCATAAATATACACGTACACATATATACATATACATAAACACATATTCGTACACTTTTGAACTTTTTATCATGGAAAATTTCAAATGCAGAAAAGTAGAAAGAATGGTATAATCTTTCTCTACTAATACCCATCTTCAACAATTAACATTTTCACAGCAATAATATGCATTTTAATAAACTTTTTAAAAAGTATAGCAAACATACGCACAAAAAAGTATGCTGATAATAAGTGTCCAGCTCTGTGAATTATTACGAAGTAACAGCACCCAGATAATGACCACCTAGATAAAAATACAGAACACGACCAGCACTGCAGCTGCCCCACCACGTGCCCTCCTAATCATTACCTCTTTATACCTCCCTAAAAGCAACCACTATCCTGATTTCTAACGCCGTACATTAGTTTTGCATGTTTTTGAACATTATTTTAATGGAATTAAATGAATTTTACTTAATATCATGTTTGTGAGATTAATATATGTTGTGTTTGGTAGTAGTTTGTTTTCATTGCTGTGTAGTATTCTACAATAGGACTATACTACAATTTATCCATTCTATTGTAGATGAACTTCAGATTTCTGTTTTGGTGAATACATCTTTTGGTAAAAGTAAGTAGGTATTTAAATCTAGGAGTGAAATTTCTGGTTTCTAGAATAGGCGTGTCAAACAATTTTTCACCAATTTACACTTCCACTGGCAGTGTATAATCATTCCAGTTGTTTCACATTTTGTATTGTTAGTCTTTTAATTTTTAACTCTTTTGCTGTGTGTAGCTGTATCTTATTGAGGTTTTAATTTGAAATTCTCTCATGATTAATGAGGTTGAACATATATATACACACAAATATATATACATATGTATGTATATTTATATATATTATATACATACCATTGGCTATCTACTCTTGTATCTTTTCTACCTCGTGCCTATTTTTCTTCTCAATTGTCTTTTTTTTTTTTTAATTGATTATAAGAGTTCTTGCATCCTGGATAGGAACACTTCAGTATTTACATGGACAGCAAATGTTGCTAAACTACATTTAAAAGATGCAGGGTCATGAAAGAAAGTATTAACAGAGTACTAACATTGTTGTTCACTGCCTCACTTATAAGATGAAGGGTGAATCACCTAAACATCTATGAAAATTATCACAATCTGAGTTTGAAGGTTGGCGTTTACCCAACTGGGGTAACATTTTTACCAACTGAACTATTTTCGAAGTTCCAAGAAAAAGGTAAATATATATAGTGACATAGAGGAGCGAATGGCTGGCTAGTTACCTGGATAAGGCATCACTATATGGTATATCTTCGTGAGAAAGAGAGAAGCAGCTCCTGGCATTGGGAGCTGGCCTGGTATTCGCAACTAGGCCTTGTTGAGTATAAACAATTTCACAGAATACGAACATCAGACAAGGGCACTCTGACCACAATTAAGACAAAACATGACCCTTCTGTAATTATGTCTAAACAAAAGACAAAAAATCTGAATATTGTCCGAACCCCAAAATGGTCAACATTCTCCTATTCTAACTAAGAACTGACTGCTGTTGTGTGTGTGTGTTGTTTTTGTTTGTTTGTTTGTTTGTTTGTTTTTACCAATTACAGCTTTAGCCTCAGTCTAGTCTGCCCCCCTTCTAAATAAGACTTATTAAGTTATCCAGTCTTAGGAATTACTCTTGCTTCTTGGCAGTATCCAATTCGGAGCAAAGCTCTACTCTTTTATACACTCCCTCAAATCATCAAACACAAGCTTGAATCTTATAATGAGTACCTTTCTAATATATTTTTACTGAGACATCCCATGATTTGCATTCTCCCTCACTACAATAAGTAATAAATGCAATGAGTAAGAAACCTAGCCATTGTTGTGTTCCTAGTGGTCTTTGACTAGAGGTAATTGACTTGGGAAATCCAGAACAATTCAGCAGCCTGGTACAACTTACTTGTCAGAAAAGTGAAAACTGACCTATCTCTAGGGTAAATTTACATTAGCCACAGACACAGAAACTGATGGATAAATAAAATTATTATTTTAAAAAGAAAACCCTGAATTGTCAGAAAAGGCAAATATAT
This sequence comes from Rousettus aegyptiacus, assembly GCF_014176215.1. NCBI lineage: Eukaryota > Metazoa > Chordata > Mammalia > Chiroptera > Pteropodidae > Rousettus > Rousettus aegyptiacus. The sequence continues at coordinate 57,385,100 of NW_023416286.1, read as the reverse complement.
AGAAATAGAAAGGAGATTAGTGGTTGCTTGGAGGAGTGTATAGAAAGGGGATTAAATATTAAAGGTCACCTCATAGGGGTGATGTCCTAAACCTGTATTATGGTCGTGGCAGCATAACTCAGTTAACTTTATAAAAATCATTAATTTGTACACTTAGAGTGAACTGCATGGTATATAAATTATAGCTCTATAAAGTTGTAAAAACAATCCTAGAAGAGATCAGCTACTTGAATCCAACACTCTCTCTGTAAGCAAACTACACAGCAAGCAACACTGTAAACAGAAAGTTGGCTGGTGGGTATAAATTTAGAGCAAGCTGAATTAGCTAAAGGCATACCTTTGTTTATTGCACTTCACTTTACTGTTTCGCAGATGTTGAATATTTTTTACAAATTGAAGGCAAGACCCTCCACCAGCAAAAAAGATTACAACTTGCTTTATTGCAATACTCGCCTTATTGTAGTGGTCTGGAATCACACTCTCAATATATCCAAGATATGCTCATATATGATTAGAATATGTCTATCTACATCACAGAGATACTCCACCAGCAGCGCCGCAGATATAGTCTTTGGGCCAGACCAGTGTCTTCCCTGAGTAACTCTTTGCCTTTGTGGCTTTCATTTTTCCATTTTCGGCTGCACAAATAATCCCTCTTCTGGTCCTATTTTAGCTTATAAAACAAGTCTCGTTGTCCTGGGGACCATTCTTTTATCTTAAAATATATGAAGATCTTTCACACGTTGACTCTGAACTACCATGAATTGTGTTTTTAGCCAGTTATTCAGGGTCAGTTTCATTTCCATGTTGCAGTGTTTAGACTGGGAGGGAAGGTGTCTATGGATGACTCACTTTTTGTCTTTTGGACTATCACAATTTTTATATCAGAAATTGTGAGGAAGGTCAGTGAGGTGATTTTTATCTTCTAGAAAACCTTAAAAGCCCATTCATTTACAGGCATACAACAGAGTATAGCTGTCCTTCCTGCAACTTGACACAGAAGTGGGTTGCCAGATAAAATACATGCATGTCCTATAGAATATTTAGGACATATATGTACTAAAAATTATTCATTATTAATTTGAAATTAAACTTTGGGCATCCTGTAGATTTGTTTGAGACTAAATAGAAGCCCTGGGAAATGCAGAAAAACAGGCTGTCCGAATTACTTTGGTGGAGAAGAGGGGACGAAACAAACATCAGATATTTAAGAGTCTTAAATCAGAGGAGACAAGTGTCTTCTGTAGCAGAGAAAAGGAAAAAATCATATTCCTTAAGTTTTACAGCAGAGTCACAAACATTAGTACTTTGGGAAAGGGCGAATCAGAGTCTGGGGTGCATGGAAGGAAAATTTCATTTCTTCCTAGTGTGGAATTGGAATCCCTACTCAGCTTTTCTGTATGACAGCGCCCACACAGCAGGGCAATTCTATTTTATTCATTGGGTGGAGTGCGGGAAGAGCTCTCCACGTCACGTCTTAGGTACCGCTCATACACCGACCGGAGGTAACCCAGCGAACACCGGGGTAGGCGTTTCCTTGGAGAGTACGAATCCGGAAGTAAGGGGTCGGCTCCGCCCCGCGGCCAAGGTCCGGCCCCTGCCCCTCCCACCAGGCCTGCCGCATGGGATGACGTGTCTGAACTCTGGAGGCGGAAGCCGGGAAAAGGTCGAGGGGTGGGAGTTGGCAAGGTGAGGTTAGCCTGTTTTGCGCATGCACTGGTAGGACCGCGTTGTGTCGGGATTCCAGGAACCATTTCTATGGAGGAATACTCCACTTCTCCGGGTTTTTGATGATGCTGAACTGGGAAGATTGAGGAGGCTGAGAGATTTGGAGGAAAGAAGGTCGGGAATCGGACTCTCAGGTAGCTATGGGTTCGGCTACAATGAGTAGCCGAGTGGCTGCGGGCAGTCCTACACCTTTCTTTTCTCTGTAAAAGGAGGTTAACCTTGTCTGGAAAACCTGAGGTTTATTTCAGCGCTGAAAGTCTATGGTTCTAAATTCTGATCGCTAGAATTTCTGTGGTCTGGCCAGTACCAGTCCTGTAGTGCTTTCCGGTTACTTGCACCTCTTGTCTTCTGTATGTGTCAGACGCTGCGCTAGGTTCTGGAGATGTAGAGATGTAGGATGTAGAGATGAGGTCCTTGCTCCATGGAGTTTACATATAAATGGGGAGTGAGACAAAACAAATAACCACACTAATTCGATAGTGGTAAGTAATGTGGGATGTCAGGGGAGAGAGAGTTAAACAGAAAAGTGATATTGAAGAAATTAAAACCTTTTTACTACCGAAAGCTTCTCTGAAAGAGTTAATTGAGCAGCATGCTAGCCAGAAAAAGGACCAGGTCCTGGGGCATACAATCTAAACCACAAGCAGCAGCGCCAAACAGAGAAGACGAATTTGTCTGCTGTCCTGGAATTGATAGGGCTCTTTTTTAATTCAAACAGTTTGGGGAAGAAATGTATGTTTTGAAGGAATTTAAATTAGCTATAGATAAAGGAGGTAGGAGCCAGTGAAGCGAGGCTAGTTCCTGGATAGGTTATAAAGAAGCGTTTGCTCTTTTGGACTAGGTGTGGGCAACAGTCTGGAGGATGTAGTGGCACCTATTATTGGTAGGCTATTCTCTAATTGTGGAAATAACCACATTTGGAAGTTAATTCCAATTTTATCATTCAGTAATAGTATCAGTTTTGTTTTTTGCCTGTAGCTGTTAACTGATTAACCTTTTTGTCTCTTCCACCTTCCAGCCTGCTGTAATTTAATTTACGACATCTGAGAATTTCCCTCTTGTCAAAGAATTTAACGATTTTTTTTTAAAGGTTGCTCTTGCCAGGAGTGGAATTTGAGAGGCAATTGTAGTAAGTAGTTCTGGATAACTAAGATTTTGGCTTGGACTGGGGTGTAGCTGTGGACATGGAAAGTATTGAAAGGGTTTAGTCTAGTTCAGTAGCCTGGGGAACAGAACTTGCCGAAGGACTGTGAGCGTGAGGGAAGGAAAGATTTAGGTTATCTCCTAGGTTTTGGGGCATGAGAAGCAGGGAAGCAGCGATGCCATTTTCTGAAATGGAGAAAACTGGGGGAGGAACGGGTTGGGGTAAAATAAAGGCAGTGAGTTCGAGAAGGTCAAGTATTTATTGGTGCCAGACAAATTGATGATAGTAAACACAAATATTAGTTTTCTTCTCCTTTCTAAATTGCACAGCTGGGGCTCGTAGTGCAACCTACCCTTGCAAGCAAGAATTTTATCTTACATTGTTCTGGTTACTCTACAATATAAAACAGTAATTCTTGCAGGGTCATAGATTCCTTTGAAAATTTAATGAACGTTATCAACTTTCCAGGGAGATGTGCAAACACCCACAATAATTTATATAGGATTGCATGGGGTTCCATGCTTTTCTGAATTATCATTTAGTGAACTTGCCCATTCCTGAATTCCGAGCTGGAGGTACCCTCGGGTTATGATTCCTTGCAGTATAGTCTGAGTTGATGCACTCTTCTGAAGTATTCAATTGAACCCTAAGGCTCAACTGAATCGACTTTGTCACCAAAGCAAATTTCTTCTTGAAAAATACTCGGAAAATGCACCACACACACACATAAACTTAAGTGCACATGCAAACATGGACATGATGCCACTGGAATAGGAAAAACGACAGAAACTTGCTCTAGGATAATCAGATTTCTATTTCGCTAGAACTACCATCTTCACTCATTGAGCCCTAGGGTGTGCCCATGTCTTCCTTTGCAAAGAAATGTCAACACTACCTTCTATTCGCCTACTCCTGTTTTTCTCCGCACCTCTTTTCCACTCTTAAAGAGGTCTTGTTTGTTCTGTGCAGTCACTGCCCCGCGCAAGAATGAGCCACTGCATCCAGTGCTTTGAACCCGTCTGTGCACACACTTCTGAGTAGCTGTTTCTTTGAGGATTTATGGCTGTTTTTCCCCATTTGTTTCCTCACCCTGCTCCCAACCAGGTGTTTACCGAACTTCTCTCCACCAATTTCGTCTCCATCAGCAAATAACTCTCTGGAGCACTAACTGTAATAAGCGTTGGCGTGCTGCGGTCAGCGTGGTGTGGAAATTTAAGAGATGTGCAAGGGAAACTGAAATAAAGTAACAAGCCGGGAGCGTCAGCCAAACGGGACCATCCACTGCACCCCAAGGGAGCTCTAGATCCGAATTTGGAGTAGGAACGTGAGCGCCGGAACACCTCTCCCAGCAACCATTCAGCCGGCCCGCTGAAAACCTGGGAAGTGGATTTCCTGCGCTGCCTCCCGGAAGCTGCTCAGGGCGCTTGCTGCCGCTCTCACTGAGCATGTGCAGGCAGCGTTGCGCATGCTCCGTCTAGATCCGGCTCGGTTTCTGTTGCGAGACCCGCCGTATCTTCTAACGCAAGCGGAACTGCCCGTGGCGGGCTGGCCTCCTTTAGCCTGGGTGGCCTTGTATCCCAGGGCTCCCCGCCCCTCATTCCCTTTTCTACCCCTCGGCTTGTCTTCTCTTTCCCCGAAGCAGCCGTCATGAGCGCAAGGCTGCCGGCGTCGTTTCCACCTCGGTGGCCGCGGTTGTTGCTGCTGTTGCTGCTCCTGCTGGGAGCGGCCCCCCGCCCGCGTCCGGGCGCTGCTTTCTACTTGCCCGGCCTGGCACCGGTGAACTTCTGCGAAGAAGAAAAAAAAAGCGACGAGTGCAAGGTGGGTGGGGTCCGGTGGACCTTCGGGTGCACTGTAGGAAGGGGAAGTCTCCCTCCGCGGAGGAAGCTGGGGTCCGAGGGGAAGGGGGCGTAGCAGGGGGTGGGGCCGCGTGTCTCCTGAAGCTCTTGGGCTTGGCCGGGTGTCGGTCCGAGGCTCTGAAACGGCCCTTGAAGGGGGCGTAGATTCTGTAGGACTCAGTGGGCCTCAGGTTCACCTCCGTCTGGTGAGCCGGGTTGCACGAGCAACGGTATTCAGTTTTCTTGGAACAGGGTACTATGTGTGTGGCGCACCCTTGGAATTGGATGCGTGCAAGTCAGTAGCAAGCGTTCTACGAGTGAGTTGTTCGCCGACAGCCCGGTGTCACGCAGCCCGGACAAGTAGACCAACTGGTCTTCCAGTAACTTTTTATTTCATTGCTTCCTGTTTTAGTCTACTTTTTGGACCAACTCCTAGTTGGTTCTGAGAGCTTCTTCCTTCTAAGACTTTTATATTTTAACTTCACGTTTTGCAGTTAACTGGTTCTTATTTGTGAAACATGACACCCAGAACCGCGTAAACTGCATTAATAAAGAATTGTTGTAATGGTTAAAACTGTGCATTTTTATTTTTCCAGTGCAAAAAAAAGTTTTTAATATACAAAAAATAAATAAGATCCCACTAGTTTCTCTGAGATTGTTTTAAACACTTGGGGAAACTGGCGTTTTCTTTGTAGAGAAAATTTTGAAAACGTTCATCTCTTAAGACTTTCAAACTCAAGGTTTTCAGTTTAACTGCTAGTAAAAGATATAAGTAACATGCTTTTAGGTTAGTCCGTATAAGCCATGATGATATACATACATAATTATTCTAAGATGGTAAAATTTAACATTTGGGGCTTGAGGATCTCTTTGAAACCATTAATAATTTTAACAATTCAAATAATCGTTCAGCAAACTTTTACAATCTATAAATAGGTTTACTTATTAAGCTTGATTTTTTTTTAAAGTGGGTGTTTATTTTATATCTGCTGGCTTTACTATAGCTGTTAATTTGAATTTATTTTAGGGCATTAAAGAAGCTATTAAATTTTTCATAGCATTTTACAGTTTCTGTTTAAAAACTTGGATCTCTAAAAATATCTAAGGACCTTTAAGTTTAATTCAAGTCAATAGTTAGCACTTGCAGTTGTAACTCTCTTACCCTGCAGTGCAAGAAGCTTTTACTTTGAGATTTCTGACTGAAAGAATATAGTACTTCCAAGTGGAAGGGAGAGCTAGTCTCGAAAGTATACCGTTTTTCCATGAAATATTTTAGTAACCAGCCTTTAAAACCTAGTATTTGGTCTTTAAATTTAAATTTAACAGCAATTGTGTATTGTATTCCCTGTGCCTTAGAGACAACGATATCTGTCTTCTGGGAACCTCAAAATGAAGGACATAAATTTGAACAGATTATTGAAATCTGATATGTTATAAAAGATTAATGTCCAAAGTACTCTAAAAGAGAAGTGAGGAAACATCTGTGGATTGGAGTCTGGGGAAAGCTACAGAGAAGGAAATGACATTTGAGATGGACTTCAGAAAGTGATTATGAATGAAATTTACAGGTAGCCTGCCAGTTAGATGATTTTTGCTTTCTCAACAAGGTCCTTTAAGTAGCTACTTTTTTAGTCCTTTTGACTTTTTAATTTTCAAAAGTATAGGGATAAAACAGGCAAAGAAAAACACCATTTTTCTGAAGCCTTTGGAGTGCATCTTTGTTGCCAGCTGCTTTCACATCGCAATCAATGCAAATAACTGACCAGAAGAAAGATATACTTTGAGCAGTTTTTGTTTTTCCCTACAATTTGACTTACTGGTATAGGGAGTTTGAAGTAAACTAATATTTCTTCTCTTTGCCTCTCAAAGGAGAAAAACAGTAAGCAGTTTAAAATTTCATTGCTTCGATCAGGGTATTAATAATTTTTTTCCCATCCATTCCATGTTTATCAAGGACAGTCTTGTGTACACTATTCAGAAAAAGCTGAAGGGACTTATTTTAAAAATTAGAAATGGGAATGATTATTTCCAAAAGATGTGATTAGAGTAGGGAATCAAAAGTTTAATGAATTGGCCAGGTCATTGATAGTTTCCATCTGAAACAGGGATAATCATTTCCTTATTGAAAGATATTTTGCATTTCTTAGAGGAAAAGTATAATATTTATCATCATTGTGATATTATAAAATATTCATAAGCGTACAGATAAAACAAGTATTGATATCTTCAGCATAAGTGTAATTATATAGTATAAGTCTTTACACGTACTGTCAAGTCTGTGTCCTGCATTTCACTCAGTGTGTACATTGAGAAACAGACAAAAGAATCCTGAGAATTTGGTCATTTTCTCCTCTCAAAATATTTTATGTTCGATTTACTGGCAATAAACAGAAACAGAAGTTAAGTGCACATAAAATTCTGTTTATATTGCTCTGACTCCAATTTATGATCTTTATTCACCTTCATATAAATGCTATGACAGTTCTGTGACTTTTTTTCTTTTAGCTTGGTATTATCATTGCATGTACATACATTTGAATATCAACATAATGCACATTCTTATTGGTTTTTATTGACTACGCACATAGTATTTCATTCTGTTATTGAACTGTGGTTTGCTTAACCATTTCTTGCTTGTAGAGCAATTAGATTGGCCCCAAATTCTCTCTCTTTTATATAGCTTTGATAGAATGTATTTATCAGGAATTACTGACATATTCCCAAATTACTAGGTCAAAGGCAAGAAGCAATTCTATAGCTTTTTAAATTTAATATTGCCGGGTTCTTTTAAGAAAAGTAGGTTTTGTATACCTGTACAAATAAATAACCTGTAAAAATAAATAACCTGTAAAAAAATACATTTAATTTACAACACCATTAGCTAAATGATTCCACAATATTTTATAGTTTTTCTTTTTCGGTTTAATAGCTATATGATGGTACCTAAGACATTTTTAATGCTACATTACTTTCATGGCCATTGAGGTTTCTCTTTTTTAATTTATTTCTTTTATTTGCCTTACTTATTTTCTTAGTTTTTGAAACCATAGTAATAAAGGATTGAACCACATACTTCCTTCCCCTAGAGTCCATTTTACTTTCTTAAAATCAAGGGACAATAAGTTGACTGCAATAAGTAGAATAAAGCCCTGATCAGAAGTGAAATAGATCTTCACAGGGTAAAATGTGCAGTTCTGATCTATTTTGTAAAAAGTTTTGGCAATTTCAGTTGGTTAGGTTTGAACTGAGTCTTAAGTGTGCTGAGTAGCGTTCTGATAGCTAATAGCTGAAGATTAGTGAGCAGTAGTTCACCCTTGCTGCTTTTTAATTTCCAGTAATTACTGGATTTTCAACATAAATTCAAACTTAACGGCTAAACTCTGTAAAACATCTGCTTCTCTGTTACTATTTGATGTCTAAATCATGTTCTTAGATGAAAGATTAAGATTTCCTTTCCTGTTAAATAAGGAAAGATAAACATACCCACTGGTTGTTGTTTTTTTTTTTTTTTTAAGAATATTTAAATGAATTTAACAACTTTTTAATAAAAAGGAGACCGAATCAGAATCATACTTTTAAACTTCATTTCTTGATAGTTATTTTTAGACACTCTTAATAAATGGTGTGTCTGTTGTTTTGGGAGCAGTTGCCTTTAAATATGGAATAAGTCAAATTTAAGAGTTCTAACTGTTGCTCTGGACACAAACATGATTGTATATCCACCTGTTTTAATTGACCATAGAAATAGTTTAAGATTTTGAACTATCTAAAAAAATATGTAATTTACATGTGTACTTATCAATATAATTGACATATTTATGTATTGATATGTAGTTTCACATTCTCATCATTTTCTCTGGAATAATAGTGTTGATTTGTAGCTTCTGAAAACTAATCAGTATGTGGGGGTTACAGATAATGTTTCAAATATGAAATCTGGCACTGGAATGAGTGACTTTGACTATGATAAATTCACATTCCAACAATTATTCTTCCTTCTGATGAAAAAGTACATGGAGCTGAGTTAGAAAGTTTGCTTTCCAAATAAAAATTTTGAATAAAATTATTTTAAAACTGTGATTGTTCATTATGGTAGATCTGAGAACTAAGACTGGGAAAGCAAGCAAGGTGGATATGGATAAAATAATATCCTGTTGCCTTTGGCTCTCCACAAAGGGAATCCCTTCCAAAGGTATGAAACAAAACCACAGACGTGTGCTCCATACCACACACCCTCCTTGTACTCACACAGACACAAGTAGTTTCTAGAGACTGTTTTGTGCTGTTAGCCTTAGAGCCCAGTTCCTATTCTTGCAGTTTTCTATCATTGTCCTCTCAATAAGTGTAATTAATTGTCACCACTTTAAGTGTACTCTAAAAAGTGATTCTCTGTTGCCATTAAGTATCCATGAAAGGCTTTGGAGGAAATTTGTAAAAATTTGTCTTTGTTCTTATTCTCAACTTTCAGACCTATTTTTGCCCTTTGCTATTGATACATGCCAGGTACACACAAAGTAAAACAATTGTAGTCTTTGTTAGTGTTAATTATATCACTAATCCTGAGAACAACCCTGTGGTTTTTACATAGGGAAAATGAAGCTGAGTAAAACATAATAACCCTCTCAAGAGTAAATAGCTAGTAAGCAGTGAATCCAAGGTACCCAGGAGTGTCTGAATCTGAAGTCTGGGCTCTTCATTGGAATACTGGTGTATCCTCCGTGCTGAGCACTCTCTACTTTTCCTGCCTTACTCTGGAGATCCTTGGCTGTTCATAATCCTGGACTTCCATAGTTAATATAGTTATTATAGTGTTTTCTCTGATACAGTCTAAAATTAAAATTTTATTTTTTGGTGGTGTGTGGAGAAGAACCACCTTAGTATTTAGGTGATCATCTTCTAGACATTGCAGATCAGATAACTCAGAGCTCATAATCATCATTTGTGTGTTCCAGCATTTTTTACTATGTCTGCATTAAGATTTCTCTTCAGAATTTTTGCCATTTCTCCAGTATTTAACAGTTGAAGCTTCCATAGCTTTTCTTTTTTAATGGTTTTGCCTTGGTATCTCAAAAACCTTGTTGTCACTTGCTTTGATCCTTGTACAAAGTCACATTTCTTTACTGAGATTTTTTTCTACCTTGAAAACCAATTGTAGATATGGGATCACACAGATGTGATGACAGGTAAGATGTAATAAAAGCAGAGACAAAGAAACAAGGAAATGGGGGAAATGTAGTCCTGTGGCACGGGCTGTGTGTCTTAAAGCAATAAAATCGAAATGCTGGAATCAGATGTAGAATTGGGCAGATTAGAACTAGAAATAAAAATTGTATATTTGGGAGAAGAATTTAGAAAGGAGACCATAGAACTCCAAACCATTTCCATTAAGAATTTCTTATGGTGGATTATAATCAGTCTTTTTCTATAAGTCTTTCTTTAGAATTTATAGTCTTGCTTTAAGATTTATTTATAACTTTCTTAAAATGTTTACTGTTGTAACAACTTTTCATGTTTTTAGTAACTGAATTTGGGACATTTTAAAAGTGGGAATGTGAAGTAGCTAAGTAACCTTCAAGTCTCGTTCAAGTTATGTCAGTGATATTTTGGAGTCAGTTGTCTATTTAAGGCAAATTTCTAGAAGAAGATGCACTTAATTTTTGGATGGGGAATAAAGAAATGTTTAGAGTGGAAAGTGACCTTGAAATTAATCAAATATTGGCCTCTTACAGCACATTGCTATTTTAGTGATAAAATTAAATCCTTTAGAGATTTAGTAGGTACCCCAAGAATGTATAAATAGCTTTGTCTCTCTTTTATTTTCTTGAATGTTTATCTTGTCTCCCATCTGGATTATAAATTCTTTGAAGGCAAATGTTGATGTGTCTTGTATTGTCACTCACGATATCTAGTGCAGGACATTGTGGGTATTAAATAAATACAATAATTGAATGATTTGTTTGTTTTCAGGATTATTTGTTAGTGTTCTTAAGTTTTTATATACATTGCAAATTCTATGATTTTTCCCTATTTAATATTTCTTTTGAATCATCTTCCCTGCTTCTTGAACATTTTCCACACTAAATTTTACTCTTTCATCTTTATTTCTTACCATTTTGATTTAGGTCCTGTCACTTCATAGCTAAATTCTGCCCTCAACGTAAAGCCTTTTCTTTTTCCAACACTTACTGTGACAATTTTCAAAATTCAAATAGGTTGAAAGAATGATCACTTGTATAGCTACCTAGACCCCTAGAGCCTACAGTTGTTTATATTTTTCTCTATTTGTTTTATCTGTTGTGTGTATTTATTTTTTAGGAATGCGTGTCATGATGTTTTAGTGTACTTTTGCCCTTCATTGTAACCACAAAAAGTTATTGGTAGTCTCATTTCCTTTCTCTTTTCTCTCAGTTTTTAACATTTACTCTACTGCCATATTATGAGGATCTCATTCTTATAATACTTTCGAAGCTTTATTGTTTCACTGGAAGGATCAATATTTAAAATAGAGTATCATAATGTAGCATATTTACAAATGTAAATTTCTCTATTCTGTTAAATGTATCATTAATTTTAACATATTTCTTAGCATGTTTTAAGTGAGAGGATGATTCTTAAATTTCCAAATTTTTACAATTTAAAAAAGGAAGAATGAATGAAAGTACTGCAAAACTAGCCAAGATGAATTGAATATCCAAGGTATGTTTTGATTAGTTCACTGAACAACTGAAAAAGGTCCATAATTTATTGGTGATATCTGTGATGGACTAACTTTCTTATAAAGTAAATGTGGGAATTGTGTCAGAAGAGACAAGGATGAAAAGGACTAAGAGCAGCAAATAATAAAAGTAATGGTGGCAACAGTTGAATTTACTTTTTTTGAGATAATAGTCCAGTTTTTGAACTTCTTTGTCTTAAAGTAGAGCAAGTAATCCCTAGCTCATAAGGTTATTATGAGAATTGTGCTTGATAATTATTATCTTCTCCTTCCCTAGACCGATAGCCAAGAAGAGAGTAATGAATAGGCATAAATGGGAGATTAGAATGCTTACTGTCTGAAGTGTCCTTTGATGGAAGGAGAAGAGGGAGAACCTCTCACAGAAACCCTCAGAATGATCCTTATACTAATAAATATTTAGATTCAGGAATTCTACTTTCTGTAAAATAATAGATAACAATACCTATGTTTATTTAGTCATTTAACTTATTGCATAGCAACTATAGACCAGCTTCTCTGTTGTTTTCAGTTATTACGTTGTTCATTCCTTACACTAAAAATTATTACTTGCCTGAAGGCTCACGTTAAGAGTAGACCTGGCAGTCTGACACAATGCTTCCTCCAAACTGAAGTTGTGTTCCCTATTTATATGCTGTATGTTAAATTTTGTTTTTAGGTGAAAAGTTTGTGAGAATTGTTTTTTTTGGATTTTGCTATTTTGGAAAATTTTGTGGACAGCCCTTAATAATTGTAGACATTTGTATAAATCACAAAGTAAGGCTAAAATATACACTTGTTGGGTGGCATCGTTAATACCCTTGTTATTAGGAACAGAATTTGAAGCTGCTTTACCAGATCAGGAAAACTTAGCAGATAAGGTTAATTAATTAATTAATTAAGTTTATTGGGGTAACATTGGTCAATACAATTATATAATTTTCAGGTGTACATTATAATTTGACATCTATATGTGATTACCTATTAGTCTATTCTGTGATTACCACCCAAAGTCCAGTTTCCTTCAGCTACCATATATTTGATCCCCTTTGCCCACCTCATTCTCCCCCAAAACCCCTATAGATAAGGTAAGTTTAATGGGTATTTGATATTAGCTAAAATACCAAGAAGATGGCTAAAAATTTAAGAATGTACAAGTAAGAAAAGAGGGAGGGATGGGGTAAATGGGTCTTTGGGTTATAGACTAAAATGAGGTAAGTGTGGTTATAATCAGTTAAAATAGTACTAAATTACATAAACAAAAGAGTAGCGTGGTTTCTAGAAGAGACATTTACCTGTCTTATAGTTATTCAAGACTTTTAGTAGACTTAGAGGGAACCGGTGAATTTGATTTCTAAAGTATTGACAAGATTGTTATTTAAAAAGGTTAAATTGGAATTTAAAGTGGTATAGATTAGCTTAAGGTCGGAGTAGGGTAAAGAATAAATTCATGGGGAATAGTAAAAGTGGAGACAGATTTCCAGGACAGTGCTTGAGGCTAATTTGGATCTTAAATTTAGCTGAGAATGAACGTGAAATGTTTCATTGTATTAAGCTCCCGTGTATAATACAAAGTAAAGCCAAAAGAATATATTTCCAGAAGCTCTTGTAAAGTTATATGAAAGAACAAAAAGTAGTAAGTTAATTTGGTCATGAGCAAGTTAGTACATTTGAAGAAAAACAATAATTTTTGAGATAATTAGGAAAGAGATGAAGAGTATCATTGAAGAATTATGCTTATGGTTAGAAAAGCTAATGAAAAGTAACAGTGTCATCCTATACATATATGAAACTTCAATGTGTAAACCTCGAATATTGCCTGTAATTCTCAATGATATACCTTTTGAGAAAGATATGAGGGTAGAGCAAAGTCCCGAGAAAAGCAGCTGGCATGATCAGGGAGATAGATCAAAAGATTAAGACCTTTCTGTTTTGAAAGATTAAGACTCAGAGGAGATATGAGAGAAGTCAGAGAATGAGAAAAGGATTTTCTCTCAGTCTTATTAATCCTGTTGCCAAAGTATGTACTGTAAAACTTCAGAGAGAATATCATAGGCTAAGCAAAAATTCTTGTCTCATCCATTGGGTAGAAATAAAAGAAATTTTCACCCTAAGTTTATATGCCCTTGAATAGTGTTCTAAAAATTTTCACATAGCATTACGTCTTTGAACTCTGCGCCTATTATAGGTTCTCTAGGAATTTGAAGAATATTGAAAAATATTAGAAACTGGAGCTCAAGGATAGAGTAGGAGTCCATTCCAGCTTGCTGCCTGTTTTTTTTGAGTCCTCAAGCTAAGAATTCTTTACACTTTTAAGTGATTTGGGGGTGGGGGACTGTAAATCAGAAGAATAGTATTTAGTGGTGAGTGAAAATCAAATTTCAGTGCCCATAAATAAAGTTTTATTGGGCGACAGCTGTGCTCATTCACTTATGGACTGTCTATGGCTGCTTTTGCACTACAGTAGCAGAGGCTGCACATCTTGCAAAGGCTAAAATATTTACTCCCTGGCCCTTTAATAAGAAGTTTGCCAAATCCTGGGATAGACTGACATTAGAGTTATTTTTCATGGTAAAGGATACATCATAGTGACTAGAATAAAAATAAGTATATGAAGAGGGGTATATAAGCGGTACCAAGCAGCATTTTATTGTTTTCTGTTGTTATGCTAATACTGAAGCCATTAGCCTCCTGTGATTACTTAAATATAATTAAAATTGAATAAAATTGTAAAATCATTTCTTTAGCTACACTAACCACATTTTAAGTGACCAATAGCCGTGGGTGGCTAGTGGCTACTATATTTGACAGTACAGATAAAGAATATTTCCATCATTGTTTAAAGTTCTATTGGATATTGCTGCATAATAGTAAATACTTACATAGTACTTTTCTTGAATCTTCTGAAAAACCACTTGAGACAGGAATTAGTATTACTTGCATTCTGCAAATGAGAAAACTGAGGCACAGGAGAGTAAAGAAATTTGCCTGAGATTACACAGCTAGTAAATGACCGAGTCAGGATTTAAACCTGGCAGTTTAGCTCAGAGTCCTCTTCTTAATCACTTCGTACTGAACAAAGTTGAGAATAAGGAACATACTTAATTATATCACACATCTTATACTTCACCATATAGCTTATATGGTGAAAATATGGCTCTTCAGATTTTGGAATTCAAAGTTGTGTAGAGTATACTAGCTACCTTCCTCTCTAGAAATAAATTTAGAGATGTGTGCTGGATTAGCTTATAGGAACCTTTCAGTCTTCATCAAGATATATTAAAAAGAGTTTGGAGTCTGATGTGTCTTCATAGCAGTAAAAACAATAATTAATGAACATCATTTTGTCAGAGTAAGCCATCAACTGGAATTTTGCCTTCACAACAGTTACACATATATGTGTATTCAAGTATGATGTAATGCTTAAATATCGTATCCCATTATCTTTTTAGCTAAAATGACCAATAATATATTCTTGACTATTATGCAAGAAGACACACATTTGTTGTGTGTTTGAGATAGTGTTGCCATTGAGTTGTCATTTCATTTGAGTAGAATTTTTGAGTCGCATATGATACTATTTTCTGTACTATATTCAAAAGTTAGTGTCTTTTTCTGATTTTATAACATAAATATTGGATAAGCATTTTAGTGGATCAGCAGTACAGTTTAGGCATTTTCAGTTTTGAACATCATTAAATTTATTTGTTATTTATTTATTTGTGTATTTATGAAGTACTTTATAATTCATCAGTACCTCTGTGAGGTAAAAACTGTTTTTCGCATTTTGCCAATAAGGAGACAGAAGCACTTATGAGGAAACTGAGATATTAAATAACTTGACCAAAGGTACACAAGTAGTAAGTGATAGAACTGGCTGGAATTTGAACCCACGCAAACTGCCCCAGAGTCTATATGCTTGCCTGCTATGTTTTGCTGCTTTTCCAGTGACAGTGTATTATCCATTTGTTGTGCATCAAACATCTTGACTTGCTTTTGGGATGTTAACAAGTACAGACAGCAGGACTACTGACAACACTAGTGAATGAGATCAAAATGACAGATGTGGTTTTATGCCATTACATGTAGCCTAATGATCACAGGCTCCAGAGGCAGCCATAGCAGGCTAACTCTGTAAAAATAGTTTGTCCCAAGTAAACAACTCCTATTTAGTTGTTTTCGGTTAGCACCAGAAAGTACTTCCAGGCACACCAATTATTTACTGGTTTCTTCAGTTGAATTTTGTCATGGATAGCAACAAGCCCCTATGGAGAGTGTGGGTTATATGTTTTGGGTCCTATAGAACTTTCATTACACCTTGGAGAAATTTTGGGAGCTTCAGTAGGAAAGTGTAGCTTTAAATTAGTCATTTTTCCTAAGAAGTTGATAGAGCTTTACTTTCCCTTTCCCATTTTCAAACTTTATCTGGTCTTGTAAATTTCTTTAATTGGTATTTCCCTGTAGTTAGCATTCTCAAATTGATCAGGGCAGCCCTCCAAAGTTAGACCATGTTGTTATTGTCCATCTCCTATCTGCTTAAGAGTGGTACACAAGTGTATTTATCTTATAGTTGATCTAGAAATTTCATGCCTGCTTGGGAGCATTATTTTTGTGCTACAGAATGAAATATTGAGTTTGAAAAACAGATTTATAAATCCGCATCTATACTGATGTAATGAATGATTTAGTTAAAATATTTTATTAAATTTTTAGAAATTTTAGAATTTAAAAAGCATTTAAAAAATATTGGAGACATTTGCACCTCCGAGAATTATTTTGGTAGTACATGTAAATCCCACTCAAGTGAATGGGTTTATAAGAGAGTTGTTTAATGTGGGTTGCATATCATAAAATTTCACATTTCAAACGTCATTCTTTTTCAATTCTAAGCATGACTTTAGTTTTTATTTTCAGTTGTTTATATTCTCATTCTGTGTTTCCTTATTTTCAGGCTGAAATAGAACTCTTCGTGAACAGGCTTGACTCAGTGGAATCTGTTCTTCCTTATGAATACACAGCGTAAGATCTTCAGCTTGGTTTTTATGTAAAATTTTGTGTGACTCATCAGGATTTTGTACATTTAGAACTTTAGTTTCTCCAGAGTTGTGGATAAATTCACATGCATTTAAAAAATGTGCACGGCCTGAAAACATTTTTTAATGGGTATTTTTTATTGTTGAAATGTGATCTTCTTATATCTCTTTGCAATACAATGGAAGCACCAACTAGAACAATGTATTTCTTTTTCATCCGAGTGGCTAAAAAGGCATCTTTTCCTTTAAATTTTTTAGTAATAAAAAACTCCACAGATTTTTAAACAAAATCCTATGTCCCACATCAGTCCCCAGAAATAATTACTTTAATGTCTGCTCCACATTTTTTCTCTGTCTGTTCTAATGTATGCAACCACATTTATATATTTTTGTTTTAAACAAAAGTAGGTTTATACTTTTATATTTGATTTGCACCTTATTTTTTCTCACTGAGTGTATTATAGTTGTTAATGCACAACTATCTCAGTCTTTTTAGTAGCAGTTTATTATTTCTTTGTAGAGATTTGTGTCCGTGTATGATTTGTTTTAATAATAATTTTTAATAAACATCATAAAAAATGTTGCATCAATATCATTTATTCATTTGACCACTCTATACCATATTGAGTATAAAAGTTTTTATATTTTAGTTGGCTTCTAAATTCATCTAAGAGTTTTGAAAGAAAATATGTGTTTACTGTAGAAAAAAGCACACAAGAAAGTAAGACAATCCTATAAGAATCCATATGCCTAAATATATATGAGAAGAGTACAAAATTCATTAATGCATGAACCATAATTTATATAACTATTGGAGACTTGAATGCTTTTTTGAGTTTTTGTTTTATTATGTAAACAAACATCTCTTAAGTCTTTGTGGCTATTCCTGGGAAAACTTAATGACCTCTTACATCCAGTAGATGGAGAGTCTTTATTGAGGCCTTCACAATCCCAGTTTATCACTCGAGAGTCATCTTCCTCTAAGAATCTAACTGATCTATAGCTATCATTTTGCTGGCCTCAAGTACTCCCATATCATTCCGGAATGAACACAGAACTTTAATTTTCTATAGCAAAACTGAAAGTAGGCTGTCAATTCAAAACAGAACTTTATTTAAATCTGGTTAGTAATACAAGGGAATTACAACACAGAGGGAAGCTTACAAGTGACTGATGATGACCCTTCCACAGCTCCATCCTCAGAAGGTCTGGCGATGCTTCTCATATTGGGATGTGCTGGCCAGTGTGTCAGGATGTAACAGAAACCCAGGGAAAATTGACATATCTTCCTGAAACGTCATTAAGTAAAGATTTGGATTGGAAAGTTATAACGAAAGGAGCTAAGTTATTTAAAATTAAGAATATTATGTAGAAATCAAAGCTTTTTTTTCTTTTTCTTTTTTTAACACCTACAGCACCTGGTCTTTTTACGTGGTCTCCGACCCAAGTACTAACCAGGCCTGATCCTGCTTAGCTTCTGAGATCAGACAGGATCGGGTGCGTTCAGGGTAGCATAGCTGTGGACAGAAATTAAAGCATTCTAAGACATAACTTTCAGATGTGGTGTTCTTTTATTTGGGGGTAACGTGGTATGTGGAACTTGAAATATGAATATATTTGTTATTCATCTATTGGAGATGCTGGAATGATCATTACCTAATCTACCCTCAAGATTGTCTAGGGGTTTGTTATTTCATTATTTCCTTTTGTATTTAAAAACTTAAATATTCTTTCCCCCAGGTTTGATTTTTGCCAAGCGAATGAAGGAAAACGCCCATCTGAAAACCTTGGTCAGGTGTTATTCGGGGAAAGAATCGAACCTTCACCATATAAGGTTTGTATTCGGTGTTCTATGTTATTTAGTTGCATTTTTTTTCTTATAAAAAATCCTGAGATAACTTGGCTCTCATAGCTAAGGAGAAATCATTTCTCTTTTGCATCCAGGAATAGTTTCTTCAAGCTACAGTTTAGAAGGATCCCTCCCCTTCTCATGATACGTCATGGATAAGTTTGTCGTAAGGGACTTATAAGACAAACAGTATTATAAATGATAAGGTGGTAGCAGAAAAGACAGTGCCAAGACACCCAGCCTGACCTCGTAGAGAGACCTAGAACCCAGGCTTCAGTCATGAAAAGTTGCCCAGCTGCTCCACATCTCCTTCTCCTCTTTGGAAGCAGTGTCCATAGACTTTCTTTGTTAACAAATACAGCATAACTTGGACTCCTTCATTGGGTTTTTGGGAAGCTAACCTTTCTGTTTTGACCATTGAGTATATTTGGAACATCTTTGATATATTTTTAGGACATCAGTTAAACCAGTCTAAGCACAATATAAGATATTCTCTTCAATATAAGTACTTCATTGTCACCCAAAATAGTTCTACCTTTTAAATCTAGTATCTTTTAAGCATGTTATCTTTCTACATTACCTAGTCTCCTGTTCATTTTATATCTGCTGTCTTGCACAAAGAATAATGGTCTGTCCCCTTTAGAAAAATTAAACCAGTTTATAATAGTAATGTATCACCTTATAAAGAATTAAATAGTACAGAAGAATATAAAATGAAAACTTAAGCCTCTCCCTCCACCCAGTTCTACATTACAGTTTCTTATTATTAATCTTTCCTGACATTTTCCATACATTTCCAAGCATATATAAATAAAATTAGATTTTCTTAATGCTTTAACATATTCTGAACTGTGCATTTTTCTTTAACTCTCTGCCTTGAGCATCTGTTCACATGAACATTCCTTTTAATGGCCTGACCTCAAGTTTTATTCCCCAGCCTAACAGCTCCCTCTCTTGGTTTCACGTCCTTCTCTTCAATAGCTTAGACTCCACGGTTAGCTGCTTTCCCTGCTTCTTTATTAAGCACACCTATCTCTCCCTTGTCACTTTATTACACTGAGGATCTGTGCATCAAATCCCAGAGCCTAGATTAGTCCCATTAGCCCTCTTACTCCTTCCAGCACTATACTTACACTGTGAAGCACTGAAGGAAAAGACATATAATTGTGCTGGTTTAATCTGCTACGAGTTTATTCTTTTCAACCATAAGTATATCCTCTTAAAATATTCTAACCTGAGATTTTTCTACCCTAAACATGCCAATAATTTTTTTAAAATTTCAAAGACAGTAGATTTGAAGGCCTAATGAGAGAAGTCACTGGGAATAGAGGCACTCAAAGTGTAAGGACATGAGTAATGTTGAGTAGGGCAGGCATATTGTGTTAACATCTCCCTGATATATTTTGAAAGGTTACAGTGGGAGTTATCGCATTCTTTTATAGTAGAGAATGATTTTCAGACATATTTATTAAATTGTGCAGTTGACTTAAAATACTTCTGTGAACTCTCAGCCCCATCTTTCTGTTTATTTATTCTTTGGCCCTGAGAAATAATTGAAGAAGAGGAGCATTAGTAACACTTATGTGAACTTGAGGGACAGCAGAAGTCTCTAGTAGTAAACAGCCTTTAACAGCAGTGAATAGGGAAGGTCCACAAACCCATGGAAAAGTTTTGTCCCTTTGGGGAAGAATGTAATGCAAATTACTTCCTTAGTAAGATCCCATTCAGGGTACATTTATTTGTGTGTAAAGACTATGCCTTGCTCATGCAAAATATTCTTTTAGGCCTCTCGTTTTTCAGATTTAATTTTGTCCTAGGAGTTGAGATAAAATAGAACAGAGGGAATATTAAAATGGAGAAGGATGTGCACCTAATGTTTTCTATGAGTTTCCTAGAATTTTTTAGGATCAAGATTTGTGCTAAAACAAATTCTTTAAGCCCCTATTTTAAAGAGAGGCATTTCTTAAGGCCAAGGCATAGGAGAACACAGTCATGGGAGCCAAGATATCGGATTTTTTTCTCCCAAGACAGCCATAAATGTATTGACTTACATTTTCAGTATTCAGTATTGATTTCAGTATTGATTATTTGTCCTTTATTTTTAAAGAACTTTACATTCAGAGCTATAGTAAAAACAATGGTAATAACCAATAATAAAATGAAACCCCAAATCTGCTTTTCTGTCTTTTATCTATGACTTCAATTGAGGTCAGAAAAACAGCAATGCAATACATTGCATGTGTTATGTGAAGCTGGAGCCACATTCATAGGATCATAAAATCTCATCTCCTGTCTAACCACTCATATAAACTCAGTTAACACATCTGTTGAATGCCTTTCATGTGCCAGGCACTATGATAGGTGTGGGATATAGCCGTGAACAAGACAGAAATCTCTGCCATGGTGGATCTTATGATGAGGAGAAGAAAACAAAATTACTACTAAAAGTTATAGTATATCAATTGCTCATGTAAAAACTATTGAAAATAAATTAGGGAAGATGGTTGGAAAATTGGTAATTGTAAGTAGGACAGAGAAGGTCTCACTGAGAAGACATTTAGGCAAAAGACCTGAAGCAAGTAAAGGAGTGAGCCATTTGAAGATCTGAGGGGGAGGTGTTCTAGTTAAAGAGCTGCAAATGCCAAGGTCTGGTGTTTCCAAGGTACAGAAAAAAGTTGGTGCAGCTCAAGCAGGTGAGCAAGATAGAGAATAGTAGGAAATGACAGCAAAGAAGTAATGGCACCATATCATATAGTGACTTAGGCCACTGTAAAGGCTTTGGCCTA
The DNA here is from genome assembly GCF_014176215.1 of Rousettus aegyptiacus. NCBI lineage: Eukaryota > Metazoa > Chordata > Mammalia > Chiroptera > Pteropodidae > Rousettus > Rousettus aegyptiacus. The sequence continues at coordinate 57,364,013 of NW_023416286.1, read as the reverse complement.
TAAATCTGAGTGAGATGCTTAGCATTGGAGTGTTTTGAGTAGGCTTAGATTTTAACAGGATCACTAGGGTTGCTGTGTTGAGACCAGACCATGGGGGAGAAGGTGAGAAGCGGTAAGATCCAACTTGTTAGGCTCTTGGACTTGTTAAGATATGTATGACCTGATAATGGCCCAGACTGTAGGGATAAAAGCGTAGGGGTTGTGAAGGGGTCAGAATCTCAGAAACTAGCTATATTTTGAAGGTAGGGCCACCAGAATTTGCTGAGGGATGGGCTGTGGAGTGTGGAGTGTCTGTTTTCTAAGATGGGAAAGTCTGAGAAGAGTAGGTTTAGGGACAAAAGTAGTTTTAGACATAGAAAATGTGAGGTGTTTATTAAGAGTCAAGTAAGGGATGTCCAGTTAACAGGTTAAATATATGTGTCTGGAGTTTAGAGAAAGAGTTCAGCCTGGATTTGTATATTGACAATCATCAGTGCATAGATAGTATTTAAAGCCAGGAATTGATAAGATCCCCAAGGGAGTGAGTATAGATAGTGAAGAGAATTCCAAGGACTGAAGCTTGAGACACTTGGTATTAATAGGTCAGGATGATGATAAGGACTCAATAAGGAAACTGCCTCTTGGGATTGTTGGGATGATTACATAAGGTAATGTTTGTTGTTAGGATTAGAGGTCATCTTTAGGGCTTGTTATTTTCCTCACAATTGAACACACAATTGAATTGCCTAAACCCGGTAAGCGCTGGATTGAGGTGTAAGACTTTGCCGCTTTTGGTGTAACAATGTCTATTTCTGCTTAATTTAAGTTTGACATCTGTTCTTCTTTTTTCTTAGTATGTATACTTCTATTTTTTAATTTCTACTCTTTAAAAAGGAACCTATAAGGTTTATATAGGTTAAAAATATTAAATAATTGCATGAATATTGCTGTACTTGGCAGAAGTAGCAGTGCAGCCAGAACAAAACTCTTGGCTGACAGGTGGCAGCAGTGGTTTACACTTGAAACGTTGGTCAGCTGATACACAGAAACTGGTTTACGGATTTTAATAAATAATGTACAAGAGAATGGACTACTTAGAAGTGAAAAATATGCAGGTATTTTTTCTTACCCTTGATAATGAAGTTTAAATTTATTAAAAAGTATAAAATTATGAACTATTCATGGTTAGTTTAGTAAATTACAGCCTTCAGAACACTAGGAAATAGATTTTTTAAATTAAGACAAAAATGAGTCTCGATAAAGTAAACCTACATTATATAATATGATGTGAATATCATTATTTTTATACACATGAAATAAGTCGTAGACTCCAAAATTGGAGGAATCCTTAGTTTTTAAAATTTGGTTTAAAAATTATCAATTTTTATGTTTCAGCTTTAGTTTTTGTTTCAATTTTACTGTTTGTTTTAACTTTATTATTAAATAAGGTCTTGAAAATTGACAATTATTTCAAATGTAAATAAGAAGAATCACATTTACCCTAATTTTAGGCGTCCAAATTTGGCTTCTTGTATCATCATAGTCTGTTATTCACTGCTGAATCTCCAACACCTGGCACAGAGAGACCACTTAATAAATATCCACCAAATGAATATTTGGACATAAAAACTTGTCTACTTGTTACTAGAAAGCCTTCAAATCCGTAATGTTTAAAACGTTATCAGGGGACATTCTGTGGAGAGACTGAAGTCATTTTGTTCTCCATGTAGGTTTTTTCCCTTCTAGGACTCCTTTACATTTAGAAGGTGGGTTAAGTTGAAATTATCAAAAATAAATCCTGTTACTTATCAAATAAAATTAATGAGAAGTTTTTAGAGAAACAAAATAAGATTGGAATTTAAATCTGATTGAGCTATGAGCAGTTTTAAAATGTTTGTTATCAATATGGATACACGTAAGTAATTAATGAGACTAGTATTTTATGGTATAATGCGAAGGAACTGGATAATTTTCTTATAATTTACTTTTCACTTTATTTTAATACAGTTTACATTTAATAAGGAGGAGACCTGTAAACCTGTGTGTACAAAAACATACCATACAGAGAAAGCTGAAGACAAACAAAAGTTAGAATTCTTGAAAAAAAGCATGCTACTAAATTATCAACATCACTGGTAAGACATGGAGATTTTGGATTTTGGGCTTTTCCTTGTCAAGATGAAACCTGTTTCGCTGAATGTATAAATTACCTCATTGACTCTATTAAAAATATAGCAAATTAATTTATTTCCTTGTTTTGTTACAAGTATTAACATGAAGTAGTGACTTTTTTTGCCAGAGGAAAGTATCTAGGTCAGTCTTCTAGAACAATACTGTTATTTTATACTTGCAGGCCATGAGAAAGACCATTGAAAACAAAATTTAGGTTTCATTTAATGTTTGATACATAGCACCTAATTCAAAGAAAATATTTACACTTCGTGGATCTCGTTTTTTATTTTATAAACATGATGTAATGTTATTAGGTTGTTACCAATTTGTGTTGTAATCAAAAAGCATTTAAAACTTTTATTTCTGCTTCCACAGTAGTAGTTACTTATTCAAAAAAGAATATTAAAAAAAGGTCTCAAAATCCAACTTGTCAGGTGATATAACTATTATTATTCTAGATGTTTGCCAACAACAAATGGCTGTAATCTCTGTGTGTTCATGGTTTACCCATGTTTTTGTGTGTTTGCCTTTTCTAAAAGGTGTAAGATGCTGGAAGTGGTGAATAGGAAGATTATCTTCATGTATTTCCTTTTGAAAATTTGTCATATCAGTATCTCTAATTGACCCATTTGCTCATATCCAGGGAGGTTAGGAACTTTTGATGTCAATTTGGACATGACCAGATCCTGTGGCTTAAGTTCTGTGGTGAAGCCTCATTCCCCATTGCCCCCTCAATGCCTCTCCCTCCTCCCTTCCATACACATAAAACGAAAAAGTCATAGGGAAGGCAACCTTGGGTCACATGCCTGTTCATGAACTAGTCTGTGATCAGGGAAATTCACTCTCAGTAGCCAGACCTGATTAGTATACACCTGAACCAAATAGAGTTTCCCATAACAGGGCTATATTAGAAGGAAGGAAACTTGCACATTGCACTTGTGTCAGCTTCTTTCTCATGTGACCCTCAGTACAAACAGGAACTTGAAAGTCTCCTCCATATCCTCATTTCTTTGGTTTCTAGTAAGCCAAGAGCTTTTATCCTCTAAGCTTCTATGAGAATATTACTTAATTGCCAAATTGGTATAACTTGGGATATATTTATTTATTCATAAGTAATTGAAATTTCCTTTGGTGTATTATTCTCTTTGCTTCAAATTATTCTTTACAACCTTCAAAATCACGGTGTAAGGCTCAGTTCTTTCATTTACATATTAGCCCCATTCACCTTCTTTTTCTCTTATCAGCTGCTTATTTGTTTCAAATGAAAGAATGACTCTTAGGGCCTATTGGTGATTTTTAGCTATCTCCACTACCCTCTGTTCTTAGAATACTGTTTAGAGTTTGCTCCTAAAGGTAATAGAAGCAGCTCTTCTTTGTAACTTCCTCCCAATACTTAGAAATATTATTAACTAATTTATGATACAGTTAATATAGGTACTGTTTTGATGCTCAGATGGTTAATAATGAAGAATAAATAAAATAGTTTACTAAGTTAGAAAGCATTTGATAGTAAAATTTACTAAACAGTTTGTGTTAGGTGTCTCAGTTGCAAACTTAAACTATTTTGTTTCAAATGGAGTACATGGAGGGTAGAGGGAAATAATGGAAAGGAGTCCTTAAGGGTAAAATGTTGATGCCAAGCATTCAACTTTATCCTTTTGAGTCCTCTTTTTATACTTTTTTACTCTATCACATTGAAAATATTGTATTTAATATTTTTTGACTTATAAATTCAAGTAACTACTACTCCCTGGTAGTACTTGAAAATTATATTCTTTAAATTTTCTTGTGTACAGTCATGCCACCCTGAACAAGCTTGATCCTGTCCGATCTCGGAAGCTAAGCAGGGTTGGGCCTGGTTAGTACTTGGATGGGAGACCACCTAGGAAGACTAGGTGCTATATGTATAAAAAATAAAAAATAAGAGATTGTAATCTGACAAGGTCCTTGCAATCTGTGAGGTCAACCAAGGGTTACCTTCCCTAAAAAATAAATAAACAAATAAATATTTTCTTTTTATTGTTAAGGTGTTTTTGTTTTTCTGTTCATTTGTTTTTAATGCTTCCTATTACCAGGAAAAGGTTATTGTGTCGAGGCATTATATAAATGATAAACTTAAGACTATAATTCTTATGTTGTATATCCTCTGATATGATAGCATAAAAGTATTATACTTAAGATATTGCTGGTATACTATTTATTGATTGATTGGTCTTCGTGCTCTAAAAAAATTAAAGCAATTAACTGACTTTTTCGGCCTCCAGAAAATGTGAATTATTTACATTATATAGCATTGCTTTCATGCTTCTAATATTTTATAGTTTTTTCATGGAAACCACTAGCCTGCTGGTTGTAATAATGAGCAACTTAATAGTTTAGGTGATTCTAAAATTTGGTACATTGGGTAATATTAAATAGCATGTAAATATGACGAGACATGTTTTATTAGGTCATTAATGTACATCTGGAGTGCCTATAAAATCATAATTTTACTTCCTAAGGCATACATTAATTAACAAATAAAACATGCCCTGGAGTGTTATCTTATGACTGTAATACAGCTAGTGTATTTTTAGTAATTTTTTTTTATTCGCATCCTGCAGTGTGCTCTGGGCATAGGGGACCACATGCTCGGACTTTAATGTAGTCATGTAGTGCTACAGAATCTTATACTTTACTTTTACTCTTTTTTGTTTAAAAAGTTCTTTTTCACTTTAAAACTTGAGAGATTTGTTTCTCTAGCTTTATTGTAGTATTTCTTTTAGAAATAAATAAGTTGGAGTTAAACAGTCGTAATAGATAATACTATAATTTTCACTTTTTTACCTGGCCCTTAAGTTGAATATTTTCGCATATCTTGCAATTATATTTTTCTCCTTTTTATTGAGTTGCCTGAGTGATAAAAGACATTTGCATCTGTACTATTCCCATGAACTCTGACCTATTTAAAGCTTTTGAATATTCTGCTAAAGGTAAATTATACTTAGGTGTCTAGATAATGATATTATTAAATTAGGAAGTGTAATGAATAAATAAATGTCCCTTTCCTACATACATTTATAGTTTGAGCTATAAAGTTTTTTTTTTTTTCACTGCACTGTGTCAGATATTGGCATAATGCTTTTCCTTATGAAATACCACATTTCATTAAAATTCTTTGATTGTAGTTTTAACATCTTAAGGTATTTATAGACATTTCATGAAATGATGACATTTTGGGGCAGTAATTCTTAGTCATGTTTGGTAATTTCTACTTGATTATTATTTCTGTGAATAGGATTGTGGATAATATGCCTGTAACGTGGTGTTATGAGGTTGAAGATGGTCAGAAGTTCTGTAATCCTGGATTTCCTATTGGCTGTTACATTACAGATAAAGGTCACGCAAAAGATGCCTGTGTTATTAGTGTAAGTTTGTGATAAACTCTATACTTTTTAAAATACGGCTTTTTGGTAGATGGATTCAGTTTTTACTCAGACAAAAATTGTTATATTTGTCAAATGAGTACAATACAGATGTTCCGAAGTACAACTACTTAGATCTTAAACCAAAGCCAGATTAACAATGTATAAATTTAACTCTAGAACTAAAATAATACAGATTCAGTTCAACATTTACTGAGAGAATCTGTTACATGCTAAGTACTACAGTAAGGGCTAGTACTTCATATGTTCTGACTAATAAAAGTTAGATTTATAAATCTTACATATGAAAATATGTAGGTAGTGGAGTGCCAAAAAAGACCTCATTAAATCCATGAAATTTGTAAATTTAAATCCATAATATATTGTATTGCAAAAGTTTGGTATTATACCTTTTTTTAAAAAGGTGTCTTAAATGGTTTACAGACTTAATGTGATGATCATTTTGTAAGATACTTAAATGTCAAATCACTATGTGGTTGGTACACCTAAAACTATATAATATTGTATGTCAACTCTTTCAATTAAAAAATAAATATGTGTAAAAATGAATTAAATAAGGTATCTCGTCTTCAAGACCAAATTTGATGTTTAAAAACAATAATAAAGTGAAGACATTAATATAGAAAGTAATTACAATGATTGGGATATATATTAAATTAAATTTTTTGTAATCAGATCACCCTGATTTAATCTCTTCATTTACATGATCTGGGAGTAGAAGTTAGCATGAGCTTTATCATGAAACTGGTTATAATGGTAATGCTTTTGTGCGAGTTGACAGAGACACTTGAATAATTTAGGTTATTGGTTTAGTCTGATTATAAATTTCCATGGAAGAAAAGAAAATGTATATGGTTTAGCATGTTCATAACATATAAGATTTTAAAATTTGCTACTTTTATCATAAGTGAAAAACTAGAAAGTATTAGATGTTCGTTTTAATAAGTATTTATTAAGTTTTATGTATGAGTTAAAATGTTAAGCATAATTTTCACCTCTGCCAATCAGTTTTGGCTTATAAAGAGTTTAGGCTTAAAACTTAAACATTTTTATGGGGAAGGATTAAAATCAGATTTAAATTTTACTACTTCTTGTGGCTCATTTTAAAGTTTTATGTTTTGACTCTTGTATAGCCAGTCTTCTACCTTTAACTCTAAGTTCTGTTCCATAGTCAGAATTTCATGAAAGAGATACATTTTACATCTTCAACCATGTTGATATCAAAATATACTATCATGTTGTTGAAACTGGGTCCATGGGAGCAAGATTAGTGGCTGCCAAACTTGAACCAAAAAGGTAACTATACAAACAGATAAGTAAATAAATATAAGTGAAAGTTAGGCACAAAGAATAAATATTTTGGGCCTAATGAGCTTTTTCCTTAATCAGTATTCTGGCATTTTAGAATTGATTTTATTAAAACTCCCTTTAGTATGATTTGTTACTGAGTTATGGTTCGTCGAGAGAAACCATACAAATATTTTTTTCCTGTCATGGTAAAGTGGTCAAACCAAGGTGACTTTTTGTTTGGTTTTCAGTCAGGAAGTTTTGACAACTTCTCTGTGTCGGCTTGGAATGGAGACCGTGAGGTGGTTGGGTCAGTCAGTGTTCCCTTTTACAGTGGAAAAGCATTGCCTCTGATGTTTGCAACTCGACGTCTCATCAGACGGGCAAATGAATGGATTAGTGCTATCATTTAGAAAATCTCCCTGTTGTGCTTGCTTTGGCAGCACATACACTAGAAAGTCTACATGCAGTGTTAGATGCTAGTAGGTGATAAGTCGTTGAAAGGACATCTCTTCAAGTTATCAAATTTTTAGTGTGAAAGTACCTATCAGTTATTTGAGATCCTTTTTTGATTCCATTTTTTCCGTGACTTCGCTCCCCTCCTTGAATTAGCCATTTTCTCATGCCACTGGTGGCATGCCATAATAAGATGGCAGTTAATTTAAACTTCCTCAGTGGTTTTTCTTTTTAGATTATTTAAGGCTTTTTAAGTATATAGTTTTCAAGTTTGTTTCTAATTTTGAGTAGCAATTTGTACACATTCTTATAACTAAACCCATTATTTACACAAAGTAAATATTTGTATTAATATTAAGTCTGATGTGATAATTTCACCTTTGACTGTCAGTAGCATTGTGAAATATGTACAAAATCTCTAATCTTACTTTACCCCATTTTTTTAAACTGTACTTTATCAGCATCTTGCCAAAATGTTTCTTCCCACAGCTTCAAGCATACCCATACAGATAAACCAGACTGCTCCGGACCCCCCATGGATATAAGTAACAAGGCTTCTGGGGAGATCAAAATTGCCTATACTTATTCTGTTAGCTTCCTGGTGAGTTTGTTTTTATCTTTAGTATAACTCAGAAATTGATTTTATATTCATACTACTTACACTAATTAAAATATCAATGACTAAGCTTGTCCAATAGATAAGCTTTTAATGAACTGATTTTTGGAATTGTTTGTCAATGCACCAGGCAACATAATCACACTCAGAATTAAGTCTTCGTTTAAATGAGACATATAGGAAATTGGAGAATTGAGCCTGATTAAGTGTTAAGTCATAAAAAGTTACATGTAAGACAAAAGGTAGAAAATAGGCATACAGGATGGTATGAAAATGTCAAAGATAGGTGCAAGAAGCATTTATGAAAACAACACCATTTTTAAAATCTGGATTCGAGTATAAACTTAAATGATTTCCTGATGGTAGATGATTTATATAGATTCTTAGGGAATTCAAGGGAAGGTTTTCATTAAGGGAGAAGTTTCTTAGGAGGAAAGTAAAAGTTCATTTTATGAGAATCTTAGGCATTATTCTACTTCTATTTTTAATAAACTATTGTGGCAGTCCAATATAATTGTGACATTTGCTATCCCCATACAGTGTGTAATTTTGCAAGCCGAGTACAGTAAACAATATATATTTCTTTCTAGGTAGTAAGAGCTCAGCGTGGGTGACACCTGACAGATGTTCAGTGTTACCTGGGTTGTGACTCTGGTCTGGTTAAGCACCTCATAGGCATAGATAGATGGTGTCAAAGCAAATAAGTTTTTCTACTCAATTTTCTGAAAAAATTAAGTATAGCTCTAAAGTTTGACATCTAAAATAATCCCTTACTATTTAAGACTTCAAAAAAATAAAGCAAGTAACTTTAGGAACTCTTATTTTATATTTACTGTTTAATCTCATCCTGATTTTTCTGAGATTTGAGTAAATTGAATCTCATGACTAACCCAAGTTATGATGAGAAATTGCATTTATTGACTGAATGGAATTTATTGACTGAATGGAAATTTTTGGATTTTTAATATAGTTTGTCTGCAAATGCTTATTTAAAGAGTTTTATTTTCAATCCTTCTAGGAAGATAAAAAGATCAGATGGGCATCTAGGTGGGACTATATTCTGGAATCTATGCCTCATACGCACATTCAGTGGTTTAGGTAAGACTACAGATTAATCTGCTTTACGTTCTTTTCTTATTCTACTCTTTGTCCCTTTGAACATCTCATTCACTCTCTAGTCCTTAGCAGTTATTCAACAGTCTGACCTTTTGAATCATACTTGGGTTCAGTCTCTGGCTGTGAGTCAGGCCAGGTCACTCAATTTTTCAGAATCCATTTCTTTACAAATATCTGCCTTGTGGGACTATTTTGAGGATTAAAGGAAATTATGAAACAGCATATGAGCACCTTAACTGGCATGGAAGAATGCTCAATAAACAAGGTTCTGCTGCTGTTATGACTATTCACAATTCTCTTTTAAAAGTATGACTCATAACTTTTATTTAGAAAACTGTTCATGGTGCCATTACTCTCCTTTTCTTACTTTGCTGACTGTCCTTTTGACACTCATTAATTTACTGAGTAAATTTGTCATTCAGTAATTTTTTTGAGGGACAGATTAGTCCTTCGTTGATTTTTGCAGCTTGTGTTGCACTGATTTGGGCACAATAGTTATTTAATAATGTTGACCATGGACAAAAAAATTCTAGTTCTTAATAGGCCACAAAACTATATTATAAGTATATCATGAAGTTATGTATCCACTGTATCTATTGGAAAGACACATAGAATACAGTTAATTGAATTTATTGGATTTTAAGTCAAATTTTGATTTTGAAAAATGCTCTTTTAATATTTACTCAGTAAACAATTTTTTAAAAAGAGTGTTACTGTTCTAAAGATTAAGCTACAGATAAATCCGGACATGTTTATTTCTACAGCATCATGAATTCCCTAGTCATTGTCCTCTTCCTGTCTGGAATGGTCGCTATGATTATGCTACGAACATTGCATAAAGATATTGCCAGATATAATCAGATGGATTCTACGGTAAGTGAAACACTTGAACTGTCCTTTGATTTTTCAAGAATAGCCTTTATTTTTCCTTTGGAGAAGGTTTAAGCAATAGCTTTGGACAGAATCTGCTTTTAAAACATTCTTCTCAAATGTTAGCCTGTATTCACATTTTCAGTTGGGAAATGATCCTTAAGAATTGGTATTCTCTAGAAACTTAGTCACCGCAGCATTCAGAGCTGCACTATTCACAGCCTCATCTGGATCAGTAGATTGGTGCAGAATGGACGTAGTTGCACAGCTCTAGTTCTGTCCTCTTTTTTTCACTTATGTGCCATCAACTCTCAGATTCTCCATTCCCAGCATACACCCAGTTTGCAAAATAGCAAACTTGAATGGATTATTTTCCAAGCAAGTTTTATTTGTGTGTATATTTAATTTTTTTGAAATTAATTTTAACTGAATTTTTATCATTTCAACCTTTTGGTATATTCACAATAAAGTTCCAAGCTCATTTATGCTCAAACATTTTAAGTGGCATAATGTTATACATTTTATAATTTTTCATTTCATAGCAACTCTTTAACAGAATTTCCACAAGAATCAATGACTTGTAATAAATGCAAAAAACTCGGCCTTTTCCCCTCAACCTTTCTGTCCTGTCTTAATGAGAAAAAGAACACATTAATGTTTATGAGCTTTTTAGCACTTCTACTCTACAATTTTTTTCTGATTTTTATTGTTTTATTAAATATTTTATTAAAATGTTTTCAAGATGCTCTGTTCATATTAGCAATTCCAAATAATCACTGAGTTAATGGGATTTTTTTCTTAATTTGTACAGAGATGTGCCACGGCATATGGGCCAGGACAACCCTGCTTCCCCTCTTGCTCTCTTTTTTTCATTCCTCCAGTTTCTTTCTGTAATGGTCAGAACAAATCTATTCAAGCATAAGTCAGATCATTTCACTCCTGATGACAGTGGCTACCTATTTTTCTGAGGGACAGTCAGTCAGAGTGTTTACAATGGTCCACAAGGTCCTGTAGTACCTTTTGGCACTCTGCTCCAGCCATACTGGCCACCTTGCTGTTCCATGGATATGTCAAACATGTTCTTACTGCAGGGCCCTTACACTCAAACGTTCATCCTTCAGATATTTACATGGCTAGCTCCCTTACCTCCTTCAAGTCTTTACTGAAATATGATCTTTCCAGTGAGACTTTCCTGACCATCCCATTAAAATTACATCCTCTCCACCTCACATACACATCTATACTTTCTAATTTTTCTATATAGCACTTACACCATTTAATGCACTATATATATATATATTTTTTTTTTTTTCTTATTTATTGTCTGCCTTCCAAGGAGAACATGTACTCATGAGAAGAGGGATTTTTCTGTTAAACTCACTGTAGAATCACTGATGTTTTCAACAATGCTAAGCATATAGTTGTTTCTCAGTAAATGTTTGTCAAATGAATGAATAAATGAGTTAGTCCTTTACGTACCAGATTTGTTGGTACATTTCTGGGCTCGAGATAGATAAAGAGTGTATCTAAGGATACCCCACCACCAAAAAAAAGAAAAAAGTGAGCTGAGGCCAAAGCAAGAAGCAGTGCAGGCCTGAGAGGTTGAAGTTCTTTGGGTTGATGTTGTTATAAAGTCTTTAACCAATTGGAAAACTAAACCTTGGGTCATTAGTGAGGGGGCTGAACCTTAGTCTACTCCTACATTAAACTTGGATTCTTAAAGGGGAGGGCCAAATGATTCTGGGTCTATAAGTGCCTTCTGATTCTTGGCCAATTCAAGTAGAAATTTTCTGAAGGAAAGTCTCCCAACTTTAGCTTTTCAGGATTTCCCTGAATTAATTAAAATTAATTTTAAAAGATCTATTTGCAGAAATTTATAAAAATTTATAAGAAACAACAGAGTTAGGCACTCCAGAGATTTAAATTGCTAGAACTATTAGTTACAGAGTAAACATTTTCTGTACATAATAATGAGTCTAAAATTGGAGGTAAACAAAAGTGTATCAATGAGGAAAAATCAGTAGATGCATAGTATTGGATAAAGTGGGTGGCTTTCTGGGAAAAAAAATAAGGTAGATTCCAACTTTATTGTATTGAAATGCTTAATGCTTTAAATGAAAATGTGAAACTGTAAAGTATTAGAAGAACACATAGGAAGTTATTTTTCAGTCTTGGAGAAGAGTAGAATTTTGTAAGTGTGACAGAGAGTCAGAGGCCCTAAAATAAATGATTGCTCTATGATTACTATATTAAAAAAAAAAATTAAATAGCAAAAAAATACCATTGAATAAAAAGATATTTTTATTTTTTATTTTATTTTTTTTTTTAGCCAAGGCAACCCCTGGTTGACCTCACAGTTTGCAAGGATCTTGTCAGCTTACAATCCCTTATTTTTTAAAATTTTTTTAAGCCTACAGCACCTAGGTGGTCTCCCATCCAAGTACTAACCAGGCCCGACCCTGCTTAGCTTTCAAGATCAAATGAGATCAAGCTTGTTCAGGGTGTCATGGCCATAGACAAGTAAAAAGATAAGTGTCAGATTGGAAAATATTTTATCACCTGTCACAAATAAATTGCTAAATTCTTCAATAAATAAAGAAATGCCAAAATCGTTTAAAAAAAAAAGTCAATAGCTCAGTAAGAAACTAGGTGAGGTACATGAAAAGAGTCAATAGAAAAAATACAAATGATTCCGAAACATAAAAAGATGCAATATCATAATAAGAGAAATACAAATTAAAATTGCAATGCAAAATTGTTCACCTGGTACACAATGGTGACATGGCAAAATTTGTGTCTTTTGGAAAGTCACTTTATATGTTAGGTGGAGAATCATTCAGAGTAGGGCAAAATAGGGAGTATAGAAACCAGTCCAGAGGCTGTTTTGAGAACTGCCAGGGGCTGTTTGAGAACTCTTAGTGACAGGGAATGGTGGCAGGCAAGAAAGAGGGAAGTGGAAAGCTACAGAGGGTGTTTAGGAGTTGGAATGGAATCCTGGTTGACCTGTTAACTGTGGAGAGAATGCAAGATGGAGAGGAGTCAGTGAATAATACCATGTTTCTGGTTGATTCAAGGGCCCTTCTGGTTGCTGTATTGAGAAATGAATGGAGAGACAAGGGCAGAAACAGATACCAGTTTAGTGCAATAGCTGGGTGAGAGGTGACAACTTGAACCAGGGGTGGGTCCTATGGCTACCTTTTGGAAATAAAGCTCTAGGAATTGTTAAATGATTGTATTTGAAGTGTGGGGAGAAAAAAGGAGGAATCAAGTGTTATTCCAAGGTTTGGGGACTGAGCAACTGGCAGGATGGAGTTTCTGTCTCCTGGGAAGACTACAGGAAGAGCAAGTATAGGTGGAGAGAGAGAATCGGTTCAGTTTTGCACATTTCTATTTGAGATGTCTATTAAAAACAGCCAAGTGGAATTGCTGATTAAGCAGTTATATATGTCCGAAGATCAAGGGAGCAATTTGGGCTGGTGGCACAACTTAGTAATATTTTCATAGCCAAGCCTACTGTAGCAGCAAAGTAGCTATGGGACCTAATTCCATTTGCTTATTTTGGAGATTAATAAATGTAGGTTGAAAAGGAGAGAGTGTGATTAAAAATTAAGACATCAAGTTGGATTATAAAGCTTAGAACTGGGTAGGTATCACATTATCTTCATATTTATTTTTAAAGTTTCTCAATACCTATATTTATAGACCGTTACACACAACATTCCTTTAAAAACAATTCAGGAAAACTACATAAAGCTCTATGAGTCAGGCTTTATACTTCAAAATTTAAATAAATATTAAGATTTGTAGTAAATTTTTTAAAGATTTTTTTTATCAGCATATTCAACAATGAGTAAACTGTCTAGTCTTGGTGATATTACATGACAGTTAAACAACTTTATTCCCTTTTTAGGAGGATGCCCAAGAAGAATTTGGCTGGAAACTAGTTCATGGTGATATATTCCGTCCTCCAAGAAAAGGGATGCTGCTATCAGTCTTTCTAGGATCAGGGACACAGATTTTAATTATGACTTTTGTGACTCTATGTAAGTGTTAAGTTAAGTAGAAAATACTTTTTCTAAATAATTATGTGAAAACTGGTTTTTCTAAATGAGGTAGCTAGGCTAGATTGTCCCTTTAAGAGTCCTTATGGCATTCCGATCTATGTGCCCTAGCTGTATGTGACTTGGGGCGGGATAAGCTGTGCCCCAAAGCTGACTTCATATCTCTCTTCAGCTACATGGAGACCAAACCCTTGTCATGGCAGCACTGGAGCTGGAGATGACTAGGCCCTGAAAGACCATCTGGGCCTGGGTGGCCTGGAGCCAGGGTCACACAGGTTAACTACGCCACCCCATCAGGAGCCAGTGTGGTTAGGATTCCAAGACATTCTTGACGTCCACTGAGAGACAAAAAGAAGAGAGAGTAGGCAGGACCTTTCATATCTTGGAAGAATTTAGGAAGCATGACCTCTTTTTTTCCCTAGCGTATTCGGGAAAGATCTTCTAATACAAAAAATATCTCACCGTGCCACCTGAAAATCTTTAGGAATTTTACTTAAATTTTTGTTGTTAGGACAATCTATTTTTAAAATAGACCTTTAGAGGTATCAGTTGGTCACAGCAGTGGTTCTGAGGCTACTCTTTGAGAATGCATTATTTCCATGGTTTTCCAGTTTTCCTAATTGTGAAAAAAATATGAATAGAATTGTCTAAATTTTGCATTTTTCTTATGCTTCCTTTACTGATGAACAGTAGCAAATATTTCTGGAAGAATTCAGAAACCACTGACCTTTTAATAACATTTTTTAGTGGACATTTGTTCTTAATGTTTAATACATATTAAATATGTAATACTAAAGTCATTTTCTGTTAGTAAAATTGTTCCAAATTTCTGTGATGAAATTAACTACATAAATGATTTACAAAGATGATTATTACTTCAAAATGTCTGGCACTTGAGTAAATTTGGGAACTACTGATTTACACCTCTATGCTCAGTTTGAAGATTAACTAGAACATATATTTTTAACTACTTAGATAAGAAAATGCAGCTCTGATGTGGGACATAATTTCAAAGTATATTATGTTCAAAAGGGTAGGTTGGGAGAAGTCATCATGGAAAAGATCTGGGCACAACCAGAGGATAGCATGTAGGCACTAGAGAGAGAGCCAGAGAGCCAGGGTGGAGTTAGAGCAGAATGGATGCTTGAAGATAAAATTCTGCTTTAAATTTTATCCAGGACTGCCTTCTGTCACTGCCTCGACATTGTTGGGGTCAACTAGGAAGTGAACTTATGAAGAAGGAAGGTTTCAGAGACCCTAGGATAGGAAATAAGAGGGATCATTTTCCTTAAATGCTTGAATGTGACTGCTTCAGAACAGTCCTTTTCTCAGTCCTGTGGGGGAGTGAAGGGGGTGCATTTTAGCGGAAATTCTGGTAGATCTTCTAAAGTTACCCTGATTGTTTTCCTGACGTTCATGAGTTTTTCCTCCTGCCCCTCAGTTGGTGCTGCTCAGAAGGTGTGCACAGCATGTGCGTGGCTACGTATACCTCGGGAAACACCAGGGGCTGTGTCGCTCCCGGGATTAGAAAGCCACTTGAATTTCTTTCTGAGCAAGTCATAACTTCTGAGTCCCAGTTTAAAGCTAGAAGTCTCTAGAAATATAAGGTAGTATTTTTATTCTTATTAGTAAGGAGAGTTATATAGGGAAGAGAACAAATAAAACTAACCAACCAAATAAGGGTAGGAGCCAGAATTTTCCTAGAGTCATTGGTCAAGTCTTTCGGTAACTTGTGTTCAAAAAGCTAATGGTACTAGGAAATCTTTTTCCTGTTTTATTCTTTGATTAAATTCCATCTTGTCTCTTATGTTTGAATGTTATAAACGTTTTTTTTTTTTTTCACCCCAGGGGCGAAAGAAAAGAACAAAAAGTGAAAATATTTCATAGTGGGTGTATTTTTATTGATGTTAATTTTAAAACTGTATTTGAATCTTAGAAAAGCTTAAAGCACTCATGAGCATCCAGTCACCCTCCTCTGATAACAGGAAAGGTGGGGTCTTAGGGACCTTGACAAGAAACTTCCAAAGTAGAGCTTGCCTATGTGTATGATCCTACTGATGCGTTAAATGTTACTAAATGGTCAGTGTGGCTACATGGTAAGATAGCATATTTTCATTAAGTTGTACTGAGTTTATTATTTAAAAAATGGGAGGGGTCTTGTATCACTTTGCAACAAAGGAAACTAATAAAATGTGTAACCTTAAATTATGTTTTAGTTTTTGCTTGCCTGGGATTTTTGTCACCTGCCAATAGAGGAGCACTGATGACTTGTGCTGTGGTCTTATGGGTGCTCTTGGGCACTCCTGCAGGCTATGTCGCTGCCAGATTCTATAAATGTAAGTAAAAGCTACCTTAACTGGGTGTCATATCACAAATCTTATCTGCTATATTAGCATGTGTGAGCCTTTGTGTTTGATTGTTGCTGCTCTTTAAACACTATATATTATAGGTATATATCTTTATTAAAAGAATCTTGTGAAATGGATGACTAGATTTATTTCTTCAGAAATGCTCATACAGCGAGATAAGCAAATTTAGGTGCTATTTATCTACCATCCCCTCTCTCCGTTTTCTTTTAATTTTGACTTAAGTTCAGCTGAACAACTTAGATTTACTACATTCATGGAAACATAGACCAATATAGGAAGAAAGTATACAAATGTGTATCACCAATTTATCCACTAAACCAAGTAATACATACAGGCATACCTTTCTTATGATGTCTTACAACAAGAGGTCATACTTAGAATTGTGTCAATTTAATATTTATAAAAATGAACTGTAATTAAAGTAAACTAAGATCTCACTATTTTAAAGAGCTCTGAAATAAGTTACTTTTGTAATATAATAGTTGCAATAGCTTTTATTCTGAAAAAGACAAAAAGATCGGGGGAGCCAGAGAGGAAGGATGTGATATGATTACATGACTTAGAAAGCAGCTTTGCCAGGGTCAGTAAATGCCAGAGTTTGCCTGCTTTAGGAATTCAGGAATCCATTGAGATAGTCCCATAGGTAATCAGTGAATTAGTATCCCAAGGAGATGGGACAAAGCTAAGGTTGATATGAATAAGGCTTGAGCTAAAACAGGAGGGTTACATAGGTGTATGGTTGACTAGACTCAACCTCAAGTAGAAATATAAGTTAGACTTTGCCAGATGCAATTTCAACTAATTATGTGAAGTCCTGTGTGTGCGTATAAGTATGTTTAATGTCTCTGAATTTTGTCAAGTCGTTTTTTTTTTCATCCTTTACTAAAGGACATAGGATTAGGGTTGCCATGTGTATTTTAGCACATGCAAGATATGGTTGGGCCCCTGCTTGCCACATAAACTCCCTCTTTCTTGCTGTTTCACCTATGCTTCAGTTCTTTGGTCAGATTGTGGACCTTCATACCTACAGTCTTTACTATATACTGTTCTCTCTGCAGAACATTCTGAGAGGTGCTATTAAATGGCCCCAGTCACAAAATACTTCATTAGATAGAAACATTTCTTATGTTTCGAAAAATATTATTTGAATTTTAATTGAATCGTATTAAACCCCAAATTAATAATAGTTTGTTCAGCTGAACTTAAGTCACAATAATTTCTTCACCGATAATGCTGTGACTTCAAATCATATATAGAATTGTCATTTTCTTTTAGGCACGTGGTACTTAAAGGTGCTTATAAACTCATAAAAGTTTATTTTAAAACAGAGTTGTCAGATCTCAGCCAGTTTCATATCTAGCTTGTAAACTGGGAGCAGAGGAGAGCTTTCATTGTTTACTGTATGTACTTAAGTTTTTGATTTTTTTTTAAATGGAAAAAAATATTGGAGAGGGGACGGGCAAAGGAAGGTAAAATGTTCATAATAAAATTTGTTGTCAAGTGCACAATCCTTCCATTCTTCCCAGTCACCTGATCTAACACACTGATATATCTCCCCATTCCACCCATGCCCTACCAGAAACTGCAATGCTAGAGGAATTAAGATTCAGACTTACCGTGGAAATTTAAATTTGTTGCATGTCAGGCTTTAGAGTTCTTGGTTTTATAAGAAATTCTGAGATGGACCTCATGAGAAAATCTTCAGTATGCCCTATCTCTACCCAGTTCCATTGATTAAAACTGGCTTAGAATTTAAGGGTTTGTTTTGTTATGAAGTTAAAAAAAAAAAAAGGCATAGAAATGAAAAACTGGTGTGGATAAATTTCCTTTGACTTATTCTATGCTGAAGCAAAAATCTTTAGAGCAGGACTTAAGCCAGGGCAGTCCTGTGATGTGCATCTCTGATTTGGATCACTTGATAGGGAATATCATATCATTTATTGTCTGACAGTTTGTCCAGTACTAGACTTGGAGTATTGCTTTGAAGAAAAGTCTATATGTTATGCCATTTTTGTTTTCTTCTGCAGCCTTTGGAGGTGAGAAGTGGAAGACAAATGTTTTATTGACATCGTTTCTTTGTCCCGGGTAAGTAAATATTTCATAACTTTCTTAACATAGTCTTATTTTAGTTCTCCAATTTTTTTCTCAAAATACTTTAAGCATTTAATCTTCTCTTATCTCTAAACCATGTACTCAATATAATGAATTTTTAAAAAGGTATAAAATCAATATTTAATAAACCTTTGGAGAATGACTACTACATGCCTTATATGGAAAAAGTGCCTCTAGATATGAGAAATTTTTATATTCCTTTTTTAAAAGCATGTATCTTAGTCTGTAGAAGTTAGTCTGGCATGTCTTCATGTATGCTGTGTTTTAAAGCTTTGGACATGATCATAAAAAGGAATCTTCACCTGAGATAACTCAGGCAAGGATACATTTTCATATTTTTATCCAAAGCATTGCTGCTTTTTAGAGTTTATTCCATTAAGTAGGGTAACATATACCAAAAAAATTTTTAAATCCACCATATAAAAAACAAAACAGCCATATCTCTTCAGAGGGTAGCTTCCGATACCAAGTATCTGATGTACATTTAGCCCTAGAAATAGAACCCACTTTTTCTCCAACTCCCCAGCTCTCCCCATACTCTCCCTTAGCCTCTCAACAGTCAGCAGCAATAAAGCAAGCCAAAGGTTTAATCTGGAAGCTAGGACTGTCCCATTTGCAGGCCAGAAATGAAAGAATTACCATAGCTAGAATTTTAATACACATTTGGGATAAATATGCTTAGAATTTCACCTTCATTGAAGAGTCACATGCTTCTCAGCCATTTATGTTCTGTTGAAATCTTTGTTTTTCCCAAGTGATATCTTTTGTCCTCTTTACTTCTGTCATCAACTCAGGAAGTGTCCCTCCTTACCAAGCCTGTCAGCCATGATTTCCTTCAGAATCTTGCCTTTCAGACATACCCCTAATCTTTGACATCTTCCATTTTTTCCTTTCTCTGTGTTCTGTTCATGTGTTTCATCTCTAATTCCTCCAAATAGACTTAGGTCTCCCAAGTCCTAAAAAGAGCATCCCATAAGCATCTTCTGTCTACTCTCTTATTTCTTTTCCATTCCTAACAAAACACCTTGATAAAATAGTCTACACTTCTTTCGTCTCATTTTCTCAATGTACATTTGGAGGGTAAACCCACATCATCTGTCTTTTTTCTACTATCACTTTAGTGAACTTTTCTCTTAGGGTACCAATGATGTTGTTCTTTTCAAACCTAGAAATGATTTTTCTCTGTCGTTACCTCTCTACATTGTATAATATCGGATACCTTCTCCTTGAAACTTCTTCCTTTTTTAGCTCCATAGAAATTATCCTATGCCTGTTCTTTTATGTCTCTGAACAACCTTTCTCTGATTTACCTTCATCTCACTTTTAAAAGTTGATGTTCATCAGTAAGATAATGAGGTAAGCAAAGAGAGAGAGAGCACATGCCAAGAACTCAAGTTCCTGGAGCAAGGGGAATTGGCATTCACCTAGGAAACAAAGGATCATTTAATAATAAGAAATCGATTCATATAATTTTATATAAATATGTGCATATAATTATTACAGATGCAACAAAATGACATTTGATAATATTAAACATTGTTTTCAGATAAAAAGAATGTAATGGAGTGAAAAATGCTTTTTTATATTAATAAAATTTCATCTCTTATTCAGAACCAACATCATTTAATGATGAAACACTAGATATACTCATTAAATCACATTTTTGGCTTCAGTTATTTTAGTTCTGTTCACAGTAAGACATGAAACAAGAATACATTTCAAAAAGTTGGAGATCATATTATTTATAGGTAACATAGTTTGTATACAGAGAACATCAACAAATTTCAGCTATATAAAACTTGTAGAATTAATAAAAGTTTGGCAGAATGGCTAGATGTCGGCTAATAGTCCAAGATCATGAATACCACCAATAGCCAATTAAATGTTTTCATGCCAGTGGTATTTTTGTGGGAAGAGAACTCTATTCATAGGAGTATTAGCAACAGAAAACCTTCATAATACCTGAAATAACTTCTCAAAATAGGCACAATCCATATGACAAGTCTACAGTGCTTATTAACTATTAAGATACAAATTCAACATGTTACTTGATAAGAAGACCAAGTATTGTGAAGGAGTTTAGAGATGTCCCATGGCTGCCAGGACAGGGAACACAGAGATAGACCATGTGTACATGGAAACACACTGTGGCATCACAGACCAGAGGAGCTATTAAATAGTACTGGGAGAATTGATTATTAATAAGGGAGAAGAAGAATGTTCTTACCTCACACACATGAAATCGGTTCTAGGCAGATTAAAATCTAAATGTAACAGGCCTAAGAATTAGATTAAAATAGAGATCCCAGATTAGGAGAGGCTTTCTTCTCTTAGGTTACTCAAAAGGTAAACACTTGGTGACTTTGATAACATTGAAAACTGTGTTGGGTACCTAGAAGTGATTGTAGTATGATTATAGCCATGTTTTTAAAAATGTTCTCATAGAAGAAAGACTGAAAGGGAATTGAGTACACATATTCAAATGTTTGGATTCATAAAAAGCCATAAACTGAGAGAAGAAGATATTTAACAAGGAGTTGCTGGAATATATCAATAACTCATATATAATGCGACTTTGAAAAAGCTATGCATCCCAAATGAAAAATGAACAGTAAATGTAACCAGCAAGTTACAGAAGGTGAAATCTCAAAAGCTAACAAACAGAATGCTCAGCTGCAGTTGTTGATAGAAAATGCAAATGAAAACAACAAATTTGACAGTTTCAAGCATGATGAAAATATGTAAAGAAGTGATTTTAATAAGCTGCTGGTAAGAATTTAAGTCAGGCAAAACCAATCTGAAGAGCAAGCAGTTTGGCAATTCTAAACTTCAAATTCACATACCCCATGACTCAGCAATTCCACTGTTTTGATTATAACGCAGAAATTGTAAGTTAATTACATATGATTGCTACTGTATCATTTTGCTTCTAACTCAAATCTACCTAAAAGCTTATTGTTTCTTTCAGGATTGTATTTGCTGACTTCTTTATAATGAATCTGATTCTCTGGGGAGAAGGATCTTCAGCAGCTATTCCTTTTGGAACACTGGTTGCCATATTGGCCCTTTGGTTCTGCATATCTGTGCCTCTAACGTTTATTGGTGCATATTTTGGTTTTAAGAAGAATGTAAGTTTCTAGATGTTAACCTATTCAAATGAATTTCAACTGTGTAAACTAGCATATATCACCTTAAAAGATATGTGTCTGAAAGATATAAACTTGTCATGTGGGATCTGGATTTCATAGAAAATTGATGACTTTGTAGTTTAATTACAATCATTCTTAAAATAATAGTACATACTTAGGAGTGTGGTAGAGAGATTACAGATATAAACTTAGATTTCAAAGTTCTGTAAGTAATGGAAACTAATACAGATGAATAGGAAATGAAAAGCTAATGTAAACTAATTAACACTTTGAATATCTGCTAATATTTGTTTTTAAGGAAGATTATAATTAGGATTCAGTCTCTCCCTTCCTCCAGCCTGTCTTTTTCCACCTCTGCTGTCCCCCTCCTGCCCTCAGGCTAGGGAAAATGAGAATTTATTCTTCAGTGTCCTCCTCTGACTCCACTATCATTGCTCTTCTCTGAAAATAGGATAAAAGAAATAGCATATTATGGTAAGCTTTGTTAGGTGACTTGGAACTCCCTGGAAGGGGCTATCATTGGTTCATAGTCTCCACTGCACCTGCCATGCCAGTCTACTAAAAGATTTTTCCGTTGTTGGCATTTTGTTTGATTTAAAATCTATGTAGCATAGTGAACTGACACAGTTTAAAATACTTTTAATTATATAGATTACTTGAAATTTTAAAAATATAAAAATTGAAGATATATAATGATTCCATGCACATATACATTTATCTACATGTAAAATAATATAGTCCATGGAAGTATAATCCCTGTGAGATGACCAAGTTTTAAATTTATCATCATAAAAACTTTAGAAGTACATTTTGAACTTTTTTGCAAGAAAATGGCTTTCTACATATGTGTTGTTTTGAAACTCTGTTTAAGTACTTTAGATTCTAGTTGTTTTTATACTACAATGTATGTTATGAAAGGGAAAATAATTGAGAACATCACCAATACCTTATGGTCGTAAAGCTTCATATAGCCATTCATTGTCTTCGTCATGTTCTTAAGTCTTTGCAAAATTGAACAGCTTTAATAAAGATGACATTGTCCATCACCAAATAAAAATACATTGACAGTAATTTCAGAACCAGTTGATTTCTTACAGTAAGTATATAAATTAAAAAAAAAAAAAAACTAACTCTACCTTTTTATTAATGGTTATTTCCCAAGCACTATATTATCTCCTGTGTATTTCTTACTTTGTGTAAAGCCGTTAGTCACTGAATAACTGCTGGAAACAGTGGTGGCTTGTTCCAGTAGATAGACGAATATCGTACCTGGTGGTATCTGCTTCGTTGATTCTAAATAAAGATTTCTGTTTGATGACTTAAGTAGACTTGTGTTGCCATTAGTGTCAACATAGAAGCTGAAAAAAATGAGGCAAATAATCTAATACAGAGAAGAATTTTTAAAATAGATATATAATTTTGCATCCTTTCTTTCTTTCTTTAATGAAGGCCATTGAACACCCAGTTCGAACCAATCAGATTCCACGTCAGATTCCCGAACAGTCCTTCTACACAAAGCCGTTGCCTGGTATTATCATGGGAGGGATTTTGCCCTTTGGCTGCATCTTCATACAACTTTTTTTCATTCTCAATAGTATTTGGTAAGCTAAAGACTAAGCCCTCTTATTCCCATTACCATTTTATGTAATACAAACTTTCTCTTTTTGTTTATATGGATTACTGTTTATATCTTATAAATGTAAGTCATTCTCCAATAAGAAATTTGAAGAGTCAAAATGTTGTTTTATCTTTCCATATGGGAAAAAAAGTAACAGCTATTATTAATTGATTCTTACTCTTACTTAATTCTTACTCTTACTTAATTCTTAATTCTTATACTCTTACTTAATTCTCAGATCTCTGTGAGATGGCTGTTATCCCCATTTTACAGAGTTGAAAATGAGGTTTTGGAAGTTAAGTAATTTGTCCGTGTCACATAGCTACCACATGACAGAAAATTAACCCAGTTTCTCCACATCAGTGTTCTTAAATAAGTAATCTGTACCGCTTCAGAGAAGATACTCTAAGCTCTTGATAGAGGGTTTTCAAGCATGCATTGAAGGGATGGTTGAACTAGATGACCTTCAAAGTCCTTTTTAATTCTAAGATTCCTTCATTCTCTGATTTCTTATTTGCATGGGAAAACTCTGGTAATTTTGAGCCACTCTGTTAAGTTGTATACATTGCAGTATATTAATGATCATTATTTGAGCACATTGACATATGTTATAGAAAGTGCCAAGTAGCATAAAGTCAGAACTATATTTGAGCTTTTTAGGGATTTGAACTTCTTTCATTTCTGATTGTTACAATATTTTCCAAATTCAGCTGATTTTATCATATATGATAAAAAAGTATATGCTGTAACTTTTTCCTATTTTAAGTCTGCCTTTCTATTATTTTTTTATCAAATTTATCTGACACCAGTAGACAAGTAGACTAAGCATATTTGAATAAATAAGAGTTTCTGGTTCTACCTGAACAGGAAGGTGAAGATCATGACATTGCCATATTCTTCCTTCCCTGCCTTCCTGCTCCCCATCCCATCACCATCTAAACCAATGAGAATTTGTTCTTTGATTAGTTGGAAGTAAAAGCAACATTTTCAGTTTAAGAAAAATGAAAAGATTGTGTCATTCGCTGTGTCAAAGAGAAAATATTCATTATTTTATTTTGACATGTTTGATTATAGGTCACACCAGATGTATTACATGTTTGGCTTCCTGTTCCTGGTGTTTATCATTTTGGTTATTACATGTTCTGAAGCAACTATACTTCTTTGCTATTTTCACCTATGTGCTGAGGTATGTATTAGCAATATTCACTTATGTTAATTTGTAGACAATATTTATAATTTTGGCATAAGACCACCTGGAATACTATTAATTGAAATAATTTTTATAGATATGTGTCATTAAGATAGAAATTGATCTGTATTCCTGCATCAAATATAGTCCTCTTCAGGGTTGAATTAAGATTGTATCCTAGAGTTCAGTATAGTATTTACTTAGTGCTTAACCTTAAAATGCTAATTTCATGAGAATAGCACATTATGCTAAATTTTAAATTTTTAGTTTTTAAATGTTTGATTTAATATTTTTTGTAATATAGATATTTCTAGACTGATTTTAATAAAAATAAACAGATTTTAAGTGGAAAAATCCATTAAAACATATGGTAATGAGTTATATTCATGGCAACATGGCAGAATGATGGTATCCTTGTGTGATAGGTAGAGTTGTTTAAATATTTAGATTGCGTTAAATCATTCTTTTATAGTTATTTTCTATACAGGAAATAAAATCTAACTTTGCTTAAGACCTTTTTAAAAAAATTTTAGGTTAAATTCACATAACATAAAATCAGCCATTTTAAAGTGAACATTTCAGTGGCCCATGTCACATTTATAGTGTTGTATAAACATCACCTCTGTCTATTTTCAAAACATTTTCATGACTTGTGAACAAAATCCCATATGCATTAGGCAGTTATTCCCATTCCTCTCTTCCCCCTAGACCCTGCAACTATACCAATCTGCCTTCTGTCTTTACAGATTGATCTCTTCTTGGTATTTCATATAAGTGGAATCATCTAATATGTGTAGCCTTTTGTGTGTGGCTTCTTTGATTTAGCAGAATGCTTTTAAGGTTCTGCACATTGTAGTCTATATCAGTACTTCACTTCTTTTTATAGTGAATAATAGTCCATTGAAACGATATGACCCAATTTGTTTATCCATTGATGGGCATTAGGTTTGTTTCCACCTTTTGGCTATTATGAACAGTGGTGCTATTAACATTCATGTACAAATATTTATTCGAATACCTGTTTTCAATTTTGGGAAGTGTAAATGTAGAAGTAGACTTGCTGGCTCAAATGGTAATTCTTTGTTTAACTTTTTGAGGACTCTTTCCACAGTGGCTGCACCATTTTACATTTCTACCAGCAGTCCTCAAGTATTCCAATTTCTCTACGTTTTTGCCAACACTGCTGCTTTCCGTTTTTAAGTTACAGCTATCCTAGTCTTTGTGATGTAGTATTTCGTTATGGTTTTGATTTTCATTTCCTCAGTGACTAATGATGTTGAGCATCTTGTGTTGATCATCTATATATTTTGCTTGGAGAAATGTCTGTTAAGTTCCATTGTCCACTTATAAATTGGGTTGTTTGTCTTTTTGTTGAGTCGTAAGTGTTCATTATATATTCTGGATACTGGATCTTTATCGGATACATGATCTGCAAATATATTCTCCCATTTTCTAGGTTGTCTTCTTTTTAAACAATGTCTTTTACACAAAAGTTTTTAATTTTGATGAAGTCTGATTTATCCATTTTTTGCTATATCTAAGAATTTATTGCTAAATCTAAGTTCATAAGGATTTACCCTTATGTTTTCTTCTAAATGTATAATTTTAGCTGATATATTTAGATCATTGATCCCTTTTGAGTTAATTTTTGAATATAGTATTAGTTCGGGGTATGAGTTGAGGGTCCAACTTCATTCTTCTATATATGGAGATCCAGTTTTCCCAGCACCATTTGTTGAAGAGACTATTCTTATTGAATGGTTTTGGCATCCTTGTTAAAAATCCATTCGCCATTGATATATTGGTTTATTTATGGATTTCCAATTCTATTCCAGTGGTGTATCTGCTATTCTTATGCCGGTATAACAATTTTGATTGCCATAGCTTTGTAGTAAGTTTTGAGATCACAAAGGGTAGGTCCTCCAACTTCGTTCTTCTTTTTGAAGATGATTTGGGCTATTCAGGGGCCCTTGCAATTTAATATGAATTCGAGGATCAGCTTTTCCATTCCTACAAAAAAGAGGTGGTTAGAATTTCGAAAGGGATTGCATTGAATTTGTAGATCACTTTAGAGAGTATTCCCCATCTTAACAATATTATCTTCCAATCCATAAACATTTATAGGATGTCTTTTAATTTATTTAAGTCTTCTTTAATTTCTTTTAGCACTGTTTTGTAGTTTTTAGTCTACAAGTCTTTCACCTCCTTGGTTAAATTTATTCCTAGGTATTTTATTTTTTTGGATGCTATTGTAAATGTAATTTAAAAAATTTTTTTTTTCCTTTTTTTTGGATCGTTCATTGTTGGTGCATAAAAGCACAGTTGATTTTCATGTCGATTTTGTACCCTGCTACATTGCTGAATTTATTTATTAGCGATAGTATTTTTTGGGCGTGGATTCTTTTGGATTTTCTAATCTTGGTATTCTTTTAAAATATATTTATTTTTCACATATTCGAAATGGTAAGAGAGATAGTATTTCTTTTATAAGAGTTCCTGCTAAGCTATAAATAGCCACTTTACATAAAAGTAGAAGCGCTGTTTTAAAAACTTACCTTGTCCAGATTATGTTAGTGAAAGCTAGAAAAGGATTTCAACCAAGCCTTAATAGAATGATCTTCTTCCTAATATTGAGTTATACTTATAGAGTAGAAGATAAGAAATACTAATTTTGAACTAAGTAAGCTTAGTAAGTAAATAAACTAAGTAAAAAATACTTTGCTTTTCTTTGAGAACTATACTTTAAGGTAAAATTTAATGTTTCATTATTCATAAACTGTTTAAGATTTTTCCACATATTTTTAGCTAGTCTTTAAGTAGCTCCACCAAAAATAAGGAGTGCTTCTTAGCACTTTTAGTGAGGAGGGAAATGGGTGAAGTTCAGTAGGAGAAAGAGACTGGAACTGATAGCAAAAATCAGGGTTTGGTGGCTATTTCACTTAGCTATGTTTGTTTTATAACTTTATTCTGCTACATGTTATCTATTAAAAAGTCATTCTTATTCTTTAATTTTTTTTCTTTTCTACTAGGATTATCATTGGCAGTGGCGTTCATTCCTTACTAGTGGCTTTACTGCAGTTTATTTCTTAATATATGCAATACACTACTTCTTTTCAAAACTGCAAATTACAGGAACAGCAAGTACAATTCTGTACTTTGGTTATACCATGATAATGGTTTTGATCTTTTTTCTTTTTACAGGTAAGAATTAAAATGATTATTTTTAATTAATAAAATTTTAGGCAATTATTTATAAATATTTTCCTTTTATAAAACCCATGAAGGCTTCTCCTATTTAGCACTCCTATATTAAGTGCTCAGTGCAACTAAGCGTAGTTTTGTCTGCCCCCCTTTGACATGAACATCAGTGAACTAAAGGTGAGAAAGCAGAACCTAAGGGAAGAAGACTAAACAAGGTCCATGTTGTGCTAAAAGTACAGGGTCACCTGGACCAGTACATCTCAAGGTTTTCCCCTGTTAACCTCCTAATGGTACAGTCTTTCTTTTGCCCATTTCAAAAATAGGGTTAAAAGCTCTAGTTTCATAAGTTTAGGAATAAAGTAGAAATTGGGGGAATGAAGTCAAGATAAGATTGAGAATAAATGATATCAAGAAAAAATAATTATAGGACATCCCTTATTCTAAAAGTTTTAAACTATAAGTTTATATCTCTACTTTAAAATCCAAGTACCTAATGGGATATAATGTATATTGTATTGGTGTTTCTGTATATGTATATCTTCTCTGTCCATCTGGATAAAAGTTTTCTGTATCTCAGAGCCCTTTGAGTGTTTGGTAAACACTTGTGGAATGACCGAACCAAAAAAAGAAAATTGTAGGGCCTTTCTTTGGCACAATAAATGTACACCTGAAATTTTATCTAAGATTGTGTTACATGCTATATGAGGAAATATAGGATCCCAAAAGAAAAAAACCTAAAAACATTAGAACTGTTCTACTTTTTACTCATCAATTAATATTTAAGAGAATTAGGTAGGGTTTTGAAGTGCCCTTGTTTCTATATCAATGTATAACAAGCTTCAGGCACGTATATCAGTTCTGTATTCCAGGTCATTGGTCAGACATTGTGAGGTTGGTGTGTGTGTTGGGGGTGGGGGGGTAGTGTGTACATGTCTTGGTGCTATGTGATAGATTTAGACTCACAGCCATAAATCTTAACAAATGGTCTGTAGAATCGAGGTAGCTTATGAAACAAGGAATTACTGTTTTTGTGTATCTGTGTATCTATAAATGCATCTATAGAATAATTTATTCCTTGCCTACACACAAAAAATAATCTTAGTGAATATTGTTTTTCTAAGCATTTGTTATAATAATAATTTAACCATCACCTGAACTTTATCGTTCTTGATTTTTAAAGTGTCATATTTTCACTTAGAGCTGTTAAAGTTAAGCCAGTAACTTTTAGTGTATTTCACTTTGTGAAAAAGGTTCTCTACATGGGAGTGGTGAGCCCTTTTAATGTCTGAATTTTTCTAAAGTGGGGTATACCGCTAGTTACTTCAGGACTCCAAATTGACATTTTTTCAATCTGTTTAATAAAACAAAATAATATTCTGTCACATAAGGAAAGATGCCACTTTTAGTATGTACATTATATCTAACCCATATTAAGAAAAAAAATACTAAAAGTATTTTGTTAAGAACAAAATAAACTTAACTTTTTTTGGATTGCCAGTATGGTGATAAAATGTTTTTTTCATCTTAAAATATCTTCTCTTGTTACCTAGAAATTCCTGCTAAGCATAAGGTTGTTTAAATATATTTATGTTTTTAGTATTACTTTTCCGAAATTAACCCCAGCTTCGTCCCAGGCTTAGCTTACTAATAACCCTTTGAATATCTATAAGGTACTATGTGTCCTCCAAAATAGTGACTTGGCCATAGTAGGTGCTCAGTACATTTATGATGTAAGAATGAGTATAATGTTTATAACTTCCCATAGTAATGTCTCACTTGATATAGAAAATCTCCTTTATTACTTTATATTACATTTCTTTATATTATATTTAAAATAGTAGTGAAAACTCATTGGGACTTTACACATAAAAATGTATATTATGTATATCTCCTTTATTCTTCTGCACCCCTACCTGTTGAGGGGTAATCCTAGAAAAAAATGGTATGCCTTAGTTTTTTGAAATGTGTTTGGCAGTTTCACAATTTAGTATATATCCTTTTGCAAAACAGAGTCTCTATAAATTTATATTTAGTAAATCTAAACACAAAATAGTTAAAAAGAGTACTACACTTGAAGTCAGGAAAAGAGGATATGGGTTCTAGTTCTACTTAACCAGCCACAAGGCCATTAGACAATTACTTAATCCCTCAGAGCCTCATTTCTGTCACCCATATAGCATTCATACCTCCTGGAGTCTAGAAAGATGAAGACACCTGAAAATCCAGGCATATATTTTTTCAGAAGTCATTTCATTTGCTCTACATAACAGTCTATGTAGGCAGCTAGGGCATATAAAATTATCTGTTTGATAAGGTAAAGAAATGGGCTTGTAGGTTTCAGTGGATTAGTCCAAAGATGATATACACAGCTTTTGACAGAGCTACTCTGTCCTCTGGTACCACTGTACTTCTCATTTTTAGTGGAGGTGCATCTTTGATAGTGTCCTAATTATATTACTTTTAGCACTTTATAAAAAAATTTTTGAGTTATTATAATTCTTTGAAAACCGATAATTCCCAGTAACTATACTTAGAAAATATCTGCATTTTATTGTTGTATGAATCTGATATTCTATTTAAGCTATTTATAAAACTTGAATTAATTTTAATATCAGCTTTCCATTTTATGATAAAATATTCTTAAACAGGAAAGGAAAATTGTCATTTCGTACAATTGTCATTGTACAAAAAGTTCTTTGTCAGTTTCTGTAGGAAATTTGATTTGAGGTGGTTGTACATTTTTCAAAAAAACTCATGGATCTGTGCTATATTCCTGGTATGTAGTAGTTTATAGTTTGGTGGCTTTTTTAAGGCATCAGTCATTTTAAGTATTTTTGTGTAAATAATGAGGCTTCCTTTGAAAAGCTTTTTGTTTTTTCTTTCGTAGGAACAATTGGCTTCTTCGCATGCTTTTGGTTTGTTACCAAAATATACAGTGTGGTGAAAGTTGACTGAAGAAGCCCAGTGTGTCCACTTAAAAAGAAATAAATTAAATTCTTCATCAACAAAGACCTGTTTTTGTGACTACCTTGAATTTTATCAGACTTATTGGCCTAGTAATCCTTCAGAAACAACATAATTCTAAATACACCTCTTCCCGTACACTTGTCCCTACCAAATGTGTTTCCC
Source organism: Rousettus aegyptiacus (assembly GCF_014176215.1). Lineage (NCBI taxonomy): Eukaryota > Metazoa > Chordata > Mammalia > Chiroptera > Pteropodidae > Rousettus > Rousettus aegyptiacus. The sequence goes on along the minus strand of NW_023416286.1, from coordinate 57,333,264 downwards.
ACACTAAAACGTTTACTTTTTCACACTAAAACGTTTGTATTGTGATTTGATTTAAGTATATATTCAGTTGTTCTCAATGAAGAGCAAATTTAAATATTATGTGCATTTGTAAATACAATAGCTATAAAATTTTCAGTACTTCTAATGGCAGCAATAGAGGAGGCCATATTAAACAATACTGATGAAATGCAGGACAGTTCATTGTAAATAGGATTTTCTAGACTCGGTAAGTGGAAAGAATTATTTTTCTTTGAAGGAGACAACTTTTTATCATGGTAATTTTGAAGGATGATTCGTATGATGTGTTTATTGGGATGTGGCTTTTAAAAAAAAAAATCTTGTATTGGTTGTAATTGTTCATACCTTTTTTTCTGTGTTGACTTCATTATTCCCATGGTACTGGCCTTTTAAACTATGTGCCTCTGAGTCTTTCAATTTATAAATTTGTTATCTTAATAAATATTGTAAAAATGTCTTCATTGCATCATTACCTGTTGTATATTCAAGGAGAATCTGTAAATAATGGTGTTTTAAAATGAGTTATACTGTTTTATCAGATTTCACTGATTTTTGTTAATGTAACCTTTCTGAATTTTGATCTAAATGAAGTTTCAGTGTCCTGGGCTTTGTGACAAATCCAGAATTTTTACCATTAGGCAGTAATGGAAATTTTAAGTCATGTATCTAGCCAGATAAATGATGTAAGTCTAGTGGTTAATATACACCCTACTACATCGTCATTAAGGATTTTATGTTTTTGATTTGTTTTTCAAAATACAACATTTTTGATTTTTAAAAAAGTTGGGTTTTTCGATTAGCAATGACTAGACGTCTTCTCTATGATTGCATTGTCTTAGTTTGGATTTCACAAACAATTTTTTTTAAGTTAGGAAATAACTTCCTCTTTCACATTGATCTGACTAACTGAATTTCATTTATGTAGAATATAGAATTTGGGAATGATTTCAGAAACATTAATCTGCTTATATTTATGAGAATATTCATCTTGTATTTTAGGGACTCAGTGCTTACTGCTTATGAAAGATACTGTCATTAAACTTTCAACTAAAATTGCTAGCTGTTGCTCATATGATATTGGTGAGTTCTTAATATAATTTTATGTTGATATCATTTTTTTTTTTTTAAACTGACTTGTTGGTTTTAAAGAGTTCTGGTTATTTTTAACCTCTCACAAAGAAGATTTAAGATAGAAAAGTTTCTTTCAAATTTACGTATCTTTTGCAGTATATTTAGTTTTTTATATATAATATTATTAAGGTATCATTGAGATAGGCTGGTTAACTAAACAAAGAAAAAGTTTTATAAAAAATCTCCAGATTCAGACACTAGACTAGTTTTGTTGGTCAAAGTTAAGTTTCTTTAATTTTATTTTTCTTTCTGTGAACAGTTAGCTTACTGTTTTTATGTAACTTTTATTTTTTCTTTATACTTTCAAGTAACCACATTTCACACTTAAGCAGTGAAGAGACCGTTGGAAAAATAAAAGTATTAAAGGAAAAGACTTAGAAGGGAGGAGAGGTGAGGAAGGACACTATGAAAAGGAAGGCAAGACTAGCGGTGAGAGGGCGGTGGGAGAAAAGTCCTCTTCTCCGTGGCTTTTATCATGATGATTACTGAGGAGTCATCTGCCAGGGTTAGTTAGGAAGTTCTCCAAGACGAAAAGCACTGTGGTCATAGCACGTGGAGGTGGTTGTTCAGAATCTGAGGAGGCTTTTCCTTAGTTTGAGCATCCCCAAGAAAAAATAAGGTTTCCTTGTGTTCTGAGCTCCATGACTCGGCTTCTCTGAGCCATTGTCCAAATTACATTCCAGAGATAAGGGGCTGCTTCAGAGCTAGGTTTGTAAAAGTCCTGCTTCTGATATATCCAGATTTGCTCCGAAAACCAATGAATCTCAGCTATTTGGAAAGGTTTTTAAAACCCTCATTAATTAAGCTCTCTTCCTTCATGCTTTGTATCACAGTTATTTATCTGTCTCTCCTCCACTAAGATTGCAAGTAAGCTCTTTGGGGACTGGGACTCTATCTTACCTAGATTGCCATGATGCCATGAACACACATGGCAGTCATGTTTTCTGAATTTTCTTTTCTTGTCACTTTAGAATTTACCTAGGTAAGTCATTTTTCAGTGTCCCAACTCTTGGCCAATTTGCTAATCAAAGCAACATCGATATATAAAGTAACTTTAATGCTATTTAATATTTGCATTTTAAGTAATCGGTGCTTTAACTGGAAGGAGTGACTGGAAAGAGTGTTATTTAGGTAATGAGGCAGTTTAGAGGAGGTAGTAAATGCAGACCTTTCTGTGTCTGTTATGCCATGAGATAAAAGCTTGTGCATAATGCAGAACAGAAGTTGCTCTGTGGCCAGAAATAGGCATCCAGTCCCTTTGTTCTATTTGCTTTTTGACTTGAAAATTACTGATACCTTAAATGTGCTATCAGTACCTCATACTTATACATTTACTTATACATATAGCTAAAATTAAGTAATGATTCACACAACACTTTAACAGCTACAAAGCATTACAGGTCTTAAAGACTTTTCTTAAATTATTGACTTGAGAAGACTTTAGAAAGACCCTCTTTGGTTTTTAATGAACAGAATAAATAACCTCCATTAACAGAATGAATTCTTCACCTACCTGTGAATAGCAGGACATTCCGGTAGATCATTATATGTAAATTTATGTTATTAAGTATACTTTCATATTTGTATTTTGCTCCTATAGCCAGAAAAAATGGTGGCCATAATAACATCATGCCTACAATGAGATCTCAGGTGTTTTTACTTTGATAGAACCAAACCTGTTTCCTCCTACTGATTCTTCTCTCCTTCAATGTGATTTGAAGTCTAAACACTAAAAATTATTATTCTGTGTATTTCCTCCAGCTTTTGAAATTCTGGATTTCTTCAGCCTACTCATTTGAACTTCATGTCTTCATTTTCTCAATTATCTTTTTTCCTTTTCATACTTTGACCTACTGATATATTTGACATTCTCATTATTAATGAATTATTTTGTAAAGAAAATGTGAGGTCTAAAAGGTCCTATTTTCTTGGATATTTTTTGGAAAACTAGGCCGCATGAATGGTATCGGCCATCAAATAGCACTATAGTAAGTCATAAGTTATAAGTCATTAATTTATCTGAAAAGTTGTGATAGGTATAACTCAAAAGTGATAGATTGCATTCACTTTAAAAACTAGTTTTAATTGATACCTTACAATCAATGACATTGTATACATAGAATTCAAATCTGATTTTCTTCCTAAATATAAGATAAATGTTTTTGGTTTTTGGTTATTAGCAACATCATAGGTGGGTGGATCAGAGTGAAGGAGGGTCTTCTGGCTGATGTTATAGCAATACAGTTGTAGTGTGTTGACTTGGACTATCTTACATACAGCAGTAAACAGGCGGCAGGGCCGGGGTTAGCCATACTTGTTTTCTGCTTCAGCGGCGCTAGAGCAGAAGGAGCCGGGGACTCAGAACGCATCCAATAATTCTTCTGCTGAGCCACAATCCCACTTCAGGGTCCCCTCTCAGCAGTCACACCACCAGGACTCCAAGGACACCTTCCAGACTTCCTACTCCTCTGCCCTGGATGATGTGACCTTGAAAAACTTTACAAACCCTTTGAGGAGAGGAGACATGATGAGAAACAGAACAGAGGTGGTACAATCTTCTTTCAGTACATGAAGAAACAAGACGGTAAGCACTGGGAATACCTGAGTGCAGTGGCAATTTGCTCCACGTGCAGGGAAATATGAATCAGTTGTTCCTGGAATGGAACAAACTAGCTGTCATCAGATAGGACCCCTATCCATATGACTTCCTTGAGACCCATTACATGACCATCAAAAAATTGGACAATCAGCCTATGCAGGATGAGGACCCAGGAATCTGGTGTCAAGACAAACACACCCTGGGAGGCAGTGACAACTAGAGCCAAGGTTCAGGCTGGTTTCTCTAGAGTCACAGGGGTGACTTTGGATGACCTTCACCAATGCAGTGATGTATCTTTGGGTAACCCTTAACTATTCTAGAGATGATACACCCACCTTCGTAAACCTCCCACTGAGAGGGGGAGGGAGGGAGAGAGAAATGCGAACAGAGGTGATACAGGGGACACGGGATTTAAGAGTTTGATGGGGTATGTTTCAGTCCTGTGCTACCACCAATGAGCAGATACCTCCCAATATAAAGCCTTTTTGACTAAATTACTTTTCCTTCTCATTAACTCATTTATTGCATACTGATGTTTGACAGCTCTCCTATTATCTTAAATATTACACAAATTATTGTTTAGCTTTCAAACTTATCCTCCCAAATAGATCACAGACTTCTTAAGGGCAAGAATCACAGCTTATATCATTTTTGGATCATGCTCAGGTCATAACAGTATATTGCTTATTGTAGACAAATTTTTGTTGGTTGAAACTAGGACATGAGATAAGTGATACTGATTATAAATGTTTAAATTGATATAATGACTTAGAGATACCTTTTCAATATTTTGTTTAGCTCTCAGATTCAAGAATGTGCTATTTTGATTCCATAAAATTATGCATTTCAACGTGTATCCAGCAACATTGTTTTGTACATTTGTTCTATGTTCATTGACAGTTGTTAAAACAAATCAGCACTGGCAGAACTTGGCCAGCTCCTCTCTACACTTAGTTTGAACTGTTACCCATGGAACCAGCTCAAACAAAAAAACTACAAAGAGGCTAATTGAAATCAGAATGCTGGGTCATTTCTCATTCAAGCAAAACAGATGGCCCTCTTTGCCACACTTCTGTCAAACTTGGGGGGAAGTAATTAAATGCATTTTTAATACCCACACATGCTTACCGGCTCCTTAGAGGAATTACATACACAGCTATTGAATTTCTGGGGATGAAGAGGGTGGGCTCTTTGAAAATAGCAGAGCTTGTTTCCCTTTATTTTGAAGGTTTAAAAAAAGTCACTTTAACAGAGATATTCAATATTGACAGTTTCAACTTAGATTCGGAATATTTATTTTAATTTTCACTTATTTGAGTTCATTTTTTTCCCTTTAGAATCAGTAATCCACACGGTAAACAATTCAAAATATACAAAAGAATATAGAGAAAAGTAAGTCTCCATTCATACTTCAGTCACTTGAGTTCTCTCCCCTGCAGACAACCACTATTAACAGTTTCCAAATATCTTTACAGAAATTTAACCTTTATTTTAATTTACCTACTGAAAGCTCTTGTTTGGATACCTATTTAACTGACAGTAGTATTTGGTTTCAAAATTTGTGTGAGGATTTTAAGAAAGCAACTGTGGAGATTGCATTTTTATTGTGCAGTGTTCAGAATATTAGTACAAAGCAGCACCATTATCAAATGACACCTCGATGATTATTAAATACGTAAAGTGGTATAAGCCACCTGTTAGGACCTGTTTGGGTAAAGAAATTTGAAGGGAAAACTCTTACTCCAAAGCTCAACTACCTGTTGACCTGGGATCATTGCCGGATCCAAACTAATGGGTGCATCATCTAATTCCATACACAGAAAAATGTGGCCCTGTATTACTGATCTTTGAAAAACACAACCTGATACCTGGCTAAAATGTGCATTTGACAGTTTTTCTTGATACTCATACCTCCTGGTCTGTCTCAGATGCCAAAGATGAGCTCTCTTAGCTTTCTCTCCACCTCTCTCATATATCCACTGGTTTTCTTCAAAGCTTAATTTCAGGGGAAGTCACAATATGGTTTATTTCTACCTTAATTGTGATTTTTTTGAAAATTTCTGTCAGAGTGGTTGCATTTTTAACCATATGAGTAACAGTGGAATAAGTTTTGTGTCCTGAGGAGGAAAAACCCCAAGGGTGGGTGTGAACAGCTTGAGGGGGGAGGTACAGTTCCTTCTCAGCACCTTTGATATTGCTGTACTGAGGTGGCTAACATTGTGTCTCTGGAGCCACCCCACCTGGTTTGAAGGCAACACCCTCCTTTTTTCTCCCTCACCTGTCATCAGGGCTGTGACCAGAAGCCCAGATGCATGGATACCTCAAGGGACCTAGCTCAGGCTCCAGGTTCCAGCAAACTCCCCAATTACATCTTACCATGTCCTGGCACCCAGGACAGTCCCAGGAGGCTGAGGGGATCCCTTCACCAACCTAACCCCCAAGTGGTGTTGGTTAAAGGGCGCCCTGCAGAAGGAGGAGCAGCCGGCCTCACACAATACCTGAGAGTTGTTCTCTTCCACTGGAAGACGTAACCTATTTTTAAAGCTGTGAAAAAACTGTAATCTTCAATCCTTTCTGACTTACACTTACCTTCAAATATTTAATCTCTAGATTGCTATAGTCGTGTGCGAGTGAATGTATGCGAAATTCTTTGGCAAGTGACAAAAAGCTGAAAGGGAGTTGGGCTAAGATGTGATTTTATATTAAGCCACAGTTAACCTCTGATCCTCCCAGTGTTGTAGTTATACAAATACAGTGGTTTGGCATTTGCAGTATTTATTTTGATTTTACTAGATTTTCTATATATACATTATAAGGGGTAAAGTATTACTCTTTATTTTTCTTAAATCATAATGTGACCACTATGAGGAGAAAAGGACGTGAATGTTTTTGGGAGCGTGGAGAGTACCATACCCCTAGTCTTTCCCCCAGGCAAGAAGGAACTGACCTGTGGTTCGTTTTGAGGGTTTGAGTTGCTGATCGAGTGGTAGGAGGCAAGCCAAGTCCCTTAAAGTCAAGGCAAGGGATGGTGGTGGAAACTCGTTGGAGGCTGACCAATGTTCACTGATTGGGACTTGCTGGTTGAGAAGCCCAGATCTGGTTTTCTGCTGAACAGAAAGCAATGGCTCAAATATAGGAGAGGATGTAGCAATTTGATGTAGAGTGGTAAAGGGAGGACAAAGAATTGGTCTCTGTTTATAGAGCCTGACTCCCCATCTCCATGGTACTTGCTCTGTGAAAAAGGCAAGTGGTCTCTTGACTGAAGTAGAGCTCAAGGTACTGCTTTGGTTTATGCCTTTCATTCCATGTCTGCACTGGGCAGGACAGAGAACCAAAGCCGCAATAATCCTTGGGGAGATGAGCTGTGGAAACTCTCTCCTGTTTTCATATGGAATTTGATGAGCTCCTTGGTCAAAGGCAGGTTTTAAAAGCTGCCTGGAGCCTATGTGCAAGGAAGGCCTGAGCCAGCCTCAGCCTCCTGGTAGAATGTGGCTGCAGCCAACACCCAGACAGACTTCTCCCACATCTGGAAGCCTCGAATCAGTGCCCCTCAAGGCCAATGTAAAGGACATCCTGCTGACAAAGAGGAGCTTCTGACATGGGGCACGGACTAGGGACAAGAGATTTACCTGTAATTTCTTAGGCTTGGCTTTCTGGCAGGTTCTGAAGTATGTGCTGGTTGGGCTTTGGTGACCAGTTATTTCCCGAGAAAGATTAGTGTAAGCTATTGTTTCTAGTTTGCATAGTAATGTAGGGATTTCTAGAGAATAAATTAAAAAGACCCCTCTTCTCCCTTCCCATTCCAACTCCTCCACTGTTAAAGAATCAACGCACATTTCTCAGTGGGGACTAGAACACAGTATGCTCTCTCTCTCCCCTTGTCTCTGCCTCTGTCTCTGTCTGTCTCTGTCACTGTCTCTGTCTCTCTGTCTCTCTCTGTCTAAGAATCATTTTTTCTTCTTCTTTCTCTTTTTTGGGGAGAGTATAAATTTATATGCAGTTGCCAGAAACGAGAGGGAGATCCTGTGTACCTTTTGCACAATTTCCTTCAATGTTTTTTATCTTGCAAAACCACAACATAATATCCAAATCAGCACACTGGCACTGACACAGTCAAGATACAGGTCATTTCCATCAACATCGGGATCCTTCCGGCTAGACTTTGCTATACAAGTGTACCTCCACCTCTCTAACACCCCTCCCACCGTTAATCTGTTCTCTATTGCTGTAATGTTGTCATTTCAAAAATGTTATATAAATAGACGTGCAGCATGTGACCTTAGGGACTGGCTTTCTTCACTTAGTGTAAGCAGGTTGTGTTGTGCAGCAGTGGTTCATTCTTCCACCGCCGAGTGTGTGGATGTACGAGCCTCTACCACATTGAAGGACGTCTGCGTCTGCGCCGCTTCCAGCTTGGGGCTATTATGAATAAAGCCTCTGTGAACAATCTTATGCAGATTTTTGTGTGAATGTAAGTTTTCCTTTCTCTGGATAAACACCTAAGAGTGAAATGGCAGAGTGGTGTGGTAGTTTTATAAGAAATGGCCAAGCTGTTTTCCAGAGCAGCCGGACCATTTTACGTCCCCACCAAGAGTGACCCAGATTCTTTGCATTCTCACCAGCATTTGGTGTTGTCACTATTTTTGTTAGCTGCTCTGATAGGTTTGTAGTGACAACTTATGTGGTTTTTATTTGGATTTCTTTTATGCTTAATGATGTTGGACATTTTTTAATGTACTTAGTTGCCATCTGTATCCTCTCCTTGGTGAAATGTCTGTTCATGTCTGTTGCCCATTTTCTAGGTGGACTGTTCGTTTTTACTGTTGAGTGCATCTCTCCTTATAACACAGATCTATGGCAGATTTCAGTATGGAGGCCCAGGTCATTTCCAAAATTAAGCTGTTTATCCAGTTGGGTTTTGCTCATTCCTTAGATCTCTTAGGATTAGCAAAAGGTGGGGACACTGGTATTCGAATCCTTGTTTTCTGCTCTGAATAGGGTGGATGTGGGTGCCTACAGGAAAGGAGCCTTTCCTGTGCATTTACAACAGCTTAGAAGCACGAACATCTTTCTTACAACTTGCTATCTGAGGGAAGAGAGGGGCAAATTAAATTTCAGTTATTGGCTCCTTGGTTTCCCTCTGTGACCACCAGAGTGAATGAGTCTTAAATTTGTGCTTCTCAAACCTCAATGGGCATGTAAATCACCTGGAGAGCTTAAGATGCAGATTCTGATTCATTGTGCAGAGATTCTGCGTCTCATCAGCTCCTGGTGATGCGGTGCTTGCTCCCGGCTCCCTGTTCCCGGCCCACGATTGAGAACCAGGGCCCATAGACCACTGAATCATTAAGCTCCTGCTCACAAACGGAGAGACTGAAAGTCATGGAAGTTAAACAAGTCCAAGTCACCCAATCCCAACAACCATTTCCCCTCTTTCTCCCATTACCACCTTCACTGACAGCATCCCACAAATCCCACCAGCTGCTTAGGGAAAATAAAGTTCCTCTCAAAAAGCAACTGGAAAATCTAACCCTAAGATGCATTTAGGTCAATGAGTTGCAATGCAATTTCTTCCCAGGGATTTCTGCAGTTTTGACTTGTCTTTAATGATTTGGTATCCAATATGCAGATTCCAAGCTACATCAATATAAATGAGCGCCTTTTTCATAAACTCAGTTTCATCAAACAAGCAGACTAAAAACTTTCAGGCTATGTGAGAGTGATATGTTATCAATCTGGCAGCAAGCTATTAGGGACTGAATGTGTCTTCCTAAAATTCATACGCCGAAGTCCTAACCCCCAGCACCTCAAAATATGACTATATAGAGATAGGGCCTTTTAGGAAATAATTAAGTTAAAATAAGATTGTTAGGTTGGGCCCTAAGCTAATATGACTAGCTTTCTTAAAAGAAGATGAGATCAGGAACAGATACACAGAGGGAAGGTGATGTGAAGACACAGGAAGAAGACAGACATCTGCAGGCCAAGGAGAGAGGTCTTGGGAGCAACCAAACCTACCAATGTCTTGATCTTAGACTTCTGGCCACCAGACCTGAGGGGAAATAAATTTCTGTTGTTTAATCTACCCAGTCTGTGGTACTTTATTATGGCAGCTCTAGCAAACTAATATACCAGCTAGCTATTGGGATGGGGACAAAGAGGAGGTAGCAAAAATTTCTTAGCATATTCTGCAGTAAAGTGTACTAGAGGATAGGCATCTCTCAGCAGCAGGGTGCCAGGCTGGAGATCCTGGTTTCTAAGAATGTAAGGACAGGGCAAAGTAGAATTCCTATTCTTCAAATTGCACACACTGCTCCAGTGATAGATCTTTTTATGCTTCTTTTAACTGAGCTTCTTCAAAAAGAAGAGAAAAAATTTACAGTGTTATTCACAATAGCCAAAAGGTGGAAACAACCCAAATGACCAACAAAATGAGTGGACAAGTAAAATGTGTTATATCCACATAATGAAAAATTATTCAGCTTTAAAAATGAATGAAATTCTGACATGCTACAACATAGATCAATTCTGAAAACATTATGCTAAGTGAAATAAAGCTATTACAGAAGAACAAATATTGTATGATTCCACTAATATGAGGTACCTAGAGTATTCAAATCATAGAGACAGAAAGCAGATTAGAGCTTATCAGGGAGTGGGAGTTATTGCTTAATGGGCAGAGTTAATATTTGGAAGGATGAAAAAGTTTTAGGTAAAGTCAGTGGTGATGGTTACACAACATTCTGTAGGTATGTAATGCCACTAAATTGCACAGTTAAAAATGAAAATTATTGCGTTGTATATTCCATCATAATTTTACAAATTTGGCATAAATCTAATTTTTTTTTCAAAATGAAGAGAAAATAACATCCTTGAGAAATTGTAGTCAGACAGTTTTAGTTTCTTAGTTGGACAGAAGGTCTTGCTGAGAAAAGAAGAGAAATTTGATCTTGGGGGAAGGGGGAGAATTCAGACTCTGATAAAGTCTCTGAAAGAGGAGATGTATAAGAGAATTGGAAAGGTCTAACGATAAACTTCATATCTCCTGACTTTTCCCCCCAACAGTCTGCTTTCTCATCCTTCACCATCATTGACTTGATTTTCTTCATAGTTACCTGTGTCTCTGTTTAACCTTTGAAACTTCAGGCACCTATGTATCTCTCATTCGATTCCTCTTTACCTCTTTCCCTGTTAAAGTAGAATATTCTGAAAAGTAAAATCATGACTCTCATACAAACATAAAATACTTGCATGTGAAAGATTTTATTTAACTCATTAACAGAGAATCGGTAAGATGTTCAAACCAGGTCAAATGAGATTTAGACCTACAGAGATTCATACTTTCTACTTGACAAAGTTCTTGCGTTGCCAGGAAGATGATTCACTGACATTGCCAGAAACAGGAAACGTTTCCATGACTTTTGGTTTTCTGCAAGTTTACATCTATCTCTACAGAGCTGTAAACTAATCCAATCAAAGACAAAGATGCACATACCCTTATGGGATCTGGCACTCCTGGACATCCAACTCTGTGGGTCAGGGAGGAATGGGAAGGAACCTGTCACTAAAGTCCTGACTGCACCTGAGCTCAAACCCCTGTGGGTCTGGTCCAGTCTGTCTTTCCCGGACTGAGCATGTTTTCTCATTAGCTGACCTCCTTCCAAAGCCACTTGGGCCCCACTTAATCCACATGTATACCCACAGTTATTTGGATGCCTGAAGGGAACGCACCCCCTCTGCCAGCAGTCCAGCATTCTCTGCTCAGCATTTGCCACTTTGTCTTATTTAAAATCTGCTATAGCCAGAGCCCTGAACAGGATCTCAGCTATCCCTCAAGTTCTGTGTCTACTCTCTCAGTTTTGAAGTGTGAAACCAGTATCTGCTCCTTTAGTACAATCCTTCCTCACTCCTCATTGTTTCAGTGTTCATTTTATTGCATAAGCTCACAATGGGGCAGAAAAAGGATTTAGCAGAACAAATATTTTTAACAATATTTGAAACATTTACTCAACTTGAGTCTCTATTATATATTCGTCTTTGTGATAAGAGCTAAAACAGATTTAAAAAAAAAAAGCCAGCCTTTATAATCTGATTGGCGATAACAGGCAGAAAAAACAAGTGATTCGCAAACCAATGATCTGAGGGGTGCCATGATTCCGCACGGCCTTCTTATGTCCCCAACTTTTACAGGCTCGTTGCGTGGCCTGGTTTCCCCATTGCTCTTCAGGGGCATATTCTGTCAGTTGCCCCAAGTACCTCCTGTGTACAAGGACAAGCCATTGCCATGTAGGCAGGGTCTTCCCAGTCTGAGCTCGGAAATTTTTATTCACTGGTATTTCAGTTAATGTGTTTTTGGAAAAATCTGGATTTAATTAGGAAATAAAGGGGTAAAGTGTCCTGGGTAGGTGTTATGGGTCAATTATGTGCTCTCCAAAAAGATATGTTGAAGTCCTAATCTCCAGTACTTCAGATTGTGATCTTATTTGAATATAGGGTCATTGCAGATATAATTAGTTAAGATGAAGTCATATTGGAGTAGGGCTCACCCTGCTCCCATATGCCTGATATAATAACTGGAGAATGCCATATGAAGATATGAAGATAGAGATACACAGATGACAAAGCATGTGAGGATAGAGATACACATGTGAGAAACCAGAGAATGCAGTGCTGCAGCTGCAAGCCAAGGAGACCCAAGGATGGCCGGCAAACCACGAGAAGCTGGGAGAAGCAAGGAAGGACCCTCCCCTTCAGGTCTCAGACTGAGCACGGCCCTGCGGACACCTTGATTTCAGACTTCTAGCTTCCAAAACTGAGAGAACGAATTATTGTTTTAAGCTACTTGGCTTGTGATAATTCATTATTGCTGCCCTAGGAAACTCATTCAGCAGGTAGGTAACCAGTAATGCCCCATATTCGGTAAATGATGCAATGTGCTCTAAAATGGGTATAGAACTGAAATAAAAATATCCACCTGAGGGAGCTCTAGAGCCTTGGCTTCCTCAACCCTAATTTGACTCTAACCCAGATAATGGAGGCGGGCGTGGCTGAAAGTGCCGGAGTCTGAGGGAGACAGACAGATGCCGCTGGCTGACTCAGGAACCTGCTCGACTGTCCTGGTCAGGGCCGGGCGCTGGGCAGTGTTAAGACAGCTTTAATGAGGAGGACTCACCCATACTACCTGTGACTTTGCCAATGAGATATTCCCAGGGGACAGAAATAATTTGGGGGGGGGGGCAGTGTATTTTTTTCATGGGATAGAAAATCAGCAAAATCTGCCATTCTCTGGAAATTACTAGCTGGACTGACAACACAGAAAATTTCTCAATCTGTCCATTACTTTGTGCAAAGCTCCTGAGGTATTTTATGTTCTTAGCCACTCACTCCTTGATACTCTGCTGGCTCTCAGTGTTGTTCCTAGATCACTAGTTTCAGCATCACCTGAGAACTTATTAAAAATGCAGATTCTTAGGCCTCACTCCAGACTTACTGGATCAGAAACTCTGCAGGTAGGACCAAGCGATCTAAGTTTTAACAAGCCATTGAGGTGACTCTGATGCCCACTAATGTTTGAGAACCAAAGTTTGAATTTACTACCATCTGTAGCAATGCACTCTCTTGAGGTACTTACTTGCATTTTCAGCTGCTTTTTCACTATGGCCCATCCTGGCTCGTTCCTCCTTTATTCCCTTGTTCGTATGTGCATATATATGTATTCATTCAGCAGACACCCAGGAAAAGGTATCCTATAGTCAGTTTTGTAGATGGATCTAGAATGGAACTGAAACTCTGATGGGATGTTGGTTAAGCTTCTTTAGTTGTAAGAGCAAAGACTCAAATTTCTTTAGTTGACAGTATTTATTGCAAAGAAACAATGAGAATGAGCGTCTCAATTGCAATCAGACAAAAAATCTATATAAAGCTATTTGTGTGAGGGACAGAGGCACAGAGAGAGAAAGAGAGAGAGAGGGGGGGGAGAGGGAGAGGAGAGAAGGGAAGAGAAGAGAAAAGAAGAGAGCAGAGAAATAAAGCCGGCAAAGCATCTCAGTGCCCAGGCTCCATGGAGTCTTGGAATGTTCTCTACAAGACGCAGTTGCCCCAGCCCCCCCAGCAGTTCAACATCCATGTTCTTTGCTACTGGCTCTAGAAACGCCACTCACATATGACAGAGCTTTGCTATGCCTCTGCTTCTTCTACAACTATTCCTGCTTCTCCTCAAGGTCACTGATTACCCCTAGGTCTAATGGCCACAAGGGATCTGCATATTGGCTTTTCTTGTTGTTTTCTTTCAGCTCAGGCTGCCAGTACCAAGTTCCTCGTTGTCCCACACTGAAAGAGCTCACGGAGAGGTCCGATTGGCTCTCTGTTTCATGTGTCAGTGTGGAGCGTCCCCGTGGGTAGAGCCTTGTCATGAGCCATCAAAAGGCGACAGCTCTGGCTGGAGCACCAGTCCCTGGTTGGTCAGCTGTGGCTAGAACACATGGAGGCACAGGCAAGAAACTGCTTCATGCTGTGAGGTTTTCAAGGGACAATGTTAGATCCCTCTCTGGATTAGACGAGAGACCCAAGAGGAAGATACAGGTCTAAAAGTCATGACTGTATAAGTAGATGGTAGTTAAAGCCTCATATGTGGTAACATTGCCCAGGAAAGGTGATAGAAGGAAAGAGAAAAAGAAGCCTAGGGTCACGAACATCTACTAAGGGGTAGATGAAGGCCATTAAAATATAGGAACTAGCATTTGTTGAGTACCTACTATTTGTCAAGCTCTATGCTTTGATGCTTTATAAAAATTACCTTATTTATCCTTTAAAACAATCTTCTGAGCTAGGTATTACCATTCTTATCCCAAGTTCACAGATGCAAAGGCTGACCAGGGCTCACAAAGATCAAGGTCACGCAGCTTATAAATGGCAGAGCTGGGATTTCAATACAGTTTTATCCAACTCCAACGTTCTTGCTCTTGCATGTTGGCTTCAAAAGGAATGATTGGAAACATGGTAGGGATAATTCTCTGTATTACAAGGTGATCATCTGTTCCTAGGAGGAAGTAATTAAGAGAAAAGTCTGAAAGGAATCTCTTTGGGCAATTAGGAACTCGTTAATGAAATTTCAATTTCAATTGGGAGAGCCTGATTATAATGAATGAAGAAAACAGGCCATTGCCTTGTAAGTTATATAAATCTCTAACCATTATGCTGTACACCTGAAACTAATATAATATTTTATGCCAACTATAATTGAAAAATTAAAAAGAAACACACAAAAGATGATAGGCCAAGGAGACTGAATGTCAGCTGTGATGGTAAGAAGAGTGGAAAGGCTTGTGTTTTGTTGTTTGCTGTTTTACTGTGATATGATAAACCATATGATAAACCAGTTTTTCCAATCAGAAGACAAAAACCGCACCAACGATTCAAACAGGGAAAATTTAATATAGAGAATTACTAAATTGGTAAAAAAAAGGGGGTTAACTATAAAGAGGAGTCAAGAGAACTCTGCAGCTACAGGAATAACAGGTATAGGGAGAAACCGCTACCTCTGGGGAAGATGCCAAATATTCAAGGAAGAGAAAGTTGGCAGAGGGGCTTTAGGGCTGAGATTAAGGAATAACTGCAGAGAGGGCGACCGTGGCCGCTGGGTGGGATGGTGCTGCAGGGCTGCCACTGGCAATCTGAAAACCACCTGCTGGGTGCCGGCGAAGCATCTGGGAAGCCGCCCTCTGGATTTACACGGAACCTTCCAGAGGGCACGCGCCACTGGATCTCCCACTGGCCCCACTGGCTTCTACACTGCAGAAACAAGAAGACACTGGAACCAGGAAGAGAAACCCCTTTCACCTGCAGAGTTCCTTTAGCACCTGCTACTGATAAAGCTTATCACTATAACAGGCAGCGAAGGAGAAATGTCTGCACAACCCAGCTCCAGTGTCACAGAGCAGGACGAAGAGAAGAGGATTTGGAGCTCCATGGTGATAAATTGATAACCAGTCCAAATGGGACATGTTGCAGTGGAAGAACCAGTAAGTTAAATGTTCATAACTGTGAAAGTTTATTCGTGGGGGAGCTCCACAGAGCTCCGTGGAGAATTCTCACGTCTTTCTAGTCCTGCCCACTCACCCAAGTTCTGTTCCAGTCTGGAAGCTACCGCCACTTTCTCTGATGAACCTTGAGTTCACGTTCACATGTTTAGAATTCAGGTACACAGAATTAAGCTAATTCCACTACTGTCATCTGTCTATGTAAAGCCCTTCTCTTCTTTTATTTTTCTCTTAATTTCCAAGCCTCACTCCCATTCCCATTCTACCTTATCCCCTGTAATATGTTTGGTTAGGTATGTACATACATGACCATAATTTTGAAAAGTACATAGAATTGTGCATGTATTTACATACATACATATTTGTGTATGTCTGTGTGTATATATATATGTGTGTATATATGTGTGTGTGTGTGTGTATATATACACACACACACACACACACACACACACACACACACAGTGTTGGGCCACAAGTCTCATTCTGTTTCTATTTTTTCCCGTCCACCGTATGATCAGCTGTATGCACCTCTCGTCCGCTGCTACCTGCTGCTTGGCTCTCCACAGGATGCAGCTGGTACAGTTTACAGTTTACTTCTCTTTTCCCTTTGCTATCACTAGGCCGTTCCCACAAACTGCAGAGATACGCACTCTTGTACATGTTCTCTTACAGACCGGAGTACAGTTTCTCAGAGCTGCACCCAGGAGTGGGCTTGCTGGGTGTACGTGTAGGAATTCTACCGAGTTCTACTAAGCTGCTCTCCAGAAGACTGCATAGTCTACACTCCCATCTCGACTGCACAATAATATCCATTTCCCTACCTCCTTGTCAGTAATTGCTATCATCTGACTTCCTAATTTTTCCTATGTTGTGGGTCTAAAATGGAATCTCCTTTTATATAATTTGCATTTCTCTGACTAACAGTAAACTTGAATATATCTTCATATTTTCCCTTTTATATCCTTGCCCCATTTTCCTACAAGTTCCTGACGTTTTTTGTTGTTGTTAATTTCCTTGCACATCATAGATAAGATGCGTTTTAGGCTTTTCACACCACATGTTCTCTGCTGCACCGACTCAGCTCTGTTGTTGTAGTGAGCAGCCGTACGTGAATGAATGAGCGGGGCTGTGCTCCGACTGAACTTCACCTACACAAGCAGGTGGTGGGGCCGGAGTCGGCCTGTGAGCCACGGTTCGCTGACCTTTGTTCTAGACGTTACTTCCTTGTTGGATTCCAACATCGAAGTTATCTTCCTCCACTCTGTCTGCGATGTCCTTTGTTGGCCAGAACTATCTATGGGTTCAAATCCACCAATCTGTTGCCAAATAGTTTGTGCTTTCGGTCTTAAATTGAAAACATTCTTTCTGACCTCAAGATGACAACAGTATCTGACATTTTTTTCTACTGATTTTATATTTTTATCATTCACATTTAGATTTTTAGATTATCCAGAATTGACCTTGGTATGCAGTGTTTACTTTCCTCCATACGGTAAACCAGTTTTTCCTACACCACCTATTAAATCCTTTCCCCACAGGTTTGTGGTGTCAACTAGCATATATCAGTTCCCATATATAAATAGATCTGTTTCTGAGCTCTTTGTTCTGTTCCACTGGCTTATTTACCTGTTTCTCTGCCGACAATGCATTGTTTTTACTATTCTGGCTCTGTAGTGTGTCTTCGTATCTCATAGTGTGAGTCTTTATATTTCCTTTCAGAGGCCCATGAATCCACATCTATTTCAATGATGCAGATGTCTTCATACCTTCTCTGCTGCCACCTGGCTTCTTTTAAAGGAAGAAGTATGGAATATGAAGTCATGCAAACTCTAAGTGGCAATTCCCTTTAAATGTTATTCAACTATTATTTCTTGAATGAATTAGGATGAAATTGTTTCTGTCATTCCCACTCTGTTTAGAATCAGAATACAGTTGTATTCAATATCTATGTACACACACACACACATATTGACTCATATTGACCTAATTATTGCTTAATTAGGACTTATTTGAACTACCTTAATTAAAAATATATATACAGGGTCGAATGGAGATACTTCTGGAAGTAACATCACAATGGCTGCCCAAAAAGAGGCCCACCTGCAGTTCAAACTCATATTAGTTGGTGATGGTGGGACTAGAAAATGTACATTTGTGAAACATCATCTTGCTGGTAAATTTGAGAAGTATGTAGCTCCCTGGGGTGTTGAGGTCCATCTCCTTGTGTTCTATACCAAAAGAGGACCTATTAAGTTCAATGCATGGAACAGGGCTGATCAGGAGAAATTTGATGGACTGAGAGATGGCTATCACATCCAAGCATTTGTGCCATTATAATGTTTGATGTGACTTCTAGAGTTACTTACAAAAATGTGCCTAACTGTCATAGAGACCTGGTACAAGCATATGAAAACATCCTCATTATGTTGTGTGGCAACAAAGTGAATGTTAAGGACAGAAAAGTTAAGGTGAAATCAATTGTCTTCCACCGAAAGAAGACTCTTTAGTACTATGACTTTTCTGCCAAAAATGGCTATAACTCCGAAAGCCCTTCCTCTGGCTCTCTGGAAAACTAATTGGAGACCCTAACTCGGAATTTACTGCAATACCTGCTCTTGCACTGCCAGAGGTGGTCATGGACCCAGCTTTGGCAACACAGTATGAGCATGATCTAGAGGTTGCCCAGACAACTGCTCTCCTGGATGCAGATGACGACCTGTGAGGAAGTGAAGCTGGAGCTCAGCCTCAGACGTCTGGCTTTATAGGCAACTGTCTAGTGATGTCAGCGGTGCAGCATGTTTGCCATTTTATTATATAGCTAAGCAGAACATGTGCTTCATCTGTTGGATGCTGAAGGAGATGAATGGGCTTCAGAGTGAATGTGACAGTTAAAAAAATACCTTTATATTTTTGGACCTGCATGTTTAGCTGTATTGGAAGATAGCTCTTCCCTAACTGAGTTTCAAATATGACTGCTACAGTCACATCACAATATTCAGTGGTGAAATCTTGTTACTTGTTTCTGTCATTCTCATTCTTTTTCACTTAGAATCAGAATAAGGTTGTATTTCAAATATATCTATACACACATGTACATACATACACACATATTGACTCATATAACTAAAAAGTCCAACGAATAACTCTGTTTGATCTAAGGGTTTAAAAAATATTATCAGGGCTCTTCACTCCCCCTCTCTCTTTCTCCACCTTTCATCTCTGCTCTTCCCTGTTAGCCTGCATTCTTAGCACTCTCTCTCCCAAAGATACTGTCAGGATTACAGTGTTTTTACTGCTCCTGATGTGAGAACAGACCCCTTTCTCATCGAACATTCATATTCGTCCCTGCAAAATGGTCTCTGACTCCCTGACTGGCTCCTGTGCCTTTCCTGGATCAATCATAGTGACGGAGAAGGTGGTCCTGTGAATGACAGCCCACCAACTAGCGGACAAGCGTTCCCCAAAGGAAAGATGCTTGTGTTGTGCTGTTGTTTGGACAGACCAAACACCCACAGATGTCCGCCTCACCTCTTGTCTGCCATGAGTTACCACAATCCTTACAACCCTGAGAATTGTTATAGAGAAGGACACTAAGGCTCAGAGAGTTTAAGTTACTTGGAAAAGACCCACAACCTGCAAGAGGCCAAGGCAGCATTAGCAACCTGGTCTGTCTGTGTTAAAGTTGAGCTCTTTCCACCATGCCATTCGATTATACTGCTGTTGCTTCAAACCTGCCATAGCACAAAGTAAGCTCATCATTTTTTCTAAGATGATGTCTGAAGTCTGAAGTCTCCAAAACTTATTGCCATTTCCTCGGTCTCCCAGGTGTGAAAATTCGCTGTCCTTTTCAATTGATTCAGTCTTTTCTTTCATCCTCATGGCCAGTCCTTGTTAATCTCTTCCTTCTTCTCATTCCTCTTCTTACCTGCTCTCTCTGCGTACCTGTTCATGGGCTGATTACCTGACATTTAGACTACTGTGCTATCTATTCCCCACCTCAGTCCATCCTGTATACAACCACACATTAAATTCCCTAAAATACAAGATTTTTTTTTCACCTTTTATTAAATTCTTTAGGGTAATGTTGGTTAATAACATTAGGTAAATTTCAGGTGTACGACTTTATAATATGACATCCATATACTCCATTGTGTTCTCACCATCCGAAGTCTAGTCTCCTTCCGTCACCATGTATTTGACCCCTTTTACCCTCTTAGTTCTCCCTGTACCTACTTCCCCTCTGGTAACCACTATTCTGTTGCCTGAAACTATGAGCTTGTTTGGGGTTTTTTGTTTGTTCATTTGTTGCTTTTTGTTTTATGCAGGATTTCTTTTTTTAAGGTATGATTCTTTCTGCTTAAACATGTGTATTAGTTTGTGCTAGCACAATGATGCATAGCAAGCAGCATAGCAGAGCACTCCAAAACTCAGGGGCTTAAAACACGGCTATTTGTTATGGGCAAGCATTTATGTATCTACTAAATTGTGGCTGACCTGGGCTGGCTGGAGGCTCTGCTTCCTGTTGGGGCAGCTTCATTTCTCACTTCAGGTCTGTGGGGCAGCTCCGCTTCTTGGGTCTGTCTGCTCCTCTTAAGGGCTTTGCTCTTCCATAGCAATGGCAGAAACATGTGAGACCTCTCACGGCCTACAGCTGGAACTGACACGCAGTCATAGGCTAAGCTCCAAGTCAAGGGACAAGGGCATATGTTCTACCACACGGAGCCTATGGAAGGATGTGGATAAAGAGACAGGGGAAGAACTAGAGTTGTTAGCTAAATCTACTACACAGCGTCAAGTTGTCTCCACTGCCTGGATTTCAATATCTTCTATGGTCTGGTCTCACTTCATTCACTCTACCCAAGCCCCTCACGTTGGGCTATTCATCTGGGATACAGTTCACGGACCTTGGAAATCTTACAGAAGTCAGACAAGATTAGGCAATTTCAGACAGCAAACTGTGTTCCAACTGCAGGCCACGCTTAGCCTGCCCCCTGCTTTCCCACCACACAAAAAAAAGAGAAAGGAATTTTATGGGCCTACTAGTTTTTACAAAATAAACAAATGTTAACAAAATTTCCTCTAGGAAATAAACTAAGCCAGAGATCTTCTTATGGTTTTATTTTAGGGTTTTTTTTTTTTTGACAAAAAATATTTTCTCAGTAAACAATGGCAGCAGTTTATTTTTGTTGGATTGGCTTAAATCCTCCCCTGCTTTCTTTTTGTGGATTGAGAGACTGACTACAGAAATGAGAAAGAGAGAGTTTTTTAAATTCTTTTTTTGTGTGTGGTTTCTCTGGCTGAAAAATAAAAGCTCTGCATTCTTTCTGTATTCAGTACACTTCAAAGTTATAAAAATTTAGATAAAGTACATCAGGGTTATGGTTGTTCTAGATTTCAGCCTATTTATAACTTCCTCATATTTCACATTTGTTTGACCTCAGGTTAAAGGAATGCTTTTGAAAGTAGCATGATTTGATCCTAGCAATGGATGTAGCAAAAATACTTGGGTCAATAAGTTAAATTAAAAGGCTTAAAATAAAATAATAAGAAGAAAAAGAAGCAGCAAAAACTAGATTTTGCAAACTTTAAGCTCAAGCCTGCATGACAATAGGAAAATTTCTTATCTTTATTCCTATGAAAAGTTTATGTTGTGAAATATATTTTTCAAAGTTTACCGGAGTGAAAAATTTGAATTAAAAAAGACCAATTTCCCAATATTCTTAACTCATTTTCATAGCTTACATAGAGCTACTACTGGATTTGTCTTTACTATTCCTACATATGTATTTTATTTCTTTTCTTGTCCATCAAAGTCTGAATATCTTCATGTGTGTTATAGATTTTCAACACGGTATTACCTAAAATATATGTTTCAGTGACTTATTGAGAGGAAAAAGCAAATTATAAAACAGTATGTATATAAGATGTTATTTTTGTTGATAAATATATGAATATGTATATCTATGAATATGTGTATCAATCCTCTATCTACCTATGGAGAGAGGAAAAGAGATATATACACACATAAACATATACGCACAGAATAATGCATAAGAACATGTCTATAAGGAAGATATCAGAATATTAGTAATTACCTTTGAGTGTTAACTTCTCCCCTATGCTCTCATTGATTTATTTTCTTACGTTTCAATTTGTCTGTAATGAACATGTATTATTACCTATGTAATACTAAATGGGATTTTAAAAAGAGAAAGATATTTAATAGTTTGGCTTTTTCATCTGAGGAATTCTAAAACTCTAATTTTAAGGAAACTAATGTCAAAACCTTCAGTAGGGGCATTATTTGAACATATAATTGGAAATTATATGGCTGGCTATATTGTTTCACTAGGCAGAAAATTCAAATGAAGAAAATTAAAGATGAGAAGGGGTGAGTCTGAATCTTAGCGATGGTTTTCTTTGTCTGGCTGATCCTAACAGATCCTTTGAGTACAGAGGCAGTGGTGCCTAGAGTTCCCTCTGAGTTTGGTCTCATGTATTAGAGTTTCATCTGCAATGTACAGAGGGAAGTAGTCATAAGACCGAGGGTCAGGCAGATCTTGCTAAGTGAGATAGTAACTTAGGCTTAGAAATTTGTTCTTGTGCAACAATACTTCAAAAAAAAAAAGTCATTCATTGCAATATTATGGATAAGAAACAATACTAACAATATGCGTAGGTTTAGAATTTGGCAGATGGCATTATATTTCTTATAAATCAAAAGAAATTGCAACTCTAATTAAAATCAATCTCTACTCATGTTTCTAAATGTAGCCTACTAAAATTTAGGTACCTGAGAACATTTCACTGTGGAAATTATGATAGTTTATGAACAAGCAATCCCACAACTGGTTTTAAGAACTTGCTGTGTATTAGTTCCTATTAGTTCCTACTGTGTATTAGTTGTTATGAATACAAAGACGGATGTAGAAATGAACTTTGCATGCAGGGAGTTTGGCTTATCACAGCAACGAATTGAGGATTTGTTGTGTCCTTTTATTTTAAATAATTCTTAGAACAACAAACAAAAATGAGGAACGATGATGAGAGAATCTCAGCCATATGAATGATTATGAGGCTGTTTTGTGGATGGACCTTGTTGCCACCCTGGATCAAGGCCATTTACACCACTGTGGGCACCAGGGAAAAGGGTTAGCAAATGGAGGCTAAGGAGTAGCTCAGAGCAATTAGATCACATAAAGTCCCAAATGTCTAGTCTATCAGGCTGTATCCAAGTTTGGATTCTCTCGCTAAAAAAATTAAAAAAAAAAAAAAAAAAGAGGTGCACATGTTACTTACAAGCAAACCTGAGGGCATGCCATCTATTATCAGCAATAAACAGATTTGATTCTTTTGTAAATAAGATTTTCAGGGCCCAAGGGATTTGTCAGCACTCAGACAATCCTCGAATCATCTGTCTGCCCTATGATGGTAACAGGAAATTGTCAGTAATAAGGCTGGTTAACAATTTTCTTGTCTGGTGCGTTAAAGATTATTCCACAAAACCCAGAGGGTCTTAACCAACCAGCTTTCATTACATGGTTCAACACTGCACATCTTATCAAGTCTCATGTCTATAGAGGCTGTGAAGACTGTCAACGGTGCAAGTCACTGGGATCTCACTCTGTGAAATACAGGCTGGAACTTCAGGAGTTTTAAATCCAATATGGTGCAGAACTCTGCAGCCACAAAGATGCCAGAATGCATGTGGTATCTCACCCCCTACATACAAAGACAGCACAGAGAGTGCTCTGGGTCAGGTCGAGTTAGGGACCCACAGCTTCATGAAGGTGAAACTGTGGTGTCTCTTTGCTTTGACTTATTGTTCATGTGATTTAAATTTAGTGTTTTGAATAAGTAATACATATATGTGGTTCAAAGAAATTTTTAATTGCAAAAGGGATGTAGTAAATATTTTTCCCCACCTCTTTCTCCACTTGCTCTGTTCTTACCGCCCTCACCAGGTAAGCCCTGTCATAAGTAGTAATATTTTACCTTTTCAGAATTTTTAAATAATCGACTATAAGAATATATAAAACACATTTTTATTTTACTTTTTTACACAAAATATGGACTATAATATCACTCTTCTGGGCTTTGTTTTTCCCTCCTAACAATATATCTTCTATTATATGCAACAAAATGGCTTCTATATTTATACATGGAAATCATCTTTATTCTTCTTGCATAACTTTCTGTTTTATTTATCATACTTTAGAAAATTGGTCCCCTATTGATGGACATTTTGATTAACTTTCCAATATTTTGCGATTACAAACACTGATGCAGTGAATTACCTCGCACATGAGTTCTTTCACATGTCATTACTATTGACTTTTCGTAGGGCTGCCTGGTAGTGGCCAAGATAAGGCCTCTTCCCCTAGCTCTGTTAGTTATCAACCAGAGTTCCTAATAGTAGAATTCCTTACAGTAGGCAAACATCCTCTTTTATTTCCCCAATACATGAATAGCCAAGGGATCATTTCTGAAGCCTGGCTATAATTCCTTTGGCTCCTTCACTCTCACCCTCATCCTTACATGTCTCCTTAACTTCCTCCTGTAAGAACTAGTAACTTGGGACTGGTTGCCTTTTTTTTTTTTTTTTTTAATTTCATTTAAAATTGCGTTTGGATTGCTATCATTTATTTCTTCTGAGAGGTAGGAAAATGTTGCTGAATTGATTTATTGCATCTTCTTAACAAGTCAAGGTCTCAGTCATTCACTCAACAAGTAAATTATTGCAACCTTTGTGTTTGAAAACAACACGGCTTTATTATCTTAAGGTTATGGAGGTCAGAAGTGAGAAATAGCTTTCATGGGATTAAAAGCAAGGCGTCTGCAGGAATGCATTCATTCTGGAGGCTGGAGGGAGGAAGTTGTTTCCTCACCTTTTCCAGCTTCTAGAGGCTGCCTGAATTCCTTGGTTGGTGGCCCCTTATCACTCTAACCTTGAGTGCATGTCACATTTTGTTCTTCCTACTCTCACCCTCTTATTCCCCTCACCCAAGGACCCGACTAGTGCCTTGGGCCCTCCCAGATAATCTAGAATAATTTCCCATCTCAACATTTAATCACACCTGCATGTACCACATTCATAGGTTCTAGGGATTAATGCTTGGACATTTTGGGGGACTGTGGCTCAGCCCGCCACACAGGTGATTAAAAAGCAGCAGCTGGGGAGCAAGATAATTAGTAACATAAAAAATGAATTAAAATAATAAAGGAGATTATGTAAAGAATTATCTTGGCAGAGGATGCCTCAGGATTCAACACTTTGTGAGTTCATCAAATATGTTTTGAGCATATGCGGTGCGTCAGGCATGGTTCCAGGCACTTGGGATATATTAGTGAACAAAACAGGCAAAAATCCCTATTCTCACGGGCTTATACTCAACAAAGACACCACACACCTGTTATTGTGATTTAGGAGTGGATAAGTGCTATGGAGAAAAGGATGGTCAGTGGGAGGGGTCAGAAGAGCAGCGAGTGTGTGTGTGGGGAGGGGTGGAACCTTCTGCCCGCAGACACTAGGGGGCGCTGTAGCCCAGTGTGGAAGGCTGAGCTCTTAAGGATGCTAGCTAGTTGCACAAACAGTATTTGATTGCCTGAAGGAATTTTAGAGGTCAGCTAATATAACTTCCTCAGTTTTGAGAAAAGCTCAGGTTCAGGTCCACGATGTGGCCACTAGTTATTCTGCATTTGGCCTAAATTTGAGAGACAGTCTCCTCCTCTCTCCCCAAGAAGGCCAGACACAGTCGTCAGGTTATCAAAGGCAGCTCCTGCCAGTAGGAGAGGCTGGGAGGGTTTTGTATTAGAACAGCAGGAGGGCTGGATGATTTCAGAGTGTAGGTCTATGTATGCCACTGTTGAAAAATCGTTCCACGGAACTTCTAATATGCCTCTTTCTAAGTGTAGCATTCTGAAGTCTTAAATCAGTGACTCTGGCCCGTCAGTCTTTGAGACTTAACTTTGGTGAAAATAACCTACATTGACCAGACACCAAAAGGAAGTGAAAAATAGATTATGATAAAGAGCCTTTGGTGTTTATAACAAAAGAATAATACAGCTTCATTTTCCTAATTGTTACTGCTTTAAATGGTTATTTAAGTTATTTAAGCTTTAAATTATTTAAGTTAAGCTTTAAAAGGTTACGATAAACTACATTTTTATCCAATATTTCCTTGGATGTCACTATTTCCCAAAAGTGCAGTTGAGCCAATATTGTATTTCTAAGATTAACAGTGAGAGTTTTTGGGTTTTCTTATAATCGTAAGACCAAGTGGTAACAATGTAACACATTTCTTTTCAGACCTGTGTTTTTTTAGGGCATTGTGGTTGAGACTTGAGCATTTGGGTGATTTATAGTCTAGCCCAAGACAGTCCCTTCCAGCTGCTGTATTCTCTCTGCTTGCTCTACTCTGTCCCTGACATTTTCAAACTCACTCTCCACATCCTAGGTGGCTGTCCCCTTCTTGGCAAAGCCACTCGGTTTTCTTGCCCCACGTACACAGAGGGCATTGCAGCATCTTTTTCTCCTTTCCAATCCCCTTTCCCCATATCACCAGCAGACCTCAGAAAACACCTGTTTTTCCTATTAACCTGTCTGCTTCTTTCACTAGACTGATAGCTTCTTTTTAAAATCTTTTTTTTTATTGTGATGGAATACATGTAACATCAAATTTACTATTTTAAACATGTAAAATTTACAGTTTAATTGCATTAAGTACATTCACATTGTTGTGCAGCCATCACACCATCCATCTCCAGAACTTTTTCATCTTGGAGTCGAAACTCTGTACCTATTAAATAATAACTTACCATCTACCCCTCCTCTCAGCCCCTGGTAACCCCTATTCTCCTTCTGTCTCTATAAATTTGATTACTCTAGGAAATTCAAATAAATGGAATCATCTAGTTTGTGTGTGTGTGTGTGTGTGTGTGTGTGCGCATGCTAGGCTTCTTTCGCTCAACATGATGTCCTCCAGGCTGTACATCCATGCTGTAGTGTGTGTCAGAATTCATCCAAATAGCTTCTTGAGATCAGGAATCATTTCAATAAAATTTTAAGTCTGTTTGAGTTGAAAAAAATGGATGGATATGAATGTAAAGTAAAGGGATCTGTAAATGATTTCAAAAGGAAGTTAACGCCAACTGCCCCGAGCCCACAAATTAAGAGGCATGCGTGCACACGACCACAGTGCCTAACTCCCCAGGCCAACCCGCTGCTCCACCACCTTCCGGATCTTATGCAAATGTTTGTTGTGAATAACTCCCATTTGGATCCACACAGGCAAAGAAATTCTAGGAAAAAGGGTTCCAGCTGAGCTGGGTCAACAATGTGAAAGCCACCACAATGCTATTAGAGTATATACCAGAGAGTAGAGAGCTTCCCTGTTAACCAGACATAGATAAGAACGGTATCTGGCTCCATACATTTGGAAAATTTTGTTTCTCTTCCACTAGACACATACTTCTCGTGCCAGGTGACCTAGGGGCACATCGTTATTGAGATATGACCACTAACCTGTACCTTTATGCAGGTTAGTCAACACAGTGTGTCAGCACATCCAGTTCTAAACCAGGACTGCTAATAATAACTGAAAACGGAAGTGACTGCAAATCACATAAACATATTCTACTAAACCTAAACCAAATATATCCCAGCTCAACTTCTCCTATTCTGGGACCCCAAATGCCACAGCCACTCCAATACCACCCAACACAAAGGAAGTCTGAGAGAAAGAAAGTTGGAGTAGGCAGAAAAGGTATCTTCACCATTGATAGTTAAAATATCATCCTTTGTACAGTTTACAGAAACAAATGACCTTGTGAACACATTGGTGGGCACTTGGAAGAAGCCAGTGCAAGTCAAGGGGCCTGAGGGTTAACCATCATTGGCTCTGGGTAAATTTGCTTGACTCTTTCTATACAAAGCATTAGTTGAATTGATTTTTGTTTCTGATATATAATTAAGAATATTTTCTGACATACACAAAGTTGAGGAAACATAATATACCCCACTCCCACCCTGTGTACCCCACAAAGCCTCAAGAATTATCAGTGTTGGGCGATTTTTCTAGTACCTGCCACCACCATCCCAAATCCATTATTCACCAGAGGCATGATATTTCTGGCTCTTATCCTTCTTTCTCAAATCTCTGCCAGGTTCTTACCCCCACTAGATTGCTTAACTCAACAGGGTAATGGGTCTCATAGAATTATTCGCCCTGACAAATTTTATGTTTTGTAATGCCCTTGGGGCATTTCAGTTTTGGGGACTGTGAGTAAAGACAGATTTGACTAGCCTCAAAAAAGAAACTCTGGATCCTTTTATCTATTAGAGCTGGAAATATATCCTCCAGAAATCAACATTCTATGTAGATAAAGTTTTATAAAACTTTATTTAAAACATAACAGCATTAGAAAAGAGTTCTTAAAACTTACAAGTTTGTAATCTCATGAAGAAGCCTGAGAAAATCACAACAGTTCTGGTGAGATTGGGCACAGCTATAATTTCTTCAAGCAGAATCTGAACAAAGTTGTTTTAGCAAATAAGTCATTGGAAGTCCTACTCTACCTAAAAAGCCTTAAGGGTCAGGGCATTCTTAATAAGGATAACTAATCATAAGACAGTTCTCAGAATTATAATAAGGCTAGTGGAATATTTTCATCTCATATTTACTAAATACCTACTGGTTACAAGTCACTGAGGGCAGGTGTAGGGAGCTCACAGCAATGACAATGTATACTCAGTCCCTGCTCTCAAAGAGTTCACAGTCTATTCCTGAAGATGGCGTTTCTAAAGCAGAATACTAACAGCCTTTCTTAGTGGGACTGCCTGTACATCCCTAGCCCTGCACCCTAAATGATAATAATGCACCCAAAAAGCCCACCTGATTGATAGTTTCCTCCCATGTTGAGAGCTATTATTTCTCCCACTAGGGAGAAGGTGACAATAAGAAAGTAAATTCACAAACATGCAAATAAACATTGTGATGAGCTCAGTGATGGAAATGATTATATTTCTTTGGCAGTGAAATCGTCGGGGCTGGGGGGAGTTATACTCTAGTTTGGGTCATCCTCACAGGCCCCTTTGCGCAGGTGGCCGGTAGGGTAAATGTCCTGGAAGATGAGACAGTGTAGCCATAAGCATTCTGGGGATAGGGAACAGCATATACAAAGGCCCTGAAGTGGGAGGAGGCTTAGTGAACTTAAAGAAATGTGGAAAGAAGACAGTCTGAGATAAGATTGGAAAGACAGGCAGGGACTAGATTATGTAAAGCATTCAGTTTTGTAGTGAAGAATTTGGATTTTACAATAAATGCTTTCCACTGGAAGCCACCAAAGGGTTTTAAGAAGAAAACTGATGTGATGATGATAATGAGAAGTAATTAACACTACTGAGGACTTGCTCTGGGCCAGGCAAGGTTTTAGTCTCTTTATATATTTTATATACATATATAATATATATGTTAACTCAATATATCCTTCTAATAACCCTATGAGGGGAGTACTATTTATAGTCCCATCTTATAGGTGAGGAAACTGAAGAACCCAGAGCTTACATAACTTGCCCAAAGTCACACAGATAGTAAACTGTTTTAATAACTTAGCAGTCTCTCAACTGTGAAGTTGCAGGGATTGTATTTGCTGAAAGACTGGCAAGAAGCGCAGTGAAGAGTTGTGTTTGTTACCCATGACTTCAGCAAGCATTTCTTTGGCTCAGAGAGCTGTCAGCAGCTGTTCTGATCCTATTACAGGCTTATATATCTTATAATGGATTAACCGTTAACCAAGGCATGCACATGGCGATGCTCACAAACTTTGTAAGGCAGTATTTTAACAACGAAAACACCAAATCCCTAGAAAATGTGGTCTTTTCTGGCTCGAGGAGAGTTGGATTCAGTCCCCAAAAACCTGCTCAAGAAGGAGCTTTCCATTTGAACCCTCTGCTCTCTTTCACATGACAGCCACGCAGTTCTCATAGTCCCACCTGGGCAGTTGCACGGAGTAGGGAGGGCGTGGCTTGCAGGGACAGGGAGGTGCGTGGACAAAAGGGGGCGTGGCAGGGAGAGTTGGGACGCGAGACGTGAGAGCGGCAGGCGAAGGAAGAGCGCTGTGGGCGTGGCAACGTTGGGGGCGTGCCCTAAGGCGGGGCGAAGTGGAGACTGGCATGGCGGGGGCGGGGCGCGCGTCGGGAAGATGGCGCTACGTCTGCTGCGGAGGGCGGTACGCGGAGCGGCGGCGGCGCTGCCGAGGCTGTGAGTGCAGATCCCCAGTACCCCGCCACTCGGCTGGGCTCAGCCCTGCGGGCTCGCGCGGCCTCCCCGATTCCGGGGGAGAACCCTGGCTGGCCGGGGTTGCCATGCGCCTCCTGCGCGCCGGCTCGACCTCTGTCTGCCAAGGTCGCAAACGCCCTGCAAGGGTCGCCT
Source organism: Rousettus aegyptiacus (assembly GCF_014176215.1). Classification (NCBI taxonomy): domain Eukaryota; kingdom Metazoa; phylum Chordata; class Mammalia; order Chiroptera; family Pteropodidae; genus Rousettus; species Rousettus aegyptiacus. The sequence continues at coordinate 57,303,046 of NW_023416286.1, read as the reverse complement.
GCCCTGCCTCCTTATGGGGGGGACCCTGCCTGGGCCCGGAAAATGGGTACAAAGTTTCGATCTGTTAGCCCCAGAAAACAAAACTAGCCTCCTCCAAATTTGGTAACTGTGAACGTGCAGAGGTTTTATAAAAGGGGCCCTGGAGTTGGCCTGAGGCTGCTCACCTGATGAATAGGAACACCTTCTATTCGTTTTTTCGGCACAGCAGTTCCCAAGCTAGTCTAAAGACCCTTTCACACGCGAAAAATTATTGACTCCGAAGAGCTTTTGCTTGTATCTATTGATTTTTACGGTATAAGGAATTAAAACTTAAATATTAATTCTAAAATAACAAGCCTATTACATTTTAACACAAATGACATCATTAATAAAAAATAACTATTTTCCAAAAAATTGGTAAGAAGGGCATGGTTTTATTTTTTTTGAAAATCTCTTTGACTTAGTAGTAAAGGACAGTTGGAGTCTCCTATCAGCTGTTCTTGAGAAAGTTTACAAATAAATTCTGGGCTCACGCAGATGCAGATATTGGTTAGAGAAAGGAAGAGCTTGGAGCCCCTCTCAGTGTCTCAGGGATCCCAAGATGTCTTGGGACCACACTTTGAGAATCATTGGTCTCACACTTGTCCCGTTTACTAACTACATGCATATACGTTTAACTCCTTTGATTCCCTGACCACCAGGTGAAGTTGGGTAACTTGTTTATAAAGATGAGGGAACTAAGCTGCAGAGAAGGCAAGTAACTCTCTCAAAGCAGAGAATCCCAGAGTTCCATTCAGAAAGCAGGTCTGTGACTCCGGAACTTTTTACATCTGCTTGCTCCCTCCTTCTTGACTCACCAGCGTTCCATGCCAGGACCCACCTGGTTGTATGCATTCCAACTTCTCATTTCCTACACCTGGGTCTGGTACATGGCCCTGGGCTCAGGGCATCACCTGTGGAACCAGGGGAGCCACCGAGGTGTAAATGCAGACCCTTCCAGAAGGTCTCTTCTGGCCTATGAAGAGGCCAGCTTTTGTGGCCTGTTCAACAATGGGTCTAGTGACCACACACAGTCACCTAAGGCTTTTGGGGCTCAGCCAACAATGCTCTTCACCTCAGCACACTGTCTTATTCTTAACACACCTACACACCCCACCAAAGCCATGGCAGCAGGCTTTCATGCAGGGGCCTTCTTGGAGCTTACACTCCAGTTAAATCCTCTGGTCCTGGTGCCTTCAGAGCACACAGGGATGGGAGGAGTAAAGGTGCCAAATGTCAATTTAGAGATGCTTTAATTTCTACTCAAGTTAGGTTGCACTTCAGCTTCAGGTCAGTGGGCCTGCTTCTGGTTTTTTTTATTTTTTCTTGTTTTTAGAGTATCAGCACCATTGCTGATAGGTAGGGACCATTCCTGACCCCTCTTCCTGACCCCCAACATTTGTCCCTGTTGCAGTGCAGTTCCAGATGCTTCCCTGCCTATCCTGCCTCTAGCCCTGCTGTTTTCTGTAAATATGCAACCCTCAAGTTGGGGGAGCATAACTCTCCACTCCTAGTATGCTATTTATTACTAGGGATGTCTTTTCTTTTAAGCCCTCTCAGCTGACAGAGCTAAGAAATTTATGTGTGAATAGTAACCTATGGGTATACGCACATTTACAAATACTTCTATGTGTAACCATCTGTTTCTATATTAAGTTAAACATGAGTTCATACTGTTTCCAATTCTACTCCAATACCACATGGATTATTCTAGCCTCCTCCCCTTGCTTATTTGTAAATTTTTCACTCCAGCAGTGAGAAACCTGGCTCCCACCATCTCCGTCCAGTTACTTAATTGTTCATTTTCAGCATTCGCATACAGCAGTATCTGAATTGTTAGACCATACTCCATGGGAAAAAACTTTCTTGACTATAGTATAGTGCTTATACGTAGTTCCTTTCCCTTTAGTTTTGCAGGCTTCACTCATTTCCAGAGTTACTTAGGTTAGCATCTTTTTCTTCCATCCCCTTCAGTGAGGTTGTTTCATATATTTTTAATATAGTCATAGTCTGCATTCTTTCTTGGGATACCTGTACCTTCCAAATGATTTTTTTAAATTGTATATTTAAGGTTCACTCTGTTTGCTATAAAGTTCTGTGGGTTTTGACAGATGCACAATTTCGTGTACCTACCATAACATATCATACAGAATAGTATTACTTCCCTGAAAATTTCCCTTTGCTTCACTTATTCATCCATTCCCCCTCCTCTCAAACTCCTGGCATGCACTGATTATTTTACTCTTTCTGTAGTTTTGACTTTTCCAGAATGTCATATAATTGGAGTCATACAGTATCTAGTCTTTTTTGACTTCATTCCTTCACTTAGCAATATGCATTAAGGATTCTCTGTCTTTTCATGGTTGATAACTCATTTCCTTTTATTGCCGAATAATATTCCATTGCGTAGAGGTACCAATTTATCCATTCAGTTTACATATTGAAGAACATTTTGGTTGTTTCTAGTTTTTGTTGATTATGAATAAAGCTGCTATAAATATTCATGTGCAGGTTTTGTATGGACATAAGTTTTCAAACCAATTGAGAAAATACCTAGGAGAATGATAGCATAATAAGACTACATTTAGCTTTGTAAAAAACTACCAAACTGTCTTCCAAAGTGGCCGTACCATTTTCATTTCCAACCATCAATGAATGAGAGTTCTTGTTGTTCCACATCTGCGCCAGAATTTAGTATTATCAGTTAAAAATTTTTTTTAGTAATTTTAGTAGGTATGTGGTGATATCTATCGTTTTAATATGTTAATTTGTTCTAACTTGAAATTCCCTGATGTCAAATGATGTTGAACATCTTGTTATATATTTGTTTGCCATCTGTGTATCTTCTTTGGTGAGGCATCTATTCAGATCTTCTGCCTATTTCTTAATTGGATTGTTTTCTTATTGTCGAGTTATAGTATTATTTATATATTTTAGATATGTTTCACAAATATTTTCTCCCAATCTATGCCTTATCTTTTCATTCTCTTAATGGTACCTCTCATAGAGCAGAAGTTTTTGATTTTGATGAAGTCACACATCGATTTTTTTCTTTCATGGATCATACCTTTATAATGATATTTAAAAACTCACCACCAAATCCAAGGTTACATAGATTTTCTCCTGTATTGTCTTCCAGAAGTTTTGCAGTATTATGTTTTATTCTTAGATCTGGGATCTATTTTGGGTTAATTTTTAGGATACGTGTAAAGTCTGTGTCTAATTCATTTTTTTCTTTTTGCATATTGATATAATTGTTCCAGCCCATTTTTTGAAAAAAACTATTCTTTCTCCATTAAATTGCCCTTACTCCTTTGTCAAAAATCAGTTGACTATATTTGCATGGGTCTATGTCTGGACTCTCTATTCTGTTATATTGATCTATGTGTCTATTCTTTTGTCAATACTATGCTGTCTTTATTATTGTAGCTTTATATTAAGTATTGAAGTTTGTTAGTACCAGTCCTCCAACTTAAATCTTCTTCTGTATTATTCTGAGTCTCTTGCCTTTCCATAAAAACCTTAGAATCAGCTTGTTGATATCCACAAAATAGGTTGCTGAGATGTGTTTGGGATTACATTGAATGGGATTACATTATTTCCTTTGGGATTTTCTACATAGTCATGTCATCTGCAAACAGAAAGTTTATCTCTTCCTTCCCAATAGGTATACTTTTTTTTTTTTTCCTTGTCTTATTGCACTAGATAATGGTTACAGTAAGATGTTAAATAGAAGTAATGAGAGGGGACATTCTTGCCTCATTCCCAATCTTAGGGAGAGCATCCGGTTTTCCACCATTAAGGCTGAGGTTAGCTGGGATGTTATAGATATTTTTTATTCCTCATTTACCAACAAGTTGTTTTGTTGTTGTTGTTATTGTTTTTTGAATGGGTGTTGGATTTGTAAAGTTCTCTTTCTGCATCAATTGATATGATCATGTGATTTTTCTTCTTTAGCCTGTTGATGTGGCGGATTATATAAATTAATTTTTGAATGTTGAACCAGTCTTGTATAATGGGAATAAATTCCACTTGGTTGTGGCATATAATTCTTTTTATATATCATTGGATGTAATTAGCCGATATTTTGTTGAGGGTTTTACATCTATGTTCATAATAGATATTGGTCTGTAGTTTTCCTTTCTTGTAATATATTTATTTGGTATCTTGTTCCTCTATTCCTTTACTGCCTTCTTTATAAGAAGTAAATATTTTCTAATGTAATATTTTAAATTTCTTTAATGATATTTTCACTGTTATTAAATGTTTATTTTTAGTGGTTACTCTAAGGTTTACCATATACATTTTTTAAAATCGTGGTTGAATATATACAACATAAATCTTGCCATTTTAACCATTTTCAGTGTACAATCTAGTGGCATTATCACATTCACACTGTTGTTCAACCGTCACACTATTTCCAAATTTTTTTCACCACTCCAAATAGAAACTCTGTACCCATTGAGCAATACGTTCTTCCCCAGTGCCTGCTAATCACTCAACCTACTTTCTATCTCTCTAAATTTGCCTTTTAAAGATATTTCTTAGAAGTGAAATCATACAATATTTGTCCTTTTGTTCCTGGCTTATTTACTTAGCATAATGTTTTCAAGATTCATCTGTATTGTAGCACGTCTCAGAACTTTACATAACTGGATAATATTCCATTGTATTTCTATTACCATGTACATCTTAACTTATTAGAATCTATTTTTTATATTAACGTAATTTCAAAGATAGAGAATATTACTTATATATAGCTTATTCCCTTTTTTTGGTGGTAGTATTTTTATACATATTATATTTATATGTTTGTAAACCCAGTAACACATTGTTGTAGTTATTACTTATATGATTTTATGTCTTTTAAAGAAACTTAGAGGAGATGCAAGTACACATACACCCACCATATGTATACATTGTTATAGTAATCTTATTATTTACTATTTCTGGTTCTCGTCATTTGTTCCTGTGGATTGGAGTTACCATCTGGTGATATTTCTTTAGCCTAATACATCTTTGCTCACACCCACCTCCTTTGTTTTAATATTGGCAAATATAACATTTCTATATGTTGCAAGCCTAACAATACAACTATATAATATTCTTTCATACAGTTGCTCTTTAAATTAGGTAAGAAAGGAGCAGAAATGTACATTTACATGGTGTTTTATAATTGCATGATTACCTTTACCTTTGCATTGCTCTGTGTGTAAATTTGAATTATTGTGTGGGACCGCTTACTTTCAGCCTGAAGAACTTCCTTTAGTATTTCTTTTAAGGTAGGTCTGCAAGCAGCAGCTCTGTACATGTGCATGATCTTTTAGATTCCCAGGAATATGTCAGAGCTTTTCATGGACATTTCATTTCTCCAGCTTTTCCTAAGAAGCCTTTGGTTAGCCTATTGTTTGCCCAACTGTTGTCCATCATCTCAGGTAACATGATGTTAGATAATTGCTTCTGATTATTTTCAACAAACATCCTCAAGAAAAATGCCGTTTCCACTTTTCGAGCTCTGAGTCAGGTCAGCTTTGTGAGTGCTGTCTTGCGGGGAACCACCAGACAGGTCAAATAGTGAAAATTCTCTGGGAATGAGGCTTGGAAGGAACTGTAACCCTGCCGTGCCTCCTCCAGTGGCTGTCAGACCTCTGTTTTTCACACAATATGGCTATTGATTTTCAAGGCTACCACTGAACTAGGGAGAGGAAATAGGCTAAGTTTAAAAGTCCCTCGTAGTTTGCTGTTCTTACCAAGACTTATCCATGTTTCTTGAATAAATGCTCCCAGATTGCTGCAAGACTTTGGTTAATTTCTAGAGTCCTGAAACAGTTGATTCTGACCATTTTTTGTCAATATTTTTATTGCTTTTATAGAGGATAGAATTTTTGAAGGTCCTTTCTCTGCAGTTTTGCCGAAGTCACGCCAGCATAGTGTTTTGATCAAGAATGGATTTTAATTTATAAAATGTTTTTTTTTTCGGTATCTATTGTGATGGTTATGTGGCTTTCCTTCTTTAGTATAGTAATATGGTGAATTAGATTGATTAATTTTTAAGTAAAGCAGATTTTGCATTCCAAGAATAAACTTCACTTGATCATGATGTATTAATGTTATATACTGTTGGATTTTATGTGCTAAAATTTTGTTAAAATATTTGCATCTATGCTTATAAAGAATTAGCCTATAGTTTTCCTGGGTTTAGTATTGGGGTAATGGTTGTCACATAGACTGCAATGGAGGGTGGTCTCTTCTGTTTTCTGGAATGGATATGTGTAGAATTGGTAATATTTTTCCCTTAAATGTTTGTGCCTGGAGTTTTCTTTGTGGAAACAAATTTTAACTGTAAATTTGGGTTATTTAGTTCTTCTTGAGTGAGCATTAGTAGTTTGTATCTTTCAAGGAATTTGCCAGTTTCATCTAAGTTGTCAAATTTATTGGTATAGAGGTGTTTATGATAATCTCATCCTTTTTCTTACAGCTTCATGGAGGTATAATTTACATACCATAAAATTCATCCCTTTTAAGTGTGAATTAAATAATCTTTAGTAAATTATAGAGTTGTGCAGCCATCACTACAATCCCATTTTAGATCACTCCCCAAATTGTCATTATCTTCGAAATTCTCTTGAGCCCATTTGCAGGTAATCCTTACTCCACCTCCAGGCTTATCATCCTTTTAATGCTCATACTGTCAGGAGTGATGTGCCCTCTCTCCCTGATATTCGCAATTCTTTTTACTCTCCCTTTTTCGTTTGATCAGTCTGGTTAGTTTTATCAATTTTATCGATCTTCTTAAAGCATCGTCTTTGGGTTTTGTTGATTTTTTTTCCTATTGTTTTTCTGTTTTCCATTTCATCGATTTCTGTTTCTATCTTTATTTTCTATCTTAAGCTTTCTTTGAGTTTAATTGGACCTTTTGTTCTAGTTTCTAGATATTTGATTTTAGACCTTTCTGTTTTTTTTAATATAAGCATTTAATAATAAATTTCCCTGTAAGTCTTATCTGCTTCTGGCAAATTGTGTGAGATTTCTGATACGTGTAATCTCTTTTTCCTTCTTAGCTTGAAACTCTGTCTTCTAAAGTAGTTAGCAGTAAAACTCAGAAAGAAAAAGGGCTTAGTGACTGCATATGTTCAGAGGTAGCAGGACAGAGTGTGCCGAGTGGCTACCTCTTGCTTGGCAGTGTCAGGTTAGAGGGAAACCTAGTATGGAAAAAAAAACAGATGAAGACAGTTTAGAGAGCTGACGAATACAAGCTAAGCACCAGAAACCCTGGTTTCAATAAGGGACAGTATGTGAGGAGCTAGCAGGGCTGTGATAAGTAGACTGAGGGGGCTTTCATGGAGTTACCTGTCAGAGGTCCAGATAGGCCCTTTTGTAGGGTTGGCCTTATTTATGAAGCCTCTGAAGGTTGTGGTGACAAACACTGTTGTCCCTCTCTACTACAGTGAGGCCACTAAGGGGAGAATGGAGAGATGGCATCCAAAGGGAAGATGGAAATGGGAGAAGAGGGGTGCAGAAGGGAGAGATTGTATGGAAGAATGGAAACAGTGAGAAAGAGAAGAAACTTTTATAGAAATAATGCTAAAAAGGAGGCAGGGGTTAAGAAAGGACTGAGACATTTTTAAATGATCATTTTGAAAATAACTTAGAATAAGAATGAACATGTATACTTTGTCACTAAACTGGTATTAAAAGGTCAATGCAAATTGTTAGGTATTTAACAATGTTTATTGGCATCGTTAGAAAGTGACTTCAGTTGCCCAAACATGTGGTGAGAACCTAAAAAGGGATGCTGTAAATAAAAACAGTACTTTGGGCTGTGAGGCAGAAAGTAACTTTAAGTGTTCCAGGGAGGTAGGGGGTTCAACAATCTCAGCTTACCCAGGACTGTCCTGGTTTTAGCTCTGAAAGTCCCAGATTCCAGAAAGCCCCTCTGTTCCAGGCGACCCAGTATGATTATTCACCCTAGAGATAGAGAAATGAAGGGCTAAAGGATGAAGTAGAGGTGATGTAAGATGGTAGAACAGAATTAGATTTAGAGCTAGAGCTTTCTAGAATGGGCTCCTAAAAGAATGGGATAGGAGCGAGTATTTAATGGGGAAACAAGGGCTGAAGAGATGAGAAAGAGGAAGGAGACTGAGAAATCAGGAGATACCAGAAAGGGGTATATAGACATGCACCTTCGGGTGGACCAAGAAGATGATGGAAAATGAGGTATCCCAGAGCAAAAGCTGGTGGGGCAGCAGCCAAGCTGGTGAGCAAGAATTAAAAGTGGTAGCTGAGCCTGAGTTGGAAGATGCAAATGTACATGATGTGCCTCCTGGAGAAGTTGTCACTGTAGGGGGAATTTCCCAGCAAGGGACTGTTCGCTAACTCGAGGCTGTGCCTAGCCTATGGAATAGCACAACCTTTGCTGTAGATCTACTCCAGCTATATAGGGCTTCTGCTCACACTGTTACCCTGTTATAGACTTATGCTATGGACTAGAACCACATGCGTGGGTGCAAGCCAGGAGGAAGGACATTGGGTAGCCCAAATGATTTCCGTGGGAGAGGCCAAGGAGTCAGGAGGAAAGGCTGGGATCTGAAGATGAACTCTTGATGAAAAAGCCCTCAACCCTCTACATCCTTGGCCCTGTGGATCCAGAGGGGAATTGAGGACAATTTCATCACACGCGCTTTTCTCTCCTCTACTCTACTTTGAATGACTGTGACCACCGAAGTCTCTTTCCTTTCAAGGAACTCTCCTGAATGCCTGCATTTTGCAGAATGTTTGAGTGGCATAAGTACTTTATTCTTGTAGACATACTCCATCGTGGTGTGTTGAGGATAGAGTATTCTCTAAAGTTACATTTGAGCCTTAGAAGGTGAGCGCATATGCTTGGTTGTGGGTGAGGCTGGCAAAAGACATCGTACATGGTCAACAGAGTGGCTGACACCGCTCAGCACTGGCACTTTCCTGAAGTGGTTATTTTCTCCACTGATGGGTTTACAACAGCCAGGATATGATTGATATAATTTACAAAAACAGCATTTGGTCACAGTTTCCTTAACCAAATGTTTCAGGGGCTACTCTGTAGGCCCTGCTATTTTATGTGTGACTCTCTGAAGGGAAGTCCAAAGGTGCATGTGGCTAAAATTTAGGAAGGCAGGAGAAGAAAACTGGGCTCCTTGGGAGTGATTATTGGTAGGTTTGATGAATATTCTTAAGGTTGGAAGAGTTGCTAATTGTAAAAACATGTTTTCCTGCCCCCGAATGCATCTGGAGCTGTGCTTTGCTGTTACATGTTGCTTATGATGATCTTCACATTGTTCATGATGATCTTGACAGCTTAAGTATAGAATTTTATTAGTCAGTAAAGAAAATATCAGGGAAATACTATTTGTTTTTATATAGGTCATTTGGGTATGAATTTAAACTCATTGTAATTCAAGCAAGTTTAATTTATTTCTTATTTACTTGGACTTTTTATAGCTTATCAATTAAATAACTCACTTGAATGATATAGATAAGTAAATGAGCCCCCAAATTATTTATTCCTCTTTCCTTCCTTCCTTCCTTCCTCTTTCCTTCCTTCCTTCCTTCCTTCCTTCCTTCCTTCCTTCCTTCCTTCCTCTTCCTTTCTTTCTCTCTCCCTTCCTCCCTCCCTCCTTTTCTCCTTTCTTCTTTCCTTTTCACACTATAAGCCAGGTTTAAGATGGCTTTTTATTTAGTTGCTTTGATTTTATGTTTTGGTTAAATTTTAAGATGTTAACTTAATCTCGGAGCATTGATGTTTACTGTTGTCCATAACTCTATCACATATATATGTTTGTATGTATGTAACTATGGTTGTTCATTTAGTCTATTTTCAAGTTTTTGTCCTTGGGAATGTGGAGATAAATGTCCCATACCCAAATATGGCTCTCCTTTCTTATGTACTTGGAGGTGAATTTTACATGTGAACTTGCGAGGTCAAAGAGTATGGACATTTAAGTCTTTTGATTCTTAATTTCAAATCATCCTCCAAAAAATGTGACAGATACCTAGATTGCAGTATGCTTTTTGGAGGTTCATTTGCCCATTTTCCTCGGCATCAAGAGGCCCATGCACAGTAAAGTAAACACTGTCTTGTTGGTCACTTAGCTGGAGGCACCAGGCCTAGAAAGAACCCCATCCCCTGGCTGTTAGCTTTTCCCTATGTGGCCTTGGCTGTCATGCTGACCCAGCCTATAGGTGTTTCTGTAAATGGTCATGAAATTTTATCTCTCCTGAAAGTTCTCTTCAGGACTACACCACATGTAACATCTTTCTCTTGGTTAGGCTTTTGCAGTTGACAAAGTTGCCTGATTTCATAATAAAGAAATCAAAGCCAATTTCCATGAGAAGCAGGGATTCTATTTTAATAGGATACTTGGTATTGGCAAGACTGTCCTGTTTCCCTGAACTATGTTCTGACTGAGAAGGCAGAGTGACCATAGTGCTCTATAATATTTGCAGGATATTTAAAAATTTAAAAAGTAACACTTTCTACTTTATTGTACTACTTGCCACCCCCAGTAAAATTAGTGATAAACTGTTTGCTGTGTAGCTGAAAGTTCTATGTTGCTAAAGAAAAAAAAAAGTGTGCGTTTTTAAAATAAGAGCCTCTCTAAGAACTTTTTAAAAGTTAATGCAGTCATTTAAAAACATCATTGCACATGTGTACGCTGTACCACTTTACAAGGAGTGCAGGCTTATTTTAAAGCACTTACATTTGACCTGTCTTCTTAACTATGCTCACAATATTTTTGTGAAAAGGATGATATTCCCATTTTATTTTTTGACCAAATACAAAAATTAAGGAAAAAAGAAAAATCTGTGCCAAATGCGGTTTCCATACGAGGACACTCGAGGGCGCTCTAGCAACGGGAGATGTAAATTGTCTCCTTAAAACACGCCTGTTAGAATAAGATGACAGTTGGTTTTTCTGTTCATTTTTAAGACAAATGAAAGACACATAGATGGTAGTGGAAATATATTTCTGTACTGACCTATAAAATATCCCTTGGAAAGTTTATAAGAAACTTAAGAAGTGACTGTGTGCTCTGGGTCTCCTTATTAACCTCCTCAACCTCCTCCCTCCCCTTGCCTTTTCCTGCCACACCACCTCCTTGGCAGGGCTGTGTCCCCTGCCTGGAGCACTGTGTCCCTTTAAGTCTGTGCCCAAATGTCACCCGTTGGAGAGGTCTTTCCATCTACCTTGTACAACACAACATAGCACCCCTCCCCCACTAGCCTCCGTACTCTCTTCTCCCTCACTCCACCTAATTATTTTTCCTTTGCACTCACTTCCACCTGACAGTGTACATTTATATGTTTATTGTCTGTCTGCACCCCACCCACCCCAAAATGTTTACGAGAGAAAGGACCTGGTCTGTTTATTTCAACCTTCATACCTTTATACAACAATGCCTGGCACATAGTAAGTGCCCCATATAAATTTGCTAAATGAAAAAAGAACAGATTTAGGAAATGAAATGTTCAAGATAGTGGTTTTTGGAGATTAGTGCCTTTTTTGGGTGCATAACATAGATTTACCATTTTAACCATTTTAGAGTGTACAGTTCAGTGGCATTAAGTGCATTCACACTTTTGCACATCCATCACCACTGTCCATTTTCAGAACTTTGTTATCATCTCAAACTGAAACTCTATACTCACTAAACAATAACTTCCCATTGTCTTGTCCTCCCATACCCCAGTAACTTCTTTCTGTCTCTATGAATTTAACTAGTCTATATTCTCATATAAGTGGAATCATGCAATATTTGTCATTTGTATCTGGCTTTACTTAGTCTGATGTCCTCAAGCTTCATCCATGTTGTTGTATGCGTCAGAATTACCTTCCTTTTTAAGACCGAATAGTATTTCATTATGTATATGTACCCCATTTTGTTTACCCACTTATCCGTCCGTGGACATTGGGGTTGTTTCCACCCTATGGTTATTGTTAGTGTGTGTTTTATATAGAGCTTAGATATGCGATGTTAAGATTTTGAGTATAAAGTAGATTTCTTTGAAATGGTAATAACATCTTTAAATTATACCAGTGAGTCACACAGTTCACTCTTGAGTGATTTCTGCCTTCAGGTAAATACTTTTAGTATCGATTAAAGTAGAAACTTAGTCAAGCTCCTAAAAATCAGAACTGGTATAATATTCCTATTGGTGCTGTTTCTGTTTTTCTTACAAATGTCAAAAAAAAAAAAAAAAAAAAAAAAACCTTCCCAGGTCACAAAATCAAATTACTATACTAACACTCTGGTTTAAGCAGGAAGATCCTGGCTAGATACTCTAGGGTTCTAATCCAGTGATGAACCTGCATTTGGCCCTTAACCTTGTTCAAGACCCTTGTCTAAACTGATCCTTACTTTTCTCATGATTAAAACAATTTTGAAAGGAATTATTAACCTAAAATAAGAGGACGTTGGAGAATTCAGAAATATAAAATATAGGCTTTTTGAGCTTTGAGTTCTTTTGGCCTATTTCAGCCCAATTTGATTAGAGACTGAAGATAATAAGAGCTCTGCCTCCCCTAAATTTATGGGTATAGTCTACACTCAGTTGATTTGAACTCCTTCTGCCCTCTTGGGAGGTGTTTTTGTCCATGCGTTGTTGTTCATCCTCATCCTTTAGATCAGCGGTCTCCAACCTTTTTGGCACCAGGGACCAGTGCTCCTATGAGAATCTAAAGCCTGATGATCTGAGGTGGAGCTGAGGTGGTGATGCTAGTACTGGGAAGCAGCTACAAATACAGATGAAGCTTCACTCACTTGCCCACCGCTCACCTCCTGCTGTGTGGCCTGGTCCGTGGCCCAGAAATTGGGGAGCCATGCTTTAGATCCTAAAGTCCAGAGGTGTCTCCATCTCTTTGCAGCAGGGACTACTGCAAGGTGCTCTCTTCAGGCCCTCAGTTCAAGTGGCTGCTGACTGCGTTAGTACAGAAGGGCTGCATTTTTTAAATAATTCAGTGTGCTGCAAATACAGAATTTAGAATTCAGGAGTAAGAAGAGGTGGATGTCTTAAATTTTGGTCTCATCTGCAAGATGGACTCAGCAAAGTGGAGACATGATTTTTGCCTAGATCCTATGTTTTCTCCTACCCTCCAAGTGTCCTCATGCTGACCCACAAATGCCCCAGTGCTTGGAGTATAGTATTCTTAAGGCCTAACAATCCTAGGTCCCATAGTCAGCAGTTTACCCAGCGAGCCCAGTGAATCTGAGAAAACTAGCACATGCTAATGTCCTGTGCGTAGCCTCTCCTGTGTATTGTACATTTTAACAAATGCCTCCTGCATGTGCCTTACCTGCAGAATAGCTGGGCCAGTGAAGAGGAGTTCTCCTGTTCCAGGGAAGCAGCTGAGGGCATAGGAGAGGTTTGTGGTGCTCCTCCTGCCCCGCAACCTCTGGACAACGGTCCAGGATGTGAATTCAGGTCATCAGCATCTCCCTGTGCTGCAGGACAGGCAGGGATTACCAGGTGACCTGGTGACACATCTGAGACTGGCGAGAAGTCTTACCCTTAGAACACCCCCACCCCCATCACCCACGCACTCATACACACACTTCTTACTGACCTTACGCATTCTAAAGTGGGCTCCAATCATGTTACCCAGCCCTTTACACAACGTAAATTCCCTGATGTCCAACTGTTCGCTGCATGAAGTCAGACTTAAGGTGGCATGCACGGGCCTCCTCATCCATTGCCCACCTTTCCAACATCTCTCCCCGCACCGCTCACCGTACGCCATTCAACTAGAATCCTCACTATTCCTCACCCCCATGCAACCCTCTCCCCTTCAGATTTGCTCACACTCCTCCTCCCACCTCACATCCTTCAGGTTCTGCCCATCCACCAGGGCCCGCTGCAAGTGCAGCTTCCCCTTGGAAGCCATCCTTCTCTAGCCTTCTCAAACAGCAGCCCTCTGTCTCTTTCCCTCTGAAGCCCTGACCCCCTCTGATGGCTTTTGCCACTTTTTCCTTCATTAAGGTTACCTGGGATCAGAATTCTGAGTCGTTTTTGACGCCTTCACCTCCCTTTCCCACCTACATCCCATCTGTTGCCAGGTCTGTTGTGTTCCCCTTCAGCTGTCAACTCTTCTCCCACTGTATTAGTTTTCTACTGCTGCTGTAAAGACAGACACAAACTCAGAGGCTTAAAACAACACATATTTATTATTTGATACTTCTGGAAGTCTAAAATGGGTCTCCATGGGCTGAATCCAAGGCACCAGCCAGTCTGCATTTCTTTCTGGAGGCTCTAGGGGAGAATCTGTTTCCCTGCCTTTTCCAGCTTCTAGAGGCTTCTGGCCGTTTTCTCTGTCTCCAAGACCAGCAAAGTGGATCGAATTCTTCTCCCTCGCCATCTCTTTGGTTCTCTCTCTTTTCGGCTTCCTCTTCCACTTATAAGAACAGTTGTGATTTTATTGAACCCACCTGAAAAATCCAGGTTACTCTCCCCATCCCAAGGGCAACTGATTACCAACCTTAATTTCATCTGCAACTTTAATAACACTTGCCATGTAACCTGACATATTCACAGTTCTGGGGGATGTGGACATCTTGGGAAGCCATTATTATGCTTAACACACTCATTCTCCTCGATTCAAGTGTGAGCTCTTGGAGTAGTTGTCTAATCGGCTGCCTGCCTCACCTTTTACATGCTGCCTGCAAAGATATTATGCATATTCTGTTATCAAGACTTATTGGGTTTGGCTCCAAAAATATCTCTTGGTTCTTTCCCTTTCACTTTGTCTCCACTGCCACCACCCTAGAGGTCATCTCTCATCTGGACCTTGTGAAAAAGGGTCTTTTACATCTACTTGTACTCCTCCAAACCATTTTTTTTTAATTAAGGTAAAATTCACATAACATAAAATTTATCATTTTAAAGTATACAATTTAATACATTTATGATGATGTGCAGCTATGACTTCTATCTAGTTCCAAAACATTTTCATCATCCCAAAGCTAAACCCTGCACTTGTTGGCAGTCTCTCCCTTTCCCTTCTCTTCCCAGCCACTGGCAACCACTGGTCTGCTCTTTGTCTCTCTGTATCTACCTATTCTGGATATTTCATACAAATAGAATCATACACTATGTGGCCTTTTGTGTCCTGGCTCATTTCACCTAGCATAGTGTTTTCAAGGTTCATCCATATTGTAGTCTCTATTAGTATTTCATTCCCTTTTATGGCTGAATAGTATTTCATTGTGGTATATTATATATTCTGTTTATCCGTTCATCAGCTGACAGGGTGGTTTCCACCCTGTAGCAGTTGCGAATGGTGCTATTTTGAACATTCATGCACAAATATTTGATTATCTGTTGTCAGATTTTTGGGGTGTGTACCCAGGAATGGAATGCTGGGTCATATGATAATTCTATGTTTAACTTTTTGAGCAACCACCAAGCTCTTTTCCACAGTGGCTGTACCAACTTACATTACATTGGCAATGCCAATTTCTCTGCATCCTCACCAACATGTGTTATTTTCCATTGTTTTTATTGTAGCCATCCTAGTGGGTGTGAGGTGGTATCTCATTGTGTTTTCCTCCAAAACACTCTTAAATACATAATCAGTTCATTTCACTTCTCTGCTTAGCATCCTTAAAGCACCTTCCCTTGGCCTTCCAGGGTGCGTCTAGTCATGGCCCATGTACTTCTTACATCTCACCTCCTCCTATCCTTTTCGCACACTCCATTCACCCTGGTATCATGGGCCTTCTCTTGTTTCCTAAAGCAAAGAAGGCAAAGATCATGAGTTTCGAGGCTCAGCGGGGTTCAGACACTTCCCCAAGTTCACACAGACCTCAGCCCAAGCCCTGGCCCTGCCACTTACTGGCCAGGTCACTTTAGTTTCCTCAACTGTAAAAAGGGTTCACGATACCACAGAGAGTGGTTAGACATAAATGAGATGATGCCCTGAATGCTGGGCATGGTGCCTGGCTCATAAAAACACCAATACTCAGTGGTTGTAAAAAAAGAAATATAGTAACCCTCCCTTATCCGTGGGGGATATGTTTCAAGACCCCCAATGGATGCCCACAAGTGTTACTGAACCCTACATATACTATTTCCTATAGATACATCCCCATGATAAAGATTAATTTATCAATTAGGCACAATAAGAAACTAACAACAATGATTAATCAAATAGAACAATTATAACAGTATACAGTAATAAAAATTATGAGAATGTGATCTCAAAATATTATATTGTACTCACCCTTCTTGTGATGCTATGAGGTGATAGAATGCCTGCGCAATGAGACGAGGTGAGATGAATGACGCGGGCACTATGACGTAGCGTAAGGCTACTATCAGGGTTACTCGAACACAAACGCTGCAGTACCACAAAGTTGATCCAATAACTGAGACAACTACTAAGTGACTAACAGTCAGGTAGCCTGGATATGCTGGACAAAGGGATGATTCATGCCCTGCGTGGAATAGAGTGGGATGGTGTGGAACTTCATTGTGCTACTCAGAACAGTACACAAATGTAAAGCTTTAAATGAATTGTTTATTTATGGAATTTTCTATTTAATATTTTCTAACTGTGGTTCACCATGGGTAACTGAAACCATGGAAACAAAATAAGGATAAGGGGCACTACTGTAAGATAAATACATAAAAGCCACCTCCTCAGAGAGGGGGATGTCATCCCTCCCACCCCACTTTTCCTCCCCCAGAGCATTCTATTCATTACACTTGCGGTTTAATCATGTGACACGAATGGGTGCATTTCCCTGTTATACTTGGCCTCCTCCACTAGACTAGAAGCAACATGTCCACCCCTTTATGCCTGTGCCCAGCACAGTGCCTGACACATATTTTAAAAAGTCTGAAAAAGAAAAAATCATCATATGGTCACAACAAACAGAATTCATGACTCAATTATTCAGTGACACGAGAGGGTGGAAAGGCAACTTTTTATGCGTGAGTGTGGGTGTATGTATGTTTTCCTAGATTATAGATTTGTCTAAACATTCCTGCTAATTTAAGATGTCAAATCTGAAGGTTCTTTCTTGGCTTGAGTTTTTGAACACAGTCCAGGGCTGTTTTCAGATTCCTCAATGTTCTCCTTTTCGTGAAAGAGTTTTTGAAAACATAAAGGGGTGTCTTCTGTCCACCCCTTGTCTACATTATCTGTTTACCCAAATGAGCTGTGGGTCGAGGGGGATGTCTTAATGGCAGAGCGTGGCTTTACACCAGCCCTGAGGTGTCACCAGGAGAACGCGAGCAATCCCAGTCCATGTGGTTGTCGGCTCCTCCCAGCCAGTGTTTCTGTCCCAGGTACATTTCGTTTATTTCAGAATTTCTCTTGTGTTGAACACACTTATTTCCCTCAATTTAGCATCTGGAAGGTTAAAAAAGTCACTATCTTTCAGTTCAACAGGAATCTTAGCAAGATCAGAAACAATATTCACTTTCATTCTGAAATTTTCTTTCCTGTTTTTTCCTCACCCCTCATCATCCCAGACACTCTGGTTATTACACCAACGGGAGGTGCCATAGAGGGTGTGGACTCCTGACTGTAAACTCCTGTGGCCCACACGGGGGTGATGGAGCTGCTGTTGGAGAAGAGCCTCTCTACTCTCACGTCTTCTCTATCAAGAATTAGTTAATGAACCCGCTGGCCAATTTGAGGCAGAGTTCTGCTCTTGGTCTGATGCCTGTTGGGCTGTGCTCTGCTTGAGGACAAGGGACCATGTTTCCTCATTTCTGTCTGGGTGGAACTGTTAACTAGAGAGTTTCTGAAACCAGATGGATGGCTCCACACATT
Source organism: Rousettus aegyptiacus (assembly GCF_014176215.1). Classification (NCBI taxonomy): domain Eukaryota; kingdom Metazoa; phylum Chordata; class Mammalia; order Chiroptera; family Pteropodidae; genus Rousettus; species Rousettus aegyptiacus. The sequence continues at coordinate 57,285,216 of NW_023416286.1, read as the reverse complement.
CTGTTGTGTGTGGGAACTGCTAAGCGTTAGCAACTAGCCAGTGACCGGCAGTGATGAGCAGTTTTTAGGTTCTGCAAACATTTAATGTGCTAAATGAGGACCCCAGGCATCAGCTGAAGAAACGACTTTTAAAGATAAAAACAAGATTGTTGACACAGGTGCATTTTGCTAATTAGTATACTGTTTTTGAGGAATTAGTAAAAATATTAATATTTCCTGGATTGTTGTTAATGAGGGATAAGAAACTTATCTTTTTATCTTCACAACCATATGGTTTACTGCTTGATGTGGTTTTCTCTCTCTCTTTTTTAATGTTTTAAATTTGGTTTTTATTTAGTAAGGAGAAAACTTTTCTCGCAGGACTCATTATTAATGTTGTTATGGAGGTAAATGGGAAAAGTATTTACTTCATAGAATTTTTTTTACAACAAGAAATTCTAAAACCTACCAATGGTATTGTTTTTAAGTAAGAGGTACCTATAACATTTATTTTTATTATTTGGTCATTCATTTATGTATTCTCCTGAAAAGAATGAATATTACGCCCTTACTAGACATCTCCTAGAAGTGGGAAGGGAAGAAAATTTCCGAGGATTTTATTTTCTTTTTTTAATACATTTTTAAAAAGTAAAATTACAGTTGACATACAATATTATATTAGTTTAAGGTGTACAGCTTAGTGACTATACATTGTATAACTTAGGAAGTAATCTCCCTGATAAGTCTACACCCCTCTGACACTGAGGGTCTTTTCTGGGCTGGGTACCTGGAGGTGCTTTATTTGGTACATCTCATGCATGCAGTGTAAGGTGGCTGGGTCAGGGGATGAGAGTCCGAAGGGAGTAATTCTACCATTATTGTATCTTATTCTTCAAGTAGTCAACATAGTGCCTTGGCCAGTGATGGATTCTCAATAAATGTTGACTAAACAGAATATATCATGGGGAGTGGTAAACCAGAGGTGGGAGTGACTTTCAAAGGGCATGGGGAGTATTCACAGAGTTGGTGACCTCTGAGCAGGAGAGGGAAGGGCATTCCTGGCTGAGGACATTGCCTGTGCAAAGGCATGGTAGGGGAGTTATGAGCTGGTCATTGTGGAATGTAGGGCGCCTAGTGGCAGAGGGGCTGAACATGATGCTGAGCGGGTGGTTGGCACCAGACAGGACAGGGCCTCCATTTACATCCTGTTGGCAACAGAGAGGCCGTGGAGATGTTTAATCTCTCTCGAACTCTGCATCAAGGTAGTTCTTCACTCTATACACTGATCTGGGTGGTAGACCCATGTCATTCCAACGTCTTGCCTTCCTCTTTTCATTTAATTACATTCACAATGTGCTGGGAAACCTAATTGGAATAGAGAAAAGGTGATAAAACTGCAGCCTCTGGGGCAGGCTAGTTCATCCTTTCCTTCTAATGCACTTACTACATTTAAATACTTCTAGTTATTTGGAGCCTTCAGGTGACTTCATTTCTCTGAGCACTATACACTTAGTTTCCTACATCTGCAGTTAATTTCTTAAGAGGCCTTAATGAGAAACTTCAAACAGTTTAAATGTCAATTACCAAAAAAGTGAGGTTTTCAAGTTCCAGTAATCTGCCCATATTGGCCATTGGAACATAATCCCAGGTGGATGTAATTTAAGACAGATGACATTCCAGAGCTTCAGTTACAAAGAACTTATACTGTATTTTTTTTAGGACTAACAAGCCGGGCCCTGTTGTTGCTACACTTGCAGGACTGTCTACAGTTCTGGCTTATCTGACACCAGAGGGCTTGGTGCTCAAAGCTTCAGCTCACTGCATTCACTCTGGCTCTGCCTTTTGCTGGTGCTTTTGAATCTGAAAAGATCCAAAAGATATTATATACATACAAATATGTTCTGAATATAGCAAATGTAATAATTCCAATCTTTAGTCTTACACTTTTGAGAGGAAAAAAAATTCACGGTGTACTTTATCATAGCTTTATTCTTAAAGAATGGGTTAATCTTGAATTTCTGACTGATAAATCTTGTTTGTTTCTTGCCACTCCCACTTTCCCCCCTGTGTTTCTTCCTTTGCCATATTATTAAGATGAAATGCATGAAGAAAAAATCCAATGTGGTGATGAGTATTATTTCGACAGAAAGCAAAACTGAAAACATGCAGAATAAATTAACCTTGCATTTTCTCTGCAGGTCACTTAGTGGGTGTTATATCCTTAGTCGTTTGTGCTACAAAGTAAATAATTTTTGGCAGCTGGTTTAGTTTTCACCGCTTCTAAGCCCATGACAAATGATCTTAGGAGATCCTTGGTCTTAAAAGGAAAACTATTTATGTGTGAGTTTTAAGTTCAGTTTTGTTGTTTTTGAAGGCTTTTTAAATGTAAGCTATTTATAAGGAATTTTGTTTTATTTGAATTTGAAAAATTTAAAAAGTTTTTAAATTAGTCTGCCATATTGAACTGTTTTTCGCATGTTTGACATTTAAAAGTTAATTTGTCTTTTCTGTTTTCAAAAGATACCAAAAGACATCCCTTTACAAAGTGTTCATTATTTATTAGTCAACTGCTTTTGAAAATTGAGAAATTTTTTAGTATATATAGTTTTAGGTTGTCCCCCACCAGGAGAAATAATGTTACAAATATTTTTAGATATATTGTCTATTTATTTATTTGGCTTGCCATAATTCACTTGAAAGCATAAGAAAATAGTCGCACAAAGTTAGATATACCTGAACATGTAAATTTCATGTGTTTTCTGGTAATCTGTCCTACTTTATAGATTTCTTAGAGTTCTTTCAAAAGCAGCGCATTGATGCTGTGTTTGGCATGCTATATGTTGTTAAAACTTAATATAAATGCAGGGGTTACTGAATCATGCAGTTTACAGAACCTATCAGGGTATTTATACTTGTATGCCAACATGATCACTTTTCCAAGTACAACAATCTTTGTGTTGTGCGATATATATATCATGCCTCATATATACAAAAATCATATCTGGCTGAATGTGAATGTGAAATTTAACATTTTCCAGTAGTTACTATTCAACATGCAAGTGTACTGATACCCACTAAATCTATATGTCAAAATATCAAAGATGAGTTGCTTAATCAGCTTTATAGGTATAAAGTTAGGAGGCAAATTCACATCCCCTCACTCTCCTGAGAGAGGGATTTGATGGCTAGCTTCCTCTTGCTCTAAGTAACATAGTAGAGCCTGTTTGGCTTAATCAGCAGCCTTGGGAGTTGGAGCAATCATTTGAAATATGGAGTGGAAAAGTTCCTTGTACTTGGAAAAGTCAGGAGGCCAGGAGTGAGAGACATATCCTCATCCTTTCCCTGGTGGCCCCTCACCTGCAAATTCGCACCAGGGTGGTAATAAAATTGTAGGAGCTCATTTTATGTGAAACCATTAGCAGCCTGAGAATTTGGGGCTAGCTGCCTCTCATACTTTAAGACACTGGAAGGTGTCATTTATAAGCATGGAGGGCCTGAAGGAAGGCAGAACAGGCTTGTAAACCTTAGCTTTAGGCTCTGGACGGTAATCAGTTTGTAATATAGTTTAAAGTCTTAGGTTATCGGCATCACAAATGTGCTGTTATGTGTTGCGGGCAAATCCCATGAAATATCTGACTGTAAAAGGCGGAAACAATGGCCAGTTATTTCCTCCTCGTTATTGTGATATTTTCTTTTTCTACCTCTACAGATGAAGGTGGAGGGGAAGGGACCGAGCTGCAAGTGGAACAAGGAAAACTGTAAATATTTTTGTTGGTTAAAAAAAGATGATGGTTGTGATGTTGGTTGTGTCACAGCTAATATGGAAGTTTTACCTTAAAACAGCTATTCCAGCACAGTCGTGCTTCTTTGTTTCTGTATGTGTGTATTATGTCGAGTCTGCTCTGACTCTTGGCCAACCTATGAATGAGTGATGTCCATAACGGCCATGCTCAGCTCCTGCAGACTCAGGCTCATTGCTTCTTTTGTGGAGTCAGTCCATATCATATTTGATCTTCCTCTTTTCCTACTGCCTTCTATTTTTCTCAGCATGTCTTTTCCAAAGAACCCTGCCTTCTTTTAATGTGCCTGAATTAGGACAGCCTCAGTTTTGTCATTTTTGCCTCCAGCAATGTTTTAGGCTTAATTTGCTCTAGAACCCACCTGTTCATCTTTCTGGCAGCCCAGGGTATCCGTAGAGCTCTCCTCCAACACCATATTTCAAGTGAATCAATTTTTTGTCCAACTTTCAAGTCTGTACAGAGTAATTGGGAATATGAGGGTGTAGATGATCTTAACCTTGGTCTCTACTGACACATCTTTGCTTTTGATGATCTTTCCTAATTCGTCCATTGCTGCCTTTCTGAGTGTCAGCTTTCTCTTTATTTCTTGGCTGCAGTCTCCATTTGAATTGATGACTGAACTAAGATAAGCAAAATCTTTAACAAGTTCAATGTCTTCATTGTCTGTATTAAAGTCGTGTGCTTCTTCTGTAGTCATGATTTATGTCTTCTTGATGTTTAAATGCAGTCCTTCTTTGGCACTTTCTTCTTTCACTTTCGTTAAAAGTCATTTTAAATCATTGCTGCTTTCTGCTAGTAAGATGTATCTGCATTTGTTAAGTCATTAATATATTTCTTCCACCAATTTTTACTCCTTTCTCTGAGTCTAACCCGTTTTTCATATGATGTATTCTAGGTACAGGTTAAACAATAGGAAGTGTGTGACTGTCTCTGAATTTCCAGGCCAGGGCAGGTGACAGGCACCGTCAGTGTAACAAGCAGAACCCTTGGGATGTGGGGAATGGGTATGCATGTCCAGCTTCCATTTAGCTTATAGGCAGAGAGTTCCCTGATGTGGGGACAGGATTCAGTTTCTTGGCTACCTGTCAGAATGACAAATGGTCCTCACAGTGGGCTAGCCTAGCTTCAGTATTTCTGTTGGTGATCCCAGAAGTGGTTTCTTAACTGAAACCGTGAGGAAAGCCAGAAGATTAGGTGAGAATTCAAGAATCCATTCTATAGTTCATGAACAGGCCATAGAATTTATCTGGGTATAATGAGATGTATATCAGGGTGCTCCAGGCTTTGCCTGGACTTTAAATATCAGTGCTCCGAGTCTCCACCGCTTACCCTCCTCCGGAAATTAACGTGTTATTTCAGTTGCCCCTGGTTGGCCCCCGTCTGGTCAGAGCTGATCCTCTCGCTCAGTGGCCATCCTCCTGCTGCTGGGTTCTGTTGCAGTGAGGAACACTAATTTGTCTGCAGCCCTCTTATGTGTCTCTTTCTCCGGCCAGTAGGAAACATTCTTTTTGATTTCAGAGGGATTCTCAACCATTATAGGCATTCATTAATGTTTCCATTCTTTACATCAAGGTCCAGTTCTTTCCAAAGGACACAGATGGGATTGCGCTGGAGAGAGGAGGCCCCACACCAAGAGATCAGTATTTTCTGGGAGAGACCACTACCCCTTCTCCTTGGGTTCCTGTTGCTCAGATTCCTGGGGGTTTTTTGTTTGTTTGTTTGTTTGTTTAAAGCCTATGGCACCCGGTCTTCTTCAGTGGACTCCCATCCAAGTACTAACCAGGCCCAACCCTGCTTAGCTTTCGAGATCAGATGAGATCAAGCGTTTTCAGGTGGCATGACCGTAGACTTGAGATTCCTGTTTTTACTGCAGTTTCTTAAGATGTTTTCCTTTCCCAAGGAGTTTTTATGCTAATCCTCTCTTGAGGATCTCATACTGTTCCAGGATACGCCTTTCTGCCTGGAGCTGGTGTTTTTTCATTTGAAAGCAATCCCTGTTTACGTACTTGTTCAGAGTCATCAGGTAAAGCCTCCTTCATCAGTGTGGCAGAAGGCTCTTCTCACTGCCACTGGCTCTGAGAGGTGGCTGGGGTTGGTTGATTGTGGCTTCTCTACTCAGGTAGCCTTGCTTGCCGCCTTTGTGCTCTGCACCCCTGTGAGAATGGGACCCAAGCTAGAAGTAGATTGTTCCCATCAAGCAGAAAGAAGTATGCTTAGATACTGGCCTCAAATCCCATCCTCTCCTGCAGAAGCAGCTTGGGGCGTTCCTTTTTAACTGTCATGCAGACCACTTAAGCAATGTTTTTCGGAGAGGGAAAACAGGAGATATTTTCTTGATAAATTGAAATGCCTCTTTCCGAGGCATCCTGCTCTTTTACGCCCCTTCTTCTTTCTTTACTCTGGAGTCCCTTATAGTGCAAGCATTACTGTATTTGTAAGGATCATCTTCCTGGGGTTGAGGGAAGCTTTAGGAGGGCTGCTGGCTAGTACACTCCCTGAAAAAAATTCTTAGTTAGAACTCAGGTACCAGGCTGGTAGGAGCTCAGAAGGTTCAGAGGAGTGCTAAAAGTGAAAGGGTCGTGGGCAGGGACTTCGCCTGTTTCACAAGTGTTGACTAAAGTAGTTCTGAACAAGAAAAGTGTTTGATGGAATCTTACTTTGTACAAAGACATATTATTTTTGGCCTCTCTTTTTTTCTTCTCTCCTCTTTTCTTTCACCTTTCCCTTGTGACCTCCCATTCCAGCTGAGCTCTCTTGTCCCCAGTTGCCCTGTACTATTCATCTTAACCTCAGTTCTGCCCTCTCCTTGATCCTGTTCTTATTCTTGGGGAGGAGGACACTCTATTGAACTCTTTCTATGTGCTGAGCACTGTGCTTTATATACATTGATAATATTAAAAGGAAAGTTTTTGTTGTTGTTGTTGTTGTTTGCCTGTTTTATAGATGAGGAAAGTGAGATTCAGGAAAGTTATGTGACTTACCCAAATTCACACACCTATTAAGGCATGAAGCAGGAGCTAAACTCCCATTTCTGAAGCCTATTTGCTGACCACTACATTTCAGCCATCTAGTCCAGACAGCTTTGGAAACAAAGATTCTTTTACTGTTACCAAGAGAGATACTAATATAAAATGCCCATTGGGGATTTGTTAAATAAGTTATGGTATAGTCATACCATAGTAATGATGTAGCTGTTAAAAAGGATAAAGCAATTTCCATGACTGGTGAAGTAGCTTGATTACACTAATCCTGCTGTAGAAAACATTTATAAAATCTACACCAAATACTTTTAAAAACCATCTAATGGAGAACAAACAAAATCATGCAGAATCTAAAGCAGACTCTACCCTTAAAAGACAAACTAAAATGGAAAGGTTTGAAGTTTGTGGGTTTGTACCTACAGGCACTTCCAAATACACCTAACTTAAGTGGCAAACAGTCACAGCCTTATTGTAGTGAGTGTTAGAAGGCAGAGGTGGATACTAGCAGAACAGCCAGAAAGTCAGGAGGGAATCTCAGATGGAAGGAAGCTACAGAGATAGTAAACCCCACAATCTGTATACAAAATGGCAAAAATCCTTGGCTAGCTGCTAAACTATACGTGAGAAGGAAAGATCCCAAGCGGACTGGTGAAAAAGCAGCAGCTAGAAGCTGAAATTACTGAGCAGAGAACTTATCTTCTACCCATCATAGGAGACGATTTAGTGTTTGTGTTCAGCTAAGTTAACTTTGCTACAACAAAAATTATTGTACAGAATCTAGAGTCCCTATATAACATATTAACCATGATGTCCAATGTCCTATCAAAAATCACCATATAACATATATCAAATTATTATGTTGTATACTTTAAACTAATACAATGTTATATGACAGTTATAGCAGTAGAACTAGGGGCAGGGTGAATCACTATATAGATAAAGAAACAGGGGAAAAAAGCAGTTAATTCAAACCAAACTCAAGATGATGCAGATATTGAAATTAACAGATAAAAACTTCAAAGCATCTATCATGCATTTGTTTGAGAACTTAATGGGAAAGATATGCACAACAAACGAACAGATAAAGAGAGTGAGGGCTTGGAGTATGGAAAGGAAGACTAAAGTTTTGTTTTGAATGTTTTTTAATGTGCATGTATCACTTTTATTTTTTTAAAACACAATTTTAAATGTCATGAAATGGGGAAAATAGAGATACTTGATATGAAGCGGGGAAATAATATTCTTTCTCTACCTTATAATAATATTCTGTCTCTACCTTATTTTGTCTTATCAAAGTATAAAGAATTGACAAAAAATGAAGAAATTATGGACTAGGAGTCAGGATTCTTGGTTTCCTTCTGATTCCATCAAGATAATACTATGTCATTTGGCAACAGCTGTGTTGGAGGTGTCTGGCCTCTGATACTTTTCTCCCTTTCCTGAATCTTATTCTCCATCCCAGATTTCCTCTTTTATTCATGGGACAACTCCAAGGAAACACTTCATGCTCTAAATTTCTCTCCTCAACACTACCACCCCCACCCCAATCTGGCTTAATGTTTATTCAGATGCAAGCAGATGATATTAGGGCCCCAGAGCTAGTTCTACTCCTGAGTTCTGTCTCAGATGATGATGGTGCCATCACTTGTGCTGTCATCCAATCCAGAAGTCTGTGAGTTTTCCTTAACTCACCTTTCTAATAGCCTAGACACAGGTAGTCACCAGACCCTACTAATTGACCTAAATATTTCTCAAATCTGTCTCTTCTATCTGTCATCATTTCTATAATCTACCCTGCCTCCCCCAGAGCCAAATTGGCACTTTCTCATTGTTTACAGGATGAGGTCCACGTTTTCAGCCCAAGGCCTTCCTAGCCCAGCCCCTGCCTCACGTCCAGCCTTATCTCCCACACTTTGGCTTCCAACCATACCACTTCAGGTTCCCCTTACCACTTTTTCACTCCTGGATTTCTGGTAAGTCTTATTCTTGTTTTCCCATCTTGTCTTCACACAGAAAATTATTCTCACCTAAGAAAAACTTTGTGCTAAAAGTCTTATCTATTCCCTACCATGTTGAACTAAGTAGTCCTCTCTACTCCCATAACTCTTGTTAATACTTCTGTCCTACCCTTGGAGAGATTTTGCAGGTTGGTGGGAAGATGACGGTATAGAGTTGGACAGATTTGATTTCAATTCTAGTCTTTTGATCCATTGTCTAAATAAGCTCAGGCAAATTATTTGATCTCCACCAGCCTTGGTTTCCTTATCTGTCGGGTGGTGAAACTACTATTTATTTTGCCAAAACAGAAAAACTAAAGATAATATATGTAAAGTGCTTAGCTTGGTGCCTATTATTGCTGTTATTCTTATAACATTTTGACATTATATTGAATTTACCCGGTTAACTTTCGATCTCTCTATATAGACTAGACTATATATTCTTTGAGGCTAGTAGTGCTTAATAAATGTTGACTTGAACCCTTAATGATAAGTTAAGAGAATAGGCTTGCTAAGTTAAAGGAGTGATTATTATTAACTCTAATTGTGGAACTTCATGTAGTGTAAAATTCAGATCTTTATGCATGTTTTCACTAGAAACTCCTCAAATTATATCTTCAAAGAAACAATCTCCCCAAGCAAAATACTAACCCCACCTTTGATAAACACATTACTGTAGATATCTTAACCTGTTGCTCACCCTCGCCGCAGATCATTAAATGTACGGATAAATAATATTAAATTTTACAAAGATCTTAAAGTCCTGTTAAGAAAATATTGATTGAGTGGTCTAAAGAAAAGATCACCTGTTAGTTGATGATGCTTGAAAACAGGTCACAGGCCCCGCTGAATCTGGCAGAGCTTCAGTTGATACAGTGTAAGAAAATGTCCAGGTTGGGCCAGGCCGGGCCACAAAGGCCATATGAACAGGGTGAGTCCACTGACCCTGCCTGGCCAATGTCAGCTGTTCCCATGGACCTAGACGCCTTGCTGCCTGCTCTCCAGCCCTGAAGCCCATTCCCCTCGCCAGGGTTTTTTGGACATCGCTGTCTCTCCCCTTTTGGAGAGAGATGTCTGAGTCTAGGGGCAAAGTTTAAAAGAAAACATTTTATGGGTAACAGCAGGTATGGTTAACTGTTGTGCATTGCATGCCTTGGATCTTATTTTCTTGGCCAATGTACAGATAAAATGATGATTCTACTGGAAAATGGGAAAAATTAGTGGCTCTGGATTTTCTCCATGTCCTAACTCACTGTATTGTGGTCACAGTGGCAATTGGATCATTATTAGCAAGACGTGTCCTGAGTCTCATTTAAACCTGTTCTCTTTGAAGTACCAGGATGGTGGAAGCTGCCCAAATTGTCAGTGTGTTCACCTGAACACCAAAGTACTAAGGTTGAGTGGAAGAATTTTCAAGTTTTAAGCTACTCCTTTCTCTGCATTGAAGATACTCCACGAAAACTCATCTTTGGAGATGGAGCAAACAATGTTAGCACAGTCCCAAGCCATTTCTGCCAAACCTGGTTTCTGTGATATACTGTGCATATCCCATCTTATCAGTGAGATATGGTAAAGAAGAAACAATGTTGCCACAGAGTGTTGTTGCTTTCTGAAAACTATGAAATTCCTGGGGTGTGTATGTGTATATATGAGTGATGTGTATGTTGTCTGTGTGTGCCCATATGCGTGCACCTTCATTCATATTTCTGAAAAACCGTAGAGAACAATTCCCAAGCATAGCAGATACATTAACTTGAACACCAAGAAAGGCAGTTACAGATTATTCTTATCTAGCATTAAAGTCAGTTCAACAATGCTCCTAAATTGCACCTGTTAACCTCATTGTGCTGGCTTTTTGTAAGAGTCACTGTCATTGCCTTTAAAGTTTTTTTACTAATTAATAATAATAATCACACATATATACATGCACTTGCACAATATATGTGTCGCTTATCCATTTCATTAAATCATCTGAGCAAATATTTAACCACCTACTCTGTTTCAGGCTGTGCTAGATACGAGAGATTTAGCTGTGATCGAGACAGCATCTGCTCTCATGGAGCAGCAAAGGAATGTTAAGAAAGGAGAAAGTCTGTAGCCACTCATTTATTGAGAGCTTACTATGTCCTGGGCACTGTGCTAACACTTTCAACATATTTTCATTAGTTCTCTTGACAACCATATGAAATAAGTTTATTTGTTATTTTATTATTTTATCCATTTTTCCAAGGAGGAAACTGAAGCACAGAGAGTTAAGTTGGTTGCCTACTCAAGGTTACTCAGCTACTAAGTGGTACAGCCAAGATTCGAATCAGGTGGTATAACTCAGAGGCCCCCTTCATGTCAGTGAAGTCCTGTGCTGGTTGTCATCACATCAGCTAACCCTCTCCACTGCTAGATCAGGTAACCAAGGAGCAGAGGAGGGCACAACTTCCCCCAGTGTCAAACTAAGTAGCAGAGCTGGAATCCTTACCATAGGGCTGGTTCCAAAGCTGAGGCTCTTTTGGCAAGGCTGTGCCAACCTAGCATCATGTGTCTTTCACTCAAGGCTAATTTTAAGTCAAAACCAATTGAATTTTGAAAAATAACTCACAAGAACACCCTTATGATAATAGTGATAAATGTTATTGGAAAACTAACAGTCTGTGAATTTTCACATTGATGAGCAGGATGGCCTTAGAATTTATCATTCAAATGCAGACACTTTAGAGAGTGAAAGGAGTGCTATTAATATTGACACTGGGACATTAAGAGTCAGCCAGGACAGTCCAGGCAAACCAGGGCTTATGGTAACTTTGTATACACACATGTTATTTATTGGTCACACAATGTGTGTATTGTTATTCATAACTTTGTCACCCTTTAGAATGTAAGCCTCTCAATGCACAGAAATAACGCTACTATGTTTTAATCATACCTTGTTTCATTAATATTGGTAGCCATAAAAATAAATACTTGGCCAAATCCAGTTCTAGAACATAAGCATGTATAGTCTTTCTTAAAGGAGTGCTCCAGTGGTTTAATAACCATTTAAATGCATTTATATATAATGAAAGCCAAAAACAAAAATCAAAATGAAATATAAAACTCATGTTTTTTTGTCTATACAAGGTGAATGTATTTTTAGAACCACAAATTGCTACACACAATCTTGAGCACATGATTTTAGTACATTTATGGATGTGGATAATTGAACAAAATACTTGAAAATAAAATTATCTGGGAAAATTCCAGGCATAGCATTGCCATATATGTTGAAAATTTATATTCTCTATGTAACTTATGTTTAAGTCAACAGAATGATCAATTTTAATCTGGATTTTGATACCTTAAAAGTAAGTTTTGAATTTTTGGTGTTTTTTTAATCATAAAAACTAATGCTGAAAGCACCTATTAAGACACTTATTTTTCAGACTAGACAGTTGCACACTTAACTAATATTTTTGCTCATCTCGTTGTGGGCTTTAAAAAATCATTCAGTTTGTTTTTTGTATGTTAATTGACATAAAAAGTATTTTTTAATGTTTCGCTAGCCACCATATTAGGCTTAAGGTATTTTTTTTGTTGTATCAAATACCCTTTTATGTTTTATTTAAATCCATATCAACTTGGTTTAAATAGTTTGAATTATTGCTAAGGCTAGTGGAAAATATTTTAAGTGTAAAAATGTGTTTTTTCCCACAGTGTTCTTTTGAGTAGTTGATAGATGTAAAAGACATTTAGCAGGTTTACTCCCTTTCTACCCTCTATTAAGCTGTGCTTCCGAAGAAATATTCTTAGTAGAACATGCTGCAATATGTCAGAAACAAGGCTGTATTACAGATGCAACATCATCTAAAAGGAAAAAGTGAGTGTGAGTTTGAAGCTGACAAGTGATGAAAGAAACCCTGAAGTTGTCAATTAGAAAGTGAAGGCCTGGAACTGATAACTTAATGGGCGAATGCCCCCTGCTATTTTGTCTTAAGGATGGTAGGATTTTTACTGCTCCAGAAATGTGTATGCATGCACCCCGATATAGACATATTATATAATACACATATGTATGTATGTATGTGAATATATGGTGGGAGGTACAATCCAAACACTCATGCTGATACATTTCCTAAAAATGTTCCCTTTAATGGGAGGACTTACCGAAAACAATGAGTGTCTGGTTTTACTTCATTTCACATTTATTGTTTTTCTAACATAGAACTTTCATTTGTTGGTTTTATGAACTCTATTGCCAGATGACATATGTGAAAAATATGTAATTTTGTCTCTGAGGTTTTTTTTTTCTAAAAATTCTTGCTTTCAATCCTGCTGGAAGTCTTTTCCCAGATCACCAATGCAAGCCTACAATCATGCATTGTTTGCAGTTGATACAACCCTATTGACATAGTGTGTTTTTTGCTGATTTTACAGTATGAATAATTAATCACTTATAACCTATAGGTTAAAATGAGTTCTGGGTGGATAAAGGTAGGAACCCAGTTGAACCAAATTATACCTAAAATACCTAACTATATTGTGGCATTGACATTGTATACATCTTCTCATTATTTAGTACATGAAAAAATTATTTCTTTAAAACAATCCTATAACAGAAGAAGGAAAGTACAGAAATAAAAAGAGTCCAAGATGAACTCAGTGATGTTTTTGAGATTGGTGCATTTTTTTGAAATGTCAACTCAAATTAAGTCTTTAAAAGTTAAATTTGAAAATAATGCTCCCCAATCTTTTGAAGGGAATTTTTAAATAAAATGCAACAGAATGTGAATAATGCATACCTGTGGTAATGAAAACCCAAAGGACACATCCCAAGGAGCCCCACCTCCCCCAGGAGGAAAGCCTGTAAGGGCTCCAAGTACTCAGACACAATGTAAAATGATTCTGAGAAATCATTAAGAAGAATTCTCATTTTATGGCCTCTAGCTGTGGGTAGGTTTGGTCGGGAAGCCTCAGTCGTTGGGCACTTTGACCCTTCAGTACTGCACCTTTGGTTAATGGATACCTCTTGTGAGTATGGCCCTGGTCACTGGGAATATTCAGTCACTGTCAGCCAAAGCCAGTGATGGGCGGGTTGCTGGAATCTACTGCTGGGGTGAAAATCAGATGATGGCTCATTTCTCATCTACTGAACATAAGCACTCGCTGGGCATGGCTATCATGGAGACTTTGCCCCTGGGCTCATGGGGTTACTCTCAGGGACTTGTTCATCCCTGGAATCACCAGTTGTCCTTTCACCCAGAATCTTTGACTTCACTGTAGAGAGAAAATCCAGTAGGTCTGTATAAAGGGGCTAGGCTTCGGTTACTGTGCTGCTCTCTGCTTCCCAGGGCAACCCCTAGTGGATAGAATGACTGGTTCCCACTTCCAGCCACAATTTGCACATTGCCCTGGTGGTAAAAGCCCAAGCACTGATTGCATTATATCCATGTATTCTGAATAACCAGAAATATATATATTTTTAAGTTTACTGATCCTTGGGCTTTTCATCCGCACGATTTGCAGTCTCTGTCTTTGTTATCCAGTATCTATAATTATCTGTATATTCAGGTTTTCTGCCAACACCTGCATCTTCAACAAGATAGAAAAGGAGGAGAAAGGAATTGCTTAAAAACAGGTGGGAGGCTGAACCAAGGGACACATGCATTTCTGACACATTTGCGGGAAATTGTCTTATTTTAATCTTTTTATTCAAAATTACAGTAAAATTTAGGCATACAATATAGGAAGTTGAGGGAATGCACATCAGCAGCTAGCATTCTCTACCCTTTGTTTCATAATTTGGATTATTTGGAGCAATGATGTTTTAGACCAGGAGTCCCAACCCATTAGTGAGCTGGAAATCAATTTATTGGGTCATGATACGTGCTTAAAAAATTAAGTTATACTAGAAGAGAAACTATTCTATTCAGAAAACTATTCTATTCAGAGTAGGTCACATATCATTTCATTTGATAAAATGTTTTTATTTTTTATTTTTAATATTCAAGGTGTGTGTTTATGGGCTCTCAATATAAAATATGTTTCTTCTGTGAGTTGTAGTTTTAAAAAATTGGGAAAAAGCTGCCTTAGAGGAATTTCTATCCAGGGAGATGGCTTTCTTTAAGAAGATGTGGGGCATTCATAAGGTACTAACAGTGTGTCCTGCCTATCTTTTTTCCTGTGGCTGTGGACCTCCCTAGTTTAAACTCAGGATTCTCTTCCCATGAACACGATGTTACAGGGTGGTTGGGTGTAGTTAAACCAGCAATCTGGGACTCTGTGGAGTTAAATAGCCTTTTGTGAGCTCTCCTGAGGCCCTGTCGTTTATAACATCTTTTCCATTGGGAAAAATTATTTTTCAGTTCCCAAGAAGCAATTTCTTGGTGAATTCTTTGAGCAGAACTCTTTTATAAATTAAATGCTGCTTTTAGTCATTTCCTGCATTATTTAATAGTAAAATCTATTTGTGCTTTAAGTTGTCAGTCACCCTCCTTTACCCTTTTTTTCATTTCTGATGAACAGTGATGTGTTCTAGGAGCTCAAGGTAGCCTGGAGTAGTAAGTGGTGTTGCTGACAGTGCTTCTGAAGAGGGAGGCTGGCAAGTGCAGAAGTCAGGTCATCTGTGTGTCTGTGCCCCCTAACAAATCTCAGAAGGGTGTCTTCTTGCACTTGCAATGATTTATAATTTACCAAATCAGATTTCTTTTACCATTGAAGCCAAGTGGTCTTACAATACAAAGCGCTCTTTATAAAGGCCTGTACACACAAGATCTGCTGACCATTCTTTCACTAGGCATTTATTGAGCACCCCTTCTGTGCTAGGCACTGTTCTAGGACCCGGGATATGGCGATGAGCAAGACAGGCAAGGGCTCCACCCAGGAGCTTCTGTTCTTGAGCCATCTCACATTCCAGCCTTTTGGTTCATTGGGCTTGTTGGGGGCTGGTCTGCGCAATTGATTTACCCTTTCAAAGTGACAGCTGGGCCCGAAGACTACTCTGTCCTTACCTAAGTGGGGCCAGATGTCGAGTGTGTGAAGGGCTTGTGAGAGAGAAGGAACTTCCTTCTTGGGAAATGCTACAGATTCTTTAAAGAACAGAAACCTTAGTAAGACTTTGAGAGCCCAGCTCAACAAAATATTACTTGGGGCACAAACTTGTTCACAGACAGCAGTCAGAGAGGACAACAGACATGAAATGAAGATTTTTTGCTCTCTCCTAAAGATCTTCTTAGGGAAGTACCCCACTCCCACCCAAAGCCTCCCAATTCCATAGGATCTAAACTCTTGCAAAATCTATCCATGTCACACTGCTACCCACCATGCACAAGTCCATACTAGGAAGAACTTATTTCACTGCCTGTTTTTCCTTAGGTTAAAACAAAATATATGACAGGACTGTATGCTGATTCTCTTGGGACTAATTAAGCAAACAGATTCTAAGAAAGAAAGAAAAGATTTAGGATAGTTAAGATGTAAAAAATGTAATTTTGTGGATAACAGCCATCAATTTTTCCACTCGAGTGTTTTTCTGAAGGGCAGAGGGCAAGAAGCATCTTACGTCCTCTCAAAGCTGAGACACATTTCAACATGGACATATTAGAAGCAAATTTGGTACCCAAGACAGGTGCCAGATTTTAATTACAGTTGGCATTTCTGAGCATGCTTTTGGCAGGGGTGGCCATCTTGTTGGAAAAGCCATAGATTTTGACATTAGCAGTATGGGTGCCCAGTTGAAAATGATTGAAAATAATTTCCTTCCTATTTTCATTATGTTGGTTGTGAAAGAAAAGTTCAGTGGTTAATATTTAAACAAGATATTCTCTGTTCAGAAAAAAACAGTTGTTCATTGAAATTGTCTTGGTGGTTTGGTATGCTAGCTCTGGGGGTAATAATTTCTATCTTAGAGCCTTTGAAAAGCCCCAGTTGAAACAATAAAATAGGACGTTTCATTACAAGAAATGAAGTTGGCATACACCAGGTTTTCCATTAAGTTCCAGGTCACAGACAAATAAAGAAAGTATGTTAGAGGGAAAAAAAATCCTTTTTAAAAATAATTAGGGAGCTGTCTGTTTTGTTCACAGATGGAAAACCCGTAGTTGTGGGTGGTCTGTGTCGGAGAGGGCGTCTCACAGTTGGCAGGGCCATGTCTTTAACTTTTCAAGTCTTAGGACAAAAATCTGAATGCCATTGACTGTTCAGAAGGCTCCGAATGTGTTTTAGCCCTTCTAGCTCTGTGTTCTGAATTTTGCCAGTTTTCTAAAAGAGTCTGTAGGTAAAATGATTATGGAATGCCAAAATAAGTAGTCCATTGTTCTTTGAATTCTGAAACAGGACTCCTGTCAGTCCTTGCTTTCTGTGACTTCTCTCACTGTCAATATATTATGATGATATTCTGATTACTGGAACTGCCTGTGTTACTATTTAGAAGCTCCTTTTTATTACACTAATGTATTCCAGAGCATAAAGAGAATGGCCAAATGTGACTAAGGTGTAAGAAATCGTCCTGAGATTGTTATTTCTTAAAGAAGGATATTATACTGTCAGTGATGTTTGTCTTTTATAAACTTGCTTTGATATTCTGATAAAATTAATTCAGTTAAAAGATATGCTTTTCTTCATTCTTTGATAATAAAAAATTAGCTGTCTAGCTTCACTGGTATTTTTTTAAAAATCAGTAGTTTTTAAAAAATACATCAAGGTATCATCTTTCTCAGTCCAGTCTTAAGTGTTACATGAATGTGTTTTGTTTGAACATAAGGATATATGTTTATATTAATTTTTCATTCATAATTTTAACCTCCCAAATTAAAAAAAAAACTGTTAATGATTACAGGAGAGTTAAATTAATAAAGTCACTTCAGATGCCTAAAATGCATAAACTTTCAAGTTGAGTGGAAAATAAAAAAGCACTGGAACGTAAATCATTTTTCTCGGACAGCAAATGTTTGGCTTTGGATGTACTATGATCTGCCTATGCGTAGTAAAAATGGCAATGATTTATTAGTTCCATATCCCCCCAGCACAGATGCTGCACAGTCTGTCTCTTTTCTGGGCACTAAACAGTGGGTTTTAAAAAACATAATTTCACTCAAGTTTCCCGCTTGCATTCTGTGTTGTACTATTAATAGCAGCCCTTTGTTGTTCGTGCCAGCTCACTTCTAGCATAAGACAATGATGTGCGGGAACCAGTTTTAACTACAATACTTCTAATTGGCACCCATTTTTCATATGATAGTCCAGGTGCAGTTCAGTGAAGATTATAAACACCCTTAAAAATTACGTCATGAGGGTATAAAAGCTAAACAAGTGTAACAGTTAAGTAGACTCCAGTGAGACGTACCCTTGCCATGTCATGGTTGGTTTGGCGAATCGTATTTATTTGCTGTTAAAAGTTAATACAGTGTGGGGAAAATTTGAAAAAGTGATGAAGGACCTAATGTATTAAATGCTCTTTGATTCTTCATGAAAAAAATTCTTTTTTAAGAGGGGAAGTAATAAAAAACAGTGTTAGAAACTTCAGGTATTTGTCTAGTTTTACCGTCACTGCCCCGGAGACAGAAACTATACCGCTAAATTCTCATTCAGGGGTGGGGTTGAATCTTGACTTGGCCAAAACTAAATGTGCTCTTCTGAGGAGTAAGATAAGCGATGGGGCCTCTGTGTTAGGTGTACTAGGTGTGTTAGGCGTTCTGGTCATCACACCATGCAAGGCCCTGGGCCCCAAAGCTCCATGTTTTGTGACAGAAATCTTCAGAGTTATCTTTGAGTCAGTCCAACCCCCTCTGAATCTGCACGTCTCCGCCGTGGTTCCTGCTATCCGTCCTCTCTGCTCTCCTGACCCATTGCCGTCTCCTCTTGCTGGGCCCTCTTCCCTATTGTCCAGTTTCCAAAAGGAATTTTCTGAGCACAAAGCCCATTCATTGCTCTACTCGCTAAAAGTTTCACTAGCTCCCAACATTGAAGAATGAAGACCTTACATGGCTATACCATGTCCTTTATACCTTGACCGCAAATAGCCTTTCCAAAATCACCTCCTCCCCATAGCTGAGCCCCAGTCACGTTAAACTTCTTACTGTGATGCACTCTCCTTTCACCCTCCGGCTCGTCCTGTCCCCTTACTGCTGTGCACGCTGTTCCTTCTGCGCGTAATGCCT
Source organism: Rousettus aegyptiacus (assembly GCF_014176215.1). Lineage (NCBI taxonomy): Eukaryota > Metazoa > Chordata > Mammalia > Chiroptera > Pteropodidae > Rousettus > Rousettus aegyptiacus. The sequence continues at coordinate 57,266,335 of NW_023416286.1, read as the reverse complement.
TCCTCCCCATTTCCACCTGGTGAAATCTTGCTAATAAGTGTGTCTCCTTCCTCTTATGACGTCTTACCAATCACCCACACTCACCCTGGCTAACAGACACCCTTCCTCTACCTCCCTATCCCTATAGCTCTGTTCATGTGTGATTATTGTTCATCGCATCCTATTTTGTTCCCCATATCAGATTGAACCTCCTGGACGGGAAGGCTAGTCCTAGTACCTGTTTGAAAGCCCAGCACCTGTGTTGGTGCTGAGTGCATGACAAGAATTCAAGAAATTATTTTTGAATGAAATGGAATTCTGGGTTGTGCCTTTCTATCAGTTGAGATTCTTGGTGCTAAGCAACAGATAGCAAATCTGGCTCTTTTAGGCCAAAGGGAATTTATTGGAAAGAAATGAGCACACTCACAAAATTGATGGGAAGGCAACTCTAGGCATCTTGGGATCAGCACCACTCTTCCATCTTGTTCTAGCTCAGCCCCTAGACTGGATATGCTGCTAGCAGGTTCAGTCTTTAATTCTGTTCAAGATGCAAACTCCAGGAAGAGTATGCCTGATTAGTCTAAATGGGTCCACCCCTTGGCTCTGGGAGAGCTGGGCACTTTGATGATAATTCCGCAAACTGTTAGCTATGAGTAGAATGAGGCAGTTTCTTAAGCGGTGGAGTGGATCTCGTGGCAGTAAATAACCAATAACTTTGCACAAGGGACTGAATCTTCTATTTCTAGTACTCGGGCATCCTGCCTGGCCTGTCTGGTATGTCTTGCTAGGGGTTTTGAACAAGCCTTTCTACCTAAAAGAGAAGTAAGTTCTCTATTACAATATTATCTCTGGAAGGGATGATAACAGCCCCTGCTAGTCAGCATCAATTTGCCAGAAATAGAACCTGTGGGTGCAAGGTGCAGAGTAGGCATGGGCAGGTGAGGTGAAAAGAAGCAGTGAGCATACCAGCAGTACCATGCACACCGCTCAGTAGTGCCAGTGCCGCATACGCTTTCACATCCACACTCGTGGGCGAAGCCACCCAGAGGCCTCTGTTTGAGAACAGTCAGATTTTTGGCTGGGCCCTGAAGGTGAAGATGCCCCTGAAGCTTATGTCTCCTTATAAGTCAATCGAATTACAACAATGGATACAGCTCTACCAAGTGGAAAGGGCTGTGCTGGCCACCTGGAGTGGCTGATAGAGAGGTGGGTGGAGCTGCAGTCACGAGCTGGGAGAGAGACAGTCTAAAAGATGATGAGCGGGTGGTGATAAAATGTTTCCATGATGAGTAAGCTTTGATCAAGCATGGTAGAAAGGGGATGACACAGGGGAGGTGGAATTATGTGAGCAAAATCACCGGAGGCGGGAAGGTGTGCAGTGTGCTGGGAAAAGACAAATAAGCCAGTTGAAGGCAAGGGTTTGTGTGGGGAGTGTTGGAAAATGAGATTGGAAAGTCATGTTTGGATCAGGTTGCAGAGAGCCTGGACCTCTAGGCTAAGGATTTTACACATATGGGCAACAAGGAGTGGCTGTAAATTTCCGAATGGGGGTATGATAGTGAATGTGCTGTTTTTAAAAAGAGCGGGATTAAGTAATGGGCCACTGAGTCTCCTCTGTCATGAGGCTGATAATCAGGGTGCAAAGATGGCTGAAAAAAATTAAATCTTCTGTGGGAGGGAAAAACTAGGAGACTTGGATTCTGAATTTGAAGCTGCCGCCAACTCCTGGACAAATTTCTGTGCCTCAGTTTACTCACCTAAAACGTAATGGTGCTTGCTCATTCACCAAATTGTTATGATCAAGTGAAATAATGATGTTTTATTTTAAAATGCCTATTTAATCACCTACATCTCTTTGACAATTTAAAAGCACCACATGAGAACCTACTGTGATTATTTTCACCTTTTCTTGGTTTTCCATTTGTTATTCAGATTTTTTCTTTTCTATTTTTTTTTTCCTTGCTATTTTTTGTTAACCTTCCCTTATACTTTGAAACCCTATAATGGTCCAGGTGTCCCAGCAAACCAACCATATAGCTTTGGTTTACTTGTTCTTTCTCCTCATCAGAATTAGATGGAATCAGGTGATGTTATGGTAGGCACAATGGGTAAGGGTCCATTCCATTCAAACATATTTAGTAACTAGTAGATAAGTTAGGATACAGGTTTAGGTATTATGATCAGAAAGATCCCCAAATACAATGCCTTTATCAAAGATAATTTCTCTCTTACTTTACTATGGATATGTGGTAGAGGGCTCATAGAGTGGCTCAGTGAGGACCCAGCTTCCTTTTATGTTGCTCCTCCATCCTCAGCATCTGACCTAAGGAAGCTACCTAGACCTTATTTCTCACGGCCCATCACATGGGAAATGGGAGAACATACCCCTTCCTTTTAGGGGCACTCTATACTTCTGCTCACCCTGACAACATCCCATCAGCCAGAACTTTGTCCCATCATATGCTTAGACACAGGAGAGGCTGAGAAATGTCATCATTAGCTGAGCATCCATTAGTCTCTTCCCGGGTCCATCCTAGTGGACAGACAGTGGCCAATGGCAGTTTTTGTACCCCAGACTTGAGAGGTAGCATAAGAGTAGGCAGGGCTTCGGAATGAGGCAAGGAGCTTAGATGAACTGGTTGGCCTGTCCACACGCATGGGTCAGAGCCAGGGGGAGGGGCTGGCTAGAACTTGGAGCCTCCACTATACCTGGGCCCTGAGGCCCCCATGTGGCAGAGCCAGCCTGTCCAACTCAAATCTCTGGTCTCTAGTCTTCTCTCTTTCTCACTGAATAATGCTGCTTTCATGTCACCATAGTCTTGATCACTATCAAAGTCTCCAAAGCAATCACATCAGAACAATGGGTATAAGTAAAAGTGGGCAGAGCACGGAGCCTCCAGCCTCAAAGCCAGCAGTGAGCCACAGTGGGACAGGTCACAACTTTAAAATTAAGTAGTATTTTAACAAAATGAAAAGGCCAAAAGGTCCTCACTGCCAGCACCCAACAGGCAAAATTGGAATGCAGGAAGCTTGTTTTAATTATAATGAGAAATGATATTAATCGTACAGAGACAAACCCAGTGGTTAATATCTGAAACCTCACACTGCCACATGTTCCTTATTAATAATGATAAGAAATCAGAGTGTTGACGTTAATCCTGCTGGGACAAACACAGGTTAGTATCTCAAGCATACCTCCATGCAGTGCCCCTCAGACCATGTGAGGTGTCATCCTGCAATAGCTAGGCGCTTCTCCAGTGTGCATCAAGACCTGGGAGGGAGGGGAGATCCCAGAGCTGACTTGACGTGTTACTTACTTTTATGCCTTGGAACAGTCCCATAGTCTAGGTCCTGTCAGTCGCCTTTTAGGAAACGTGCTCACTGAAGTTAAAAAACTTGACCAAGGTTACTGAGAAAACAGGTAGGGAAGCTACACTTGTACCTAGGTCTGCCCGATTACAGAACCTGTGTTCTTAAGCATTAAGCTGTGCTCAGCTGGCCCGTTTAGCATGGGCAGGGGAAACGTGGACATGCCACAGTCCTCACAGTGTGCTCCTGGTGATGCACACTGCCATTATCCCTGCCATCCTCTCCCTCCTGTCAGTCAATGACTGTGCGTTGAGCTCCAACCCCTAGGTTGATTCTGAGGTTCCTGAGTACATCATCTCATTTAACTCCGATGCCAGCCCTCCCTGTAGGACAGGTGTTGTGATCTTGTTTCATATTGGATGAGCACAAAACCTGGAGAGTTAAGTATCTTGCTAGGATAACATGCCGATGCTTGGCAGAACCATGATTCTGGCCCAGACCCACTCCAAAGCCCATTCTTTCTGTGCAATGACAGATCTGTCTCAGGAATACCCCTCCCTGCCAGGTCCAAGTAGATAGATCTTAAATGTTCTCACTACACACACAGACATGGTAATTATGTGAGGTGACGGATGTGTCCACTACACTACCCTTATTGTGTTAATCATTTTGCAACATGTATGTATAGTCATGCCTCAGAGATGTTATGGGTTTGGTTCTAAATCACTGCAATAAAACAAGTCACCTAATTTTTTAGTTTCTCAGTAAATATAAAAGTTATGTTTATACTTTACCATAGTCTATTAAGTGTTCAATAGTATTATATCTAAAAGTATAATGTACATGACCTTAATTAAAAAAAATATTTTATCGCCGAAATAGCTCACCATCATCTAAGCCTTCAGCAAATCATTATCTTTTTGCTAGTGACAGGGGGAGGGGTTCTTACCTTCAATTTGTTAAAAAAAAAGAAAAAAATACCCACAATATTTGAAGCACAATAAAGCAATGCACAATAAAACGAGGTATGACTGTATATCAAAGCATTACGTTATACACCTTAAACATACACAGTATTATATGTCAGTTATATTTCAATAAAGCTGGGGGGGGGACCCATAGGAGTATGGTGAGTGCTGCAATGTTGCATTTTGTCGCTGTAAGTATAGCTACCCTCTTTCAGGTGTCTACATGCAAAGTGTGTCACTCAAAGAATGAAGCCAGGATAGTGGCATTGAGTGGCTGGGACAGGCATGGGAGTCAGTCAGCTCTGGGATCTCCCCTCCCTCCCAGCTCTTGATGCACACTGGAGAAGCGCCTAGCTATTGCAGGATGACACCTCGCATGGTCCGAGGGGCACTGCATGGAGGTATGCTTGAGATACTAACCTGTGTTTGTCCCAGCAGGATTAATGTCAACACTCTGATTTCTTATCATTATTAATAAGACAAGCTTCCTAACTCCAGTTTTGCCTATTGGACCCTAGCTTAACTGGGGATGGCATTCTTTCTTATCCTAGTAAACAACACATTGCAGATTGATCCTCAATGGAACTTAGAATCAAAGTAAGTGTGTTTGGAGCATAGAAACTGTGAGCCTTTGCTTCTGGTGCTACACAGCCCTCCCTGGATGTCAGGTGGCAGGGATGTCCTCACTTGATAACAAATACCACTTCCGTCGCACTGGACTTAACGCTTTACAGAGCATGTTTACACAGATAATATTGCGTTTTCAGCAACCTACCCTGGGGTGTTCAGGCAGATATCACATTCCCATTTTATAGATAGACAAACTGATGCTCTGACATTGCAGGCCACATAGCCAGCGAGTACTTACTGCATGACAGCTCTCTCCTTGCATATTCGTGGGCCCTAAACACTTTCTTTAACTGTGAAATGCTCTAAGTGTCCACATTTTCATGCAGAGGGGAAAGATGCTTCTGTGAAGCCAGCACATTCTAGAACCAGACTCCAGTGCTTAATCCCAGTACTGCCACCTGTTACTTGTGAGCCGGCAACATGTCACCTCTTTAGTCCAGGCTCCTCATCTGTAGAAAGGGGAGGATAGTAATAGTATCTACCTCAGAGAGTTTTTGTGAGGATACAGTGAGATAAGATTGCAAGAGTTTAGAAGATGTGTAATGTAACCATTTTCCATAATTACAAAAGTGAAAAGGGAGGGGAGAAGGGGTGAGGTGGTAATCAGTTACCACCACCTAAGGCCCTGGTGTGGCAGAGCTGCCTTTAACTAAGCCCTGTGAGTCCCTATGTACCCTGGCGTGGGACACACTCCAGCACTGTCCGCAAAGTGCCCCCTCCGATTCTCATGTGAGCTGTCCATTCTCCTCTTGGTGACCCCTTCTCAGAACAGGAGGAGATGATGAAATGAGCCCCAGTCTCCCTGGGTCACCTGGGGAGAGGACTTCCACCTTTCTGAGTCACTTGAGCTGGAAAGCAAGAGTTGGCATAAGTACTTGTCAGCTAACTACCTCTCAGTACCTACCTATGGAGGAATATTGATGCCCAGTCATAAAGCTAATTATTTCCCCCAGAAATGACGCACCGACACTGGAGAGTGGGCGTGTGTAGACAGCAGCACTCCCTATTTATTTAGTCAGGTCTTTCCTGTGTGATCACAATTCCTATGTAGAAACAGCCCCTTTAGGCATCCCCACATGGTTCAGAGGCTGTCTTCAGGGGGGACACCTGTGACCCAGTAGTTTGCTTCCGGCAGGCCTACCCTAACCTTTGTTTTCTGAGGCTTTTCATTTTCTCGGTTAATTTTGTAATTAGGGCAGAAAAGCTGCTATTATTGGGCAGGAGGTTTGAGAGTACTGGAATGGGCCAAAAGTGGGGAAATGGGGCTAGAGAGCTGCAGATCAGAGGATCCAATGTTTCTAGGTGTAGCGCGAGGTGTAGACTAGGGTGCAGTTCTAGGAAGACCACTAGATGGCAATCACACACTAGCGTTCGGACAGGTCCACGGCACTTTCCACTTTGGGCTTTTGTAAAATCTAGGGGCTTGCCAAAGCTTTGTATCTGCCATCTCCATCCATCCATCCCTCATCCCTCTAACCTCTCTTGATCTTCTACAGACAGGCAGATTTACTCCTCCATCTTTCTTCTCCTGTCTCCCCCATCTCTGTCTCTCTCTGTGTCTCTCTTTCTCTCTCTCCTCCTTCCTCCCTTTTCTCTCAACCCGCCACCCCCCTCCTTCCTTTCCTCCCTTAAAAACCTGCCAAAATACCTTCAAAGCCTCCCACCTTTAGCTGCTATGCTGTATTTTTACTATTCTGCTAAGCAAATGTTTACATGGTAGTAAATCCATTTTTAGAGTAGGTAACACAGGGAAACTTGTTTTTCTCTAGTCATTCTGAGAGTATGTTTAATAAAAGGAATGGAAATTGAGGGGAAAGGAGTTATTTAAAAAGATAATAGGTAACAAATGTTTAAAAATATATCCACTAAAAATTGTGGATTAGTAACTTGTAATGAAATTTAAAAATCACTTAAAATTAATGAGTTATTTTATCAAATCATTTTCTATTGTTAGAGAATTTTCTGTAAGCTGAGATTCAAACACAGACTATCTTGTTGCAAGCCTCTGGGGAGAGGAGGGAGAAGGGATAGGCAGGAAATCACAGACAGCATTATTATCTTTATCAGGGTGCAGGTCGTGTAAAAGCAAAACCGCACCTTAAATTTTAATAATCTGTTCTGACGTTTCAAAGAGATAAAAAAAAAAACTAATTTCTGTGTATCATCTAAAATGGATTCTGCTGCTGCCTGGTTCAGTTCTGTCTCAGCTGCGTGGACATCTTGGGGAGCTGAGTGTCCACGCAGACGCGCTTCATCTGTGCACTTCTTAGCTGAGACAACAGTGCTCCGAGCCCCACTGCTAAGGTTAACCTGTCCGCTGCAGAAGGACAACAGATGGAAATTCTGGTTTGCAGCCACTGCAGAAAAATAACATGTTCCAAAGGGAAAAGGATCTTGTATTTCTGCGTTTGAACCTTTGATCTGCATTCACATCTGAAGGGAAGGCTAGACCTTTTGGTGGAGACACATGGCTTTGCATCTGTGAAAACACAGCTGTATATAGCAAAACAAAACTAGTGGAAAATGCAATGGTTTTGCTGTGTCAGGCTAGCAGCTAATGCTCAAATTCTATTCAAATATTGTCTTTTGATAGCTTCAAAACATCCTTCTTGACTTTCTGTATAATTGTTTAGTAATGTTTTATTCTTTTAACTTTAGATTGTGAGCTTTTTAAAATTAGAGCATATGAGTCTCTTTTTCACATCTTTTCTTTTAAAAAGGCAGTGAAATAAATGGCTTGTAATTAGATCAAAATGACATTATCTAAATTCTGACCTAATTGGGAGTGATTGAAAAAAAAAATCAAACCCATAAGAAAAAAGTAAAGTTCTAATTTGATCCTTGATCCTGAAAAATCTTTTATTTTTAAAGATAATATTGTGCAGGCTTTGCGCTGCAAGTTACATTCTGAAAGGCCTCTTACGCATTCTTGAAACTTAGCTGCTTTGTTTTGAGCAATTAAGATTTGTTATTGAGTGAATTAGCAGCTCCTTTCTCCTTCATCTTTAGCCTGTTTCTCTATCAGCATTTCCCAGTACTGTAAGCCAAGTTTGTTTCATTAGGAGGTATTTGCCTTGAACCTCCATGCTTCCTCTCAGTCCCAGACACAGAGCACGAGTCTGTGCGCCTGCCTTATCCTGCCTGGTGTCGTTGGTTTCCTACTATTGAATTGGCAACCTTTTCCTTCCCTCCCCTTTCCGTTGAAGCACTGGCCCCTCTTGGCCCTCCCCACTCCCTGCCCCAGGAGTGGGGTGCAGAGAGGTGGTGGACAAAAGACGAGGATGAGTTTGATGTTTCAGCAGAAGGCCGCCTTCGTGCCCCTGCTCCGCAGTGATGTTCCTTACATTTTTCTGAAAGGGGTGAGCGAAGGGGAGCCATTGTGCTGTCACCCTCCCCACCCTCTCTAACACCAACAGCTTCATCAGCAAGCGACTTGGAAGATGAAACGTGTTTTTCTTTAAGAGGGATAATTTTTTTTTTTATCAATAATCATAACAACCTTTAGTGTTAATCACGCTGCTGGAAAGACCCAGAGCTAGATAACAAGTCCTTCCACGCACCGAGAAAGTTTCCCCTTTGAAGTACCGGGTCCCGCCTCACCCTTCCAGGAGGGAAGAGGGGGAAAGAAAACAAGTGTGAAGATCTGAAGCCACTGAGGAATGCTGAATTGATGTCTTTCCTCGGCATCCCTGCCCCTCTCTCGGTCCTCCCCTCCTTTCAACTCCCTGCCCTTTGAAACTGTGGGGCTGGGGTGGCCAGGCCTGGCGGCCTGGCCCTGCTTTGGCTACAGGCCATATCTCCGACAGGCCGTGGGGCAGTGTTGGTGTAGAGAAGGAAGGTAAGGGAGAAGAAGCAGTAGGAGGGTGATGAGAGAGCACCGTATAGATCTTCCGTAGAGTTATGGCTGAAAGCTGTATCCATTGTGAGGAGAGAAAAGCAAGCAAGCAAACAAACAAACAAAAAAACAACAAAAAAGCCCTTCCCCAGCCCCAAACCTTCTTTCACAGCTGCATTTTGTTCCTGGGACTGTTGGTGTCAGTAGAGCCTCCTTTTTTGCAATTCCAGAAGATATTGTCAAGGACTTGTCAAGCCTATTAATTTTTCAGGCAGAACAGATCAAGCCTGCCTTTGATGCGGCTGTTTCCTGATTTAGTATTCAAAGGTAAAGAATCCTACCTTCTCCTCACGCTTTACATAATTAAAGAAGGTTGGGTGTTTTTCCTCCAGTAGCAAAGAACTAGTCACATATAGTATTTTTTAAAGTAAAAGGTCCAACTTTTTAAAATAACATCTGTTCTTATGCCCGTTCCTAAATATAACTAGTATTTACTTTCTGCTGGTCCTTAGTTGTATACCATTCACGCTGAATTTTAATTTCCGACATATGGGGTTAGAAAGAGTCCCCCTCACCCCCCAGCTTTTTCCCCTATATATGTGTCTGCTAACAAACTAATGGTGCAATTAAATATAAAACTCTGGAATCGCGAACTGCCCTAACTTTTCTGTTTCTCCACTGGAGCATTCTAAAGTTCACTTCTGTGGACTTTCACTATTTCCATCTGCTGAGTTTAATAGCAAATTGTGACCCTCACAACCATTTTAGGGCCTTTTGTGTTCTTATCTGTGCATTTCAATACCTTCTGGGGAAGTGCCTTTAGGTTTCACTACATATGCAAAAGGCCCGGCTTGAATTTTTTGACACCCGCCCCCCCCATTTGTTGGTGGAACTCTGTTTTCTATTGTCTGTCTAGTTGTTGGTGTTGGCAAAGTCATTTGTTTAAAGATGCCTGGGATACTATGGCTAATTCTTTATTGGAATGAAATCCGAAAAATATCCCAGAGTATTTTAAATATTAATGCATGCTGTTGAAACTGTGACATATTTGCATAGTTTTATTTCCCCATCGTAAGGTGGACTATATTTTAAAGGTACTAGATCGTAATAGTCACCAGAAGCCAATTAAAGCCGCTAGGATTCTATCAGAAACCTGTGTGGCTGTATAAATAATTGATATCTGGAACTAAAGCGACCGCGCTGTGCCAAGGGCCCTGCCGTACACGGCCGGCGGCGTCAGCAGACCCTGGGCTTCCGTGCACCGGGGGCGACTCCGGGGCATCATGTCGCCTGGGCTTTAAAAACTTGACAATAAGGGTACACACAAACAGATTTTTAAAAAACATCTCCTTTGCCTATGGCTAGAGAGGAATAGTTGACAGTATTTTCAGGTGTTTGAGCTTTTTAGAGAAAAAGAACAATACCCAGACTCCTCGTGAGCTAGGTGTGAACAGAATAAATTGAGGCACTGTCCCGACCCATCCAGCTTTTTAAAAAATGATGTGATTAAAAAGGACATCTGAGAACAAATTTATGAAGTTGTTATGGCAACTGAAACACTTGGGTTGAAATGTGTGTATCTGAAACATGAAAGATTGTAGGAAGCCGAGAAATAAGCACGGCATTGTATTTGGGAAAGGCGATTGAACAGTGGTAGCCAAATATTATTCCTCTGTTGGTCATCATTCAGGGTTACTGCCTTGATTTCCACTTTTTAAAATGTGTGGTGATTGATGCTTTCCCAGACTGTGTCGCCTGAAGTCACCATGCCTTGCACCAGCGTTTGCTCATTGGTCATTTGACCTGTTGAGAACACGCTCTCCTCATTGCGTTCACTGTGGAGATTGCCATTTAGAGCTGCCTCAGCATTTGCCCATAAGTTTACATTTCTCTCTGTTCTCCTATTAATGTCCTTGTTTGTGAATAGTCTCTATGGTCTTTTTATTCACTATCTCCCCCAGCCCAAGCCCACCAACAAACAGTAGCATTCAAAAGAATGAAAATATTTAAACATTCCCTAGAATTCCCGACTCTCTTCTAGAAGCCGTATATTCCTTCTTCATAACTTGTTTTTACGTTAATTTCTTATGTTTTTTTATTTTCCTCTCCAATGCCAGCAAGAGTATTAAATAATTTCTTTTAAATCACAAAGATTTTAAAAATTAACACCTGCAAATTTATATTACAGTGTGTTAGAAAATCAGTAGTTTTTAAACAAACCACATCCAGAATGCTTCAAATTTGTTTTGGTCATTAGATTTCAGACGTATACACTGTCCAGAAAATTGTTCTTAAAATATCATGGATTCCTTGCAATATATTTGAATTTTTTGCTTTAAATGAAAAGATAGTTCAATGTCAGTTATAATAATTTTAGTAGACTATCCCGTAAGAAATATACTATTTTAATTTTAAAAAGGTTTGACACTGAGAAATACATTTACACTGAAAAATTCAAATAGAATTTCTTCTTTATAAACATTGATTGTCGAATGTTGGTTACTAGTTATTTGGTCTCCTTGATTTTAAGTGTACTACTTTCTACTTTGAATAGTCTTAATTCCTAAAATAAGGCTAATTTTCCCTAAGTGAAGCAAAAGGGAAAAAAAAGAAAATAAGTTTTAGAAAATTTTATTTTCTTTAAGACAGGAGTTGGAACTCTTTTCTCATTGAAATTACTCAACATTTAATTGGGTATGAGAGTGTAATATAAAAGCTGCCCTTACAACTGGAGTGTTTTCCTAATCTTTAAAGATTGAGATTTAAATAGAAAAATGCTGTTAATCTGTCAGATTATTTATTTAAAATATTTAATTAAAACTGCATTTATGTGTTTTTAAATCCATTTTTGTATATGTACATGGAATTGATTCTATTTTGATGTAACTCCCTCGTTTGAAAATTCATAGATCAAAAATGGTATCAAAATGTTTCAAGAGTATTAAACATAAGAATTTAGAGTCTTTGCACAGATTTTACAGTTTTAAATTGTCTTTTTTCTTTTTCTAGTTTTTCTACTTTAAGAATTAAAAAAAAAGTATGATTTTGATGTTTCCAAAGTGGATACTATTTTATTTCAGGTGGGTCATTTAATAGTTTGTTGATGTTTTCGAGGTCTCTAAACAAAGTCTGATGTGTTAACAGTCTTATTAACGATGTTAAAATAGAATTAACAGCTTGTGGATGCCTCCAGAGCACAATAGCCTGTCAACCTCTCCTGCCCCCTTATAAATTGTACCCCTGCTGTCTTCCCTTTGTTTCATGCCCAATCAGCAAACTAAACTTTTGTGGAGAGAGAACGCAGTTCAAGTGTTTCTTCTGCAGCTGAAGGGAGGAGCTAATGTGGAATTTACTGGGAGACCAATCAGTGCTGGAGGGAAGAATGACCCCAAATCGGGACGAAGGACTTTGTTGACCTGCTTGGCTCCCTGACCTTTCTTTGCTTTTCTGTCGCTTTAAAGCGGTTTACTCTGGTTGTCGCATACTTTATGATGCATTTATTAAAGCCACAGAAGTTTTAGAAGTTTGGTATTATATAAGATCCATCTCGGCACAGATATAATTGTACTGTGTGATCATTAGTAATTTGACTAGATGTTAGCACTCAAAATCATTTTTTTTTTAAATCTGACACAACGAGTTTTTTGGGGGGGAGGGGGGTGGATAAAATTTCATCAGTTATCTTGAGCCAGAATTGATTCTTAACCTTTTCTAGTGTCTCTTTCCTACAGCTACTTTAATGAAGAGAGAATCAGATTAGCTGCTGATGTTAGACCATTGGTCTTATTTTGTTGAATTTATGCTTTGAAAAAAAATAGATTGATATCTTGGAAGTCTTTAAAACATTCTTTGTCATGCAATGGTCATAATGAGTCAAAAATAAAGATTATTAGGAGGTTTTTGTTTTCATTAGTATTGCTAATTTAACAAATTGTCAATTTAAAAGTACAGCTTTATGGGCTAATCTGACAAATAGGTAATACCATCTTCTCCTTTGCCATTATCTGATTTAATAACTTATAAAGTATAGCACATTTATAAAATATTTCCCAAGATGAGAGATAATAAGGTGTTATTGAGAGTTGACTATTTTTTAGATTGCACAGGCATTTTCCTTGTCATTCATTGGCATTATTCTCTCTTTTAATATGTTTTTTTTGTTTGCTTGTTTATATTTACTATTAAATGGGCCACTGTTAAGTGGCTCAAAATTCAATGCTGAGATACAAGATGGTCACTGTTGATACAAAGTAAAAACATCACCCTGAATGCAGGACACTGAACATTTTCTTTAAACCAAGGTTAAATAAAATTATTCAAATGCGTCCAGACACCAGGAATGAGATACAGTTAAAGGAACTATGGTTTCAAAATATTATTATTTTGTCAAGGAGTATTCTAGAATGAAAACAGGGCAGTGCAAGATCATTACTTGTCTTAGCTCATGTTGTGTGACTTAGGTGAGCCCCAAGGGGAATATTCTCATATTTTATAAATCCTAGAGAAATGCATCCATTGACTGAGCAATGTATGAAACTAGAGCAAAAAGTGCCTCATTTGATATTAGCCATATGCACTGGTGTAAATAATGACATGTTCTGGTTGGCATCTTTTAAATGTGCGCTACTTCATTTGGGTCATTTTACTTGGCTAAGGAAGAATATCTCTGTGGTTGTTCTCCCACGACTGTACCTGCTTGTCATTTTTACCCAAAACACTCGTTGCTACCCAGCCCCTATCCCATGGCTTAGTGTGTTCTCACCTTTCCCTGCTGGACAGCAAAACCATCTCACAAGCAAGTATACTGACCTCTTTTTTGTGCACCTGCAGAATGAGCACTCCAGGCCTAGGGATGTGGGCGCCACACTGCCATGGGGACCAAACAGCAGTAATGTGGCCACCTGATACTATATGTCTATGTGACTTGGAGATGCTAAGAAAGCCAAAGGGATTAATAACAAACAAACAAAGCTTGTCACCTTTGTGCAGAAGCCAGCCGGCATCTCACAAGGACTACCTGAGCTCCCTCCTCCATGTCACTAAAGCTGGCTTCCGATGGATCCCATTTGCTGCTGTTATTCCAGGAGCATCTGCAGGTTTAGTCCCCATAGGGGAGGGGGAAGAATAAACTGGGAGCCCAATACTGTGACCCGTTTCTTTGTTTCAGGTGATGCAGGGAGAGAGAAGACTTAAAATATAAAGAAATTTTTCTCCTTAAAGACTTTGTGGATAGCATTTATCTTCCAAAAATTCTTTCTCTTTTTGTGATTGATTTTATAAACTTAAAAGAAAAAAAGAAAAAGGCCCAGAATTTGCCTTAGTCGGTGATCTAAGTGAGTTATAACTCTAGATTACTGACATTTACTGAGATAATCAGGGTCATAGACATGGAGCTGATTCAACTCTGGGACCAGTTCTCCGGGACAGAAGTTTTCACATGCTCTTAGAATTCTGAATTGGCCACAGCAACTGTTAGGAAATTAAAATATTCAGATAAAGTTTCTGATAATTTGACTCTCCTGCATTTTAAAACTTGTCAAATGCAGAAATAATTTCTCTCTGAAACTTTCGAATTCCCAGAAGTGGACACTTTAAAGCCAATTGTGAAATGCTGCTTTAGAAGAAATCCTTATATACATATTTCTTTATTTAATCCGAAGGGAGATTTGGAAAAAGGATGTTTTATTTCTCAGTACTTTTTGTTTCATAAGAATGCAAAGTTATTGTTGTTATGATTACTAATGATACCTTACATTTGCACAGCACTTTATAATTTTTTAATATACTTCTGCAAACATTATTAACTATACTCCTTGAAAGAGTTCTACAGGAAGATATTATTATCCTGGTTTTATAGATGAGGAAACAATAAATGGACATGCTCATAACATGATACATAGTGCCAACTTGTATTTCTAGAGAATTCTGTTTTTTTAGGAAATATATTTGACGTGTAAAATGGTTAGAAAACACAAATCTAGGACTGAGGTTATTTTGGTTCCACATAATAGCTGTAAAAGATGACAAAAAACAGGAATGAAATCATGTGATAATGTTCAATCACCCTTTTAATGCAGAATTACATGAATTTTGGCCTGATAAATACCACATTTTCACATGTTTCATGTGTAAAATACCATAATATGCTACATAATTTTAGCATAATAATAAAATAGAAAAATTTCCCCTCGTATTTTTAAAGATAGAAATTATAATCACAATATCAGAGCAGAAGAATGTTTCCTAATAATGAGTATTCTGGCTTATAGTTTAAAATATGTTTTTTTCTTATGAAATCTCAAAATAGGCAAAATATATTTACTCATAAAACATTGTTTGTTTGGTTTTTTTTCCCCTCGTTTGTTAAAAGCTAGGTAGCCAAAGTATTTGTTTGGGGGCAATTTACTGCTACCGTTCAGAAACAACTATATTATTGAGCACAGGAAAATCTGATTAGTGTTTCTAAGAATTATTATAGCACAGCAAGACAGGGAAGCAGTCCAAGTGCTAAATGTTAGAAACAGTTTATAAAAGCCAGGAAAAGACTTTCTTGTTAAAAAAAATAATAATAAATAGAGAGAGGTACACGTTTCTTAAAAATAATTAAAATTGTCAAAGTGATAGTCTTGACTACTTTTCATTATAATACTTCTATATTTTCTTAAAAATATTTTGATTAAGGGGAACAGAGGAGAAAGAACTAAAATGAGAAAGAAAACAAAAATTTTTCCTATTTTACAAATTCCAAAATCTTATCAATATAGTTTTCGGTGAGAAAAAAATTATTAAACTTTCATATGGTAACCCTAAGAAAAGTCTACACATATAGTCCAAAGATTTAAAATAAAAAAAAAAAAAAAACTCTGGAGAAATAATTATTTTATGAAAAAATATCTATGTAGGACCTCACTAGGGCTGCTTATAGAATCAAATCAAGGTTCATTTCTACCTTTGTGATAATCAGGCATACATTTTGCATTCTAGAAGTGTAGAGGAGGAAACAACTAATAGTATTATATGTCTGGGGTTTTCTTTAAACAACTCTAACATCAAAATGACCAAACTGTTGGACTGATTCATGTTGGACAAAACAGATGGGATTCCCAGATCGTGCACCGTTCAGCCGTTTGATGGAATTCGCGCCACCCTGACCAGCGAGCCCAGATGGCGCTTAAATCTGTCACTCTTTAACGACCCTACTGTTTTTAAAAAATATTTTTATATTTGAGCCCATTCAGTTAATCTGAGAGAGTAATCATTTCCAAGATTTGTCTGGGGAGGGATTTACTGCAGGTTTCACTTGGAGGAACTGAGGATGAGAAGAATGAAGAGACCTCCCAAACGCAGATCTACCTGCTAAAAGGCACGTGGGGCAGGAGGCCTGTTGGATCTTGGGCATTGGAACATTTTCTAGGCAGCAAGGCTGAGAAGGCCACATGGAGAGTAGTAGCAATGGGGGTTAAGGGAAGAAGGGAGAGACATTTGGGAAAGGTCTGGGGGTTGGTGGAGGTAAATAGATTTCTCTAAGAACCTATTGCATTGCCAAGTTAAACCCAGCAAGAGACTGAGTGCTGACTGACCACACCAGAGCAGCTTTCAGCAGTCTGAGCCTCACCGCATTGCGATGACCGCGGTGGGTATGCCACCTGGAGCAGACCCCAGAGATTGGGTCCAACATGATAAGACTCTGAGATGGTTCTAGAAAGAACCTGGTCTGTGCCAGAACTTTACTCACCTCACAGAGCTTTTCCTTGAAGGGATTTTTTTTTTTCCTCTTAAATTATTATTTTGAGTCAGTCTACTGAAATGCTTCAGTGATTTGGGGCATGAGATACTGGCCAGCTCCTCCCTCCAAAATCTCTAACCTTGAGATGTTTGCAGAGTGTCTGTCTTGGAATTGCTTTCTATTCCTGCTGGGACAGGAAAGGAAAAAATGAATGGTTTTTCATTATGCAGACTCTTCTTCTTTTTTTTTTTTTTTTTTTGCATTTAAATCAGAGGTAGCAGATGTCATAATATGCTGCAGAATTTACACCATTAATGTGAAAATTTCCACTGACCCAAAAAGCCACTAGGAATGGGCATGTCAACGTGCTTTAACAAAATTTAAAATGCCTTGCTGACTTTAAAGATGTTCTTGGTGGTATTCGGGCTGTTCGGTGGTGGTGTTTCTGTTTGATGCTGCTGCCCATACTTGGTGGTCTCACAGAAGGCACAGTGATGCATTGCACCTTTGCATGTGGCAGAGCACATGGGGATGGTGTTCCAATGTCTTGGGCCCCACCTGAGTGCCTGCACACTGAAGGCATGTTGGATTTCTGCTTTGGAGAATATCCAACCTAAAAAACAGACATCATGTAGACCCAAAAGTGAACAGAGAAACAAGGTGGTTGTGAGGTTCTTTTGGAAGCTTTAGCGTTCTGGGGGTCTCATGGAATCAGGGTCTGTCAGAAATCACTGCTCTACCAAGATTTGGTGGGAGCTGACACTTGTAACTAATCCCCCACATGTAACCATTCCTTGAGGATAAAGCTAGGTAAATTCTGAGCAGAGTGGAAGAACATCAAGCACATATGTTGTTTTCATTGTAGATGTACTGTAAGCATGCAGCTCTCACTGTTCCTCCCTCTCCCTCTCTCTCCCTCCCCCCCACCCTCACACACACACACACACACACACACACACACACACACACACAGCCAGATTATGGAAAGGATTGCAGTGTATTTCTGAGTAAGGAATACTGCTGCTGAAAGAGTGGAGAGGCCACCTTGCATCTAATTCTGTAATAGGCTTAAGATTCGATGGTAATCACTAAGACACAATTTTCTGTGTATGTGTGTTGTATGTTGGCCTCAATTTCCTAGGTAGTCTTTGGGAGTTTATAGAATAATATTGAACATTTTAGTGCATGCAACTAACATCCACTTTAAAAATCATTTTTTTGAAATCATATAGTGTATCTGGTTTTATCTAAAATACGAATTTCTTACCTTTTTGACTGGAACAGGTACTCCTAATAAACATTGTCTTTTAAATTTTACCACTCAACTCATTTCATTCTCACCCGATTTTTTCTACAGACCAAAATCTCCCTAATAATCTAGTTGCAAATGGTCTGTTTCAGGACAAAAGAATATATGTATTTGAAGAATTCTGTAGCTACCTGAGAAGTCTTCACCCATCATTTTTTATGAATGCTTGCCAAACAATTAGGTATGAAAAGATGAGGAGCAAAAATAAACCTTCATTGTTAATGAACTGTTGGTCATTTGGACTACACGAATTTGTTTTGGTAGATGAAAGAAAGAAAGAAAGAAAAAAAAGCACATTCTTTATTGCTTGTGTCTAAACTTCTTCCCTGGGAATGAGGCTGGCCTTGGAACCCTAGCTGGGCTTCGGGCTTCCAGAGCTGAGGTGGCCTGGCCAAGTCCATGCCCGGTACTGGAGCTAATCCAGGAAAAAGGATTAAGGGATATAGCCAAATCCAAAGGCCATGGTACAGTTGAATCACAATGTTAATGTAGATGAAGAGTTGGAGGGACTCAAGCCAGGTTCAGAGCAACCAAAGAGTTGGGCGTCCTGAGTCAGGTAGAAAAGCAGGAGATGAAGCCCTCAGACGTGTCCTCAGTCTCCAGGCAGAACCACTGATGCTTTTATAGGGCCTCAGCCTCCAAAAGGGAGTGAGGAGTTAAGGGCCCCAAGCTACTGTGAAGAACATGTATGTTGGATTCATTTCAGAGCCTTCTCTAGCCATTCGCAAAATGTCCACAAACTCTTTTCGCAGTGTCCTTTTAGAGTCGGGTTTGGGAAGAGGTCATAAGCCTTAAAAAAGTTGGATATGCCCAGGTACCCTAATTTTCCAAGTAGGAAATGTAACGTTGAGCGAGGGTTTCAAATTATTGTTTCATTTTCTTCACCTCTGAAAGAGTTCCTAGTTCACTGAGAGCCTGCCTTCAATTGCATGGATATTATAAAGTTTCCTTTTCATTCCCCATAAAGATCCCTATTTTTAGCTTTAAGAGCTGTTACAACTGCGAGAGAAATGGTATTCTGCACCCCACACAGTTATACATCTCAGGATTAGAGACAGAGTTCCTAGAAATGCAAGACAAGTTTGGTGTTAGTCAATCTGTTAAGTTTCCTTACAGGCATGTTTTCTCATTCTATTATTTAATTTTAGTAAAAAGTCTGTTAGAAATTTCTGTATATAAATAATACTTAAAAATATCCCACTATCCAAATTATTTCTTGTGGAATTTCCCATGGTAGTCTATAATTTCCTGAAACATAACGTTTTTTTTTTTTTTTTTTTTTTTTTTTTTGCAACTTCTAGACACATGCTCTAAAAATAGGCATGCATCCACCCCATCCTTAATGGGACCCTATCTGCACCTTTCTTCAGCTATTCAAATAAAAGACAGTAATATCCTCTATTACTGACTTTCTGGAATTGTACAGTTTGGTTTTGGCCAAAACAATAGCAAAAACAAAAACCCTGGTTAATTGCAAAATCAACCCGCTGATCTCATCTAGACTGTGGTCCCTTTTTAACATTCAACCTTCAATCCACCTGTGGGAATGTGGTCCATCTCCATTCACTGGGGATGCTGAGCTGTGAAAATCTCAATATTTCCATTGCTTTTCATCTCATTCTTGCTTCATCATTCTTGGAAAAATGGATTAAGGGATCCATTCTTCAAACAGCAAGCCAGAGAATCAGATCATGTCACTTCTCTGCTTATATAATCTTTCCCAATGAATTTAGAATGAAATGCAGTCTTCATCATGGTCTGCAAGGCCCTGAATTTTTGGCTCCTGCTGACCTCTCCAACTTTATCTTCTATCCCTTTCCCCCACGCTCACTCTCCTTTAGCCACAGTGGTCTCCTTTCAGCACCTCTAATATGCGGCAAGCTATTTCCTACCTCACGCTTTTTGCACTAGCTGGTCCCTCTGCTTGTTTCTGGATCCTTTCTGTAATGAGGTCCTGAAATCCCTCCCTACACTATTTTAGATCTTTTTCTTTGGGAATTTCTTTAGGCTTAATCAGAAACTGCCATAACAATACATTTTTGAATATATAAAATCTTGAGTTAGGGCAGTGCTTTCACATTCTCACTGGAATTTCATATAACATTTCTAAAACGACATTGTGACTAAGAACAATGTGTTTTCGTTCTAAACCCAGCGATGCATTTTGCTTACAAGCGTACAAGAAGACCAGCATTGTACACAAGATAGGCAGGTCACTTTAACTTTTCTCCTTTGTAGCACGGACTATTTCCAGACCCTCTCTCTATTTAAAGACCATCTCTACATGCCATTGCAGAGAGGAGCACCACCGAAGAACTCTGAACATCTTGAAGGTCACTTGAGTCTGAGAGACATCTGTATAATCTGTTATTTCCTCTCTGTTCCAAATGTGGATACTTAAGCTCTTGGGAAATCTAGAGCACATTCTCTTCTTTACCTGCAAATTTTCATGTGCTAAAAGAATGTAAACATCCCAACATCCACAATTTTACTGTAAGACTCATGGAGTTGAGTGAGTCTCCTCTGTGTCAACTAGCATATGCCAGGGCTATCATAAATATTAACAGCAGCAATAACTATACCTCACTGTTCCTTTTGTTTAAAAATCTGTGTAGCAAAATTTTATGCCCTTAACTCATAAAGTAGCCATTAAACAAATGTTGTCACGTGATGGATCCAGTGAGATTTCAGCAGTCATTTATTCCTCCAGCAAATATATTGAGGAACTACTGTGTTCCAGGCATTTGAGATCTATCATTTGAACATAACAAAGATCTCTCACCCTGGACCTTACATTTCAGCAGGCTGACAATAAACCACGGAGATAATAAATAAGTAGGACATGGATAATTTTAGAAGAGGTAAAAGAAAAGGTGCAGCAGGAGAAGGAAATGGGTGAAAACCATATAACAAAATGGTATGGGAATGGCGATTGTGTCAGATGCTGCTGGTGGGTCAAGTAATTTGGGAATTGAGAATTGGCTACTGGATTTAGCAATGTGGGTCTCCTTGGTGGCTTCAACAAGAGCAGATTTGAAGGAAGTATGGGTTTTTAAAAAATTTCTTCCAGAGGAGGACAAAGTTTAAATAAAATTATTTGGAGCACTCATCAATCCGTATGGTTGACACTGAGCAGCTTACACTGGAGCACACATTAAAGGGACCAAACATGTAAGTGATCTCTGCTTTTTAAAGTACATGTACAACAATTTTATTGAAATATAATTCATATATCACACAATATACCCACTTAAACTGTGAAATTCAGTGGTTCTCAGTCTATTCACAGAGTTGTACAACTACCACGGCAATCAATTTTAAAACATTTTCATCACCCCTAAAGGAAACCTCGTACTCATTAGCAGTCATTGCCCCTCAAACTCACCAGCCCTAGGCATGCACTAATCTACTTTCTGTTCTTATACATTTGCCTATTCTGGATTTTTCATATAAATGGAATCATGTAATATGGTCTTTTGTGATTGGCTTCTTTCCCTTAGTATTATGTTTTTAAGGTTCATCCATATTCAAGAATATATTAGTACTTTATTCTTTCTCATGGCTGAATTATGTTACACTGTATAGAATTATCACATTTATCTGTTGATCAATTGATAGACATTTAAGTTATTTCTGCTTCATTTTTAGCTATTATGAGTAATACTGCTGTGAACATTTATACATAAGTTTCTATGTAGATATATGTTTTTTAGGATATATACTTAGGAGTGGAGTTAGATTTCTGCTTTCTTGCTAGTATTACCAAATATCCTATGTCATTATTGCCAAAATTTCAGGGCTAGAGGTCAAAAAATGAGACAAAGTGGAAAAGTAGGACCTAGAACACATGTTTTCCTTTTTTCTTTCCCGTGTCCCTAGGTTCCTAGAGCCATTTCAGCCATAGTTACTGTTGAGTTACTCAAGTGCTAAATGAATGGATATATATACATATATATTTGTTGTTGTTGTTCTATTTTGGAGCACAAAACCATAGTAAAAGAGCAGAGAGTGAGAGAGAGAATCCATCTACCTGCACTTGCTTATGGAAGAATAAGGTTATTTTAGATCCAAGTCATTGTGTACTTTTAGCTGCATAAAAATCTTCAAGCAAATCTTCTTGTAGTATTTCCAAAATAAAGATGCCAGGAAAAACAGGCAAACACATTGATTTCGAGGGGAAAAAAAAAGAAAGAAAGAAAGACTTATAATTGCCTATCAGTCCTTGAATTTACTTCCGGGGAGCACCAATTTAAAATTTCAAACATGTGGCTTTTTCAGTAGGATTATATTAATATGAAAGAGTTTTATCAAGTATGATATCACATGTGTTTGTGTGTGTGTGTGTGTGCGCGCGCGCGTGTGTGTGTATGTGTGTGTGTGGTTTTAAACATTTCTATAATGAGTTCCCAAGTGCTTTTTTGGCCGTGGTTATTAAAGCTTGTGTGTTTGCGATTTATTTGGCAAAATGCCTTTAGTGAAGAAAGAATATAGTGTTCTCTTGGTTCTTTGCCCAAAGTAATTTTGGAGAAGTCTGTGACTGTGTTTAGTTCATGTCATTCATTGGAGACAAGTGATTGTAATTACATTTGATCACAATCAGTTTACAGTTGTTTTATCATGTTTTCATACTGAATATCTACTCAGACATCATAGCAAAACTTAATGGCTACTGTTTTATTTGTGCATAAAATGTTTTATAGCCTTTTTTTCCCCAGTACACATCGGGTTTCAATCATCACTGCTACATAGTGAGAGGAAAGCGATGGATAAAGAACTATCAAAAATCTTTGACTACATAAAATTTTATTTCAGGTCACCTTGCCATAAAAGATATTGAATGTATTTTGTGGCTTCCCCCACCCCCCACCGTCCCAACATGTTAACCATTGTAGAAGGCTTACAATATTTCGAGGAAACCATATGAAATGTGGAACTTAATTCACCTAAGATGGTTTACACTTGCATTTGTTTTCCATTGGAAATGGGGATACCAGTATTTTGAATGACTCCTAGGTAATGGAGTAAAAGACAACTATTGTTATTTTGGGGATATAAAAGTGGGTTATCTTCTTGACTGTAAAGCTAAACATTTTGTCATTGTTTCCAAAAGTCTGCTCTAACATCTGTGCTGTGGGGCTGCCTTACATTTCAGGATGTTATTTACAGCTACCAAATGCTGGAAGCTCTCATGTGTCAGACAGTCCCTGATTTGCTCGTTGTGGAAGCCTCACCTCACCAGTGAATTTAGGTAAATTCACTAGTTATCTCCCAAGTGCCAATTTTCACCATTCCTTATTTTCCCCAAAAGGTTGGTCCACAGCCCTTCTTAAAACTGCTGTTGGTCTGTCTGAGCCTTCGTGGTTGAAGAAGCTCCTGTTAGAAAAGTGTAATTAATGGGAAACTTTGACATCCAGCTGAGAAAATTAGTTTGCATCAAAAAAGGCAAGATAGAGGATTAAAGAAATTTTAGTCCTAATCTAATTAACACCAATTAAAAGATGCAGATGAATTTGCACCAACAAATTGTTAATTATGCACCAATTTGCCTTTTCTACGACCAAACCAAAATTAGGAAAATATTATTATCTTTTTTGTTTCAGAGACTTTAGAGTGGGTTTGTTACAATCATCTTTTGATATAATTAAAGAAAAGGTAGGTGGTAAGAGTTAGTGTGAAATATTTCACTCTCCTGATACTTTCATGTAGGTTAACTCTTTAAAAACGGAAAGTACAGGATAATTCTCTTAGCGTTTATTCACTTATCAGACATTTAATAAGGACCTACTACGTGCTGGCTCCTTGCTCCATGCAGTGAAAAACAGCATGGGTGCAGCAATTGTTTTTTCTCATTCAGAATATTTTAACTCTTTGTATTGCTGATCTACCGCTCCTTAGAAAAAAAGCCCTGTGACCTGAATTGTCCAGCTAATTAAACTCTGCCCTGGACACTTGGTATAAAGAGAGAATTGAACTTTTTTAAGGCCTTGAGAAATGTTCTTCAGTGTCCCGGAACTCCTCTTTAACAGCGTGGCCTTTTGGTGTATTCTGTGCGTATCTTCCTCACTTGGCGGATCTGTGTTTCTGCTTACCAGAGTATTACTCAGATGTTCACTGTGCTGGGACTGTCTTTTTTACCTTTTGAATCACTCTTATAGCTCCTCAGATGGTGATCTGAGTAATTGTGTAGGGGGTGGCAAAGCACAGACCTTTTATATCTGCAAATGACACATCTGTCCAAGTGTCATTTAATGAGTAACCACAACCCACTTTATATAAACCATATTTCTTCTGGGAGAGAGAGGGGAGCATATCTGCTAGAAACCAAGAGAAAAGCATATCCCTGATTTTTCCTAGCCATTAATTATATACAAAACTTAACAACTGCCTTCAGATTTCCAAGTACCTATTATTAAACTTCAATCAAAGGTGGTGTTTGGCAACTAGGTCCTGGTGTCAGAAACAGCATTCTAAAGAGCCATGTACTAGATTACTCTCTAGTGTGTATACTTAGAATTTAAATAGCAATATCTAAATGACCATGTTTTATTCTTTGGACAATAGTTAATGTAAAAATTTCGGATGCTTGCTTTGCATTTTTTAGTAGTTGTGCTGGAAACTTTTTTTTTAAGTTACTTATTTATTTATTTTTTTGGTGACATTAGTTAACAAAATCTGGTAAGTTTCAACTGTACATTTTAACAGTAAGGCACGTATATATATGGGTGTGTGTATATATGTGTATATACATATTTTTTTCATTGTGTGTTCACCTCCCATAGTTAGATTTCTTTCTGTCACTACATATTTGATTCCTTTTACCCCATCTACCTCCTCCCTCCCTCCTCCCCCCTCCTTTCTAGTAACAACTAGTCTATTGTCCATGTCCATGAGCCTCTGTTCGTTTGTCCTGTTCATTTGTTATTTTTAGGTTTATATCCCACATATAAGTGATGTCATGCATTCACCACTTTGGCTGAAAGCAATCTGTGCTAAAGTAGCTTCTGCTGGCTTGTGTTTTCATTGGTAATAACAGTTGGAAATTGGGAGAATTTCAAAATGGCAGTGTGTGACAACAAATGGAAGGCATTCTTTAAAATCCATGTCTTCCTCCACACATTCACGAAAGAATATATGATTTCTATTGCAGCATTGTAGTTAGAAGGTGAGTAATGTAGCCTGATGAAATGCGTTAGTAGGGTTAAGGTAACAGTTGCTGACTCTGATACTCCTGTTGCCTTAAAATAAAAGAATGATATCTAAGTTGACCAAGTATTATAAAAGGCAATTTTGTATGAGGCCTCCAGAAATAACCGATAAGGCCTGGTCAGCTAACAGACCAAACTCTCACCCCCAATCCAAAACCTAGAGTTTTGTCACTATTAGTAGAAAAACTTTTTGTTTCATACCTAAGTAAGATCTTGAGTTATCCAATGTGTTTCTGTTATTGAGTAATGATGATTCCACCAGGGTAGAATTTGAATTTGGAGTGTATTCTCCGTTGCTACTACTGCAGGTCCATGGGTACCTGTGTTCTACTTCTAACTTTCCTTCTGACCAGCAGCACAGACATGGGATGGCCACGGAGAATACGGGTTCAGTGTGTGATTGCTTCTGTTTCTCTTACTAGCCTGAAACCTTAGTCATATTGGCATCAGGCTTGAACCAAAGAAACAGCTTAGTCATGAAAATGCATCACATATTTCATGATTTCTTACTGTGGCCTATCCTACATGCTCTTATCCCATTAAAGGAAGGGAAAAAATTCTATTTTTTTCTATGCATTTTAACTTTCCCTGTGATTATTTTAGACCAGAGCCATAACATCAGAAGATTATGAGGGGAGTTTTTATCAGTGAACGGAGTCTTTAAGAAGGATGTAGTTTTATGATTTACAAAGTCTAAAGGGGCATGGAAACTAAATGCAATGAATTATTTGGGATTGTATCATGGACCAGAAAAAAAAAAAAGACAATAAATCACGTTATCAAAACAATTGATGAAATTTGAATAAGGTCTGTAGATCAGGCGACAGCATTGTATCAGTGTTATATTTCCTGATTTTGATCATTGTAGTACAGTTGTATAGGAGAGTGCCCTTTGGGGAAGTATTCAGGGGTAAAGGGGCACAATGAATACATCTTATGAATGGTTCAGGAGAAAAAAAATAAACATCTATATAATATATGAACATCAATTAACAAATCAATAGAGGGCAGTCATGATAGAGTAAATCTAGTAAAATGTTAACCGTTGGCGAATCTGGGTATAAAGTATTCAGGAGTTTTTCATGCTACCCTTGCGGATTTTGTTAGTTTCAAATTATTTAAAATTAAAAAAAAAAATACTTAAAGTAGAAATGTTCTTTGTTCTTCAAGTTCATAAACTGTCTTGTGCATGATTTCAGAAAGAAGTCAGAGGTTCAACTACTCCTACTACAGGGACTTTCAGACAGAGGCTGCCGCTGCATCGCACGGAGAGGGTCAGTGCTACTGGCTCAGCCAGTCAGAGCGGATTCTTAGTATGAACGTTTACCAGGGCAGGCTGGTTATGTTCAGCAGTTTAATGTATTTTTTCAAAATCTACCTGCCTGGTGGAACAGCTCCGAGTCTACAAATAACAAGATAAAATGATCCCCAGTCCATTTATTTCTCGCGCACACCTCCCCTGTAAGATTGAGCCATGGGTTTAAATGAACATGAGAACCGAAGTTCACTTCATTGTATGTTCCCTTTCAGACAGGACTTCACAAAGACCCTCTTTTATAAAGAAAACAACCAGCCAATAAAACAGTATTAGAGTACATTATATGTGTGACCAATCATTTTACAAAACCTGATGTAAGCCTTCGGGCATAATTGGAGTTCTTAGCAAAATACTTTGGTTTTAATATTTCTATGACCCTCTAAGGGGGACTTAGCAATTACTCTTAAATTTTCAAAGTGGTACATGGAGTTTTAGCTGTATGACTTCCATTAAAGCCCATAGGAGTCTTGTTGCTAAAACATCACACAACTCATGAAAATGTGCTCCTTCTTGTGAAATTGTTAGAAGTAATGGGTATGGAAGTGTAGCCCGGTATTCCTGGTATATTTACAGCCTTTCTGCACTTGTTTCAAATTTTATACTTTTATAAAAACTCCACAGTTCTATGGGAATTGAGGAAAAGCCTATTATGTGTATTCCAAAAATGAAGGGTAGAAAAATATAGTAGAACTGATAAAAAGTAAGTTCTAAAATAATTCAAGAAAATGTAAATGTTTAAAAATATTTATCTTCTTTATTTTGAAATTAATATTTCAACTTCCAGATTTTTAAAGTACACCTTAAAGTAATACCATTTTAAAAAATGACATTTAAGGACAAACTTTCAATATAATCACATACAAGGTTTTGGATTTTCAACTGCCTCTTCTTTTGAAACCTACATAACTTAAGCATCATCTGAGCAAAACTTTGCTCCTTCAGATGGGGCCGGGGCAGGGGGCGCATGGTCTTCCCAAGGGATAAGCCCTGAGGTTTGGTGAATCCCCTCTCTGCCAGTAACCTTATACACATGCTCAGCTCAGTGGCCTGGCACAGCATCAGCGGGTGGCCTTGCCGATGATTCACCCCATTCTCTCAGGGTGCACCCCATTTCCTCTCAGGGCAGAAACATCTCAGAGTTCTGTTTCCTCAGCCCTTTGGGAGACACTCGAGACCAGGAACTGACCTCAGAAATAGATTTATTTGTTTCAGTACATTCAGAGAGAAAGGGAAAGAGGTTGAGTAGAGGGAAAGTGGGGAAACGCAATGACTACTTCTTGAGTTAATTCCTGTTGGCTCAGTTTCAGTGGTACTCTGTTTTGCTGTAGATTTTTTTTACTAAGCAATATTATAATTTTTATTCATTATTGAATCTCAAGAAGACGCTATAGGCATTATTTTCTCTTGAAATCTCTACTAATATCTGGGTAGTAGATTTTAGGATCGGTTTTTAAAAATAGAGAATTTGACGTAGGACCAAATTTTCTACATAGCATTGAATGAATAGCATCCGTTAGGCGAGAGCTGTGCCTCTGATTTGAAGTGTCCCAGCTGGGGTCAGAATTAGGGACTGTCTAAATAAAGGAATTTCAGAAAGGCAGGGAAGAATATCAAGGTACAAATGGGAGGAAATAAGCTATTGTTCCTTTAAAATGCCTTGTAACCTCGATAATGAGAGGCTATGAAATAGTTCTTTTTATAACAGTAACTTCTTAACTTCACAGCCCTAAGAGCTCCTAGGGTCACTGGTAGGGAGCCCCAGGGCTACACCTGTCTTGCATAGATTAGGGCTTTCTGCAGCTGTCTTCATTTGCAAGACTAAGGTATAGCCCGATGAGGCTGCGGGTCTCAGCAGGGAGTGCTCCTTTTCGATCTCAATAGGCTGGCATTTCAGATTAAGATGGCCATTGCAAACCAGGCTTAGAAATTGCAAGATGAGGCAGGTAACTATTTCCTGAGTTTTATGTATTAGATCTTACGAGGTACGAAGCGGGGACCCTTATACATGGCTGCCTTGAATTAGCCATGCCTTTTCCAGTCAGCCCTGCCTAAACTATCTAGCATATCCAGGGGCTAGGCTTGCTTTTGGCACACAAACATGTTTGTAAAGAGCCTGTGAATGTATAGGATGATCTATTGATGAGGACAAAAGGGGATGCTCTTTGGAACCTATACCCGTTAGCATTGGTCTGTGGATTGGATACGCTTTCTCTGTAATGTGCATTCGTTTCACAGAAAACACAATTAGGATAATTCTTGTGTGTTCTCTACAGGAAGGAAGTAGTATACTGCTTGTGAATGGTAGGCTAAATGAGGGAATCATTAAAGGGTTTTTAATAGACTTTTGAACCAAAAGACATAAGGGACTATAGTTATGTTGCCTTAATTGAGAAATATTTTGCAATATGAGGAGACTTAATCAAATTTTCATTACATACCTGGTCAGGGACTAGGCTAAATGTTTCTTTAACCAATTTGATAAAATGCACATGGAAAACTTATTAGTTATGTGAGAATATGTATGAAGTGCTTATCATCTCTCCTGTGGGTGCCTGAGTATCACATACTTGGTTTACTGTGTTGGGTTGAATGCTTCTGTTCTAATTTCTAATGAACTTTACCACCAGACTACTTGATCATGACTAAACCCAGGAACAATGCAAATGGAATTGCCCCCTGATGGGGAGGAATGGGCCCAGATGGCCCTTAAAAGGTGATAATTAGGAAATATAGCATATCTGAGTAGCTAGAAAGAGAGAAACTTGTTAAAGACAGTCAATCTGTTTGAAGCAATGGTCTTTCCCTTAATTATATGCATTTTTATTTAGAGTCGCTTTAAAGTAAAAATTTCCCAGGAAAATTTTTATTAGGAGCTAAAACCTAGGAACTGTACCTTTTTTTTTTTTTTTTTTGCTACTTTGAGATTATTTTGAAAATTCTTTTCTTCATACATTTTTGTTTCCTAGATCTGTGTAACAGACTTGCTGTGTGTGTTTTAGGGGGGCGTTTTAGGTTATTTTAGCTCTTATGCTAAAACAGTGGGGGAGTGATTAAAAGTGAGAAAAATATTGGTATATATTTGTAAACCGAGCTTTTAAAATTAAAATAGTTGCAGGATATTACAGTCTGTGATTTCATATACTTTGTAAGATTGCCTTAAATGCATTGCCTTCTTGGCAGCATAATCTCCAGATTCTTCTTGAATATGTCATTAAAATAATTTTACATATGACAAGTTGGACTTTTTAAGCATTATATTTTTATCTTAATTAGCATATTTGCATTTGCTAATGATATCATTCCTTTGGCTTTTCTTTAGTCAGATTTTTTTTTAGTGTACAAACTTGGCATTACTAGAAAAATAACAAGTGAACTGAGAAAGAGAAAGTGGTGACATAAAGAGAGAGCAGAAATATGCTCAATATAGCTCTTCCAGCTTTTATACGGAATGGAGGGTGGTGAAATAGCTCTATTCCTGAGAATCGAAGCACAGAGCAAAAGCTATAATGGCCAGAAAACAACTTTTCCCTAATTTGTAAAACCAGAAAGTGAAATTACATTGAAGTGCTAAATTACTTTACTCCAAATATCTTGGCAGTCTTATTTTGGCAGATGAGTTGCTTTCCTGAAATTACTCAACACCATCATTCATCCTGACAAAAGCCAATGGTACAGATGCACCTTTGGGACTGTGGCCAAGGTAAGACTAGCATTTTCCAGGTCTGCCCACTCAAATTTGGAAAGATTCTTCATAAAATAAGCCTCACACTCTAAGTATTGCCCCTCTGTTGACAAGTACACGCTGGCTGAAATGTAGGGGTTTCAGGATCTAGTCCTTGGAGTTTAATACAAATTCATGAAGTATTTTCTTCCATTCAAAAACCTTTTGGAGTTTTTGACATTTTAAGCATAGTTATTGAAAAATAGATATAGGTCATTCTCAATTTCAGGATTCCAGAAGCACATATACCAAGAGAGAATGGAGAAGCATCATGCTTTTCTTCAGCAAGCTTCAGGTGGAAATGGGATCAAGAATGAGCCATGAGTACACTATTTGTAGAATGTTTTGAATTGTATCCTTGCATTCACTGGCAGGTTGTCCCAAAGAAAATAATCGGGCTCAAACTTCTTGTTATCAGTGAAAAGCAAAAATTATTTAGTGCAGGCATACTTAAAGGGAAGAAAAAGTCAAGAGGAATATTAGAGTTAAAATCATTGCTATCTTTCATTCCATGATTCACAGCGAGGAAGGAAAGTGGTTTATATCTAATGTGCCCAGCTATATTATAAATGAGAGTGTGCTTTTTTGAAGATTGTACTTAATTATTTCAACTTTAGTAATTGCAAAAAGATCTAGCACTGTTTACTGACAGTTATATTTATTTACTATTACTTTCTCGATGTGGTCTAACTTGAAACCTTTATAGTTGTTGAAATTTTTATCTGTCACAGAACAAGCTCTGAGGAGAAAAGCAGCTTCAGTCTTTCAAGTGTTTCTTAAAAGGACTTTAATTTGACTAAAACCTAATTTGCCTTAACACAACTATAACATAATTGCTATAACAATATTTGGAATTTTGTTTAACAGCTAAAATAAAGAACTGGGTTGAAATAGCCCAGAAGCTGGATGACAATTAACTCTGCATTCTTTTTTGGACTCTTTTATTAATTAGCTTTCTAAACTCAAATAGATTATATCCTCTGAGTAGTATTTTGCATTGTATATGCAAAACTCTGTGGATGAGATTTGCATGTGGCCTAAACTCTGTTCACATTGTTGTGTTAAGTAGCATTTTATCCCTCTGGACCCTCTCCCCAACCCACTGGAAAGTTTTATTTACTTTTCTTGCTAGAAGGGAAGGTTGCATGTAGTTTGTCTTCATCTCCTTTTACTATTAAACCCACTAAAGCTGGTCATGCCTGGTGGTACCAAGCAAGCTCTTTCCAGTGTTCTGGTCGGCTAAGCATTTGAAATTCTTTACTCTTTATTTATGTGGAATGTTTTCAGCTTCTGTCTTTGCTTTAAGCACTGATTAAAAGAAACCTTTAAAAAATTAAAAGAAAGTAGTTTTTGGTGTAGGCCTTTACTTTCTGGAATTTTCCCTTGTCTTCCTGCCTGTTCGTTTCCCCATCACCGCCTTCCCCTCAGTCCCCAGCAGCATGTAGTATATATTTTTTTAATGTTAAAAGTATTTTAGGGAGCATATTAACGGCACCGTTTGGAGGATAAGAGAACTGGATTAGTCCCTCATCACCAGTTGATCAAACCATCAGTGTATGGTTCTACTTATGATTTGATAACGTCCCTGAACAGCTGCCCTTTGGAGGATGTTGGTACTTAGACAAACCCCCTGTCATTTATCTGACTCACTAACACAACTCTTTTGAGAGAATTAATATCAAACTTACCTATGAGGATCTACTGTTTAAATGGGTGGATTCCTTTTTTAGTACATACTTTTTAGTTCAACAGAGGGGACCCCATCTATTTAAAAAATAATTAATCAAATACTTCTGACATTTTCCCTTTGTATTTCCTAGGGGAGAAAGTTATTTGAATAACAAACAAACAAAACCCCCTCATCATAAATAGCTGTCAACCTACTTTTAACAAAGGCTTTCTGAGACCTACAGTGTCCTGTTTGGGTAGAGGCAGCAGGGTAGTATAGACCCTATGCGGAAAGGCTTGGTTTAGTAAGTACTTTCTGGATTCAGCATCTCTCCTCATTAACTCTTAGGTTGCTGCTTTGAGTTTCTAACTCACTATCACTGCCCTATGAAGAGTTTCTAACATGGTAGCCTCTTCCACAGATGCCTTTCCCTAGATGCCCCACACAGCATGAAAATTTGTAAGCATCATGATTTTTAATAGAACTGAAAGCAAAAAGCTTAAGTATTACTTCTTGTTTCTTTGACCTAAGGACCATTTTTAAAATGAATATCTAAGTTAATCTAGAGTTGTAAATAAGCTGTACAAACCAATATTTAGACACACATCTTTAGGTCTTTAGTTCAAACCGGCTCTTATATAGAAACTGATTTATTTTTTTGGAGGAAGTAGTTGGGAGAGACTCGCCCTTGCCTCTCAGTTGATGTCCCTTGAAGGAGCTTTCAGAGCCCCACATTTAAAATGCTTTTTGTGTAATGAAGTAGGACCAAAATGATAGTTTTTCTTGTGACTCTAAGTTAGACTGAACCATATGAAATTGCCACTGTTTGACCAATTTTAACATAAAAATGGCACTACAGTACCAAAATTTTTGTAGTGTAATAATCTCCTGATTAAAAAAAAATGGAGAAATTAGCTTAAAAAATTAGACGATAAGCTCATTATAAGCAAATATAAATTCCTCCTCCCTCCCCCTCTCTCTTCCTTCATTCCTTTCCCTCCTCCCTCATCGTTTCCTTCCTTCCTTCCTTCCTTCCTTCCTTCCTTCCTTCCTTCCTTCTTTCCTCAATCACCTGTTAAGTTCCTTCTATATGCTGCTAGTTCTACGGATGTAGAGATTAGTTACTGCCCCCACATCATTTAAAGGATGCATAAATATAAGCTGCTCCATGTATTGGTGAAACTGGTCCCAGGGGGTAGTAAGAGTTTCTCGAATCATCAAAACCTGAAACTACACTATACAGAGCTCCAAGTCCCTAAGATTTTACAAAACTGTTCTTAGGGACTGTATAGAATAGTTTCCAAATGTTTTCTTCACTCCAGAAAGGAGCCACACACCCGTTGGCAGTCACTATCATGTTCTCCTCTTCCCTTCCTCTGGCAACCCCTGATCTACTTTCTGAATGTATAGATTTGCCTATTCCGGACATTTCATATAAAGGTAATTGTGTAA
The DNA here is from genome assembly GCF_014176215.1 of Rousettus aegyptiacus. Taxonomy (NCBI): domain Eukaryota; kingdom Metazoa; phylum Chordata; class Mammalia; order Chiroptera; family Pteropodidae; genus Rousettus; species Rousettus aegyptiacus. The sequence continues at coordinate 57,233,214 of NW_023416286.1, read as the reverse complement.
TTGTACCCTTTGTGTCTGGCTTCTTTCATTAAGCGTAATGTTTTCAAGGTTCATTCCTGTTATAGCATGGATCAGTATTTCATTCCTTGTTATTACCAAGTAATGTCCCATTGTAGGAATATACTACATTTTATTTATCCATTCATCCATCACGGGTGTTTGAATTGTTTCACTCTTTTGGCTTTTGTGAATAATACTTCTGTGAACAGTAATGTATATTGCGGCCATACAATTTCAGTTCTCTTGGGTATACCTAGAAGTAGAATTATTGGGTCATATGGTAACTATATGTTTAACATTTCGAGGAACTAGGATGCATAACATTTTGTGCCTATGTTGTGAAACTAATTATGAAGCAACTTACAGTCAGTTATCATTAGGCCCGTCTCTTCTACTAGGTCTTAAGTTTCTTGAGACAGGGGTTGTACTTGTTCATCTTTGAACCCCTCTTCCATCCAGCACCCACCAAGTGACCCAGTAGGTTCTCAGATAATTGTTGAGAATGGAACTGAGCAATGCAATGTCCTATTGCCTATGAAATCACCAACACTCCTGAGGCTCAGATTCAGTCTGTCTGTCTGTCTGTCTCTTTCTCTCTTTCTCTCTCCCCACCCTTCCCTCTCTCTCTCTCTCTCCCCTGTAACAAACGACAGCTTGTCAGAAATAGAAGCAGCTCCGTATTGTCTATGGACCCTTCCAGCTGCTTGCTGACCCTCCTTACCTGCTATAGGACCTTCATCTGGGTCTTGGGATTTCTCCGGGCTGCCACAGCCCCACAGCAGGAGTGAGGACCCCACTCGGTTTGCACAGATGCTTCAGGAGAGATTATTTTAAGACCACTGAAACCCCAGTAGAGACAGGGCTGATGGGAAACCGGGCATTTGGGTGCATGCCTCCTGTCTGACATGGTTCACACATCTACTTTAGGGGGATTTGGACAAGGAGGCCCTGAAATGCCTAACTAGGCTTTGACTTGCAGCATTGTGCAGGAGGTTTAAGAAAGCTTATTTTAAGACTTTCTCAGAAGGCTAGAGCAGCATCTTTATGATTTATTCTGCTACCTTTCACTTAGAGCCTGTGATTTCTAATAACATCTATTTCAGGTTGGATTTAGGAGACAGCCGGCCTCTGCTGAATTGGCCTTTGATGTTACAGTACCGAGGAGGGGAGGGGCAGATGGAACAAAAGTCGTAATTGCCCAAATTTACAATAGCTTCCCAGCAGCAGCCGGCACAAAAGAAATGTTAATGCAATAAACTGCAAGTGGAAGGAAGCTAAGCAGGATTTATGGCTAGTGCAAACCTGCCTCAAATCGCTGGAACATCCTTCTTCCATCCGTGAGGCATTTCAATAGTCACAGTAGAATCGAGCTCGTTTGAAAGTCAGTGACCACTCTGCATCCTTCCTTCCTTCTATGTCTCGCACCCCATAAACAAACAGATTCCTGTAAAGACCTGGGAAATCTGATAGAGCAGTTGCGGGGGGTGGGGGGAAGATCAGTCATGGAGGGCTCAAACCTGAGATCCTGGCAGTGCCAAGAGCACACATTGGCTGTGAGCATATGCATTACAGCTGCAACCAGAGCCTGCATTCTTCTCCTACTCCTCTGAGTTGAGGATTTTTGCAGATACAACAGATGGCCGGAGTGTTTCCATGTTCAGCCACGAAGTGAGAGGGCAGTATGTCATTCGCCAGTCAGGCGCTTACTCATCCGTCAGGGCCACTGCTATAAATGGCTGTTTTTCACATTTGGGTTCCTGCAGCTTTCATTTCCATTTAGGCTCACACATACCTTTACCTGTGTTGTAACTTGTGGGTTTTCGTTGTCTCCTTGTCCAGATTGCTGGCCTGTTTGGTTTTTTAATTAGCTGAGGTGCATGGTCTAAATGGAAAATTGCTTTCTGAGACCCCTGTGCTCTGGTTCCATGCTGTGAGGGGCTCCCTGTAATTAAACACGTTTGGAGTTGTTCTCTTGCCTATGTGCTGTGGTCAGAGTCTTTTCCACTGGCTGGAGAGTTCTGTTTCAGGCCTGACACTTAAATATTAATATTAATATCAACCGATTAAGTACTGGAATTTTTTCACCTTTGGTAGTTGGGAGAAAGCAATTTTTATGCCTCGTAGGGCTAGGAAAATGCCCAAGCATTGTGAGGCATTAAGAGGAAACTGAACAGGAAGTCATGAGATCAGGAGCAAATTCAAAAAGTCCTGTCTCAGGTTCCTGTCCCCACAGTGAGGAGAATGGAATTCCCTCACTGGTCTAGAATTCTAATTTTCAAAATAAAGTATCCCCCAAAAATAATAAAATAAAGTATCCATATTTAAACGTTCCTGCCACAGCTTTAAATGCTGTACAAGCAGCTTCATACAGCTTGCTCAGCAAGGGATGTGTTATTGGAGCCCCTTCTTTCTGGGGGATCAGTTAATCAGTAATTAACAAAGGATGAAGGAAGCCTTTATGAAGTGTTGGCTTAGGGGCTGACAATAGAGAGTAAGGGTTTCTAAGTCAGCGTGGCCTTTAGAGAAAGTCTGATGTTCTGTGTGGAGTGGCAGGCTCTCTCTCCTCTGCAAATCTTTTCTGAAGAAGACTTTGGATTTATTTCTAATAAACATGGACAAAATCATGGGGCATGTAGAAGCCTGACACCAAAACCGTGTCATTAAGATCATTCATTAGGAAAAATAGTTGGAATTAAAATCTATCATTCAGGTCCTAATATATAAGACACATGGCACATTGTAAAAACCAATTTGATCACTTTCTAGGAGACCTAGACTTGAGAAAGAAGGAAAAAGGAAAAGAAAGATGAGAAAAGAAGGAAACAACCTGTAGGCAAAAGAGCTACACATACTCAATCCTTAATTTTTTCACAAATGTACACACCTATATTTCATGACCTGCTTCTCTTCTGATTAATAGCAGAGCTCTTATTTTTCTCTGTATTTCTGCCACTGGTACCTTCCCAAACCACGGGCCGTCGTACTCTAACTCAGTTGGTCAAGCTCTTTGAGCTGCTTTCTTATTCTTGAGTATTGGTCGATGTTTAAAGTGTGTGACAACAGAAAACACGTGGGGTTTAGACGTGGATTTGGAGAACTCCTGAATTGTAATTGCAGCACTCTGGTTTCCTTACGTGTAAAATGGACACAGTCAGAGTTTTGGAGGCTGGATGTAGAAAAGTGTGCAGACAGTGGGGTTGTTTGCAACAACCTTCCCATTTTATTTCATCTGCAAATGTCACAAGCTTGTGATTTACTCTCAGTTGGATCCTCTTTGTTCTGATGGTGCCTCTGCTTCACCCCACAGGCTTTTAAATCTCAAGGTCATCAGGGCAGTGCAGTGGGTCAGCAGGTGTATTTGGCAACATGCATTTGATTTAATGTTAATAGGAAAGAGATTAATTAAGGATGTTAATGTGCTTAACAAGAAATCTCATGAAGCCTTACAGGATGCATGAAACATCAATCCATACGATGCTTAAATATTCACATGCTTCTAAAGATTTTGAAGACAGTTTGGCCGGCTGTATTTTTTAAGTTGTTGGTATCATGATGATCTCGGGATGGTCATGCCTTGATGGAGTTTCTAGTGGAGGGATTAGTGTCATTTCTGGGCCCCCACCAGAATTCCTTTCAAGCTTTAAGTAGTCATGCAAAGTCATAGGTTAAATGATTTGGGAATAAAATGTTATTTGACGTGACAGAAATGAACCCTCGGAGACCCACACTTCCTCTGGGACTTGCTCTCACTTACAGTCCTCATGTTAAGTAATTTTATTAACTGAGGCAAGGAGGGGCATGAGGTGACAAGGGAAATATTTTTTGCTAACATTTTAATCCTAATCATGAAATTTATTGCATGTGGCTTTACATGCATTTGTAGCTATAAAGGCCTGGAAGATGAAGTAAAAATTAGAATGTGTTGTTTTTTCTTCACAGGTGTTATTTAAAGCATTGTATGAATTGTCAAAAAGATTAATTGTTGTTGCTTGCAGCTAAACAGATGATAACTTTTAAAATTATATTATTACTGTGTGTCAGCATAAAAGCTCTGTGTCCCAAGTGTGTCACCTTTTTCTGTTGCTGTTGACAAGGTTCACATTTTATAGCACACCGCCAGAAGGTGTTGACATATATTCAGATCACTGATTAAATGTTTTAAAAACGTGCCACTCAGAAACTAACCCTGATGTTCCATGAAAGAGTCATTTTTAGGAATAAGATATTTTTCTTCATCATTGACACAGAAGAAAAATTTTAAATTGCCATTTTTTTCAAAAGAACCTTATGTGATTTCATTTTCCTATTTTAAATTGTGGCACAGAAGAGAAAATGTTTTTCAGCATTCTTGTTTCTTCTCTTCTCCTTCACAGGAAAGGCAACAACAACACAGTGTAAAAATATCACGAGGAAGGTGCTAAATGGCTACTTGTAAACTCCTTGGGCACAGGACCCATGATGTAGGAAAGTGAGGACAGTTCTTAGGTTGTAGCGGTGTTGTGAAGTCTAGCGTTGTGACTCCTTTGCAGTTCAATGCTGTGACAGCCTTTGTGCTGTAAAGTATGACAACAGACGTTTACACAGCAGCTGAGCAGGGCAGAATCCTCAGTATTTCTTTTCACACTGTACTTGAAGGCATTGCTGGTTATGGCTTTTTGCATTTTGTAGATGGAGTGGGCTGGCCTTTAGACCAACAGTTCAGTGAATCCAGATGTGTAATTTCTACAGTGGTAAATATATGCCCCAAGAGTCAACATTTTAATGCTTTTCTTTTCGGTGTTAAGGTATTTGTGAGAATATACACTGTTAGTTTATATTCTCTTGTCTCTCTGAGCACAGCACAAAAGAACTTTAAAGCAAATGATTTATTATTCAATATGGAAAACTTGTTTTTTTTTCCCCTTCCTTGATTGTCAAGATTCCTTGGTGATGTCAGTTTTGGAGTGTGAATTTTCCCCTCTCGGTACAGAGGAAGTTGACATTGCTTCAGTGATGTTGCAGAGGATGATGTAAAATACCCATAAGCCCATGTGTATGGTCACTTCACCCCAGCATGGTGCAAGCTTAGAGATGTTTCAGTGACAGCCTTGGGTGCCCTCGGGGGACCAGATCTCCAAATGATCTCTGTGACCAAAAGTATATAAGAGGTTACGAATAGCTCAGGGCAGCAATAATGATAGCTGTCATTCACAGGGCTCTTAAAGCATATCAGGAATTCTCTCCACGTCACATATATCATCTCATTTAATTCCAACAACATAACAGCTATGTGAGGATGTGTGTTTATCATCATTTTTACAAAGGAGTGAAGTAAGACTCAGTCACCTCCTGGTAAGTGACAGCCAGCATTTGAACCCAGGTATGTCAGATTTTAGAGCTACTTGCACATTCATTCAACAACTTCTTATTTAATTTTTGTTTTTCATCACATTTTAATATGTTTTTAAACTCAGTTTTGTTATTCGGAGCTTTAAAAAAATGGCTCATCACTGAACTCATGCAAAATTCCCACAAGTTCGAGGTAAAGACTGTCTGAGAGCCTTGAAGTTTCCTGGCTTTAAAGCAGGTGTCATTTACTTTGGGCATCTGGAGATGCCTCTAGAGCTTCTGAATTTATATCTAAATATGTTGCTCTGTTATGCAAGGAACTAATAACATTGATTGGCTTCACAGAGGTGAACTGGGGACAGAGGGACTGGGTGGGCAAGAGGAATACTTTCACTATGAACTCTCTAGTACCTTTCTGGTACTAGAGAGGTTTTTGTTGTTGTTGTTTATTTTACATTTAATTTATTTTATTAAAATAACATAATTGAACCACCGGATAACTGTATTTTGTCAGGTGCAATAAAAACAAAATTAAAACCCAAATCACAAAGAAAACCTGTATTCTGGCTTCCTTGTATACACATGATGTAGCTGTTGAGAGAAGGACAGACACTTTCTCTTAAAAAGCCACTTCAGGTAATCTAGTTGAAATGTGAAGTTCTCTGTACCAGACTATTATGCAAATGTCAGTAGTTCTAAATTTACTCTTTTATTTTGGGGGTTGCTCTATCACCCAATTTGTGTTTTCATTTGTACCTTCATCCTTTACTTCCTGGGCCACTAGCTCCATAGCGCTTTCTCTATTTAATTAACCATAACCTCTTTAGTATGAAGTCGGTTGATTTGTTTTTCTTCCTACCTCTCAACTCTTATTTTTTAATGTGTGGATTTCTTGGGATGGCTTTTTGTTTCATAAATATATGTTCTTTTCTCCATATAGGAGATATAGTCAGAAAAATTCTCTCTCTGTCTCTCTTTCTCCCTACACACACACACACACACACACACACACACACACACACGAATTTGGCTTAGTCTTCTATCCACTGGTTGGGAATTTTTATACTTTTATGTTAACAGACATAAAAACACTTGTACACATATGACAGTATTTAGCATTTATAACGATATGTAGAATGCCTATATATTCCATAAATTCTGTATTTATAAAACAAAACCAAAGCTTATATATGTAAAACTAGTTCTGTTTTTGCAATTGTCAATGACTCCTAGAGAAAGCGCTTTAGGTAAAGGAGGAAAGCACCTGAGGGTGTTTTTATGTCAATACTCAAGCCCTCAGTGAGTAAGCCTTCTATGCATTAATGACCCTCAGATCTTTCCTTTCCTTCTCTGTGAGTGTGTCATTCATTTCCTCCAAGCCTTCAAGCCTTTTTCCTTTATCTGACACATTACAGGGAACAGTAAAGGAGGGATTTATTCAGATTACTTTGATGGTTTCATTCTCTTTTTGGAAGTTCAATGACTCAGTTATAGGGATGTTCTTGGAACATTTTTAAAGTCCAGTTCTGAATTTTAAAATAACCCAATTGGCATAGGCTGATTACCTACAAATCTAAATCATGATTATAAACTAATTTGGATGTTAATTAGGATTTAAATATTCATCATATCCATTTACTAACTTGTCTAATGCAATGAATTTCTTTCTTTGCTAGGTTATGTGTTCACATTACGACCTGTGAATAGAGAAACCAACCAATGTTCTGAGGGCCTTCTATGCACCTGGCACTCAGCATTGTAGAGTCAGTTCCAGAAGGAACAGGTCCTCAGTCTAGGATTGAAGGCTGTTCGACAGTCAGCACTCAAATATCTGTTGTTCAAATTGATGAAATTAATGTAAAAGGAAGTAGCACACTAAAGAACATTTCATTGTCCTAGATTATTAAGTACTTTGTTGTTAACAGACTGACTTCCTTCCTCTGCACAGGTCATCCCTAAGCTTAGTCTTTTATCTCCCTTAGCATTGTCCACACAGCCAAACTCAGAAAACACGAAGTTGACTCTCAGTTATCTAAGGCATTTAGAAACCTCAGCTGCCTTCTCTACAGCCGGCACACTGCAAGGATGCATCTGTTTACAACATTATGTTTACAACATTCACAATGCTTACAACAGTACATGTAAGCAAAATACAATGATGACATTAAACGTAGAATTACCATATAACCAATAATTCCACTTCTGGGTATATACCCAAAAGAATTGGAAACAGGGACTCAAACAGGTACTTGCACACCCTTGTTCATAGCAGCCTTAGTCACTGTAGCCAAAAGGTAGAAGCAACCCAAGTGTCCATTGACAGATGAATGGATAAACAAAATATGGTATATTCATACAATGGAATATTATTCAGCCTTAAAAAGGAAGGAGATTTTGACATATGGTACAACATGGATGAACCTTGAAAATGACATGCTAAATGAAATAAGCTAGATGGATAGGACACATGTGATTTTACTTACATGAGATACCAAGAGTGGTCAAACTCACAGAAGCAGATCGTATAATAATGGTTAATGGGGTGGAGGAAGTAGGGAATGAAAAGTTAGTGTTTAAAAGGTGCAGGGTTTCAGTTTGGGATGGTGAAATTCTGGAGATAGATGGTGGTGATGATTGCATAACAATGTGAATGTACTTAATGCTACGGAACTATACAGTTATTAGTGGTTAAAAAGAACAAAACCATAATGAAGGCAAAGACACTGGAAAATGTACAATGTGCCCCTGAGCCAAATATACCCAGAAGAGCAAAAATATAAAAATCGTTTCAAAACTTTGTGCAAATTTAGTCTACTACCTTCTAGGTTTCTTGCCTGGTCTGCATTGTGACAGGCCCCTTGTTGAATGGGTCCAGTTATACTGAGGTCATCATCGGTGAGGCACGTGGGCTGCGCCATGGCAGAGATGGCTTTTGGAGTCTTAGTAATTTTGGAATATCTGTGCCATGTATTTCTGAGACAAAAGCCTGTCAATAGAATATTATTGTGTGGGAAGTGATGTGGAATAATTGTATCTTTCTTAGGCATTCGGCATATTGACAGTTGGTAAAAGGAAAGTCATATATACTCATGTTCAAATGTCTTATGACGTTCTGTTAGACCAACATGTCACTAAATCGATCACAGGTTTATTTTCCTTCCAGCACTGGAGCAGATCTCCATTCCTTCAGCTAAGTACCAGAAGGAGAAGATAGGGCTACATTTAGAGTTGGAGACGCTTGGAAAAATGCATATTTTGAAATTTGATTTTAAACACAGGCATCAAATCACACTTATCCCCCAAGACATGATTAGAGGCTCGGAAGATCTGGGAGACTTTCATAGACTGACTGATATCTTCTCTTTCTTCTTAATGAGTTCCATGGCAGGCAGAGCCAGGCATACTGTTTAAAGTATTTCTCGTTCTTTTTCAGTTTTTTCCCCAAGTTCATTTAGTTGAATTTGAGTACTTTAAATGCAAGTGTGACATGATTTTTTTAGAGAAGGGTTTCGCCTTAATTTTTGGGTTAATGATTTTGAATGATCATTTACAATGAAGTGTTTTATAATGAAGCACATTTAAAAGTTTGAAGTACTGGTCGTTACTAAAAATTTTGTAATGGCAGTTAACATGTTGCTGCTGAGATGACAGTTGACCTGGTATTAGGGCATCGATAAAGCCTGGTAGTTTGTATAGTTGCCCAAATTGCGTTTTTTCCAGGCCAGCTTCTCCAATCTCATCATTTCCCTCACTTTCGAAAATCGTTTCAGAATTGTTTCATCAGAGTTGGGGCACAAGCAAATCATTAATGCATGTGTCTCCTGCCACCAAACACATTCTGTCAGGCTTCGGAGTCTGCATGCTCTCTGCTAGATGCCACTTAGCATTCACTTCGGGTCTAAGGACACTCCTGGAAACCTGCAGGGTGCTTTGGACAATGGCCCTACCTCATGGTACTCAACCACCTCAACCACCCACCAAGTTTGTTCATTCCCCATTCATGTACTTCATTCATTTGTTCACTTGGACACTTATTTATTGATTCTATTACAAAGATATCTGAATGAGTAGAACACTGTCTTATTATATACAGAATAAAGGATAGTGGTTAGTTAGCACCTTGGATCCATAGGGACCAGATTCTGAAATTCTAGTTCCTTTAATTGCTGCTGTTTGATCTTGGGAAAATTATTTAACTTCTCTGTGCCTCATCTTTCTCATCTATAAATTGGAGGATAGTAGGTTAAGAGTGTTACATGAAACATTGCATAGTGTCGGCACCCAGTAAGAGCCCAATAAACACTAGCTGTTTTTACAAGTTGAATTGTACATATGTTGGACTACTAACTCCCAGTACTCAGAACATGACCTTATTTGGAAAGAGGGTTGTTGTAGATGGAATAGTTAAGATGCTGTCAGTAGGATGGACCTAATCCAATACGGCTGGTGTCCTTAAAGGGGAAATTTGGCCATAGAGATAGAGATGCACAGAGGGAAGGCAATGTGAAGAGACTTGAGGAGAAGATGGCCATCTGCCAGCCAAAGGGACAGGTCTGGAAAAAGTCCTTCCCTCAGCTCTCAGAACCAGTGCTGCCTTGATTTCAGACTTCGAGCTTCCAGAACTGAGAGATAATACATTTCTCTTGTTTAAGGCACTGAGTTCGTAGTAGTTTATTATGAGCGCCCTAGTAAGTGAACATAGCTGACATTATCCTCAGCTATGTTCCTCACTGACCTGAGAACCAGTTTCCTGGCCAATGGGAAATAGGTTTGCTCTTTTTCAGCTTGAATTTTTTCTTTTCTTTCTTTCTCATGAAATAACGTGCAAAAACGTTCCTAGCAGGAACAGGTGTTCAAGAAAATTCCCATGGCCTTTCATTCTTATGTCTCTTCCTAAAAAACTGTAGTTGAGAAGTTTGTTTTCTCTCTTACCGCATACCTTCTCACTTTCTCAGCTTGATTTCTTTCTCTTTGAAAGATCATATAACCCCTTATAAATTTTTAACCTTTAGAGATTGCCCACCCTCTCCCAAACTCTTGATGAGAAGTGAGTTTATTTTGCAGGTTTTCATGTGTGAATTCTTTCGATAAAAAGGAAATGCAGATGAGTAGCTATATGAAATGAAGCAACACAAATGATGGGGCTGAGAAGAGAGCCCTGGTACTGCATTTCAGTAGCTGACTTCACTCTAACCTATCTTTAAATTGGTAGCTTGGATTTTTCTTTGTTTGTAAAGAAATCTGAGATTGGGCAGTGCTGCTCCCCCGCCCCGGAGGCCCAGAGCGGCGGGGCCCGGTTGCGTTTTGGACTGGGCAGCGCTAACATTTGTTCTTCCCCTGGACCGTCTGCTACTTTTCTCTGCCCCAGTGGAGCTGGGGGAATAATAAAGCTGTTATTATTTACACTGCACAGCATTTTTGTCAGTGGTCTTTGTCATTGAGGCTTACGAAGTCAGTGTCGGACACAAGGGAATTTGTGAATTTTCATTCAGGCAAGGAAGAGATGCGAAAGAGGGTGTTATTTTTCTAGGGATGTTGCTTTTCCAAACCCCTTCAGTTTTCCCAGTCCTTTTCTTTGCCCTTTTCCTATGCTGTCCTTTCACGTGCTTTATAGTAACCACTGAACTCTCTACCTCCATCCCACCTTCCAGCTGCCGCCCCCTCCCCCGCCCCCTTCCTTCTCTTCTCATCTGTACTGTCACCACAGCTCCCAAACCAGTTTCCCCGCCACTGGGGAATCTATAAAATCCACCTCCTTAATGGTCGAGTGTCTCCATGTTTGTCTCTAATGTCCCTCTCATTTAAATGTCCTTGTTTGTTGGTCTCCAAGAGGGCAGGCCTTGACGGAAGCATCACACCCCTCTCAATCTCATACCCTTCCGCTTCGAAAGGAACCTTCTTCCTTTTCCCCTTTCTCAGGTGAGAAGGTCGTTCTTCCTCTCCAGCGTTGCCCCTCCTCTCTTCCTTCTCCTTGGGGAATCTTAGAGCATCAATTTACCCCCTTTCTCTTCTGGATTTTTATTCCTGGCCCCTTTTGGAAAATCTTCCCCACAGCCTACAAAGATATTCTATACACATCCTTGTCAAACTAATGGCTCAGTTTTAGCACTTACCACATTGATTCGTCTCTGCATATCTGTCAATTTGAATGCCATGAAGGCAGGACTTGTCTTTTTTTACAAAATCTGTGGTTAATGTGGCTGGTGTATGGAAATGCTGCTTGATTTTTTTAAATGTGAATTAAAATTTTTGTGATATAATGCAACATACAGAGTTTTAAACATCTGGTGGTTACCTTGGGGAGCTAGGTCTGGCTCCTAGCTCCCCAAGGTAACCACTTTGAATTTTCGATGCTGTTTCATCTGCATGTACCTCCATTCTTAGAAATAATATATTGCTATTCTTGATTTTTATTTCTTTTGTTTATTTGTTTTTTTTATTTATATTTCAATTTTAGACATGATCCCTTGATTTCTTCTTAGAGAAGATGAAGACGCAGTTCTCTTTTGTCATACCTTTCCCCTGTATAAACACACTTCACCCTTCTGTGTTTATACTATGCCAATGAAATTACCGTTCACAGCTGAGCCACATAGTATATTATCATTGTTTCTTTTCTGTACAGGTTTTTCCTTTTTCGTACAACTTTTGTTCCACCTAGGTTGTCATTGACTTCGTTTTTTATTTTTTATTTTTTTAACTCCATTTTTTATTGACTTAATTTTCTGTTTAGGTAAAACTAATTTTTTTTTCTTTAAATCCTCTGACAAAATCACCCATATTAAGCAATCTATGTTTTCCACTTTAAAAAAAAAATTAATTTTTTTAGGAATTCCTTCTGAAGCCTTCTATCCTGAACTTGTTGCTCTCTAGGCCAGCTGCGTTTTTATATTTTGAGGACTTTTCTCATCTACAATCCTGGTTTTTGTACCTTTTGTCACTGCATCTCCAAACCATGTCTTCTTTCTTGGCTTATTTCTTCATTTGGGGTGGCATGTCCTCTACTAGTTAGGTGCAAAAGGGTACACGAAAGGTAAAATTTTTTTTATGACTTTATTTATGTGACAATGTCTTTACTGTTCTTCAGACTTCACGGAGACCGTTTTCCTTGGAGTACATGTTCCTTCATAAAGGCATGATCCCTATCTTCCTGACCCTTTTTTTAAATGACTTTTTTCTCTAGCATACTCTAAGATCTCTTTATCTCTGGTCTTCTCGAACTTTGCAGTGATGAACTTGGGGGTGGGGTATTTTTTATTAAATTATGTAGGTGTTCAGTAGGCCTTTCAGCCTGGAAACTTGTCTTTCAGTTCTGGGAGCTTTCCTTGTAGTTCTCTGATAAATTTATTTTCTCCATATTTTTTCTACTTCTTTGTCAAACCCTCATTGTTTGAATGTTGGACCAGTATATTCTCCCATTTTTTAAATCTTTTCTATTTTCACCTTTTATTCTACCTTTTATAAGTTTTCAATTTTATCTTCCACTACCTTTTTAAAAAATTATTTTGCTTTTGTATTTTATTTCTGACAGCTTTTCCACGTTGTCTGTTTCTTTTATAAATGATACTCAATTCTTGATTTTTAGATGTAATATCTTATTCCTTTTAGAATATCGAAGTAGGTGTTTTTTAGTTTTCTTCTCTGCGTTATCTCTTTATCTTGAGTGCTCTGCCTGGTTGTTTTGGTCTTTATCTTTTATGTTAGTGCCTTTCATCAAACGTCTGCTTTGTGGCTATCAGTCTATGTTTAAGAATGAGGAACTTAAAATCGATAGAGAGTCTTTGTGTTTGCTAATCGATGCTAAACTGTAGGTTTATCAGCCGGCGACTTTACACCTCCACCAGGGTGTTCTCTTGAGGCCCTGTGTTACTCAAAGAGGAATCTTCAGACCTTGGATTTCCAGCTTCCGGGGATGAAATCTTGCTGCCTGGCATTCTGGAAGCCAAGGGGGAAGGGGCCTGAGGAATCCTCACCATTCCATATGCAGATTTTCACTTAATCCCAATTTCCACCTCCTTGACTAACTCCACCCCATTTCTTTTGTATTCACACATTGGAAGTTGTTTTGGCTCTGTCTCTTCAGTGACTTCCTTTGCTCCATTGAAATGAGGAAGTTGGTAGGGAGAGGGTTTAAGTGCTCTTTATAGGATTTTCAAACAATCCTTTTGTTTAAACCCACAACCCTGCCTTCAGAGGTACCAGGACCCTCAATTCCTAAGCTTTCCCAGAGTTCTTTTGTGGCAAGAAGCTTGCTTCTTTTGGGCCTGCCGCACATCGTTAGCCCCAGTACTACTGGCATTTGGTAGTGAGCGTTTTCACTTGTTGATTCACTTTCCATTTTCTAAATTAGTTGACGTCTGTTATAAGGAGTTTTCTTCCATTATGTCTGTTCCTGTGGATTTATACTCCCCCTTTAATGTGAGTTTTGAAAGGAAGTGGAGATAACATTTATTGATCAGCCATGTTTCTGCTTTTGATTTTAGTGTTTTGATCTAGTATTCAGCCGATTTTATAAACTTTTAGTTTTTTAGTTTTATAAAAATTGTGAATGATTGACTTATAAATTTTGTTTTACTGTGGTGAAATAACAGAATTTACCGTTTTAACAATGTATACTTTTTTGGCATTTAAGTGCATTCACGATGTCGTTGCCATCTATCTCTAGAACTTTTTTCATCTTCCAAACTGAAACTCTGTACCCATTAGATAATAACTCCCAATTTTACCCTCCCCCAGCCACTGGCAATCACTCTTCTACTTTCTGTCTCTGTGATTTTGAGTACTCTAAGTACCATATATAAGTGGAATCATACAGTATTGGCCTTTTGTGACTGGCTTATTTCACTTAGCATAATGTCCTCAAGGTTCATCCATGTTGTAGCACGCGTCAGAATTTCCTTCCTTTTTAAATTTGAATAATGTTCCATTGTGTGCATTTACCACATTCTGTCTATCCGTTCATCTGTGATAGACACTTGGGTTGCTTCAACATTTTAGCTGTTGTGAATAATGCTGCTATAAACACAGGTTTACAAATCTCTCTTCAAGACCCTGCTTTCAGTGCTTTTCAGTAAGTATACTCAGAAGTGGAATTGCTGCATCATGTGGTAATTTTATTTTTAATTTTCGAGCAACTACCATACTCTTTTATGTAGTGGCTCTACCATTTTACATTTCCACCAATAGTGCACAAGGGTTCCAGTTTCTCTACATCCTTGCAATATATTTGTCACTTGGCAATATGTTTGTTGTCATATTATTTTTTTATTTTTAACCTTTCTATGTCTTCATGTTTTAGCTGTCTCTTATAAACAGTACTTAATTGAATTATTTTGTTTTTCTTTACATTTATTCTGTCTTTTAATAGGGATATTTAATGTTGACATTCGTCATGATAACAAACCTAATTAAATTTGTACCTTATTCTACTATTTTAATGTACTGTACTGTTTACTTGCTATATTTTCCTCTTTTTCTGCTTTTCATTGGATTTACGTATCTTTATTTATTTCTTCCATTTTTTATATTTTCTTCTATTGATTTGCAAGTTATTCATTCTATTTTTTCTTTTGGTGACTACTTTAATAATTTTAATATGTGTATTTGATATAGCAAAGTCTGAAGTGAACTGATATATCACTGAATAAAATATCCCAGAATATAAGAGCCTCATATATACCCCCCAGATCTTCCATTTTCTCTGTCTAGTATGTTACCAGAGTCTAGTGCTTCTTTTAATGTTTTTTTAGTAGTTTATTTTATTTATTTTTATTTTTTTGCTATTTATTTATTTATTTATTTATATTAGGGTGGCATTGGTCAATGAAATCCAGTAAGTTTCAGGTGTACAATTCAACAGTAAGGCATATATATATTGCATTGTGTGTTCACTCCTCATAGTTAGTAGTTTGTTTTAAATAATACATTATTATTGCTGCTGCCGGTTCACTTTTTCTAGTCAAGGCTCCTTTAGATTTACTTACCTGTTTACAACCTCTTTGCTAATCATTGTTTCCTGGATCCTATTCCTTTCTGGATTCAGCCTCTTTTATTCTGAAATAATAATTCTTTGATTATACCGCTCAGTAAAGGTCTGAGTAGTAATTTCTTTCAACCTTTGCGTGGAAGATGTATTTATTTTGCTCCTGTTTTTAGTGATAAGTTAGTTGAATTCAAGGCTAAAGGTTATTTTTTTTTTTCAATATCTAAAAAATTACTGTTCCATGATTTTGGAGGTTATTTTACTGTCTAGGAACATTACAATATATTGTTCTTTCTTCATGAGTAATCAGTCTTCTCTCTCTCTCTCTCTTTTTAATTTAAATTAGGTGGTCTATAGATTGACTAGATTGACTACTATATGTTTAGGTGTCAATTTGTGTTTATTTATCCAGCTCATGACTGTGCTTCTTCAGTCTGAGAACTTAAATATTTCTTTCGGTTCTGAAACTGTTCCCATCATGAATCCTTATTATTCCTATTCTCTCTTAGACCTTTTACTGTAATGTCTCATTCTGCCCTTCTTGTTTCCTGTCTTCATGACTTCTACCACCTACCTCTCTGAGCCATGTTCCGTACGGTCTTCTTTCATTCATTCTATAGTTTATTAATTCTTTCATCAGCCATGTCTAAATTACTATGTTACTTATTAATTTTCTGACTATACTTTTATCTTTTAAAAATACTATTTGGTTCTCTTTAAAATTAGTTTTTATTTTCAATACTGTCATTTCAATAGTTACGATTCCTTCTTGTATCACTTTAATAACTTCAAACATGTACATTTCAGATTCCTTCTTAGGTTTTCACTTATTTGTAGTTCCCAGGTACCTGTTCACCCCTATGTTATACATGCTGACCCTCCTGCCATGTCATTTATTTCCTCACTGGCTGGGACTCCTTGTTGTGAGCTCATTTTCAGCAGGGGTTGTTTTTGCTCCTGGGTTCCATGTGCCCTGGCTTGTTGTGGATGCATTCCTGCAGCACTGCTTTGTATTTTTCTTGTGTAAACCAAGACTCAGGTGTTTTAGGGTCTTGAACTCAAGTTTTTAAATTTTAATTTCTCTGTGGATTCCAGCTTTTCCAGGTGATATAAACTTAATGCCTACACTTGTTCTTAACAGAGGCTCATGGTTTTGATGACTCATACAAAAGGCTTAATTTATTTTTACAGAGCCCAAGTCAGACCTCAGGCTTCCTTGCTATTTCTTTGGTGGGCATAGTTTTTCTAGTTTCCTTTTCATGGATTAGAGATCTTTTAAGGGGTCCAGTTTTGTCCAGTTCTCTCACCTTGTGCAGGCCCAAGCTGGGGTCTTCTGTCCCAGGTGGTTGTTGACACTCTAGCTTCTAGTCCTTGTTCCAGGGCTGACACCTCTCTGTGGACACAGCATCAGCCCCAGCCCTGGTGTTCCTGCTTTGTTTCGGTACTTAAAGATTTCCATTTCCTTTTTCTTTCAAGCTCAGCTATACATTAAACTTAAAAACAACAGCAACAACAACAACAACAAACTTTTGCTTTTTATTATTCAATATTTGTGAATTTTTAGCAGGAGTAGGGTCTGCATCGACTCAGCCTGCTGTAAACCTTATTTATCTTTGTACTTCTCAGCCCAGAAGAGTAACTTGTCCATACCAGATGTTGGGTGACTGAATGATTGAACGAATGAATGAATTTTTCACCTCTAGAAGCAGATGGAAGCAGTGTTCCAGTGAGTAAGGCCACATATCTCTCCAGAGGCATTGGAGCAGGCAGAATTTACTTTTCCATAAGGACATAAGTGAAGAGAGTTCCCAGTAAACAAAACGAAGAGAGGATAGGACTTTTTACATGTTTTTTCTTTTAGTCCTGGAACAATGGGAATATTTACTGCCTCATGCTGCTTGCTATCCAAAGGTGGACTGAAAGTGGCCTGAGGAGTGTGTTCCTGTACCATTTGCTGGTGGCTCCACACAGCATCCTTACCAAGAGGAGAGATTAAAGCATCGCAGAGAACAGGACTCTAGGCCTGTTTATTTCCCCTTCTCTCCCATTTTAAGAAAAATGTGCCTTTGATGAGATATAGCCGCGGGCTCTT